>NC_090932.1:800223855-802723855 GCF_040938575.1 Ambystoma mexicanum
TAGAGGTTAGCAGTACTCAAGCTCTTCCAGGTTCCCTTCACGTTTCTGCAGCTAGCTCCATATGGTTAGTTGCAATAAAGCTGTTGCAAGCTTGCTCCCGGTGAACTTTGCTTTCTTGCTTTTCTGCGTTTGGCTAGTGAAAAGGAAAGGATTCTGACAGTATGTATATGCATCTGTCCTCTATCTACAGAACGGTGTGTCCATGTTCTTCGTGTATGCATGTGTGTGTCTGCGTAACTTTGTTCAGTGATGCAAGTTTACTTTGTGACTAACGTAGCTATGTTGTGTTGTCACTAATGATGTCAGCACGACTGGACATTTATCATTATTCAACCTGGTCCAGTGATGAGGCTCCTGTATCCGCGAAGACATCTGCTGGATAGGGTTTGAACAGTTGTCTAAAAGAATATCTGTTCCCATACGTGGAATACAACGGTCCACCTGGGGGTTGGCCAAACAGCAACTGGCATCTGTTGTTTCTCTTTCTTTGGGCTAATATGCGCATAGGGGACACAAGGGCCATTCAGAGGACCGTCTCTTCAGTGCAATATTCAGAGAAGTGTTTTAGAATGGCAAGACCACATTGGAAAAAGCTCTATAAATCCAAGCTACAATAAGGTGATGAAGAGAGGGTCCCTGGAATAGCCCTCATGTCCCCTATGCAAATGTCAACTAGCAGAATGAAGGATGAAAAATGTAACTTTCTGTTCAGTTCAGCACCAACTGCACCAATGTATCCTACCTATGCATAGAGATACTCTCTTAGACAACCTTTCAAACCATATCCAATTGGCAGCTTCAAGGAGAAAGGTGTCCCATCAATGGACCAAGTTGACTGACGGCAAAATCTGACCGTGATGACGTCTCTAGTGACAACACGACCTAGCAGCATTAGGCATGAAGTAAATTTGCACTCCTGCATGAAGATACGTGGACACACACAAGTATACACGAAGAACATGGTTATACCTTCTGTAGGTAGAGGACAGATACATTTACATAGTGCCAAAAGTTTTTCTTTTTCTTTACCCAAATGCAGAAACGTAAGAAAGCCAAACATGTGGACCAATCTTGCAGCAACTTTATTGGAACTAATCATAAGGTGCTACAGGAACACATAAGGAACCTATAGGTCTCTATCACGACTAACCTCTAAGAAGATATTAGAACACATAGGGAAACCAAAGAATGACTGTAGCGAATACACATGAGACCACAGGCCTCAAATACATAAAGGGGGAGATACAGGTTCTGCAGCACGAAGCACAGAGACAGTGTTCGCAGCCAAGGACAAGGGCAGGTGGAATATGCCTGATTCCTGAGGCAGTGGGCCACCTGCAAGACTTCAGAATAAAATCCTCATAATTGCAAACAGGAGAGCTTTGCCTTGCGGTATTCACCGAGGTGCCCCAGCAGATCCGCACGATGGCTATTTACTTGTGGTGAGAAGAGAAGCAGTTCCCAGAAAAGCAGAGAAGACTGATACATGCGTTGCTCACCGAAACTTGCAACCTGAAGGCACTCTCTCAGGCTAGGTGAACAGGCCAGTGGCAACAATGGGGACACATAGGCCTTCCCATTACCTTGAGAAGGTACTCTGAACAGTGTGAACAGAACAGGGTGCCAGGCCTGGGAGGACCCGCTTTAGCCAATCCAGACGCTCTGATCATGGGGTGGTGTAGAAGGTTGCACAGGCCAATGGTCTTCATGGTCTTCATGCGACCCTGCAACAATGTAATAGATAGTTTCTGGGAAGTCTCAGCCGAAGCCACCTGACATGTTAAACCAATGAGGATTCAGATGTATACTGACTCTATAGGTAATAGACTCGATGCAAACCAATTGGGATACCTCTTGGGTTTTTTGGGATGTAGTTGATGTTTGTGACATCACTGGGGTACAAAACTGGGTGACACCAGCTCAGGGACTGTGATTGCTGGAGATTTGTGATTTCCTGGTATGATCCCTGTTTATTGATGAATAAAGACAGTAAACTTTGCCCCATGGCTAAGTCTTCTGTTTTTGCCAGGGGAGGTTTTGATGGGCCTTAGATACTCTGCTGACTTGTGATATCATTGGCGCGAGGCCCCCAGTCCTCTGGCCTATTACAAAGTGGTAGCAGTGGACGGTTAGCTAGGATCAATCTGCTCGAAGCTGTCTCGCCCCGTCGCAATCCCCGGAGGGCTGTGCTGTGACCCACAGAGACCAAGAAAGACACGAGAGGTGCACACCATGAAGATATACTCAGGTAATGCCTTGGAGAAATGACTGCCTGCTTTCCATGGGATGCCCTGCAGACCTGAAGGGGGAGTGGCATGTTGGTGGAGAGTCGGTGGCCAAGCGATGTCATCTGATCACAGAGTATAAGTATAGACTCAGCCACACAGCAAACAGGGGAAAGGGTTAGACAGATGTTGGTTGCTGGGTGGTGTTGGGCGATTTGGAGGTTACAAGAAGTGGGGGTGGATGTTATTTGTTTGTGGTAAGGGAATATTCAATCTTGGGGTGATGAGTTTTTGCAGCTGGCCTAGATGATTGGCTCAAGGGTACGATTGACATCAGTTATGTAAATGGTGGATTTCCTGTGGGTTGGGCATTGTAGCTCGAGTCATGGATGATGGTATTCCTGTGTATAGGGCTTAGCAGGTGAAGCTAGCTTGTATTGCGGAAGGTGTTCATCTGGTTAAGTCTTGCAGCAACGTTTTATCTACAAGGCGACGCTGTAGGTACAGATTGGACACTTGGAGTATTGGTTTCCCCTGGTAGGAGGCAGGAAGATGGCCGTGTGTATGTTGTTTGTCTTTGTCGGGGTGTTAACGTGGTTAGGAAATGTTTTGACAAACCCTTTGAAGGGGCAGTTATCAGTGATTTCTCTTTTTCTCCTATGTTGTAGAGGTGACGTCACCAACCAGGTTATTGTATAGGATTTGGAGTGCACGAGGGATGCAGAACTTTTGGGTGTTTGTGAATGATGATCAAGGTTTGAAAAAATTGTTGTGGTTTGGGGGCGGTGCGAGGAAGGCACATGCGCAGAACATTTGCTAGTGCCTTCGAAGCAGAAAATTGCAGAGGGGTGGTGCGCAGAGCACTCTCGGGGTATTGTCTGAGAGCCGGGGAGGCTGGTGATTTTTGTGGCTTTGAGAGCTATTTTGACAAAACAAGTGCATGTGGTAAAGGTGGGAGTGTCGAAATCTCTGACTTGGGGACAACTAAGTATTGAGATAATGTATTCAAGTAAAGGTATGAAGGACACACCCCAACAAAATATGCGTGAGTCCCTTCCACGCTATAAGGACATGATTTTTAAATATAGCATGGAATGGACATGAGGTACAGAGGGTGAATGCCGTAGCCATGGCCAAAAGAGGAGAACTTCTCCAAATATGTGCAGAAACCATTACATGCATATATACAGGAGGCTTGCAGTGGGAAGAAGTTGAACAAACAAATGGCTATAATTGAGTAATGGAAAATGTTTCAGGACGACAAGGGGGGCTTGGCGAGAAACCCTTGGTCCCTCCTCACTCCCCTCCTCCTGCCCACAAAAATGAAAGTGAAGAGGGAAGATCGAAATCAGGGCCTGGTCCCCCACCTGCAAAACACTTGAACCGGAAGAAAAACAGAAGAGAATATGGCCGTCGATAGCACAAGCCCTCACCGACCAACACTACACCTCCGATGGACAAGTACAATGAAAGATACCCTCACAACCAACCTTAGAACATGAGAGCAGTGCAAACATTATGCAAGGTGGATGAAGACCTGCAGGATGAAACCAAAGACACCTCCATTGACAGTCTCGACTAAAGACAACATGACATAACCACATTAGACATGTAGCACACGTGCCATCCGCACATCGGGACATGATCACGCACCCGAATACACGAAGAACACAGGCGTACAGTTCACTGAGTTAGAGGACAGCAACGTGTACATACTGCCTGCACGTTTATTATTTTGTCATTAGCTAGTCGCATCAACACAGAAACCACAAGAAGCAAAGAAGATGTCATGTAAATGCTTGCCGACGCCCACATGCAAATAACCCTACAGTGCCCAGCAACACTGGGGTCAACTAACCTATGGATACTATGGAAAAGCACATACAGTAGAAACCAGACTAATGCTCAGAAAGCCACAGTAGGCCACACAATCTTAGAAAGCTAAGGGCGGAGCAGAACTCAGCACCAACCACAGAACTGCCATCTGCGGAACAAGACCATTGCCAAGGTCGCATTGTTACAAATTACATTCTTCCTCCTGAACTGAAGTAACACCAGCGCGGCAGACCTGAATAATTCTCCTAAATTCAAACTAATTCAGAGCTCCAGAGGCTCACAAACGCAGTCTCTGGTCATGTGGTCCGGCAGAGCTGACGATGAGCCAGGAATTTACAGCTGAGAAGAGCCGAGATCTCACTAGCTAGACAGTGGCTGACAACAAAGTTGTTACAACCAGAGCCGAAGTTATATGATGGAGAGGAGCACTGTCATAGTTGATGGTGGTTCACATACAGGTATAACGCAGACACATAGTTGCACATGTTACCTTGAACAGGTACGCTCTGAGCTGAGAGCCAACTTGGGTCCCAGGCCTGGGGGCTAGCAGCTCAACCAATCACAATTCATGGCCCTAGGGGTGGGCAATGGGGGTCACCAACCAATCATTTGGTCCACATACTGAAACATATAGAAGTAATACTTTTCGGGGCTGATCCAGGCCAGACACCTTACATGGGAGAGCCAGTGAGCTAACCTTTATAGGGACCGCTATAAATGGACTACTACTCAATGACCAATCATAATCAATGATATCCCAAAGCAGTATGATTGTAGGCAAAGGCCCAATGTGAGCTCCTATCAACCCGGTTCCATCAAAGAGGTTATTCTCAGGAAAATATCAAGAAAAGCTTAAATAAATATCGCACATTGGCCAGAATCACCACACTGCAGTCTGACAAACACAAAGTTAATACCCACAGCACAGTGGATGTTATCACTCAATATTCGAGGGATTCTAAGTCCTTGTACAAGTTGCTGCTTATACATTGGAACATACTATTGCTTGACAAAGATATTAGACCTTATTTGGCAGACAAACCCAAATTTATATTTGCTAAATCAGCAACTATTCAGGACTAAATCAGTCCTTCATTTCTACAGACTCAGAAAATCACATCAAGAGTCAGCACCACATGGTTGTCCCCTCCAACAGGTTTCCACAATGTGGAACCTGTTCTATGTGCAAACATGCTGACTGCAGTGCCGTACAACACACAGTCATTAATGGTAACAATATCCAGATAAAAGATTTCATCAACTGTAGAAGTACTCATGTAGTTTATGCATTAAAATGTGTGTGATAAGATCTATATATGGTCTACTATTAGACAGCTACGTTTCAGATGAGGTGAGCATTTGGCTAGTCTTGCCAGTCAGGATCCAAGACTGCCCCTAGCCATTCATTGGCAGACTAAACATCAAACAGATAACAAGGAAGACATTCGTTTCATTGGACTTAAGAAAGTCAAGCCGGGTAAAAGAAGGGGAGACATCACTCTCAAACTCAGACAAATGGAGGCTTAATGTATATGTCTCTATCGTTGTATACAGATAGGTCTCAACACTGACCATGAGATGCATGTGTTTTTGTGAATATTTTCTTTTGCAACTACATTCTTTTAAGCAATAGCTAACAATGCATCATGTTACTATGGAGATAAGTCATAATTCAGTAGACTAAAGACAAGTGTGATTTTCAAGCACCATGAGGTTGAATAGATAAATGTGAAGCAAATTGGACATTGAATGTTTGAATTTATCAGGGATTATTGATGTGGACATATTTGACAACACATATAGCAATGTACTAAGGAGGTCAACACTGAGACCCATGTTTTCTGAAGGTTAATGATTGATGGTTTCACTCAGCATTGAGAGCAGTTGATATGCATTATGGTGATATTAAATTTATTAGCGGAAGTTAATGTACTATGCACTGATCTGTTTCGGGCAGTACACTCAGTGACATCACACAGTGATAACGAATTGGCTCTTAATATAATATAATTGAATACATAAGGTAATTTAGAATTATCTGTTGCCCAATGATTCGTGATAACTAATGTGAATATGAATACTGCTTACACTTTAACAATATCGCAATGATCAATTAAATAGCATATTAATTCAACGAATGGGATTAACTCCATCCGCCACGAACATGTATAGTAACGCGCATGAGCCAGATACCAGACACTAGTACTCAGACTGTGAGCGCATGTGCGGAAGCATAACACTATTGAGATAAACTACAGTATGCGCACAGGAGTAGCGTTTTATGTTCGCGCATGCGCGGCTATGTGTTTTAGCGCGCCGCTCAGCCTCGTAACAAATAGTATACAACAGTGCATCGAACAGAGGTTCCACCTTTGAAGCCCGTACATTTCGCAGACCAGGGATTTAGCCCAAGACTAGGTAAGTGTCCCTTCGAGTTAATCATTTCAGTTTAGAAGCGCAAACGATAAATTGTTCGTTCTTCAATTGTGTGTTTCTTAACTTACATGGTAAGAACTGCACATACCTTCGCAACAGGCAAACCTACCGTATGGACTTCGTTCAATTTGTTATCCAAAGAGCCAAGACCAAATTTATCTCTTAATGGGTGAGCATTTTTGTTCTAAACTTTTAAACATTGAGAATGGCCCACAAACTCACACATAAAACAAATGTAAATAGTGATTTACACTTTGTACTATTCATTACAGGGAAATCATTGTACTGAAAGTATTCAATGGGCAAGAATACTTTATGGATGGTTATCTGAATGCAACACATGAAAGGAAATTATTAATATAGCCACAGAAGGAAGTAGGTGAGTATCAATTATTGTAACATTTTCCTCCTCAACTCAGTCCGCAATTATTGATTCATACATGTCATTAACCACAATAACCATAATTCCAGCACTGGTTCAATCACTGTTCCAAATTGGTAACACAAGTATCAATTATGCATTCAACACTAGGGTGATTTGTACTGGTGTCACTTTGAGGTGCTGCCCGCACATGAGCTTTGCATGATTATACAATATCATTCACAATTAGTCTTATTAACGTACTGTCCTTATGTTCCCTCTTGCCAATTTCCTGCGACAAATCACATTGATTGCTACAAATTGGGTATGTGAATTTTATCTTATTTGTATGATGTAAACAATAATGTTGTGAAATATTCTATGATACACTCTTGGACAAACTACAATATTATTACTCACAACATCAATGTGCAAATCTTAACATCATTTGTTAATGTTTTCAATATTATCACCCGTGAAAACGACGCTTATGTCGAAACACGTGTCGGCTGATAAAGAGTGTTAATAAACCTCACCTATACATGGATTTATGATTTGTTTAACCAAGACTTGTCAAATATTGAATATTACTGATTAGATTTAGGAGGTAGCGCGATTTGCGGTTCATCATCTCCTCAAGCATAATCAATGATAGGTTTGCTGGCGAAGGGCCCAGGTCGTGATGTCATTGTGATGTGAATTTGCCTAAAAACTGGCCTCCAAGCCAGTGTTCACTGAGAGAGTGTGCCTGGACTTTATCCGTGCACTAATCCCTAATGGTTTGTTGGCTGTAATAAACCAAGACTGAACTTGATACCTGTATGGACTTGGGTTCCTTTTGGGAAAGGGGAAGGAGTTAGGCATTCCATGAGTTTGGTGTCCGCGAACTGCTAGCAACCCCCCCTGCTTGCCTGGGAGTTCTCCAAAACAAGTTGGTAGCAGAGGTGATGGTTCGGGGCATCAGCCTGGCCAGAATCTGCCTCCTTGGCCGCCAGACCTGAAAGGCTGTAGGACCTTACTGGGTATTGAGAGAAGAACCGGGATAGCGCTAACTGGACGTAGGCCATCAGGAGCCATTTGGAAATCATCCTGTCCACAATCGGTGAAGGGTCCAAGGCAGACCGGAAGGGCGAGGGGAGTGGTTGATGGGGAGCAAGCCGTCCAGCAACATCACTGAGCATGGAACGTAAGTATTGGTCCAGAAAATTAGCAATGAGGGTGTAAGGGAGGGTGTTGAATAATTGTTGGGAGGTGGGAGGTATTGTTGGCAGTATTAATAGTGTGTTTAGTATTGTTAGTAGTATTATTGAGTAGGGAACGGAGCAGAGTTAGTAGTCCCTTTTCTATGTCTAGGTAGTATTCAGTCTTCGGGGTATAAGGTTCTAGTGAACAAGCAGGACTATATACTTGAACGTCTTGGATTAAAGAATTATGAAAATAAAGGATACCTGCAAAGTGGGTGTTGTAGCCCAGAGCATAGATGACAGTATTCCCATAGGGGTTAGCTGGAGCTATCCTAGATTGTGGAAGTGTATAAACTGGTTAAGTCTCCCGGAGAGAAGCATTTCACATGTTAGGCGACACAACGGGTGCAGTTAATTACAAGAAAATAGAAGTATACGCCACCCTGGAGAGGTGGGAAGACAGCTGTGGGGTGTGAGATTGTTGGGTATTTTGTGCGGGAAGGGGAGCAATGGGTCATTGTTGTGTGTTGATGCAAATTGTCTATTCATTCGGTCCGAGATTTATCTTGGTTACGTCACCCTTAGGTTATTGCATAGGACAGAGAGTTTAGATGGTGAGGAGCTAGAGTTGTGGACTTGGGATTGGTAGAGAGGTGAACAAGTGGCGGTGCATGGAAGGCACATGTGCAGGATTGTGGTGGTGTGGCGGAGAAGCCAGCAATTGTGAAGGAGGGGCTGTACGCGGAGTACGCTGTGTAAGGTGTAGAGCCAGGCAACGGCTCATAGCAATTGAAATATATACATATCCATTGCAGTTTAACCCCTTTTCTTTTCCTGACAGCGGATTATCAAAACCCTCAATTAGAGGTCAGGTAAACACATAATGTAGCCAATGTACCAGAGAGTGATCCCCATTCAACAACTCTGTAAGGCCCTGCCACCACATGAGGATAAAATCATCAAATAGAATGTACAGTGGTCAAAGAGCACTGAAAGGAAAGCAACATGGGCATAGCCGCCTAACAGCAGTTTCTCCAGGGACGTGCAGTAATCACTACGGATACACTTACAGGACACTTATAAGGGGAAGAAGTTGGCAAAATGCATGGGCATAGTCGAGTTATGGTGCGAATATCACAAGGGGGCTGCTAACCGGGTATGGATGATGATCCTGCAGGAGTTGAAGGTAGAGGAGTCTGACCCTTCCGCACCCCCTCCTGCCCCTCCTGGCATAGTATCCGATGACACAGAGGATGACCAGGGAATATATCCATTAATGGAACTACAGGTGGCAGAGGGATACTCAAAGCCAACATATAAACCACCACCATATACTCAAGAGGAGAACCCATGAGGTGCAGGGCAACTCGCATGCAGCAACAGAGCAAACAGGGAGGGGCTGCAGAGAGCAAAGGCAGAATTTGAGGGCATAGGTACGGAGGAGTGGATAGCGGCACAAATACTCTTGAAACTTAAAGGTAAAACAATAGAAGTTGCAGAAGGAGCAACAAGAGCCCTAGAGGGCTTGGAAATGGAGCAGGGGAGACCTGACTGGGCGGCTCAAGTGGATGAAGAGGAACAAAAAAGCAGGGATAAGGAGTCTAGAATAGAACGGGAAGAGAGGGAAAGGAAGGCGAGATTGGAGCAGGAAGAAAGGGAATGGAGAAGGGAGAAGGAGAAGGAGCGTATGGATAAGGAACAGGCAGAGAGAAAGAAAGGGAAGAGTGGGGAGCGAGGAG
The DNA here is from genome assembly GCF_040938575.1 of Ambystoma mexicanum. Lineage (NCBI taxonomy): Eukaryota > Metazoa > Chordata > Amphibia > Caudata > Ambystomatidae > Ambystoma > Ambystoma mexicanum. The sequence continues at coordinate 800,233,637 of NC_090932.1, forward strand.
AAAGAGGCACAATTGGCAGAGTGGAGAAGGCAGATAATAGAGCAAGAAACACACAAGTACAAAGAAAGAAAGCAGAGGAAGTTGCAGATACACAGGCTGGCGAGCAATAAGGGTGGCTGCGGAGCAGGCTGCATTACGATGGGAGAGGAAAAAACCAGAGGAAGAGAGGCGAACGGAACCGGATAGCTCAGAGGTACATGCAGAGAGCTTAGTAGGACAAGGCGCAGCACGTCTAGGATTATGGAAAAGAGAAAACAAATACAATTTAGTGGATATTGATCTTGATGTACCGCATAACCCCGACTCTACATCAGAAATTTCTTACACGATTTCTGTAGTAACATGGACGTAGAGTCTGATCATCATGCGGACAGAGACAACAAAGACGGGAAGGGGGAGTATAACAAACTCCATCTCACGAGAACAGGTGAAGGGACATCCTGGCAATACAGGTCTCAGAGGCAAAGGGGAGGAGGATCAGACCCAGACTAACAAACACACCACACGGCCGACAGGTGTGCCACACTAAACGCATACATTAGCAGACTAAGGGATCTTCCAGGGCGCAGGAGAGAGGAGACAGCATTGGCAAATTCCAGAAGATGACTGTCTAGACCACATGAATAGACAAAACAGATATCTATACTAGAACCCACACACACATATGCACAGACATTGAGGAAAGAGAGAGGGCCTATTCAAATCAGACAGTATCTAAGAACACCAGAGGAGAGGGCAGCATACTCACAGATGCCCCTACTAGAAAGGGGAGGGATAAGGCCTCACTATGTACCCTGGAAATACACCAACAAGGAGAATCTTAAATGTAGACTACCCTCATTAAGTACAGGAGCTGGGAAATGGATATATGAAATGGAAAAGTTGACAGCGGGCCACCGGCTGGCAGTGGGTGACGTGAAAGGGCTACTGGTATCGATATTGGGTGATGCAGCTGATGACATATGGAAGAGGGCAGGGTTCCAAGGGGTGACCATACACAACACAGCACATGGCCGGTCACCATTCACAAATTGTAGGGCAGCAACGTGGCAAGCATTACGGACACAGTACCCAGATACGTCAGACATAGGGGCAATTAAGTCACGCAAAATGCGTGACGATGAGGATCCTGTTTAGTATATTCAAGTGATTCAAGATCTTTGGCACTTCAAAACTCGAGACCCGTGGGACAGAACGATAGTGATCTTTCATCACATCTTGGTAGAGGGGCTACCAGAATCCATACAGAAAGTTTGAAGAAATTGGTGGAGATGGAAGCTAAACGATGGCCAGAAATACAGCTCACAATAGTACATCATTGAAGGTTGTGGTAGGAGAAGGTCAAACAAAAGGCAGAGGAGAGAAAGGCTGATGAGGCTAAGTTCAAAACAAATTATCAAAATATGCCATGGAGGGGACAGTAATAACTAGCCCTGCACCACAGACGCAACGCATCAGCCCCACAGCAACAGTATCAACAACAGCAACCACCACAATATGCACCACCCATGGGGGGATGATACATGGGGCGAGGCGGATTCCAGCTGGGATTTAGAGGAAGGGGAGGATTACAAAGGGGTGTGGCTTTGTGCCACAGATGCACCACAACCAGTAAGGGTTTCAGGGATTTGGACAGCAGAGACCACAGAGTGCAGGAGATTTTTTTCGGGTGGCTTCCAGGGACAGGGACGGGAGCCACCACAATGTTGGACCTGCGGACAGCTAGGACATATTTCAAGAACTTGGCGATTTGGAGGGTTCCAATGGAATTGTGGGATGAGGGACAACAGCAGTATACAGCAGGGCAGGGAGACGATGGTGCTCAGAACCAGCAGCAGGAGGGGCAGATACAGGGTTCATTTCAACAAACACCGCAGACACCACCACAAGTACAGACACAAACACCACAAATGGCAGCACCCTTACCCCTGTACCTACAAGCATCACAACCCAGAGGTACTGTATAGCAATTAGCACAAATACAGAAAACTGACACAACGGAGCCCATGGACACCACAGCAACGATCCCAGTCAGACGACAGGGAGGGTTCACCATGGTAGGAAACAACCCTTTCACCAGGAACAGACTATCCATGTATCCACAATAGGACAGCCCACAGACAAACTTGATGTGTCCCATCCTGTCGGTTAAACCCAATCCTGCAGAGGAACCTCGCATAAGGGTGACAATAGGTGACAACACTTTTTCCTTTCTTGTTGACACTGGGGCGACTAGGTCATGCATTCGGGAGGGGACATTTACATTGTCAGGCGATGCCATGAACACTCAAGGATTCTCTGGGGCTCGAGAAGTGGTTCCTTTTACTGATAACATCTCTCTATCTATAGGAGATCATGACTTATCTTTACCTTTGCTCTTCTCTAGATTAGCACCTGTAAACCTATTGGGACGTGACATCATGAGCAGACTAAACATGACCATCTCATTCACTGACAAACGCATAATATGCTCCACACCAGGCATACACATGTTGAATGTAGGACAGAATGTTCAGGCATATTGTGGGAGCACGGTACAGAGGGGGGTGCCATTGGACCCAGAAATGTTCCAGTATGGAACAGACATGGCAATTACATGGCTGCCAGGCTTTGCAGGGAAAGTGTGGAGGGTGCCAGATGAGTACCTCTTCAGACCAGAGACACCATTGGATGAGCCAGAGAGAACAATAGTGCCAGTGGACATCGAGGCAGTTTTAGCAAGGGAGGACTGGATTGCAGTACATGCAACAGACGACAAAGGGAGATTGTGGAGAGCAATAATTGGGGTGGCAGAAGGGTGCAGGCTCACAAGAGTGACGATGAGGAACTCTTTGGAGAAGAGAGACTGGAGATGGAAATGATGTTCGACATGAGTGTAAGGTTTTGGTTACAGATCAGTTACAGAGAGGTTGCACACAAAATGGCAATGGCGCTGGAAGCACTGACGACACTCTGGGAGGAGGACATGGGCAAGGTACCCGACAGCTTATGGACCACGAGACCCTATGATGTGGGGTGCATAAAAAGCATAGGGGGGTGAAGATAACATTAAAACCTGGAGCAATTGTACCACGAGTGAAGCAGTACCCTCTAACAGGCATTTATGAAACAATCAGCGCCCTCACTGAGAGAGGCATCTTGGTACCATCAGAATCTCCATGCAACACTGCAGTGTACCCGTATGCAAAGCAAACGGGGATCATGGTATTTAATTCAGGATTTATGCCCCCCATTGTAGAAGCAGAGTATCCAGTAGCAACAAACCCCGTAACAATTCTGCGTGGCATCCTAGCGGAAGCCACCTGTTTTACTGTAATTGATTTGAAGAATGCCTTCTTTTCAGTGCCATTAAAACCAGATTCACAATATTTGGCTAGTTTTATATACCGCAACCAGAAGTGGAAACATACTCGTTTGCCACAAGGGTTCTGCGAATTCTCCTCTACCTTTACCACAGTGATCCAGATGAACCTAAGCAATATTGAGACGGAGAGAACAGTGCTACAATAGGTAGATGATATCCTGATTTGCAGTGAGACAGAGGACCAGTGCAGGACAGACTCAGTACACATGCTGACAGTGTTAGCTTGTCGGAATAAAAAACATATCGTGCCTCCTATTGTAATAAATATATTAATATTGGCCTACGCCAAGCTGCTCGAAAGTCATTTGTGAGATCTGTGTTACAAGGACCTGACCTTTAATCTATGTAGGCCGCCATTTTGGGTCAAACCGCCATTTTAGGATTTATGTGGAAAAGTCACCCTGTGAGCTAAAATGGGGTCGATGTCATTGCAAAATACAACATGGCCGTCTTGACCTCTGTACATCGCTAATGTGTAATCTGCTGCAGGCTACTTGTTGAGGTCATGAAATGAGACCTCGTCCTACGTTGACCTATGTGTAAAAGGATTACTCGTACAAGTAAACCAATCCAAGAGTATGTATTATGATAATGTATTTACACATTGGACAAAGAACATATGTTTTACTATATTGTATTAATGTTTAAGAAGACCTGCAATACGAAACTTAGAATACACAGTTAATGCATACGCTTATTGTTACATGTAATAAAGAACGAACCAGTTAGATGCGGTTATTTGAGACTTGGCAACAAACCCTAGAATTGGTAACATATAAAGTAGAATATTAACCCGAAGAGGGTTTGGCCATAGCGTTCACAAAATGTATAAAAAGCGAATACATTCTAATGTACACTCTCTCACTGAACACACTGAACCACCCTGGAGTTCGTTGTGTTGTACTGAGGGCTGATAGCTATCTGACTTTGCACTGTTTTGTAATTGTATTTGATCGAGAATAAAGTACTTTGTATGTTCCTTTGAAACCTGTGTTTGGTGTATTTCCTTTTGGAGTACTCAGCCTCGATATTTTGTTTCTGTTTTCACAGTTGGCCCCCGAATAGGGACCCTCAAGATTGATGCCGGATTGTTGAAGGTTGACACTTGCTATCGGACCGGGATCGGACGGTGTACAAAAGTAAGAGGCCCCTGGATGAGACGCAACACCTCAGCAGCGCTGCACGATCTGATCCCTGGACGACTAGCCTGTGGTCTGAGACAGCATCTTGACGAGGGTCCACTTATCGAGGCGGGCAGATTTGCCAAAATCACCATACACGAGGTAAGACTAGTTAGGTAAGATTCTTAGAAGTACCGATCGGTCCTCCTTAGGTTTGGCCAGGTGAGTCGTGACCCGATTCTTAATTAACCCTGGCAATTTGAATTTTGGCGCATTGTATCTGCAGACACAATTATTGACCAGGTAACACCAAGAATTTGAGATATGCCTGGGAAATTGTCTACCTGCTTTAGGGCATTATTCCGCAGTGATAGACAATCTTTGGAATTTAGCCGTCCGGCACCACAGGAGGGGTCGGCGGCATGTACTATGTACTGTAAGCATGGCATTGGAAGTATAGTATTTAATGATATTTGGCACAGACAAACCAGACATACCTCTGAACTTCAGTGGCCAATCAATGGTAGTTTTGAGATCCCTCGCATTGAATATTTGAATTCAGTATTGTTAAAGAAAAAGGCTAGACATGCAGAATTTGATGTTTTACAGAATTGGAAAAAAGAGGCGTTACAACAGCTTAAGAGTAGAGAAAAACATGTGCGCCGTCATAAGACGGTTGCCGAAAAAGCATTATTATATGATCAGTATAAACAGGCTGAGTCGGCTAAGAATATGGAAAGGGCTTTTTCACTTGGTATTCAGAAAATCTATCCTTCCAAAGATCTCCATGATTCTGATGAGTTTTTTGAGAAAATATTAAATGAACGAAGTCCTGGTGCCTCTGCGCCACCTCCGTATGTTCCTCTTCCTGCTGCGGCACCTTTTCCTGCTGTTATTCCTACTCTTCCTGCTCAACCTGTTGTTCCTATTCCTTTGACTGTTGTTCCTCCGCCTGCTCCTCTGCCTCTTCCTGTCGCACCAGTTATAGCTCATCCATCGAACTTGCCTGTCCCCTCTCTTCCAAGTGGTCTTGGGTCGCCTGTAAGCGATCATGGTGCAGGCTCGAAGGTTGTCACTCGCAGTACTGTACCACCGGAGAAGAAACGTGAGTTAATTGCATGGGCTAAACATTGTATGGAGAAGGATGTTCAGGCTAGTGTTTTTTCCACACTTTCTAATATGGATAATTTTCCTGAGAAAAATGTTTTTATTGAAGGTTTGGGGATTCAATTATGTATAATGTGGGGAAGATTAAATAATACGGATGTTCCCCAAGGGTTAAGGGATCTACATACTTTAGCACTTTCCAGAGATACTGTGGAGAAGGTAAATGAGCATGTTGAAAGGCTATTTGAATATAGAAAGGAGTTAGAAAGGATACGGAATGAGGATGATGAAGAGGAAAGTATGTATGTACAGAAACAGTACTTTCCGTGTCGTAAACCGATATTGGAGGAAATGCGAACTTGTAAGAAAGATGCGATTAGATGGATTTCAGACATATCGATAACTCCAGTTGAGGTATATGACACATATAGTCAATATACGTTGGAAATGCAGAGAAAAGTGATACAGGTAATGACAGAGTACCTGCAAGATGAATGTGTAAAGAGGAAGATTAGTTGTCCCACAGAGTTATTGAATATTTATAAGAGAGCTTTTTCGTTTGACACTTCTTCGACTGCTTTAGCGCTCGATTTGGCTCTGTTGCTTAGTAAGCGTTCGGAGTTGCCTACATCTCAGTTGCCTATGAGAGAGGTTCCTCTGACATTTGTCCCGAAGGTTGAGGTTGCGGCCGATGCTGCACGAGGTATAGTCGCTGTGGACATTCCCGCACATTATGTATCACAGTTTATTCACGTCCCGTTTTCACGACAGGAAGTGAACACCATTAGACAATCTATTCCTGATATTAGGAAAAAACCGACAGGGTTCTATAAAGAGATGGAATCTGTTTTGTAATCCTCAGTGTTCACCTTGGGTGACATTGATTTGTTGTTTCCAGTACTCCTGCCCGTAGATTTATGGAAACAAGTAAGAAGTATTGACGATGTACCCGGGTTGGGAGATACATGGGCGAATTTAATTAGATTCGATGGGGAAAGACCAGCTGTTGAAAGACCACTGCAGGTGATATTAACCTTGCCTGATAGAATCATTGCTAAATTAAAAACCATAATTCCCAAAAAAAGAATTATATGGGACAAGCTTACGGCCTGTGTCCAAGGAAAGTCTGAGAGTGCTACTGAGTTCTTTAATCGGTTCGAACAGGTATTTACGGATTTCAGTGGACAAGACTTAGGCACAGAGTCTGGGAAAAGGTTATTTGTGGACAAATTTGTATGTGGATTGCTGCCTGACATCCAGTCACAGATTATGTCCTCTGAGAGCACTTGGCAGGCGAAATCGCAATCAGAAGTACTGCATATGGCTCAGTATTATAAAAATCATGTCAACAATGAAAAAGATAGGATTGAAAAATGGAAAGGTGATTTAAAAACAAAGGTGCTATTGCAGCAAATTGTTAGAGGCCCCAGAGGGGATAACTCTCAGGTTAGAGGTCAGTATGTCCCACAAGGAAATGTACCCTTGGGTCCTGTGAACATTAATCAATGTGCTTATTGTTGATGAGAGGGTCATTGTCGAGCACAATGCCCCGTCCTTCAACATAGGTCGAATAATATGGGTAGGCGATCTAGAGGTCGCCCGGGCATAGGGGGCCCTGGTAAAGGTCAGTTAACACAGGATCCTCAACAACCTTTTTCGCAGGACAATCAGTCTCCGAGTGTGGATACTAGGAACATATTCGATCATCCCTCCGCTGCATATTTGTCTGAAGAGCTTCCTTTTGACAATATTCTGTTTCGTTAGGATTGCCCGAAGCAGGGTTTGGAACCTACACCTATTCCCGTCAATCAGAAAGGTCCCTACGTTGAAATGATAGTGGGAAATAGGAAACATCAGTTTTTGATTGACACTGGAGCACAGAAGTGTTCCATTGATCGTTCACGGGTTCCAAACGTTCCACTGTCAGGGCAAACCAATGTTTCTGTAGGGTTTTCCGGTACTCCCATTGTTTGTCCGGTTTCTATGCCAGTACCTATTTCTTTGGGTCCTTTTACGGACCAGTGTCCTTTTCTATTGACCTCGGATTGCGGGGAAAACTTGCTGGGATTGAACTTGTTAAAAGAATTAAATGCAGTGATTTATTGTTCTTCTGATGGAGTACGCTTGACAATTTAACCGCAGCAATCTTCCACCTCGCAATTTCTGACTAGACCTTTTCCTCCAGAATTCATTGATGTACCAGAGAGTTTATGGGCTGTTGACGACAATGATGTCGGTGTTTTGCAGATTGAGCCTGTTAAGATAGTTTTGAAACATGGAATTGAGCTGCCAAGCATTCCCCAGTATAAGATTTCGGTTGAGGGCGAGCAAGCTTTGAAATGTATTGTATTTGTATTTGTTTTATTTGTAACGTTTCCGTTATTTTTATTGTTTCCGATTTTGTGCACCGTGGTGTGATTGAAGAAATCTCGGGAAGTTTGTGTAATAGTCCGATTTTACCAGTGTACAAGAAAGGCGATAATGTAATTCCGTTTAGTTTTATAATTGATTTACGTGCCATTAATAAAGTTGTGGCACCGCAGTTTCCAATTGTGCCTGATGTCACAACGATCTTAACCATGATTCCAGCTACAGCTACTTACTTTAGTGTTGTGGACCTAAAGAATGCGTTCTTTAGTATTCCTATACACAAGGATAGTAGATATTTGTTCGCGTTCACCTTAGGAGGATGCTCGTTTACATTTACTCGTGCACCTCAAGGGTACACAGAAAGTCATAGTATTTATAGTAGGGCTTTGAAAGAGCAACTTGATACCCTTGAATTGCCCTCTACTTTTACTTTGCTTCAGTACGTTGACGATTTGCTTCTGGCTGCAGACTCTGAGAGTGCCTGTAAGGAGGGCACCGTGTTACTACTTATTCATCTAGCTAAGCATGGTCACAAAGCTTTGCTTAAGAAATTTCAATATTGTTGCCAGGAGGTTGCCTATTTAGGCTATCTCCTGTCAAAGGAGGGAAGAAGATTGACACCTGAAAGAATAAAACACATTTCTGGTATGTCTGTCCCAAATACGCCTTGATAGGTATGGCTTCTTACTGTAGGTTGTGGATCCCAAATTTTTCACTAGTGATAAAACCGATGTTGGCCTTGACGAAGAAGGGCATTTCTTCACCATTGCCATGGACTTCGGAACACCAGCAATCGTTTGACTTGCTTAAGACTGCATTACGCTCTGCACCAGTTCTGGGCACACCAAACTATGAAAAGGCCTTCGTATTGTTTGTGCATGAACGTGATGGATGTGCTTTGGCTGTATTAACGCAGGAGCATGGAGGGAAGAATAGGCCGTGCGGTTACTATTCCTCCGCCCTTGATCCTGTAGCATGCGCTTTGCCAAGATGTTTGCACGCTGTCGCTGCTGCTGCTGCGTCTGTAAAACAGAGTGAGGGAATGGTCCTAGGCCATGATTTGACCCTGATGGTGCCTCACTCTGTAGATGATCTATTGAACCGAACTCAAACGCAACACCTCACTTCCGCACGGTTGACGCGATACAAATTGATCTTGTTTGCCCCTCACATTCAAATTAGGAGGTGTTGTGTTCTTAATCCGGCTGAACTCCTACCTTTCCCGCAAGATATTACTTGCGGCGATAAAGATTCACATGATTGTACACGACCGAGCAAGAAACAAAGGGCAGGATTGATTTGAAAGATACCCCTTTGGATAATACACAAGGAGAGCTGTTTTGTGACGGCTCCTGCTTTAAACTTCCAGATGGTACATCCACAGCCGCTTATGCAATCACTACCTTAAGCACGATTGTGGAAACTAAGAGAATTATACATAATTCTGCGCAGGCCGCAGAGATTATAGCCTTAACCCGAGCTTGTGAACTTTCAGAAGGGCTTGCAGTGAATATATATACTGATAGTCAGTATGCCTTTGGGGTGGTTCATAACTTTGGGAGACTTTTGTCGGAAAGAGGATTCCTAACCTTGCATGGCACCAAGATCCAACATGGCACCCTAATAGTGCAACTTCTCTCAGCACTTGCACTCCCTACCCGGTTAGCAGTTGTGAAATGTGCAGCACATCGCAAGATTGTAGATAACATTGGAAAAGGGAATGCTTTCGCTGATCAAATAGCCAAACAAACTGCCACTGATCTCTGTACGGAGATATATGTCTCTAGGGAGACTGAAAATGCTGATGTGATGGATGAGGGAGTGGGGTCTGTACGGGATATCCAAGCCAATGCCACAGTAGAAGAAGCCAAGAGGTGGGCTGAGGGCTTGGGAGAACTTGATGGCGATGGGTGTTGGGTGGACACGGTGGATGGGAAATGGTTACTCCCCGATTCGTATGTGCTAATGATGGTTGTAATGGCACATGGTCCTACGCATGTATGTACTCAGATGACAAAAATGTTAGAAAGAGTGTGGGTAAACAACATAATTTCAGAAATTGCTCAGAACTATGTCCAGAATTGTATGATTTGCCTACAACATAATATGGGAAAGGGGACAGCAACCCCGAGGGGAAGTTTTGGGCCACCCTCTGTCCCATTTGAAAGTAATTCACTTTGATTTCATTGAAATGGAGCGATGCAATAATTTAAAATATGTATTGGTAGTCATTTGTGCTTTTAGTAAGTGGGTCGAGGCTTTCCCTGTTAAAGATGCCACAGCTATGACCACTGCGAAAACTATGTTAAAAGAATACTTTCCGGAGGCCACCAGGGGGCGCACAGGCAATGGCAGCCTGAACACGCCGCTCCCGCCGTAACTGGGACACGCAGAGGGATTGAGCCCCCCCCGCGACCCCCCCACGGGAGATCCACGGCCCACGGAACCCGTGAACCTCGGGTGCCCCCCGAGGCGAAAGAGCGGCATCTGGGGACCCCCGGGGGCCCGAGAACGAGCTCCGCGGCCCGAAGGGAGGAGCCCCGGAGAGCCCCAGGCAGCGTCTCAACCTTCGAGTGGGGAAGTGGCAGCCTGTATTCGGAGGCGTGCACGTCCCCCTCTCCTCCCCGAACACGGAGCGCGCCGGCGCCCCGGCAGAAGACCCGCCAGCGACACCCCTGCAGCACCCTACCGAGGAGCCGTCGCGGAGGGGAAGTCCCCCGCTGAGGAGCTGGGAGAAACGCGGGCCGCGACCCGCTTAGGGAGAGGCGGCTTGCCTGCGCTCCCGAACTCGGTGCCGAGGTAGGTGGGGGGGAGTCCACCCCAGCCCCCACGCAACCCTCAAGGACCCCGGGGGACCAGCCGCGGGACGCATCGGTGGGCTCGGAGGGGCGAGTCGGCCCCGCCCCCCCTGTCGAGCCCCCACCCCAAAAAAAAAAAAAATAAATAAAAAAAAAAAAAAAAAAAGAAGTGAAAAAAAGTCGGGAAGACGCGGGGGGAAACGCCCCCAGCCCTGGAGGGGTCACAAATCTTTTGGAGGAGAGTATCCTTGAGCCCATCACTTTCCTAGGTGGAGGCCCCTGGGCTCTATCCCAGGGCGAGTGCCCGCCTGGGGGCTCTCGCTGGAGGAATCGCGCCTGAGAGCCCCCCAACAAACCGCTATTGGACAGCCATGGCCGCTCCCCCCCACCCTAAGAACTGCTACCAAAGACAGAGGACACAAGGGGGGGAGGGGGTGTGAGGCCCCCACCGGAGGTCGGTGGGGCGAGTGCCTGCCCACGAGAGGCCCCCCACAGAGGGCCACACCTGAAGGAGAGAGAGCGCGTCCCCCGACCGGGCTCTGTCCCTTGCCCCCAGGGGCGCACCAGCGGAGGGGAGAAGCAGGAGGACCGAATGAGTTGGCGCCATACCCTCCAGGAGTACCGCTACCAAGACACCAGCAGGGAGAACAGCGACCCAGGCCGACGGGCCGGCATGTCTCATTCCGAGACCCCACCCCTGCCCACCCTCACCATGGAAAAGGGCTTTGCCTCGGTCTTGCAGGAGATTAGGGACATGCGGGCAGACATCGCCCAAAAAATGGAAAACATGGACCGCAGAGTGGACAAAGTCGAGGATAGACTGTCACAACTAGAGTCCAACCAGTCCTCAGCAGCGACCCAGGAGCTGGACACGGCCCTGAGACTAACGGCCCTGGAAAAGAGAGATGAGGAGAGGGCAAGACAAATGGACGACTTTGAAAATAGAGAGCGGAGGAACAACCTCAGAATTTTTGGGGTGCCGGAGTCGGAGGGGGAGACGGAAAGAGACTTGACCAGGGTAGTGAGGGACATCATTACCCTCCTCTTCTCGGATGAGATGACAACCGAACCGACGTTTGATCGGATCCATAGAGCGGGGGGAAGAGCTGGGGGCCCCCGGTCAATTCTGGTCCGCTTCCACTACTACACGGAAAAAGCGAAGGTCCTAGAGGAGGCCAGGAAATCCCGGGAGATAACCTATAACAACGCTCAGGTGGCCATTTTCCAGGACCTCTCATCATACACGCTGGCCAAACGGAGGATGTGCCGCCCGCTGACCCAGATGCTGAAAACAAAGGGGGTGCGCTACAGATGGGGGTTCCCCTTCTCCCTCATGTTTGAATACGAAGGCCAACGAGTGAACCTGATTACAGAGGAAGATATAAGGGGAGCAATACAGGAATACGCAACGGACCCGACCCCGCGGAGGGAACCCTCCGGGTTCGCCGCGGATGAAGCCAGAGCGCGCCGGTCACGAGGAGAGAGGAGAAAAAAGACTGGCCCACGGAAATTTAAAAAATTGAACCCTCCGTCCCCATCAACGGACAGGAATGACACGGAACCCGGCCAGGGTGGAGCGGGACTGTCGGACCCGGGCGAGGAAGGGAGCTGAGGCATCTCACGGCAGGCGTCATCAGCCTCGGGGGAACCATGTAAAGAATTCATCACGGGGACTCACCATCTGTTCCGGCCCGCAGACAGGCCGTGCTCCAGGACCATGGGGTCCGAACTTGTGTGGATCCTCCCGGAACAGCAAGTATGAGAGTTACATTGAGGGGGGGGAGAGGGGGTAGGGGGGGCTCATGGAGGCTCTAATTTGGATATTCACCCAGCAGGAGGCGGTAGGCTGGTGGTCCGGCCAGTTACCAACAATGGTAGAACTATTTGGCTGGACGCCGGGGTGGGGGGAGGGGGGTAGGGGGTTTGTTGATGTTGTTACGTTCACAGGGGGGACCAGGGGTCAGTTGGGGAAAGGTTACAGGACCACCTGGGGGGGAGGGGCGGGAAGGGAAATGGGCGATCAGAGGATAACACGAAATGAGCCGGACAAGGAAAGTGCCACGAGTCAGCTATCCAGTAGCTGGTTATTCTTAGACAATGGCTGAGGATCTGCCTACCCTGGGCGTGGGCTCCCTTAACGTGAGGGGACTGAACACCCCTACCAAAAGATCCCTGGTCTGCAGGGAATTCAGGAGGGCTAAACTAGACGTGCTTTTCCTTCAGGAGACGCACTGGGCGAAGGGGAAAGAACCAAAGCTACGGGGGGGGATTGGGGAAGTCCTCAGCGCCTCCCACAAGACCAAGAAAAGGGGGGTGGCCATAGTGCTAGCGAGGGACATTGGCTTTGAAGTAGAAGCCTCACTGAAAGACCCAGAGGGACGATTCCTGCTGACGAGGGGCTCCCTGCGGGACTCCCCTTTAACACTTGCAGTTGTGTACAGCCCCAATGAAGGCCAGGCGCAATTTTGGGAGGGAGTGAAGGACAGATTGAAATTATTCGTACGCGGGCTAATGGTGGTGGGGGGGGACTTTAACATGGTCCTGGACCCGAAAGTTGATAGGAAACGCTTGGAATCCCAACCCACCAGGGCTGCAGACGAAATGATGGCCCGCTCCTTCCAAAGGGTGAACACGGAGCTGGGCCTAGTGGACACCATCCCGACCCCTAGGGCAGAACACCCCTCCTTCACGTACTATTCTGCAATCCACACATCATACTCCCGAATAGACTACATCCTGGTAGACGAGTCCCTGCGCCCATATGTCTCTGGCTATGAGGTTGACCCGGTCCCCTGGTCCGACCATGACCTGGTCCGTACCACCATTATAGGGGAATGGCGAGGTGGCAGAAAAGGGCAATGGAAGTGCAACGACTCCCTGCTGAAGGACGACGTCCTGGCGCAGGAAGTGCAGGACGCCATTATGGAATACTTCAAGCTGAACGACAATGGCGAGGTGGGTGCGCACGTGCTATGGGACGCCTTCAAGGCGACCTTACGCGGGGTTCTTATAAGAATGGGGGCTCAGAAAAAAAGGGAAAGGGAGGCCCAAGAAAAATCCCTTAGGGAAAAGATCGCACAGCTCCAGCCGGGAGGCCCCCCGGAGGCACCCTTGGCTATGGAACAGATCACTGCCTTAGAAAATTACAAACTTCAATTGAAAGATCTCTTGTTGCATAAAACTGAGCGCAACCTCCAGCTAGTGAAACAAAAATACTATGAGAAGGGGGATAGAGCCGATAAAATCCTGGCCTGGAAACTCAGAGAGGTCCAGAGAAGCAAAATGGTGAGGGCGATCAGAAACGAACAGGGCTCACTAGACCATAGCACCCCAGTCATAGGAGCGGCCTTCCGACGCTACTATGAACAACTATATTCGTCAGAATATGCCGGGGAAGACACTCAGATTGAGGAGTTTCTGGACTCCATCCAGATCCCATCCCTGACAGGCGAAATGGCAGAAGGTCTAGAGGGAGGGGTCACAGAGGAGGAAGTGGAGAATGCAATCGGTGGGATGAAGGCGGGAACGTCCCCGGGGGAAGATGGGTTCTCAGTACTCTTCTATAAGAGGTTCCGGTCCATTTTGGCCACACACCTGGCGAGGGTGTTCAATGCAGTACTGGAGGGGGGCACCCTGCCGGAAACAATGATGAGAGCCATCATAGTGGTACTGCCCAAGGAAGGAAAGGACCCCACTGACTGCTCCTCCTACCGCCCGATCTCCCTCTTAAATATAGATGTTAAGATCTTAGCCAAGGTGATGGGTAAACGGTTAGAGGGGATAATGCCCAAATTAGTACACGGGGATCAAGTGGGGTTCGTGAAGGGCAGGCAGGGCTCAGATAATATCAGGAAGACTATTGACCTAATCCACTATGCCCAGGAATCAGACCTAGAGGCTAGTTTGCTTTCCTTGGACTCCGAGAAGGCATTCGACAGGGTCGAGTGGAGGTACATGCAACTCCTCCTCCGTCGAATGGGCTTCGGGCCTCACCTCAGGACCTGGGTTTCCGCCCTCTATGGAGCCCCAACAGCGAGAGTGCAGGTGAACGGGGAACTCACCGACTCATTCCCCCTCACGAGGGGAACACGACAGGGGTGCCCACTCTCTCCGTTAATATACGTCCTGACGATGGAACCTCTGGCCATAGCGGTCCGGGCCCACCCCGACATCAAAGGGATCAAAAGGGGAGAAGTAGAGTTCAAGCTCTCCCTGTTTGCTGACGACATCCTAGCGTACTTGGTGGAGCCCAGCTCCTCGCTCCCCCCCCTATTGCGTCTGATGACAGCCTTCGGCAGTTCTCGGGACTAAAAATAAATGCAGCAAAATCAAAGCTCCTACCCATGAGGGTCCAGGACCCGAGGTTAGACCCCCGGGACAGGTGTGCGGGGATTGCGGTGGGGAAGGATTCCATCAGGTACTTGGGGGTAACCCTGACTAGAGATCTCTCAAGACTGGCCCCGGTGAACTATGGGCCTACCTTGGCGGGGGTTACGTCAGATCTGAGGAGATGGGATGGTATGATTCTGTCCTGGTATGGGCGCATGACAGCGATAAAGATGAACGTTCTGCCGAGATTACTATATTTATTCACCGCGCTCCCAACGGAGGTCCCCACCCAGTTGCTCCGCGATCTACAAAAAGCAATCCGCGAGTTTATATGGCAAGGGCGGGCCCCGAGGATAGGAAAGGCCACCCTAACACTACCCAGAGAGGAGGGCGGGTTCGGACTACCGGACTTTCTCCTTTACTACCGGGCCGCCCAGCTGCGGGTCTTGCTGGAGCACATGAAGGAGGGGATGGGCACCTACTGGTCATACCTTGAGGATATGGATGCCCACCCTCTGAAAGTGCGCGACCTCCTGTGGCTGCCGCGCAGACTCATCCCTAGCAAACTGAAAGCCCACCCAACCCTGGGAATACTTTGGACAATCTGGAAAGAGGGACCCACAACCTCATACCTCACGACATGGCCCTCTCCAATGTCTTCGCTTTGGGGCCACCCGCTCAAACTAGGTAGCAGGGGTTTCAGGAGTGCCCAGTCCTGGTCGGACGGGGGTCTGGAATGGGCGGGACAACTGTTCAAAGAGGGCGAGTTCCTCGAATACGAGGCCCTGCGAGACGCACTGGGGCGGGAGTCCCTCTCAATCTTTGAATATCTGCGCCTGAAAGGCATCCTTTGCGACCAATCATGGGGCCAGAACCTACGGAGACAGCTGACCCCCTTCGAAAAATTTCTGGACACGGCCACATCAAGGAAGGGGGCGGTCTCCAAAATGTACCGAATACTGAACACCGTTAACTTGGAGGGGAGAAGAGGGTTTCGAGGGTTCTGGGATGACCTGGCGGGAGAACCACTTACAGAGGAGGCGTGGTCCAAAGTCTTTAAGATAGCATTCCATGGGAACCTATTCACATCGGACATGGAGCACAACTTCAAGATCTTACAGGGCTGGCACAGGGACCCGTTGAAACTGTCCAAGATGTTTTCGGGAGTGTCCCCCAGGTGTCCAAGGGGCTGTGGCCAAGTGGGGTCGAGGGGGCATATGTGGTGGTCCTGCCCCAAGGTGCAGGAGTTCTGGGAGAAGGTACGGGGGTGGATGGCCGAGGTCACCGAGGAACTAATCCCACTCAACCCCCTAACAATGTTGCTGGGCCTCCCCCCGGAGGACACTGAACTGTATAGGTACCCAAGAATGTGGGAGACGATGTTACGAGCGGGTAGAGTGGCCCTTGCACAAAGGTGGAAGAGCCCAGAGACCCCATCCAAAGGAGAGTGGCTTAAGAAACTCAAAAACATGTTCTTAATGGACAAATTGACGGCCATGGTAAATAATGAACTGGGCTCCTTTCAGGTTAACTGGTATGGGGTCTATGGGGCATGGGGTTGGGACCCCCACTGACAACATGAGAACACTCTGGTGAGTTGGCGGGGGGTAGGTTTGGAATGCATCAATCAAGGATGTAGGAGTAGCCCAGGACCCGGGAGACAGCGGATCTCATCCAGCCAATTTGGACGTGAGAGTATAGCATACCTCTGTGGCAACGTACAACGAGCTACGATGACGGCTCCAGCTGTCCGACTTTTGAAGTGACTCTGATCTGGGGGGAGGGGAGGACTTGGGGTGGGGGGGAGGGGGGGAGGGAACCTGGGGGTCTTATGACAATGTTAAAAGTGATGATTACAACGCTCCCAGCGTTGCCGTTTGTTTTTTCCTTCTAAAAACTACTAATAAAACCAAAGTTAAAAAAAAAAAAAGAATACTTTCCCCGGTTCGGTTTGCCGAGAGTTATCTGGTCGGACCATGGTCCACACTTTGTCGCCACTGTAATCCAACAGATATGTACAGCATTACAAATTGACAAACGGTTCCATTCGGCCAGACATCCTTAGAGCGCCGGACTAGTAGAAAGACACAACGGTATCATCAAGAACAAACTCGCTAAGACGTGTGCCGGCACCAAACTAAAATGGCCGGACGCCTTACCGATTGTGTTACTAGCCATGCGTACAACCCCTCAAACTAAGACTGGGCTCTCTCCATTTGAGGTGGTAATGGGGAGACCTGCCAATATTTGGAATTTGCCAAAATGTCAAAAGTTAAGAGATATTGAAAATGTATTACTTTCAGATTATTGTAGCCAATTGACTAAAAACCTGTATTTGATTTACCACCAGGTACGAGAGGCCTTACCTGTGCGGTACGAAGGCCCGGGCCACGGCATACGACCTGTTAGCTGGGTGCTTGCTAAGTCATTTGAGGGCACCTCCTGCCTCGCGCCTCGCTGGCGTGGGCCATTCCAGGTCTTGTTGGTCACCCAAACAGCAGTGCGGGTAGCTGGCCGAAAGAATTGGATCCACGCGTCACACATCAAGAAACTTCCTCACCCTGTGCCGCACGTTACAGAAGAAGCAGAACCTCTTGCTGATACAGCAACCAATGATCCCAAAGCAGTAAACAGCACCGAGAGTGTGTCAGAGAATATCTCTAAGCCCGAGAGGGTTGGGGAAGCTGCCATTTTGTTTCCACACTCTCCACCGATTTTGCACCCGGGAGCGGCTGTTTCAAACACAGCCCCTTTGTTTGTCCCGGATACGTTGCTTCCAACGGGAAGTGACGACACATTGCTTCCGGATCAATCAATACAAGGAATAACCAGATATCACCAGTGTTCCCTCTAAGATATGCGCATGTGCGCTTGCCCAGCTTCCTTCTGGGTGCCGCTCAGAAGAATTTCAGATGCGCACACAGACAATTCCCACCTATTCAAAAAGATGTAATAAGGATAAGCCACCGCAGCTCTGTAATATTTGCTTTCTCTCAAAATGTAGATAAATTATACTAACTATTCTTGATATTCTGGTCTAACCTTTTTACATTGCCCTACTATACAAGCTTGACCTTAAACCTAAAACCCCTAAAAACAGAATACAGCGACAATAAGTAAAAAAAATAATATGAAAAAGGGGTTCCATGAGCAGAACATATAACTAAGATATGCCTGCACACATTAACCAAATTATCGTCCCGCCCCACTGACGACTCATACTTAATTCTACCACATGACTCAAACTCTGCCCAAGGCCACATTCAGATATTACCAAACAACTTTTACTCTGCTTCCCATAGCTTTGAAAAAGGTTACCAGACTTAGATACTAGTCTTGTTGTATTTTTGTTATAATATGAATGATGTTTACCAAAGGCATTACCCACACTATCTAACCCAAGTTTCAGCTCAAATATTGGATACTGACTGTAAGTAAGCAGGCTACTAGGATGTGTAACCTCATCCCATTCTTCCTATTCGTTGCAGATATGTCACACAAGCACTTTGAAAGCCCCCCTTGCAAGTTAACGCGTTATAAAACTAAAATATTAGTTTGCCCTGTTAGTATTTTGAGTAGGCAAATTTCATGCTCAGTGTCTCCTACTTTAGCATTGCTTACATTACCCTATAGGTGGAGAGCAACATTGCAATATCATTTACTTGGCCTGCAAGGGATAATTGGTATGGACTCTGCCTGGCATTATTCGTATATACAATTTGTGTAACAATATTCAAATAACTAGAATGTTTTTCACACAGTCTGCAACCTTTCAAAATGTTCAGAGTTCCATGGAGCATAGACCTTAACAAATGATATGTTAACTTGCTGCTATACAAGAATGGTTTAACTGAGCACTTGTATAATCCTACCCAACAAATGAAAGGTGAGGTATGTTGCAAACAATCTTGTATGTACTTCATAGTAATTGTGCATATGCAGACTTATGACAGACGTTTCTTAAACTCCACATAATATCATTGTGATGCTTTCAATTGGATTTGCTTGCATTGTATTGTAGGTATGCAAATATCCCAGTTAGTGTTTTACTGCTCCAATCCCTCACTTTTTACAGAGTCCTGTCAACTAAGATTGGAGGCTAGTACAGAAGCCGGGGAGGGGAGCGGGTGGAAGGGAACAGGAGAACACTCCCGTGGGGTGAGAACACTCCTTGGGGTGAAGAACAAATCAGAAACTTTCAACAACCATATCAGATGTTTTGGCAGTACAGTACAGTGAAGGAAATGTTTGTTTGCTAAAGAATATGAAACTATATTAATAGTCTAGGAAACTGCACCTTCTCTTTCTGTCTATGCTCAGCTGCTAATGGCTTTTCAATATAATCATGGGTTTGCATTTATTGCCTCTAGCATCCCCATGCATCTTGTTCAACTGTTGCATTTCAGAGGAGGAGTCCCTAGTTAAAGAAGATTGTACTCAATATGTTGCACCTGTGAGCATTGCTACTATTGACTTAAAGGGAAAATATATGTAATGTTCTTCAATGGGGCACGAGAAGAAACCTCAGTAAGGCTCTTGTTGATTTTTGTGTAGGCTGTGGTGAGCAAAGGTGGGCAAAACTATAAGCTGTATTATGTTCCCTGTAATTTCAGTTCCTATGTCAGGGTTACAAGCAGGGTTCGTATACAATTTTACTCCATAATTGGAATCAAAAGATTTTTATGGGAGTAGGAAAGTAATTGGCTTTTCCAGTAGGGATATCCTGCTTATTAAAATATGTTATTTCCCCTTAAAATTCCTCTTGAGATCGGGCAGTAATATTATTAGAGTTTCTACCAATGCCACTGCTCTGCTGGTCATTGATTCGAAAAGATGTCAGTGGAACTTTGTGGGTAGAAGCAGGGGTAGATTCCTATATGTTCATGGCTTCCCTTTTTTGTTGGGCATATTGCCCTGTTTTTAGGGAGTAAAATGTATGGTGTGTATGCCTCTTAGCTGTAACACCAGTTTTGAGTAAATATTGTCACAACTCACAGACCAACATAATGTGGATAGTAAGCAGAGTCCCCGGAATTGTGATAATCATATTATGTGGTGCAGTTATTCTGATGCAATTGTCGTCCTTACACACATTGAGAGGCATTTTCTCCTGGCCCTTGAATTACTCAATTAAAGTGGCACATGAACTCTTAGTAGCATGTTTTTGACACATTCCTTTCAGTTACAATTATTAAATTTTCAAAAATTGCATAATGTCTGAATTGTCAACAGTCACATCAGTGATTACCGATACTTGTTTTTGTCATAAACAGGAGTTGTTTCCCAATGGCATTAAGCACTTTCTGTATCGTCTCTGAGCAGTGCTGACAATTGAATAGCCATGACTAAACCTATTGTTTATCCTGAACATGGCAAACCTTTTTTGTGCATACACGTTTTTCTCTTTGCACAGGAGTACTTTTGTTAGGTACTATGACATATGTGGAAGTCTTGGACTGGTTGATAAGCTCTCCTTCTAATCGCATATAAAATAATTTTTTATTTAGCCTATATTTCTGAAAAAGAGTTGTAATATGCTCCTTTTACACTGATTTGTAAAGAATTGCGATGGTTGGGAAGGGGTAATTGCCTTCCAAACTCTTTAGAGATGGTATTTCACTAACTACGCATGCTCAAAAAGTGGCTTATATCGTTATTCAGTTGCGCACAGGGAAAATATTGTGCGCACAAAGAAGAATAATTACCGCACTTACAGAAAATTAATTAGAGGGAACATTGGATATCACTTGCGTCCAAGAAAATAGACATACGGCATGGTTCGACTGTGCATTCAAGGAATGAAAAGAATCATTGAGGGCTTACATTTGCCCAAATTTGAGAAAGTGGATTCTGTTGGCTAAGGTTTTGGAAGGACACAGAAATCGCGCGATCGGGGGGTCGCCAGCAACGAACATTGGGGTTTCCGTCTGAAGACTGCAATGCCTGCTACCACCACCGCTCGTGTTGGACTTGTAAATAAGGGGGTGACCAACCGTGACAATGGACAGAATGCCTGGGCCCCGAAAACGTACTGCTGTGTTTTTGTAATAATATTTGGTTTTATAATAGGCACTGTTGTAGGCCTTTGGTATTTAGAAGAAGCTTATCCTTTAGAGTTTTCGCTACCGACTGTAAATGTACCCACTGTTCATACACCTTTTGTGCATTCGCATACTTTGTCCCCTAGAGATTCCCAGCACAGACAAAAGTATCATAATAATACTTTGATACTTATAATGAACGCTACACATGCCATTTTTAATAGATCCAATTGTTGGGTCTGTTCACATTTACCGCAACACGGGGATAAGGGGCTAGGTTGGTATATTCATCCTTTACCGTTGACGACTGCTTGCTATGCTTCTCTTAGAGCTTTATTCTTTGGCCGATGGAATGATAGCGTCTCAGGGAACTTTGATGGCACCAATTTGAATAGTTTTCAGAAACGTGTTTTGACTCCCCTGGGATGCTCTCTTTTTTCGAATAGGAGTAGACCGAATGTTGCTTCTATTAGGCCTTCTGATAGACTGTCTCGTCCTTTTCAATCTTTGATTTCCTTCAAAATGGCTCTGATAGGCAATAAGGATGCCATGCCTCCTTCTTACACTGTTAACCATAGCCCCGATTCAGTTTCTTTCTGCATACAGAGGAATGGGTCTGGTCAATGGGAGATTTTAAAGGTTGTGCCAACGTTGCAAATTTGACTGGGGAAGGCAGACCTTTGTATGTAGGCGAACCTGTCTATTTTGTTTGCGGTAATATAGCGTTTCCATGGTTGCCCAGGGATTGGCAAGGAACCTGTTATTTAGGGATCCTGTTACCTGGGGTGTTTATAGCGAGTACTAAAGAAGTTTCGAAGGCTCGTCCACGACGGGATGAGAATGGTGATACCCCGGCACAAGTATTGGGAGCTATAGCAAAATCAGTTGTGCCATTTTGGGGGCAGATAGCGAATTCAGAAGATATTAGAAAACTAGCCAGAGTACTGGAGAGAACCATCAACCGGACCACAGATATACTCTACAATATGACATTCGAGCAGAAAGCAATAAGATTAGTAGCACTCCAAAATCAAATGGCATTAGATGTCATTCTAGCTGAGCGTGGGGGAGTATGCAAATTAGTGGGGTCCGCTTGCTGTGTTTTTTCACCAGATTCCTCCCCAACTATCTTTAAGGCAATACAAAATCTGCACATCCTTGGTTCCGAAGTGCATGTTCCCGAGGACAACTGGGATCTAAGCGCATGGTTCTGGGACTTCTTGCGATCTTGGGGTTGGAAGGTACTTTCGGTTTGATTAACTATTTTAGGAGTTCTGTTGTTCCTTTGTTGCTGTATTCAGTGTCTGCCTGGTATGTGTTCGATGCTAGGGGGGTGTTGTGCACAAGCGATAAATTTGATAGGACATGAGGAGTATGCCTCGGATAAAACTTCCAAAGAATATGTGTTAAAAGATATATTAGTAAAAGACCTAATGGCAATAGATATTTCAGATAGTGATTCAGGGTACATGGACACTGATGTATGGAGTTATTAATAAGGAGACCCAAAATAGCTTTTAGCACTTGGCATAGGCCAAAAGGAGGGTTTGTCAGAATAAAAAGTATATCGTGCCTCCTATTGTAATAAATATATTAATATTGGCCTACGCCAAGCTGCTCGTAAGTCATTTGCGAGATCTGTGTTACAAGGTCCTGACCTTTAATCTATGTAGGCCGCCATTTTGGGTCAAACCGCCATTTTAGGATTTATGTGGAAAAGTCACCCTGTGAGCTAAAATGGGGGACGATGTCATTGCAAAATACAACATGGCCGTCTTGACCTCTGTACATCGCTAATGTGTAATCTGCCTGCAGGCTGCTTGTTGAGGTCATGAACTGAGGCCTCGTCCTATGTTGACCTATGTGTAAAAGGATTACTCGTGCAAGTAAACAAATCCAAGAGTATGTATTATGATAATGTATTTACACATTGGACAAAGAACATCTGTTTTACTATATTCTATTAATGTTTAAGAAGACCTGCAATACGAAACTTAGAATACACAGTTAATGCATACGCTTATTGTTACATGCAATAAAGAACGAACCAGTTAGATGCGGTTATTTGAGACTCGGCAACAAACCCTAGAATTGGTAACATATAAAGTAGAATATTAACCCGAAGAGGGTTTGGCCACAGCGTTCACAAAATGTATAAAAAGCAAATACATTCTAATGTACACTCTCTCACTGAACACACTGAACCACGCTGGAGTTTGTTGTGTTGTACTGCGGGCCGATAGCTATCTGACTTTGCACTGTTTTGTAATTGTATTTGATAGAGAATAAAGTACTTTGTATGTTCCTTTGAAACCTGTGTTTGGTGTATTTCCTTTTGGGGTACTCAGCCTCGATATTGTGTTTCTGTTTTCACAAGCTGACAAGGGATACAAGGTAGACAAGGCCAAACTCCAGTACTGTCAAAAGGAAGTACTGTACATTGGACAGCTGATATCCAAAGATGGGAGGCATATTGCCCCAAAGAGAGCACAGACAATATGCAACACACCACAGCCCAAAATTGTGAGGGAAATGCAGCAATTCCTGGGATTGTGCAACTATTGCAGAGCATGGGCTTTTGATTACAGCACATACACAAGACCACACTTAACAGCACTTGAGGAAGCACATAGAGGAGTAAAGTCACTGACCTGGACACAAGACATGACTGGTGCATTCAATGAGGTAAAAGAAGCAATATGCATGGCACCAGTACTAGGAGCCCCAGACTATAAAAAGGATATTTTCCTATTTTCACACACTGACGGTGTCATAATGAAGGCGGTCCTGACACAGAAGGAAGACAAGCATGGGCCATAAGCCACTTGCTTACTACAGTGAGCAACTTGACCCAGTAATGAGAGAACCCTATACATGCAAGCAATCTCTGCCAGCTGCAGCCTTTGCAGTGGAGAGAGCATCTACAATAACCATGGGGTGCACCACCACCCTTTACGTGGTGCACACCCTGTTTGCCATACTGCACAAACCAAAGAGCACATTGACCACACAGAGAGCATCAGTATATGAAATAATACTATCAAAGCCAGAATTGAAGATATTAAGATGCAAAGCTGCAAACCCAGCATTATTCATGGCAGATGTCTACCAACTAGGAGATTGGGCTCATGATTGCACCAAGAACATTGAGCAATTCAGTGAAATATGCAAGGTGGAGGAAGATGCACTTGATGGTGGCGATGTGCTTCACATTGATGGTTCTTCAACAATTTATCAAACTGATGGGGTCAGGAGGACTGGGGCTGCTGTAGTAAGATTAAATGAAGATGGGACGAGTTAGGCAGTTGCAAGTGCCCAGTTACCATCTCATGATTCAGCGCAGGCAGCAGAACTAGTGTACCTTATATTGGTCCTAGAGCACAGCGTGGGTGAGTGTGACAATTTACTCCGATAGTGTCTACGTCACATCAACAGTACATTCAGGATTGGCACGATGGCTCAGGAGAGGGTACAGGAGAGCAGATGGGACTCCAGTGCAGCATGCACTACTGTTAGGTGAACTGATTGATGTGATAACATACCCACAGGAATTGGCTTTGGTGAAGTGCCAATCACAAACCTATGGGGAAGACATCACCTCGAGGGGAAACGAGGCAGATTACTATGAAGCAAAATGTGCATCCTATTTTGGGGAATTGTGGGAACTGAAAGTGAGGCCCAACGTCCTGGGAGGGATGAGAAACATGGTGATGAGAGAAGGGTACAACTACCTACCAGAAACTCAGATTATGGAACTGCAGGGAGCTGCACCCAAGGAAGAAAAGGAACTCTGGGTGAAAAGAGTCTGCTCTATATGTCCTACAGATGCCCTTTGGCAACAAAACAACACAGGCAAAGTGTTCATGCCACTTGCGTTACTGAAAACAGCATTAGCACCGTTGCATCATCCAACACACACAAGGAAAGAGGTAATTGCTGCACGTATTGGAGAATCATGGTTTTGTCCCAACTTGAACGAACATGTGGCAGATTTCATTAGCACTTGTCTGACCTGCCAGCAATTCACGGCAGGACACACCCTGAGAGTAGTGAGAGGAGCCATACCTAGACCAGAAGGCCCATTTCTGCATCTCCATGTTGACTATGTGGACATGATCCAGGTATGACAAGGATACCGCTAAATGATAGTGGTTGTCTGCCAATTCTCAAAATGTATAGAGTCTGGACTGGTTCACATGCTGATGCACTGAAGGCAGCCACATTCCTGGTCCAGGAAGTATTCCCAAGATAGGGCTTGTGTATGGTCTGACAATGGCCCTCACTTTGCCAATGAAATGTTCCAACACATCCCTACACTGCTAGGAATAAAACACAAATTTGCATCTGTGTACCACCCATAAGCAAACGGAATGTGTGAATGCCTCAATGGCCTCCTGAAGTAGAGCATTTCCAAAACTCAGCAGAGCACCAAGAAAAACTGGCTTCACTGTCTGCCATTGGCACTTTTCAAATTTGCCAACAAACCAGGGTCCGACCACCATTTAATGCCCCACGAGGTGGTGACAGGATGGTGCATGCATCTCCCATTGGCTCCTCCCACTGGAGCACTAAGAGATTTGAGACTACTGCTGAAAAAGAGATATATGATTATATTACTTCACTGGTTTGTAGTGCTTCTTTTATCTCTCGCCAGATACAACGGACCCAGGGCAGGTCGGAAGATGACAAGCAAGAAAACTCCAACGACACAGTAGAAGAGACAACAAAAGAACACTTAGTGCAAGTGGGAGATCTTGTGCTCCTTAAAAATTGTGTACACCACTGGAACGCACCCACATTTACAGGGCCCCATACAGTGGAGGCTGTGACTGTCCAAGCTGTACGCCTAGAAGGGAAAATGGTTTGAACCATCTGCAAGATGTCAAGCCCTAAAAGCATCGGCCTCGCCCAGTAGCACAACTGCAGAGATCAACAGGGCCAACACTGCAACAACCAATGATCCACAAGAAAGTGCAAATGCCCATGAAGTATAGACTACCGGTCATCCCATGATTAGGCGCTCCCAAGCGGCTGAAGTAGCCCTGGCTACACTGGTGCAACTTGACCAGTGAAAAACATTGCCCCTTGCTAGTTTCCAGCACCTGCGAAGTACAAAGTGATACTTGAACCAGTCTCACACTTGACAGTTGAAAGACATTCTGTGACCTAACACCTTTTTTTCCACACACGCAGGCTTTGGAGAAGTAATTGATATTTGTGCACTTGACAGCTATAACACTGTTTTTGTCTCTCTCTCTCCTTTTCGTGCACATGCAAGTTGTTGTGTATGTTGTTAGAATTGTGTAGGAATTTCCCTAATGTTGCCTCCCGTTGACCACCCTGAAGCATTGTCTAACCTGTAAGGAGACCCAGACATTTTAGAGTCCGAAATCCTGAAGGATATATTTGACCCAAGCCTATCCCCAACTTCAACATAGTGCATACCCTGTTCTACCCACACTAAGAGATCCATCCATAAGAAAATTCTGGGAGAAAGTACTTGCCTTTGCTCCAAATGATTATTTAGTCAGTGGAGCTTGAGGGTACTGACAAGTACTAACTAATTAATGCCTTTCTTGCAATTTTCAGGTGGGCAACTTTATCATACCATCAGCTGCTCGGACGGAGCAGCGTAAGTGGTTAGCATGGACGAAATAAACTTTATACTCACTCTTGTGTATTTTCTGATTCCCACTGGAATAATGGGTACTGTCCAAAGGCAATTGTATTTTGCAATGCATGATGTCGCTATGACCCCTACTAACGTTCCCCCCACCCAAGCAGCAGAAACTACCATGTCAGGTGGAGTCGAAGACACTGCAGATAAGATAAGGAGAGGTACGCGCAGTGTTGATGCAGACATGAAGAAAGTTGACACATATCTCATAGATACAGCACAGGTAACAAACAACATGTGGTACAAACACACATTCAAAGTTGGTAGGGACACCACCAAGGAGAGCTGTTATGTCTGCTCTTTAATCCCCTATGCATGAGTGCCTCCAGAACGTTAATTGCAACAGAAATACCCAGCTTAGGAGCCCAATGCCTGATCTACCTCGCATTGTTTCAGACGCAAGTAAGATTCCAAGGGAGAACAGCAACATTGAGGTGGATGTCCAAGGGGACCTACCCTTATGAAGATAAGTATATCAAGACACCAGCTATGATGAACAACTACTGGCAGCTCCACAAAGGACTGCAGTACATAACGAATGGACCAGACAAGGGAAACAGAAAGACATTCACATTGAAGGACCTGCCATGTCCATGGACAAGAGTGACAGAAGTAGGAGGAGAGCCAGGCTGCTGGGAGAGACAGCAAATATTGATCTATGGACAAGTATATACTAACGATGGTTGGGAAGACAGAGTGGTGGGAAGCAAGACACTGACCTTAACAAAATCAGCAGTGAACAAGATACTAGAGGAAATTGACAAGTGCCTGAAAAAATGGTAAAGGAATGCAAAGTTGGTGACCTGGGTGGAGAATTAAGCTGGACCAATGCCAATAATTCCTCTGAAAACACTGGCCTTGTGTTATCAACACAACGGCGGTGAAGAGGTCGGTGAAAACAAAGGATGTAAAAGGATTGAAACGATTCCGGAAATGGGAGCTGGAACAGCAGTGCTGATGGATCACTATTGGGCTTGTGGATATAGAGCATACGAGAAATTGCCACCCGACTGGGGAGAAATATACTCCTTAGTACACGTCAACATGCCTTTACTAGTAGTACCCAGGAAAGACATAAAGCTTGATGACTTCCCAAAAATGGAGAACAACAGAAGAAGGAAGAGGTCACTAGGTGCAACACCACCTACCCAAACCAATAACGCAGAGACGCAGGAAGGACTGAGCAGAGTGAAAAGAGGGAATTATTTCTCCAGCACAGCAGAAACTGCATTGGATGAAGTACCAGACTCACACAGACTGTTCAGCAGAACGCAAATGTTCTTTGCATCACTGCTCCCTGGAATACAAATGTACACTAATGCCAAATGGTTACAGATCACGCACTGGGAGTTGATGGTAACTATAAACTCAACCGTCAATGCGTTCAACACCATAAAAGAAGAACTCAGAACAATAAGACCTCGTGGCTCGCCAGAACAGATACGTCCTGGACCTCCTCACAGCTATTGAAGGAGGAGTTTGTGCAAAGATAGGGAGTTCATGTTGCACGTTCATACCTGCAAACGATGAAGATAACGGAACACTGTCAGACGCAGTTGTACAATTGGCCCAGATGCATGCGAAAATGGATGACAAAGCATGTGGAACTGGGAAGGATCAAAGCTGGCCAGCATACCTTTGGCCATGGATGCCATCCTGGCTTGCGGACAGGCTGAAAGTGATAGTTGGAGCTCTGGCACTAGGAGCAGCATCTCTGTGTGGGATCAAGATAAGTATCGGGAGGTGCAAGAAAACAGCACAAGAAGCAATAGGAATGCAAATTCTCATGGATATGAACATTGAAGGAACAAGGGATGATATTGTGAAGGAAAGAGACAAACTGAGAGAAAGAATTGCGACATTTAACCTATTCTCAGCTGGAATAGAGGTGGACAATCCACACAACCCAAGGAAATATGAAGGGAAGTGGGTTTGGAGAAAACCCGACAGGGGATGCGCCTGCATGTACTGGTTATTCTACTATCATGTAAACTACCATGGACACCTTACAAGGATAATGAAAATATGGCGATTGATAGAGGACCCACAGTTCTATCATGATGTGGTCGACAAGTCAACCAGAGGGGGGACTGAAGAAGGAAGGTTGAAATCAGGCCCTGGTCCCCCACCCACAAAACACTCGAACCGGAAGAAAAACCAAAGACAATATGGCCACCGATCGCACGAGCTTTCACCAACCCCCACTGCACCTGTGATGGATAAGTACAATGAAAGATAACCTCACAACCAACCATACAACATAAGAGCACTGCGAACGTTATGCAAGGTGGATGAAGACCTGCAGGATGAAACCAAATACAACTCCATTGACAGACACAACAACAGTTTTTCGGTTGGTCAAGATTTTTCTCATTGTTTAAAACCCAGGGATACTGGTGCGGGTTTATCCACTGACCTTATTCTATGGATGAGACAGGGACAGGGTTCTGTAGAGGGCGTCGCTTTGTCACACTGAGTATCAAATGCCTGTTGATACAAATCACATGGCGAAACGGTTTGGTAAATTTGGCACATAGTATTTTCCGAACTCAAACTATGTTAGAAAGTGACAAGTACTGTTGCTGTTTTTAATTTGTAGATTGGGATTAAACATGGGTTAGAAGAATAAAGATCATCGAAATAATAATTCACTTTCTGTCCTGACGAAGGCCTGTTATTATCAATGAGAAGGTCAATTCTGGATGGGGTCTATCTCAGACGAAGAGGCCGAAATGCAGTGCGTCGACACAACATCTGTATAAACATCCATTAGAAAACTAAAATTAAAAAGAGGTGACAGAAAGTCAGTACCTATCAGAGACAATAAAAGGGGTATAAGGAGAAAAGGTTCTAAGACACTAAGAAAGGATAGGTCCCTTTAGGAAAATGTATAGAAGCATCAGTCCATCTTTGCTATAAAAACATACCTGTGTGGTGATCAATGTAGTGAATAGATGTATATTTGATCATTTCTTTTCTCTGAATCCCAATATATGTTGCCCTGTATGAGAAGTCCTAGCACCAATTTGAACTTCTAAAATCATGGACGCAAGAGTACCTAGAACTCTATGTATACTAACCCAGAATGAATGTGAGAATGTTGTGAATTGTGATGTTGTCAATTGCACTGTGTTATATGTTTTTTAACAAGGACATTTTCTTGGGAAAATACAGACACCTTGATACATAAATGAATACAATACAGGTCTCTGGTCAAAACACAAATGTGTTAAGCTTGGTCATTATGAGTTAAGCAAAATTGTTAACTCTTGGGATAGCAGCTAGGGTTTGACTAAATTGAGTCCTGAACACACAGGAGCAGGAGGAAGTCTGTGATTCCTATTTTTCACAGTAGATGTACCCTTTACATTACAGACCCCTCGAAAAACAAAAAAAATGATGGGTGCAACCTATTATACACACGTGATAAGCACTGCCAAACTAGTAAAGAGAAGTAGGCATAGTGCTGATTTAGATATAGGAGGGGTTGATTCCTATTTAAAGGAATGGTTAGGTCAAAACATTTTATTGGCCCTACGGGTCGGCCATGTGTTTTTAAGCCTAAATCGCTTGATTTTAGAAAAATCTCCTATGGACCTTATCCGAGTTTTCGTCCATTAAACACACGCGAAAACAGGCACCAGGGCGCTGCCATTTTGTGATAATCCTATCACTTGCCCCATCGCCCTGGCTGATCTGCTTTTGCGCACTAAATCATATCTCCCGCCCCTGAGCCTGACATTATCAAAACATTTATATTACCCGCCTCTCTCCATGACGTTACAGAGCTGCATAGGCAAACGCGCCCAGTCGACTTCTACGCGACTTCACACAGAACCCGGAAACCAACACAGATCAACTCACAACACAGCGCGCCACAATTCGGAATATGAAACTGTACTTTAAAATCAAACAGCAATACGGTACATTTGGTAAAATGCATTTATTTGACATTACATATTTAGAGAATATTCAGCAATTGGCATATTAAGTCGGAATTTAATTTTTTTTCTTTTCTCTCGATCCGCAGATCCGGAAAAGGTTATCGTGAGTCATGCGCTGTTCCTTTATGGTACACAGGGTGTTGGTTTTCGTTAAAAGAAGCACTTTGGACGCACGGTGAACCGCAAGGCTGTTCCATCAACTAGGCACTAGGCCACCGTAAAGGTCGATATGTTGCTTCTAGACGCTAGTACTGCGTAAGGGCATATGGGCCCTTGGTGATCATCCCATAAAATAGTCAATGTAGTGCAGTTGTTTACAAGAAGCTGCAGCTGGCGATTGAAGAAGCCATCGGCCGGGGTCTGGAATAGGTGGCAGTCGCAGTACGGTAGGATGTACCTGTTTAGAAAACATAAAAATTGAAATTAGTCTCACCAGCCGATCTTTATTACTATTATTAATTTTATTTATTACGGGCGAGCTGAAACTATTTGCTTGTGAGGATAGTGCACTGGAGTATGTTCGGCTCTAAAAGCAATGCGAAAACTAACAAAATAAATCGAGCGAAACACACAAACTAATAATTTTATTTACCGTTGAACCACTGAGAAACAACTGTTTGTCTACATGCATGTCGAATGGGCACATGCATGCCCATGTGCTCAGTAGAAAGACAATCCCACAAATGTTGTACTTGCTCTTCATTCATTCATTCATTCATTCATTCATTCATTCCGGTATAAAAGTGTCTAAAGAATTACTTACATTATATTTGCCATTTCCATTGTATCTCTGCGTAATGCAGTCCGTAAATCCCACTGTGTTCGTGCCAACGATTTTTCATATACTGAACTAACATGAAACTCGGTCTAGTTTCAGAATTTTCTGCCTTATCGTCTCTTACGTTATTGCCCCCTCCTTCAAATCAAGTCCTTTCGGCATGGTCCCCGTCTCTCAAGGTCAACAAACAATAGAACCTTATACTGCCAGTGCGATTCGCTGGCCTCTTCAGCCCGCAAGCAAAAAAAATCAAAGCCGCTGACCTTCACTCTGCATGAGCGTACATTCTTACTTTGCAACATCCCGTGTGAAGCCATCTGTGAGAACTTGAATTTCGACTCCATCTTTGTACTAGGCCTCAATGTGCAAATGCAAACTGGCTTCTCTCCCATCTGCAACGCCTCGCTTGGCGCATTCTAAAGCCCCCAATTTTGTCCTCCTTGTCCATGAGCTTTGCACACCTAGAGAACCATAACCATGGAGACATTGACTTTTTGGGGGAAGGTCAGGGAAAGTATAAAGTACCTGAGGAGTTGAGTTGAAAGTGAGATTTATTGTTTATTTGTTTTATTATTTGCAATACGCAAGCCTCCCCTCGGTTAACAGTGCGCAGCATTTACATGAGATTGCGAAACTTAGTTACAGCAACAAAAATATATACATACACATATTCACAAGATCAGCGATATGAGGTGAATAGAGAGAGAAGTCAAAGATGACACCCATGTTGTTCGCCACCCAGGATGGTGAATGTAGGGTTTAGGCTTAGCATACTTTGTATGCACACTGTACAATAACATTATTTTCAAAAAGACAATCAGATTACAATGATTTATTTAAACCGGGATTTGAACTTCTCAACAAGCTCTGCTTTGGGTGGACATGGCACAGTGGCAATGTTTGGTGGCAATGCATCAGTGCTCTGCACAGAAACGCTCAAAATTCCATACCTGTGCTTCTCTAGTACACTAACAATAAGGCCTTTAACAAAGTTGAATTCCATTTTCTCATATACTGGTTTCACCGCCCATTTCTTACTTCTTTTTCCAAAGGTCGTAGTGTAGCGAGGCATCCCTACATTTCTCGTAGTCCTAGACTGTTCACGGCCATCATTCTCGTTATGGGCCAAGACCGCTGGTAGAGTCCTATGTTTCATGCCCTGTATGCTGAAATGCAATCGCTTTGGCCTGTACTTTAGGCACATATTGTGGAACACCTCCAATTCTCCTGTGTGACAGAATTCTGTCAGTCCCCTCAAATCTCTTGATAGAGTTTTATCGAAAACAATCTTCTCAGTGGCTTTGTGTGTAGGTGAAGATGCAATCAACCACTTCTTCTTCCGTGCCTCTTCTGTGGACAAAGGGCCATGTTCACATTGGTGGAAATGTTGGTTTTCTGTCCAGCGGTGAACGTTGGTACAGTGGTGCATCAGTGACCGCCATTTTTCAAGTAGGATTTCCAATGACCCTTCACAAGTTTTGGAGCTCCACCAAAGATGGTTACTGATAGACTGGGACCACTGTGAAATACTTTCGAAACCTTTTTTTTTTCCCTGCAGCCGAGATTTTCTTATTGATTGATTTAGCAATATGCCATACGTCAAATTGATGTTTAATATGTGGGAACTGCTCTCTCATTGTCTTGGCAATTGAAACGTGTCTGTCCGTGGCTATGAGGTCGATGTGCGTTCCCTTTGATTATAGATATTGCAATGATTTTATAAATCCTAGTTTCTCCATGGCCACTGAGGATTTACATTGGGACACCTGCACGACCACCAAACTCACAATTTTCTTACTATCCATGTCCTGAAAGTGGTAGGTGCAGTACTTGGCAGAAAATCCAGGGCTGTCGCACTGTCCGTCGCCGGCTAGCCTGAATCGTTTCCCTTCGAATGTACTTGCTAGAGAAAATTGTTCAATTTTCCAAGCATCACTAATGGCCGGAAACAGATAATCATGTTGGTATTTGTAGTACTGTGTTTTAGAAATGAAATGGAGTCCCACAAACTCAAAGAAAGACTCTAACTTTCTAAAACTGGACCCACTAAAAAGTAGGGCAGCTGCACACAGTAGATTGCCTGCTGGCAGCTTCCCCAGCATCGGTTGTGCAGACCATGAGAACGCATAATTTAATCTACAGGCGGCATGTATTTTGACGTTACTGCCTTGTTTTTGACGAGTCACATGAATCAATGGCTCCCCACATATTTCCCCTCCAACTGAATGCCCACATTTCAGCATACTTATAATATCCATGAAACAACTGTTGAATACTATGTATTTGCCCTCTTTCATTAGACTGTCATCCGGCATGAAAGTTGTTTCGGACTGTGCCGTTGAGGACATATCAACACATTTGAAAGAAATATTGCTGATATCAAGTTCTGATGCGTCGTTGGGTGCTGCTGCTGGTTCATTCTTTGTCATTTTAACATCTGTTACTTCAGCATTGATGGGAGAACACAACAATGTCGACAGCTTTTTGGGTGGCATTTTTTTGGCGGGTGTAGATTGAGTGAATTGATCTGCGACTACTTCAGAGCTATCTTCAATACATTCAGTATCATCTTCTTTTGGTGGTGCGGTCGAACTGTAGCAATGGTCCAATAAAACTTAACTGGATTCTCCGGATACATTCAATTCATGTTCTGGCCATTGGACATGAGCATCTCGAGTCTCAACACGCCGCATCTGAATTAATAGTTCCTCCATAGTGTAAATCGTCTGGCAAGCAACATCTCTCATTTGCTTCACTGTCTGTGTATGTATAGTTTGTACACCCACGGGTAACTAGAGGACAGATTGGAAAAAGGATGTTCATTTTAAACACAATATAAAGTATAGTACAATTGACAGGAAAAAAACATAATATAGTCCCCAACACAAAACAATTCCTAAAATTATGAACTGTTTGTAACTAACCTTATTTTTGTTTCTTTTCTTTGCAACTTTCTTGACTCGAACTTCAACATCTGCACGCTGTTGCTCCGATTCGTTTCCGCATGTCTTCCCTTCCTCTTGCGCTGCAACAACTATATTTTCTGGATCCGCATAGACAGCACGGAATGACGCTTCATCGACTCCCTGAAACATAGTGCTTTCATTACTATGTATCACAATATTGAAAACATAAAACACACGTGAGGACGAACACACAGGTACATCTCAATAGCTAAACATGAATTAAACATTGTGTAGAACAATCAAACGACAAGTATTCAAGCTCTGATGATCTAGTACGATGGAACTGTCCGTATCCATACCTCTGGCTCCGCATGGACTGCAATAAATGGTTGTATTGGAGAGGAGGCATCAGCAACTCCCTGAAACACAGTACTTGCATTAGTATGGTTTTCAATATTGGAAACATAACACACACTTGGGGTCGATGGCACAGGTACATATAAAGAGATAACCACAAATGATGTATTGTCTAAAAGAATCAAGGAATATCTAAATATGATCAGATTTCATCGACTTATTTCTCCGATTTCTTTACATCTGCATCACCTACAAGGGATGTTGTAATTGTAGAGGAAGCTCCGTCGTCTCCCTGAAACACAGTACTTGCGTTAATAGGGAAGAAAGTATAGCAAATGGAATCACGTTATATGATGACGCTCGATGGAGCTGTCAGTATCCATACCTCGTGCTGCCGAAGAATATGTAGGGATGTTGTAAATGTAGTCCGCACTTCCGAAAGCTGTTGCGCCAATTCGTATACGCAAGGTCCCGCTTCGACTTCCCCTGGAATTACTTGAATGTCAGGCTCCGCATCAAGTGCAGGGGTTGACGCTCCATCAACTGCCTGAAACATAGTACTTGCATTAGTAAGGATTACAATATTGAAAACATAACACACACTTGGGGTCAACCGCACAGGTACATATCAATGGCTAACCACGAATGAAACATTGTGATGTTGTGAAACATGAAGAACAATAAAACGACAAGTATTCCAGCTCTGATGATCTAGTTTGATGGAGCTGTCAGTATCCATACCTCGTGCTGCTGAAGAACATCTAGGGATGTTGTCAATTTGGTGGAAGCTTCAGCATCTACCTGAAAGACAGTACTTGCATTACTATGGATAACACTAATTATAACTGAAAACAAATACCAGTGGACGATAACTAAGGTGTATATCAATTGGAAAGCACTAACCAAACATTCGGTAAAATAATTACACGATACAATAAAAATATTAGTTGACATGCATAAAACAAGTCTGTAGCGGAATAGCCAAGTAAGATTACCTGATACGCGCTAGAAGTGGTTGATAACTGCAAGCACGTCACGGATGTAGAATGTTCTTGCTTCAGATTCAAGGGCTAGTCAAGCAGTTGTAAAGGTAAATTATTGATTGATAATGAAATGCCAATATTAAAAATTGCCATGTAAAGAGACAGAATACTTGAGAGTGATGCTATTGAAAATGCGCAATATAGCACAGTTCCCTGTGCCCATATATAGATTTTGTTTGTGGGTTATGAAATCGAAAAAGAATATATTGATAAATGTCATTATTCAAAAAGCTATACACTCATATCAATGTCGAAAGTATTACAAGGGACACAACACCTAAAATATCAATGAATCCATTCGGCTACCTACACACTACTGCAAGGCCTAAAGCTAAATCCAGACACTTGACTCACCAGTGGCGGAATGTGGACGAATAGAGTGGGAATAGCGTTCACGAGCAATTTTCGTGTCGTTCACCGTTTATTCTTCTTTGTTACCCAAGATGTTGTGTACATGTTCGAGGAAAAGTGCCGGCTGCAGATGCGCTATCGATCACCCCTCTTGTCCTCTAAGATTTGTTGGACTCTACTTTCCAGCTCATCCAGTGGATATCCGCAATGTCTGACCCATTCTCTTATTCGATCAACAGTTTTTGGGAATACATGCATTGTAGTGCCTTCAGATTTAGCATGGGTCTTCGAAGGGCAACCGCTAATCGAACAGGCAGGCATTGTTGAAAATTCTGAAAAGTAAATATCGACATTATTATACAATCTTGATGAATAAAAATGTGATACAAAAGTAAATGATCCATACAATGTTCAATGCAAGGTTTGTTTTGGTCGCAGTAACTATACCAGTTCATCATGTGCGGCTTAGTATTTGCATGAATTGCAGTAATTTATAAATGATGTGACTAAACTCTGAACATGTGACTCGTCCCTTGGATGTTCTGTCTTGCACGAGAAGGAAACATGCTTACATTATAGACTGGACCCCCGAAGGACCCAATTCGATGACAATTGACACAGATGAAAATAAATAGATCTATTGATAGCATAACAATGGAAACTCAAGTCAATATCAATGAGACCAATGAACATAGCACTATTGAGTAATGTACTCGCAAATAGATAGAAATTTAAAAATCAACGAAATATGACTTGGATACATGGCCTTACCTTGACCAACAAACAGTTGGATTCAGCAAGCAGAGCAGTATGTTGCAGGAGAACAGGTAGATGGCCACAGGTAGCACACTGACGAGTTTGCTCGAAGCGGTCACAGAAGTTCGCGGATAGCACGACGATGAGCAGAATAGCATAGATCTCAGTGGTTCTCAGGTAGCACGTTCAGGAGTTGACTTGCAAAGCACAAAGATGTTCTCATGAGACATATCAAGTGGTTTATAAAGTATTACAAACAGGGGTGTGTTTGTGAATGAATGACGTGTGTATGTCGTGGTATTATGTGGTTTGCCAGGGGCCGGCCAGCGTGAGGGGGGGTCCTGGCCGGACACACGGGGTCTGAGGAAGCCATGTGAGCGATGGGCCCTTGGCGTGGGATACCTTATGAAGTGTACATGCTGTTTGGCACCTTGGCCGTTCGCGCCCCTGACAGCCCCCTAGGGCAGCGCGCATCCACTGGCGTGAACCGCCTTTGATAGAGGGGGGGTGGGATGGATGGGCCTGGGGCGTGCAGATAAGGCACAGGAAGACTGCTGAATGGAGACACACATATGTGGATTGCAGGGGGGCGGCCTGCTTCAAGGGGGAGCCCTGCCTGGAGACACGGAGTCTGAGGAGGCCATGTGAGCGATGGGCCCTCGGTGTGGGATACCTTTTGAAGTGCACATGCTGTTTGGCATCTTGACCGTTCGCGCCCCTGACAGCCCCCCATGGCAGCGCGCATCCACTGGACTTGTTGTTATGGACATTTGTTTTTGTTAAACTAACCACTTTTTTTTATACTTTATATAGTTATACTTCGCCTTTGATGGGGGGGGGGTGGATGGATGGATGGGCCGGTGGGTGTGCAGACAAGGCACAGGAAGACTGCTAAATGGAGACACACTTGATTCATTTAAAAATTTAAACAACCGTTGTTAAAATATATGTGGTGTTTTATTTTGTTTCTTTTTTTGATGGCACAAAAATACAAAACTTTACGCATTGTACAGGTCAGGTTGCAGCACAGCGAGGGAAAATCCCCTGTACTGACAGCTGTCACTCGGGAAAGTTTATCTTATGGCACGCACGGCACAGGCGGGTATTACTCTTCGAATGCAGTGTCCAAGCCTCCCGTGAAGCCACCATCTAAAGGAACAATAGGCCACCAGCTGGTAACACCTGTGAAAAATAATGATGCAAACTGTTTTTAAATGACCAAGATAAGTTGATTAAACGTTTGTTGTCAATGACAATTCTTGTAACTAATGGCATTCTGCTCGGACAAATGCTATCTAGACACTGCACACTATTGAACGACTTTCATGCGTTACAATGATATGTAGATGTAATTTTGGATATAGGAGACAAATATGAAATAGTAGTGGCATCACAAGCAGATTATACTTACTCGTTACTCGGATTACGAGGACGAACAGTTGCGCGAAGTTCGTGCATAAGCACCATCATTATCCTCAACACGGACCGTGTGAGGCAGGCTGCCCTGAAGTCTGGCAGCTCGGTGATGCATTGCGGTCGTGGCTCGCCTTCCGAAATGTAGGCCACGCATCCTGAGTTTTCACAACAGCAGCAGTTCTCCTCCTCGGTTGGCATTCGCTCGCACCGATTGCATGTGCACCAGGTGGAAACAACGTCCATGCGACTGGGTCCAGTGTCTTCATCCGTTGATTCGTCCTGCCAACTGCCGCCCGAAGCCCCATCGTTTTCGCATGTTTCCCTTTCCAGTAGTTCCTCCTCGGTATACTCGGGCTCGTACATGTAGGGCATTATTGTAGCCATTGAGTGGTAAACAAACTAAAATAATTTATAGCGATGGTACAGGTGTTCACACGGGCTACAAGCGGCAAAGGTAGTCGACCAGAGCACAGAAACGAGTCACAGAATACTCAAAGTAACAGAGAGAGGAATGGAATCGAAAATCTGCTGCTGTGTGTTGTGAAACGGTCTGTTTATACTGATTGAGGAAAGAGGCGTCTTGCCATTTCCATGGCGACACGTCATTAGCTGAAGCGCAGCGATTGTTGACACGAGACGTGCTTTGGCGTTGTGAAATGGGCGGTACGCATCTGCTGATGACAGGCTCAGAGGCGGGGGATATGATTTAGTGCTGCAAAAGCAGGTCAGCCAGGGCGATGGGGCAAGTGATAGGATTATCACAAAATGGCAGCGTCCTGGTGCCTGTTTACGCGTGTGTTTAATGGACGAAAACTCGGGTAAGGTCCATAGGAAATCTTTCTAAAATCGAGCGACTTAGGCTTAAAAACACATGGCCGACCCCTAGGGACAATAACATTTTTTGACCAAACCATTCCTTTAACTGATACAGCCTGTGTCTCTAATAACATGTGGTATAAACACATGACCAAAGTAGGCAAACAAACCACTGCATAGAGCTGCTATGTCTGCTCCCTCATCCCCTATGCCATGAGTTCATCCAGAACATTTGTGGCAACTGAAATCCCAGCAGCAAGAGCACAATGTCTCATGTACCTGTCAATGTGCATCACAAAGGGGAGATTCCAAGGGGAAAGAGATACCTTGAGGTTGATGTCTAAAATTACCTTTTCATATGAAAACAACTAGGATCAGGCCATAGAATACATAACTGAAGGTCCACAAAAGGGAGAAACAAGAGCAATAATATTACAATAGTTACCCTGTTCAAAGAGAGGACCAAGCAGAAATAGGGGGAGAACCAGGATGCTGGGAGAGACCACATATGCTGGTGTATGGTCAAGTATACACAGCTGATCGATGGAAAGAAGGGGTTGTGGGGAGCAAATCACATATGTTCCTAACAGTTCCAGTTCATATAGTACAACAAGAAAATGACAAATGCTTAAAGGAATGGGAAGCAAGTGCAAAGTTGCTAACATGGGTAGACAATGAAGCTGGACCCATGCCCATAGTACCAATCAAAGGAGCAGCATTATGTTTCCAGAATGATTGTAAGTGAAAGTTGGAGAAAACAAGTAATGGTAGTAGACAATAAATGTTCCAGGCATGAAAGTTGCGGAGAGTGGCAGTCCTGCAGAGAACCCTACCCTGCTGAGTCTGTTCACCCTGTTCATTCCCTACTGAAGGAGGAGCTACTGAGGCACCTACATCTCCTCACCAGACCGCGGAGCGGACGCGGAGTGGCAGAGAGTGGCAGTCCTGCAGAGAACCCTACCCTGCTGAGTCTGTTCACCCTGTTCATTCCCTATCGAAGGAGGAGCTACTGAGGCACCTACATCTCCTCACCAGACCGCGGAGCAGACGCGGAGTGGCGGAGAGTGGCAGTCCTGCAGTCATGGCTGTCGTGACTGGACTGACTGCCTCCCCCCTAACTTCCTCGAAGAAGATAATGGGTGCCTACGAAGCTTGTGCCCTCGCCCGCACTTAGAAAAACTTTTACAAGCTGAAACTTTAAAACCAGCGAATACGTCGTCAACCACTGTCAAATTCGGCATAATTTCCGGAAATAAAGTAGGGAAGAAAGTCCTCAAGTTACCTACACACGTTTCAGGAACAAGCCTGTGGCCTGCATTAAATGATACTCAGCTCTCATCTGGCTCACTGACAATTTTATCACAGGCCTCCGATCAATTCTTACAACAAACAACCACTGAGAACATTGCTAGACTGAACAACACAATCCCACCCGCCGTGTCCCTTCCTGCTCACTTACCGGCTTTCCCGCAAGGGGGGCTGAGTCTGCAGTTGTGGAGACGACCTCCGACGAGTGTGGGTTCGAGCCTGAGTCTCCCGCGAGTGAACGCGGCGCGGAGAGGGTCGATGAGCAGCGACGAGCAGGGGAGCCTCCAGGAGCCCCCGCACCCCCTCGCACCGAGACGTGTCGGGGCCTGGCGGAGGTGCAGGTGGATGTGGACCCAGAGAATGGCCCGAGGCCTCAGGAGCCCTTGAGCTGTGCTGTGCCCTCGGATCCTCACATTATCCACGCCCTCGTTCACGCAGAAGGTGGAGGTTCCCAGCCTCGGGCTCCGTTCCAGGAGCTGACGGACTCGGGCCAGCTGCTGCCCGCCCCAAGCCCTGAACACATTGTGGTCACGCCCCACGCAGCGTCATCAGAGCTGGAGTCCGTCGGCCCCTTTGTGGAACCTGAGCCACGCCTCCACGACGCTCAGCAGCTCCACGCACTGAAAAGTAAAAGTACGCCAAATCCAAGGAAAAGTCCTCGGCAATCACTGGACACAACCCAAAACAAAAGAAAAAGACACTTTAAAAATAAAACTGATAAACAAAACATGTCTAATACCTTCAACACACAAAGAAACGAAGCAAGATTAAAACTGTCTGCAAATAAAGGCAGATCGTTGAATGGCAAGACTCTAGGAGTAGTACTTTCTCCTTTGTCGACGCTGGCAAATTTCTTAAAAAAAAAGCAACAAGGGGAAAGTTGTACCGGTGTACTGAAAGAACATATGGATGCTGAACTGCTTGATGCAGTTCATGACTTTCAACCACTAAATAAACAAAGAAAAATCGACGAGACAGCAAAGACCATGCCAATTCCTTCTAATGTTAACTTGCTTACCACAGAAAAGACAATTCCGCCTACAAATAAACTAGAAAGCGGACCTGCACTGGGTCAAATAAACACAATCCTGATTCCCAACGATTTCGTTTTCGGCCAAACCCCACATCTCCCTCAAACTTCAATCTCTTCACCTTCTCTACCGACCACTTCTCCACCCACAGCAACAAATGAGCTGTTACATACCATTGAGTCTGAGGCCGCCCTGGCCGCTGCACAAAGTCGGAAGCAAGTGGTCGTACCAACTACCCCTCTGCTCTCATCACTGCTCCTTGCTAAATTACAGGACACAACAGTACCAGCTTCACCTCCTTCTACCAAAAAGATGAGTCCACAACAAAGCAAACTAGACGGACAAACAGAACCACATCAAAACGCCCATCAGAACTCATCGGCTCTGGACCCCAGAGATAAGAGGAAATCGGACCATGACCATGATCCCGGCTCTGACAGATCGAGCTTTTATATTCCTTCCACTCCTATGCATGGCCCAAACCGCAAATCTTCAACATCTGTCAAAGAAACACCATCAAAGAAGCCGGATTTACTTTCATACATGTCGGCACTAACAATTGCTCTGGTTCCCTTCACCAAGCTCTATGAATCACTGTATGACACATTAAAGGACCACACAGTTCTACAGGCCATGATTCATACTAAGCTTATTTTTCTGGAAGGGCACATTATGGCCCAAAAGGGGAAAAAAACATCTTGTGCAAAAATGGTCGATATACGTGCACGCCTGCAGGCGATAGAAACCACCTTGAACCATCTAGAGAAATGGATTTCGCCAAACGGATCAGCTATTCCATCTACTGATCCTTTGTCAACTATCGACCTGACCGCCGGCAATTCACACAATTCCATCTCTCTTGGGAAAACCTATTCGGTTCCCAAAAAAACGCAC
The DNA here is from genome assembly GCF_040938575.1 of Ambystoma mexicanum. Lineage (NCBI taxonomy): Eukaryota > Metazoa > Chordata > Amphibia > Caudata > Ambystomatidae > Ambystoma > Ambystoma mexicanum. The sequence goes on from NC_090932.1 coordinate 800,276,044, forward strand.
CAAACAACAAATGGATTGGCTACTAACATCGTCCTAGTAATTGATGAAGAAGAAAACAGAAACAAAGTGGTACTAGAACCGACGGAGCATTCTTACTCAATTTTGGATCCAACAAAGACTAAAAACTCAAAGAACCTTTCGATTTTAGACCTTCCCGGCACAAAACCACCTTAAAAAAAAGACCAACCCAGCACGCAAACCTGCTATAGTACCTTTGAGACATTACGCTTCTCAAAGCCAACTACCTCAACAGGACGGCGCACCCTTGAGTTCCCAGGTCTCACCTGCAAACCAAAACACCAAGAATTCACCAATAACAACTGAGGATTTTCTGTCAAACTCTGACTTGATGAACCTCACAGAACATTCTGACGCAACTGCTCACATGGGCTCTTCGGCTCAGTTCCCTGAAGATGTAAATAGTTCTCCCTCACTGGGCCTACACACCAACGATCCTGCAACTAACACCAGACCAGAAGACACATCACCCTTTTTGACCTTAGAGGAAGGCCGGAAGAAGACTGAACTTTCAGCATCAGTCAGGACATAAACAGAGTAAAAAAAAAACAACAACCGGCCCATACTCCAAAGTTCAAAGGACGGACCAAACAAACTGAAACCATGCCCGGAAGGACACAGACTTAACTTGACCGATCGCCCAAACGTCTCAAACTTACCTACTATTCCCAGACACCCTCCACAATCATCAGCGCGAAACCACAAACGGGAAAACAGTCTGAGACAAAAAAATTCTCACGCTTCCCGGCATCATAAAACTAAGACAAACACATATAAAAAATCCATAAAGACCGAAAAACCACCTGGGAAATGGATTCTTAAACTCGAACAAACCAAAGAAAACCGAGATGAAGTTATACTAAACAGAGGAGGAGCCTTGGTTCTGATACATCTTATACCAAAACTAACTCAAATCACCTCAGACGACTTGTGGATAGTCGAACCAAGCCACTATCATGGAAGAGCGGTATGCCATCTTCACATTGTCTCAAGAAGAGTCAAAAACACACTGATGGACTGAGAGAGAGACTTCCTAAGTCTGGGATAATACCTCTCTCAAAAGAGAGAGGCTTCTGAACATAAAAACCTTAAAATCACTGAACCCACACGGAAAAAGGCACGTAATAACAGTGAAAATGGCTACCAATCAAGACCCCAAAGCGACTTAAACACCACTTCGCGTAAACGAAGACCCTCCTACCGACCGGCTCCTACGAACTTCCACCACAGCCCAAAAGTGTTTCTCTCGAGTAAGAATCAATTTCTATCTTAGTCCACCTTAATTCCATCCACGGTTGAAACCGAGGACTCAAATAAAGACGACTTTGAAGCAAAAATCGACTTCCGTAAAGAACGACAAGATCATCACAGGAAGCTTACCAAAACTATCCACCCAGAGAACGGCGCACCTCCAGCGCCCCACATCAAAAACTCAACTTCATCTAGCTTCTGGGCGTGGCTCCCAAAAGCATTGGCAACGTATCGTTCAAAATAGCAGCTCAAGAACAGGACCCCCCTTCTAGACTCGGCGGACCCACAAAAGAGCGCCCCTTTCGACCTTAAACTTCGATCTTGGAACACCAGGGGCTATAAGCCAGTGGAGTAACATAGCTGAAAATGTTGGGGGCGACATGACATCTGAAGAAAAGGTGTCCCAGCAAAATTAATGGGGACAAAATGGTGTGCTATGAAAGTTGGGGGGGGACAAACACCCCTGTCCCCCCCTAAAATTACACCCATGCTATAAGCACCTAACTTCGCTCAGTGACGTCAACTTGGGCTCCATCGACCTGTGGTGTTTTCAAGAAACCTGGCTGAACAAAACGCCATCGCTCCACAGATTTGAACTTTGCCTGGCCCCGGCATCAAAAGGTCCAGTGGGTCGACCCTCTTCGGGTTTGCTTGCTGCATGCCGAATGGACAGAGGCCTAGCAATATCTGACATTATCGTCTCCAACTACTCCCTACTTGCACTCTTGCTAACCTGGTCACTTTTCTTACCAGATGGGGCACCCCAGCAGACTATTCCCATAGCAGTGCTCAATGTTTATTGTAACCCCGCTGCAATTGATAAAAAAAAAATTCTAGAACTAATTGAGAACACGATCAATGAAGTACAAGCCACTCATAACACCTGTGACGTTGTCAGTGTACACGAAGCATGCGCGAGCCTCGTTTTGGGTTGCGCATTCGTGTTTTGAATAAAGAAAGTCTGTGCGGCAGTTGCCGCCGGGACCTTAGAAAGCATGGTCGCATGTGTCATGTCTCAGTGATTGTATGCGTGCGCGTTTTAGTACGGGGCAGGCCGAGGCACCGGCTCGCCCATCACATTGGCGACGAGGCGGGATACAACGGAGTGAGCAGTTTGACACGCACCGATGTGTCAACCACGGGCATTTTCTTCGTTGTGCATCCCGAATCCGATGCGAGCGATGGCGATATCGTTAGCCGCAGTGCGGAAGGCAGTAGCGGCCCGCGAGGGTGCTCGTGCTCTGCCCACGTGCTAACGGAAGATAGAACGTCAAAGCGTCCGTAGCGTTTCGGCCCAAGAGGACTGCATGACCATCTAAGCACAGAAAGCAGCCAGGCAGTGGAACATCGTCGTAGCACCGTGTCACCTCTGTGCATGGGAACAGGTGCATCAGCGATCTGTCCGAGTCACGTTTGCTGCCTCTAATCCGGCATTGAGGTGCCTGTGCGACTGGCGAAGATGATGCACAGCGATGGAGAAGCGTCAGCGACGCAAATGGTGGTGTGCAGACAACAGGGTTCATTGTTACCCACGCAGGAATTTGACATTTCAGGTCCACCCTCAAAATTAGGCCCAAAATGGTTGCTGTGGATAAAAAAATTGTACATATATTTTGCAGCGACTGGAGAGACCAACGACGACGCCAAGAGGGCGACATTGCTCTATTCGGCAGGGTTGGACGTTCTCCACATAAATGGGTCTCTAAACCAGCAAGTGGCGACGTATGATGCCGTTAAAACGGCTCTCAATAACTATTTCATTCCTCTATCCAACACGGACTTCGACAGATTTTTATTCTGTGGTGAGAAACAGAGGGAGGAGGAATCGCTTGATCAGTTCTGCACACGTCTGTGGCAGATGGCTACAACCTGTGGGTGGGACAATGAAGAGGGTATGGTCCGCAATCAAGTGATTCAGGGGTGCAGTTCGGGCAAATTGCGCAGACAGGTACTGCGGGAGCCGGGTTTGTCTCTTGTCCAAATATTAGACAGTGGAAGGGTGTATGAGTTGACTGAGAAGAGAGGCGCAAAGATGGATGCTGCTGTGCGCCCCCGAAGGTCTGAAGAGGCATTTGCAGTGGGGAGGCAAGCTTCATCGAATGCTCGATGGAGCCAGAAACGCCAGGATGCAGCTCCAGCGCATGGATCGGCGACCATTTGCCAGTACTGCGGATATGATCTGCCCCACTCTGATGACTGTCCCGCCAAATCAAGAACCTGAGGCAGGTGCAATAGTCCGGGCCATTATGCTAGGATGTGTCGTGCCCCCACACCAGTTGCCACGCAAAGAGGACCGGCAAGGCCAAATGGCGGCGGGTTTAGGAGACAACGCAGTGTTGCGACACTGGAGCAAGATGTCCAGAGACTAGATATCGCAGAAGAAGAGGAGGAGGAAGAAGAGGTTTTTTTCATTTTGAACCTTGCGAGAGGAGCACGAAAGAAGAGACAGCCCAAGTGTGTGGTTCACATTCAAGGTGTCCCGACACAGGTACTGATAGACAAAGGCACCTCTGTCTGTGTACTTGCCACCGACCACTATATGGCAATCCCGGGACCACCACCATTGGATGTGTCAATGGCAAAGATTTTCACCTTTGGAGGCGACACTCCGCTACCCATTCAAGGGGTGTTTGTGGCACCTGTCACCAGAGGGACCAAGACCATCAAGGCCCGTTTTTTCGTCACGGACGTCAGCCCGAACTCACTTCTCAGTTGTGCTGCTTCAGAGGCGTTGGACCTGGTGCACTTTGCCCTTGAGGTGTACCAGGTGGACATTGACCAACTGCTTGCCAGATTCGCCGGTATCTTTCAGGGAGTGGGCAAGCTGAAGGGTCCCCCAGTGCGTCTCCATATTGATGACACCATCCAGCCCACCGCCCTCAAACATCGTAGAATCCGGTTCCACCTCAGGGAGCAAGTGGAGAAGGAGCTTCAACTTCTAGTCGAAATGGACATCATTGAGAGGGTGGAGGGGCCGACGCCCTGGGTCTCGCCCATCGTAGTGTCACCGAAACCGAAACAGCCGGGTGCGGTACGCATCTGCGTGGACATGCGCCTCCCGAATGCTGCCATTAAACGTGAAAGACATCTGACATCAACCCTGGATGACATCGTGGGGGAACTACAAGGGGCCAGAGTGTTCTCAAAGCTGGATCTGAGGTCGGGCTACCACCAGCTAGAGCTCCACCCAGATTCCAGATATATTACAAAGTTTACTACACACGAGGGCCTCTATCAGTTTAAACGCCTGAGTTTTGGCATTTCCTCTGCGGCGGAAGTTTTTCAAAATGCCATCAGGGGTGCGCTGGCTGGCATAAAAGGAGTTCTCAATATGAGTGATGACATTTTGGTTTTTACAGAGTCCAAGGCAGAACACATGTAGAGACTGGAGCGTACCCTGCGAAGGTTGAGCGAGCTGGGACTCACTTTGCACCGGGATAAATGTGAGTTTTTCAAGGACAGGATTGGGTTTTTTGGTTTCATCTTCCATGCCAGCGGCGTCTCGCCAGATCCTGAAAAGGTCAAGGACATCCGCGAAGCGGCGGTGCCCCAGTCTCCCACGGAAGTACGTAACTTCCTGGGGATGGTCAACTACTGCGGGCGATTCATCAAGGGGCTGGCGTCCCTGTCCGAGCCTCTCAGGGCCTTGACTAGGAATGAGGCCATCTGGGTGTGGGACAGGAGAGAGCAGGAGGTATTTCAGGAGATCAAGAAAGCTCTGTCTGATCGGGACACAATGGCGTACTTTGACCCCACCGCAGAATCGGAGATTGTAGTTGATGCCAGCCCGGTGGGTCTAGGGGCTGTCCTTATGCAGGCCGATAATAGAGGAGACATGCACCCCATTGCCTATGCGAGTAAAGCTCTCACGGACACGGAAAAGCGCTACTCGCAGATTGAGAGAGAGTCGTTGGCCATTCTGTGGGTTTGCCGCCATTTTCGTCTGTATATTCTGGGCAAGCCAGTTACGGTCGTGACTGACCACAAGCCGCTCCTGCCCATCCTGGCGGGCGTATCGTCGAAACCTCCCCCAAGGCCACCCGGAGGGCCGAGAACCCGGTGTTATTGACAAGAGAAAGTCCGGGAGGAGCAAGCGGCACGCAACATGAAGGAGAGTGCGAGGAGAGATTTGCAAGATGAGGAGATGGCCGTAGGTGATTCATTGTTAGTGCGGAATCGTCGACCGGAAGGGAAGCTGGCACTACCATACGAACCCCAGCCATTGACCGTTACCCACGTGAAGGGGACCCTGGTCACCGTGGCCAACGAGCGAGGGACAATCACCCGCAACCAATCTTTTTTTAAGAAAGTGGACCTTCCCGGTGAGGAGGCAGGCCCCGATGAGGGAGCCCCATCGGAAGCGGGGGCGGAGAGCCCCGGAACGGATGCCCCACCAGAAGGGCTGCGCGGGTGGAGTGCCCCGGAGCGATCCCCCAGAACAGTCCCCGATATCCGGTGCGACATATTGGCCGGCCGCCGGCTCGGCTCAAGGACTACCACCTGGACTCAGCAGACTGAGCTGGTGTCTTAGTCAGGTCGGCGACCCACGACGGGTCCAGTTCTTGTTTTCCATGTTGGGTTGTTGTGTTTGATGTAAGTTTGTTTTAATTAAAGAAAAAAAGGGATGTAACGTTGTCAGTGTACACGACGCATGCGCGAGCCTCGTTTTGGGTTGCGCATGCGCGTTTTGAATAAAGAAAGTCTGTGCAGCAGTTGCTGCCGAGACCTTGGAAAGCATGGCCGCATGTGTCATGTCTCAGTGATTGTATGCGGGCGCGTGTTAGTACGGGGCAGCCCGAGGCGCTGGCTCGTCCATCACAACACCTACCACATTATAATATGTTGGGACCTGAATGCCCTCTGTAATCTGAAAACCTCTAAGGAAACCTCGCCGGGTGAACAACGAGGTGAACTTTGGGTCAACCTGATGAACTCAAGAAACTTCTACAACCTTGACATGGTATATAAAAATAAAAACCGCCTCCCAACCTGGGTAAACGAGAAATCAACGTCAACCATTGATTACACCTTTGTTTCCGAGCCCATCCTGTCTCTAACAACCTCCTTTGACGTCCTCCAAACTTCATCTAGTGACCATAACATCTTGCTAACTACCTGGAAGTCGTCCTACGCTAACCACGACAGGATGGAGGTTGGACTTGAACAAAACCCTCAGAGAACTAGACTGTGCCTTACAGCACACAGCATAAGAGACCTCACGAACCTTTACACAAACCCAAAATCTGTACCTACCACCAACCCTGTCGATTACGGCCCCCTGTTGACTCCATACAGAATGCTGAAGGGTAAATCCAACAAAATCCCTCAAACGCCCACCCATTCATATGACAAACATTTGGTCCAGAAATGTCGCGCCTTCAGGAAAGCTAAAAGAAGTGCAGCAACCCTTCCCATGGCAGAAGGAAATCTAGCAATCAAAGAAGCTACCAGAGAATACAAAGCCTGGGTGAGAGGGTATAGATGAAAGCTACATCAACAAGACGCGGAAGCCATATTGAAAACAATCTGCTCCAATAACTCAAAGGATTTCTGGTCGCTCTTGAACAAATCATCTTCACCAAATGGACCGGAAATTACAAACAGTATTAGTGAAGCTACTTGGGCAGTTCATTTAAGATCGCTCTTCCAGCTGCCCTCTGCCAACTCATTTGAGCCCAGCCTTTCCGCAGATGCCCACGGTCGGTCTTGAACACCTGAACCAGACTGACTGCTGGACAAAACTGGATGACCTAGACGACATATGTGACATCCTCAAAAAACTGAAAAAATTCGAGCAACAGGCCCCAACGGCATCACAAACTTCGACTTAAAATCGTACCCGGACGAATGGGCTAAATTCATAAGATCAGTGTTTACGAGATGTGTGGCTATATAATCTGTTCCCCCTTCATGGCTATCCGCAATAGTGGTCCCTATCTACAAAAAAGGAGACAAAGAAGATCCTATAAACTATCGGCCAATTTCCCTATTGGACCCTATAGGAAAAGTCTTCGGATCACTGTTTCTGAAAAAAATCCAAATTTGGGCCTTGCAAGCCCCATGTACCGACAATTTTCAAGCGGGCTTCAAAAAATCACTGGGAACAATGATCAACATCTTTCTACTAACCATTTTAAAAAATAAAGTGAATGAGGACAGCCCTAAACTATTCATAGCGTTTATAGACTTCTCTAAGGCCTTCAACAGAGTCGACCGTAATAGACTCCGGGAGAAACTGACTGCTTGGGGTTGCCGAAGCGATATCCTAAACCCCATCAAAGTACTTCACACAGACACCAATATCAAAGTCAGGTTAAACCAAAAAGGATGCTTATCTGCCCAAATCGAGACAAAAAGAGGCGTTAAGCAAGGTTGCCCTCTTCCTCGCCTACATGGGAGACTATCAATACTCAGAGGCCCTGATCAGATCCCCGCCTAAACTTGCGCAAACAAACATCAGCAGACTGCTGTACGCGGATGATCTTATCCTACTAGATCTGACTCCTATAGGCCTTCAGCGCCAACTCACCAACTTACACCAATTCTGCACTGAAAACAATTTAGAAATTAACATCGACAAGACTAAAACTATGGTGATGGAACGCTCTACTAAAAAGCCGGAAAAATTCAACTGGTCTCTAGATATAACCAAAATTGAAAAAGTCAAGAAGTTTGAATACCTGGGCGTAGTCTTGGACAATTCAGCAAAAAACTTGGCCATACAAGAATTTGGTTTCTAACAAAATCCGAAGCTTGGCAACAAAAGGCAAAGCAATAGATAGAAAATTTGGAAAATGTTCTACCATTCCACTATTAAACGTCTACAAATTAAAAGTGGTTCCTATCATGACGTATGGTTCTGAGGCTATGCTGTGCCTATCCAAAGCTCTCTGGCCCAAACTGGAGGCCTACTTTTGGAGGACTTTTTTTGTCTACCAAATTCAACCCCTGTCGTACTGATATGTCGAGAACTTAGTCTGCTTTCTCTTCAGGGCACGGTCGACTGTAACACACTGATGCTCTACAGAAAATGTGTTCTTCCAAACTGTTCCTTTCTCCATGTTCTAGTGCTTAAAGAAATCCAAGCTGCAAGCTGCAAAATGCTTAACCTATGGAAAAAAGAAAATTAAGCTTTACTAAAAACTATTGAATGTACAGAAAATGACTTGATCAACAATTCGACAAGGATAACCAAAAAAGTAAAAGAGATGGATTGGATCCACACCCTCGATGCAGCTTCCAACTACAAACTCGTTTGTCACTTGCCTCCAGTATGGAAGAAACTAAATGTACTTCAGAACTACATGAAAAAATTCCCCAGTCGACCGGCACGTAACCTTATAGTGAGAGCAAGATTAAATCTTCTAGACACCAACGAAATACATCACATTAGAGATCATTCTCTGACTAACATCAGCAGATTCTGTGACAAAAAGACGGAGACCATTTGCCACTTATTACTGTCTTGCCCAAGTACGATGGAGATACGGCTTCCCTATATGAAATACCTTCTTCGGCAATCCTCAATAACTGACGAAGAGACATGGTGGGAAAGGATGATCAGTGGAGACCGAACGTCATGGCAACTAGCGACTTTCAAGATCTTTCAACAGCTAGTGGAAAAACTAGATCTGAAACAAAATGAAACCAAGACTGTTCCCTCTATTGCCCTTTTCCTCTTCTTTCTCCAACTAGAGTGCCAAAACGGTCACAAAGGAAAGAAAAACTGAAGATGTTGTAAAAAAATCAATTATTTGATTAAACATTCAACAATAAAAAAACGAAAGTTTCAACAGCAGATTTAATGGTCTCTATTGGGCCTGTGGATGAAAGGCATATGAGAAGTTACCACCCAACTGTGGAGGAGTGTGCTCACTGGTGCACATCAATACACCAGCACGGCTAGCTCCGCAAAAGGACATCAAGGTGGATGGATTTCCTAGGAGGATGGACTCTAACAGAAGAAAACAGAGATCTGTAGAGCTAACAAAAGTGAAAAGGGGAAACTATGCATCAGCAAAAATGGAGGAGTCTCTGGATGCGATACCACCTGAGCATAGACTGTTCAGCAGAATGGAAATATTTTTCACATCCATTTTCCCTGGAGTGCAGACCAGAACAAATGCAAAATGGTTGTAAATAATGAGGTGGGAGCTGATGCAGACAATAAATTAAACTGTCAAGGAGTTCAATGCTATAAAGTAAGAGCTCCGAGCAGTGAGTTTGATGGCACTCTGGAATAGATATGTTCTGGACCTCCGGACAGCCATGGAAAGAGGGGTTTGTGCCAAGATCGGGTCTCCTTACTGCACTTTCGTTCCAGCATATGACAGAGGCCACGGGACACTCACTGAAGCAATTACCAGATTATCAGAGGTGCATGCTATTGTCCTTCCCACACAGTTAGCAATAATGAGGTGCGCAGCACACCAGAAAGTAACGGACGATGTGGGAAAAGGAAATGCTTTTTCTGACAGAATAGCCAAACAGACTGCCACCGATTTGCCTTCGAAAATGTATGTGTAAGAACCAACAAAAGGGGTCACTAACACTTGTGTGCTAGATGAAGGAATTGGTTGCATAAAAGAAATTCAGGCTAACGCCACTCCAGATGAAATTAAACAGTGGGCTGAGGGTCTAGCAAGTTTAGTTGATGAGGGTTGTTGGGTAGATAATGAAAAACAAAAATGGATGCTACCCAATGCCTATGTTACCGCTATGGTGACAATGGCTCATGGTCCAACACATATATGTGCTAAAAAGATTTGCAAACTGTTAGATCCTGTATGGTATAATACCAATATTCAAAGAACTGCTGAGCGTCTTGTCGAAAGTTGCATGGTATGCTTACAGCATAATATTGGCAAAGATACATTGACACCAAAGGGTAGTTTTGGTACCCCCTCCATGCCGTTTGAGGTCATACACTTTGATTTTATCGAAATGGAGCGTTGTCAAAATTATGAATATATTTTGGTAGTCGTCTGCGCTTTTAGTAAATGGGTTGATGCTTTTCCTCTAAGAGATGCGACAGCAATGTCAACGGCGAAAGTCATGCTTAAGGAATATTTTCCTAGGTTTGGCTTGCCGATAGTCACATGGTCTGATAATGGTCCGCATTTTATCGCTGCTGTCATCCTGCAAGGATGCGCGCGATTACAGATTGATAAACGGTTCCATTCCGCCAGGCATGCTCAGAGTGCCGGACTTGTAGAATGTCATAACGGCATATTGAAAAACAAGATTGCAACGGTTCGCGCTTATAGCGACTTGAAATGGCCTGACGCCTTACCAATAGCCTTATTATCAATGCGGACGACTGCACAATCAAAGACAGGGCTCTTTCATGAAATTGTCATTGGGAGTCCAGCCAATATATGGAAGATGCCGAAACCCAAGTTATTGAAGGATGTTGAGCATGTACTTCTTTCTGAATATTGTGATCAGTTAACCCAAAACTTGTATTTGATTCAACAGGTGCGAGAAGCCCTCCCAGTAAAATATGAGGGACCAGGTCATCGACTTCGACCTGGTGACTGGGTGCTACTAAAAGCCTTCGAAAGAGCCTCCTGTCTCGCACCTCGCTGGAGAGGACCACATCAAGTCCTCTTGGCCACACAGACTGCTGTCCGAGTCACTGACAAGAAGAACTGGATCCACGCGACGCACGTGAAGAGGATTCCTTTTCCTCTGGCCTACGACAAAGGCAAGGAGAAGGTAATTTTTTGATCTTGATGCTCACAACGAGCCTGCTGTAATCGACACCGAGGGTGTCCTGGAAAACCTTCGTGAGCCTGTGGGGCCTGGGGAGACTGCTGATTTGTCTACGAAAGACCTTCCTAAGCCCTTGGGACCTGGGGAGATTGTTGCTTCTTCTTCAAAGTCTTCTTCACCATCAAGCAATCTTGCTTCTGCTCCCTCCATGTCTTCATTGCCTTCAGGAAACGACGACACTCTGTTCGCAGATCACACCGTACCTGGAGTCTTAAGGTACGATCTGCGACCTCTAAACCGAACCTACAGTACAGCATCGGCTGTACCTGCTAGAAACCATCGTTGAGCCAGTCCCTTGTCACTCTTCTGTTGAAAATAAATAAGTGGCGGGGACCGGCAAAGTTACCTTCAATCAACATAGGCCACACGGTCAGGGACCACCGACAGATGAACTAACAGATGAACTAAAAAAACCTAACGGAGAGGCTTCTTAATGGACTCAACAAAACAGAAACAATGCCCATTTTTTAAGCTGATAGTACAAAAATGTATTTTGGACACTTCTTTGATGATGAATCTCCCCATCAAGGGTCATGGTCCCCAAGGACCAAATGTTTACGGGTCACAATAGCAGTTTGTTTAGTAGTCATATTTACATTTGGATTTTGGTATCTAGAAAGTGTGCATCTGCTTGATAATTTATTACCGACTGCAAGTATCCCTACTGTGCCTTCGCCTTATGTGCATCTGCACACTCTTCCTCGGCGAGAACTCCAACATAGATAAGGTTACCCTAATAACACTCTTTTAATGATTATGAATGCTACCTATGCGATTCTAAACAAAACGATTGCTGGGTGTGTTCGCATTTGCCACAACATGGGGAAAAGGGACTAGGCTGGTATATTCATCCTTTCCCTTTAACTACTGCTTGCAATGCCTCGCTCAGGGCACTATTCTTTGGCCGTTGGAATGAGCGTATTTCTGGGAACTTTGATGGGAATAATCTAAATGAGTTTGAGAAACGAGTCTTAACACCTTTAGGATGTTCCCTCTTTGCAAATAGAAGCAAACTCAATGTTGCTTCTATTAGGCCTTCTGACAGATTTTCTAGACCTTTTTAATCATTTATCACCTTCAAGATGGCTCCCGTGGGCAATAGGGATGCCATGCCTCCTTCTTATACTATCAACCATAGTCCAGAAACTGTTTCATTCGGCATACAGAAAAAGGGTTCCTACCAATGGGTACCTTTGAGGGATGCACAAATATTGCAGTGTTAACTAGTGAGGATAGACCGCTGTATGTAGGAGATCATGTTTTCTTTGTTTGCGGCAATGGGGCCTATCCATGGTTACCCAGAGATTGGCAGGGTACTTGTTACTTGGGGTATATTGTTGCCAGAAGTATATATTGCCACCACCACCAAAGTTTCTAGAGCTCATCCAAGGCGGGATGAGAATGGTGATACTCCTTCACAAGTCTTGGGTGATGTTGCAAAGTCCTTTGTGCCATTCTGGGGCCAGATAATGAATTTCGAGGATATCAGAAGATTAGCAAAGGTATTAGAGAAAACCATAAATAGGACCACTGATATTTTATACAACATGATGCTAGAGCAAAAGGCAGTTAGATTAGTAACCCTCCAAAATAGGATGGTGTTAGACATTATTCTAGCTGAGCGTGTATTCAAAATGGTGGGATCTGCATGTTGCATTTTCGTGCCCGACTCCTCCCCCACCATATTTAAGGTAATTCAGAATTTACATACTCTAAGCACTCAAGTAGATGTCCCAGAGGGAAATTGGAATCTAAGTACATGGTTCTGGGATTTGTTGCGATCTTGGGGTTGGAAAATGTTCACAGTCTTAATGGTGATACTTGGTATTTTTCTGTTCTGCTGTTGTTGTATGCAATGTCTGCCTGTCTTATGTTCCATGATAGGAGGATGTTATGCAAACCAATAGGTACACTAGGACCTAAAATACAAATGCCTGAAAAAGCAACCAATGCCTTAGTAATGCAGGAAATTGCTATCAAAGGGTTAATGGCAATTGATGTCTTAGAAACCAGCAACTCATGGTGCTCTAATAGCCATTTTTACAGTCAAAATGTTTGAGTAATACTCTTGGTTTAGGCCAAAAGGAGGGTTTGTCAAACTACATTTGCATAATATCGTCTGATTATGAACATTGGCCTAACTGAAAACTGCGTTGAAACAGACCTGAATAGAGTTGACTTCGTCGCCATCTAAGAACCATCCGCCATTTTGATTCTAACTTCTGCTTTCTGTCCTAAAATGTTAAACTGTGTTTTTGGCTTGGGCAGAGCAAAATTAACTTTGAACTATGTCAACATTGAGGCTGCCAAGAGCAGAATGTTTGTCTTGTGCTAAGAAACCTTGGAGCCAAATTGAACCTCAATTCAAGAGTTGTCTGCACCAATAGCTTCATCCTTTTACAAACACTGGAACTGAATGTTGGACAACTAAAATTATGTGCCTTTGCAGAAACCCATTTCATTTTTTTCTTGAAACTGGACTTATTTTAAGCTCAAGAACAAGGAAAGATCTACATGGCCGAACAGAGCAAAGTTTGCCACTGTTGTATTTTTGTGGACAAGAAAACATGTCAAGTGTGTAAAAACAATATTGTTGTATTTGTCATGTGAACTGGGCATGAACCCTTTTTGTAACTTAATAGTTTGGAGAAGGGTTGGACTAAGCAACCCGGACTGTGTGTAAATAATGCATGCTTTGTGATGTCCAGCCCTCTCTTCCCTCACGGTGTCTGCTGGTTCACACTGTGAGGCGCTTGAGAGCTAGATAGCTATCTGTATTTTGATTAAAACGTATACTTGCAACTCTGAACTCGTGATTGGCGTATTTCATTTTGGTGGTACTAAGGCTCTATATTTCCTTTGGTCTTTCAGAGGGACTCCATGACCAAATAGCTAAATGACGCCGAATTACGAGTTCCTTTATATGGGAACGAAACACTGAGGTGACTTGCAATATCCTTTTCATGCAGGTAGGGGATATATTATCCGTCATAAAGCATGGTCCTGATGTTTCACTATCTGGGCTCTTGATCATTGTTATGTAAGAGATCTTCCACTTGCTGATTTATTTAATCAATTTAGTGTCGGTTTGGATAAAAAAAATATGTAGTTTCTAAAGTTTAAATTGTTTTATAAAATGCATCTAATAAACGTTTTCATTTTGTGTTGTAAAGTAAGCAATAACACGCATATTCATGCTCTCAGTAGCTAAACTCTAGCAGTGCACAAAATAAACATACTACCATCAACAGTGTCTTATAAGTTAATGGCTAAGTGTCATACACATCTATTTGACAAGAAAGGAGTTTGAAAAGCTTGCCACTGATTAAGTGCTGCAAAGGCAGCTGGAATTCAGCTCTGTGCTGGCTCAAGCAGCGGGCCTTGTGATGTCACAACTGATCGGTAATAAATGATTACAGAATAATTGTGATGGCTTTTTTGTTTTTACAGGTCAGTAGTGATATCACAAATAGCCTGTAATGAGAACATTATTTACAGTTTGTTATACGGATATGGCAAGCTGTATGTTGGTGGGTTTTACAGCTAATCACATTCGTCATGCATTCAGCATAACAAGTAGAATATTTCTTGTCTCAGCTTGTTGAAACAGACTAAGTAATAAATGAGATGATGCGTTTGCAAGGAAAAGAATACAGCATACTGTACATTATAAGGGTTTTCATATCACCCCAAAGTTCTGTGTTCTTATAGAGGATCTTGGCATTTGCCATCCTTCCCCCATGTCTGGAGTGTGCATCATACACCCTGCGGGCCCTATGCAGCCTGCCATATTGCGCTTTGTGTCCCCTGTGGGTAGGACTTTCATAATGAAGTACGGCCCACTACATGCGAGTGCCACGGTGTACGGCCAAGTCAAAGTGCTAGATGTTGGATACTACTTTTACTAATCCATTTCTATAGAATTCTTAACAGATGGATTCAGTATGACCAATTGCTAAACTTGAATGGTATTTTTGATACTGTGCTGAAGGATCTGCATATTTATGTGACCTTTAAGTCCACTGTGCTGGTATCTTTTGTATATTTGCAAATCATAAATAAATGCTATGATCTTCATTGTTGCCCGTGAGCGCAATAACTAGGGGTGGGAAAGTTGTTTTTATGTTCAAATTGCATAGTACTCTACACAAGTCTCAAGGAACACGGAGCCACATAACTACGCACACACAGGCAAAACTCCACACAATCACACACACACATGCACACAATCCCAAAATAGCCAATCTACAACTATACTCGCTGTTTCACACCGCAGAGCTGAAAGCAGTGTAAAAGGTGTCTGTGATTATTGGATACCTTCTGGAGGAGTCTGTCTTTGTGCAGCAAATTCACATTTAAAGTGACACAGCCATTTGTTTGTGAACACTGAAGCCACCTTAGAGAATATGTGCATACCACCAGCCCCACCTGAAGACTTCATTCTGTCGCACAAATCTGACCCAGATAAAGCAATGGAGAAAGGGGGTTAATAGCTGCAGAGTATCACTAGGCAGGTTTATTCTCCCCTGCACAACAGAGCAAAGAAAAGCAGCAGGCGAGGGTGGTCGAAACCTAAATGACCATTTAAAAATGTATTTGGCCAAGTCATAGAGGGCCCTCCAATGTGTGGGGTCAATTTCAACTGCAATAGTTGGAAGGCCCAAATACATAGTCTCATCATCACCCCTTTACTCTCAGGCTTGCAGTCTACACAGCTCTTATTCACATGTGGGACAACAGGCTGGCTTTGTCATGTACGTGCTGCTGGGGTGCCAGGGAGTGTCTGTGCTCACACTGTGGACGACAAATTCAAGCTCATTAACAACTCGGATTTTCTTCTCGGTTTAGTACACAATTGTACCAACACCAGTGCTGTATAGCATGGTAATAAGTGATAAAGAAAACAAACTGTATCAGTGATGTTTTATTTCCCCATGGCCTGTGTACACCACCTTTGTATGCTGTTTCAGAGCAAAGTATTGGAAAGAGAAAATGAATGCTTTGCGTTGTGACAAAGCAATGTTGACAGTGGGTATTGAAGTCTTGTGGCAATACGTCTGAATGCAGAGGTGTTTCGTGGTGACGTGTGGAGGATACAAATAGAAAGGTTTTTCTTTTTGTTTTTTTTGTTTTTAAATGTGATGCTGTCCTATGCTGCCGGTGCGACACAGTCTTCCCAAACTGCAATTTTGTAATGTGCAAAGGGTTGGAGGCTGCATTCTCTTCTAAGATCCAGAGGCAAAGCTTGTAGTCATTAATGAGGGCAGACCACTCGTCAGCCAAATCTGCACGGCTCTTTTTCACCTGCAGAACATCTAGCTCTCTGCTTGTTGTTGCTGGTGGTATGGGGATGATTTATTCTCGCACTATCGATAGGATGTTCTAGCCCAGGGCCAAACCCGTTTTTCTTCTGGGTTTGTAATAATGTGTACTAACACTAGCGCAGTGAAGTATGTTAATAGGCACTAGAAAAACTGTATTGGTTAATAAATGTGCTGCAGAATTTAAAGCACAAATAGCAATAAAGACAAAAAGTGCACCTCAAAATGCATGTTTGTTCCCCCCACCATGCTTACTAAAATTGGGGGGTTGTAAATTCATCACATGCCCCTCTCTGGCTACTCAACATGAACAATCCGGCCCACTGTAGACAGCTTGTAAGGTACATGCAGCCCTCCGGCAAAACTAGTTGTGCACCACTGGTCTAGAGCGAGTGCTTAGCTCATTAAGCTATCTTTCTGACTTACTATATAGCCCACTTTATATACTGCTTCATACCTGATTCTTTCCACTTCTAAGCACTGTAACAATATGTTTTATCATAACTCAATTTGATGGTACCTATTGATAGTTGATGGAGCTAGTAACCAGCACGGTAGACGCATTCCAGGTCTCACTGTAAGATAACATTTATCTCATACCAACACTGCATTTGAGCACATATGTTTTGTTTCTAAAAGAACATTTAAGCAAAACCAAAACAGAATTCTACAAGTGTAAACCGTGGGGGTTTCCTGGGGGGCCCTGCTATCGCCTGTCAGGGAGTGACAAAGGTCCCTGTGCTGTCAGGGGGGCTCCCCAAGAGAGTGGCCTGATTGAGGCGTTGGCTCCGAGGGGTCCACAGAACCACTGGGCAGAATTGGCCAAGAAAGCGGTAAAACAAGCTCTTTTTTATCAGCTCTTGTGGCAAAGTGGCAATCCCACGCTGCCCAGGCTTTTGCAACTGGCAGGAAGAAGTACCCCCTGCTGTGGTGGAAGGTAGTTCTTCGGTAATGTGGCTTGTTTTCTTTTAAATAGCACATGCTTTAAAATGTTACCTAAGTGTGAGGTGGGATTGCATGGAATATTTAGTGCATGGGGCCCATGGAAATTACTACCTAAAAGTAAATATTGGTTATTTACCTCATGCAGTATTTTCTATGCACAGCATGCCGTAAACATCCCATGTGATCTCAACTCACGAATAAGTGGTATTTGACATATGGGAAGTTTGAAATCGTATGGTATTTTAAATATTTGTTATTAAAATGTCACATCATTATGGATGTCAAGCTGGATTGTGTCTTCTATGGCCCCCGAGTTTGCATGTATGGAGCTACATCCCGTGCTGCAACTGCAGTGACATTATTTGGTGTTCAGTTCTCTG
Source organism: Ambystoma mexicanum (assembly GCF_040938575.1). Lineage (NCBI taxonomy): Eukaryota > Metazoa > Chordata > Amphibia > Caudata > Ambystomatidae > Ambystoma > Ambystoma mexicanum. The sequence continues at coordinate 800,293,733 of NC_090932.1, forward strand.
TGTTCTTGACCGGCTGTGCGTTTCTAAATGGATTCATCTCTTGGAACTACATACATGAGGTAAGGTAAGGTAAAGTGGTCTTATATAGCGCTCTTCTGCCAATAATGTTGGACTCACTGCACGTAGCTTGTAAATAAAGGGGTGGCGGGTCGTGTTAGGGTGATACTGGGAACGGCAAGGAGTGGAAAAGCTGTGATGTTGAGTGCAGGTTGGAAGCACCTGTTACCAGTGTGTGTTGAATATGGCTCCTCCTGGGTTAGGGCAATGAAACATACCATGGGCATGTTTGCTGGAAGGGTGGCCCCAGGAACGAAACGAAAGTCATAGGGGTGAAGTGGCGTGAGGTGTTCATAGGGAATGGGTATGGTTAGAGTCTGCATATAGTGCTCTAGACTCTGTATGGGGGTGGATGTGATGTAAAAGTTGTGAGGTTCAGTAGTGAGTAGTTAGTGAGGGCTGAGCAGGTGGGAGGGAGGAATAGAGTCCATCGTTTCTTCAGGTGAGTTTGGTGCACATTTACAGGCTAGTCCCATTTGTGGAAGAGTTCGGGTGAGGGCCGTTTGGGCGCTTATAAGGAGCCATGTTTTCAGTTAATTCCTGAATGTCTGGTAGTTTGAGTTCATGTGAAAGTTTTGGGTAGGGAGTTCAAAGTTTGGTAGCCAATAAGAAGGAGGATCAACCTTATACATTCCTTTAAAGTCAGGAACAAGGACCAGAGTGGTGTTTCCTGATCTTAGAGTATTGGAGGGTGTGTAATTTTGAAAAACCCTTATGATGCAAGCTGGGCCCTTTCCATGTCAAGTGTAGCTGGCATTGCAGAAGGTTTTGAAATGTGTACTTTTTTGGATGGATAGCCAAATAAGCATGCAAAGTGCACGGGTTATGTGTGAACCTTCTCATCCTAAGAAGTAGTCTGGTTGCCGAGTTTTGTACTCTTTACAACATTTCCATGAGGTATTCTGGCAGTGCTAAATAAAGGCTGTGTGCATAACCGAGTCTTTAAAGGAGAAGCGACATAACGGCCATGGTCCTCTGAGTGTCAGAAAGGTGTGGTAACATGCATCGTAGCATGCAGAGTTTGAAGAAACCGCTTCTTAGGATTGCTCTGACTTGTTTTTCTAGCGTGAGGCTACTGCCCAGTGGCATACCATGGCTTTGTTTCATGGATAATGCTACTCAGCACGAGTGCAGCTCATCAGGCCCGTGGAAGTGGGGAGATGTTTGATAGGGCCCCACTGCATAGCATCAGTTCTGTTAACCATTGTACTGTTTGTGTCAAACTTTTAACCGTTCCATGTTCAATCCTTGTCCACATTTGGCTCCTGTCACACAGCGGATATCAATTGACAAACAGGTCGGAACATGCAATCGGGTTAACAAAGGGTTTCCTCACTGATCATGTACAGGACTAGCCAAAACAAACATAGTAGTGTCTTAATTAAACTAAATGTGTTTAAGATGGTTATTCTCCTTGGTTGGGTAGTGCTCTGGGAAATCTCATCCAAAGAAAAAGTGCCTTTTCAAAATAAAGTGTTCCAACAAACGTTCTTCCAATACTCTGTGAGTGCAGGGACTTGATGGCCACTAGAAAATCCATACAATGCTTGTCCATGCAGTGTCCGGGGTTTTAATGGGATTCCCAAAACATATTTTTCACAGTTTTCAGGTTTTTTTTCTCCTTGACTCTTAGTGCCGTACTTGGAGCTTTTTAGGTGTCTCCATAAATGGGGTTTTGAGAGGTGTGCCTTCAAGGAAGGATTTGAGCACAGGATGACAGGAGGCTGCCGTAACACTGGGACAGTGTTCTCGCTAGGTTCCCCACTCCTTTACTCTCTAGTCATGGTTCTACACCTCCAGCTACCTGCTTTAATCCCTCTCTCTGCCCCGGTGTCTCACCTCAAATGTTGCCCCCATATAGCGGTGCCAAATGTTATTTGTCTTTTTTGAATATCATCATTTTTATATTCAGGTCCACCACCTCTGTCTTAACAATTCTTTGCACCCCACCTTTCTCTAATAACTCCTCTCCTATTTTCTTAACAGTCCTCACACTCACCTCCTCATTTTCTCTGTCCTCTACCTCCAAGAGACCATCTAAAGGCAGCAGCAGCAGGGCCATCATGCCTTACAATAGAGAGCCACAACCATGGCTTTCCTCCTACCCTCATCAAGGGGAAGATTTGTGCTATGGAGGGAATTGTTTCCAGCCACCTGCAAGTAAAATTAAGTGCGAAAAATACAAGTACCAGAATCCTTAGAGTCAATTAACCTGCCACACCTGAAAAGGAAATGAAGACACGCCTAAAACAGCAAAGAAACACAGCCTCCCTGAAGATTGATGGAGTCATGAAAACGTGCGTTTGGAGGAGAAGCTTAACTTGACTGGTAACAGAGCACCTGCCTTACCAATATTTAAACACAGTTCAGTAAGTCAGCAAGTTCAGTAAATTCAGTCTCTTGTGTTTCCCTGTCTCCTGCTTATATAGGCAAAGTGACATCAGAGATTTTTACAATATGGGTGGAAGTAATCTGGACATACCCCTTGAAAAGGATAGGCCAGGCTAATTGTGTCTCTTCCTTCCTCCGGGCTGATTGATTCAAAGGAAGTGACATGTATGCATTTTATGACTTGCTTTGTCTCACAAGCCTAATTTTTCACAAAAGGATTTATGGAATACAACTTCATATTTACATTAGTCACCATCATAAAAATCAGATAGGTAGATCCCATATTTCACAAGGAATATGCTGGTTCAAACGCCAATTCGGTGCGATGCTGCTTCACCCTTTGGCACAATTTTGCTGTTTTCAGGAGAAATAAAACACCCAAAAATGCAGCAAATGGCTGCACATATGCATACTACTATTTTTGTATATTTTCCTCAAGTTTCATGTCTGCACCATTTATGATTCACACCGAAATACGTTTTTTTCTGTCATTTCAATTCACCATGGGCTAAAAAGAGGCACCTACTCTTATTCTGTGTGTCTAAAAATTTAATAAAAACTGTATTAATATCACATTACTGCTTATTCAGGGTAATGAAAGAAATGTCTTAATGTAAAAAGTTCTCTAAAAGTCCATGGAAGGCATTTGTCACTGTGTGGGCGGTCCTTCAAATCCCCACAGCCAATCTGCCCCCCCGTGTCAATCTGAGCAAAAGGGTTTCCATGGCACCCTTTGATACCATGTAGTTGGAGCTAAAGAGGGTGTCATAGGAAATCACACCTCTTTGTAATAATGCTAGATTCCCTTGGGTCCATTGTCCCTTGCTGTAGAAATGCCGGCAAGTCTGATGAGGGTGCGAACTGCCCCACTCAGGCCCTTTTCACTTGCTCATGGGGGCTGATCCATTTGTGGAGGGAATTTTTTTTCCCATGGGGGTAGGGCACCTTTGAAGTGCATGCCTCGGCCAAACTTGTTCTGTTGGTTTCAAACTTTTTTTTCTTCTTTCTTTCAACATAAACCAAGTCTTTTTGGGAATAAATATAATATACATTTAAGAGCCAAACCCCATCCCCACATATATAATACTGTTACTGTGCAAGCAACACTGTCATTTGTCATCTTACTTTTAAACTGCATTTTCCTGACTTTCAGAAAAGCAAATTCACACGTGTGTTTATTTCAGTTCATTTGGGGTTTACCCATGTGTTTTTTTTCAGCACACAGTTCGTTCAATTAGCCTTCTGGAGCGCTTTTATAGACGCAGTTTGTTTCTGGACATATAAGGATCTAATATCAAGCATCTCTTTGAAATTGACATAAAAGAAAGAAGCACTGCATTACTTATCTCATTTACTGCAGTTTATGCGTGATGGTCTGTAGAAAAAGAAAAAACAAGCTGTGTTTAAGTGAAATGCGAATTATTTGCCTTCAAGTAATTTCCCAGTACATCAGCTGCTCTGGGAATGTTTTTGCCTCACTTTTTGCTACTCAGCAGAAATAAAACACGCCACGAGGGGTTTCCATGAAGGGCACAACTTTGTGAATAATGAAATCAAGAGTAAATTGGAAAGCCGTCTTGGATGTCATGTGTGCAACTTTAGTATTCAGCATGACAGAACAAAAAAAGGTGAGGCCGTTCTGAGCATAGGTCATTTTCTGCTTGATTTAGATGAAAGAAGCAAATTCAGCCATTCTTTGTAGTGGCAGTGTTTAAAGCTTGCCACCCCTGCTCCAGGGAAAGAAAGCATGGCTGCTTTTGTGTGAAACGTGGAAATGTGGTTTTTGGCTGTAGGGGAGTTCTGTTTTGGGCTCTAAATGTACCCCACAGATCCCCCTGCTCTGCTGCAACTTCTTGTTGAGGGAGATGGCAGAGTGAGGTTCATTTAAAGGAGTTCTCTTCCTTCAGGGAGCAGCACACTAGGATTTTCCTTCCGTCTTTTTATTGGAGGGTATGGAGTGGCACCCCCTTTCCTTCCTTCCCTTTCCAGGTCCCCGGGGAGGTCCTCATCAGTCTAGGAGGTAATGGAGTTAACCATCTAATAGGGGACAGATAAAAACAGCTTTTAGAATATTTAAATGCCCATCTTCCCTAAGATTTACAACAGTGGAACGATGCATACAGTTACAATTTTCTGTGTTATTTGAACAATAGCATCAACAAATTACTCAACAAGGCAAGGAAATAATTTGACTTTTACGCCGTTGTTTCATTTTCACATTTTTACAATCACAATAAAAAAATACTCCCTGTAAAATAGAGATACATATGCACCTACATATTTTCTTCTGATTTTTCTTTTTATTTCTTTTCATTCTTCTGATGGTTCCTCTGTTGGATTTTCCTTTAGCCCATCAATCAGTTGCAAGGTATGTCCGGGGTGACAACATTTTAACTGATTGATGCAGACCCATTTCTCTTCCAACAGCTCTCCTTTGGGGATATGGATTCTGTAGGCGACAGGTGACATTTTGTCTAAAATTTCAAAGGGACCGTGCCAGAAGGGGAGGAATTTTCTCTCCTTAGTCTGGTTCCTCTGAAAATTGTACAAGTAGACCCTGTCCCCTACTTGGTATTCTTTTTTGCTTGTTTTTAAGTCATAGTGGGTTTTCATCCCCTCTGCCGATTTCTCCAGATTCCGCTGAGCGTACGCAAAGGCATGCTGAAGGTGTTTTCTTAGATTTTGAACATATTCATGTTTTGTAGAGGCGTTTATCAGTGTCTGCTCTTGGGTTCCATAGAGCAGATGCTGCGGTAGCACCATTTTTCATCCAGTCATTAGCTCAAATTGCGACATTTTGGTTGCAGAAGATGGTGTAGATCTGATAGCCATCAGGACAAGCAGTAATCGGATGTCCCAACTAGGCCCAGAGTCTGCCACAAACTTCTTGAGAATGCTCACAATGGTTTTTTTGTACCTCGCAACTCCCCCACTAGAGGACTGACGGTATGAAATATGAAGTTTCCTTTTTACCCCAAGTATCTCCCACATCTTTGTCATCACTTTGCTGGTGAAGTGACTTCCTTGGTCTGAATCAAACCTTTGGGGAAGGCCAATATGCGAGAAAGATGTGATTGATCATCAGGGAAGCTGCTGTTTCTGCCTTGCAATTTGGGGCCGGGAAACATTCCACCCATTTGGTAAACAAGCATATTACTGTTAACATGTACTTGTACCCCCTAGAGCATTGAATCACGGGCCTGATGAAATCTACTTGTAAATATGACCAAGGCAGTGTCATCCCCTCTTCTGGCGGGGTGCACGGTGTGTGAGTGAGCTTGGCTAAAATTGTTCACACACAAGATACCCCTTCAAATATTGGTTGATGTCCTGCCCTAGGTGTGGCCAGTATGCAACCTCCCGCAAGATTTCCAAAGTAGTGTGAAACCCCCGATGACTGGCTATGTTCGCGCCATGGGTTTGACTTACCATGAGGCTTCGGAATGAGGTAGCTACCACCCACAAGTCACATCCTTAGATGGATCTCCTTACCAACAAACCGTCTTGGAATCGTAACATTTTGGGAAACTTCATCAACACCCGGAGATCCCCTTTCCCATTGTAATCAGTTTCCGTCAGAGGAAAGTTCACAGGGTCCTCAATGTGTTGGTCAAATTTTCCAATAATCGGATCCCCTTTTTGTGCTGTTATCAAATCAGCATTTGGGGACTCCTCATTCCACTGGGCAGTTGAGAGTTTATTATGAGCAAGTGTTTGGGACCTGGTGACAGCAGTGACCTGAATTTCCCCCAACAGGGACTTTTGGATGGCTCCAGTTTTGGCCAACTGATCAGCCATGTTGTTTCCAGTTTTGTCTGGGCCCTCTATTCTGGAATGACCCTTAACCTTTTTCCAATAGGTGGCCATCACATTAGATGTGACCATATCATAAATATGTTGTATGAGTTTGCCATGCTTGAGTGGTTTATTGTTTGCACACAGCGTGCCTCTGCTTTTCCAATTGATCAGGTGCTCAACGAACCCATTCCGGACATAATCTATGTCGGTGATTATGACCAATTTGTGGAGTCGGTGTTGCACGGCAGTGAGGATGGCCTGGTGAACTGCCATCAACTCAGCCACCTGACTACTACGGGACCGATATTTTACTCAGCAGAGGGTTCCGGGCATCATTCACCCAGGCGTTCCCAATGCCGGCCGCCAGTTCCTTTTTCCCATTGTTGTCAACATGGTAGGAGCACCCATCCACATAAACTGGGGGCATCCACTGGCACGTGTCTTCCTCATAGAGCTTGTGCAAGGAATTCAGGTATGCCTCCATGTTGTCTTGGGTTTTGAGATTTTTGTCCTCGTGACAGTTTTATCAGGCACAATCATGCAAGTCAGCCAATCCTTGCGTGAGGGGACTCTTCTTGTTTTGGCCATAACGGACCTCCACAGGAAAGCCTTGCATGGACAGAATCCAGGAAGTAATTCTGGAATTACTTACATTTCCTGCCCGCATTCTGTCACTTTGGATATATTGCAAAGGCTGGTGCGGAGTCTCCACTATGATGTGCTCCCCCTGGATGAACAGGCAGTAATTTCTCAATGCCCACACCATTGCCAGGCATGCCTTCTCACAGTCATTGAATTTTTCCTCCACAGAGGATAAAGTCTTCCTTGTATACGAGATGACTCTATTGACCTTGTCATGTTTTTGATATAATACTGCTGTCAAGCATGTATTTGAGAACCCCGTCTCCAAGAAGAACTCTTTGTTTTTGACAGGGTAAGCTAGATAAGGTGCTTGTGAGAGGCTTCTTTTGAGTTGTTTTACTGCCTCGGCTTGTTATGGACCCCACTCCCACTTGACCCCCTTCAATAGATGGACCAGGGGTCTAGTGCACTCTGCGTAATCCTCAATGAACTTCCTACTGTAATGAGTCAGTCCAAGAAGGCTCCTTAGTTCACGCAGAGTTGTGGGGTCTTTCAGTTTTAGTAGTGCTTCCACTTGCTTCTCTTGGGGATAGAGACCCCTTGCGTTTGTTCCTTGGTCTCACAGGCATCAGCAAGGTTGACCCATTCTTCAACCATCTGTCTGAAGCCTGGAAAGACCTCGGATTTTGCGATCTCAGCGGCCTCCCCCAGCTGTGTGGAGAGGTCTCTGGTGAGGATGTTGACCTGGAATATCACCTCATCCTTCCTGGTGTCACAGATCACCTCGTCCACCCCGTAAGGTCAGTAAGAGTACACCAGGAAATTCCCCCCTTGCCGGGTAAAGATCCTTTCTGGCGGTATGTCATTGTCACAGTCATAATAGTCACTGAGGATTGGTCCTATAAATTCATTTCCTAAATTCATGGAAAAATGATGGTCTTCAAACACCATTCCAATAATGGTGCCTGCACCCAAAGTGATACTCCTAGGGTTGCTGTTATCCACCAATATTGGAATGGTGTTTCGTTCTAAGTTAACTAATGGTATTTGGTTTAACCGCAACCCCTGCTTTTGGAGATGGGAATTGAGGTAGACGTAAGCGTCTATGAGTTTCTGTCCTCTCTTAATTTTTAAGTCAAGTGGGAATTGTCGGGTTCGTCCTGGGATGGTGACCTCCTCCCCAATTTGAACTTGAACTGTATAAGGTAGTAATTGAGCTGACTGAAATGCCTTTTCAGAATCAACAAAGCCCATAGGGCCTCTCATCATTATTCACTGCTCTGCCTCAGAATCCTGTGAGGAGTGACAGAAGAATATACCCAGCATCCACGTCTGACCTAAGGAGCAGCACTGATGATCCCCATATGATCTGTGCTCCCTCCAGACGACCACACGACCATCCCTTTGGGCCTTCCTGCAGAGAAAACACTGCCGAAATCCTCAATTTTTCACCCACGGTTGAGGAGGAAGCTACGTTGCCTATTGTTATTGATGTCCCCATGGCAACAGCATGAATGGCTGCCGTGCACAGCTGATTGGCTGCACGTGTCCATTTGAACACACAGCCCACACCGGAGGCAGAAGCTGGCCCCGTTTTACACAAGGCCCGTTTTTATAAGGCCCTGTCCCGAGCCTGTCAGAGCAGGGAGTACTGGCGGGTTTACATGTACATTATTCCATCATCCTGCTTTATCTGGGACTACGTTTGAACAAAACTCGAACACAGATGACCGCTAAGCTCTCCGGAAAATCTGCTGGTAAGAGTGTTACCATCATATAGCGTTGCTATTGCGCTCTCCCAACCCTCGCCTTTCATCATAAAGCACCCACTGTGTCCCTAAATGTATTCTACAATTACCCTGATCTCTTGCTCTGAGCTCTTCTCTTCCACATGCCCACCTTTAACTCAGTGCCCATATCTGAAGTCTGAGCCTACCTCCACTAGCCTCTCCAATCCCTGAGTTACTACTGAAGCCTACAGTAGCCTACTAAGCACCTTGCACTGCATAGCGCCCGTCCGTTTCAGCAATGGACTACAGTTCCTAGCTTCAAGCGTTTGGTTGAATGCCGCCTTTGACGGCTCCACTAAAGCTATTCACTATTGTCTATCGACCGTAAGCAATATTTCCTCTTGCTGCTTCACATAATTATATATTCAAAATGTTCTATTTCAGTAGCAGATGCCCAATTAATTGTGCTGACTGTCCCACAGTCAGCGGTGAGGTTGTGTGTGCTTGTTATGTTTGCCCCCCCAACCTCTTTGACCGTTTTGGGATCTTGGGTGTGTTCCCCTGGTCATCAGGGATGCTGTGTTGGCCGCACACTCCCCCCCCCTGGCTGCACTTCATATTTTGCCTTTGTCTGACTGTTGCATCTGTGTGTTTTGCCTCCCTGCCACCTGGGGTAAGCACCATGCACTCTCCGATTACTGGACTTCCTTAATCCGTAATTGTAATCCCATGTCATGACGTTGCTGCCAGCTTTCTCATTTCACACTTTGAGGTAACCACCTCTCGCTGTATCTAATATAACGAAGAAAGCATTTTTGTAATGTATCTATGTAGGTATTCCTGTACTGCATCTAAGAAAGTATTCCTGTAGTGTAACTAAGTAAGCATTCTTGGAATGCAACTAAGAAAGTATTCTTGTAATGTAACTAAGTAAGTATTCCTGTAATGTAACTAAGGAAGCATTCTTGTAATGCAACTAAGAAAGTATTCCTGTAATGCAACTAAGTAAATATTCCTGTAATGTAACTAAGTAAGCATTCTTGCAACAGCGCCACGATGCCGAGGGCTGCTGTGCGCTTTATAAATGTAAAATAAATAGGGTTGCCCCCTAGTCGGGACCAGGCCTTATAATTTATAAAGTCCAAATTAATTGCAAACCGATTGAGAATGTCAGTGCCTAAATATAATGCAGCAGGGACATCTCGCACAACCCGACAATTATGCTCTATGCTTTTATCACCTATGAAACTTTTTAGCATGCACCTCCTAGGCAGGAGATGTTTGGAATTGGGAGTTTCCAGGCCCATTTCCCACTTATCAATCAATTTAAATATTTAAATGTGGGAATGGTCGGATCTTTTGGAAGTTTCCTGAACAACGCTTCGCTGATGAAGCTTTTCCCATTATTCAGGCACACTCTGGCGAGTACAGGCTCCCTCCCCTCATTTAACTGAATAGGGACGAACAGCTGTTCTCTCATTTTCTGAATATCAGCCAAGCTTTGAGCTGATTTTTCATCACTTTTGACCACAGGACTTGGATTTTCAGATTGGGGATCGGTATACAATTTCAAGGTATTTCCTTCCAGTGTGGAATGCCACTTGAAACTGGAAGGAAGGTTGATTTTCAGCAATGGAGAGGAGTTCCCATCACCAGTTTGTTGTCCTACAGCAATTATAGTAATGTCAGGTATTTGATTGTTTTAGAAATGGAACTGAATTTGGTCAGATTGTTGTTCAACCATGTGGCATGTGCCATTTAAACTGACATAGTTAATGCTTTGTTTTAATTTTATTAGCCGGTTAGTCTGAGTACAGAGTACCTTGTTCACACAGTCTATTACGGGAGACAACCGCCGAAGGATGTCATTCCCTAATAGACATGGGGTACCCTCTGGAGTCATGACTATTACCGGGTGCTTCACCTTATGTCGCCCAATTTTAATTTCCAGATCTGCAGTCACCTTGATGAGAATTTCATTCCCGTCGAAATTCTGCAGTTGTCCAGGAAGAGGGGTGAGAGGGATCTGGTGTCTCTCCGCCCTTCCTGAATTTAGCTGCTCAAAGGCCCTTTTGGACAGAAGAGTGACTTGGAATCCAGTGTCCACCAGTGCTAAAAATGCACTCGGACAGGGGCATATAATCTACTTTCTTTCTCCTTCAACGGGCGAAGGAAATGGGCTTTTTGGGCAAGCTGGGCGGTTAGTTTCTTTATTTTGGACTCTGACACTGTGGGGTTTTGAACAGTATTCTGTGTCGGAGTTATGGAATCTGGAAACAAAGTTCTGATATCTGGGGAGTTTCGGGCTCCCCTTTCTCTCTTGATTCTGTGTTGTCCTCCTTTTCCTGGGGACAGTCACTTGGATTGATTTGGGGGATTTGGAAATCCCCCTTTTCCTCTGATTCTGGGCTGCCCCCCCTTCTTGGAGACAGTCACTCGAATTGATTCGTGGGGAGGATCCCTCATTTATAGTTATGTTCTCTGGATGACAATTCTGGGGTTCAGGGATGGGCAATTCAGAATCAGTCCCCACATCTACCCAGTATGGGTTCTGGTATCTTGGGACCAATTTTTTCTTTGGGGGGATTTCCCCCATCCTTGAAGTCTTTCTTTCCAGAATCCTCCAAGGATTCTTCCCCTTCAAACTGGAGGACACTAACTTCCTCCACAAAATGGGTCTTTTTGGTCTCTTTGTTTCTCCTACCCACCCTCTGTTCCCTGGGTTGCAGAATTTCGGGGGCAGGAGATTTCATTTCTGGTTCTGGGGTGTCTAAGGGCTTTTCACAGGTGAGGAAGGAAGCTTCCTCTAGAGTTTTGCACCCCCCTTCCTCCCGGGCCTCCTCATCTGGAATCAGTGGGTTATTGGGGTTCTCTCCCCATCATTGGTCCGGGGTGCCAGACTCTTGGTTTGAGGTATTCTGGGCCGCCATGTTCATCTGAGTGTTCTGCTGAGCCCTCAACATGTGAGTCAGGTCTTGAGCTAGGTTCTGGCACTTCAGTTGGGACACCCGCTACGGCTGCTATGGGGGTCTTGAATCAACTCGGGGTTGCTCTCAGGAAGGCTAACTGTCCCTTCTCCCAGAGTAACCTGGATACTGGGGGCTCCCCTGATAGCTCTCCACCCTTGGCCTCCCCTCTCCCAGATTTGGTGGTCTGGACTCCTGAAAGTGGGCACAGTAAGGAGGGTTGTCCTGGATGTTGGGGTTCTGAGGGTACCTAAGCAAAAAATGTAGACCAGAATTTGGGAGATTACTGCCCTCCTGAGGAAAGTTAGGAGGGTAGTTCCCTGGGGCCGTACTCACCTGATTGGATCCCTCCCTTGGGCCGGGGGAGTCCACATGTACCCCAAGATGGGTCTGTTGCCCTTGTACCTAGGGCTGATGTAATTGGCAGATTTAGGGGGCACATTGGTGGGATACCCTACCTGACTACCACCTGCTTCCGATTGATCAGAGGGTCTTCTTTGCCTCTGATTTGGTTGGTTTTGGGAAGGTGTATTTTTAGCCCCCCCATTTCTAGGTCCAAAATGGGGGCAATCTTCACCTCCGCCACCTTGGCAGCAGCAGGGGTGTTGGTTGTTTTTCTTTTTTTTGATGAATTTTTGTTTTTTACCAGTTTTTGGACATTGTAGTTCTGGGTAGCCTGCTCTATTACCCAGTCCAGGGTCCTGTCGTCATGGAAATCTCTTACCAGCTGTGTCATGATATATTTTGGGAGTGCATGAAAATAGGTATTTATAAATTCCCTACTATTCGTGCGCACCCACCTAGTAGTTTGCGCAAATGCCTGCTTTAGCTCCTGAACAAATTCTCTTGCGGCCTGCTCCTCTCCACACTGCAGATTGTAGGCCGCCTTGCGGTCCTCCTGGGGGTTCTGTGTATGGAGAAGTGCTTCAAGATGACTGCCTTGTAGGTGGACCACCTTGAATGGTTCCGGTATTCCAGGCCAGCAAAGAAGCTGGAGTATTCTTGAAAGAACGTCCATTTCACAAATTCTATGCAATTCTGATTATTTTTTTATGTCAAAAGAGGTCATCATCTGTTCAGATAGCTCCAGATGCTCCCAGACAGAATATGTGGCATTCTTGTGGTACAAGCTCATAACACTCCTAATAGCTGTAATCTGTTTAATGGGGTCTTGAGCTCTCTTTTGCTTATTAGCCTTCTTTTTCCGCTTCACCTGAGTACATTCGCCCTCAGACTTAGAGCTGCTGCTATTTGAGGTCCCCTCGTTATCTTCTAGGCACTGTCTAATTCTTTGAGGGACTTGGGAGGTTTTGTCAGAATGGTGGGGCCTAGTTTCTTCTCCCCTGTTGTACTTTCAGCTCTCTGGGTCACTCCCCTTAGACTCCCTCTTTCGCACAGGAGAGTAGTCTTCTGACTCCTCCCTGCTTCCAGGGTTGATGGAGATTCCCCCACACTGCCCTGATTGGGTGGAGGATATTAGAATACTCTTGTGGGGCCTCAATTCATGCTCTTTTTTCTCTGTAAAGCGAACCAAATGGTCCCTTTGTAGGTAATGTTTCTGCAAATCTAGCTTCCTGATTTTCTCATCATATGAGTCTTCCTGGTCGGATATATTGGCCATAATATTTTTTAATCTTTACAGGGACGCCCGCCCATCAATCTCTGATGGGCGGTGGCTTCCCTGCTCAATCATGCTAGACCTACTTGATTCTGGCTGCTTCATGATTCCCGGTTCTTCTGCGCATACAAGGTGGTAAATGGGTTTGAGGCCATGGGTACAGAGGGAATCACACTGTGATCATGGGTTGCCCCTCCAACCCTCTACTTGTTTGGGGTCCCTCAAGTTTTGATTCAGTTTAGCATGCAATTATTCTAACAGTTCAAGTTTCTGCCTCTCAGCCCCGATCTCCTGATGGTAGGCAAAGGCCTGAGCCTTTTGCTCTGCTATCAGGGCTTGACTAACCTCTATTACCTTCCCTTGTGCTGCTACCTGGCTCAGGAGTCCTCTGTTCTCATCACAGAGGGCCTTATTGTCTTTTTGTGCCTCTTGCATGGCCTGGGAACACTGAGACCATTTGTGTTGCAGGAGATACATCTCCTGAGTTTGCACCTTTCTGGCTTGGGTGGTCTCTTACAGATCACCTTCGACTTTTAGTTCATTCAGTTCCTGGAGGTCTAACTCTCTTTTCTGCAGGTCTGTTTTTAATTTGCACAATTGCTGATATAGGGCATCTTTTTCCGGAAACAGGGTGCCAACCTGTTCAGTCAGTTCATCACTTTGTTGTTTTATAGCGTCTAATTTCTGGCGTTCCTGGTCAGATTCTGTGTGGGAATGGGTTTCTTTAATTATTAACTTACTATTCTCATCGTCCATTTTCTCAATTTGTTTTTGGAGAGCGTCCATGTCCTCTAAGCAAATTCTACTGTATTTTACGTGTTGCTTTAATTTATGTTGGCTCTTTTTCAGGGAATCTACCTTTTCCTGACACAGTTCTTTTAATGTAGCTACTTGGGCCTCTACTTCTGAGTTAGCTAGTTGCTGTTCTGCCAACTCTTCTTTGAGCTGCTTGATGCAGTTTTCAAAATTCTCGCTCAGAATTCTGGCTCTTTTGCAATGTTTCTTATACCTGTTTTAATTCACTCTGGATTTGGTCTAAGAGCTCAGACTGCTTTTGCGCAAAGGTTGCACGTTCTAGATACTTTCCTTCTATGACTATCAGGTGGAAATAAATGTACGCAGTGAGTTGGACCAACCTAAGCTGCTCCTCTTTGATATTTTGAGTCATATGAAACTCAGTCAGGGCTTGATGCAATAGGCCACTGTCCCACCACACATCCATGCTTATGGAGGTGACCTGTTGCATCATGTCTGGTAGCCAGGCCTCCTGATCTTGCTCTGCCCATTCTCCTCTAATGAATAGTTTGGACAGAAGGTGCTGTCTAGCCATGTAGATCTCAACGGTGCTCATTATGAGGAGTGTTCTTCCTTTATTAAATTATTTATGTAAGAACAAATCTGTACTCTTTTGCTTTTGTCTAGTTTAGGGTTAATTTTACTTTATTTTTACAAACAGGGCTGATACTTAGGGTCTAAGTTTTGGGATGGCGCTTTTACAGGGTAACACCGTTTCCAAACCACAGATAGTATCACTACCTTTTCTGGGTTAGCCTGCTGTGTTAAGCTGTCACAGGTGGAAATACTTATCTCAATCCCGGCAAATGAGCCCCCATTCTAAGACACGGCACACTCCAGCCAGAGAATTCTACCACTGATACTGAAGGTGGTGCACAATAAAACATGCCCTTTTATTTTTATTTGAACCCTGGGTCCTTTTTTGAGAAGGCATCCAACCCGTCTCACACCCACCTTGACACAAACTCCATGTCACAATGGACCATGAACCAGGCCGGTGTGTAACAATGAAATCATTATTTATTTTTAGAATTCAAATAAATTTAAAGCAAAACAAAATGTAGGGCAGCAGTCACAGTGGTATGGCAATACAAATGCAAAACCTTATAACACGGTTTATTCAACTTCTAACATTAACTAGAGACACCTTTAATAGAAATTGAAACAAAATAACTTTTTAACAACCATAGATGGCACATCAGTTAAACACTCTCCCTGCAGCACTTCCCCAAACACCTGCTGACTAAATTATGTGTGGATGGAAAGCAGTGGCAAGGAGTCAGAAATAAGAGGGAAAAATGAAAACCCTCAAAATGAGCGAAATGGCATACTCGGATTTGCTGATTACTTCTAGGTCAGTTTACAATTGCGGTAGGATAGCTAGGACTGAAATTCATGTGGCTGTACTAAAGAGGCAGGGAAGCTACCCATCAGGGCACTACAGCAACGTGAACAAAGGTGAGAAAATCGACTTTTCAACTTTGGGAAAGAACACAATGCAGCAACATCACACGTAGCAGACTTGCAATTTTCTTCTTCACACAGACTTTAAACAGGCAAACAGCTAAGAAAAATGGGCTTAGCAATCAAATCAGAAATCGGATTTTGGGATGGGAAACAAAGATACATAACAGGTAGGATAATAAGGGGAAAGGATGACTCTTTATAGGGTGACAATAAGTGTTTATTTATGGGAAATGCAAGTTGAATTTTTAAAGGAAAGCAATGACAAAGGCAAAATCGGTTTTGTCAGCACAATGATTATTTCTACTGAAACTATATTTTAAGGCATAATTGTTAAGGTAAAACACTTGACAAAATTGTTGGTTTCGAATTGCAACAATGATGAACGTGAATTTTCAATCGGGAAATTAATTGATTTACTCCAAATGATACTAGGGACTTACAAAGATAAGAAAGGAATTAGAAAAAGGAATATGCTAGCGGATATGGACTACACAGATTCCTCTAGGGAAAGGGTAAACTGAGGATGCCGACAATTTGGGAAATGACTATGGTTCTTATGGGATTTTTATAGGATATGAACAGAATGCAAGGTAACAGAGCGGGGTATGCAGTTTTTGGGTACTGGGGCGGTGATACTTACAAAATTCACTTGAATTGGGTAATTTGGACAGCTAGCCAGGTCTCTGGACAGCGGGGCCAAGGATCTTATCACTGGGCAGCGGCTGGGCTCTCCTTGATGGGAACCGCTGGGCAAAAGGGTCTGGTCCCTGATTCTCCTAAAGGGGATCAGCTGCCTCTCCTCTTTTCTCCCCGGATTAGTGGGTATGTCTAGATCTAGATGGGTGGTTCTGCCTGGATCTTGATCAGGGGTTTGTCTCTGGATCTGGATTTGGGTCTGAGTCAGCAGGTCAGGAAATCAGGCAGTCAGTCCATCAATTCAGCCAGTTCAGTAAGTCAGCAAGTTCAGGAAATTCAGTCACTTGTGTTTCCCTGTCTCCTGCTTATATAGGTAAAGTGACATTAGAGACTTTTACAATATGGGCGGAAGTCATCTGGACATACCCCTTGAATAGGATAGGCCAGGCTAATTGTGTCCCCTCCTTCCTCCGGGCTGATTGGTTCCAAGGAAGTGACATGTGTGCCTTTTATGACTTGCTTTGTCTCACAAGCCTAATTTTTCACAAAAGGATTTATGGAATATAACTTCATATTTACATTAGTCACCATCATAAAAATCAGATATGGAGATCCCATATTTCACAAGGAATATGCCAGTTTGAACGCCAATTCTGTGCCATGCTGCTTCACCCTTGGGCACAATTTCGTTATTTTAAGGAGAAATAAAACACCTAAAATTCTGCAAATGGCTACACATATGCATACTAGTATTTGGCATAGTTTCCTCAAGTGACATGCCTGCGCCATTTATGCTTAACACTGAAATACATGTTTGTCTGTCATTTCAGTTCACCATGAGCTAAGAGGATGCACCTAGTCTCATTCTGTGTGTCTAAAAATCCCATAAAAACTGTCATAATATCACATTACTGCTTATTCATGGTAATGAAAAACATTTCTTAATGTAAAACGTCCTCTAAAACTCCATGTAGGGCATTTGTCGCTGTGTGGGCGGTCCTTCAAATCCTCACAGCCAACCTGCCCCCTCTGTGTCAGTCTGAATGAAAGGGTTTCCATGGCACCCTCTGATACCAGGTAGTTCGAGCTAAGGAGGGTGTCAAAGGAAATCACACCTCTCTGTGACAGTGCTAGTGCCCCTTGGGTCTATTGTCCCGTGCTGTGGAAATGCCAGCTAGTCTGACGAAGGTGCGATCTTCCCCACTCGGGCCCTTTTCATATGCTGATGGGGGCTGATCCATTTGTGGAGGGAATTCTTTTCCCATGGGGGCAGAGCACCTTTGGAGTGCATGCCTAGGCCAAACTTGTTCTGTTGGTTTCAAATGTTTTTTTTATTTTTTTCTTTCAACAGAAACCAAGTATTTTTGGGAATAAATATAAAATACATTTAAGAGCAAACCCCATCTCCACATATATAATACTGTTTATGTGCAAGCAACACTGTCATTTGTCATCTTACTTTTAAACAAGCATTTTCTTGACTTTCAGAGAAGCAAATTCACATGTGTGTTTATTTCAGTAAATTTGGGGTTTATCAGTGCATTTTTTTCAGCACACGGTTCCT
The DNA here is from genome assembly GCF_040938575.1 of Ambystoma mexicanum. Taxonomy (NCBI): domain Eukaryota; kingdom Metazoa; phylum Chordata; class Amphibia; order Caudata; family Ambystomatidae; genus Ambystoma; species Ambystoma mexicanum. The sequence continues at coordinate 800,311,337 of NC_090932.1, forward strand.
TCAATTAGCCTTCAGGAGGGCTTTTATAGACAAGGTCAGTTTCTGGACATATAAGGATCTACTGCCAAGCATCTCTTTGAAATGTACATTTGAAAAAGAAGCACCGCGTTATTTCTCTCATTTACTGCAGTTTATTTGCAATGGTTTGTAGAAAAAGAAAACACAAGCCGTGTTTAAGTGAAGTCCGAATTCTTTGCCTTTCAAGTGATTTCCCAGTACATCAGCTGCTCTGGAAATGTTTTTGCCTCACTTTTTGCTACTCAGCAGAAATAAAACATGCCAGGAGGGGATTCCATGAAGGGCGCAACTTTGTGAAAAATGATATCAAGAGTAAATTGCAAAGCCGTCTTGGATGTCATGTGTGCAGCTTTAGTGTTCAGCATGACAGACCAGAAAAAGGTGATGCCGTTCTGTGCATAGGTCATTTTCTGTTTCATTTAGATGAAAGAAACAAACGCAGCCATTCTTTGTAGTGGCAATGTTTAAAGCTTGCCACCGCTGCGCCAGGGAAAGAAAGCACAGCCGCTTTTGGGTGAAACTTGGAAATGTGGTTTTTGGCTGTATGGGAGTTCTGTTTTGGGTTCTAAATGTACCCCACAATGTGCCCTTGAGCCACTGCTTTTCAACCTGCACTTAGCTGATTTACTGGAAGCATTTACATATACCACCACTCTCTCTTCTAAATTGGGCAATGGGCATTTTCTTTGGATCCCATATGCCGATGATGTGGACCTACTGGACCACATCCTGATAGGATTAAGCAGAGCATTAGCTGCTATAGATAAATACACATTAAACAACCAACTCAAAATCAATTGCTGAAAGATGCGACAGTTTTCCTGCTAAAGTAGTTAAAGACTGCGCCACCACACTAGCATCTATCATTACCAAATTTGTTAACGAGTCTTTCAATTCTAGTGAAATACCAGCATCTATTAAAGTACCATGGGTCACACCCCTACTCAAAAAACCTTCACTAGACCCAGCAATCCCCACAAATTACAGGCCCATAACAACAATACCATTTCTCCTCAAAATCATTGACAAATAAGTAAAAACCCACCTAGAACAGAACCACTTGTTAGGGGACAGACAATCAGGATTCCGTCCCAGTCACAGTACTGAGACCGCCCTCCTAGACCTAAAAAACCAGATGGATTCTATTAGGGATTCTGGTAAACTGGGCATCCTACTTCTTCTAGACCTCTCCGCGGTATTTGATTTAGTCGACCATGATAAATTATGCCTAACCTTATCTACCAGCTTCCACTTCTCCAAGAAAGGCACTACTTGGATAAAATCCTTTCTTTCTGACCGCACTTCAAGAGTCACCCTAAGGAAAGAAGCAGCTGATCCCATCCCTGTATCTCTGGGAGTACTGCAAGGATCATGTCTCTCCACTAGGTTCTACAACGCCTACACGTAATTACTCTTCGGGCACTAGATGCAATGGGAGGAATTTATACAAACTTTGCCAATGACACGCAAATACTTATTCCCATCATAGGTAACCTGGCGTGCATTAACAAAATCTACTCCCTCTTCCAAAACTGGATGGCTAACACTAGTCTCTGCCTTAACCCCTTAAGTGCCAAGGTGGCAACAGGGAGGTAATCCCAAGGACGAGATACCTCGCCCTTGGAACTTAAGGGGTTAATGGAGAAAAAACTGAGATCCTCATAGTCGGCACCCCAGCCAGACTCAGCAAACTCCACCCTGACTATACCTCCATAGTGATAGACAGCACCCTCATCACTATATCTCACAAAGTCAAAACCCTCGGAGTTCACCTTGATGACAATCTCACCATGAATAACCACATTAGCGCTCTTGCCTCCTCCACGGCATATACAGCCAAACTCATCACTCTAAGCAGACCCCTCCTCTCCACTGAAAACTGCCTGACACTTGCCAGAGCCCTTATCCTAACAAAGTTAGACTATTGCAATGTTCTACTGTTAGGCACCTCAAAGAACAACTTAACCAAACTACAACTCCTCCAAAGCAAAGCCCTTAGAGCATCTCTGGGCATTAACAGAAGAGAGCACATTTCTCAACATAGAAGCGATGCTCACTGGCTTCCAGTACAAACGAGGATTCTCCACAAAACTGTCACCATCACCCATAAATGCATCTCTGGCAAGGCCCCATCTATCTCGGTCAAAGCATTTCTTGCAAGATCACGCCCAGAATACTCAGATCCAGCGCCAAAGCACACCTCTATATCCCATGCTTCACTACTTCCAGAGCAGGCAATGCCAGCTTCCCCATAGCAGCTCCGCACATCTGGAATTCACTTCCCACCCATCTCAGCAACAAAACTGCCTTCCCTAAATTCAAGAAACATCTAAAAACCTGGTTGTTTAACAAATACTAACAGCATAAGTGCAACACAGCTTGTCTTCTCGCTCTATATACAGCCAAACCCACATGTACCTTGCTCTTATTCTGAGGAACCCATCTGTCCTCTTCATACCTATGCTACTGCTTAAGATTCTCAAGTCTGATGTAAATTGGTTAAGGCGCCTAAGATGTTTGTAACTGCCTAAGACACACAAGATATGTGCAAATGCTTAAATTGCATGTAATTGCCATGTTTGTAACTGCTTAAGATGACTATGATGCATGTAACCTAGGCCGTGATACCTAAGGGTTTGGGTGTGCAATTAAATGCAATAAATAAAAAAATAAAATAAATGTGCCGTAAGATTCACGCCCATTGGTGACTGGAAAATGCTTTGTTTGATGAGGTCTGTGAATACACTTATTTAGGTATTAAAGAGCAAAATTGAGCAAGGTCATAGATTACCTGGCTGATTAACGAAGGGTGACCACACACCTATGGTGGTTACACCTTAATAAGTGTGTACAAGTAAATGTGAATGACTTCTGACAAAAATATATCAGGACAGTTCTGGGTGCTGCAGTTAGATTTTTAATAAAACTGCAGTTTACGTGTTTTTAGATACACTTGATAGAGAGTAACACAAGATACAACAGTATTTATACATTTTGTAGGCATAATAACCAGTTCGTGAGTGACAAATTTCAAATATTTGTAACGTCTTTTAAATGCTTACACATCCACTGAGTGGTCCTTGGGAAGGAAACCAGTGGATTTAGTGAGCTGATAGCATGTTATAGTCAGCACATATACATAAAAACAATGAGGGGTTGAACAAGGACAACGCAAACAATATAACAGTCAACACGACAGTGTTTCGGCCAGAAAGTGAGCTTGGATGAGCTCTGATGGTGTGGCCTTCATCAGGACGAGATATTCCAAAGCGGGAAGTATCTTGTGAGGTCTGTTGAAATAAACAGATGGGGTGTTATAGGAGTGGGCACATTCATTAAAAACTAGCACAGGTTGAGGTATCAATACATGCAGGACCGGTGCTTACCGGAACTTCGGAGCGCAATGGCTCAGGGAGAGGCAGTGTCAGCTGTACACTGGAGGATTTTCGAGGTCCTAGGAGTGGCCGTTCCTGTGGAAGTAGGAAGGACATGGAGGCTGTATTAAGCCGTATGTAGTTGTGGAGCAACTAAGGGTAACAAGGGGGTAAAAGCAAACTTACCTTGAGGGCCTGTTGCGCGCTTGGTATGGGGAAAACAGGCTAGTGTGATGAGTACGCTGAAGTCAACCGCACGCATGAAGGGCTGCGGAAAGAGGGGAAACACAGGGCTAGGGTAAAAGAGCCTCGGAGTGAGTCAAGTGTCATGGTGCACGTGAGCGTTGGTGAGCCGTGCAGGTCACAGATCGCCATGAACCAGGTGTGGCTGATGTAAGCGTGTGTGTACCAGTGTGAATAATAAATGGACAGAATCGTCCGTGATGTTAAAATTACAACCTCTGGGACAGGCGGTGTAATACCGGGATGGCCCGTGTAGGATCACATGCTTGGCGAGGACGGTGTAAAAGAGAGTCTGGGTTCACGTTTTAGAGTGAGAAATGCAGCTGGGAATTAGGTACATGATATCAAAGAGCTGCGGTGGTTGCATGCGCGTGTGCTTACCTGCGGAGGAAAGAAGGAAGAGCGCTGCAGAAGAAGCTGTCAGCGGTCGCGGTCCCTGGCTGCGCACGGAGTGAGCTGTGGAGCGGACTGTGGTTAAAAGGGGTGAGTGGCCATGATGAGGTGCACGAGGCCGGGGTGCCCGTGGGAGTGCCTGACCCAGATGCCGGGCGCAAAGTCCTCAAGGTATAGAACAGAGTACTAGTGGGACTAAGAGGCTGAACACAACTGTAAGTCTAAAAGGGGCATAATAGTGTGAACCTGCTGCTGGCGAGGATGCGTGGCTCAGGAGGGTGATACATGTCTAGGCAGGCGGGCGGAGGGCGCCTCACAATGTGGCTGGGAAGCTGATTGGCCGGCATCCAGCGGGTGGTGGTGATTGAGTAAGGAGCAACTACAGAAGGGATCCCAACATGTTTGGGTAATGCATATCACGATACATATTTGCAAGAAATGTTTATCATTGGCACAGAAGAAGGCACATATAACCCACATCGGGTGGCATTAAACAGAGTCCAGCAGTGCCGCATGAAGTCAAAAGGGGGTGGAGGCATTGTCTTAATTACAGGAAGTGTTTTCACTCTACACAGATGTTTAACCCTGCCCTGACAGAATTTAATTTGTGAACCCATTTCTGTTCTAAGCGGGTCATGATTCTGTTGACCTCTCCTCCTCTGATGGTGTTAGAAACTTTCTGAATTACCACCCATTTTACGTCCATGTTGGTGTGGTTTTTCTTGACAAAATGATCTACCAGTGGTTCATCAGGTACTTTGTTTTTTATGCACGAGCGATGCTCGCATATCCTGGTCTTCACTGGTCTCAGGGGTTTGCCCACATATATGAGTCCACATGGGCAAGTTATAGCATATATGACCTGCTTTGTGTTGCAATTGGTGTGGTCCTGCAGAGTCCAATTGATGTCATTGTGTTTGAATATTTTGGTAGTCTCTGTAAATTGGCAGACGGTACATTTGCCACATCAGTAGTGGCCTTGTATGGGTGGAAGATTCCATATGGTGCTTGTGGACTTGGTGGGCTCGATGAAGGTGTGTACCAAGGATTCTCTGAGGTTCCAGTTTTTCTAAAAGCCGAAAAGTGGGACTTTTTGTAGTGATCCTGCGTTTCTGATTATGGGCCAGTGTTGTTTGACAGTCTTTTTGAGGAGGTCACTGAGTGGGCTGAACGTGGTGACGCATACTAGTCTGTCGAGTTCCTTTTTGGTGGTTTTGGTGAGACATATCGTGCGGTCAGTGTTGGCGGCCCACTTCTTAGCGTTCTTGATGGCTTTCCTGGGGTACCCCCTATCGGCAAGCCTGGTTTGGAGGTCAGTGGCGTGTTGGTCAAACGTGGTGCGTTCGGTGCAGTTTCTTCTGATGCGAAGGAATTGTCCGTAAGGTAAATTGTACTTCATGCTTTCCGGGTGGTAGCTGTTGAAGTGAAGCAAGGTGTTTCTATCGGTGGCTTTGCGAAATAGTTCCGTATTGAGATGGTTGCCAGATCTGTAGATATGTAGATCTAAAAAATCGATCCCATGGCAATCCCAATGTATGGTGAATGTGATGTGTTGGTTCCGCTGGCTGAGCCATCCATGGAAAGCCATCAGATCTTCATGGTTGCCTTTCCAGATGAGAACAACGTCGTCGATATATCTCTTCCACAGGATGATGTTCTGTTGGTAGGGATTGTGTGCTGACACGATATGTTCTGTTTCATAATGGGCCATGTATAGGTTCGCTATGTCAGGAGCGAACGTTGCGCCCATACTGACCCCTTTGATCTGTATGTACAATTGGTCTCGGAACAAGAAAAAGTTTTTGGTCATGGCCAATCTGACACACTCCAGGATGAACTCGGTGGGGACAGCCGTAATGTTGCTTCTGGTGTCGAGAAAAAGTTTCAGTACTTCCAAGCTTTCTAGCTGGGGTATTGATGTGTACAGAGCTTCCACATCTAGGGTGGCCAGGATGTATTCAGGTTTCATATCAATCTCATTCAGCATAAGGATGGTATCTTTGCTGTCTTTGAGATAGGAATCCATTTTGTTGACAAAGGGTTTGAGAAAGAAGTCGGTGTAAACCGAAAGGGGTTCAAGTATAGAATCACAAGCGGAGACAATGGGTCTATCGGGTGGATTGGTGAGGTTTTTGTGCACTTTTGGTAGTATATAAAATACCGGGATGCGCGGTTGATTTTTGTTCAAAAATCAATGTTCCTCGTCGCATATCCAGGATTCTTGTAAAGTGTGGTTTGTTAGGCTCAAAATTTCTTCTTTAGTTCTTTGGTCGATCTCTATGTAGAGGTGAGTACGCGTTGACGTTGCTCAAAAGACGTAAGCATTCCGTGTAGTCCGGAATTGGAAATGACAATGGCCCCGCCTTTGTCGGCCGGTTTGATGGTAATATCGTGATTGGCTTTAAGTGAGGAGAGAGCCTTTCTTTCTTCTGTCGAGAGGTTATCCGGATAGAAATAATTCCTTTTGGAGAGACCTTTCCGGATCGCGTTGGTCACCATTTTCTCATAGGTGTCGAATTCACAGGGGATAGTGTGCGGCGGTGGCATAATTGTGGATTTGATTTTTAATCCTGTGGTGTTTTCTTTATCCCTTTCTGGGGGATTGGATCCAGCTGATGAATGTTCAGGTATGTACACCGCAAAGAAGTATTTGAGACGAATGTTGCAGAAAAAACGTTTGAGTTCGACCTCTGTGTCAAATGCTTGGGCCTTAGCCGCTGGAACAAATGATAGGCCCTTTTCCAGGAGGTTTATTTCTGCAGTCGTCATTGTGTGGTTGGATAGGTTGAAGATGGGAATCCTCTCTGTTGTTGTCCTTGGTTGTTGTACCACTGTCGGGTGCGCATCTGTGGTCCCTGTTGTGCTGATCTCCTCTTGGGGCGTCCTCGTTGCATGCCTCTGGGAAAAAAAGGTTGCTGTGGGTGTTGTTGGTTGCCTGGGCCTCCACTAGCACTTCAGCTGCTGTTGGACGAACTGCCTGAGAAAGTGACACCGCGACTTCTTCTGTTAAAGGTGCCTTGTTGTTGGATTTCTATGTAGTAGTTCTCTCGGAGGTAAGAGTACGTTTTGTCCTCGGCATAGTTTTGTAAGTCCTTCTTAAATTTTTTTGCCTTTCTTCCGACGGTGATGGCTTTGAATTTATCGATTTCGGTCTCTAGTTTCTCAAGTTTGAGTTTGGAGTCTTTGATGGTGGCGTCCTCTTGGAATTTCTTTTCCATTTCCATGAGTTCGGTGCCTTGTTTTTTGCATTCCTCATCTGCTGTGTCGATGACAAGGATCAGCCAATCACGGCTGCATTTATTACCGACCCCTCTGCAGGTAAGCACACGCGCATGCATCCACTGCAGCTCTTTGATATCATGTACCTAATTCCCAGCTGCAATTCTCACTCTAAAACGGGAACCAGCCTCTCTTTTACACCGTCCTCGCCAAGCATGCGATCCTGCACGGGCCATCCCGCTATTCCGCCGCCTGTCCCAGAGGTTGTAATTTTAACATCAGGGACAATTCCGTCCATTTATCATTCACACTGGTACACACACGCTTACATCAGCCACACCTGGTTCATGGCGATCTGTGACCTGCACGGCTCACCAACCCTCACGTGCACCATGACACTTGACTCACTCTGAGGCTCTTTTACCCTAGCCCCGTGTTTCCCCTCTTTCCGCAGCCCTTCATGCGTGCGGTTGACTTCAGTATACTCATCACGCCAGCCTGTTTTCCCCACACCAAGCGCGGCAACAGGCCCTCAAGGTAAGTTTGCTTTTACCCCCTTGTTACCCTTTGTTGCTCCACAACTACATATGGCTTAATACAGCCTCCATGTCCTTCCTACTCCCACAGGAACGGCCACTCCTAGGACCTCAAAAATCCTCCAGTGTACAGCTGACACTGCCTTTCCCTGAGCCACTGCGCTCCGAAGTTCCGGTAAGCACCGGTCCTTCATGTATTGATACCTCTACCTGTGCTAGTTTTTAACGAATGTGCCCACTCCTATAACACCCCGTCTGTTTATTTCAACAGACCTCTCAAGATACTTCTCGCTTTGGAATATCTCGTCCTGATGAAGGCCACACCATCAGAGCTCATCCAAGCTCACTTTCTGGCCGAAACACTGTCGTGTTGACTGTTATACTGTTTGCGTTGTCCTTGTTCAACCCCTCATTGTTTATAAGGATATGTGCTGACTATCACATGCTATCACCTCACTAAATCCACTGGTTTCCTTCCCAAGGACCACTCAGTGGATGTGTAAGCATTTAAAAGATGTTACAAATATTTCAAATTTGTCACTCACAAACTGGTTATTATACCTACGTAATGTATAAATACTGTTGTATCTTGTGTTACTTTCTATCAAGTGTATCTAAAAACATGTAAACTGCAGTTTTATTAAAAATATAACTGCAGCACCCAGAACTGTCCTGATATATTTTTGTCAGAAGTCATTCACAGTTACTTGAACACACTTATTAAGGTGTAACCCCCATAGGTGTGTGGTCACCCTTCGTTAATCAGCCAGGTAATCTATGACCTTGCTCAATTTTGCTCTTTAATACGTGACTACCCACCTGGGTAGAGCAAGGCATCAACCAGGTGCCCTTTTTGATAAACAATACACTTATTTAGGTACACTTATTAATAGCAAAAGCATAGACCGCTTGCATAAACAAATACGAAGAAGGCTCTTTTTGTAATGTTAAAACCTTGCGGTTTTGTCAATAAATATGGTAGTTTTAGTATTAAGGTTTAACAGCACACCTCAATGGCCTAGAGGGACACTTCCGGTGCTCTGCACTGGGGCTGCCCGCGTGCACACCGGTCCAATGTTTCGGCTTGGATTTGAGCCTCCATTCCCTGTCTGCGCTGGCTGCGACATGCAGAGGAATACTTTGCCTAATCATATACAATTACAATCCTGGGGGTAATCAATCTGTGTACGCAAAGGCCGGTGTTGTAAAGAGGTAAAGGAATACTTCAGAACCAAAACATTGAATGATGATAGGTCCCTTGACATAGTAGTATTAGTGAAGCAACTAAAACAAAAGGTTAAGGAATGGGGGTGTATAAGCAACTGTAATTAGTTCACTAACACAACTCTCATGGCCAGCTATATGTAAAACACGTTTACCTTTTTAAAGCCTCAATTAGATGTTGTTTCATTCCCAAATAGAAACTTAAGACGACTTAATGTTTTTCCGATTTAAGTTATTGGGAACTTAGGTCCTATAAATCATATAGGCACCCTAATGAGAACATGCAGATTCTCTCATGTACCTGAGCAGTGCGACACTGTAAAACATTTGTGAGAAGTTGGAAACATCACGCATTGCATATCTGACCATATTTTTACACAACACAAATATTCTGAAGGATGTTTTTTTTTTTAAAGCATTGCATGGAAGGGCGTCAAATGCCATTAATAATTACATTCTGGACGAACATACTCGTCCTTAGCACTTAAGGAGTTAAGGATGTAGAACATTCTTTTTTCTTTTAATAATTGCACAATCTGTATATGTAAGTAATTTTAGTTTCTTTTTTCTTAGTGTGTAAAAAGTTCAATTTCAACTGTAACACGTTACGTTATGATATATTATAATATTACATCAAATAAAATACCAACGTGGGCGTAACATTGTGAGTGGTATTGTCAGTGCATTGCATTTCATTTTAATATAATGCTGCAAACTGTGTTTTTCTGTGGTTATTTAGCAAACCAGTGTCAAAGTTATTGGCAGAAAAAATTTGGACACCAAATATCTATTCATCTGCTGTGTTACTTTGCAGCTATAAATTGTCTTTTGTTGAAGAGGCAGTACCGCCTAGTCAGCAAGGCATGATGTCAAAGCTGTACGTGTCATTGGAAAAGGCTGCAAAATACATGGGGTGTACCAGAGACTTCAGTACCATTTCCAAGGCTGGGTCAGAGGTCAGGAGACACAACTTCCTCTGGTGCGTCTGAGATAACTGAACTCTGCCAAACAAAACAAGCAACGCGGCCATTGCTGTGTCTTGCTGCTGCATATTGTAACCTGGAAGTATCTAACACCGGAAACAGGCTTTGTTGCAGTCAAGTCTATTTTATTAGTCCACACATTGCGTCCTGCGTCATGTGCAGTTGAATTTTCCATCATTAAAAAGCTGGTGATTACATGATATGAGAAATCAGTGGAGGACTGAAATAAGCCACAAACCTCCTCCACATCTGGAAGGAAGGACTGCCAAGAATATGTCATAGGACAGGAAACAGAACAATGACTGGGACTGCTTACCATGCCAGAGTTCAACGTCCTCCAAGAAAGAAAGTGAAAGCAGCACTGTCTCCTTGTGTCTGGCTTACATAGGAAAATCTATCGAGTTGTACATGGTATGGTAAGGTAATGTTTATTTGTAAAGCGCATCGCTGAAGAAGCGTGGGAACAAGGGGGAAAAACAACAGTCATTCAGAGACCTTGAATTTCTGAACGATACAAGCCTGCACAGGCAGAGTAAGTGCATATAATACAACTAACGGTGAAGATAACAGCAAATAGGTCTGACAACGATTCTGCAGTTTTTCCAAGTGCATTGAGGCTCCACCATGCAATGGGGGGAGACAGGGAAGATAGATAGACAATCTTCAGGCATGATATGTTCAGATCCTGCAAGTGCACAGACGGTGCAGGAGAGGGGAAAGGGAGGACAAGAGCAGGGGGTGAGGGGTCCAAGTGCGCCCAGTCAGTCAGAAACTGGGGTAAGTGCTGAGAGATGCCACTCTCATGGGTCATTGACCAAGTGCAGTAGCAATGAGGCAAGTGCAGGCCTGGAGGCAGTGCGAGAGGACTGGCGAGGGTGCCAGGGATCTGTGAGACTCTGAGATGCACCCAGTGGCCAGTCAGCAAGCTGTGTGGAAAAGGAAGCAGAGAGGGATAGTGCGGAGAGAGAGGTTAGCAGGGTAGAGGGAGAGAGGAGGTGGAGAAGAGGAATGTCTTAAGGAGTCTTTCTGGAATTTAAGGAGATCAGGTTCAAGATGGAGGGTGGCAGGGAGGCTATTCCAGAGGGAGGCCCCTGCTGAGTATAAAGATCTCCATCTAAATTTCTGCTTGGAGAACCGGCTCACACGCAGAAGGTTGGAGGTAGATGAGCAGAGGGCTTGGGAAGGACAGTATTTAGGTAGGCATCATTGCAGATAGGAAAGTCCCAGGCCCTAGAAAGCCTTGTGGACAATGTAGAGGGTCTTGAACTTGATCCTCGCAGCCACAGGGAGCCAGTGGAGGGATTTCAGAGCCGGAGAGATGCGGTCCCTGGGCTTGAGGCCAAGGATATGTCTTGTGGTTCAGTTCTGGATGAGTTGCAGAGGACGCAAAGCAGAGGCAGGGAGGTTGAGAAAGAGGCTGTTGCAGCAGTCTAGCCTTGAGAGAACCACGGCTCTGGGGACAGTAAGTCAATGGGGGAAGTTGAGAAAAGGAAGAGTACCTCTGAGGAGGTGCAGCTGGTAGTTGGACTTTTTAGAGATGTCCGAAATGTGAGTGGAGAAGGAGAGAGTGGAGTCGAAGATGACCCTAAGGTTTCTTGCCTCACAGGTGGGTGCGGGCTCCGGTCAAAGGGAGGCCGGCCAGAGAGCGAGTGGGAAAGCAGGAGCAGAAGTCCCAATGCGAACAATCTCAGTCTTACTGGCGTTGAGGCAGAGGTCGTTTGCAGCACACCATGACTGAATTGTGGACAGACAGTCAGATATGAGCGAGATAAAGGAGGTAGCTGAGGGTAGCCTGAAGGAGAGTTGCGTGTCATCCACATAACCAGAGCCTGACCTGTGATTCCCAGGGTTTCACAGTGACTATCAACCATGTGGAAATATTCCACGGAAGGATTCTATCTCACATCTCATAGACAGTGAGAGTGAAGTGAGAGTGAAGATCGAGCTGTCTATCATGAGAGGCCACGCCTAAGGTGGTAGATTTTCCATAAATTGACAGCCACGCATTCGCAATTGGATAGAGATTTAATTAACCAAGTATTACAGCCTCCCAGTGCATTTGTCAGGCTGACAGTGAGCCGGCTGAAAATGAAGCCATTTTTCTTCATATAGGGCCTTGCTTACTGGATTGCACCATGGTCCTCCCTAGGTAATGTAGGCGGGCTCTGGGCCAGTGCATAATCGCAGGTTTCCTAACATGTTCATGAGCACTGGAGGGTGTTCCATGTAGAGCATAGCATCCCATGGAGCTTTGTATTTAGTATTGGGTACCATGCAACAGCTTTGTGTCAACGGTGACGCTAGGGAAGTATTGTGGCTTTTTATAACATTTAAGCCCTGAGAAGAGTAGATGATAAAGCGCTTGTGTGTGTCTGCAGAGTGATTTTTTTAAGCAGCATCAGCTGTAGAGCCGGTCAGCATTGCATTTAACAGTACACTGCATGATAAGATTGGTGTGTGATGTCACCAATGTGGTGTTAAGCCCCCGTTCCAAGGGCTGGAATGGGGGTAATGGCCCGGCAGCCCAAGTTAACGGCCTCTGCGAGGCAAGGGTCATTAACGATGGCTCTGTGCTGCTACACCCTTTCCAGCACTTGGAACCGGGGCATAAGGCCATTAGCACTCTGGGCGACAAAAGCGATAACGAGCGCTGCATCCTGTTGAATGAAGGAAAATGCTTTTCCAAGATGGCCACCATCCAAAGGGAAGCAAGGCTCGGTACGAAGCCCCTTTTCACGCGGCCGCTGAAATAAGGGAAGTGGGAGGTGGGAAATAAATAAATAACGGGTCAGAGGGTAGGGAGTAGATGACGACGGGGGTGCCGGCCGTCAGGTGGGATGGAACATGGGCTGGGGTACCCTTCAGGGTGCTAATGAAAAATATGACTTTTATTATCATCTGTGGTTATGTCATAGAAGGGAGTTATGACTTTTGGATTGTTATAGCTTCTTATGGATTCCAATGGAATCCACATACAACATTAGCTTACAAAGACCATTCTAAATGCTGTATCCTTTTGCTATGTCTTCATGCTAGAAAAATAAGGAAACAATGTTCCTCTGGCTTGGGATATAGTATCATATATGCCTCTTCGGGTATCCAGTGATGTTAAGAGCGATGATGGTGCTCAGTGATGTGGTGTTAAGAGCGATGATGGTGCTCAATGAAAAGCGGTGGGGAGGGGGGCCGTTGCTAAGGTATTTCTTTTTGCAAAAGTTGCCTCGGTTTCCGTCATGCCTCCCATAAACACCCCTTGCACTGTTGGTAAATAGGGAGAGTTGAGCCTCTGGCTCAGTGGACTAAAGCATACACTGCAGGGATCTGTGTTTGACCACATGGTGACAGGTTTGAGTCCTGCCAGGTATACTCATCCTTCTGAGGTATTAAAATCTGTATAATTAATTTGCACAAAAATAAACATTTGTTATCTGTACCAAGATACCCCCCTCCACGCGGGGAAGACTGTGCTCTAGAAATGAAGATCTTATGTTATAATTTATGGGAGGAAAAGGGGTCCACAGCCAACACAAAATTGTAGATAGGCACCTACAAACAGTGGGGTTTATTTCACCTTAGTATTCCAAGTGATATCACATACAACTGGGACTTCGCTCCTGCTGTCTACCAGATGTCACTCTGAACCACTCTGTGGATTATAGTCCTGTTGTTGATAGTTACCCCCTACAGTTCAATATGCTATTGACTATAGTATACTTTAAATATGATGCACTGTACTGGTGTGCTAAATAGCAGATATGGCCGCATCCATGTAAACTTAATGCAGATGAAACGACATCCACGCTTAAGTGAAAGAGTGAAGCTGGCCACCAGCACGTAAGTGAATTTGTGACGTCAGCTGTGTGATAGGATGAGGCTTTGGGAAATGCCGTAGACTGTTTTAAGCTGCATGGCCTGTGTCCGATTAGAAAAAAATAGATGTAGATAGACAGAGTGACCAGACCTCCCAGTTTTGCTGGGACTGTCTGGGAATTGGGTCCCCTGTGCCCCTGTCCCGAGAGTTTTTTTTTTAATAAAGAAACCATGTCCCAGTTTTGAAAGAGAGGCAGAGATGTAACAATTCAATATCACATCTATGAATAATAAAGTTTAAAACAATTTGAATTGTTATGTCTCTGTTAGGCTGGAAACCCCAACCTTTCTATTCTGAGCCACAAGCATTTTCTGATTGTGCCACAGAGACCGGCTAGGACGCAGTCGTAGCAAATTCTGTGATTAACAGCCAGTGCAAAATGTCCTTTTTTTTTACCATGCTTACTGTCGGAGCCAAATCTACAGTTTATACATAGGAATGTTGCTGGCTACAGCCCCTTTAAGAGATTGGCCCCGCCCACTAAGAGGCGGTACCGTGGGGACGCGCGATTGGGGAAAGCAGGGAGAAGGCGCGTTTCGCGCCAGTAAGAAGTTGTATCGTAATAAAGAAAAGGTTGTTCCAAGTTTCCTCTCCAGCTGCGTGTCCTTTATTCAGGGCCCAACACTGGCGACGAGGGAAATCCCCTCACAAGTCCTCCTTCTTGGCAGTCCGCCACAAGTCCTCACCCACAGCAACTCCGCGGGGCCTCCTCCTCCTGCTGCTGCAGTCGGAAAACCTGCCGGGCCCGTGTGCGGACCGCACAGCCCCTGGCAGCCGCCAGGCCTCCTCCTCCAAGCCCAGCCAGGGCCCATATCCCAGCAGCAGCATTCCGCTCCTCCCTACGCCGGAGCCAGGACATCACGCCGCCCACGGGGCCGTGCTGCCTCACAAGGACTCTCTGAACATCTGGAAACGACGGTGAGCGGCCCTCTACCCCTAATACACGCTGCACACCAACCACCTACCAGAAAACACCTACATCAGCTAAACCCACACACACAGCCCAGAAGCCAACGACCCAGCAGCAAACGGTGTGGCAGAGACTAACCAACCCAGGTGCTTCTGCTCATCAGGCACACACAGTGCACCTGAATCCACACACCCAGCTAAGCCACCATCCCTGCCACACAGATTAAGGAGAGGGGGTGGAAAGAAAGCCTGCCAACACCCACTTACTGCCTGCCAGGAGCCATACCTGTGAAAGGCCCACCATCCGTGAAGATGAGCAACCCGTCATCCCCCGAACCAGCCCGTGCGGCCAAATCCATCTAGCTGAGGATGCCACCACCATTTGCCACGACCCCACAAGCCACAAAGGGATGGCGATTCGCCTCACATCAGAGACATATTCCTCAATCTGGTGGGGGGGAGATTAAGACCATTGTGAAAAGAATCCCGGCGGCAGAACAAAATGACTTCGCAATGCTAATTAAAGCCCTGGACAAACTACTCATAATAGAGCCCAATCGCGACTACGAAAGATATCTCTTCAACCAGTGCTCTCAGAAACCACAAGAGACAGTGGATGAATTCATAACTCGCTTAAGAGTGAAAGGTGCCCACTGCCAATTCGATGCATTCTCGCTAGATGAAGCAATACGCCTAAGACTCATCGAAGGGTGCCTGTCACCAGCACTCAAAAAGCAACTGTTAAAAAAACCTCTCACCATCCCCGAGGTCAGTGAACTTGCCCGTATCTTTGAGAGAGTTGATGCCCAAGCCGCATCCATGGCCAGTAACAGCCATTCAAAACCAGACACCACAGATCTTGGCGCAGTGATTCAGCCACCCCGTCAAAGAGACAGAGGACCATACCCATACAGACCACAAGCCGCACAAACACCACGTCAACAGAGACAATGCTACCAGTGCTGCATCACATTTCCACACTTGTGGTCCTGCCAAGCACTATCACAAAGATGCAGAAACTGCGGAAGGGAAGGACACTTCAAATCAATGTGTAGAGAAGGAACATCTTTCCCACACTACAACCTCAAGCACCCATCAGGATGCCATTCCACCCACCACCTCCCCAATATGGAACACAAAGATACTATCAACCAATCCAACAGAGATACATGAGAGCAGTTGATGAATACCAGAACTATGAATACCCACAGAGTAAGGACTAGACAGAACTATCTCAATACCTCCTGGATGAATATGACAACCCTCCAGAGGGTCAAGGAGAAGACATATATTATCATGACCTCTCAACCACGACAACCTCAGGATACTACAACCCGCATAGCCAAGACGAGTACGTCAACCTCGTCCTCGACAGCGAAGAAGCCAGAGAAGCTGTGGGATGTATTTACCCATGCATCCGAGCCCTACCTCAAAACTGTGCAGTACTGACATGGAAAACATCATGATGGCCAGAGCTTCCCAGAAAATGCACAGGGAAATGCATGAAGAATAGGCTGCCACTCATTTTTGCCGATGTTATGGGCACAGAAGGACACTGCCTAAAACCACCATTGGACTACCCACACAGTAGTCTGAAAC
Source organism: Ambystoma mexicanum (assembly GCF_040938575.1). Taxonomy (NCBI): domain Eukaryota; kingdom Metazoa; phylum Chordata; class Amphibia; order Caudata; family Ambystomatidae; genus Ambystoma; species Ambystoma mexicanum. The sequence goes on from NC_090932.1 coordinate 800,327,706, forward strand.
CATTGGGAATGGCAATGCTGATTGCCAAAAGCAAACCCATAACTGTTGGGAATTCATTTTCTTAAATCCCAAAAAGGGGTGCAGTACCAGTACTCACCACTATCCAAAAGCCGGCGTTTTAAAACAACACCAGATTTTACTTTTTTGTGTAAAACTGAATAAGTGAACCCAAGGCAAGCCAAAGCAAGACTTACTGAGAGGTGGATACAATGTAAAGTTATATTCTGAAGTGACTTGAAGGTTTATAACAAGACTGGCTTAGCTGTGGATTTCAGCAGTTTAAGTAAATTTGGACTGAAAGACACTACAAATCTAAATGTTTAAATTGACTGAGTGACCTACTTTTGAGTGTCACATAGGTTGCAATTGTTTAAATGTCATAGTTTTAAACTTAGAATCAGCCTTCTAGCTGCATATGTGAAAATGTTTAGTTTTATTTGAATGCAGAAACTGGGGAACAGAAATGACAGCTTAAAGAGATTCCAATTTGCCTGGCAACTACCCCCATCAGGAGTGAAACTTGAGTCACAGCTGTGTTCCCAGGCCTAGCTGCCCTTTTGCTGCTCACACTAAGGATATGCCATCTATCTGATAATTGAATTACCTGTGCTCTGGAGGAAAGTGAACAAAGCCCTGTCCTGGCTCAGGCAAAGGTTTTATTGGCAGGAGTCGTAAATGGTCGTAAAAAGTAGCTTCCTCTTGGCAGAAGCTGGGAGGAGCACTGCCTGTGAGAGCAAGCTGGCTTGGCAGAACTGGATAAACCAGTATTTCTACCTTGTGCTGAGAGGAAACCACACCCCTTTGTAGCCAGAATATTGTTTAGAAAAAGATGAATAACTCATAGTACGGACATGTGAAAATTTTATAAATGACACCATAATTCTTGTGATTTTTCTGCCCACATTTTAAGAGGTTTTTCGACCCGGTGGCGTGTTCAGGGGGGTTTTAGCGGAAAAGTGGATATTACTCTAAATGTATGCATGTTAAAAATCTGAAACTTCATCAGTTAATGTCCATACTCCCTGCACACATGTATGTAAAGTTGGGTCAATGTCAGAAATTGAAAAATCAGTTAAAAAGTCAATTATGTGCCATTTCTGAATGCAAGCTCTTAGAAACAGCAGATTTGGACAGAGACATGGCTAAATTCAGCCACACCATGTATATGTAATTTCAAGCAACTGTGTAACTGTGAAATATGTCTTTTATTATCAAATATAGAATGTGTGCAATCTGACAGAGGAGTGTCCTATCTGCAAGCCATAAAATGACATCCCTCTGACTCACAGTTCATTCCCCAATGAAATGATAAATGGAAGTTTGACCAATTAGAAGCTGAGAGAGAGGTAGGGTCAGTGATGCTAGAACACACCCACATTCTAAACACATAAAAGCAGACAGACAGGACAGATAGGGACCTTCAATTCCATCTGCAGCGGGACGCTCTGCCGGAAAAATCCATACTTACCTCCATCAATCTTCAAAGAGCCAACACTTAGACTCCAAGATAAACAGAGACTTCAGAACCTTAACCAAAAAGGCCACTGCCAGCAAGAGTATTTGTCAGCAGGCCTCAAAATATTTTTGCAACTGAACTCTTCAGACAGCCGGGCGAGCCGTCTGAATTTTGCCAAGAACTTTTGCAAGAACCCGGTGACAGAAATATCCAAAGAGAAGGCAGGACCCGACCCAGAGAACCGGTGCCTAGCAGAGACCAGGCCATTGTATCCAGAGTGCTGACCCCGATGCTGTGAGCAGTTCCAGAGGCCAGGCGCTGTGAGCAGAACCCGGGAAGACCTGACCAGACTGAAGTCCGTGACCAAGTCGCTTTCCGGTTCAAAATCTCTTGTGAGTACTCAGCAAAACTCAGAACACCTCTCTTAGTTAAAATAATATAATTCAATCCTATTTTAATCTAAGTAGAACTGCCTCCTAGCTGTCACCTGTCATTTTAGCTGCAAAAGCTGCACTTGTCTTTTTGAACTTTAAAATTTCAAATCTGAAAAACGACCTTCACAAAATCGCTCATATCTCCGCAACCGTTTGTGCTAGAGACTTGCAGTAACTTTCATTTTGAAGCTGAGATCCTAGGCTTTCCTAGGACCCCAAAACGATAGAGATAGTCCTTGTGGTTCCTCTGTAATAGCGCTCGGCGCATCCGCGAATTTTGCCGCGATTTGCAAATTTCTTCACGTGTAAAAAGACAGCAGTTTTGCTTTTCCTTGCCAAAAACTTTGTTTACCTGCTAGTTACTACTAAAGCATTGTTAAGGTGATCCTGAATTCATAGAGAGTAGCTATCACTCACCCTGAACCTCTGAAAGGGAATTAAAAGCATTTCCAGCATATTTCTCATCCATTGCTAGCACATATCAAAGCATTTTGCCTGTGTTTTCAAAACTCCTATCTGTTTTCTGTCGTGTAAGCTTGCTGGGGTGAACTGATTTACATTGATTGCATTTCTGAGAACTGTGTGTTTTCCTTCCATTTCCTTGCCTTGCATCAAGGGGGGGAGGGGATTGCCAGAGAAAAGTGATTACATTGTTTGGTTGAAATCATATTGAGTATTTTCTGTACTGCATTCATTGAATATTGCATCCACCTGAGCTTACATAAAGCATCCTCTACCACATTATACTTTTGTTCCTATTTACCAGTGTGCTACCTTATCTATTTCATGTCAACTCATTAGTAATTATAAAGAAGTGTGCTAGTGCCAGATTCTCTGTTGTTAATCTGTATCATATCAGATTAAGTGTGCTATTCAATTATTAATTTATTATAAAGTGTGATATATATATATTTTAAATTATCAAATAAACCTTTTAAACTTGCAAAACAGAACTACTTCTTGGCTCAGTGGGGTCAGGGGGATTCCAAGAGAGGGGTGTTATATAGGGGTAGTCATCCAGAACGCATGAACTGGACATAAAGATATATCAATAAGGGTTTTCATTCAGTATTCTAGACTAGGCGTTAACTTAGCTGTAGTGCTGAATTGAATCCTCTTACAAAGCCCCAAAAATACCAATCAAAATCGGAATACACTGTTTCACTTCATGGTAGACTCGGGTGCCACCGTGAACATCATGGCTGAACAGGAATTTGCGAGAATTACAAATCCACCACCACTTGAACCGTCACAATCCAGAATCTTCCAGTGGGGGGAAGCTACCCTTTTACAGTCCATCGGACAATTCATACGCCGCCTCCTCTTGAATGGACAAGTAGACACCACTATTCACGTGATAAGGTCTCTCACCAAAGGGTGGTGCCTGCTCAGCTACCACACCGCCTCGTGCCTAGGCCTGATCGAGATCCACGTAAGAGCAGGAGACACCATCACCTCAACCACCATCCGACAGGACTCAAAGGAACAAGTTGGAACAATATCCCAGGGACAACCCCAAACCCTCATCACCCAACCGGAAATCATGCAAAAATTCCCCAAACCGTGCACGGGCCTGGGAAAACATAGAGGTCCCTCAATGAAATTACAGATAGATCCGACAGTGAGAACCGTACCATAACACCCAAGAAGGGTTGGATTCCACCTCCAAGAAGCGGTCTCCAGAGAATTTGAACAACTACTATCTGATTGCATCATCGAAGCCACAACAGGACCAACACCGGGGTCTCCCCCCTAGTCATCGTATCCAAGGACGGGAGCAGACTACGTCTATGCATCGATATGAGAGTGGCCAACACCGCCATCCAACGAGAAAGGCACCCAGGGCCATGCATCGAAGACATGATAGTACAACTAAACAATGACCACATGTTCTCGAAACTCGATCTAATACAGGGATACCACCAACTGGAGTTACACCCTGACTCCAGAGGAATAAAAACCTTTGCAACACATGATGGACTATTCAGATACAAGAGACTACATTTTGGCATCTCATCCTCCGCAGAAATATTTCAAGAAACAATACACCAGATCATCAGACCAATCCAAGGAGCTTTAAATTACAGCGACGACATCCTTGTATTCGGGTCATCAAAAGAAGCCCATGACGCCACCCTTTTTGCCTTGCCACATGTGAAGCAATTCAAGCTGCTGGCCTCCCACTGAACATTGGGAAGTGCTGTTTCAGCAAGTCAAAGCTAAAATTTTTCGGCCACATCTTCTTGAGCGAAGGAATGATGCCTGACCTGGAGAAGGTAGACACTATCACAAAGCTGGAAAAACCACAACAGGCGGCTGACGTCTGCTCCTTTCTCGGTATGGCAGGATAATGCGCCAGGTACATTCCACACTATGCCTCGCTCATGGAACCACGCCGGAAGCTACTACAGAAAGATGTGACATTTGACTCCTCCCCTCCTTGTCAATGCGCTTTCAACGACATAAAACAGGCTCTCATGGAACCCACCGGCTAGCCTACTTCAACCCAGCCTGGCATATGGAAGTGATCGTGGATGCCAGTCCAGTCAGCCTGGGCACAATCCTGGCACAAACTAGTGGCACGGATGTCAACCCCAGACAAGTGGTGGCGTACGCAAGCAGAGCTTTGTCCACTCCAGCGGCGGCATACTCACAGGCTGAAAAAGAAAGCCTAGCCGCAGTCTGGGCCTGTGAAAATGTTCACAACTTCCTAATAGGAAAAAAGTTCACTTTGATCACGGACCACCAGGCTCTACTGTCACTTTTCGGCAATCCAAACACCAAGATTCCCCTGAGGATAGAACGCTGGGGCATTCGCCTTCAAGAATATGATTATGATATCATACACCGACCCGGGGGTGACTTAAATCCTGCGATTACCTGTCACGACACCCTGTTGGACTCCCACTGACACGACGAGGCGACATCACCTATGTCAACTACGTAGTAGCAAATTCATTACCACCCGCACTGTCGATGGAGACGGTCACTGCAGCCTCAGCAGCAGATCCCACGACCGCGCTCGCAATTGGTCTCACATCAACCAACAAGTGAAATGAGCATCGACGAGCGATGCTGGCTCACCCGGGGGTATGCAAGGAAGAGATCGAAAGACTAGCCAGAGTACGCAATGAACTGGCCGTCAAAGACCACAACATCCTACTCAGAGGTTGCCGCATCGTCATCCCAGCGGCCCTGAGGGCAGACATGAAGGACACCGGGGGACAGAAAATACAAAAAAACAACTGCAAAGCCACATGCGGTTTTCATTCTTGGACGTGGCTGTAGATGAATGGGTAAGGAACTGACATGCCTGCCAGTGCACATCCCCGGCAGAACCTCCCGCTCCTCTGCAACACACGCAAATTCCGGACCACCCCTGGGAAAGAGTAGCCGTGGATTTTTATGGACCATGGAATCAGGTGAATATCTACTCCTCCTGATTGATGAGTGCTCACGTTTCCCCATCGTCAAGAAAGTAGCGACCACGACCTTCCCCCAAGTAGCCGCAGTACTAGACAAAGTGCTCAGTGAATGGGGCATCCCCAAAGAAATCAAATCGGAAAGCGGTCCACCTTTCTGCGGGTATGAGTTTGCAGCACTGGCAAGACACCTAGGTTTCAAACACATGAAAATAACACCCCGACACTCACAGGCCAATGGAATGGTGCAACGATTCATGGCATCAATAAAAAAGACAATCCAGCAAGCCCACATTGAGGCAGTCAACCTACACCAAGCACTATGCCGGCTCCTCAGAGACTACCGAAATACACCCCATGAGGCTACGAACAAAACACCAGCAGAACTGATGGTCCGGTAGGAAGTACATACCCGCATCCTACGTAATCCGGTGGCCACAGAAGACGCAGACCTAGAGGTAACTCAACGAGACGCTGAAGCAAAGCAAAGAGCGAAGCAGGACACTGACGCAAGGCGCAAAGCAACGCCAAAGACTTTCAGATTGGGGATGAAGTCCTCGTGCAACAGCCCATGGTCAGAAAAACTGACTCACGATATGCCCCGAGCACATTGAGAGTCACATCGATAAAAAGGACAATGGTAACGGCCCAAGATCATGACAAAGCTGTAACTGTCAACAATTCAAGCACTACCTGAAGAAAGAGGAAAGTGAGTCTCTGCCTACAGCCTGCAGCCTGGCCCCACGAGAAGAATGTGACGAGGTGTGGGTCCCGCGTGGGAGAGTCACCAGCCAGAACCCAGAGAAGAGGTCCCAAGTGGAGGAGAGGCCGAAGCCCGGAATGAGACACCACAGCGAATAATTAGGAGGCCAGCATGACTAGTCGAAGAATGTTAACACGACGTATGGACATTTTGTCCAGGGGTGGTGTTGCCAGCCACATCCCCTTTAAGAGATTGGCCCTGCGCACTAAGAGGCGGGACCGTGGGGACGCGCGATTGGGGAAAGCTTGGAGAAGGCGCGTTTCATGCCAGTAAGAAGTTGTATCGTAACAAAGAAAAGGTTGTTCCAAGTTTCCTCTCCGGCTGCGTGTCCTTTAATCAGGGCCCGATCCGGGCAACAAGGAACACTGCTGTAAACGGTATTTACTTTAATGTGGAACCCCCCCACCGAGGTGTGTGTAGTGGGGGTTTGGAGGGATGGTGAGGGTTTGAATGGGCTGGGGACACCAGTCCTACTTTTATGTTTATGGCAGGTTCCGGTTTTTCATTTTCAAAATCTGGTCACGCTAGATAGTGAGCACTAAACATCGGATTTCAATTGAAAACAATCAAGGAGAGAGCCCACATGTCCAGTCAAAAAGAGACAAATATGTGTTTACAAAGAAACAATTTGAATGTTGTGTCAAACCAGACGAACCAGGCTGAGCCATCCACGAATACAGTACACTAGCATTGCAACTACAAAAACACACCAACAAATAATTCACTATCCACAATAAGGGTTGTAGGTTCCTAAAACTGCCATCAGTTAAAACATTTAAGCTGACAAATAACCGAAGACAAACCAGTACTCCTGCTTTAAAACCCCAAAAGAGTTATTCATAACCTCTGAGGTGCATCAGTGAATGCAGCATTCTTGTGGAGATTGGGAGAGGGCAAGAAGTCTCACCAATGTTCCATCATGCCCACCTGGTGTGCACTAATGCACACCAACCCAAGGGCGGGGGGGGGGGGGAGATGCTGACAATAAACCTAATAGGTTATGACCCAGCAATATCTTTTAACACGCAAGGAATGGGCCGGCAAACCCGACATTTGGTTGAGAGCAATTTTTTACACTCAGCAACCTTGCTGTGTTAAAAACAATCTTAGGTAATTAGGTAAAGACAGACTCCATCAATACACAAGCATGCAAGGCCTGTTGAATGCTCTTCAGGTTAATGTTTTTTATTCTTAGTTTATTTGTTTCTGTTTTTACCCGGTGCATCAGAAGAAAGGAGAGAAAGCTGGACAGAGAAGTTCTGACGGTCCCTGTCTCTCATAAGGAATATCCTTAGTTTGCACTGGTGCGCCACCTGTCTTTTAGTGGATAGACCAAGAATGTTGTCTTTACTGTATTTCCTGAGGCCAAACATTTAATATTTTCCTCCATTTTCCCAAAATCACTTTTAAGAATTAGCAACTCTAGAAGCCTTTTTTCGTATAAAAAAAGAAAAAAGGGATAGAATACCCAGTAAAAATTAATGGCAATGAACAACGTTATTGGCCTATACTCTAGGGGCCTGATTCATGGAACGTTTTCCTATGGGATTGCGCCATTATAAAATACTTCCATGAATCAGGCCCTGAGTGTCTAAGGGCTTCATCATGAGTTGGGCGGTAGCCCTTAAATGCAGTGGTAACGGGGTTATCGCTGCATTTAACGTTCTGCCCAATCGCGAGTACAGCGTGTTTACCCCCAGCTCGTAGCTGATGGTAAACACACCGGCAAAATGCCAATTTTCTGTTCAATTACCACCAGCTGTATTATCGTGCAGTAATTGCACCAAAAATTCCCCAATGGGGAATAAAGTTTATTGCCCAACCTGTGATTTAGCGGTAATACCGCCAGACGGGTGCTAACGCAAATAAAGTTGGGCGGTATCCCATTCGGGATACCGGCCAACTTGTGATGAGGCCCTATATCTGAATAAAATCTGCAATATAAAATCTATTAAGTAGTTATGAAGATTAAGCCAGTGGGATGACCAGTATATTAACCATGCAGTTTGGAAAGGTCTCGCCTTCACCTTCTTTGGTAAGACATGTCTTACTGAAAAAGGTGAAGGCGAGACCATTCCAAACTTTATGTTGTGTAAGACCTAAGAGGTCTTTTATAGAATCACTGAGGATCACACAGTCACAGTAACAAATGATTCACTAACCTGTTCCTGAGACTTGAATTCGAAGAGTTGAGAGCCAGGGTGGTGTGAGGCAACCAGGGAAACCCTCTTTGGGAAGAAAACCCGGAATGGATGGTGGAGAATATTTCCCGGAACGCCTTCAGTCTTGCCTCAAACCTTTCTCCGAAAATGAAAGTTCCGTCACTTCGGTCATGTAGCTACAAAAGAAAGGAAAGAGGTTAAGCCTGAATCCCTAGTGAATAGATTGAATCGTATGGTAATAGAGATTACCCATTAAAGTGTAAGTAGTTTGAAGCAGTAGCCCACAGGGATGAGTCCTGGTAGTAGTTTTGTTGGGAGCTGTCGTAACACTAATGAATGAAGTGAGAATATTAATAGAGAAGACAGAGAAAGATTATAAAGTGGAGATGTGAATTCAGACGGGGGAGTGCCTACCAATCATTTGAAAACAATCTGCCTTAAAGGTTGATAGAAAGAAAGGATCTGTTGTTCTGCTGCAAGGAGTTATGGGAATGGTAGTTCCTGTACTCGCCTCAAGGAAGCTTCTGTGATATCAGAGGAAAAAACAATTAGAATCCTTAGCACAATGTTAACACAGGGAACGAAAGGGAATGAACGTAGCAACGTACCGCGAGGCAGGAGGTTGTGTAAACAGAGAGAGAGATTTGTAAAGGTGAAATTGCCGGTGCAGCGGTATGGCAGTCTTCGAATCTGCGAGCGGGAAAGAAACAGGAAAAAGATGAAAGCAGAGGCACAGGTAAGTTTGTAAGAACGGTAGAATCCTATGGACATCCCGATACTCACTTAGCGTGGCAACTGAAAGAGTAGCAACACGCTGTTGTACTGAACCGGCGTTCTGAAATACTGGGGACTTCCTGAAGGGGCGGAGTCAGCCCCACAGCAGTCCGTGAAAAGACAGGACCGTAACTTCCCGGATCCATGGCCATCTTGGTAGAACAGTGTTGAATGGATCGCACACGGCGCCAGTGATGCCACACAGACCATCAACGCTGGTGATTCATAACATGTTGGCATAGAAGAGTTGTGGCAAACTAAGAAACGCCAATATGTGTATGTATAGAAGCCTTATATTTGAAGAAGACAGTCCTGAAGAAGTTGGTATCACTAAAATGTACCACCAAAAACGGTAGACACACAGGTAGTGATGGTTAGGGCACACCTGTCACATACTACGTACTACATACTATGTAATACCAGTAGGGTGGAGCAGTTAACATAAGGGTGATATTGCACATCCAGGGGAATTGTGGTGGGCACCGGGGGAATACCCCTGTTCGGTCTCTGTGTACTATAGCACGAAATTCAAATAAACAGGACCTAAAATTCATGGATGTGGTATTACTGGCAAATGACTATACCCAGCAAATATGCTCAATGTTGATATACAATAAGTCCAGAATAGATGCTGCTCCATAGACCTGTTTGCAAGGGTATTAATTGAGCATCCTTTCTCCAACTCCAAACTGAATTTCTTCTAATTAAGTGCATGCCTGAAATGGCTGTTCATCTACTCGTGCAATCTTCTTTTTCCTAATAAAAAAACTATATTCACTAGCTGTACCCACTGTATTACACACGACCCAGCACTCGCTCTACCTCACACTCTTTATGCACTTTCTTTCTCTGCCTAACTCTATATCCCTCTCTCTGTCTATGTGGGTGAGAAACATGCAGTCAAGTGTATGTTTGATAGAGCCATCCCAGCCGTTGCTGATAGCTGCGTGCCAAGAGAATACAAACACATATTTTGTGGGGTTGAGAGGGCTGTGTTTTTTCTGCCTAAAACTACAACGCATTTTGGGAACATAAGAATGACCACAGATCTTTATTTTTCAGATATCGTAAGAGAGCAAACAGGATAGAACAGGACTCAACACAGGTATCCTGAAACTTGTGCATCACATGTAACCTACTATAAAATGTTAATTCCTCCTGGGCAACTATAACATCTTATCAGATGAACCCCTTAATTCATGTGCATAGTTTATATTGACAATATGCAACATTATGGGTTCACACAGCTAGTTCACAACCCCATCCAATCCTCCCAAATCCTGAACCTCCTCCTACAAGAAGATACTTATGCCTCTTTGTGGTTGAACCATGCTCTTGGCATCGTCTCCACCCATAATGGATTCAGCACTAATCCTGCCCTACCTAGAGCCGCTTTGGATGCCTATTAGCACAAAAACCTCCACTATTCAGGACTCACAAACTTAGGTGTGTTTCTCCTGTTTCTAAAATTTGCATTGTTGAAAGTATTTTAAATTTACACTGTGAAACCTAGGCCCTTTTCCCACTATTCAGGATATTCAAACTTAGGTGTGTCCCTCCTGTTTCTACAAGTTTTAATCTGGCATTGTGATAGTAGTGCCGTTCTGTGGCTTAGCCTCCTAGCAAAGCACTCATCTAGCAAACCTTTCTACCATTACTTAGCACCTGTCATCTTGTCCAATTGCTACTAGTCTTGTCACTCTTTGTCTTGTCTGCTTACATCTGCCCTGTTTTCCTTCACTAGTGTTCTCCTCTACCCTCTCCCACTCCCCTCCACTTCTCTCCTCTCCCCACCTCCTCTTTGGTGCTTTCTGTCTCTCCTATCTTTTCTAACTGCTTCTCTATCGACTATCTTGCACTCCTCACTAAATCTGGTAGGAAGAAGTTTAAAAAGGACATCCTGGCCTCCAACCCAGGCCTCCCTATCACTAACACCTATACCAGTGCCTCCTCCAGGCAAACTTTCACTGACATCCTCTTTGTTGTTCCCTCACCAGACCTATCGACACTACATATGGTCTCTGTGCACTCTATCTTCTCTTCCTCTACAATTAATTGTGGCACCCGGTGGTTGGCCCTCCTGGCCTCCTTCCACTCCTCTAAGGTTATCATCAATGTTTACCTGAATGGTACCATCTTGGTCCGAGGCCCTCAAGCCAACCTTCTCCTCTTTGATGGATGTTTCCCGCGCCGCATCAATTTCTTTGCTTCTCCTGCTGTCCTATCCATCCCCTCCATGGCCTCCTTTCCTTCCCCTGCTATCTCCTCCTTGGCTACCTTGCCTTCACCTCCTTCCACTTCTGCCCCACCTCAGGCTGCTTCTACACCTCCGCAGGGCATACCTCTGATTTGTACCCCTGCGCGGAAGTCTTTCAAAGATGGCAACCTTCTCCATATTGCCATTCTAAACTCTAGCTCAGCTGTCAAACACTCCTCTTACCTCTACCGCCTCCTAGAGGAACTTGACCTCGATGTCCTTGGTCTCATCGAGATATGGTTTACGGGCAGCTTTGTCACAAGCTTTGACACTCTCCTCCGTGATGGCTACAAGATCCTCTCTGTGCCTAGATCCAACCGCTCCAGAGGGGGTGTAGCCCTGATCTTCTCTGAGTGGACTCCTGACTCCGTCATTCCTATGCAGGCCTACTCCTCTTTCGAATGCCTCATCTGCAGGCTCTCTCTCTCTCCTGGCCATTCCCTTACATTGGCTGCCATCTATCGGCCACCTGGTCAGATCTCCTCCTTCCTCCCTGAGTGGGCGGACCTCTCCTCTTCCCTTCTGGTCTCAACCACTCAACTCCTGTCAGGGCATCAACATCCACCTCGATGCTTCCTATCCTTCCACTGGACTCTTTTGTGACCTCCTCAACTCTCTCTCTCTCTCTCTCTCTATTCCCCCCTCTGGCCCAACCCACTCTGCAGCGCACACCCTGGATGTTCTGAGCTCTTCAGACCTTCCCCTTTCAATCCCTCTCACCACTCCTCTCTCCTGGAGTGACCACTTTCTCTTTTCCTCGCATTTCAGCCTCTCTACCCCTCAGGCCAAGTCAACTCCAGCACTGCCATCTACCTTCTCGGTTATCCAACCCATGAAGCGTGTGTCAATTGAGGCTTTTACCATCACTTTCTCCCACCCTCATCTCCCCTTGGCAGACTCACATCCTGACACAGCCCTTTCCACTCTGCTATATCTGATACTCTAAATGTTCTTGCCCCTGTCATGAAGATCCACTTGAAACTCAAAGCCAAGTGTAACTCTTGGTACGACTCAGACCTCATCACCCTTAAACGCAAGTGCAGGGTGGCTGACAGGAAATGGCATGCTTCTAGTACATCCTCTGACAAACTGGCCTGCCGCCTGCTCCAAAGGCAATACCGGCTCTCTGTTCACACCAAGAAGAGAGCCCACATCCAAGCCCACGCCTCCGCGGCATCTAACAACTCGGCCAAACTCTTTAAAATCTGCAAGGATCTGGCCAATACTGCTGTAGTCTTTACCTCTCCTGTCCCCTCCCAGACCCTCTGCATGGCCCTGGCTTCTCATTTCATCTCTAAAACTCAGGAAATCATGTCCTCTCTCTCTTCCTCCCCTCCCCGTCTATGACCCTCTCTTCCTCTGGCCCTTCTTTAGCCTCCTCTCCTCTCTCCTTCTCTGCCTTTCCCCTGTTCTCCCCTGATGAGGTTTCTAGACAAGTCCAATCTATGAAAGTCTCATCAAAACAGGTTCACCCCTGTTCCTCCAAAACCATCAAGGCTATGGCTGATTTCTGCTACCATTCCTTCGCCATTAGAGTCTTCCCCTCCCCTGAGAAGCACTCCCTTGTCCACCCTCTTCTTAAGAAACCTTCTACTGACCTGTCCTGCTCTGCTAACTATCGCCCAATCTCCATCACCCCTTTCCCGGGCAAATTCCTGGAAAATCTGGCCATTTCCCAGCTAAATCTTCACACTGAATCTGTTGGTTGTCTCCATGACCATCAGTCTGGCTTCAGAGCTGCCAAAAGCATGAAAACTGCTCTCCTGAACATCTGTGAAGACCTGCTCTCCACTTGATTACAACACCCCCTGTGTCCTCATCTTACTTGATCTATCTGCTGCCTTTGAAACGGTCAATCATGCCATCCTGCTCAACCATCTCCTTGATAACCTGGGTATCACTGATCAGGCCCTGGCTTGGCTGACCTCCTTCTTCTCCAATCGACCCTCCCAGGTCCAACTTAGGTCCTTCCTCTCCTCTATCTCTATCTCTAATGGTGGTGTTCCCCAGGGGTCTAACCTCTCTCCCTGGCTGTTCAACCAATACCTGACACTTCTTGCCCACTGCAACACCGCTCTCTGCCCCAACTTTCAGTGCTATGCAATGATATGAAATTATATTTTATTTGTGTCATGCTCATACACAAGTGTTTGAGAGCGTGAAAACTCAGGACACTCAATGACACTCAACTCATTTTCAGGCTCCCTTCCTCCATCTCTTCTCCTTATCTCATCTCTGACTGTCTGTCCACCATCCAGGAGTGGTGTGCCGCCAATGAACTCTGCCTTAATGCCAGTAAGACCAAGATTCTCCTCATCAGCACACCGTTCCCTCCTTTCCTGTCACTCTCTGGCCGGCCTCTCTTGGCCCTCTTCCTGCTCCCACCTATGAGGCTAAAAACCTCCGGGTCATCATCAACTCCAAGTTTTCTTCTCTCCTCATATCTCTGACGTCTCTAAGAAGTCACACTGCCAGCTGCACCTCCTCAGAGGTATTCTTCCTTTCCTTTCCTTTCCTCGCCTTCCCCCAGAAGCTCACTGTCTCCAGAGCTCTGGTTCTCTCTAGGCTGGACTATTGCAACAGCCTCTTTCTAAACCTGCCTGCCTCTACTCTCCGCCCCCTGCAACTCATCCAAAACAGGACTGCAAGACCTGTCCTTGGCCTCAAACCCAGGGATCGTATCTCTCCAGGACTGGAAACCCTGCACTGATCCCAGTGGCGGTGAGGATTACGTTCAAAACCCTCTGCATTGTCCACAAGTCCTTCTGGGACCTGGGACCTCAAAACCTTCAACTCTCTCTTCCTAAACATCTTCCGTCTTGAGCTCTTCGCTCATCCACCTTCAACTCCCTCAGGGTCAGTCGCTTCTCCAAGCAGCGAGTTGGTGGTTGATCACTTTCTTCTGCTGGGTCCTCCCTCTGGAATAGCCTCCATGCCTCTCAGAAACTTGAGGAGAACCATCTCCGGTCCTGGAAGCACCTCAAGACCTTCCTCTTTGCTTCTGCTTTCTACCCCTATTTCCCCTGCTGATCTCCTGGCTGAATCTGAAATTGCACTGGTTACCTTGTTACCCTCTGATCTCGGGCTCAGGTCCCTTCCCCGCCAGTTGCATAACTGCACTGCCCCCCTGGCAATCCTTGCTTTCAGGGACTGTTTCCGTATCCCTGCAGCCCCTACCAGCACTTGCCCCTGATGTCTGCACTTACCCTTGCATTTGTCACAAGCTGGCCACACTTTTATTTATTGTATTTATTTTTTACTGTTATTCTATGTACTGCACTGCCTCCTGCCCCCCCTACACTTTTCCCCTTTCACCCTCCACTGCACTTGCCCAATCTCAATGTCACCTGGACTAGTAGGATTGTTGTCTCTGTCTTCACTTTGTTTCCCCTCCCTTGCCTCGTTGCACCTTGGAACACTTGTGTATCGGTCCGTTATGAATGCTATATCATATGATATCATACAAAATGACTGAATCATCAAAATGATCTTCAATAGATGCTTCTATGATGGGGTTAACCTCCTGAAATGTAGATGAGGAGTCCCTAACTGTAGGTGGAAAAATTGACTCTTCCTTCTGGACTGACACTGTTTCAGAAAATCACTCTCACCTACCTAGTGTGAATTCACACTCATCAATAATGAATTAGACACTACCATTATTAACCAATTAGAAGCTGTGAATCACTCACTGACAAAACCAATACAAAATCATCATACTCTGTGAAACCACTCCCCTTCTCATGATCTCATGAGTTTCTTCTGCACCTCCCTCACCATTGGAGAGGTATTAGACATTTAAACATGTCATCATATTATCGCTGTGATAAAATCTCTGCCCAGACCCATGAAATCCGTCTAACCTCTAACTAATATCAGGTTCCTCAATTGTAGATAAGAGTCTGAGATACTGGAAACACAAGTAGCCACGCAACTGTCTAATAAAGCACTCACCTCTATACCTTTGGATCTAGCTTCCACCAAAGATATTTCACTAAAACCACCATTTTGAATACAATGGGAGAGCTACTCTCCGGAAGGGATTGTGACCAGGCATGCATGATGATCCTAACCAATCTTTAGCAGGTTTTGACACTGTAGGTGACAAAACACTCCTTAATTGCCTTGAGACATTTTGTGAAATAATGGGATGGTCCTACAGTGGCTTAGGTCTCCTCTTTCGAATGACGCCTGCCCGATACACCTGATCCCTAATCCCTCCTTCGGCAACCCCCAATGATATGCATTGGCTTCGAACCGCCTGAAAGTGCATATTTACCCTTCATATTAGTACTGGCTAGAGATAATATTTGCTATCACATGTATGCCAATGACATGCATATCCATATCAATTAATCAGGCGACTACAGGGCTCAGGAGCAAGCTGTACATTGTCTTAGTCAACTTTGTCTTAATGCTCCAAAGGCTGGGGTCATGCTTCTCAGAGCCAAAGATTTCACAACACACTCTTTCAGCTGGTCAGTACCCTTGCGCAATTCCGTCCTGTTACGTTTCCCAAGCATTCTCACATTGGGAGCCATATTCATTACTAACCTCTCATTCATGCCCCCCGTCAGCAAAGCCTCTAATATCTTCCAAAATCTCAAACCCATCACTGTAAAATAGGATGACCAGATTTCCACAAAAAAAAAAAAACAGGACGACCAACAACATAAAAGAGGGACTACCCCATTGCAGAACACCGATTACCGCCCCTCCCCCAACATGATCCCACAACCACCACCCAACCATATTTCCACCACTTCTCCTTTCTATAAACTGTATATGATCTCATTTGTGCAGTTTTGTCTGTGAATCCTGGCATGTTAATTCAAAACAAACATTAGCTCTGATTGATATTACATGGCTTGCTGTACAATCATTTACAGGCCAGTCTCTGTAGCACAGTCAGTAAGTGTTGTGACTTGTATTTAAAAGGTTAGGGGTTCGAGGCAAACTTCCAAATTCAAATTTCTGTAAGCGTTGTGAAAAATAATTACGATTTTAATTAATGTAGCCATGCAAACCCCGGACTGGGTTTCTAAAATGAAAAAACTCCTGGGACCCCAGGAAGGAAGGTGATTTCGCCAAACTGGGACGTCTTGTCACCCTACTGTAAAATCCCATTTATCCTGTTGCCACAAGCAAATGGCATTATACATGCAGTTGCCATGTCTTGTGCCGACTATTATAATGGCATCTGCAATGGCATCCCAGCCACCACATTAGTTTAGTTTATTTATTTGTAGGGCGCACCTAACCCTCAGGTATCTAGGCTCTTATGCTTGGGTACAAAGTTACTGATACACGTCATCTCGAATTGAGTTAAAATACATACAGATTTACATATACAGCAGATTATATAGCAGTTGACTTGTGCTACATAGCAAGTCTGAGAATCAGGTGGCAGGCAAAAGTACGATGAAACAAGTCCCAGAATAGATTTTCTGGACAGATTTTAAATAGTACAAAACAAAGCTGCATGCCTCCTTTTCACCAGTAAGTGGACAACAACAGAACACCAACACTGCATCTTTGCACTGGCTAGTAATGACAAAAAGGATTGAGTTCAATATCACCTGTGACAAATCAACGTCCGGGGCACCAGTGGTTCAGCGATGAATATCATTTCCAAAAGGGGAGGAAGGATATCTCTGGGGCAAAGCGTTTGTCATGGAAGCAAGGCAACGCAGCGCAACACAGGTTTGAATCCTAATCCCGTGCTTAGAATCTACTTGTTGGTATTAAGCACATTATTAAAGAATAATTGTTAATAATAATAATTAAAGCATCAATCAGCCGAACAACTCTAGTAGACAATAAGGGATGTGAACAGATTGGAAACACAAGTCAATTATAAACCTCCTGTCCCAATTTTGGTAATGGCGTGGGTGGAACGGCAGGCTTATCTCTGCAAGTTTGTGGATCGTTGGTTAGTTGCAAGATAGCGAAAATGCAATTATTACCCAGTGATAAAAGGGACTGTCCAGTCAAGGTTGTATACAAATATCTACTTTATTATTATCACAACAGACAGTTCTAGCACACTACAAAACACAACCCACTATGTAAAGGAACACAGAGGACAGACTGTTTCAAGAAAGAAGAGGGATGCACTGTGGATACTGACTGCAGGGTAGTTAGAAAAGTAATTCATCGCAATAGGTCAAGGATACTTGGTTGCAACACAAAGGGAGCCATGGGTCGTAAAATGTCACTATGGGCCTTCGGAGAAGGACCAGGAGGACAGAATCAAAATGCACCTTGTGCTTGTAGAGGTTCTTGATGCTCAGCAGTGTAGTGTCAGTTTCAGGGCTATTTGCAGCTTCTGCGTCAGAGTTCAAGACGAAAGACAGCTGCGGGTATCAGGCGGCAGGCAGTTTGGCGAGCAAGGTTGGATGGACGGCTGCAGGCTGCCCTACATGGCAGGAATCGATGTCTCAGTGCTGGTCGGCAGTTCTGAAGCACTGGTTGAGGTGTCTTGGATGGGGTTGGTAACTGCAACAGTCAGCGGTACAGTCGGTTGCAGCTCAAGGGGCTCGACTGCCTCGAAAAAGTTCCTTTAAGGCGGATACTGGTTGATGCTTGTCGATGCCCTCCTCCTAGTTTCTTCACTGGGCTTGTGTTATTTTTTAAGGTGGACGGGTCAAAGCTCAGGAGAACATTGCAGGCAAAGGCCTTGTCCTCGGCTTGGTTCAGAGACTCTCTGGCACTTCCCACCTAGGAAGTTTGCTTTCAGAGCCTAGCAGGGCACGCTGTGTGCTGACTGGGTACATGTTCTGGATCTTCTGGAGGGTCCACTAGATTCACTATCTCCCTCTGTTCCCAGGGAGATGTTTAGGGGAGGGATCCTGCTTCCCTCTTTGAAAATCATGGCCTTCCTTCACTGGCAGAAGCTGTAAGGCAGATTATACCTTAGGCCAGGGTCCAAATGCGTTCTTCTTGTTACAAGTCTTCAGATGATCTGCCCAAAAGAGGGGCTCAGTCCTCTTTGATAGCCAAATGGGCCACAGGTTGGTGTAGGCTAAGCGTACCTTAACTGAGGTCATAACCAGAGTGCTTTGCAACAGAAAATGTTAAAAGGGGTGACAACATGTAATACTAAGTCCCAGCCATTTTCCTGTCTGTTGGGGATCAAATGGTCTCTATGGTTAATTGAGCTCTCTGTGGTTCCTGATTAAAGGAGCAGGTCTCCCTTTAAGCTGCGGTGAGAAAATACTTTCTGTCTCCATCAATCCACATACTCATACTTTCTGAATGGAGTCCCCCTGCGGGGGTTGCCTACTGCAAACACACAGTCCTAGACATGACAGTTACTGCCCTTGATACTGAGAGGCAGCAGCTGGCTGCAGGTTGACAATGTGCATAATAAAGCTTGTTGTAGTTTCCTCTCATTTTGTTTTTAGCCTCTGCAGCCAGGCCCCATGTGGGCCTGTTTGACATATACTCTATTAGTATGTTAATTATGTTAATTGCTGCCACCATGTGCATAGGGTAAACAGACAGGGCAGATTAATGGACCCTTTGATAGTTAATTAGGCTAGCCATTGCAGGAGGAAGGTTTTGTCCCTCCCTCTTCTGAGATGCATTGTGTACTCCACCTGTCAGATCCCAACTAAATAGGACAGAGAGGACTGTGCTTGTAGGCCGTGTCCACCCAGAATACACAGGTCTATGTGTATGCTGTACAGTGAAAATAGGAAAATGTGTGCGGATTAGCCCTGCACATTTTCCAGATGTTGATCTACCATCATTCAATTTAATATAAAATTTCAAAAAAGCCAAGGTGAGCGCACACCCACAGTGTGGATGGTCGAATTCCTTACGTCATCTGACTCATTCACAAAGTTATGTATGGCCATGTGACTAAGGATCTAATATAACAGAAGCTGCCTCAGCAACTGACTATATGCATGTGTTTGGTCTTTTAAAACAGACACTCCCTACATAATTCTATGCACAAGGCTCATTAAAATGTCCTTGACTTTTTTCGTCACCAGATCAACTTCAGAAGGTCCTTTAAAGGACTGAAAGACCATCTCTTCAGACAGGGGAACTGAATGAGCACTTGCCCAACTTGGTTTCGGCTAGCTGCCACCCAACCTCTAATGCCCTGTCTCTCCTCTAAGCACTCTGGCACAGACACTTGGCAGCCGGAACACAGGATAACAACAATAATAAGGCGATAATAAAATTAACTTCTTTCAGATTCAAAAAATCAAGCTAATCAGCACTTTAAAATGCGTTGAATCAAATAATAGATACAAATTAGGAAGACTGTTAGTTTTGTTTTGGGCCCTTAATGGTAAGACTCAGGCACTCGCTGGTCTTTATATCTCATCTCAGATAGTCCCCACCTCACAGGCTTTGCACATAATAGCTTATTTTGAAAACGCTGTAAGATTTCTTTGTTGCTAAGGATCCACTGTAAATTGTAAGAACATTTAACATTCATCAAAATTAATCACACCCACAAATCCAGGTTCACTGTAAAAATAATATGCACAATGTGTGTAGAACAAAGGACGTGTATTGTCAAGGCCAATAGTCGTGTAATTTTATTCAAAGTGCTCCAAACTGTTCTTAACTGCTCTTTTCCACCTGTTGGCTTTGTTTATTCACATGAAATTATGAGTGTTTGCAGAGATTTCATTTTAGAACATGAGACCCACCTGCAAACAATTTGTACACCAAAGCTAACCAATTGCCACCAGATATTATTCACCAACTGTCCTTCCCATTTTCTAATAGATAAAAACAAGTGTGTGGTTTGGCACCGCTGCCAATCAACATTTGATGGGTGGATATTCCAGTCCGGCTTCTAAAACCACTTAGTTTTCCTTTTTGAGTTGCGGATCAACCAGTCGGCTAAAGGATGTATGCAGAAAACTCTGTGATGCTTCACCAAAAGGCCACCTGTGTCAGTTGAATCTGTATAGAAGATTACAAGCAATATCATTTCCTCGAAATTAATTTCTGTAAATATCAAAATATGAGGCTAATTCAAGCAACCTTTTCCTCACTTGAAAGTAACACTTTCATTTACAAATCAGGAGAAAAACCTGTATGCTGCAGATGGGATGAATCACATAAGTGAATCTGCCTGACCATGCAACTTTTGTGTGAACAGATGCGCGGGCAGGGGGCTTTTTAGAGAGCTAGTCACAGGAAACAGCACATGTTTGATGCTCAAATGGATGTATTATTGACTGTAAGACCCCTGTAGCTGGCTCCCTGACTCTGGTATCCTCTGTCTCTGACTGAACACAGAGAAGAAATTCAATGATGGCAGTGGTCAGGACATTCTCCTTCCTGCATTGATCAACGCCCAAAGAAAATTGGCATGCAAGGCATGAGAGTTTCCTTCATTTGCCAACATTTCCACCTCTGCATTAGGGTTGAACATTTAAAAAATCCATGTGCATTTATGGGCTTATTAAGGTCTGTCACTAAAACCAAACTCCATCCCTGTGGGTGGTGCGCTGACCTCAAACCTTCTCCCACATGGGTGCAGCAAGCTAATGCAAGTGCACCTGCCAGGAGCACGGCCAACACAAATGCATAACAGCTCTTACTGTGTGTCACCGGCCTTTGAAAGCAGGCCATTATCCTGTAGTCAATCACCCAATGAGTATGAGCCCCATGCAAGCGATTATGATGAACACAACAACCTTACAATGGGGGAGGTATTTGATAAGATTGATCAACAAGTCAAAGGTTCACTTCTTGTATTGAGCAGATGTAAATCGTAATATGTTTTGTTTTTTGGTTTCTCTACTCAGGTTTGTCTACAAAAACATGTTCTTGTAATTTTGCATGAAATTCTACTCTGGGACATGGTGGGATTGAGAGTCCTGGTTCAGACCTCCTCTTTACATTGAAGGTTTGTATTGAATATCAGCATCAAAACTATTGCATGTAAGCAAGTCAAAACTGCAATCCCATGAATTGGGTTGTTACTTTTGTCATTATAGACTGAGAAACTCTTGCTCTTCTTTGAGATCTGTACACAATGTTTAGAAAAATCAGTGGACTTGTCGCTTTCATCCTTGAAACAGATTTTACAAATATCACAAGCTCCTGATGACAAAGAAATTGATATATATTTATGTTTGAGAGAAGATGCTTTCACTGCTGAGGTATTTGGGTTGCCGTTAGGCTAGTTATGAAGCTTTGCTAAAAATTGACCCTTAAAAGTATGGCCTCACCACGACTGAAAGTGTACCTGCCTGGAGTGGATTACCTATATGTCTGCCATTGGAATTATGTCTCTCCTAACAAACCCAGTGCATGCACAAATATTCCTCCTCCCAGTGTGCATGTTCATTTTTATGAGCTAATGGAATATATGTGCATATATTATGCCACTTTCCTAAAATATAAGCTATCGAGAATAAACCTTTTGAAACTACTCTTATGAACAGGTGGCAAAAGATGTATGTATTCAAGTTCAGAATATTTATTTGAGGGTTCATATGTTAGATTAAAAACTGCAGCAGCTACCTACATGGTGTCCATCATAAATCTAAAATTGAGGGCTTTTCAGATTTCAGGATTTATATTCGCCTTTATTAATAAATGTTTTCAATTGGAATGAAATTTATTTTGAAAGAAAAAACATATATTTATCAGAGAGAGAATTATATAGATATAGATGTAACTTTGTGTTTGTAACTGGAAGGATTTGTTAATAGTTATTTGACAAGTGCAATTCATTTGGAACACTTTTTTGTTATCTTAATTTTATTTTAGCACAATGAATTACTTTTAAGGCAAAGCATTAAGGAAATTAATTTGATTGAATTGAACAAGCATTGTACTGACCAGAGGTTAGAGAAAAATGCCTAATCTTAATCTTTCAGAATAATATGGTCATAAAACGTGTAGTGCATTTCCTACAAAAGAACTACATTTATTTTTTTGTTTTCTTTCGATTTCTTCCTCATATTACCAATGTTCCATTATCAACAACAAGTTGCAAAATAATCATCCAACCATCCCATTGTAGTCTCTTCTTTAGTGGTCATTTGTCAGGAACAACCTGTCTCATAAGCAGGGGTGTTGCTAGGTCTGGAAACGATCAGGGGCTAAGCTAATGTCGGGACTGGCGGGACTCGGGGCTAGCTATAGCCTTTTGGTTGTAGCCCCTGAGCTTCTATCCAGGGCTACAACCAAATGACCCGGGGCTATAGCCCCCTCAGCCCGCCCCTAGCAACGCCTCTGCTCATAAGGCACATTTATGAATACTTCACAATCTTCCAATTACGTTTATTTAGTCATCTTAATTTTATTCACACCAACTCTACCTTATTATCAGAACAAATATGTTTCCTTTCCCTTGAGCCATTTTGTCTTTCTAATTCATGCCAAATAGTAGCTTTGATAATTCCACTTTTATCTGGTTTATTTTCCTTCTGTAATACGTTTCTATTTTATTCAAAGCATATTTTCCCACCAGTTTTTCCTTTATTTGATTTGATATGTTCTGTTATCACTAGATTAAACAATATGCAATATTTATCAGTTGAAAGAAATCCACCATATTGCACCTTGAACCACTTGTGCACAGGCGCATTATCAAAACCCAATAAATAAAATAAATAAATAATCCCCAAGCAAATTTGTTACAGTTTTAGCTTTATCTTCATGTGAAAAATTATGCAATCAAATCCAAATGTTTGCCCAAATATTCTCTTAATCACAGAATTTCACTAATTTGATTTGATATTTAAAGCCCCCTTTTTGTATTTAACATCTGTCACATAAATTACTATCACTAATATCAAGGTTCTCAGTAAGTTGAATGAATAATATAGTTGATTCAGTGCAAACAATTGATTTTTTGCAAGTCCATAAAATGTATACCTTCATGTGTATGTACATTTATGCATTTTCAATTCCTCATGTAAGATTTCCATATCCAGTAATTCCTCTAGTTACCTTTTGCATACACCCTCCTGAGACCTTCCTTTCTCCCTTCTGTCATATGCATTTACAATATTCGGAAACACAATTTTAAATAAATTTATTTTGCATCAATTTTCTACCTTATCTTCTTCAACTTGAGTAGTATG
The DNA here is from genome assembly GCF_040938575.1 of Ambystoma mexicanum. NCBI lineage: Eukaryota > Metazoa > Chordata > Amphibia > Caudata > Ambystomatidae > Ambystoma > Ambystoma mexicanum. Next base: position 800,351,048 of record NC_090932.1, read on the forward strand.
ATTTTACTTTGCAAAATATGTGTTTAATTGAGTATTGAAAGCTTTGATCTTATATTTCCGTTTGGTTAAGCCATCCATGCAAATGAATCCTCATTAAAGGTTTCTCCTATTTCTCCTGCTATCAGCAATCCTTTGTGTAGTGCTCTGTCCAGTATTTCACATTTCAAAACAAATTCAGACAACTTCACATGTTTTATAACAAAATATTTAAATGCAACTTTCCTTCCTTTCTCATGCTTCATCACCACTAGATTTGGCAGTTTTTAGACTCTTTACTATAGTTATTGTTACTACTTTAGGGTGATAACTTGTATAGAACAATCCTTGCATCTTCTTATCAGACAATAGAGTCTAAATGGCTTGCTGATGTTTGTTCCTTAATACGAAAAGATCAAACATGAGGCATGCATTTGTGCATGCGTCGTAATGCCACCATTTAATAGATTTGTATTCCACTAGCGGTTAAGCAGGATTTAGCCAGCAGAGCGATCAAAACCATAACAAATCTGCATTATAAGCATTTGGCTTGACCTAAGCAGATATTCACATGGACATTTCCTTCTCCTCTCTTAAAAAAGGCAAACAATAAAGGTCACCAAAAGCCAACTCTCTGATCTCTAGGTAGTTTTCCTTTTACTGTAGCATGTGTCATAACCATGGTCATTGTAGAAAGATAAAGGCATTTCACATAAGTGGGGTGGGGGCGAGAACTAAGACAATATTTTGCAATGAGAAATGTTCCCTTTAGAAAAGGGTGCAATGTCAATTTATGGTCTTTCTCACCCAAATCCATGAGTTTAATGTTTCTGCAAATAGAATTTAAAGCAGGAAAATGCTTGCATCAGTAATTCACAAAAAGGCAGTTGACTGATCTAACATTTTATCTTTCTGGTTCACTCAATGTATGAGGTTTAGCTCTTACAACAGCAGGAGCTAATTTATCTCAAAGGGACCTAACCTTCACAACCCTCCTCCCCCTACTTCTCCAACAGGTCTTCTGGGACCAGAATCCAACTTGGGCTCCCTTTCATTCCTTAGAGGGGAAACTGGGAATGGCACAGACAAAAACGAAGGCTCTGAAGCCGCTCTCATCTTTCTATCAAATAGGCATTTCTGGGCAGTTGACACTAGGTGCTCAGATAACAACACATTATTGCTGTTAGTTGTAGTGTGGGTATTGTAATTATGGGAAATGAGTACAAGCAAGACACAACGTAGCCTCCTATGGACAGTGGTAGGCTTATAGCCATTTATCTTGTTATTTTGTAACAGTTGCTTCATAGTGGCTTCAGAGAAATTGATTCTAAAATGGCGTTGAACAGATCACCACAAAAGTCGTATTGAGGGCTCATTTTGGAGCAAATTTACATATTCTCTTATATAGACTAATGCTATTCTCCGAGGTGAACAGATCACCACAAAAGTCGTATTGAGGGCTCATTTTGTAGCAAATTTACATATTCTCTTATATAGACTAATGCTATTCTCCCAGGTGAAACTCATGATTAGATTACTACATTATTAAAAAACAATTACGGATGACACCACTCATTTAAAATTCCTTTGGCAAACATCTGTGAACAAGTGGGCTTTTATAATACTTGTGTATATTGCATAAACACCTTTACTGCTTCTTCTGCCTCTACCTTACCTGCCAGCTCCTTACCAAGCACAAGAGGGGCTCATTGCCTTCACAGAAGTAAAACAAGAATCGAAATTGTAGGCCTGCTTTAACACCCGTTTTAGCATTTTGGGTGATTTGCTATACTTTTTATCATATTTTCATGAAGGCAGAAACTTTCGTTTTTTATGGTATCTGCCTGATTTTAGCATCTGTCAAAAGCAAAAGGATTTCACAGGAATCCATTGGAAATGTCTTCCACAAGCAAAGTTGTGGCAGGAATCTAATCTTCTTTGCAGTACAAAGTGCAATAAAGTAGTCTTAACATGGTTCCGCCAAGTTTAACACACATTTTTTGCACTTCTAATTGCAAATGTCGAAAAATGACACAGATGAGACTCAACTACACAGAAGAGCACACATATGTAGTACCCTCTGTGCAATTAACACTTTTTTAAATGAGCACAAAGCCTTTAAAAAACATTACTTAAAAATGTTGCTGTACGTCACATGTCATTTCTCATTAAGCAGCGATATTTAGTGTGGATTCGTGAATTGTTCGATTGGTTTCTTTATTTAATTTCTAGGCGCTAGTTACCATGAAAACAGACATAGGTTAGGGTTGGTCAGGAAGGGGCGAGTGGGGTTAATTGAACAGGAGAGTTTTGAAATGCTTACTGAAGATGTTGTAGGAGGGTTCACCTCAAAGGTGAGGGGGTAGTTTATTCCAAAGAGCAGGTGCCTGGACAGGGAAGCTAGAGCCCCCTGCCTTTGAAGGCTTGAACCTAGGCGTGACAAGGTGATGGCTGTAGGCAGTTCTTGTCTGTGCTTCTGAGACTTGTCTTTTGAGTTTATCAGATAGGTAGCCTGGTGCGTCATCTGACAGACGTCGGTAGGTGAAGGAGAGAATTTTGAAGTTAATTCTGTCCTTGACAGGGAGCCAGTGAGCTGCTTTCCTGGCAGTCGATATGTGGTCCCGTTTACCAATGTCAAGTGCGGATGTGAGTGCATTGTTTTGGGTTATCGGTAGTTTGCAGAGATTTTTTTCAGAAGTGCCACAAAGTAAAGGAGTTGCAATCGTTAAGTTTGGGGCATATTAGTGCCTGTGCAACTTCCAGCCAGTTAGTAGTGGATAGAAAGGGTTTACTGGCATTGATGAGTTTGATTGCGTACCCTGATGTCGAAGCAATATGGTTGACCTGGCGAGTCATGGTGAGAGAGGAGTCGAGGTAGAGCCCAAGGGTCTTGACAAGGGGGGCGACGCAAATCTTATGGCCGTCGATGACGAATGATGTGTATTCCTGGGGGAGATTCTTCAAAAGGGGAGGGGGGCCAATTAGGAGGGGTTCCATTTTTCATCATTGAGGCAAATACTCTGTGCTGCCATCCAAGATTGGATGGTTTGGAAGATTTAATTAATTCTAAGAGTGTCTTTTTGGTGATTCCCAGAGAGGGGGATGAGAATGTGGGTGTTGTCAGTGTAGTTGGTATACAATATTCCGAGAGCATCAAGGTGGTCAAACACAGGCTTGGTGTATACGTTGTACAGGGGAGGTAATATGCAGGAGCCTTGGGGCAATGAGCAGGAGTTTGGTGTCTGTGAGGAAGTGTCTTCTCTCACGAATACCCTGGAGGATCTGTTTGACAAGAATAAAGCGATCCATTTAGTGGCTTCCGTGGAGAAGTGCTCGGCAAAGGATCTTATGGTCTACAAGGTCAAATGCCACAGAGAGGTCGAGTAGTAGGAGCAGTGATATGGTACTGCTGTCGTTGGCGCTATCAAGCTTTTTTTTTTAAGTTGAGGAGTGCTGTTTCTGTTCTATGCTTGGGGCGGAAGCCTGATTGGCGGGAGCCTAGGGTGTGGTGGAATTCTAGGAATGCCTGTATTTATGGGTAGGCTACTCTGTCCATGATTCTGAGGAGGAAAGGGACCATGGTAATGGGACGATAGTTGGTGGGGATGGCTGGGTCAAGGGTTGTTTTTTTAAGGAGCAGTGAAATAAAGAAATTCCTTCAATGACAGTCAGACGGAGCAGGACGAGAAGGAGGAGTTGATGATGGTGCGATGAGCAGGAGTAGGGGCTCTGCACAGTCTTTGACCAAGGGTGCTGGGCATGCTTCCCCCTTGCAGCTGGATGGTTTAAGGCCGGCAATAGTGTGGGCAGGGGCAGGCATGATAGGTTTGAACATAAATAGTGGGAAAAAATCCCGATGTGGGACAGGTATGTGGCAGGGAGTGGAGGTAACAACTTGTTTAGCTTGTATTTTGGATTGTAGCTGTGTGATTTTCCCAGTGAGGGTGTCTTGAATTGTGTTACACCAGGCATTGTCTTTCAGGACTGTCTCTGGTGGGGATGTCAGGGTTTCTAACTCACGAAGAATAGTGAAGAGTTTGCGAGACCTTGAGGCCACGTTGGCAATTCTTTCATTATACTTGGAAGCTTTGGAGGTGAGGATAAGCTGTTTGAAGTAGTGTGAGAGCATGGTAAGGTGGCTCTTATTGGTGAGAGTGGGTGTCTTGAGCCAGGTAGCCTCTGACGTTCATTTGGCAGCCCAAGCGGAGTGGAATTCTGGCTCCAGGAGTTGTGATGGCTTGGGTTCTTGGATTTCTTGGCCTTGAATCCAGCCATGGGAGTGTGTGGGATCTGTGATGATTTGGGATCATCTGAAGGATGACAGCGCAGTGGCTATGGTGGTGGCGTCATTGTCGCTAGTGTCATTGAAATCTAGGGTTGGGTGTGTCAATTTTTCCCACGAATATACTTGTGCAACTAAGCATAGCATTAGTGCCCAAAAGCATCCAAACAGTATTTCTGAGGACTGGGGGTCTCCCCCAGACAATACGTTTTAAACAATGAGTTAGAATTGTATATTTTACAGCAAGCACAGTTTGCAATCGGTTCTGTAGGGTAACGCATACACCAATCCAATATATGCAAGCCACCAACAGTGAACAGCAGCATTTTCCAATACATTTTCATGATGCCTTTGCCCACATTATATGCCAGTATAAAAAACATGTCATGCTGGCTGTGCTCATACATGTACTTGTTAGATGCACTAATATATGTCCATATAAGAATGCACATATTGTTGCTTTGTCCATAATGCAAGTAATGATACTTAAAGAAAACATATCCATGGTGTCTCTGTCAATATATGCAAGTAGGCCAGGTAACCAGCCTTGGTTGCTTTGCTAGGAAAAAATGCTTTGCCACAGCAAGAAAATATGTCCAGACGGGCTGCACTAATGTGGGCCAGCATGGTAATGTAAGGACACTCACCATGTTAGCTTTACACTTGAGGCTAGTAAAAAATGTCATGCCACACCAGGATAATATGTTCATACTGGCTGCACCAATGAAATCCAGGATAGCCACATGATACCACACATCATGCTGGCCTTACCCTTGAATATACTGCTGATGGCTTTGCTGATAAAATGCCATGCCATAGTAGGAACATACGTTCAAACTAGCCAATGTAGGCCAGCAAGATGTAGTAAGAACATTCATCGTTGTAGTTTTACCCTGGATGACAAGTAAAAAAATGCAATACCATAATAAGAAAATATGTCCAGACCAGCTGCACAGTCAAGGGCAGAATGGCTATGTAAGAACCTTCCTCATGCTGGCATTACACTTGAGGCTAGTAGAAAATGCAATGCCACAGTAAGAAAACATGCCATGACTAGCTGGATCAATTTAGGCCAGCACAGCCACATCAAAATACTCATTATGGTGGCTTTACACTTGACACCGGCAGAAATGCCATGCCACAGCAGGAGAATATTTTCAGACTGGCTGCACCAATTTCAGCTTGTTTGGATACATAAGAACAATCATCATGTTGGCTTTACACTTGATGCCCAGTAGAAAAATGTCATTCTGCCACAGTAAGACACTATGTCCAGGCTCACTTTACCAGTTTATGCCAGCATGACTGTGTAAGAATGGTCATCATGTTGGCTTTAGCATTGATGCCTAGTAAGAATTGCCATGATGCTGCCACAGATGAAACTATATCCAGACTAGATGTGCTGCACAAATGGATTCCCTCCACCCCCCACCCCACAGAGAGAGGCCTGCTCCCTGGCCCTGCATACATACATTCATGCAGCATTGGTGCACTATCTTCATTCCCCATGCACCCATAATGCATTCATATACCCTCTCATACATCCATGCACCCAAACAACATACACTCTCTCATTCACTCATGCACCTACAGGCACAAACCCTTGAAAGCACCCATATACAGAAGCATGCATACACAAATACAAAATAAATGTCTTACTTGCAGCTCTGGCCTAGACTCCAGAAACCACTTGCCATCATGGCCCTTCAGCTCCTGCGCATCATGAAACAGGAACAAATAAATAGGGAGTGCTTTCTGGTTCCTGCATAGGTGCAGTGGTGCTGGAGCTCACCCATGTTGCCGCACTCTGTGCCTCTGAGTGTGCAGGAAGGCACAGGAGAGCCCCCTACACACATTAGGCCCTGCAGTATGCCAACCATCATTGCCAATGGGCCATGCAAATCTGCAGAAGCAAAATGTTCCCGGGCTGGCCTGCCCCATAGGGGTATCCTTACATATTATTCCCACCAAAAATATCGCCGTACATATGGTTGTTTGTCTCGCCATAGGCGATATTTTTGGGTGGGATAATTTGTGGGAGCAGGGATTGGAGGGGTGTCCCCGCACATTTAAAAATAATGCAGGGGTTGCAGGGGTGTCCCCCTCAGGGTCAATGGCTCAATATCGCCGCACAAATATGGTGATATTTTTGTATTGCGATATTTTTGCGGGGATATTAACACATGGAACCCCCATAGGGCAGTCCCACTGGCATACTAAACACTTGTTTTCCTGTACAGTTGAAGAGAGCCCAGGAGCACAACCCCTAAACTGATTGCTGCAGCTGGGAAAGCATGATTTGGCGCCCGGTCGCCCGCGCCCGGTCGCCCTTCATGGACGAGACACCCCTAGAGATATTAAACCTTGAATAGTCTATAGTAGGTGACACTCTCGATTCCTGCTAGGATAGTTTAGGAAATGAAACTCTGAAGTTTGCTTAAGCATTTTACAATGTTGGTAACATGTTGAAAAAAGTTAAGTGGTGCTGCTTTTGGCGCATTAGACTCACAGCTTTAATCTGTGTGTCTCCGTTGAAACCTTGCTGATGTTGACCCTCTGCCTTCACTGTTAAGAGGCCGCTTTCACTTCATATTTGTCTACAATTAAAGGGGTGCTTTATGTGTCATCTCTCCTAATTGTTGTATTCGTCTCTCTCTGTTTGTGCCAGCCCCTAAAATACAGTAACATATAATTTAAACGAAACAATCGTTAGAAAAAACAAAGCACACACTTTCAAGAAAAAAAAAAAAAGGAATCATGCAACTCCTGGGACTTCCTGAAAGATGAGAGCACACACTGACACGCCACTGCTTTGCCTTCGGCTCTTCCTTGATACATGTTATTCGAATAACAAATCTGTTTTCCTGGTAGCTTTTACAAGGAGAGGCAACCCTGGGTTTTGCATGAAAGCAAGAAGCTGAGCTACACCAAACTTAAAATTAATTTAGCACCGGTTCAGATCACGTGGAGGAGCGTATACACGTTTGAAAGTTACTCAGATACTATATGTTGTCAAATATAACACACAATCACAATGGTGTGCATATTTCCGCTGCATTGTCATCCGCAGTAGCTACGAGCCGCCTGCTTGCCTCCTGTGTTGTTGTCCGCGTGCCAGTGTTTCCTCGGTGAATTACCTCAGGCCTGAGGGAATGGCGCTGTCATGTAACTTAACCGTGGCCTGTGGCTGAAATCAACCCGAGTCAGCACTTACTGGCCTGCACTGAGTTCTGCAGAGGGAAAATGCTGACGCTGGCTGGTGTCATTAGCCTGCCCCGTTAATTAATTCATGTGGAATCAAGATAGGTGTCTCCAGTCAGTTCTCCCCAGTGCCCTTACTTCATGACAGGGGACCCCCCCAACTCCATTCATTATTAAGAAGGACGCTCTCCATTTGTAGAAATTACAATCCCCTGTTGTCAGAGAAAGTCAAGCAAATGCTGCAGTTTTCAAATGCACACGTGAAGGAAGCACGCACACTGCAAAGTCCAGTGCTCACCCTTAGTTTCCAGCTGATATATTGTTTTTTTAACACTTTTTGCTGCCGCCGCAACAGGACCAAAACGTCCACAATGCATTGAATTACCTATCTAATAACTCTAAACACAATGCATCATATCTCAATTAAATGTACAGCTGCCGATGGACTATTTACAACACCTTGAACTGAATGCAGACAAGCAAGGAGTGTTGTTAGAAATGTTAAGATCGTAGAATACTTTAAAATGTTGCTGGGCAGGTAGCTCATTGGAATAAGCCCTGGCTACTGACGTGCACATGTAGGTTTAAATCCTTGCAGCACAGACTCCGTCTGTCATCTTTGTGAGCCCGATAAATAAGTACCATATCATTATTTTATTTATGAGTGAATTACATAGCGCCTTCTGCGAATGAAGCAGTCAACTTGTAGCGCATCAAGAGGAAAGAGAGTTGTGGAATAGGAGGTGGAAAGAGATTGGGCCTTATTACGAGGACGGCAGTAACCCGCCGGTGCTACTGGTGGGATGGCGCCATCCTCGTAAAACCGAATACGGCACCTGACTTCCAGGTGCCACCGGGCGATTACAATTCCCAGAGGATCAGAAAGTCAGGCACCGGAAAATGTTAGTCCCCATCCCCATGGAGTCCTATAAGACTCCATGGGAATGGGGACATGGAAGCACCGAGACCGTTGCTAACAGTGCCGGTGCTTCAGTGAAAACTCTGCGGGCGGGTGCCGTTACGCCCGTCAGGTCAGACCTGCTAGGCGTAACGGGCCCCGCCTACAGAGTCGCAGTGTGGGGTTCCCGTACAGTGTGACCGGCACCCTTATTTCCGGACCGCCACATTCATAATGAGGCCCTTTGTCGGATCGTCCACAGCCTTGGTACATTCCGGAATCAGGTAAAAGTAACTGTTCAGAACAGCATTATGATATGTCAAAGGTCGTGGGAGTAAGCACTGTAGTAAAATAAGTTACAAGTAAAAACATGAACGTTTTTTTAAAATTACCTTATAGGAAATGGGTCCCAGACAATTATATTCGGGTGACTGCTAAAATTCTGATATTGTCCTGTCCTGATGGAGACTACATCGTGTACTTGGATCTCATATCACAAAGCTCAATTGGCTAAGGTATGTTTCAAGGTTGATCAAGAACAAATGGTATCATAGTTGTTGTCAGTTGTTGACATCAAAGTCCTCCCGCCAGCTACCCCTGGGATAGCAGAATAATCCAGAGCTCTGCTGAAGGGTTTCTCCCTGGATGTCTCACAGCAGACTGTGGAGTTGCACGCGTGTGGCAAGACTGGAGGTGCTAACCTGACCGTTGCAGCGGGCTGTATGTAGTATCTTACTTCCTAGCAAGATATGCCTGGATCAGAGATGACATGGAGCAGGAACTATGCTGACCAAGGTCATTACAGACAGAAGATGCTTTATTGTTCTTGGTTACATATATGCAGATCATGAAAGGTAGGAGAGAAGGTCACAATCATCTGTCCTGGTTCCCTGCCATACTCCAAGTCCCAACCGTCACTCCCAAGAATCCCCAAGCCTCCAACACTCCAAGCTCCACTTCACCATTCTATGAGGCGCTGCATTCACATAGACAGTCACACTAAACATACAAGGATACAACACTGTACATCCCTGTATGGATGTAACCGAGGGGCTGCTCACACATTGGAAGGTAGGAGAGGGGTGAAAAATTAACCCTGCTGCATTGAAGGGGGCCATGGTCGCCTTCTTCCAGGCCCCTACGTTAGTCTGCTCCATCACTTGCCTGGCAACATGTCATCCCTGGGCCGCGCCAATGCTCTGAATGAGTCTGGTCGGTGTCAGAGCCCTTCAGCTGTCTTCGTGCGGGTCTCTGGGCTTAGTGGGGGTCACTGCAGTCCTTATCTGAAACGGACCTCTAGAAACGTCAGATGCTGTGGATCAGCAGTATCATGCCTGCTAACCTCCTAAACAAAATCTGTGCACCGCTTCTGACCGGGGTACTCCTGGATTGATACTTTTCCCGGTGTGCACTTGTACTCAACTCCGCAGAGGTCTGCTTCTCCCCCTACTCCTTGGCACTGGACTGCACACCGCAGGACATGAATGGATGGGAGATGGAGGGTGGACGGAGATCTCTGCTGTGAAAGGGCCTCTTTACTAACCATACTCTCCCTGCCACCCTACCTGTTGCAGCCTGCATTGGAACCAGCTGGGCTACACGCTCTATTCGTACCAACCTCTGTGATACCGGAAAACTCCTCTATGTGGGGTGGCTCCCATCTGCATATGATCTCCTGGCCTGTGGCCCATACATATCAAGATACCTCGAGATGGTGACCCACCAGATAGGGTGTGTCAGCCCCCATGTTGTTGAATGGTATTGTTGACGTGCATTCCTGATGAGGAAGCCAGAGAAGCCAACCATAGCGTGATCTCAGAGAGGTGGACTTCTTTCTCGTGCAACAGATTCGTCTGCGCCTGTCTTGCTGCTAGGTCGCCTTGCATGATCATCGTGCATTGTGCAGGTTCTCTGTCCCTCTCTTTCTCCCTTTTCCATCTCTCTGCTCTCTCCTCCATTGTTCTTTCATTCTCCCCTATCTACTCTAACTGATACTCTATCACCTATCCTATCTCTCTTTGAAAGCCTGGAAGGAAAAAGCTCAAGAAAGATCTCCTGGTCTTCAATCCAGGCCTGCCTATCGCTGACACATATGTCAACGCTTCTTCCAGGCAGACTGTCACTGACATCCTCTTTGTCGTTCCCTCACCATACCATTGGATTCCCCATATGGTCTCGGTTTTCTCCCCTTCCTCTTCGTCCCCCATTGGGAAGTACTCTTGACAAACATGCCATCCTCTAGGGGCATCATTAATGGCTACCAGAATGGCACTTTCATGGTCCAGGGCTCTCAGCCCAACCTCCTTCTTCTTGATAGGTGTCTTCTATCTCTCATCAACTTCCTCCCTTCTCCTGTCACTCCTCCTTCTGCCACCCCTCTGGCCCCTTCACCACCACTGATGGGTGTACCACATTCCTGTATCCCTCCTTGGAAGACCTTCCAAGGTGGAAACCAGCTCCACTTAGCTACCCTAAACTCATGCTCTACCATTAAGCACTCCTCTGACATCTGCCACCTCCGCGAAGACTTCGACCTTGATGTCCTCACTCTCACCGAGACATGGTTCACTGCCAGCTCTGTCACTTTTTTGACACACTCCTCCCTGAGGGCTACTTGAATGCCTTGTCTGCAGGCTTGATGTCACTCCAATCCTCTCGCTGACTCTTGCCACCATCTACAGGACCCCTGGTCTGGTCTCCCTCTTCCTTTTGGAGTGGTCTGATCTCACCTCTTATCTCCTGGCCTACACCTCCAAGCTTCTCTTCCTCAGAGACTTCAGTATTCACCTTGACTCCCCTAATGCGGCCTCTACACTCTTCCGCAGTATCTGTGACTCCCTTTCCCTCACCATTCTTCCCTCCGGTCCAATGCACTCAGCCGGACACACCTTGGATGCTGTTATCCCTGCTGACATCCCCATCTCCAACCCTCTCACTACACCTCTTTCCTGGTCTGACCATGCTCTCCTGTCCTCTCGCCTGGATCTCTTGGGTCCCCTGGCTAAAACTCTGCCTGCACTGCCGGTCTCCTTCTCCGCCATTGGACGGATGAATGAGGGTTAGTTGTTGCTTTTACCAAAACTTCCATTCCCCCTGCTACTATGACCACTGACTCGCGCACTGACACAGCCCTTGCTAATCTTCACGTCTCCATCTCCAACACTCTGGACATGCTTGCCCCTTTCATGTGAATCCACATGAAGCCTTCTTCAAGCACAACACCTGGTATAATTCCGATCCAGCCTCTATCAAACTAAAGTGCAGAGTTGCTGAGTGGAAGTGGCAGGCTTTGAGCACACCCTCTGACAGACTGACCTGCTTGCTGCTGCAAAGGCAATACAGACTCTTCACGCTCATAAAGAAGTCCTAAATCCAATCGTGCATCTCCGGGTCCACTAACAACATGGCTGAACTGTTCAGAATCTGCAAGGAACTAGCCAATCCTTCTGTAGTCTCCACTTCTCCTTTGCTTTCCTCGCCCTTCTGCACTGCACTGGCCTCTCACTTCAGAACCAAAATCAGGACATTGTGTCGTCACTCTCCTCTACACCCCTCCCTTCTCCATCACCCGCTCTAAGACCACCCTTAACCCCCCTATTCACTTCGCTACTTCTCTCCTCTTTCCTGCCCATACCACCGGATGAGGTCTCTAGACAAGCCCATGCTATCAAAGTCTGCTCCAAACAGGTGCTCTCCTACCCCACCAGAACTATCAAGGACAACATTGCCTCCCTTGCTCTAGCCTTGGCTGATTTGTTCAATCACTCCTTTGCCACTGGCTCCTTCGCGCTACACCTCAAATACTCCCTTGTGCATCCTTTCCTCAAAAAGCCTTTTGCCAACCCCTCCTGCCCAGCTAAATACACCCTATCGCCATTACCCCTTTCCTGGTTAAACTCTTGAGAAGCAGGTCATCTCCCAACTGATCCACCACACTGAATCTGTTGGTTGTCTCCACAACTACCAGTCTGGATTCAGAGCAGCCAGAGGCAAGGAAACTGCACTTCTGAAAACCTGTGAAGACTTGTTCTCAAATCTTGATTTCAACTCTCCTTCCATCCTCATTCTTCTTGACCTTTCCTCTGCCTTTGATATGGTCAATCATGCCAACCTTATAAATAGGCTCTGTGATACCCTTGGCATCACGGGCCTGGCACTGGACTGGTTGACCTCCTTCCTCTCTGAGCTGCCATCCCAGGTTCAACTGGGCCCTTTCTCTCCTCCATCACACTCTCCACCTGCAGCATCTCTAAGGACTCTATCCGTTTGCCGTGGCTCTTCAACATCTACCGTGCCCCTCTAGCCCATTTGATCTCTGCCTTCTCTCCTCACTTCCAGTGTCATGCGGATGACACGCAGCTCTCCTTCAAGCTTCCCTCACCTACCGTCTCTTCTTCCTCTCTCATTCCTGACTGTCTGACTGCTATTCAGGCATGGTGTGCTGCTAATGATCTGTTCCTTAATTCCAGTAAGACTGAGATCCTTCTCATTGGGACCCCATCTCTCTCCTTCCTCCTACTCTCTGGTCGCCCTGTATTGGCGCCCTCCCCTCACCCTCTTGTGAGGCAGAAAACCTTGGTGTCATCTTCGATTCCTCTCTTTACTTTTCTCCTCACATCGAGGACCTTGCCAAGAAGGCACACTGGCAGCTGCACCTCCTCAGAGGCATTCTACCTTTCCTCACCTTCCCCCAGAAACTCAATGTCTCCAGAGCTCTGGTCCTCTCTAGGCTGGACTACTGCAACATCCTCTTCCTCAATCTGCCTATATCCTCCCTTTGCCCCCTTCAACTGATCCAGAAAAGGACTGTGAAACTTTTCCTTGGCCTCAAGCCCAGAGACCCCATCTCTTCAGACCTAAAATCTCTTCACTGGCTCCCGGTTGGTGCGAGTGTCAGGTTCAAGACCCTTTGCATCATCCGTAAGGCTTTCTGGGGCCTGGGCCCAGATATATTCAACCCTCTTTCCCTAAATACCTCCTTACTAGAGCTCTTCAGTCTTCAAGTCTTCTAGCTCCAACTCTCTGCAGATCAGATGCTTTTCCAAGCAGAGAGTGGGGGGGGGGGTAGATCTCTCTCTTTCGCAGGATCCTCCCTCTGGAATGGCCTCTTGCCCCTCTCAGGCTTCAGCTGGATCTCCTTAACTTCCAGAAACTTCTCAAGACCCTCCTTTTATCTTCTTCCTTCCCTCTCCCCCTTCCCATGCTAATGTCCCCCTCTGCCACATTCGACTGGCTGACTGGCCCCTTCTGAACCATACAGGTCACCAGGCCCTCCTTGCCCAGTCTACCCCGCTCCCCCTACCTCAATTCTGCACTTGCCCTACCGGGCTCCCTCCCCCTGTACATATCTGGCAGGGCCTGCACTCCTTGAGCCCATCCGGCCCCGTCCTCGCACTTAGCATTTGGAACTTCATTCCCTGCACCCCCTCCTTTCCCCTGGCACTTGTCAACCTGGCCTCCCCTATCACTCACCTAGCCCAGGGACACTCTCCCCCCTCATATTCCCCCTCAGCACTTACACACTCTCCACTCCGACCTGCACTTCCTTTCCCTCCTTAGCATTAGGATGTTCCGCTCTGACCAGCACTTCCCCCTCCTCCTCCACCCCCCTGCACTTCTTGTTACTGCACTTGCACGATCCGAATGACACCAGGCCGAGTAGGACCGTTTTTGTTCATTCTACATCCCTGCTCCTCAGACCCTTTTTCTCTTGTTGTGCCTTGAAACACCATTTGCTGTATAGGCGCATTATAAATACCCAATAAAAAAGAAACGTTTCACATCATCAAAAATCGAAGTACTTGAAAGAAAAGAACACAGCAAACATCCAACTACTAAACTGTGCTACACTGTTAGTATGCGCTTTCCCCTTGTCACGTGTGTACACCCTATCCTACTCCAACTGGTTTATGTTACAGCTCCTTTACAATACCCTACTATTCTAAGGGACCTGGAACCTCGACTTTGCAGTGTGTGATTTTCATTGTGCAGAGCTTATGTTTTGAAGTACATTGCTGTCTGAAACAAACAAGTACAAAATACATCATCAAAATAAGTTTATTCGGCCAACAGGCCATCAAAGTACATCCTAACACAAAACATTATCATAAAGTGAAATAACAAAAAATAGAAAGAGGAAGCTCACAAGGGAACAGAAGTTCAGAAATAAGAGGAACCCCTTATTTAATCAAGGCATGTTTCAAGGCTCCACAAGCCCAGGCCCACAATGCTTTCCAGCTGGCCTTGTCCCCAGGGGTGTAAGGTTTACACCAGTTAGAGCATAATTGTTAGAGTACCTCCAGGTCTGCTGACGTTTTCAGGGTGAGGGCGGTGGCTAATTACAATGCCACTATTAACAAACGGGGCATTGCTCCCTGATATGCCCAAGAAACCTCTGGGCACTCTCTGATCCCGAAAAAACAATTTTACGGTATTGTGGGGATTGTCCCCCTCACTAGACATTCTGTAGCAACCCACCAGAGTGCCCCTAGATACAAAGGCACAACCCCCTGTCGTGCGAATCCAGTGTCAACATTTGTTAAATAGGGCATCCATTGGTCCTCGTGTATTGGCAGACAGTTTTGAGCACCCCGTAAAGGAATACTGTGGCAGTTCCTGGTCCCCCGTGTTCGTGGCGCTTAGAGATACTTCCCCTAAGGCACTGAGTGCATGTTCTTGGTTCCTTCATGCTTGGGTGTTGAATTTGCATTGTGCGTTGCTCGCAGGCCTCCAGTACAAGTCATGGGCTTTGCCAGGGTTAATGTACTGTGATGGGTTCTCTGGCTGGGGCTGCAACATCTGGGCATGAGCACACGTATTAGGCTCACAAGGGTGATAGCCAGTAGGGTCTCACATGATCGCAACTATGACTTCTGGCATTTTCTTCGAGGGCCAACAGGCTGGGAGTATCCTGGTTGGTGGGGGATTTCAGAGGTGAATTAGGGGGCTTTATGTCAGCAGGTTCCACACAGCAAAGCTCCCCCTGAGGGCCCCCTCCTCCCTTCTCTTGAGCCTCCAACAGGACTAGAAGCAGTTTTTTTAATAGCTGCTAATTCCAAAAGCACACGTTCACCTTTGCACCCCCTCAAATTATGGTCCTCCTTGACAGATGGGAGAGAAGTGGGTTGGATATCTTGATTAGATGGGTTGGGAGACCCGAGGGGAGTTAATCAGAGGTAGGAACTGGACCCTGAGTGCATTGACAACGTGTTCTCACTCCAGGTCCCAGAAGGGTGACTGGGGGAGAACTTAGCTCTGATTATCTCATAAGTCTCAGTGGCCACTGAGTTGAAAAGATGTTGTGCAGGAGTAGGCGAAGAATGGACCTGGGTAGAGCCAGACATGGGCAAACAGTCAGGGGCCAAGCAGGAATTTACAATAAAAGGCTTGGGTGACAGCTCCCCCACCCCCGGGTTCTATGGCAGGGGCAATCAATGGGGGCCAGTTGTGGCCACGGGTGCCGCTGCTGTTAGTGGCTTCCCCATCCCAAGGGTTATCAAGTCAGATGAGCGATGTAGAGTAGACACAACAGACGCTGGTGAGAAAACGGGAGGGGCACCAACCATGAGTATTTCGACTGGGACTAGAAACAGGAGGTATTTTCCCCTAGTAGTGACTTCGACTTTAGCAGTGTCCATAGAAACAAGTATACCCTCAGTGGTGTTGTGGGTTACAGGTGAATCCCGTTTTTCAACTGTGGTGCACTCATCCGGGTATGGAGCGGACTGAGCATCCAGATGACTGGGATTACCAAGAGTCTCCCCCATGATGGTTAGCTACTGTCTTTGCTGCATCACCCAAAGAATCTTGGTCGAGTCCCAGGAAGTGGTGGACCTCACTAATCAGCTAATAGCCCCTGCATAGATAAGCGTGGTGTTTGCTTCACCCCCAGGAGCAAAGATGGTGTTGATGGCAGAAGTACCTTCCTTGCCGTGAGTCGGCAGGCAAGCCCCCCCTGCTTCTCCTCACAAATAGTAGCCTACGCCTGGACTTAAGTTGTGGGTCATCCTCTGAGATGGACTGGGAGGCTCGCTGTTTGCAGAAAAGAAGTGGTGGATAGGGGGAAGTTAGTGAGGACTTTGGTGCTTCCATTTGAATGTTTCAAATGTTTCTAACGTTAATCAAGCAACAATAGTGGTCCAACCGTCCGTCCCGACTTTGACTCATCTTGCTTTCACCTCAGGGGTACACTTCCATACAAGGACCAGGCGGTGACCTCGCTTATAGGCCGGTACTTCATAAATGGTTTTAATGGCACAGTGTTTCCACCACACACCCTGCGCCCTGTTTCCATGAAAGACCCCAGCTATCACGGATGTCACAGGTTACTGTTATAGCCTGCTACGCCAAACACCTGTGGCACAAAACACTCTGCCCTTGCCCCACCACAGGATTCACCGCTGCAGGGCTACTGCTGCCTCTTGATATCCAGGGGGCGTGGCCAAGCAGGATGCGGGAGCAAGGAAGCCAGGAAATCCCGAGATGCCGCCAAACACTGCACCCTTGCCCCACCATGGGCTTCACCGCTGTGGGTCTACTGGTACCTCTTTACATTTAGAGGGTGGGGCCAAGGAGGATGCAGGAGCCAGGAAGCCAGGAAACCAAGAAGTCCCGGGATGATGCCAAACACTGTGCCCTTGCCCCGCCATGGGCTTCAACGCTGTGGGTCTACTGGTGCCTCTTTACATTTAGAGGGTGTGGCCAAGGAGGATGCAGGAGCCGGGATGACGCCAAACACTGTGCCCTTGCCCCGCCATGGGCTTCACCGCTGTGGGTCTGCTGGTGCCTCTTTACATTTAGAGGGTGTGGCCAAGGAGGATGCAGGAGCCGGGATGACGCCAAACACTGTGCCCTTGCCCCGCCATGGGCTTCACCGCTGTGGGTCTGCTGGTGCCTCTTTACATTTAGAGGGTGTGGCCAAGGAGGATGCAGGAGCCGGGATGACGCCAAACACTGTGCCCTTGCCCCGCCATGGGCTTCACCGCTGTGGGTCTACTGGTGCCTCTTTACATTTAGAGGGTGTGGCCAAGGAGGATGCAGGAGCCAGGAAGCCAGGAAGCCAAGAAGTCCCGGGATGACGCCAAACACTGCGCCCTTTCCCCGCCACGGGCTTCACCAATGCAGGGGTACAGGTGACTCTTTACGTTCAGGGGGCATGGCCAAGCAGGATGCGGGAGCCAGGAAGTCCTGGGATCGTGCCAAAGACTGCGCCCTTGTCCCACGCATGACTCACTGCTGCGGGCCTACAGGTATATCTTTACATCCAGGGGGCATGGCCAAGCAGGATGCAGGAGCCAGGAAGCCTGTTGAAAATCTTCCCCAAATGATGACAGAGGTTTTGACAGGTGGTGAATACTTGGACGTCTAATGAATTGGTTGTATTTATTCCAGTTGCTGGCAACTACCATCTGCCCTGCCAACATTGGGGATTACAAGTGGTAACAGGACTCAGTGGTATATCTGTGACAGTAATCTTGGGCAAGGAGGATAGCTGAGGGGCAAAGCGTTTGTCTTGAAGCAATGCAATGCAGCGCAACACAGGTTCAAATGCCAATCATGTGCTAAGAGATTGGTCTCTGGTATTAACCACGTTATAAAAGATTAATTATGAATTAATCTTGCCTACCTGGAAGGTTTGAAGTGTAGGTAAAAGAGCTGGGGGTGTACCTCCCATTCTCAGTCTACGGTAAGCTCTCACTCACTCAAATGTTCCCAAGCTGCTTTACTTCTTATAGAACATCCCTGTCTTGCTGGGCTCTGCCCAGGTCTTTCTATTTGCCTTGGCACCCAAAGGTATCCCATATTGGGTGGAACACTTTCATTTAACTACTTGTTCAGGGGGGAATTCCCACCACTGAAATGGAGCTGTGTTTCTAGGAAGTGCCAGCCCAGTTTGCTTCATTTTGCAGCTTCTCTTGTTTCCTGTTTCCTGCATGAGGATGGCACTCTTGTGGGTCTGGCTGCTCTCGCTCTTGTTCCCCCCTTTGTCTGGTAGATTGGAGCAGAGCTGCATGTTTGATTCTGTGGGATTCACATTGCCAGCATAGGGCAAGATTTAAAAATGAATATCAATTAACCTTATACACCTGACCAGTGACCACTGGGTTACAAATGACTGACTGGAAGCACACTGACAATATGGTCCCAATAGGGATGCTTGTCATGCAGTCACTCTTCTCTGATATGGATGGGGGCAGATATATTAAGCTTCTTCAACACTACAGGATGCTAGATGCATTAAAGGCTTGTAGTAATGTTCACCCTACACAGCTTCCTCCTACACTGTTTCAGAAATATATTGTCAATTCTAGTGGTTTGGATAATTGGGGCTATGACAGGCAATAAAGTGGAGGAAACTACAGCTATAAATCCTCCACTTTAGCACCAAAAGCAGAATTTGGCACTGTGGTGGCAACTCCATTAACAGCAGAAAAAGTGTAAATTAAGGAATTGCTGCCAAAGATTTGCCAAACTGCGGTATCATAATGATCTAGAAGCTCTCTCTCAGTGCTAGACATAAGCTGATCCACTTCTCGATCAATTTCCTTTACAAGCTAGAAGAGCTTACAGGCTTCCTGTTATCCATGGATCCTACAGGCTGTATAATTGGAGGCTTTGAGGTATTACTTAGGGACGTCCAAGAAGTAGATCCTCATATCTTGGACGGGTGGTGCTGTGCCCCGCGTGTTCGCTTGGGGCGTGGATGGGATATAGTGCAATGAAACTGCGAGTAAACATTGGACTCCTTAACATCTCTATCTTGCTGGCCTTGGTCCTGGACAATCACCCATGTAACCCTCTGCCTCCCCCGAGCAGACGGTATAACATCCGTTGTCTGTGGGACGTTTGCTGCTGGGTAGGGGTGTACATGACCCTGTTCACTTGTACCTGTTATTGATATTTCTTCTTTTTATTGGAAATGTTGACACCTCTTGGGTGATTATGTAGTCTAATGCAAGTTTTGTTGACCCTTTGCCATACTAAATCAAAAAGAAATGGGATGAGAAAAAAGTAAACAAGTGTTAATAGAATAGTGGGTAGTTGTTTTATCCCATCTGCGCCGAGTAAATTACTCAAATTTACCTCATTTAGTATTTCTATGCACTGTATATTTACGACATAAGGTACATCGAAATGACTGCATTTGTAAGCTCTATACAGGGCCCTGTTACGAGTTTTGTAGTAATTCGGAAGTATATCTATCAAATGTCCTCTAAAATCAATTCCATTTACTGCCACTTGGTCCTGTTGAGTTACCACAGTATTATAATTGCTGGTAGTCCCCCATGTTTGGAGTCCATAGGGCTCCATGGGGATTTTTGGCAGATTTACAGCTGGCGGAAATACTCCTGTGCGGTTTATCCACTGAGTTCTGATGGTAAAGTGTTGGTTTCACCTCCTGCTTTTTGCTGGAGGTAAATGCTCCAGTTTACCTCCAAATGTATAATTCGTCGGTGCAGGAAAAATAGCGCTAATTGTGATACACCCCAAGAAGTGCCGGGAACGGAATTGCCACTTATTTCCTGCCCCTTTCCCTGTGGGAGATTACCGGCCACTTTGCCTTCTGTCGGAAACTGAAGACCTTGCTTTTTTAGTAACAGTAACTTGGAAAAACTCCTCATCTCTCCAGTGCCAAGATGCCTTCGGGCGAACGTGTGCTAAGTAAATACAACTAACATAACAACATAACATAACTGCCAAACTTGTAATGAGGCCCATGTTTTTTTGCTGCATGCAGTACTTTCTATGCTACCCATGCCAAACTATCCCATGCGATCACAATCTGTAAAAAGACGATATTTTAAAAAGAGAAAATATTTAAAGTACTGCTTTCTTTTACCATTAGCTCCATGACTGTAATGAGGCTTTACATCTGTTCCATGTTTACTAGAATTATGCGTATTCATCTGTTCTTTTTGTCAAGCTGCCAACCTGGCTTATTTTAAAACAAGATGAATTCAGTGTATTACCCATTTTGTGTCAAATATTTCCCATTTTGCCTGTACAATGACAAATACATCTCCCATCACCCTCTGAAGTGTATGAAATAATGAGCTGACCCGGCACATACAGAGCACGTCAACCTGCCATGTCAACAGTCTAGGCCCCATTATATTTCACCAATAGCAAACCACACGGGTAAAGTCAGCAATATTGACGAATTGCTGGGCCTACAAGTGTTGGTCTTTAGGTAAAACGTAGCGTTTCACGAAGTCACCTAGAATTAACAAATCAATGCATGTCTCTGTCCACATGTTCTGTGGATCTCACTGCTGAATGGGTCCTTCTACTCATGCATGTTTATGCAAACAATTCCAGCACTTATCCCCCACTCCCTCGTCCCCTCTTCTCATTCTCTGCACTTGCACGTTCTGAATACTCACAAGGCCTAGTAGGTTTGTCTCGATCCTCCAGTGTATATATTGTTCTCCATTCCATGTTCCCTCCCTGTTGCCCTGTGGGTGCTTTGAAACGCAATTGAATTGTTGTATAAGCGCCTAACAGATGCACAATAAATGAATAAATAGGAATGGAGAAGAATGTTGGTTAAGGGCCCTTAAATCAAAAGGAGAACATATTATAATCTGGTCCTCATCAGCAATTTGGGATAATGATAATTGCACCGTGAATGGGAAAAGAGTATTTTGGTCCTCGTATGTCAAAGCAGGGATACCTAAAGTTGAGCAGATTGCGAACAATTGTTACTTTTGGTTTGCTGCTGTCTGCTTAAGGCGTTGGACTGAACATCTGATAAATCTACTTTGAAAAAAAGGAAATACCTGTGCGGAAGCAGGGGAATCTGTTTCGTAGGGAGCAGAGTGGTGTTCCCACAGCTGAGAACGGCTGTTTCCTGTCTGCACCAGAGTGGAATGATTTGATAGGTTTTTTATAATGCACTTAATACCTAGAGTTTCTAAGCGCGGACCGGGGATCGAACATGTGTTGCTCTTGGCATCTTGTTTCCAAAGCGAGCACGTTGCCACTGAGCTATCCTCCCGAGTCTGGCAACCAAGCGCTGGACCTGGAAGAGATTTTCCAGCTGCAGCACAAAAGGTACAGAAGGTACAATGGCCCTCCTCATCTTTTCAAGCTAACCATTGCTGTGTCACTGTAAAACAGTGCGCTCTGCCACATAGCATCCCTGCAGATCAAACCCGATCAACACGAGGCAACACCGGTTGCAATCAGGTCAGTAGCAAGTCTTTTAGACATCGAGGGGAGTAGAGAACACTGAGCAAACATCACTTTTCCCAATTGTCAGGCACTATCGGTGATTAGCTACCCACATCACTTACAAAATGCTCAGCTTCTCACGTGTTGCTAGATATCTTTCAGTCTTGGCAGTACCGTTGCAAAATCCAGAGCACATTGGTTTCGTACATACTTTGCCTCATCACGACTTTGGCGGTAACCCTTAAATCCAGCGGTCGTGCTATTACCACCGGATTTAAGGGTCCGCCAAATCAGGACTTCGGCGGATTTCGCCCCAGCTCTTGGCTGGGGGGAAATCTGCTGAAAGTTCACGCTATTACCGCTGGCGGTAAATCCGCTGGCGGTAAGAGCGTGAATTTTCCCCATTGAGCCCAATGGGGAATGGGGCATTCCCTAATGGGCTCAATGGGGAATAGGGAATTACACTACCGCCAAACTCTTGATCCAGCGCTATTAGCGCCGGGGAGTTTGGCGGTATGGGGTAATGCCGCCAGCAGTAATACCGCTGGCGTTACCGACAAAGTCGTGATCAGGCCCTAGTGTACTTCTCAAATCTTCCCTATAAACAAAGCTATAATTTAATGCTTTAAACCCCAACATTTACAAATTTATAACTAGACCTAAAACGATCTGTGGCCAAGTGCCTAAGTGCAGGCATCACCTATTAAGTGCGTGGTCCTGAACAGAACTTTAATCTCATTGTGCTGTATGCGCCACAATCTGGAAGAAATGCATAGTTCTTGTGTTGTTGAGCGAGGGACGGCAGGACGCCAGATATGGGTTTGTGTTATGGGGTTGGGGAGGCAGAGCGACAGGTATGGCTTTCTGTTATGAAAAGGGCAGGAAGGAGAACCAGGTATGTGTGTTTTATTGAAGGGCGAGGACAAAGGCTGCAGATTATGGGTCTTGGGCATGTAGTATAGGTCTTGCTTTGTAGTGCCCAAAGGCAGGACAGCCGACATGTGTCTTTTGTTGAGGGGGTCGAGACAGAACTGAATATGGGTCTTTTGCCAGCTCAGCCCCTTGACATGGTTGCGGTTTGGTTCTCACCATGTATGCCCCGGCCTCCCACCTCTAATTCTGAGTGCTTTATAATAATACAGCAATACACTCTGTCTATTACATAAACCAGGTGGTGGCAGGGGGGATAGGAAACACATGAAAAGGTGATGACTCAGTCGAAAAGTTCAATGTGTGTGTGTGTATGGGCAGACATATATGTATATATATAATAGATAGACCAATATAAATATTCAGAGAAAACATATTGTTAAAGTGATCATATGGTTAAGCTGGCCTCATAAGCACCTGTGAAATTTAGCAAGAGAACTTTGTTAAAAGGACATTATGGCTGCAGTGCAAAATCTACAACACATTGAAATTGCACAGTTACTGTAAAATATACAATCATGACTTGCGCCCCATGAAAGAACTGATCATACCAACACCCAGGACATCATATATATTGCGGCCAGGCTCTGTGACCACTTTACCGTGACACTGAGGATGACCAGACCCTCTAGGCTCTTTAGAATGACAGGCAGACCCACTACCAGTCACTGCAGAACCTCAAGTCCTTCAAGAGCCTAACCTACAACAACACTCACCTGAATTTGTTTTGAAACCCAGAATGGCCTCACACCTAGATATCATAATTTGTGGTTAAGGGTAAGAACGCAGACTCAAACACCATCTGTAAATCGCCATATAAGCCAAAATATCAACCGTACCCCACCCAGTGGCCATGCAACACCATCTGGAAATGTATATAAATCCCAAGCCCTCCTCAGTTCCGGGGTAAAGTGACTACAGGGCCTAGCCAGTGGCCAGGCCCGACGGCCACTTTACCCGGGTACTGAGGATTACCAAATCCACTAGCCCCTTCACTGGTCTACAATCAGTGATTGCAGAACTAGGAGACCCACTAGAACCTTTTCTAAAACAACTCCCTACTCATTTTTTTTTATAAAACTCAAAATATCTACAGACCGGCCGGCATGTTCGCAGATAGCGATACAAAAAAGTGTGTTGCGTTTCAGCTCCGCGGAACTTTGGTATGTCTGTGAACACCGCGAAAAAACCTTTTGTGAAATCCTTTTGAAGACATATTCAACAACATTCTGACCAATCCTTAGCCTCTCTGAGGGTAGTATATCTGTAGGACTAGTGTCTATTTTAGTGTGTGCCTGAGGCACCGACTGTGGTCCCAAAGCTTTGTCAGTGAACATTGTGGAAAAACGACTGCCTTTTTCCACTTTTGACGGTATATTCCACCCCACTCTGACCACGCAGACCCCGCTGTGGGGTGGTTTTAGGTGTAAGACTAGTGTAATGTTCTCTTTTTTAGAATACGTTCAGCGTGCTGTCCATGGTATTCCACCTATATCCGAGAACAAAAATGGCATCCATGATGTTCTCTCATATTTCCTCATTGACCAATCACATCCTTCTGTGATGTCCGTGGACACAATATGCCCATGTGATTAGCCGAAACTGTCCACAGATTCTGAACACCCTGCAGTAAGTCTGCAAACGGAAGTAAAATGTCACAAACTTTTATATTCTTTTTGGCAATTCCTAAACAAAGAGGCGAGATGGTTTAACATCAACTTTGCGAAAGCGTGTTTTCAGAAACAGACCCCCACTTCTCGCTGGATATTTGGGCCAAATCCATCCATCTGTTCCGACTGTTGGTGCAATTTAAATGTTCCCTAATGAAAGTACATGCATTTTAAACATGTGTAGGGCCCACCCAGTACTTTGCCCCCCTTTAACGAAATTGCACGCAACTTTCGATAATAATTCAGAGCAGGGTTTATACTTTTACTGGAAAGCTTTTTGCAGATTTCTCCAACGGTGCCAAGGATTTAAGATGCCCAAAATAGCCTTTTTGTAATGGGAGATTGTTAGGCACGATTGTATGCAGTACCCTGTGAAGACTGCACCAGCCTTGTCCCCTTCGCAATAGTTAACCCAACCTTTGGTATAAGTCTGTACTACACACATTGGTAGAGTGACTGAGCAGCCAGGCTTATCTCAAGAGGGGTCAATGTGAGCTGAAGGGTTATAAGATAGAGATTCCCAGTGACAAGTATCCAAATAACACTCATACTCAAGGTTTCTTGACTAAACAATTATTTATTAATTTAACAGTCAGTTGTATAAGCCTTCGTTAGAAGGGAGCAAAAACATGTACCACTTAAATATACTTCACAATATACACTATCAGTTTCAATAAATCAGTCGATACACTTTTGGGATGGCACATAGACACTTCCAACACCCTCAGGTGACTTTAGTAACTAGGACATTGTGGACATTAATATATCACTGGTATATTTAGATCAATACTGAGTTTGTTGTCAAAAGAAAAAGGATAGAGCGAGAAAACAATGGTTAACAAGTTTCTCAAACTGGTAGGTACTTTTGAACCCCCCCTCCCCTCCAATGCAATGCAGATTAACCCTTTCCCAGCTGTACAAGTAAAGAATGTATGACTTTTTGGAGGGACAGATCAAAACACAAAGTCAGTGTAAGAAGAGTCTCTCAGGGAGCCAGGACAGCCAATGTTACTTGAGCAAAGTCTAGGGGAGCTGAGGTCTTCTTGCGAATGAGTAAAAAGTATTTCACAATGTTATAGAGAGTTTTCGTTGTAAATTAAATCACTGTCGGGCCACACGATGGGGAGGCTAGTGAAAGGCAGAGCTGCAAGCAACTCTAGAAAATGCAGTAAGGCAGGTCTCATCTGAGAGCAAGCAAACTACACAGCAAGAGGTAAGTACCCCTTAGTTCACATTACCTTAGATCTGAAGAAATTGGTTCCAGCTGGCTTCTGTTCCTGTTGTAGTATGGCAGATCCTGTTTTTCCTGGTCCTCAGTCATGGGGACAAGAGGGAGGATGTCTGGAGGACTCCTGCACTATGATTTGAAAGTCGGTGGCAGCAATAGACAAAGTTCAGAACAGCAGCACTCTGCGGTTTCGGCTTCTCGCAAATAGCACTACCGCGGTTCTTGGGCACCGTTTGGAATTTCCTTGCTTCTGGGGTCCAGCACTCTGTTGAGGTGGCTCAGGTTTGGTAAGCCCTGCATCTAGGGAGTCTGGAGGATCTTCCTCGAGCTCGGGTCTGGCTTAAAAATAATGGACTCAATCTGGTGTTCCTCTCCCTGGCAATCGGTTCCTGCAGCAGCAATGGAAGTACAGCCAGCTCCGAGAACATATCCAGATGAGTTTGTCTTGAGGTCAATTGCTCCCACCAACCCAAGGGGAGAGGTCGCCCTTTGCAAGGCTTCTCTAGTCGAGGCGAATTTGGAGCTTCAGCACTGCAGCAGGGCTTCACCGGGTAAACCAACAGAGTTCTTCTTCGGATTCCTTCGTACAGTGGTCGACTCTGCCTTCCAAGCAAAAGACCTTGCCTTTTATGCAGGTTTCTCCCATTCATTTGCAGCCTAGCTGTCACTCACACAACAGGGTGGCTTTCCTCCAGGGACAGCCAGCCGGCCACTTACCTTTGGGTGCATTCCTGCAACCAAGGGGATAAAGCACAGCTAGTTTCAGGAACCTCCCTCGCTTCCTGCCTTGCCAGACACACTGGAGACAGAGGTGGGCTTCAGCAGTGCACCCCGGCAAAGACTAAATGAACAAAGGGACCAAATCTGGTTTGGGGTGCAGAGTAAATCTCAAGAAAACCCTTTCCAACAAGAAATGGTGAAAAAGTTGACCGGGCCATTTTGACTAAATGGACACCTTTGGGTGCTTTACTGTAGCTGCAATTGCAGCCCGCGGTAAAAATACACAATGGTTGCAAAAAGTAAACCACTGCCACCAGCCATTAATTGTAGAAAGGGTAACATGAAAATGTTACATGAGAAACTAGACAAAGGGGATACTAAGTAACCCCTCCAGCACCCTATTGTAAGATAGTGTGTGCTGGGTCTAGAAAGTTACAAATGCAAGTAAAGTCAAGTTCAATTCACAGCTCTTGGACACATTAGTTTATCCAAGAGAAGGTATTTAAACCTTTGGTAAATCTAAATTACTTCCCTGTGCCACTGCACTGAAGGTGCTGCGTGACACGATGGAAAACGATGATGCCTATGGAGTTTGTCAGACTCCAAAACCAAAGGAAACAGTGTTCAAATCAAAGAAAAATACATCAGAGAGTGGGGAAAAAGGTCTCACTCTCTCCAGGAAAAAAATTAAAAGTCCGAAGGTAGAAGGGAATTAGGACATTTCTGCAAATTCTCCGTAACTGAGATTAAGTTATATGAAATAGGGCATCGCTGGTCACCCTAGAATAAAGGTCCATTGACTTTGCAAAAATTCTATTGCTATTAACTTTTTTCTGGCTCGGGTCCAAACTGAAAGTTTAGCGCCAAGTTGTCCAACAGTTTAAATGTTATAAATGTATGAACGCAGCCTAAACCACTGACGGATTTGCTTCAAATTGATTTGAAACCGGGGTGGCACAAAGCAGAGCAGATGCCCCTTTGGTTTTATTTGGTGCAAATCCATCAAGTCGTTTTTTAAATAATTGGCAAAGACTTCATATATTTGCTATGGTGCATTGCAGCAACTGAAGCTTTTCAGAAACTAAAAGTGGCATTTTCTCACCACGATGAGGCGTTCTCGCAAGAATTTCCACAAGAAACCGAAAACACAACATGCTTAAAATGATATCAGTAGGGGGTAATCGGGATGTTGGCCTTTAGGGTGGCTGTGGGAAGGGTGGAAGTACACCAACATTTTCTGCCTGCTTCCCATTCTTGCAGACATTCCGATGGCCGCCTGTGGCCATCATAAACGGAGTGACAAAGCAAAACTAAGAGGTGATGGCTGGAAGGTGTATAATAAATCTTAAACCTCTGTCAATTGCTCTGAACAACCCTCCAGACCATCGTTATGGGCCTAGAGACCCAAGCAACTCCTTGCTGATGACGTCTCAAGGCCAAAAGCTGTCTGGGGATGCTTGTGGTCTCTTGCAGAAGGGATGTGACCTAGCAATTCGGGCTGGACATGACTTTTGGGGTGAGACCAAGCTTGATTTGCATATGGTCCTTCCCTTTCTGTAATGGCTTGGCGGGCTGAAAAACAATAGTCTGGAGTGTTGCACAGAGCAGTGCCTGTGGTTATGATTTATTCAAAACCTTCCAGCCATCAACTTTTGGTTTTGCATCATGAAGGTAGGAGCACTGAGAACCCAAGCCCTCAGCAAATTCCATGTAGAAATTGGAAGTTGTACTTTGTGACATACTTGGAGGTAATTGCCGGACTGGACTTTGCTCCGTCCAGGCACCATGCCCTACTCCTGAATTCATTGGGCAGTGAAGGTGAGAGACTCTTCACACTGGCACCACCAGGTGTACAGGCTGTCTTTGAAGAATTCACACTTTTCTACTCGAAACGTAATTTCACTAGAGTGTGCCTTTTCGAGAGCCAGATTGAATGTGCAATTTTGTGCTCTTCAATATCTCTGTAGACCAGTATGGCATCCTGGAAGAAAATGGCGTTTCTGATACCAGACTGGCAGCGAATGATAAAATGCTGAAAGACTGATGATGCGGAGAAAAGTTACAAAGGCATACAAGTATTCTGAAATGCACTGTCTGGCAAGACATAAGCTGTGGGCGCTTTCATTTCAGAATGAAAGCAAACTTGGTGGTGTACACTGTTGAGGTCTAGTTTTGTGAAGTATTTGATTTTATTGAGTATCATTACCAGCTTTGTGATGTTCGGTAGGGGACAACTGCCCGTAATAACATTGTTGCAAATGCTCCAAAGAGCGATACCTTTGGTTTTCAAATCAAATCTATAGGACTGAACCACTATGTGGCCTCCACCAGCTCAAGGATTAGATCCTTGACGAGTGTCTTAAGAAGCACAGAAAGTTCTTAGCAGACAGTCAAGGGCATAGGTTGCAATTTATGTTTATTCAGAAGTGCATTTGGACTTAGCACTATTTAGGCTACAGTTCTTCACAAGAATGCGAGTCGACCAGTAAGACTTGTTAACTCGCCATCTTGAATGTAACGTGCCGATGGCCATTTCCGCCCGACTCTCTCACAACATTGGCAGTTGACGCTAGAGCATATGGACGGGATGCAGGCATATTACAGGATGTAAAGGTGGGTGAAAACGTTATTGCATTTGCATCCCAGTCACTTACCTACACCGAAAAGATCTGATTTATTTATTTATTTATTTACACTTTACGCAGCAGGAGCCTTCATTGATGGTAAAAGATAAATCACTAACACTACAATAAGTACCATGTGATATACAAAAACACAAAATAGCTAAAATGGGAAATAGCCAAACTTAAAACCATAAAGACATATATAACACGTACACAGGGCAGAGAACGGAAAGAAGTGTTTGGAGATTGAGCAGGAGTTGCTTGCCTGTGCGCGTGTCATGGATCTCTTTCTAAAAACTATGTGCACAATCCATAAGCCCTTGGCCTGTTTTCTACTTCTAAATGTTACCTAGAACGTTTCATCAGCACTAATCAGACTGGTAGCAAGATTACACGAATTTAACTTAGAATTTTTGTATGCGCCCAACTGGAAAAACAGGCAGATTGACTGTCCAGGACGCGTTAGGTGGAAACATTTCGATGGAATGGCATTAGATGCAATGCATTAGATGCAATGACCAGATACCCCGAACCCCAATTGACAACTCTGCCATGCAAGGTCCGTTTGGAGGGGCTGAACATTAGGAAGAGGAGCAACGGGGGTGATGTGGGTTTCAGTAAGGGTACTGGTAGAGTGGAGCACTGTCTTTTGCCCCATTTGAAATGGACAACGTATATTTAGCTAAATGAAGGTTATTTGTTCCATAGCAGGATTTTGACATCATAAATAGGGTTAGGCTGTGGTCAGTCATATCCTGGAGTAGTATGAGAAACGCCTACTTGCACAATGATCCCAGTAAATCTGAAAGTAGCAAAACCTTCCCCAATGTATTTTCAGCCAACTGTTCACACACTGGAAACACCACAGAGACCACCGCAGAGAGGAACAAATCTACAATCCAAGATGGTGGACTGGCCAGATATAGGCTTGAACTAAAGTCCTTAGCCCAAAGCAGACCCAGGAGCACTCTGGGTAGCTCACCAATCCCATCCCTCACAAAATGACCCCTCACAGTGTGGACCGCTATTAAAAAGCAATCCCGAGGGACAAATGAATAGAGGATGAATGCAATGAGACTCAGTTGCTGAGTCTCTGGGGCAGGGGGTCTCATGAGGTGGTTGTAAGAGCCTGAAGGAGGAGGTAACATCAGCAAGAGGTGGTTAAGATAGAAGGTGGTTGTAGGAGACTGGAGTATGTAGTAACATGAGTAATACAACTGAAAGATCTGGAAGAGGTGTCTGTACTCGCACGAGGTGATGAGAAACTGCTGGAGCCTCCCAGCCCTACAGATTAGGTGAGTATCAGCCACTTTCACTCCTTGAAATTGGTAAATACTCTCCAAAAGCAAAAATAGGGACTAAAAATACTCCCAACAAAAAACATGCAAAATCTTGCACCTCTGCGTCTACCCTCACAGCTCCATCAGAGGTTTGGATCAGTAGTACACCAAGTACGACAAGAAGAAATTACTATTTTAACTGCCTGATTGAAGAAGTAAACATTTATTTTTTTAGATGGCTGGATAGCTAAGTGCAAATAAATACATATTACATACATATTTCAGTTTTCAGTAAAACATTTTTACTCGCGTATACAAAACTACCATTGGGATTTGGACTTACACATTTACTCCCTAAAAAATCATTTTACTCCCTACTTAAAAAAATAGGGAGTAAAACACTCCCACTTCCAAATCTTATCTGGAGCACTGGGTGGAGGTATTAATATCATGAGAGGAGCAGACTTTGGGGAGATGGTAACAGAAGAAGGAGGTGGCAAGAGTCTGGAGGAGGATGTAACATCAGGAGAGGGTGGTGAACTCAGAGAAGCGGTTGCAGCAGCTAGAGGAGTTGGGGGGGTAAATGCCTCAAGTGTAGAAAGGTGTCAGTGGGCTGGGTTGGCTCTAGATAGGACCAGATGGGGGGAGGAATGCAATGGAGACAGGAAGGGTACAGTCAGATCGGAGAGGCAAAAGGAAAGGATATACAGGGGTGAAACCCTGAATGGGGAGAGGGGCATGGGGACAAGGTGAGAACTCATAGCTCCAAATCCAACTCAAATTATGCCTACAGCTGCTAGAGGCAACCAGGGACATCAGTTAGGGGTTGCCAGGGGTCGCATATGTGACCCCTGATGACTCCCTTGCTACCCCTGTGGTCTCCCTTGCTACCCCTAAAAAAAGAAAAATAAAAGTTTTTTTTTTAAACGTAAGCTTCTGGCCTGTGGCCAGCAGCGTGTGGCTCTTTGCTTCTGGAGTGGCTGGCTTTCTTGTTCAGGCCTCTTAAAAAAAACAGGGGTTCCACAAGTTTAACACTTTCAGCATTGAGCCTAAATAAGAAAGAATAGGAATACCAAATAATTTGTCTTTCTGGAATTCTATGCAATAATTGCTAGACTCATTAAAGGTTTATTTCCTGCACCTTTCAGGGGTTGAGTCACTGATTTAGTTTGTTCTTAAATACCTCAACTCAGCCTTTCATCCGTCTGAGGTCGATAAATGAGTACCAACACAGGTTGGGTGATATTGTATGTATATGTGTTCTATATAAAGTGCTTAAGCGTAAATCCTATATAACAACACATCATTATCATTTGGCCATGGACGTCTGCTTGCATTCACAGTAATTTGGCAATATGGGCCTACACATACTGATCTGAACGATACATATGGTGATCCATTCTTGTATAACATGTACATCACATTACAGTTATATCGTAACCATATTTTTCATAGTGTAATTAGGAACAATGCTATGTGATGCCACTTCCTGTTTTGTCAAGGGGTGAAAGGTCGTGTTCCATCGCTTCCCGTGATATCACTTCAGGGTGGGGTCAAATGACATCACTTCCTGTGATGTCATCAGAGGTCAAGGGTTGTGTGATGTCACGTCCGCTATCCCTGGCATTTTGGTGAAATGACGTCCCTGGAGGCAACACAGCAACAATTTACGGAGGACCATTAAGAAGCAGTTTGTGGCATGGAAAGCCCACATCGAATTAGTCTAAAAGGACCTGCCACCATCCTGGGATGAACGGACTTGACACCCAGGGTGAGAGACTTTGCTTCGTAGGCACTCGGATTTTTCTGTTTGTTATTTGACTTTGTCTTGAAACGTTTGTCTGTAACAATAAAGACTACAAACCTTAATTTCTGTGTCCGGCAATTTGTGCATCCAACAAGGCCTTTGTGACAATAGTGATGAAAGAAAGGAAAACAGAAATGTGTAAAATAGCCATGTGATAGGAGAGACAAGGTATATATTTTGTTGTGTAGCACCTACCTAAACATTCCCACAATTGAGGGCGCTTCGAAAACTATGGAAGCAGCGAGTGAAGAGAATGGACACTTCATCGGAGCCTAAGCATATATGAAAATTCGGTATTGTTTAATAATATCATGCTCTAATATAGCACCATGCCAAATTCCTCCCGATTCTTGGCGCTTTAATAATTCACCTCAGAAGGGTGAATGTTAAAGTTGGCCCTGCTGGGATTCTACTTTGCAAAATGCAACCCGGACCCATGTCTGAGATGAGCGTGTAACTCACAGAGCTATACCTGCAGAAAAAAGAACGTGCCGTTTTCCACTTCTGTGTTGCCAAGCCTTTGCTCCACTCTGCTTGTCCTTGTCTGAGAATCATAGCGGGCCATTGGCAGAAAACAGATCTTTTCTGGAAGATTGGCCATTGAGAGTGCATGCATGTTTCTGTTGCTATTAGTGTTGTTTTTAATTCTAAATAATGTCTTTGCGTAATTCGGTGCTACATAAAACCAGCTCTGTTCATTGTTGTGATGTTTCCTATAACAAAGACGTGGTTCTTGTACACTCGTTCTCAGACCTGTTCTTATTGAACACAAATGTGCAAGTAAGGGGCTGCTGTTGTAAACAGGATGTGGGGTGTTTGGTCACCTCACATAAGACTAACATACTGCTAGTTTCGCAAAGGAACTGGAAGCATACATGGGAGCCTGCTGGAGAGCTGCTCTTCGCGGAGATGGCTCTGGCATGCCCCAACGTTTAACTACACAAAGTATATATTTCCTTTCCCTCCCAGTTTATCAGGGCTCAAGTGGATGGTGCACGCGGGTGGACGGAGTCCCCCCTCTTTTTTCAGAGGGTGGACTCAGTCCCCCCTAGCTAAAATGAGAAACATTGAATGTCCTCTTCGAATTTATGAACTAAAGCCGACCTCGGAGATGAAATCACAGTGGTCAAGTTTGCAAGCCAGACACTTCACCACTGCACTATATAACCCGATGAAAAATTACAAATAACTAAAGGTGAAATGTCCCATTTCGATACTGCAAGTTCCAGGGGAAAAAATTGTATTGGTTCTTGAAGATTAAAACATGCGCACCTTTTAACGTTTATTAGAAGAAAATATCCTTTCTTGGTTTTGTTTGTTGATTTTATGAAAGGCAAATGCCATTCGTCCTGTGCAATTTGGGTGGTTATGCAAAGCCAATTTAATGAAACTTGCATATTTCACCTTGATATGCTAATTTCTGGTGACGTCACATCCCATTGCATTTGTTGATGAGTCGCCCCACTTTAATTTTTAGGACCTGACCCCTGCAGTTTATGATACACATTTAGCTGTGTTGCACTTTTAACTCAGACATCAAATGCAATTATGGGGCTTTTTAAACAAGCATTACAAAGGCCAACTCTGCTGGCTTTTGTAGAGGCATGGTGTACACATCCCCAGGCACTGCCAGAATGGTACTACCTGGCCACAAATTGATTGGTAACAGCTAGAACATGGTATGAGTACCTGGGCATATGATGTCAGTGGTTGGCAAATGCCTTTCTAATACTTATGCACAAGCCCAAACTATTGCCTTTACAAATGCTTGATTTTAACAGGACTGCAGTCGAAGGAACAGATGGAAGAACACACATTGGGAGGATAGCTCAGGGGCATTGTGCTTGCCTTGGAAGCAAGACAACACGGAGCATCACAGGTTTGATCCCTGGGTCCGTGCTTAGTAACTTGTGGGTATTAAGTGCGGTGGGGTAAGGGTGCAGTGTTTCCTGGGTTCCTGGACCCCTCCTGGGTCTTTCCTCGCTGTTTGCCTGGAGGCCACGCCCCCTCTGCATCTTTGCACCCTCACCAGCCCCGCAGCGGTGAAGGCGCAGGGGGGAGTGCGGTGCTCCTGGAGCCTAAGGACCTTTCCAGGCTAAATCCACAGCGGATTGATGTTGGGCTGATACTGACACTGACATTGAGGTGAGCACTTGAGGAGGCCTGTGAAGGAGGTGTGTGGTGGACCCTCCTGCAAGGTGTGGGGACTTTAAACCTTTCGGCAAGTGGCCATGGAGCACCAAATCACCGACCCCACCATACCTTTTCCTCCGCTCCTCTTCGGCTCTGAAACCGTTACCCACGATATTCCCATGCACAAACTTTGCGCAAGACATTGACAGTAAGGAGACAGCGCCAACAGGGGCCCTTGGCTGTCTCAACCGGCACCTGCCTGTAGGCTACAGGGCCATTTTCTCCAAAGACCATTATTAATCAGCCCACGTCCATGCTTGGCACTGCAGTATTGCCAGTTAACCCTTCTTACCCGCCCAGACCCATGGCCCAGCAGCCCCAGGAGAGCCTAGGAACTCTGGGAGGGGTGGTTAGCGCCCAGGGTGTGAAGTGCGCGTGGAATAACAATCAAGGTGGGCTATCTAAATTGTTCCTGGTTGCCAGCGCAGTTGCTGGC
This sequence comes from Ambystoma mexicanum, assembly GCF_040938575.1. Taxonomy (NCBI): domain Eukaryota; kingdom Metazoa; phylum Chordata; class Amphibia; order Caudata; family Ambystomatidae; genus Ambystoma; species Ambystoma mexicanum. Next base: position 800,385,466 of record NC_090932.1, read on the forward strand.
TGCCTTTCGAAGCCAAATCTCTCCCTGACCCAAAGCACAGATCCAGTCCTGGCCTCAATCATTGATCCTCCCACCTACGGCATCCAGCCCGGCACCCACCTAACGCCCGCAATACCTGTTTTGGCTACAGGGGATAGACTGACACAAAGCGTCCACAGTGCCCAAGGGAGTAAACCATCTCTAAACTACCACAGCAGCTCGTGGAGTGATGTCCCCTGGTCCACAAGCTCATGGGCTAGCCCTTCTGTCTGTTCTAGTCCACCCCGGATGGACAAGGTCTTTAAATCGCCAAACGTTCCCAGTAACTCTGATACCTACTTGACATCTGATCGACCCACAGAGGAGGCGCAATTATCCAGGGGTTGTGGGTGCAAGCAAGTGCTGGCAGAATTGGCCACTATCAAGGAACTGTTGCTTTCTCTGCTAGAGCCCCAAAGGAAGGCAGGTGGAGCTGTACGGGAGGAACCCATGGTCATCACTTCAGCTGCCAAATGGCACAAGATTCCATCTCCAGAATGTTTATCCGTTCAGGGCCCATTGTTATCGGCTGTCATTAAGGGGTTTGCTGCTCGTCATAATCTGGCTCAAGGTGTAGTTCCCCCATCCATCGACCCTGCGATCCCAACCTCAACCATAGGGAAAATAGTAGGGTCTCTGAATCCAAGAGAATAACTGTGGCCTCGGTGTCTCAGACCCCTTCCATCATTGGTACTGACTGGTCCAGAGGGTATGAAGTCAAAGTCCAAGGCTCGGGGAAGTCTGGGGGCCAGTACAAGTCTCGCGAACAAGGAAAGCCAGAGCGTCCCATAGTCTAGTTCAGGGGGTACCCGAACTGGCATCAAATAAGATGGAGCCAAGGGACTCTCTACTCAACAAATGTTTATTTTGGTTGAACACTTCAGGAGGGTGTCCCTCTGTACGTATAGAACCTTTGGCGGGGTGCTGTAGAATGCCAAGTATGGGTAATAATTACCCTGACAGCATTAAACTGACCTTTTGGGTTACAGAACGGTAAACAGGGTGTTGGGAGGCTGTGGTCGGGCGGGCCAATTGCCCACGATTGGGATCTCCATCAGCCTGCACCCCTTGTTCAGTTCTGATGCCCCATCCAGCACTGCCATAGCCAAGACACCACTAACAGGGGCGAATCTTACATCTTTGGGTCACCGGCAAATGGGGGCAAAAATGACAAGCCCCATAGTGGAAAGGGCCACTGCAAAGGGTGAATTTTGGATGGAATAGGGGCCTCATGGATTTTTCTTCTTTTCTCCATTAGTAACTTTTGATCTATTATAGCATGTTTGGATTATGGTCTGTAAATGTTTTTTGTGATGTTTTTTTTTCTTGTGTTTGATGGATTTATGAAATCCGAATAAACTTGTTTGACTGACTGAATAACCTATCATATTGCTCATAAATCCTGTGGCTGAAGACACACTTGGCTAAGACATTTTTATTACCCGAGGAGCGCATTGAAAACTGCAAATAAGCCACAAACTCTAATAAGACTGCTTAGAAATAACACTGGAAGGCCCTATACAGCACAATGTTTGATGTTACTGCATGTTAGAGCTATCTCAAAAAGATCCTGGGAATGTGTATTTTATGAAGAGAAGGGCAGGTAGTGGGCCAAGATGACATAGGGATTAGCAAAGCCATGGGTCGTCAATGGGTAGGAAAAAAGTCGAAGAAAACCTTTAAGCTGTGTGTCCCTCCTTCCATCCCATCTCCCCTATCTATACTCTAGTGCAATAGTGTCAGCTTACAGATGGCACACCATAATAGACAAACGTAATTAATAAAAAACCTGACTTTAGCAAAGGATAGAAGGGTCAGTAAAAATCCTGCTAAATGGAGAACTTGCAGGTCACTCCAAACCCTTATGCTGATGTGTAAAAGGCACAGGACTATGGATAAACACCCCCAGAAAAGACACACAGATGCTGTTGGGTTTGGATCATGTATTCATCTAAATAAAATGAATCATTTTCTAGTCACACATGTTTGTGCATGTGTCCTAGAGCCAGAACGGAGCCCCATCTATTCGCTAGTAGCAGTAACGCATGACCGCTCCCCCAGTTCTAATGATGGCGCTGGAAACTGTAATGCATAACCGGCAGTTTGTCAGCCGCAGCAGAAGACATTGTTTGTTTATTTATTTTGTACAGTGCCGCTCGCAAAGCAATTATTTCAGACACAAGTGGTACCAGGTGTGGGGGAGGTAGGGGAGACAGTGGATACACTTTGTACAGCACCAGAAGAATAAGGCGAGGGAACAAAAGAGCAAGGGCATAGAGCAGCATTCACAGTTTGCGAGATTGCATTCTAGTTACCATTACAAGTTCAAGCACTTAAAGGGTGTTATTTACGTAGTCCTTCCTTCATTTCTACTGTGACAGCTGCCACACACTTGAGCCAAAAGGACAGTTTTCCGCATTTTCCAGAATTTGAGAAGTTTCCGTTGTGTCCTGTGTCCTGAGATAGTGTTTTCCAAAGTTCGGGGTGTGTTGGCTGACCTGTGGCGTGCATCTTCCCCCATAACCTTGCTTCTTAGCACAAAGTCAATAGAAAACCTGTGGATGAAGTTCACTCTAATAATACAGGGGAAGAAAGCAGTAAAGATCAGCACCGCCAGGTATAGACCTAGCCCCATGGAAGGATAATCCTACCAATGTAACAAATTAGCATCCACCAAGAAAAAATACCATTAAACAATACTAGCATCACAAGATCAGGCAAGCCAGGCGAGCATCTAGCACCCCAGTCACAGCCTATAGACAGCGGCTCAATCACAGCGAGTTTGGCCTTTGAGGGATAGAGGCATCGATTCCACAGAGTCTGTACTCAATGCCAGCACCAGAAGTGCTGGTTAAAAGAAGCAGGGCCCCACCAGGAAATGCATGGAACTGCCACTAGGTCTGGAAAAGATCCGGGGCTACACTGATGTCAGGACTGTCGAGACTCGGGGCTAGCTAGTCTAGCGCCTGAGCTTCTATCCGGGGCTACAACCAAAAGACCCGGGGCTATAGCCCCCTCAGCCCCCTCCTCAGCAACGCTCAAAGGGTCAGCAGATGTTTAACTCGGATGAGCAACGAGAGGATTTCTGGCACTGCACGGGACATACTTGCAAGGTCCAGGTCAGCAGATATCTCACACAAGTGACGCAGAAAGAACTGAACAGACATCGTGGCTAAAAGCCTGAGAGAGACAGAAACGGGGAGTTCCGCTACTGGTGACGGGGTAGGACAGGATACCGGGGTACCAGAGCATATGCTTGTCACTGAGAGCCGCAGTGAGGAGCAGATGAGCGCATGCTTTAATTCGGTCACATATCAACCAGGTAAGATGGATCTGCAGTGTAATATGGAAACGTGGAGTAATTGCGTGACCAGCATAGCATTATGGAAGACATTGTTGGTTCATTTGTGTAGCACTGTCATGATGCTTTCAGGCTTTGTAGCATGACCATGTTGCAGGACTGGGATTGAGCGCGTGTATCAGCGTGATCGATGTGTGTTGTGTTAATGTTGGCCATCAATAACCTCCTCAAATGGGAGGTTCATGTGCTATCAAACCCATTGTTAGAACACATATTAGTCCAACTAGTATATTATCAGTAGACGCAGTGATGATATGATATTTTATTTATATCGCGCCTACACACAAGTGTTTCAAGGCGCGACGAAGCAATGGAGGGGAACAAGAAGGAACAAGACAACGATCTTACTAGGTCCAGTGACATTGAGATCGCACAAGTGCAGGGGAGAGGGAAGGGGAGAAGTGCCAGGGGAAGGGGAGGAGCCAGTGCAAGACATAGGATCAAACATTGAAAACAGGAAGTGCAGCCAGCAGGTGGCAGTGCAAGGGTTAAGTGCAGAAAAGCAGGTGATAGATAAGTGCCAGTAAGGGGTTTGTAATGTTGCAAATACAGCCCCAAGTGTAGGGTTGCCAGAGGGCAGTGCAGGTCAATGGCAGATGCCACTTAAATGTTCCATAGTATGCTAATATTAGATGCTTTCAGGCTGTGTAGCTGCAAGATATTGATCCCTTGTCACTGCCCACTCTTACACTCTTTAGGAAGGCTATGAAAATGGTCTCCTTTTACAGGGCAGAGAACAACTAACCATTGATCTTGCATCCAAATCATCCACTGCCGTGTTCTTTGCATACATCAGCACCCGTGGTGACGCACCAAGGTACATAGGAAGCTGCCTGGGAAATATATGTGTATGGGACATCTGAAGGTTACATTCAACGCTGTACGTACCTTTGAAGTCTTGCGGTCTTGCCAAAGGTTTCCAAGAAAAGAGAGGTTGTGTCGCATCTGCAGAGGTGCAAGCATTGAGACAGTGAATTATCTCTTGACGGAATCTGTCCTTCCGAATGAGTTAGGACTACAGGCGTTGAGATCTGCTGCCCTCGCAGGGATTCAGACTGATGAGGAACTGTGGTCAGTTTTTATGACCGGTAATAGTGATGCTTGTATCTTTTATTTGATAAAAATGTGGAAGCAGATTTTGTTCATTTTGCAGTATTGTGGTTAATATGGACCTAACTGCTTCAATGCGCCTAGTGGGCGAACAACTTGAGTTTGGCCACTAAATGATGCTGTAGATGTGGAAGTTATTGATTTATGATATTATATGATATTTTATTTATAGCGCACCTATACACAAGAGTTATTGATCTGTGTCCTTTCTTGCAATCTGTTGGTAATTGAAGCACTGTATTAAAAGATGACTGTACAATATTGAAATACATTATTTTTTTTAATTTGTTATGGAAGCAGTACCTAGCACTGTTGGAGTGGATACATAAATGCTATTTTAGCCAAAAGGTTATGTTTATGGATTGATACATTATTGTGAATTTCCCCGTGAGATATGACCACTGAGAATGATTTGAGCTGTTTTTTGTAAGATTAAATGTTCTTTTGATTTTTTCCGGACTATGGGCTGTAATTTTCTGTTATTCCTTATACGGTTATTTTGATTATTATTAATTGCATCTAACGGTAGGAATACTGAGAATGATTTGTGTTGTCTTTTGTGGGAGGGAATGTTCTTAGTTTTTTTTAATGTGGGCTGTATTTTTTTGTTGTACTATATATGTTCATTTCGATTATACATTTAAAAACACAATATTATTCCAGTGTTAGTTTTGATCTTTGTTAGATACAGAGAAGGGCATTTGATTTAATGGGAGTAAATTATGCTACACAGAAATATTTTGTTAGTTCAAATTTGTGAAATATATTGGATTGATTTATGCTCAAATGAAGAGAGTGTAGACTTAGGGTGAATGCATTGTTTATATTTGTGCTCTATTTGAAAACTATTTTTAATTGATAAGTTGTTGTTTATTCTATATTGACCTGAGTTGTGCTTACATTTAATATTTTGAGTTTGGGTCGCAAAAGCTTTCCTGATTGTTTATTGTTTAGTTAAAAAGTATAGGATTTTTGATTATTCATAAATTTTCTTTTCTAGGATTTATTTATTTTGATATGCATTTACATAGTTGTGCAGTGTTTTGATGTTAGAATGTTTGGAAACTTACAACATTGTAGTGGTCTATACTATGTGCCACCATATTAACTGTACATGTGACATGTTCATCATTTCTGTGGTGTTGTCCACATAGGGAAGATACCTTTTTCCACCATTAGCAGTCTAAGAGACCATCAATTAATACCTCGACCTGAGTAATTGCCATCTCTTTTGGATATGTATGGATATACAGCTGGCTTTGTAGCTAGTTGTCAATTTTTATTATTATTTTCATTATTTGTCTTTTTTTTGTTTGGTATAGATTACGTTTCAAAGTTAGCATATACTTTTTACTTTTGGTTTATTTTCAATACAATATGTTATTTTTTATTTTCATTTTGGAGGGATTATTTGGATTGACATTGGATTTAGAAGCCTTATTCGATATCCTGTTAACACAAGCTCCATTTCTTACCCAGTTAACTAGGTTGATATTGACACATATAACAGACCCTAGATTTATTTGGATTTAATTTCCCAGACGTTTATTCGGGTGTACTCTCTTTAGAGAGGTGGATTGGCTGGAGCCACTTTATTTTACATTGTGGCTGAAAGTGGTTCTTTACACAATTAGTGATGTAGCACAACACTAGGCACTGTTCAGAGATTGTTAAAGACAGTCACTTTATACTCTTTCCTTTTAGTCACTTTCCTGATTACTTTTGAGAAGCATGCACATTTTTGATATTTTGCTGTTACATTTCATTTTGAATATTTTATTTGCATATTTGTTGTATGCATAGGAAGCCAAGGACTCAACTCCCGAAGAAGGGTTGTACTGGAAAACCCAGAACACGTTGAGAAGTATCAGCATCTTACAACAGCTCTTGGGAATCATTAATGACATGGACTCTTTGAAAGGAAGACAAAAGTGTGTTCTTTTGAATTAAATGATTGAATTATGAACCTGAATTGTATACATTATTTGCAACATTTTCAGTAAAAAAATGTTTTTTTTACTTGTTCTATATTGATTGCATTGTGAATGCTACTGAAAGATTCTAGAGGAAAACAACATTCTTAAACCTGAAACACTTTTCTGTGATTATATTCCAGAAAAAATAATCTTAAAGCTGAAACACTTTTCTGTGATTATATTCCAGATTAATGTTTGAATGTTTTTTTTTTTTACTTTGAAAGAATGCAGGGTTTTTCATGTCCACTAAGCCAAATGTTCACCCATTCAGTCTATGCTGTCTATGCTCTTGACTCCTTTTGTAAATGACACGTATGCTCGTGAATACATAAAACATGTACGTTATTAGCGGTTGACTGCTCCCTAAAGACGAGTCAATTCTCATGACTGAACCATAGAGGAAAGGGAGGGGTAATGATAATGTAGGTTCTTCAACGAGGAGTCTAAACAATTCAAAATGTTACTGAAGCATATGCTGTCAGCAAAATGTTAGTAGTGAACATTAGTAGTTAGTCTGTATTCATTGCATATTAATATGTACAATTTGAATTATTAATATTTACAAACTGATATTGAAACAGCAGCTATGATCCATTCAAGCTCTGACACCTCGCCCCATTATTGCCCTCTAGAACTTTTCCCTCCATCACCCTGGCCATCCTGCCCCAGGTCCTCACCCTCGCATGAGTTCTCAGCTCAGGACCTGACGCTCAGCCAGTCCTGACAATGTTTCTTTGCCTACCTCAGCTGAAGCCGTCCTCGGGTGGCATCCAGCTGAAATCTTCTTGGCGACTTTATCAGTGGATACCGTTTACCCCTTTACTCGTATATATGTGATTCAGCTAGTGGCAGAGAGCCAGTACCCCATCGCAGAACCAGTAAGCCTACTACAGGCGGATGCCACCTTGAGCCCCCTGCAATAAGAGCGAACTCTCGCCACTGTGTATTCCAAACAGTGCCGGTCATGAGATCCAGGAAAATGCTCACGCAGTTTTTGAATTTCCTCTGAACCGGCTTGTGAATTCTTACTGGTGAATGCAGTCAGAGCTATTCACCACTGGCATCAAGCTGAGGTCCGTTGTTTATCTGTATTCTTATCCACTGCCGGATTCAAAATAAACATCAGTAACAATTTAGGGGCCATCTTTGGAAGGGCACACTTTTAATACTCTTGACAGAATGATGATGTAAACCACTGGGTAGTGTCGAAAGATAGTATTAACACATTAAATTCTATAATTGGTCATGTTGTCCTGAACTTTAGTGTCTGTGATGATGTCACAGGGTTGTTCCACCAAAGTATCCTGTAGAGCTTTGAACTCCCAGCATACTGGTAGTTGCAGTGCCTCAACATGTTTTGTGATGTTGCACTTGAAGACCCACTGTATAACGTTTCACTTGATATTTACCCCTGATTGTCTTCCTCTTACAAGACTTTTTAGGCCAAGTCAAGACCATCTTGGAAGTTTCTGCACCCTTCGTCTTCCTCTTAATCCTGGACTTAAGGATTTCCCCCAACATTTTTCTTCTCCCTCTCAATATTGGGCATATGGGTTTCCTGCACTGCTTATCTCTCCCTCGCTCTGTCTCTATCTCTCTCCCCCGCCTGTTCTCTCTCTCTCCTGCTCTCTCTCTCTCGCTCTCTCTCTTTCTCTCTGTCTCCTGCTCATGGTTTTCACAAATCTGTCTTTTATTTTAATGAGTTTCCCACACACCTCTTCTCTAAGATTTAGGCTTCAGTCCAGGTTCGAACTTCAGCTCCCGATTGTTTTTGTAGGCTACAGAGTCTTGTTTTCAACCTTTGTGGAAACTGGAGAAGTATCGCAAGGAGCATTAGGCGAGACTGAGAAGCCTGCACTAGTCTGCACACCTCTTCCTTCTGGTCCCGGCCCTCCTCATCGCTGCACCACACTATCATTGCTCCTCCACAATGCGTACAACCCCTATGCACCAGGGTCTTCTCTCTACCGCCTGTCTTGGGCTATCCATCATGCAGAAATCTTCCTGTGCTGTCTCTATTCTTGCTTTTCTGTTGTTCCCCAATCACCTTCTTATTTTCCTCTACCACCTCCTCCTGATGTCCCTAATGCTCCTTCCTCTCTTGACCCACCACCTCGTCCTGATGTTCACAACTGTTCTCCTTCTCCTTGTCCTACACCTTCCCCTGGTGTTGCTTCTCTCAGAACTCTTTCTTAGAATGTTCTCCAATCTCCAATATTGTTGTACAACCACTTCTGCTGATGTTTTCTAACCTCCACCTTACTTTGTCCAACCACCTCCTTTTGTGCCTGTAATCCTCAACCTACTCTCCAGACCTCTTCTTTATCCCATCCTCTTCCTTCTCTCAAGGCTTCACTTCCCCAGGCTCCTCTTTTCTCCCAATCTCCTTCCCCTCTCCAATCATATCCAAACCTTTGCCAGTAGCTGCTTCTCCAAATGCCCACATCTTCTGACTCAGATACTGGGCATATATATCCTAGACCACTTCCCCCTAGGCCGGACTCTCTCTGAAGAACTGCACCTGTGTCGGAAAATTGGTGGAGACTTCAAATTGGTTGTGATCCACAGGGTCAGCTAGGTTCATTAATTGAATGGGACAGTGAACCAAGTGCTTAAATGTCTTGTCTAACATTTTGCATTTTGCATGTGTCTTTGCTGTGGTTTGTAGGAGCCAAGTGACTTGTGATAGGCTTTTTCCCTGAGGCCAGTATTTGAAATTGTCAATAAGCTTGGGATAGGTGATTCTACATCTCCTGCTTTCCTTGTGCTAACGCCACTTGCCACATGAATGCTGGTGCCAATGCCAGAGGGGTCCATGGTTTCATGCAAACTTGCCTTGCTAACTGTACAGGAGGTCATTTAGTATGCCCAACGACTGCTTGTCTTTAAGCATCACATTCGAACCGCAACAGGCTCCAGTTCAACCCTGTTCGACACTGCCCCCATTCTAGGACTGCACCCTAACAGTCTCAAACCACACACACAGCATCAAACAGCCTGGTCCGCCGTAGTCGAACTACCACAAAGGTATCATTGGCCCATAACTGTCCCTTGATCCAACCTGGGCCATAGAGGCTGGTTAGGTCACTTGTGCGCCTTTTTCCTCAAGACATATCCTTTTTAAAAGAACATTATGGTTGTTGAAATTGCCCATCACCCTTGCATTTTCTCTTTTCTTGCATATTCTCTATTCTTTCCCTGAGGTGTGTTTTGTACAGCTTTTCTATTTCGTTTTCTTGCAGATGGTGCGCTTAATTAAAGTATATATGTTTTTTCATGGAACATTGATAGAACATTCCCTTTGTTTTTAGTTGTGATACTTTACAGTTTAGGTCACTGCTGAATCACATTCACACCCCTCTTAAGAGTATAGCCTTCCCTCGGCCCATGTTACCACAAAAGGTGAAGGAGGTATATGTCTTGACTGTGCCTGTTTTACCTTTATGATTGGAATCACTGTTGGTTTGTAGAAATGAGAGCGGTAAGTAGGTGATTTATTCATTACTCACCCCTATACTCCTTCAGAGCAGAAATCATTTTGTCACAGAGTGTCCATCCAAACCTCCCACCCAAACACCATTTCCTTTACCTCTTGCAGTTGCCACACAACCTTTAGGCCATGGGCTGGTGCACCCAGTTTTGTGAAGCATTTTGAGAACTCTAATCTCCACCTTTTATCTTTTCTGCTCTTAATGTCATTGCGAAGAGCCCTGTGAGGAGTTGTAGCATCACTCTGAAAGCACACATCTGGCTCTGCCTAAGACCCAGTGGGGGTAAGGAGAATCTCATTTTGGCCTACAGCTGTGTGCACTGTTTGAGAGTAGTTTTAGGCTTGTTGGAGGCAGCAGGGTGGATCTCTGGGAAAAACAACCGAGATTTTGCCCTACCCTCATTGCCTGGTGAATGCCTGAAAAAGAAGCACTGTTGCTGTCCTGATTGGCAAAACCCCACAATAGGCCACTCAATGCAGCACCTGAGCATGTTAGAGTCAGAGTTTAGGCATCTCTCAGCCTGCCAAACAGCATAATAAAGAAGGGAAATGGGTGCCTGTGGTCCTCAAGTTTCAAGCAGCCCTTTCTCTAAACCAAGGTTTATTGCCTTTGACAATATTGGGGATGTAGCTCAAAGTAATACGTAGAGTTTGCAAACTGCATCTGATCCTTCTTCTGGCTATTTGAAGATCCTTGCTTTGTAGCAAATGTGGTACAATAGAGAGATAGAAAGAGAAGAGGGAGATTAACAGTGGCAATGTGAACAATTTAAATGGGACCTGTTTGCAAGAGGCTGCAGGGCGTTTTGCCTTGTAAGGCCTACTCCCTTCTTCCCCCAACAAACAACACCCTATAAGATCTCCTTCAACTGTACACTACACACACACACATACCCCACAGACAACAGCCACAGGACTAGTCATTATTAGATTAACACTAATCAAGCTATGTCTAAGCTTTCCTCTTTAGCCCTATCACACTCTTCCACATCAGTGTAGGTCATTAGATATTGGGCTGTTCCCTATGGATAACATACTCCCCTGTCACGTGAAAGGTGTATGGATGAGTGACAGGTGAGTGAAGGGGTATGAATGTGAATTAGACTGGTTTGGGTGGGTGGGTCATGTGTAGAGAATGCAGTGTGAGTGAATGTGAGAAATGTTGTATGGGTAAGTGACTGGTGGGTGAATGGATATAAATGTTATTGTGTGTGAATGTTCTGAGCGGGTGCCCATGTGGGGAATGCAGTGTGAATGTTCTGGGTGCACATATGATTGATTGTGAAAGAAAGTGTATGGGTGATTGACTGTCAGGTGAATATGTGCGTACAAATTACTGAAAAGAGCAGGGAAACTCTAGCTTCTGGACCAGAGTATTATAATAACATGAAAAAACAGAAAGGATATGTCCAGAGAAAAATATATTTGAAATAATGTATAAAAAATGTATTAGAAATGATACAAACAATTTGCAAACTGGTGAATAAATCACAAATAATGAAACACTGGACACTTTAATATAGCAAAACAGCAGCAACAATATGCCTAGAATCGGCTAAAACATCGTCACACATAGCTGCCATTCATGGTGCAATCATTCAAACACAACTCTTCATACCGTGACATACATCCAACATACTAAAAAACAAAGGAATCATGCTAAAAACCGATGTGGAAAAGAAATTTATGACTAATTACCACAATAACAGACATTATTGTTATGTTCACAAACAATAGAATTAATTCACAGACAATCTATTGTCAGGGTGGATGCGAAGGAAAAGTGCAAAAGATCACATCCCTGTAGGGTTTATCTCTCGACCGGTTTCGACGTGTAGTGGTAGTTAACACAATTTCTTCCTCAGGAGGTAGATGTTACCATTCTGTAAAAGAGCACTCAAAAACATGGCTATAAACAACTACATAGAAAAACCAAGTCTTTGCCGACTGCCTGCAAAATACAATTAAAAAAGGGACTGCCGAAAGCAGCCTAACGTTTTTTTAATAAATGTTTGATACATTATTTCAAATATATTTTTCTCTGGACATATCCTTTCTGTTTTTTCAGATTATGGGAGCGTGCCAGTCGCTGGAGACCTGAGGAGCACTGGAGCATTGATGACATTTCGTTATGTGAAATGGATTGTTATACTGGCATTTTTGGGCCAAGCCAACTTGATGTGTTATTATGTGGCTAGACTGACATTGTGGTGCAGCCAGTCTAACCATTGCTTACTGTGGCATTGACATTGTTCTCAGGGCATCTATGATAAAGCAAGCATGATATGTGTTATTACTTGGCCAGATTGGCACTTTAGTGCAGCCTGTCTAGCCAATTCTTACTGTGTTTTGACATTTTGTGCCATTCATCTATGATAAAACAAGCAAGCATGATAGGTGTTATTACATGACTAGACTGGAATTTTGGTGCAGCAAGCGTAGCTATTATATTTCTTACTGTGGCATGACATTTTCTACTGAGCTTCTATGATAAAGCAATCATGATAAGTGTATTTACATGTCTAGACTGGCCTACAATTGAGGCAGTTTGGACATGTTTTCTTATTGTAGTATGGCATGTTTAATGGCAAAGCCAACAGGAGTATGTTCTTATGTGGGTGTTCTTGCATATATTGGTGCAGCCAGCATGGAAATATATGGGCAAAGCGAGCATCAATATTTAAATGTATACTTGCACATATTGTGGGGAAAGGCAGGAAAATGTATTGGGAAATGTTCCTGTGTACTGTTGGTAACTTGCAAACTGTCTGACTTTTTACCCAATTTTTCACAGAAAGAGTGCTGTATAATGCACCATTTTAACCCATTATTAAAAAATGGTGTTGGCGGGAAACCACCCAACATCCCTTTTGTTGGTTCAGGCTTTGTAGCTACACTTGGTCCCTCTCGCATAGTTGAGGCAAATATTTACGTCCCTCCAATGAAAGTTCACAAGCTGCCACTTGAACTAATACTTTTGAGTTACTTGCCTTAATTGTATATGTTTGGGCAGTGTGCAGCAATTGTTCAGACCGTGCAAGTGGTTTGAACATCCTTAACCTCTGTAGGTTAATCTTGTTGCGAGCACTCCCATTTTGTAATTGTAATGACTGTATTTAATTATTTTCTAGTATTGATAAGAAAGAAAGGTGAGCAGGGACCTCAAACCCTCCCTTTGGCATGATCGTTTTTTACAGAGCACTGTTGACCCCAAGCACACTCTGTTCATAATGTCATTTAAAAATTAATTTTCAGGTCTTTAGAAAGACAGATATGTAGAGAATTGAATTTGCAACTACATGCAAGTAAATTCGACAATACTTTAAATCTATAAATATTCAAGCGGTTTGAGAATCCAGCTTGAACCAACACTGTGCAAGGAGAACAAAGATTTTATAGAAAAGTGGAGAAATATTCCTAATAAGTACTCATTAGAATTGACATTGTTTAACATAGAAGAACTGACTAGAACAAGTTTGAGACTAGATGTAGAAAATGTGGATTTGAGAGATAAAATTAATACCTTATTACCCAAAGATGATTTTGAATAGTTTTTGTGTGACATTAATAGTAAGTTAGCAGAGTGCAGAACTGAATTAGACCAAAGAAAGCTGTGTAAATTTAAAAGGGGTACCTTACATTGCAAGCTTAATATATATGTGGCAAGAATATTACCACAGTAAACGTTCTCATTTTAAAGGATTGCAACCAGGTTCATCGACCGCAGTTACTCACACTAGTACAGAGGAGTTACTAGATAAAAGACATCTGACACAACCAATTAACCCCCTATATAGAGATCCAGAACATTATGATATGAGTTGACAGCATGTTCCCATTTAGAATATCCAAGTGTGGTGTCTTTTTTAGAAAAAGGCACAGAAGGACCAGGAGATCACAGAGTCAAAAATCCTCAGAGAGTGCCGAGGATTCCAGTAAAGAAAAACATGATTGTTAACTTTTCAAGAACTAGACTCACTAAATTACAAATTGATACCCTGAAATTAGGATTATCATCTGTACCTGCGTCCCCCACAACATTATTCAATGAGAAGATCAATGTATTCGAATTAATGAGGAAAATTAAGTTAAAGTTTTTTTTAGATGAATCCGCCTGAAATTGTCGAGGAACCTCAATACAAAGAATTTTCATTGAAAGTGTGTTTTGCCCACAAATTAACAATCCACTATGGGACCCATTTGAGAAATTGTTCTTACAAGATATGTGGAATTTGTCTTACATGAAACATAGGAGGAATTTGTCAAGAAATCAGATTAAGGTAATTAAAGATTTATTTGCTGATCCAACTATAGTGAACACACCCGCAAACATAGGTGTCGCACTTGTCATTATTAACAGGGAAGACCAAATGAATGAGTGCAATAGACAGTTACACAATGGACTAAGTTATTTACAACTGGACTCTGATCCTACCAATGAATTTAAGACTGCTATTGACAAGGTATTGAAAGAAGCTTGGGAAAAAGAAGGGTTTTCTGAAAAAATTTAGAGATTTCTCTTTAATAGTCACCCTATAAATCCCCGTTTTTACATAGTTCCTAAAATCCATAAGAACCTGGAAGCACTTCCAGGATACCCCATAGTGGCAAGTACCAATGGACTACTGGAGCCATTGGGCCAATACATTGATTTCTTTTTACAACCGATTGTACAAAAGTCAGAATCATACATAAAAAATAAAAATAAAAATTCTAGAAGGTGTGTCAGCAATGGTCCCTACTACTGACATCATTTTATACTTTGGATGTACAGAGCCTATACACCTTGATTCCTTACCTTGAAGGAATCAAGCTGTTGAAAGCCTCATGTTGAAAGAAAATCAATTACAAGTACATAGAGTGTTTCTCTAACAGTTACTAAATGTAGTAGTATATAATAACTATTTCATATTTGATACGTTCTTTTCTCCAGACATCAGGGACATCAATGGGGTGACTAAAGCCCCCAGCTATGCAAATGCATTTATGAATGCCTTTGAAACGACCCACATGTTGAGAAATGTGTTATGGTTAAACTGAAAATGTGATGCCGATATATCAATGATGTATTTGGAATTTGGGCAAGGGCAATGGATGAATGCTTACGTTATTTGGATGTTTTAATCCAATGGCGGGATAATAATTTACATAGGACTATTTAGGACTATTTATCGTAAACCTACAGACAGGAACAGCATGTTGCACGCTGCAAGCTTCACCCTCCAGCATGTTTTGAAAAGTATCCCCTATTCGAAATTTCTTTAATTAAAATAATAGTATCTGGCCCATGCCTAGTAGATGAGGAAGCAATGAAGATACAAAGTAGATTCTGGTAGAGAGGTTAAACTAGTGTTTTAATAATTCAAGCTAAAGATAAAACATTATCTGTACCAAGAAATAAGTTGTTAAAGGGAACATTTGAAAAACGAGACCCAGGCATAACACATGTGATCAATCTTTTTTCTAGTCAAAGTAGCTCCATAAGAAACATCTTCAAAAAACATTAGAAGTTGTGTGAGCATGATGAGCTACTTCATAAACGTTTTCCTAAAGAGCATATATTTGCCTATAGTAATAAACATAATTTACGTAACATGCTAGTTAGAACAGATGATGAAATCAAGAAAAGGGAGCTATCCGTCCTTAATGTATGGAAATTGTAACAATGTAATTGTAGGCAAGTATATGTATCATCCACATACAGGTGAAAAGATTTACATGCGTCATCACTCAAGTTGTGATGCCAGTAATGATATTTATGGTATGGTATCCGCTGTCCTTACAGGATTATGTATGTAGGGATCACAACCCGTAAAGGGTAAGGTTTCTTGGAACAAACACAAAAGTAATGTTAGAACTAGCGATATGAATTTGCCTGCTGCGAGACATTTTATACAACAGAGACACGTAGCACAGTTACAATGTATTGATTTAGAGAAAGTGAAAATGCATTACAGAGGTGGCAATATAGGACATAAGTTGCTCCAAAGAGAGGCTTATTAGATCCATAGATTGGATACAGTCTGCCTCATACTGAGTCGCCCGGTCCGGTATTAAAGTCTCTGTATTCATGTATAGCGGCACTTTACCGGACCAGACGGCTAGAGGTTTTCCGGTGGGGCACCTGAGGCAGCTGCCTACTGGCAAAAAAAGCCGTCATTACCAGCAACGGCATTCCAGAGGCCAGTAATGATGGCAAATCCCCTCATGGAGTTCTATGGGACTCCATGAATGGAGATTTACACCGTCACTCTGGCACTCATAATCCGGTGGAAACTGTAATAGCCTTTGCCGGTATCCTGGTGTGCTTACTACCAGGATACTGCCAGGGTTATAATGAGGCTGAATGTCCTCTAAAGGGATGAATGAGGCTGTTAATATGCAAATGCAACATCCGAATAGTAAAGGGAAACACAGACAGAGAGAATACTCAACACGTGAGCGTTCCATCTTGTTTTAGTGTACCTACCATTTTTGAATTAGGCCTTGTTTTTGCTGCATCCAAGAGAACTTTTTAAGTTGCCAAGAACGACTTTGGATCGTAAGGCAGTGCAAATATTACTTATTGTCTCTCAAAGATAGGTTCCTTATGTTGCTTTTACAAATACTGCTTTTCATGCCCTCTTGCACACCTGTACAATGAGTGGAGGCTTTACCAGATTGTGCCTCCATACAAATGTTGCATTTACAAATGCTGCCTTTTATACCCTCTTGTACATCTGACTTAGCCCTCCCCCCGTACCATGAGGCGAGGCTTTACCATAGTGTGACTTCCATACAGACTAATGAACTACCCTTATGCTGTAACCATTTGCGTGGGTTTGCACCTTGCAGACTATGCCATTGTACTTGTACTGAAACTAGCGCCTCACTGCCTCAGGGTTTTGTGCTCTGCTATAAATGTAAAAATAAATAAATACATACATTCCTCTTATACCTTCTCATGAAGCATTTCCCAGGGTATCTGAGCACATTAACGATTTATGTCTTTACTATTAGCCAAATGGAAATACAATAGTTGCATAGATATGTTCTGGTGTGAACTAGGCCTCATTTGGAGGGACTGCCAAAATATTGAGTCAGCCTTTAGATCTACTGCTCAGGATTGCCGATTTCGTGGCAGAGAGGCCTGGTAGCACAAATAATACAATAAATTACCTCTGATAAGTGGGGTCTATGTTATATGTTTTTCTATGAGGATGTCTCTTTCCCAAGCAAGATGAACATCCTATAAACTAACAGTTTCTACCCTTGACTTAGCTAGAAGGATGAGTAATGGGGACAGCAACATGCATTAATGTGGTAGTTGCAAACATATGTTTCACAGTGAGGAAGCTGCAAAGTCGTGCCAAAATGTCTGGTGTCATGCTAAAGGATGTTAGTGTATCTGCTATTGTTGCCACAAGGTGTTGATTTCATTTTTCACGAATTGCCCAATTAGGTCTTCTGCAGGGGGATGGATTTGGAATATCACGTGTAATGTACTAACCAATAGAGTAGGATAATGTATGTTGTTCTTTAGGTTTGTAAATGGTGAGAGCCAGCAGGAGAATAGGGATTTACATTTACTTAATGTCTGGAATTTATTGGAATTTGGTGGTTTTTGTCTATAAATACTGTAGCCCGATGTGGTTGGGTTGAGAGTTCTCAGCCTTTTGGTCACTTGAGAGTGGCTGACCTCTCGGCCGATAATTGCATGCATTAAAAAGTACCTTTTCTGCAATTTGTGCACCTCGTTATTTTTTCCTGGATTTATTGGAGTGAAACACTGTGTATGTCACTCCTTGGTATCAGGATACCGACCTTTCCAAAATATGAAGAATTGCCAACTTTTATAATTGCAGATGGACTGTGGTAGACCCATTAGATTTCAGTCTAAGGCAATGAGAGAAACCAATTTTTTTCCATGCACTGTGCACGCACTTTTGCTGAGATTTTGTTTAAAGTACACCATGCGGTTCCATGTGTTAATATCCCTGCAAACATACCGCCATACAAAAATATTGCCATATTTTTGCGGTGATATTAAGACATGGAACCTGTGGGGGACACCCCAGGCACCCCCCAGGTACCCCCACTTTCTTTTTAATGTAGCGGGGGACACCCCCACTTACCCCGCTCCCAAAAACCCCAGAAATTATCCCCCCCAAAAATATCGCCTATGGCCGTTCCAAACAACCATGTATATGGTGATATTTTTGGTGGGGATAATATGTACTGATGCCCACTGTGCTTGTTGGTTACTTGGAAGAGAAAGCTAAATAATACTTTGTAATACACTGCATCGGAGATGTAGACACAATAAGTATGGTACATGGTCAAAGTCGTTTTTCACTTTATACTTTATGGTTAATTGGGGTTCACTGAGTTATATTTTACATTTACTGGATTACATATGAGTATTTTTTGGGTAATTTTGCGGATGGTACTAACAAATTATTTTCGGCAGGTGTGATCACTACCATTAGAATGATCCCATGTTTCGTTATAGTAGTCTTACCCTTAGTATACCCTCTGAGAGCTGAGTTGGGTGATATGCTGTATTTTGACTACAGCGTCAGCGATGCAGTTCAAGAAATCTTAGAGTAGAAATGATGGTGCTTATTGTGGCTCTTATTAATTTGTATTTTTTTTATATGCTGATATGGCAGAAAGGTTTATAGGAAACTATTGTTGTAAGTATACGTTCTACCTTTTTAGTAGTTGTAATCACGTGACATTGGACACCATATCTGATATGGCAGAAAGGTAAGTAGGAAAGTACCATTTTAAGCATCTGTTCTACCTTTATAGTAGTTTTGATCACGTGACATTGTACGCCATATTTAAGAGCCAAGTTTCACTGCAGTTTAAAACTTTACTCATACGTAGGTAGATGTGGCCGAATGATTGTTAGGTAAGTGTCTGTGACTTCTGCTTTACCCCTAATGCTAAGTTGTTATATAAGAGGAACTGAGTGACATAACCTTTTTTGTTCCTTGATTTAGACTTTGAAACCTTTTGGCACAGCACACTGTGCTTCACTTATTGATATTTCACTTATTGATATTTCAATTGCACTTTAGCACTGGGCTAAGATGGTGGTGGGATGTTTTATTTAGGTCATTTGGTGAAATGGATTACTATTATTATTATTATTTATTAATGTGATACAGTTTTGTACAAATGTAAAAAACGTTACACATAATTACATTAAACAATTAAAATGCATAATTATACTCAATATATAAGATATATAAAACCATTATAAACATGATAAGGTTCACCACAAATCAATCGATCAGGGCAAAGAAAAATAAATAAATCAAATCCTTAATAGAACCTAATACAAGACATGAAGCCATCCTTATACTCCTGTCAGTGTGGCTAGTCATCTTCCATATTAACGTTGCTCAACCATTTGCTAAAGGTAAAATCCTTTGTACGTCTGGGTGGACACCCTTGTGCTTGTTTTCAAATAAGTGGTGGCCTCACGCCACACCTGAAAAAGTGATAGGTGCAGTTTGGGGTTTAAGGTATTAACACACTGATTCCAAAAATCTGAATGTTCCATATCTTCTGTGTTAAGAACAAACTCATCCAGATATTTCCTGTACTTTGTTCTCAACCTACGACATTTCGTTAATACATGACATGCCGTCTCCAGCTCAGTAGGAAGTTCACATATCCTACAATATCTTTCTGTAGCAGCCAAACCCATCACTGAGCCACGGGCCACCAAAACAGGTAAATAATTGAAGCGTAAGAGTAGAATGAAATGCCTCAGTTGTTCCGACGGGCAGATATTTAGGTATGGTTGTGGCTTCATATAGGTATAGAGTACAAACGTAATGAAACTGTAACTTTTCAGGCTTCTGAGGTGGATAGAATTACTCTGCCAGTCCCACAAATTTAAGCGACTACGCATGCGGGTAATCAGATGTTCATTTTCCCTGCCCCACTCCGGAGACCAACTGATTTCTTCAATCAGAGTGTTGGTCTGGGTTTCTAGTTTTACCTGTCTACCCGCCATAGTGTCCTCTTTAATGGTCATGAGAAGCCTATTTGTAGGTGTGTTGTTAAGCCTGATGTAAAATTCCATCCTTTTCCTCAGAACCATAGCCTTGAGGGAGGAAATACCTAACTCTAACCTAATCATGGCCATAGGGATACATTGAGGGAGGCCGAGAACTTTTCTCCAAAACTTACCCTCCACGAGTTGTAGCCATCCTAGATTCATATTAATCAGGGACTCTAAACCGTACGTAACCATAGAGGACAAACATTGCATATATAACTGGCGTGCAGCCCAGATTGAAAAACCACACTGCTCACTCGTGAATTTATATATTAATGCTGTAAGTTAGGCAGCTTTTGTTCTACGTTCCTGAATACACGTATGGTAATTTCCTTTATTGTCAAACTCAACACCTAGGTATTTGTATGTAGAGGTGTATTCAATTTCAATCGGACCCACCATCATACGAGGCCTGGCAACCCTTCCTGCAGTATATAATACCAGTTTGATTTTGCTGTGATTAATGATAAGTTCATTGGATTCTGCATATCGCCATAACTGGTTTGTAGACCTTAGAATCCCACTGAAAGTGTGATCTAGTATCACCAGGTCATCCACATAAGCCAGTATGGGACAATGGTAGCTGCCTATCTTAGGGGGGCAGTTGTTAATCCCCGAAAAACATTTAGGCACGTCAGACACAAACAGGTTATATAGGGTGGGGGCCGTCACGCATCCCTGTTTTACGCCTCGCATCAAAGAGATGGGTTTGGTCACCGCACCCTGATTATCCAGCCTAACTTGTACAGTATAGTTAGTGTGTAAAAGCTCGAGATAATATAGTAGAGACTCAGGGCAGCCCAGTTTCCTCAATTTCTCCCATAAAAAGGAACGATTTACTGAATCAAAGGCTGCCCTGAAATCTACATAAAGTGCATATAGTGGTGGGTTAGCGTGTACCAGGGCCTTATTTCTCAGTGCATTCATAACACATAGATTATGTGAGGTGGAATAGCCAGCCCTGAAACCACATTGAAATTGGTCCAAGATACCTGCCCCCTCAGTCCACTTTTGTAGTTCATTGAGAATGAGAGCAGCAAACATCTTCCCGGAACAATCTAACATAGATAACAGCCGATAGTTCTCTGGTTCGGTCCTGCTACCTTTTTTAAAAACTGGTATGATGATGGCCGCCTGCCAGGATGTTGGAATATGACCCTCATACAGAATTTTATCAAACAGAATTTTAAGTAGATTGGCCCAGAAGGAAGGGTTGTTTCTCATCACTACATTCGAGAGGCCATTAGGTCCTGGGGCTCGTGAGGTGTTTAGTTCCTTAATTCTACTTTGTAGGTCCTCAATAGAAATGTGGAAGGGGGGAACGGGGGTTTTGAAAAAGTGGAAGAGTAGATCTTATTACTGATCCCCACATTCCGCTTTTCCAGATGGGAAATCCATTTATCACAGCCAATAGGATTCACCATATTAATGGTATTCTTCCCTTTCACCTCCCCTAATATAGACCAAATTTTGCGAGAATTCTTACTGCATAAAGATCTAACCGTGAGCTGCCATCTCTTTTAATGGCTTTGACATCTGTAGGGTGTAGACCCTTTCTGATAACACGAATATCACCCCTGAGCTTACGTTTCCTGTCTCTGATGGTACGTTCATAGATTGCCTCTTGCGGCACCTTTCCTACCATCGACCGCATTTTGAAGGAACCGTGCAAACCGGAGAAATTGCTGATCCATCCCTCAATTTGTTCAAGTGACATCTGCATGAATAGATTAAACTGTTCGAACACCCAAACACCCGATGCCTTAGATGCCTTCATCACATTTTTCGCCGACCAGGATATGCGATTTAAAGAGTGGTTACTTGTAAGCTCACCCAAATTGACCATTCCCACCCTCGGAGTGCAAGACCCCAAATTTAATATCAGGGGATCGTGATCACTCCATTCACATTCCCTCACCACCATATCATCAACAATAGTTGCAATCTCAGCACTCGTAAAGATATAATCGAGGGTGCTCCCACTTCTCCCATTCTTCCAAGTGAATTTTGCAGGTTTATCACTTCTTGTTCGGCCATTGATTATTTCGAGGTCCCAGCAGTCAAAGAAGCCCCTCCAGCACTCCCCCTCATTATCGGTATTTACCTGTTTCCAGAGGCTGTTGTTGGATAGATTCCGGTTATTGGTAGTACCACCCCCACAATTTATCCGGCAATTTAAATCCCCAGCAACAATGACAAAATATTTGTCATTTGTTAACCTCCAATTACTCAGAAGATCATGTAAGGCATCTTGTGTGTGGTCTCTATGCTTTGCCCCCGGGGGGTTATATATGTTTATTAACAGCATTTCTTCCCAAGCATCTTTTATTCTAAGGGACATAGCTGCAGCACATATATGACTGCTCTCCACTGGGATCATTTTACTTTTAATTTTATTCGACACACCAATAGCTAAACCCCCATAGGCGCGCCCCCTTGTTCCTTTCTTAGCCAGGGTGTGGTAGATAGAGTAACAATCTATGGCCGTGGGCTGCAACAGCCACGACTCTTGTAATAAAATAATAGGGTGGCTGTTAATGAGTGCAAGTGATCCCTTATCAGTAATAAAATGTTGGTGACCGTGAGTATTCCAGCTTAATAAGGAATAATCTCATGGTTGTTGTAAAACCATTGGTAGTGAGTCAGCCAGCCATTTCAAAGTGTCTTGAATGTCCGTCATCTGAACTTTCTTCCCCAATGGTTGGGCAGGTCTGCCACCCTTATTCTTAGATGGTACATGATCACCTCTTGGGAGGTGGGGGTCTTCCTTCTCTTTACTGGCATCTACCTCTATCCCAACCCGCATAAGGCTTTTTTTATGAGTTCGAATCAGTTTGGCCGATGCCATTACACAACAATGGAGGGCTGTAACATTAGGGTTACATACTGTGAGTGGTTCCACAAAAGAAAAATCTTCTGAGCGTATAACACGTAACTGTGGGATCAGATGCAGTTTTGTCAAGACCTCAGATCTTGTCAGCCACTTGTCCCTTTTCTTCTGATGTAAGTTTTTAATAATGCAGATTTTACTTGCGTTGGGGTCGTCAATCTCCGTTACCTCCATGGAATCATGCTGTTCATCTTCCTCGATTCTCACCGTTCCCAGATTGGGTAGAGCATTTTGAAGAATCATCAGTCAAATTAGTTGAAAGATCAGATTCTGGATCTTCCAGGATCGTGCTGGTAGCTTCCTGTGGAATGTCTGGAATAATCCAGCTTGTTAAGGTCCCTGCACCTTTTTTTGCACGCTTCTTTGTTTTCCGGCCCCTTTTTTTTTGCTTTTTTGGATCGAGCGACCGGGGCATTAGTGGCTGGTAAGGGGGAGGCTATCTCAACCACCACATTTTTTGCGGCCTCTCGTCTTAGTTGCCGACCTTGTTTTTTAGTCAGAGGTGCTTCCACAACGATCTCCTTAGGGTCCACCGAGTTACCCGCTTCCAGCGGGGCCACTGGGTCCAGGTCCCCCTTCGGTGTCGACAGTATTTGCGGTATTTGATCCATATTTTCAATAGGGTTGGGGAGCCCTAGCTGGATTATAGAATTAGTATGGATCCTCCCACACAGCTTTAATAGGATTTTCAGGGCAAATTGGACGGAAGCCATTGAGGCTTGTAATTCAGCGATTGCTGCATTATTTAAACTCTCTGTATCATTGCTCGGTCCTCTATCGGTATGCTCCAATTCTTCAGTATCAATATAAAGATTTGGAGAAGCCGATAATCGCCCTGCAGTTGGTACTATGGGTGAAATGAGGGTAGGGTGGATGGAATGGATGCCAGACAGGTTTGAGGTAGAATTGCCTGTTTGTTTAGGGCTAAGTGGGACCATGGATCTCTGCTGATCATTCTGAGCCTCATTCAAGACTTGTGCTTCTACCACTATTGGGGTATCCTTTCGAGGGGTAAGAGGTTTGTTGAAAAAGGCCATTGATTTTTGGATTGACAGACACAGGTCGAGAAGTGAGTTATTATCGATGTCATTAAAATTTGTAGAATGAAGAGCCTCACTGTTGTTATGTGGGGGTGCTGAGTTGCAATCTTCAATTGTCGATTTGTCAGTAAGAGAAGTTACTTTGGTGCTATTTTTCCCAAACATAGCCGGGATCGTGCCTTTATCTGAAGCACCATCTGCCCCATTTTGTTTGACCTTCTTAGAACTTTTAGATGGAAGTTTATCCGTCTTCCCAGCATTGCCTTTACGCAAATCATACCGGGCTTTGACAGGCTTTGGTTTAGCCATTTTGCTAGATTTGCCCTTTAGCAGTACTATTGCTCTCTGTAAGCAGTCAACTATGAAGGAGTAGTGTATTACACACTATTGTGCTCTCCCACCTGTGTAAAGACAGCACCCACTCAATGCGCTTGTGAGGCTCCACTGGTACACAAAAGTATCCGGGGGATCAAAGAGGAAGGCCTCCGCAGTCTCCCAACCGGTATTTCGCACCTCCAGCGCCTAACAGTCGCACAACAGTCATCGGCCTTTACCCCTGCCGGGCTTAATGCCGCAAGGGTGTTTCATGCTGGCCTTTGTAGTTGGAAAGGTCACGTGATGGATCACGTGTGTGGGGCTGGCCACGCCTCCTCTAGGAAGCACACGGCCACCAGCAAGAGCCCCTTGTCGGCTCGGATGCTGGGATTTACACAATTGAAATGAACGTTCACTGCTGAAAAGTATTCCAAGTATCTGCACTCGCCGCTCGGCTGTTTCACACTGGCCTTTGTAGTTGGAAAGGTCACGTGATGGATCACGTGTGTCGGGCTGGCCACGCCTCCTCCAGGAAGCACACGGCCACCAGCAAGAGCCCCTTGTCGGCTCACAATGCTTGGATTTACACAATTGAAATGAACGTTCACGGCTGAAAAGTATTCCAAGTATCTGCACTCCAATTAAATGGATTTCTGCAATCCAATGAAATGGATTACATTTATTTGTTAGCTTGGCAGAGGAAAACTGAATACGTACCTACTCTCTGTTGAGTGGAATAGCCTTAAAAATGTTTTAATCCGTAGTCTTGAACCACGAC
The DNA here is from genome assembly GCF_040938575.1 of Ambystoma mexicanum. Classification (NCBI taxonomy): domain Eukaryota; kingdom Metazoa; phylum Chordata; class Amphibia; order Caudata; family Ambystomatidae; genus Ambystoma; species Ambystoma mexicanum. The sequence goes on from NC_090932.1 coordinate 800,410,501, forward strand.
GTATGGACTTATCTCATAGTTTGTCTATCTGGACACTACTGTAAATTTACACTGCATGGGAAAATTAGATATTGTGAGAACAATTTATTTATCCCTTTTATATAGATAACAGTCTCTGAAGGAGAGTTTTAGAACTCAAAATGCGTCAGACAAACAGTATCATTGAGCTTGCTGGTCATCACTGAATGATATCATTTTTGCACTCTTTTTTTCTGTTTGTAAACTAGTGAAAAGGTTCCTATTGATTGAGGCTTAAAATGTGCACACCTGATAGGTGTCAAAAAGGTTAACAAATTGATTTACTAAATACATTGTTTTATTGTATTTAACTGTTTTTTCATGACACGCCTAATACCATACCTGAGTTCACTTTCTAAGTGTGGATCTGAATCCCTGTTGCTTTGTGTGTTCTTGCTTCCAAGACAAGCGTGTTGCCTCTGTGCTATCCTCTGTTCACCAATACTGTAGAACACTTGCCTTAATGGTATATGTTTGGGCAGTGTGCAGCAATTATTCAGACCATGCAAGCGGTTTGACCACCCTTGACGCCTGGTACATTTGCATTCTAGTGGCCAGAGATTTGAGTTTTTATTAAAAAACATACATCTTTTACCTAGCATAGTGCGCATGTTACCCGGCAGCAGCATCGTGGTCCAGGCCAGCCCGGAGTGTGGTGCATCCTGTGCTTTATTGGGGAGTTAGGCAGTGGGTAGGGGGCCCTCAGCATGACCCGCAGGGGGGGCCCCAATTTTTGTGTTACACCTCTGCAATTTCCCGATAATTCACACATGCAAACATGCTCTATTACACTTGCAAGCTGATGCTCCAATGCTGTTTCATACTTTGCATGCTGAAACCTGTAGATCTCCTTTTCCTTTTATGAATCAATCCAGGACTACAAGTCCCAGAAGTCAAAGAAAAAGAAACAGGACTGAAGAAGCATCTCCCGAATAGAACGAGACATGCTGGCAAGTACTTTTTCACAGTGTGGTTGTTCTCACTGATGCAATCCCATTTAAACCATCATGACCATTTCTGTTGTCTGGCCCTTCACGCAGAATGATATTCGTAAGTCTCGACTTCCTTTTAGTTGTTTCTTAAACCAGTGTTCTCAAATTGTGAAGTTTGGGACTTGAAACATTTTACTGCAGTTGGCCTTTTTTAAAACTTTTTTTCTCCTATCATCCCGACTTATAAGATATTAGTTTGCTTGTTTCAACTCCTGGTCAAATAGGTTATTTACTGGCCATTGAACTTTGCAAGACTGTTACATTGAGCCAGGCTCATCTTAAGCATTTTGCGGGCCCAGGGCACGGACATCTCTGGGGCCCCCCTCCAACAGACCAAAGGAATGAAGGGATATAGAATATTTGGTGTGCCGCACCCCATGTCACGATAACAACCCATAGCTTGATATTTTTTTATTTTTTATTACAAATGTTTTAGTTTGCATAGAAACTTTTTCATTTTATATTAAACTTACATTTTTTATTTTAATTCTCCAAAATGAACATGTATTTCTCAGATCTAGGTGAAAAATATTCTGATAGCATAATACATTTCTTATTTCAGCTTTTAAGGCATTGTAGATGACATAATCTTGGTCCAGAATTTTATAACAATAAATATCAGCTTTTTGTCCTGTCCAAAGAGTATTTGTGCCCATCTCGCTTCAGGGGTAAGCATTTCATTGCTAACATTGAAATAAGATCTACACAAAGCTCTTTCCTCTTGCAAATCTGACCACATCATGATGAGATGATCAAGAGTTTCAATCATTGTTTTGTTTTTACAAAACCTACAGTATTGAATTTTGGGGTCTTGTTGTTTGATTAGTTTCATTTTCACTCTTGTGGGCAGAATATTGAGCCGAAGTTTCATGAATAATGATCTTATTGTTTTGTCTGGGAAGATCCGCAAATATGCAGGTAGTTGATTAACTGCTCTTACGTCTGTTTCACAAGACAAATTTTCTTTATATCTTGCTTTTTCTTCCATGGTGTTTAGCCAGTCATTGTGTAGGAGTTTTCTCTTTGCGTATTGTGGACAGTTAATCAGCATTTCTGCTGATATTTCTTCTTGAGCAAGGATTTGTATCATCTGTTGATTCCATTCAATCAAAACTTTAGTGCATATGGGATTGGTGGTTACCCTCAGTATGTAGATCGCTGGTATGTTTTCTTCAGAGATTATTTTACGGTACAAGTTCAGTTTCTTCCAGGTTACAATTGATAGCAGTGATTGGATAGATAATTCAAAACGTATTCTTGCAACAAGGAACGATGAAGGCAAGTTCATTATTTTCCTCCAGAAGATAGCCTCTAATTTTGGCCAAATGGATGACTGGAGGTTTATCACTGTTTCACTTCCATACACTATCGCTGGATCACTTTACTCCTATAATAGTTTACAATAGGGCTGAAAGAGAACTTTCCAAATTTTCCATGTATGGCACACCCTTGTCTAGCAAGGGCATATACTTTCTTTAGAAGCTGCAAGACCGACTCGTTTTCATAAATTGACTGATTGATCGTAATCCCCAGATATTTGAAGGTCATCACTAAAGTTAATGGAAGACCATCAATGCTTAGCTTTGTGCTCTTGTATTTTGAATGAGTTTTTGTTACAGACATGATTTTCATTTTGGAGGTATTCGTTTTTAGCTCATTTTTGTCCATCGGGTGTTTTGTCAAGCAGGATGATATCATCAGCATACATCATCAAAGGCAGCTGTGTCGAATTTATTCTTGGCAGATTTATTATAGACAATATAATTTCCTGTTCTAATTCTGTGGTGAACAAATTAAAAGGTGTTGTATCCAATGGGCAACCTTGCTTGAGACCATACCATGTCTCCATGAATGCTGTATGCACACCATCTTTAGTCAGCCTTACTCGTATCTTAGTACATGAGTAGAGTGGTTTGATAGGTTGCAATATGCGTGCCGGGCATTTCCATTTTTCCAATTTGTTTAACAGTAGTTGTCGATTTACTGTGTCAAAAGCTAAGTGAAGATCGACAAATGCCATCCAAACTGTTGCTTTTTTTCGATAGCCTGATATGCTACCTCACAGAGATCAAAATAAGCATGGTAAACTCCCATTCACATACCTTACCCTCTTCATGCTTGTTGTAATCAGAGTGATAAACAAGTAGCATTTCAAGGGCAACATTAACAATCTATGCGAGGGTACTTGTTTTCAAGCATATGTACAGCAAACATTTCATCAATAGCAGCCACGTGGAAGGTATGCTGGACATAGTATAACTGCAGGACACAGATTTATGACAAAGGTACACATAACCCAGAATAGTCTGAGATTAGCTTCCTCAGAGACAGCAAAAGTGCTGAAGCATGGATACAGACCAATGGGAAGCAAGGATAAAAGTACACATACCAAAGCAAAGAGAGTGGATGACAATTTGAGGATACCAGGAAGGGATATCCAGACTGACTGAGATTAGAATTGGGACATGGTTTTCAAGCAGTGTTGCCATTCGAGAGCAAAGAAACAGGTGGCTGTGGCGTGTAATATATCAATGCTCACTATCATTATAGAGGAAGCAACACTATATATAGCCAGTAAATGAGTCTTTTTTAAAGGGCATACTCTGAGAATGAAATCACTCTGAAGGGCTGACAATTTTGAAAGGTTTAGGGACTTGCAATTTTGACAGGTGACGAAATACAAGATTAAATGAGATATGCAGGATCACACTTTGAATAAGAGTTGAAACTGGGATTCGTACCCACCATTTCTCCTCTTTCCCAATTTATTTTCTAGTTTTCACCTTTGTGGGGTGCATTTAAAGGCCCCAAACAGAGGTCCCTTTCACCTGAACAGTAGCATTTATACATTGCAACCAAAAACGGCCTGGTTTTGCTTTTATTTCACATGAGTGGCAAGAATTTAAACACTGCAACAAAAACGGCCTGGCTTTTTCTTTTTTGTTCATGTAAAATTAAAGAACCATGGGGAAAGGGGTCTACCTGTCATTATCAATGAACCAGCAGCAATGTAATTCACCCAAGAACGAGAAATCAAAGAATCCTGTGACATGAAAAACAGGATTTTTAAACATTAAGAGCAAAAACTACCTGCACAGGTGTTTGCAAATAAAAACGACTTAAAAAAGCCACAATGGAAAAAGATATCACTGCTCACAGGAAAATGTCAGGAAAGCAAAACCTGATGTGGCGGGTGAACAAAGCCAATGTATAGTATGTTTCACCCACAAAGCTCCTGTAAACACGTGAAGAGACACTTACTTCATTAAAAAACAGGCTGAGTTCTAAACTTCACAATGAAATGCCCCACTTACAGCTGGATGTTACACCTCCCATCTAATGACTCCCTGCAATAGAATGTGCTGCTGCAGATTTTGAAAGCCCACTGTTCCCCAGACTGGCTGGTACTGAAGGCAGTTAATGCAAAGGACTTCAAGGAAAAATCATTCCTATCTGAAGCATGACAAAAAAGATGTGAACCCTTGTTACACAAACTTCAAAAGAGCCCACACCACTTCAAAGAGACTTATAAAAATAACTCTGGTCACATGCTGAGCCCAGGGAGACAGATGGCTGTGGGGGGGATGAAGTGGCCTCCCATTATGATGAACAGAAACATGCACAGTAATAGTAAAAGACTGTTTTCATTTTAGGCATTTTGCGCAGCCATCAGACTGAGGATTGATTTTAATGTTATGCAATTGTTCATGTAATTTACAGGTGGTTTTGGGAATATAAATTGTATTTTCCTCAGACTCTGGGAACTGTAATGGCCAGTTAGACTAGGTTTCTGGTCTGGCTGATCTGGACATGTGACAAATGCAAAAGTGGATGAAAAGATGTAAAATGAAATTGGGAATATGCTTGATGACTTACATATTCATAAATGTTGTACATTTTATGAAAATGACAAAAATGTGACACATGGCCATACTACATCATACAGATTTGGTGGTTGGCTTATCTAATTCCCCATGGTCAACTGAAACAGAATATATGTTTTATATGGCAGTGGCTAGTACAATTCTGAAGTTAGGATACATGACTAGTTTTTGGCAAAAAGTTGAAATGAAAACAAAGGATTGTAGTAAGGGAGAAAAGACAGATGGTACTCCAAAATCCTTAAACCAATCCTCATTGGGGGCGGAGAGAACGAGAGAAACTGTTCAATCCTGGCGGCAGGGATTATTGAAGGGTACTTCCCCTAGATTGGAAAATTAGTTATGTCATTGCTGCTACAAAAGGGGGACTGTACTAGGACAGAAGGACACAAAAACCAGGAAAGACATAAAAAGGAGGGCCTGAGAGAAGGCTGCTGAAACTTACCATCTTTGAGAGTGCAGTGAATAGACCCTCGCCCTTTCTTTCCAGAGTGTAGTGAGATCCAGCTGGCTTTCCTGAATCTTAAACAAAGGCTTGCTGTGTAAGTAGCAATAACCCCAGCCTTCAATTGCATAAGCCACTCATTTTTGTAGCAGTGCATTTAATATTTCACCACTGAAAACCCCAAATTGCCAATGAAGTCCAGCCATCTCCCCATAGAAGACTCTCTGTTGATCCAGAGTGGGATCGAGCGGTTGCCCGTAGCCCTGTGCGGCTTGCTGTGAGGCTGCCATCCAAGCCCCGTTGGGCTTCAGTAAGCGTCCATTGATTATTGCATTCTGCCACTGTTTGTTTTGTTGGCGCTCCGTGCGCGCTTGTGCTGCCCCTTGCCCCCCTCCCTCCTCCTCACTTCCTGGTCCGCCTCTGCCCTCTCCCTTCCCGCCTCCCTGCCCGCCCACCCCCCCTGTGATTGGTTGACTTCGTAGGCCCTCCAGGACTACAGGACGACCGCTCTCCACGCTCGCTTCTTTGTTGAGCCAGAGCGGGATCCAGCGGTCGCCCGTAGCCCTGTGCGGCTTGCTGTGAGGCTGCCATCCAAGCCCCGTTGGGCTTCAGTAAGCCTCCATTGATTATTGCATTCTGCCACTGTTTGTTTTGTTGGCGCTCCGTGCGTGCTTGTGCTGCCCCCTGCCCCCCTCCCTCCTCCTCATTTCCTGGTCCGCCTCTGCCCTCTCCCTTCCTGCCTCCCTGCCCGCCCACACCCCCCCTCCCCTTCCTCTCCTTCTGCCTTAAATCCCACCCCCTGGGCAGCCCCCTGCCCGGCTGCCCCCTCGGCTAAGGGCCCCTTAGGCAAAGTGCGGCTCCTACGGTTGCGGCTCCCTGTGTGTCTGCAGGTGTCTGCAGGGGACGTCAGGCGCCGGTCCGCCTTTTTCTGGTTAGCTCCACCTGCTCGCCCACTAACCTACACCACTTCAGTGTGATCCGTCAATTGTGGTAAACTAGGGGTTTTTTTTCTCCCCTCGCAGGACTCTCAATCTTAGGTGGCCTCTACACTGGGTACCTACTCGTATTTACCGTTACTGTTGCTCTGTACTTGTGGTAAACTAGGGCTTTTTCTCCCCTCGCAGGACTCTCAAACTTAGGTGGCCTCTACACTGGGTACCTACTCGTGTTTACTGTTACTGTTGCTCTGTACTTGTTGTAAACTAGGGCTTTTTCTCCCCTCGCAGGACTCTCAAACTTAGGTGGCCTCTACACTGGGTACCTACTCGTATTTACTGTTACTGTTGCTCTGTACTTGTGGTAAACTAGGGCTTTTTCTCCCCTCGCAGCACTTTCAAACTTAGGTGGCCTCTACACTGGGTACCTAACTCGTATTTACTGTTACTGTTGCTCTGTAATTGTGGTAAACTAGGGCTTGCCGCTTCATCCCTGTCTGCTTGCTCTCGTCTGTCTCCCCCCCTCCCTCCCTATTCCATGGTGCTCTCTATCTCTCCTATCTTCTCTAACTGCTTCTCCACTGACTATCCTGCTCTCCTCACTAAATCTGGTAGGAAAAAGTTTAAAAAGGATCCTGGTCTCCAACCCAGGCCTCCCTATCGCTGACACCTACGCCAGTGCCTCTTCCAAGGAAACTCTTACTGACATCCTCTTTTTCGTGCCTTCCCCTGACCAATGGACCCTTCATATGGTCTCTGTGCGCTCTCCCTTCTCCTCTTCTCCCATTAATGGTGGCACCCGTTGGGATGTCCTCTTGGCCCCCTTCCTCTCCTCTAAGGCCATCATTAATGTCTACGCTAAAGGGACCGTTTTGGTCCAAGGCCCTCAGGCCAACCTCCACCTCTTTGATAGACGCTTCCCGCGCCTCATCAACTTCCTTTCCTCTCCTGCTGTCCCCTCTTCCCTGTCCTCGGCTACCTTGCCTCCGCCCTCTCTCTGGCTCTGGCTCCTTCTTCTTCACCTCCACAGGGCGTACCTGTGATCTGTACCCCTCCCCGGAAGTCCTTCAAAGATGACAACCTTCTCCACATTGCCACTCTCAACTCTCGCTCTGCCGTCAAACATTCCTCTGATATCTGTCACCTTCTTGAGGAACTGGACCTTGACATCCTCGGTCTCGCTGAGACATGGTTCACGGCCAGCTCTGTCACCAGCTTTGACACACTCCTACCGGAATGTTACAAGATCCTCTCCTTGCCCAGGCCCAACCGTGCTGGGGGGGTGTGGCCCTTATCTTCCCTGAGTGGATTCCTGACACTGTCACTCCTACGCAGACCTACTCCTCCTTTGAATGCCTTGTCTGCCGACTCTCTCTCTCTCCTAGCCATTCCCTTACAGTCGTGGCTACTATCTATCGGCCACCTGGTCAAATTTCCGCCTTCCTCTCCTAGTGGGCTGACTTCTCCTCCTCACTCCGGTCCTCAACCACTCAACTCCTCTTTCTTGGAGACTTCAATATCCATCTCGATGCCTCCTATCCTCCCTACGGACTCTTTCGCGACCTCTGCGACTCTCTCTCACTCTCTATTCCCCCATCTGGGGCGACCCATTCTGCAGGGCACACTCTCGATGCTATGATCTCTTCTGACCTTCCCCTCTCTGTCCCTCTCTCCACTCCTCTCTCCTGGAGTGATCACTTTCTCCTAACCTCCCACCTCACCTTCCCTACCCCACAGGCAAAGCCACCCTCATCACTGCCACCCACCTTCACGGTTATCTGACCCATGAAGCACGTGTCAGTTGAGGCTTTCGCTACCACCTTCTCGCTCCCTGCTCCCCCTTCGGCTGACTCCCACCCTGACACAGCCCTCTCTACTCTCCACTCTGCTATATCTGATACCCTCGATATCCTTGCCCCTGTCATGAGGATCCGCCTGAAGCCCAAAGCCAAATGTAACTCCTGGTATAACTCGGATCTTGTCACCCTTAAACGCAAGTGCAGAGTGGCAGAGAGGAAATGGTGTGCTTCATGTTCATCCTCGGACAAACTGGCCTGCCGCCTGCTCCAAAGGCAATACCGGCTCTCCGTTCTCACTAAGAAGAGAGCCCTTATCCAAGCTCGCATCTCTGCGGCATCTAACAATTCGGCCGAACTCTTTAAAATCTGCAAGGAGCTGGCCAACCCTGCTGCAGTCTCCACCTCTCCTGTCCCCTACCTGGCCCTCTGCACGGCACTGGCCTCCCACTTCATTTCAAAAACTCAGGACATCCTGTCCTCACTCTCCTCCTATCACCTCCGCCCCTCTATTCCCTGCTCTCCCTCTGGCCCTTCTGCAGCGACCCCTCCTCCCTCCTTCTCTGCCTTTCCCCTTTTTTCTGCTGACGAGGTTTCAAGACAAGTCCGATCTATGAAAGTCTCGTCAAAACAGGTCCACCCCTGTTCCTCCAAAACTATCAAGGACCACATAGACTCCCTGGCCCCTGCCCTGGCTGACTTCTGCAATCACTCCTTCGCCTCTGGAGTCTTCCCTTCCCCCCTCAAGCACTCCCTTGTGTACCCCCTTCTTAAGAAACCCTCTTCCGACCCCTCCTGCCCAGCTAACTATCACCCAATCTCTATCACCCCCTTCCTGGGCAAGCTCCTGGAGAAACTGGCCATCTCCCAGCTTAATCTCCATGCTGAATCTGTTGGTAGTCTTCATGACCATCAGTCTGGCTTCAGAGCTGCCAGAAGCATGGAAACTGCTCTCCTGAACATCCGTGAGGACCTGCTCTCTAACCTTGACTCTAACACCCTCTGTGTTCTCATTCTGCCTGACCTCTCTTCTGCCTTTGACACTGTCAACCACACCATCCTGATTAACCGTCTCCGTGATAACCTGGGTATCACTGGTCAGGCTCTGGTGTGGCTGACCTCATTCCTCTCCAATCGACCCTCCCAGGTCCAACTGGGTTCCTTCCTCTCTGACATCTTTTTCTCTACCTGTGGTGTCCCCCAGGGATCTAACCTCTCCCCCTGGCTGTTCAACCAGTATCTGGCACTTCTTGCTCACCGCATCGCCACTCTCTGTCCCAACTTTCAGTGCTACGCGGATGATACCCAGCTCATTTTCAGGCTACCCTCAGCCTCCTCTTCCCCTTCCCTCATCTCTGACTGTCTCTCTGCTATCCAGGAATGGTGTGCCGCCAATGAACTCTGCCTTAATGCCAGTAAGACTGAGATTCTACTTATCGGCACACCCACTCCCTCCTTCCCTGCAGCTCTCTGGCCGGCCTCCCTTGGCCCTCTTCCTGCGCCTACCTGCAAAGCAAAAAAACCTTGGAGTCATCTTCGACTCCACACTCTCTTTCTCTCCTCACATATCTGACGTCTCTAACAAGTCACACTACCAGCTACACCTCCTCAGAGGTATCCTTCCCTTCCTCTCCTTCCCCCAGAAGCTCACTGTCTCCAGAGCCCTGGTTCTCTCGAGGCTGGACTACTGTAACAGCCTCTAACTAAATCGTCCTGCCTCTACTCTCCGCCCTTTGCAACTTATCCAGAACAGGACTGCAAGACTTGTCCTTGGCCTCAAGCCCAAGGACCGTATCTCTCCAGGACTGAAATCACTACACTGGCTCCCAGTGGCTGCGAGGATTAAGTTCAAAACCCTCTGCATTGTCCACAAGGCCTTCTGGGGCCTTGGGCCAAAATACCTTCAACTCTCTCTTCCTAAAATATCTTCCTTCTCAAGCTCTTCACTCATCCACCTCCAACTACCTCAAGGTCAGCCGCTTCTCCAAGCAACGAGCTGAGGGTAGATCTCTCTCCGCAGCTGGGGCCTCCCTCTGGAACAGCCTTCCTGCCTCCCTGAAACTTGAGGAGAACCATCTCCGGTTCAGGAAGCGCCTTCCTCTTTGCCTCCGCTTTCTCTCCCTCTCTCCCCTGCTAAAAACACTGCACCTGGACTGAATCTGCTACCGGGCCACTCTCCGATCTCTGTCCTAGGCCCAGCCACTCTTCCCTCAACTGCCTACCTGCACTACGGGACTGTCTCTGTATCCTACAGCCCCTTCTCCCGGCACTTACCTTGCACTTGCCACCAGCTGGCCCTATTATTTATCTTGTATTCTACTAACCATGTCCTGCACTTTTCCTTGCACTTGCCACCAGCTGGCCCTATTATTTATCTTGTATTCTACTAACCATGTACAGCACTTTCCCCCTCTCCCTTCCCCTTGCACTTTTTCCCAGTCCCCTCTACACTTGCACTTGCGCGATCTGAATGACACCTGGCCTAGTAGGATCGTTGTCTGTCTCCCCTTGTCCCCCCCCCTGCCTCGTCGCGCCTTGAAACACTTGTGTATAGGCACGTTACAAATGCCATATTATATCATATCTTGTTTACCTGTCTATGTTAGTATATTTCCTTTGAAAAACCCCTTAGTTGACTGTGTAAATCCTTAGTATTTTTCTAAGTAAATTCCCCCATTGAATTTCACGGATCAAGATTGTTGAAATTCGAAACTAACCATCCTTGTCTAGTGTTTTTATTTGTTATAGTCATTAAAGTGTTGCCTGAAAAGAATTATTCCTATTGCAAGCTGAAAACCGAATTTGTCCCTGTGTTTAAATTAAGCCCTGCTAAGCGAATTTTCATTTGCCAGTGTCATTCCTATTTGCATCTGTCCTCTTAAACCCGAACTGTTGTTCCCATTGTGAGTAATCTCTTTGCCCAAAGTCTACCTATTAGTTTCCCCTGTCATTTTAACTAAAAAGCGATTTTCCTATGTGCCTTTCTCATTGTTGCAAGCATGTGTCATTTCCAGCCCCAGTAAAATTAAGGTGATTCCTATTTTCGTTTTTCTAAAACTTTCTTTTCATCCTTTAAAAAGTGTTTTTTCTAGAGTTTATCCCTTCCCGAATCCGATTCGGAGTGCAGATTTAGAGTTGCATTTCCTTCATGTTACATTGCTCATAGCTTGCCTGTCACTTCACAGCCCCAGCAAAATTAGTGTGATTTGTCTTTTCGTTTTTCTAAAAATGTCTTTTAACCTTGGAAAACTTGTTGTTCCTTGTTTATATCTCTTCCCCTGCTATAACCTGATCACGGATTCTGAATTGCATTCCCTTTATTTATTTATTTTGTCTCATGTGTTGCCTGTATTAAAAATCGAATTTCCTAAGTGTGCTAGTTAGTCTGTTTTGAAGCCCCATTTGTCCTTTAGTGTAAGCAGCCCGAAGTACCCTTGTGTGTTGTCCCATAGCAGTAGTAGTGAATCATTGAAAATCAATTTTCCATTGTTGCAGGGGGGAGTGCTTAACTGTTGGTGCTATCACTTTGTGGTAAATTGTTCTTTTTCTGTTCTGCCATTAAAAAAACGGAATTAACTATTATAGTATATTTTAACCTGGTGGTTTGGTAGAGATTGTAGCATTTTGTGTTGTCACAACATTGGTGGCTGTGCAGTTGGTTGATTTTCCTTTTTCAATAAATAATAAATTAATACATATCTTATTGATACACACTAGCCTGGTTCCTAGTCCACTGTGACATGGGGTGTTTATGGAGGTTGGGTGCGAGACGGGTTGGAGGCATGCTCAAAAAGAATCCATAGTAGATTAAAAATAAAAAACGTTTTATTGTGCGCCACATCCATTGTAGGGCGAGGAGTTCCGTAGCCGGCGTGTGCCGTGTAATAAACTGTGACACCTTGAACTAAAATGATGCCATTTTACACAACTGACTTGGAAAATATGAAAATCCCATATCGCAATATAAACATTTTAAAAAACAAAATGTTATAGAAACATATTATTCAACATGGGAATGATTCTAGCTTCATTGTCTCCACCATCAAGGAAAGTCTACAAATACCAGCATACTAATGGATGTGATCTTAAAAGATTTCAGATAGGTTTCTCTTTTGCATTGCTAAGCTTTAAATACACCCCAAACACATGTTTGTGCAATGGTATTTAAAAACATGCAGAAAAACCTTTGAATTATACAAAAAAGAAAACTGTTTTGTTGTCACATAAGCAGACCTTAAAATATGCTTGTAAGAAGACTGCAATATCTGGTCTGCGCTCTTCTGTTTAGAACTCCTTCCACTCAAACGGCCTACATGATAGGAAAGATCAGGTAATTGGCCAAACAATGCCACCGGTATGTGAGAAGAAAACATTTTTATAGAAGGCAGTACAGTACTGTCCGTGATCTAAGGTTTGTCCAAGATCGCTGTATCATCTGCTGGCAAAGCCAGGATCCAATCATGAATGCTTTGGTTCCACAGTCTGGAATTTGGATACATAAACACATCTAACACATTATTGTCATCACTGGAGTTGCCTGCCTAGGTTTTACAACTCCCCATTTAAACAAACCAATTTCTAGACCATCACCATACTGACAGTATGTTAGTTTCTATAGCAACCGCTATCTAATGCAGGTACATTGGTGATGATAACATCTGGAGTGCTATAGAACAAAGTACATATACATGCAGGCTTAACAACTTCATACATTGGAAACGCTGAGTCTGCCTAGCTGGAATTTGTTATTGTAATCTTGCATGTGAACGCATATCTCTGCAATGAGTGCTTAACACACTGAGCTATCCTCTGAACCATCGGGACACTCAAATGTTTCAACATGTATTTCAGCTTTGGCTATTACACATGATCAATATCATCCCCACAGAAAGTTGAGAATGCTACAGGTGTTGTGCCACACAAACTATGTATACCACAGTGAACATAGCATTACAAAACAAAATGTCAGACCATTACAAGGCATTGTCTAAGCAGAACCATCCGACTCATACCCTGTCTAATTTCAAACACAGCAACTTTCCCAAATTTTCATTTACGGAAATCACAGAAGCAGATGACATAAACATCCTTAAACATCTCAAACCATCACAATGCAAGGGCAATGTGTGCCCCCTCAAAATCATCAAGGAATGTGCTGAGCCACTTGCTCTTCTCCTTACCGCCTTCATCAACGTCTCATTCAATACAGGCACAGTCCCTGACAGTCTTAAAGAGGCCTGGGTGCGCCCACTCTTAAAAAAACCAATGCTAGACCCCCCTCAACCTAATAACTACCAACCCATAACGACCATCCTGTTTCTTCTTAAAATATTAGATAATGCCGCCCACAGACAAATCCAACTGTACCTTGAAACAAACTCTATTTTAGGAAAAAGACAGTTGGGTTTTCGCAAAGGGCACGGAACTGAAACCGCCTTATTAGATTTAACAAACCAAATCACCCATATCCTTGACAAGGGCAAGCCTGCCCTCCTCCTCCTCCTAAACCTCTCAGCGACGTTTGATCTGGTTGATCACAATACCCTCACCAATCATCTCATGCATGCTGCGCACTTATCCAATCATGCAGCGACCTGGGTCACCTCCTTCCTAGAAAGCAGAGATATGAAAGTGTTCTCCAATATAGCAAATGCAGAGCACATTATCATTCACTGTGGTGTCCCCCAGGGATCCTGTACTGCCCCCACTCTTTATAATCTGTTCACTAAGCCACTCTTTGATAAACTGGATGCACTTGGGATCACATACACAAACTATGCTGATGACACCCAGGTGCTCCTTCTCCTTACAGGGATCTATCACCAAGACGCTACAACCCTACAGCAAATTTACTCCACCATCCAAGCCTGGATAGCCACTAACAGCCTTTGCCTCAATGGGGACAAGACATAAATCCTCATTCTTGGTCAAAAGTCTACATTAGCCAATCGTGACTCGTTCTACTCTAATTTCCGTATCGACAATTGTGTCATCCCAGTCTTATCCTCTTTTAAATCTCTAGGGGTCCACATTGATGCTACACTATCCATGGATAAACTAGTCAGCGCCATTGTCTATGCCTCCGCCCTGAGCACTAAACATATTAATGCTATAAAGCCGTTTCTAACCAAGGACAACTGCCTCTCCATTGCCAGAGCTACTATAGGACACAAGTTGGATTACTGCAATGCACTCCTAGCTGGCACCTCCAAAAAAACCTAGCTAGACTCCAAACTACCCAAAATAACTCACTCAGAGCAGCACTTAGTATACCTAAAAGAGACCACATCACACAAGCAAAAAAGACTGTTCACTGGCTCCCAGTCAAATACTGCATTACATTCAAAATTCTCACAATCACACACAAATGCATCAACCTCTCAGCACCCTCAAACCTATCAGACACACTATCCAGATCACACTCAACAAGGCCTAGTAGACTATGCTGCACTAACCAACTCATGGTACCAAACAACAACAGGGCTAAGGCAGGAGGGATAGGTTTCCCTTATCTTGCCCCCAAGCTATGGAATGCGCTCCCTACTGCTCTCAGAGCTGAAACGTCTCTCTATGCCTTCCGCTAAAATCTTAAAACGCTCTCTTCAACTGTCTACACTCACATACCCACTATCTGTATATTTCCTCTACTAAGCATACGATCTATTCCTAGAATGCTTGTCTGTATTTTTGTATGTAACTAAGCTATAATCACCCACTGTAACAAGTGCCACGATGCCCCTGGGCTGCTGTGAGTGCAACAAATGTGAATACATAAATAAATAAAAGATCAGAACAAAAATGTACTTGTCAACAACAGACAGAAAATAGGTTTTGCCTTAGAAGCACACCATAGAAAATCCTGATGTGTGATACTTAATTGTGTTGACTTAGGTAAACTGACTTTTTTTTTTTAATAAGACTCCTTCTTGGGCGCCCTGGGCAAGTGCCCCTTTTGCCCTCCCATAGAGCCATCTCTGCATGGAGCAAAAATCAACATTTACCCTTTATCTTGTTGTTTAATACTGCATTCTTCTGAACTACTCATATTAGAAAACTGTGGCATCATCAAAAACTGATTGTCAATGATGAGCTATGTTGATGTAATGTTTATTGTTGAAAGACACACATACATATCGGGAAAAATGTAAAGTCAGTGTTCCATCATTGGTTTGCTGAACTAAGCATAAGTATAGATAGATATTGATTACAAAATAACCTTGCAAGCTCTACTAATGCACTCAATATTTATATCCACGTTAATTGTTTCATTTTAAATAGGAGAATGACCATGCAATTTAAAACACTAAATCAGCTTGTTGTTACTGTAGGTTAAGAAAATGTGTCTTAACAAGTGTAGCTTTGTATTGAATAATATGCTTGCAGACATCAGGTTCTTTAAACTATAAAGTTATAATAAACACAGGGATGTCAATAGGTTCAACATCTAAGTAATCTCTCTGCCATGTTATATCATAAGCAGTCTTTTCATGGTTCACAAAGTTACTTGTCTTGGTGATGCTTATAATGCAGCAACAATTCACTTAAATGATACAGAGCGATTCTGTCACTCTAGAAATTCATATGTGTGGTAAAATATAGAAACGTTTCTCTAAGAAGGGGTCTGTTTTTAAGCTCTCAGACCAGGGGAGCGCTGCCAACTGTTAGGTCAAGTACAGTTTAGTGGCCTACAGTGCAGTGGCTCCAGCCCTCAAAGCAGCAGTCCCAACCTCAAGAGCAAGTAAACTCAATGCCAACCACCTCCCCATCACACATTCTCTCATATATATATATATATATATATATATATATATATATATATATATATATATATATATATATATATATACATATATATATATATATATATATACATACATATATTATAGGCTGGTGGTCTCTGCTCTATTGTTAAGGTGAGTTGGACTCCTATAGGAAACTAAAAAGAATGAGGAGCCATTTGGCCCTAGGGCTGTTATATTACATTTTTAATTCTGTATTAATTTCTGTATATAACACTCTGACAAGTCACAATAAAATGACAATAACCGCTTGCTTATTTTAAGTAGAGTGTGTATATGATATACTTAGAGTTATTATACATGCCATTATAAAATGGCCGCCAGGTTATTAGATACCTTGCATGTGAACTGAAAGTGAATCATGTGACTGTGAAAGTCATGTGACCTGACAGAGTGTGCAAATAAAAGAGGGCCATCATACAGCAATGCAAATTTCGTCTGACGAAGTCCCCGAAAGAGGGATGGAACTCGTGGCATTTACTTTACATGGCAGAAGCTGAGATAAATTGTTAAGACCATATTGGTTTATGTTTTAAATCATGCATTTGATATGTGATTTTAATGGTTAAAGAATTATGAAAGTTTGTCTTCACCTTACAAAAGACTGGATGCTCTCATATATTGGTGTTCATCACAATATGCTTTTAGACTATGCCAGCTATCTATAGCATGGGTGAACACATTTGTTAAAAAAAAAAAATATATATATATATATATATATATATATATATATATATATATATATATATATATATATATATATATATATATCACTACAAAAAAAACTTTGTTGAGGGGACGTTATGGTTAAGTTGCCCTACCAAAAACCTGTGTAGTTCACTAAAAAAATAATTTCAACCTCCCCTTTCTGGTTCAAATTAAAACCGAAAACCCCCTGAAATTCGAAAGTTATGGTAACCTAAGCCCCCAAGCCTGCCACCGCCCCTGTGCACTGCTACCACTAACACCCAGACCATGAAAGATGTCATCTCAAATGTCACTGATGACATCACTGACAACGTCACATGTTTAGCCTCTTTGTTTTTTTTTCGAGCATGGAAAGCCATGACTGTGTGGTGTCCTGTCAGGGAGAAGACAGTCTTACTAAAGTGCGCATTTCAGAGCACACCTACTGAACTTTATGGACCAATCCCTAGCTCCGCTCATTCTCATTTGCATGCGTCTTCACCCCTGAATCCCCGTTGGTGAAACGCGCTGGCTGAGAAGTACCGCCATGTTCGTGGACATGTATAGGATCAGAGCGTGACGATGGTACATTAAAGTGTCATTCCCATTTTTCCCCTTTAAGATGGGCTCTGAAAAGAGCTGTTTTTTTATTTTTGGCCAGATACCGTACAGACATCTGTTATTTTATCTATTTTTTGTATTTTTTGTCCTTGCTTTAATCCTACAACCATTACAGAACCTTCTCTAAAGCAAGCCTTACGTTCCAAAAGAACATCGCATTTCCCAAAGAAAATAGCGCAACACCATCTGCTTCAAATTAATCTGCATTGCTTGAAGCAATGTTATCGTGGCTGCAGAAAAACATACCAGCTCGTATCATGAATGCATGCATGCCGCGATTGATGATGCACCTCCCAATACTTTGGTCTGGACAGAAAACAGAATTGTTGTCCCATTTTATTCTAGGCAGCAAAGCAGAAAAAATTACTTTAGTTGTTGGGAAGATGGTCATGAGTGCTTCAACCAACTGTGCCAAATCGGCCAACAAAGTATGTGAACTCACGTATCCCAAATGGGAAGCACCGTAGTGCAAAATTACCACGTGAGGAGCGGTCATTGTACGCATGTCTCTGCAAACTTGCAGAATTGCTGCAGCATTGCCATCAGTGTGAGCGCTCCACACCACCTCTACTCCTTTGAAATGGTGTGCCACATGCCTACTCTCGGCATAGTGTTATAATCCATGCACGGAAATTTCTCCAATCACCAAAACCCTGACCCTCTGCACCTCTGCAATCTTCACTGTACGCACCGTCTTTCCACACAAAAGAGTAATGTGAACATCAGATTGGCTGATGCCTACAGTCCCCTTTCCATGCAAGATTTGCTGTGCGGCACGTAACTCTTACCCAGTCCTTCCACCCTTTCCACAGCGGTAGCAAGTCGAGTCCCTCATTGGACACAACTAAGCAGTCACACAACCATCCACCAATCATATTGAAAATCGCTAATTCTAACTCCGTCATCAATATTGCGTACTTCAAAATTACTGTCGATGATTCTGAATGGAAGTCACATATCATTGCAAAGCACCTACTTCATAAGCTACTGTGCAAGTATTGCGAATTTCTACGTACAGCTCCATGCATGCGCACATGCATGAGTATATAATACAGGTGTGTATATTGTAATCAGAGAACATGTGCAACCCTTATGATTCAATTTAGACAAATTAAAGACGCTAAATGTGCACAGGCAATACATACCAACGTTCCCCCTTTTAAGTGCAAGATGTCCGATTTATGATTGACAAACTGCACGACTGCTTACTGTCTTCCGCAAAACCTATACAAACGTTGCAAGCATGCCTATTTAGGGCAGAGCTCAATTTTGTATGTGAAAATGTCAGAGTTGTGTACTGTGTACGGGCTACAGTAATGCTACTTGCAATGTAATCGTATGAGAAAAGTAAGCGCTCCCGATTGCTGTGGTGACATCTCCCTCTGAGGGTCTCCCGATTTTTCGGCATTGTGCTTTTAATTTGCAAGTAGAAAATGTTTCCCCATCTACTACTGTGCCCTATCGCTTACACACATCTCTCCTATACATAGTACACCGTGTAAAAAACAAGGCATTTCAATAAACTTAAAATTGTTAGCAATTTTGAAGGACTTCCAAGTACCATATTGCAAATGCCATGGAAAGACTGCACAGAGTGAAGTGAAATGCACACATGCACTGGGTTGAAATATGAAAGTAGAATGCTGTGACGATAGAAGAACAATTAATGTGTGCAGTATCATCACTTCTGTAAACACACTAGGTCATTGATTTTGTTTTTTTACACCGCAGTGAAGACTACTCTCCTGAGAATCAACAGCATCTACACTGCAGACGACATACCTGAAGAAACCTGGTTATTTTGCAAAAAAATGTAAGTACAGTACTACCTTTATATTGCAACTACTCCTCAAAGAGGCTGTGTGGGTTGTTTATTTTGGGCCCCAAAGCAAACATTGATTTCTAAACCATTCTACCTACAAATATCCATTTATTGAACAAAGAATAACAGGCAGAATGGCTCACAAATCGCTGTGTGTTTGGAACTGAAATAACATACGTAATCCTTAGAAGGTTAGATTTAGAAAAAAAGTTGCTGTTGCAAGTTTATGGCATTTCGTTCATTAATAATGGTTTTCGCCACAAGTAGGCCACTTTGTACTCTCATCTGAAGCAGATTCTATTAGTATAGAAACAATAAAGTAGCCTTACCAAATCATTGCACGAGTCCAATGCACATTGACACACCATGACAAAGACCTTCCCCATCAGACTCATGCACACAGCACACAGACATTGGACAACAGACCAAAGTATACCTTTTTTTTTCAACAGATACCAAAAAATGCCTACCAAAAAGCAACTCCGTAAAAAGGAACATAAAAGTAGAGCAAATAAAAATAAAAGTGCCCAATGTAAGCATCCACCTGTTGTAGAGTTTGTAGAGAATGTTGGAACAAACTAGCTAATGCAGTTGGTTAGCAAAACAAAGGAAGTCTCAACTACCGAAACTTTACCTCCTCCATCAAAATGTGTCACAAAACACAAAAATGTTGTCAAAAAAATGACTACCAGTACAGCTAACAATGCTCCTAATAATCCTGATAGTGTAACAAGAACGCATTGTAAAAAAAGTATTTTATCAAAAATGTTTCGTCACAGAGTCTTTCAGAATCTACTAAGAAGAGGAACAAAATCATCCTCACCCGTTAAAACCTACCGTAGAAGGTTAATCCTACAAGGTCTCGTAGACAGTGCAAACCTTCTCAAAAGGAAGTTGTTTATATTAGTGTTAAATAGGATGAAAGCACTAACAAAACGAAGTACTAAACTACAAAAGAAACTGAGCAATAAACGGAATGTGAACAAAAATAATTTCTTACATGTTTGTGGTGGTGAACGGAGTCACACAACAACCACAGAACCATATTTTAATGAAGGAGCATACAAACAAAATCAAACAAACACAATTGCCATCCATAGCAGTGGACAAGGGTATGAGAAAATCAATAATACCATCATGGAACAAAAAACACTGCTTACAAATGTATAACCTGAAAACTCAGAATTACCTCTCGATTCAGCAGAACCACACCAAGCAGTATACAAATGGCTGCGCACATCAATGTGTACCATTCCAAACAAAGCGTTCAAATCTTTACGCCAGTTCCTCAATCAATATGTAAAAGGTAAAGAGAAAAGTAAAATGAAAGTGCTGCAAAATATGGATATTTGTCGAGTGCGGAAATACAAAGGACTAAAAGGACATTCATTAGCCTGCATTTATGGGCCTATTTGCAAAAGCACCTTCCATGATATCAAAAGGATATCAATACATCATTCCAATGTAAGAAATCTAGTGTATAAAATATACTATGCAAAAAGTCCAGCTTCAGAATTAGGCAACTTAAATACCACTCTTCTGCATGGTACACCCAAATACTTACAAGAAGAAATTGACCATATTCAGAGAAAGTATTTTGGAAGTGAGAGACACTTACAAAATGCAACAGTTTTAGAACA
This sequence comes from Ambystoma mexicanum, assembly GCF_040938575.1. NCBI lineage: Eukaryota > Metazoa > Chordata > Amphibia > Caudata > Ambystomatidae > Ambystoma > Ambystoma mexicanum. The sequence goes on from NC_090932.1 coordinate 800,431,137, forward strand.
TAGTAGCAACAATTCCGCACATAGCAACCTTCTACTACACACGTACAGAAAAGAAATAGTAAAATTTTAAAGGTCATCGGCTGAAGTACCAAACCATGTGTGTGTGTATTGCCGTAGAACGTTTTACAAAAGGAACACAAAAAATGTGGACATAGCATACAAAATAGAAGACAATGAAGATTCTAAATGGTTTGAATTAGCTCTCTACCTTTTAGCAGAAAACAAATATGAACTAACTGAACGCCTAATATGTTGCAGTTACTGTACTACAAAATTAGACAACAACCACACTCCTTCACGTGCTATTACAAATAATTTGGAATTGTTTCCATTACAAAAATCCTGCAGCAGCTCAATTTGTATGAGAGCATAATAATTCAAACAGTTCACCCATTTCAAGCAATTATACGCCTTCATCCAAAAACAGCAAAATTACCTTCCTCTGAATTGGTGAAAGGCATTTGTGGCAAAGTAGCGTATTTACCATTAGATCTAACGGAAAAGGTACACAGTCTAGGAGTGGAACGATCAATAGAGCATTCTTTAATAGTCTTGGTAAATGAAGTACCAACAAAGGACAAAAGAAATTGACAAAAATTAGTAGACTTACACAAAGTTAGACAAGCATTGCAATATCTAAAAGACAATAATGAGTACTACAAGGAAATAAATATTGATGAAAGCTTAAGGGAAACAACTGAAATAATTCAAGAGCCATCAGAAACTGGACAATTTGAACTTCTGGATCCTGCTACAGTATCCACTCTTTTGGACCATTACACAATTCATCCATTGCATTCCAAAGAAAGCATAGATGATGCACTAGAAACTTACCAAATGCGACAAACCAAAGGGTCACCAATGAGTATATGGGAAAAAAGTATAGAAGCACATGCTTTTCCATTGCTATTTCCTACTGGCAAAGGTGGAAGATACGATTATAGACCCACTCAGATTGGGACATCAGAATACCGTTCATTACGAATGTATTCGCAAGATCCCAGATTTAGACAAAATGTAGAATACATATTCCTCCTACTCTATGAAAGTGAATTAGCAACACTATGTTGCGGAGTTGCACACATTCTTAAATCTGGTACCCACTTTCAAAATATGTCAGCTACGCAGTTAATACAAAAAGTACAGGAAAAAGATCAGGTTTTACAATCAAGTATAACAAATTTGTTTGCAAACATGCGTGGTACAAAGGAATACTGGTTCCGATGGCACCGAGACGTGCGTTGTATGATCAGAAACCTAGGACCACCGGCTTGGTTTGTTACGCTAAATTGTGCCGAATATGCATGGGAAGATTTACATGAGTTCCTACGCATAGCAAACAGCAACAAAAATAAAATAGATATGTTAACACCTGGAGAAATTTGTTCTCTAGATCCAGTTAATGTGTCAAGATATTTCCATCATCGTTTCATTGCCATGCTACACTTATTTGCAATAAAACTGTTCCTCCCCTTGGAGAAGTGCAGCACTTCTTTTGGAGAAAAGAATATCAAGTGAGAGGAGCCCCACATATTCACATGCTGTTATGGATCAAAGGTGTACCGAAATTTGGTCACGACAGTGACAGCACTGTTTTGCAGTTTATACAAATATGTCACTTGTGAAATCCCTTCTGAACAGACACATAGTGAGCTGCATGGGCAGATTTTACAATTTCAAAGACACAAATGTGGCAAATATTGTCGCTGCAAATACAAAAACAAAGGTGAATACTACACCAAATGCCACTTTGGTTTCCCTAGACCAGTTACAGAAACAGGTGAAGTAAACAACTTCATGTCTTCAGTTCGACATAGTGTTAAAGGTAAATCACCTAAGAACACGTATTACATAAAAAGAAGGGAAAAATCAAAATATATCAATGATTACAATGCAATCATTGCCCTCTTATGGAATGCAAACATAGATGTGCAGTACATTGCAGACAATTCCACTGCTGTTGCACGATATGTTACAGCCTACTTAACAAAAGCAGAAAAAACAGAGCTTCAAGACCTCTGGGATAACCAAGCATCAGACAAAACAGCCTAGGCATAAAAATGCTCTCTCATAGAGAATGTGGCACCTATGAAGCAGCAGATCGTTTAACCGGTACTGCTTTGTATCGAAAATCAGACAACATAGTATGGCTCAGCCTCGGTCCTGCAAAATCTAGAAAAAGAGTGCTAAAATCATATGAGGACATAGAAACAATTGCCAGAAATGATCCCAACAGCTAAGACATTCTGAAAAACAATTTACTGCACACATACTATCCAAACAGGAGTAGCACTCTGGAAAGCATGTGTCTATACCACATAGCCCAAAATTTTGTATACAAAAATAATGTAAAACCCGATGAAAGTAAACCTAGATATAGAGTGACCAATTGTGAAGGGAGCTTAGTGAAACTAACCAAATAAAGCTTAATTAATCATGTAAAATTGTCATTAAAAAGTCCTCAACAGAAAGAACTATATTACATGTCTCTGTTACAACTTTTCAAATCATGGAGAAAAGAGGAAGACATACTAGATAACTATGACTGCTAAGAAGATGCTTTCGAAGCAAATGAGAGTGCTATCACCGATGTGAACATTACGCAGTACAAAACAATGTTACACAATGAGCAGCAACAGGAAGAAGAACTTCAGGCCCAACTAGATAAGGACTCTTCCGACAGTAGTCAACCTTCTGTAACAGGAGGTCAAGAACCACTAGGACAACCACTAATAGCAAATGAGGCTGAAGTATCTATGGCAGAAGTAGAAAACACCATGGGCCACATTACGACTCAGGCGGTAAGGGGTTTACGCCGGCGTAAACAGCGCCGACCCTTACCGCCTGAGTACGAGGTACCTTAGTGCCATGGCGGATTTAACACCTGCTTTTAGCAGGTGTTAAAATCCATGGCGCTAAGGGACCATGGAGTTAATTACGCCACCGTAATTTACGGTGGCGTAATTAACGCCTTCCCCGCTCCCATTATGCCCTATGGGGCAAAAATGGGAATGGGGAAGGGTAAATGGGGATTGGGGACTTACCGCCCCGCCAACCTCGGAATGGGGCGGTAAGTCCGCCAACCACCATGGCGTAAATGTAGTTTACGCCATGGTGGTAAAGTCACGGCCCAGGCGGTAACTTACCGCCTGGGTCGTAATGAGGCCCCATGTATCAGTATCAAGAAGATACAGAAGACTTCACTGTAGAACAAGCAAAACTTAACAACGATCAGCGCATCATTTCTGAAGACATAACAAAACAAATTGTACATGGTGTACAACACGAAAATAAAGAATGTACCTGCCAAAATCACAAACCTATTCTGCTGTACGTCAGTGGTGAAGCTGGATCAGAGAAACATTCTTAATCAAAATCATCAGCAAGTTCCTTCAACAATTGACAAACAACAAACTGTCAGCTGTTGTTACGGCCCCCACAGGTCTAGCTGCCTACAACATAGGCAGTGTCACTTTACACCGATTACTATTGCTTCCAGTAGAGCATCAAAATAAATTAGACTACTACAAACTTTCTGCAGAAGCTGCAATGGAATTACGCAGAGTATTAAAACAAATGAAAATGCTACTAATAGATGAAGTGAGCATGGTCTCCAACCTAATGTTGGCTTTGATTCATCTCAGATTGCAAGAAGTACTTAAAAGTAACAACGAAGAACTCTTTGCAGCGAAACACATTATCATTTTCGGAGATCTTCTACAATTGACACCAGTGAAAGGTGAACCGATTTTTAAAACCTTAGGCCACAAACTCTGCCGGAAAACTGTTGGTAGCATGGGTAATGTTAACCTTTGGCAACATTTCCAATATAGAGAATTAACTGAGAACATGCGGCAATCTGCAGATCTCACTTACGCCAACATCTTAAAAAGTATTAGAGTTGGTGTATTATCACAAGAAGTACAAGTTGTATTGAAAAACCGGCACATACATGCACTTTATGGCGACAATGCATGTGTAACTGATGTTATGGAACAAATAGCGCACAAAAATGTCAATTGTATGTCCTTAATGCCAACTCTTGCAAGCTGTTTCAAATTCAATTAAACAATGTTAAGTACAGAAATGCAACCAATACTGGAAATTAGCGCCACAGAAAAACTAGATGTACATGGTATGACAGTACCCATGTGTGAGCAAGCCACAACAAGACTAAATAGTCTAGAAAATTCAATCTCCAACCCAGCTGGGTTGGAAAAAATATTGAAATTATCCTTAAATTGTAGAGTAATGCTTAAACGTAACCTTCACGTAGAGCAAGGGCTAGTTAATGGAGCACTGGGCACAGTTGTTGGCTTTCAATCATACCCACGTGATAGCAACATTCAGTTTGTCAATATTCGCTATGATAAACTTTCAGTAGTGAAAAGGAAAGGGCGCTCAATTGCTCAATTCCTTCTCTTCAAAGACATGTATGTACGTAGAGAGCAATTTTCTCTAACTCTTGCATATGCAGTTACCATTCATAAATCCCAAGGTCTTACCCTAGACAAAGCATTGATAGATATATGAAACACAGTCTTTAAGAAGGCATGAGCTACGTAGCATTATCACGCTTACGTACACTTGAAGGTCTATTGCTAATGAACTTTGATGCAAGTAAAGTCAATGCTGATATTCCTTGCATTCTAGAATACAATAGATTGAGTTCACTGTATACCCCTCATCTGAAACAATACCCTGTTCCAGATAAAGTAAAACGTGGTAAAAGAAAACTAAATGAAACAGAAATGCAACAGAATCCAACAGCAAATTCCGGAAAGAAAAGAAAAGAAGCTAAAGTTTCATCAATTACCGCAAACATAGAAGAACCTACTAGGGAATGTAAACCAGGGACGTCGGCAAAGAAGCAACATTGATTTTGAAAAATGCACTCAGATACATAACTTGCTGGACCATTCAAATTTGCAAATGAAAGTGGGGTAAGTTGCTATGCAAATGTAGCAATGAATATTCTATTTCAATTGCCACCAATTGTTAACAATATTTACCTCCACAGTACAGACCAATTGTGTTTGCAAATGTTAGTGTTGCATAGAAATGCAACAAGCAATCCTGACAACACATACAGTGTTCATGGAATAAGGCAACAATTGGACAACTGTGCTGGAATGGTGAGATTCACTATGAACTCACAAGAAGATCCACAAGAATTTCTAATGTACATACTATTAGTGTTGGAAAACAAGAGCATACCTGTAAATGAAATCTTCCAGATTTTGTACATGTGGAAACATACATGCACTCTCTGTAGCAAAGTGATACAGGAAGAAATCCCAAATGAGCGATTTGTGTATGTTTCCATACCAAATTGTGAGAACATTCCTTTTCAGCAACTTGTACAAAATGCAAACCATGGCAGATTATGTACTATTTGCAATTCAGACAATCGCCCCACCTTACTGATACAATCACATAGTGCCTACATAATACTTATGCTTCTACGTTATAATGCAGATGGCACCAAAAACAACTGCAAACTGACTGGATTCACACACGGTCAAGTGTCACTTGGAAAGAAAACCTTTACAACAGTAGGTATAATCTACCATGCAGGAGCTACAACAAATCAGGTCACTACACTGCATACATTAAAAAGAATTGTGGATGGTTCGAACGTAATGATAGCACCATTACTCTAAAGCAGAGATTGCCTGCTAATCTTACAAATGCGTATTTAATGTTCTTAAAGCCAAAATTTACGAAATAATGGGTACTTCAAGATTTAAAAAAAAATTATGTGAAAGAATATAAACAGTTAGAATATGCCAACAGGTATCTAACTACCCAAGAGGATGTAAGAATAACACAAAGAAATGAATATCAGAGATCGTTGGGAACAAATGCACAGGTAGAATACGCCTACAGGTATCTAACTGTTGGTAAAAATCAGCAGGAAGGCAACAAACATAACAATAATCAGAAAGATGAAGGAAACGCTCAAAGGAAACAAGGAAGTAGTTAGTACCATAGTAAATTAAGTGTTTTTTTAATCCGACAAGGATTTTTTCCCCCGGACCCAAGGATTAGAAAAGCAAACACAGAAATTGAGGGCAATGCACAGTACACTGGTTTGTAAACTTAATATGAGGGTTAAAAAAAAGTAAATTGTCTATTAAGCAATGTAGTAAATTTTCAAAAAATGCAAAGACTAACATACCTGTTTCTTTTATCACAGAAATGGAAAAAGGGATACTTCCGCAAAGCACGATAACCATTTAAAAATTGTATGTGAATTCTGAACAAAGTAAGGAGTAAGTATATTGGCAGTCATTTCTACACATGCAAATCTACATGTCTAATCTATGGTACTAATATGCTGCAGTGCCTGTAGGCTGGCCCTTGCATCTTCGGTGTGTAACCTACCATGTACGCCTTACGACCAAGGAGTATAGGTCCTAGCCACAACCATCGCTGCATATCAAAACCATGGTCCTTGTAAATTAGCTACTTATAAATTTATTTCGGACCATCGTCTGCAGCCATGCAGGGAAGACATTAGGGCGTCCACACATCAAGCGCATTACACCACACCCATATTCACTTGTAACTCCACTGCTTATGACTTCAGTCTTGGGTGCATGGCCTTTGGGCAAGCAATCAAGAGTCTGGGTCCTGGCTAGAAACACCACAGCATATCAGAACCATTGTGCCTTGTCATTGTACTATGTACAAACTTGGTTTTGGGAGCATGGCTTTTGACCATGCTCCCAAAACGCTGCGCCCTCCCCACAACCATCTTAATGATGTTGCATAGTACAAGTGTACCAATAGCTGTGATGTGGTGCAGTAGTTTGTAGCCACAGGCTACAGAGGTGAGTTTGAGGCCATAGCATTATGAATGTATGGGTATTCAGTATTTAAAATGCATAGTTACTTACAACTGCAGTGCTTATTACTTTGTTCAAATACTCTGCATCCTGGCCACTACTACCACACCATATGACATCCATTGTGGCATATAAGTACAATATGAACCAATGTACTTTTGGGGGCATGGCCTTCGGCCATGCACCCATGATTGCAGCCCCTCCCCACAGCCGCCAGAGTGATGCACTACTACACCATACCGTACCCATTGTGCCTTGTAAGTACACTACATACAACTGTGCTGTTGGGTGCATGGCCTGCGCCCATGCACTCATGACTGCAGACTCTCCCCAGAGCCACCTGACTGATGTTCAATACTAGGGGTGTCTCTGTAGCTCTGAAATGCTGCACTGTTTGTGCGCAGGGCCTACAATTGTAGATGTATGGCCATACATTTCAATATATGGTTGTGAAGTGTCTTATAACTGCAGTGCTTACAAGTTTCCTGTTGGGTGCATGCTTGGGTGTATTGCATACAGCCTGCAACCATGCACCCAAAAGTACACATCTTGTCCACAACCACCGCACTACATGAAACCCATGTGGACTTGTAAATGAAGAAGTTATAGCTTTGTTGTTGGGGGCATGGCCTTCAGCCTTGCACCCAAGAGTACACACACTCCCCACAACCAGGCAATCGATACGCATTAGTAAGAGGGTATCGATGGGTGTGACATGCTGAAGTATTGGTGGGCAGGGCCTAGAGTAAGGTTTTGGAAGTAAGGCCGACTGCCATGCATCCAAGACTCTGGGCCCTGGCCTCAACCACCGTAGCATGTGCCACCCATGGCGGCGTACTGATGAATACAATAACCATAGGAAAAAGTATTGCAATTACGGCATGGTGTCAATTTCAATGTTCACTAACACCACACGTGTCCTTAGAACTGTTACAAGTTCCCCGTGCACTGCACAGACTGAAATACTGCCCTTGTTGGACACCTCATTTTCTGTGCGTACAAGGAAGCCATAGAAAATACATCTTCCTATAGAAACAGCAACTTAACCATAACTACACGGCCACGGCCGTGTAATATATATATTATATTATAGGGCGGTGGTCGCCGCCCTATTGTTCAGATGAATTGAACTCCCATAGTAACCTCAAAAAGTTCTATTGTTAATAACTTTTATTGATATTGATATTTTATTTGTATCGCGCTCATACACAAGTGTTTCGGAGCGCGACAAGGCAAGGGCGGGCAACAAGGCAAAAAACAACAATCTTACTAGGCGCAGTGACATTGAGAACGCGCAAGTGCATGGGAAAGGAAAAAAGGGGAAAGTGCAAGGGAGGGGGAGAGGTGGAAAAGTACTAAGCAAAGACATAGACATGAAGAAAAATGAAATGTAAATAAATAAATAATAAGAGCTACAAACAGTGGTAGTGCAGCCAGCAAGTGGCAAGTTCTAGGTATAAGGCAACAGACAGGGTGTGCCAGGCAAGTACAGAAAACAGGTGGGGGGGCTGTAGGGTTACAGATACAGATACAGACCCCAGTGCAAGGGATAGCCAGGAGGCAGTGCGGGTGGGTGCAGGGTGAGCAGGTACCTTGGCCCGAAATGGATTTGGCTGAAGTTCAGAAGTTAATTAGGGACACCCCCTCCTCCGCCTCACCAGACTACAAAGTTTAAAGATTTGTTAACATTTTTATAGTTATTAAGAATACAAAAAAAGAAAAATCAAAGTTACGGCCTACTTCCCATTAATTTTCCCATAGACAAACAAGTTCAATTTTTGCTGCACTACACAGTCCAAACCGCTGGACAGATTTGGACCAGGTCCAATACAACTTGGGCACAAAGGGTTGGATGCCTTTTTGTGGTTTGGGGTTATTTCATTTAGTAGTTTTAAAAATATTTGATAGAGGAGGGGCTGCTCCGTTCTCTCAAATAGATAGTTATATCTCAGGTAAATTGAAAAAATTGGCTGTTTTTAGATATGAAACAGCGCCATCTTGTTTTTCTATCGATGCGAGAGATAGCCACAGCTATAGTCGAGGATATCAGAAAACGAAATGCAGGAAAAAAGTCATTTGTGGGACAAAAACATGCAAATGCCATTAGTCTAGAGGTGAGGGGTGGCTATAGGGCATCAAGTGAAACATGGGAGTTGGAGGGCGTCTAGGGACTGAATTTGCAACACAAGCTTTTCTGTAACCTTGGCTATATCCCCAAATAGCTGACATCTGAAAGCAAGTGTGTTGTCAAGGGTGAAAAATCACTGTGACATCATAGCCATCCTGGTCTCCCATGCATGAAGTAACCTGGACTGACCCTGCTTAGCATCAACATGAAGAAAGGGTCAGCCCATCAGGTCATGTTGCTTAAAAAATTAGCCTGCATTACAAGACCACTTAGTGCAACATGGCCAGAGGGGGCTGGCCCCTTCCTCGCTTTGAAGCTAAACAAGTTTGGTCCTGGTTACTGCATGGATGGGTGACAGTCCCGGATGTCGTGTGTTTTCTTAGTTTTAAATATCTCATACCACACTAAGTAAACACATGACATACACATCATTTTTTTAAAACCGTGCTACTGTCAGTCCTTGTACGTTTTGCACACACAGACAATTAATTTATGTTTTGCTGAATTTCATTCTGGTATTTGTAGTCTACCAGTGAAGATGGGGGAATAATGCCACAATTGTACTCTTCTTGCCTAACATAGTTCTATAAGGATTTATTATTGCTGAAAACAAGACCTGGGGGTGAGGAGAGGAAATGAGGAAATGATGAGATGGAAAGTTATGAGTATTTGCCCATGATGCGACAAGAGGGTTTGCAATCCTGACACTGGTGCAGTAATTTTCCACTGATCGTGGCTGCTTTTCAGGGCACAACTAAAGGACACATGTGGTTGGACAGCATAACCCTTTTTTACAGGGCGGATGCAACCCCTTGGTTCTTTTTGAGTTTTGACAAGCTTATTCAAGTATCTTGCCACCAGGATTTTACTTAGGTTGTCATGTTCCCAGTGCAGACACTTATCGACAAGACCGCATGCACTTGTTTCGTATTGGGATTTTGTTTTCCAGGGAATATTTAATGACAGATTGCTTGGTTTAAAAGGTGAGCACCTTTTATACTTTGGCAGCATATTTATCGGAACATTTCCTCACTCTGGTTATATTTCTAGTGTTTATTTAAAGTCCAATGCTGTTTTGTCTTGAACACTTTCTTCTAAGGGTAAGGTTATCTAAACTATATTTGTATATTTCAATTTAAGATATATGATCACTTACTGTGCGTATATTCATGGGTGCCAACTTTTGATTTTTACTATGGGGGCAAACGCACCTGGGCATTTGTTATTTTTGCAGCCGTTCATTTTTTTCCCTTTTCCACTCTGCTTAAATGTTATTAGTTGGGGTCATGCAATGTATCACAACAGTCACCAAGAGACCCGCCATAAAACACGGGGCTTGTAGCATGCTGCTTAACCAAAGAGTGTGAGGTAATAACGGGCCCATAAATTACGGACCCGTTATTAGCTCCCTGGTCCCTTAGCGGCTCCCGCTAAGGACGGCTGGTTTTACCAGCCGGCTTTAGTGGGACCCGTTAAGGGACCTCGGCATGCGGCGGTAAGGGGTTAATGGCACCGGCATCCTTACCGGTACCATTAACCCTTTACCGCTGCACTCGTAATGACCCCCATTGAATTCTTAGGGAGTTAGACAAATATATATATGGGGTGTGGGTGTTCAAGAATAGCATAAAAATTAAAGGGGATTGGTGGCTTTGGGGGGAACCGCACACAAAAAAAATCAATTACTTTTTTTCATTAAAAAATCCACTGTAAAAACCCCTGTGAAAAAACATACCGTAATGAAATGACATGGAACTTTGAGCTCAGCGGTAAAAAATCACTGGCTAGGGGTCTGGAAGTGTTTTAAAATGAAAAGTGGGCCTGGCCCGAGGCCATGGTAGTGTTTTAAAATGGACAGTGGTCCTGGCCGAAGGCTTTGCCCACTGTCATGGCATCCGACAATGGCTAGTGGTCTGGTAGTGTTCTAAAAGGGACAGTGGGCCTGACCGAAGACCATGGCTAGTGATCAGGTACTGCTTTAAAAAATACAGGCCATGTCTAGTGGTCTGGTAGTGTTCTGAAATGGACATTGGGCACCACAAATGCCATGGCTAGTGGTCTGCTAGGTATTCTTGGCCATGGTATGGTAGTGATGTAGAAAATACAGTGGGAATTATGGTCTGGAATTGTTTTGAAATGGACAGTGGGCCTGGTCGAAGGTCACGGCTAGTGATCTCGTAGTGTTCTAAAATGGACAGTGGGCCCAGCCGAAGGCCATGGCTAGTGATCAGGTATTGATTTAAAAAATACAGTGGCTAAAGGCCAAGGTTAGTGATCTGGGAGTGATTTAAAAAATACACTTGCCATCGCTGCAGGCCATGCCCACTTGCCATGGCCAAATGCCATGGTTAGTAGTCTTGTAGTGTACTAATACTGACATTGGGGGAGAGAAATGGGGGAAGGGCCACCAACCACAGATATGGAGGGGCATGTGGACAACGAAACATCTTGGGCATGCCTTACATCTGTGTAGGGGGCAGTGTTTCTCATGCTTCTTAATTGCAGCTTCGAAAGCACTTCAAAACTGCTCCTCTGTGCAAAGTGATGTGTCACAGTATATACAGAATACTGTTGTCTTGGAAATCTATGGAACAACAGTCTCTTTTATGGCATGCAACCCAGCTGGTGGGATCTTCTGCCCATCCGGAGTAGCCTGTGTGGTGGCAGGAGCGGTTGAAGAAGATGAGGTAGAGGAAGACAGACTACTACTGCCTGCGAAAGGAACAGCCTTTCTCAGAGAACCCGGGTGCTTTGAGTAGGTGTGGTGGCACATGGCGCTGGTACCAAAAGAGTACTGCCTGTGTTATCTGTGACTGAGTATGATTTCACACTGAATGCATTCAACATGGGTAGCCCGAGCCTTTGGTAGCCTTTGAACGGTCTTAAAGTACTGCCAGACCAATGATTCTGTCTCTGGGTGCTGGAGGGAGGCATTTCCTCTATCTCATCTTCCTGGTCCTATTGATCCTCCTCTGCATCATTGCACCTTTTACCCTGTCCAGGTCTTCCAGCTGGTGGTGGTGGTGGCTGATGCAATTTTGAAGTTAAATAGCAGGTGTGCCAATACTCTTCCAAGCAGGTGCTCTTTCCTAGATTGCAAATGGGAAATGAGTAACAATGGGTCTAGGAACTGTGGAAGGGTAAACTTTCAGCTTGAAACTTCCTAGATCAGCTGAAAATGCAGTTTCAAAATGTTTGCGAAGCACAGACCCGTTTGCGGACACGTCATCACATTACGCAGTCATGTGACACTGACACCGAACGTTTGCAAACTCTGGCGAACAAAAAACAGTGTCAAAAGTTGTAGAAAGTTGATAGAAGTGTTAAGAATGTTGCTAGAAGGTGGGGATGGCACAGTTTTCACTTGAAACTTCCTAGATTGGCTGAAAATGTGCTATATTGGGGTGAGCATGATATTAGGAAGTTGTAGCAAATTTAATGTGCACTGGTAAAAACCTATGAAATTCGGTGAAAAAACATTGTTAAATGGCCATTATGGTTAAGTTGCACTTATAAAAACGTATGAAATTCACTGAAAAAACTCTGTTAAAGGGCCATTATGGTGACAAGTAAAATTGAAAACCCCCCTAAATTGCCCATTTATGATACGCTAAGCAACCATAACTCACGCCACCAATGTGCACTGCTCAGACTAATACTAACATTGATGACATCACTGATGACATCACATATTAAATTAATTCTGATGAAAAATCCCTAAAATGGGTTGTGTTTACAGTGTTGGTAGCAAGATATCAGGGGTAATCGGGAGACCTCTCATGAACTACTTAATGTATTAATAAATATACTAATTTCAACAAAACATTATATTGGAGGGTTGTTGTTAATACAGCAGCCTGATAATACATACACTTAGTACAGTATTTATTATCTGGTAATATTTACCACTAAAAATAATAAATGCAAGCGTGTCAGAATCTTGACTAATGTTAAACTTGGAATTAATAGCTAACAATACAAGACTTAGTACACACTTGCGTCACGTGGGGTACATTTAAAGGCCTTTAAACACTGCAACAAAAACAGCCTGGCCTTAGCTTTTGCCTTTCACATGAATGTTAGGCATTTAAACACTGCAACAAACATGGCCTGGGTTTTGCTTTTCACATGAATGGTAGACATTTAAACACTGCGACAAAAACGGCCTGGCTTTTGCTTTTGTTTCATGTAAAGTTAAAGAGCCATGTGGAAAGGGGCCTACCTGACATTATCAATGGACATGCAGCAGTTTGATTTACAAAAGAAGGAGGAATCAAAGAATCCTGTAACATGGAAAACAGGATTTTTCAACATTGAAAGCAAAAACGGCCTGCACATGTGTTTGCAAATAAAAACGGCTTTAAAAAGCCACAATGGGAAAAATATCACTGCTCACAGAAAAAATGTCAGGAAAACAAAACATGATGTGTAGGTTGACCAAAGCAATGTATATTATGTTTTACCCACAAACCTCCAGTGACATTTGAAGAGACACTTCACAAATGAAACTCCACTCCCAGCTGGATGTCACATCTAATGACCCCGCAATAAAATCTGGTGCTGCTAAAAGCGTCCACATTCTGTATCCTCCAGACCAACTGACTAGGGAAGCAAGGACTTCAAGAGAAAGCCGTCCTTGGCTGGAGCATGACTAAAAGGTGTGAATCCTTGTTGCACCCACTTCAAAGAGCACAGCCACTAACTTCAAAGAGACTCATAAAAACCTCTAGTCACAGGCTGAACCAGGGGGAAAGATGGCTGTGTGGGATGGAGCAGCCCTCCCATTTGCTGCACAGGAACACTCACAATTAATTTAAAAGACTATTTTCATTTTAGGCATTTTGTGCAGCAACCATACTGTGGATTGATTTCATTTTTATACGATTTTTCATATAATTTCCAGGCTGTTTTGTGGGTATAACATGCATCTACCTGTCATTCTGGGAACTGTAATGGCCAGTTAGACTAGGTTTCTGGCTGATCTGAACATGTTACAAATGTAAGAGTTGGTGAAAAGATGGAAAATGAAATTAGGAACACGCTTGATAACTTACATATTCATAACTGTTCTACATCTTATGAAAACGACAAAAATGTGACATATGGCCATGCTACATCATACGGATTTGGTGGTTGGCTTATCTAATGCCCCATGATCAGCTAAAACAGAAAATATGTTTAGTATGGCAGCTGTTAGTACAATTATGAGGGTGTGATACATAATTAGTTTTTGCCTAAAAGTTGAAAGAGAACAAAGGATAATGACAAATGGAAAAATACAGATGTTTCTCCAAACCCCTAAACTAATCCTGACTGGGTCAGAGAGAGAGGGGGTAACTGTCCAATCCTAGCAGCAGGGATTATTGCAGGGCACTTCCCCTAGATTGTAAAACTGGTGATGTTAATTTCTGCTATATTAGGGGGACTGCACTAGGACTGGGACACACAAAAACTGTGGCAGACAGAAAAAGGAGGATGGAGAGAAAACTGCTGAAACTTAACATCTTTGAGAGTTGGGTGACCTGACCCCTGCCCTATCTTTCCAGAGTGTCCTGAGATGCAGCTGGCTTTCCTGAACCTTAAACAAAGGCTTGCTATGTAAGTAGCAATAACCCCAGCCCTATATTGTATACACCCTTCTTTCTTGTAGCAGTGCATCCAATATTCCCCCATTGTAAATTCCCCATTGAAAACCCCAATTACTGGTGCATTTCAGTCATCTCCCCTTGAATAATCTCATATTTGCCCATGTATATTAGCAAATCCCCATTGAAAAACCCCTCATTTGTCTGTGTAAATCCTTAGTATTTTTGTAAGTAAATCAATTAATTCCCCCATTGAATTCCACGGGATCGGGATTGGTGGAATTCGAAAGCAGCAATCTTTCCCCCAGTGTTTTTATTAATTGTTATAGTTATAAAGTGTTGCCCAAAATAATTAACCCCATGGTGATCTGAGAAATGAATGTGTCCCTGTGTTTAAATTGTGCACCGCTAAATGAATTTCGATTTGCCACTGTACTTTCTCTTTGCATCTGTCATCCTGAACCCAAAACTGATTTTCCTTGTGTGAGCTAACCCCTTTCCCGTAGCCTACCTGTCATTTGCAGCCTCAGTAAAAACTAATTCCATTTCCATCTTCTTTTCCATTAAAATTAAGCTTAACATCCCAAAAAATGGTTTTCCGTTTTTGTTCCTCTTTCCCTATTGTGTGGTCAAAAAGATTTTTCAGTTGCATTCCTTTTCCATTGCACATGTGTGGTATAGTCTAAAAATCGTATTCCTCCTTGTGTGCTGATTAGTATTCCCTTAAAGCTCTGCCTGCCTTTCTAAACATAAGCAAGCAAAAATGTGAGAACTAATAAAAAAAATTCATTTGTGATGCCCTGAAACTGTCCCCTGGCCCTTGATAACACATTGCTTAAGTCTGTAATTGTATATATCGACTGAATTAGTACGGCCTATGAGAAATCTTTATATTTTCGTTTCCGATTAGGGTCTTTGGCTGTGGCGAGCCTTACATCCCTTTGGAAAAACCAGGAGTCTGCTCTATGTCCAATGTGTATGTTAAAATAAGAAGACATATTGCATTTTTTGAGGCTGAGGCAGAGAAACTTGAGACCAATTTTAATGAACGTTGGGATTCGAAGCAAGCTCTAGGGAGGCCCTACCATTTTTAAGTAACCCGCAAAATATTTTTGTTATTTTTGCAGCATCTCAATACACATACAGAGCGTGGGTGTTAAGAACGAAAGTCCTTAGTATATATAATGGTTGAAAACAATCAAGACATTGTCATTTCCTATGTGGGAGCAAGGTATAACGAATGCAGTTCCTCTGTTTGTTAAGGCTGCGAGCTATGCTCTCCTCATAATATGCGGATAAGAACTGTATAATAGTGTTGTGTTTTATTGTTTTTAGTATTAACGAATATTGTATATTGTTTTGTACTGCTTTTATGGTTTTATGACTGAAATAAAGCTTTTATTTATTGATTGTTTTCCATGTTTTGATTAATGTATCAATTTTCGCTGTTTACCTAAATGGATCCTTAATACAGGCTCCATCCCCATAGTAGAGGGAGGAAATAATGAGAAGAAAATATATAATCTAGCTTTTTTGCACTGCCATAATGTAAAAGACATGCATTCCAGCCCACACTACATGGAGTGTACATCTGTGATCATGGACAGATGTGCGTTTAACTTTTTTCTTTAAACAGTACAGGCTTGCACCATGCTATTCATCACTAGACTCTCGGCTAGGAAAAAATGGGCAACTCAGAGTGCACCAGTCTTTATTTCTGATAAAAAACATGGCTACCATCAATAGTTGCCATCTTCAATCCTTGCTTTCCCCCTCCTGTCCCAACAAACACAACTACACTTGATGCCTAGTAAGTGTATGATAATTCTACTAGGCTGTTGTCATGCATCATGTCCATACGCCCGATAGACTCCCCGCAGCACGCCGCGCAGCACATCCAATCCCAACATCCGGTACACATGTAGGACGGGGGCCGCGTGAACAACTTGGGGTCCATACCTTACATCACAGCAGAAGTCACATTCGGTCCCGGTTGTATCCCTTTTTGCATTGGCAACTGCTGTGGCGCATTGGGTCAGGAAGAGTCGGACGGTCACATTCACTTCGGGATCACGTGACAAGGAGATCCCGATCACGTGACTCTGGGTCATGTGACTAGGAATCAAACGGTATAAAAGCAGAGTTCCCGCGACCATACATCGCTTCACAGCTGTTCTTCACGACTCTTTTTGGCGTTTGCTCCTCAATCTTGACTCTTGGATTACTCGAACTCAGACCTCGAACTACAGACTTCTTTTGGCTTTCTCTTCGGATTTGGCACTTTTTCTTGTGGATATCTGGCTGTTTTTGACCTCAGGACTTTCATACCGGACTTCTTTTGGTTCTTCCCTGGATTGATTTTCACTTCTCACGAACTTACGTATATCCACGTCTTCCACGTCAACAACTGCAGTTGGGCTCAACAACTGGTGACTACTCTGACCACCATCCCAAGTCAACATTAACATCATCTGAAGGTGCTGCTCACGCGCCCCCACGTAGTTGTTTCTCAGGCCCCTGTGTGGTTAGCAGCTACCTTACTACTACACTTCGGTAAGCTTCTTCCTGGACAGTACTAGTCCGTTCTGTATACTACAACTGTGATTGTTTGTACTAATAATTGTTTGCCTTGGGGTTTCCAGTGCTACGTGGTTCCGGCGTTGCAGCATCTCCCACCTGTGGCCTCAAGGATCGCATAGAGAGTCATATTATCTCTCCCTGTGTGGTACTTGGGGACGGAGGCCCCTCTAATCTTCACGACAATCAAGTCTCGACAGCTGTGAAATACATTACTTTGATATTGAATGTCTACTACAAAGGCAACCTGAATGTATTTCCTTTAAAGAAACAGAGAGGAGCTCCCTCCACACCCTTAACTACTGACTGACCCTTATCACTTTGTATGTGACAATTAGTAAAATATTGCTTTGCTGGGCATCGATACACTCTAACCCATAGTGCTAGAAGGCAAGTAATCACAATGGGCCTCATAACGAATTTGGCTGATTTTGCTTGTGGGAATTCTGACAAATTGTAATAATCTTACCAGCTCTATTAACAGGATTACTGCCTAGGAAATGGAGGTAGACACTCAAGGATCTGATTGGCTGTTATTTCCTGTTATGGAGCTCCATAGGACTCCAATGAGGTATGGAGGGTGTATGGGAGGCAGACATTTCTCCAGCAGGAAATCCCCAATTCGTCTCAATGAATAGCCAACAGCCATTGTTCCTCCCACTTGCCTCAACAGTCGAAATATGGCAGTGCAGTAAAAACAGCGTTAATTCCAGCACTGGCATCTTTTACTGCTCCACCATACTGAAAATGAGGTCCTATACCTGCTCCAAGTAGCAGACTTCAGCTTATCTTTACTGCATTTGCATTTGGGGTTTTGTATAGCACTGTACATGTCTTATGGGTAACATCTGAGGTAAGGAGTTGGGGTTACAATATGTCTCATGGGATGTTCTGGCCACCCGGGTAGAATGTAATGCAGGAACACGAGCAGCCAGGGTGCTACCTAGCTATTAACTGAAGGCTGAGGTTCTAGAGTTCTTCCCAGAGCTGAAAGTGTGTTGGTGTAGATTGGATTGTCACTGGGATGGTGCTCCAGCAGGCAGTGTGTAGCAAGAGTAGGCCCCTTTAATGTTTTTTTTCCTTACATGCCAGTTTAGTCTCGAGCCTAGAGATGGCCAGGCTCCTGGAGCAGCACAACCACACATGAGCTGCAGAATTTTGCAGCTAGATGGACAGGTGTGTGAGCAGCGGCTGCCTTATAAGTAATGCTGGCAGTCTTCAGGAGTATTCTGGCTGGGATGGAAAGCCATTGTAGCTACTATGAGCATGGGGATTAAACCAGTGAATGGCATTAGGAATTCAGTGAGATTGCCTGGGGTTCTGCAGAAGAGGGGTATTTTCATGGTTTCATGTGGATTTGGTTGAAGTTGTTAGGTAAACGTTTTGAAATATATGTTAAAGGAATTTGTATAGAGTATTAGAGTATATAGAGTATTTAGACTATGTGGATTTGATGAGTTTGAGGTGTGCCTTGTAAATGATTGCTTTACCAAATGAGTGGGTTTCCAATCTGGATAGAGTAGATCTCTGGCACAAGATCAGCTAAGAACAAGCTGCAGTCTGCGATAAACCATCTTCCTGTGATGAGAAAACAAGCAAAGTTATAGATGAGATATTATTGTGGGTTTTATGTTTATTTTTGACTGCTGCCCATACGTTGCGATGCTGTTATGAACATTGTTGTGCCTTTGTCCAAATACTCTCAGAATTAAGCTTTTTTAAAACATTTTAGATGGTTGGTTATGATATGATATGATATTTTATTTATAGCGTGCCTATAAACAAGTGTTTCAAGGCGCGACGAGGCAAGAGAGGGGTACAAGGTAGGACATGACAACAATCCCACTAGGCCCAGTGACATTGTGCAAGTGAGTTGAGTGGGTTTGTGAGACTGGGTAGTGTTGTTGTTGACTACCAGACATAGGAAGCAAAGTGATAGTGGCTGGGAGGCTCTCGGTGGGTTTCCGTGTAGAAGGGCGCCTTTGAAAGCTCTGGTGAATGAAGGTTTGTGATGAGTAGGCTTCATGTGGTGGAATGGTGTTGTTGTGGTCAATGCAGCTTATTGAGAGGGTGAAAGTAGGGGGAGAGCAGCTTTAATTCATGACAGTAGTGCCTATGGACGATATTTCTGAAGATGTGGTTTGGTTTGGTGTTGGGAGGGATTAGTGGCAAAAGTGTTGGTATGACTGGTGGTGTGAGTCAGTGAGTGTTGGAATTGTGTAAGAGTGGGGGGGATAGAGGAGTGAGCGGTGAGTGGTGGGGGGAATTTCTTTTTGAAATTAATTCCCTAAACTGGAATCACTGAGGAAAGAAGTGGATACATTTTGTGATGATAGATACCCTATGGATGAATGCTGTAGTTTTGACAGGAGCTGCAGACGTTGGTTTGGCATTCATGTTTTGGGATTTAAACCTGTTTTTCAAGTGCTTATCTTCCGGATTTTCCTGCAGACAATGCTGGCTGCAGGTCTCCCAGTGCCCCGTGTGAGATTTGTGTGTGCTCCCTTCCCCCCGCCCTTCTGGCCCACACACACATAGTAGGCCCAGAATAAAATGCCATGCCACAATCCAAAAAAACAGTTAGTCTGGATACATTATAATGTTAGTCTAGCAGGCTAATAACACATGATGCTTTCTTTATTATAGATGTCTAGTATTAAAAATGTCATGCTACAGTACAAAATGGTAGACTGGCTGCACACAAATGCCAGTCTAGCCACATAATAACACACAACATGCTTGCTTTATCATGGATAGATGGGCATTAAAAAAAACATGTCAGTGTCATTATGGCACCCCGCCCCATATCCCACACCCGCCAAAATCAGCACCTCTGCGGACAGCCCAGCACAAAGACATGTGAACATCCATTCACACAACATTCACTCTCTCATTTACGCAAAAAATTCCCTTGTGCGCCTATTTTTCATAAACTCACTAATTCACATTACATAACACAACTTTGCATGAACATGCACGCACGGATACATACATCATAAACATGCAGCACGTGCACATACACACACAGACACAAAACACTGTTTTTCTTACCTGTCCGAGACCTGAATACATCTTACCAATGAAGTTCTCTCATCCTCCAGCCTCCCCTACGCAGACAGCAACCAGGAAGCAACAACAGCTTCCTGGTTTTCTTTCATGCTCCGAATCGCCAAACTGCAACTAAAACTTTACTTTCTGAAGGCGGAGCACATGCACTCCGACTGCAGAAGACTTGACAGGTCTCAAGGCCGCCATATGTGGCGATGCAGTGCACCCTGGCTTGCCCTTTATTTTTTGTGCCCCTGTGTGGATGCACCGCTCAATCACCCCTTACACCAGCCCTGCCTACAGAAGTAGCGTATTGGTCGTAAACTTCAAACCTGGAGAGCAGAGGCGTTGCTGGGGGGGGGGGGCCTAAAGGGGCTATAGCCCCTGGTCTTTTGGTTGTAGCCCCGGATAGAATCTCAGAAGCTACAACCAAAAGGCTAGCTAGCCCCCAGTCCCGACAGTCCCGACATTAGCGTAGCCCCGGGTCTTTTCCAGACCTAGCAACACCCCTGCTGGAGAGACTATGCCAGAGTATACTTTATGGAGAAGACAAATGATCAAATCAATGAGGTCCGTCCTATTCAGGTTTTTTAATACAGTTTGCATACAAACTTTACAAGTGTACCGATATCCGAAATGGTATATGTGTGCTTTATGTTCATGATTGCGCACATATAACTGTCGCGAGCAAAATTAATTCTCAAACTCTCCTAAAAGAGTCCCACTGAGCACTTCAACTATTCAAGCAAACCCACAGGTTTTCTGGGTGCGTGAACACATCGGAGTTTCAGTCTCTCAAAGTATTGTCTGATGTTCAAAATCCCACTTGCATTTCAAACCGGTTGGGTTCAAGGTATACAGTGGGGAGGGAGTGCACACAGTCAATCAGAAGCTTGGTATCCCCCAAATTCCCAGGTCGCTTGTTTCCTAGACTGGGCAGGCTGCCAACTGGAAGGAGAGAATAGGACGTGTTGACAGTGTTTGGCAGTTGGCAGCAGTGCTATTTTGTAACGCCACTGATTTTTTTGTATATGTTTGACCTTGTGAAGGGCTCCTTTTGTTTACATACTTCTCTTAACTTTGTTTTTGCTGAAATGTTCATACATGTACCAGAAACATTTCCTGTTTACTTTATTGTCCCCGAATAAACTGCCAAAATCCAAAATAACAATTTTGCATGAACGAATTTCCTCCAGAGAAAAAACAAGAGAATTCATTTCTTGTCCTAATGCATTTGTATTTCAACTGCACTTTCCTCGTCTGCACTTTTCTCGTACAGTTTTTCTCAATGTCATTATCGCAGATTCTTTTTTTTAACCATATTTTTTTTGTGGTGTGTAGGAGGCGGGCGGGAGGTGATGAGTGATTGGGTGGAGGTTTGTGCTACAGGGGGATGGAGGGGACCCCCTATTAAAAACAAAAATTGGTGAAAAAGACATTCAACAACAGAGCACACGAGCAACCCGCAATCGAAAACCAAACGCAGAACCCCTTTCCATGACGTGACTAACTGCGCAGGTTCTATGGCTGAGGAGGTGGTGGGGAAGCAAGATACTGAGGAGGGGGGCTGATCAGCAGCAGGCTGTTCAGGAGGAGGAGGGGCCACAAGGAAGCCCAGGAGAGGGGAGAGACTCTTGAGGAGAAGCAGGGATCAGTGCTCCATTAGTCGGTGGTTCAGGTGAAGGGGGACAGCTGGTGGTCATGGGGCAACATCATAGGTGGAAGAAGAGGGGTAGGCCAGAAGATATCCTCGCCAATGGGCCACGAATCACGTGGTCCTCTGTGTGGCACTATTTTGATAAATAAGGCTCTGGGGAATACTGTACAGGACTGAGAAGTGCACTTTTCTGTGCACCATAAGGAAGATGTCAATCAGGAAAAAGCAATGGTCAAAGGACTGTGCACAGGGCATGATGGCCATGCGCAATCGTTTACAGTGGTGGCCCATTGCCACTTTTAAGATTCATATGGAACCTGCTGGCACTGATCTGGCTTCAGCTGTGTCCTCCTGTGGTGGCAATGTGTCCTCTGAGGGCATGTTTCAGGATGCTGGGCATGCATCACTCAATCTGGTGCACCACTGCAAACAAATCTCATTATGTCTACGCTGCAAACCCACCCGTGCACAACTAGGGCAGTGTTGCATCTCCAGCCCCATTTGAACGTATTGGTGGAACGCCATTTGAGGATCAACTATGTCCAGAGAGTATATAGTCCTGCTGATGGAGGAAGCTGCAGGAAAGGGTTAATGAATATCTTTTATCTGTGAATGATTTAATTTTAGAGGGACATATGTGAAGGAAAAGGCATATGGGAGAGGTATGCCTGCAAATCATTTCCACCCGCATGAAAGGAAAGAACCCAGCAGCGTGCGCACGTCAGCGTAGCAGTAGAGGAAGGATTCATTGATGACTGTAGGCAACCTAGGCAGCCGCTATTATTGGAGTAATACACATTTACACTTAACCTGTGCAACATTGTGGGCACTGGAACAAGTAGCAGAAACATGGGATGAAGGGGGAAAAGGACATTGACGATATGATATCAAAGTTGAATATGCACATCTAGATTTCATTCATGCAATACAGATGTGGGAACAAATAATGCAATAACAGCACACTCAATAGTGTCATATCATAGAGTAAATGCAGGGACAAAATATCAGGAGAATGCAGTCTATCACAGTACATCCTCCAGAAAGTTTTTGGGCAAATCCAGGGGAAACAACTATCCCTTCTTCAGAAGAAAACCTTATTGGAGGAATTATTTGAAAGCTATTCAGCATGATGACTTATCAAGGGAATTTCTTTTATCATTGCTGCTTCAAGCTTTAGGTCCAGAAGCATGACACAAATACAGATAACTACCACCTGTCCCAATATTTTACCCTTGTGCAGGCGACATGGATGTGTACGAGAAAGGAATACGGCAGCTTGGCATGTATTACCCCAGATAAACAAACATAGCCATCAACAGGTTCAAATGTCATTCCAGAACTCACCAACCAGGTGAAACAACATAAGAATAGGTTTCTGCGTTACAGGGAGTATCTGTATCCTGCAGATTTGGTGTGAGGATTATGCAGGGGGAACGCATAAGAGATAAACAATTATACACACTAATCATTCTGTGATCTCTGAATGTGTGGAGGACCATTCCTGACTAAAATGGTGCCCGTTGCAAAGAAGACTATGCACACACATTTATATTCAAAAGAATCACAGAGCAGAAAAGAGAGGCTCTCCAAAGTCAGGGAGAGAAGGGGACCCTTTTCCAATATCAGTGCATACGTGAATATCGAAATGAAAAAGACGGAACCACAAGGAAATAAGTGCAAAGAGAACAGGAACGAGAATCTGTTTGCTGCACATGTTTCTGTTGTCGAAGGAGAAGTCGTTTTGCAAATTCACGACTTTGCCGGGTGTTTACTAATAAGTGCTTGAACTGTGGCTTGAATGGACATTTTGCGGTTGTGTGCTGAAGGAAGAAAAGAGTAAATTAGCTGCAGAAGGAGACGAGATTTTAGGAGGAGCAGGTGATTGTGGTGATAGGCTCACATCCAACCAATAAATTGAGATGTCCAAAATGTGTTCTTAACATAGATGGCATAGAAGTAGGTATGATAGTTGATAGTTGTTCACAACATTCTATAATCACAGCACAGAAGAAGGAACATTGATAAAAACGAGATATGATGGATTCCTTGCAGGAATCGGGCATAAAAACCCAAACAAATTTGAAGGTTTGCACATCTCATGTGGGGGAAGGGGGGTTTCTATGCAGTAGTGACATTTTAAAACAGAATGGCTGCCATTAATATATATGTGTGGTGAAAAAAGGAGTTGACGTGTTTGTTTGGAAGACTGAAGAGGCACTGAAATGAGATCTTTGCATGGAAGACATAGAATTAAGTGTGGAACTTAATTATCAGTCAGAGCAAGAGAAGTTACCCGATATGTTCCATTCCAAGATAAGGTATTTGAAGGGGTTTGTATACAAGATCACTGTTAAGCGTGGGTCCACACATGTCATGCACAAGGGCAGGGATAAACATTCTCCATTGAGGACTCAGATGGAAAAGGAGCGGATTGCTTGGAAGAAGGAGGCACCATTGAGTGGATAGAATGGTTGTAGTGGATGAGTTTGACCATAATGGCATTCAAGTAAAGTGACAAGATTAGAGTTTGTGTGGCCCTAAGAGACGTGAACAGCAATATATTAATGAACACATTTCCGTTGTTGATTATTTAAGACATGTCAAACTGTGTTCAAGGAACAGCCCTGTCTACCGCATTGGAGCTGTCAGTGGTTTACCATCAGATACTGCTGGCGGAAGACTGCAGGAGTCTCACGTCATTTATTTCACAGTTTGGACTATATTGGTACTGCAGGATGCCATTTGGTTTGGCTTCTGTGGTGGCAGCATTCCAAGGAATGATGTCAGACTTATTCAAGGGATTGGAAGGTACCGTGGTATTGTAGTGGAGGTCCCAGACATGGCCTGCACCCATGCACCCCATTTCAAGGTACCAGGAGCATACTCGCCAAGGTATGTGACGTATGAGGAGCAAATGAACCAACAGAGAGCAGCACTCAGGCTTTGCCCAGTGTACATCAGAAGAGCAATACCTGTTGAAGCACCTGTAACTAGACAACCATGGGCTGCACGATACCCTCATACCAGCAGCTGAGACGAAATGAAGAGTACCTACAGACGGTCCACAAAGAGACCCAAAAAGCCTTAATGGAAGGCCAGTGGAAATGACCCAAGGGCCTGGACAGACTCGCGGATGAACGAAAACGGCTATCAAGGATAGCACGCCAGTGCGATGAGCTACGAGAAATAGATGTAATGGACACAGGAAAAGAGACGATGTTGAAACGTAAGGAAACGTTGTTATGAGGCAAGATGGAAGTAGCCAACCAGTTAAAGCGTGTAAATAGGTTTGGAACGCAAGAAGCTAAGAAAACTGTTCTGCATGCAATGCTTAGTAGAAGAATAGAGCGGCAAGCGCCAACCATATATCTACCTCGATAAGGCACATTATATAAGTGCAACTCATTGTAAGCAGAAGTGTGGCTTGGAGGCCAGAGGCCTATCAGGCCAGGTTTCATATTACAGCTAAATCCAGGAAGAGGAGTGGAATCGAAACTCAACAAAGAGCAGCTCATGCCTGGGAATTCAAAGTCAACCCATGGAAAGGGGGAGACACCGGCAAAGCTGGAGCATCGAAACTTCAGAGCATACCAGCCTGCCCCGTGAAGGTCAAGATAAGGGGGGCCCAGGCAGGTGGTGAGGCTAAGGAAGAATCAAATACCTGAAAAGATGGAAACTGAAGCAGATTCACGGTGAACAGACAGGTGACCAGCCAGGCACAAAGAGTTACCAACGTCTGATGTCACCCAGATCCAAGGATGCCATCACTTCTCCAGATAAGAGGCTGCAGTTTCGAGGCCATCCTCAGCCAACTAATTGACACATAGCCCAACAGCACTGATTGATGGAAGGGAGGCAGGTTGAATCTTGAGACACTAGGCACCTGGGTGTCCATTCTGCATGCTGCTAATTAAAGTGTAGATTTATGTTTAGGGGTGTAACCCACTCAATCACAATGGACCATGTAATCTAGGGTCCTATAGACACTACAACCAATAGGACGTCGTACTTGTAGTGACGTCTATCACGTGTGATGTAGAGGGATGGGTTTAGACGCCCACCTGATAAGAGTTATCCAATCCGCATGCTCAATTGTCATATACAGATATAGCACCTATACTTAAATTGCCTTTTCCAACCAATTATGTTCATGACAAACTTGTAGAGTTAGACGTCATTGCTGATGAGTTTTGACTATAACTGTTGCGGTTTGAATGAAGATCGTGGAAGTTGAAGCGAGACAGGAGATCGCATCACTGCTGATTCCATTTGTTTCCCCGTTTTCTGTACTTGTCATTGACCTAGGGGCCCGTCAGAGGACAATCCGCCTCTCCAGTACACTTGGTAGCGGAGGATGGTTTCGGCCATCGATTATTGATTATAGGCCTTCAGCAATATCACAAGTCCTTTCGCCAATCCGGCTGAGTTTACTGAGAAGCTTCCTGTGGACAATGATAGAATAATTTCGAAAAAAATGTGCAGTGGGTCTGAAGGAACCTGCTTTCCAAACATAGCCCTTCTCATTCCCATGGGCAGCCAATCAGACGAAAAGACCGCAAGAGGCTGAAGAGGAAGGGGCGGTGATCCTGAGGTTCCAGAGAGGAAAAGATGCGAGCGGTGAGTGAAACAATAAACTCGTTACTTTGGCAAATGTCTTGAAGGCATTAGAACAAGTAAGGGAAAGGTAATGGAGGGTGGTGGAGAAAAAATAGACACCCGAGATAAAAAGTGGTTACCGGATAGACACCTGAAATAAAAAGTAGTTACCGGGGGGACACCCGAGAGAAAACGAGTGGTTACCGGGGGGGCACCTGAGAGAAAACGAGAGGATACCAGGGGGACACCTGAGATAAAAACGAAAGGATTTGCCTTGTTTCTGCGCTTTAATACAGCAGTCAGAAGAAACGTGAACCCAGAGCCCACATGATGGGGGACAATTAGACTACGGTGACGTTTAAAGATGGCATCAAAGGGGTTCGTTTAGACCCCATGTCGGGGTATTGATTAGAAGGCAGGTATATGTGTGTCCAGCTGGTGTCTGCTTAGTCTGTCTAGTCTATTAAAAGTCTGTCCTGCGTGTCCTGTTATATGTCAAATGTAAAAAGAACTGTATCATTAATTGTTTGAAATGAAATTTGTTTTTATGCGATTCTGTAACTGAGAGGGAATCGCCAATGAATTGATGTTCTTGAGTAAATTGATAGTATAACAGTTTGGCGGGAAAAGATTGGATTGGAGCTTGCGTATTTGGTGCTCGCTCATACTATTGGAAGGATAAAAACGGCATAGATATTGTTGGTGACGAAATTGCGAATGGAGGAGGTTACCCCACTTGCACATCTGTGCAAGCAGTTACCCAAGCATGCCCCGAAGTTTAAAAAGTACAGTACTGAGTGGGTTAAGGGGCCCCCCACAAGATGTTTATGACTTGGCCACAAAATGGGTCCTTATCTAAAGCCGTTTTACAACACATGACAACTTACCTACATGCCACATACAGAGGCAAAATATTTGAGAAACGCCTCGCTGTTCTAGAACTTTGGAAAATGTTCGAACAGGTGAAGGAGGAAGAACAACCCGCAGACTGAATATTAAACGTATGCACGGAGGGGGGTGAGACGCCTACCGTGCCACCAGCCCCACCTGAGCCAGTCATTGAGGGAAGTAAGTGATAGGGACTCCACCCGCTAAGAGAACTAAAGACAGCCACGGGGTATAGCAACCCGCATATGAGTCGCCTACGTACAGTAGTGACGACAATAAAGGGAAGGACCAGGAAATGAATCTTGCCTCCGCAGTCCTGAGGGACAAGGAGAGACGCGTTGATGAAGGGAAGGACCAGGCACGGAGTTGTGCACCTCTCGTTAAGGAGAGAGAGAGGGAAAGAAATGGAAAAGAAGTGAAGACAGAACAGATGAGATAGCATTTGCAAAAGATGAATGGATGGGAGGACAGATATTATTGAAACTCGATAGAAAAGGAAATGATGATGTGAGACCGAGAGAGAAGTCTGATGCGACGCAAAGAAGGGAGAGAGAAAAGGAGAAGGAAATGAGGGACGAAAGGATAAGAAGGAAGGATAGGCTGAAGCGAGAACACCTATATCACGAAGAGCAAGAGAAAAAGCTTGATCGCAAACAGAAGTCAGCCTATGACTAGTACAGACAGAATAAGCAAAGGTTGGAAGAGGAGCAAAAGGTACGTGAGAAGAGAGTGAAGAGAAGAGAAGAGGAGGAAATTAGAAGGGCAAAGGAACATAGAAACGAAAGGATGAGGGAAGTAGATAAGCCTAGAGAAGAAGCGAGGAAGCGCAACGAAATAGATGAGGAAATAGAACGTAAGCGCAGACAGAGGGCACGGGATCTTGAATATTTGGAGCGGGAAGTTTAAAAACCCAATCCTATTGTAGAATGGGAAGGCATCAAAGAATTATTTCCTGTGAATGACTCAGTACCAGGTACGAGTGGGACGAATATTGAAGATGACTTCGACACCAGAAGCATCAGAGAAACGATCGATAAAATACACAATGAGATGGGGCTGGAACAGATATCTCAAGAGGGAAGAGAAAACGAGTGCTTGGAGAGCACTCAGCTATATGACTGGTCACCAGAAGTAGTGGGAGCAGGGGACTGTCCCTAGACAGGCTGGAGATTGGTCAGAACGAAGAAGATGTAAGGAGTTGCGTAAACTGGGAACAATCAGAATCTGATTACGGTGGGGAGACGGAGGACGAGGCACATGAAGAAGGGAGACGGCGCAAAAAGCGGCTCCCAAGGGACCAAGGGGTATGATGGTCAGACGCTAGCGAGTCCGCAACTAGGACATCGAAGTATGCCGTGCAGTCCAGCTGACATGAGGGAACTCCCCACGGTCAGAGGGCGGTGTCAGCACCTGCCCATGTAGACAGATTGAGGACATTGCCAGGTAAACGGCGATGCGGGAATGCTACCCCAGCGATAGACAGGAGAGAGCTATGGGGAAAGAGAAGGAAGACTGCACATTCCAAATCCCGCTGCAAGAAAAGGGGGGAGCAAGACCACAATATATTCCATGGCCACAAATGGACCGAGAGAACCTGAAAAATAAGCTTCCAATGCTGACATCGGGAGCCGGGAAGTGAATACATGAGTTAGAGAAAATGACAGGGGGTGTCACCTTAGCTACAGGGGACATTAAGGGCCTCCTGATCGCCATACTTGGTGAAAGGGCAGATGATGTATGGAAACGAGCCGGGTACCCCAGGGTAACCATAATTAACACTTCCCATGATGAAGCACCATTTAATAATTGTAGAGCAGCAGTGTGGAAAGCGCTACGAACGCTGTACCCAGCCACTTCCGATATGGGAGCAATAATGACTCCGAAAATGAAAGAGTCCGAGGATCCGTTGATTTATATCCAGAATTTTCAAGACGCATGGGTGCTCAAAACGCATGAGTCTTGGACGAAATCTATCCCTGTATTCTATCATATATTGTGCTAAGAGTTGCCTGAACCGGTGCAAAAACAGCTCAAGAAAATGGTAGGAATAGAAGCCAAACCATGGGCCGAGATACAGTTGACAATTGCACACTACTGTAGATTGTTGCAAGAAAAGAACCGAAAAAAGGAGGCAACATGTAAGGGTGAGGAGGTGAAGCTGGTGCAAAAGAAACTCTCAAAGTATGCTCTCGAGGGAGCGATGCTGACAAGCCCAGCTGAACCAAGCGCACAACTAGCAACTAACCCACCGCAGAATAACCAGGGTAGGGCGGGATTTTACCCGAGGGGTAGGGGATTTAGAGGAAGAGGATGGCAGAGTAATCAGTGAGGGTTTCAAAGTAATCAGGGAGTTTTTCAGAATAATTAAGGTGGCTTTCAGAACGCGCAGATGGGCAGTCCAGCTACGCCAGATGGACAGATGGCCCCACCACCGTCAGTATGTTTGCTGTGTGGAATGACAGGGTATGTGGCAAAATGGCCAAAGAATGGGAACAGGCATGGTGAATCAGCCTGCCGTCCCACAACAAGGCGATGCACAGAATCACAGAGTGCAGCAGCAGGCGTCAGGCTTGCAGCAAGGTGCGCAGCAAGGGGTTCAACCCTCGAACATGGGGAACTTGCCACAGCGACAATCCCAACAGGCACTGCTGCAAATGTCTCAAGGAACTAACTCCGGAGGGGGAGTCAACCCTGGAAATGGGGGAAATCCACAAGTATACAGTGGGCCGAACTTATATATGAAATAGGATAGCTCACGGAGGACTCTGATGTTCTCAGTGACACCAGACCCTAATAGGGAACCAAGGGTGAGTGTCATCATAGGGGCTAAAGAATATTCCTTCTTAGTTGACACGGGTGCAACACGCTAGTGTATACGAGAAGGCAAGTTTCCCAGTCTCTGTAGGAGAGTGCGAAATGAAAGTACCCCTATTGTATTCACGTCAGACCCCGGTAAACATTCTGGGTCGAGACTTCATGACGAAGTTGAATATGACTATCTCGTTCATGGAGGAGTGCATAGTATGCTCTACTCCAGGAATGCATCATTCAATGGTATGCAAAATGATCAGGGCATACTCCGGACGTATAGCCATGAGGGCTATACCGTCAGAGCCAGAAGTTTTTGCATATGGCGTGCGGGTGCTCATGGCAGGATTGCCAGGCCTCGCAGACAGAACAATGAGAACCCCTGATAAGTTTTTATTCAGACCAAGAATACCGATGCATGAAGAAGAGGGACAAGTATTTCCCTTAATTATACAATCTGCCGCAGTGCGAGGGAAAGTAGCATTGGTCGAAGGATACGATGACGAAGGTAGACAATGGTGCGCGATTATCGCCATCGAAGAAGGGTATCGAGTGACTGACGTCACTGATGATGATCTGTTTGAAGAACACCCTGACCTAGAAGAGAAGAGGGTGGGAGCGAGTCTCATATTTTGGATCAAAATGATCAGATGAGAGGTGCCTCAGAGAATGATGTTGGCACTGATACGTCCAGAATACTTTGATGATGACATGGCCCAAGTACCTGTCACAGTATGGACTATAGGGCCATAAAACGTAGGCCTCCTGAAAGGGGCAGGTGAAGTGAAAATTAAACTGAAATCAGGAGCAGTTTAACCAAGAGCGTGACAATACCCCATGTCCAGAGAAGCGGATGAAGGGATTGCGAAGACAATTTCCGCCATGATGGATCAGGGCACCCTAGTGACGTCAGAATCACCCTGCAACACAGTGATTTACCCTGTCAAGAAATCGAAGGGAGGGTCTTGGCGTTTAATCCAAGTTTTAAGAGCATTAAACAATATTGTTGAAGCCGAGTTCCCTCTAGTCCCTAATCCATCTACAATCCTATGCTACATACCCACTGAGGCAAAATATTTCACGGTGATTGACTTGAAAAATGCGTTTTTCTCAATCCCGTTGCACTGTAACTCACAAGATCTGTCGTCATTTACTTTCAGACAAATGCACCTAAAAAGCACAAGGTTACCACAGGGGTATTGTGAGTCTCCATCCATTTTCAACAGGTCCTGCAAAGGGACCTAAGCAATATTGCAGTAGACAGTGTTGTTTTGCAGTATGTGAATGATATTCTAATCTATAGCGTCACTGAGGAACAATGCAGGCACGATTCTGTCCAGCTACTGACTATATTGGCTGAGAAAGGATATAAAGTTGATAAGGAAAAGTTACAATACTGTCAACAAGAGGTGTTATACATAGGCCAGCTAATCTCACACGAGGGGAAAAAGGTTACCCCAGAAAGGGCTGAAGCAATCATGAACACAGCTAAACCGCTCACAATAAAACAAATGCAAAGCTTCTTAGGCCTATGCAATTATGTCAGAGCATGGGCCTTCGATTACAGCTCGTACACCAAGCCCTTGCTTCAGGCTTTGAAGAAATCCCAGGCAACAAAGGAAAAAATTGAATGGACTGAGACAACGGAAAAGGGGTTTGCACAACTCAAGGGGGCGATTTGTAAGGCCCCAGTTTTAAGGATTCTAAATTATGCAGAGGATTTCTACCTGTTTTCACATACTGATGGCAATTTTATGACGGCAGTACTCGCTCAGCGAACCTCTCTGGGGTATAAGCCCCTAGCGTATTACAGCGGGAGTCTGGACCCGGTTATGAGAGGCTACTTCCCATGCGAACAAAATCTAGCTGCCGCCGCATTCGCCATTGAGAAGGCATCATCCATTGTAATGGGGTGCTCCATGACTTTGTACGTTGAGCACTCACTATTCGCCATACTAGAAAAACCAAAGGGCACGCTGACATCTCAGAGAGCATCCGCCTATGAGGTGATTATCTCTAACCCATCGATCAAAATAGTTCAATGTAAAACTGTAAATCCAGCTACGTTCATGGCTGAGCCAGTCACAGAGGGATAACCTATACACGACTATGCGAATTATGAGGAATTCTATGATGAAATCGCCAGGGTAAAAGAAAATGCCCTGTCAGGTGGTGAAATCGTTTTCATTGATGGTTCATCAAGAATCGACCAAGAGGATGGACTAAGATATATAGGCGTGGCCGTGGTAAAACACCTAGCGAATGGAGAGTTTCAGGTACTCGTCAGTGCGTGAATACCATCTCACTATTCAGCACAAGCTGCAGAGCTGTTGGCACTGATTTTCTCCATTAAGAATCATGCAGACCAGGAGGTAAGGGTGTACAGTGACTCCGCCTATATGACATCTACCGTGCACATAGGCTTAGCACACTGGAAAAGGAGGGGCTACCTCCGGGCAGACGGCACGCTGCAACATGCAGCCTGATTGGACAGGTTGATAAAAGCACTACAGCTCCCAGTGGGCATAGCGGTCGTGAAATACGCCGCCCACACCAAAGGGACGGATTTCGTGTCACGTGGAAATCATGAAGCAGACACGGAAGTCAAGCGTACGGCATCCAAGAGTGAAACAATCATGGACGTGGAGGTGGCACGTACCCATGAGAGGATGATGGTAGCACAAGCCACACCTGAGGCCTATAGCAACATGGGGCAGACTCAGCTAATGGAGCTCCAAGGGGAGGCACCTCAGGAGGAGAAGAATTTATGGAAGCGTCGAGGGTGCTCCTTAAGCCCCTCTGACGGATTGTGGAGGCAAGACAGCACTGGTAAGCCAGTAATGCCTGTCACCCTACAAAAAATAGCATTGGAGCAATTACATTACCCTATTCATATGTCAAAAGATAATCTCGCTGCAATGCTTGCAGAAGACTGGTTTACACCGAATTTGGCGGAGCATGTGGCATTCTTCATGGTGAACTGCATAATATGCCAGCAATTCACCGCTGGGCACACATTGAAAGTAGTGAGAGGAGTTATCCCCCGGCCCAATCGGCCATTCCAGCACTTGCATATCGATTATGTCGACATGATTCAAGTGTGCAATGGGTACAGGTATTTAATTATGGTGGTGTGTCCATTCTCTAGATGGATAGAAGTAGGTCCCTGTACACACCCAGACTCTACCTGGCTGCCAAATTTCTGGTGAGGGAAGTGTTCCCTAGACGGGGGGTGTGCAAGGTAATGAGGTCAGATAACGGGGCTCACTTTGTCAACGCAGTCTTTGAACAGATCAGCTTGTTGCTTGGTATAAAGCACAAGTTCTCGTCAGCGTATCATCCAGAAGGAAATGGCATATGTGAGAGGCTTGCTAAGTTGAAACTCACATTAAAAAAAGGATGGCTGCACTGTCTACCACTGTCTACCACTGGCATTGTATGCACTTCGGAACCAACCAGGCTCTGACCATCATATCACGCCGTCACGGGTAGAAGGATGAGGACCCCTGTTACCCCACGAGATAGAGCTAGATGTGATGCCCAGCCAACTAGAGAGGTCCTGGGACCGAGATGCAGGAGTATTTGAACTGCATGAAATCCAGCATCTCTCTCATTACAAGCCAACTGCAGCAACAGCGAAAGGGTAGCAACGCAGCACAAAACGCATCAGGAAGTACTGAAACAGACACCGCTCAAGGTCTATGTGCGCCTCTCATCTTCCCTGGTGATGCTGTTTTGATCAAAAATTATACAACGAACCAAGATTTAATGGCCCTTTTATCGTGGCGGACTGCACTCCTTCTGCTGTCAGGGCAGAGGCAGAAGGGCATGGCTCTTCATAAATGACATTAAACCATATATAGGAGAGAGCCCTGCATCTACCCTAAACCACAGACAACGGGGAAGAACCTCAGCACGTGCAGACAAGATCCATGGCGAGGAAGAAGGACGCATGAGCAGCAAAATCAAGGAAAAGAACTCTGTTTTAAAAATGGGGCTTCAAAACTGGACATTTCCGCTGGACAAAAGAGAGAAAGGTGATAAAGGACAATAAAATGAACACTCTGTGCATCACAAGTTGCAGGGCAAAGAGAAGCGCATCCAAAGCCACAAAAACATTGATAACACGAACTTTCGAATCAAGTCACCCAAGCAGTGTGAAAAACTAAGACTCTGATAAACTACAGACAAGACTTTTCTGAGAGCTTAACACAGTATCCTGAAGCAACCAGTGTCAAGACTTTGTTTACAGAACTTATGGTATCTCCCAGCAGAAATCTTACGTGGGATGTACTCACTTATTTCCAGTTAGTGGTAATATCATATCCATCACTCGTAGGGAGAGCAACCAGTGTCACAGACTTTATTCGAGATCCTGCTAACAAGAAAGTAATCTGGCAACTGCTGACTGTCATCGCGGAAGCCTTCGCCGAGTTACCCGAGCACAGTGAAAAGGATACAATGAACTCACCTTCACACTGTTCTTTCAAATAATCGAGAAGCGCCAGGCACTTGTCGGAAGAACCACGGACACACGCGCTTTTATCAGAGACCCAAGGAACCTAGAACAATTGAACCAGCTGTGGACTAAGCTAAATTACCTATTGGCAATCCACGCAGCAGGAAAGTGCAGGGACTGTTCGAGTCAAAAGAAAAGCTTGTGATCAGGACCCAGCAAAACAGGACAAATGTCCCTATCACCCGAGGACACCTAGCAGGCACATAATGTCCTGTTCAGACTAGTCACAGACTATCCAGAAATGGTGGGAAGACCAGCAGATGTTGACGTCATCACCTTCCTCAGAGATCCAGCCAATATCTCACACATGGGCACACTCCTCCACGGCATCATCATCCAGGTAGAGCTATCTAACTTCCAGCGAGAGTACCTAAGGAGGTTCCAGTGAGACTTTCTGCCGTGGGACAGATCGAGGAGACAGAGAGACAGTGCTTTATCTTTCCATTGTGGGACAGATCGAAAAGAGCAGAAACGAGAACTCTACCATCTTGTTTTTCTTTTACTTTTATTTTTCTTCTATTTTTCTTATTTTTATTTTTTATTTTTTCATGTTTATTTTCATGACATTCTATTTTTGTGTGATTTATGGTAATACCATCTTTCCATTCCTTCGCATTGAATGGGTTCCAGCATGTCCTCAGGACCTAAGCAAATTCGAGGAGTGCACTGGGATTTTACCGATTGTAGATATGCATAATGAATGTGACGTGCCAAAGATGCTAGCCTAACCATTTTCCATAGTATAGCAAAAAAACTGTACTCCATACTCAGAGACTACCGTCATTACCCGCAAGAGGGGGGACACATGAGAAGCACTCGTCACTTTAGTAATTCATGAACTCTTGAGCAACAAAATCGGAGTGAGAAAATGAATTAAACGCTGACAATAAACTTATGTTCGACATGGGGCCCAGAACAGTAACTTGGTTTTATGACCAACAGAGGGGCGCCCCCACTTCCCGGGAAGGAAATGCTGCCAGCTTTCTTATAGATCTATTATGTGTATATACATAGTAATTATCATTGTGTTTCTGTCATTGACCATCAGAACTGCATTTTTATCGGTGCACGAAGTGCCCCAATTTCAGTGCACGCACCAGATATTGAATGCCTGGGTCCCATGAAATCACCCAGACCCTTTATAGTTATCCCAGTTCCAAGAAAAGCTGATGGTAAAGCAAACGAGATAAAATTGAATGTAATTAGCAGTGGCATATACACACTTGAGGTAATGAATGAAGAAAAAGGCTGTAGACAGGGTCCGCACGGAATGAATGAAAATGTAGCACGAACAAGGGCAAGTATCAATGGCTACAGGGCCTCAAACGAAGGCAACAGAAAAAGAAAGACTACCTACCGAACAACCAGTCCCAGAAAATACTGGAAGTAACCAAGAAGAACCAAGCGAGAAATCAAAGAGAGAGGGCATAGCAAAATCCCTCAAAAGAACAGAAGTAGCCACAAAGGAACTCACAGAGAAAACACAAATGCTGATAGTTCATGTGTTCCCGTTCATAGTTAGAGCAAAGAAACTGCACGAGGAGCTGAAAAATAGAACTACAGAGACTATAACAACAAGCACGCCAGCTCCAACGAAAGGAACAAGCACCAGGCCCACGACACAACCACGCGTTGGGAAGTTGGTGAGCCAATGGTGGTTAGAGAACATCTGTGAAAGATTACAAAAGGAAAGGAAAAGAAACACAAAACCTTCTCCTTGTCATGAACCGCTGTCTGTGTCCCTTCTGGACTTTATGGTCCCTGACACATAGGGGATTGAACTCAGTAATCCTTCCAACATGGCCGCTTGATGCGGAACGCTGCTTGCCAGTCTCTACATTACACGCTCTACGTTCTACAAAACAGACACGCCCCGGCGGCTCTGCACGTCTCAATGCTACTGCTCTCTGTAGCTGGACGTGTGCTGCCGGAGTTCACTCTGGGCTATTTTCCTGATCTCTCTATTGCCGGTTCCTTGATTCCTCCTCCTTTCCTTTCATCCCTCAAACTTACCGAACTTTCCTGGATTTTCGCCCGCGCTCGACCCACGGCTTCCTTGCCTCCGCGCGCGGACATTGTTCCTTCCTGGTTCCATCCTGGACAGTCTGAACGAAGCATGCTGGAAACCGAAGACCCACGCGCAGGCTTATATAAATCCCAGACTGTGCTGAGGAAGTCACAAAAGAAGGTCACAAGAAACAGGAAAGACAGGTGAGAAGGGGAGAGACTTGTGACAGATTTGTGAAAACAAAATCAAAATATCGAGGCCGAGTACCCCAAAAGGAAATACACCGAACACAGGTTACAAAGAAACATACAAAGTACTTTATTTTATACTGAATCCAGTTACAAAAACAGAGCAAAATCAGATAGCTATCTTCCTTCAGTACAACACAATGAACTCCAGCGTGGTTCAATGTGTTCAGTGAGAGACGCTGTACATTAGAATGCATTGGCTTTTTATACATTTTGTGAGCATGATGTCCAGCCCCACTTCGGGTTAATATTCCAATACATCACCGATCTAGGGTTCATGCCAAGTTTCGAACAACCGCATATAACTGGTTTGCTTTTAATACATGTATCAACAAGCCTATACAGCAACTATGTATTCTGGGATTTTCCATGTAAGTCTTCTTAAACATTAATACAATGTGGTTAAACAAGTGTTCGATGTTCAGTATTTGAATAAATTGTCTTTATAGTATACTCGTGGATTAGTTTCATTACACGAGTAATCCCTTACACAAAGGTCAACGAAGGACAAGGTCTCAGTTCACGACCTCAACAAGTGGCCTGCAGGCAAGTTACATATTAGCTATGTACAGAGGTCAAAACGGCCATCTTGTATTTTTGGAATGACATCGTCCACCATTTTAACTCACAGGGTGACTTTACAAAGCAAACCTAAAATGGTGGATTGACCTAAAATGCGGCTTACATTAATCTAAAGGTCAGGACGTTGCGACATGGATTCTTTCGCAAACGACTTTCGAGCAGCTTGGCGTAGGCCAATATACATATATTTATTGCAATAGGAGGCACGATATAATTTCTCTTTTGACAAACCCTCCTTTTGGCCTATGCCAAGTGCTAAAACTACTTTGGATCTCCTTGCAAATAACTCCATGCATCATCGTCCATGCACCCTGAATCGCTGTTGGAAATATCTAATGCCATTAGGTCATTCACTAAAATTTCTTTCAACACATATTCCTTGGAAGATTTATCTGGGACATACACTTTATTTCCTATCGAACCTATCGCTTGTGCGCAACACCCCCTTAGCATTGAACACATACTAGGTAGGCACTGAATACAGCAACAAAGAAACAACAGGATTCCCAAAATAATCAGCAAGACCGAAAGTACCTTCCAACCCCAAGATCGCAAGAAGTCCCAGAACCAAGCGCTAAGATCCCAATTTCCCTCTGGAACATGCACTTCTGAACTAAGGACAATCAGATTCTGTATTGCCTTGAAGATGGTTGGGGAGGAATCTGGTACGAAAACACAACAAGCGGACCCCACTAATTTACACACTCCTCCACGTTCAGCCAGAATGACATCTAATGCCATCCGGTTTTGAAGTGCTACTAGTCGTATAGCCTTCTGTTCTAACATCATATTATAAAGTATGTCCGTGGTCTGGTTGATGGTTCTCTGCAGTACTCTCGCTAGTTTTCTGAAATCCTCTGAATTCGCTATCTGCCCCCAAAATGGCACAACAGATTTTGCTATGTCTACAAAGATTTGTTCTGGGGTGTCACCATTCTCGTCCCGCTGTGGACGGGCCTTTGAAACTTCTTTTGTACTAACTCTAAACATCCCAGGTAACAGGATCCCTAAATAACAGGTTCCCTGCCAATCCCTGGGCAACCATGGGAATGCTACATTACCGCAGACAAAGTAGACAGGTTCACCTACATACAAAGGTCTGTTTTCCCCAGTCAAATTTGTAACGTTGGCACAACCTAGAAAATCTCCCATTGACTGTGTTCCATTCCTCCGTATGCAAAAAGAAACTGAATCGGGGCTATGATTAACAGTGTAAGAAGGAGGCATGGCATCCTTATTGCCCATCTGAGCCATTTTAAAAGAAATCAAAGATTGGAAAGGGCGAGACAGTCTGTCAGAAGGCCTAATAGAAGCAAAATTAGGTTTACCCCTGTTTGTGAAAAGCGAGCATCCTAGGGGAGTCAAAACATGTTTCTCAAAACTATTCAAATTGGTGCCATCAAAGTTCCCTGAGATGCTATCATTCCAACGGCCAAAGAACAGTGCTCTAAGAGAAGCATAGCAAGCAGTTGTCAGAGGCAAAGGATGAACGTACCAACCTAACCCCTTATCCCCGTGTTGCGGTAAATGTGAGCAGACCCAACAGTTAGACTTATTAAAAATGGCATGCGTAGCATTCATGATAAGTAACAGAGTGTTATTGTGGTACCTTTGTCTATGCTGAGAGTCCCTAGGGGACAAAGTACGCAAATGTACAAAGGGAGTAGGAACAATAGGTGTACTTTCAGTAGGTAATAAAAGTTCTAAAGAATTCGTTTCCTCAAGGTACCACAATCCTAAGGCAGCGACTATTAAAAACCCAAATATCATTATAAAAATGTCTGGGTGACCAACAGGACTTGGAACGGCCCACGCCAGCAAGGCGCAAGGCAGGAAGAGCGCTCAAATATTTTGACGAGCACCCAGCTTCCAGGCCGTATACTGTGGCCCGGGCCCTCGTATCGCACAGGTAAAGCTTCTCGTACCTGGTGATAAATCAAATACAGGTTTTTAGTCAAATGGCTGCAATAATCTGAAAGTAATACATTTTCAACATTTCTCAATGATTTGCATTTAGGAAGGTTCCAAATATTGGCAGGTCTCCCCATTACCACCTCAAATGGAGAGAGCCCAGTCTTAGTTTAAGGGGTTGTACGCATGGATAATAACATGATTGGTAAGGTGTCCAGCCATTTTAGTTTGGTGCCAGCACACGTCTTAGCAAGCTTGTTCTTGATGATACCGTTGTGTCTTTCTACTAGTCCGGCGCTCTGAGCATGTCTGGCCGAATGGAACCGTTTGTCAATTTGTAACGCCGCACATATCTGCAGAATTACAGCAGCGACAAAATGTGGACCATTGTCCGACCAGATAACTCTTGGTAGCCCGAACCGCGGGAAGTATTCCCTTAACATGGTTTTTGCAGTAGTCATGGCTGTAGCATCCTTAACGGGGAAAGCCTCAACCCATTTACTAAAAGCACAGATGACCACCAGTACATACTTCTTTTTGTCACAACGTTCCATTTCAATAAAGTCAAAGTGGATAACTTCGAAGGGGACAGAAGGTGGCCCAAAACTTCCCCTTGGAGTTACTGTCCCCTTTCCCACATTGTGTTGTAGGCAAATCATGCAATCCTGGACGTAGCGCTGGGCAATTTTTTCGAAATTTTTTCATTTACCCAAACTTTCTCTAACATTTTTGTCATCTTCTGGGCACATACAAGTGTAGGACCATGGGCCATGATGACCATCATCATTGCATACGCGCCAGGGAGTAGCTATTTCCCTTCCGCTATATCCACCCAACACCCGTCATCGTCAAGTTTCCCCAAGCCTTCAGCCCACCTTTTGGATTCTTCTAACGTGGCATCAGCTTGGATATCCCGTACAGACCCAACACCCTCATCCATTGCATAAGCATTTACAGTCTCCCTTGAAACATACATTTCCGTAAGGGGACCGGGAGGAGTTTGTCTAGCTATCTGATCAGCGAAAGCATTCCCTTTCCCTATGTCATCTGTAACCTTTCGATGTGCTGAACATTTCATAACTGCTAACTGAATGGGGAGTGCAAGCTCTGAGAGTAGTTGTACTATTAGGGAGCCATGTTGGATTTTAGTGCCATGTGAAGTTAGGAACCCTCTTTCTGACCAAAGTCTCCCAAAGTTGTGAACCACCCCAAAGGCATACTGACTATCAGTATATATATTTACTGCAAGCCCTTCGGAAAGTTCACAAGCTCGGGTCAATGCTATAATCTCTGTGGCCTGCGCAGAATTATGCGTGATTCTCTTAGTTTCCACAACCGTGCTTAATGTAGTGATTGCATAAGCAGCTGTGGATGTACCATCCGGAAGTTTGAAGCAAGAGCCATCACAGAACAGTTCTCCTTGCAGATTATCCAAAGGAGTGTCTTTCAAATCAATGTTACCCTTTGTCTCTTGTTCGGTATTATATAGACAATCATGTGACTCTTCATCGCCACAAGTAGTATCTTGTGGGAAAGGTAGGAGTTCAGCCGGATTAAGGACACAACACCTCTTAATTTGAATGTGAGGAGCAAACAAGATCAATTCATATCTTGTTAACCGTGCAGAAGTGAGGTGTTGCGTTTGGGATCGGTTCAGTGGAACATCTACAGAGTGAGGCACCATCAGGGTTAGATCATGGTCGAGGACCATTCCCTCACTCTGTTTTACAGACGCAGCAGCAGCAGCGACAGCTCGCAAACATCTAGGCAAAGCGCATGCTACAGGATCAAGGGCGGAAGAAAAGTAACCGCACGGCCTATTCTTCCCTCCATGTTCCTGCGTTAATACAGCCAAAGCACATCCATCACATTCATGCACAAACAACACAAAGGTCTTTTCATAGTTTGGTGTTCCCAAAACTGGTGCAGAGCATAATGCAGTCTTAAGCAAGTCAAACGATTGCTGGTGTTCCGCGTTCCATGGCAATGGCGAAGAAATGCCCTTCTTTGTCAAAGCCAACATGGGTTTGATCACTAGTGAAAAATTTGGGATCCACAACCTACAGTAAGAAGCCATACCTATCAAGGCTCTAACTTCCTTCTGTGTATTTGGGACAGACATGCCAGAAATGTGTTTTATTCTTTCAGGTGTCAATCTTCTTCCCTCCTTTGACAGGAGATAGCCTAAATAGGCAACCTCCTGGCAACAATATTGAAAATTTTTAAGCGAAGCTTTATGACCATGCTTAGCTAGATGGATAAGCAATAACACAGTGCCCTCCTTACAGGTGCTCTCAGAGTCAGCAGCTAAGAGCAAGTCATCAACATACTGAAGCAATGTACAAGTAGAGGGCAGTTCAAGGGTATCAAGTTGTTCTTTCAAAGCCCTACTATAAATGCTAGGGCTCTCTGTGTACCCTTAAGGAGCACGAGTAAATGTGAAAGAGCGTCCCCCTAAGGTGAACGCAAACAAGTATCTACTATCCTTGTGCATAGGAATACTAAAGAAAGCATTCTTTAGATCCACCACACTGAAGTAAGTAGCTGTAGCTGGATTCATAGTTAGGATTGTCGTTACATCAGGCAAAATTGGAAATTGTGGAGCCACGCCTTTATTAATGGCACGTAAATCAATTATGAAACGGAATGGAATTGCATTATTGCCTTTCTTGTAAACGGGTAAAATCGGACTATTACACAAACCTCCTGAAATTTCCTCAATCACCCTGCGATGCACAAAATCGCAAACAATGCATTTCAAAGCTCGCTCGCCCTCAAGTGAAATCTTATGCTGGGGAATGCGTGGCAGCTCAATTCCGTGTTTCAAAACTACCTTAACAGGTTCAATCTGTAAAACGCCAACATCATTGTCGTCAACAGCCCATAAACTCTCTGGTACATTAATGAATTCTGGCGGCAAAGGTCTAGTCAAGAAGTGCGAGACAGAAAATTGCTGTGGTGAAATTGTCAAGGGCACTCCATCAGAAGAAGAATAAATCACTGCAGTTAATTCTTTTAACAGATTCAACCCTAGCAAGT
Source organism: Ambystoma mexicanum (assembly GCF_040938575.1). NCBI lineage: Eukaryota > Metazoa > Chordata > Amphibia > Caudata > Ambystomatidae > Ambystoma > Ambystoma mexicanum. The sequence continues at coordinate 800,473,582 of NC_090932.1, forward strand.
TCTCTCCACAATTCGAAAGTCAACAGAAATGGACAGTGGTCTGTAAAGGGACTGAAATAAATGGGTACCGGCGAAGAAACCGGACAAACAACTGGTGTGGCAGAAAACCCTACAGAAACATTGGTTTGCCCTGACAGTGGAATGTTTGGAACCCGTGAATGATCAATGCAACACTTCTGTGCTCCAGTGTCTATCAAAAACTGATGTTTCCTATTTCCCACCACCATTTCAACATAGGGACCTTTCTCATTGACGGGAATAGGTGTAGGTTCCAAACCATGCTTCGGGCAATCCTAACAAAACAGAATGTCATCAAAAGGAAGCTCTTCAGATAAATATGCAGCAGAAGGATGATCAAATATGTTCCTGGTGTCCACACTCGTAGTCTGATTGTCCTGCGAGAAAGGTTGCTGAGGATCCTGTGTACACTGACCTCTACCAGGGCCCCCCACATCCGGGCGACCTCTGGATCGTCTACCCATATTTCCGAATGTGTTATTTGACCTTTGTTGAAGGACAGGGCATTGTGCTCGCCAATGACCCTCTTGTCGACAATAGGCACACAGGTTAATGTTCACAGGACCCAAGGGCACATTCCCTTGCGGGACATACTGACCTCTAATCTGAGAACTACCCCCTCTGGGGCCTCTAACAATTTGCTGCAATAGCACTTTAGTTTTCAAATCACCTTTTTGTTTTTCAACTCTATCTTTTTCATTTTTGACACGGTTCTCGTAGTACTGAGTCATGTGCAGTACTTCTGACTGCGATTTCGCCTGCCAAGCACTCTCAGACGACATAATTTGTGACTGGATGTCAGGCAGTAATCCACGAACAAATTTGTCCACAAATAATCTTTTCCCAGACTCTGTGCCTAGGTCTTGTCCACTGAAATCTGAGAATACCTGTTCGATTAAAGAACTCGGTAGCACCCTCAGACTTTCCTTGGACACAGGCCGTAAGTTTGTCCCAAATAATTATTTTCTCTGGGATTATGGTTTTCAATTTAGCAATGATTCTGTCAGGCAAAGTTAATATCACCTGAGGCGGTCTTTCACCAGCTGGCCTTTCTCCATCGAGTCTAGTTATATTTAACCATGTATCTCCCAATCTTGGCATGTCGTCTATAGTTCTAACTTGTTTCCACAAATCTACGGGCAGGAGTACAGGGAATTACAAATCAATATCACCTAAGGTGAACACTGAGGATTGCAAAACGGACTCTATTTCTTTATAGAATCCTGTCAGATTTTTCCTAATATCAGGAATAGATTGCCTAATAGTATTCACTTCCTGTCTTGAGAATGGGACGTGAACAAACTGTGATACATAATGTGCAGGAATGTCCACAGCGACTATACCTCATGCAGCACCGGCCGCAATCTCAACCTTCAGGACAAATGTCGGAGGAACCTCTCTCATAGGCAACTGGTAAGTAGGTGACTCCGAACGCTTACTAAGCAGCAGAGCTAAATCGAGCGCTAAAGCAGTCGAAGAAGTGTCAAGTGAAAAAGCTCTCTTGTAAATATTCAATAACTCTGCAGGACAACTAATCTTTCTTTTTACACAATCATCCTGTAGGTACTCTATCATTACCTGTATCACTTTCATCTGCATTTCTGGTGTATACTGACTATACGTGTCATATACTTCAACTGGAGTTATCGACATATCTGAAATCCATCTAAGCGCGTCCTTCGTACACATTCGTGCTTCCTCAGATATCGATTTATGACAAGGAAGGAACCGTTTCTGTACATACATACTTTCCTCCTCGTCTTCCTCATTCTGCAAGTTTTCTAACTCCTTTCTATACCCAAATAACCTCTTAACAGGCTCATTTACTTTCTCCACAATGTCTCTAGAAAAAGCCAAAGTATTTAGGGTTGAATTAAGAGTCGGGTCACGACTCACCTGAACAAACCTAAGGAGGTCCGATCGGATTTCAAAGAATCTTACTTAACTAATCTTACCTCGTGTATGGTGATTTCGGCAAATCTGCCCGCCACAATAAGTGGACCCTCTTCAAGATGCCGTCTCAGACCACAAGCTAATCGTCCAGGGATCGGGTCATGCAGCGCTGCTGAGGTGTCACGTCTCGTTCAGTGGGGCCCCTTTTTGTCACACCGTCCGATCCTGGTCCGATAGCCTGAGTCAACCTTCAACAATCCAACATCAATCTTGAGGGTCCCTACTCGGGCGCCAACTGTGAAAACAAAATCAAAATATCGAGGCCGAGTACCCCAAAAGGAAATGCACCGAACACGGGTTACAAAGAAACATACAAAGTACTTTATTTTATACTGAATCCAGTTACAAAAACAGAGCAAGATCAGATAGCTATCGGTCCTCAGTACAACACAACGAACTCCAGCATGGTTCATTGTGTTCAGTGAGAGATGCTGTACATTAGAATGCATTGGCTTTTTATAAATTTTGTGAGCACAATGTCCGGCCCCACTTCGGGTTAATATTCCACTAATACATCACTGATCTAGGGTTCATGCCAAGTCTCGAACAACCGCATATAACTGGTTTGCTTTTAATACATGTATCAACAAGCCTCTACAGCAACTGTGTATTCTGGGATTTTCCATGTAAGTCTTCTCAAACATTAATACAATGTGGTTAAACAAGTGTTCTATGTTCAGTATTTGAATACATTTTCCTTATAGTATACTCGTGGATTAGTTTCATTACACGAGTAATCCCTTACACACAGGTCAACGAAGGACAAGGTCTCAGTTCACGACCTCAACAAGTGGGCTGCAGGCAAGTTACATATTAGCTATGTACAGAGGTCAAGACGGTCATGTTGTATTTTTGGAATGACATCGTCCACCATTTTAACTCACAGGGTGACTTTACAAAGAGAACCTAAAATGGCGGATTGACCTAAAATGGCGGCTTACATTGATCTAAAGGTCAAGACCTTGTGACACGGATTCTTTCGGAAACGACTTTCGAGCAGCTTGGCGTAGGCCAATATACATATATTTATTGCAATAGGAGGCATGATATAATTTCTCTTTTGACAGATTGAGATGCCTAAAAATCGATATGGATACAGGGATGGAAGCCGCGGTTCAAGACCTTGCATGCAGGAACTCACCACAGAAGTCCAAAACCTTAAGGCTGAGAACGCTGCCTTAAAGCAGCTGGTATTGTCTCGTGATTCTGCTACCAAGGAAAGTGTGTTATTGGGAGGAGTGGTGGACAAATATGATGGCTCTCCAAAAACCCTTCGTGCCTTCGTTGATTCATGCTTGGTGCACTTCACCTTCAAGCCCTACTACTTTTCCACTCCTAGAGCAAAGGTGGGTTTATGATATCACACCTCACTGGCAACGCATTAACCTGTGCAACTCCCCTAGTCAATTCGGGCGACGCCCTCCTGGATGATTACGATGGATTCGTGGAAGCACCAAAGCACATGTTTGATCGTCCTGAGCAGGTTTTCAGCGCTCAGGAACGTCTACTTGATTTTCGACAAGGATCCCAGGATATGCTGACCTATGTCACCCGTTTCAAACAACTCATGAAGGAAGCTGATTGGTCCCAAGAAGCTAGCTTCACTCTCTTTCATAGAGGCTTGAATGAAGAAATAAAGGACGAGCTAGTTAGGGGAGCTCACCCTAATTCCTTCCAGGACCTCTTGGACCTTTCCTTGCAAATTGATTTTCGAATCCAGGAAAGAAAGGCAGAGAAAAAGAAGGTGAAATCATCATTCCAAAAGGCTGTCATAGACCACCCTTCTAGCCCAGAACCCGCAGTTTCTCCGACCTCAGATCCAGAACCCATGCAACTGGGAGCATTTCATGGACCCATTACCCCACAAGAAAGGATGCGCCGTATTCACACTGGTCTCTGCATGTATTGCGCCTCCGATAAACATCTTGTCAGAGAGTGCCCTATTGCTCCTCCACGGCGTTCGCGAAGCGCCAGCTCCCGATCCTAGATGGGGCACAGTTTCGGGAGAATGATGTTTGCTCCACATCAATTCCTTCCTTGAACTCTCCTGTACCAAATAAGCTTGTGATTCTTCAGGCCTTTCTATCGCCTTCCAAGAAAGAATCTTACCCCATTCTGGCATTAGTGGATTGCGGAGCCATGGGTATATTCATAGATCATGATTGGGTCACTACTCACAACATTCCACATGAAACACGGGAGACTATGCAACCAGTAGAGGCAATTGATGGAAGACCCCTATCTTCAGGACCCATAACGCTTCAAACCAAAGAGATCCTATAAATCAGCATCAAGAGAGGATCAAATTTGACATCATAAAATCTGCCCACTATCCAATGGTTCTAGGCATGCCCTGGTTACAGAAGCATAACCCCTACATCAATTGGGCAGCAGGCTCCTTGTTTCTTGGTTCTGAACACTGTATGTCCCACTGCTTATTCCTAGACTCCTTACCAAAGTCCTCTGAAAACTCACAAGAAATCCAGCAAAGTCCAGTCACTGTCTCTAACATCATCCGAATTCCCAGGGCCTATCAGGCTAACACAGATGTATTTTCGACTGCCATAGTTCAAGCTCTTTCTCCTCACAGACCCGAGGATTGTGCCATCGATACTGAACCTTCAGCAGTGATCCCTTTTGGAAGAATGTTTATTTTATCAGAACCTGAAAAGAGGGCCCTCCGGGAATACCTGGATACCAACTTGGAAAATGACACCATATGACCATCCAAGTCCCCGGCGGGCGCTTCGTTATTTTTCGTTCCCAAGAAAGATACCAAGGAGCTTAGACCATGTCTAGATTATCGTGGCCTTAACCAGTGTACTGTCAAGGACCGCTACCCATTGCCTCTCATCTCGGATATCCTGGAAGCAGTAAGAGTTGAAGTCAGAGTTTACACAAGCTCCTATCCTAGCTCAACCCGACATTGAGCGCCCATTTCTTGTGGAAACTGATGCCTCCAACTACGCCATCGGGGCAGTCCTAAAACAGGAACTTGATGATAAGTTAGAACACCCCATCGCCTATCTTTCTCGCACCTTGACTCTCAGTGAAACTCATTATTCTGTCCTGGAAAAGGAACTGCTAGCCATCCGCCAAGCCTTCACTGATTGGCGTCATCTTCTGCTGGGAGCCAAACACCCGGTACAGGTCTGCACAGACCATCGGAATCTTCCAGTCCTGCAATCCCTAGAATGTAGAAACAGTCATCAAGCCCGTTGGGCCTTCTTTTTTGCTCAGTATCAGTTTCAAATCCACCATGTCCCTAGAACACACAACATAATAGCCGATGCCTTGTCCAGACGTCCTGATTACGAAACCACTGAAGATCAGACTTTTCCTAAGATGTTTCCCCACACAATATTTCTTGCCCAAGCAATCACCCTCCTGGAGGATATTCGAATTCAAACTCAGTCCTCTGAAACCGGAAGGAGTTTGAGAGAAGCAATCGATGGAAACTCAAGACAAGGGACAGATATCTGTTCAAGGACAATCGCTTGGTCATCCCCACTCCTGGACTGCGGCAAAAGATCACAAGCCTATATCATGATACTTTTCATTCTGGACACCGTGGCATCACCAACACCCTCCGCTTAATACAAAGACAATTTTGGTGGCCGAGGATGAAAGAGGATGTCCGGATCCATATCCAGGCATGTGCAGTCTGCAATCAGAACAAACATGATAATAAGAAACCGGCAGGTCTACTGCTTCAACCAGCAATACCAACAAGACCGTGGGAATTCATTGCCACAGATTTTATCATAGAACTACCATCTTCCAGGGGATACACAACTATCATGGTTACCATTGATTTGTTCACTCATATGGCTCATTTTACACCTTTATACAAACTACCATCCTCATCTGAACTCACCGGAATCCTCCTAGAACGTATATCCCGGCTTCATGGGCTACCCTGCAAGATCATTTCTGACCGAGGACCCCAATACATATCCCAGTCCTGGAAACAATTATGCCGTATACTGGGAATCCAACGTGCCTTGTCCTCAGGTTATCACCCACAGACCAATTGAGCCACTGAACGCGTAAACCAAACTCTGGAACAGTATCTTCGTTGCTTCTCCACCAAGGTCCAGGATGATTGGTCACTCTTAATACCTGTGGCCGAATTTGCTTACAACAATTCGGATCATTCAGCTATCAACACCAGTGCTTTCTTCTGTAGTCAAGGATTTCATCCTTCAGTTCTACCTTCCATTCTCCCACACCTTACCCCAGTTCCTACGGTTGATTCCTGGATTGAAACCCTAATTAATGTACACGAAGAAGCAAAGGAACACTTAGAAAAGGCCTGAAAAGTCGTTAAACATCATGCCGACTCCAAAAGAAGACCTGGGCCTTCTTATTCAGTAGGCGATAAAGTATGGTTATCCTCGAAACTCCTTCCTCGACATCTGCGACCAAATAAACTGGCTCCCAGGTATTATGGGCCCTTTTCCATAAAATAAATTGTCAATCCAGTGGCCTTTCGACATTGGCTACCAGAATCATGGAAGAGGATTCATCCTGTCTTCCACACCTCTCTGTTGAAACCATATGTTCAACCCTCTCGAACTGCTCCAAGATCTACCCCAGTGATTGTCAATGACCAACTCGAATATGAGGTTTCCTGAATCTGTGACTCTCGATACCCACGTGGTCAACTACAATATTTGGTCGAATGGAAAGGATACCCTCCCAGTGTGCGCACCTGGGAACCCGTGTCAAACATGAATGCTCCCCGGCTGATTCGAAGATACCATCTTATACATCCGGGCAAACCCGGAGGAGCTGGACTTCAGAGGAGGCATGCTGTCATGAACCGCCATCTGCGTCCCTTCTGGACTTCGTGGGCCCTGACACATAGGGGATTGAACTCAGTAATCCTTCCAAAATGGCCGCTTGATGCGGAACTCTGCTTGCCAGTCTCTACGTTACACGCTCTACGTTCTACAAAACAGACATGCCCCCATGGCTCTGCGCGTCTCAATGCTACTGCTCACCGTAGCTGGACATGTGCTGCCGGAGTTCGCTCGGGGCTATTTTCCTGATCTCTCTATTCCCGGTTCCTTGATTCCTCCTCCTTTCCTTTCATCCCTCAAACTTACTGAACTTTCCTGGATATTCGCCCACGCTCGAGCCACGGTTTGCGTGCCTCCGTGCGCGGACATTGTTCCTTCCTGGTTCCGTCCTGGACAGTCTGAACGAAGCACGCTGGAATCCGAAGACCCACACGCGGGCTTATATAAATCCCGGACCGTGCAGAGGAAGTTACATAAGAAGGTCACAAGCAAACAGGAATGACAGGTGAGAAGGGGAGAGACTTGTGACACTCTTACCACAGCGATACAGCCAAGGAAACCTGCTCCACCGAGACACCCAGAGTGGAAAAGCAGCAAAGACGCATTCAAGGACATAGTTATCGCAAACTACAGAAGAACGCTGAGAATCAAGAGAAGCCCGCACAAAGATAACAATGAACTCAATGATTACCTGGACAGCACAGCCCATCTTGGAAACAACATATGGTACCAACACATGAAGAAAGTAGGACGAAGGCAATCAGAAGGAGAGTGCCTCGCTTGTGCACTTCTACCGTACAGCATGGGAAAATCCAAGATCTTTGTAGCTGTAGAAATTGATGTCCCCACAGCACACTGTATGTCACACGTAGCAATGTGCAACACCAGAGGACAATTTATTGGGAGAGACGCCTCATTGATATGGGCCACTGAGAAGGACTTCCCAGATGAAGACGGCTACGTCCAGGACATTAATACAAGAAACAGGGCGTATACCAGGAATCACGTAATCAGATACGAGAACCCTGAAGTTAAAGGATTGGAAACACGATGGGAAATAAACCCGAGATTGAACGTTCAAGGAAAAACTGCAGAAGAGGCTCAAATCTGGAAGAACAGAGGCCAAATGCAGATCTGGGGAACAGTGGTTTCCCCAAATGGATGGAAAGAAGGAGTAGTAATCTGCCGAGCTTGGATGGTCCTTGGAGCCTGCCAAGAAGCAATGGAGAATTCACAGAGGTTATGCAAACCTCTATGGCTGAAATTGGTAAAGATGCTAACATGGGTCGAAGACAGAGGTGGACCCCTGAAAATAGTACCACTGGAAAATCCAAAACTATGCTTCAGAAGTAATGGCACGAGGAAGATGGGAGAGAATGTAAACTGCGGATGAATCTTTGAAGCCCCAGGAATGACACAAGGAACCGTAGCCATTATGGACCATTACTGGGCGTGTGGATCCAAGGCATATATAAGACTACCGAAGAACTGGGGAGGCATATGCACACTGGTGAACGTCCACATTCCCACACTAGTGATCCCTAAAAATGACCTGAAATTGGATAGTTTCACGAAAGCAGATGCTCATCTAAGAAAAAGGAGATCTGTGGAACTGGTATCCATGATGAAGAGAGAAAATTACTTTTCTGCCAAATCAGAAGAGGCATTCCATGCGATCCCATATGAACACAGGCTGTTTAGCCTCACCTCAACAGTATTCATCACAATGCTCTTGCCACACATCCAAATTGGAGTGAATGCTAAATGGCTGCAGATAACCAGATGGGAGTTATTGCAGACCATCAACACCACTATCAAAGGATTTAATGCAATCAAAGAAGAACTGAGAGCAATCAGACTGATGACCCTCCAAAACAGATATGTACTTGACATGATCACAGTGATGGATGGAGCTGTTTGTGCAAAAATCGGAGAATCGTGTTGCACATTTTTACCATTGCACGATGAAGAAAAAGGAACCCTAACAGAAGGCATAAGTATGTTGACAAACCTAAAGAAACAGATGATCGATGAAGGTGATGAAGTGGACGATGACAGCTGATTTGGACCCCTGTTCTCATGGGTCCCACAATGGATGGCGGATATATTCAAGTTTCTAGGAGCCTTACTAGCAATGATACTGCTAGGATTCTGTGTTATCAAGATAATCATCACACAGTGCCAGAAAACTGCGAAGAAAGCCATTGGGATGAAAATCATGGTCGATGTCCAACCAGGATGGAAGCCCAGAGACCTGACTGATGAAGAAATAAGAGACTTTGTGAAAGCCAGTGAATTTGCGCCAGAAGGAACAAAGTTTACATATCCCAGTAAACGAAGAAAGTATGAAGGAAAATGGACCTATTGCAGTCCAAATGGACAATGCCAGCTAATGACCTGGAACAAAGACGAACATGTAAAAACAGCAGGAAGTTTGAAAGGTGTGATACAAATATGGACTCCCAAGATGCACACATTCACACCATCGTTTACAAACCCTGAAGATGACGAACAAGACACAGATGAACCAAAAAAGATGATTACGAAGGAGGACGCAGAAGTGGTCGATGAACCAACCCCTACCCCCCATTTCGAGGTACCAGGAGCGTACTCGCTAAGGCATGTGACGTATGAGGAGCAAATGAACCAACAGAGAGCAGCAATCGGGCTCTGCCCAGTGTACATCAGAAGAGCAATACCTGTTGAGGCACCCGTAACTAGAGAACCATGGGCTGCACGATACCCTCTTAGACAACCATACCAGCAGCTGAGACGAAATGAAGAGTACCTACAGACGGTCCACGAAGAGACCCAAAAATCCTTAATGGAAGGCCAGTGGAAATGACACAAGGGCCTGGACAGACTCGCGGATGAACGAAAACGGCTATCAAGGATAGCACGCCAGTGCGATGAGCTACGAAAAAATAGATATAATGGACACAGGAAAAGAGACGATGTTGAAACGTAAGGCAGTTAACACATGTAAATAGGCTTGGAACGCAAGACGCTAAGAAAACCGTACTGCTTGCAATGCTTAGTAGAAGAACAGAGCGGCAAGCGCCAACCATATATCTACCTCGATAAGGCACATTATACAAGTGTGACTCCATTTTGTAAGCAGAAGTGTGCCTTGGAGGCCAGAGGCCTATCAGGCCAGGTTTCATATTCCAGCTAAAGCCAGGAAGAGGAGCGGAATCGAAACTCAACAAAGAGCAGCTCATGCCTGGGAATTTGAGGTCAACCCACGGAAAGGGGGAGAGCAGCAACGCTGGAGAATCGAAACTTCAGAGCATACCAGCCTGCCCCGTGAAGGTCAAGATAAGGGGGAGCCCAGGCAGGTGGTGAGGCTAAGGAAGAATCAAATACTTGAAAAGCTGGAAACTGAAGCAGATTCACAGTGAACAGACATGTGACCAACCAGGCACGAAGAGTTACCAACGTCTGATGTCACCCAGATCCAAGGATGCCATAACTTCTCCAGATAAGAGGATGCAGTTTCGAGGCCATCCTCAGCCAACTAATTGACACATAGCCCAAAAGCACTGATTGATGGAAGAGAGGCAGGGTGAATCTTGGGACACTAGGCACCTGGGTGTCCATTCTGCATGATGCTAAAGTGGAGATTTATGTCTAGCGGTGTAACCCACCCAATCACAATGGGTCATGTAATCTAGGGTCCTATAGACACTATAACCAATAGGACGTCGTACTTGTAGTGACGTCTATCACGCTTGATGTAGAGGGATGGGCGTAGACGGCCACCCGATAAGAGTTATCCAATCTGCATGCTCAATTGTCATATAAAGATATAGCACCTATACTTAAGTTACCTTTTCCAACCAATTATATTGCATGACAAACTTGTAGAGTTCGACGTCATTAATGACGAGTTTTGACTATAACTGTTGCGGTTTGAATTAAGATCGTGGAAGTTGAAGCGAGACAGGAGATCGCATCACTGCTGATTCCATTTGTTTCCCCGTTTTCTGTACTTGTCTTTAAACGGACTTCCCTTTGCCAAACTATTGAGTCCTCATTATTGATTTTTGTTGGAGTAAGTGAATCCTGCACCCCCATTCCTAACATGGTGCAGCTATCTTGTTTTACAGGTACTTGAGGGTGAGCTCTGACCTATGGGCCCGTCAGAGGACAATCCGCCTCTCCAGTACATTATATCCAGATTACATATTGGTGGATGGGAGGGGTAGCAAGGAGCATGGTGATACATTGGTGTTAATAAAGGTTAAGAGAAGGAGTTCATAATAGAGGGTGATTTTCTGATGCCTCACATATTGTGTATTAGTAACCCGGCGAGAGACAATCAGAAGGCAAGAGCCATTCTGATTGGCTCTCGCCAGGTCCCTACCCGGCCGGGAATCCCTTCATCGGGATTCCACGGCCTTTGGTCCCGGCGGGGGCGTGGCAGCCCCTCAGCCAATGAGGAGGCTCGAAGCGGGGCCATCCCCGCTCCGAGCCTCCCCGCGGCTGAGAGGCTACCTTCGCCCCCCGCCGGGGACTCGGATAAGGATTTTTTTTTCTAAATCCCCTCCCTCCTCCCCCCCCCCATTTACCTTCTTGTGCCTGCGTCCCGGGCGGGGGACGAGGAAAGCCTACAGCCGTGTGGAGACTCGGAGCGGGGCCATCCCCGCTCCGTGCCTCCACACGGCTTATTGGCTTCCCTCGTCCCCTGCCAGGGACGCAGGTACATTTTTTTTTTTTCTCCCCCCTCCCACTCCCGCCCTCCCAACCCCACTTATTTTTGATCCTTTTTCGGGAGCAGACGCGCTGGGAGCACTTGTGTTCCCAGCACGTCCGCTCCCGATGCCCGCCATGGAAAGGGAAAACGGACTCTGTTTTCCCTTTCCATGGTGGCGGCCATTTTCTTGGTCTTTTTTTTCCTCCTGAAACACTGCAACGCCGAAACGCTGCAGCGTTTCAGGACAAAAAAAAAGCTTTTAGTGCCCCGGTCACGCAATTTTTGCGGGCCGGGGTACTAATAGCAATAGAACCCTCTCGTCGGGGGCATTACTTGAGACGGTAATGCCCCGGGGCCCATAGGTAAGGACCCGAGCGAACCGAGGGCCTTACCGAAGGCCCCGGGCCATTACCTGAGACGGTAATGCCCCCGACGAGAGGGTTCTATTGCTTAAATAGAACACCTTTCGACTTTGTTTAGTGCTATACAAAAATCCTGTCACTTGCTGTGGTTTTTCTTTTTGGCCAATAACAATCTCTGTCACCCTCTGTGTTATTGTTTTGCCGCCCATAGAAATCACATGGCATCCACTGTCATTTTGTGTTGTCACCCACAAAACATATGTGTCAGGGTATGGTATTCTTTTGCCTTCTGTAAAAATCATGAAGTTCTCTCAGTGATTTTGAGTTGCCTCACCAAAATATCATGTATAATGCTCTGTGATTTTTTTCTTTCATTGACATAAATGTACAATGACTCCTTGCAATTATTTGTTGACCGCCACAAAAAACGTGTCACTCTCCTTGAATTTGATTCTCTCACACAAAAATCATGTGCCCATTTGTTTGGTTTTGTGTGCCCTTCTAAAACATTAAGACACTCGCTGTGTTGCGTTCTCTCCTTCAGAAATCAACTGTCACTCCTGACAAACTGTATGTATCACTCGGCATGATGGTCTGTTTTCTCCCAATAAAATCATGGGTAATTCCATGCGCATTTGCTTTACTTCCTTAAAGTAATACGAAGATGCAGCGAAGAAGATGTCGTCGTGTCTGCACCCTTATTTGTAAACAGCCCAAAATACGTTTTTAATAGTTCTTTCAACGTTTTATGGCAACGTGCACATTACCGACAAACCATTGAAATTGTGTATTGTATGCCTGATCATTTACAAAATGTACGTGTAGTGTTGACAGACATTCAGACATGTGCATAGCTGCCTTCTTTATTTCTAATTTCTGGAGGATACGTCCATTATCATTGCACCACTGACACCAATACATCGATGTGGCTTTGTTAGAAAGTGAGATATTCTCATCCCAGTGTGTGATATAGAGTACATTTACTCTAATCTTGGACAGGCAGCTAGTTCCATTTTAGAAAATCTGAAATCTCAAAATCTGAAAAGATCATGTTGGTAACTGTTAGAAGAAGCAAAAATAATATCTTCCAAAAATCTGCAATTTCCACTAACAACCCCACATGTTTCACAGCAAACTGTACACAGGGTGGATGAAGACGTTTGTGTTGCTTGTATGTGTCTGAGTTATTTTTAGGGCCCCAAACAAAGATTTAAAAAAAAAACATTTTAGCTGTCATTTTTGTAGGAGCCTGTTACATAACAAATACTGCTGATTCTAAGTACCACTATTGAAAAAGCCTACCATTGACAGAAACACATATTTGTTTAAGTTTCAATATAAAGAAACGCCTCACATTAAATGTACTATCAGTGATAATACACACACTGAGAGTGGGAATATATATCAATTCCAGGTACAGGAATCCAGAAGCACGTGAGTTTTGGTTTTTGACAAAGTTTAAGGTCACCTTAGAACAAATCCTATTTCCGCTGGTAATTACCAGCATTTTAGGTGTCAGTTTTCATATTTTTCTTTTCAACAAAACATTTTATTGGGCATTTTCCACAAATTAATAACAATGATCTTTAAACACAAGATTGAAAATACATGGAACTAACATTAGCAGTGGTAACTCCATTACCGTGCAGTAATTTCGCCAGCAGCTGTAATTGTATAACATCAGCAATGAGTTTTCTCCTTCTGTACCTCTAGAAATTATGCCATCCTTTCTGTGATGGCTCACCTAATGTTTGTGAACGTTTTGAAAAATGTTTTCCTTAGCTAATAATCTTAATACAACCATGAGGGTCATCCATAGTTGAGAACCACAATTTTGAAAATGTGCTCACAATAACTAATATGGATATGGCGTTCATGAATGCATTGATAGCTGCTAATAAAAGAAAACAAATGGTTATAAAGCATTTGATTTTGAACAATAAATACAAAGGTAAGTGTCTATAGCCCATTTTGGACCAGACAGATATTTTGAAAGATTAACTGTGATCTGATGGGCAAAGATCAAAGCTTACTTAGAATGGTAGCAATGTAGTAGCTTCTTGATCTAAGCCTAGCACCCACCTTTTGAGCATACTGTATAAAAACAGTGGACTCATTTCTTAATGTGCCCTTGGAAAAGAGTGTTGGTCTAGTCCAGTTTAGAGCTTACACTAAGATCCTCTTCCACGGCTGTCTATTTGCAGCACATTCTACGCAGGTCAATGAACTGGACTGATCTCAACACTGTAATCATTCCAGCACTTGCATCTGGGTGGAGATGTTGGACTTTCTGTCCCATAGCCAGAGCACTCCCAATTCTCACTCCTTACCGTCTAGGCAAATAAACAAAAACAAACATATATCCAAAGAAGCAGTTTGGCCAAGAGATCTACAGTGTTGGAGCATTGTCAATGACCTGTCACTCAATCTGATCAGTGCTTGAGGCAACCTTTGGTGGCAGGGTGTGTTGGTTCCTGGGTAGACACCAGCATGCTTAATGATTAAAAGCCAGTTGGCTCTAAAGAATCATTTCAGAGTGAAGGGGAATTAATGTTTGCCCCAAATTAGCAAGGGTGACCAAGCATATAGTATGGCTCTTCTAATGAGCCTGATATGTACCTGACTGTGTCCAGCGCTATTCCTCGATACAGAGGCCTTTTTAAATTCCACCGCTTTTTCGTCTCTCAGTCCTGCTAGGCCTGTGAGCCGTAACTCTTGAGCTATGAGACACATAAGCCTGTAGGGAAATGGTGTGGTTTCTATCAGGAAGGTTCAGCTGAGAGGCCGATTATCCTGGATCAGTGTCAGTGATACTTTACAAATGTGGCGAGTATGCCCCACCTCTATAGGCTATTTAAAGGCATCTGTCTGCTGTAAAATCTTTTATATTCCCCACTGGAAGATTCACAACCACTGATACCGCCTCCTTCTAAACATACAATAGGAGACACGTCTCTAGGGCTCTCTCTTTCTAATGCTATCTGCGAAGGGGAGCAATCCTGAGTGCAAAAAGATGGTGGTTTTCTCTCTCAGAAAGTTGGCTCTGCTAAACAGGCCTCACTTTCAAAATGCCCCATGCTGAACAGAATAGTTCACTCATGTTTACTGACACACCATAGCCTGCAATTTGGTTTGGCAACATGGCAGCCACAGTGTAAAATATGCCTTCCTTAAACAGCCTACTGGAACCAAAATGAATTGCAACAGCCTGACTGCCTTTAAAAGTGCTGGCAACCATGTCCAGAAAACCTTTAATTGCATAACCTCTTTTGTTTGGTAACAGAGATTTAGCTAAATATACATATAACACTTTATCTGGTTTGATATAGTTGTATATGAGGAGATGCACTTAACATTGCCATGTATCATTTCCAAATAGTTTCTAGTGGACATGCAAGGCATAGTCCTTTGTGTATTGCATCTCACCTGGAAGTTTCTTCCACCACATATGGTTGCCTGTGTCCAGGATGCTCTTTGTCCTCTGCTGAGAAGCCATGATACCTTCCCCAGAAGACCAGGACATACCTCCACTACCTCCACTAGGGGTAAGGTGAGGCCTGGGGGCATTAAAGAGCAATATGCAACATAATTGGGAAATTATACCAGGGAGATAGTTACTGAAATCCTTTAGATATAAGTCAGACAAGATATGGAGGAAATGACAGTGTAGCTGGAAAAGACTTGTGCACTGGAGAAGGGTCCAGCTATCTTGGATTTGCCAGTGCACCACTTCCTCCGGAGACCCCTCTATCATCATGCAGACAGGACACTCAGGGTATGCTGACATTGGCAAGGATTGTCCCCTTCCAGAAGATTTGGAATGAACCAAACAGCTGTGCCAAAGTGACTATATAATGGGGTAAGACCCCTTTAATTAAATAATCTCTGAGGCTCCTCTTGGGGCATCATCTGGAATAATCATCTTGGAACCAGAGGTTTTCATGAAGCCTTGTTGGGGTAAATGCAGTCCAAAGTCCAGGAATTTCCAAGGAAGGTGCAGACTTTCTCCCTGACCGCTTCAGGGGAACGTTTGGGGTGATCTGCTTGGTGAGCATGCCTGACTGTAGCTGGACACTGCCACCGATGACTCTGCCTCATGATTTGGCAAGGCCTACAACTGTCCCCGGTGACCTTTGTATCTGGGAAGAGCAGAAGACAGACTCACCTTTGCTCAGGGTCCCGGTGAACAGTCCCACAGCACCCGATGGAGTTGCTGCACAGACCCAACAGAGTTCCTTTGATAATCTCACAACTTTCAGCCACTTCAAGCCCTTCGAGCTGCACCGGCCTGAACACTGCCATCGGTTCCAGGCTTCTTTGAGCCACAAGCCAATACTGCTTGTTGAACTGCACGGCTTTGTTGGATCCAGACAAGCCAGCTCACTGCTGAAGAAGAATCTCCACGTTCTCGCATTGAGATCCCGTTGAGCCTTCAAGCTCCAACTACTTGATTCCATCTGCCTGTTCCAAGTTTGTTCAAGCCACTAGACATTTCTGCCTGCTGAACCACATTGCTGTGTTGAATCATGTTGAGTCTGCCCATAACTTGACTAAATGCACTGAAAGTGCCAAGAAACTCAGCTCAACATGTCGAGACCCAGAAATAAGGCAAAAAGGCATATATCTATGGTTCCTATGACCATTAAGACCCCCTCTTGTACCCTACAGACCTATTCTTGAACTAGCTTGCCTTTTCTATACGGCTATTTACCTACAGATCCCTGTTCTTCAATGAACAGAGTGCCCTTTTCTCCCAGAATCTGCATTCCTTGTGGGTCACATTAGAGGAGTTGGTTGCTAATGTTTAGAACAGTCTGTCTGCCCTTGTAGTTTAATTAAACTCTTACTTTTCTGGGACCTTGATTGGACATCTTTTATTTTGATACTGACTGTGCTATTTGTGTTTCGGTACTTGGATGCTGGCTCACACCCGCTTGAGGAGCATAGCATTTCCATGGCCCATGCTACCTTTAAAGGGTGAATACCATTCATGTTGTGCCTGTTTCACCTTTAAGATTGAGATCGCTACTGTTCTAGTAGTAGTGTGGGGCTGAGTAGGACTTTAGAAACCACTACTCTGTACCTATGCAGGGCAGTGGTCATTCTGTTACACCTCAACTCTCTTCCACTCCACCACAATAGCTGGTGCGCTGCTCTCCCTAAGCACAAAGACAATAACATTTTACTGCTCACTACATTCCCATGACGTGATGCGGACAAGTATAAAGGGAAATGAGGAAACGTCACAACCAATATCACTGAAGATGCTAGTAGGGGCGGGGCAAAGGCAATACTAACTCTCTCAGCCTGACATA
Organism: Ambystoma mexicanum; assembly: GCF_040938575.1. Classification (NCBI taxonomy): domain Eukaryota; kingdom Metazoa; phylum Chordata; class Amphibia; order Caudata; family Ambystomatidae; genus Ambystoma; species Ambystoma mexicanum. The sequence continues at coordinate 800,490,731 of NC_090932.1, forward strand.
TAGCTGGTTCATCCCCAGCCCTAACACCCTATCAGAGGCACCAAGTCTTCCAGTTTCCCATTAGGTAAACCCGCTTCTGCTTACCTTTCCTGCTCCTAAATGCACCACAGAGTAAAGCACTCTTGTGATCGCCGGTCAAGTACACCACTCTTTAGGGACCTTGTAGCACTTTCTCATCATGAACAACCGGTGAGTGGCCATGTTGGATAGTGCAGAGTGAGACAAATGTCACTCTGCCAGACATGTACCTAGCTTTACCCCAGCCATCCATGCTAAGTCTTGCATTTTCCAGATCTGTTTACTTGGCCTCTCTATGGTAGCCTGTGCTTCATCTCTGCCACATTGATTGCATAGGAAGACAAGAAAGTATTTAATTGCATTTGAATTTCAAGAACGGTTTTAACAAGAGCCAAAGTAGACGATTCTCACTCAAATACATGCCGATGGCAAGATTCACTATGCCCCTTATTTGAAAAAATGAGTTTCACACATGCCATAGGCTTAGAACATACTTTCTTCATCATTATCATTTCATTATCTGTGACTGTTATGTTTTAATATTTAACAATATAGAGATCTAGAACAGAAGGAAGATATATTTGGCAATACTGTGTCACTTACAAATAAAGACAGGTGTTATGGATACAATAATTGAATCAATGTTTATAGTATTTACTTCTTACCTCTGCAGACCTTCAGTAGAGTCTTATAGCACTGCGAGTTTTAACATCCATTAATCCTTTCTGTGTACCTGTGTGAAGCATCACCTGTAACCCCACACTAGGCCTGGTTCTATGCAGCAGCAATTACGAGCAGCTGCCTAATGTGCGCCCATCAAAGGGACATCAGGGATGCCAAAATGTTCTTCAAATCTGGACCCATTGCAAGGGGTGGGTGAGCAAATGTACACTAGTTCATGGGGTGCAACATCCTTGCACCAGTCATGCCCCATTTGCTACAGTAATAGCCCTTCTGTGGCTTGATGGTGGTGCTCCAAGTGCTCCCTCTCAGCCGAGACCTTTGTCATGGGATGCGAAGATAGGATAGAGATGCATTGTGAGGAGGGGCACACAGCCTGTGGGTGCTGTTTGGATTTTTACTCACCCATTGACTGCCCCTGGCCAATTTAGTCCGTATCACCATTCCCATCTACCACCCACACCTTCCTGCCCAAAACACGTTTCCCTGGCAACTCCTCGAGCTAGCTCTGCACTTTCTAAGCAGGCTTCTAAAAGGTAGTGAATTAATTTCAGCTATAAACCAGCTCGTGGTGTAATGAAAATGTCTTAACCAAGTGTATATTTAGGCACTTAATTTATAAGGTGTATGTGTGTTCTTTCATCAGTTCCTTACACCGAAATCCTTTTCAAAACAGGCATTGACAAAGCTAACAGCTTTGTTCTCTTGTGTAGGCATTGTAAAGAAATGTTCCAAGCAATTGCATAATATGCTAAGGTACTAACACCATTTACCAACTGTTTCCATCCTATCTCCAGGTAGTATGATTATGGCAGTGCTAAAAAGAATGCTGATTCCATGCCTACACAAAAGCCTCAATTGTTGGCTTTGCCCATGCTTGTTTGTATATTGTATGCATGTAATCTGGCGACACCCACACACAAACATAAAAACACGTGTAACCCCCTTTTAAACCAAACCTACTATTCAAAAAATAAGTTGGGCATGAGAGGTCGATTTGCTAAGCAGATGCAGCTATACAAGACTATAGAAATGACGATTGTCCTTTAAATTGATCTTAAATTCGTGCACTGTTGACAGAGCAATAGGTTTATCTTGCACACTCCATGTCATCATTCATCAGCCTAAAGTTTAGCCTGCACTGGTCAGCAGTGTTTCATTTTCTAGATGTGGCCAGCAGATGGAGGCCTCTCATCATTTATTCATAGACGCTTTCCACGTTCACTTAAAGTTTGTCATAGCGATGCATTTTCAAACCACTTCTAAAGATGAAATTCATGCATGGCCACGTGGATGTGACTTCCTGTTATTAGAACACTTAAAATTGTGCCAGTTCATGCAAGCCACAGTACTTCCACTGCATTGTTATTTTAACAAGTTGCTTGCCCCTCACCACTGACTGCTGATCTTCAGAGCTATCGACCCCCACGTCCCACCCCCCTCGTTGTTTATGCTGGTTGAACCCCTTTATCAGTGGCGGAGACAGCTTTTGGTGCCGGTGGGTGGGTATGGGTGGCTGAATATCTCCTGAAGAGGCACCAAGATTTCTAAATGAATCATGTGTAAGCAAGTCCTAGCTGTGCAGTGAATTTTTTCAGTAGAGGGCTCTAAATATTTCCTCAAATGAGCGCAAGCGACAGAGCATAGTCAGGGAGCCCCCAAAAATGCAGGAGGGTCAGGGGAGAACATATTTATAAATAATTTGCTGAAACACCATTTTTGGAAAAAAGGGGGCAAAAAGCAATGCAATTTACAGTTGGTTCTCTAGGGTAAAACATGAACACAATCAAGTAAATGCCATGTCAAAGTAAAGCACGGACACACACGCTAAGTCGGAGCGTACATCGAGATTTTGATTCATGACATCCAGCTCAGCTCATCAAGTATATGGTGTTTTTTTTATCATCAAAACCTGCCTCTCAAGGTCTCGTACAAACATGCGTTAGCATACTTTTCTGCAACCGTGCCCAGTCGAATACGCACAATACACACAGGAAACATCATGTATTGAGCATCTATCAATTTTTACCCATCCGGATGAAGGCTGCCCTACTAACAGCATCTTCCAACTGCTACATGTGGCCGAAACATAACTTCCTCACACAGTATTGAATGTTCATACTGTTCATTTAGCTGTTTTGCTAAGCAAACAGAATGACTTGTGGCTCCCAATAGATGAAATGGGACGCTCCTATCTTTTGCAACAATTTATGTAAAAATTCTGTCTTTACATGTTTATTCGCACTATGGTTGCAATGTATTTTTGTCTTTATTATTAATTCCCCCAGTCCTGTGACACATTAGGTCTATACCATTGTTTATGTATGCCTAATACTTTGATGACATTTTGAAACATAATGTCCATCTTTTTCAACGTATCTTTTAGTAAACCTTGTTCAAATTTCTTTTTTCTGGAGTCTTAATGTATTCGGACACGCTCTGATCAATTTGTGTTTAGTATCAACAGTACACAACATAGGAGCACTGGATACATTTTCATAAGGCTGCAGCCACAACCTATTTATGACAGTAATGGTCAGTGTAAATCGCATTTTAGAGGCTTCTGCCACAATCTATTTATGCCAATAGTGGTCGCTTTAAATTACATGCATGAAGTGATTCAGCCTTCATGCATATGATTTAAAGTGACCATTACTGACATGGGTATGTTATGGCAGCAGCTTCATACATGTGATTTAAAGTGGCCATTACTGGCAGAGATAGGACTATCTATGCCAGCAATGGTCACTTTAAATTCAGTGGCAGCTGGTGGATTCTTTCATTTGAGGGGCGTAAATATTTCCCCAAATATGCCAGAGCAACTAAGCCATTGCAAGGGAACCTGAACCAACCTAGGAGGATGAGGGAGTTTCTTACCCCATAGATGTTCTTTTGCAATATTGGGTTCAATTGGTGCATTATACAGCACACTTTCTGTGTAAAACTGGATAAAAAGTTAGACGGTTTGCTAGTTACCAACAGTACACACAAGCATTTCCCAACACATTTTCATGAGGCCTTTGCCCACAATATATGCCATTTTCACACTGGCTGTGCTCATACATTACCATGCTGGCTGCTCCCATATATGCCAGAATTCCTATATAAGAACATACTTGTTAGGCAAGAATTGATGTAGTAACCCTGTGGGAGAGTATACAACATGTGTCCTCTTGGTATTAGGTAAACCACTTTTTGCTATAGGCCTGTACTACACAAGTTGGTAGTGTGACTGAGCAGCCAGGCTTATCTCAAGAGGGGTACATGTAATCTGTAGAGCTGTAGCACTGAAATCCACAAATACAAGTAGCCATGTAACACTTACACTCAAGGTTTTTGTTATAAATAATTTATTATTTAGTTAACAGTAGTTTTTAAATAAGCATTCTGAAAAACGGGCAATATATGTAACAATCAAATATACTTTAAAATACTTTTCCATAATCAACACAAAGCTAGTAGATACTCTTTTGGAGATACTTCTTACACGTTTCCTACACCCTCAGGTGACTTCACTAACTAGGACAGTAATGGTATTTATATATCACTAGTACAAGTTGTAGATTCTGAGATTTGTAGAAAGGAAAGGTTAAGGGAAGGAAAAAGGTTCAACAGGTTCTCAGAGCATGTGAGCACTTAAATCTCCCAATTAAGTCTAGATAAAAACCTTTCCCAGCAATAATAGTTAAAAACCAAGTTATCACCTATGAGGGACAGTATGTATCAAAGTCAAATAGACAAGAAGAGTTTGCAGGGAGCCAGGACAGCAGAAGTCAATTGGAGCACAGTCTATGGAGCTGAGGCACTTCTTTGATAGCAAAGCCTTGCACAAAGTTAGACAGTTTGTTGAAGAAAAATCACTGTAGGGTCACAAGCTGTTACACTTGTGAAGGGTAGAGCTGCAATCAACTCTAGCAAAGTAGCTACTGCAAGTCTCAGCTGAAAAGAGCAAAGATAAAGACACTGAGGTAAGTACCCCAAGTCAGAACCGTACCTTTGGTTAGAAGAATAGTGCTCCAGCTGGCTTCTGTCTGGTTGCAGTGATGCAGATCCTGGGTTCCTCGGCCTTAGTCATGGGGACAAGAGAGAGGATGTCTGGAGGACTCCTGCGGCAGCAATTCAAAGGTCAGAGGCAGCTACGGGCTCTATTCAGATCAGCACTTCACGGTTTCAGCACTTAGTAAACAACACCACCGCAGATCTTGGAAACCGCTTGGGCTTCCTTCACTCCTTGAATTTTGCACTCTGGTGAGGGAACTCAAGCTCTGGTAGTCCTGCTTCTGGAGGGTCCTGGATTTGCTCCTGGAGCTCCTGGCCAGATCACAGATGTTGCACTCGACTACATATTTCTCGACCATGGCACTCTGTTCCTGCAGCAGCAAAGAAGTACAGCCAGACGGGGAAGATGGTCCAGTGGAGTTCGTCTCCACTGGACCATCTTCCCAATAACCCAAGGGAAGAAGTCGTCCCTACTGGAGCTTCTCTTGTCAATCAGAAAAAGGAGTTTCAGCACAGCAGCAGGGCTTCACCGGGAAATTCAAAGGTGCAGGAGGATGCAGAAAGCTTTGTTCATGGTTTCTTCACTGGGTTGTTCTTCCCAGTGGTCGCCTCTGTCTTCAGTCCCCAAATCCTCGCCTTTTAAGCAGGTTTCTCCCATTCATGTCCTTAAAGGACAGCCGGCCAGCCAATCAGGACTGGGTGCATTCAGGCATTCCTAGATACAAAGGACAGGGGAGCTTTGGGAACCTCCCTCACTTCCTGCCCTTCCAGACACACTGGAGCCAGAGGCTGGTTTCAATACTGAAGCCTGCCAAAGGCAAAATGAACAAAGGGCTCAGACCTGGCTTGGTGTGCAGAGTTAAACCAAAGAAAGACCTCACAAACAGAAAATGGCAAAAAAAAGAAGACCGGGGCCATTTTGACAAAATGGTCACCCATCGGTGCTATACTGCAGCTGAGGATTCAGCCTGCGGTAGAAAAGCACAATGGTAGGAACACTAAACCACTGCCACCAGCCATTTAAATTAGTAAGGGTAACGTAAAAATTTTTACATAAGTAGGTATGATTAGGGGCTATGCTAGTAAGCAACACCCCAGCACTCCACATAAGATGCTGTGTGCTGGACTCACAAATAGAAAAGGTAAGTAAAGTCAATTTCACTTTACTATTCTTGGGAACAGTAAGTAGTTCACCAAAGAAAAGGTATTTAAACCTTAGGCGAAATCTAAAGGATTCCTCTGTGACACTGCACTGAAGGTGCTGTGTGTCACCATACAAAAAGTAGATGCTTATGGAGTTTGTCAAACTCCAAATACAAAGGAAACACATCATCCAAATCAGGTCAAAACACACGAGAGAGTGAGAAAAAGGGCTCACTCACCCCAGAGTTAAAATTAAAAAGCCCTAAAGTCCAGCAAAAGAGCTGGGGTCTCTAAGGTGGGAGGTCACATTTCCATTGCACCTAATGGCAGTAATCATACTAAAAGTTAACATATTCCTCTTAGCTTTGTCTTTAAAAATGCCATTCCAAAATAAGATAACATGTTCAGACTGGCTGCACAATGTAGTGCAGTCTAGACTCATAAACACACTCATATTTGCTTAATCCTTGATGCCCAGTAAAACATGCCATGCCACAGTAAGAAATAGTTACACTGGCTGCACCAAAATGCCAATCTAGCCATGTAATAGCACTTATCATTCATACTTTATCATAGATGCCCAGAATAAAATGCCATGCCATAGTAAGAAATAACTAAATTGTCTGCACCAAAAAGCCAGCGTAGCCAAGAAATAACGCATACAATGCTTGGTTTATCATAGATGCCCAGTAAAACATGTCATGCCACAGTATGAAAGGACTAGACTGGCTGCTCCAAAATCTCAGTGTAGCCAAGTAACACATATCATGCTTGGTTGATCATAGATACCCAGCAGAAAAAAATGTCATGCCGCAGTAAGAAAGGGGTAGACTGGCTGCCCGCGAAATGCCAGTCTAGAAAAGCACTAAAACGTAACTATCATAGATATCCAGGAAATAATGTCATGCAACAGTATGAAATGGCTAGACTGGCTGCCCCCAAAATGCCAGTCTAGCCACATAATAACAAATACCATGCTTGGTTTGACATAGATGCCCAGTAAAAACATCATGCTACTGTAATTTGTTTTAAATTCTGTGCGCATAGCTAAAAAGCTTTTTACACCATAAAAATATGAATAAAAAATCACAAACATCAAATGAAGTGCCATGTACTAAAACTTACAATTTAAAAATTCAAGTTAAGTTCAAATACAAATTCATTTCACAATTACTAATATACACATTTGTAATTCCAACAACATAAGGTGATTCCAACTTAAGTGATTTTATCTAAAAACAGTATCTTTCTTAAGAGGAGAAGGCCCTTCAACAACTATCAAAATAATGGGCCTCATTACGACCCTGGCGGACAGCCGTGCCTGTAATAGAGGCACGGGTGCCACAGGAGCATTTTTTTTTCCAGCGCCCTGGAATGGGCAATTACTGGGGTATTACAACCCCGGCGGACCCTGTAATTGCCCATTCCAGGGCGCCGGACAAAATTCTTCACCATTCCTATGGAATGGGGAAGCTGCATGCACCGGCACCATTCGTGAATGGTGCCGGTGCATGCAGCATGCTGTGCTTGTGGGTGCCGCTCTGCCCGCCAGGTTCGACCTGGCGGGCAGAAAGGCACCCACAAGAACAACTCGTAGTTTGTCGGCAAACTTGTAATGAGGCCCAATGTGTGTTATTAAAAGCTTTGCACTGCACTACTGTCATTTGGCAAAAGAGGTTATTTTTCTGAGAGCTTATAACCAAGCATGATAAGCGGCAGCACTAATGACTGTAGATTCTGCAGAATATATTGTAGACCAAAACTAGTCGGTCTGCATGTTGTTTACTGAGCTGCAAAATGCACCATATCCCTTCCTGAAATGCACTCCCAATTCCAAGCAGCCCATGAGGATATGTCTGGGCGTTTCTATTTCAAGATTGCATAGCTGATAAAGTCACTTCTCAAGCTCAATGCCACTCCAATCATCTGCGTATTCAAATACTGGCAATATATTTCATCATAAATGGATAATAGAATGGCGGAACCTGGTACAACAGAGCTTGATCAAATAACTTCTTGGGACACCTGGCACATATCCCCGTTTGGTATACTCCAAGTAACGCTTTTTCCTTGTTAGCGTGTCAATGTTATGCACTCTATCCCACTCAAGCGATATACTTTCCCAAAAATGCCAAATTCATTATCTCTTGGCATGTCCAGGGTCAATTCATCTAAATGATGATGAACAGTCGACACAAGTTCTCTGTACGCCAGGTTTTTATGTGTTCCATTGTTGTGGTTTTCCAGACCATTTACCTGTTAAGCCATGAGGGTCATTAGCGTGCCTCTATGCGCTTCCCTACTCTGTAGTTGGACATAAAGCTTGCAACGAGCAATCTTCCAGTACATCAGTAGTGAAGGCAGCCCCAGTCCCAGGCACAGTGCCTCCACTGGGACTGCACTTGGTAATCCCAGAATATAGCAGAGCAATTTCCCCTCCAGGGCCTTGATCCATCCAACATGCCTCTCCGAAAGGGTTTCTAGGGCAAACAAAATACAAGGTACAATTCTCCTTGTATAGACCTCCAATAAAGCTTCGACAGAACCTCTACATTTATGATTGATGACATTTTTGTGTAACTTTCCAGCGCCCCATTACTTTTGCGTGTGTCACGTCTTTGTAAATGTTATTGCAGGGAAAGAGGTTTTGGGTCATCCTAAATAAATATAGGAATTGACAACCTCAAACCTTTCACCACAAATGCGCCAGCTGAAAGGTAAGCTACAATGTTTGCTTGCGCCCAATGTCATCAGTTGACCCTCTGGCCATTCATGTTCACGTATTCTTATAGGTTAGAAATTTATCTCTGGAGACCCATCAGGGGTTGATCAATTAAGGCTGTCTCATCTGCATAGCAGAGCCACCCCATGGGGCTTCCGGCTAATTTGGGAGGGAAGTTACAACACTTTTCCAAATAAATACTCAGATCCGACACATACAAATTGGAAAGGGCGGGGGCAAGGATGCAGCCCTCTTTTAAGCCCACATTGGTGTAGATATACTTTGTTATTGCTCCATCCTGTGCAGCTCTGACTGAGGCACTTGTACTGGTGTATAAAGCCTGCATAAAGTATAGCAAAGCCGGGTCAATCCCCCACCTCTCTAGTTTTTCCCACAGTCGGGCCCGAATGACACAGTCAAATGCACAGGAATAATCTGTGAAACTTGGATATATGCAGCTGTTTTCCTTACAACTAGCTCCTGCCTGCAGCAGTTGTAGGGCCCATATACTGTGAATAGTGCTGCACCCTGTTCTGAAGCCCATCTGCAGTGGGCTAAGCAACTCCTTTTGCTCCGCCCATTTGTTCAGCTGTTTTAACCATATTGTTGCAAAGATTTGACTTCTGGAATCCAGAATTGCCAGGAGCCTGAAGTTACTGGGCTCTGTTTAGGGACCTCCTTTATGTACAGGTATTAGGATGGAGTGGCACCAACTATCAGGAATGTGCCCACTGTCTAAATTCTGCCTGAAGGTATGGTGTAGTATTTTTGCCCATACACCCGGATTTCGCTTGATTACTATGTTGGGCAGATTGTCTGGACCAGGATCTCTGGCTGGTTTAAGTCTAGTAATTATCCGATGAATGTCATCTTCATTGAATACAATGTTGCTCACACTCCGTTGCTTGTCCCTTTCTACGTCGTAGTTCACCTCACAGGATTTATCCCAATACAACCTGCCAATGTATTCACACCAGGACTCCTCAGAGATGCTGTTTATTTCTTCGGGAGTGAGCCCTGATATAAATGTCTGATATATGTGGCATTATGGGCTTTTATCAGCTTGTAAATCATTTTCCAATTAGCCGAATTCTTGTTAATTTTATGGGACCCCAACCACTGATTGTATGTAACTCTATGGGCCTCATTACACGGTAGGCGGTAGGGGTTTACCGGTACCGGTAAGGGCACCGGTACCGGTAAACCCCCACCGCCTTAGTACGAGTTCCCTTAGTAGGGTGCCGCAAAGGGGCCTCGGAGCTAATTACGGTACCGCAATTTGCGGTACCGTAATTAGCACCTTCCCCATTCCCATTATGCCCTATGGGGGCAAAAGTGGGAATGGGGAAGAGCCTTGGTGAATGGGGAATTACCGCCCCCGCTCACCTTGGAGTAGGGCGGTAATTCCACCATCCACCAAGGCAGACACGGTAAAATACCGGCGGCAACCATGACGCTGTTAGCGCCATGGTTACCGCCTACCGTGTAATGAGGCCCAATGTCTGTTTAATTTAATATTTTTCCCTTCAAGACTAAGATTCCTGCAGGCCTTGATGTTGCAAATGGTCTCACAACACAATTTCTTAGCCTTGTGAATTTCAATGTCAAATACGGCTGGATGTCTTTCCTCGATTTTACATACACGTCTACCCTGAGTGAGTGATTCAGTAATACTCTTTACAACAGTGTCCGAGCTGAGAACTCTGCCTTCAGGTGTTTGATCCCCTTTGGTTGCAATTTGGGTCGATAGAGTGTTTGCTCTGGTTACATCTACTGCTGACCACCTAATACGGTTTCCCAGGATATTACTGATAGCAAACCCCATTAAGCCAACCTTTGTCAGCTTTTTATATGGTAAGAAAGAGACTAAAAGTGCTGCATGGTTGATCATTTCATTAACATTCAAATTACATGTCAACATTTGTGCACAAACTTGATTCAAGGAAAAGAAAGTATCCAGGCATTTCAGGCTTTCCCCACAATGCCATGTCTTACGATTAATTTATGAGGAGTAGTACGAAGATACCAATGGCAACAAATCATAATTCAGAAACAGGTTGGACCAGATTTTACCCTTATCCAACAGCCTTTTCTGATACTTAGTGAGATTTTTACTTTTTCCTTCTATAATATCCCAGTAATTCTCTTCAATAAGGATTTTGTCATTTGAGGTACAATGGGCGTTGAAGTCCCCAGCAATAACTACTGCACCACCCAGAGCTTTTACTATCCAGGTTTCTAAAATCCTTGTTAGGCCTTCCACAAATGTTTGGGTGCCGGCCCCGTCCAGAGGATCACACAGTACAGTTGCCATTGTCCTACATGTTCAGCGAGAGAAGTCACTAATCGCAGAACAGAGAAGATTGTTAACAATGCAGTGTTTTCCACGCAGACATATGTAAATGGATTTTTTATCCAAGACAGAGCCTGCTCTTGGGTCCCTCCTACTTTCCTCTGATTGCTTCTTGTGCGTACATAATATACCCATCAATGTCCAGTTTTCCTGTTAACCAGGTTTCCTGAAGAAAAAGAAAATCCACAGAACCTATTGATGATTTTCCCTCTTGTTGTGTTATGAACGAATGAAGGCCTCTGGTGTTCCAAGACCATAATTGAATGGGACTTGCCATCCGGTCAGTTCAGTTTTACCATCCCGGGTTTGTGTGTGGCACACAGGGGCTACCGCCTTTTGGAGAGTCATTGCAATTTAAATTCATTATATAATTCGGTTGAATATTCGACATGACTGAAGGCTTTTGGGTGTACCATGATGTGTTTGGTCCCATCTGGATTTATGGCCTGTCATTAACTAATTTAATCGAGGTAGTCATCGACTTGTTTTGAATTTCAAAACCAAGGTTGTTTAAATGATTTGTGAAAGCACAGATGCGTTCCACTACTACAAGTGAGACAAAGGTGCCGATAACCCATTTACAACTGTTGGCCAAATCGGGCAACTTCCATACTGAACAGATCACACGCAGTGATTATTTTAAGTTGCGTTACAAGATGGAGCAAACGTAACAAATGTGTGCAGTTTACAAAAGGACTATCACATGCAGTGTATCTTTCCTTAATCCGGATTGAGTTGACTGGCATCAAATTTGCAGATTGGCAGTGAGCAGGCACAATAAATGTTTGGGCACCGGTATTCTGGTACCATCCCGCAGTTCGTAAGTCAGATTGCATTCCTACATCTGGGGGTAGTCGTCCTGTAGGAACATTACTGTTTTGTCTTGTGTATGTTCCAATGGCAAAGGAGAGGTGTGGCCTTTTTTGTAGTGATTTGAAGTGCTAGTCGGTCATCAATACTGGCGTTGTTTGCAGGGACACACAGTTGCTGTTTCTCTGCAGGTTGGCTAGGTCCAGCTCGCTGGCCCCGTAGCCAGTGATCTAAAGTGCGACCAGTTAGTAAAGTCATATTATGTTTGCTTGTCGAAAAAGGCTCATTCTGTTCTTTTAGAATATAACAATCTTTGCGTTCTACGCAATCGATATTAGCTTGATTGGGCATCGCCAAAGTTTGTTCAATTTTTCTCTATGTTGAAACTGTCGTTGTTCGAGCACTGTTATTTGTGTTGCACCTGTTTCGGTGCTTCTTCTTGTTATTCGCCTTCTGTTTTTGTTTGCTAGTTTTATTTAATGCCGGTAACCTGCTTTCTGCATGTGCCAAGGATTGCTCCTCATCCACACACTCCAATGCTTCAATTTCAGTGCCCAGTGAACAATCCAGGCTAGAAGACAGGAGGGACGGCAGTGTGCCATCATTAGCTTCTTTATTACATTCCAGGTTTATCTCTCTGGGATCCACCACTCTTGCTAAAATGTTCTTTTTAGCTTGCTGTTCTTGGGCCAACGAAGAACATATGGCAAATCTTGCCTCCACTGTTGCTCCGATCGCATCCATGTGAGGCTTAATCGAGGGCCCATTTTGTGGATATTGTGCCCGTGACTTTCTGGTTTCAATTGTCGTTTCACAAGAATCAGAATCATCCGTAGGTGAGGAGACAAGTCTTTTTAGGCCAGAAGAAGCCGAGAGGTTTGTGCTAGGAATCGAAGTCATTTCAGAAGTCTGTGTCAATGTTGGCAATGTGTGGCCTACCCGCTAGTTTTAAGCACATATTGAGAAGTGAATTACTATTGTCTGTTGCAATAGACGTTGAAGGGGGGGCAATCAGCATTGTTATATATGCACATGGTGATTTGTTATTGTTAGATATTTTAGGGAATGCTGTAAATAAACCCATAATTTTTGAACGCTCAGATTTCTTCCTTTGAATGCACCGGTATTGGTCAAGAAGGCCACCTGCATGCTAGGTGAGGAGCTGAAGACACCTTTTGTAGTCACTTTACTTGTCTTTGCCGAACCCTGTGTCAATGGTTTGCCTGTTCACAATAGTGCTACAGATCTGCCTACCCTACTGCAGAGTACAACCGAGCGGGGCAGCGGGGGTCTAAGGAGCTTTTTCTAGCCCTTAAAGGTCCCTGTTATTGTCATGTTTTCAACCCAGATCTGACTCACTCCAAAAGCGTGCGTGCTAACGCGCACGCCAACTTCTTAAGTAGCTGCAAACAGTGCAGGCAAATCCGATCCAGGACAAAACAATGGATAGTTAGTATCTGGATTCTGTTTCAACAGGTTTGACTCCGGAAACTACAATCAACTCAACACAACGCCAACTTCTTAAGTAGCTGCAAACAGTGCAGGCAAATCCGATCCAGGACAAAACAATGGATAATTAGTATCTGCTCCACAAACACGTGTGATAATGCGCACGCCATTTTCCTAAGTAGCTGCTGACAGTCCAGGCAGCAAGAGCAGAACACAGATCCAGGCCAAAACAATGAACAATTAGTATCTGGATACTGTTTCAACAGGGTTGACTGTGGAGACTGTAATCAACTCAACTCCAACGTGCTCCACAAACGCATGCCACAGATTACTGGCTGCCTACAAAATGCCAGCCTAGCCAAGTTGCAACACGTAACATGCTTGCTTTCTCATAGATAGCCAGGAAAGAATGACATGCCATAGTAAAAAAGTGTCCAGACTGGCTGTCCCAAAATGCCAGTCTAGCCACACAACACATATCATGATTGTTTTATCATAGATGCCCAGTGGAAAAACATTATGTCACAGTAATAGATGGCTAAACTGGCTGTGAGCAAAATGCCAATCTAGCCACGTGATACCACATCATAATTTCTTTCATCAACCGCCGGTTGATAATAGAAAGGATGATTTTTTACTGGACATCTGGGCCCTCACCCGCTCCCTGGCCAAGTACAAACACACATGCACGCACACATTCATACAATACTTTTACTCGCACATTCCATTTGCACACAGCATTCAGGCACTCATTTACATATGCACCCATACATCATAGACCCACACTGATTCATACACACATTTAACATGTTAAAAAAATGAGAATCTTGGCTGCACACAGCCTGGGCCGATCCTCACACAGCTCTGCTGCAGTCTTCAGGAATTTCGTCCTTTTCTAGCCATGTTACTAGTGCTGCGCTCCTTGTCCATCCGTTGTAACATTTATTGTTCTCTTCAGTTACTGTTACTACTGTTGCCTTTGTCAATTTTACCATATTGCTTCCCACAACCCCATCTAAGCATCCTTCTTTCGTGTATACCTTTCCATATATTAATATCAGTGGTCTTTCCCAGCACCCTGGTATCTTCTCTTGCGTGCCATTTACATGGTAGGTAATTCAATGTTACTTCCTTTGTTTCCCCTTTATCAGGTCCATCCGTCACATATTGGAGCCCTTGTGTATGCTGCCAGTAGTTGTCGTACATGGGTAGTATTTTGATGAAGTTATTTTGATACGGGTACGTGTCCCTTGTTTTCCATTTCAGCGTTGCTATTCTCCCTTGGATCGTCCTTTTGTTTGGAACAGGGCCAGGTATAGCAGGCACTCCACTGATGTTGCCGGTACCTCAGTTGCCACAACCGCGGACGGGATACTTTTCAAGTCGGCTCCCGATGGCCAATGTCCGGATTGTGCTGTCCGGTTGTCTCGCAGTTCCGCAATGGTCCTGTAGTCCTCAAAAGGGGGGCAATGGCAGAGGGGGTCACGCTGCCGGGTTGCCTCATTGCAAGAGGCCTGGTAGTTGCCCATAGGTTGGGGAGACCTCAAACAGATCTCAGCAGTGCCTCCAACATGTCGGGTGATTTCCCGGGGGCCGGCAGAGCCGTCCGCGGACCTCCGGGGCTGGGGAGGCCCCAACTCCTCCCGTGTCTCAAAAGGAGTATGAGACACACACAAGAGCAAAGTAATTACTGCTGTTTATTATAGTAACAGCAGGGATAGTTCTGAGCTCGTAAGCATCCGGAGAGACTCTCAGCATTAGTGGGGCTCGCAGGCCCTTTTTACTATAGTATGACGTGCTACTTGCGTCACCTGGGAATATTGGCTCCCCGAGTGGTAGGGTCAGTATAGTTACTTATGGTAGAGAGGGTTATTGGATAAGGACAGGTCAAGAGGTACACTTGGGTTGTCCCTAAAAGTTGCTACACCGAAATTGTTACAAGGGGACACTTGGTGATTGGCTAACTAAAATGGCATCAGTGGTGAGCCCCTCGTATTCTGATTGGTTCCCTCGCGAGCCCCCAAGCCTGGGACCATCGCTGTTCCAGCTTGTGATGTACCTGGTGCTGGCATCAATGTGCAACTATGTGTTAGTGTCGGACAATGGAGAGGTCTGGCTAGTGGCTGATATGCATGTCTTTCCCATCGCTGTAGGTGTCCAACTTGTCGCTTCGTTGTTGCAGCCTGTGTCCCAGACGTGGGACTCCGGCGACTTTCTGTCTCGTAATCTTGGCATCTTGTCAGTTCGGCTTGGTCACGTGTGGAGAGACCGTGGCTGGAGCAGAATTATGAGCATTTGATTTGTATTTCGGCTCTAAGGAGTGTTTGGCAGTGGCAGGTGTAACTTTGGCGCTTAGAGCGCGGCATGTAGGTTGCAACATCGCGGCTTTGGCTGTGGGCTCTCGTTGGGGCCAGCGCTTTGCTTTTTCGTTCTGTGATGATTTTCATCTGAGAGGCTCCTGCCTGGGGACTCTTGCATTGCGGCCTACTTTGGGCCTAGCTTCTGGGTGCTGGTACACAATCCATAATATGGGGTTGTGAGGGGCGACAGAGTGTCATAGGCATCTGTAAATACATAGGGTGATGTCTACATAGGGATAAGTAGAGAGAAGGCATCTGCAAGCATGTATACACAAGCTCTTCAGGCATCTTGCATTTCTGCGGTGCTGCAGGAGGCCTATGTGAAAAATAACAACGATGCGTGTCTGTGGGTGTGCCAGTCCGCTACGTCATAGCACTGAGTATGTTCTTCGTGTGGGTTGGTGTGTGAGTGACCAGTGTGCATGGTGGCACATGTGTTCTTGTCTGTTGGCTATGTCGTCATGGCATCTCTAACGATGATGGTGTTTGTGGCTGTTGTCTAATCGAGTTGGTCCATGAGGCTGACGTTGGCTTGACCAGGACGTGGTACGGGCAGGCTCCCCGGGTTTGTGGGCCATGGACACAGGGGACCTGGGCATCTGGTGAAGAGGGGAATTGGTCGAACTCCTCTTGTGGGGGGTGCTTGGGTCTTGATGTCCTGGGCCATGGTCTGGATGAGACTGGGGGAAGGGTATTTGCCCCATTTTCCCACTTCACTTCGGCTCCCACACATTATGAACAGGAAGCAGAGCACTTCCTGGAGCCGAAAGTGCTACTGTTGTGCCACCCTAACCCATTTCTTTTGCGTGGGGTGATGCATTAGCGCTCACTTGAACATCAAATATGCAGGACCCCAGCCTGCATCTCCAGGGGGCTATGCAAAGCCTGGGAGGACAAATGCCCCAGGATTTGCATAGCCCATTGGACATGCGCAAAAGGGGTACAAACTGTCAAAGGCAAACCACGTTTCCCGTTGACAGTTCAAGCCAGCCCAGGCGCATTCCCTCAGCTGCAACAGGCAGCTGGAGGAGGGCTCTTGTGCTGGCGCAGCTCCTCCTGATGGGTCAGGGTACAGGGGAGTTGATGCCCCTTCGCCCATTATGGATGAGCCGTCCCTGTTTAAATCACACACACATTTTACTTAAATTGACCATTACTGGCATATATAGGTTCACCGTGTCTATGCCAGTAATGGGCACTTTAAATAACATGAATGATAGCTGAAGTGCTTCATAAATATAATTTAAAGTCACCATTACTGGGATAGATGGGTTGTGGCAGCAGCTTCATGCATGCAATTTAATGCGACCAATACTGACATGGATAGGAAAACTATCTATCTATGGCAGTAATAGTCACTTGAGCAGTCTCTGCAAGGGATTTACAGTCACTAACTATACATAGGGGATCACTGTAAATTCTTTGCAGAGAGGGTATACATGCACACACACATGCCCACACAAACTCTAATACTAATAAAAGCATGCAAACATACATACATACATGCACCGCTACTCACTCAACTAGTCCTGCACACACACACAATGCATGAGATTCAAACATTACATTCAAACACAGATACATGCACAGTCATAGATACATTCATAACAATAAATACATACATTCATTACAGTACATACATTCATAAATTACAATACTTACATTAATTACAATGCATGATACATACATACAATACATGATAAATACCTAGATTACAATAATACATAAATTACAATAATACATACATCACACTAAATACATAAAAACATACACTACACTTACTGTAAGTCTCCTGGCAGGGGCTGTCGATGTCTGTCTAATAAAGTAAAGTAAAGAAGCAGCCTGCTGGGTGCACAGTGATGGCACGTTTCGGAAGGACAGGAATCCCTGTGGCGGGCTGCTGCCACGTGGGCCAACAACAATTTGGTTGACCTGGCAACCCTGTGAGTGGCATGCTGCACCACACAGGTTGGCGCGCCATTCACAGGTTTTTTTAAATATCAGTGCTGGCTGGCACTCACTAGCCAGCCACTGCTGATGTTAAATATTTTTTTAAAACCTTTGAGTGGTGCACCGTATTATGAGGCACAGCGAGCCATTCACAGGGTGATTGTTATTTTTTTTAAAATCAGGGCTGGCTCTGCGAGCACCAGCCCTGTGTGTGGCTTGCGGTGCATCAGGCACTAGGGGGATTCCAGGACATGCAGCCGCCACCACTGGCCCACCCTGGCTATGCCTCTGGCCTGTATGATCTAATGTATATTACATACAAAAATATGCACCAAGAAATCTATTCCCTAAAATTCCCCTAAAGGATACTGTGTGAAGCACCTTCCTGTGAAGGCAAACTATATACAGTACATATTTTTCAAAAGGTATTAATCTGATGGCCCTTCATCTGACATCACTTTCTCTGATGTCACTTCCTCTGGCTTCACTTCTTCCGATTTCACTTCATTTGATGTTGTTGTGCATTATTTGAGCTCATTAATTGCCCCACTAAACGGTTTAGACTTGTGCTCTGCCTGTTCCCTCACTAGGATGAAACCTTTGCTCCACCCTCTATTCCAACCAAACCATTTGAGGCCTTACTGTATATCTACTTTTTGATATTATTTATACGAAAATAGAGACAAGTGCAATGTTTATAACTCGCTGGGACAGCGCCAGCCCGGATCAAATGGAGCAGGAAGCAGGCAGAAGAGAGCACTCTGCCATAACGCTCAGCCCGGGCTTGGCAGTCAGCCTAGCCTACCTAGATGTGATATGTGGCATTGGGGACCACTACGTGGAATGCAGGTTTGTGGTCTGTATATAAGTGCACTTTTCTGCCCTAGATGCAAAAAGACCCCGTGGCCCACGTACATGCAAGAACTATCCCTGAATAATTATTTTCTGGGTCGGTAAGTGACCGAGATGCAAATGTAACCACATATTCATCAGCATCGAATATCTGCGTCATCAGAGCTCTGAGACCAGAAGAGCTGGCATTGACTGCTAGCATCAAAGGTCAGTAGGATTAAAAGGGACTCGGTGCAGGGCATTAAGAATGTCCAGTGTTAGCGTTGATGATGCAGCTGGAAACCACTAAAATATAGTTCTTCATGAGCACCCATAGTGGCTCAGTCTTAGTGCAGACCCGTCAATGAATTTTGCAAAGTATTCTATTAGCCCCATAAAAGACAAGAGATGTTCTTTGGCGTACCGGGCAGGTGCACTCCGAATGGCTTTGAACAGTGCAATTTTTGGAATGAAAGTTCAAAGTCAGGAGCCTCATTACGAGTCCGGCGGTAACCGAGGCGGTAAAACCGCCTGGTTACAGCCGGACTCGTATTACCATTCCGCCTCCGTGATTCCCGGAATTACTGGGGCATTACAACCCCGGTTTTCCGGGAATCACGGAAGCGGAATGGTGTTAATCCCCATTCCCATCGAGTCCTACGGGACTCGATGGGAATGGGGATCATGGAAACACCGGCAGCATCTCGTAATGCTGCCGGTGTTTCCTCGTCCGCCTGCAGGCGGGTGGTGTTAAACCCGCCAGGTCAGACCTGGCGGGAACATCACCTCCCTCCTGCAGGAGTCGGGATCAGGCGGTCCAGAAACAACGGTGGCGGCGGGTTTACCGCCACCGTTATTTCCGGACCGCCTGAGTTATGTCTTTCAGGAACTTGCATTTAGTGGCACAAATCTCCTTGCTGCTGGATTGTATCTTAAAGAGGATTAGGGCTCAGGTAATATGACCTGCTTCTTCAGAGCTGCAATAGACTAACACATCATTCTGAAAGAAAATTGCATTCTTTATGCCAGTCAGAAAATGGGCGAGGAGCGGTTGAAATACTGAAGCGGCCCAGTAGAGTCCAAACATTTTTATACTATATCAAAACCCACCGTCCGGTTTGGCAAAAGTGATCACCTCCTTGGAGTCATTGTGTAGAGAAACCTAGTAATATGCACTTTTGAGATCAATTTAAATAAAGAATTTTATATAGTGGAGGAGCCGGACCATTCCGCAATGTAGGTCAATGGAAAACTCTCAGTTATCACCTACATTGCTATTCCAACTATGAAGTCTGACAAATGGAGTCCCTTTTGTATTTAACTTACAAATGAGACCAATTGTAACCACTATTGCTCTATGATGTGATCAGAGAAGGTCTGCGATTTCTTGTAAGGTGGTTAAAGGGTCAGGCCAAAGGTGATGTTTGATGAGTATTGTTACTGGACTCAACACAGGTACAATTATTTTTGCGAGATATACTGGCATGCTCCAACATTATATCACTGCCGAAAAGTGTCTTAACGGCAAGGACTCAGATGCACAGGGGTGTAATTTGATTTTCATCATTCATTGTTTATCCAGCCCAACATTGATGAGCCTTTCCCTGAGAACTAGTCTTTGACCCTTACCTTTCACTCCTTGGACAGGACTGTACTGCACCTGAGGCCCAACACATGCATTTTGTGTCCATCATAGGCCCCTGGCAAAATATCAGGTGGCAGGAGAGCTCAGGATTCCTGAAGGAACATGTCACGATACATGGCATCAGGTATGATCAGGTATGATCCCAGAGTGGGATAGCAGTTTACATTCTTTGCCACCAATTTCAATTATACTGTACAGCATTCTTCATGCGGTTGGGTCCGGTGTGGAGGACAAAATATGGACAAGCTGGGTTCGCTATGTCACGGCATTCACAATCAGAATCTTTTCTACAGCTGCCACAGTCTAGACCAGCTAAAATGGCATAGCTTTGCAAACTGGCAAATCTGGTGGCAAGCAGAACATTCATCACTTCCCAGGTCATACTTTTTACATTAATGTTTCATTGTGCTGATGCTGGTCTCCTCACTCTCTCTAAAACTCTCTGCGGGCTCTAATCTGTGCACTTTTCTGCCTCCAAACCTTAGAGTAGACCTGCCCTATCACAACTTCGACTCCCTGGTAGTCTCCTGGCTGAAATTGGAGACCCACTAGGACAACGAAGTGCCCAGTGCTACCTGCACAAACTGTAACCACGTGTGCCTTTTTGCGTACCTGTATATAATGGCCTGTTGGCCTTCCACTGATTTGTATATAACCTTGGTGTACCTTATTCTTGTACTATGCATACTCTGTGTACTGTAACTAAGCCTCGAAAATTCTTGTAAATGCTGCGCCCTGATACCCCCGGGTACACTCGCGCATTATAAATAATAAAATAAACAAACAAACAAACTTTTCAGCAGCCGGAGTACACCTGTAGGACAGGCAATGAAAGCTGTTTGCGCACAGACATGGGGTTGCTTTGTATGAGCTAGAAGGGCATTTCAAAAAAGTAAACAGATAAAGAAAAAAGGAAATCTTCAGCAGTTTGGTGGCTTGTCCTGAATTTCAGAAAGCGTTTTATCTGAATACATATGGAATATGAGTTTAACCGTATCTTCTCTCAGCCATTCCAGTGCCCATCCTCTGAGTCGCCAACTTTCTTCTCATCTTGTACTTTTGGGCCATTCTGCTGCTTTTGACAATGCTTCACACTGTTATCCTCTCCATCACCTTGCTTTCTGGAGATCTGTTTTACAATGGTTCAGCTCCTAGATTTCAGCTTGCACTTTTTTGGTATCTTGGCTCAATCAATCTTCCTGCGCTTTCCCTCCTACGGGGTTCCTCAAGACTCTGCCCTTGTCCCTTTACTCTTCTCCTTCTAAAATATTCCTCTTGCATCCATCATTTCCTCTTTCTTTCAGAGTCTCCAATCATCTTTATGCTGATGACTCACAGATTTTCCTATCTCCTCCTTCACCCCAGCACTTCAATGGACTCTCTACTCCTGTCTTCTCGTCGTGCAATCTTGTATGGTGACCCATTGCCTTCACCTGAATCCCTCTAAAACCCACTGTATCATCTTTCCTGTCCCCACTATTAATCCTCCCCTTCCTCCCTCGTCTGTTTCACCCCTCTTCTATCGTTCCTTCATTCTCTGTCCACGACTTGGGCTTGATCTTTGACTACTCCTTGTCTTTCTCGGCTCACAATTCTGCTATCTCTCTGTCCTGTTGCTACCAGCTCTATAATAACCATAAATCGTGTCAATTTCTTACTACACAAGATACCAAGTCCTAGCTTTCCTCCCTTGTTTTTTTCATGGCTTTTCTACTGCTCTTCTCTCCTTCTTTGTCTCGCTCCACATTGTTCAATCTCCAACTCTTCTATCAGTCTTCTTCTCCATCTCACCCCACGTGACTCTATTTCCACTGCTGTACTTTCTCTTTCAACTCCTGCATACACTGTATTTAAATGTCTTAATGGTATTGCTCTGCCTTATCTCTCTTCTCTTGTCTCATTCTATCCTCCCTCTGCTCTATTAGGTCTAAGTCTCAATGTCTTCTCTCTGTCACTTGCCCCTCTTGTGCACTCTCCCGGTTGAGCTCTTTTTCATTACTTGCTCCAAAATCGAGGCATGCTCTGCCTCTATCTCTCCATTCTATTTCTGCTTTTCCAGTATTCAAAATTCTCCTTAACGACCATTTTCTTTCATCTTGATTGAGTTGCCCTTATTCATTTATTTTAACAATTTGCTGTACTTTTATCGTATTGTTCAGCGCTTTGGCATAAAGCACTATACAAATGCGATAAAACCTATTAATTCTATAATGTCATCAAGGACAAAACATCGATTTCAATTAAATTAATTTATAAAAAGTAAAGACCATTTTACAACAGATTACACATAATTATCTTACTGACAATACAATTACAGCTATATTCTGTAGCTGGTGCACTTTGGAAGCATATCACAATATAACATTCTTGTATAATTTTCTATACATCTGACAATCATACATATTAATCCTTGCTTTTTTTAAATCCACACATACCACATGAATTCCCTCATTCATTCATCCATGTACATTCAATTCCTGTTTTCTTTGACAATTTATCACTAACAGTATGTTTGTATTTCTTTACTCATGATATAAAGACATGTTTGCAATTGTTATATGGACAAGAATTATTTAGGGCCATGATTTAAAAAAATAATAATAATAATTTTGCAAACTAAAAACAATTTCAAATGCACTACATCCGGTTCCGAGATCAGGGTCTGCAAAACCTGTCACTTTTTAGGATCCAGTCTTCATGGTGGGAGGGAGGCAGTCTGGGGGGCAGTATTTGGTGAGAGGCCCAACTATGAGCATTGTAGTTGACTCACATTTCTTATAACAATATTCTGGTGGGTATTTATGCCACCAACAAAAGTATGACACATGGTAGAAAAAATGAAATTTACATGGGGCACATACGAGTTGAAGGAAAGCAATGTCTGGGCATTTCAGGGCATGTCATGTGACTAGGGCCCTGAAGCAGGATCAGCAACTGCTGATGAAATAGAATACATCTCCAAGTCCTCTGCATGCACCAATATTTGCTGATCATGCTTCCGGGCCCCAGTCACATGATTTGTCTGGACCCAATGAGGGACAGAGGCATCAAGGAACTCTAGTAGTTGTAGGGGGTACCTTTAATTGCAATGTTAAATTTGACAGGTGGCAAGCCCATTTCCCCGCCCCTTTCCATGCCCCTGAACCACTATAAATTTGATTTCCCCCAAAATGTTTTATATAAATTTGATAAGAGCCCAAATATGGGCTATAAATAGATGTTATATTGACCCACAATAAATGTAATGGACCCACAAAAATGTTAATCTAACCCCAACATTTGTTATATACATTTATATTCATTTGTTATAAATTGGATCTAAAATGGGTAAGCCCATCATCATAGTGTATAAACAGATTACGTTATGAAGCCCATACTTTTGATTGCATCCAAAATAACCCTATACATTTGAGATAGCTTTCTCAAGCAGTACCATTAAATGTTGATATAAATTTGAAATAAAATGGATAAGACCTTCATTGTGATGTATAAATAAATGATGTCATGAAGCCCATACATTTGATTGACCTGAAAATAACCCTTTGCATTTGAGTTGGCGACATCAACCAGTAACATGAAACAATTATATACATTTAATATAAAATAGATAAGACCTTTATTGGTGTGTATAAATATATGATGCCATGAATCCCATGCACATGATTGCACCCCAAAAATAGCCCTATACATTTAAGATAGCTTCATCATCCAATAACATCGAGCTTTGAAACCATGCTATCATCCCAGCAGTATTCAATTCTCAGCTTCCCAGGTGTACTTTACTATACTGTGCAATCTTGTGCAAATTCCCTTGTCTCCTGGGATTGCCATTCTGCTCTCTTTCCAAACACAACAAGCCAACAAGCCTGCTGTATATGAACCCTAGGCACTACATGAAGCCAAGGGTGGCCTCATAAACATAAATAGTTTATGTTATGTGTTACCTCCTGCCTGTGGTTCGGCTGCACCCGTCCAGCATTTCAGACTATGGTTGATCAAATGGGTCCCATTGAGCCGGTTGACAGGCACTGCAAAGTGTTGACAGCACACAAAAAAATCAGCAACTACACTGCATGTTGGGATTTAAAATTATTGTAGCAGTTGAAATGCTTGCATTCTTTTGGAAATATAAACATTGAATGGGCTTAGAGGGAGGAATCCACATGCCCCATTGGAAAATAAGTATTAGGCATGAAGCCGCTTCTTTGAAAATGTTTAATGTCTTATTCTTTTATAAACTGCACAAGCTTTTAAAACTGGGTTTGTGGCAATTTAATTAGCATAGCATAGCATAGGGGCACACTGGACAGCGCTTTAGCTGGAAGGGCATTCTCTTACCATTTGCTGAAGAAAGGTTGCACCAGTCTGTCCCAAACACTAACTGACCCGGGGTACTGCAAGACACGGGCCTATGTTAACTCTAACAAGTTAACTGTTAATAAATGCCTGGGTCTAACAATGTTTAGAGTATTATGCCAGTGGTTATAGGACTATGTAAAAAGTGCATTGTAGGATGTCAGTGTTATGAACAGAGCATGTGATCTCTAGGTTTGCTGGGATGGGGTGGCTTTATTAAAAATTAGGCATGGAGCAGCTAAATGTCATGCTGAGTTAGCTTGGGGTGAAGGGCTACAACATTCACAACGATCAGTGACAGCTCTGCTAACAGAAGGCAAAGGAGAACACACGTGTGATATAGCATAGCTCATAGGGGTGCCCTGCTATTTTTATCTTCTGATACAATGACTCAGGGTATTAGGCTGAAAAAAGGAAACAGATGTTTCATAATGTATGTTGATATATTGTGCATTCTGCAGCATCAGCAGGAAACACATGAGATGCTGATAAGAAGGGGTGTATTTTAAAAAGAGCTGATGTCATACTTCTGTGACCAGGAAGCAGATGGGATGTATACAGGACACTGCAACCGTATAGATAAGGTTTCAGAATTTGGACTAACTGGGAGGTAAAAGAAAATCTGGGGTCGTGCTCCTGGTCTATGGATGTGCAGCCCTCCTGCTTCCTGTCAGCACATCCTCAGCCCTGACATCTGGACCCCTAGATAATATCGGGGGCTACCGGGGTGCCTGTCTTTAACCCTTAAAAATGGTGGTTCTGCCAGGGATGGTAGTTCATTGGACCCATTTGGATTTGGTACTAGGAGCAGGACTTGTATTTTTTGGCAACTGAAATCATGGATGGCTTTAACATTTGAAACCCCTGGCTGGAGTCTAATGCTGGGTGATTGATTACATCTGTTTGCAGGACTGCAGTGAAGCTCTGCTGAGGTGCCCCAGAACTAATTAGATCTGTCTGAGCTCGACACTCGGTCACCGGGCAGAGGCCTGCCCCCTGGGGTGTTTTAATAGGATTACTTGCTGCAGACTTCACGCCTGACTGGCCAGCATTAAAGGTGAGTGAATGTATTTGTGTTTGTATTTATTTGTTTATATAGCGCTTTACACCAAAGCACTGCACAATTGAACAACTTAATACATAAAACATAAACAATATAATGGTAGAAGCAAATTACAATTATAAATCAGTCAACAAAACAGTAAGAAGAATAATTAACTGTACGGAATAGGGAGAGTAGTGCAGTAGGTCTGTGTGGGAGGGGAAGGGGAGAGGAGGAGTAGGAGGAGGGAAGGGGAAAAGGTGAGAGTGGGGTGGAAGGGGAGGGGAGGGAGATAATCAAGGGGAAAGATAAAGGAGGGAGGGGAAGCAAGAAGGGGAAGGGGTTTCAAGGCGGAGAATGGAGAAGGAGAGATTTAAGGGAGGTGCAGAATGAGGAGAAGGTAGGGATAGAGCGGATTGAGAGAGGTAGGGAGTTCCAGTGCAGGGGGGCTAGGAGTTGGAAGGAGCGGAAACGGGAGGGGGCACAAGGGAACGGAGGTACAGTGAGAAGGAAATGGTCAGCTGAACAAAGGGAGCTAGAGGGAGAGTAGAAAGAGAGGAGGGAGGAGAGATAAGGGGGAGCAAGACCATGGATGTTTAAAATCCTTAAAATGTGGATGTTATCCCTCAATGCTCGTGCTATTGTTAGTGTTATTGGGGTTTGTATTTTTAAAATGTGATATCATTAATTAGTGCTTTCTCTAGCATTTTAGGATACAAGTCATAAAATTTAAACTTAGTTACATTTGTAAAGGGAAAGTATACTTTATAAGAAATAAGTTATGCTTTTTTCAGTAAATGCAAGTTTACCTGGCGCATGTTGTTCAGCGTCTTAATGTAGTGTGCATTTAATACCAAGATGCATCTGTGTTGTGTGTTTATACACATTAATGGCAAATCACTTGTTGTTCTAATGCTGAATTCCTTCTTTTTACAGTTTACTAAATTCCTAATGTGTGGCGATGTTTGATTCCAGAAACCGAGTTGGCCTACATATTTGGTCTGTTCGCTATCAGCGCATTATTAGTTCTATCTGGGAGGTGATTGCACTGCAAACGCAGTTAACTGTTTCTGTTAATGTGGGTGGAGTTCCCACTGATATGGTTATGCTGTATGTGAAGGCTCAGAGTGTTAGGGTGCGGCATTTCCATATGCAAGAGGGTTCCTGGTGCTACTGCGCTCTGTGCTTTATCTGTTATTTGTGAGATAGATGCAAGATACCAAGTGATAATGATTTAAAATACAGTTTTAATTTTTTTTCACGTGTGGCTGAATGTCACTGGACACATCACGCAAGTGAATCAATTGACTAAAAGTGTGTTCTGAACACATAACACTTGTGATTAATCTGAGCCTCCAGTCATGCTGTAAAATGCGCAATTTAAAAAAAAAACTCATAGGCATCATATCGTCTCTGCCAAATGCCACATCAGACTTTCTAGTTTATTTTGACTGCATTTAGGCACAGAAGGTGTCTGAGTGCTTGGGAGTGAGAGCTTCCATTGACAGCAGAGGTTTAAGATGTCACCTGGTAATGTTTTCTAGACTATTCAGTAGTGGTGTGCTGCTGAAGTTGGGGCATTAAAGGGGAAACACAAATAATATGTCTCTCTCTCTCTGTCTTAAAAAACAGATTTTCCTGTCATAAATTCTGGGTAAATGTTTGTGTGAAATAGAATATTTGAGTCACTATCTAACCTCTACTACCAATATTTGCTGAGTGCTATCTTTGGACGCATGATAACAGCTATATGTGATGTAACACAGATTGTGTGTGGCTTCCCTGCCTAGAACATTATATCATACAGTGATAAATTATGTTGCTATTTTCACCTTATTTGGTCAGCCCTGCCAATCTATGCTAAATCTTAGCCCCCAGAGATGCGTTATCAGAATGGTGCAGGGTAACACAGCTTGACTGGAGAGGAACCACATGACACAGTGTAATATTACTTCACACGTTCCACCACACTAAGCCACTGCTAATGATGTTTGCTGGCTGCAAGATTTGGCTGCTGGTTAGCAGCTTGGAATGATGCAACACAGCTTGCTTGATGCTTCTGCTCCAGTTATTTCATATTACAGTGAATGTTCAGCAAACAGGCTAGTCCACTACTGTCCATGCCTGGGTTGAGCGAGGCAAACACACATGTTCTCCTTATGTGAACGTAGAAGGGCCAGGAGAATGCATGATGCCGCAAGGCAGTTCTAAGTGGCAGATGTTGCCATGGTCCGTGTTGGTCGTGCACTAATTGCAGGTCATGCAGTAAGGCCAGCAGCAACTGCAAGTAGCCGATTAACACTGGTAACCAGCAAATGAAACACCTAAACAGTGGGCCTTTATCTGAATGCAGCAGGCACGCCAGTGCAGTCATCCAAAAGGCTGCTTGCCAAATGGATGTGCATGAGGATTGGGAAAGCCTGTAGTCTGCCAGCATATTGCGGCCAGGTTAAGGATTAATCTTTAGTTTTCTTTTTTTTTTAAGTTAACTATTTTATTTTGTTTGTACCATATATTAATGTATGACAACCCAATAAATAAAAACCATACAGAATGAGATTGAATTTATAATTCATAGTAAAACTGGTTCCTAAGTATTATGAGACATAGATAGAACACATATCAAGTTAACATACTGACATCTTCTCAAAAATTAAATAGTAGTGCAATAAAGATCCATCATGTAATAAATATGTAGCTAAACCAAACATCAAGGTCCAAGAAACTATCTACATGCAATACGATTTTGCACTAAAATAATAGTAATTAATAATTCTAAATATTTAAACCAACCCCTGGACAAAAACAGACAAGCAACCAAATACAATGAACTGAAGATAAGCACCATAAAAACATGACATAGGTATAACAAGCCAGATTCCAATGATACATTCAAATTGGTACCAGATAGATAGTTAATAGGCATATATAAATTACAATCATATTTTGCCATTAAATTGTTTTGAAGAGCTAGCTGTCCTATGGCATCTGTATTGTGCACTAGATTTTTTATTGGAAAGGCCTGTGATAAGTATTTTTAAAAAATATGCAAATGTCATTTTTGTGGGACAGAGCCGATGCCCAGTGTTAATTGGACTCACCGACTCTGAGTATCAAGTGGCATTCAAAGTCATTTCCGAAATTTCAGTTTCTATCACAATCATTTTCAATAAGTAACTTAGCATGCTCTACACGTGCCATGCACAGCCACGGTTTGCTAGCACGTTGCTGTGTTTAGCATAAAACACAACACTGACAGAAGACGACCTTCAAGCACCTCGAAACATTAGCAAACGCGTAGCATAGCCACAAAAACCGACAACATTCTGCAAGGGGTTTGAATTTCTAAAGACTTTAGCCAATATATAATGCACGTCCCTTACCACACAGCTGGTAGCATTATGTGACCTTAACCTGTCTATTCGAAAGAAAACAGTCCAAACAAAGGCATGCATTCTGCATTCTGCACCATGCAGCAGCAAAATGCCACAAGACAAGTGCTGCCGGCCAACGTTTATTAAAAGTATATCTGTCTTGTAAAATGTTCTGCACCATACTCTGTGCAATCAATACAAAATGAGTTGGCATGTTATATAAACCTCGACGCCAAAGCCTATCAAACATAGGGCCTCATTACACGGAAGGCGGTGGTCCAGGGTGCTATTAGCACCCTGGACCATGCCGGTAAATTACCGGCACCGCCTTGGCGGAAAGGGGATTTACCGCCCCATTCCAAGGTTGGTGGGGCGGTAAATCCCCCTTCCGCCATTGCCCTTCCCCATTCCCATTTCTGCCCCATAGGGCTCTATGGGAATGGGGAAGGCGCTAATTACGGCACCGCAATTTTGCGGTGCCGTAATTAGCTCCGAGGTCTCTTAGCGGGTTGGTTATTAACGCCTGCAAAAAGCAGGCGTTAAAACACCAACCCGCTAAGGGACCTCGTAGTAAGGCGGTAATGGTTAACGGCCACCGTTACCATTAACGGTGGCCGTTAACCATTACCGCCTTCCGTGTAATGAGGCCCATAGTCTCACACCTTCCTTCAATAATAAAGGAAACCTTTAAATTCAACAAAACAGCTTTTTTAATGGACGAGAAGTCATCCCAAACAATAAACAGGAGGGTTAAAAACAATGTTAGATGAGATATTATTCACACACTTTAACAAGAGACACAGCACAAACATAATTACTGTTTTTTTAAATTAAATCTTCACAGAGACACCTCCAGTATTCCACTACTGATTGTTCAAGCCCTGTACAGGCGCAAAAGGCTAGAGCTTAAATTGTAAAAAATTAATTTTTCAAAAACATGATAATCTAGATATCAAGGAATGCAAATATAAATATGTTTTTTTGAATGCTCCCCAAACAATAAAATCTACTTGCAACATTCTTCAGGTTTTAAGGGTTTCTTTGGTGCACTTTACAAGTACTGTCCAGAATTGTAATAGAACTATTTGTACAAAGGTCTCTACATCTTAGCACCACCAGCAATTCTTAACCCCACAGTTTACACAATGCAGCTATGCTAGTTTAGGGCATGTGCAGGGAGATGCCTGTGGTGCAAAACACTGATTCATCAGCCTGCACTTGCAGCCATTCCACTTAGGATGATCGAGAAAGGTGCATGATTGAACACAAAATCATTTCCATACATGTTTGAATTGAAGCTTGAATTCCGACTGAAACATTAATACCAGCATTACCGGCAGTGTAGATAAAGGGCAAAATACTTTGCAATAAGGAAAAGGAAAAAGGTTCAAAGTGACTCTCGAGCCAATATTACCCTTGATGATGAAGTAAGACAATGCTTGCGTCCTTTAGTCAGGTTTTCTTCTATTAGGCACACAAAAGTCAAATTTGTTCAATACACAATTCAGCATCAACTAAGTGCATGCCACATGTTATCATTCGACCAGGCTAAGATAGCTGCAGATTGCTGTAGAGGAGGTCCCAAATAAAGCCTGCACTCCAGTCGCCCATTTTGAAGTACCAGGAACGTTCACACCAAAATATATGACGTATGATAAGCAGATAAATCAGCAGAGAGCCGCAGCAGGGCTCTGCCCAGTACCTATCAGAAGAGCAAGACCTATTGAAGTACTGATACCAAGAAAACTATGGACAGTAAGGTATCCAATAAGGAAACCTTACCAGCAAATGAGACGAAATGAAGATTGCCTAAGTACAGTCCCGAAGAAACCAAAAAGGTCTTAATGGAAGACGAATGGTGACGTCACAAGGACCTGGACTGACGTACTAGTAGAAGAAATGACAACCCGAGAATGACACCCAGAGACGAAACGCCATGAATAAGGATATCGTGAACCTAAAAGGGGAGAACGATGTTGAAATACAAAGAAGCTTAAGCTGTAAACAGGATGAATATATTCAACCAGCTAACGCCTGTACATATGCTTGGAACCGCAAGAAGGCTAAGTAAAGAATGCGCTTGCAATGCTAAGTAGAACAATAGTGCGGCAAGCTCAATTATACATATTCTACCTCAAAACGAAGCACAGTATTATAAGTGTAACTCCACTTTGCAAACAAAGCAGAATAAACCCAAGTTACTACAGGCCGAATGAGCAGAGAGAATCATATTCTAGCAAAATAAGAAGAGACGGCTGAATCGAAACTCAGCAGATGCAACTCGTGCCAGGAGAGCCAAGGTCATACTAATAAAAGGAGCAAACATTATCTACATATAATTGAAACTTAAGAACAGAATATCCTGTCTCTGAAAAGTCAAGATAAGGAGGCGTAGGCAGGTGTCAAGCTGAATAAGAATCAAATGCACAAATTAAGAGAAACTAGACAAATCCACGGTGTGGGAAGCACGTGAACATCCAAGCGAGGAGAAGCACGAGTTCAGACCTACGCTTGGCATCCACTCAGGCAGAGATATCGGAACTTTCCCAGACAGAAGATGCAGTTTCGAGGCCAACCACAGTAACATAATTGACACATAGTTGTTGATGTGATGATTGATTGTAACCTTAATTGGAGAAAGGCCAGGTAAATAGGGGGCACCCTGCTCCTGGCTGACCTTTCTGCGTCGTGCTAAGCAAAGTGGAAATTTATGCATGGGGTTGGTGCCAACCCAATCACAATGGACCAAATAATCTATGGTCCTATAGTTAGTAGAACCAATGGGACATCATACTTTTAGTGATGTCTACAGTAGTCATCTTTGAAGGAAGGGCTTAGACGCCCACCTGACAGTGTTTACCCAATCCCCTCACTCCGTTACCATATACAGATATAGTACCTATATTAAAGTTACCTTTTCCTAACCAATAGAATTGCATATTAACTTTTGAGTGCTATACGTCAATTATGACGAGTTTTCAGTATAAATGCTATGATTTTTATGAAGTTAATTGGAGTTGCAGCGAGAAGGGTGACCGCATCACTGCTGATTTCCTTGGCTCCCCATTTTTTGTACTTGTCATTAAACGGACTCCCTTTGCCAAACCATTGAGTTGTCCTTATTGAATGGTGTTGGAGTAATAAATCTGCACCCCCATCCATCTCAAGGGTGCAGCTATCTCGTCTTAAGGTACTTTCAGAGTAAACCTCGGCTCTATGGGCCGGCCGGGGGTCTCCGGAGTACATTGCGTTCTACCTATTTTTCTCAAAGCAATGGAAGCATTCCTTAATGTTGCTCCATCGTATTTGAACAAGCTCTCAAATACCAGGGGCAAGTAGGCAGATGATTCTTTTCCAAACTGATTAAAATATAGAATTCTTTTGTTTGAAACTGCAATTGCTCTGTTTACCAAAGCCCTATGGAAAACATAGCACAGTATCCATTAATGTTTGAAAATAATTTTCATTTAAAAAATGTATTTGAAAATTTCAAGGTTATAAACAAAAAGGTGGACCGGAAGCACGAGGATAGCAAGATGGTCATTCAGTGATTATTTCTCAAAGATATATTTATTTCTGAATTTTGTTCACTTAGTGGTGCTAAAACAACTTAGGTTTACTCAAAGAACATATACATGAACCATACAAATAACAGATCCATTTAGTTCACTCCATGAAGCATACCCACTCATTCATTCATCAGCATCTAGCACTAAACAACATAATATCTAGGTCTTTCAATATTTCAATGCAGTTATTGGCACTGTGTAAAATATGTCAAATTCTGAGTCTGTATTATTTTAGTATTTATTTAGAAACACCATGTATTGTACTGGGAATGCACAGTCATCAATAATGGATCTAAGCTTGCCCATGGATGTGGACTGTGGAACCTGGCAAGCATCAGACACTGGAAATATGGAATTTTGTGCATCTGGTTCAACAAGCCCCAGCACTTTGCAGTGGCCAACAAGACCGAATGGATGTTGTCAAGGGTTTTGACCCATGTTAAATCAATAGACTGGGTAGATGTGGGGATGAGCTGTCGCCGCCCATTATTCTATCCCAGAACAAACTAAATCAATAGACTGGGTGGATGTGGGGATGAGCTATCGCCGCCCACATTCACGCCAGAATAGGAGAACTGCGCAGTTGACACGAGACCACTCCAAAGATACAACCTTCTTGTGGGGGGTTCCACATCACCACTCTACTGTAAGGATGCCATCAAAACAATGTTAAGCAAGGGTCCTATACTATCAAGCAAAAGACCACTCTATTGAAATGCAGTAATTCAAGACAACTCAAAAATGGATGCAGTACCGACAAATTCCCCAAGGCGGTGCTAGCGGTCTAAACTCTGACAGGGAAACTGTATTTAGGAGTTGCAAGAGGGGCAGGGACTTCAAAGCTTGTTGGTTAATTGAAAATCTTAGCCACCTGCTGTTCCCAGAGGTCAAGAGGCTGAGAACTCTTAACACCCCAGAGACTCACCACAGGAGGCAGGATATCACATGGCCCTTCTGAGTGAGAGGGAGGGGGTTTTCCCTTCAGCCTGGAGGAGAGAGACAATAGCCCCTTTCTGTTGAATGGGGTATGTTAACTTTGAGTGTTTCCTGTCAACAGCCCTCTGCCAGCAAGGAGAGACATGTGATCACTGACCCACCCAGACTTCTGGAGGCGGACCCAAACACTTTGGGGAGTTGAATTGCAACAAATATATATTTTATAGAAACAGTGATAACTTATTGTAACCAAATGACAGGAATGTACAACTTTGAGAGTCTTAGTTTGAAAAATGCCCTCACGATTTGAGTCCAAACTCCAATTTGTACCATGTTCTGGGGCAAAACCCCGCTAATTATGAATATTGTAGACAATGTATTTAAGCTAGAGACATGGAAAGTTACTGGGATATATGTGGAAGGGAAATGTACCTTTGTATAATTTTTGATGAAAGTCCCATATTGCACAACCCACTAAAATCGAAAATAAGTTGCCATCTTTGAATGCAAGCTCCTAGATACGCCAGAGGTGGAACAGAGACTACCTTAAGCAAGGTGTAATATGTACATGTAATGTCAACCACTTGTGTACCTGGGAAATATGTATTTTAATCAAATATAGATTTGTGGGCAAATTGACCAGGGGAGGATCCTCTGACCCATAAACAGACCTCATCACTCTGACTCACAACCCAATTCCCCCAATCATGGGACAGGGGAGAATTGGGCCAATGACAAGTAGAGAGGGGCAGGCTACATATTCCACGCACACACCCACTTTTAAAACACATAAAAAGAGACTGCTGGGACAGGTAGAGACATTCAATTCCATTTTCTGCGGGACGCTCTGCCGGGAGACTCCAGACTTCACATTCATCAATCTCCAAAGACCAGAACTTTACTTCAGAACTTAAAGCAAGGGTCTAAACCCACAAACTGAGAACTCTTCTCAGCAGGCCTCAGCATCCTTAAAATCATTTGCAAACTATTCAACAGCCGGGCGAGCTGTTTGAATTACCTGCCAAGATCTTTTGCCGGAACCGCAGACCAGACCCAGACCGCTGTTAGCAGAACCAGAGATCCAGATCGCTGTGAGCAGAACCGGTGCCTGATTGACCCGCCGAGCAGATAGAACCGCCGCTGGACGTGTTGACCAGATCCGTGACGAGGCCCATTCATTTCAAAATTAGGAGTGAGTATCCGCCAGAACTGTGCAGAACCCAATCTCTTAGTTAAAATAATCTAATCCAAACTATTTTAACCTAATTAGAACAGCCTCCTAGAAATCGTGTCATTTGTAAAGCTGCACAACTTTCACCTGTCAATTCTGCAGCTTCAAGCTGTCACCTGTCATTTGAGTTTTACTTTAAATCTGAAAATCTACCTTTATTAAATCATCCATATCTCTGGAACCGTTTGTTCTAGGAACGAGATTTAACTTTCCTCTGAAAGCTTAGAACATAAGCTTTCCAACAAGCCTAGAACAAGGACTTCCTACTCCTTATACTTTTACAGCAATCGCGATTCACGCACTCGCAAAATTTACCATGATTTGCGATTTGGCTCAATTTCTCCACTTGTCAAAATAGCAGCTCCATTCTTTCCTTTGTTAAAATCCGTTTGCAACCTGGTAGTTACGCATAGAGCATTGCTAAAGTGAGCCTGAACTAATATAAAGTATCTCTCCCTCACCCTGAACCTCCTGCAGGGAATTAAAATCAATTTTAGCATTTTCACTTCATTGCCACCACATTTCAAAGTAATTCGCCTCTGTTTAAAACTCATACCTGTTTTCTCTAAGCTTGCTGCGGGAACTGGAACTGTGTATGGCATTATAAAGTGTAATTTGTTGGGATTCTTGAAGACTGTGTGCTCTCCTTCCATTTCTTACATTGCATAGGGGGGGAGTGAATTGTCAAGGAAAAGTGATTACATTGTCGTTTGTTGAAGCCATATCAAGTTATTTTCTGTACTGCATTTCATTCATCATTGCGTTTCCTTGAACCATATAAAGCATTCTTTCCCACCTTATTCTTCTGTTCCTATTCATAAGTTACCTCTTGCTGATTACTGCTCACATTCACAAGTGTAATATCCATTATCAATTTAGTTATAGAAGTGTGATATATATATATATCTATATATATATATTGTTTACATTTTCAAATAAACCTTTTAATTTGCAAAACAAACCTACTTCTTGGCTCAGTGGGGTCAGGGGGATTCTAAGAGGGGGGTGTTATACAAGGGTTGTCATCCAGAGTACTGAACTGGACATAAAAATACATCAATAAGGGTTTTCCTCAGCATCCCAGACTAGGCATTGACTTAGCTGTAGTGTTGATTGAATATCGCTTACAATGTGGGGGCCTGAGAATTAGCCCCTATGATTTTTGCAATATACCAGCAATAGGAATGTCTCAGCAAGTGCCTGGTGTGCTTGGACCCCTCAGCTAGCTGCGTGGAACTGCTGGGGCATCAGCGCCCATTGTTTTACCATCACAAGGGGCCGGGCAACGGGGGCAGCAGATTTAACAGGCCACCAACCATGGAATGCTACTGAGGGCGGCCTTGTTTCAGATGCAGGACATGCAGATGAACCCCCACAGCAGGCGCAACAGTATGTGTTGGTGGATATTACAGTTTTTTTTTATTGTGGAGCATTGTTTTGCAGGTCTGCGAATGGACACCCATACACTGCGATTCTAGTGCTCAAAAGGTATGTCATGTGTCATACACATTGGAGGTGGCTTTTTATACAGCATTTAAAGGCATATTATTGAAGAAAATATACAAGTTGAGCATGTTTTTGGATAGTTACTAACTATTTACCGCTGACTCTCGCAGTTTTGCACACTGCACGCAACAGGTTGTTATTTTACACAGTGCAGTGGAGTTTGCTTTATCAGCCCCAAAAGGATGAAAGGCAGAGTCAGCAGGGAATTAAACCCACCGTGGAGTTGGCCATAAATATCTGTAGATGGTGCATTCGCCCATAAGTATTTGTCGTTATGGATACCAGCCTACAATATCCATTCGGTGTGCGCTGGCAGGGCTTCCCGACTGCTGCCTTGCAGCAACAGTTTAAGCACCTTTGTTTTGTAGAAGGTATGCCTGACAATCTCAACGACAATTATTTACTACCATTAAGCATGGTGAATAGGATCATCATGGACGAATTAGAAAAAGCTTTTACCCAATATTCCCATCACTGAAATCTGATCATTTGTTATATTGTGCAACATGTGTTCAACAAGGGCAAGAGCAACAGATGTAAAACACTAAATGCTAATTATATAGCGTTATTTAACCCACTATTTATACTCCTAAAAAGACATCTAAAAAACACCCTTAACTATAATACAGCACCAATAGCCGGTTGTGCTTTTGCCATGTTGGCACGCATTCAAAGGAACATTGCTCTGCTCAAAATGATTGTATACCCCACCCCTCAAAAATGCAAGGCCATTCTAGACCTGGTTTAACGGTGAATGATAAAGTGGCCTTATATGCAGATATTCTGGACATGGTGAACTCACTTAGCCAATGCTATAAACTTAATGCAGAATGATTGCTACTTAAAATGGGACTTGAAAAGGATGTGGCCTCATGGACAATAGGGGGATTTTATCTACAGGGGCAGGGTTGTAAGGGGCTTGAAACTGCACAACCTTGTATGGGGTATTACGAGTCAACATCCCACTTCTAAAATGAATGCCTCCAGCGGCTTGAACAAGTTCATGCAATCGGTCACTAATTAAAAGACCCTGACATCAATGTGGGTAACGTTGCCCAACATGCCTTCTTGAGCGACTAAAACCTGGTGCCCAGCTACCCCTCAATAATAACACAGTCCTCTAGATACACCCCTATACAGATCCCATTCACCCAGTATCGTAGCAGGGGTTAACACCCGTTGGTTTAAGGAACTTTACCCACCCCCTCACAACTCTACGATGCCCCCGTTGCCTATCACTCTGAACCATCTAGGACACACAAGAGACGTGTCCTTCCTAGTTGGTTGTCTGAGAACTGGGTGTCTGATAAGTGCCAGCTATCCAATGTCAGTGTGTATGTTTTCTTTCTGCATTGAATTGCTTTTACACTTATAATTGTTTTTCCTATATTGAATTGCTTGTTCACGTATAAACTTTTTCCTTTCTTTATTGGATATCTTATTTTTTTATAAATAAATTCTGTTTTCAATTTATAAAACAGACTGGTTCATTATTACATTATCCTATTTGTTATGCAAAATAATGCACAACGCTTGTTGATTTTTAAAAAGTTATTTTATTTTTGCATGCACCACTAGATAAACGACCCACATTTACATTTTTCACACACTGTAAAAATGTTTCAAGATCTAAACACCTTAGGTAACAACTTATTAATGAATCTGGTCACCATTTGATCATTTTGCTTGCGATTGTTTGTATGCATTTTCAAGACAGCCGACAGAGATCTCCATTCTAATATTTGACTGATAACGAATATACCATGCTGGCTGTAGGTCATGGCTTTAGAGCCTTGGACCGGCACAATTGTGTAACATAAACACTTTGCAATGCTTTTCACATAATCCATTAAAACTCCAGCATACATTGGGGTGTTGTGGGAAGGGTGCTAATCTGTCAAACACTGTTAGTGTGTCCCCATCCAACCACAAAGCTATCCAGTGCATTCTGTCACAGGCCTGTGGATTAGTTTTCACCACCAGGCTACCTGGGCGAATACTGAGTAGACACTTGGAGCATGTATAACTGGCATACACACCTTAAATGTTTTCTGAGTGTTTTTTTGCTTACGGTGATATCCTTTCATCTCTAGAGTATCCATTAAATATAAAAGAGTATGTTTCTTTGCATGTTGATCTTGTGGGCATAGTGGTTAGGTTTCTTTCAAACTTTATCTTGGCCATTAAGGATCCAGTTCCTCAAGAGGTTAAAATTACCCACTGATGGGTTGTTGGGTCTTAGATCGAAGGCCAATAGGGTGTAGCTGAAGGCATAGTTGCAGGTATTTCAAACCAGCGCATCACGCATGTGCTTCCCCGTGATAGCCACCAGGCCCATGTATTCCCTGATTAGGTTCAGAACTCCAAGGTTAGGTGCCAATGCTTTGACTGGGATCAGGACACCGTCCTTATGCAGGGCTGCATAGTTCATGTTACAGTGTTTGAAGTCAATGGGATTTCGATCGTATGTGCTGGTGATCGCCACTGTTTCAACAATTCCCATGATGATTATTTTTGGGAGCTGCCACAGTAATAGGTTGTTTTGACTGATACCCCGGCGGCTGGTAGGAATGCTGAAGTCCTCAAGGGTGACCCTTTCCACTGGGTACTTTACATTAGATATTTGCAACACCTCCGCATGCACTAGTCTAATGGTCAGGGTGACGCTCACACGTTTAACGAATAAACTTGCTGATATGATGACTAGCTTGTATTGTTCAGTGTCCTTGCTCATGAGGCAGAAAGTGTCTGTGGTTCTGGATAGTTTCACTTCAAGGTTGACTCAGTTGATCAATAGTTTATCCTGGAAGAAAATATCTGTGTATAGACGGCCTAGCAAATTGAATACACTACTGTTCCTGGCGTGGCAGCCTCCCTTCATGACCCTGTGTTTTGACCATCCAGAGTAGAAGTACTGAAATGCCCTGTGTTGTCACAGTAAAATAGCCCTGCCGAGAGCTGCCTATCCAGGGTATAATTTAATATGCTCTCTATATAGGCTTGGAGGCATACATATTAAAGATTTGCATTATCATTCGATTGCCCAACGTCACGTCCACCTGGTTGAATTTGTTGGCTATGGATATGCAATCGTGGCTACTCGTGCAAGAGCTGTAATGTCGGTCCCATCCGCCTTTGTTATTTTAAAGGTTAGATGCAGCAGCATGTCGTTCAAATCCAGATACATATCTGTAGACCCCGATACAAAGAAATGTATAGGGGCTAGCAGCAATAAAGTCTACAGAGGCAAGAAAAAACTGTTATCGATCTAATCTGGGTTGTGGGTATGGTAAAGAGATTGAGCTCCGATTTCACATTCTACCTGTAATTGTAATTGGTTATTTATAACATGCTTAATACCCAGAGGTTTCTAAGCGCAGACCCAGGGATCGAACTGTGTTGCTCCACGTTGTCTTGCTCCGAGGCAAGCGTGTTGCCCCTGAGCTATCATCCCGAGTCTTGCAGACTCTCTGTAAGAAATGAATTGTTCTTTAAAAGATATCACCACCCTTGTGTATTTTTATGACAATGCACTTCTTCTTCCACCTTTGCCTAAAGTATCCCACAAGAGGACGTACTGAACTTCAGTTAACACCACAGTCCATTGTCCCTCCAAATGTACTGGTTTGGCCAGCTTCACAGTGAAGTGGAATATTTTGATCCCTGGGATTGTCTAAGCTGAAGCATTGCTGGGGAGCATAATGTAAAAAGGTGTAGACTTCATGCCTCTCCCGTTACACACCTGTGGCCATTAAAAAAGCTCTCTTACCATATTCAGTTCAGGAAGACTCTAAAGACCCACCTTTTCAAGAACAGAATGTCCAGTACACTTTTCTGCTTTCCCAGTGCCAAAATACCTATGGGTGACTGTGCGCTTTACAAGAATTCATAACATAACAAACAAATATAATCACCCTCCTGCTGAGTCACTCCATCTATGATAAAATGTTGCTGCTGTAGTTCTGCTCATAGTCCTTTTTGTGTTTTGAGATATAGACATGATCCTCCTTTTTAAGGGGTCTTTGTGTCTCCTTTTTAAAAGGTCTTTCGCAGTACAGTTTTTTCCAGACCTCCAAGGTTTTCAGGGGTGTTACAGCAGCAGGGTGGTTTTAATAGATCTATGATGTGTGTTATAAACATTAATAAGGTGAGTAATGCCTGTGTATATCTGCAGGTGTTTTTAGTGATGAAAAACACCAGAGCTGTGTTTTAAAGGTGCGCATAAACATTCTACAATAGAGGCTTTAACTTTGGAATGTGCTATGAAGTGATGTGCCCGTGCTGTTTTAGGACACTCTAAACAAGACCGCTCTATCAAAGTCTCATCCAAACAGGTGCGCCTTCTCCTCCAGAACTATCAAGGACAACATTGCCTCCCTTACGCCAGCCTTGACGGATTTCTGCGATCACTCCTTTGCCACTGGATCCTTCCCGCTACTCCTCAAGCACTCCTTTGTGCACCCTCTCCTCAAAAAGCATTCTGCAAACCCTTCCTACCTGGCTAACTACTGCCTTATCTCCATTACATCCATCCTTCCTGGGAAAACTCTTGGAGAAGCTGGCCATCTCCCAGCTTATCCATCACACTGAATCTGTTGGTTGTCTTCACGACCACCAGTCTGGCTTCAGAGCTGCCAGATGCACGGAAACTGCTCTCTTGAACATCCATGAAGACTTCCCCTCTAATCTCGATTGCAACTCTCCTTCAATTCTCATCCTTCTTGACCTTTCCTCTGCCTTTGATATGGTCAATCATGCCACCCTTATAAATCGGCTCTGTGATACCCTTGGCATCACGGACCTGGCTCTGGACTATTTGACCGCCTTTCTCACTGACTGACCTTCCCAGGTTCAACTGGTCCCTTTTCTCTCCTCTATCTCACTCTCCATCTGCGGGGTCCCTCAGGGCTCGATCCTCTCACCTTGATTTTTCAACATCTACCTTGCCCTGCTAGCCCAATTGATCTCTGCCTTCTCTCTTCACTTCTAGTGTTATGCAGACAACTTGCAGCTCTCTGTCAAGTTTCCCTCAACTGCCTCCTCCTCTTCCTCTCTCATTCCTGACTGTCTGTCTGCTATTCAGACATGGTGCACTGCTAATGATCTCTGCCTTAATGCCAGTAACACTGAGATCCTTCTCGTTGGGACCCCAGCTCCCTCCTTCCCTCCTACACTCTGGCTGCCCTCTATGGGCCCCCTCCCATCACCCTCCTGTGAGGCAAAAAACCTTGGTATCATCTTCGACTCTTCTCTCTCCTTCTTCCCTCACTTCATGGACCTTGTCAAGAAGGCCCACTTTCAAAAGCACCTCCTCAGAGGCATTCTCCCTTTCCTCACCTTCACGCAATGTCTTCAGAGCTCTGGTCCTTTCCAGGCTGGCCTACTGCAACAGCTTCATCCACAATCTGCCTAACTCCTCCCTTTGCTCCCTTCAATTAA
This sequence comes from Ambystoma mexicanum, assembly GCF_040938575.1. Classification (NCBI taxonomy): domain Eukaryota; kingdom Metazoa; phylum Chordata; class Amphibia; order Caudata; family Ambystomatidae; genus Ambystoma; species Ambystoma mexicanum. The sequence goes on from NC_090932.1 coordinate 800,532,145, forward strand.
TCCAGAATAGGACTGCAAGACTTATCCTTGGCCTCAAGCCCAGGGACTGCATCTCTGCACCCCTAAAATCTCTCCACTGACTCCCGGCTGCTGTGAGGACCAAGTTCAAGACCCTCTGTATCATCTGCAAGGCTTTCTGGGGCCTGGGACCCAGCTACACCCAACTCTCTCTCCTCAAATACCTCCCTGCTAGAGTCCTTCTATCTTCTAGCTCCAACTCTCTGCAGGTCAGACGCTTCTCCAAGCAGAGAGTGGGGTGGAGATCCCTCTCCTCCGCAGGCACTGCCCTCTGGAATGGCCTCCCTGCTCCTCTCAGACTTGAGCTGGATCTCCTTAAGTCCTGGAAGCTTCTCAAGACCTCGTTTTCTATTCCTCATTCCCTCTCCCCTACCTCTGCTAATGTCCCCCTCTGCCTCTGTGACTGGGTGCCTGGTTCCTATAGATTCTTACAGGGAACCAGGCCTTCCTTGACCAGTCTACCCCTTCACTTGGTCTCCACTGGATGCCCCCATACCTGTGCTTGTCCTCCAGGCTCCCCCTGCACTGGCCTAGCTGGGCCTGCACCCCATGAGGCCTTGCAATCCCGTCCCGCGCACTTAGAACATGGACCTTCTTTCCCCTGGCACTTGTCCACCTGGCCTCCCCTAGGCACTTGCATAACTCATGGGTCTTCTGCCCTGACCGGCACTTCCCCTCTCCCCTGCACTTCTTGTTACTGCACTTGCACGATCCAAATGACACAAGGCCTAGTAGGACTGTTTGTGTTACCCCCCTTATCTTGTTGCGCCTTGAAACAACTTTTGCTGTTTAGGCACATTACAAATGCCCAGTAAAAAAATACAAATGTAAAAACTCCTTACCGACATCCGTCTGTAGATTAATGGGTTCTCGCCCACTGTTGAAAATGTGTTTAAAAGCCATCACTACCCCAGGACCCGTCTTGTTTTTTAAACCCTCAACATAGGCGTTTTTTATAGGACGTCGATGACAGCTAGAATATAGCAAAAAACATTGTTGTCTCCCTGATACTGGCTCATACCCCTAATATCTGCCTGCAACTGTTGATCCACGTCTGATACCACGGCCATTCATTTCCTGGCCTGCTTGTGCAATACATAGGCCTCCTGCTCTGCAAGCCACCTCTCAACAGCGCCCCTTTACACATTTTCACCATTGGTTCACAGTTTATGACACTGGTTTTCAACCCCTCTGCAACTACCAACACCCCCTTTATTGTAATATATTTTCAACAGCTTTGCACTGACAATTTTCCCCCCGTAACTGCTGAACATAAAGGCACAACTAGGTTTTATGAACAACTGATTTGTATTAACATTTAAAACATCAATTTTGATTCAAATTTTATTCACATTAAATAGGTTGGATTTGTCAGCTGATGGACGGTGGACCTGCCATCTACAAATTTTGCAATAAGCGCAATTACTTCATAGATACAATTCTTTTCACCGCTTCAATAAGCATGCATGTCAATATTGTAATAGACTTGCCTTTTTTATTTCCTGCGAGTAAGCATAATTACATGTAAAATATCTATAGTCTCAATATTTGTATGTCAGTTTATGGGTCGCCATGCCCGTTGCTCTGTCGTACTGATTTATACATACTTTTATACCCCTCCACTAGTGAACCACTTTTTCAATGGTGCAACTAACACCCAATTGACACTGCTTCTAAACTGCTCCATTTTCAAAAGGGATTATCCACCGCTTGTATAGTTCACAGCGTTTTAGTCACGCAATGTTCCATCACTTTCCGAAATCTTAGCCCGGTTAGCGGTTGTATCAGCTGCATAATTTCTACAAGTTGTTTTGGGCTCATCATGTAACATATTTTACGTAGTGCTTTATCCGCATTAGATATTTCCTTGTAGTATCCAGTTTATTTAGATGACCAACACTTTAAAAAAGAGAACACGGTACGACGTGCTTATGATGATATTTATATGAACATTTCCTAAGATTTATGTCAAGTTCATAACAAATTTATATTAAAATGTTATCAAATGTATATCAAAATGTTGGGGGACAATCAAATGTAAAGGGGGCGGTTCATGGAAAGGGGTCGGGAAAGGGCAAGGCCAACTGTCAAATTTAACATTTAGATAAAAATTACCCCATACAACCACTTCTTTTAAAGAAAATGTAAATGTTTTCATTATGAATTGGCTAAGCCAAGTTAGCGTTACATAACTATCCTCAAAACCAACACAATACGACAATAACACATTTCATCATCAACATCAAATCATTAGTCAACATACAGTTTGATTAATAAAGACGTACCAACTCAATTTAATAAAATGTACATAAAACTAGATAAAATTAATCTAGACCAATTCATGTATTACACACAAATTTGCACACACTATGTAAACATATGAATATCAATTTAGATAAACATGAGCCTAGAGTAGAAAGCCTTTAATAATGTTCATAAAAGATGCACAATCATACAAACTCACTAAACAAGTGCAAGTCAGTGAACATTCATGCCCAAACCTAATAAGGGTAAAGATAAAGCTAAACTAAGACCCAATATGGGGTCAGACGGTGTCAGAGATATCATCAGGTTTCAAGTCGATGGATGGTACACATGGGTGGACGGAGTCCTCCCACTTTTTTCTGAGGGCACTTTGACATGTTCATTTCTGGTGATGCCGCATTCAATTGGTAGGTTAGTGAATAAATCCCCCCACTTTTTTTTAGCACTTGACCCCTGGATATCATGTCACCCTTCCTTAATTGTTACAATGACAATATTACCCAGAAATGTCCACAATAAAATAGTCAAGGACACCTCCTGACCACGGACAACCAGGTTCCAAAATTCTTTAGTGGTCAGCCAGTACAAATTGTTGATGAATCTACCTAAAAACCTGCATCTCGCGTCATGGACGCCTAGGCATTCTAAAATTAGATGTTCTCAATTCTGAGTGACTCCAGCGACATTGCACAAAAGGCACCCCTTGGTTGCTGGAGTCATCAGTCAAAACCAAATTTAGTCGAAAACCTAGGAAACTGGAATCTCCAAAACGGGCGGGGGTAGAAACTTTAAAGGTATTTTGGGAGCTGACCCACGGCTTTATCACAACAGAATACACTATTCTAAAGTCTGTAAATTCTCACCGAATTATTTTATCACCTAATCTCTGCGAAAAAGGAGTTTCTTAACCAAAACCGGAGCAGTCATCAAGATTTCGCGAACAACACTAATATCCGCTAGAATAGAATTTGCAAACAAACAATCAAAAACGGCTGATATGACACCCCCGTTTTTCTCATACACCTCCTTTGTGAAGTCACCAAACAGGGAACCTGCTGGGGGCCTTAATAATGTTCCATATAATTATAACATTTTCCATTGGAACCAACAAATACTAACTGTAGCCACAATGATATCATGATGTGGCGTTAATGTGAGGAATGCTGTACACACAAGCAGTTGATGGGCTTGCTTCTATGTGCCTGTCACATGATAACCCAGTAACCAATAAGGATGGGAGTCACAGGGCCCAGGGCATTGTGGAGGGATAGCATGATGCATTCTGTGGCAACATCAACTTACGGAACGCTCAAACTTGACATGTGCTCTTGCAGTCATAACTTTGATTTGCTTCAATTTACTTGAAAAAGGGTGTTTTACAAGCAGAAAATATTTAATAAAAGCAGGAGGTGAAGCCCGCGGTGGAGTCAAGGGCGCGGCTGTTTATTGCTGTGCGGCTGGGCAGATATCTCTCTTTGAACTTGCCCGAACTCGCCTGATTGAACCAGGAAAAGTACCTCTGATACTCGGAAGCCCCGCTCCAACTCGCATCAGTCTGCCGGCAAGAGCCGACAGCAGTTGAAGCGAGCGGCTTGCTTCCTTATTACGTGACAAGCGTCACCTGCCCTTCATAAGCAGTACTCCGCGACCCTTGTGGCGTGAAGCCTGCGGTGGAGTCAAGGGCGTGGCTGTTTATTGCTGTTTGCGGCTGGGTTCGGCGGTAAGTACTGGCTACTCCATCATAACAGTACATTCTAACTATAGATTCTTCAGTGCCTGTATTCCTCTTTGCCTAAACAAATACTCAATGGAACCTACAAAACCACGAACCCGACTTCAAGGGAAATTAGAAGAAACAGTAGCGTTAGTCGACAAAGGCTTGATTCCAACAGGGATAAAAAGAAAGCAAACGCCCAAACCAAATTCTAATCCCCAGGTAATTATGATTGCAGAATTAAATCAATCAGAAGACCAGGTAGTTCAACCATTTGAAAGCTTGCCACAACCTGTACACATATTACCAACAGTGTCTATATCGCAAAATATTGAGCTTGAGCCTGAGGTCCATCCACCGTCAGCTCAATCAAATCATGTCCTTCCTCTTCACATCTGCCCCACCCCCACTTTTAAATTGTCTAAAATTGCAACCCCCATGGATCTTTCTCAGACAGAAATGAAATTGAATATCCAAGGCAATGTGTGTAGACCAACATCTGATGTCCTTCCTGAATCTATATCATCAGACTCCTCCAAACAATCCTTTACCGCTACAATGCATCCTCGCCAACCTATTGAAACTATCTGTAAATCCAACCTTGAGGACGCTTGTTATACACCATCTCTTCGAGAACGAGCCAAAGCAGCCAAACAACAATGGCAATCGACATACCAACCGACAGACTCGACTAACTGTGAAAATTCTAAGCCACTGTCAGTTCGCATCGCACGTCATGCGATCATGGATTCTCGGGATAAAAGAGAGGAAGTATTTGGGGAGATCCTCAATTATATTCCAATTCAGAAGATCAACACATCGACACCTATTGCACCGAAAGGATCTCATGTGCCCTTAAAAAGCTCCCCAAAGTCCACTCAAGATCTAGTGGAGGGTCAATCATTTTCTTCATATAAGATCTCTGAAGCATCGAATAACTCCCCAGAGGTACCAGAAACATTACCAACTATGATGCTCGACCTCCAAAACTCGCTAATAGCTGTACTATCAGTAGCTATGATACCTTTTCTTAAAATACAAGAAGCGATGGTCGACTAGACTAAGGATCAAGCTACTCTCCTAGCCATGATCATGACTAAGCAAACCCATTTGGAAAGCTTCATTGGAACCATCCAGGAGCGTTTGAAATATGAAGCAGAAGCTTCAAGATCATGGCAAAGTCGACTGGCGGAAGTTGCGAGAGTTGACCGCGCGGACAAACAAAATTTGATGGAGACAGTACCTAGAATCACTAAGAAAATGATGGATGAAAAAGTCAAAAAACATTCTCAGGTGTCGCCACAGCCGTCTTGGACAACAAAACAAACTCAAACTGCAATCACTACACAAACAGATGTCCTCAAAACAGATCAGTGGACTCAATATGAAATTCAACCATACAACAGTGGAATATTGGAACCTGTTCAAATACTGAGCAAGACTAATGCTGAACCGGCAATATGTACCCCGTTTGATATTTTTGATCTTACCAAACGAGGCCTTATGGGAAAGGAACTTCAGACCAAAACAAATAAAAGAAAAAACCCAAAAAAACCTCAAACAGGCTCACGGCATTTCTGAGAAAAATGCAATCTGTGCAAAAATCTTTGACAGAGAACATAACTAAAAATGCAACAAAAACGTCTGTAAAGAGCTTAAGTCCGGTAGCTGTTGTTGCAACTATTCCAACTGTGAAAGTATCAAGCACGACAACTAAATACGATGAGCAGACACAGCATGAACCATTAGATGCTTTGCTGGCGGTAATTAATCAAGACATCCCCCCTAAAGCGACTAAAGCCTCGCTAGTGATTGATAGTGGCACTGAGGATGATTCAATCAATGATGACTCCATCTTTACAGACCCCCAGGACGGTGTTTTAATTGTCCTTGATGAATGTAACAAATCATTCTCTGAATCTTCATATATGAGTTCTTCCACTCAGGATTCAATAAACAACTTTTCTCTGGCATATTCAGAGGTGTCAAATGATAATTATGGTCATCTCCAGAAGTGGAAAAGAGTTCTAATACTAATGAGATCCAACCTGCGCAAATAGATCCACCCTTGGTAAGACCAACTTGTCTCAATCCAACAAAAACATCCTTTGCTTTCGGAGTATCTCTAAATCCAACTGCGACAAATCCTGATGAGCCTGTAATATTGAATAGAGCCAATGTTCTGTGCCTACTGAATGCAATTCCACAATTGGCTCAGATTGGTTCCCGAGACATTGTGGTGATCCATTTCCCCAACAAACAACAAATGGAAATAGCACAGATTGACTTCTATACTGAAGATATAATGCATTGTGTACTCTCTACCAAGCAGCAATTAGCGACGTTGGGTTTTGTAGCTGAAGAAATCTTTGTATCAAGTTCAATGGCTCGGGAAAAATGCAGCACTAAACTTGTGATGTTTGATTCTCAACATAATAATAAAACGAACAAACAACAATTGATACAAAATATACAGAAGAATTCCAACGATTCGGCTTCAAAGTGGCGATACACTGACGGAGAAAATTATTCGGCACACACAAATGATGCCTTGAAGAGACAAGATATATGGCATGACCAATATTGGAATCCTGAAACTAAAATAAGATCCAACATGAGAGATGAATAATGGAGTAAGAATAGGAAAACCTATCTATAACAATCAACAGGAACAACTACCAAATTGAGTATAGCGTCTCTATGCTCCTGGAACACTAGAGGTCACAAACACCTCTTTAATGAAGGCTCACTAGCTCTTGCAGAAATCGACATAATTTTCTTGCAGGAAACCTGGTTAAATGAAGATGTGGCTTGTGAAGGATCTATAACCTTGATGAACCCTGCAATCACTGCACAACAAGGCAGACCAGCATCAGGAATGTTGATCCTCATGAAAATCACTCCATTGTGGTCAAAATTATCAAGGAAGAACATACACTCTTGGGCACAATATATGACCATTCTCATACCTACCCCCAACAATGATCCGAACCAATGTTCAAAATACACCTACGTAACCATCTTCAATATATCTACTGGAATCCGACTGCAATGAGTGACAACAAATTCTTAGATTCCATATGTGATGAAATCGATAATATAGCTTCCTCCAACAACCAAGCGGAATTCATCATTTCAGGAGATTTTAATATGCACTTATTCAGTAGAGAAGGACAAAAACTAGATTCCCAAGCATTGTCAGATAGAGCTAGAAAATGGGTTAAAGAACTATCCATGCGTAACATATCACTGATTGCGCCAGCAGTGAATAATAAAGGTGTTCCGCTTCCGACATGGTCTAGAGAAAAAACGACATCAATCATCGATTACATTTTGACATCGGAAGGTATACGGAACCTAATTATCTCCACTGCTAATGTGCCACAACCTACTAGTGACCATCACCAAATATCAATCACATGGGACACAGTAAGATCAAAGTATCCGCGATTAACTTTACCAGCCCTGGAGATCAATAATGGTCTCAATAAACTCTGTATCAAAAGTCATCAAATACCTGGTTTAATATCAGCATTTGAGGAGTCTTTGCTTCAGGATCAATTAAAATTGAATTACGGGTGGATACTGGAGAAATACCATCAACCATGGCCCAAGGGCATTAAAACAAAAAACAAACATAGACACCAGTTTAATTCAGAAAGTATGCTGAAGAAAAAATCTCTCCAAAAATGAATACGGCAGTTAAAAAAAAAGAAAGAACCTGAATTTGAAATTGAAATAAAAAAAGAAAAACAAAAATATTCAAATGCAATCAAAGCAATTAAAGCCCTAATACAACAATACGATGCAGAAGCAATTCTAGCTGCGCTCAAACAGAAAAATACGAGGCAACTATGGTCATTGCTAAATGATTCACCAAAAACATCTCTTATGATCCAAGAAGTTGAAGCTCAGGAATGGATTAATCATTTTACAACTCTTTATAATCCAAATCCCAATGTGCCTGCAATTGATTTAGTACAAGAAGATGGTGCTTGGAATTTCAACTGGGACATATTAGACATAAGAAACACCATCATGGCCCCAAATCCATCTCGGGCCCCCGGACCCGATGGATTATCAAATGCTGACCTCAAAGCAACTCCAAATGAATGGGCGGCCTTCTTCATCCTTCTTCTTCAGCTTATTGAAAACACAAAGAAAATACCTCTCAGTTGGACGTTGGCTGTGCTGATTCCAATTTACAAAGCTGGTGATCGTAAAAATCCGGTAAATTACATACCTATAGCATTACTGGATCCCTTAGGGAAACTATTCGCTGGCTATCTTGTAAAAAAGCTTAACACCTGGGCAGAGGAGAATGCAAGACAAGAAAAAAGACAAACTGGTTTTGTCAAGAAAATAGGAACGAATGTCAACCTCCTGTTATTGAACATGATAAAATGTGAAGCAATAAGTAAGAAACACCAAGTATACGCCATCTTTATAGATTTAAAGATGGCATTTGACTCGGTTAACAGGCAAAAGCTTTGGTCTAAACTTGCAGCCTGTGGATGTCCACCTTCTATTCTGAACCCGATCAAACAACTTTATTAACCAATGACGGGATGGTGACAAATCCCATTGATACCTGTAATGGCTTGAAGCAAGGATGCCCCTTGGCAGCCTGCCTATACAATCTGTATGCTTATGACTTACGGCTAATCTTCCAAAGATCAACAACGAGCCTAGTCAAACGCTAATATATGCCGATGACATCATTATTTTAGACAAAACTGTATCAGGCCTACAAAAATCTCTAGACAAAGCTCAAAATTACATGCTGGAAAATGACCTGCTGATAAACAGCAACAAAACTAAGGTAATGAAACTTGCCTCTCAAAAAAATAACAAAACGCGACATACCTTAAAGATTTTTCTAGAAAGAGAAGAGATCGTGATAACCAAGGCAATTAAATATCCCTTCTTAAATGAACAAGAATGGAAGAACCATATTTAGGGAAAAGCTAGATCTCTGGCCAAACAAGGCTGTTTCTTCCATAGAAAATACGGAACGTACTCAACAAAAGCTACAATTGCTGTGTATAAGCAAAAAGTAATCCCCATTTTGACGTATGCCACCGAATCACTGATCAATCAACAAACAATGAATTGGCCCAGGTACGAAGCATTATTTTGGAGGAAAACACTATCTCTTCCAAGGTCATTTCCAATGCCAAGAATCCGCTATGAATTAGCCATCCAATCCATCAAATCCATAGTTCTTTGGAAGCAAATGGATCTCTTCAGGAAAATAATCTCTGAAGACAAAATACCATCGTTGGAAATCCTGAGAGAAAAGAATTCAGCATTTAATATCACAGCCCTGATCAAATGGACTTCTGAAATCAAGCTGAAAAACGCAAGCTGAAGATATCTCTGAGGAAATGCTGATCAACAGGCCACAGTATGCAAAGTGTAAAATACAGACCAATGACTGGATCAAAACCATCGCTGAACAAAGTAAATACAAATGATATTTAAAATGTGAAACTGAAATAAGAGCTCTCAACGAGTTGCCAGGTTACTTAAACGATTTCCCAGACCGTAACATACGTGATCTGTTACTACGTTTCCGGTTTAACATCTTACTGACCCGGGAATATCAAGCAATTATGGACAAATCAAACAAAGTAACTTCTGATTGTTGCTTTTGTAAAGCTATAAATATCACGGAAACTCTATTTCATTTGATCATGATCTGCCCGGCACTGAAGGATCAAAGATCCTTGTATAGAGTTTAATTTGGGATATCGCATAAACAATTGACAACTCAAGAAAGATGGGACAATTTATTAAGAGGACAAGACAAACGTCTAATTTTGACAATAATCAAATTCTGGCTGGAAATCAACAAAGAAAACAAGCTGAACGAGTGAAATGCAAGCGAATAATGCTTTCTGAATAATGTTCTCCTTTTCTTTTTTTTTAATAATGTAATATATCTGCAAAACAAAAGAAAAGTTAAAAAAAAAATATGAAGTTTGTAAAATCAAACAAAACATTTTAATTAAAAAAAAGGTTAAATATTACTGGATCAAATGTGATACTCTGTATTTAGTAAAATGCACTCGATGATTTTAGTCATAAAGAAACAACACAATCCATTCTTAAATGGAACTGGCGCCCATCTAAAGTCGGCTGACACCAGACTGAATTACAGTTATTACATAAACATTTATCAGTTAGTGTGCAAAAAATTGTTCATATTTCCGTAAACCCTGAGAAAATTCCTTTCTAATGATATCAGCTTAAATCACGTAGAATCTATGCCAAACATTAGAAAGGTCATATTGAGGAAGGGAGGTGGGAAAAGTGACTTGAGGGGGCGACCCTAGTTTCGGACCCCAAATTTAAGAAAATAGGTACAACAAGGTGGGTGGACAAACAGGCGTCAGTGGCATAATGCAACATGGCACCCCAAACAGAGAGCGCATCCATATGCTGGAGTAGAGCGGTGAGTAACTGTGCTCGCCTGGCATACCCCAGTTTTGACATGGACACAGCAGCCGCATTACATGACAACTCCCTTCCCTACAACTGAAAATGGACGCTGTGGTATAACCAAGTCTTCCTCATCATCTCCTCCCGGCATGGAGCGATGGGCCTCTTGACTTGGCAGGATGGGTGTGGGCAGGCAGAGGTAGTGGCTCAGCGGAATGTTACTAGAGCAGTGAGACAGACAAGGCTGACCGGGATGCGCAACCAGCCGCTTCTGTTGGCAACAAATTCTTCCAAATGGGAAAACCTTTTTAATTTTTCAATCAGTAGTCTGTGCAGAACCGCAGTGGATGAAGAATGTATGGGAGACACTCCATTGTCCATTCTAAAGGGTTTACAAGACTTTACGTCATCAGTGTAGTGTCTTCACTGGAAAGGGACAAAGCAGAGTGCATGGTGACTGTCGCAGAGACTACGTCAAAGGCCATTGAGACTCAAACAGAGAAAATTGAAACTGGGTTTCTTTGGAAAACTGTGTGGGTTTCAGAGCTGAAATTAAAGTTGAGGAACATGTCAGCAGACATACAAGAATTACGAGTTTGAACATAATTGTGTGAAAGCGAGGCTCTCATCAGATGCAAGACCTCACAAAAGAGAGATAGAAGCAGCAAGTGACAAAGATATAGGCCTTTTTTGATCCCATATTCGGTTGCTTAACAGGCAGAGAGCAGCCATCCTGCAGGTGTTTTTAGGGAGAAGGAACCATTGCAGTCATTCTATAAGACCTATACAACAGAGAGGAGGAATTGAAGAGAGAAGGTCATCACAAAAATGTAGGGATTGGTTTTACCAAAATGTTCCCTTTTTTGTGAGTTGGGCCCAGAATCCATACCGAGGAGGATTGAGATACTCCAAATCAGGAAGGACCTGTTGATATTGGGGGTGAAAGCATAGGTGTGGCGGTCGCAATTCTGAAAGTACCTGATCCAAACCAGTGTTTTAAAAAATATATATATATTTACATGGTATCATTACTTTTTTTAAAACGTTTTTTTACCTTTCTTATACACAACTCTGTACACAATTAATGACCCAGTTACGTTTTAAAACCGTGTTCCATTCCAAAGTAAAAAGAAGGCAGGAATAATTCCAAAAGCGTACATTTCACAATCAATAATTCCCCTGCAATGTCAGTGCCCTTATCTTTCCACCATCATCATTTCCAGTGTTTTAGTTTTGTTGATCTTCATATAGCCTGGATGTGTGTTCAGTGCGCCCACTCAGACTCTGAGAATCGTAGGGTGCCCCAAACCCACATAAACATGTGGCTGCCAGTGTATGGAATATTCCCTGGAGGCCGGATCTTCTCCTAATATATGTTTCACACTCGTACACATAAGGTATAGGAGGTTGAAGCAGCCAATGAAGTGATTTTCTCTTAAAGGGTACCACCCTGTTCCTTCTCTCAATCCACCCTTACGTTCATCTGACAGAAGGGACCTCTTCACCTGGGAGTTTATGAGAGGTGGGGTACAACATATCTTCAAGTTTGGAGACGGGGTTGAATATATTTCAGTCAATTTTAAGATCTTGTGAGTTATGTGACTATGATGTGAGTGCTGATTTTTTTAAAATGTGCCTAATGAACCTGATGGAAAATAATAATAAATCATCTTTGTAACTGCATTTGAAAAACAATAATGGGTTTAAGTGGGTTTAAATTTGAGTGATATGATATGATATATGATATGATATTGTATTTGTATCGTGCTCGTACACAAGTGTTTCAGAGCGCGACAAGGCAAGGGAGGGGAACAGGGGAGAACAAAACAACGATATTACTAGACCCAGTGACATTGAGAACGTACAAGTGCATGGGAAGGGAAAAAGGGAAAAGTGCATGGAAGGGGGAGAGTGGGAAGTTCAGAGCCGAGTATAGACAGATAAATAATAATAAATACAAAAATAAAATAGATAATGGAGCAATGAGCAGGGGTTGTGCAGCCAGCAAGTGGCAAGTGCTGTGTTTACGGCAGCAGACTGGGTACGTCTGATAAGTGCATAAATAGAAGAAAAAAAGGGTGTGGGGACTGTATGGGTACAGATACAGTCCCCAGTGCAAGGGGTGGCCGGGAGGCAGTGCAGAATGGTGGCAGGGTGAACAGGTACCTAGGCCAAGGAGACAAAGGGTGGCCAGGTGTACAGTGCCAAGAGAGAGCAGATCAGCAAGGGAGAAGAGGAGCAAAAGCAGATGCAAAGAGGAAGGTATTGAGGAGCTTCCGGAACCGGAAATGGTTTTCCTCAAGTTTTAGGGTGCAAGGGAGGCTGTTCCAGAGGGAGGCCCCGGTCGAAGACAAAAATCTACCCCCAGCTTGTTTCTTTGAGAAACGACTGACCCTGAGGGAGTTAGAGGTAGAGGAGCAAAGAGCTCGAGAGGAGAGGTATTTGTGGAGGGATAGCTGAAGGTATTTTGGACCCAGGCCCCCGAAAGCCTTGTGGACAATGCAGAGGGTTTTAAATGTAATCCTTGCATCCACTGGGAGCCTATGAGAGATTTCAGAGCTGGAGAGATATGATCCCAGGGTTTGAGGCCAAGGATAAGTCTTGTAGTCCTGTTCTGGATTAGTTGCAGAGGGTGAAGAGCAGATAGAGGCAGGTAGATTTAGAAAGAGGCTGTCACAGTAGTCCAACCTAGAGAGAACCAGAGCTTGAGAGACAGTGAGCTTCTGGGGGAAGGAGAGGAAAGGATGAGTACCTCTGAGGAGGTGCAGTAGGAAGTTTGACTTTTTAGAGACCTCAGAGATGTGGGCGGAGAAGGAAAGTGTGGAGTCAAAGATGACCCCAAGGTTCTTAGCCTCACAGGTGGGGATAGGAGGAGGGCCAAGCGAGGCCGGCCAGAGAGAGAGGGGAAAGGATGGAGAAGGGTTACCGCTGAGGAGGATCTCCATCTTGCTGGCATTCAGACAGAGATCATTGGCGGTTTTTATTTGGGAGTGGAGGTTTTTATTTGGGAACTGCACACCTTTGGGAAAAATTGGCATAGCTTGAAGAGCTCTCCCATGAGAGAAGAACAAGTCAAAATACAAAGTAAAACACAGCATGCCTCCACCATAAAATTAGGATTTGTGGTGGTAAAAAGTAAAACAGAATTGGTGCACATTAAAAAGTGAAGGAAATAAATATTTAAATGTGATATTTTTTATTGTTCCACTATTCTCTTTGGTCTTCCTCTCTCTTGCTTGGCCCCACTTAAGTCTGTTTTCAGTGCTTCCATTGACCTCTTGTATCAGCTATCTCCTCGTGATTCCATTTCTCAATCTCTATCTTCGCTTGTTTGGCTTTCCTCCTACTCTCGTCTTAAATTTTATTTTCTCGTTATTGAGTTCAAATCCCTCTATGGTCTTGCTCCCAGTTATTTGTCATCTTTTGTATTTTTTTGTTCTCCTGCTCATTCTCTTCATTCTCAATCTCTTATTCGTCCCTCGTCCTCCCTCTGCCCAATCATGATTGCGTTCATTCTCTCTTATTGCCCTGTTTCACTGGAATTCTCTCCCTTTTTCTCTTTGTTCTTTTACTTCTTATTCCTTATTCCATATTTGTTTGAAGTACTTGAAGTACTTCTTCAGTCTTAAATCTTTTCTTGCAAGATCTTGTAAAGTTAATGAATCTGCATTTTATTGTACTGTAGGTTATTTCCTGTACAGTGCTTTGGAGTAAAGTGCTCTATAAATGTCAAATAAATATAAAATACAAAAGAATATTAGTCATGAACGGAATGATGATGTTTTGCATTTCAGTGTTTTACATTGGACTTTGGACATGCATGCAGTTTGATGCGTGTATGTAGTTTGGGAGTGACTTTATACAGAAAACAGAGTTGGCAAGGTGGACTTGGTGTGTGACACTAGGAGGAATGTTCACAGGCAATTTAAAATTTAAAACACCAGCTGGAGAACTGTATGAACAGTTAGGCCTTTGGTACTTTCCAGAACTGTAGGGGCGCTGGAGCTGTACAGATGTCTGATGGGATTCTGTAAGTAACAACGCATTTTACAGGGGAAAGGCTGTTTCCTGGCATTCTATAGTCACCAGTCTCATAATGAAATGGCTTCTGTGCAGATCCTTGGGAATGGCTAGCTTTCCAGTTCGACATTATAACATATGCTTGTTGGTAATTTATGCTGGCAGAAAACAAGGGCTACAGACAACTGTTGGTTAAAGCTGGGACATGATATCTAGTTGACCTCGGTTTTTAATTTGTAAGTTTTCTTATGAAAATAATCTCTCTCTACTCTGCTCTGGTAAATGTCAAAGGTGTTGTCAGCCTCACCTGTGCAATGCTAAAGTCGTGCTCTTTAAAATATGTTTTCCTAAACGTGTGAATGGTGCTGTGAGTACCATTATGAGGACTGTGTTGCTAGTACCACAAAGTTATCTGCAGCTGTCACTGTAATAGGTTCAAAACACTTGATTTGTGGTTGTGTGGCTAATAACATGCAAGCATGTATTTATTTAAAAGCAAACACGTGGAAGCCCCTCTACTGTGAAACAAAACTCACATTTTAACTTGCTGTAGTTTATAAGAGAATAAATACCCATTTGCATATCTGTCTGGTCCCACCCACAAGGGCAGTTCAGCCCTTGAAGTGCTTAGCAACTCTGCTGTGACCTAGAGTACTACCAGCAACCCCAGTCACATAGTTCTGATTTGTTGGGAATCATCAGTGAGGTGAAGCTATGTCTCTCTAGTCACAGAGAGCAAGTGGTCCACGTCTGTATTACCCTAATTAACATAGAGGGAAACCCAATGTTTTTCAAAATGTACAAATATGTTGGTGCCATTCCAGAAATAACAGAATCTGTTCAGTTGGCAGGCTCCAACTCACAAGACTATGCTGCCACGTTTTAGTTCACTGTACCTTTCACATGAACATTGAGCATTCCAGTTTTCCTCCGCAATCGAGTGGAACGTAGACGGTTTCATAAAAACGGTCAGGTAACAGGGTATGCCAAAGTCTCCATGCACTCTGCGACTATGCCCTTCCCCTGCTCAACTGAGGACACAGTGAAACCAAGGAAAGAGTGGGCATACAATTAATAACTGCAGACAACACTGCATCTAAACAAGATAAGGCATGCAGTCTGGCGCGTTCTATAGCCCTGAAGAAAGTGGTGTATCAACCTTAAACTACTGAAACCGGTCGGCTTTTAAACAACCCAATCTAGTGAGACAAGAAATATCACAGTAAAGAGTTGTTTTTTTCCACTATTAAAGACATTGATAGAGAGTTTCTATAAACACTCTACTAGGATACTCTACCATCTGAGAGCAATCACATACACTGCAAGTAATTCCTACAGCAGTGTGTCCTCATCAATGGTACACGGACGAAGTATCATACAACACCGGACAAAAGGACAATTCTTTCCCCATCCTTTTTAGATAACCTTTGTTTTTAAGTTTAGCTTTCTGTTTCTTAACTGCTTCTGCTAGTCATAGAATTCTTCATAAAATTCAGAATAATTCATTTGAGTAGCAGACGATACATGTCTATTACCCCAGTCTAGCATGTGCTTTTTAGCCAAAACAAGCCATCCCGTCACATGAATCTATGACCCCTGATAGGGCGATTCTGCATTCCCCGCCACTTCCTGACGAGGACTGAACGGAAATCTGTTGATGAAGGCAAGATTAAAGTAAGAGCAACACATCGTGATGCATCTGATTTTCTAGAAATAATGCTCCTGTGTGGTTTTTGTTGGTGTGATAACAGAAATAATCAAACCAATTTAAAATATTAAGCAAATGTACATCTTTTAAATTCTCTTTGAAATCCCAATGTCAATGGTTACCACTCTGATGAATGAGCAAATCCTGCTTTGCTGAATTGCCAAAGCTGCATTTAACTTGATTATAGAGTTTTTAAAGCATACACATCACCATGTGTGCATTTGCGTTGATGGAATGAGGATTCAGGTCAAAGCCTTCATTTTATAGAAAACCAAATTAAACCAGTAAATTGCTATCTATATGAATCTCACTATTTTTCATTTATTGAAAATAAACAGAAAAATGTCAGGCTTTCAAACAGCACTATAGAAAGCTCAATTTAAAGATAGGTCTAACTGGACCCAAAAAGGGCCCAGCTAGACAAGCACTTAACATTCCTGCATGTAAATCACTTGCAAAACGAAAAATGTCTATTTAATGTTTATGTTTGCTAGAGTGCTTTGAATAGTATTTCTATTGCATTAAAGTTTAAAAAGTGTACATTTGTAATTTTTCAAAGGGCAATTTAAATTGGGAAAAATGGGTGGAAGTTAACAACGCTCTCTTTTAATTTGAGTGGTTCACAGCTGATAGCAGGACCCTGCTCAGTGGTATAACCAGAGAATGACTTCAATTATATCATTTTTCTAGGTATATGGAAAGTGAGATATTATATGCCTCCGTTCTGTACTTGGCCATTACACAGAAAAGAAGTCATGTATCTCCCGATATAAACACTATTTGAGTGTATTCTATCAAATCAAATGTTTCCTGAAGCACTTACACTTCTGAGACATGTAGACATTTCCCAGGATGCACAGTCAATGTATATACTCCCCTCAGTATGTTCACAATAGAGGGGATGGAATTTAATCTATTTCCCTTTAGAGTATACATCCCTGTTATATTTCCCCAGTGGCATTATACTTACATAGGAATTTATTTTGGCTATCCCACTGACAGGTGGGTACCCTCTCAACAACTCGTTCAATTCTTCCCCTGTGGTAACTGGTGGGCATCATTCAACAATATGGGTCAGCTTGCCTCCACTGCCTGGTTCCTCTACATCTGCATTGAGTCTGTCTGCTTCTTTTTTACACTAAGGAAAGCCAGGGGTTAAATTCCATGTGAGCCTCTCTTACACTGGTCTGCCAATAATCCAACATGAGTCCAAGAGAAAACAGGTTATTGTATTCCCCTTCCTCTTGTGATCTATTCTTCTTTTGATATCCTTCTCCCGATCAGTCTCTCAGTCAGTCCATCCGAGCCAGTGAGTATGTGAGTCCCCTTCAATCAATGGGTTTTGACTTTTGTAGATTAGAAACCACTCCCTTTTGTATCATTTCTCTATGCTGATTAATCAGGCTATGTGATTGGTTGGTGTTCCAAATGTGACATCACATTAAATCCTCATATTGTGTACTCATTTGGCATATTAATGAATAGGGCAGTCTAATGGGTGTAACTTCTAAACCCAGTTTCCCTCTCATTTGAAGTGATGTCATCTTGGAGATGTCTACATTAAACAATTGTGATTTTCTAAAACAGCATTTTCCATACATTTGATCAAGTTACTAATTAGTTTGCTCTCTCAAAAGCAAATCAAATAATGCACATTTTCATCTCGGCAAGACATATGGGCCCTGATTCATAGATTATTTGCGCCAAAAAAAGCGGGATTTGTGCGCCATTCTGCCTGCAAATCCCCATTTGTTAAACAGGGATTTGTGGGCAGAATGGCAGACAAATCCAATTTTTTTCGGCGCAAATAATCCATGAATCAGGGTTAGTATGTGTGTGTAACAGATTTTTACTTTTCATTCTCTGATACTTTCACTGAACTATCCTAATACCTATTCAGAGTAACATCATGCCGGACATAGACACTAGGATATATGAATGACTGACTTGCAAAATGTATGTGAAAAAATAACTACATTCATTTAATGTGCATAAAGAAAAGCATATAAAAATAATTTGCATTAATCTCAGTTTTTTACCCTGAATAATTTTTGAAAAAGTCATTTGCTACAACCTTTCTTTCAAGACATATACAAGACAATGTGACCTCCATATATAAATATTAAAACGTTCATTTTTCTTCTTATTTGACAAAATATTCAATAGTAATTCCATTTCCTGACCTGGCATTAGGCCATATGCTGTTGGTCCCTTTGAAGCTTTGAAGCTCGGAGCTGGGCCATTTATGACCCCTCAGAGAGTAGTTGTCATGGGACTCAATGTCAGAGATCTATATGAAGATCAGTTGCTTGGATGTGATTCTACAAGCTGGTATGTGTTCCAAATGCCAGACTTCAGGTCTCTGTAGGCATGAATGATATCATCCACTAAAAGACCTGTTTGATGTGAATTTCTGATTACTTGGGGAAGCTCAATGCAAGCCCATATCCTGAGAATATATTCTTTGTACTTTAGGCCATATGTTTTACTCCCAAGGCCTGTTGTTTAGGGAACAAAGAGAACGTTTGGCCCATGGTGAATCCAGGCTGAGTCATAAAGTTTAAAGTCCAGCTTCATAGGCCTGGAATTACATTTCCTTTGGGAGAAGATTCTCCAATCACAATTGCTGGGATTAGATACATTGCCATTTGCTTTTTAGCTCATGTTGCTTTTGATTCACAAATGTATTTTAACATTACTTTTCTTTTACAGATTGCAATATTACAACTCATGTTTTGAACAGGGACACCATTAGAACATGTTTGCAATCAACACTTCCATGTATGGTTCTTTGTACAATTTTGAATATCAATCCTGTAAATAAGAAAACGGACACAACATAGGTTAAAATTTGTTTTTTTACATTTCTATACGCACTAATGTGCAGTGTTTTTTTATCCAAGATTTGGCTGTTAGCCCTTAATTAAAGCTTTCTGGATAAGTTCATAGTGCTGGAATGACTTATTTGCTTGGCCTTGACATTTACTGTTAACAAATACACTCGTGTTGTAGACAGGCACACTGACATCACAACATTTACTTGCATGTTTTTTCAAATGCTGTTGGCAGGATGCGGTTACAATATTAATTTGTTTCTGAATTTATTATTTGTATCCTTTCCTTCCGTATGGATTTCCCTACAGAACAAGGGTTGCAAACTCTGTTGATTTACAGATCCAGTAATGTACCATGTGGCTTTAACAGCATAGAAGTCGAGTCTATGCCAGAAAACAAGATGCTTAGCTAAAATTGAATGTTAGTGGTCTTGCTCAGATAACGTTTTATAGCAACATTAAAGATGGTGATATTCAGAAATTGAAACGAATCTTACAATTTGGTCATCTGGTTATTCACATGCCCCCTATTTGCCATCGAAGAAAACAGAATTACGCTGTGTTCTAATACTTTTAACCTGATTATAGATGAAACTGGGAGCATGGGGATTTTTCGAATCTATGGCCCTGATTCATGGAATTATTTGTGTGTAAAACAGGGATTTTTGTGCCATTCTGCCTGTAAATTCCCATTCATCAAACAGGGATTTGCGCGCACAATGGCACACAAAACCCCCTTTTACACGCAAATAATTCCATGAATCAGGGCCTATGTGTGTTATGCTCTTATGCATGACTTTCCTTTTCATTTTTGAGCCAGTGCCTACTTCTCACACCATTCCTCTGTGACATTTGCAAGTATACTTCACCCCACTGTTTTTAACTCAAATATCATGAAGTGGGTTCGAAATGAGCCCACCAAAACATTTCCTCACTAAAATTTAATCCGTAGTGTGCCTGGTTCACAAAGATTTGCCATGCAGCAAATTGGAAGATGCCAGAGAGCACCTTCAATTTGCACATGGTGGCTTATACCTTATTAACCAGAGCATGTCTGGATATGCCTCGAGCATCTTTGAGATGATCAAGTGGAAATGAAATTCATAAAATGTATGCAAGGACTTCTCACAGATGCTCCATGCAACTCCAGATTTACTCCGGTTTAAGTCATTCACAATCAGACATAAAGAAGAAGGTGCAAATCTGAAGTGATCACAGTCATCTTCTGATTTACTCCAGTGCAAATCTTTGTAAATCAAGTCCATAGTTTCTACAAATTGGAATTATAAAATAAGGTTTATCTTTGGGCTCCAGCGAAGGGAGAGAAAGTAGGCTGTATTGCTCCCACCATATTTTCAGCTAAATAGATGTGTTTTGTGTGAACTCAAAATCAGCGAGAAATAGTGACTTACTTTCAGGTGAAATAGAAAAGGTAAATTGTTACAAAAGCGTGGATGGGATTACGGTACATTGCACTTGCGCCAGCAAAATGAGCACAGGCGAGAACAATATTTTTGCACGTGTAATCTTAGTAGCACCAGCACAAATACAGTGAAGATGTATTATTGCTCGTGCCTGTAATGTCTGCACATTTGACCAATTCATTGGGCTTCTCATGGTTCATGATGTCTGTACAATTTCCACTATTGTTCTTGTGTGTGTTCAAAGTAACGTGTTAAGCGTATATTGTGTTTGCAAGACACGTGCACAGAATCCTTCGAATGTATGAGTTGAAATGGCTGGCTTCCCCTGTTCATTATGCAGATGACATGTGCACATGCTTCCACATGTTACTGCTGTGACGTACGAAAATTTGGATCCGCCTTGTGGGCTATTTCTTGCTGTATCCATACTTATAATAAAAGGTAGAAGTGTCCTTTTTGATCCCTGCACTTGCTTTGTGCGGCAGATACTTGCGCAGAACGATTCGAGTTCAGGGACGACACCTTACAAACACAGTCACAATTGTGGTGGCTTTATTCGTTTGTAAAGTTATTCATGGGGGTTTGTTGTTATGCCTCCATTATTCTGAAAAGCATTGTACATTAATTTCTGTTGAAAGTGAGACACTATTGTCCCAGTATTAAAGAGCATATCGCCATTGTTTGCATATAAGCTTATTTACAGGCATTTGTTTATTTGTTGGCTTGATATTTACACGACCTTTTAAACCATTCCTTTATTCCATGATAGTACAATCACTCTTTGCCTAGCAAATGGCATTATAATTGCATTTGTGGTTATTGTTTGTTAGCAGTGTTGTCTGTTCTGTTGGTTCTTAATCCTCAGCACAGCATTCAACATTTCCTTTTACTCAGCATATAAAGGCCGCCTCTGGGACAAGTCATTCATCTGTGTCTGATATCAGTTTTCCATTATCCTAATGTTCATAAACAAGAAATGTATTTGTCAGACAGACATCAACCCTAAACCATTGCATGCTCATCTGCTGACAAACTGCCTGGCAGATATCATTTGAGCATCTGCGCCTGCAGGCTGTTAGGCTCAATTTGTGGTATCTTTATCTTGGCAGCTCTGTGGTTCTTTAAGCGATCAACCCCATTAACACCAACAAACAATTGTTTTTTAAGAAAAAAAACATGGCGCTAAATTTAATAAAACTACTCACCAAGGGCCTAAGGTGATAAATGGTGTAATGGTAATGGGTAATGTGGAGATATAACAGACACCTATTGCACTTGGGAAAACTGCTTGAAAGTAATCAAAAAGATTACCCAGACCACCACCTAAACTTCCTTCATTTGGTGGTCCAACCGTGGTGCTTTTGGTTGCTACTTTCTACTTCAAATCCTGGGTTATTTTCTGTTCTCTAAACTCAGGAAATTGATTAACAGTGTATTTGATTTTTTTTTCTAGCACCAAAATGCCACCATTGATAATTTCTTGCCCCTTAGTCTAGGAAAACTCAGTGAAAACAAAAAGGGGATAATAGAAGAATAAGGAAGAAAATAACAGCTGGTGTAAGTGATCACAAACTTCATTTTAGTAAAAGAATGAACAGGTATGTCTGAACTATATGTGAAAGAAAAGGTTTTCCCACAAGTTTCTGTTAGACTACATGTAGGCTCGTTAACCTGCACTGTTCTGCATACTTTCCACCAAGCGCCTACTTGTGAGCTCCATGTTAAGCAAGAAAAGTTTAATTCCAAGATGGAACAGCACTTTTCCTTTTTGCTCCATATTCTGTGCCTACAGTTGTATAGATACAGAATATGGAGCAAATAAGAAAAGTGTCATTCCATCACGGAATAACACTTTTCTTATTTTACATGGAGCTTAAGACCAGACCCTAAGCCCTGGAAAATATATTCTGCTACCATCTGAATCACCCAACCGTTGTATGTTTCGGTGGAATCAGGACTTTATTCAGAGATGGTTTTTGGTGGGTTTGCGCTAAAATGTTATAAAGACAGCATGCATGGTTTGATTTTGGGATGAGTCTTGTAGGCAAATGCATGAGGTTGCTAGAACCGTTTAGAGACTAGGTCTTATCGAAGTGAGAATTGTATAGATTGGGATGAGATAGAGGTAGAACATTAAAATAGGTTTAATCTGAGGGACACAAAGAACATTAAAACATACTTTAGTAAATTATTATACGCGAATCCACTGACAAGTATAAGAGTCTATGGCCCTCATTACGACCCTGGCGGAAAGTGACTGACCTGACCGCCATAGCGTAAATAGCGTTTCCGCCATTGCACGACGGAGCAAAGTGTGGCTCATTCCGACCCATCGGGCACGAGCACCACGCCATGGCGGAAGTGCAAAGTCCGCGATGGCGGAAATGACCCCAAAACGGCCCACACCGCCGCCGTACGGCGCCCTAGGTGCAATTCCACCACCCATCTTAGCGGTCACCGCAATGAGCGGCAATCGGAAAGTACGGTGACCGTAAATATACAGAAACGGAAGTAAAAACATGGTCCCGGAACAGGAAACAGCACGCCGTACACCTATAAAAACACAATTTCCACACAACCATTAAAAATACTACCCTGAGACTCATCCCAACCCGTCATCCACCCTAGTGAAACCAAGAAAAATGGGAAAAGTAGCGAAGAAAGCGTGCGACCGCAAGCGGCAGGTCCACTTCTCCCGTGAGAAACTCACCGTGCTCACAGAGACCCTCCAGGAGAATGCTGCCGTCGTCTTCTCGACGCAAATGACCAGGACGGCACTTGCGAACAAGAAGGCCATATGGGCCCTGGTGGCACAGCGGGTAAGTGCGGTGGGGACCGCACCCCGCAACCCACAGCAATGCAGAAAGCGATGGGACGACTTGCGGATATGCGTACGGAGCATACTATCCGCCAACCGTAACATTGCCACAGCTACCGGGGGAGGATCGGAATCACCCATCAAGTTGACCCCCTGGGAAGAAATCTGTGCCTCCACCATTGGAATGGAGAGTATAGAGGGAGTCGGAGGGATGGAGAAAGGAGTGCAGACATCCGAAGAATCAGGTAGGTGGGCCAAATAAAACAATGCCAAATCCACAATGTCCAATCATGTGAAGTACCATGTGTCCACATAGTGCAACAGTAACACATGTCCAGGAGAACGTCCACATACATAGGCCTGATAGCACACTTTAAAAGTCACATTAAATACATAAATAATTAAAAATCCTAAAAACACCCTCTACACGTGCAGCAGGCACACCCTAACTGCAGGCTGCAAAACAACTGCATCCTCAATCCACACAAAAATGAAACCACCTCCAAGGCCCCAACCCAAATCACCCTCAGGTACCACCCCAATGCATGTGATACATTGCCATTCCAATTTCCACAGACCCATTTATAACGCTCGCCCTCCTTTACTCCACCACAGGGTCCGATTCAAACGACGAGCTCCAGGACACCCCTACCAGCACACCTGCAAAGAGGGCCAAGACCAACGGACAAAGACCCTCCACCTCAGCTGCACGCATCAAGACACGGCAGCAGCACAAATCAAGTGGCAGCACACAGGAGGGAACTTCAACAGGCACCCCATCAGCCAGCATGCCCACAACAGCACCACCACAGGTCCCCCCAATGGATGCCACAGAAGGCACTGCTTCTGGTGGCAGCAGCACCATAAGTGACACTGCATTAATGGCAGCATGCTCCGACACAGAAAACGGGGATGTCGAAGTAAGATCCATCCATGACCTGTCTCAATCCCCCTGTCTGTTCCATCCCGTACACCATGAGGATACCACGCAGGGGCACCCACAAGACGACGACTGGCCATCCCCCACAAGCCCTGTGGCAAGGCAACATGAGGTGACCAGCCCCTCTGTGACACCACCGCAAATGGCCATGGCACAGCAGAGGCAACAGTCCCTCGACCAGGTGATCGTGCAACAGCAGCAACTGGCCACGCTCCTCAAGGACCATGCTGATGAATGTGGGGGCACTAAGGCAGCCATAGAAACTTCAACTGAGACACTTAGGGCAGAAATGGAGAGAAGTACAGAGACACTAAGGGCACAAATGGAGAGAAGCACCGAGAGCCTGAGAGTAGAAATGGAGAGAAGCACCGAGAGCCTGAGAGTACAAATGGAGAGAAGCACCGAGAGCCTGAGGGGGGAACTGCATGCGACGTCCAAAGACGTATGTGCTGAACTTGCCGCTGTGCGCCGTGTGCTCACTGAGCTCTCACAAACCCTAAGGGACATGCATGGACGTGAGCAGGCAGAGACATCATCCGTTGCAAGTTCCGTCCAGGGCAGCCCCCAACGTAGATCTGGGAGGAACCTGCGCTCCACAGGCAGGGGTGCCCCTGATACCCGGAGAGGGGGCTTGCAATAGCGACTGCCCACTGACAATGAGCATCTTTGGACACTGGTGTTCGGGGGGGAGGTAGGAGGGTGGAGGGGGTGTGTTGGGCTCACTTGGGTGGCGGGTCGATGGGGTGTGTAACATGAATTCACATATGCCATAAACAATGCACGATCATCCAATGAGATGTGTGGACATTGATCTTTGTGTACGAGGCCATTATAGGCGTACAGTCCATATTGTGCATGTTCCAGACACACACAGTGCCACAAGTCCCGTGTCCATGTATCAGCCACCAGGCGTGAGTGCTAGAAGCATGCATCTATGATATGCTGACGAATGTCACGGCCCTCCTGTGCCTCGCAGACTCCTTGAGGTGCTGCCACATCCCCACCCTCATCATGGCCATCTTCAGGTGCTTGCAGTTCTGCGTCAGGGGGCATGGGCACATTTCTACGTACGCACATGTTGTGTAGCATGACACATGCCATGACCATCTTTGCAACCTTCTCATGGCGGTACAGGAGTGCCCCGCCAGACCTGCTGAGGCAGCAGAAACGAGTCTTCAGTAGGCCGAATGCCTGTTCTATGACTACACGGGTACGTGAGTGGGCATGGTTGTAGTCCTCCTCATGCTGGTCCTGTGGGTTCCGGAGTGGTGTAAGGAGCCATCTCTTCAGTGGATACCCGGCATCACCTGTATGTGGACAATAAAGGATGTTTGTGGAATGACATTGCTACGTACGCATCCCCCCCCTTCCTGCCAGGTCATTGCCGCATCACATACCCCACATTATCATGCTTGAAATGAGACTCACCGAGTAGCCAGGATCTGTTCCCTGCGTGTCGCTCCATGTAGCGTGGTATTGTAGAGTTCCTCAAGACCATAGAATCATGGGTTGATCCAGGAAATCGGGCACAACAATGTGTAATGATCCTGTTGGAGTCACACACCATTTGTACATTCAGAGAATGAAATTGTTTTCGGTTGCGGTACTGGGCCTCCATGGCATGTGGGACGACCAATTCCACATGGGTGCAGTCGATGGCACCAATGCAACCCGGTATGCCGCCAAGTGCGTGGAATCCCACTTTTGCGTTCGTAATTTCCTGCTCCGAGCGTGGTAGAGAGATGTAGTCGTCTGCGTGCCTCAGGAGGGCATCGAGCACTTGCAATAGTGTCCGTGAGAACAGTGGCTGTGAAATGCCATGCAACTGTCCGACTGTGTGCTGGTAGGTGCCTGTGGCCAGGAAGTGGAGTACAGACACCACCTTCAGTAGGGGTGGGATGGCGGTTGGGCTATCTATCATGCTGACAAGGTCAGCCTGTGTCATGTCCACAATGGCGGTTATGGTGTCCCGGTCCAAACGGTAGAGGGTGTGGATCTGCTCATCAGTGAGGTTGAACGGATGTGCTCGGAGGCGTGGGATTGCGGGCTGCCTGCGTGGTGGTAGTGGCTGTGCTGGCGGCCCTTGCTGGCCCTGCCTTGCCCTCCTCCTCCTCCTGCGTCTCCTCCGTGCGGCCGGTTGTTGTAGTAGTTGGGGTTCGTCTTCTTCTTGAAGTTGGAGTACTTGCAGTGCTATCAGGTCCCCCAGGGCCAACATCGCTAGTCCTGCCGGTAGCATTTCTGAGTGGGTGTGGTTGTGGGAGGGGTTTGGGTGTGCAATTTATGTGTTTTCAGGCTGTATAGCCTCCACCTGTGGTGATTCATTCCACCTGTGCAAGCTGCAATCCCCTTTGGGCGAGCACGTCCCGCACACAACGCTGCAATTCGACGAATGGCATCTTGCTATTACAATCATGTATTTGTTCCCGATGGCAGTGTAATATTGGTTGATATGTTCATTCTGCTATGGTCCCATTGTTTCACATACTATCTTTGCAGTCGCGAACAGACTTGTGAAGGGTCAGTGGAACGTAGTACTCGAGTAACGGTGGACCCTCATGCAACACTGTACCGAGGTTCACCGACGGGCGGGGCGTCCCATTTGTGAGTGAAGCCAGTTGCCATTTTCACACACAGCCGCACTAGATGGATTAATTTGTGATTTCAAGCGGTCACAGATGCCTTTTCGATGTGATGTTGCAAATGAGGAATTCGAAGGACGGCGCTTTCAGTTTTCAGCTAGCGGCGAGGAGATGCCCACAGGTCTGACTGCAAATATAACGTTCTATTGTTCAATGTCCTTGGGACAGGGGCCATGGCGAGAATGCAATGATTGATATGAATAGTATGGGATGCGCAATAGCGTAGTGGACGATGAGGCCGGACGTTCCCAAATACATGTTACTTCACAACACTGGAATTACGGGCTGGAGCACAGTGGATTTTGCAGACTGCATAACGCACAGACTCAATGGAAATTTCACATGTTATGTGAGTATGAAATCAGGCGTTTTCATTACGGGATGAGGGAATGATGTATGGATGCATGGACAGATGATTTAATACAGAGTTTGCCATGTACAGGGCTTCTTGGAATCTATCCACCTCCCCTGCGCTATGTGATGCAGTGCTGCCATAGTGGGACCATCGTCTATCTGCCCTTGTTGAACCCTCCCTGTCTCGACGCGCCTTCAAACACTTGTGTCTATGCACGTTACTAATCCCATCTGATGGATTCTGTTTTAACAGACGCATGCACAAAAACACTCCTTTGTAATAGTGTTTTCACCTCGATATATATAGTTATGATTCGCAAGTGGTTTTTGGGTGGAAATAATCCTTTGGAGTGGGCTAGCATGCATATGGCTGTGGATTTAGTGTGATCATTGAAGTGAGTAATTCAAATGAAGTTCGGATGCCCATACTATTCTTGTTCATTTCATTTGGGTGACAGGTATCTCCTCCCCTTTTGCCACTGCCATCTGTATGCCACTCCTGCAGATGGATTTTACTCCCGACACCTGCTGCTTCGTGTTAATCAGTGGAGCACCATTTCGATCTTATGGGACGATCGCCAATGGGCCACATGCCCTTACGCAGTACTAGTGGCTAGGAGCAACATTTCGGCCTTTCAGCTGGACTAGTGCCTACCTAATGGGACGGCCCTGCGGTTCTAGGCGCTTCCATGTTGCCTTTTTGAACATGAATGTAGCCCCTGTGTACCATGAAGGAACAGGGCGTCACACAAGAAGAAGCTGGTCATTTATTGCGGATGCAGCCCACAATGATGAAATATATTTTGGAGTTCATGACCTAATGGCTGTATGGGCTTGGTGATTTTGTTGTGCATTAAATTTCTATTCTGATATGAACCGTGTAGCGTTCTTCTTTGCAAGTGATGTAGCATATTCCTATTTGTGGAGCGATGTATTGTGAGGAGATCTGCATTGGGTTCCTGCTTCGGAGTATAGTTGCGTGGTACTGTACTGGGCGCGTTTGCCTACGAAGCCCAGTGAGGTCAGGGATAGGGGCTGCCAATATGACTGTTTTAATGATGTCATGCTCAGGGGCGGGGGATTAGCATTTGTGTAACAGATGCCGGTCAGCCAGGTGGATTGGTGGAATGATGTGATTATCAGAATATGGCTGGTCACAGGTGCCTGTGTTTGCGTGCGTTTCTTGGAGGGAGACTGAGGTCATGTCCATTTGAATAGCTTCTGTATTCGTGCCATCTGTGCCCTGCAGCTCCCTTTGGCCCCTCTTGAGATGAGCCTGGCTGCTCAGTCACTCTGCCAACTTGTGTGGTACATGCTTATGCTGATGGTTGGTTTGTTTACTGGCAGGAGTACAGGGCTGGTGCAGTCTCACTCAGGATACTGCTTTGAATGTTGCCTTACACTGGTGTCAGTCGATGGGGGGGCCTGTTTTTGTTTGTCTCATTTTTCTGTTCATGTTGCTGGACTTGAACCTTCACATGCCTGTGCTGCATCAGTGCGGCAATGGTGCCATGGCAAATATGGATGGCCACTCACAAGGCACTTGGAGCCCCTAGATTCATTTGTTCGTTGGCATGCATGGGTGACTTGTACATTTCACTGGTTGCATTGTGTGACTTCATTGCACCTACGAGGAGTTGTACAATGTGGCCAGGGAGTGGTGTACAGGCACTCAGTAGGGCCGTTTACGGTTGGTTCGTGATGCCGTACTTCTCACCATGGCGGAATGGTACTTTCCGCCGTGCTTGATGGCGTTAGGTGCATGTCCGCTAGGGTCAGAATTCGCGTACCGTTGCGCCATGGTGGTAATTACGGTTTGGCATGGCGCGCATGCGCGTACTTGGTGCAGTTAGCGTTGGCATTCACTACGGTGTCGCTAATGGCATCGTACTTTACGGTGACGGGTCATGATCGCACCAAGCGCTATTCGATGGCGGTATTGCATTTCCGCCATCGTTTTTCGATTTCCGCCAGGGTCGTAATGAGGGCCTATGAGTTTTAGTGATAGTATGGGCAAGATAGGGGGGGCAATGTTGAAGAGGCACTTGTGGGTGATAGATAGAGTCTTGAGTATGATATGTTCACAGATAGACAGCCAATGAACCACTTTTCTGCCAGCTGAGATATGTTCTTTTTTGGGAATGTTCAATGCTGCCTGCAGGGCATATTTTTAGATCACTTGGAGTTTCTGCAGGTTTTTGGAGGAAGTGCCTGCGAAGAGGGCGTTGCAGTAGTGGAGCCTTGAACCTATGATTGCTTGGGTGATGGTTAGGCAGCTGTCTTTGGAAAGGAATAATCCTGATGCATTTAGGACTTTGGAGGCATGGGCTGCTGCGTATGCAATAGCATTAACTTGGCGGGATATGGCTAGAGTGGCATTGAGGTAAACCTCTGGGGGTTTTAGCGAGGATGAGAGTGGGTGTCATGATCTCTGCTTCCAAAATGTCAGGGTTTTCCCAACTCCCTTGGAAGCAGATCCATAACCCAGGTTCCGAGTGCCAACCAGTCCCAATTGGGACCTTTTGGACCCAGTCCTGGCGCCAGTGGCACCAGGCTCATAAATCTGCCCAGTCCCAGCGCTGGAAGCGCCGGGATCATAATGCTTGGGTGGACTTACCTGCAGCAGACCATGCTGCTTACTTGCCTGCCAGTTGAGCCTCTGATCCTCTTCTGTTTGGAACTACTTTTCCTGTTGGGTGGGGCAGGAGCCACTCCCTAGATTCAGAACACTGGAACTCTTCTGGAAAGCAGGAACTCTTTTCTTACCTAGGCGTGGCTGTGGAAGGAGACACCTAAGCACTACAGGAGGCTATTTAAACCACACCCGATGGATGAATCTTGCTTTGCGTTATTCTGCATCCTCTGCAGCAGAACGCTCATCGTGTCTTCTGCATCTGATCCTGGGCCTAAGGAAAAAGGCTTACCATCCTGAATCCAGTCTTCAGCAACACCTATAAAGACAAGAAAGAACAGGTTAGCATTACGGTCTTCAGTGACAGCTCTTCACTTACCTGGTCCATCGGCTGTCACCAACGCCTCGCTCTGCATTCCGGCATCTGAAAGACAAAGGCTTACCTACTCTTCGTGCGCTCCGGAGGTCTTCACACTGCATTCCGGCATCTGAAAGACAAAAGCTTACCAACTCTTCGCACGCTCCGGAGGCCTTCGGCGCTGCATCCCGCATCTGAAAGACAAAACAAGGTGCGTTTAAAGACATTGGGGAACTTTAATACTCACGTGCCATTACTCCTTTCCACATCTAACCCAGTGGGTATTCCGGCACCCTGCAGCCGCTCCGAACTTGTACCTGCAAAATAAAAAGACAGTTAGAGCGCATCGTGAAGCAGGCAACAAGCGCTTACTTACGTGCTTCCAGGCGCTTCTATTCATCACACGGGCTCCATCTTCAACTCACTTCAGCCCATCATCCGCCATCGCCGGAACCCTGCAAAACAAGAAACATCATTACTAAAGACTTTAAAGACATTAGAATTACTCGAAACTTACCGTTCGTGCAGTAAACGACGGACAGCAGTCCTCTGAAGTCAAGAGGCCTGCTCCCCTTATCCAGTGAAGAAACTGGTTACAGCACCCTGCCCCGAGGCAGATGGAGAGCACGGCGTTCACTTACCTAAGGTGAGAGCGTTAACCTTTGGGGTTCTACAGGAGAAGAGAAAGGGAAGAAGAGAGAGACATTCAATAACCCAGTTCCTTAATCCCATATTTTCTATCTGCAGACATCTTACCCTTCGAGTCAGACATAGAGTGCACAGAGGTCCAGCCCAAAGAGCCAGCCGTGTGTTACACATCACCTTTGAAGATACGGAATACGCCCAGTCAAGACCGGCGCCTCTACGGGAATCAGGTGAGCGTTACAGAACGCAAAGCCTACCACAAAACTCCCATCCAGGCGCTATGGAAACCTCGGATACCGACCAGCTAGCCCAGTTACTTGGGGAACTAAGGGCAGAAGTGCATGCAGCCCGTCAGGAAACAAACGCTCTAAGAAGGGAACTGATTATTTCCAAGGAGCGAACAGATGATCTCGCTAGACAATTGCTACAGTCACAAGCTGGACAGACCCCGTTACCCGCATCTGGGGGAAATCTTCCTTCTACATCCTCTATGAATCCAGTGCAGATCAACCTACCTGGGAATGTACCTCTGGCTCCGCCCGAACGATTTTCTGGTGACCCAAAGAGGTTTGCAGTATTTATCAATCAGTGCCGGTTGCATTTCTTATGCCGGCCAGCAGCCTTTCCAACTGATCAAGCTAAAGTAGCTTTCGTGCTTTCGTACCTTAGTGGCAATGCGGCAGACTGGTTGATCCCTCTAGTAAATCAAGATGATCCGGTCCTCCATGATTTTCAAGCTTTTCAGCTCAGTATGGAAAAACTGTTCGCAAGACATTCACAGGGGCAGGCCTTGGACAATGAGCTTCTTTCGTTGCGACAAGGTAATCAAGACCTTTTGGCTTATATTGCGTCTTTCAACAGACTGATAGTGGAAACTCAATGGCCTGAGGACAAAAGGATTACGCTGTTTTATAGAGGTCTACGTGGAGAGCTCAAAGATGTGTTAGCCCAAGTAGTGAATCCCCCACAAGATTGTTTGGACTATATAGACTTAGTCGTTCAAATAGATCACAGACTGCAGAACAGGAAGGCCGATCGTTCCAAGATTGATGCTCGAGTATTTTCCAAACCGCCAACTCCTTCCAAAGGAGTAGACTCCGGGGAACCCATGCAAATAGGGGGTCTGAAAGGTCCTCTAACACAAAAGGAGCGGGAAAGGAGAAAACAGTTGCAATTATGCCTCTATTGCGGAAACTCAGGGCACTTTCTTCGAGACTGTCCGGTGAAACCTGCCAAGAAGGCAGTAGGAGCTGCAGTTACCAAAGTTACAAACTCTGAGCAGGGAAACAACCTCGCCCGACAAGAATAGAGGTCCTCTTGCCGAGCGTGAAAACCAGTTCCGTGACCTCGCATTTCGTGATACCTATGGTCCTCATTAGCCCTGATAATCCGGATCGATTACATGCAATTGAAGCTTACGTCGACAGCGGTGCCATCGGCAATTATGTGGATCATGAAATGGTTTTGAGGATGAATCTAACTCTTTGTCCCAAGGCTGTAAAGGACGTCATTACTACGGTGGATGGTACGGAGATAGCCTCCGGGCCAGTAACGCATACCACTCAGTTTCAGATTATTCTAGGAATACCTTGGTTAGAGAAACACAATCCTCTGATCGATTGGCGAGCAAGAACGGTCCAGTTTCCAGAATGTGTCTCTACTTGTCACCCTCCACCTGGTGTTGCACTGGCAGCAATTTCTTCAGAGACTCCCCAGTTACCTCCCGAATACCTAGAATACCAAGATGTTTTCCGGAAGGATCAGGCTAACTCTCTACCTCCTCATAGGTCTTATGACTGCCAGATAGACCTGATACCTGGATCTACTCCTCCTTGTAGTAGAATTTATGCCCTCACCGAGCCTGAGAACCTTCACCTTCGACAATACCTGGATCAATACCTGGCAAATGGGTTTATTCGTCCTTCCAAGTCCCCTGCTTCTTCAGCTTTGTTCTTCGTTCCAAAAAAGGAAGGAGACCTTAGAACTTGTATAGATTATCGCTCCCTGAACCAGATCACCGTTAAGAATAGATATCCATTACCTTTGATCCCTGAACTCCTGGACCAAGTCAGAAAAGCATGCATATATACAAAGCTGGATCTTAGAGGAGCTTACCACTTGGTACGAGTAAAAGAGGGCGATGAATGGAAGACGGCCTTCCGCACCAAGTATGGGCTATTTGAATATCAGGTCATGCCCTTCGGACTTTGCAATGCCCCGGCCGCCTTTCAATATTTTATGAACGATGTCCTCAGCGAGCTCATAGATGTGTGTGTTGTTGTTTACATTGACGACATCCTCGTTTATTCTTCATCGGAATCTGAACATCGGAAACACGTGAAAATGGTCCTCGAAAGATTGCGTCAACACAAACTTTTCGCTAAGTTGGAAAAATGTGTTTTCAACGTGACTGAAGTTGAATTCTTGGGATTCATATTATCACCTGGCGGAGTGCGTATGGATTCAAAGAAGGTCGATGCAGTTCTCAAATGGCCATCACCATCCTCCGTAAAAGGTGTGCAAAGCATGTTAGGCTTCGCTAACTTTTAGCGCAGGTTTATCCCCGAATTCTCTCGAATAGTCCAGCCCATCACTGCCTTGTTAAAGAAAAACAAACGTTTTGAATGGTCTACCGAGGCGGAACAAGCTTTCCAGGATTTGAAGACTAAATTTATCTCTGCACCAATCTTAAAACACCCTCGCCCCGAACTCCCCTACATCGTGGGAACTGATGCTTCAAGCCTTGCCATAGGGGCAGTTCTATCACAAAAGGACCCGGTAACCAATCAGTTGCATCCCGTGGCATTTTGGTCCCGCAAATTCTCGCCTCCTGAAATCAATTACACGATTACTGACAAGGAACTTCTGGCTATCAAGTCTGCCTTTAAGGCTTGGCGGCATTATCTGCTGGGGGCCCGACACACCGTTACTGTGATTACGGATCACCAAAACCTGCAATATTTGAAAACCGCAAAAGCCCAATCCTCTAGACAACTCTGTTGGGCATTATTCTTTGCCGAGTTTGACTTCATAATTACCTATCGGCCTGGTACAAAGAACGGTAAAGCTGATGCCCTTTCTCGGATGGGAGTGGAAGAACACCTGATCAACCCTAAACATGTACCAATCATTCCCGAACAAAGAATTCTGGGTGTAATCGCCACAGAATCCATAGAGGAAGTTAAGGATAAAGCCGGGCAACTTGTAACTCCAGCAGACATACAGAATTGGCATCTGCAGGGAAAGGACTTTGCAGTAAAGGACAACTTATTGTATTTCCAAGAACGATTATACCTACCCAGCACAGATTTACAGAAAAAAGTAATCTCTTGTTATCACGATTCTTTAATGGAAGGACATCCCGGTATGGCCAAGACCTCAGAAAAGATCAAGCGCTACTTCTGGTGGCCGTCTTGGAAAAAAGATATCAGAGACTTTATAATGTCCTGTGGAGTATGCGCCCAAAACAAGAGTCAAAAGGAAAGACCAGCAGGCCTCTTACGCCCTATTAACATCCCACCTCGCCCTTGGCATACGCTTTCTATGGACTTCATCACCGATCTACCTCCATGCTCTGGATACAATACGATTCTAGTAATCGTGGACTTATTCTCCAAGATGGCGCATTTCATTCCGCTCAAAGGCTTGCCAACAGCAGCAACTCTGGCCCGAGAATTTCTCGAAAACATCGTCCGACTGCACGGTTTTCCTTCGGTTCTAATTTCGGATCGAGGTAGTCAATTTATTTCTCATTTTTGGCGAAGTTGCTGTAGGTCGGCTCAAATTGATGTGAGACTATCGACCAGTCACCACCCTCAGACCGACGGACAAACCGAGAGGACCAATCAAACTCTGGAACAGTATTTACGCTGCATGCTGCAACAAACTGAAAAAACTTGGAAAGACATCCTTTGGATAGCCGAATATGCCTACAATAACTCTGTCCATTCGGGAACTGGGAAAACCCCGTTTTTTCTTTTGTACGGCAGTCACCCTCGAACCTCGGAGTTGGATCCCCTCCAAGATCTTGAAACACCAGCAGTAGACTACCTGCATTCTACAATCACCCAAGCCTTTAAGGAAGCTGTTTCTCACCTTCAAAGGGCTAAAGAACAATACAAGAAAGGAGCAGATCAACATCGGAAGGAAGCCCCTCAATATCAAGTAGGGGATCAAGTCTGGTTATCCACCAAATATCTACCTCTAAAAGGGCCACGCACATTCAACCCAAGATACCTTGGTCCCTATTCCATCACTACCATAGTAAACCCAGTAGCGGTCAAGTTGGACTTGCCCCCGCACATGAAGATACATCCGGTCTTCCACGTCTCTCTATTAAAACCCGTGCAACCTCAAACCCGACTACCTAAATCTCCAAAACCTATCCTAGTTGATGGAGAACTCGAGTTTGAAGTCAAAAGCATTCTGGACTCCAAGATCTCCAAATCTAAACTATTTTACCTAATTGACTGGAAAGGCTATTGTCCCCAAGAGAGATCCTGGGAACCTGCTGAATATGTCCCCGCTCCTCGCCTAATCAAAAGATTTCACCGAACATTTCCTGACAAGCCAAAACCCCCGGAGAAGCCCGGTTTGGGAGGGGCCTTGAGGGGGGGTACTGTCATGATCTCTGCTTCCAAAAGGTCAGGGTTTTCCCAACTCCCTTGGAAGCAGATCCATAACCCAGGTTCCAAGTGCCAACCAGTCCCAATTGGGACCTTTTGGACCCAGTCCTGGCGCCAGTGGCACCAGGCTCATAAATATGCCCAGTCCCAGCGCTGGAAGCGCCGGGCTCATAATGCTTGGGTGGACTTACCTGCAGCAGACCATGCTGCTTACTTGCCTGCCAGTTGAGCCTCTGATCCTCTTCTGTTTGGAACTACTTTTCCTGTTGGGTGGGGCAGGAGCCACTCCCTAGATTCAGAACACTGGA
Organism: Ambystoma mexicanum; assembly: GCF_040938575.1. Classification (NCBI taxonomy): domain Eukaryota; kingdom Metazoa; phylum Chordata; class Amphibia; order Caudata; family Ambystomatidae; genus Ambystoma; species Ambystoma mexicanum. The sequence goes on from NC_090932.1 coordinate 800,567,891, forward strand.
ACTCTTCTGGAAAGCAGGAACTCTTTTCTTACCTAGGCGTGGCTGTGGAAGGAGACACCTAAGCACTACAGGAGGCTATTTAAACCACACCCGATGGATGAATCTTGCTTTGCGTTATTCTGCATCCTCTGCAGCAGAACGCTCATCGTGTCTTCTGCATCTGATCCTGGGCCTAAGGAAAAAGGCTTACCATCCTGAATCCAGTCTTCAGCAACACCTATAAAGACAAGAAAGAACAGGTTAGCATTACGGTCTTCAGTGACAGCTCTTCACTTACCTGGTCCATCGGCTGTCACCAACGCCTCGCTCTGCATTCCGGCATCTGAAAGACAAAGGCTTACCTACTCTTCGTGCGCTCCGGAGGTCTTCACACTGCATTCCGGCATCTGAAAGACAAAAGCTTACCAACTCTTTGCACGCTCCGGAGGCCTTCGGCGCTGCATCCCGCATCTGAAAGACAAAACAAGGTGCGTTTAAAGACATTGGGGAACTTTAATACTCACGTGCCATTACTCCTTTCCACATCTAACCCAGTGGGTATTCCGGCACCCTGCAGCCGCTCCGAACTTGTACCTGCAAAATAAAAAGACAGTTAGAGCGCATCGTGAAGCAGGCACCAAGCGCTTACTTACGTGCTTCCAGGCGCTTCTATTCATCACACGGGCTCCATCTTCAACTCACTTCAGCCCGTCATCCGCCATTGCCGGAACCCTGCAAAACAAGAAACATCATTACTAAAGACTTTAAAGACATTAGAATTACTCGAAACTTACCGTTCGTGCAGTAAACGACGGACAGCAGTCCTCTGAAGTCAAGAGGCCTGCTCCCCTTATCCAGTGAAGAAACTGGTTACAGCACCCTGCCCCGAGGCAGATGGAGAGCACGGCGTTCACTTACCTAAGGTGAGAACGTTAACCTTTGGGGTTCTACAGAAGAAGAGAAAGGGAAGAAGAGAGAGACATTCAATAACCCAGTTCCTTAATCCCATATTTTCTATCTGCAGACATCTTACCCTTCGAGTCAGACATACAGTGCACAGAGGTCCAGCCCAAAGAGCCAGCCGTGTGTTACACATCACCTTTGAAGATACGGAATACGCCCAGTCAAGACCGGCGCCTCTACGGGAATCAGGTGAGCGTTACAGAGGGATCAGGATATTGTCGATGTGGAAGGCTCTATTGTCTACAAAGTTTTTTCAGTACTGCTGGGGGTCCAACTAGGTGGATTTCAGTTTTGTCCCCATTAAGGCACAGTTAGTTGGTTGCCATCCTAGCCTGTATCGTAGAGTAGATGTTGAGGATGTCAGAGTCGTCTTTATAGGTGCCTGTGAGTGGGAGTAGTATCTGGGTGTCATCGGCATAGTTTGTGTAGGCTATGCTAAGGGAGTCCAGGATGTCAAATAGGGGCTTTTTGAAAATGTTGTAGAGATTTGGGCATATGCACAAGCCTTGAGGTACACCGCAAGGGACAGGGGATGGAGATGCACTGGCGTTTTCTGCTAATGCTCTCATGGCTCTTCCCTCTAGAAAGGAAGTGATCCAGATGGTGGTTGTTAGGGAGAAGCTGGAAGCTGTGATGAGGTGGTGGCATAGGATTTTATGATTGACTAGGTCAAATGCCGCAGACATATCTAAGAGGAGTGCAGGTTTGCCCTTGTCTTTGATCTCATCCATCTGTTTTTCAGGTCCAGTAGGGCTGTTTCAGTGCCATGGCATGGGCGGAAACCAGACTGCCTCATGCCGAGGATGTTGTTGGTTTCTAGGAAATTCTGTACTTGCAGATAGGCTGCCTAGTGTAGGATTATTAGCAGGAAGGGGACTGTGCTGATGTTCCTATAGTTGGATGGAATAGTGGGGTCTAAAGAAGGCTTCTTTAGAAAGGGGAGTACCCAGGCTTCCTGAAGGCTGGCAGGCACCGTACTTGTTGAGAAGGAGGCACTTATGAATGCAGAGATGAGTGGGGCTGCGCAGTCTTTGATTAAAGAGGCAGGGCACAAATCTCCTTTGTATCTGGACAGTTTAGTTTAAGGCTTTTGATGATGGCTCGAACTTCTGTTATTGTGGTCTCTTTGAAGTCAAATTGGAGTGTCAGTGATTAGGGAGGTTGATGGGGTGTGAAAGCTGAAGTGAAGGGTTGTGCGTGGAAGTTGGCTTGATTGTTTAGGATTTTTGTGTTAAGCAGGTTGATTTTGTTGAGCATTGCTAACTGGATGCTAACGCACCAGGCTTCATCTTTGGTGAAGGTGGGGTTGGGGGAGCAGGGTCCATAGTTCTTTAAAGATGGTGAAGATCTCTCTAGTGTCAGAGCTGGCATTAGAGATTCTGGTGTTGTTGGATTTAGATGTGGCTGATGTAATTGCTAGCTTATAGAGCTTGGCAATTTTAGTGAAGTCTCCTTTCAACGTGTCAGACGGATTTTCTTTGTCACAATATTTGGAATGTCTGACTTGTTTAGCTTTGCAAAGGAGTAACAGTTGATTGTGTTGATTTCTGTAGATAAGGTGGATGTGTATAGGTCTGCTAGAATGTTGGGGTTTTTGAAGAAAGGAGGTTTCAGGCTAGGTGAGTCTAACCATGGCAGGAGTTTTTTTTTAGTATGTTTTTGCGAACAGTGCGTGAGTGCTGGTGGTAGAGGTGCAGCAGTAAGCTTTAACAATTGAATCCCTGGCAGAGAAGATCAGATCAGACCAATCATTAAGGGCCTTTAGGTGGCCTGGGGAATGGGTGGACAGAATGTTCCTATATGCAGATGACCTGCTAATATACCTGGGGGACCCTAAGAGGACAGGATGCAGAGTGAAGGCGATATTACAGGAATTCGGTAAACACTGTGGGCTCAAAATAAACTGGGATAAATCAGTCATTGTACCAGTGACAGGGGTATCTGAGGACACAATGTTGTGTTCCAATACTGACTAATGCTTTGTGTAAATGAAGTCCTTGAAATGGATTTATTGTTACAGCAGGTTTTTGGGAAATCGTTTATGTATAATATACATGCCTTCTAAAAGTTGAAAAGGACTGTAACCCTTTTGATTTAATGAACTTCTTTAACATTATCTAACTTTATTACAAAATATTCAACACATACTTTGTTGGCATGGCTTTTAAAACGAATCATATAGCCCATATCTCCATTAATTAGGCACTCTTCCTAATTTTTACATTTACACAAGCAAGACCAGCTGGTAACAGAATTTTGTATCTCTTGAAATCTTTATGTAGCATTATGGTATATCTTTTTACTTAATGCATACTATTCGACTTCGTCTACTGCCTGTTATGACATGTTTTTCTCTTTTTCTTCACATATCATTTCAGAACTAAATATATGATGGTCTACTGTTTTTTTTCTGCTTTTACTAATACACTTTATAATTATGCTGGTTACTTAATTTCCATGCAACGAATGAATATGACTTGTTTGTAAAGTTATAGTGGAGTTTTGTGTGACTTTTCAAATTCACATTTCTTTAAGTATTTTATTGTATTCAACATCTTCACTTTGTCTCATATGTTCAGTTAATTCAAACTATGAGAAATAACTTCATAAAGTTATATTACCTATAATCCTGATTGGTTTAACAATATCCTTTGTTTTAAAAGCAGGTTCCTCATAAACTGGTGTTAAGTGTAACATTTCAGTAATTAAAATAATATGTTTTCCACCAAAAATCTCATTACCATTACATTTTAAACATGTGTGCATTTGAAAGATTAAAACAAGATAATGTTGCAAACCATTCTGTCGTCATCAAATATTCTAACTTTTGAGTTTTTTTTTATTTGATCAACCTTTTGAGCAGATACTACATGAAGTTCTTTCATACTGCATTTTTCTTCATGATCTGCTTTATTTATTTATTTTATTTGTAAAAGGCTCATAGGCATAATAACAAATGTGATATGATAATCAAACACAAGATCATCACGCATATAAGCTCATGGGTCAAGTAGGATTTGTGCGGAGGTAGGGGAAGAGATCAGTCAAAGACAACAGTTTTGAGGTCATGTTTACATTTCACAAAGCTTGGGCATGCTCTTAAATCAGGGAGCTGTTTGTTCCACTGTCTTGGCAACATGTGCAGGAAGGATCCCTCTGTCACTACAGACGGTTTTGTTTTGGGAATTTGCAAGAGGTGAGAATTGTTAGGCCAGAGGAATCTCCAAGCCGGCAGCCAGTCTAATCTCTCTGCCAAGTAGTTGGGACTTTTGCCGTAAAGGCATCGATGAGTGAGGCAGAGAGTGTGATAGGTAACTCTTCTCTCAACTTGGATCCAGTGTACGGCCCTCCTAGCATTTGAAACATGGTCAGATCTCTTCAGGTCCTCCACAACTCTCACAGCATTGTTTTGGATGACCTTATGTCGGGGCAGCTCACCCTTACAATTTCCCTTTAAAAAGCTTGCACAGCAGTCATGCGGGCCCCAATGATTGTCCTGGCAATGGTGGCAGAGTTGGACAGGTAAATAAATTGTCTGATTTGTGCTAACAGTTTTAGGTAATAAGCTGACCTGGAGAAATGACTGTTAATATATGATTTCATTGAAAGTTCCTGATCCAGGATGACACCCAGAGTTTTGACTTTGGGGAGTGTCGCTATGATACATCCCGAGATGTTGAATGCCTGATATTCATTGCCAAGCTTCCTTAGCTGTGGAGCCATGTCCACGATCATGGGCTCTGTTTTTTGTGTATTAAGAGCAAGGCAATTGTCCATCATCCAGGATTCAATCCAGTTATAGATGTTATTCACTGTGATGGTATCTGTAGAGTGATCCCCAGAGAGAGGGATCAGACACTGCGTGTCATCTGCAAAATTTGCATACAGTGTCTCTTTTTCCTGTAGCATCTCAAAGACGGTGATTGTATAGATTTTGAAAAGCGTGGTAGAGATAATTGCTCCCTGTGGTACTCTGCATGAGACCAGGTAGCCATTGGTCATGGCGTCATTGTGAAATACTTTGGCTTTTCGTCCAGAGAGGAAGGAATTGATCCGTTCAGCCACATCAGGGGAGAAATTAACCATGTTCTGTAGTCTTTGTTTCAGTATTGTATGATCCACTACGTCAAAAGCTGAGAATAGATCAAGCAGCATCAGCACCATGATGGTGCCCTTATCAAAATTATGTTTGCCTAACAGGGTGGATTCTGTGCTGTGGGCGCTCCTGAAGCATGATTGCATTCTAAGAATTCTTGGATCTGTTTGTATGCGACATAATCTTCAGCAAAAATGTGATGTTGGTGATGGGGCAATAATTCTCCGGTTGAGCTGGGTCCAGGATATATTTTTTTTAATAATGGAGAGATCCAGGCCTGTTTAATCATGCTGGGGACATTGTTTTCCCAGAAAGAGCTGTTTATGAGCTTGGTGATTAAAGATAAAAGTTGTGCTGCACAGGCTTTAATGACCACGGCAGAGCAGGTGTCCCCCTTGCAAGCGGTGGGTTTAAGACTGGTCAATATTTTGCAAATCTCGGATTCTGATACTTCCTTGAAGGAAAATGGAGGAAACAATGGAAAAGGAGGTATTTTTTCGACAGTGACCTTAGTGAGGTCCAAAGCAGTACAGATGGACCTTACACTGTCTCTGATTTTATCAACTTTTTTCTATCCTAGCTTGACATGAACACAATCCTAATTTAAGACAGTTTTTCATATCTCATGCCAGTTAAGCAATGAAAAATGTAAAAGACAGCTTTTTCATGTCTCATTGGGCCTGCAGCCTTTGATAGTTGAACATTTTCTGTCAATGATACAGCACACTTTTACACAGAAGGTTAATGCGAACACTTGCTGGACAAATGCTTTTGGGCTCACTGGGGTCCAGGAAGTGGTGCTATCCTATTCTGCAGATGTGCAAACCACAAACAACAGATAGCTGCCTGTTTTCAATGCACACCAGTAGGTGTGAGCGTTGACTTCACACCATTAAGTGTTAGATGAGAAGCAGCTGGTGGACTTTACAAGGCGAAGTGTGATAGCTGATAAGGATTCGCGAACAGATACATTGCTTAGATGCGCCCAGTTAAGGCCCATGGAATGCCATACAAAGTACTTAGTAACAAGTGAGAGAGATGTCTCTTGACGAAAGATATATGATGCAAATCTACACTAATGCCATAAAGTGTAGTGAAAGCATTCACTGAGAGGTGTGAAAACCCACCTAATGTTTTACATAGGAGACCTTGTTCAGTGAGCACAGTGACACACTCAGCCCTAGGCTTTACTGTTCCAGATAGTAGAAATGACAAATTCACATGGGCAGGAAAACCCTGTTCCTTCATGCATGTAAGGCCCAAGCAAAAAGCTCGGCATTATGTATAGCCAGCCAATCTGGCATTCTTCCTTTGTTGTGGTTTTCTGATTTCGCATATTGGCAGAACTCAAGTGCCGTCAGTGTTGAATTGACAAGGTTAGCCATATTGTTTGTAGGGTCTGATAACCCTAAATTCATAACCCCCAGAACAATCTATTTGGTGAAAGGTTTGAGGAGAGGGCGGATCACATCACTTAGATGCATGGGAAAGTCAGGCATTTGTCAGGGGAGGCGATACATCAGGATGATATTAATAGTGGTATTAAGCTTGATGGAAAGTTTAGCAAATAAAATGTCATAGTTTGCCACGGTGAGGCCTGTGATTTGAAGAATTTGAAGCAAAGCCTCGTAGATCAGGGCTACCCCACCCCCAGACCCTCTAGGCAATCTGCACAGAGGATCTTGTACCCTGGGGGTATGCCAGGGCAACTGCAGGTTGCGATGGAGCATAAATCAATTTTAAAATCCTTCATGTATTCTGCAACTTCTGTGGTCTGCCTAACAAGTGAGTGGGTATTGAGCATCATACATGTTAGGGTGTTGTGTCTTTGGGTCCATGGACACTGGTTCATGCAGGATTCATTGTTAGAGGAACTAGCCTCTGGCAAATGAAGGGGTGCCAGATTGGTAAGGGTAGGTGGATTATGTTATGACTGCTAGATGGTTGGATTTCTTGCGAGCCCTTCCCATGTATGCCATCGGTAGTGTGCAGGGCCCCCTGACTAGAGGAGGCAGTAGGATAGATGGTGGGTTCTAACTGCATGTTAGAAAGAGGAACCTCAGTTGCCGTCCTAAAGCTCTGGCCAAGCCCCACTCCGGGGATTGACCAGTGTTGTCCTTACTATTGGGAGAGGGACAAGGCAAAAGTGCCATGTCTAGGTATTTTTGTAAAATGATGGAACTTTTAACAGTGCCCTGTGCACGTGTAACACCAAATTCAGACATCACCATGCGCGGGATACAGTTAGAGATGACAGAAGCAAATAATACCTGCAAATGCATAGTCGCCCGGGCTTCCTTCCTCAACCCGGATGCAAACCGTCAATAACCGGCCTCACAAACACGCTGACGCTAACACTGGTAACATACATAGTTGATGTATTGTTATACCACCAATGCTAAAAGCAGCAAGATTAGTGGGAACAGTTATAACATGCGCTAAAGAACTATTAAATATATATCAGGCAATTTAGATATAACTTTAAAACATGTTTTCTGGTTCCTGCTTCTTCACCAGTATACATGTTTGTAGGTTTAAAGTGTACACACTCATGAAGATGAATTTCATGTAAATGTTTGTGGTAAATATTGCTTACAAATTCATTAAATAAACCATTTTGCTGGGAATTTAATTTGGCAAGTAGATGTTCTAAATTGTCTGTTTGTTTGCTATTGTGTTGCATTGCAGCAAGTACATTCCGCATTGCTAAGTGTGCTTCCTTTCTTTGCAGTGGCTGTCAGTTACAGGGTCAGTTACATTAGAAATTGCATTTCATGTTAGTTCTTGGGTTTTATTTGCTAGTTTTGTTTCGAGCGTTTATTCTCGCTCTATTTCTAAATCAGGCATTTTAATGTAATTTTTAAAAGCTGGCCACTGAATGTGGTCTTTGTGATGTGTAAATGCACCATCTAAACTATTCCAATTGTCTTGCAATTCTGAGGCAAGGGTAACAAGATCTGAAGTAAGCAATAATAATACAGTTCTATTTTTCAGCTGAAGCAAATGTTAGTGTTTGATATTAACTGAACCAGATATTGCATATTTTATTAATCAGTCAGCCCTACTTTTAATTTTAAAATATCCTTTTTAACGTTTTCTTGTACTTCTTAACGATAATTGTAAATTTTGCAAAATTGCATATAAACACAAGTGTTTTAAATGGTTTGATCTTCCTATATAGTGGTTATCTAGCATGTTTGTTAGGGCTTCGGACGATAAAAAAAAGGCATCCTTGTTTTATAAGGGTCTCAAAGATGATATTAAGGATGCCTTGTATCGGTTCCTACACTGCCCATGGGTAATGCCAGATTCCTGGACTTAACCCTACAAGTCGATTTCCGTATGACAGAGCGAAAGGCAGAACCTAAACAGTTCTCCTCTTGATCTTGGAGTACTGCACAGCATTCCCCCTGAGTCCTCTGCAAACCCTTCAGTTTCCCAAGAGCCCATGCAAATAAGGGGTGTCCGGGGTCCATTGTTGCTGGAAGAAAAAGAGAGGTGTCGGAGGGGGCTGCTTTGCCTCTATTGTGGTAAAACTGGGCATTTTGTTATAGATTTCCCTGGAAAGCCTCCATGTAGGTTGGGAAATGAAAAGGCTCGGCCATAGATGGGGCATGTGGAATGAGCCCAGAAGAGTTTTCAGCCCCACAACTTCCTAACATGACCTCCACGCACTTCAGTCTACCTGTGTGTCTACAAGTCGATGGAGGCAGTTCTGTTTATGTTGATGCTTTTATAGATTTCAGTGCTTCTGGTGTCTACACAGATGCCATGTTTGCAAGCAAGCACAAAGTGAATATACTACCAAAAGAAAGACCTGAACCAGCGTGGGAAATGGATGGTTCTGCCCTATCATCTAGTCCTATTACACATGGTGCGGTTCCATGTTGGTACCATGTTTACCTGATCATGTAGAACAAATACTATCATAACTTTGCTGGCTTCTTGGATTGCCCCATAGATCTGCAACCCGGGGCTTGTATTCCTTGTGGATGCATCTATCCACTGAAATGCACTGAAAGCGCCTATTTGCATGACTATCTGAGACCCTACGGAACAGATTTATACATAACTTAAAGTCACCAGCAGCTTTACCACTCTTTTTCGTGCTGAATAAAGGGGGAGAACTACAGACCTGTATCGACTATCATGAAATCAGTGCTATCACCATGAAGAACAGGTAACCGTTGCCCCTTATTTCGGTATTATTGGACCTAGTGCTGAGTGCAGTCATCTACACAAAGTTGAATCTTCAAGGGACTTACCACTTGGTAAATGTAAGGCCTAGAGATGAGTGTAAAACAGCTTCCAGATCATGATGTTTCCTATTCGAGTATTCAGTCATGTTGCAGGGTCTATTTAATGCACCCACAACATTCCAACATTTCATTAATCATATATTTCTCAATGTCTTCATTGACTTTGTTATAATTTATTTGGAATATATTTTTGTTCATTCCTCGCCATGGTCACAGCATATTGCTCATGTCTGAGATGTGTTACACCAATTGTGGGAAAATCTACTTTTCACCAAATTGGAGAAATGTACCTTTCATACAATGCCCAGAAAATGGGGATATTGCTGACGCAAAAATATGGACTGTATTATCCTGGCCGGCTCCAACCTCAGTGAAAGCACTGCAAACTTGTTTGGGCTTCTCTAATTTTTACTGCCTGTTCATCTGAATTTTTTTCCATTGTTTCTATGTTACACTGTGTGTTACACTGACTACGATGGAATAACCACTCATTCGGTTGTGGAATTGAAGCCCAAATGGCCTTTATCTCAGTCAAAAAAGTTTTCACTGATGCTCCCATACTATCATATTCTGCCCACCCATTCTGCCCTTTTGTGGTGGATGCAGATGCGTTGATGGAGCCGTGCGTTCTGCTCTGTCCTAATGTTGTGAAGCAACTTAACATGTTCACCCAGTTGCATATTACACCTGTAAACTCTCGCCTACAGAAAAAAAACTATACTATAACAGAAAAGGAACTCATGGCCACTAAAGACGCGTTCCAGGAGTGGAAATGCCTTCTCCTGGGGTCAAAACCCCCTGTACAGGTGTACACGACCACAAAAATGTGCAAGCCTTGATGTCAATTAAATGCACCAATGCTTGCCAGGCCTATTGCGATTTGTTTTTTTCTGCTTATAACTTTGTCATTACTTATCGGGCAGGGCCCAGAAATGGGGAAAGCCAATGCATTGCCGTGACAATATGAAACTGAGATCAAAATAGATAAGTGTCTCAACCCAATCCTATGTCCAGAACAAGTGCTTTGTCTCTGTGCCATACCCCCCTATGGTGTTGGGCCTCCACAAACGCTGCAAAACCGACCCCTCCTAAGGTGGAAACAAGGGAGGGTCATCTCGACAAAGGGCTAATTGTTATATTTACCCAGTGCAGAATTACAGTAGGTCAATATTCAGTGAAGTCATGACTCGAAGGTGGCCGGACACTTACGGTGCTTTAAAACCCAGTGTCTATTACAGATATGGGCTTGGTGGCAAGCCATATGAGCCGATGTCCGCCACAACCTGCTAACATGCGTAACTTATGCACAAAGTAAGAGGGCATCTGGCAATTCCAGTGGACCTATTACAGAACCTACCTGTACCTGTATAACCGCGGCACATGGTGTTTTAGGATCTGGTATTAGAACTTCCACCTAAGGACAGGCATGATTCCACACTAGTGTTAATGGACTCATTCACCAAAATGGGACACTTTGTAACCTGTCGCAGCATCCCTACTGTGGCAGAAGTAACATGCTTGCTTTTCCTACATGTTTTCCATTTACACGGATTGTCCTCGATTGCTATGTCAGATTGGGGTCCATGATTTACCTCAAGTTTCTGGAGAACCCTGTCTACTATGTTGGGAATGGACCTTCAGTTCTCTTTCGCCTATCATCCACAATCTGAGGGTCATACTGAACAATTGAGCCAGACATTTGAACACTACCTCAGATGTTTTTGTTTAGGAACCAGGAGAATTGGTTGAGGCTAATGCTGAGTTTGCATATAATAATGCATCACACGTGTCTATCAGACGCTCGCTGCTCTTTGCTTCATATGGCTAGCATCCTAGTTTGCTGGCATCTAAAGAGACTCAAAAGAAGTGGGCAAAAAAAACACAGGTCCAAGGCCCCCCAACTACGTCATAGGTGATAGAGTATGGTTGTCCACACAGCACATGAACTTGTGTGGGGGGGAAGGGAGGTACACAAATGATTACCTAAACATATTGGTCCATACTCAATTGTTAAAAACACCACTCATGTGCCTGTACATCTCTGCCTCGTTCCAGGAGATGGCATCCGCTCTTTCACTTGTCGCTATTGAAACCATGATTGTCTGGGAAACATATCCCTGTGAAATCAGCCCCTGTGCAGATGGATGAGTCTGATGAGTATGAGGTTTGGGACATATTGAACGCTAAGATCTGTCATGGGCATCTGTATTTTATTTTAGACTGGATGGGGCACAGGCCAAGGACCATACCTGGGAACTGCTACTGAAGTTCATGCTCCTCACCTGGTGGCCAGATTTCTTTGCCTTTTTTGTTCTTGACCATCCAGAGGTTGACCCATTGTGGGGGTTTTGTCAGGGTTCCGGACCCGAGGTGAAATGCCATCCTCCTTTGGAGGCTCGTGGCACGGAGGGACTATGTGTCCTGGCGTGCCTGGTTTTGACGTCAGCACATACCGCGACATTGATCAGCTGATGCTGTACTCTCCCCCCATGCCATGATATGGCCGACACACAGCGGATGCTGTATTTGTAATGAGAAAGCACAGGAGATGGACCACGGTGCTCTTCACTATTGTAAGTCTGCACCTGCTTATCCCTCGACAGCTGCTGTCCGTGCCTCTCCTGCATTCCCCTTCATCTGTTTTCCCCATATCCTCCATACCCCATTCCTGATATGTTCTGGCCTGCCTGTGTACTGACCTTGTCTGTTTCTTGACTTCTCTTTGGATTTTGCTTTGTATATCACTAGACCTTCAACATCTTAACCGCTTGCCTGCTCCTGGGGTTACCTTTGGATAGTGTTTTTGGACTGTTTGCTTTTGGATTGGACTTCCTTGGGACACTTCCTATCCCTGCATCCGGCCTTCATGATATCTGGGTGGATTGCCACATGGAACCTTTATGACTTCCTTGCTCTCGCCCCATTTCCTATCCTAGTCTCGTCCTCGTGCCATCAGGATAGCCCCTTGCATTTTCTTTTTTCTTTTTATCGCGCCTCATGCCGTTCATGCAGGTCTGATCTATGGACTCAGTGCTTCAGGGGTAAATAGACCCAGTTACCAACTGGGTTTCCAGCAACTTCCTTTTTGTCCTAGATGTGTGGATAGTACTATTTTCTTGCCCCTTCCTCTGCACGAATACTTATCCTTTTTCTTTTCAGGCTGGGGGTTCTTGTTGTTTGTTGATGTACTTTCCTACCATCTCGCTCTAACACTCTTGAACCTCCCAGTATATACCTGGGATTCCATGGTGGGGGACCAAGGTCAGTTGGGTTTACCACGCCGACATCTTGTTGGACCCCACCTCTTATCACGGCTCGGGTAAGCTTGATTAATTTTTGCTAAACTTTCTATTTGATGGAAAGGCTTTAAAACTTTATCTCTGCTTTCTGGGTATCCAAGAGTGATCCACTTAATTCCTACACTTTTTCCATAACGGTGTTTTGCAGTTTATCTATCAGCTGCTTTATATGTGCAACGTTAACAATGAGAAATAGTTTTAACTCCTAAACTAATTAAAACTGCTGATAGATGCTCCTCACTTGTAATTTCTTGAAAAAGATCTTGTAGTTGGCATTTGTCAGCTTTTGTGATGTGAGAGGTTTTGTATAAACCTACAGCCATTGAATGGTCTGCTGTATATTAGATATCAATGTTTGCATTCCAAACACTTTAAATTATGGGTGAGTAGTCATTAATGTGAGTGCTTTTATGAACTTGCTTTAATTCATATGAACACTTGGGAGTCTTTAGTTTAACATGGTGTCTAATTGCTGAAAGGGGTTCATTAAAATGTCTTTCTAAAAATGTTTCTTGGTTTCTTGTGACACCAAATCAACATATTTGGTTAAAGTGTTTATTTGTTTTGTATGTGCTTCTACATCAAGATGTCAATTTGTGAGTTTAAAAATTAATTACTTCATTATATAAATTAAGGGATTTGTCAGGGTCTGGAATTGTTCATAGAACATATTTTTCAATAAGGTTGCACACTGTTTTTGAAGTATCTTTTCCAAATCATAGAGTGCCTTCAACCTCTAAAACCATATGCAATTGAGGTGCTTTTCGAGCTCGGCTTTCTTTTCTCCAGAAGCAAAATTACTTTGCCTAGTAGTGGAGATTTTGAGCTTAAAATCAAGTTTAACAGGGAAAGGAAACAATGATGAAAATATCTTGAAATATTTACTGAAACAAGAGCACAGATTTAATTTGGAGTTAAAGATTTAGGGGCTGATTCATGGAATTATTCGCGCCGAAAAATGGTGATTTGTGCGCCATTCTGCCCGCGAATCCCCATTTGTTAAACAGGGATTTGCGGGCAGAATGGCGCACAAATCCCTGTTTTTCGGCGCAAATAATTCCATGAATCAGCCCATTAATGTTAATAAGATATACATTTACTTTAAAAAATAAATTAATAATTGTAAAATGATGTTCTATGTAAGACGCTTTGGATTTATATAAATACATTATTATTATTATTATTATTATTATTGGTTATTCCCATGCATATTCTCGGAAACATACAGATACAAACCATGTTGGTGGTCCAACGTTTTGCAAAATAAACTTTAATTCTGATCACCGCCTATACCGGTATTCTCTTCATTCTCACATAGTTGCTATCATATTTGTAATGCTACTTTCTAAAGCTTGAAGTTTAGCGTCAACTTTTCAATTAGTATAGATACTGTCAGGTTACAATAACGTTTTCCTGTGTTAAGTGTAAGCACAACTCCGTATCACAATGTGGATACTTCACTTGCATACAGTAAGTGAAACATGTGTTCATGATTAAGTCTAAATCTAGAATCTAAAGAATAGATGGGACTTGTTCTATATTCAGAGGCCGATATTTGTACAACTCTGCCTGTCATCTAATCTTCCCCCTTTTCCTGTTGCAAACAATTGAGTGAAGCCTCTATCTTCTAAGTGTTGATCCAATACACCAAGAAATGTGCCACCTGCTTGTTTCATTTGGAATAATTCTATGGAATCACCTAAAACCTCCTTAGAATGTAAAAGGTGGATTGCATTTTTGTCATATCATTTTTATGCATTTTCTAGTTCAATGTTTTCTAATTGTCATTTTTTATGTATATCTTTAAGGTATACATTTATTTGTTGTTTAATATTAACATTTGCATACCGTGTATTGTTAGCTTTCAACCAATGGTACAATTTTTGTAAATCAGCAAGTTCTTGCCAGATTTCATTACGTTTTGTTTGTACACCATTAATTAATTCTAACAGTGTGTTTTCAATAGCACAACATTTGCCTAAAGTTTGTTTGTTTGTTTGTTTGTTTATAATTTATAATGCGCGACATACCCTAGGGTAACAGGGCGCAGCAGATACAAGAATATGCGAGACTTGGTTACACACAAAATATGCCAACAAGAATACACCAAAATTATACAGAAGTTGTACAGGATTTATATACATGTCAATATAAATAGTGTAAACATGTGGAGGTTAATTACAAGGAGACATGTTTACATACATAATATACAGAGGACTGCGTGGTTATACAGATAGCCTACTATTAGGTGAGGAGAGTGTGTTGGTCGGATTTTAGCCATATAATAATGTTGGCTCTGAATTTGTTGTAGATTTGGTTCATTCTTAGGCTAGGAGGCAGATTGTTCCAAAGTTTGGACGCTTTCACCGGGAAACTGTTGCCTCCAATTGTGGGCCGTTTGAAGGTAGGAACGATCAGACGGTCTTTATTGGCAGATACCAAAGTATACCACGTTGCCTTTTACTTGTACTTACATAACATTAATTCGGCGTAAAAGCAATACAAGTTTACAGGCATAACATCACATAGATACAAATATATACACAACCCAATAGGTTTCCCCATTGATCAATCAGAGGCAGAAAAAAAGGGCCAACTTGGGGTTAAGGCACTCAGTAGGCACACTTTGATGGACTCTGTACAGCATGGGATAGGGCAAGATAAGGTCTGTTCAGTTCTAATGGACAATGGGCCTCATTACGAGTCCGGCAGTAACCGAGGCGGTAAAACTGCCTGGTTACCGCCGGACTCGTATTACCATTCTGCCTTCGTGATTCCCGGAATTACCGGGGCATTACAACCCCGGTGACCCAGGAATTCCAGAGGCGGAATGGTGTAAATCCCCATTGAGTATCATAGGATTCAATGGTAATGGGGATCATGGAAACACCGGCTCCATCTCGTGATGGTGCCGGTGTTTCCTCATCCGGCTGCAGGCGGGCGGTTTTATGCCTCTGCCTGCAGAGGTCGTGATCACCCGGTATGGAAACAACGGTGGCGGCGGGTTTAACGCCACCGTTGTTTCCATACTGGGTGAGTTGTAATGAGGCCCTATACCTTAACACCTTAGTCGATTTTTCCCAACGGGGCAACATTTGCTCCAGAAAGTGTACAGCGATTCGGCATGCTTCCACAAGCCTGAAGGTAGGGTTCAATTGAGGAATTTGATAGGAGTCGGCATCTCTTAGTGAAATTCAATAGGTGCCCAGCCATGGACTGTGGAATCAATTCTAATTGAGTCATAGATATCTGTGCCCTGGCCATTGATCCTGATACATTGTGTAATTTGTCTCCCTTGTAATGAAGAACCAGCCCCTCATCACCCGGATCCAGTAAGTGCACTTGTTTAAAGGGGCGTCGATGGGCTCATGTTGCTTCAGAGCCAACTTAGGAACCTTTTGGAGGTAAAGTGACATCCCTGCCCGCGGCACCATAGGCCTTTTCCTATTTCCAGGAGACATGCGACATGCACCCTGCCACAAATGAAAGAAAACATGTTGCAAATCCTTATTGACACCAGCGCAAGGACGTCTTCAGACACACATCAGTGTCATAATACGGAAGCCTTCAGTTTGGGGTTCAGAGCACATACAGTTGGTGATGGTTTATAATGAAATAATTGTAAATAATAATATTTAAAAAAAACATGTTACAAACAATTGTAACATGTTTTCCGTAATTTGTGGCAGGGTGGATGCGCAGTTAAATATATAAATAAAAAAGCGTGCGTGCCTCCTTTAAAACACAATCCTACACCCTTGTATGCTTCGGGCCTCGCATTTCATGCCTTTGCCACCTGACAATCTTGAGGCACATTCTTCTGCCATTCGTGCACCGTTATTCCCACCGTACCTTTGCATGCATTGTTTTCCCATGCCGTCCATCTACGCACTGCCCTTGTGCATTCCACACCAAAGCCCCTTTGGAATGCTGAGAAAAACACAATGCTTGGCCAGTTTACACTCCCGGGATGACCTTCTTAGGAGGCCACTATATGTGCACTGCATTCACCTTGATCACAGGGATAGGTTCAGAGTAATTAGTAGATGAATACAATTTTTGTGGGCACGCATGCAGAGATTCTTTAATAAAATGATGCAGGGCTACCAAAACCTCGATAACACCCCCACTCATTCTTCACTATCATTCATATGGATATCTTTCCACAATTCAACAGACTTGCCTGCGACTATCATTGTACTGTGAAAAGATCCTAGTTAGGTATGTAGTTAACCTTGTGAATGTCTGTGGTTGGATATGTGTCTTTTGTTCCATGTTTGCAACTGCTTCCTTCCCCCTTTTTCTGCAACACTGATTATAGCTTTGTCTAAGAGCTGAACTTCATCATTTATTAACTTCTGCATATTTCACAACAGAAGTGTATGTAAAAAATCATATATTACCGACCTCTGTACATATCCTACAGAAAAACACAGTCAATGTAAATAATATGATGTAACATTTTGCATAATTTAATGTGAATTCCTAATTAATTGTCAATGGTGCTATATTTTTATGTATTTATTTTCATCCAAATTAATCTTCTGAGTATGGTGATTTTCACATGCTTCTGTACTGATGTTCATTCGTCATTCTAGTGTATTGAGTGCAACTGATCTAATGACCTCAAGCCTTAACTTCCAGAGAGGGCTGGCATGGTTGAATATTCCAGGGAGTGGGTTCAAACAAATTCAACATGGTTGCCTCACCTTGACACAACTCCTGCCGGATGGCCGACACAGAATTACCGATATTCACAAATTCAGAAACAGCAAGAAAAACAAGCTTGACTTTCCTGGTTTCATTTAGTGAACCTATTTCTTGTCATGTAGATTTTTGAGCTCCTTTTAATGGACGATGGATACAATTCAAGATGACTCTGCCTGCATCTCGTTTCTGGTTGTTATTGGCTAGTTTTGCCTTTTGAGTTCAATTGGTTGTTCTATTTAAGCAACAAAATAGTCCTTTGTCTTTTCTGCTAGAAATCCAAAAACACATATGCCACATTTGGAGCCACTAGAAGCAATTTTGAACAGGTTAACTACAATGTCCAATGGGCTGTGAAAAGCCCTGGAGAATGGAACAAAACGCTATCCACAAAGCACCACTATCTCAGCTTTTGCATTTGGGTGTATCCGTGGGGGCTGGCAGGAGAATTGTGATGGCTGAACGTCTCGAGCAAGTTCAGCAGAGATTGCGAAGCTCATGTCTGGATTCCGAGCTCATGTAAAAAATTCATCCCATTTAATTTCGGTGAGATATTAGGCAAAATGTGCGTTTGGATGCTTATGTAAGGCACCAGCAGCTTGCTGGTTCCTTTGTGGGCTTGGTTTGCCTGCACGAATGTCAGACACACTGGGGAAGCTGCAGATATTATGGTGGAGCAAAGGCAGCAGGGTATTTTGTTGCTAGGGGTTAAGAATTGTATTTGTGTTGTTAAACACGGTTTAATTGGAAAAACTTTATTTTGATATTAGTTGGTTTAGTTTGGGAGCTAGCTTTCTTTAACAAACCACTAAGTTTTGTGAAGCAGTTTCTTGTTGTTGTTGGAGAAACCTTTTGTCAAGCAAACATTTTGTTAGGGAAAAAAACCTTGTCAGTCTAGTTTTGTACTGAGGCAAAGCTTCTATTGTCGTGTTTTTGTTCTGTGAGGTCAAACTTTGTTGTTTTGTTTTGCGGTGCTCTGAATTATTTTAGCATACCTTTAATGTATGCTTGTTAGCTGTAAGTAAAACTGATCTGATCATATTTGTTGCACCTTTTTAGGTCTGGCTGGAACAAGATTTGCCCTCTGCCAGAAAGAGCTAGTGAAGACCCATAAAAGGGAGGGGCTCTGTTGTCAGTCAGATGCTCAGCCTAGTGTCTACTGCACACACCTCTGTCACAGCGGGGGCCACTTTGTAAAAGCAGGTTAATCTGTTTAAGGTGGTGCAAGGTTTGCTGAAAGTGGCTTTAACAAGCTAAAGTGTTGTTTTCGTGTAGCCGAGTACCTTGATGAGTTTTTTCTCTTTTGCTGGTAATGGAACTGTTTTCACTGGGGAGAGATTTGTTGAATGATGCTTTTAAGCACATGTTTTGTTTCTATGCTGTTTGTACAGTCCAGTAAAATCTGTGGTTAATAGGTAGTGGTGCACAGTTTGACATAGTAATGCATTGCTAAACACTGACATATATGTTATGTGACCTCATCATATAAAACAATAATTCCCTCCATCCATAACATGATACAACAAATCAAGTCAAGGAGCATAATTGCAACATGGAGAAGAAACACTCAACTCCCCAATAAATGAGTAATACCTGCATTCTGGACGCATATTATCCGCCATTTTGTAGAGGCCTTGTCTACTGTGCAAACTGGTAATGGACTTGTAAAATGTTGCCTGTTAGAGCTCCTTGAGCCTACCCTCCCTAGTGCATTGCTATTTTTTCCACCTATGTACGTCATTTACATGTGATTTTATTGTTTTGTTAAGTGGTTGAATGTTGCTTTAATGTGCTCAGGTTTTGCTTTAATGCTGCCTGGTAGGTTGTATACGAATTGTTCGTTTTACAACTTTTCGAATTACAATTGACCTTTTCACAATTGACCAAATTGTGAAGGTCAATTGTAACATATATGTGGGGGGAAACCCTCCCACAACTCCCCACCCAACGCCAAACCCCCCAAAACCCATATATATATATATACGGTCAATTGTGGAAAGGTCAATTGTGACCCTTTAAATTCGGTCAATTGTTCATCCGAACAATTGGAAACGAACAATTTGGTTAATACCGCCTGGTACACTGATTATTTTCAACTTTGAGTTGCTAGTAGAACTGCTCACTGGGGAGAGGTTTGTTGAATGATGGTTGTAAGTGCATATTTGTTTTCCATGCTGCTTGTACCAATACGCGCCACACGTGGTTAACAGATGACTCTGTGCAGTCTGGCACAATATAAACATGACGCACCCTTTTGTGACAAAACAAATGATGCAACAGGGCCCTACCTCCATCCAGGGCAAAACAGCTGACTATGTTAAACTGGGAGAGAAGCATCACAAAGAAGTATGCAATCTCCCTGAAAAATAAGCAAAATGGCTTGTGATGGCATAGGATAAGCCATTTTGTAGAAAACTGTGATTCTGTGTAAGTTGGGGCTAGATTTGTAGACTGTTTCCTGCAAGAGCTCCTTTAGTCTACACTGCCTGGTGCATTAGTGCATTGATATTTTCTCTGCTTATTTGCTGCATTTTTATGTTCTTTCATTCCTTTGCAAATGGTGCAAAATGCTCCATGATTCATGGCTAAACGCACAGAAATATTTGGAGAGGGGGCACCTATTCTGGTATGTGTATATGCCACCAACGTATTGTGCGATACTGTGGAGCCTGGCACTATCACTCGGTGTAGCAGAATGCACCAGTACAAGCATTAGATGTACATGGATGCAGTACTGATGCCCATTCGTTGGTTGCACTATGCAATCCGGCACTAACGAGTGACTACAGTAGTCCACTGCCACACATGTTATTAGGTGGCAGTGTACCGTCTGATACGAGTATTGTAACCGCGGACACGCTACCCTACTGTCTGCCTTTTTGAAGGGAAACACAGGGCTATGATTCTGTGCTTCTTCATTTTTCACAGGAATTTGCAGTGACTTGATATTTTTCAAAATATGTGCTGCATTCATATCTTTTCTCTTCAGTGTTTTGTACAGACGTCAGGCAGCTTCACGATGCATGACTAAACACTGGCAAATATGTGTTCACCCCACCCCTACCACAAGCTAGAACTTGGTAATGTTTAAGAAGCAGACCTGCAAACGAGAGGACAATCAGGAATTCTACCTGAAAAATAATCCAAAATGGCTTCCTTGAATGCAGAACATCAGCCACTTTCTGGGAGCCAGAGAGAGTGTGTACATTGGGGGTAGAGCTAAATAACTGAAGAATGCTGCTTGTGTCGAAGCCAGGTCATCGTTCTTACCCCGAAGCACTCCACTCTGATCACCCCATCATTAGAATCCTCTTCACCGGATCCCGCCCACCCGCTATCTCTATTGTGCAGCCCCCCTCCCGCACCCCGTCACGACCGTATCGGATTCACCCTAAGAAACCTGTGTTCATGGGCCGAGTTTTCAGGAGAGAGATACAGGACAGGGCAGAGGTACTCTGCTGGTTTGCATTTCTCTCTATCTGTATAGAAATAATACCGGACTTTGTTGTGGCACCCTTCGTAATCGTATTCGATTTATTAAATGAGTTTCCACACTTGTAAGAGCTCTTTTAGGTCACCTGGTAGTGTATTGTTTTCCCCCTCTGTGCTGCATTTATGTCTATTCTAATTATTTTATGAAGGGAACAGACTACTTCATGATGCATGACTTACCTGAGACAACTATTTGGTGTGGCGGCCATTTTGATATGCATGGCATTGGGCCGTACTGCAAAGCCAGGCACCAACAATTGGTGTGAATGACCTATCACAGGCTTCAATGTAAGCATTGTGCGGTTGGGCACCAACATTGGATGTACACCCTTGCAATGCTGTAGGATGTTAATTAGCATCAGTATGCAATCTGACACTCACACATGCCTATAGTAGTTGGGTAGCACACACGGTTACTAGATGGTGCTGCATAGTCTCACACAAGTAATGTACCTGCAGACAAGCTACACTTGAGCCATTTATATCCAGCTGAGACGTAGAGCTATGCATCTCTGCTTCTATGAATTTCACCACAGCAGCCGAGATAGTTCACTCCCGCAGAATTCAAATAGGCAGCCCTGTGCACTTGAGCTCCAGCGTTGGATGTATCCGAGTGAACTACCATCATCTGTTAATAGGTTGCGCTGTGCAGTCTGACATAGATATTGATAGTGCATCCAAACCAAAATTGTGCATCTCTTTGACATTGTGAAACATTGGTTTGTGAATCTATACAACCT
This sequence comes from Ambystoma mexicanum, assembly GCF_040938575.1. NCBI lineage: Eukaryota > Metazoa > Chordata > Amphibia > Caudata > Ambystomatidae > Ambystoma > Ambystoma mexicanum. The sequence goes on from NC_090932.1 coordinate 800,589,426, forward strand.
TATTTGTCACAGGCTTTTGCCCCAGCCTGGCTGCAGATGTATTAATTGGCTAGTTATGTAATTGATGTCCTTGTTTTGTTGCATAAGAACAGTTTTAATAAGCACTTATACATGTGTCCTACATCTTTATTGTTAACAGACACACAATTCTTATTCTATTTGTTACTGTTCATTCATCAGTGATGTTACTCAAGGGTTTATGCACATGCAATGGTCAGTACACCCACATTTCTGTCAGACACGCAAACGTCAACACTTTCACTTGTGCTCCTGGACATATTTGCCCAAGGGACTCTAGCATTGATAGACAGAGAGCTGTGGCATAGGCTGCACAAGCATTTTGAGGGGGCAAGTAAAACCTAGGGCATTTGCTACAAACCCCAAAACAAACTGCTATATTTCTGTTTGTGTTCACGGCACTATGCACATTTACTGGGGAAATACACAGTATGCCAATATTGCCAACATCATTAATCTTTGTATTGATGTTCATAAACGTAGAGCTCAATCTGCAATAACAATTCAAGACACGTTTCATTCCCGCTGCTAGTCCTTCTACTCATGACAGCACAGTCACCATTCTAGGCCATCATTACGTGTAAGGGACATGTAAGGATATTGCCACCTTCCTTGCTATCCAGAAAATTAGCAACAGAGAGATTCTTACCTCTCAGTTCAAAAGAGAAACATAAAAGACAATTGTGGGAAGGTCAGTTTGCAAACTTCTTCCTGGGTCGTGATCACTGATATATTGGATATGTGCTAATTGGCAGGGCACAAGATGGATAGCCTTTGCATGCCAATTTCTTCAGAAGCTGATTTCAACTCTTGTGGTTTACCCTTTTCTTTGGGACAGCAGTTGATTGAAGAAAACCATTTGAGCCCCTTTGCCCTTCATACTCTGCTCAGGAAAGTGAGGGGGATACGTCCCGTTCTCCACACTCAGGAGTATGCGGAGATTAGCTCACCTCCATCTGCTCTGGTTCCAGTGCCCCCGCGTCAATGTCATTTGAGAAAGCCAGGAAGGAAATGTATGCAATTAAAATAGACTGACTCTTGAAAGAGATCAGATGTATGTTGTATTCAAATCAAATTCTCGATAGTGGGGTACCACACTGGCTGTTCCATTCACAACCCTTTAAGCAGAGGGAGTCCTTGAAGTCATGGTTGGTCAGTAAAGTTCAACTGATTTTTAGAAACGAAATTTGTAAAGCCAAAGATATTGTCTTTGCCAGTTTTTGTTTTTGTTTTGTTGTCTGGTGTATTTATTTATCTTGTGTTTTTTTATTGATTTTTTTGAGGGGGTCATAGGTGAATTTGGAACTATTGAAGATGGGGAGGTTTATGGAACATTCTCATACTGGTGGGGCCTGCAATCTGCCCCTCCACCAGCAGATGCTGCCGCTACTGGAGTTGTTGGCGTGGCAAGTAGTGGCACTGGCAATGTGAGTGATGGTGAAAACGATGTTGAGGAGGAGCATGAAAGAGGCCGATTAGAGAGTGGTGGCTGAGCCGCGAAGGAGCCTGAGAGTTTTGTGCTGTCACTACTACAGTGTCAGGAGGAGGAGACACTAAGCCCAATAAGGGTGCAAGGCATACCCAGGATTACCACTGGAAGACAAATGGCCCTCTTTGCCATGATCCAGTTTAGCCTGGGATTATCTTGAATTCTTTGAGGCTGTTTCAGCAGCCGGGGCTGTAGGGATGAAGTGCACCTAGCTCCAGGCGGCGGCCAGGAGAAGTAAGGTCACTGCCACGCATTGGTCGATGTGTATGAAAAGTAGTAGTGGCACTATGTTCCCTGCTGGGCTGCCCCCACTGTCCACAAACCCCATCACCACACCCCCTCCCACGTACAATTCAAACCCCACAAACAAAGGTACCTTCAAAGGTAACTTCCCGCTACACTTTTATTTTAAAACAAACCCATTCCCGGAATGATTTCTTTTTTAAATTGTTTATAGTCAAAATGTCAAAAACAAAAAAGTCGAAAACAATGTTGAAAAAAAAAATTTCGAATGTTTTTTAAAAAAATGTTTAATGGGGGGGTTCCCCTATCCCCCGTTTATTTTTTATAGCTAAACCCCAAAAAACATATAAATAAAAAAAACACATTTGTTTTTTTTTCGACATATTTTTTTTCAATATTATTGTTTTCAACTTTTTGCAGTCGACATTATGACTGCACACCTTTTAAAATAAAAGTATAGGAACAGTAAAACTTAATTTAAAAAAACTAGAGGAGCACTGCTCCCAACCGGCCCCGGCCACTTTGACCACTGCTGCCACGCCTTCACTGAGCACCACCAACCTCCTGAATCATATATATACCTGGCAAAGGAAATGAATGGCACTTTCTTCCCCCATCTCCTCACACCAATGGGATGCTGTAGTTACAGCCAGTGGGTGGGCTCATCATTAGTTGGGGAGAATTGTTTCAGGCGACAAGGTTAGTTATTGTGCAGCACCATTCTTTGAAGAACTCCACTCCCCTTTACCACAAATACATTTGAAAATGCGGGCCGTGTTGTTGCGATGGCACTGGAAGTAAGAGGTACTGCTAATACTTTTCATTCTTATCCCCAAGGAAAGGGGCTGTTTATGTTTTTTGTTTGTTTTTCTCCTTCTCTTCAGAGAAAAATAATCAAAAACATAAAATGCTAAAACTAAAATAACAAATGAAAACAGAAAATAAACCAAATTAAGACATATCAAATTTTTTTTGCCTTAACGGCTATGTATGCCCCCGGACAAGTGGGCAATAGCTGTTCCTCAGGACTCCGTCCAGGGTGCAAATAGTCGAAGAATAATGTTTTGGGCAGATTTGCTCTGTGCGTCTTGCAAGTGCCTAATCACCCGTTAACAAAAAAAAGATAAGAAAGAAAAAAGACATTGGGCCTCATTACGAGTCCGGCAGTAACCGAGGCGGTAAAACCGCCTGGTTACCGCCGGACTCGTATTACTCGTATTACTATTCCGCCTCCATGACTCCCGGAAATACCAGGGCATTACGACCCTGGTGTCCCGGGAATTCCGGAAGCGGAATTCGGTAAATCCCCATTCACATTGAGTCCCAATGGGGACTCAATGGGAAAGGGCAAGTGGAAACACCGGCACCATCCTGGCGGGAACATCACCTCCCGCCTGCAGGACTCGGGATCGGGCGGTCTGGAATTAACAGTGGCGGCGGGTTTACCGCCACTGTTAATTCCGGACCGCCCGACCTGTAATGAGGCCCGTTGTCCCTTGTCTATGTCCATACCTTGGCATAAAGCGAGGCAACGCAGACGAGAGGAAGCGGCCCGTGGTGAACAGGAAAGTTGGGAGTGTTGGGGCAGGGTTATGGGTTGCTGAAGGTGCTGTGAAGTGGGTGGGGAGTGTTGCGAGGTGGGAAAGAGTAGCCGGCACAGGGAAGCCACACCAACCACTGACGCATCCTGGAATGGGGTGTGGGTGGCTGTAAGAATGCGGGAAGTGTGCCCTGACCCTTGGCTGAGCGCCTTTTGGATTGGAATGGATCATATAACACTGAAAACCTTTACAATATCCCTTTCCTGTTTTAGAGAGGTGGCACGCCATTTGCTTGGCGAATGGGCAGACCCTATAAATAGGGACAGTTATATTTCCAAACAAAGCAAACACTAATATGGAATAATTCTAGTTTTGATCAGAGAATAGTTCACCCCAGGATATATGCACCTGCTCGCATTCCTGTTGTGCGAGTGGAAATGTATACAATGGTACATGCATGCTTGTGAGTTTCTGTTGAATCCAGCCATCCCAACGCAAACACTTGCCCCATTCTCTGCTGCAATCAGGTGTTGTTTTGTGTCACACTCTCTGCCATCATTGCCATTATCTGATCACCACCATCACTAACTTCAAAACTATTTTTAAGAGCACGCCCCAAAGACTGTTCCCATCCCAAAAGTAGTAGTAGAGAAATTCAAGTGCTGCATTGTGTATTCAGTTGGGTGCGAGCCAGTGTTATTTGGTCAAGCCACCCACTGCAAAAAAGTGCAAGCAAGCTTGTGATGGAGTAGAAAGTGAAATCCTGCTCACACAAACTCCCAAAGGCGCTAGTTAAGCTATGCTGCATTTCTATGAAATTCATTGCATTTCTTTTGCATGATCTTTATGAAATTAAAAATGGCATAATTTTCTGTTCAGCACTTTCTACAGTCACTGTGCTCAAGTTCTCTTCTCTCGTCCTTCCATTTTAAATGTTCGCCTCCTCACTCTTTTTCGAAGCAAAATGTACAATAATCGTTTGTTAAAAAGACTTAAAGCCCTCTCTACAGTAAAATGTCAAATTTCTCAAGCAACATCAGACCTGCTCCCTGTCTAAATAGTGTACAGTAATGGCAGAAGAGAGCCTCGGAAGCAGACCCCTTATGTAGCCAGGTGAATCGGGATGCCTAAGCTTGGCTTGATAAACTAAACCTCCTAAAAGCGCGGGAGATTCAGCGACTCCTCGTGAAGACAGTGAAAATCTGGGTGATGTGTGGTTCGGCCACATGTATTTGCCCAGGCCAAGCTGTTACCAAGACCATTAAACCACAGACGTTGTAATCTTTTTCTACTCCATCTGAATTTCCTATAAATGGAAAAGAAAAGCAAAAGCTATGGAGTGACTGTTACCAACGATACAAAAAGCAGGAACTGGTGGTTGTTGTGGGTAATGTGTACAGTAATCGTTTATTGGGAATATTTCCTTGAACATGAACACAAATACAGCAGCTGGCGTCGGCCAGCCATCGTAATGGTGTCCATCTCTCCCCACTTCCGAGGAAGTGTTTTTTGTCACCTAAATCAGAAGGGGGTCGGAGTAAACTCATGGGGGAGAGGCACTGTTTCTACGTTTCACTAAACATAGAAACACGTTAGATTGTGTTTGGCAACCTGCGCAGCGCCCTCCCACCTTCTACCCAGACATAAGATTATTAGAGAGTTGTATGCTCTAATTCTTTCTCTGTGACAAGAGCATTCTGCCATGGAGATCCTTACAGTAGAGGGCGCACTTGCTTACCAGCACAAGAAGCCGAAATGAGGCGATAGCTAGTCTCTTATAGGGGGCCCCAGAGGCAACTCAGTGGTGTTTCAACCCAAAAAGGGCAGTTGATAAGCGCGCTGGCTAGGAAATAGAACCAATAGTATTAGCATCTGGTCAAGTGGCACAGCGAGTAGAGCGCTCGCTTTGACATCCGTGCTAGAGCCTGCTAACGCGGGGCCAAACTCAGCCTTTCATCCTTCCGAGGTCGATAAATGAGCACCACACACCAAGCAGCGCTCAGATACCTGAGGGTTTGTAGCGCTATAAAAATGCCAATTTATTATTATTATTATTAAACAGTAACAATGAATTGTTTGAACAGAGGAACTGGAACCACAGGTTTGTTTTATGATGCAACCAGATATGAAACTATTTGAGTCTAATGCATTGGGCTATACAGAATGTAATGATTGTTTCCTCGTTCCTTAATAACCTCTGTCATGGGTTGATGGGATGAACATTCAACCTTTTCCTGCACCATGGATATATCCATCTCTATTTAATGATGGATTAAAAGCTGAAGCATTGAAGAACAGTAGTAACCACTAAAGAAGATCATATGTGAATACAGGCGTGACAAAATGAGTGCTGCTCTGCAGGAGTGCAGGGATGAATAGCAGTTTCTGACTTCCTACCCCTCCACATACTAATAGCAAACCATGAGTGATCTCAATCATAAAGGTGAAACAGTCACAGCATGGATGGTATACTTCCCTCGCATTTTAGGGCAGCATGGGCTGAGGGCAGATTATACTCTTCAAGAGGGATGTGAGCTATCACGCAAGCATCCAAACAACAATAATACTGTGGTATCAAAATAAGAGGACCGTCCACTCATGTTTATATAGAAATAGCTGGATGTAACTAAACTAGATACAAACACACTGATAGAACACAAATAACCCACCCCTGTAAAGGAAGACACAGAATATGCAGACTATGTGATGGAAGGGGCACTATGGACTGAAGACAGGGGGAAACGGGCAGAAATGTCTGAGACAATGTTCAAGTTTGAAGGTTGTCTTTTAAAAGGTAAAGAGGGGTCTTAAATGTCATCCGAGCCTTAGAACCAGGCTAGTGGAACAACGCCACTACAAAGTCCTTTCGGGCTTGTTCACACCGCTCGACAGAGTTGAGACGGGATTTTAGGTGCTTTGTAGTGGATCAATCTGGTCGAGTTGGGTGCTTCCAATGGGTCGGCACAGCATCAAGATGGTTTGAGTTGGGTGCTTCACAGTGGGTTGGGTCAGATTTGAGTGGGGTCAAGTCAGAGCTCATAGCAGATTGAGTCATTGTCAAAATGGGTCACGTCAGATGTCCAAGTGCGTTAAGCTGGCATGGAGACAGTTCGAGCCAGCATCAACATGGGCCAAATCGGATGCTCCTATTGGGTTAGCTCAGCCCAAAAATGTATTGATGCAATGTGAAAAGTGAAGAAGGTCAAAGGCAGCTTCATGGGCCTTGGAGCAGTTCGAAATAACCCAAAAGTGGTTCACTTGACTCAGATGGTGGCTTGAGTCAAGAAACTGTACCCAAAGCTTTTCCTTTGCTCCTGGACTGCTGTGGGACCCTGCCCATGGTCTCAGAGAATATGGCAAGTCCTTCCACTGCTTTCCGATCCAGGGTGGCTGTCATAGAGCACTTGGAGGGGCTGCCGCTTCCTGTAGGTAGAGACCAGGTTACCATTGTTCAGGCAGCAGGCAGGACTTGTCCAAACAGCAGGTCACTTCAAATCGTCCAACGAGGTGAGTGAAGGAAGGTCTTGCACACTCCTTGCAAATGTTTCCCTTTAGCTCTATAGGAGGTGAATTTTGACAGACTGTATCCCAATAATGTATCTTATTCTTGTGATCCAAAGATGATTTAATTAAGGGGATGTCACAACGCCTTATAAAGTCATTTGCAACAGATTATTGCTTCGTTTCAAGCATTCTGTAAGGGTGCAAGCCTGGCTGCTGTGACAAGAGCCTTTGCTGGGTAATATCAGTCCCAGACTGCTTTATCTGCAGGAAATTGGGAGGGTGCACAGGAGTTGTGGTTGACTTAGGAAATTCCAAGATGGTGTTACCCCTCTCCCGGGCATAACTCCCCCTGCTCAGCTCCCTAACACCTCCCCACTCCTCTTTCCTTGTAAAGGTGTCACATATTCTCACCAAAGAACAAAGAGAGCCTCCAGAGGTGGACAAAGCATTCGGTTGTGAGGGGAAACCAGCCATTGACAGTGATATGATATGTAATTTGCAACGCGCCTGTACACAAGTGTTTCTAGGCTCACCAAGACAAGGGAGGGAAGACAGAGGGAGGACAAGACAAACTATCTTACTAGGCCTTGTGTTATTCAGATTGTGCATGTGCGAAATTCAGACCGTGCAAGTGCGAAATGCCCAATACTCTGCCAGCTCCCAGGGTCACTGGGAAGCCAGTTAAATAAAATAACATCAAATCTGTTTTGGTCAATGTAGCTTCTCAAAGGCCACCAAACCAAGTCAGATCTAGCTTTTCACCTTCCACCACGTCTTTGGTAGGTATACTTATATACAGTTCAGATTGCGGACACCCACTGTGAAGGTTAGCCTATGGATGGAACGAATTTAGATTCCACAACATAACATGTGTATTTATAGAGCACATATTCCCACCGAGAGGGGCATCTTGGCGCCATATACCAATAACAGATGTTTACTGTCACCGTAAAGTTTAAACTAATTTTACTTACCACAGAAGGATGATGGGCTGAGTGGAATTAAGAGGGTTCAAACATGTGACCATGTGGTCAACCACATGCCCCTTCAGTGGATGCATTAGTCCACTGAGCCACAGACACAGCTATTCAGGCTGTTTATGAGGAAGGTGCATGTTGCTATGTTGTTGCCATTTTGCCAAATTACATGGCAGTGGCTGGTGTCTAAGTAGAAAGGGCACAGTCAGTGAGGCGTGATTAGCAGAACTCACTTTCTGAGACAGAGTTACCAGCATCATTTTGTGAAACAAAAACCAAAAAAGCTTGGTATTGTCTCCCGCACAGATGGCGTTAGGTTGGACCAAGCCCCCAAACTAATCCTCACCTAGCCACATCCAATCTCCAAAACAGAGCAGTTGTAAGGCATGGGCAAAAGTGGCATGTGGCCTGGGCTCCCCAATTCTAATGGGCTCCAGTTTGGCAATTTAGCATGGCCTTCTGCCAGACGTCAGTGCCTGGCACTAGCAGCCTCCAGCAATGTTTGCAATGCATGTCCTCAGAAATGGCTTCTCTTTCTGTGGAAGCAGCCATCATGTGTGCTCAGATTAGCATTCTGTGACAACAGCGCTGCTGTGCTGATCTCTGAGAGAGGGACTGGCATCCCATATTGTAAACAGTGTATGGTCAATCGGTCATGTTTATTGTCCCACATGCAATGTGCTGGAAAGAGGATTCAAGTCGACCAGCTTTTTGTACAAGAGGGAAAACTGCACCAAAAAGATTGTCTCTGCAGCATTAAATGGGAAATTCGTTTTCAGTTGACAAACAAGATTAAGGGTCAGGGCCGGATTAAAAAAAACATTGGGGTCGAAGGATTGTTTTGGGGGACACAGCAGGAAATCTGTCATTTTAATACTGAGGACATGATTATTTGCCTAGTGGTATTGTCTACAGGATTAAAGCATGGGTTGCATAGCATGAAAGCATGCACAGTGCTGAGGGGAAGCATTGCATATGTTGTTATGGCTGCTGAGGTGAAAAAACCCTTTGCACATGCATGCATTCAACAATCCTGCATCCAGGATTCTTCCCTTAGGAATCAAAAAATAAAATCGACATCCCTGTTTGAGGAATGAAAATGCATATGGGAGAGTAGTAGCACACCCACCACTGATGTCCTCAGGGATAGACATGCGCAGAAGCGTTGATAATGATCCTTTTGGACATTGCACAGGGAGGTCTTGGGGGGGACCAGAAAGTAAGCGCGTCAGTGCACAATCTGATGCCCCCCCTATATATTTCATGCACACGAAGGAATGAAGTAGAGCACGCCTTCACATACAGGAACAATGCTTTTGAGGCACCCCTGTTTATCTCCAAAGTTTTGCTGTTCAAATTGACAAAAGGAGCTTCAAAACCATTGGCAAGAAGGACCCCAAAAATCCACATGATGGATTGGCTTGATTTTATTTTCTGTGTGTCTGTAGTTCATTCGGGGGCTGTTCCACTGAGCTGTGATAGCCATACCGTGGATGGGCCGCTCTCCTTCAAGCAATGTTACAGTGTTTATCTCTGTGGGAGGCTTTTTATTCATAGTGACATGATAGTTTTATTCATATGTTTTGGGTTATAGCGTTTAAGGGGTTTTTTTTGTTTTCTTTTTATTTTCACTTTGTTCAGTTAAAGAATGAGGCTGCCACCACCTCCAGATAAGAGACGCACTGACAGGGACACTTGATTACGCAGTTCAAGGGCCAAGCGGCCTGAGTTTGAGGTTGGAAAGAATTACAGTAATCAGCAGTCCTGTCGTCCAGCTTGGAAACCCAGCATGACAGGCGCTCGAGACGGATGAGCCCAGAGTTTACCGTTTGCTTCTCGAGCTTTCTTAAATATTTCAGCGGATTCAGCCAATCAATACAACTCAGGGTGGCAGGGATCTTTATTCTAAAGCAATCAGGGAGCTTGTGTTGCCGATAAAAGACTCATGGGAGAGTCCTCGACAGACAAGAACAGCGAAAATGGCCTGCAATTTCAGATAACCACCGCATTCTGACGGAAAGAAATAGCTACTGGAAACAGAGGTCTGTTGAAAAGTAGTTACAAAAAATGTAGTGACGGGGGCACGCAAAATGAATAGCTTCAACTTCAAAAATAGGTTATGTACCTTCAAAATGAACAGCTTCGTACATACAAACAGTGCACTTTTAAGAACATAAACTGAAATAAAAAAATAAGGATCAAAAGCAAAAGGTTTGTTGAAGAAAAGCCGTTTATTAAACGATCCATTGAACTTAGATGATCGCAGTGTTTACCTGCAAGAGGTCTTGGCTAGAGGCATGCCTGTCTCCTATGTTCCCCAGGGGTTAAAGCACCTTAAGCACCAGGTGGAAGTGCATTAACACATATACCTCGCTATCCGAAGACAGAACCTAAGAAAATCCGGGGATGGCAAGGCTCATAGAATTCATTTCCACTCACTTTATGTTTCTAAACTGAATAACGAGTTAAAGAGCTGGAGATTTTTATTTTTATCTTGGAGCATGTATTACTCCTTTCAGAGTCAGTCTTAGATCCTTAAAGTAACGTGCAAAGGAAATAGCTGTCCCTGGCTATCATACACCAATCTAGCTCGCTCCTCACCTCTCTCTTTCTTTCTCTTCCTCCCACCTCTTTCTCTCTTCTCTCTCTCTCTTTCTGTCTCACTCCATGTTCCCGTCTCTTCTCTGTTCGTGAGGCTCGCGTTGTCAGGTGCACGTTTGTTAGAGCCTCCTCAGCTGAAGCGCACAGCTGGGCCCCCAGAGTAGAACAAAATACAGATGTATTGAGTGGCAGGGGGGCTGCTTTCTTGCAAAAGCTGGAATTAAAAATAAAAACAGAAATAATTGAATTGTGCTAATATTGTAAATATGACCTTTTTAAAAAATGTACAATGTTCAGTTCTAATGATCACTTCCAGTCATTTTTCAGAGATAATAAGTGAGTAAGCAAGTAAGGAAGGTATAGTGTGGATTGCTCTCCCCAAAAGGCATCGGGCCTCATTACACGGTAGGAGGTAACCATGCCGCTATTAGTCCCTTACTGTATACTGGGTCCGGGTAGGCGGTATGGGGACTTACCGGGTCATTCCGACCCTGGAGGACCTGGTAAGTCTCCATGCCAAATACCAATCCCCATTCCCATTTGAGCCCCCATAGGGTTCAATGGGAATGGGGAAGGAGCAAATAACGGTACCACAATTTGCGGTACCGTTATTAGCTCTGGTCAGACCAGGCGTTAAGGACGGGTCCCGCTGAGGGACCTCGTAGTAGGGCGCTAAGGGATTACCGGCACCGGTGACCTTACCGGTACCGGTAATCCCTTAGCGCCTACCGTGTAATGAGGCCCATCGTGTTGCTCATGCCCTCCAACATTGAGATGTAGGAAAGATCAGAAGGAATAAAAAAAAAAAACATAAGCCATTGGGAAAAAGGAGCATAATAAGGGGTTGTCCATGAAAAGATCGAATAAAAAATAATGAGGCAGAAAATGCTGAATTTATATTATTTGAATGTTCGACTTGAAACGCAAGAATGGACACCGCCCGTGTCCACCCACCATTCCCCCTACCCTAATATATCCCCTTTACCTCACTCCTCATCTATTAATTTGCTAAAAATCGAAAAGTTTAAATAAAAAATGTCAGCATTTTCTGCCTCATTTCTTTTCTTTCAAATGTTTCTGCTGATACCTAATAAGGAGCACGCCTGAGTTGGACAGGTAGCATATTCACAAGATGCGCCACCTAGTCGGAGAAAGAGCGGCCATCTCAACAAAAGGGTCTGAATCGACGTATGTGAAACATCGCCCTGAGAGGCTGATCTGAGTTTCCGAGCAGGTACATAATGCGTAAACATATCTTGAAGAATTTTGGAACGTGGCATGAAAGACCCTGTGCACAAGACGCAGTGACATGGTATGATATGATATGATATGGCATTTATAACTCGCCTATACACAAGTGTTTCAAGGCGCAACGAGGCAAGGGAGAGGAAACAAGGGGAAGACAGAGACAGCGATTCTACTAGGCCAGGTGACATTGAGATTGCACAAGTGCGGGGGATGGGGGAAAGGGGAAAAGTGCACGGGGGAAGGGGTGGGGCAGTGCAGGACATAGGGTAACAGTAAATAAATGAAGACCATAAATAAAAATCCAGCCAGCTGGTATCAAGTGCAAGGGTAAGAGCAGACATCAGGTGTCAGGTGCTAGTAGGGGCTGCAGGGATACAGAAACAGTCCCTGAGTGCAAGGGGTACCAGGGGGAGAGTGCAGGTGTGCAACTGGGGGGGGGGACCTTGGAGGAGGGACCTGGGCCCGAAATTAGAGGGTAGCCAGGTAAACCAGTGCAGTTTCAGATTCAGCCAGGAGATCAGCAGGGGAGAGCAGGAGAGAAAGCAGAAGCAAAGAGGAAGGTCTTGAGGTGCTTCCGGAACCGGAGATGGTTCTCCTCAAGTTTCAGAGAGGCAAGGTGGCTGTTCCAGAGGGATGCCCCAGCAGAAGAAAGAGATCTACCACCAACCCGCTGCTTGAAGAAGCGACTAACCCTGAGGGAGTTGGAGGGGGGTGAGTGAAGAGCTCGTGAAGGAAGATATTTAGGAAGAGAGTGTTGAAGGTATTAAGGTCCTAGGCCCCAGAAGGCCTTGTGGACAATGCAGAGGGTTTTCAATTTAATCCTCACCGCCACTGGGAGCAAGTGCAGAGATTTCAGTCCCGGAGAGATAAGATCCCTGGGCTTCAGGCCAAGGACAAGTCTTGTAGTCCTGTTTTGGATGAATTGCAGAGGGTGGAGATTAGAGGCAGGCAGATTTAGAAAGAGACTGTTGCAGTAGTCCAGCCAAGATAGAACCAGAGCTCTGGATACAGCGAGCTTCTGGGGGAAGGAGAGGAAATTAAGAAAACCTCTGAGGAAGTGCAGCTGGTAGTGTGACTTCTTAGAGACGACAGAGATGTGAGGAGAGAAGGAAAGTGTGGAGTTGAAGATGATCCCGAGGTTTTTAGCCTCACAGGTGGGAGAAGGAAAAGGGCCAAGAGAGGCTGGCCAGAGAGTGACAGGAAAGGAGGAAGCAGGTGTGCTAATGAGGAGAATCTCTGTCTTACTGGTGTTAAGGCAGAGATCATTGGTGGTACACCACTCCTGGATGGCGGACAGCCAGTCCGAAATGAGAGAAGGAGGATAAAGGGATCCTGAAAATGAGCTGAGTGTCATCTGCATAGCACTGAGAGTTGGGACAGAGAGCGGCTATGTGGTGGGCAAGAAGTGCCAGGTATTGGTTGAACAGCCAGGGAGAGAGGTTAGACCCATGGGGAACACCACAGGTAGAGATAGAGATAGAGGGGAGGAATGACCCAAGTTGGACCTGGGAGTGTCGATCGGAGAGGAATGAAGTCAGCCAAGCCAAGGCCTGATCGGTGATACCCTGGTTATCATGGAGACAGTTGAGCAGGATGGCATGGGTGACCGTGTCAAAGGCAGAGGAGAGATCAAGTAAGATGAGGACACAGTGGGTGTTGGAATCGAGGTTGGAGAGCAGGTCTTCACAGATGTTCAGGAGTGCAGTTTCCATGCTCCTGGCAGCTCTGAAGCCAGACCGATGGTCATGGAGACAGCCAACAGATGCAGAGTGGAGATTAAGCTTAGAGATGGCCAGCTTTTCCAGGAGGTTGCCAACGAAAGGAGTGATGGAGATTGGACGACAGTTGGCCGGGCAGGAAGGGTCAGCAGAGGGTTTCTTAAGAAGAGGGTGCACAAGGGAGTGCTTCAGGGGGAGGGGAAGACTCCAGTGGGGAAGGAATGGTTACAGAAATCAGCCAGAGTAGGAGCCACAATGTCAATATGGTCCAAGATGGTTTTGGAGGAACAGGGGTGAACCTGTTTTGACAAGACTTTCATAGATCAAACTTGTCTAGAAACCTTGTCAGTGACTTCTGAGATAACAGGTGGACAAGGGCCCATGGAGGTGGGCCAACAATTGGATTTGCAGATTTCTTTAGTAGCAGCATGTGAGGTCATCCAAGTACAATAGCCTCCATCAGTTTTGCAGGATGGGAAATTAGACACAATTTAGCTGGTTTGCCGAGGTACAAGGTATGCTTTTTCAGGCGGGGAACCACCACATCCGATTTAAGATGGTCAGGAACTATCCCAGAAAAAAATGAAAAGTTAATTGTGGCACAGAGAGCCATTGCCATTGCGGTTCTAAGTTCCTTGAAAATGTGAGGGGGCATAAACTGTGAGGATAGTCCATAGGCCTACAAAAGGCCATAACATCTAGGAGATTCAATTCAGAAATAGTCTGAAGGAGAAGCCAATGTTAGTTCATCGTGAACCTTGTGGATTTTTTCAGAGAAATAAGTGGTCCTACTTTTGCATGATTGGTGATCTGGAAGTATAGTGCAAGCAAGTGACATAGGGTGGCAAAGCCCATGAAAGTTCCTGAGAAATATTATGTCTGTAGAAATTACAATCCAACTAATATAGTGTTTTGCTATTCTTTTCTTTTAATGTATTAATTTGGTTGAAAATGTCAACCTTTCAATCACAATTTTTAAAATATACAGTTTGACAATGGTACAATATTAGAAGATATCAACATAATATAGATTTCAGAAAAAAATTACATCAGAAAGTTACATCAAATGTTACATAAAAAAACTCAACACATAACTAAAAAGTATACCAAATTCTCCCAATCAATACACTATCTGAAGCCTCATCCATATTTAATCCACAGAGACACTTAGTAAATTTTTTAAGAACAGCCGAAAATTCATCACTGCTAAATTTAACGAAACATATTACCAATTAAAAATCCTAGCCCACATTTCATCTGCAGGTAACAGTTTAAAATCTGCAAAGAATTTCTAAAAAAATAACCTCCTCTGTATTAAAAGTTTTGGACAATTTACTAAAATATGTTTTAGTGTCCCTGCTTCCTTTACATTTTGGCAGAATTTGCAGGATTTCTGTTCGGTCGACCATTGTAAACAAGTACCTTCTACTTCCTTAGTCACAGATTAAATTGAAACCTTACAAATAAATTGCAGTACATTTGATCAGGACATTTCTGGAGATATATAGTTGTTTGATGCAAAGATTTAATTTTAAAAAACTCCCCCTTTAAACAACTTGTATTGGTTACAATCTTCCCAAGTCTTCCTCCAATCATAAGACCATAATTGAATTTTTGCTCGGTCAGGATTAAGCAACAGTAAGTCTACATCATTGTCTGCCAAAACATCAGTTTAAAAAATAAGGGTGCCCAATCAGTCACAGGTCCTTCAGGCTAAATATGTCAAACAACAAAATAGTGGATCTTGGCACAATGAGATAAGAACCTTTCTTCATATAGACAGCATAAATCTTGTCAGCATCAAAAAAAATATTTATTTTTATACAATTTAGCAGTACATGTTCAAACACCATGGCCCTCATTACGACCCTGGCGGAAATCGAAAAACGATGGCGGAAATGCAATACCGCCATCGAATAGCGCTCGGTGCGACTACGACCCGTCACCGCAAAGTACGATGCCATCAGCGACACCGTAGTGAACGCTAACGCTAACTGCACCAAGTACGCGCGCGCGCGCCATGCCAAACCGTAAATACCACCATGGCGCAAGGGTACTCGAATTCCGACCCTAGCGGACATGTACCTAACGCCATCAAGCACGGCGGAAAGTACCAATCCGCCATGGTGAAAAGTACGGCATCGCGAATCAACCGTAAACGGCCCCACTGAGTGCCTGCACACCGCTCCCTGCCCACAAAGTACAACTCCCCGTAGGTGCAATGAAGTCACAAATGCAACCAGTGAAATGTACAAGTCACCCATGCATGCCAACGAACAAAAGAGTCACAAGAGGGGCCAATGGGAGCTGCAGGGCACAGATGGCACGAATACAGAAGCCATTCCAATGGACATGACCACAGTTCCCCCCCCGAAACGCACGCAAACACAGGCACCTGTGACCAGCAAGATTCCGAAAATCGCATCAGTCCACCAGTCCACCTGGCTGACCGGCATCTGTCACACAAAACCCAAACCCCCGCCCCTGAGCATGACAACATTAAAACTGCCATATTGGCAGCCCCCCATCCCTGACCTCACTGGTCTTCGCAGGCAAACGCGCCCAGCACAGTACCACGCAACTAAACTCCGAATCTGGAACCCAATGCAGATCTCCTCACAATACATCGCTCCCCAAACAGGAATATGCCACATCACTCTCAAAGAAGAACGCAACACGGCCCATATCAGAATAGAAATTTAATGCACAACAAAATCACCAAGGCCATACAGCCATTAGGCCATGAACTCCAGAACACATTACACCATTGTGGGCTGCATCCGCAAGAAATGACTAGCTACTACTTGTGTGACGCCCTGTTCCATCATGGTACACAGAGCCACATTCACGTACGAAAAGGCAACATGGAAGCGCACAGAACCGCAGGGCCGTCCCAATGGGGAGGCACTAGTCCAGCTGAAAGGCCGAAATGTTGCTCCGAGCCACTAGTACTGCGTAAGGGCATGTGGCCCATTGGCGATCGTCCCATAAGATCGTGATGCTGCTCCACTGATTAACACGAAGCAGCAGGTGTCGGGAGTAGAAGCCATCTGCAGGAGTGGCATACAGATGGCAGTGGCAAAAGGGGAGGAGATACCTGTCAACCAAAAGAAAAGAAAAAGAACAGAATGGCCATCAGAACTACATTCGAACAACTCACTTCAATGATCACACTAAGTCCACAGCCATATGCATGCTAGCCCACTCCAAAGGATCATCACCACCCCAAAACCACTTGCGACTCATAACCATCTATATCGAGGCGTAAACACCATCACAAACGAGTGTACCTGTGCATGCGTCTGTCACAACAGAATGCATCAGATGGGAATGTTAACGTGCATGGACACAAGTGTCTGAAGGCGCGTCGAGAAAGGGAGGGCTCAACAAGGCCAGAGAGACGATGGTCCCACTATGGCAGCCCTGCATCACATAGCGCAGGGGAGGCGGATAGATTCCAAGAAGCCCTGTACATGGCAAACTCCGTATCAAATAATCTGCCCATGCATCCATTCATCATTCCCTCATCCCGGTATGAAAACGCCTGAATATTTACTCACATGACATTAGAAATATCCATTGAGTCTGTGCGTCATGCAGCCTGCTAAATCCACAGTGCCCCAGCCCGTAATTCCAGTGTTGTGAAGTAACATGTATTTGGGAACGACCGGCCTCATCGCCCACGTCGCTATTGCGCATCCCAAAACATTCATATCAATCATTGCACCCTCGCCATGGCCCCTGTCCCAAGGACATTGAACAATTGAACGTTATATTTGCAGCCAGACCTGTGGGCATCTCCTCGCCGCTAGCTGACAACCGAAAGCGCCGCCCTGCGAATTCCACATTTGCAACATCACGTCGGAAAGGCATCTGTGGCCGTTTGAAATCACAAATTAATTCATCCAGTGCGGCTGTGTGTGAAAATGGCAACTGCCTTCACCCACAAATGGGACGCCCCGCCCGTCGGTGCAACTCGGTACAGTGATGCATGAGGGCCCACCGTTACTCGAGTACTACGTTCCACTGACCCTTCACAAGTCTGTTCTCGACTGCAAAGATTGTATGTGAAGCAATGGGACCATAGCAGAATGTACATATCAACAAATGTTACACGGCCATCGGGTACAAATACATGCCATTACTCGGATTGCAGCGTTGTGTGCGGGACGTGCTCGGCCAAAGGGGAGAGCAGCTTGCACAGGTGGAATGAATCACCACAGGTGGAGGCCATACAGCCTGAAAACACATAAATTGCACACCCAGTCTCCTCCCACACCCACTCCGAAATGCTACCGGCAGGACTCGCGATGTTGGCCATGGGGGACCTGATAGCACTGCAAGTACTCCAACTTCAAGAAGAAGACGAACGCCAACCACTACAACAACCGGCCGCACGGAGGAGACGCAGGAGGAGGAGGAGGAGGGCAAGGCAGGGCCAGCAAGGGCCGCCAGCACAGCCACTACCACCACGCAGGCAGCCCGCAATCCCACGCCTCCGAGCACATCCGTTCAACCTCACTGCTGAGCAGATCCACACCCTCTACCGTTTGGACCGGGACACCATAACCGCCATTGTGGACATGACACAGGCTGACCTTGTCAGCATGATAGATAGCCCAACCGCCATCCCACCCCTACTGAAGGTGGTGTCTGTACTCCACTTCCTGGCCACAGGCACCTACCAGCACACAGTCGGACAGTTGCATGGCATTTCACAGCCACTGTTCTCACGGACACTATTGCAAGTGCTCGATGCCCTCCTGCAGCACGCAGACGACTACATCTCCCTACCACGCTCGGAGCAGGAAATTACCAACACAAAAGTGGGATTCCATGCACTTGCCGGCATACCGGGTTGCATTGGTGCCATCGACTGCACCCATGTGGAATTGGTCGTCCCACATGCCATGGAGGCCCAGTACCGCAACCGGAAACAATTTCATTCCCTGAATGTACAAATGGTGTGTGACTCCAACAGGATCATTACACATTGTTGTGCCCGTTTCCCTGGATCAACCCATGATTCAATGGTCTTGAGGAACTCTACAATACCACGCTACATGGAGCGACACGCAGGGAACAGATCCTGGCTACTCGGTGAGTCTCATTACATGCATGATAATGTGGGGTATGTGATTCGGCAATGACCTGGCAGGAAGGGGAGGGGGGGGTGCGTACGTAGCAATGGCATTCCTCATAATCCGTTTATCGTCCACATACAGGTGATGCTGGATATCCACTGAAGAGATGGCTCCTCACACCAGTCCGGAACCCACGGGACCAGCACGAGGAGGACTACAACCATGCCCACTCACGTACCCGTGTAGTCATTGAACAGGCATTCGGCCTACTGAAGGGTCGTTTCCGCTGCCTCAGCAGGTCTGGCGGGGCACTCCTGTACCGCCATGAGAAGGTTGCAAAGATGGTCATGGCATGTGTCATGCTACACAACATGTGCGTACGTAGAAATGTGCCCATGCCCCCTGACGCAGAACTGCAAGCACCTGAAGATGGTCATGATGAGGGTGGGGATGTGGCAGCACCTCAAGGAGTCCCCGAGACACAGGCGGGCCGTGACATTCGTCAGCATATCATAGATGCATGCTTCTAGCACTCACGCCTGGTGGCTGATACATGGACACGGTACTCGTGGCACTGTGTGTGTCTGGGACATGCACAATATGGACTGTACGCCTTTGATGGCCTAGTACACAAAGATCATTGTCCACACATCTCATTGGTTGATCGTGCACTGTTTATGGCATATGTGATATCATATTGAACACCCTATCGACCCGCCACCCAAGTGAGCCCAACACACCCCCTCCACCCTCCTGCCTCCCCCCCGAACACCAGTGTCCAAAGATGCTCATTGTCAGTGGGCTGTCGCTATTGCAAGCCCCCTCTCTGGGTATCAGGGGCACCCCTGGCTGTGGAGCGCAGGTTCCTCCCAGATCTACGTTGGGGGCTGCCCTGGACGGAACTTGCGACGGATGACGTCTCTGCCTGCTCACGTCCATGCATGTCCCTGAGTGTTTGTGAGAGCTCAGTGAGCACACGGCGCACTGCGACAAGTTCGGCACATACGTCTTTGGACGTCGCATGCAGTTCCCCCCTCAGGCTCTCGGTGCTTCTCTCCATTTGGACTCTCAGGCTCTCGGTGCTACTCTCCATTTGTGCCCTTAGTGTCTCGGTGCTTCTCTCCATTTCTGCCCTAAGTGTCTCGGTTGATGTTTCTATGTCTGCCTTAGTGCCCCCACACTCATCGGCATGGTCCTTGAGGAGCGTGGCCAGTTGCTGCTGTTGCAGGATTAACTGGTCGAGGGACTGTTGCCTCTGCTGGGCCATGGCCATTTGCGGGGGTGTCACAGAGGGGCTGTTGTCCTCATGTTGCCTTGCCACAGGGCTTGGGGGGGATGGCCAGTCGTCGTCTTGTGGGTGCCCCTGCGTGGTATCCTCATGTTGTACGGGATGGGACAGACAGGGGGATTGGGACAGGTCATGGATGGATCTGACTTCGACATCCCCGTTTTCTGTGTCGGAGCATGCTGCCATCAATGGGGTGTCACCTATGGTGCTGCTGCCACCAGAGGCAGTGCCTTCTGTGGCATCCGTTGGGGGGACCTGTGGTGGTGTGGCCATGCTGGCTGCTGGGGTGCCTGTTGATGTTCCCTCCTCTGTGCTGCCACCTGATTTGTGCTGCTGCCGTGTCTTGATCCGTGCACCTGAGGTGGAGGGTCTTTGGCCGTTGGTCTTGGCCCTCTTTGCAGGTGTGCTGGTAGGGGTGTCCTGGAGCTCGTCGTTTGGATCGGACCCTGTGGTGGAGTAAAGGAGGGCGAGCATTATTAATGGGTCTGTGGGAATTGGAATGGCAATGTATCACATGCATTGGGGTGGTACCTGGGGGTGATTTGGGTCGGGGCCTTGGAGGTGGTTTCATTTGTGTGTGGAGTGAGGGTGCAGTTGTTTGGCAGCCTGCAGTTAGGGTGTGCCTGCTGCGCGTGTAGTGGGTGTTTTAGGGGTTTTTAATTATTTATGTATTTATTGTGGTTTTAATGTGCGCTATCAGGCCGATGTGTGTGGACGTACTCCTGGACATGTGTTTCTGTTGCACTATGTGGACACATGGTACTTAGGATGATTGGACATTGTGGTTTTAGCATTGTTTTATTTGGGACACCTACCTGATTCTTCGGATGTCTGCACTCCTTTCTCCATCCCTCCGACTCCCTCGATGCTCTCCATTCCGATGGTGGAGGCACAGATTTCTTCCCAGGGGGTCAACTTGATGGGTGATTCAGGACCTCCCCCGGTGGCTGTGGCAATGTTGCGGTTGGCAGATAGTATGCTGCGGACGCGTATCCGCAGGTCGTCCCATCGCTTTCTGATTGCTGTGGGTTGCGGGGTGCGGTCCCCACAGCACTTACCCGCTGTGCCACCAGAGCCCATATGGCCTTCTTGTTCGCAAGTGCCGTCCTGGTCATTTGCGTGGAGAAGACGACGGCAGCATTCTCCTGGAGGGTCTCTGTTAGCACGGTGAGTTCCTCACGGGAGAAGTGGACCTGCCGCTTGCGGTCGCACGCTTTCTTCGCTACTTTTCCCATTTTTCTTGGTTTCGCTAGGGTGGATGACGGGTTGGGGTGTGTCGCAGGGTAGTGTTTTTAGTGGTTGTGTGGTTTTAGTGGTTTTATAGGTGTACGGCGGGATGTTTCCCGTTCCGGGCCCATGTTTTTACTTCCGTTTCCGTATATTTACGGTCACCGTACTTTCCGGTTGGCGCTCACTGCGGTGTCCGCTAAGAGGGGTGGCGGTATTGCACCTAGGGCGCCGTACGGCGGCGGTGTGGGCCGTTTTGGGGTCGTTTCCGCCATCGCGGACTTTGCACTTCCGCCATGGCGTGGTGCTCGTGCCCGATGGGTCGGAATGGGCCGGACTTTGCTCCGTCGTGCAATGGCGGAAACGCTATTTACGCTGTGGCGTTCCGGTCAGTCACTTTCCGCCAGGGTCGTAATGAGGGCCCATGTCTTTTTGATGCAAAAAATTATTTACGACATCTACATCCATACACCACCATTCATTATGTTATTCATTCATACTCTCACTAATATGCATTTCCTTCTATGACCAGGATTATTCATAAACCCACAAATACTCACAACATTACATAAATCAAAAACACCTAACTAACTTCTCAATGAGTGTTTATATAAAGATCAAATAGCAAATCGGTTATTCAATACAGCTTGACCTATGTTTTGGTTGTCAGAATGGGCTACCAATTCAGTCACAAATTTGTGCAACCTTCTCCAGGAAGTGGGTGGTGGAAATTACATGATGGATCTTTGGAGCATGCGTTGAACACATGAGTACCCTACCTTGAACTTTGAATCAGGTAAGGCTGTGCTTCAAACGATCAGGGCATTTTAAACCTACTTGGAAGAAAATACTAGATGAATACCTTGTGAAAATTATAAATAGGGAGGCTCATTTTATGCCTTATCCTTTTTTCTGTTGTGGTTCCCTATTACGTGTGATACAATAGGGCCACAGGATACATTCCTCCGCTGACACAAGGCTCCATCATTGTACCTTGGAGGTGAGTGTCAATTAGTATACACAGTGAAAATAGTATACACACAAGTGTTCTGTGTTTTTGTGAATAAGAGATTTGAACCATAATGAGATGCATATTTGTTTGTTTATAGATTGATGTCAGATGAAATCTCCCACCTTTTGACACCTTGGGTTGGTTTTGTAATTTCCACCACCCACTTCCTGAAGAAGGTCGCACAAACTTTGTGGCTGAATTGGTAGCGCATTCTGACGACCGAAACATATGCCGAGCTGTATTGAATAAGGGATTTGATATTTGATCTTTATATAAACACTCATTGAGAAGTTAGTTAGGTGTTTTTGATTTATGTAATGTTGTGAGTATTGTTGGGTTTATGTATAATCCTGGTCATAGAAGGAAATGCATATTAGTGAGAGTATGAATGAATAACGTAATGAATGGTGGTGTATGGATGTAGATGTTGTAAATAATTTTTTGCATCAAAAGGAGATGGTGTTTGAACAAATACTGCAAAATTGTATAGAAATAAATACATTTCTGTTGATACTGACAAGATTTATGCTGTCTATATGAAGAAAGGTTCTTATCTCATTGTGCCAAGGTCCGCTATTTTGTTGTTTGCCAAAAACATCAGACACAAACAATAATCCTTCCAAGAGTCTAGGGTCTTATCAGGCTGCTCTTCTAAAGTTCATAAAATAATTGGCAGCAAATCAGATGTTACGTGCTCATTTAACAAGCATTTCCTATCAAATGTTAATGAGCGCCAGGCAAGAACAGTCCTCAAAGACAATAGGCCTACCTCAAAATGAATAATTTGGATCGGTAAGCTTTTATGGAGTGAGAGCACCATCTTCCAATATATCCCCTCCAATTTATCCCAGTACATGGTCACATAACTTTGTCTCTACCCCATATATTACATAGAGGAATGCTTTTTGTTTGTAAAATGTAATAATTGGTAAGCATGACACTTTTCCTTATTTCATATGGATCATTGTTGCCTGTGCCACCATTATCTCCATTTTATGCCTAATATCTGCTTTGTAAGTAGCTTCCTGCATATTAGCTTTTATATTCAATCCCAAGTATCTGATCCATTAACAATCTCAAGTAGTTGTTTGCATATTGTTCATCTAAAAGAAGTGCTCTTAAGGACCCTCTTTTCTGAAATTATTAAAATATTGGATTTATCCACAATGATGGTTAATGAATTTGTTAAGGCATGTTGCTCCAGCGCCATTAGTTTCTTTTGCAACCCTATTGGAGTTTTATCCAGCAGTACTAAATCATCAGCATAGAATAGCCGAGAAATAGAACATGTGCCAATCTTAGGGAGAAACAAGTTTGTTTCGTTTATAGATATCCCTAGATCTGTAATAAAAAAGTAAAAAAGAACCAGGACTAAGATGCAACCTTGCTTAAGGCCTCAATAGGTTGAAATTGGTTTGGTTAAAAGTCCTTCCTGAATTAATTTCACTTGAATAAAAGTATCTGAGTATAGTTGGATGATAAGATTTAAAATATACTTTGGGCAGCCTGCTTTTCACGCCTTTTCCCACATTGATTCCCTTGGGATTGCATCAAATGCCTGTTTAAAATCTACGAATGACAAGTGTACAAGTTGGCCTGATTGAGATGCACGTTTTTTACAGCAGATAAAATCAACAAATTCACTGACGTTACCAGGCCTGATACAAAAACTGATTGACATATATCAAACTGCAAATTCATCTTTACCCAATTTAGGAAATCTTTTAGAATCAGTAGAGCAAGAGCAAACAGTTTTCTCAGAGCGTCTAAGGGCGATATTGAATGATAGTTTATAGGCACTTCTCTATCATCCTTTTTAAAGATAGGAATAATTACTGAATGTTTCCAAGACTGAGGATTTTTTCCTTTCTGTATTATCTGACGTAAAATCATCAGGAGTATTGTTGCCTAAAGATCGGGATGGGTTTTCAACATCAAATTAGTTAAACCATCAGGCCCCGGAGCTTTTGACGAACTCAACTTTTTAATCTCATCCAGGAGGTCCTCCTGACCAAATATTAATACCTTTAGTTCTTCTCCCTCAAACTCTATCCTCAGATTTATTTTGCCCTTGCATGTGAATAGGTTGGTAAAATGTGCCTTCCTTATCTCGTCCTGAATCGGGCTGATCATCCTGGGCATTTCCAAATCATTGCATTGCATCAGTAAAGTCCAGATTTGAGCGCTTGATTTAGAAATCAGTGCCGGAAGCATAATTTCTCCATCATTTTGAAGCATTTTCACTTCATACATTCTGAACCTATTCCCATACTTTTGCTTTATTTTATTTTTTTGCAACTGCCCTTTAAATGTACAGTCATCTTGTAACAATGTCCTATTCTCCTTTCTACATTGAGATTTCATCTTTTGAAACTCCCGGTCAAAGACATGTTTGTCTTTAAAAATAGGCTGAAGACCTGATGTTTTTTCTGTAAATACATTTAATACTGACACATAAACTTCCTCGTCTGTAGCATTATCCCTTTGATATATTTTTCCTAAACTACTCTTTCGTTTTTCTAACTTTGGTTCAGTCTACCTCCTTCAATCTCGACTCTATTATAGTAATAGTCACCCGAAGGGTAATTATTGTAGCCATGATGCCACCAGAATATTGTGATTACTACTCTGACTAGGCAAAACATGGAATTCAGAGATCTCATTGAAAGAACATCTTGAGACAAAAATATACTTAATTATAGCTACCTGAACGTCCCTCGTCCAAGTTGGGCGCGGTGGAATATCTCCTTTAAAAGCTGCATTTAGGGGTGTCATTTGGGGGTCGCCAGAGGTCGCAACTGCGACCTCTGAGGTCTCCCTTGCGACCTCTGTGGTCTCTCTTACAACCTCTTTTTTTTTTTTGTAATGCAAGATCCTGGCCTGTGGCTCTTTACTTCTGGGGTGGCTGGCTTTCTTGTTCAGGCCCCTTAAAAAAAAGAAGAAAAATAAGAACAGGAGTGCCACAAGTCTAACACTTTCAGCACTCTGACCCTAAATAAGAAAGAATAGGAATACCAAATAATGTGTCTTTCTGGAATTCTATACAATAATTGCTAGGCTCATTAAATGTTTATTTCAGGCACACTTCAGGGGGTGAGTCACTGATTTAGTCTGTTCTTAAACATCTAACTCAGCCTTTCATCCTTCTGAGGTCGATAAATGAGTACCAACACAGGTTGGGTGATATTGGGTATATATTTTGTCTATATAAAGCGCTTAAGCGTAAGTGCTATATAATAATACATCATTATCATTTGGTCATGGACGTCTGCTTCCATTCACAGGAATTTGGTAATATGGGCCTACACACACTGATCTTAATGATACATATTGCGATCCATTCTTGTATGAAATGTACATCACATAGTGATATCGTAACTATATTTTTCGTAGTGTACAATGCTATGTGATGCCACTTCCTGTTTTGTCAATGGGTGAAATGTTGTGTTCCATTGCTACCCGCGATATCAATTCGGGTGGGGTCAAATTAAATCACTTCCTGTGATGTCATCAGGGGGTCAAGGGTCGTGTGATGTCACTTCCGCTACCGCTGGCATTTTGGTGAAATGACATCCCTGGCTGCATTGAGCATAACAAACCGCTGTTCTCCATTAATTGCAACCAACAGAGTGCTCTAAATGTTAAAAAAGAATCTTTAACATTAAGCATTTAATATTCAAATCCCCCGCTATCAACATAGTACCAATGTTACCATCACTCATGCTTAGATCTAACATTGCTTCCACAGCAGAAATAAAGTTATCATCAGAAATAGCGTGAGGGTTCCAATGAATGTTTAAAATTGCACAGTCCCTTGTTAGTAATTTTTTGGGGAAAAGAGCTTAGACAATTGATTAAATGGGTTTGAAGAAGCCCCTAGTTCTAACATTCGACCTATATCCAATTTGCATGCTGTCAAAAGGCCAGCCGATGGCCTGCTCTTTGGACTTCCCTCACCAGCTCACATTGATTCCCTTGGCAAGATATTCAAAGGGGTTGGACAGATGAGGCTTCCTACCTCTTACTAGGAGATTGCTCTTGTCTAGATCTAGTTCTTGCACCATGAACCTGAGTATCAATCTTATCATCTAATCTAAAGCCACACTATTTGAAATTATTCTTGGTGTTCCACAAAGTTTCCCTAACCAGTTGTGACGGGATTAACAATTTCACTTTATCAAACCTCTTATGGTCCATACATTCAACCTGTTCAAAGTCCTTGGACTGAATAGCCTTTAAGTCTGTGATACTGTTCATTAAACTCAGAATCATTGTCCTATTTGGGTATGGATCATGTCTCCGTCTAACCTTCACACAAAGGTATATATACTGATTTTTATCCTGCCCCCCGCGCCCCAACCTGGGAGCAGTCCCCCCTTCCCTTTTATTTAGAAAGGGGGAGTTTGACCTTTTTTGCCCATGAATTTTGTCCACACTCCCTCTTTCATTTGAGAGGTATTTTCCCTTTTGCCTTACTCTATATCCCCACCTTTGGCTGAGACGCCTTCTCCTTTTATCTGCCATTCCCTGCTGTGACTCATCACCCCTATTTTGCAATGTGCATAACCTTCTTAGTTCCAGGGTGTACAATTTCCCTCCACAGGCAAGTATACCCAAACCTTCAGTCTCTCCCCTCCTCCCACCCTGTCCCACTGATTCCATACATTCATTCTGAGTGGTCACTGTGACGTTAGCATGTGATACCGCTAAAACATCGCTCGATATTGAATAGGTTGTGAGATTCAATAAATCCTCCACTTGTGGTGAGCCTCCTCTTTTTCCCTTTGATCTATTAAGGGTATCAAAATAGTGATCAGTCTCTCATTTTGAATTCCCACTGGGGTCAACTTTATTTTTAGATGTCCTTTAGTTTTCTTGCTCTGATAACATGACTTTGTGGGAGAGCCCTGATCATGAGGAGGAGTAGTCAGTGCACCTATAAACATTCTCGAGTCTTAGATGATTTTGGTAGGGCAGGTTGATTTTTTGATTCTTCTTCCTATTAGCAGGTCTTCTTATTTTTTTTTGCCCTTTCTGTTTTTTAAAAACATCAAATAAGGGTTCAAACCAGAGGGTCAACTGTGACCCTTGAGGTCTCCCGTGCTACCCCTGTGGTCTCCCTTGCTACCCCTACAAAAAAAGAAAATGTATTATTATTTTTATTTAATGAAAGCTCCTGGGCTTGTGGTCAGTGCCATGTGGATCTTTGTTTCTGGAGTGGCTGGCATTCTTGTTCCGGACTTCTAAAAAACAGGGGGTTCCACAAGTGTAAGTGAGCATTGACCCTAAATAAGAAAGAATAGGAATATCAACTAATTTGCCTTTCTGGTATTCTTTACAATATTTGCTATACTCATTAAAGGTTTATTTCAGGCACACTTCTGGGGCTGAGTCACTGATTTAGTCTGTTCTTAAACACCCCAAATTAACAATGCAAACAAAAACTTCCAAAAACCATTTAGAGTAGAATAAGCATCCATTTCGGACTATGGGCCTCATCACGAGTCTGTTGGAAACCCTTAAATGCGGTGGTAGCGCTAATACCACTGCATTTAAGGGTCCGCCAGATCATGGCTTTGGAGGATAGGAAATCTGCAGCAAAATTGCCGATTTTCGGTGCGATTACCGCCGGCGGGAAATCTGCCGGCGTTAATAGCGCAAATTTTCTCCATTGGTCCGAATGGGGAATGAGGAATTCCCGAATTGGCCCAATGGGGAATGGGCAATAACCCTTCCGCCAAACCCATGATCCAGCGCTAATAGCGCTGGGGGGTTTGGCGGTAGGGTTATTAGCGCCGGCGCCGCCCAACTCGTGATGAGGCCCTATGTATTTTGCTTTTCGTAAATTGCAGTTATGGCATGTTTTTTCTGCCGTTGTCTCTGTTAAGATCACCACACGACATTCCATCTTGGTAACCTCGGTCACTTAACAAAATCCTAGTGCCTAAAAGCTTGTGTACAGTGTTGAAATGTTTGACCATAGCGCATCAAGAGGCCCTTGATTTCTTTGTGCCACAATTAATGCTTTGTTGTAATGTGTCTATCTTTCCCATCTCCCTGGCATGCTCTTCAGGATATTTGTTTGCATGTATGAGGTAACGACTACACAGAGTACGGGCGCTGCTTTCCCTATTTTACCAACCCCTGAAGCCTGAAAAGTAGATCCGCACAGGCTTGACATGTGGCCAACTTTGCACTAGACCTGCAGATGAATTGGCCTGCTGTTACAGCTGTTACCAGTTTAATGGTAACCACTACAGAGTGTAATTTGTTGTCTGACTTTGAGAACATTCAGACATGTAATTGCTCATTTTTCTATAGCCGGTACGATAGCTATAGCTGGCAACATAGCTCATTGGGTTGATCACTCACTGCTGCGATGTGTGTGTGATCTGCAGGTTATAAAGCCTTTCATCCTTCTGAGGTTGATAAATGAGTACCAACACACGTTGGGTGATATTGTATGTATGTTTGTTCTATATTAAGTGCTTAAGCATAATCGCTCTATAATAACACATCATTATCATTTGGCCTTGGGTGTCTGCTTGCATTCACAGTAATCTGGTAATATGAGCCTTTATGCACTGATAGTAATGATACATATGGTGATCCATTCTTGTATGAAATGTATATCACATTAGTTATATCATAACCAAATTGTAGTGTACTTAGGAACAATGCAATGTGATGGCACTTCCTGTTTTGTCAAGGGATGAAAGGCCGTGTTTCATCACTTCCTGTGATGCCACTTTGCGGTGGGGTCAAATGAAATCACTTCCGGTGATATCATCAGAGGTCAAGGGTCGTGTGATGTCACTTCCGCTACCCCTGGCATTTAGGTGAAATGTCGTTCCTGACTCATGCACAT
Source organism: Ambystoma mexicanum (assembly GCF_040938575.1). Lineage (NCBI taxonomy): Eukaryota > Metazoa > Chordata > Amphibia > Caudata > Ambystomatidae > Ambystoma > Ambystoma mexicanum. The sequence continues at coordinate 800,618,244 of NC_090932.1, forward strand.
CTTCCTTATCCGCCACAGGTTCCTGTTGTGGTGGGATCTGATTTATCTCTAGATTATTAGAATGAAGAGTCAGAGGAGGTATCCCAACCCCCACTTTTAAATCTACCTCGATGACAGAACCAGATTGAGATGCACTGGGTATAGATTTGTTTTATATAGGAGGACCTCTATCACTCTCCTCCAAAAGATTTATACCCAAAGGTTGAGGTGCAACCCTGGGTAGAGAGTGTCTTTCCATTAAATGAACTTTTTCCAATAGGGTATTCATCGAAGAAGTTTGATTATCAGGTCTTTTTGGTTCAACGAGGAATTAGTCTCTCTTAGACGGATCAAAAGATCGCTTGAACACCGCCTAAAGAAAAGCCACACCCCAGAAGCTCTGGAAGAATTCAACTCTGCAAACAAAACCTATAAATCAGCCATCATCGCCCATAAAGCAGATGCCTTCAATACTAGAATTAGTAATGCGGCCTCCGATAGCAAAGAGCTATTTACCATACTCAAGGAGCTGGAGAATCCGATCCCCATAATTAACCCAGTCAAACCAAGTAAAGAATGGTGCACCACCATCCAAGATGCCTTGGCCACTAAACTTAAACTATTACAAAACAAAATTATCTCCAAAAGAAACCTCTTGTCCGACAAACACTCCACGGCCAACCAGATCTCCACGATTATAGAAAATACCACCCCCCTCTTCAACTTCACACCAGTCTCTCATGATACAGTACTTAATACTATAGCTAAACTTAAAGCGTCCAACTGCAAAGGAGATAGCTTTCCAGCACACCTAATTAAACTCTGTGCCCCACTCTCATGCCTATAATCACTAACTTTGTAAACACCTCCTTCTCCACAAATCAGGTCCCAGTCAGCATTAAAGCGGCTTGGGTCACCCCTCTACTAAAAAAGCCCACACTAGACCCACTAGTGCCCACAAACTACCGGCCCATAACGACTGTCCCATTCTTACTTAAAATCATTGATAAAATAGCCTACAACCAACTACAAACTCACCTAGAACAAAATAACCTGCTAGGAGCCAGGCAGTCAGGCTTTAGGCCTAATCACAGCACTGAGACAGCCCTCCTGGATCTTAAAATCCAAATAGACTCTATTAGAGATTCAGGCAAACTAGCCACACTACTGCTACTGGACCTATCAGCAGCATTCGACTTGGTAGATCATGACAAACTATGCAACACTCTAAAAAAAATTTTAATCTTTCCAACAACGCCACACACTGGATCAAATCCTTTCTCACTGACGGTACATCCAGAGTTGCCATTGGATACTTTGCAGCGGACCCCATAATAGTACCCATTGGAGTCCCCCAGGGATCCTGCCTCTCCCCCACCCTCTATAATGCATATACTAAACTTTCATTCTCAGCCTTAGACGATATGGGTGTCATTTACACCAATTTCGCAGATGACACACAGATCCTCATCCCTATTACAGGCGACTACACCCAAGACACCCTCACCATTAATAAAGTTTACTCCATAATCCCAAACTGGATGGCCCTGAACAGTCTCTGCCTAAATGATGAGAAAACGGAGGTCCTCATTGTGGGCTTCCAAAAAAGAATAAGCACCCTCCACCCGGACTACTCTCACATTAATATCGACCGTACCCGGATCCCAGTACTTAAACAAGTCAAAACGTTAGGTGTCTACATTGACGCCAACCTGTCCATGCATAAACAAATAGCAGCCCTTTCCTCGTCCACAGCCTACACAGCAAAACCTATTGCACTCAGTCGCCAATTTCTCACCCCTGTAAATTGCATCACCCTCGCTAGAGCCCTAATCCTAACAAAACTAGATTACGGTAACGTCCTCTTCCTAGGAACTTCCAAAACCAATTTAAACAAAATCCAATTACTACAGAATAAAGCCCTCAGAGCGGCTTTAGGGATAAAGAAATCTGAACATATATCCAGCACTAGAAGAGAAAACCACTGGCTGCCAATTGAAGCAAGGATCATATTCAAGACCCTTAGTATCGTCTACAAATGTACCACCAACAAAGCGCCCAGCTACCTCAACAACTCCATTAAAAAAAAAATGTCATGTAGGTCGCTGAGATCTAATAATCTGGCCCTCTTAGAAGTTCCTCAATACAAATACAGCAGAGCAGGAGGAAGTAGTTTCAAAGTTCTAGCCCCTTCACATTGGAACGCACTACCTCTGAGTATCAAAAACGAGGATTCCTTACGAAAATTCAAAAAAGCATTGAAAACCTGGTTATTCAATAAATATTAATCGCTCAAGCCCTACCCTCCCATGACCAACTACACTGCTTAGGGCAGCCGCAGTACTGCAAATAAGGCTGAAACAAAATGGGAAGGGCTAACTGACCAATTGGAATCTGGTATATGACTACATGATATCTTGTCACCTATGTATAAAGAAAAATGTATTATTTGTATTGTAACTGCAACATTGTATAATAATGAGTTTAACTCTCCTGTATCTTTCACCGTGATACCCTAGGGTCTGGGCGAGTAACAAATGTAATAAATAAAATAAAATAAATAAAAAAATAGAATTTCAAACAGTTTTCTTACAGCTATGGTCCCATTGTTCATTGTTGTCAGTGATATTTCAATTAATGGAGTGCCCAATATATTCAATTCAAATGAGTGTCTCTGGGTTGGTTTCTCAAAGGATATAGCTGAGCTTAGTGAGGAATTGAATGTGGAGTTTAGAGATTCTGGGTACAAAATAGGGTATTCCGAAAGATTTAAAGTAAGGGGTAGAGGGCCTTCCCCCAGTTGGGTATCATGTACCAAAACATGCTAATTCTGAGGGAGATCCACTGAGACAGGTTCCATAGTCAACGGCATTGAAGAGATTACCTGGGAGAGCAATAATTGAGTAAGCTGCAGCTCTCTCACAGCCTTAGGGGCGAGCTTGAAGGGCTTGAGAATAAAAGATCGGTCTCAAAATAGCCTCTCCAGAATTGACCTCCGCTACTGTAAAGAGTGGTAGCCATGGTTCCCTGCCTCATCCTCTCTGTAAGGCCCTTAAGCTTCTCTTCCCGCTGTTGGAGTTCCCCCATTTGTAGATACCTTCTCCCCTTGTTCCATCTGTCTGGGTTTATCCACCAAGGCTGAGTCAGGTATCTCATCAAAGTCTATTACACAAATCTCCTGTGCCCCTGTTGTCTCCTGCGACTGATCAAGTGTGAGGGGTGGGGGAGTTAAATTTGACCGTCTTGGGGGAATCAGAAACCTTTCACCAATAAGTTCTGATATCTGAGGACATGACCCCTCTTTCACCAATAGGTTCTGATATCTGAGGACAAAGATTTAGCCTCTCTGGCCTTGGTACCTGGTATCCAGAGAGGGCCTGGCAGCTTACTTGACCCCTGGAGTTTCCCCTGTGGATGAATCCCTGCTGCCTCCCACCCCCCCAACTCTTGCAGCTGCATTGCTGTTTTTAGTGTATATGTATATGACATATAAATGCAATTACAAGGATGGCTGACGGGTATAGAGTGGTAAGCATGCACCAATGCTACCCCAGGCGAGAACTCCTTGACAGCACAACAATAACTGCCCTAGACGAAAGTGCTTTCAAATAGAGGTAGTCCTCTTTCAACACTTGTTCACATATAGAGCAAAGAATAAAGACAATAGGCCTCATTATGACTTTGGAGGTAGCCATGTGCAATTAGCGCGATGGCTGCCTCCAAAATCGTGTCCGGGTCCGACCTGGTGGAGTCGGGACTTATTGGGACATTCCGCCCTTGGCGGACCCAGTAAATCCCCATTCCAAATGCCATTCTCCATTCCCATTTGAGCCCCCATAGGACTCAATGAGAATGGGGAAGTCGCTAATTACAGGCCTGCTAATGGCAGGCCCCTAATTAGCGCCCTGGTCCCCTAACGGGACCCATAAGGGACTTGTGGTCCGACCACACGTCCCTTGCGGTTCCTGCTAAGGGACCTCGGAATTGGGCAGTAAGGGATTACTGGCACCGGTCTCCTTACCGGTGCCCGGTATCCCTTACCGCCCACCTCGGAATGAGGCCCAATATATCCCCCAGCCTGCTTAGCTGCTGAACAGCTAAACAGCACTCAGCGAGCACGCCTCGATGCACACGCCCAATGAATTGAAGTGTTTTGGGGGGAGTGGGTGAACTTTTGGTGGTGAGTCTGGCAGAGATTATTTTCCAAAAACAGGGCCCAAAATGTTCCGAATGTAACTTTATGCTGCAATGAAGGTGAAAGACTCAATATTATCCAGCTGGAGACCAAAAAGAATGAGAAACTGTAACCAAGATCAATCTGCCGTCGTACCTTGTGAGCCTTTACCAGCGGTCCTTACACCTAAACAGCACTTAGCAATGACTCCTCAATACGCATGCGCAGATGTGTGTGCTTGCTGAATGTAAGTGTTTCGTGCAGGAGTGGGAGGAGCCAAAGTCCGGCAGAGATTATTTCTGAAAATGTTCCAAATATAACTGTATGCTTGTGAGCACTCAGCAAGCACTCCTGTTTTTTGCTATAATAATGCTCTTTTCATAGCAGCAAAGTTTAGAAAGAAAAAGAAGCTTGGACTCTTGGTAGCCATTTCTTCTCCAGAAATAACCTTTAGAACATTTGAAAACCATGGTTTCCCAGGCTGTGATTTAGGTTTTTTCTTAGAAGTTATAGCTGGGACAAGAATGTCTACTACAGAAAAATATTTGGTAAAAGACATCTAGGAAAGTAGAAGTATTAGGGGAGAGGCAATCATACTCCCAGAGACTATTTACAGTAAATGTAAAACATGGATGGAGATGTTCTCTTGTGATTTTGGATCATTTCCAAATTGATAGAGGGATAGCAACCTCTAATCTAGAAAGGTCCAAGAAAATAAGGAACAATTATGTTGTATGATCAGGGGTAAAAATGGGTTGAACCAAATTTGCATTGGTCACAAATATAATGTACGGAGTAGCCAGCTGAATGTGTTATCTTATCAATTGAGTGCATCAGAGCTACAAAGACAGGTCTACATTAAGTCTAGTATTGAGGGGATCAGCAGTTTCAGAAATGTCAGAATGTGAGGTCTCCCAAAAGTACTAAATGTGAACAAATAGGAAGAGATGAAACAACATAAATAATTAATTTATGCAAACAACAAGGTTACATTGGTGGTGATTATAGGTCAAAATAAAATCTAAAGAACATACATTTCACAGATAGTAGATCTGTGTTATCAATATTGATGGTGATTAGTCTAGATATTCCAAGAGTGTTCTAAGAGTATTTCTTTAAATAATACAATATGCAACACTACCACCTTTGCATCCCATGTGTTTATGATCTAGGGACAACACCCTGAAGGAAGGGAAGAATACCATTTGAGTGTCCAAAGGAACTGTGAAAGACAGGATACCCAGGTCATATTCACAGATGAGATGTTGAAGAAAGAAACAATGTTTAGCTGCAGAACAGATGTTAATTAACAGGGACGTGAGTTGTGCCGAATTAGGTGTAGAGTTAGATAAGTTAAAAAATGGAGTAGGATCACAAGAGGAAACAGAATGGGTCTAATTTTAGTGTGAGGTTCAACCCTGTTCGCCACCTTCTGAAGTACCAAATGCCCTTCTACTTACATCTGGAACCTTGATACAGAGCAGATTTTCAGACCAACATCTAGTGAAGGACAAAGTTCCAGTTTAAGGGAGTGCATTTGAGGGATACAATACGTAGAGGTAATTCAAAAGAAGGAAAGGTTTTCCAGGAAACAGCATAATTGGCCCAAGGCCCAGGCCAGGTCGGGTGAAAGAAGGCTTGTCCATGGTCCACCTCAGCTGGGCCAGCTGCACGCCCACTAGACACTGCCACTGCATGGGTGAGCCACATAGATGCTCAAATTAATGAAGAGCACAACATGTGGTTCTAATGACCACTGAACATGCTTAGATTATGGGCCAATGGAATGCTCTGTCTACAGAGTGCAGAGGTCAAGTCATAAAAGAAAAAGTAGGGGGGTTCATTAACATACCAATTGAATGTCGCATCATCAGAAATTCTTTTATATCGGCATTGTGAGTGGGCATCGCTTATTTCTATTCTTCTTGATTATTTGTTTGTTCGATTTGTTTATTGTAGTGTGTGTGGGGTGCAACCCTCTAATTAGTGCCACTGTGCTAGGCACTTAAAATGCTGTAGAGGAAGGAGACCTAGGCTGGTTAGTTCATTTTAGTTTAGTTTATTCATTTATAAAGCGCACCAAACCCTCAGGTATCTAGGTGAGCGTCGGCGTGGGCTGCACACCCAATTGCCCACAAGGGGTTTGCTTTGGGTTATAAAGGGAGTAAAGGATATCTTGCAATCAAGTGTATACACGCAAAGAAATTTGACAATTTGTGTTGATAGTAAAAGATGCTGCTGCTTTTAATTCATATCAGTTTGAATGCAGATGCGAGAAATTGCCAATGTATTTCGAACCCAACGTCCTTCATCAAACCCTATTATCCTCGCCTAATAAAAAGTTCATCAATCATAATTATTAGTCATAAACGTTAATCAAAAATTCATCAGTCACAAAAATTAATTACTAAAATGAACAATCCCCGGGATTTCATATATACAATGTTATGAGTACCGGCACATCACATAAATTGTGCATCGTAGTGACATGATGACAATAGCCAGTTTTGGAGCATTATAACAAATCATCCTGTAAAGAGTACATTTCATAGTGTGTCGTCATGATATTCAATGGCCCCAATACAAATGTAGACAGATCATACAGAAAAATCGAAAAACACATATGAAGAAATAAAGAAAACGTGCATGAGAATCATAATCACTTTTGTTATCTCAGCATTCATTCTTATACTTGTCGCACTTAGCTCTAACTTTAAGTCATTCGAGCTATACTTCTGCTGCACCTTGTGTCTTTATTAGCCCATAACACCTACTAAAACTGCTGCACCTCGTGTCTTTATTGGCCCATAACTCATGCTAAGAACTGTTCAAAATTGGGTGCCACCATGATTTGGTAAAATAATGTTACTATGACTGCACGGAGAATGGGATACGTGCTCAGAGTGAAAGTGACTAACCTGTTTGTTGCGATCATCGTGCGCAGCACTACCCGCTCACGCTCTCTGAAAAGGGGGACGTATAAACAGTTAATTTAGGGTACTCATATTTCTATATCCCTAAATAGATTATATTGGTTCCTAACATCTCTTAACTCAATTATCTTTTGTGCCATCACGGCGCTTAGCTACAGTGCGGCTAAGGTAAAACTGTCTAATATGACTTGTCGCAATATATTCATTGCTTGCCTGTTCCTATGGTAACTTGGGCCTAGCTCGCCCGACAAGATGTCAGCCTGTGTGGGACACGGACAGCCATCTTGTCAGGGAGTGCCAAAGCCACGTAAAGCGGTTGCTGGTGCTTGAAAGTCTGAGACCAGTCTATGATACCACCCATAGACTGTTCTCAGAATTTCAAGCACCACTGTGCCCCACATTCTCTGCCAAACATACAATTCCTCTCTCCTGGTTATTCTCAGGGTCTCAGATCCTGTTGTCTCTCTCTTGGTTAATCTCTGACTCCCAGATCCTCTTATTCTTTGACTTTCAAATGGGTGTGAGTCCCAGACTGGCAATGTCCCTTCAAAGCTTCAGACCCTTTTATTCCTCGGGATCCCAAACCCACTGATACTTTCACTTCCATATGGGTGTTGGCCCCAGATTCGCAGTACCTTCTCCAGGTCTCACACCCTCTTGTTTCAACTTCTCGTTTCACCCCCTTGCTTCCCCAAACCTCCAACGCCTCTCGGGTAACCTGCGTACCTGTTAGCTTCTTTGTTGTAGGTACCGGTATCCACCGAGCTATTGCCTTGCTTCTTGAGGCTCCGGTAGCATTCGAGTCAGCCTCGGGGTCTGCAGTGGATCTGCAGATGTTGACTCTGTCTGGCTGCACATCTCTCCTAGCAGGTCCTTTGCCTGGGCCTCGGGTGCCCAGAGGTTCATTTCAGCAGCAGCACGAGCAGCCCTCCCAGCATGGACCAGGGTTGCATTCTACTTTTCCTCTATTCACCGCTTCCTGTTTGGATCTAATCCCCTCACACAGTGTACGGCTCCTGCACTTCCTCCTTGGAGGTTCAATCTTCTTCTGCATCCCAGCTGAGTTCATTTTTAACTGCCGTGCTTGTTTGTTGCTTTCGTTTGGGCCAATCACATCCCATGATAAGCTGGACCGCTCACGTTGATCCTCCAAAGTGATCTCGGTCATATTCTTCATCGCAGTACTTAGAAGAAGATGCAAAGTACTTAGTTGGTATTTCAGTCCTGTCAAGAATATTAGTTTGACTTCTTTGACAATAGAACATTTTGGCTCTGGCTAGAGGACGGAAGGAGGACTTACTATTGGAGAAGGGGTTGGCAGTACTGAAGCGGTGGCATACCGCAAATCTTGAGAATAGTCATTCCCAATTCCATAGGAGGCTTCCTTCTCCATGTGATACCCCTCGGTGCACCACCCCCAGGGGGACTATTGTACTGTGGATGCACTGCCCTGGTCCCATGGGAAAGGTTTCTGCTTAGGGGAGAAGGGACGACATCCTCCGATTTGTCACAAGTACTAGAGATGACATAATCACCTCCTGAAACACAACTAAGGAGATTTATCAGTGTTTGCTGAAGGTAATGGATCACCTACTAGAGGAAGGCATTAAACTGTCTTTGAAAATGTGTCAGTTCTGCTTTGCTGTGCATGGATATCTTGCAACTGTTTTCTACTCAAAAGTCAATCACCATCCTGCTGCTCTATCCAAGTCAATATCCTTAGCTGGCAACATCTGTTACACTCACCTGATATCCCCGGGGGCATCTGGAAGGCTCTGAGATCTGGAACCCTGGATGCTTAGTTGCCCAGTGCTGAATAATGAATCTGCAATTACAGAAGGGAGGATTTGTGATAACTGTCTCTAATGGGTGAATCTCCCACCTCCCTCTGACCGATTCCCTTCCCACTGGGTTCTTTTCTCACCTTAGTTATTTGAGGGTGAGCTATCCGTCCTGCGTTTCTTGTGCAGGGGCGCTTGATGTTTGTTGGCGAGCTGCCCGAGTTGCTTCACTGGTGCATATGCCTTCCTTGGGCCCAGGCCTGCTGTGACTCCTCATCTGCTGGTAGGCAGGTAGGTTTTTTAATTGTACGTTTTTGTTCTGTTTATGGTGGGAATTCGTTAATGTCTTTATCTCCTTCTTTTCAGGTGCGAAGGTCTTGATGCTGGCGTGCCCGATGGAGAGGCACGTTTTTAGGTAAGAGAAAGCGTGAAGCGCAGCGCCTTTATTGTCTTTTAAAGCTAACCTGTGTTTTCTTCTTCTTCTCCTCACAGGCCACTGTGGTGCTGTGAGTGGATGAGAGCGCGATGGAAAACAGGCCCCTGGAATCCGTTAAGGTAAGTACAGCGCTGTGCGGTTGTTTAATATTGAAAGCGAACCTGAATATGTCTCTTTTCCTTTGCAGATGTTGCTGTGGTGCTCCGGATGGAAGTGTGGCGCAGTGCGATGGAATTCAGGTAATACTGATGGAATTCGATGTTTTGGAAGCGCGCGTTCTAATATTGTTTTTCCCTTTCTCGTTATTGCAGGTCGCAATGTTCGAACAGCAGCTGTGGTAGCGGTTCGCCGGAAGTCCTTAAGCTAGTACTCACAGTGAGTGATGTTTCTTCTTCTCTCGGTTTCCACAGATTGCAGCCCAGTTGAGATGCTGAGTGCTAGATGGTATTTTCTCAGGTAAAACAGAATAATATTGTTCTTATTCTTGCAGGATTACAGGAAGATGCTGAAGACCAGGAGCGTCACGCTGCTGGTTGCAGAATAACACAAAGCGTGATCTGCAGTCAGGGTGTGGTTTATGTAGCCCAGGGAAAGTAGTACCAGGGAAAGTAATTCCAAGCCTGCCACACCCAAAACACTAGACCGCATGGCTTGGTTCTTAGAACTAGACTGTGTGGGTGCTTCCATGTTGCATTTAAAGGCCCATGTACATAAATGGGACCTAGTTTGAACAGCCCTTCCTTCCTACATATGAGCCTGTTGCCAAAGGCGCCAGGACTGGCTCCAGGATCCCTTTTGCAGTGGTTGTAAGGCCCTCAGGGTTCTGGTGGGAGCCTGCTTTTGGCACAACTTGTGCCCCCTCACAGTGGTCAGGACACATCCCTCAATTTGGGATTTCTGGGATTTGGGTGATAAACTTTCTCTTTCTACCATTATCCAGGGTGGTATTTGGGTAACAAGCCCTAGGTCAACACCCAACCGTGGATAATGTGAGAGATGGGTCTTACAGTCCATATCGCCACCATTGCCGAACATCAGTGTACTTCAGTCTTCAGCAATGGCTCACCAGTCATGAGCACCACCTCCACCACTAAGAGACATTGCCATGCACAGGGAAAAAACACATTTATTCGAACCTTGGGCAAGACCTTAGAGAATGCACCCCTTAGTGATAGCGGACTAAAAGAATACTAGGATGGTAATTATCCTCACCCCAAGTCCACTATAACCTTAATAATACAGTACATAGTTCTAACTGAATATGTATGTCTCTATTTCTTTGTAGGTGTGGTAATGCACCTCTTTGTTGGTAGTCCTTTCCAGGAGTAGGTTATTCTGAAAGTGTCAGACAGTTTTTGTAAACTACAGTAGTCCTACCAGATATCTGTCCCAGCTACCACAGAATTCACCCAGGGACTGCCCATGCATAGGTAAGGCATACACACTCACATACACTGAGGTGGTGATCCATGTTTACATTTTATTGAAAGATCCATCCTTCAATACACACACTCCTGTTCACATTGGGGTCTCCACTAGGCATGCCAACCACCCGCTACATAACAATATTGTCTTGTGAAGGATACACATGAATGGTGAAAAAACTTCCATTTGTGCCATTTATGACTTATCATATGTAGTAGCCACTTTGAGCATGTAACAGACATCTTCGGCAGTGGCCAAAATGGAGTGTAAATAGTGCCCTGGCATGACTATCTGCAGAGCCAATTCATTATCATTCTGTGAAAACTCATTCAACGAGGTTCACATGGTCAGCAAGAATATATTCAGTCCACAGGCCTCTCACACATGTCCACGAAGCTGGACCATTCGAAATGTGGCTCATGGATTCTTGGAATCCATTGCTGGAGTTGGAAATCTGCTGGGCTGTTAACTGCCTTAATCTGTTAATGTTCTCTATAAAACATATGTATTGTTTGTGCTGCTTACAAAAATTATTTTCTTGATTATTTTTTATGGAACATTTTATCATGTTGGATTCTGTATTTAACATCACCTTTGAGGCACATACAGTTCTTTCATGAAGGATACTTTCAGCCTCTTAACTGCTTATCCCAGATATGTGCATAACATACAGTGCACTTTTATTTCAGTCCTGGATGCAAAACATATTCCTTCCAAGCTGCGACTAACTCCTATTCATGTCACAGACATCACTTGCGCCTTGGAAAGCTAGCATTGTAACAGGGATATCACCTTTTCATATGTCACAAAGCTTCATTATGCATGCAGTAGTCTGGAGATGTGCCCCATTCATGCAGTACAAGACTTGTATGCAGAAACAGAGGGTATTACTCAGTCAGTCAATCAAAATATCTTTATTCGACAAAACGTCATTAGACATGCAATTAAAATTCAAAATCATGAACATGTTTCCAAAATAATGTCTATTAACGGTATACAAATATTGCTATAATATATATAATATAACAACTGAACATATATGCAACACAATAAACATGTGTTTAGGAATAGAACTGTTAGTGTTCCTTCAGCCAGTTGATGATGTATTTATTTATATGCTGTACCACATGGAACTAACAGAAGTATAACATTTGACATTGCTCTTAGGGGACATCTACAATGCATGACAATTGGCAGAAAGTTGATTCTTTTACACTGTACAAATAAATAGACTTCAGCAATCATGAAATAGTATCTAAGAAAGTCTATCTGCAAATCCAGGCTCTATATTAACCGTTGCTTCATTCTCTGTCCACCTGCATAGGTTCCCGGCCTCCGTAATGCATCGTCTACAATACTCAATGAGCTTGGGCTTCAGATACAATTTCCTATAATGGACATATTAAGATAAATTGTTCTGTTTTTCTAACGTTTTGACAATAGGAGCATAGATCTGGCTTAGAAGCATCCCAGGAGTTGATACAACATGCCCACTGTAGAATGGCAAGCCTAAATTTAATACACAATGAGCGTGCATAGTTTTGTTTGACATTACATAATTAGAGTTCATAATTGAATTCTACCTCATATCGTCTAAGCCCTGAGAAATTCGCAATCTCTTCCAAAATACACTCTTCCTCCATCAGATCAAATTCTGCTTTGACATAGGATTTGGTGCTCATGTACAAGTACGTCTTGCAGAGCCTCCCCAAACTTAGGTAAGAAGGAGCGCCCCAGATTCAAACCCAGTACATAAGGGGTTTTAGGACAATAATGTGGTCTGTACATTTTAGGTATGTTTCTGAATGGAGTGGTAATGTTGGGGTACTCTTGGGTAATGTTAGGAATTAGTTCAAGAATCTGTTCTCAGTAACAGAAATCATAGAGGCTTGTCTAGACTGCAATCTGTAAATGTGTAAGGCAGGACGTGAGGCCCCATGACAATATACTCTGGCAAAACTCTATGTTGATGTAGCATACCCCAAATGTACCAGATTTGCCTTTTCCAGCTGATGATTCCAGTTGCCGGTATCCATAAATCTGATACTTAAGTAATTGTATGTGTTGACCTGCTCAATTGCTGTATCTTCTATTGAGAAAATATGTTTTGGCTACCCTTTCTCAAGAGAGGAAAAAGTGCATGGATTTCGCTTTTACGGGTTGATCGTGAGGCCCCTGTCACTGCAAAAGTTTGAAAAAGCCACTTGTCGTTTTTCAAGACCTGAAAGGGTGAGAGATTTGAATTCTGTACCGTCTGCAAACAGAAGGAGAGTACACTTATCCTCACCAAGTGCTGATATGTCAGCCGCAATGGACATAACATTATCAAAAAATCCATAATGTGGGAGCTCATATATTATAATTATACACATCCCTGATGCACATCTTTGGAGACTGTTAAATGGCACTGGCACTCCACCACCCAATCCGCATCTAACTTGAGGTTAATTATTGGAAAATAATGTCATGCATGCTTTCAGCAACGGCAAAAGTATGTCGAGATCCTCCAAAGCGTCCCACTGTTCAACTAGAGGAACAGCGTCAAAGGCTGTTTGGAGGTCAATTAATAATACATAGAGAATGTCTTTCCGCAAGATTACATTTTTCAGAATTGAATCAAAAGGAAAAATCTGAAACATTGATCAACAGTACTTATTTCATGTCGAAAACCTGCCTGCAAATGACTAATGATGATTTTTCCTCCTGCCCACTTTTCTATGCTGCTGAGCAGAAGTCTTGAATACATATTTCCCACTATACCCAAGAAATTGGGCAGAAGTTTCATGGCTCTTCTCAACTGCGCTTTCTGCCGATGGAAACAATTTCTTCCATCGTCCATGATTTCGGTACAGTCACTAAAGTTGCAGCTCTAATAAACAAACGTTGGAGAAATTGGATCCATATACTAAATACTGACTTAAATATTTCATCTGGTATTGTATCTAGATATGGTACATTGTTGCTTTCTTCGGCCCTGATGGCTACAATAATCTTTTCCAGGTTGACTACTAGGATGTTAACAGAATTACAATTGATAATCAAGATGTTATACTTTTCACAAAAGAAATTCTACATTCCTGACATAAACCCTTAATGGGGTGAAACTATTTTTTCTCTGGTATATTACCATGCATATCGGTACTGGCCTCCATAGATCCCATTGTTACAAGCTTCCAGATCCTCACGCTATCTTTTTTCCTGATTGCTTCAAAGAGCAAGCCCAATTTGTCTTGCACATAGGCTCTTTTTTGAACAGTAAGTAAACTGTTATAATTTTTCCTTACGGCACAAAGTTCATCTTTCTGGCATCCCAGGGCTTTCACACTGTTTAAGAGGAACAGTTTAGCTGACTTGCAATCAACATCAAATACTAGTGCAGTCTATCTCACATGTTCCCTTGCAGCTTTAGTAAGCTTTTTTATAAATGGGTTCATTTCAGTTATAATTTCCTCAAAAATTTTAAATATTTCAACATTGGAGGCGAAGGGTCTAAAAAACTCTTTCTAAGAAGGGTCATATATTTCCGTAAATAAGCATGTTTGTATTGACCCTCAATAAAGATGTCCATTTCACAGTACTTTGAACGGCCAGTTATTGCTATCAAGAAGTTATTCTTGGTATCCATTACCTCTACTGTAGAAGACTGAAAGTTAGATAATATTAATTAAAGTTGTGAATGATCACTATATGACCAGTTGATCGCCGAGAGCTGTTTAATTAATGTCCAAGATGCTACATTAAGGAGCATATAGCGCATGTGGCTACTTCAATTTCCGCTTGCATAGGCCACCACAGCCAGGTGATCCCCTGTGGACGTACAACTGCAAGCCCTCAAGCACAGCATTGACCAAATTTATGATGTTTCCAGTGCATTTATATGCTGCCTTTTCGGATAAGATACTCAAAGATTGGCAAGATTGGCAATATCCCAGACAAAATCTTCATGATCATTTGGTAAAAGGGTTTCAAATTGGAGATTCAAATGAAGCAATAGACTTACACAAGCAGCCATATTTCTTCTCCAAGCTTCCATTCATGTTTTTTTTTACTTTGCAGTTTTTGTCCCTTTGCCCTATTGTCAGTGTACCATTGTGCAATAGAAAGTGTAGTTCTAGTACATCTAAAAGCCTACACCCAATGATACAAATGTTGCATCAATAGATGAGTCTACCCAAGTCAACAGGCCCCTAGTTGGTCTACCGCCAACTCTTTTAGAAGCATAGATAAAGTAACAAGCATAGCCCTGCATGGACACCACCCCAGTAGTGCAAGTTTCATGTAAGCATGTTATATGGGGTTCTCTAATTAATCAATTTCAATTGTAATCTAATTTCTTTTGACAAACCTGCAATGTTCCATGGCATGCTGAGTAGATCTGAAATGGTTACAAAGATATCTTGTTTTTGTATAGGAGAATATACAACAACCCCATAGTGAATCGATTGTCAATCAACCAACTAAATGCCTGTTCCCTTTTGTCTGCTTCTGTAGGCAGGCCATGATCAATAATTTCATTAGTAGCACCACAATTTCTTATACTTGTGTCGCTGCATGCAATCCATCCATGAAGGCTGGTTCCTCACTACCCATAGCCCCTATGCCTACCGGTGTGAAAGGAGCAGGTCTTAATTTGATATTAATGCCAACAGGTGGATATGGTATATGTTCGATTAGCAACAATCCCTCTGCAAGAAATGTTCTCTTAAGTTTTATGTGAATTAAATCTTTATTGGGACTTTTTGGTGATTGATGTCGGGAGCATCTCACAATATCTTCTCATATCACAAAGCAGCACCCTCTTTATATCTGATCCAATGGATATGCCTATTAACAAACTCTCTTGGTCTGTTAGTAAACGTGGGTACATTTACCATGTAAATGACATTCCCTTCTTTATATTTACTGGCAGGATTTTCAGAATTTGCCATCGTTCTACCGAACTCCCGAATCTCTATTTTTCCCTCCCTTTCCCCAGATATATGCTGCTCCTTGTCCATAAGTGGCATCTTAGTGCATCCAAAAGTCCCCATCGCCTATCAACCGGTGGATTTCTGGCAACAAATCGGTTGATTACTTTCTTAACCGTAGTTGACAGTACCTTTATCAAATGTATTCCTACTCCTGAATCCCCTGCATTACACTCTCCTGAGTGATCCGTGTTAGGTTTCTTTTTCATGGTACAATTGTGCACATGGGGAACTTAAGCTATATGCTCAGTAAAATAGGTTTAAGAATACCTGCTAAAAGCATTAGTCAGTTCTTTTTTTATTGTGTCAATCTCATTTTATAGTGATTCTATCATAACTGTCAAATCATTAATATTCTGTGATAACATCTACCAACTGATACATCCTATTATTATCATTATTATCATTATTATGGTATTTATTGTGGTAGCAAGGAAGTAGGGGGGAAAACAGTATCCTTCATACAATGGATGTTAACACTCTTGCTGTCAACGATAGATATGGAACTGGAGAAAACATGTTCTCACAGCACACCAAGTGTAAGATAGGCACAGACGTATGGTAATAACTTGTTTCTAGAGGTGCAGGTGCAGGGGAATAACAATCCTGGCACAGAGATTTTATGTTACAAGTGATAATTAAATGTATCCTATAATGAAGTATACTCAGTATACAGTACCTTACCAAATGTATCCCTACTCCTGAATACCCTGGATTACACTCTCTTGAGTGATCCATGTTATTTTTCTATTTCATTGGACAATCGTGTGCCGGGGGGACTTAGGCTATATGCTTAGTGGAATTAGGTTCAAGATTCTTTTTACCAGAATACCTACTAAAAACATTAGTCAGTTCTTTCGTTATTATGTCCATCTCATCTTGCAGAGATTCTGTCATAACTGTTAGATCATTTATATTCTGTGATAAGATCTACCAAATGGTACATTCTAGCGGTAGCAAGCCAGCGGGGGAAGAACAGCATCCTTCATGCGTGTATTTCAGAGGTGCGCGAGAAGTTCCACACGCGATTTTCCTGGGGGAGCGTGTGCGTGTATTTCAGGGGTGCGTGAGAAGTTCCACACGCGATTGGCCTGGGCGCGTGTATTTCAGAGGTGCGCGAGAAGTTCCACACGTGATTGGCCTGGGCGCGTGTATTTCAGGGGTGCGCGAGAAGTTCTACACGCGAATGGCCTGGGTGCGTGTATTTCAGAGGTGCGTGAGAAGTTCCACACGCGATTGGCCTGGGCGCGTGTATTTCAGGGGTGCGCGAGAAGTTCTACACGCGAATGGCCTGGGTGCGTGTATTTCAGAGGTGCGCGAGAAGTTCCACACGCGATTGGCCTGGGGCAGCGTGTGCGTGTATTTCAGAGGTGCGCGAGAAGTTCTACACGCGATTGGCCTGGGCGCGTGTATTTCAGGGGTGCGCCAGAAGTTCTACATGCGAATGGCCTGGGTGCGTGTATTTCAGAGGTGCGCCAGAAGTTCCACACGCGATTGGCCTGGGGGAGCGTGTGCGTGTATATCAGAGGTGCGCGAGAAGTTCCACACGCGATCTGGCCTGGGGGAGCGTGTGCGTGTATTTCAGAGGTGTGCGAGAAGTTCCACACGCGATCTGGCCTGGGGGAGCGTGTGCGTGTACATCAGAGGTGAGCTTGAAGTTCCACACACGATTGCCCTGGGCGTGTGTATTTCAGGGGTGCTCGGGAAGTTCCACACGCGATTGCCCTGGGCGCATGTATTTCAGGGGTGCGCGGGAAGTTTCACACGCGATTGCCCTGGGCGCGTGTATTTCAGGGGTGCGCGGGAAGTTTCACACGCGATTTCAGCAGGGTACGTGTATTCCAGGGGTGCCGGGGAGTCCTACATGTGATTTGGCAGTGTGGGTCCTCCCAGGTGTTCCCTGTACACCCTCCACGGCCCCTGCAGGCAGCCCACACCACAGGGGACTACCCTGCATCCCTGGTCATGTCCCGCAGGCAGCCCACCCTACATGGGCATGCCCCCCAGCAAAGGCACATGTCTCCTTGCACTAATGATCACCAACTCATGTCCCCTTGTACCCCCACTCCCAGAATTGCGGGGCACCTGCCAGCAGGCCCCCACTCATGTCCCACTCATGTCCCCTTGCACCCCCACCCCCCAGCACTGTGGGGCACCTGCGAGCAGGCCCCCACCCATGTCCAACTCATGTCCCCTTGCACCCCCACCCCCCAGCACTGTGGGGCACCTGCGAGCAAGCCCCCACCCATGTCCAACTCATGTTCCCCACCACCCCCACCCCCCAGCACTGTGGGGCACCTGCGAGCAGGCCCCCACCCATGTCCAACTCATGTTCCCCACCACCCCCACCCCCCAGCACTGTGGGGCACCTGCGAGCAGGCCCCCACCCATGTCCAACTCATGTTCCCCACCACCCCCACCCCCCAGCACTGTGGGGCACCTGCCAGCAGGCCCCCACCCATGTCCAACTCATGTTCCCCACCACCCCCACCCCCCAGCACTGTGGGGCACCTGCGAGCAGGCCCCCACCCATGTCCAACTCATGTTCCCCACCACCTCCACCCCCCAGCAGTGCAGGGGCACCCTCCACCAGGCCCCCACCCATGTCTTCCACCACCCCCAGCCCCCAGCAGTGCAGGGGCACCCTCCACCAGGCCCCCACCCATGTCTCCCACCACCCCCACCCCCCAGCACAGTGGGGCACCTGCCAGCAGGCCCCAACTCATGTTCCCCAGCCAACATGTCATCACAATCTACATCCCTGGTCCCTATGGTCAGCCTCCAAATGCAAACCACCCACCCGAGTATTGCATCCACCCACTCAGAAATGGCAATTACATGACAAAACACCAATTGCAAGTTTCGAAACAAACTCATGTCCCTCACATACACCCAATGGGTGTCAGTGAATCTCAAAATCCATATCATGATATGCATGAAACCAATGAGATGATACTACACATTGAAGTTCGATAGAAAAATATGTATTAAAGGAAACATAAATAGATTCAAAAATAAAGAAACAGAAATGGGAATGTACAAAAATGAAAAGAAGCATGTCCGTGAAAAAAAGCAAAACCAAAAATCATAATCCAAAGTAATGGTGTCCAAAGTCACTGTCCACAAAAGCAAATCCAATGGGAAATAATAATTGAAAGCCATTGCTCCATGGGTAAATTGTGAAAGAAAAATTAAATCCAACAGTGAACTATGTACAGACGAACAAGCCAGGGTCCATTATCCCAACAAAAGAAATGAAACCTATCTAACAACACTAACTAATAAAATAAACTATATACAAAAATGTGGCCAATGTCCAAAAGGTCCAAAATAAATCAAAAAACAAAGGAAACCTAACACTACCTACATAACTATGTACAAGGGCAGCGGGCTAGTCTGACGGCTCACTTTTGGATGTCCCGGGCCAGGGCATCATCGAACTCCTGCTCAATGTCCCGGAGGCGGTCCTCCTCCATGGCCCTGAGGGTCCGCAGGGCCGTCGACGTGTCCACCTCCAACCCCCTGCGGATTGCCTCGAGGCACTCGGCCCGCCTCAGGGCCCTCCGCATGGAATTCTCCGCCCTGACCATTGTGAGCCGTGCCTCTTCCGCCCGCTGCCGCTCCGCATCTATGGCGTGGCCCAACCGCTGCCACACGGAAGACACTCTCTGTCCTGGGTCCTCCTGCCCTCCGGCCGATGCCTGCCCCTCCGATGTTGAAGGCCCCGAGCCTTCATGGCTCCCACCACGTTGCTGCTGCTGCTGTGCCTCTGCCCGTGCACTG
Organism: Ambystoma mexicanum; assembly: GCF_040938575.1. Lineage (NCBI taxonomy): Eukaryota > Metazoa > Chordata > Amphibia > Caudata > Ambystomatidae > Ambystoma > Ambystoma mexicanum. The sequence continues at coordinate 800,637,722 of NC_090932.1, forward strand.
CCTCCTGCTGCCTGCACATCCTCCGCCGGCTGGGGTGCAGTCGTTGATGTGGCCACCCCTGCTGGACGTCCGACTCCCGACTGTGGCAGGGATGCCTCCTCCACCAGCCTGGCCGCACCGTCAGAGGCAGCTCCACAGGGCACCCAGGTGACTGATGGGTGGGAAGATGGCACGGAGGACGACTGGCGCGTAGGGGGTTCAGTTGAGGAGGGGGTCGTAGCAAGCCCCATCAAACGGAGGAATCCGGCCTGGGTGACCTGTCCCAGCAGGCTGACGTGGTCAACGAGCCATTCGAGATGACGTGCAGTCTCCTCATGAAAAGACTGCAGGTCACCTCACATGGCCCGTTGACGCAACGCCACACCAGTCAGGACAGGCTCAACCGGGACCCGGATAGCCACGCCCGCAGGCAGAGGAAGGCCAGTTGTCGTTTGCGCATCCCCTGCCTGAAAACGGGTCTGGACGTAGGCATCCCTGCTGGTGCAAGATGATGCAGGGACAGGATCAGGGACAGGATTGCACACAGGCACCTCCGCGGCGGCCTGCGCTGCCTCCTGTCCCTGGTCCTGCACTGCACCACTAGCACCAGTGGGATCCCCACCTCCAGACCCCGTCTATGTTGCTTGCACGGCCTCCTCCTCCACCAAACCCCCCACCAACCTGGATGACTCCGTGCCATCCTCCCCCGTTGGGCCCTGTGGGGTCCCAGCTGCCCCTTCTGCTGCCGAGGAGTCCAACTCCAACCTCCGCCTCTTGGACCTCCCCCCGGCAGCTGCGACCTGGGAAGCAGCACCGGACTCCTCACTCCCCGATGAGATGGCAACATGGGAGGGGAGCCGGGCCCTGCGTCTCCGGCTGGCGGTGGGATCCCCGCCGCTGTGCTCCACAGCACCTTTTCCGCCCTCTTCATCAGTTGACGCTGCAGACAGGGAGAAATAAAACACAGGCATCAGGACACTGTACAATGGACACATACACACATGACATTTGTACATGAGTGGCATTGGCAAACCTCAGACATGCCATCACAATCCCCAACACACATGTCATTTCAACTCGCACACATGAGCCATACCACAGCCATATCGCAACTGCCAGCACCATCCATACCCATACAACAGCATGAGCAGGCAAAGCTGAGCCAGACATCACATGCAACACAGGAAGTGCACCACACATGTACACACACCACCACACTTGCATGCATGTGTACACCTCTGCCAAGTGTCGCAGTGTTCAGATGGGCATCCATGTCACATCTGCCAATCATGCTTCCACATCCCGCTGTCACATGCATCCATGTTGCATCACTGTTGCACCCTTGTCAAATACACACAAATGCACATGTACACAGTGCTGATACATGCAGCTGAAAACAACATACATGCGTGACATCACGGACATGTCTACTTACATACACATTCATCCAAACATGTGTGCCCACACAACTGCATTTGGCATGCAAGCCTACACACACAAGCACCATCCATGTCTCACACATTACAGCCCTCGCATGTGTTAGCCCCACGGCCCTGTACACCCCCACCCATACTCGACCCCATACAAACAGATGTGCAACCTGCACACTACTGAAACATCACCACACGCACAGCTCACAATCAGGATGTATGTACACTTACCGCTCGACTCCAGACGGGTCTGCCTCTCAAGGACCTGGACGTGGAGCGCTGGGGATATGCGTTCCAGGACCCTCATCTGATCTTCTGACAAGTGGCCCCGGCACCCCTTGGCATCCGCTGCCTTCAAGAGGCGCCGGGCCTTGTTCAGGGTCCTGGACCTGAAGTCCTCCCAGCGCTTCTTGACATGTTGGAAGTCGCGGACTGCCACCCCCTCCGCGTTGATGGCAGTCACGATGTCAGTCCAGATCCGAGTCCGTCCTTCCTTGTCGGCACGGGAACTTCCGAAGAGGGCATCATACTGCCCCAGGACTTGCTCCACCAGGACACCAACTTCGGTGGCACTGAAGCTGGTGCCCCTCTGCCTTTCTGGCCGGGGGTTGTCAGTGGTGCCAGATGTTGCAGTGCCCGACATGACAACCCCAGAGGCAGGAGTGGGTGGGCAACTGGGTCCTGGGGCTGGGCTGTGGAGCGATGGAATCCCAGTCGGGAGTCTTCGGTTCCAGCAGGGGTGGTCACAGCAACAGCACCCCTGGCTGATGTGCAGGCAGCAAATGGCAGGGCACGTGGGCAGCAGGCAGTCAGGCAGCAGCAGATGGCAGGTGGGAGCGTGCTCGGGGCTCTGGGGGGCAGTAGTTCGGCCTTCTGGGCAGGAGCGTGGTCTTCCGTGTGCTTACGCATGGCCAGCTTGATACGGAGTGATTTGGCACGTGAAAATTCTGCACGTCAGCGTGTGAATCGAGAGGAAAGGCCCTTAGCGCGTAAGCACGTCAGCACGCATACGCGATTCCATTGGACCAAAGGCCCTTAGCGCATATGTGTGTCTGTGACGTATCACGCACGGGCGTTGCTTTTCGTGGGGTGCGGTGCGTGTGTCTTGCAGGCGTTGGGGTTCACACGCTATTACTTCACAGCGGGTGGGTGTTGGCTACGCGTTCTTCGACACGCAAGGCAGACGGTGAGTGGTACCCTGCTCCCCCAGGCCCGATCGCGTGTAAAACCACCCGCGAGCCCCTGAAATACACGTACCCCGCTCCCCCAGGCCCGATCGCGTGTGAAAACACCCGCGAGCCCCTGAAATACACGTACCCCGCTCCCCCAGGCCCGATCGCGTGTGAAAACTCCCGCGAGCCCCTGAAATACACACGCCCAGGCCAATTGCGTGTTGAACTTCTTGCGCACCCCTGAAATACACGCGCCCAGGCCAATCGCGTGTGGAACTTCTCGCGCACCTCTGGAATACACGCACACGCTCCCCCAGGCCCGATCGCGTGTTGAACTTCTCGCGCACCCCTGAAATACACGCACACAGGCCAATCGCGTGTGGAAATTCTCGCACACCTCTGAAATACACGCGCCCAGGCCAATCGCGTGTGGAACTTCTCGCGCACCTCTGAAATACACGCACACGCTCCCCCAGGCCCGATCGCGTGTGGAACTTCTCGCGCACCCCTGAAATACACGCGCACAGGCCAATCGCGTGTGGAACTTCTCGTGCACCTCTGAAATACACGCACACACTCCCCCAGGCCCGATCGCGTGTGGGCCTTCTCTTGCGTGTAGGACTTTGGCGCACATTTTTTTCCTGCGCAGGGACGGTACCGCCTGCTTTCGTGTGGCGGACATGTATGGGCCTGTGCGCGTCTTTGGCTGTGCGCTGTTTTTCCCTATTCGATTCCATGAATACGTGTTGTAGGCGAGCGTGTGGGCGTTCTGCGCACTTGCTTCCTGTACTTCCCCCGTGACGCCCACATTTTCACGAGTTGTTCCCCATTCTGCGTGTGACGCCCCGTGTTACGCCTACTTTTGTTATGTGCGCCGCGCTATGTGCGAATTCGCTGTGGCCTTATCGCACGACGTTCGGTGACCTGTGCGCCAGCGTGCGCCAGCGTGCGCTGCGCACTTTTTCAGCGCACATCCCACATTTTGCGCGTGCACGGACTTCCATGAATTGATGTGCGATGTTTTCTGTGCGATAATCGCACTTGCACTGCGATTTTCGCTATTTCACTGCGAATCGCACGTTTTCGTGCTCGGGGCTCTGGGGGGCAGTAGTTCGGCCTTCTGGGCAGGAGCGTGGTCTTCCGTGTGCTTACGCGTGGCCAGCTTGATACGGAGTGATTTGGCACGTGAAAATTCTGCACGTCAGCGTGTGAATCGAGAGGAAAGGCCCTTAGCGCATAAGCGCGTCAGCACGCATACGCGATTCCATTGGACCAAAGGCCCTTAGCGCATATGCGTGTCTGTGACGTATCGCGCACGGGCGTTGCTTTTCGTGGGGTGCGGTGCGTGTGTCTTGCAGGCGTTGGGGTTCACACGCTATTACTTCACAGCGGGTGGGTGTTGGCTACGCGTTCTTCGACACGCAAGGCAGACGGTGAGTGGTACCCTGCTCCCCCAGGCCCGATCGCGTGTAAAACCAACCGCGAGCCCCTGAAATACACGTACCCCGCTCGCCCAGGCCCGATCGCGTGTGAAAACACCCACGAGCCCCTGAAATATACGTACCCTGCTCCCCCAGGCCCGATCGCGTGTGAAAACACCCGCGAGCCCCTGAAATACACGCGCCCAGGCCAATCGCGTGTGGAACTTCTCGCGCACCTCTGGAATACACGCACACGCTCCCCCAGGCACGATCGCGTGTGGAACTTCTCGCGCACCCCTGAAATACACGCGCACATGCCAATCGTGTGTGGAACTTCTCGCGCACCTCTGAAATACAAGCACACACTCCCCCAGGCCCGATCGCGTGTGGAACTTCTCGCGCACCCCAGAAATACACGCGCACAGGCCAATCGCGTGTGGAACTTCTCGCGCACCTCTGAAATATACGCACACGCTCCCCCAGGCCCGATCGCGTGTGGAACTTCTCGCGCTCCCCTGAAATACACGCACACGCTCCCCCAGGCCCGATCGCGTGTGGGCCTTCTCTTGCGTGTAGGACTTTGGCGCACATTTTGTTCCTGCGCAGGGACGCTACCGCCTGCTTTCGTGTGGCGGACATGTATGGGCCTGTGCGCGTCTTTGGCCGTGCGCTGTTTTTCCCTATTCGATTCCATGAATACGTGTTGTAGGCGAGCGTGTGGGCGTTCTGCGCACTTGCTTCCTGTACTTCCCCCGTGACGCCCACATTTTCACGAGTTGTTCCCCATTCTGCGTGTGACGCCCCGTGTTACGCCTACTTTTGTTATGTGCGCCGCGCTATGTGCGAATTCGCTGTGGCCTTATCGCACGGCGTTCGGTGACCTGTGCGCCAGCGTGCGCCAGCGTGCGCTGCGCACTTTTTCAGCGCACATCCCACATTTTGCGCGTGCACGGACTTCCATGAATTGATGTGCAATGTTTTCTGTGCGATAATCGCACTTGCACTGCGATTTTCGCTATTTCACTGCGAATCGCACGTTTTCGCAGGCGTGCGCCGTTTTTTCGGCGCACATTGATTCCATGAATCGGCCTGTAAATGTCATTCAAATTGTCATAGCTCAACGTGTTTTGTGACAGTCAGGTCCCTTCCAGGAGCATAGTATTCAAAATGTATTACAAATAGAAAAAACATTTCGGGGGCAAGTGCTTGAAAGGGTATATTAACTGTTTATTATAATCAAAGTGTATTGAACTCGGATGATCATTTTAGTCAATTTATCTTTTAGAAGAATACTTTATATATTTTCATGTAGCTGAGCAATAATTCCTTTATAAATACACATTTCTTCAGAAATGGAGACTAAGTGAGTTTTGTAATGTTAAGAATTACAGAGAAAGAAATTAATGATCAATAAATAAATGGATGATAGAGATATAAGAATGGATGAGACAAGGCTTACCTCCAATTATGAGAAGAAGGGATTGGTCTAGGAAGTATGATTATCCTAGATGTGTCTCCAAGGCTTAATGGATGCAAATACTGTGCTTAGACCGTGGTATGGAGAGGTCTGTAATAAATAATAATAACGCTCACTATGAATGCTAAGATTGTACTGAAACATCAATGTATTAAATATATAGTGGTTGAAGATACAATGTGTCATAGGCTTACCTAACAAGGCAGAAAGAACACCAAGATGACCAAGAACACATATCAACCAGGTTTTGGGTTGTGCCTGATTGTCAATAATAAATTCCATGTAACGTGTGGCAATAAAAATGGCCACTATGTCCATAGAGTCAAATGATGTGCGACATAATGACATCATACTGTAAGAGGATTCAATTCAACACTACAGCTAAGTCAATGCCTAGTCTGGGATACTGAATGGAAACCCTTATTGATATATCTTTATGTCCAGTTCATGCGTTCTGGATGACTACCCCTATATAACACCCCTCTCTTGGAATCCCCCTGACTCCACTGAGCCGAGAAGTAGTTCTGTTTTGCAAGTTTAAAAGGTTTATTTGATAATTTAAACAATATATATATATATATCACACTTTATAATAATCAATAATTGAATATCACACTTAATCTGAGCAGTAATCAATAATGGATAGTCTGGCACTAGCACACTTGTGAATAGGAACAGAAGAATAAGGTGGTAGAGAATACTTTATATAAGTTCAGATGGATGTAATGTTGAATGAAAATGCAATACAGAAAATACTCAATATGATTTCAACAAAACAATGTAATCACTTTTCTCTGGCAATTCACCCCCCTTTTTATGCAATGCAAGGAAATGGAAGGAAAGCACACAGTTCTCAGAAATGCAATCAAATGTAATTCAGTTCACCCCAGCAAGCTTAGACTACAGAGGTTTGAAACACAGGCCCAAAATGCTTTTATATGTGCCGGCAATGCAGTGAAAAATATGCTAAAATGCTTTTAATTCCCCCTAGAGGTTCAGGGTGAGTGGTGTCAAGTTAATATTAGTCCAGGCTCACTCTAGCAATGATTCAGGGATGGTTCTTAAGAAGCAAACGAATTTTTAGCAAGGAAAGCAAAGAAGCTCTGTTTTCACACGTGGAGAAATTTGCAAATCGCGGCAAATTCGCGAGTGTGTTTTTCGCGATTGCGGCAAAACTATAGGGGTTAGGAATGCGGTTCTAGGTTCGTAGAAACGCCAAGATTCGAAGCTTTCAGAGGAAAGTTGAACCAAGTTCCTAGCACAAACGGTTACGGAGTTATGAACGATTTTGTGAAGGTTGTTTTTCAGATTTGAAATTTTAAAGTTCAAAAAGACAAGTGACAGCTAGCAACTAGAAAATGACAGGTGACAGTTAGGAGGCAGTTCTACTTAGATTAAAATAGCTTGGATTAGATTATTTTAACTAAGAGATTGGTTCTGCACAGTTCTGCTAGGTACTCACAATATATTTTTAAATAGGCCTCGCCATGGATCTGGTCAGGTTTTCGGACTGTACTCCGGTCTGGTCTCGGCACTTCACAGTGATCTGGGTCAGCTCTCCGGTTCTGCTAACAGCGGTCTGGGTCAGCTCTGCTCTGCTGGTCTAGCCTCTCTGGATTCTGGAGATTGATGGATTTGAAGTCTGGATCTCTGGATGTTGTATGGTCCGGCAAAGCGCGTTGCAGCAAATGGAATTGACTGTCCCTATCTGTCCTGACTGTCTGCTTTTATGTGTTTTGAAAATGGGTGTGTGTGCAGCATCACTAGGCTCTACCCCTCTCCACTTGTCATTGGCCACTTCATCCTCTTCCCCTTGATTGGGGGAATGAAATGAAGTGTCATCATGATGAGGTCTGCTTATGGTACAGAGAACCCACCCCTGTCAACTTTACACACAATTTATATTTGCTCAAAAAGACATATTTGCACAGGTACACATTTGTTTAAAATTACATGCACCCCTCACATATCACATGAGGTATACCCTGTCCAAATCTGCTCTTCCTGGGAGCTTGCATTCAGAAATGGCAACATATTTCACTTTTTGGTCAGGTTACCAATATCAGATTCTTACTCAAATTTACCCAAATGTGTGCAAGGCATATGGACATTACTTGATGAAGTGTCAGATTTTTAACATGCATACATTTTAAGTAATACCCTCTTAACTGCTAGTTTGCCCCCAGAACATCACACAAATTGGAGTTTGGGCTTGAATTGAAGGTACATTTTTTAAATTAAGGCTCTCAAAGTTATACATTTCTGTCATTTGATTACAAAGAGTTATCAGTGTTTCTGTCAAATATATATTTTGCTTTCAATTCAGTTCTCAGAGTGTTGGAGTCCGCCTCCAAGGCTTGGGTGGGTCAGTCACATGTGTCTTCTGGCAGGCAGGCCTTTGTTGACAGGAAACAGTCAAAATCAACATATCCTATTCAATTGCAAGAGCCTATTGTGTGGTCTCCAGGAGGCTCCCAGCCAGTCTGCCTTCTATCAATCAAGAGGTCATGTGAGATTCTAACTCCTGGTGTGAATCTCTAGAGGTGAGAGGGTTTCCCAGGCTTCAGGCCTCTGGGAACAGCAGGTGGCTAATTTTTAATTAAAATGCAGCCTTTGAAGCCAGCTGAGTCAAATCCCTTTGTCAGCAACTGCACTCAGTTCTCCTGTCAGAGTTTAGACCACTAGCGCCGCCTTGAGGATTTTGTTGCTACTGCATGCAATTTTGGGATCTTTCTTGGATTAATGCATTCTAAACAGGAATGGTTCTTACATGGTAGTAAATCCTTGCTTAACATTGTTTTGATGGGGCTCCTTACAGTAAGATGGTTATGTGGAACCCCACAAAAGGGTTGAATCTTTAAAGTGGTCCAATGAGCCACGATTTCAGCAACTTTTTGACATCAGTAACAGTGGATTTTGTTAACAAAGATATTTCTTTACACTGGTGGGTGGCAAGTTAGGTAACCATTTTGGTGTGCGCACAAACTGCATGGTTCTCCTGGATTCTGGCGCACTTGTGGGCTTTTTGGCCATCTTGGATTTTCTAAGCCCACAGCACCAAATGTTGCAGCATGATAGTCCAAACGTGGGTCAGGACACCCAACAAGTCCCCCCACGTGACTGCCCTTTGAATTTGAGTCGATGGGGAGTCGGGTGCACAAGGGTTTTGACCCACGCACTGGTCTGTCCGCATAATCCTCTTCCAATTCTGCAAAGGGCACAGTTCAGCATCTTTTTCTCCATCCGGTACTGATCGATCGGTTCTCCTCGCCGGTCCTGATGGGAATATTGGGCAGTACACTGGGCCCCCTTGCGTCTCTGCTCCCGGTCTCCGGATCGTCCTCCTTGGCCCATCTCCAGGTTTTCTTTCTCCTACGACGACAAAGGAAGAGCGGCAATACCTATTCCTAGACATTTTTCCCCCACCATTGATATAGTGGGGTGGCATATAAATTTATAGTCAAAACATATGAACATTCACATTTCTTTTTGCATTCAAAAACGAAAACACCCACATTGAGAAACTCAGAATTTGATAGGCGATATGTAGGATCTTTTAAGTTAGAACTGAATTAATCTGAGACAGTACCCTCTAGGATTCCAGAGGATTCCTCCAGTTGTTGCAGAGTGTGCCTGGGATGGCAACACTTCAACTGGTTTATGTGGACCCACTTGTCTTCCCCCTCTGCCAAACCGCCTTTGGGGATGCGGATCTTGTAGGCCACAGGGGAGATTTTGTCTATAATCTCAAAGGGTCCCTTCCATGTAGGCAAAAATTTTCGCTGTTTGGCCTGGTTCCTTTGGAAATTGTATAGATAGACCCGGTCCCCCACCTGATATTCCTTCCTGGAAGTCTTCAAGTCATAGTGGGTCTTCATGCTATCAGCTGATCTTTCTAGATTCCGCTGAGCATAAGCAAAAGCATGTTGAAGGTGTTTCCTTAAATTCTCCACATACTCATGAGTTGTGGAGGCATTTATCAGTGTCTGCTCTTGGGTCCTGTAGAGCAAATGCTGAGGAAGCACCATCTTGCGTCCAGTCATCAACTCAAATGGTGACATTTTGGTTGCAGAGGAAGGGGTAGATCTGATGGCCATTAGGACCAGAGGTAATCGGATATCCCAACTTGGCCCAGAATCTGCCACAAACTTCTTTAATATGCTCACAATGGTTCGGTTATATCTCTCTACTGCCCCAGAAGAAGCTGGCCTGTAAGCAATATGCAACTTCCTTTTGACCCCCAGTATCTCCCACATCTTTGTCATTACTTCACTGGTGAAGTGGCTACCCCTGTCTGACTCAATCCTTTGAGGTAGACCAAAATGGGAAAAGACGTGGTTAATCATCAGGGCAGCTGCGGTTTCTGTCTTGCAATTTGGGGCTGGGAGACATTCCACCCACTTGGTAAACAAGCATGTCACAGTCAACATGTACTTATTCCCCCTAGCAGAGCGAATCACGGGGCCTACAAAGTCGATTTGTAAATCTGACCATGGCAGTGTCATCCCCCTCTTTTGGAGAGGCGCACGGTGCGTGAGGGATGATGGCTGAAATTGTGCACACACAAGACACCCCTTCAAGTATTGGTCGAGGTCCTGCCCCATGTGTGGCCAGTATGCAACCTCTCTTAAGATTTCCAATGTTGTGTGAAACCCCCTATGACCGGCGGTGGCCGCATCATGGGCGTGACTTAACATCAGGCTTTGGAATGAGGTAGGAAACACCCACTGATCGTGGCCAGCTTTGGATTTCCTTACCAGCAAACCGTCTTGGATTCGGAACATTTTTGGACATTTCATCAACACTCTTAGGTCCTCTTTCCCAATGTAATCGGTATCCGTCAGGGGAAAGTTCTCAGGGTCCTCAAGGTGCTGGTAAAATTTACCAATTATTGGATCCCCCTTCTGAGCGGTAATCAAATCAGCATCAGGGGTCTCCTTACTCCATTGTGCAATTGAAAGGTCGTTGTGAGCATTTGTCTGGGACCTAGTGATAGCAGTGACCTGGATTTCCCCCAACAGGGACTCAATCTCAATTAGATCCCCTTGGATGGCCCCGGTTTTGGCCAGCTGATCAGCTAAGTCATTTCCAGTTTTGTCTGGTCCCTCTACTTTGGAATGACGGTTGATCTTCTTCCAATAGATGGTCATCTCATTCGAGGTGACCAGATCATCAATGTTTTGGATCAACTTCCCATGTTTCAAGGGTTTGTTGTTAGCACATAACATGCCTCTGGTTTTCCAATTAACCAGGTGCTCCACGAACCCGTTCCGTACATAATCCGAATTTGTGATTACGACCAGTTCGTGGAGTTGATGCTGGACAGCAGTGAGGATGGCCTGATGCACAGCCATCAGTTCTGCCACCTGACTACTTCGGGGACCAATTTTGTATCCAGCGGAGGGTTCTGGGAACTCATTCACCCATGCATTCCCTACGCTGGCCACCAGTTCTTTCTCCCCGTTGTTGTCAACATGGTAAGAGCATCCATCCACATAGACAGTGGGCATTCCCTCACACTTGTCCTCTTCAAAGATTTTGTGTGGGGAATTAAGGTATGCCTCCGTGTTGTCCTTGATTTTTAGACTTTCGTCCTCGAGACAGTTTTCTCTGGCACAATCATGCAAGTCAGCCAGACCTTGCGCGAGGGGACTCTTCTTGTTTTGGCCATATCTGACCTCCACAGGAAAGCCTTGCATTGACAGAATCCAGGAAGTAATTCGGGAATTACTCACATTTCCGGCCCGGATTCTGTCACTTTGGAGATATTGCAGAGGCTGGTGTGGAGTCTCCACTATGATGTGTTCCCCCTGGATAAACGGGCGGTAATTCTTCAATGCCCACACCGTTGCCAGGAGTGCCTTCTCACAATCGTTGAATTTTTCCTCCACAGAGGATAAAGTTTTGCTCGCATAGGAGATTACTTTATTGACCTTGTCATGCTTTTGGTATAATACTGCCGTCAAGCATGTATTAGAGAACCCCGTCTCCAGGAAGAACTCCTTGTTTCTGACAGGGTAAGCTAGGCAAGGCGCTTGTGAGAGGCTTCTTTTGAGTTGACTTACTGCCTCGGCTTGTTCAGGACCCCATTCCCACTTGACCCCCCCTTCAGGAGTTGAATCAGGGGTCTGGTGATCTCTGCGTAGCCCTCAATGAACTTTCTGCTGTAATTAGTCAGTCCAAGGAGGCTCCTTAGTTCCCGCAGAGTTGCGGGGTCTTTCAGTTTCTGAAGTGCTTCCACTTTCTTTTCCTGGGGACAGAGACCCTGAGGAGTAATCTCATGCCCCAAGAAATTAACACGGGTTCTACACCACTGTGCTTTCTGAAAGGAAAGTTTTGCTCTGGCGGCCCTCAACTGTGTCAGAACATAACGGATCTCCGCTATGTGTTCCTCCACAGATGAACTTTTGATGGGGACATCATCTACATAAGCCAGGTTACCCCTCGCACCCAGGTCGGGCATGGCCTTATGTAGGAAAATATTGAACTCATTACCGGAGTTAAGGTATCCGAAGGGAGTCCGGGTCCATGCGTACTGCTGGCCCCCAAAGGTAAAATACAATAAAGAGTAAGATAACACGTCTTGTTTTACTTACATCCAACCCCCTTTACACAGGAACTCTATAAGGTTTTCCGGCATCACTAGTCCTGACAAAATGGACCGTCTGCTATGATTGATTAAAAAATGTGTATAACAAATTTTTATTCAAATAATTCGAACTGAATTTAAACATAAAACACTACCCTCACCTAACACAGTGTACTAAACACTAAAAAACAGTTACTAAAACATGAAATACAAAGTTCACTTATTTGCATGACACAAAAGATATCACATAACATAACACAAAAAAATCTCAATGTGTCTCTAAAACAACAACCATCCCAACATGTTTCTGTTCTTCACTGCCCAGTTCGGGCGAACATTCTTCAGGGGAAATTTTTTTTTTAAAAAAGCATCCACTAATCTCTTCAACACCGTGCTGAAAGGGTAGATTCAAACTTCTATACAGGCAAAGGAAGGAAAGAACCTCCGAGCCTTTAAATGGTGAAACTTCAAAGCGCGTCACAGGATGACAAATTCGCTGGTTTCTCGCCAAATGAGAGACCACTACTTCACAAAAGCGTCATAGTCCGCTAAAGTATCCTACACTGAGGAGTGTAGTCCTTTCTTTGTGTTGCCGCACGACCATAGACGTACTGTTAGTGTGCAGCAGTTTTTGGTTTCACTGAATTCAGTGTTGGCTGTGTGCGTTTGGAAGCTGCCATTAGAGTGATTTAATCCCTCTGAGTGTACAGATTGATACTTTATGGCTTGACTGTGTGGATTTCTCCTTTGCAAACACGTTGATTGCTGCTTTGCTTGTTACAGTCTTGATCCCTACATCTGTGAAGGTGTGGCGATACTTTTAGCGGACTATGACGCTTTTGTGAAAAAAAAAATTTCCCCTGAAGAATGTTCGCCCGAACTGGGCAGTGAAGAACAGAAACATGTTGGGATGGTTGTTGTTTTAGAGACACATTGAGATTTTTTTGTGTTATGTTATGTGATATCTTTTGTGTCATGCAAATAAGTGAACTTTGTATTTCATGTTTTAGTAACTGTTTTTTAGTGTTTAGTACACTGTGTTAGGTGAGGGTAGTGTTTTATGTTTAAATTCAGTTCGAATTATTTGAATAAAAATTTGTTATACACATTTTTTAATCAATCATAGCAGACGGTCCATTTTGTCAGGACTAGTGATGCCGGAAAACCTTATAGAGTTCCTGTGTAAAGGGGGTTGGATGTAAGTAAAACAAGACGTGTTATCTTACTCTTTATTGTATTATACATATTGATATCCCTGTCAGTAGAGTAGGATGTTATTATAGGGACTGTTTATACCTATTTGAACATACCCCAAAGGTAAAAGCCAGTTTGTATTGGTCCTCCCTGCTGACAGGAACGGTCCAGTATCCATTGGTCAGGTCTATTGCAGTGAATACCTGTGACCCCTGAATCTGGGCCAGCCCTTGGTCAATGTAGGGAAGAGGCCATCGGGAGTATGGACCCGTTTGTTGAGCTCCCTGAGGTCGGCGCAGAGTCTCCACTGGCCGTTTGGCTTCAATATTCCCAGCACCGGATTATTGAAGGTGCTGTGGACTGGACGGATTATTCCCCGGGACTTAAGGTTCTTAATTATTTCAGTAAGGGACTCCATGGATGCGAGGGGCAAACGATATTGCTTCACAAACACTGGAGTCATGCCAGGGTCCGTGGGGATTGTTGTTGTGTGGATGTCAGTGCAACCACAGTCATATGAGTCTACCGGAAAGAGATCTTGGAAATCCAAGAAAACTTGTTTCAACCTTTGCTTTTGTTCCAGAGTCACACAGGCATCAGCTAGGTTGACTCTCTCTTCCACCATCTGCCTGAAGCCTGGAAAGACTTATGGTTTGGCTATTTCAGCGGCCTCCTCCAGCTGGGTGGAGAAGTCCCTGGTCAGAGTGCTGATTTGGACTGGAGGCTTCAGGTGGGAAAGGCAGCCCTCATGGACCTGGAAAATCACCTCATCCCTCCTAAAGTCACAAGTCACATCTTCCTTACCATAAGGGCAAGAAGTGTACACCAGGAAGTTCCCCCCATGCCGGGTAAAAATCCTGTCTGGTGTTGTATTGTCATCACTGTCACTGTCAAAGCAGTCCTTGGGGATTGGCCCTAACAGTTCATTACCTAAATCTATGGAAAAATGTCGGTCATCAACCGCCATTCCAATAATGGTGCCTGCGGCTAGAGTAATACTCTTTAAGTCGCTGTTATCCACCTCTATTGGAATGGTGTCATGTTCTATGTTGACTAATGGAGTTGGGTTTACCCCCAACCCTTGCTGTTGGAGAGAAGCATTAAGATGTATGTAAGCATCAGGGTTTTGCAGATATTGTCCTCTTTTAACTTTCACTTCCAGGGAGAATTGTCAGGTCCTTTCTGGGATGGTGACTTCCTCTTTGATCTGAATTTCAACTGCATAAGGTAGCAATTGAGCCGACCTAAATGCTTTTTCTGGATCATCAAAGCCCATGGGATTATCCGCTAATCGGGACCAAGCTTTGAAGTTTATTAGGTCCAAACTAATGGCAAAGCGATTGAGAATGTCACTGCCTAAGTAAAAGGCGGCAGGGACGTCTCGCACGACCCAACAATTGTGGACTATGCTCTTGTTGCCAATGGAGATTTTGAGCATACACCTGCTTGGCAGAAGATGTTTGGAATTGGGTGCTTCCAGGTCCATTTCCCATTTGTCTATCAGTTTGAATGTGGGAATGGCTGGATCTTTTGGGAGTTGGCGGAACATGGCTTCGCTGATGAAGCTCTTACCGTTGTTCACACACACTCGAGCGAAAACAGAGTCCTTCCCATCATTTAACTGAACAAGGATGAACAACTGCTCTCCAACTTGCTGAATATCAGCCAGGCTCTGAGCTGATTTCACATCTTTCTGGACTATAGGAGTGGGAGTTTCTGATTGTGGATTAGTATAGAATCTCAGAGTGTTTCCTTCCAGCGTGGAGTACCACTTTAGACTGGAAGGAAGGTTGATTTTCAGAAATAGAGAGGACCCTCCATCACCAGTCTGTTGTCCTACTGCTATTACTGTCACGTCTGGAATTTAGTTGTTCTGGAAGTGAAATTCTACTTGGTCAGATTTTTGTTCAACCATGTGGCAGGTGCCGTTTAAACTAACATGGTTGACACTCTGTTTTAATTTTATTGGTCGGCTAGTCTGGGTCCAGAGGACCTTGTTTACGCAATCTATTAAGGGTGACAACCTCCTCAGGAGGTCATTCCCCAGTAAACAAGGGGTGCCCTCTGGAGTCACTACTATGTCCGGGTGTTTCACCTTTTGTCGCCCGATCTTAATGTCCAAGCTGCAGTCCCCTCAACGGGAATTTCCTTCCCGTCAAAGTTCTGCAGTTGTCCTGGAAGAGAGGTGAGAGGAATTTGGTAATTCTCTCCCCTTCCTGCATTCAGTTCGTCAAAGGCCCTTCTGGACAGAAGGGTAGCTTGAGATCCAGTGTCCACCAGTGCCAAAATCGTACCCTGCCCCTGTACTTGTACCGGGGCATAATATCTTCCCTCCTTCTCCTCAAGGGGGCACAGATAATGCACATTTTTGGACAACTGGTGGGCTAATTTTCTGATTTTGGACATTGCTGGCGAAGAGATTTGGGCAGAATTCTGTGGAGAGCCTTGGGAATCTGAAAGAAAAAGTTGGCAACTGGAGATCAGAGCCATTGTGGGTTCCCCTGGCTCCGGTTCTGGGCCGCCCCCCCTTTTTGGAGGCAGTCATCAGGATGGGTTTGAACCAGGGGATTTTGGTATTGTGGGTTCTGGGATGAGATGATGGGCGGCGGTAGCTCAGTCTCCATATCTCCCCAGTCTGGATTGGAATCCCTTGGGGCCCATTTTTTCTTGGGAGGAGTTCCCCCATCTCTGAAGGAGAAGATCCTTTTCCCAGGATCTTCTGAGGATCCCTCTCCCTCAAATTGGAAGATCTGTACCTCCTCCTCAAACTGAGTCTGTTTGGGTCTTTTGTTTCTCCTACCCCCCTCTGCTCCTTAGGAGGCAGACTTTCAGGGGCAAGAGATTTTGTTTCCGGTTCCTGGGTTTCCAGGGGCTGTTTACAAGTGAGGAAGGAAGCTTCCTCCAAGGCTTTACACCCCCCTTCCCTTTGTGCCTCCTCCCTGGGAACCGGTGAGTTATCGGGGTGCTGCCCCCGTCATTGTTCTGGGGCACCAGGTCCAGAGTTGGGTGCGTTCTGCGCCGGCATGCCGATCTGAGGGTTCTGCTGAGCCCTCAGTATGTGACCCAGATCCCGCGCCATGTTTTGAACCTGGCGCTCTAACTGGGAAACCCGCTCAGGCTGATACGGGGCCCTGTTTTCTCCCCTGGGCTGATCCCGGGAAGGGTAGCTATCCCTTCTTTGGTAGTACCCCTGGTTGGGAAGATTTGGATACCCCTCCACCCTTGGCCTCCCCTCTCCCGGATTCGGTTGTCTGGGCTCAGGGAATTGGGGAAAGAAGGGTGGAGGATTTTGGGGCTGGAAGTTGGGTGGATACCTGGGGAAGAAGTTCTGCCCAGGATTTGGATAACTTCTGCCCTCCGGTGGGAAGTTAGGAGGGAAGTTCCCTGGGTTAGGTGCTTGGCTGGATCCCCCCCCTTGGGCTGGAGGAGTCCACACATAACCCAGGATGGGTCGATTTCCCTTGTAACGGGGACTTACATAATCAGGAGAGCGAGGGACCCCATTTGTGGGGCTGCCTCCCTGGCTCCCTGTCTGTGACTGGCCCGAGGACCTTCTGGGCCTAGCATTATTAGGTGCAGGTAGGTTTTTAGGCCCCCCATCTCCAAATCTAAAACGGGGGTGACCTTTACCTCTGCCACCTTGGCAGCAGCAGGGGTGTTGTTGGCTTTGGGGTTTTGGGGCGCATTATTTTTATTTTCTATTGGCTTCTGCACCTCATAGATCCGGGTCGCCTGTTCAATGACCCAGTCTAAAGATCTTTTCTCGTGAAAATCCCTCACGAGCTGGGTCATTATGTATTTGGGCAAGGCATGGAAAAACGTATTAATAAATTCTCTGCTATCTGTGCGCACCCTTCTTGTGGTCTGTGCAAAAGCACGCTTTAACTCCTGCACAAATTCTTGTGGGGCCTGATCCTCCCCACATTGTAAATTGTAGGCTGCCTTGCGAGCCTCTTGAGGATTTCTATGAGTAGAAAAATGTTTCAAGATGGCCGCCTTATAGGTGGACCATCTTAAATGATTTTGGTCCTCCAGCCCCGCAAAGAAACTGGAGTATTCCGGGGAGAAGGTCCACTTTACATATTGAATACAGCTTTGGCTGTCCTTCAAATGGAAAGTCTCCATCATTTGCTCAAACAACTCTAAGTGCTCCCAAACAGAATACTTGGCGTTCTTATGATAAGGCGTGATGACGCTCCTGATTGCCTTAATCTGCTTTAAGGGGTCCTTAAGCAAGGCCCTTTTTGTCTTATTGGCCCTTTTGGTCCGGGTAACCCTGGTCCATTCATCTTCTGACTCAGAGGCACTGCTCCCAGAGGTCCCCGTCTGTTCTTCCAGGTTTTCCCGGATTCTGCGAGCCTGGGAATGGCTGGCAGAATGTGGGGACCTGGTATCCTGTGTCCTGTACCGCTCAGAGGAGTCTTCAGATCCCTCCTTGCTGCCAGGATTTGATGGGTACCCCTCCCACTGACGTAACTGGGCAGAAGTTTTCAGGATGCCCTTAATGGGCCTATTCTCCTGGGGTTCCCCACTAAATTGCACTGTGCTTGGGTGCCCATACCCGGATGCCCGCCCATCCATTCCTGGGAGGTACTGGCCTATGAGCCCCATGCTTCTGGCTGGATAGTAATCTGCCATCCCTGTGGCCCGGTGCTCATGTGCGCCAGGGGACATGGGGGTGGCAGAGTCCAGGGACTGAGAGAGATACAGGCCTCTGGTACTAGGGCTCCTGAGGTTATGCTCATGAGTCTCCCTCTCCCAGCGAACCTCATCTCTATCCGCCCCTGCTCCCTGTTGCAATGCAAGAGCCTGCGCCTTCAGTTCCTCAGTTAAGGCCTTACTAGACTCTATCAGTCTCTCCTGCATCGCTACCTGTTGTTGGAGTCTGTCATTGTGCTGGCAGAGAGCCTCATTCTCTCTCTGTGCCTCCTGATTGGTCCTGGAGCACTGGGCCAGTTTTTGCTGCAGGAGGGTTACCTCCTGAGCTGTGTCCCTATTGGCCTGCTCCTTTCTTGCCAGAGCATCCTCCACCTTCCTGGTGTGCTCTAACAAGTTCTGGTGTTCTTTTTGGAGGTCACCCAGTCCCTGGAGGGCCAGGTGATTTTCTTCCATTTTCCTTTTTAAGTGGCAGACTTCCTGGCCTAAGGTATCCCTTTCCTGACTAAGAGCCTGCATCTGTGCCGCCAGGTCGTCCCTTTGCCTTTGGAAGGCACCAGTTTTCTGGCGCTCCTGGTCAAACTCTGCCTGGGTATCCAGGTCTTTCAAAATCAGTTTATTGCTCTCTGCCTTCTCCCTATCTAGGTGGCTTTGCAGGGTGACTACCTGCTCAGCACATGCCCTATTGAAGTCTAACTGTTGCTCCAGCTTTTTCTGGCTCTGCAGTAGGGAGTCCAAACCTTCTTGGTACTCCTTCTGCAAGGCCAGAAATCTGGTATCCTGGTCCGCCTTTTCCTGTTGCAGCATATCCATGTCCTCTTTTATTTTAATGATATACCTTCTACTATCATTTTCTGACTCCTGGCTCCTCTGCAGCCTCTGCTCAGAAGAGTCCAGATCAGATTGGGCCTTCTGTAATGCCAGCAGTTGCCTACTCGCCAGATCTTGGCCTTCAGCACATTTGTCCTGCATGGCTCCCATATGTAAATATAAATATGCCGCTACCCTGGCAATCTTGTTGTGCTCATCCTTGGCCTTAGAGGACATATATAGTTCACTCAGGGCCACATGTAAGGGACCCTGGTCTCTCCATATATCTGACCCTGTTTCCGTGATCTGGGGTGCGATTGCTTGCAACCAGACCGTCTGGTCCTGATGAGTCCACTCACCTCTCACAAATAGCTTATGTAAGAAGTGCTTTCTGGCTATTTTCATATCTACCAAGGTCGTCATTCTGGAATTTGAGTTCCTTCCTGACTTACAGAAGTTTGTATTTTATTTTTGCAAAACAGACCTTTTCCTTAGAGCGTTCCTTTGAGGAGTGCTTTACAGCGTAACACAGCGTGGTGATCCGACCGGATATGTGTATCTGGTCAGCTGGCACACTGTATTAATCTGCACAAATGGTAGATCTAACCCAAACATCCCGGACGAGCCCCCAATTTGTAAGAGGATTCAATTCAACACTACAGCTAAGTCAATGCCTAGTCTGGGATACTGAATGGAAACCCTTATTGATATATCTTTATGTCCAGTTCATGCGTTCTGGATGACTACCCCTATATAACACCCCTCTCTTGGAATCCCCCTGATCCCACTGAGCCGAGAAGTAGTTCTGTTTTGCAAGTTTAAAAGGTTTATTTGATAATTTAAACAATATATATATATATCACACTTTATAATAATCAATAATTGAATATCACACTTAATCTGAGCAGTAATCAATAATGGATAGTCTGGCACTAGCACACTTGTGAATAGGAACAGAAGAATAAGGTGGTAGAGAATACTTTATATAAGTTCAGATGTATGTAATGTTGAATGAAAATGCAATACAGAAAATACTCAATATAATTTCAACAAAACAATGTAATCACTTTTCTCTCGCAATTCACCCCCCCTTTTATGCAATGCAAGGAAATGGAAGGAAAGCACACAGTTCTCAGAAATGCAATCAAATGTAATTCAGTTCACCTCAGCAAGCTTAGACTACAGAAGTTTGAAACACAGGCCCAAAATGCTTTTATATGTGCTGGCAATGAAGTGAAAAATATGCTAAAATGCTTTTAATTCCCTCTAGAGGTTCAGGGTGAGTGGTGTCAAGTTAATATTAGTCCAGGCTCACTCTAGCAATGATTCAGGGATGGTACTTAAGAGGCAAACGAATTTTTAGCAAGGAAAGCAAAGAAGCTCTGTTTTCACACGTGGAGAAATTTGCAAATCGCTGCAAATTCGCGAGTGCGTTTTTCGCGATTGCGGCAAAACTATAGAGGGTAGGAATGCGGTTCTAGGTTCGTAGAAAAGCCAAGATTCTAAGCTTTCAGAGAAAAGTTGAACCAAGTTCCTAGCACAAACGGTTACGGAGTTATGAACGATTTTGTGAAGGTTGTTTTTCAGATTTGAAATTTTAAAGTTCAAAAAGACAAGTGACAGCTAGCAACTAGAAAATGACAGGTGACAGTTAGGAGGCAGTTCTACTTATATTAAAATAGCTTGGATTAGATTATTTTAACTAAGAGATTGGTTCTGCACAGTTCTGCTAGGTACTCACAATATATTTTTAAATAGGCCTCGCCACGGATCTGGTCAGGTTTTCGGACTGTACTCCGGTCTGGTCTCGGCACTTCACAGTGATCTGGGTCAGCTCTCTGGTTCTGCTAACAGCGGTCTGGGTCAGCTCTGCTCTGCTGGTCTAGCCTCTCTGGATTCTGGAGATTGATGGATTTGAAGTCTGGATCTCTGGATGTTGTATGGTCCGGCAAAGCGCGTTGCAGCAAATGGAATTGACTGTCCCTATCTGTCCTGACTGTCTGCTTTTATGTGTTTTGAAAATGGGTGTGTGTGCAGCATCACTAGGCTCTACCCCTCTCCACTTGTCATTGGCTACTTCATCCTCTTCCCCTTGATTGGGGGAATGAAATGAAGTGTCATCATGATGAGGTCTGTTTATGGTACAGAGAACCCACCCCTGTCAACTTTACACACAATCTATATTTGTTCAAAAAGACATATTTGCACAGGTACACATTTGTTTAAAATTACATGCACCCCTCACATATCACATGAGGTATACCCTGTCCATATCTGCTCTTCCTGGGAGCTTGCATTCAGAAATGGCAACATATTTCACTTTTTGGTCAGGTTACCAATATCAGATTCTTACTCAAATTTACCCAAATGTGTGCAAGGCATATGGACATTACTTGATGAAGTGTCAGATTTTTAACATGCATACATTTTAAGTAATACCCTCTTAACTGCTAGTTTGCCCCCAGAACATCACACAAATTGGAGTTTGGGCTTGAATTGAAGGTACATTTTTTAAATTAAGGCTCTCAAAGTTATACATTTCTGTCATTTGATTACAAAGAGTTATCAGTGTTTCTGTAAAATATATATTTTGCTTTCAATTCAGTTCTCAGAGTGTTGGAGTCCGCCTCCAAGGCTTGGGTGGGTCAGTCACATGTGTCTTCTGGCAGGCAGGCATTTGTTGACAGGAAACAGTCAAAATCAACATATCCTATTCAATTGCAAGAGCCTAGTGTGTGGTCTCCAGGAGGCTCCCAGCCAGTCTGCCTTCTATCAATCAAGAGGTCATGTGAGATTCTAACTCCTGGTGTGAATCTCTAGAGGTGAGAGGGTTTCCCAGGCTTCAGGCCTCTGGGAACAGCAGGTGGCTAATTTTTAATTAAAATGCAGCCTTTGAAGTCAGCTGAGTCAAATCCCTTTGTCAGCAACTGCACTCAGTTCTCCTGTCAGAGTTTAGACCGCTAGCGTCGCCTTGAGGATTTTGTTGGTACTGCATGCAATTTTGGGATCTTTCTTGGATTAATGCATTCTAAACAGGAATGGTTCTTACATGGTAGTAAATCCTTGCTTAACATTGTTTTGATGGGGCTCCTTACAGTAAGATGGTTATGTGGAACCCCACAAAAGGGTTGAATCTTTAAAGTGGTCCAATGAGCCACGATTTCAGCAACTTTTTGACATCAGTAACAGTGGATTTTGTTAACAAAGATCTTTCTTTACACTGGTGGGTGGCAAGTTAGGTAACCATTTTGGTGTGCGCACAAACTGCGTGGTTCTCCTGGATTCTGGCGCACTTGTGGGCTTTTTGGCTATCTTGGATTTTCTAAGCCCACAGCACCAAATGTTGCAGCATGATAGTCCAAACGTGGGTCAGGACACTCAACAATACAAATATGATGGCAATAAGCATAATGACATTCTGATGTATGACGAAATTGGATATATGAATGTAGGTCATAGTGTCATGAAATAAAGTCAAGGAAAGGATATTGATTGAGAGATTAGTATAAAAATAAAGGAGGGAGTATAATAAGCAAAAATAAATTGAGTATGCGTATCTATGCATAAGCCGTGTTGATGCCATCATGGTGAGACTGATTTCACTTTGAAACAATAGAGAGATGAGAGGGGGTTAATAGACCACTCAGAGCATTCCCTCTGTATTCATAAACTATCAATACTTATTTTTGCTTGAATGGTCTTATGTCGTATTTGGTTAACACTGCTCAATATTTCTTCACCTTATAGAAATTAACTTTCACTAACCATTATCTCTTTAAATTGAGTAATGTCTGCAGCATGTTAGACTCGAACAACAGTTTTTAATATCAATCATCAATTTATTCTATACAATACATATATTACATAATATGCATAAAACAAAATACATTAGGATCCATGGACTCAAGGTTTAATGTGCTTTAAATACAATAGAAAATATTGCTAAAACATCAACATTTTATCCTATCTATAGGTGCTATAATTACTAAAACAGTTCCACATATACTCGCTTCATCACTCTGCATACAATCTCCTCTACATTAACCCGACATGTTTCATTCCTTCCATCCTTTCTAAAACAACTTCTTGAGGAATTTCTTCAGGAGAGCACCGTTCACCTTGCCACCAGCCCTTTTTTGTTTTCCCAATCTTATTATAAAATGCATTTGTATTGTTAAACATACTGACTCCATTCATTGAATGTAACATTGGTCTATTCTTGACATTTTTGTTCCTAGAGTTTTGTGCTCCGGTAATTTATCTGGCTGTGTTTCCTGCGACAACATATTTAAAGGGTTTTGGTTACCGATTTCATTGATATTTTGAATATATCCTTGTTTGATCTGCTTTTGTTGTTGAATTACATTATTCATTAGGGGGGTATCATTTCCCACATTGCTTAGCAGATTGATATTCACATATATCCACTCTTACAACATCGAGTGACCTTCATATGTCAATATTCTAGTTGGCGTTCTAGAGCTTCTGACCTCTTAACTCCCTTGCAAAAACCTTCGTAGATTTCTGTAATCTGTAAAATGGGAAGGGGAAGGAATGGTTTTGGGTGGGACAGGAAAAAGCACACAACCCATCTTCTTTAGTTAGTTGTTGTTAATCAAGTCCCATTCCCCAATTTCTGCTATACTAGTTGTTAGTTTAACTGTAGTGGTCTGTTACCTTTCCTTTTCTACTCACTTTTTCCTTTTTGCACTGAAAAAACAAGCACAGTTACCACCTTTAGTTAACTTCATGGGCTTCACAGTACTGTTTCTATTGTGGCTGATTTCTATTATATCATACGATATGAGATGGCATTTATAACACGCCTATACACATGTGTTTCAAGATGCAACAAGGCAAGGGAGGGGGAACAGAGGGAAGACAAAGACAACAATCTTATTAGGCCAGGTGAGTTTGAGATCGTGCAAGTGCAGGGGAGGGGAAGACGGTAAGTGCGGGGGGAGGGGAGAGGGGGCAGTGCAATACATAGGATCAACAGAAAAGAATAAAAAAAATAAATAAAACAGTAGGTAAAAGTGCAGCCAGCTAGTGGCAAGTGCAGGAGTAAGTGCAGACATCAAGTGTCAAAAACTGGTGGGGACTGTAGGGATACAAAAACAGCCCCCAAGTGGAGGGGTTGCCCGGGAGGCAGTGCAGGTGTGCAGCTATCTCTCTTCCAGGCATTTGGTTCTGCAGGTACACTGCTTATCTTATCTGAACTACTGCCCTGTTGTCTTATTTTATTGTGCCTTTCGGAACACGAGGGGAGCGTCTTTGCTGCTATAAGGCGTGAGTTCTTATTAGTCTATGCAGTGACCCTACCGTAAAAAGATGAAAAATATGGGAACGTTTGTTCAAATTCGAACAAGACCTCCTTGCTTTACAGATTCTATCTCCCTTATAGGGCCATTTCGTTTTGGTCGGCGTTATATTTCAATGTCCCATTTCTAACCATGTTCACCACTGCTGCCTCTCATGTCACCGTTTGGTTCTCTCTGCATTCGCATGTAGGTTGTCCAGTAGCTATAGTTAGTGTTCGAGTGACATCTAGGGGTTCTTTCCACTAAACCTCCTGCTCTCCCGTCTGTTGTATATGTTAGTTTGTATAGAGATTAGGAGTTCCTCCCCTATTCATTCATACCATCTCGCCTCTTAGCTCTTTGGATTTGGCTGGAAAATCTGATAGTTTGCAACAGGCTAAATAGCTCCTTGCGAAATCTGCTCTCCCTGCTCATTCCACCATTCGGCGTTCATTAACGCCTCCACCGGATATCGTGTAAATTTAGGTAGGCTACACCACTCATTTCCCACTACTAAATTCGAATTTATTAATTAGATGGAGTGCTGCGGTCACCTAGACCCATGGTATATGTTCCCATATATTTCCTCTTCAATACTAGCCATGTGTCTATTACTGCTTCTCGGCTATGGTGCTAATTAGTTATCATGGATACACATATTCCTTTATTCAGTCTTGCCTCTCGAATTCCAGTTGCTAGAGCTAATCAGTTCTATTTGTATCATTTCCTATGGAATCATGTACTCACAGGCCTGTCTCTCCCTGTGGTTCCTATGTTTTACCCGTAGATGTTATTAATTTTCCACATTGATGAGGCTGCTTTATTCCATTTGCTCGTTAAGTCCTTTCTCTACGCTTTGAGTAAGGAATATTAGTTCCTTTTCTTTTAGAATCAATTTTCTCTTGTCAATGTTTCTGTCATTGTCTGTTCTGACTTGATACGTTATTGTGCATTTTAGTTCTTCCACTTTCTGTATATATTCTATGAACCCCCTGAATTAAGGGGTTTATAACAGTTGTTATGATTTATTCAAACATTTTCTGTTTTTCCTTAGAAATGTGAGTCTAATTTCATACACTTGCATGTTGGGAATAGGGTGATTACTCTTAACACCATTACAGTTCCCTATAACAATAGAACATTCCAAAATCTGAGAATGGCTTAATTTTTTCGGCGGTTACCACCCACCCAGTTATACACAATGTTTCTGTCATTGTCTGTTCTGACTTGATACGTTATTGTGTATTTTAGTTCTTCCACTTTCTGTACATATTCTATAAAGTGGCCTACTAATGGAGCTGTGTGTGTTCTACTTCTAATGCAACTTTTATGTTCAGTTATTCTGGTTTTGATTTTCCTTTATGTTTTTCCTACATATACTTTTTGGCATGGGCACCAGATTGCATATATGACCATTTTTAAGTTGCAATTAGTAAAATTGTGTTGTACCCATAGTTTTCGTAGGCCAGTGTCTATTTCCAGACTTCCTCCTGTTTGGCTACAGCAACTGCAATTTCCACAGGGTGTGTACCCTTTTATTTGTGGAAAACCCCAACTTTCAGTGAGGGTTGGTTGTTTTTCCACTGTCATGCTTATACTGTTGATTGTCACTTGGTCCTTTAGGTTTTTACTTCTCTTGAACGCTATTAATGGGTTTCTTAAAGGCCATTTCCCTTTTTACATTATTTTCCAGTTCTTATTGATGATCTTTTTTATGAGATTTGATAGGTTGCTAAAGGTGTTCACAAAAACTAGAGGCTCTTCTTTTCCATTTTTTGGTGTCTCAGTGTATTCTAACAGAGCTTTGCAATTATTTGTATTCACTCTTTTCATTGCTCTTGTTATCAATTTAATTTGGTAGCCTCTCATGCATTCTCTGTCCAAATAGGTTTGCTTCTTTTTTATAATGACTTCCATTGGTGCTATTTCTTTTTAGTCTTAGGAATTGTCTGTTTTTATGGTGAAATATAAGTAGTACATTTCATTTTTGTCCATATTGTGTGTACACTTCAGATGTTTATCTTGTTTGTAATCCAAATGCAGAATAAAGCAGCCTCTTCCTCATTCCCTTTCCACAATATCAGGATATCGTTGATGTAACGTTGCCAAAGGGGAAGATGTTTTTTGAAAGGGTTGGTGTTTGCATAAATGAAGGGTTTTTTCAATGTATTTCATATACAGATTTGCCACACTGGGTGCTAGAGTAGCCCCCATAGCTGTGCCTTGAGTCGGTTTGTAGAAGCTTCTGTTGAAGTGGAAATAATTTTCAGTGAGTGCGATTTCTGCACACCATAAGGTAAATGAAGGTGGTGTACTTGTATCTGTTTCTTCCAACAGCAGACATTCTTCTAGCATGTTGAGAGTCACTCATTGCGGTATGCTGGTGTATAATGCTTCTGAATCTAAACTGATCACCAATTCCTCTCTTTGATCAAAATCTATGCCTTCTATTTCCTTTATAATTTGGGTGGTGTCTTTAAAATATGTCATTTTCTTTACTAAAGGTTGTAAATAGATGTTCGCAAATTTTGATAAAGGTTCTAACACTGAGTCTAAACCTGAGACTATTGGACGTCCTCATGGTTTCATCAGGGTCTGCCTCGTCTTTCGAGATACAGTCTCTTTGTTGTGCTTTCTCCACTTGGAGACCAATTAGTTTTTCTTATTTCCTCGTTGGATCGTGCTCCAATTTGTGGTAGCAGTGTCTGTCTTCTAATTGTCTCTTACACTCCTGGATATAGTCAGTTATACCCTGAACGACTATTGCACCTCCTTTTTCAGCTCTTCTGATAACAATGTTTTTTATTCTCTAGTAGTGATTTAACAGTTATTTTTCACATTTGCTAATGTTCTGGAAACCGAACTTACATACATCATCACATTCTAAATGTCTCTAAATCTTTTCGTGCTCGATTATCAATGACCCTAGCTCCAGCACTTTGTGTTTGAATAGGAGGAATGAATTATGATTTATTCCATAGACCACTATATCTTTCTTCCTATAGATTTTTGTCAGTAAAGAACTGTTTCAAATGCACTTTCCACATGAACTCAGCAAACGTGTGTGTGAAGGTAAAGCGGTTGTGAGCGTTACTAGTCACAAACCCCAAACGCTTCGCTAATTTTTTTGTTAATTAAGGGTGAGTCTGTGGGTCGATAAATTTATCACAAGGCTCTCATGCTCCGGGTGACCCTCGGTTCCATATCCCAGTTTTGGGGGTCCCTCTATAAAAAATGCTATCCACTATATCCACATTTGTTTCCTCTGTGTCTATTGCCTCCTTGTCGTGCTGGGAAGTGTCTACTCCCCATGGGACAAATATATTTGCACCCCTCATGCTGGCGCCTGCTTCATCATTATTACTCCCTTCGCTCGAGCTAAAAGAGGTTCCTCTGAACTGTACTCTACATTCTCCTCTTCTCTGTTTGTAAATCTGGGATGTGTCCTCTTGTTCCTTAGGGTTGTAATTTTCTTGGGTATACCTAAAGGTTTTTTCGTGTGTAAAATGACAAATTCTTCTCATTCTATCTTTGGTAAGGTATTCTTTAAATGTGGTAATCTCTAGCACTAATTCATCTAGTGTCTTCTTATATAATTCTATCGGGACAATTTGTTTATCTCTTCTTCTAGCGTATATATATCTATGTATATCTTTTCGGTCATTTCTCTTGTTGTATCTATAATGAGAATAACCCAGTCCCTCCCACATTTTTCCACAATGTAACTCCATTGGATAATTAAGTTTTTTTTGTCTAGGAAGGGTCTGGGTTCATTCCCGACTACTAATCCCTGTGGGAGTGTGCCATTAAATAAATACTCTAGCATTATGAATCTGTGTAATTCTGTTCTTATTAACCCTTTTTTAAGTTTGGAAAACACATCCCAATTAGCAAGATTGATGGTGTCTTCTGTCTCCCCTACAAACAATGATGATTTTGCCAGTAATTCTGTGACATACCTGTCATCATAACTTTTGCAGCGTTTTGCTGCCTTTACGACAGATTTCCCTAAAACTAAAAAAGGACAAAGTTGTATAGGCATAATCTATTAATATATATATATATATATATATATATATATATATATATATATATATATATATATATATATATATATTAATAGATTATGCCTATACAACTTTGTCCTTTTTTTTTATACCATACTTACCCAATATATATATTGGGTAAGTATGGTAAAGATAAGATGGTCAAGGGCGCCAGATATCTCCCAGCAGGGGAAGTAGACCTAAAAGAGGTGGATTGACATCTGTCCCCCAACCCCACCAATACCACTAAGCCCGGAGGAACTAAGTTGCTGCTCTGGAATATAGCTGG
Source organism: Ambystoma mexicanum (assembly GCF_040938575.1). Lineage (NCBI taxonomy): Eukaryota > Metazoa > Chordata > Amphibia > Caudata > Ambystomatidae > Ambystoma > Ambystoma mexicanum. The sequence goes on from NC_090932.1 coordinate 800,666,085, forward strand.
GTTTGCCAGACATCAAATGGATCCTGATTGTGTAGACTTTGTATCTGCTAATGAGATTATTTGTATCCAGGAAACTTTGGCTCTCGAAATGCAAGGGCTAAAGGCATTTAACATCCCAGTGAAAAAAGGGGCTAGAGGAAGGCTGTGGCACGGGGTTACTGACCCTCATGGCTGTACAATCATGTTGGGAAACAAAGATCAGGAGCCAAAGTACATTGGACTTGTAGTTGAAAATTGCCACAAATTTAGAGGGAATAATTGTACTTATTTTTAATGTCTATAATAGGCCTTATGGGACACATCAGCTGGCATCTTTGACCCTTTTACAGGAACTAGTGAATGATTGGGAATCTAGGGTGTCTGTCCGTTTTCACATCATTGTTGGAGGAGACTTCAACTTACAATTTGAACCCTTAAGAGAAATGGAGGCATTGCAGGAATATGTGGACGTAGCCTGGGAGATCCCGTCACGGGAGACTAGTTTCCCCAACAGACGCACAAATATGCTCTGGAGTCTGCCAAGAGCTAAACCTGAGGGCGTGTAATGGCAGGGGCTCAGAGGACAGGCCAGGAAACTATACATTTTTTGGATCTGAACGCTCTTCGAGAATAGACTATATATTGGTAGAGATGGGTATTTGGGAAGAAGTTTTCCATTATAGATCGGATGGATAGTGATCATAAACCCTTCTCATCAAAAATGAGATGGATGGATTGGAAGCAAAGAGTAATTACGTCAACCGTACTGATTGGGAGAATTGGGAATGCTAAACGTGTTGTCAAATGAGACAAAATCATGACTGCCGGTCTAAAACATTCAATTTATTCTTCAACTCTCCCTCCATTGAAAACCTATGTGAACCCAACCTTAAGGATGGTGAAATACTGGATGTGTATGATCACCTAAACTCTGAGCTTAGTCCATGGTTCATTAGCCCATTGACCCTACAAAAGCATAGAAATTGACGCAATCCATGTAGGTTGCTTAAGGAGGAGCTAATGTCATTTCTCCAAAAGGGAAGGAAAAGTGAACAGGGAAGCTCTGCACCTGAAGAGGAGAAATTATAAGAGCTTAGTTAAGCTGGGGAAGTTGGAATTCCTCAAACATAAATGGGAGCAACTCAGAAAAGCAGCCATAAATAAGGGCAGTAAGGCTTTTATGTCCTTAGTCTCTGACCGTAAAGACTCAAACGATAACATCCTTTATTTTATGATCACAGAAGAGCAATGGTTTCCCCATTTATGTGGCCTGTACAAGGAGGAAGAAGATTCCGAAGGCTCCCATACAGAGGGACCAGTTGAAATGGACAGGATATCACCCATCCATGGCAGTCCATATATTAACATTACTTTTGCAGCTGTGAAGAGTGATGAATCCCGGTCCTGGTCCTGATAAAATCCTGGTTGATCTCTGGAAAGACGAGCCTGATGTCTGGTTGCCCATATTGATGAGACTGTTCCAAGTAGTGGTCAACCTCAATGAGGTCCCATAATCATGGCGTTGTGCAGAGATTGTACCTACATATAAATAAGGGGGGAGAGAAAAAACAAGTAATTACAGGCTAATTACATTACTTTTGACGCATTGGGAACAAAAAATTCCAAAGCGGTTCTATATCAATTGCAGGACTGGGTGTCAACTAATGTCCTCATTTCCCACCTTCAGGCCGGGTTCCAGCAGGGGCTGAGCACAGTAGATAAGTGTTTCCTTTTGTCCCAAGTACCGTGCTTAAAAGGATGCACATTTATAGACCTGCAGATGGCATTCGATAGTGTCCCCGGGCATTGTTAGTGCATGTCCTGCTGAGCAGGGCCATGTCAGCTGGTATCCGTGATTGCATAGCTTTATTCAAACAATACGGCGACTGTGAGATTGGGCCACGCAGGAGAGATTACGAATCAGTTCCCTGTTGACATAGGTGTGTGGCAAGGCTGTGTCCTTGCCCCACTTCTGTTCTGTCTTTATATAAAAGAAATTATCCTAGACTTGGTGGCAGTATGCCATGGGGGAAACTTTGTCCCGCCAAAAGCTGAAGCTTATGTCTATCGGCACTATTTTTTGAGGATGATTCAGTTTTGTTGGTCCCGTCATCTATGGGGATCAGGCAGGGCTTGGAGCGCTTTATTTTTAAGTGCTCCCAGCTAGGCCTGACTCTCAATAGGGGTAACACCAAGGTGATGGTGTTTAGTCCAAGAAGGTCAAACCTGTGGTGCTCAGGCTGGATGTTGAGGGGACTGTGTTGGAACAAGTCTCCCACAACGATTATCTGGGGGTGAAGTTTTCAGAGACTGGAACCCGCTAAACATGTCACGTAGCTCAAAAAGTGCTCTCAAGCTCACTTCTAAATGTGCCAGATGTGAATGCCTTCTAAAATCATGCCTGAGATTGAAAGCTGGGTTGGATTACCTGCGCTCGATATCCGTCCAGGGTAGGAAGAGTTACCTAGATTTAATAAGCTCATCCTATGCGCATACTTTTGAATTTAGAATTGGCAACCTGAGGGTTGCGACTTTCACTCACATCTGCGGGGGTGGCAACTCTGTTATTTGCCAAGCTTGTGGCTTGGTTCCCGAGTCTTTTGTCCACTTTTTGTTATTCTGTAAATGGTATGATGAATTGAGGAAAATGTATCTGCTCCCATTGTTTAGGAAAGCATGTGTTAAAAATATTTTAGAAGCAATTGCTTTGTGTCGCACCACAGAATTGTCAAATGATATCTATTTATTTGCTAAATGTCTTTACCGTGCTTGGTTCCGCAGGAAGCTTGCATGCGTAATTTGATTTTATTATTGCTTTTATTTGAGTATTCTATTGATTTTATGATGTGGTTATAAGAATTTCCCATTTTAATATTATGCTTTGATCTTGAATTTTTAGATTGAGGCAATTATGTTTTGTAACCTGTATGCGCTGATGGCAAATCTGCTGAATAAATCATTTTCTGACTGAAAATATTTTAGATTGGATAAGGTAAATTGATTGCGTATTTACACACTTACCATCTAACAATAAGTAATCAAAAGACATATGAAGTTATGAATTTGACAACAATGGTGTCTTAATCAGAAGGTTACTTCTCACAAGTGGTACAACAATTTCCTCCTCTGTCAGATACCTCATGGACAAGATAGTCAATTTACATTATAAAATGCACCAAAATGGAAATTTTCAGTCATGCCTAGCAGATATAAAGAGTCTAGTTTGTCAATCCAGAATATCTCCAGGTGTGACAATTTCTTGGTCAAATAACCTCCCCTCAGTGGTGTGTCTTCGGCTTCCAAAACAACACATCTCAGCTGTGCTATATTGTGTCTGTGTTCATTGAAGTGTCTGTAGACTGGAGACTTAACATAGCCTGTGCAAATATTTGACTTGAGTTCTGTCCAACGTTCTTTGACTTTGTGAGATGTCTGTCCAATGTAATAGCAGCCACATGAGCAACATAGGCCGTAAATCACATTGAGTGTGTCGCAAGTGGCAAAATGTTGTGGTTTTATTTGCGTACTTTTTGAGGATGTCTTACAGAATCACCCTTGATGACATTATTACAGTTATGGCAATTCAAGAGTAGATATGTGCTTAATTTAGGTTTTTAACAAGCTGATCTGTAAAATGTTTCCCCTGTTTCCGAGCTATCATTGGCAGTTTGAGAAACAGATGAGCAAGTTGAGCATCTAGTTAAATGAGTCTCAAATTTTGTTTTGATGATTCTCCTGATATGGTGTCTCTGGCTAGATTTTTTCATGGTATGTATAAACGGCAAAGTGCCTGTCTTATGTTTTGGGATCAAAAGCTGATCTCTAGATCGATCAGTCATTTTCTGCAGGGCTTCATTAATCGCTGTTTATGGGTAGCCTATGGAAGAAAAACGTTCTAAAATTATTTCACATTCTCTTTTGAGAATTGACTTGAAACAATTCATTTCAATCTGAGAAACTGACTGTATGGTAGACTATTCTTTAAATGTTGAGGATGAAAACTTGTGAAATGGAGTGTTTAATTCACATCAGTGGGTTATCTAAAAATTCAGTTCATGATTTGTCAGTTCAACATCCAAGAAGTGCAACTTAGGTTGACCTATTTTAAGAGTACATTTCATGCATGGATGTGATGAATAAAGACCACGAATTGCAAATGTTCTGATTGGGTACCACTCCAGATCACAAATATAGCATCAATATATTGCTTCCAATAAAACAGCTTTGTAGACCAGACTTTGTGGTTTAGTATGATAGATTTTTCAAGGTGGTACATGAAAATATTAGCATAGAAGCGTGCCATGGCTGACCCTATGGATGTGCCCGAAACCTGTAGGTAGTATGTTTTGTTAAATCAAAAGAAGTTTTCATAGAGAATGATCTTTGCTAATTCAATAGTAAAGATCTTATTTGCAAGAAAAATTTCTTGTTGTAGGAATTTCAAATGTATCCTCGTGTGGAATGCATGTGTATAAACTTTGTACATCCAATGAAACTAAGATAGAATTTGTTGGAAGATTAAGAGTGTAATCAAGAGGTGAGATGTGTCTCTCGAAACAAAAATCCAACTAGTTAGCTTTAAATATGTTTACCGGGTCACAGTAGAATTGCATTTTCTGTTCATCCAGAGCCTTTTTAAGGTGAATTTCTGATTGTTGAATGTATTTTTCTCTTTGTACTCAGTCCTGATCATTCGCAACTCAATGTGCTGTGCACTTTATATATTTTTGTTATAAACATTTATTCTACTTTTTTAGTCATCAGGTACAAAAAAGCTTGTAATGACATTATAAATGAAGAAAATACAGATAAAATAATATTCCATATACATCGTGCAAATAGACTCTTACAGTTGCTGGCAGATAAAAACTAGGTTAAGAAATGCAACCAATTCAAACCTGATAAAATGTACATTACAATTGCAGTTTAAAACTCATTAAAAATGATGCAATTAACAGTCAAATTATGTCTTATTGGATCTTAGTCAAGGGGTATCTCCTTAGTCAGGCCCGATGTATATACCTTGATACAAAATGTACCACGTCCAAATTGAGCGAAGATTTACAAAGATTCATAGCCTCTTCTGTGGATCAGATACCATAAAGTTTAAAAAATGGTTTGAGGTACCTAACTAAAACTTTTTAGCCCTTCATAGAATAGCATGAAATGTAACAGTGACTCTTCACCAGCTCCACAAATCGGGCAACTAGTATCTGGCATATTCTCCCAATGAATTGTAAATTTCCGTATCTCTAGCAAGCCAAATCAAAATTCCAAATAGAGAGCATGTGCAAAAGGATGGGTTATAATGTCAAGGTAGCTTTCATATCCAAGACTAACTTTGTGCATCAGATAGTCACGCCCTAGCGTTAAGACATAGCAGGAGATTTCCAGGTTAGTCTTCTCATAGAGGGCCATAGCTGATTTCAACCTGGCTTTGGTTCCCTTTTAGTCAGTGTTGGGTCGTCCCAATAACAGCTTGTGTTCAAAGTGGTGAGATACCACTTAACGTGTACAAACCATGGAATGCTGCTTTTCCCATCTAGTGACATCACATGGACTATAGCTTCACAGTACTTAACCAGCTGTGGGTTGCCCCATAACCTTAGCCAGTAAAGCATTGGCCTTAACACAGCGAATACTGCTCAAAATTAATTCTGCTCGTACCAATGCATTTGGAGCGCTAAGTGGAAGCAAGAGAATGCTTTTCAAAAATGTGTTTTCGGAAGTGCGCAAAGATTCTGTATTAGTTTGGCCCAGATATCAGAACCGTAGATGGCTGACGCTTGGCCTGCAAGCCATAGACTTCAAGATCTAGTTTAACTGAGTGCCCACCATGAGTAAAACATTATTTTTTTAGGGTGCCCCTATATATTTCTCAAGGGCAGTATTGGCCTTGAGCAGCTGTGGCCCCCAACCAGAGTTATCTGCAAAGTGAATGTCCAAATAGTCATACCCAGAGACCTCTTCCAATTCAATGCACCTAACACTTACGTGGAGAGATTTTTTTGGTATGCCTAGGGTTGAAAATCATGACCTTCATCTTTGTAGAGTTGATTTACAGTCATAACTCTCTGCATTTTTGGGTGAAACATTTGAGAGATGCTTGAAAGCCTGTTGGGGTGTTTGGAGGGAGTAGGGCATCATCCGCATAGATGTGATGAATCCAATGGAGTCATCGAGGGTTCCCTGGGGAAACCTTCTCACATGTGGCCAGTGGACAGCAGCCTCTACCTGATCCTAATCCCAGAGGTGGTTTCATTTGGGAGGATCACATGGGAGGAGACAACTACCAGGGAGATGTTATTACTTCATTGGAGGAGTCACAGTGCTCCCCCTCTCCCCATGATGAAGAACTCCAGACCCCCAAGACCTTAATGGCCTATTGTCAGCTAACAATTCTTCCCTGTAGAGGAAATCAAGGAACCTTTTCTCTACATCATTCTAGTCAGAACCCTAATTTCCACCTAAACACCCATAACTCACACATAACACCTTTTGTTCTTGTTATGCCTTTATGTAAAGTCCAGGAGCACAATCATTTAAGAGTTAAGAGTCCAAAGGTAACCATGACTTCTAATCTTGATGTTCCTTTTTGTGAAAACCATGAGAAAAGCCCAAAGAAAGTTGTGGACTTCAACTTCCATAACCACTCAGGAAGCGAGACCAGGAGGAGGACAAGGGAGTTTGTGCAGAGTGACAGGACCTCAAAGTGTAAAATGCAGACTTGTTTTCCCAAACCTGTAATAAACGGGACATTTAAAAATGGCGACCGCATTAGTGAAGAGAGAGGTGCAGCAAGCGGCATAGAAAGAAACATTGCCATCCTTACCGGGGCTCCTGAACGCAAAGCAAATTGACAGTGCTGGCAAAGCAGAGAAACCCATTGGGATAGGAAGAGGAACGCTACATCTGAGCAAGAAGGGCCGTGGAAATGCCCGGGAGCAGACTTCATCCCAGGCTGAGAAGGAGAGCTGTCTATACAAAAAGGGGTTTACCTGCAACACAATCCCTGGTCCTTCAGGTAAGATACATAGAAAAACAAAGATTGGACCAGTGGATCCGGGTGACACAACTCACTAACTCAATTTATACACATTTTATTAAATAATTCACAAATAATCATATATCTGTATACATCCTTAAAAATCATTATCACTTTATACAAAGATCACAATTCTTTCACAACTCATACCCAAATACTCTCAATCCCTCATTCATACATACAGACATGAAACCATAATGGCCTACTATACATAGTGTAACAATTCCCAAATATCACACTTATGTTTACAAATATCTTTTTGACATGTATTCTTCTGACCCTTTCCTTGCTAATGGTGTGATATACAGTTTGTTATGAATTTAAACAATTCATGTAGTCGACACGTATTTCGATGAAATGGACAACAATACTGTCCTTTTTTTTCTTGAGACCTTCCTCAGGACGTGAGGCAAAATATAGATGTCTTGCCTCTCATGGACTGGAGTAAGCAAATTCAAATCCCTGTGTCTCAACTTCGGAGATGCAGACAGGTGTATTGGAATCAATCCTTCACTGGTACCTAATATCCTATTTTGATAGGTCAGACCCGCATTCAGAATCTGAGTATCAGACACACAATCTCGTGGTCTCTATATAGAGGTGTATCAATCACCTTCTATAACAGACATGCAACCTCTGCCTCTGTCTCCCTGCCAAATAGATCACAGCTGGATGTATAGTTCTTAAAATATAGGACTTCCTTCATCCACTATATATCAACAGTGCCATCGATTCTTTATCTTCTTTCAATTAGTTCTGTATTCATTATGTCCAACCCCTCTGTGTGTGTTCTGCTAGTAAAACATCCATAAGGTAGCATTTAGCGTGTCCATTGAGCTCCAAGACCCACTGGTCCAATCTTTGTTTTTCTATGAGAAGGAGAGCTGGCATGTGACCGCGGAGCCACGCTGGGTGCTGGGTCAGCGTCCACACACTCTAGCCTAGAAGGCAGAAGAAGGAGCCATAACACAGGGGCATATGGCTACTATCCCCTCTCCCACAGGAATAAGTGTATCAGTAGTCTGTGGAACTGAACTAGGGGCAACCGGCCATGTCGGTCCTTCTGACAAGCCCTCTGAAAGCACGCCAGGCCCTAAGGCTTTCAGAGCGTTCAATCTGGTATTTTCTTTGGCCCTCAATCGTGTAGTCACTGCAACTATTTCAGGATCAGGAAGATCATTACCCAACAGACATGGGACAGGGATGGAGTCTTTCACCGCTGCACAGCGCTGGCCCGTTACTCCTCGACAGCAGAACTTTCCTATCACCAAGGGGCACTTACTCTTACCATCAAATCCACTTACGCACAACTAAGGCCCATCAATATAATGGCCTGGTTGTACCCACTGCCGGATGACAGAGGTGACGCTAGCCACAGTGTCTCGAACCGCAGGAGTTTTGTGTCCATTGATGTACACGTGCTCTAGATGTAGAGTTGAGTGTTATTGGGAACCAGGGTCTCTTGTCGAAATCTGATACCGTTCTCACTCAGTTTAACCAACCCACATTCTGCCACTCCCTGACCTAGTGGGAAATCCTCCTCTGAGAGGCCCAAACTAATGATGGCCTCCTTTCAACTTTCACTATGGCTTGCTTGGGTGAGTCCTCGCAAGCAGGATCCCCTTTCCTATGGCCCAGCTCCTTACACACAAAACATTCTTTGGGTGTTGAGAACGCAGGTGTCCTAGTGTTAGTGGTGTCTGTGCTCTTCTTTTCGGTGTGCACAGCTGAACTAGAGTGTGGGGGTTTCCCTTTGCTCTTTTGGGGACCTGACTTGGAAGAGGATTGGGTTGGACCTTTGTCCTTCCCATCCTTGTTTACTTTTTTGTCCATCGATTTCTCTTCCAGCTTGGGTGAGCTCACCTGAGATTTTTCTGAGAATTGAGTACTCACAAACCTGTTGGCAGCCTTTTCAAGCTCCCTAGGGTCTGTGGTAGTATTGTCCATAAAATGCTGGTGTAGGTCAACCTCACAATTGTTCAGCATCATGCTCACACGCAATCAAATTGTACACCCATTTAAATGTGTAAACTTTGTTAGCAGTCACCCCCGTTCAGATATTTCAATGACAAGTGTGTGAATGGTTCAAATGTCTGGCCACTTTTCTTTCTGAGGCTCTCTGAAGCTCTTGAGATACTGTTCTGGGGTTTTACAGAACTTCCTGGGAAGGGCTGTCTTCATGCTCTCATAAACAGACCTTTCCTCAGGAGTTAACTGAAGAACTGCATCAGTCTATGGTGTCAGTAGCGACTCATCAGGGCTGCACCCCACAGTACCTCATCCACCTCCTGCAGATGGAATGCCAGCTCAAGCACTTCAAACCAGTCAAAAATATAATTCCCCACTTCATAAGCCTGTACCAGGTCTTTGGGGATGTGCCGTCAGGGCTTATCCTGGGCACTCTGGTTTGAGTCACTACTGCTGTTCTCGCTAGAGGTAGACCTGTTGGCTTCTTTCTGCTCTTCAAGCACCAGCTTGCACACCTCTATGGTGAACTTGTCCCGCTGTTTCTGTTCCTCTGGCGCTAGTCTCCTCTCCTCGAGCAGGAGCTTTCTAGCAGTTAACTCATTAACAGCTGGGACAATTACTGGGCCACATAGAGACTGTGCTGAGGCCCGGGACCTGCAGGATGCCACACTTGCCACTGTCCACCCTGACACTCTGGAGTGTTGAGAAACCACACTTGCCCACAGCGGGATGATTGGTGAGAAACACTGCTAATACGATCGTCCTCGTCATTTACCCCCTCTGGAAGGTCTTGTCTGTTCGGGTACATGGGGCCTAGCCCATCCTCTGGGGTCTTCTCCACAACTGCCCTTGCTTCTACCATGCTTGGAGGCAGGTCAGCAACTCAGGTTTATTAACCTTAGTGCTGTGGGGAAGTCCCCTCTCTTGACATAAGATGCACAGGACATCCTTGGTCATGCCTTTTATAGTCTCCATGTCAAGCTCCATGACTATCCTAGCAGTGACTAAAAGTTGCCTGCAACAGTACTTTTATCGCTGGGTGACTAAGCTGTGCGCAAGGCTCCAACTGATCAGACCGCTTGCCACCAATGTGACAAATCACCTTCCGGGGCACCAGTGGTCCAGGGATGAATATCACTTTATAAACCATCAATCAACCCCACACCTCTAGTACACCAGAAGGGATCTGAACAGATTGGAATACAAGTAAATTATGAGACCTCCTTGTCCAATTTTGGTAACGTGCATGGAACGGTAGGCTTATCTCCACAAGGTTGTGGATTGTTGTTAGTTGCAACACAGCGAAAATACAATTACCCAATGATAAAAAGGGATGGTCCAGTCAAGGTTGTATAAACATATCTACTTTATTATTACTTCAACATACAGTCCTAGCACACTACAATTACAACCCACACTGTAAAGGAACACAGAGGACAGACAGTTTCACAAAGGAAAGGAATGCACTCAAGGTTATTTGGTTTCAACACCAAAGGGGCAAAGGATTGAAACAGTCTCTAGGGGCCTTCAGTGAAGGATCAGGGGGGGCAGAACCACTGGTGCTGAAGAAGTTCTTGGTGCTCGACAGCGTCGAGGCATTTTCAGGGAGCTTCCCACCTGTGAGACAGTGTTAGTGGTGGGAGACAGCTGCAGGTACTAGGCGGCAGGCAGTTCGGTAAGCAAGGCTGGATGTACGTCTGCAGGTTGTCCGGCGCGGCTCGGGGCCAAGAATCATCCTCTCTGTGCTAGTTGGTGGATCTGGAATGCTGGTCGAGGTGTCTCGGATGGTGATGGTGACTGCGGCATGACAACAGTCAGTGGTGCAGGCGGATGTGTTCAGGGACTCGACTGTCCCAAAATGATCCTTAAAAAGATGGACGCTGGATGATGATTGTGTGGCACTCCTCTCAGCTTCTTTGCAGGGCTTGTGTCCTTTCAAGGTGGACAGCCCAAAGCTCAGGAGGGTGTTAGCAGGCAACAGCCTTGTCCTTTGTCCTGAGATGCTCCGGCACTTCCCACCTAGGAAACTTGCTCTCAGAACCTATCAGGGCATCCTGTGTGCTGGCTGGGTACTGGTTTTGACACTGCTGGAGTCCGGTATCTCCCTCTGTTCCCTGGGAGATGTTTAGGGGAGGGATCTTGCTTCCCTCATGGAGCTCCTGGCCTTCCTTCACTGGCAGAAGATGTAAGGTAGACTGTACCTTCAGCTTGGGACCAAATGCTTCCTTCTTCTTACTCCTTGCGAAATCTTCAGATTATCTGATCAGTGAGGGATGGGATTCAGCCCTCTTTTAAAGCCAAAAGGGCCCCAGCGATTGGTGAAGGCTAAGCCCACCATAATGGACCAATCCTGGGTCCTTACCAACAATCTTTACTGATGCTTCAGGTCTGAACCAGGGCGCTTGGCAACAGACAGGGGAAGGATGACAACATATACTTCTAAGTCCCACCCATCTTCCTGCCTGCTGTACATCAAAGTGTTGCCTTAATCAACTGAGCCCTATGCGGTGCTTGATCACAACATGGGCCTCCTTTGAAGTAGGGGTTGCAGGCAGACTTTCGTCTCCTACAATTCACATACTTCCCTGCTCTGAAAGGAGAGGTTCCAGACAAGACATTCACTGTCCTTTCATACCAAGGAGGGGTGTTAGTACCAAGTTGACACATTGCGTTACAAAGAGGTGTTGGGTCTCCATTGTCACTTCCTGCACCCAGGCCTTCCATGAGGCCTGCTAATTAACATTCCTCCATATTTGCCACCACCAGCAAGGTTTCACTGTGGAGGTGAAAATCCATGGGGCCTTGAAATTCTAATCAGGCTGCCCATCGCCAAAGGCTTTTGATGTACCCACGGCTGTCAGGTGTCAGCTACACATGACAGGGGAGGGCTGCCCTGGTAAGTTGTGTCCTCCCAGAGTACATGACTATTTTTCTGATGTGCAGTGAGCGTGGAAAATGTGCGTGGGAATGGCCCCATCATTCATTCTTTTTAAAAATGAACAAAAAAGCCCTGATGAGCGCACCTTTCCCGTGTGGATGGTCGAAGTCCTCACACCTAGTAATTCAGACTTTGGAAAGCCACAGTTTACAAAGGATATTACCTGATTGATGGTCTGTGCCACTCAGCACATAAGTTCTGCATCTTGCTGTAATGCGCTGATTGGTAAGCCTATCCGAAAGTCCATACAGCAGATAGTCCATAGCGGTGCACATTTTAGAGGAGCTTTCACTTGAGAATGATGGTGCAGCATTGTGTTTACGTGCTGAAGGGCAAAGTGGTCCATACTTGATCAGTGGGGAACCTTTAGATATTATGTCCAGTTAAGTCACGTGGGAAATGCAAACACATTTTGTGATAGTCTGCATACTTACCTGGTCACATTTTAAAATGTGTTTGCAATGTACTGCTCTTAAGGAGATTTGCATATTCATAGTAATTGACAACAGAGGTTTGTGCAGGTTCTGGATGGCCATTAAAGGTATTGGCCATCACAAGTGGTCAAAACCTTTGAACTAATGATCACGGACAGATCCCACCACTGAGTGCTTAGCCAAGTGAGCATTTCTGAAAATACTCAAATGGGAGTTTATTAACTCGGGATTTCATATTTGAAGATTTTATATTTATTTTTTAGACCTGCTTACCTCTTTTTGCCACAGATAAGTGCATCTCTCACTCATATTTTTCCAGCAGCTCCACAGTGAGATGAAATAAACCCGAAACATAATGCCAGAGGGACGGTTATGGAATGGTGTGTACCTGTAGTGTAGCGTTCGGCACAGTATAGCATTTTGCAGTATGTCCCTGTCCTGTTGAACCACTAATCTGCCCCTGCTGGAGGGGTGCCTGAAAATGAGTGTCACCAGAAAAGGTACTGTGCTTTCAAGGTACATCGGCCAAAAAGTGTTGCCTGTGTACTGTAAACCTGGCAGTGAGTGTTTCATATGAGTGACACATGTGAATACTGCATGCCAAAGAAGAATTGCCAACGCCAACATTTTTGGCTCTTATGTTGGCATGGGATAGGCATTTGCCAGGCACTGCCATAATGATACTACCTGGCCATAAGATTGCAACAACTGACATATGCTGTGGGAATCTGGGCATATGGTTACAGGGCCTGGCAAATGCCTATCTGATACATATACGCAAGCCAAAACTGTGGGCTTTGACAGTGCTTGTTTAAACGCGATTTCAGTGCGTATGAATGAGGTGGCTGAATGCACACTTGGGTAAGACATTTTTATTACACCAGTAGCGCATTTACAGCTGCAATTTAGACATTCACTCACAGAACACTGCTTAGAAATAACACTCACAGGGATTTACAGCACACATATTGATGCTACATTTTGAAAGGGTGGGAGTGTCCCAAGGATTCACATGGCCCTGGGCAATGAATGGGAAGGTAAATGTCCAAACAACACCCACAAGCCGTGTGTCCCTCTTCACATTTCATCTCCTTTCCAACTGTACTGTAATACATTAGTTTTGGTTTATCAATTGTGCGTAAGCGCCACCTAATATCAAAACTAAACATGAACCCAATTTTCCCTTTCTGAACAAGTACTGTGGTTATGGGCAAGCGTGATGGCTGCATGATGGATGCCATCTTGTAATTGGCAATTATTTGCTAAGTATTTAAAGAAAAAACGTTTCCAAATGTCCTTACTTACAGACATGTGCAGCGTCATTCTAGCCTGCAGTGGCGTTGCTAGGGAGTGCCTGGGGGGCCGGGGCCCCCCTGTGAATCCCTGTGCCCCCCCCCTTGTCCCCCCCTACCTAAGACGAGCAGTGACCATGTTCTCCCCCTACTTTTGTCTGTGCACCCCTACTTTTGTCTTTGGCCCCCTCTGTGCCCCTCCTAAATTTAATTCCTGGCGACGCCACTGCTAGGCTGGCACCAGGTATGGGGCGAGGGCACAAATAAGCAGTGAATTATTGTTATTGACAGGATTCTCCACCATGGACAATATGGAAGATCATTAATGGTGAGGCAAAGCCCATCGTCAATACATTCCCCATTATGTGGCTTTGGGCAAAACTGAGGAAGATTACATTTACACTATTATCAGAGTGTCTATAGATCAGGGTACGGTTTAGTGGGGTAAAATAAATGTAATTAAAGTGAGGGTTATGGGTTTATGATGTGAGCAAATCTATGAACCTGCATTCAAAGGCAATGCAAATCTGATCTGCTAGGAGTGGAGCCCACCACCAAGTACCCCCAATCAATCAAATATGGAGAATGCCCACGGCGATGTGTACACACCAAGAGAGACATGGTCTGTTCCAGGTCAGTAATGCAACCAGTGTGGCAGTAAGAGACCTCCCTTAAAACACTAAGCCCACATGGGCAACACCTTTATGTTGTGCTGAAAGATGCAACCGGCAGAAATGGCTGCCCTCCCATCCATCTAGATGTTACACTGCTCACACATTTATAACCCTCGTTCTAACCATCGAGAGCGAATCACTTGTCCCTAAAAATCCACCAAGAAGTGGGGTAGCCATCCACCCTCTATTCCCCAAACATGACCCCGATCAGTACGAGGTTGAGCCAAGAGGAGCAGGGTAAAAGCATTTGGAGTGACAGGTCAGAATGTGAAATTGTTAAGGTAAACGTGGCAGTTCGACTGAAACCTTTAACTAATAATACAGGTTATGTTATATAGTCAACATATAATGAGAGCAGCACCACCAAAGCAAGAAAGGCAAAACTGATGTAAGAATGTGTGGGATTGTCGTAGTTCTTACTTTTTTTAAAAACTTGATTACACTTATACCACGCTCAATAGACCCGTAGGTATGATGGCGCATACAGAACAAGCAACGTAAAACATGAAGAACATGTGGAAATACAGTCAATGCAAAAAAGCAGCACAATTGCCCAAAGGAACCAAGGAAGGCAGAAAAATAAAAACTGATCAGTTCATTACAATATTTAACTTAGAAGTCAATTACGCATATATATTATGTTTATAATTCTGTCCAAAAACGAAGGTAGGCTACTAGAGCCACAGCCCAACACAATGCAGTCCATACTGTCTAAACTCCACCAGCTAATTATCTGGACGCTGCGTAGGACCCTCAGATCTTGAGATCTAACACAATTGGGGACCACTTTTGAATTGAGTCAGGCTAGGACTTTGTTCTTTAGGGACGCCCTTGATTCAAACTGGCCAGGTTTCACAACATTAGTGATAATTATATTTCTAGAATCTAAAACGAAGCTTTTTAGGGTGGGGCCCATGATTTCTCTCATGTTAGATTTCTTTTGTAGTGGGTCTTTTTGATGGTTGGGGGCTGAGTAAACAGCAGGCTTGACGCCCAAAAGAGAACCCTTTTGTGGAGCTTCAGCCTCAGGACGAGAAGCCAAGATGTTAGATTTCACCCGCAGAGCCAGGTCCAAAGAGGCAGGCTCGGTAGAGTCTGAGTTGGGGGGTGGGGCAAAGTTTCTTCTAAGCCTGCCAGTCACGTGGGGGATGTGGTCAAAATGTGGTGCCTCAGTGAAGTGGAAGGTCTTCAGTCCGCCTTTCGGTGATTTGGTTGGGTGGACAGAGTCACACAAGACCACTTCAGAGGGGCAGGCACACAACAGAGGCTAATATCTGCAAGCTACCATCTGCAAATATGCCCCGCTTCCACATAAGAGCACCCCCCCCCACTTATGACCATTACGATGTATTCCTGATCGAGGCAATACAACTGTGGCCCTTTACTTGCCCATCAACAAATGAAACAAGGCGCGTGCCACCCACCAAGACTCACCCAGACACAGCTGGGCTGCTCCGGCTTTGTGGAGCTGTTAGTATCACCAGTCTGGAATGAAATGTGACGTTTCATGAAAGGGAAAACAAGGGGCACAGGGAAGGGTGCCAGGTGCAGAGGGTGGCACATGCTGCTCCTAAAATGAGCCGAGGAGCAAACTGCCTTTCTGCCATAACATTCAACTCCCCAAGTCAGTAATACGTGCGAATGAAATCAGGCAGCGACTATTGCAGTGTCAATGACCTCACAAAAATCAACAATTGCTGTTTTCAGGGCCATTGACAGGTTACGTTTGTTCAATGGAATAGAACATATTTTAAAAAACTACCAGAGCTTGTAAACCTTACATGTATAATTGATAAAGAATACTCGTTCCCACAGTGCATTGAAATGTAAGTGAGAATTGACTTCCTGCTATTTTCTGAAGCTCTCTTCAAATGAAGGACACAATCAGAGCTGATGCTCATGGTGACTAAAGAAGGTTCCCGCTTTATAATTCACGTTGCAGAACTTTCTGATGCGTCAACATTATTACTAGATTGGCAGCAGCATTCAAACTCAAGGCATGCCTATGATGTTGCAAATTCTAATGGCCTGGCCTGGGGGGCAGATAAGCAGGCGTGTGGAAAGTAGACTTTGGAGCCAAATCACTCCTGTTTCTGGAAATGCTGATCCATCGAATTCCATTTCAGATTCCCAGTGACATTAGCAAACCACTCCGGTAAGCCTTCCAGCACTTTCGCCGCGCGGCTATCGGCTCAAGGAAGGCCTTTTAGCCGCGCGCTGCGGTAGTACAGCTAAGTATCGCGAGACCAGACTTCAGGATAGCCTTCCCGTGAAGAAACAAAACAGGATGCCCGGATTTCAAATGCAAGTAAAAAAATAATCCATGAGCTTCTCAAAGTGTTCCACGGAAGCAGTGCGGTCGCGCGACAGACCACCATGGAAGATGTGTTCCTGTGGTTTATGATATCACCGCAGACCCTTCCATGCCTTTCAAAACTTAGTTCGCCTACTGCACTGTTCTATTTATATGGGGAGCTTATTGAGTGTTGTGTCAATTTTATTTGACTTCTGAGATTACAGCACAGACTCATTTTTCACAAATTGGTTTTATTTCGCCCCCTGATGCTTAAAATGACCTTGTGGAGGATAAAGGCAGTCAGGGCTGCTGCCAAGAAGTGGTCCAAATAGATGTGAGTAACTATTATGGTTGCTGACTCATGGCCGTCGGTTGGGTGGAAACAAATCTTAGCAGAAAAAAGAGTGGGCGGATGTAGCACTCTCTGCAGGTGGCCATAAATACACGCAAGGGCTTTACAGTTTCTTGTTCACTCCACTCGTAAATACGGTATCCAGTGATATGATCGCGGGATATAACATCCAGGGTGAAAGGCGCTAGCCAACACTTTCCCCAAATATTCTAGGACTAGAGTTTGTTCATATGGTAGCACCAGTCCTAAAATATGTTGGGGAGGATGTTTAGTGTCTTTTAAAAAAATGAGTCACCCTCGATGTTTTTCCCAGCTATTACCTCACATATAACCGTAAATACCAGTGCAATTAAATTAAGTTTTACAAACAAACAGCTATTAGTGATTTTTGGAAAGGTCCATGGCTAATTTAATTTAGTGGTTTATAGGCCTTGCCCCAATTTTTTTTTATTTTTTATAAGCAACATGTTATCATCATGATTACATAAACCGTTTAATATTTAATTTTGGTAGAGTGTTAATGTTGATATCTATGTATACCTGCACAGCTGAAAAGTACTTTTTTTTACAAGGACGTGAGGTATTTTGTTTAATTGGTAGATGCCCACAATGGCCTGGCATAAGTGTGTCCTTTTTTCCATTTGGCTTCTGTACTTTCACTTGTGTTTTTTGCATATTATGCACATGCCTAAATTGTGGGATGCCCGTATTGGCAAAGCATTGATATTTTTTGTTTATGTTATGTTTTTTCATTTTCCACTTCTGTACGTGCCTGTGCGTTGTTTCTGCATGCTATGCACATGTCCAAATTGTGAGGTGAATATAAAATTAAGCGGTGTGTATCTTTCCACCTTATCTTTGCTTTATGTTTCTAGCAGAGTCATCTTGTGAAAAATGCTTATTGCAAGAAGCGGACCGCCAACCTTAGTACTTCCATGCAGATCGGTCCCCTGCATGCAATTTTCAACTTTCAAAAAACATAGTGGGAAATGAAAGTGTAAAGACAAGCGAAATCACCTTTACTCTTTCATTTTAGAATCCATTTTGTGACACATGTAAATGCTGCCCACAAAGCATGCTTTTCAGACGCCATTGACAATGGATTCGTACGGAATCGACCAGTGCTAAATGCTGAGGTGCTAAATGCAGGTGGATTCCACAGGAATCCGTTTGTTTTAGACCTGCATGAAAGTGTCCTGCAGGAGTAAAACTGTGTGATTTTGCAGGTGGAGCAGAAATGAGGATGAGGAATGCTGTTTACCCTCCCATCAGACACTCCACCAGAAAAAACCCTTCAACATCACTCAGATCACAAGAGCAAGATGTAAACCACTTATGCCTCGATAACCACTGATGTAAACCACTTATGCCTTGCATTTACACTCCTTTTGGATCAAACATGGCTCCCCATGTTTTTTCTGTGTGCTGTAAAGATGTCTGAGTGAAGCAGGGTGCTTGCCATATGCATGTGTGTGTTCGTGCGTGCGTTTTCTGATTCTGTATCTGTTTTTCCCCATAATTTTAAATGGGGCAAAGCGGAAAATGGAGAGGTAAATTTGAGGCATTATGCATTTAGACAAACATTTCCCGAACTGCACCATGTTCTTGCTGACAAGAGGCCCATGAGGGGTGCAAAGCAGAGATAAGGTATCCATGTGCTCACAGCGCACTTCCTCTCTTTGCGTGACTCCCTCGTTTTACGCCTGCATGAGATTTTCAGGATGGCATACAATGAACGGACTTTGGAATCCGCCTCAATTCTGGACTCCATTAGTAAACGCTGCCTGCCAAGCATCATTTGCATGTGACATTTACTCGTTGAGGAGAGGAAAATCGAAAAGTAAAATTGAGTTTGCCTCACTTTTACTGCTTCTCTCCTCCATCTCTTAAAGACTCAAAAATTCTGTATAAGGGACCTCACGTAAGGGCTAACGTTGGTGGTTCCCTGAATGCAGTTTAAGTTTATAACAAAATCATACTATTTCTGATTCCTGTCTCTTATGCTCAGGCCTAAAACACAGAACAATTTTGACATTTTGAAAAGTCAAGAGAGGCAATTTTATATTAAGTAGTAAATGCATAGAGGCATTTGCCAACATTAGCACTTATGTACTATTGGGTCCACTGAATGCCATTTTCAAATTTTGCAAGCCAGAATGCAAAAGGAAAGAGTAAAACCAGGTGAAATTACAATCTTTCCTTTGACACTGTCTTGTAAAATATGTAAATGCTTTCTAAACACATCAGCAAAGCTATCTGGCATCCTCGGTCTGTCTCCAATGACCAAGCCCATTCCACCTCTCCCTCATGTACCTGCCAAGAGACCGTATAAAATGCAGCAGCTCAAGTTATAAAACAGAAGAACATCATATGCCATGACATACTTCTACACTGTGCATTATCAGATTGCACGAAACTGCATTTGTATCTTTATTTGTGTGTATTTGAAGAACATTGACGTCAGTTTAAGAGATGGCGAAGACATTCCCTGGAAGGTTGCCTATACAACAGCACAAAGAAGAGAACGAGTGATGAGTCAGGTGACTTGGAAAGATAACAATAACCCAGCCAGCAAGTGTGGAAAAATCAACAGGTGTACCGGATACATATAAAAATGTACATTATCATGTGGCACTGGAGAGAGTGGTGTTATCAGGCAGGGATGATGGGGAGTAGCTAAGGGGATCCCCTTTTTGACCACTAGATGAAGTTTAAGTCAGTCTTGGATTGATTGTGATGGGCAGAGGTTTCCAGTGGGAAGGGGTGAGTAGCGAGAAAGAGTGGCATAGAAAGGAGAACAGGAGCATGGGATATTGAGGTTGCGTGCAGAGGAGAAGATAACATGATATGCTAATTGGACAGAGATATAGTCAGGCGGGTACTGATGAGCAAGACCATTGATAGCTTTGTAGACTAGGAGAAGGAATGTGAAAAAAGCACGGTTGTGCATGCAGAGCAAACCGGCATGGAGTTGGTTGGTAGAAATGGGAAGGAGTAGAGAGGAAGTCCAAGGAGTAGCCATGAGCAGTAGTCAAGATATATAAGCCCAATGAAAGGTAAGACAGTAAATATGAGAAGTAGAGGTGGTGGTAATGATGAATGAATTGTTGTAGACAGAGGTCGCTATCAAAGAGGGCCCCAAAGTTGTGAGAACTGTGCAAGGGAGCAAGAAGGTCAGAAGGGAAATAGATGGGAGAGGAGAGTTTAGAGATGGCGTTGGAAGCTGGAAGAAACACGATTGCATTTTTGGGGCAAAGAGAAATCCAAAAGGTGGAGTATTGAAGAGAGTTGGGAGTGGTGAATATCAGAGAGAAATTTGGGGACATGCATCTGTGCAGTCTCAGAGAGGGTTTTCTATGTAAGTTACATTATATTGAATCTAGAAAACCCTAATCCACAAGCTAACTACTGACAATGCTGAAGAACTCTCTGGAAAGGACTTCTGAGTAAAGGTGTAAGAGAGAAACCAAGAAATAGTTTGCTGTGGCAGTTGGGGCAGCAGTGCATTTCTTCAAATGTTGAGGCCATTTGCAGGTTTGAAGGTGGCATGGAAGAGCCTAATGGAGTGAGGTCAAGAAGTTGAGAGAGATGGGGGCAGGTGATGTTGATTAAGTGTTTGGCCATTTGAGGAGATGTGAAGGATGGATGCTAATTCGGTAGAAGAGGTGTGAGAGAAGTATTTGTGAGTAGAAGAAGTCAGGAAGATGGAGGACTGAAGGAGGGTGGAGAGCGATGAAGGGATGTGAGAGTGTCATGAATGTTAATGAGTTTAGAGGGAAAGTAGTGAGCAAAATCATTAGCAGAGATGGAGGAGGCAATACATATTGGCTTCGAAGTTGTGAGCAAAGCTTGGAGGATAGATGAATGTTCGCAGAGGTGATTGCAAAGGGAGGAGATTAGGTTTGTGAAATAGAAGGAGTTGGCAGAGCTTAGTGCAGAGGAGGGAGAGCAGGGAATTTCTGTAGGCCAGACATGGGGTGGGGTCTGAGCTTTGGAGTGAACAATGGAGTGGGAGAGGATCAGATGGAGCGGGGTCAATTGAAAGGTCAGGCGGTAGAGCGAATTAACGAGAAAGAGAAGGTTAAGAGAACCTCAGCCAGGGTGGATAGGCTGGTCTTGGAGGGAGTAGAGGCAGTGGTTAGCTATGAGGGCATCAAGTTCAAAGTGGGTGGCCACAGATGGCTTGGGAAGATTCAAGTCCCCCAGCATGACAATGAGGATGTCTTTGGGAAGTGACTCAAGAAGACGGTTTAGGCAAGGGAAAGAGTTGAGAGGTGCATGTTTCAATAGAGAGCCATAATAATGAGAGGAGTAAGAAGGTGCATATTCAAAAGAGGAGGTGGCAATGCACGAGGGGGAACAGGGACAGTGGTGATGGTCTAATTGATAAGTTGCCCCATTTCACCACCTTTGCCAACAGGTTGCGGAGAGTAGGAGAAGGTAGCAGAGCCAGTGTGAAGAGCTGCTAGTGTAGCAGGGTCATAAGGGGAGATCCAGGTCCCTGTGATAGCAAGAAGTGAAAGGTGAGGGTGGCAAGAGTAGAAGTTGGAAGACTTGTTACAGAGGGAGAATGCATTTCAGAGGTCATTTGAAAATGTGGTAGGATGTGGGGAGCAGGTGCTTGTGGTAGGTGAGGGAGATAGATGAGGTTAGAGATCCCAGGTGAACAAGAGCTTTTGGCTTAAGGGGTGGAGGTCCAGAGGGAGAGGAGAGAGATGGGGTAGAGGGTAGTGAGGTTGAAGTGGCTGAAGGCTATTAGAGAAGGGGAGGAGAAGAGAGACTAAAAGGAAGAAGGGAGCGAAGTCAAGGTGCAGGCTGGAGGGTAAAACAAGTAGGCAAGTGGAAACAGTGAAGGAAGGGAACAGCCCAATAAAGAGAGGGTATGTGAGTGAGTGGCAAGGGAAAGGGGAGGGGAAATGCTAGTTGGGAACCAGCTGGTATAAGTAAAATAAGGGTAGATGCAACCGAAAGACACTCATCAGGCCCAAAATAAGGGATGTTGCCTAGATCTTAGTTATCTTAAGGGTGGATGGTGGGATGCATTACTTTTAGGTCTGCCTGTTACCACATTGCCCCCTTGAAATCTTTCTTTTTTCCACAGCCCTGTTAGTGATTGGTACTCGCAAATTTGATTATATTACTCCAATTTTGTGCAGAATGTCCTGGCTTAATTTATACTAATGAATTCGGTTTGAGCTCTGTTCCTTAGTCTACAAAGCAATTAGTCCAGGTTCACCCTCCTATCTGGCAGATAAGCTCATTCACTCCAGAGGCTCTTGAGTAACCAGTGTCAAAAGTCTGGAAATTCAGAAATCCCAACAGTGTACTGCAGTACTACAGCGACATGCACCACGGTGAGGAGTGCATCACGCCCTACTTCCTAGTAGTTCAAATACCTCAAAGATCTTCTAGATTGCCCATGACCATGAACAGGTGGACACATTGTTGAATGATGGACAGAGTGGGTGGTTGTGAGGAACCGCCATCAGTTTCTTGTCACCAGGGATTGTGCCGTACCTACTTATAAATCATCAGCAGAACATAGAAGTGCCAGTGTTGGCCTCTTTCACTAGGGGTTCCCATAATGCATTCTTCACAAAAAGTTGTGTTCACTGTGCTGGTGCTCCAGACAGTTCATCTATGTGCATGCATAGCTCGTCCACATGCATCTCGATCTCCTGATCTGAAAATGTAGACTTTCGTTTACAGTCAATGATGCCTCACAATTTCTCTGACAAGAAAGGAAAGGGTTGTTAAGGTAGGCATTTGTCTTTGAGAAACATTTGTTCAATTTGATGACCAATATTTCTTTGACATAAAAAGTGAACCCGTTCAAAGACACTTTTCATGATCTACTGAACACACCTGCGTGCATATGTACACCAACCGTACACCAACCACCGTCCTCTTCCAACTGTTTATCATTCCTTCCCACTGCTACTGCCTCCCAAATCTGCAGTCCAGCACAACACTCATCTCCAAGATGTGTTCCTTTTTTTATGAAGAAATTGGGCCCAGTCCATCTTTCATCGTCTTCTGTACACCTTCAAAACAACCATACTGTTTAAAAGCCAGTCAGCCATTCCACAATGTATCCACAACACATCATAGTGATAGACAAGTATTGGAGAAAATACAGAGCCCGCATATTTAAATTGGCCGACAAATGTTTGACTCTACTGAAAAATATGTTAGGAGCAGAATTCAAGCACCTGAAAACAGGATGTAAAGGCATCTGGTCCTCCAAAGAGGAAACAATATCCTCCATGAAAAATCAGTACTAATCCCAGTTACATAATTATAGAAGAAATACCTCAGCACCAAATTTAATCAATATTATGCTTCTGTCACAACACCTTCATTATACTCAACGATGATGTTCCCACTTGTCCCCCATCAATATTCCATGCACCTGGGTTTTTTTATTGGCTCTTTGAGCAATTTCTTTTTCAGTGCAGGGCATCATACTTGGCAGTTAATGGCATAGCAGCTCAATGCAGATGTTAAACCAAGATCTCCTCTAGCACAGTACATTTGCTAGCAAAGTAAACTTAAGATATCATCTGCCTCCAGAGCAGGGTGCCCTACACAGGTGACTGGACTGATCAGGCAACACAATGGGTGGTTTAAATAGAGATTACATGTACAACAAAGCATTTAGTGGGAAAGGAAGCTCATCTAGAACAATATATTATTTTATAATTTATTGGCATGGTTGGTTCTTCCTTGAAATTGGGTATTCTCATATGCACTGAAGACAAGGTAGGGCGCACACCACCTCCATTGCCCAGCCATGCATTCATTTCACTAAGGGTTAGGAGGAATCAAAGCAGGGCAATAGACCAGTACCGCACCCACTGCTACGCCACCTTTCATCCAGACTAAATTTCAACAGATATTGGTAGCACAGAGAGGGTGTTGGAACGATGGCTACACAGGGTGCCTTCACTATTACGTTGCGTCAGAACCTAAATCGTAACCTTCTCTGGGCAGTCCAAAGCATTGTGGCTGACAATGAGGAAACTCGGGTCCCAGTACAAAGGACGCCTAAAGACAGAGGGTTCCCTTCTCTTAATGTCTATGATAAACCTGGCCACAACATGCTATATGTATTATAGTTCAGTACTTGACACTCTAATGAGGTCAAAATACCATACCAAAGTTTGAAGTGCTTCAGAACCTGGTCCCAATCAGCTTCAATGTTTACATCACGTTCAAATGGCTTTTGTTTGGTTTTGAATTGCTCCCAGGATGGCATTCTATTCTATTTACAGGGTAGGTAGTCAGTGTGGCAGATGACTTTTACTGTTCATAAATTGAGGTTATGGTAAAGATTTCACTGTTTCTGGGCTTAATGATTATTTCTTAGGTATGGATGGGGCGTATATTGCTGGTGGCATACAATTCAGAAATTACTGCACTAATCCTACTCATTGCATCCATAAAGAGTATTGGATCTTCTGCACGTGTTTTCAAATGAGCCTTGAAAATGTGATTGGACATGCGCCAAGATGTGCATGTTGCCTACATGATAGGAGCATCTGAGTTCAATAAGGGGTAAGCTCATTTATTCTAAATTCGGAAAAAGTCAGAACAAAAACTCTTTTATGCATTCTGTGCAGACCAACTCCAGCAGAATGGCAACATTTATTGATGATTGGAAACTTTCACTCTAAGTGCCAGAATGAAATAGGTCTTAAGCACAACTTGACAATTGGGAGCCTTTGTTCCAAGTTCAAGAATGCAATTGGTCTTTATAAGAATGTGAAAAACCCCTTTCAACTGAATCTAGAGTATACAGTGCCTTTGCTCGAGATTTGTAATATCGGCCGACACACAAAGCACTATTTGCTGTGTGCAAGACCTTTAGTCTCATCGATTGACTATGCTCGACATGTTTCAATTTTCAATGGCACCGAATTTCGTAGAGAAAGCCACTGAACCTCTCCACTTTGTCCATGGCATGATGCTAGAAGGAAACAGCTCAAGTTCTTTTCTTACTTGACCTGAATGCATGGTGATGTAAGCAGAGCAACTGTTAGGGCCAACATTTTTAAATCTCTTTAAGTGCTCAATCCTTCCATCCCTCGCTCTCTTCCATCCCACTGCAATTCAAAACTGACAGCATCCGGTTCCCATATGGAAAAGTGCAAGGTGCCCACAGAGGCAGAATCAAGCACTCTGTGCAAGAGTTACCATCCCCACCATACCCCAAATGTGAAGGCACTGTAAGAAATGTAGGAAATAAAAAAGTCACTCCAAACTGTAGTGCACATTTCAATAAAGATGTCACAGTAAAGAAACATCAATGCGATTATTATTATTTTCGACAAAAGCGCCATTGGTTGTCACGCAATTCTAAAGCTGTGCTGTTTGACACCTAGATGGATTATTTCGAACTTCCTCTGCACATGCGTGGAGAGACTATATCCAACAAGCAAGCCAGTGCACAGGCCAACCAAGCTGTGGTGGTACATGATGCTCCAAACTGGTCTATGTGTGTGCTGATTCCTACACCCACTGAATCCCACATGCAGAATCTCACTGACTAAATCCCGCTCACCGAAACCCACTCACTGAGCACAGCTCCCATGACCTCTCCAACTGAATCCCACTCACTGAGCACAGCTCCCATGACCTCTCCCACTGAATCCACCTCATCAAAACTGCCTAGTGTCCATCCTCCCTCATTCCTTATGTCTGTCCCTTAATGCAAGTTTTGACCCAATGCCACACATTCCCCTCACACCTCAAACCACATGCCCCTTCACATCCCTACCCTAAAGGTCCATACCTTTGCCACCGCACCCCTTCCTCACTTACATCTGTGACCCCATGGGGAGCAGCAAACCCCAAACCGCCCCCCTTCTCCCAGCCCACCACATGCCCCCTAGCTCCCACTCCCCAACCCCACCCCCATTCTTACCTTACCTTGCCCTCCAATTGCTGCATTTTCACAACAAACACTGGTTTCCCATGCAGAGAATTCCACAGGCTGGTATTTCATTAAGTCAATTCAGCAGGCATACATTTGGTGAATACATCCTAAAAAAAAGGTGGGTAAGCATACTTCAAGTGTGTGCAAGCATGCATAAATTGCTGTAGTTTTTATATGTTGTATTATTTCTTGTGTCTTTACATTTTAATTGCTCAAATAATTCAAAAGCCCAAAATACATTTCCAGAAAAGACCAATAAAAAGAGGCATTGGCCGGTGTGAGAGTTGAACACAGGTCTGCTGGCTTTCCGCCACTGAAGGTGAGCAACATTTCATCCCCATCTCTGTGAAGATGAATCCTGGTAAGGCGCAGAAGAGAATCAACCCACACCATTTATAAAAATGCTTCAGCTACAAAGAGACAATGGCGTTGCACTCTATCGCCACTTTTAATGCACATTGCCGCTGTGTGTCTGCTTTGTGCCTGTTTCTAGTTACACTGTTACAAAAACAAGCATTGACAAAACGAGTTATTGTTTTTCTACGGGGACTGCAACCTGTCCCTCTACTGTTGTTGTGAGTGCAGCCAGGTGGCAATGTTGTCATATTTTAAAAGTACTTCTATGATATACCTACTCACTGCACGGTAGCATTGAGAAACAGCATTATTGGGCATTAAGTGATGATGAATTTCATAATGGGAGAAACCATGCTCAGCTTGCCTTGTGGTTATCAACTTTTAAAGTACTATTATATGTGCATGAAACTAAAGTACCACAGGCAGTCAGAAAAATGTTCCACTATGGGGTATAGTTGAAACAATTCTAAGAGCTGTGGTTTTAAAACTCTAATTCGAACCCCACACCATACACGACCACAGATGCAACTGTATGTAGCTGAGGACTGCCACCAAACATCCATTAGCAAGTTGATTGGAAGCCATTGCCAACCATTTGCAGTGGTGTTATCTTTATGTTACAAAAAAGGCAAGTCAGGTTTGAATGTACCACTTTGCTTTGTGAAAAGTCAGAGGAAGATACAAGCAACAATAGAGGAATAGACAAGTGAGAATTGGATATTGTAATCAGGGTTCATTTAAATATCTCTTTTTTTAATCCATTGCCAAATGATTTCCTTGTTGCTTCTCCAAATTCACTCTGAACATTTATATTCCATTCCTCTATGTCATTCTTAGGATCTGTCCCTTTAATCTTCCAAGTCACCTATTCAAATTTACATTTTGAAAGTAGGTAGATGTCAAGAGTGCCTCAACTGCAGAGATATCTGTGTGAGATAGCGAGAGTATGAATGCGAATATCTGGATACTGTTGCTGCAAAATCTAGGGAAAGTCCACATCTGGGAGTCATCTCCATGCATGGCCGAAGACCCATGGTCATCCTTGAAGATACAATGGACACAGCATTCTTTAAGAAGAACATTTTCTGTGAGCCCTGGTGCTGCATGTGAACTGTACAGGGAACCCAAAAATAATGCACAATGATGGACAATTGAGCCAAAACATTACTCAACTGGGGCTTTGATTGGTAGGTGTGCCTACATTATCACAGAACTCTTCCTGGGTCTCAGAACCAATGGTTCTGATGATGTCCAGTTGCATTTATGAACTTGGACTGTAATATCCATATCCCTGTTAATCAATTGTACTAAAGAGCAATTGACAAGTTTATCAAGTGTTGCTACGTATGAATTGCATTCCCGGAACTTGGAGTGGAGGAATCCAATTACCAACTTTTTTCAAATTATTATAATGACCAATTGCATTCTTGAACTTGGAATGAACGCTGACAATTTCGAAGTGTGTCAAGATCTGCTAAAGACCAATTGAATGCTGGAATTTAGAGTGAACGTTTTTCAATTTCCCAAATTATGGTAAAGAGCAATTGCATTCTGGAGCTTGTAGTGAAATTAACTTCTTGCCAAGTTTGACACATTTCCCTAAAAGTCAATTGCATTCTGGTGGTATATTTACATACAGACACTCAGTAACGAGGTGACGGAGGCCTATCAAATGAAGCAATTGAAAAATGAAAGCTTGAAGACTCATTTAAAGTTGCACATATGTTGCAGTCACATTACCATTACACAGTATAAAAATCAAATTCTAATTGCACATTAAAATTGATGCATGTATGCCTTGGAAAATTCGCCTGACTTAAATGTGTCATTGAATTCTTATCTCTGAGATTTCTCAATCAATAAGTGAGAAGTTGTTTAATCTGAGACAACTGATTCAAGGTGACACTGTCTTTCATATTTGGTCAATGCTGTGTTTACGTGCGAGTTTCATAATCCTAGCATTTCCAAGTAAACAGAAATAACTCCATGGTCTGTTCACAGTTCACTCAAATAATTACCAACACAGAATCTAAAAGTACCCTTCACATTCTACATTCGACTGAGTCAAGATAGGGAACAGTCATTCTTTTAAAATGTGTGTGTTTCTGTGTGGGTGTGATTGTAGGTAGCAAAGTCGTGATGCTGAAATGTCCATTGCCCTTACCACCAAATAGCATTTCCAATCTCTGTTTGTCTTTTTCAATGAGGTTCGACAGTCATATAGCATCCATCAGTGATGTTGTGTCTTCATAGTCCCGTTGAGTTGTCAGGTGCCAACTGTCCCCATTTGTGTGTGTTTCTGTGGATCTCCCCATTTCTTGTGCCATTTTACAGACCTTACCTTGGCTTTCTCGCAACACTGCTATCTGATTTTGTCTACCAACAGTTGGGCAAGAAGCTCAAATATCTTAGTTTGTCTCAGATTAAATAAGATTAATTTATGTATTGTGGAAAAATGTAATTTCTCTCTTTTTAGGTCGATCGATTTCTGTTATGTTTGTTTACTTTGGGTTGTATAACTTGTGATCTCTTTTTGAGATTTTGCTTCTTCTTTGTAAAGGTTAAAAATAAAACATTTTTTTAAAAAAATTCAAAAATGTGTTTGTCTCATACTATATCACCTGTGGTTTAATCATCTACTGGTTTCAATATAATGTTCTCTAATTAGCACCTTTTCAGGGGGAGACAGCCAATCAGGCAGCTGGAACGCGGGCTTGAACCGCCGGTGAAAGCCCAGGTTCCATCCCGCCTGACAGCCGGCACCCAGTCCTTTTTTTAATGGGGGGATTGCCCCTTCCCACCCCCAGTTACCTTATTTCTGCAGCTGGGGCACTCCCCGTTTCCGCCACTCCTTCCTCTCTGCTCCTGCAAGCCACCATAGAAATGGAAGAGGGGCTCTGTGCGCAGCCCTGCTTTGCTTTCCATGGCGGCCATTTGCGAAAAAGTGTTTTCCTTCGTTCAACGAGACGCTGCTTGCGTCCTGTTGAGTAAAGGAAAATACTTTTTTTTGTAGCACCCTGAGTTACTGCATTGTCAACCCGGGGTGCTAATAGCCTTAATCCCCCATTTCAAGGCCAGGAAGGGGGGGGTGTAACGGTCCTGTGCCCACATTGTCTACCCTCGCTTCGCTCAGGCCAACACCTTGGGCTGCTGGGCCGTTATCCCCAGTTCCAGCCTTTGGAACGGGGGAATAACGCTATATTACAATGTTTCCATAGTGTCCCCACTTAACCAGTTTTCTAGGGTGCTGCTGTCCATGAGATTTGTGAAGACCTCCTAGCTGAGGTACGGTATTTATTTAACAAGTAGTAGCTAAAAGACGCTCCTGAGCTTGACTAGCGATTACTGAGCCATTCTATTCAGTCTTGAGCAGACGTATTTGTAGAGATTTAGGTCTTATTTGTGGTGGGTCAACATTTCAGCATTTCTGGGGTCATCGTCTTCTGCAGCAAAAGGGTTCGATAAATATTTAATGTAACTTTAGTATCAACGTGCTTGTCTTAAACACATGATTTCAGTCAATATTGTACACTTTTTTAAAATGGATTATCTTGCCCGTCTCAATGTAAGTGCTCCGTCAACAAGAATCTCGGGAAATAAAGTTGCTTGATTTAAGTTCACTTTATATAAATGTAATTTTATTGTACATCTTGTTGTGCCAAATTAGCGAAAACGACTGTAAGATTTAGACTTATTGAAAGCAGTTGTTCTATGCCTATGGTGTATGGACATTGACATGTCTTTAAAACAGGTTATTTGTCATTGTAAAATAAAATGTAACAATGGAATTACACACTTCACCTTTAATTGGAACGATTTATGGTTGACAGCAGTGTTCCCTCTAAGATATGCGCATGTGCGCTTGCCCAGCTTCCTTCTGGGTGCCGCTCAGAAGAATTTCAGATGCGCACACAGACAATTCCCACCTATTCAAAAAGATGTAATAAGGATAAGCCACCGCAGCTCTGTAATATTTGCTTTCTCTCAAAATGTAGATAAATTATACTAACTATTCTTGATATTCTGGTCTAACCTTTTTACATTGCCCTACTATACAAGCTTGACCTTAAACCTAAAACCCCTAAAAACAGAATACAGCGACAATAAGTACAAAAATAATATGAAAAAGGGGTTCCATGAGCAGAACATATAACTAAGATATGCCTGCACAGATTAACCAAATTATCGTCCCTCCCCACTGACGACTCATACTTAATTCTACCACATGACTCAAACTCTGCCCAAGGCCACATTCAGATATTACCAAACAACTTTTACTCTGCTTCCCATAGCTTTGAAAAAGGTTACCAGACTTAGATACTAGTCTTGTTGTATTTTTGTTATAATATGAATGATGTTTACCAAAGGCATTACCCACACTATCTAACCCAAGTTTCAGCTCAAATATTGGATACTGACTGTAAGTAAGCAGGCTACTAGGATGTGTAACCTCATCCCATTCTTCCTATTCGTTGCAGATATGTCACACAAGCACTTTGAAAGCCCCCCTTGCAAGTTAACGCGTTATAAAACTAAAATATTAGTTTGCCCTGTTAGTATTTTGAGTAGGCAAATTTCATGCTCAGTGTCTCCTACTTTAGCATTGCTTACATTACCCTATAGGTGGAGAGCAACATTGCAATATCATTTACTTGGCCTGCAAGGGATAATTGGTATGGACTCTGCCTGGCATTATTCGTATATACAATTTGTGTAACAATATTCAAATAACTAGAATGTTTTTCACACAGTCTGCAACCTTTCAAAATATTCAGAGTTCCTTGGAGCATAGACCTTAACAAATGATATGTTAACTTGCTGCTATACAAGAATGGTTTAACTGAGCACTTGTATAATCCTACCCAACAAATGAAAGGTGAGGTATGTTGCAAACAATCTTGTATGTACTTCATAGTAATTGTGCATATGCAGACTTATGACAGACGTTTCTTAAACTCCACATAATATGATTGTGATGCTTTCAATTGGATTTGCTTGCATTGTATTGTAGGTATGCAAATATCCCAGTTAGTGTTTTACTGCTCCAATCCCTCACTTTTTACAGAGTCCTGTCAACTAAGATTGGAGGCTAGTACAGAAGCCGGGGAGGGGAGCGGGTGGAAGGGAACAGGAGAACACTCCCTTGGGGTGAGAACACTCCTTGGGGTGAAGAACAAATCAGAAACTTTCAACAACCATATCAGATGTTTTGGCAGTACAGTACAGTGAAGGAAATGTTTGTTTGCTAAAGAATAGGAAACTATATTAATAGTCTAGGAAACTGCACCTTCTCTTTCTGTCTATGCTCAGCTGCTAATGGCTTTTCAATATAATCATGGGTTTGCATTTATTGCCTCTAGCATCCCCATGCATCTTGTTCAATTGTTGCATTTCAGAGGAGGAGTCCCTAGTTAAAGAAGATTGTACTCAATATGTTGCACCTGTGAGCATTGCTACTATTGACTTAAAGGGAAAATATATGTAATGTTCTTCAATGGGGCACCAGAAGAAACCTCAATAAGGTTCTTGTTGATTTTTGTGTAGGCTGTGGTGAGCAAAGGTGGGCAAAACTATAAGCTGTATTATGTTCCCTGTAATTTCAGTTCCTATGTCAGGGTTACAAGCAGGGTTCGTATACAATTTTACTCCATAATTGGAATCAAAAGATTTTTATGGGAGTAGGAAAGTAATTGGCTTTTCCAGTAGGGATATCCTGCTTATTAAAATATGTTATTTCCCCTTAAAATTCCTCTTGAGATCGGGCAGTAATATTATTAGAGTTTCTACCAATGCCACTGCTCTGCTGGTCATTGATTCGAAAAGATGTCAGTGGAACTTTGTGGGTAGAAGCAGGGGTAGATTCCTATATGTTCATGGCTTCCCTTTTTTGTTGGGCATATTGCCCTGTTTTTAGGGAGTAACATGTATGGTGTGTATGCCTCTTAGCTGTAACACCAGTTTTGAGTAAATATTGTCACAACTCACAGACCAACATAATGTGGATAGTAAGCCGAGTCCCCGGAATTGTGATAATCATATTATGTGGTGCAGTTATTCTGATGCAATTGTCGTCCTTACACACATTGAGAGGCATTTTCTCCTGGCCCTTGAATTACTCAATTAAAGTGGCACATGAACTCTTAGTAGCATGTTTTTTGACACATTCCTTTCAGTTACAATTATTAAATTTTCAAAAATTGCATAATGTCTGAATTGTCAACAGTCACATCAGTGATTACCGATACTTGTTTTTGTCATAAACAGGAGTTGTTTCCCAATGGCATTAAGCACTTTCTGTATCGTCTCTGAGCAGTGCTGACAATTGAATAGCCATGACTAAACCTATTGTTTATCCTGAACATGGCAAACCTTTTTTGTGCATACACGTTTTTCTCTTTGCACAGGAGTACTTTTGTTAGGTACTATGACATATGTGGAAGTCTTGGACTGGTTGATAAGCTCTCCTTCTAATCGCATATAAAATAATTTTTTATTTAGCCTATATTTCTGAAAAAGAGTTGTAAGATGCTCCTTTTACACTGATTTGTAAAGAATTGCGATGTTTGGGAAGGGGTAATTGCCTTCCAAACTCTTTAGAGATGGTATTTCACTAACTACGCATGCTCAAAAAGTGGCTTACATCGTTATTCAGTTGCGCACAGGGAAAATATTGTGCGCACAAAGAAGAATAATTACCGCACTTACAGAAAATTAATTAGAGGGAACATTGGTTGACAGATATTTTCTGTTTTATTTTTTCGAATCGACTTATTGCTGCCTGATCGTATATTTCTTATTGCACTAAACTGTGCGCAGGGAAGCAAGCCTGCATGGCAATTAATAGATACGAAGGGCCAGATTCCAGAAACTCTGCACCGGTGCAAGTGCAACTTGGCACGATATTAGCACTAGGGCAACGTTTGCCTCAGATCAAAAACCTATTCTTTCAATGCATGTTTGCACCAATGCAAAAATTGCCCTAGTGCTAATACCGTGGAAAGTTGTGCTTGCAATGGCACAGCGTTTCTGTAAATAGGCCCCAGGTCTGCCCTTCCTCGTTCAGTACTAATTTGCCCCTGCATCTTACTGAGTTAAATGATAGCATAGGCCTTGGATTGCTGAGCAACATCCTGCTGGTACTTTCAGTTCTAAGATGATTCAATTCTCTTTTCTGGGTTTAGGGATACCTTCCAATTCTATTCTATTCTTTGCTCTACTTAACTCAATTCCTTGTGTTTTTTGATTTTCATCCTCTGGTCCTGCTCAACTAGAGACTATAATGTGTGCTGTCGTGGTTAAACCAGCTCTTACAACCTTTTTGCTTATAGGAACTTTTTTAGTAAGACATTGTCCCCTAACATTGAGGCCCTTCATGCGACCCTTGTTGTTCATCTAAAATTGTCAGAACAATAAGCTTTTAAATATTCTATACATTTTCTTAAGAAAGGGCTCCAAAATTCTGAAAGTGGCCACAAAATATTTGAGCATACCCTACTTTGATGATAAAGTCCTTAGATGTATTTACACATGCTGCGTAGGTTAGTAGAAGGTTTCTTCTATTAGTAGCTGTATCTGGGATGAGCCGTACCTCAAGACCCTATGGACTGAATTGAATCTAGTGTTTCTTCTAGTGCAGTGTGTGCACAGGTGGTCAGGTTTAAATTATAGACCCAGTGATTGTGCTGTTTGTATATTCTGGCTAAATATGGTTGCGTCTTCAGCCCATGTCTACAAGTCTGCCCGAATTAGGACATTTGCAGAATCTAAACACACTAATGCAAAACCTAAAAATGATGTCTCTCATTAGCGGCAGCATCAGACTGATTTGCATATGCGTGTCCCCTTTCTTCAATGGCACAGACAGGCTGCAAAACAACAGTGCAGAGTGTCTCAGAGGACTGCTAGTGGTCAGTGGGATAGATTAACACTAATGATGCTTATGTATCCTTGTAAAGGGGGCATTGCCCAGCAGTTTGGGCTGGACGGCTCCCATTATGGGCAGTACCAGACTGATTTGCATATGCGTGTCCCCTTTCTTCAATAGCACAGACAGGCTGCAAAACAACAGTGTAGAGTGTCTCAGAGGACTGCTAGCGGTCAGTGGGATAGATTAATTCAAAACATTCTACCTATACCTTTTTTGGTTATACTGTATCTTCCTATATGCAAGAGGGTATGCCCTGAAGTGGGTCCCTTGCTCCCTAAGCTGCACCTCACTAATGATGCTTATGTATCCTTGCAAAGGGGGCATGGCCCAGCAGTTTGGGCTGGAAGGCTCCCATTGGGGGCAGTACCAGACTGAGTTGCATATGGCGGGTCCCCTTCTGCAATGGTGCAGACAGGCTAAAAAACAGTGGAATGGAAGGTTGTCCAGAGTGCTTCCGGTGGTTAAGATACACTCAAATCTTTCCACCTACCACTATTTATAATTATAGTCTAAATTAAAACATTATTGCCATTAAATCTAAAATATGAGCCTGAACATTTTCTTTTGGTAATGATACCGATTAGTACGCTAGACTTAACACGAGTTGCTAGTTGCCAGGTGTTTTATAAGATAAGGTAAGTCCAGGAGGCAGTTTGAGGCACGTCCAATAGGGGTGCGCCACATTTCCGCTACGTGTATTAAAGTTGCCACATGTGCATGGGCAGTGCATAAATCCTCCAACAGGCCACGACAAGCACCTGGATCACTTTGGACCCAGAGAAAATACTATAATAAAATGTGTACGTGCACTGTCACTCTTTGGGATCAACATGTCGTATCATGCGCATATTCCAACACATATCTGCAAATGCAATTATTTAAAAAAAAGGGCTACTTGGTCAGAACAATCAAGGTAGCAGTTAATGTCCTCTATTACTGCGACAATACAGGAGTCTGGGAATTGTGTCCTTTTGCCCATAGCACAGAACTCCGGAGCTACAGTTTCGAACGCTCGCCGCCTGCCTATCACACAATCTATACCAGAGGACAGTGCATGCGCACTGGGGATTATCGTCACTCGGTGTTAATTGCTTCCCTTTGTTGTTGCATTATGGCCTTGAAGAATTGGAGCTTTTTTTGACCAGGGCTTTCTTTTAAAGATCGATGTGATTCATCTCCAATTATAGCCTGAATAAAATGGGATGGCATTGCCTGGCGCCTTTTCCCATTATACAGCATATGTTTTCCTCCCAATATAATCCCTGCTCGCTCAGCCAGGGAATAGACAAAAGCACTGAAAATGAGCCCTGTCTGCGCGTTTCTTTGTGTCCCAGTTTTAAACTAGTAGTTTTAAGTCTTACAAGTAGCAGTCGTGAGAAAAAATATCCAGCAATTACTCTACAAGCAAATCATTTACTTTTTATTTTTTGTATCTTCGTTGCTTGATACAACCCGGACCCAGCTTTAAGATGCCTGCGTAAAGCTTTATAGAAAACAATTGTAGCAGGAGAATCTTTCTTAAACTTGATGTGATAAACATAGAAAAGTATCCTATTCTGATATGTCATAAGGAGGAGTCGGACAAAGAAGTGGCATTTCAAACATAGGCTTTTATTTAACAAATGAAAAAAGAACCTAACTCTCCCTATCACTAGCGGTTTTGCACTACCCAAATGAATAAGAACTCGGGTGCTCGTCGTCACGGTGGTTGTCAAATTAAAGAGCCCATCCTCTGTCCAGCTCTGTCCTATTTTGACCCTACCATTAATCAACGAGGTTTTAACAAACAGAAATAACACCAGGAAAATGACTGCCTTCTCCTGGCTTAAGTGGATCAGCCTCAGGGCTGCTTTTTAACGGTCTTCTGCAAAAGTTCTTGACAACAAAGGTGAAGCCAGGGGAATGGCTCCCTTCTCCTGATCAACTGGGTCAGCCTTCGAGCTGAGTTCTAACAATCTTTTGAAATAGCTTCTGATTCAAATAAGGTGAGACCGGGAGAATGACTCCCTTCTCCCAGTCAAACTGCATTAAACGTAAAGGCTGTTTTCTGACAGTCTCTGGTAACAGCCTTTAAAAGTCCTATTTCCTTCCATGGACTTTCCTTGATTTAACCAATTGTCCAAAAGTTCTTCCTTTTTAACACAATGTAAACTGCCAGGCTTCACTGGTCTTCTCCTTGCGTAATGAAGCAAGGGAGTGTCCTTCGCTTCTTCCACTATTCTTAACAGCACTATCATTAGAGGGACCACTCTTGTAACTTCCTTGAATCTGAATGTCGCTCTTGTATTGTGACGAAGGAGAGTACTACCAAAGCACTTTGCACTTTTGAGTTCTTTCTTTCGATTATTCTGGTGAGGATAATTACTCTAGATGCCCTCCTCACTCCTGGCGATTTTGGTACAGTTACTGTGAGGAGGGAGATTAGTCCTGATGCACTCTTCACTTGTGGTGTCTTTAACACAGTTATTGTGACGAGGGAGATTACTCCTGATGCACTCTTCACTTCTGGGTTCTTTAACACTGTTATTGTGACAATGCACTCTTCACTTGTGGTACCTTTAACACTGTTACTGTGACAAGGGAGATTACTACCAATGCATTCTTCACTTTTTCCTAAGCCTCTACCCGGTCTACCGTAGCTCCCATTACCTTCTGGTTGCTGGGACCATGTTGCCGGTTCTTCCTGAGGTGTTGGGTTGTCTCGTTCCCATAAGCCAATCACCTTAACTCTCTTTATGTTGCATGCTGTGCTGCTGTGGTTCTGCAGGGTCTCTTGTGTATTGGTATCACCGTTGTTGAAGGACTACATGGTCCATCTCACTAAAGTCAGACCAGCGTCAGACTTTCTCCAGCTTCTGCTCAGGCCAGGCCTGGCTTTGGAGGATTACTCTGGTATTTCCACGGCGTCCTCACGACTGAGGACTTGCTCCTTTTTCAGATGTCTTTGTTCCCAGGTTTGGACTTCCCAGGGCTGACAGGCTTCATGCTGTCTTCCCTTTTCAAAGAATCCTTCTTTGGTTTTATGTACTGTAACTGAGTCGTCCCTAGCAGAGTTCTTCAATCTTTCCTTTGGGTCCATGAAGTATTTCCTTGGGGCCACCTATTTCAAGTACTGTCTAGAGCTGTAAAGGGAGTAGTTTGAATAACTTCTTCAATCTTCTTCCTCTCAGTACTTTTAGGAGAGGACTCAATATTACTTTGTATGTTCCTTTCATTCTTCCTCATCCTGGTGGAGTGAAACCTTAAATGAGGTAAAGAGGGAACAAATAGCAGTACTCTTTTGTTGTTTGTCTAAAGACCTTAGGGGTTGCATAGTCTCAAGGATAGGAGGGGTAGGGAGTTCCATTATGGAATGGGAGTCCTTATCCCCATGAGTGGTGACTCTCCATGAGAAATCCCACTTTCCCCCATCCCTAGGGGGAATTTTGGGTAACAGCCTCACCACCCTAGCCTCACAGGGAAGTGCTCTCCTCTGGGGAGAAGTGGCGAGATTCCATGAATCGTCACACTAACCAAAAATAGCCTATTGATTTTTCTATAAGCATTTTTTCAGCATCTGTAAGATTGTACACAAATCTTCCTTATAATGTATTAGAATTTACAAATATTGAATCAAAAAATGATTTCCATACAAGTTCTTACAAAGTTGTTAGGCAAGCAGGATCCAGGGTTTACGGGTATTAATCAAAAATGTAGCCATATACCCAGCTGGCTTAGAGGATTTCATCTGCCACACCGGCTGCTTCTGCTCTCCAGGTCCCCTTTCCCCACTGTATCACTTCCCCCATTCGCTGCCCCCACCCCTTTCTCACGTCGGGCAGCCCAACACACTTGCCTCCGGATCCCGCATTTCCGCATGCCAGATCCCTTCACTGTGTGCTTTCACCTCAGCCCTCACCTCGCACCGGATTGGAATGGCCAACAGGCTCCTGCCAATATCATTGGCCGCATTATGGTATCCTGTTAGCCAATTTTACATCATGTCATGGGCTTCCATTAGGACTCAGCCCAGCGTCATGTGTTTGCAGCATTATTTCCAGGGCCTCCTGGCCAAACTGGTGCCAATGAACACGTAGCCCTCATTATGTGTCCCCGCTTTGACACGCATCGCCACGGGTGTTGCTGATGGCCTATGCCTAAATAAGCTACTTAAAAGAATTTTATTAGGCATTTTTGTGTGGGCTGGTGTGGGGGTTTGGTTGAGTTGGATTAGGAAACCAGTGGGGGGAAGAGTCTGGAGACTTGAAACTATACTAGATAGTTCACCGTAGAGCTGTTTTACACATAGCTAATGTTTGTCTCCATATTTAGTTCATCAATGAAACACAGCTCTTTATTTTATTTTATTTTATTTTATGTATTTGATATTTATAGTGCGCCTATACACAAAGTTTAACAACCAACTATCACGGAATGTTTGTTTTCGGTGTGCATCGTGTACCAGAACAAAAATCCAACCATCATTAACAAGAGCACCTTGCTCCAAATATTGCCTAAATATTGGCAGATTACGTTTCCTAAAGTGACCCCCCCAAGTTAAAAAAAAAGAATAATTGGTTTACGGTTCTGTGCCGCTGTTAACAGTGTAGGTGGACACGGTGCGCAGTTCGGTACAGCACGATTCCTGCTGCGTCGCAACATTTAGCTGAAAATATTTTAAAGCAGCCCGCGTAATGCTTTCCTTACTTCTCACTAATCAATTTTATTCTTTAGCCTTCTGTTTTGAAATCAATATTTACACATCTCCGAGAAAGGCAAAGGCATTGAACTTTTAAAATCCATTAATGCAAAACACTCATAATGTCCTTGTAGTTTCTAAAAGACATTTATCTGGTACATGTTAGGTTGCAACACATTTCAGTCCGGCTCGGTTGGAGGCTTTGTTTCTTTTGTGCTACTGGAATTTGGAATTACTTATTTATGAAGACATGCAGTGCTTATATTGTGGGCGCCATTTTGAATCAGTTCTTTTGAATCAGTTCTTTATTTGAAAATGGACTGCTACATAATAAAATAATAAATAATATAAAAACCCAAATTCGCAGAACTTACAGAGTAATCACTCAGGTTTGTTATGTGTTTGATAGCGCCCTGCACAAAGCTTGCATTCGAGGAGACTTCTAACAGAAAGAACATGTTTGATTTGGTATGAACTCGTGCTGCATTAAGAGCTATCTGGTGCTGAAAGCATGCAATCTTCAGTCGAGTGGCTGCCACAGAAGGTTGTGCCCAACACACCATTTTATTCTCTACCTGTTCTAATGTTTGAATGTTCTGTGAATGGGTTCAGGTATGGACTAATTAACCCTCCTGGTGGTCCTCCCGACCACTGCCAAAGGTGTGATGCTCTGTGGGTTTTGGGTTGGGGACAGACTATGTCTAGCCCTTAGCACTGTGCTCTCTTTTGCTCCTCTAATGGAGAGATTCTGAACAACACGCGCAAATAAAAAAAAGTGCAGAGGGTGTGCCTTTCTTTCGCAGTTTTTTGAGAATTTCGCAAGTCTCCCCATTCTCAAAGGTCTACAGCGTATTTTTTGGCGGTTGGACAACAAAAACTCTACCTAGCCGTCATGTCTGCGTTAGTGTCTGGAGTGCACCTCCTACACTAATGTATTACAGGGTTGGAGGACCGTCGGGGGTGCTGGGATTGCCTTTCACAGTGACTTATAATATTATCACATGTTTGGAGAGGTTACATGCCATATTCTTTATACTTCTAAGACAAAGGTCCTTTGTGAAATTACAGACACAGATGAAAGAAGGGCGGTGGGACTGAGCCAATGACCTGGTAAACATCAAATGCCCCGAATCTCCATATGTAAAGAAAAGAGACAGGCCGGAATCGTGGTGTCTGCATTGTGGAGAGCATGGGAATGCTGTGAAGAAATTGGCAGCAAAAGGAGACAGGTGAAGTATTCCATGACGCAGATACCAATAATGTCAAGGACCATGTAGAAGAAGCAGAACAAAAAAGATGAAAAGGAAAGGTGCAGATTTGGGAATGGTGCTGTTCCCAGAGAATTACCACAGCAACAGGGCCTCACAGCAGCCATTAATGTGCACCACACCGGGCTGAGTTAGTGCTATAAACCCAGATGCAAAAAGGCACACCTGCCCATACAGCCCCATGCGTTTCCCATTTTCACAACCCATTCTTCAGGTTAAGACACATGGGACTCCAAGGGCTTCACTGACCTGTATGTGCCAGGGATACGTGTATGTCCTCATGTGAGTGAAAATCAAGATTTTATCCTATTAACATATGAGCGGAAAATCACATGTGTTTTTAAATCCTGCTTATCTAATTTGTTTTCTGTCTGTACAACAAACTGCTCAGCAGCTAGTCCCAGCGGTAAGCAGATGACGCCATAATGTTTCAGCACCTCAGCAGAAACGTATCCTCTCCCCGCTTTCATTTTTGGCTACAATAAGAGAATGCTTTGTTTGGGGGGAAATGGATGGATGAATGAATGACTACATGCTGTCTGTAACCTTAGGCTGTACTTTCTAGTCAACAAAATACAGCATTGCTGCATAAAGTAATGAGTCATTACAGCTCAGGGAAGGAGGTCTGTAACAGGTAATATCGGCCCATTCTTGATTTATGGGCCTGCGTTGAAGAGGAGAGTGCATATCAAGGCTAATAAATTATAAAACCTGGTAAAGTACTCCCCGCAGGTCCGGAATTCCAAAATCAAGCAAACAGGCTAAAAACAAAAGTAAACAGTTATGGGAGATGCTTGGAATTCCAAGCAGTTCCTACGAATTATTTCTTTTTTAATAAGCATTTTCCATGTGCAGTGCTGGTTATGGAAGACACTGAGCTTTGATGTGGAGTGCTTGGAGAGAAACAGCAGGATTTGTAACTGTAGTTAAGGCCCTCTGCTAACTCACTGCTTTCATTGGCCCGCCAGCATTCCAATGTTATAATGAGGCTTTGCATTACTGATGGAGAGGGCTGCAGCTGGTGTATTGGTCCACTACCAAGGTATGGGCCCAAGGTGAAGCAGAGGGCACACAACCACGGGCAGGGACGATAACACTTGTTAATGTGTCCCTCTAGGGCTGTAATGCCATTAACAAATGGTAAAATTAAAAATATATTAAAAACAGGTTACAATAATAAGAAAAGCATTGGAGAAGCTACTCTGACCCTTGCAGCGAGCATTTTCCTGGTGGATTGATGACTTAGGGAGACCCCAAGCATTGGGGTGGAAAGTTGGCAGAGAACATCAAGCTTTATAACAATGGCTAAGGTCTTCTGCTGACCCATGGTTTACAACGGCTCACCAACCTTCCAATGTTCTAATGTTTGATCATATTGTAAACGGCTGGTGTTGATGTCTCCAACACATTGATTGTTTAGTAACAATGGCCACAAAAAGGGTCTGTGCGCAACCTGAAAGCCATGATATGAGTACCACTCCTCTCTCCTGTTCCCATCCTCCCAAACCTAGTACTTCTGTGTGCATCAATAAACAGACTGATGCTAACAACCACAACACTCGCAACCACACTTGTCACTATTTTCATTGCTGCTTACCACACAGCACAAAGTGAGGTCGCACATCACTGGGGTTTCCTCTGTGAATGTGTGGTTTCCTAAGTAGTGGGGCAGTGGTATGATGATTCACAAGCTGGCTCCAGCATGCAGTGACACTGGATTTTGACAGTCATTTTAGATTAGGGGAGGGACATGACTCTGCAATATACATTCATTGGTCGTTGCTCCAAAATGGAGGCTGAGGCCGCCACTGCTTCCTGCAGCAGCCAACTGTCTCTGCAGCAGGAGCTGTCTGAATGTGGCAATGAATCATAGCGGGCACATTTGCCCACGACCCTTGGTATTCATTTGTAAAGGTCCCTGTTCACATATTTACCCCATTTGAGAAGGAATATATCTCTTCCAACCTTGGTTCCCTCTTCCAGAATAGGATAAAAAGGAGCACACTAGAGAAAAGAACCTTTGAATACATGAGTTTATTGACTTTTCTGAGTCAGACAGAAATGCCACAGGCACAACATCATGCACTGCTGAGGTGCGCTACCACAATTTTGTTCAGGAGTCAGTGTGGGCGATGGAATCTGCATTTGCGGAATTAAAAGCTTCCCTCTGTGAAATGATTGGTGAGCTACATATGGGTAAACTGGACTGGGTTGATCACAAAGATGTGACCACTTCGTAACATTACTGGTCCTGCTCTAATTGTGAAGACATTTATGATAAACCGTCATTACCTTCGAGGAAAGATATGTGGGTGTGAAGATATGAGTTACTACGCTGTGCCTTTCATACTTATGCCCTGTTCCTAAACTAATGGAGTATATTTGCGATATGAGTGTGATGTGTGAGTGTGTATATGCGAGCAAACCTCTGTGTTCCAGTTTCTCGTGTCTTATCTTTTATCCTAGGCAATACTTTT
This sequence comes from Ambystoma mexicanum, assembly GCF_040938575.1. Taxonomy (NCBI): domain Eukaryota; kingdom Metazoa; phylum Chordata; class Amphibia; order Caudata; family Ambystomatidae; genus Ambystoma; species Ambystoma mexicanum. Next base: position 800,708,708 of record NC_090932.1, read on the forward strand.
AACTGGAATGTGTAATTGTGAAAATAAAATCTAACATGTGGTTTTCCCATTTGATTTAATCATTAATTCACTACCTACAAACATTATTTATGGACACGCCTAATCTTTACAACTCTAAACCTAATGTGACCCTCTCCACGGAAACCCTGGGCAGCATTTCTGCCTCATCCTCAAAGAGGTTACAGAGAATACCCATTGAGGTCAACCTGCAAAACAGAACTTCACTTCCCTATGGTCTCCTTCAATTGTGAGGTAGACGAGAGCTCTGAGGAAGACCTAAACCCTCTATGGGGCTTAAGCAGCCACCACCACCCATAGTCCCCAATAGCATGTCCTACAAATGCCCTCGTGCTACTCAGGAGGCAACACTTAGCATATAATAGAAACAGGGTACATACCAGGCTGATCTTTGTGGAGACAGGTAATCACAGAAACTGTAGAGACAGGAGTGAACTATAAGTAAAGTGGCACAGAGAGAAAGAGAAGTCAGGCAAATATACTGGGTAACACAGATTTATCAGAATAAATTGTGTACTGGAATATGATAAATTGGTTTTCATGAGATTAGGGAAAGCCCTTGGGATTGGTACCAGCAGATTACTCTTAAAGAACAATCATGCAGCAACATCATTGGTGGGACGTGATGGTGAGCTGGTTGTACTCAGTGTAAAGGTAAAGCTGGAGACCATATACTGAGGCAGGTAAGACTCCAACGAAATAGACCAAGGCAACCGCAATCTTTCCCTTATCTGATCTTAATGGAGACCAACTCAGGGATCACACCAACCCACAGTTTCTGCTTCCAATTGCATGCTGGAACTTGTAGTTTTGTTTTTCCCATTGCAATGGTGGGCATACAAGTGCCAGAATGCAGCATAGGAAAAAAACAGGACTGGCTCAAAGATTCTGTATGGAATAGGTGAACCTGACAGCTATGAAGTAGGTGGGAATGTAGAGTGGGAGTTTATAGATCTTGTGAGATACTTCATTGTTGGAATGCTTCTAGATGTCAGTCCACCTGTTCCCCTTTCAGTACCAACCCAAAGTGACATAGATGCTTCTACCCTTGTTTGTGACTGTGGGGGGAAATGGAGACAAAAAACCTGGGAGGCTGGCACTGCTATGCCCTGGAACACCTTAATGAGAACACCAATGGTATATTAAAAGTACATAAACTAGAACGCAAAGAACAATAATGTTACATTTCACGTTTAGGTTCCCAGACTTACCTTGATTGAAGGGAGGCTTGAGTCTGAAGGATCTAGTAACCTATTAGCCGGAAGGTTAGAACACAATATGGATTAGACAGAAGAGGTTGTGTGGAGAACCACACTAGAAGAAATAGCCACACACTCAGCCCTCCAGTGAGACGCAAACTAGAGGAGGATCAATAGTGGACCAATTTGTAATCAAGACGGAAAGCAGAGTGGATAGAAATAAGCAAGTACAGGATAGCAAGAGAAAAAAGGGCAGAAACTGTAGACAGAGGCTGTAGGCAGGGACTTAGGCAAGGAAAGTTGCCACACATAAGCTTAGAAACCTAGCGTTCTAGGAATATCATGAAACATGAAGATGTAGTCATGGGAAAGGGTTGCTGCTAACTCAATGGATACTAGTCATATCGGACTAGAACGAGAGAAAGGGCCGCTGCTAACTCAGCAAATACATGGTGCATGAAACTCAGTGCACTAGTAACAGACAAGACAAGACATTGCTGCAAACATGCAGGTACTTAAACTATGGACAAGGGTCTTAAGTAAATCATGAAAGTTTGCCAGAAACAAGGTGAGCCTGTGAGCCGCAGAGGGCCGGGGTTCTGCTCACAGCAAAACAAGGGTTGAGGAAAGGCCAAAAGGCAGCACAAATACTTTCAGAAAAAGGATTAGCTTTAACAGCAAACAAGACAGGAACTGGAAAGCAACTATATCAGGTAGGATGTAGTAATCGAAAGCAAGATAGCATGGTAGGTTAAAAAACACAGGAACTCCAGGTCAAGGCAGTTGATAGAACATTGGGTAAACCTCAGAGTGAGTTTATGAAGCTCTCCCAGCCCACAGTCCAACATGTTGGAGCTGATTGCAGCGTGGGACAGCTGTGTCCAATTAAGCCCACTCCAGACTTCAGTGGCTTTCAACAGTGGAAAGCAATTAAAGCCTTACCCCCTCTTGGTAGCCTAGCCTGCAGGAGCTTGTAACAGGTGAATGTAATCAGGGTCTCTGCAAATTGTAGCAGCTTGTTGCAAGTGAATGTATTTAGTATTCCTCCTCCAGCCCTTTGCCTTTTGGAAAGCATACATCTACTAGAATGCATCAGCTGGTTTAACCCAAAACTCGTAATGGAACATGAAAGTAGTTTGGTCCAAAGCTACACCAGAAAAACGGGTAAATGAATGCCATAGACGTTTGTGGGTTTTAATATGGAAGTTATGCTATGAACAAAGTCTATGAATGGGTGCATACAGTGGTACTGGGAAGCAGGCGGGTGGATTCCTAACAGTATCCCCCTCTGGGTGTCCAAAATGAAATCCACGTCTATGAAATATTTCTTTCTGCAGTAGCCATAATAGGGGTTGAAGTACTAAAGTCATAATAAAAAATGCCCAGATAATGGTTTTATAACCTTTCAGTGTAGCATTTTGATCCAGAAATTCTGGGAATGATTGCGTGGACACGAAAACTCAATCAATTCACAAGATACATCAAAAAGCCTGGCAGGTGCATGGTAAAACAGAACTGTAGACTGTGGTTTCTCAGTGAAGTCTTTTGTAGATGGTGGAACAGATAAAGCAAACAATGGATGCATGTTGTTCTTAGGATACGGATGTTGTGAAAGCGACTCCAAATGCAGAGAAAACGGGTTAAATTTCAAATGGCTGTAGCAAACCGGTGTTGTCTACATGGACTTCAGTAAGGACACGTAATTTCGTTACCATTAAAATCTGCTGTTGGGATGGAATTACGTCCACTGGTATAGGGATTTCAGTAGGCCGAATGTGGTGTTGTACATCGAATCACACACTCATGCAGTCTTTGCCGACAGGCTCAGAGTCTTCATGTATGGAGGCAGAAGGTATAGCCTAATGGAAGGATAGTGGAAGATCAGCCCAATTGTGTTCACAGGCAAGGAGGGCCAGTACCTTTTTCCGCTTATTCAGATGTCCAACAAAATAACGATAATGGCAGTAATGATCATAAGGTCTTCAAATTCAGAATCGACTATGAAGTCTTCTGGCATAGTGATGGGTGTGATTTTGAATTTGGGTTGATCTTCATTCAGTACTAGGGGTTTTACTTTAATCCTGGGCATGGGGATTACTTCAATTCTTGAAAGGGGCTCTGGGATTGGCATGGATGCAGTATGGATTCATACCAAGCAGGAACAAGTCTTGAAATGCAGTCTTTGTAAAACAAGTGGATGGACTGACTATTTTTTTTGTAAACTGGGGCAATGTTTCACTGCAATCGCTTGAAAGGTTACTTGTATTGCAGGCCATGTGCAAGGCAGGACAGGAGACAGACACTGGAGGTAAGGGAGGAGATATGTCAGTAGTGTGAGAAACCAAAGGGTGTCTCACTTGTTAGTCCCCAGGGATCTCTCTCTGAAGTGGCCAGCAATCGACCATCGCCTTCGGATCCAGACCTGTAAAAGTATATTTTGCATGAATACTACCTGAAAGTAAACATTGGCCTAAGCACATTCGCATCGCACTGTAAATTGCAGTGAATGAACCTAAAACCGGCTGACTACGCCGCCATTTTGATCACCTCTTGCTTTCTGTCCCATGTTAGAATTTGTGTTTTCGGCTCCAGCAGAGCAAAATGAACTTTGTACTGTTTCCATGATGTCAACATAGATAAGCATGTTGAAGCTGCTAAGGTGGATTGTTTGTCCTACACTGAAGGAACCTTGAAGCTAAACAAAAGCCGTTATAATCAGTAATTTAGATACCATCAGTACCAACAGTGTCTTCCCCGTTCAAATAGCAAAGTGGAATGATGAATAGCTGAACATGTGCTTTTGCAGAAATCTTTGTTTTCGCTCCTTGAAACTATGCTAACTTTAAACTCAAGAACAAATGGTAGACAAATATAAGCAAGTAAAATAAGGAATGTTACCTTTGTTTCTTATGTTTGGAAAACATGTGAAATGTTTAAGGGAAAACAACGAACAATGTAAAGATGTTTAAACATGAATTAGTTATGTGGAAAGGCTATGAACCCTATGTAAATATATTACACGAAGAGGGGCTGGACGATGTGTCCAGGATTGTGGAAAACCTGTATAAATACTTGTGTTTTTGAAATGTCCAGCACTCTCTCATCTCACAGTGTCTGCTTGCACACATTGTGGGGTGTTGAGAGCCAGACAGCTGCCTGTTAATAAATGTACATGGTACCTTTGGACTTGTGACTGGCGTATTTCTATTATGTGATATTAAGCCTTGATATTCTTTAATCTTTCAGACCCTGGGAGTGGACCAGTGCGGGAGGATCACCTGGGTGGCGGATCTTTGGAGAGTGGGGGTGATGCAACCGATGGTGAGAGCCGTTATCCCCCCTTTCCCATGCCCATAACCCACCCTATTTTATAGGATTCTCAAACTTCCCAGCCCCCCCCCCTTTCTACACAAACACTGGGCTGAGGAATAGGGTGACTAAGAGTAAAGAGGTTACCACTTACATATCTCATTGGACATGTCGCGTTAATCAGGTTTAGGCAAAGTCACTTGACCTTAATCACATACATCTGAGACCCATTAGCTCCCCCCACATGGATAAAAGGCGGAACATAGAGACACACTCTGAGTAAGGTGAAGCACGAGAAGGAGCAGATCTTCTGGGGCAAAGTCAAATCCACTGGAAAAGGATGACCTATTGAGGGGCCAGAGCGAAGGGTAGGGAAACCCTGAAGTTCTCTGCAGGAGGTTGTTGCCTCCATGAAAACGTGAAGGAGATGCGGAGAAAGACAAATCCCAGAAAAGAAGAAGCCTGCATTGTGTTTCAAGGATGGCAGCAACCCCTTACAGAGTTGGGGAGGAGATGCCAAGCCTGTGTTATCAACCTTGACTCGTGAATCAAAGATGCAAAGCCAAGGAAGGAATGCACACAAACAGTGAGTTAGCGAAAGAAATGAAAGGCCGATTTGTGTCAAGAAAAGATTAAAGCCACAACAGTGTATTGTGCGATTGAATGTTGCGCACGTGCTGATGAGACGCCAAAGAAAGAAAGCCAGTAATGAACTTGTAAGTTGCAGACAACTGTGAAGCCAGTGATACAGAGTAGCAGAGTGGTTCGGTGAATGGAAATAGCCCACTTGAAAGTCTCTTCAAAATCTTTGATGTCTTGTTATAAAACAGCAAAGTGAATGAACTCTGAAAAGCACAATGGTCAAGATTAACCCAAATGAAAGTGGAAGTTAAAAGGTGATTGCTTCAAGAGGAAGATTTCTTTGAACTTTTTTGGATTGAGGTATAGAACTACCAATCCCAAGAAACATTGCTGCAAATAACATTAAGGGACAGCTAAAGTGAAAGTCGAAGTGGTCCTGCAGAGGTCTATGATAAAAGCCTTGCACATTCGAAAGTCTTCGACATCAGTGAAAGGTCTGAGCCCAGCTGATGTAGACAGGAACATGAAATAACTTAGGGGAAGGGAACCCCTAAAGAATGTGAATGAAGTTTGGGGAATGGAAGCGCTGCAAGTGCTGTGGTCTAAGGGAGATCTACTTTGAATCAGGTACTTTTTTATTGACAGGTCTGAGCCCGACTGAGGGAGGCCTGCGTGAACTATTTATGCTTTGACAGGTCCTAGCCCAACAGAGGGAGGCCTAAGTGAACTTTGTTGAACTGTGAAATAACTTTTGGAAAGCTGGAACAAGTGACTTTAACCTGGAAGGCCAAGCCAGCCTCGACCCACATTTTGAACTGCCTTTTTTCTGACAAACTGAGCCTAAGTGTGTCATCCTGTTTAGGGGGGCCGCCTTACTCTGTGCTGTCCAACGTGGGGAGGAGAGCTGACTCAGCCACATTGATCCTTTATGTAATAACATTGACTTTTCTTTGCATGCACATTCTCCTTTACACACTTTTTGTATAAGAGATTGTGCAGGCATTAACTTTCTTTAGTATAGGCCATTTTGATTTGAATAGGACTCTGTGTTTTCTTTATTATTTAATGGTAGAGACTACTCCCATCATAGCTATAGGGCAACATAGGAGTTTTTCCAAACCCCACAAATCTAATAAAGGTTTTGAACTGTGTAACTTTTGTGTCAGTGTCATACTTGTGATACCATGCCTCCTGAAAAGTGGTCCGGATTGGAGCATAATTTAGGTCAGGCTCTTGGATTAGAGTCAAATCAGAGCCTCCAGAAGTGGTTCAAATGATAACAGATCTAGACTTGGCAGGAGACAGAACATGCTTTTCAAGGGGTCTAACAGGTGAGGGGAAAAGAACGGTCTGGAAAGAATACATGGGAAATAGAGAAATCCTGGCTGGCCTCGTGAGCAGGACTTGAAGAGTGTTTTAGGCCAACTTGTGACAGGTAAGCTAATGAATTCTGTAGCTTAAAACAGAGTCTATTTATTTTTCTTCAGCGGCATCTTGGTTCAAACTATGCTAAGAATGTCTGAGGAATCCATTTTAGGCTCTATCAAACTGTCAGGAGCGCACAAAGCAATAGATATATGTTGAAGTACACACTGTAGTTTTGGGGCGACTTGGGAGGCAACATTTAGCTTACAACAGAATCAGGTTACATGCCAGGCTGATCTTTGTGGAGACAGGTAGTCACAGAAAGTGTAGGAGCGGGCTGAAAGCAAAGTGAAACAGAGAGAAAGAGAAGGCAGGCAAATATGCTGGGTAACACACATTTATCAGAATAAAGGGTGTACTGGAATATGATAAGGGGTTTCCATGAGATTAGGGAAAGATGTTGGGATGAGTACCAGCATATTACTCTTAACAACAATCATGGGTAGGACTTGCTGATGAGATGGTTGTCATCAGTGTAAGGGTAAAGTTGGAGACCATATAATAAAACAGGTAAGACTCCAACAAACTAGACTATGACAACCAAAATCTTTCCCTTATTTGATCTTAACAGAGACCAATACAGGGGTCACACTGTATAGGGATACAGAGCTGAGACACAACAGTGGACCAATTTGTAATCAAGATGGAAAAGCAGAGTGTATAGAAATAACCAAATACAGGATAGGCAGAGAAAAGAAGGTTGCTGAGTGATAGATTTAGCTTACAGAGATCTGAGGAGGGTATGTTTTGATTAAGGCAGGGCAGGCAGAGGGTTTGAAATGCCATGGGGATTGGCATGGCATGAGCAGTCAATGGGTGAGTAAAAAGTTGAACAACACTTGCATGCTATGTGTCTCCCTTCATCTCATCTCCATCCTTGCTAAAGCACAACCTAATAGTCAAATGTAATAAATAACGTAATACTATGCCCATGCGACATCCCAGGCATGATTTCCTTTATATTGTCAATGATGTGTGCTATTGTACCCTCTTTAACTGGCTTTTCTTTGAAAGGAATACCTGGCAGTCATATTCACAGTGATAAGATTGGAATGGTTACACTTGAATTATGTTAATAATTTGATTTTGTCTCTGCTAGAATTAAAAAAAATCAATTTTAGATAATAGAAAAAAATAGAATTTGATTTAAAAAATTGATTTTGTCTCTGCTATAAATTCCAGTGAATTCTATTCCCATAGGGTTAGCGTTGGCTCTGTTCCTAAATTGTTCCAAACCTCCTTCTTCTCCTTTCCATATCTTTAGAACATTGTCTATATATCGAGTCCAAAGAATCACATGTTGTTGATATGCTTCATCTTCATACACATGTTTATCCTCGTACATCGCCATCACTAAATTGGCAAGGATTACAATAAATGCTATCAATTATGTTTTACTTTTGTCAAATTGACTGTGATGATAATTTTTGTATTTATTTGATATTGAGCCCTGATTTGAAAAAGACGTTTTATGCGCCGAAACACGTGTCATCGTTTAAGGACATTTGAACATATAAAAATCAACACTGTGTGGACCTCACACATAAGGCGTGTGATTTCTCTTTTTTCCTTAAATGGAATTAAAAAAATGGGCGCATTAACATAATTCAAGTGTAGCCATTCCAATCTTGTTCTTTCCTAATGGAGTAGAGGAACCAAGGACTCCATTGTTACCATAGATCACAGTGAGTGTATCAATACAGAGGGTGTAGAGTTCTATCTAGTAAGTATCTCGAAATAGGTTCCTCACAACCCCAATATATTCACAGTGATGCATGGATGGGTGGGCATTGATAGTCTTGTTCATGCTGCACTCTTTCAACCATGTTCTTATCGCTCTTCTGTTATGAGCATGTCTAGCCTAGCGTTTAGCGATTTTATTAAATAATGAGTGGGTGTATAGATGTCATTGGGCCTCATTACGACCCTGGCGCTTAGTGGTTAACGGCGCCGTAAAAGGCTGCGGCGCCGTTAACCACTTAGCTCCTTACTACGAGGTCCCTTTGCGGTACCCGACCTGAACGGCTGGTCAGAGCAAGCTGCGGTTCATTACCACTCACAGACATACGGCTTAATTCCAAATCTGCTGGTCTGGTAAAAAAGTGCCAGTATTGATGTATACCAGCACGTTACCGGACTGGCTGACAACAGGTTTGCCGGTGGGCAAACTGTGTACCTCCAACTAAGAGCTGGAGGTAAGGCAAGCACCCTACCGTCATTTCGGCACTGGCAATACCGGTGCCGGTAATGACGGCAAATCCCCTCATGGAGTCCTATGTGACTCCATGAATGGGGATTAACACTGTCACCCCAGCACTCGGAATCCGCCAGACTGAGTACCAGAAACAGTAATAGCCTTTGCAAGGTTAGAATGATGCCCATAGTCATCTATTTACCTATTCCGGTGGACTGACTGGGAGTATCTCTAAACACATGTATTGGTTACTTAAGTCTATGCAGTCATCGTAGATCTTTCTTTTGCTGCTATTACTTTATCTTGTTTGGTTTCTATTCTGAGCTTGAGGTCGTTGTCCATGTTGTAATCCATGTGCTACTCTGATGCCCGCGATGTAAAATGCACTCGCGATGTAAAATGCACTCGTTTGTATTCTGCAACCTACATACATTAATCCATGAGGAAGTGGCTCATGTCTCATATCAGACATTTTAAGTTCCACCCTAGATGGATTCCATAAATGGCTGCAATGGCTTTCAAATCTGTTCAGCATCCCTTATCGCATTCTGAAATCCATTAACATATTAATATACAGAGAATATAAACGTCACTTTAAAAGTGTGTATGATCTGTACTCTCCAAAGAAGAGACATACGTTTCATTGGGCGATTTGTTGCAACTACCTTGTGTTTGCCCAAGCCTCCAACACACCTTATCCACACACTTTACTAATTAAAATCAGCCGGTTTAGTCTGCAAATGTGAAAAGTTCTCAATAGATATGACAACACCTACCATGTATCAAATTACAAAGCAAACGCTTCTGCGTCTCGTAAAACAAGCCATCTCTTAATTGAATAACTCATTAATAGGTATATTGTTTGAAATTGACAAATAATATTTAGAAATCACCCTATTCGTACTGAACTGTGAACACTTTTAAGCTAAATGTAGTTACTTATCCTGAAACATAGAGTACAGGTCAAGGCAACAAAATAATAACTAATAGCACTGAGCCAGTGGCCTCATGGTTTGGCACTTCCCTCCTGGGCTCTGACCAGCACTTTCCCATACCTTCCCCCCCCCCTATCTCCAGCACTTCTCTGCACAGCACTTACACGTCTGAATGTCATAAGGCCTAGAAGGAACACAATTGTATATATACCGTGTTTGACATTGTTATTTGTCCCCCCTAGTCCCTCCCCTCTTGCCTTATGGCACCTCGAAACACTATTTTTGTTGTATAGTCGCCTAACAAATGCTCAATATATTAATGTAATAATAAAGAGAATTTATACGGATTTCTGCAATTCAGGGTTTTGTATTTTAAGAGTTTATGTATACATAGGCATGTGTAAACGCCAGTTAATGTACTACTCACATTTGTTTGAACATGCAAGTGAAGAACTTTCTAGATTTCCATAAAATGTATCCTACTTTGAATATATTGTTTACAATTTGGCCATGTTCAACCAATTTATACAAAATAGTGTATTCCAGATTTGGTGGAGGACGAAGACGAACTAGACATTACTGAGGGGAAGTGCATATTTTTGGGAGAAGGCTTCAAGAAAACCAGGCCGGGCAGCGGAAAGTCAGAAACACTGAAATGTATAACCAGATAAAGAAAAACCTATTAATCAAAATTCAAAATGACAAACTTTGATTCTGATACATAGATGCCAACTTGTAACAGCGGGCTGGAAGGTCACTTATACGTTGTCCGCACTCCCATGGCATGCGTGTCAAAAATGTGCATAATTTGCATTGATCCGTCCAACTCACTAAAAGGACAAAATGCAATGTGAGCCTACAACATTGAGGACAATTGCATTATAATTAGAAACAAGCCGAGTTCACTTTTATTTGCTTTTTTATCCCAATAGAGGTGACAATTCCTTAGTTGACTGTGATGTGTGCATAGTTTGACAGACAAGCACTTTATCTTATTAGCATCACTCTGCATTGTACTTTTGAGTTACCCTTCAATAGGTATTCAGAGGTGACGGATTTCACTGAAGTGCCTGGAGATGTTGGACAAAACTGTTCTGGGATTGTGTGCTCACTAGCAATTACTTTCTTGACAAATTGATCCATCAGTAATATATATATGTAGTGATGGGGCAAACACAATTACCTGGACTTGCAATTAACCCAATTGTAAGCACTTTGTATATCAGCGCATTGTTTATTATCAGAAGGTGGCAATTTTTTAACCCAGCCCGTCCAATAACACGTGTGCCTGACCCCAAAGCAATTACATAGCTTTTCTTTTGACAGCTCTGTGAGATGCGCATGAAGGATTTCAGTCCTGACCCAGGACTCGGTTCCACACTCAACAAAATAGTTAATAAAATAAGTATGACAAGCATAAATGTGGTTATAACTTTGTGCATTAATGCAACAGTTAAGGAATAAATAGGATCATGGGGGGAAGATACAGGAATACAAAAGGAATATTATTGTATTTACTTATTTATTTGAAGTCTTTTACAGTACATGTCGGTGACATTTGTATCATCCGCCAGCAGGTGGTGTACCTTTTACTATAGACTGACACCCAACATCTCAGAAAGACACATCCGATTCGTTATGCCTTCATCCACTTCATCATTAACCTGAAAGAAAACAAGCTGACCTCTCTAGTTTCTCTATGGTGGTGTGCTATATGCAAGCACCACTGCCCATGCATGAGGTTTATCCACATCCTTCCTGACACATTGCCCATAATGATATGTCATGCTGTGCTTAAGGTTATGCATTTATTTATGTATTTATTTATTGTAGTCTTATAGGGAGACATAAGTGAAATGCAGTAATTTAGCGGTGACACAAGTGGGCAGGGAAGAGCTAACCTTTGCAGACCTGTAACATATATGCCTCTGAGCTTCCTATTCAGAGCATTGGTAGTCAAGAGGATCAGACAATCAACTTTGAAAAAAGAGAGCAGCCATGTGAGCTGGGTTCAAACCTCTCAACCAGTGTGCACCTTTTCTGAATTCATTTAAAAAAAATATAAACGTTTAGGAATTAAATGGGTCTAAAAGTAAAACATTCTGGGCGATTGATATCTTTGATAGTGTTTTTAAGCAGATTGAGTGAAAAAAAAGGGGAAGAGCATTGATCATGTAATCCACTGTGATGTATAGTGCTTTTCTAATCTTGTATGTGCTCACAAACAGGTAATTGGTAGCAAACCAGATATCTCAATTTCAAGAAAATATTCTGGGCCTCATTCTAAGATTGGAGGCAGCCATGGTGCTATTAGCACCATGGCTGCCTCCAATACCGGTACCGACTCCGACCTGGTTCACTGGGGACTTACCGGTCCATTCCGACCTTGGAGGGACCGATAAGTCCCTATTGAAAAAAGCAATCCCCATTCCCATTTGAGCCCTCATAGGGCTCAATGGGAATGGGGAGGGAGCTAATAACGGTACTGCAATTTGCGGTACCGTTATTTGCTCCCTGGTCCCTTTGCGGCTCTTGCTAAGGGACCTCGGAATAGTGCGCAAAGGGTTTACCGGCACCAATGTCCTTAACGGTGCCCGGTATCCCTTTGCGCCCACCTCGTAACGAGGCCCTCAGTCTTGTGAGCTGTAGTCAAACCTTTCCACGATTGCCCCTTGTTTTTTATTTGATCATTATTTTTGTTCGCCATGCAGTGCAATGTAGAAACGGCTACTCTAATTATGTTTCGTAGATAAGGTATTGATGCAGGGGTCAAAGTGATTCTATTACTGGGTTTGATTGGTGACCGACTGCTAGTTTTTTCATAAGGCTGGGCCCCACGGGCACCACATGCCATGTGTAATCTTTTGGTGTGATGTGATGTCTCAGGGTTGGGAGCCCTTGAGAGAATGTCTTTCTTCCATGCGATTGTAATTCTTTTTAGGTGTCCACTGATACAGAATCATGGTTTAACCTCCATCAAAGTGCACACTGCTAATTTGAAAATGCAGTGAGTATGTGTGGCCTTTGGCCTCTTGTCTCTTGCAAGGTATGGATTTATATTTTTTAGAGGGACATTTCCATCTACCTGTGCTGGAAAAGCTAAGTAGCTGTTATTATTGAGGAACTAGGCCCCTATTTCTGTGTCCAACCCTATGTTTCATTAAATTAAACACCAAACTTTAAAGCATCTTGCGAACCTTTGCATCCTATGGCCTACCCCTCTCCTCTTCCCCATCAGGCCTTTTAAAGGACCCTCTGATGGACCACTGTCTTTCTGGTCTGGATTGACTAAAATATCCATGTCAGAGATGAGCATCATTTTGAAACGAGTGCTTTTCCACTTCATATACAATGAAAGATATCCAGCAATGATTATAAATGCTCAGAATTTCGCTTGCACAGTATGGTCTTTATTTCACATAACAAATAAAGTGCTTGCACAGAGAAAAATAAAGAGTAGGGCCTCATCACGAGTTGGGCAGTAACACCAGTGCTAATAGCGCTGGCGTTATCTGCCCTACCGCCAAACCCACCGGCGCTATTAGCGCCGGATCACAGGTTTGGCGGAACGGGAAATCCCCATTTCCCATTGAGCCCATTCGGGAATGCCCCATTCCCCATTGGGCTCAATGGGGAAATTTCGCGCTCTTACCGCCGGTGGATTTCCCGCTGGCGGTATGAGCGTGAAATTTCGTCGAATTTCCCCCCAGCTAAGAGCTGGGGGGAAATCAGCCGAAGCTGTGATTTGGCAGAACCTTAAATGCGATGGTAATAGCGCTACTGCTGCATTTAAGGGTTACCGCCAAACTCGTGATGAGGCCCTAAGTACTCAGAAGAGTTCTGCTGGGTTTGAGGAGTATATATTGTATATGAGGAGTCAAATGTCTTGCATCGTCTGAACTCTAAAATCCCCTTTCACTTTGATTTGCTGTACTTTTACGATCCTGTGTGACATCCCAGATCCATGTCAGAGATGAGCATCATTTTGAAACGAGTGCTTTTCCACTTCATATACAATGAAAGATATCCAGCAATGATTATAAATGCTCAGAATTTCGCTTGCACAGTATGGTCTTTATTTCACATAACAAATAAAGTGCTTGCACAGAGAAAAATAAAGAGTAGGGCCTCATCACGAGTTGGGCAGTAACACCAGTGCTAATAGCGCTGGCGTTATCTGCCCTACCGCCAAACCCACCGGCGCTATTAGCGCCGGATCACAGGTTTGGCGGAACGGGAAATCCCCATTTCCCATTGAGCCCATTCGGGAATGCCCCATTCCCCATTGGGCTCAATGGGGAAATTTCGCGCTCTTACCGCCGGTGGATTTCCCGCTGGCGGTATGAGCGTGAAATTTCGTCGAATTTCCCCCCAGCTAAGAGCTGGGGGGAAATCAGCCGAAGCTGTGATTTGGCAGAACCTTAAATGCGATGGTAATAGCGCTACTGCTGCATTTAAGGGTTACCGCCAAACTCGTGATGAGGCCCTAAGTACTCAGAAGAGTTCTGCTGGGTTTGAGGAGTAGATATTGTATATGAGGAGTCAAATGTCTTGCATCGTCTGAACTCTAAAATCCCCTTTCACTTTGATTTGCTGTACTTTTACGATCCTGTGTGACATCCCAGATTCACTTTTTCAAGATGATCATAAAGTAACTTTGTCACAGCTAAAATTCATTCTGTTTTTAATTCAGGATTTGGAAATCACAGTTGGACTCATAAACCGTGCTGCGTAAGAGGGCACTGCAACATAAGTCAGTCTCTTCTGTATGTTGGCCTGTAAATAATGTTGCCTTAAAGTACAGTATGGTACAACAGGTTGCTATATTCAGGTGATTTGTTATGGTTGGAATAAAAGTGAGCTCCATGAGTGTGTTGTAATTGAGAAACAGGGAAGAGTATTATGGGAAATGGCTCATTGTGTGTTTCCCATGTTTACAAATATCCAGGAGCACATTTACAAATATCCTGGAGAACTGGGGAGCTGTTTTATGAATGGGGGAACAAGGAATGTTACTTTTCAGAGGTTTTAATGTGCAGTGTTGAGGTACACTACAGTAATCGCGTGCTTTTGCAAAGTCCTAGACCCTCAGCTATGATCCATGACAAGGAGAAGTTGGCCGTGCATTAATGAATCGATGTAGTTGAGGGATTTGCAAGCATATTGTTCACCAATGAAACATCCATCACGCTCAAACATTTCAACAGAAGAAAGGACAGCAGTCTAGTAAGGCACATCTGACACATCTAGAGAAGTTCTATGTCTATGGGTCATCTCCAAGCCTATCCTACACACCATATTCATCTTTGAAAGGTTAATAGACACAGCATTCTTCAAGCAGACAATTGTCTGTGTGGCTCTGGTACCACATATGAAAATTTTGTATGTCCAGGTCACACACAATATCTGCTTAATTATCTGAAAATATCCAAAATATTCATCAGCTGGGTCTTTTGTAGAGAGCAAGGTAATAAATTCTTTGGGCGAGGATTTAACTGGAGTTCAGGGACATTAATCCAATCAAGATGGTTTTGGTGCAACCCAAGGTTTGTTTGAAGTATGTCCACAAATTGAAGAGCTAGTGGATTAGAAAAAACATGTTTTTGATCAAAGGCACTTTATAAGGATATTTTCTGCAGGCTAATGTACATGTGAAAAAGGTGCTACCAGTGGCCTCTAAATGGAATTGGGCTGTGACAAGCATGTCAACCTTGTCTCTCAGAACTTTACTCTACAGTATCTCCCTACCTATCTGCCTTTCACCTAGAAAGAACAACAATTCTGATGTGTTTAACCTGCAAACCTTTCAGTCTGATCATATGGTGTGCCAAATAAATATGTACATGAAGTTAGATATGCCACCAAATTACCAGTTGGTTTGGAATCTTCTTCTTCTAAACAGTGTTCCTCAACACGGTTATGCAGATACACTTATCTCTGGGTCATCCAACACTTTATTTTCACCATTCCTGATTTTCACATGGTAGCCTAGCATGGACAACATTCAAGAAATAATTCTTAAGTTAGTTACATTCCCAGTCCGTATCCAATTCACTCTAAAACTATCGTAACTGTTGATTCTGAAACACTAAAACTCTTAAACTATTGGAACAGTTGGTGGGAAGCATCCATTATATCATGATCTCCATGAATCTGATCTCCATGAATCAAGGACATATCATTTTCAATGCCTGTATAGTTGTCAATGGTACTTTCTCACATTTCTTAAATTTTTCTTCTAGAGGTGACAAAGTTGTACTCACACAAGACATCACCTTATTGACTAGACATCTCTTCAGTTATTTCATGGCTCCTGTTTGTGAGTCACCCTGCTCCTACTTCACTCCTACCTTTAATAAATGGACTGCCGGCTCAGTGATCTCTGTGTAATCCTCTATGACCTTACAGGACCAGCTTCTTTGTTTCCACCACAAGGGCCTTTGGTGATCTCTACCTTTCTTCAAAGTGGCCTTTGCTGATCTCTACCTGCATTGTGTCCTGGGGCTGCTGTGAGTTCATTGACAATGTGGTTGTCCTTTCTTCATCTTGCCAGGGTCATCTAGCAGTCCATTCCCAGGAACTGTCTTGTACAAATAAGGAACCGCCTATTTGCCGAACCTAAATTCTGACTACTAAAGTTACCTCTGCACCATCAACTCCTAGACCTCCTTCAGTGGAGCCAGGGTGCAGACCACGAGGGCCCAGGAATTGCCATAGCTACCATAGTAGTCCCTGAGTGAATCGGAATACAGGGGTTAAGTAAACACATCAGTTCCAACCCCCTCCTTTCATAGGATTTAACGCATGTAAAGTCCTTGCGCTACTTCTCCCTTTTCTGACCATGATATGTGAAGTCCTGGTAAAGGATACTGCCCCGGACTTCCTCTAAGGTGGTTGGATTGAGAGAGGTTCTCCCAAGAACTTTACTTTCATTGTCCTTCCACTTTGGGACACTTACAACTGTAGGTTGGCTTTGCCAACACTTGTTCAGACTCCTTTAAACACTCACAGCCATCAGAAAAGCACTGTATTGTGGCCTGTGTCACAAATGGCACTACTTCCTCCCCCTTCGTTTCCAGCTAGAGAAGGATTTGTACAGTGTAGTTCCTTACTTTGACAAGGCAGTGCATGGTGTTCTTAACTAATGTCTTCCTTATATGTCAATTCTCTAATTTGGATCTTACTTACATTGTTCTATATTCACTTGTTTTGCTACATTACAGGTACTAAAATCATCTGAACTGTGTTCAAAAGAAAAGTGTTAGTGTTCTGTAATCAGAGCACCCCAAAAGCAAATGTATACATAATAGTTATGTATGTTTAGTGTGCTAATTACCAGTGGTTTTTAATTGGTAAGAGTTTGTCCAAGGCTGAAATAAATAATTGTATGTTCATACGTTCTGCCTAACCTATATTGTTAATTGTGCTCTGTGTATTCTTAACTGAACCCTTCACCACTATCACACTCTCCTATGTCTTAATCTTGTTGTTCAGTCACGCTGCCCGGGTAGAGGTTGGATAGAGATTAGTGTATTTACCCATTCATCAGAATACAGTGGCGTCTCTATATCTGTTCACAGGGTTCATCCTGAAAAGCCTTCCTAACAGTAAGTCGTCGACACAGGCCAAGATCCTCCTTTCACACAGATTGGGCATGGCCTCAAGTAGGAAGATATAGAATTAATTCTCACTGCTGCTGTGCCCAAAGAGCAGGCAGGTCGAAGGTTTATTGTTGTCCCTGATGGTAAAGGATAGTTTGTATTGATGTTTACAAATCGCTGGGACCATCTAACATCCATTTTTCAACTCAAGAGCAGAGTACACTTTAGATCCTCAGATCTGTACAAGTCCTTGATTCATGTAAGGACAGACCACATCGACATGTGGACCCTCTTTTTTTCAACTCCTAGGTCAGCACAGAATATGTACTGTCCACTAGTATTTAACATCCCCAGGAATCGATTATTACAAGTATTGTCAATTCGTAAAGGATTCCACACAATTCTAATAATCTCCATGAATGATTCCATGGACACAAGAGGCAACTACTTGTACTCTTTATAAAATGCTGAAGACAGATCAAGGTTTCAGGGTAACCTTGCATAATTTGGGGGTTAAGACCACAGTCACAGGAATCAAGAGAGACAATGCTCTGTGAGTCCAAAATAATCTGTCCCAACTTTTCTTGTTATTCATCATTCTCTTTGTATCCTGGGACTCCCTTGGTGCAGCAATTTCAGGGGAATCCATGAGTTGGATGGTTATGTCACTGTTTATGTTATCTGCCTGGATGGATGATTTCATAGTAGATAGTTATCTGTAACTTGGAATACAATTTAATTCTCCAAAGTGTCTTCAGTAACATCCACCACCCCATAGGGGCATAGTGAGCATGCCAATAACTTAACACTTGTCGAGTGTAGAAAGTTTCAGGTCTGACACTAAGGGCCTCATTACACGGAAGGCGGTGAGCCATGGCGCTATTAGCGCCATGGCTCATGCCGGTAAAATACCGGCACCGCCTTGGCGGAAAGGGGATTTACCGCCCCATTCCAAGGTTGGTGGGGCGGTAAATCCCCCTTCCGCCATTGCCCTTCCCCATTCCCATTTCTGCCCCATAGGGCTCTATGGGAATGGGGAAGACGCTAATTACGGCACCGCAATTTTGCGGTGCCGTAATTAGCTCTGAGGTCCCTTAGCGGGTTGGTTTTTAACGCCTGCAAAAAGCAGGCGTTAAAGCACCAACCCGCTAAGGGACCTCGTAGTAAGGCGGTAATGGTTAACGGTCACCGTTACCATTAACGGTGGCCGTTAACCATTACCGCCTTCCATGTAATGAGGCCCTAAGTATTGACATACCAGTGTTCATCGGTATTGCTAGATCCTTTTAAAGAAATATCACAACTCAATGGCCATCCCAATAGAGGTATCTTGATACAAAATCACACTTTGGGGATCATTATTTTAAACCAATATTTGGATGGGATCTTCTTTAAGATCTGGGGTCGGGTGAATAGTTCAGTGTCAACGCACTAGTCTTGGAAACAAGACAATGTTGAGCAGCCTGGGTTCAATACCCGGCCCCACAATTAGAGAACAGGTTCCAGCAGGAAGCGCTATATAAATGAGACTTTTCTTTCTCCAAGTGCTGTCTCATGTAGAGAAAGTGCTTGTTGAGTATATCATTAAAATTAACCAAAGCTTTGTTAGACAGCGTTTGCCCTTTCATCATTTTAAAGGGAAAGTAAACATTCTGGTATTTACAGGGATAGTAACTTCTTTTGTCTTGGGTAGCATAAGTCACCAAGTGAGCAGATCAAAATGTTTTCTCAAAATTAACAAAATCCAATGGGTCACCCCCTATTACGGGCCAAAATGTGCTGTTGCGGAAGGGTTCATTTCATTTTGGACTGTGTCAGAAGAGTTTGGGGCTATCAGGAGAGAGCAGAGTAGCCCTTCAGTAGAAACTAGGGCAAATTCTGCCCCGACCAATGGCCGACAAACGTCTGATAAATGCTTTGCCCTGCCTCAGTGGGCCCTGCCCTTGATGGGAAAATCACCCAGCAGCCCACAGAGCACAGCACATAAGCATGTTACAGTGTGGTTTGCGGCATCTATCGGCCTGCCAACCAGCATACTAAGGAAATAAAGTATACTAAGGAAGGTGAAATGAGTAGCTCGATCCTCATATTTCAAGAAGCCCTTCCCTCTGAATGAAAGGTTTTTGACTCCCATTCCCCTTTCCTTCATCAGCCAACTCTCATATACTTTTTTATTTTCCTAAATGTGAGACAGAGACGAGAGAGAGAGAGAGAGAGAGAGAGGGGAGGATTGAAACATGGCCTTGTGAGCTAGAAAAGTGGGACCTGTCTGGAAAATGGTCAGGGGTAGGCGTGCAGGGTTGTGGGTTGATTGACTTGTAAGGCCTACTGCCCTCTTTCTTTGACTAACGAACTACCCTCGAAGATCTCCACACACAAACCTCCACAAACAGCCACCACACGCCTTATCATTTCCACATCAACTCTTACTGAACCATGACTGAGATTTCCTCTTTAGCCCTATCACACTCTCCGACATCAGCAGCTAACCATATATACGCTAACGCTGTACTATATAAAATCTTGGCTCTTCCCTATTGAAACGTTCTCCCATGTTTTCATGTTTTCTCTGCCAAACCCATGGAAAGCAGATTGGCATACAGAAACCCGGTGCTGGCAAACTGCAGCCATCAATACTTCATGTTTTGCATCTGCCTCGCCTACTGTCCCACTGAAGAACCCCACCCCCTTTTTCTTGCAGAGCCAAGCGCAGCATGGGCACCAATAGTGACAGAAGGGTGTTATACACGAAAACATACAGTGTGTACATACAATGCACATTAGTTGCAAGTGGATGTGGATTTTACCAATATAAAAATCCAAAATAACATCTCTCATATGCCAACAATTAGGATTTATTTGTTGTGTTCCTACAGAAAATGTCAACATACACTTGCTAGGCACCAAGCGTTTAGAATCTTGTGCATCTACACCCGATTATAATGTATTTACATGACTTAATCATGGAACGGTTTGATCTTGTTCTAATCACCCAAGCTATTTTTTTGCAAAACAAATCTTTTCATTGGGCAGACAAACTGTGGAGAGACAATGACCCCCCTGCGTGGATTTCAATAGCAAAGAATGCTATGTCTGCCTTCTTTTTAATACTAGTTAGACAGCTGATCTTGATGCCTGACTAAGCCAGTGGTTGTCTTTGAACCTTCCTGTAAGTCACCCACACTCAGTGACATACACCAGCTGTAGCCTGAGGTGCAAGGCCCAGCCGATTTCAACCAAGATGCAACCTGCACCATTAAAGGGGAGGAGAGATGGGGGTTGCTACTCCAATGTTCATACGTTGTACTGCTAACAGTTTGCTGGTAAATTAACACTGAAAGGGTGCAGAAACAGTATCACAGGAAACAAGTAGGCAAAGAAACACCCACAGTTCCATCAGACCCCAGGCATTGCCTACAGTAGGGTTTCTCCAATGAGATAAAAATAATAACTGGTCTCTACTATTTATGTGCCTCTGATACCTGGGAATGGAATTTGGACACAGTAATAAACACACATATTTTGCTGGGGAGTAGTTCCCTTCTCTGAATGCAGGATGTCAGATGTTCATCCAACAACCTAGAATTGCACAGTGGTTCAGCACATCCATATTAAGACCTCTTTCACATATGAATCCCTCTGCTACAAAGGAAAGAATGGGAGCATCTACAGAATGAGCATACAGCTAAAACAAACATAAATGAAGGCTTGTAATAACTGAATATTCCCAGCTCAGACCCAATCAGGAGACTAACCCTTGAATTGTTGAAACGTCTTTTCACAGATGCATTTGTAGATTTGTAGATTTGAAAAATAATGATATTCATATTATGCAAAGTTAAAATTCACTTGCATATGGTAAACAACGACTCCAGCATGTGTGTATCAGTCAGACAATTCAGGAATGTTTTTAAGTCTGAAAGTAATACTAAGCTTAACGTCGTTTGCAGAGTTCTCAGGTTGTGCAATGTCAGGAATGCAGTAGTAAACCATTCCTGACTTTTAGGGGGACATAACATTGCACTCTGGCTCATGTAGTCCTGTACTTATAATGTGTGCGTTCATGCAAAACATCATTCTTTACTAATGCCAGGATTTACAGAACAGGAATTGAGAGCTCCATTTCGGGATGTTCTTAGAAACAAGAATGGTCATGGAGAAATTATTTTAGGTGAGAAAGGTGCATAGTGGCTGCCCGGGTTTCTCAGACGACTCCTGGGTTCCGCCCCCTGTGTCTCAGTACATAGGAAACTGGGGTGGATTTTTGGGAGAACCATTGTATGTTAGCCTGAGTACCTTTTGGCCCCGCGTATGGTCCAATGATCGTGCTACTCTATGCCACTTCATTATTAGAGCCCTTATGGAGAGGGCAAATTGGCATAAAATCCCTTTGTTGGCGTTTATTCACAAATCAATGTCCAAGAGTAACCTCTTGGTTCTTTGCCATCCAAATAACCTGTTGACTTCGGGGCAAAGGAATCATTATAAGTGTCTTCTTAATTGAGTGGTGATTGAGAAGAGGGAGGATAGGGAATTTGCCACCAGCTCTGATAGAGATCACGCTATGATTAGCAGGGTGAAGGACATACAACCATACCTTCTCCTAAGTCAGAAAAGGGGAGATCGGTGGATGATTACGCGTGCAAGATTTGACAGCTTGCTGTTGAGGGGAAACACGGTACAGTGGCAAGGGTACCCAAACATAGCCAGTTGCCCAGCATGTGGGGTTGCAGAGAGGATTTGAAGCACTTTTCATTGTTTTGCCCAGCTTATAATGATCTCACAAGGTCCACGATTTTGCTGGTTCTTAGTGAGTCAAATGTGTGCCTCTATAGGCCGGCCCTGCTGTTTCTTCGAGCAGAGGACTCAGTATTGACTGCATGGGCACTTTTGTTTTTCTTAAAAAGAGCGATGTATCAGAGAAAGGGGATTTTGCCACAATTGTGACGAGACTTTTACGCGATGGATATGCTTTATTCATCTGTGCAACTGAAATTGTAATGCATCACCTTTTTTGTATGATAATGATGTTTTGATATTGATGTTTTATATCTGTGGCAGAATGGTCCTTTTATTTGTGTCTGTAGTTATTCTGTGTGTGTTTAATGGAAGTTTTTATCAGAATAAACTTGATGATTGAATACCATTTAGTTGTATTGTAATAACATGTATTATTTAATATGTTTTGAAGATACTGATACTCAGTGGGATGAAGTGAAGTTGGCTGTGTGCGCGGTGTAGTTTTTTGACTGTGGTGGTTTTGCCAGAAAAAACTAAGAAGTCCACGTGTATGTCTGCTTAGACATTAGGAGACACAGATTTTCATTAAAAATAGGATGTTTTAGATATTTTACTCCCTCACTCCTGCTATTCTAAAAACTCCATCTCAGCAGAAAATGCTCATGATGCACTCAGTCTCCTCAACAATAAGCAATGAATGGACCATCAGAGTCAAAAGTTACATGGGAAAGGTCTCTGTAGTAAGTGTGTACGGGGGGGAGGGGTGATTCACATTGCAATAGTTGCATCTGGGCTTGAAGCACCCACATAGCCTTAGCTAGCAATGTAATCTTCCAAGACTACAAAAAAAACACCATTCTAAGTGAACATCTTAGTTTAGTTCCATAATATATATCTACGTGTAAGACATTCAGAATTAGTTTGCTTTTTTATGATACTTCCATTTTGTTGTCACATCGCACAAAGCAAGCTGCATGCGTTTGTCAAATAAAGACTGGAAGTAGGTGCACTTATCACACATCATCTTTTTTTGTTTTAAAAGATATAGAAACACAAATTATATACCCACACCTAATAGTATGGACAGTTGCTTCACATTGATCAATATATTTGAAAATCCACCTACTTTTTGCAAATTATTTAATGGTTCTTAGTTCCAAAATATTACCAAATACAAAATGTGAAGAATTTCATGTGGATTTCCATTATTGTTTTCATACTAAAAGCCTTCTTTGTTGTACTTGTTCTTCCCTACCTAAATACCGAAAAGAAAGTTCAAACATTTTCCAGCAACATATTTGACACTTATTTTGTATTATAAATTGATCTTAATAAGATTTTGCTTAATTAAGATTATTTGAACATCCTACATTAGCTTGTGTGTAATCTCTCTCTATAGTAGTTTCTTCTCTACTGACATGTGTCTCACACCCCCTGGTGCTTTTTCAAGGTGGAATGTCAATTTGAAGATCCTGATTTCCTCACTGATACGTATACATCTGAGAAATCTACCTATTCCTTTCCTGGCACTTGCTTTAAATAAATTATCATTTTAAAATAGATATCTGATTCCACACAATTTCTTAATCTGCAATTAATCATCAATATGCAAAGGGTTATAATTACAATTAAATGACAAGACATTTGTGAATTTCAGTTTTTTAATATATCCAGTCAAAATATTAATGCAGATCTAAAATATGTATTATACCCTCCAACACTCTATTGGCAATTGCATATTTCCCATGCATCTATATTTCTTAATTGTAATTAGCTCACAACTCTTTCAAATCTGTACTTTAAATACATTAATTAGGGCTTATAGGCGTCCCCGATATTCACTCAAGTTGTTTATTTTATACATTGTTATAATGTAATTAAGAAAAAAACATTAATTTCTATGTTGTTGTCCATAAATACTGAATATCAAATTGTAATAAATTAATTGTAAAATGATCTGCAATCTTCAAATTAAATACTTAATGAGATTATTTGTCTTGTTTTCTTAGTTTCTTAGTTAGTTTTCTTAGTTACTCAATATATTTCCTTACTCTAAAAAGATAAAAATGTAATTTGGCAAGGATATTAAAATTATGTAATTATTTTCAGAGCTTACACCATTCATCTGTTATAATATCATACTCAGATGTTGCAATGTGTTAAAATGCACTTTCCATAGCATAGGAAAAATTACTGTTCCTGAAGAACACTACCGACAAATGCTCAGTATATTCATGAATTCTATTTTTTCATATTCTTAGTAGCTTGCACGGGTTATCAAATGTTTCTCATCCACATCCCTGAAGATGAATCTGCATATGTGATCTGGCTAACATGGTGAGACATTTTGCCATGGCGAATGTTGCTCTGAGTTGATATGAAACTGTAGCAGATACATTTTTAATATGTTCCTTTAAAAAATAAGAGTAAATTAAATTACACACATGTCCTCTTCAACCTTAGTAATTGCTATTAAAACTTTTTTTAGCACAGACAACTTTTTTTTAATTTTTACACAGTTCTTAAATGCCATGTAATTCAATATATTCATCATTTATGTTGAAATGAATCTTTTGAACTCAGGTAAATATAATTTCTTTGTTCTATGATCAGTGATACCTTTTCTCTACCGAACTTGTCAACAAAGATCAATCACCATCTTACCAATATATCTTAACTGTACATTTACCTGTGATTGCAAGACATATGTTAGCACCTTCCTTAATGTAAATGGATATTGAAATGATAAGTGGTATTTGTTGCAAGCACATTCATTTTGTGTGCTGTTCTTTGGAAACACATAGTTACGTCCATCTCACAAAAGATGACCCTGTGGTTTGCTTGTTCTCATCCTCAAAGTACATTTTATTTTGGCACACATAGTTAATGTTCTACATAAATGGATTAATAAATACATCAGATATAATTTAATTGTGGATTCCTCTTGGTATAATACACACAGTTCCACTAATAAACACAGTTAATACATAATAGATGCTCTTAAGTTGACAGAAAATAATCATGTAATATTGAAACACAAAGAATTAGATCCATGGCTAGATACACTGGGAAGTCAGGAAAGATACATTGTATAGGTGTAAGCACCAGTAATTAAATGTTGATCATGCCTGACGCATTTATTTAAAATTCCAGCTACATGCCATTTATCTTTGCTCCCATTGATATCCAACAAATTTTATAAATGTGGTACTTGTGGCTCTTGCAAAGATGCAATTAACAAAACAACTTAATTTCAATTGAATGCACCAAGACAGTATTATATTAGATACCCATGTAGTTTACCTCTTATTTGCATTTGCATTGACATATATGTTGGCAGTACCATACGATCGGTAGAGGCAAGAGGTATAGAACATATAAGAGCAGTAAGGCATATTAATGAGAAGTACCCATTAGCTCTCTAACGGTGGAGAAACATAAAAAGAAACTGAGCCAGATAACAATTCTTTGGGATTGAACACACCACAGTGCATGAACATAACAGTTATAGGAAATTATCATTAAGACAAACGCCAGCATTTTGGATCAGTATTTTAAAAAACATGGAAAGATGAATCAATAAATTAACAGAACTTTTTCTTTTCCTAAAACAGTCAGCATATGATAATTGCCATATGGTTTAGTACAGATCTTAAAATCACTTTTTTTAATGCCAGCCCAGGAACAACTTCTAGATATTAAGTTTATGTATTAGTGAAACAGTATGTAGTAGAGTAAGAAGATTCCCTTGCTATATCACATTTGACGCATTTACCAATCCAAGTATGTATAGCGTCAAAATGTATGTATAATGAAAATGAAATGAACAGTAAGAGTGGGATCAAGTTTACCACAGAGAACATTTTGGTGACATGGGCAGAATTATGTGTTACCAAAGAACATCACACCATGTGAATGTGATTTGACTAAATACTACTTATCATTGTAATGCAGAGGCTAACAATTGTGCCACAGTCGCACATGATTGAAGAGTCAAAGTAACACAGTATGATGGTGCCCAATGTTAGTTGACTTTTTGTGTAACAGAAAGGCACTGTGGAGTGTTAAAAAGTCATTTCATGATAAACTATTCACACATTCAGTTGCATGGAATTTAAGCACTGACTAAAAAAGTAAATACGTTTCCGGCTCCATGTCTTTATAACAAACACATAAATAATGAAAACTTTGTCAGTGAAAGCAAAATAATGAAAACATTTTAAAAAAATTATTTGGGTGTCCCCATTAATTCCCTGTGTTGCCAGCTTTATTACACCCCTTCTCAATCCCCCCACCCTTTTTAGTCCCTTATCCCACTCCCATATATACTTTTATCAAGAATTTGCCATGTTTTCGTTATTTTTTTTCACTGAAAAAGCTATTAGTTATTTCTTTTCATTATAAACACTGTATATCTAGGTTTTCATTTGACAAATTGTTTTATAACAAATAACTCAGGTTGAAGAGAAAAAGAGAGCTATTTAATGTTCTCCATCTTTGGTATGAACCCATTATAGCATATATCTGTTGCATTTCCATATCAAATCAGAGCAGAATTCACCCCAGCAAAATTGTAGACTGAAGAACACATACAGTTTCAGGATAAGGCTTGCAGAGAAGGAACTTCGATTACCCTTGCATGCTTCCAAACATGCAAGAAGTAGCATTCACAAATCACCTGAGCATTGGTTGGTAGTAGTCTTCTGGGATGGGTCAAAAGTCATAGGCAGAACACGTTGGTATGTGTATTTTAGCACACTATAACATAGGAGAATGATATTGTAACACACAATCTTGCACTATTCACAGTTCATAAAATAATTTTAAAATCCATGGGAAAATACATTTTTATCTTGAAATTGAGAATCTATTAAAAGAAAGAGAACAATAATCCCCATTTAGGAATTAAATTACAGATTGCGGGTGTTTGGCAATTCATTTATTTAAATTCGAGATTTAGCAGGTGCCACAAACAATAAAAAAGCAATATTTTAATTAATTAACTTATCACGTTGCATTATCACTGCATACAGTGTAAAATACGTGAATGAACGCTGGAATGACTTTAAGCCCAAATAAATGTATATGCATTGTATTGTATTTGGTTATTTATATAGTGCCCTTTCCCCACTTGTGTGGCCTCCGTGCGCTTTCAGAAGGAGTTGTGAAGGAGTGGTCTGCTTTAGTGCTTTAGTGAAGGAGTTGGGTGCTTTGAAGCACTTGTTTTGTGTCCAAGTGCTTTATACATAAACAATGCCCTTCCCTAACAGAAGTTGAATTCAGAAACATTGGTGCACCGAAAATATTATTTTTTTCAACAGAAGACAGTTGGTGGGGGATGAGAAATAGTTTAATCTCACATCAGTCTATTGATAAGGTAAATCTCCACTAATATCCAAGCCATTTTGTACAAATCATAACCCTTTCTATATTAATGAGTACCTGCAGATTAAGAATGTTTGTGGAATAACTCATTAACTTTAACAGGATTGTCAAACTAATCATTTGCATTAATCAAGCAACAGGATATAAATACACATTTTTCTCAGTAACACATTTATCATTGAGGAAATTAGGACCTTCAAATCGACTATCCACCTTTAAAAAGTGCCAGTGGGGTAAAGAGAAGAGAAGGAGTGCCTATGGAACCAAATTAAGCATACAATCCTGTGTAATACTCTAATGGTACAGCCCACAGAAATAGAGTATATCCACGATCTTTTAGGTTGTTCCAATAACCTTCCAATAACCTTGATTTAATAAATCTTGATCAAGAACAATTTGTAATGCGAGATAAGGTCAACTATGTTTCAATTTTCTTTTCTGCCTTTGAAGAAAAACAAGTACAAGGATACACATTTTTAACGTGAAATAAACGTACATGCACCTGTCATTCTTCAAATTTGTATTTTGTATCATGGTTGAACTAACACAAACAATTTCAATATTTTGTGTAAGGTAGACGATTTTGGTAGTACATTTTTCAATGTGAATTTACTGTCCAGTACATAAATGGTGCTTCTATCTCTTTTTAAAGTGTTGTCTAGGGTTAGAGGGGCACTCATTATAAAGAAGCCTATTCATAAAAGCCATGATTTATGGTTGTATGTTTGGGTAAAAATAATGCATTTTCAAAGAAATTCTTTAATCTAATCTTTGCGTCTTCTTTTTATCCCCACCACCAGTTCATATTTTAAACAGTCTTTTATTTTTGGATGGGTCACACTCATATTGCAACTAATGATTTGCTTCTTCTCTGAGCTCCAAGGCAATGTTTAATTTTGTATGAAGGTCACTTAGTGCTGCTAAACCTGTGCATTTGTTACAGTTTGCTAATAATTAACAAAAACAATTGAAAATATCATTTTAAAAAGTTTTTATTGGCATTTGCAACATACATCAACATTTTGCTTCTCAATGTGCCATCCTTGTTACCTGTGCGTGTAAGGTTACAGTGTAACAATAGTTAACTTTTAAACAGAATAAAACAAAATAAATGGTCATCAACATTGGTTCTATTCATAGAGTACA
This sequence comes from Ambystoma mexicanum, assembly GCF_040938575.1. NCBI lineage: Eukaryota > Metazoa > Chordata > Amphibia > Caudata > Ambystomatidae > Ambystoma > Ambystoma mexicanum. The sequence goes on from NC_090932.1 coordinate 800,737,242, forward strand.
TGGCCTTTGGTTTAAGGGAGTCAGGTTATGTTAGGTGACGTCTGGTTCATGTGGGACCAGGGGTTGTCTAGTTTTGTCTAGTTTTGTTTTCCAATCTCAGTAGCCCAGCCCACAATAGTCCTGGGCCTCTCGAGTGTGAGTACTGCTTACGCATGGGGGTTTATCGTCCGATGGGTGGAACATGTCCCAAACCAATGCCTTCTAGGCCGCATATGCAGGGACTGCTTCCTCTCCAACCTTGGCCACCCCCTCCTCCCATACACTTGTTTCCGTGCAAGACCAATGCTCCAGGTCACTATGCCATTTAATATATTGTGGGCCCCTCTTCTTCTTCCACGCCATTGCAATGGACCTTTTGGCCAGGACACACACCATGTCCATAAATTTAACTATATGTCTAAGTTTGCTGATTCTTGGGTAGGCTCCCAAGAGGCATTCTTTCGGTGTCCATTTATAGCTAGCCACCCCAGCCTTCCTGCAGGCACTCTCTATTTTGGGCCAGAAGCATTGTACTTTCGGACACTCCCAGAACATGTGCATCATTCGTGCTCCTTTCGACCCACACCAAGGGCAGCCTGGATCTATGTTTTTACTAAACTTGGCTATTCTGCTCGGGGTCATGTATGTCCTATGTAGGACATTCAGTTGGATTAACCAGAATCGGGCGTTCCTTGACACTTCCCGGGGGTACGCTAGTATCCTTTCCCACTCCTTCTCCGTGATGGCATTCCCTAGATCTGCCTCCCACCATTGCTTTATCCTAGCGCTTTTGGGGTTAAGTCTGTCTGCCAGCAAGTTATAGAGCCTGGACACAGGTTTCCACCCATCGCTCAAGTTATGGAGTAGTGTTAGCAGCGGGTCTGCCTCAGGCTCCCCAGGCTATTCTTTCCAGTACTTTTAGCTGTTCTTCTAATCCTCCGGTACCATAGGAACGGGCCATTAGGTAACCCTTCCTTCTCGTTCATGGATTCAAACTCCCTGAAAATGCCCTCTTCTAATGTGTCCCCCCAAGTATATATGCCGTACCTTTCCCACTGCTTTATGGTTGCCAAGTCCGCCCTAGTGGTGCAAATTGCGGCTGTGATAGGGGTCTCGGATGAATAGGGATCTTCTCGTCCTGTCAGTTTCAGGGCCCTGTTCCGGACCTTCCTACCTAGTCATACAACCATTGGGATATTGTCCATATATTCAAGTGAGACCCACAATGTCTCTTTTAGGTGTACCGGCATTACAAGTTGCCTCATCAGCATCGTCTCTGAGGTGGCCTCATCTGCAAACCATTTGGCGACGAAGCTGAGTTGCTCTGCCAGATAGTACCTCTCTAGGTCCAGTAATTGGACCCCGCCCTCTCCGTACGGTAATGTTAGTGTGGTCAGAGATAGTCTGTGTCTAGCAGGGCCCCAAAGTAGTTCCCTTATTAGTTTTTCTAGTAGTCTAAAAAAGGAGGCTGGAATGTAGCAGTGTACGTTTTGGAAGAAGTAAAGGAACCTTGGCAGTACAATCATCTTGACTATGGTGACCCTGCCCATCACGGATAGTGGGAGTCTGGACCAGAACTTCATGGACTTTCTGAGTCCCTGCACCGCCAAAACAGTGTTTCCATCATGTGTTAATTCAGGAGTATGCCAGACGCTCACCCACAGGTACCAAACGAGTGCCTCTGCCATCGGGTCCCCACTTTCGAGAGATCACTCTCTGTTCTTTTTGCTAACCCCACTAGTGGAAATATACAAGACTTTTCCCCACTGAAGGAGATCCCTGACAACCTGGCGTAGTTCTGCAGTACCTCTAATACCGTTGGCACGTTACAGTGCGGGTCCCACAGCTACAGGAGCACATTGTCTGCATATAGGGACACAACATGGTAGACCCCTCCCACTCCGATACCAGCATTGAAGAATTGTTTCCTAAACTATTTTGCATTGGGTTCTAAACCCAGGATGTAGAGCATCGGTGACAGCGGGCAGTCTTGCCTGGTGCCCCTTTGTATATCCCATGGTGCGGACACTATTCTATCTGTCTTTACTCTCGCCACCGGTCCTTCATAGAGTATCTTAATCCACCCAATGAAATATTCACCCAGTCTAAACTCCCTCAAGACGGTTATCAACCATTTCCAATATATGGAATCAAACGCCTTTATGGCGTCCAGGGAGACTACAGCATACTTCTCCTGCAAGTCTGTAGTTTGTGCAACAATGTGTTGCAGCCTGCGTAAATGTATCGCTGTGTTCCTGCCTGGTATGAACCCGGTCTGGTCTTCATGCACTATGGTCCTTATGACTCTCGACAACCGTTTAGCTAGTATTGTCGTCAGTATTTTAATGTCATAATTCAGCATGTTCTGTATGAGCCCCAATCATCTGTGGGTTTGTTGGGTTTGGGTATTGGGACCACTAATGTCTCCCTCATGCTCCTCGGTAGCACCCTTGTTTCATATGCTTCCTTATAAACCTGACATAAAACCGGGACTAGTTCAGCGCTGTATACTTTGTAGAACTCAGCGGGTAACCCATCACTTCCTGGGGTCTTGCAAGTGGACAGTGCCTTGATCAACTCACTTATATCTTCCAATGACAGTTCCCCATTCAGCATTTCCTGTTGGACATTATCCAGTGAGGCCAGGCCTATTTCTTCAAAAGTCTCCAGGATTTCATCCTGAGGTTTTAACGTGTCGTGGCAGTACAATCGGGAAAAGTAAAATTTGCTGAAAAAGTGTCGTTAATAGACGATTGTGTCTTGTGCACAGAGCCTGAATCGTCTTTGATTTCTGCTACAAGTGTCTTGGGTTCTCCCTTTTGCACAGCCATGACACCAACCTGCTGGGTTTATCTCCCTCTCAGTGCGCCCTTGTGGTTTTTGCAATGTAATCAAATTTTGTTAGTCTAGACCAGGCTTTTTGACAGTCCTCTCTTACTGTAGCCAGCTCGAGTTTGTACTCCCTAGTTTTGTGGGCAGTGGCCTCCATCTGTCTGATCTTCCCTTCGCTCACCTCCAATTCGTTTCTCAGCAACTTTCTGATGCCCCAGGCACTAGCAATGACATCCCCGATAACCACAACTTTCAGTGCCTCCCAGATTGTGTCCCATCTCTTCACAATCCCCACATTATTATCTTTGAACTCCACTATTCTAGTTCGAAGGCCTTCCTTAAAAGAGCCATCCGTCCATCTGGCAGCATTCACCACAATGGTATGGGTGGTCTATGGCCACACATCTTCCACTCCATGAGTAACAGCAAGTGGTCTGAGATTGACCTGCCTAAATATAGCGTCGATTCAACTTGGGGTAGGTGAGTTTTATCTATTAGCTGGTATAGAGCCCATGGGGTGATACGAAATAGGAGTACTCTCTACTTTCTGGATGAAACCCTCTCCATACCTCTGCCAAGTCCAGGTACCCCATCACCTTATTAAGCGACGACTGGGCCACTCTCGTCCTCTGCGCCGGAGGGCTAGACCTGTCCAAGGTAAGGCCATGGACACAGTTGAAATCTCCCCCCCCCCCAGATGAAAAGACAGTCTCGGTAGGAAGCTAGCTTTGCGCCCAGTTCAGGCAGGTATGCTGAGGTTTCGTGGTTAGGAAGGTAGGAGTTAACTATACAGACCTCCTGTTGTTCAATGCTGCTTCTGAGTATCAGATACCTCCCCTCTACATCTACCTCCTTAGATATTAACCAGAACGGCACTGTGTCACTGAACCACGTGTACACTCCTCGCGCATATTTAGAGTATGCCGCTCCATAGCCCTGTCCACCTCAGTACTCCGTTACTTTGATGTTGCCATCGGTAGGGAGGTGAGTTTCTTGTAATGAGCAATGGAGATCTGTTTCCTCTTTAGGAAGTATATGATCCTGTTCCTACGTATGTAAGTACCCATCCCTCTAATATTCCGTGTCAGCACTTTTATGTTCGCTGCTATTGTTGCTTTGCTGTGACCCAGTTCCACCCTCCACTCATCCTTAGGCTCCAGTCTTCCCACTTTCATACACCTCTCTGCCCCCCATGTAGCCCTTTACAAGTATTCTGCATCCCATCATGCCAATTAAAGTGAAGACCTTGCAACAATACAAACAATAACTAATAACAATCCAAACAATAAACCAAGTTAAATAACTGCTCCCAGCAGCCGCTTTTCCACAGCTGCGCTCAGGCGCCCTCGCACCTTCTTTGCCCGTACGGGTCATCGTGTGCAAAGAGTGTAGTGCCAGCAACAGGCTGACACTTGTCAATGCTCAGGGTGGGTCTACCATCCCAGGTATAGTGGCCTGGCACGCCGCCGCCATACATTAATACCTTAGTTACAATTGCGTTAAGAACAATTTTCATGCAACCATCCCATGCAGCCTCACTAAATATTTTGCTTGCTCATTCCGGGGCCTGCCTGCAGGCGTGAGGCCTTTCATGTGGTTACTTCTTCACCCTCCCCCAAATTGTTATGTTACATCCACATGGTGGCCGCAGCTGGAGTCTCAAGGAAGACTGGGCGTCCCTTACATATCACTTTTAGTCAACAATTGAAAATATCATAAGCAGTTGCAGACACTTGCAGACGCACAGAGGGTCCTTGGTAGCTGCTAGCCCGTGCACCTGCCCTAGTAGGTGCAATAGCGGTGCACCAAGCTGACCTTCTTGTCCTGAGTCAGCTCCACTCCTTCTGGAATTAATACAGGAAGGGGAGGAGTGGGGACAGGTTTATAATTCCCAGCTGGCACCAGCAAAGCCTCATGTTGGGCTTGGTGGCAAGGAACAGTATCTCATTTCGTGTCCTGTAGCCTAAGGTTTAAGGCAACATAAATCCTGTGTTGATGCAAATATCTCTGAAGATGAGCGGGTAAGTCATTTCACAGAGATGTTCATGGATATACTGGATGACAGTAAATGTCCTTGTAGCTGTAGATCTTCATTGGGGATAGAAAGGGTGGTAGAAATTAACACAATTCACATATCTTGATCGTCTCTGCAGAATCTCTCCCGCAGATGCAAGTCCTTACACTGGGATACTCTTTACATGGGATAAAATCTACAATCCAATTAACCATTTATCCAGATGTGACATTCCTGGCCCAAATATGATCCCAGCTGAAATATTTTCGTATGGACAAAACTGGTGGGTTTAGTAATTCGGGACAGTTTTTCCTGTGTTTGTGACAACTGGTGTGTGCTCTTTCATGGACAAACTCAACTGTTATATCACTCTATAAGAAATGTTCCACCAGCACTGTAACTTCAGATATTATTGATATTGACTGTAAAATCTTCAGCCATTTTATATTAGCAGAATTAAATAAGGCCCTTAGGCCAGGGTTCTCTATTGTTGATCAGTTTTCTATGCATACATATCTAAAAGACAAGTATGCATTATCCAAGTTTGTGTCATTATATGTTGCCTTTTTGGACTTTTCATCAGCTTTTGACCTTGTGGTATGGGAGTAACAGCCAATAAATCACGTTGGACCTCATTACGACCCTGGCGCACAGCGTGTCTGTAATACTGGCACAGCTGCCGCCTGAGTCGTTTTGTTTCCAGCACCATGGAATGGGCAATTGACGGGGTATTGCAAACCTGGCAGACCCAGTAATTGCCCATTCCAGGGCGCCGGAAAAATTCTTCCCCATTCCCATTTGAGCCGCTTAGGGCTTAATCGGAATTGGGAAGCCGCATGTACCGGCACCATTCGTGAATAGTGCCGGTGCATGCGGCATGCTGTGCTCGCGAGTGTCGCTCTGCCAATCAGGTCCGACCTTGCAGGCAGAAAGGCACCCGTGAGCACAACTCGTAGTTTGCCGGTCTGGGAACTACAGTGCCCGCAAGCTTACCGATACCGTAGATCCCGGACCGGAAAACTTGTAATGAGGCCCATTGTCACTGGACTAGGATGGAGTCGAACAGCCTGTCACCATTTACTTTCAATTTACAGAGAAATTGTAAATTATTGGACAATTTGAAATAGATGTTCTTTGCCTTGGGTCGCCATTATATATGCATTTTCCCTATATCAAATTCAAGTAGGTTGGTCAAGGAATATGTCAGAATGAAAATGTATTTGGAAATCAGACTTGGGATGGTTGTGTCCCCTGTTTCACACGTTCTGTGTTACTGCCCCCACATGCAGTGCAATCTGCAGAAACATTTATAAGGGATGTTACAGCCTCAAAGTGGGGTACAGCCTGATGTTTGGTATCTCAATAAAATCTATCTCAGTTTCTTTATTTTTGAACTCATGTCCAGGGGTTCCCTGACTAGTCTCATTTTCTTCACCATGCCTGTCTGTCATTTTTCCTAAAGGCTTGGTCCACTTCTTTTCTTTTGGTGGTGTCAATCCACTTTCAAAAGAGAAAACCTCCAGACCTATCCCAACTGAGTGGTCCACTCTTTAACAGTTTATGGTCAAGTTTTTTAACACATCAAATTTAACTTTCTTGTTCTGACTCTCTTTTGAGTCATGGGTTCCTATTTATTTTGCAGTGAACTCGAGGGTATTATTATCGGACATAAGATAAGCTTGCTTTGGGGTTTACCATGTTTTAGACCATATTCCTGTGTTCGTATCTCTTCCTATTGTTTCCCCTTGTTTATTTATTTTGCTTGATGGGCTGCTTTTAGGGGAGCCAAGTGAGCAGCTCGAAGCCCTGCCAGGAGAGCATTTCTCCCATTGATGTGCAAAACCACAAGGGCCTGCATCATGGTCCAGAAGTCCTGCAGCGGGAAGAAGTGTTTGATGTTTCAAAAGGTTAGAGATTCTGAGCCAGGCTATTTGAGCCTTCTTGGCTATGTGTTTCTGGAAGGACAGGCTGCTGTCAGTGGCGACGCCTAAGTGTTTTGCTGAGTCATGCTGAGATATCATTCAGCCATTGCTGAACAAGCTGTTTTCTAGCAGGCGGACCGATGAGGATGAATTCAGTGTTGGATGGGTTAGTTTGAGGTAGGCAGTCAACACCCAGGACTGGATGATGGCTAGATAATCACGGAGATGTATGCTATCCTGTGCGCTATTTACTCTCATGTACAACTGAGTATCATCTGTGTATTTGTGGATGGCTATATTGGGATCTTTCAGGAGAGTGCCCAGATGCTCCATGTAAAGTTTAAGAAGGAGTGGTGAGAAGATGGAGTCTTTGGGGACTCCGCAGGAGACTTGGATCGGTTGGAATGCAACAAGATCATCTGGCAGCCTGGTGTCTGCATGAGAGGGAGGAAGTAAACCAATTCAGGGCAGTGCCAGAGAAACCCATCATGTTAGCAAGGAGGGAGAGAATGACGGGCTGGTCGATAGGTGTTGAATGCAGCCGAGAGGTCAAGGAGGACAAGGAGGCAAAAGTCACCCTTATCCAGGATTTGGAGAGCATCATCCACCACCAGGATGGTGGCTGTCTCAATGCCACACTTAGGGGCAGAGCCCTGACTGATCGTTGTGTAGCAACAACTTTTTTCCAAGAGTTTGCCAAATAAACGGGATGTTCGTGATGAGCCTGTAGTTGGCCAGGTCATCTGGATTTAGGGTTCATTTTTTCAAAAGAGGTCGTATGGGACCAGTGTTGAGGGTGTCTAGGAATGATCTTTCTGCTAGGCAGGCATTGGTGATGCTGAGAAGCACATTAAGAACCAGGCCCATGATTAAGTGCCGGGCCCTTGTGTGTTATAGTTTGAGTATTTGTCTCTTATCATTCTCCACTTTGAACAATTCATTCACATTGGGCAGTGCTTGAAGGAACTAGCACTACAATATGCCTGTTGTGTCTACATCATTTTACTAATGTTCTCAGTCAATTGTTTCACGTGCAGCTCCAGCTGCAATATTGTTTTGACAACCTCTTGGTTGAAGGGAGATCTTTGATCATACTTCTGTCCCTCCCTGGGATTATACTGTCTCTTGTAGGATAGTAGTTAGGGTAGTGTTGATAATTACTGATATAGAAATAGTTTGGCCTGCTTTCCATCTTGACTGGGGGCTATTATCCCAGAAAGTACAGAACTGAGGTGGATTATTTTGGTAGTTTATCTAGGGGGAGATGATTGGGTACTTTGACCATGTGTAATCTGGATTTGGATTCCCCAGGGACCCTGTGTGTGGGTTTTGATTGTCCCTCTCCAGTGAGAGAGTGTATATGTAGCTGAGGGCATGCTTGGTGATGTACTAATATGCAGGTTGGCTCTGTGCTTTGTATGCCAAGTGGAGGACCTTTCTGTTGTCTATGGACAGAGGGTCTTCTGTCTCTTTTAGGATCCGTAACAGCAGAGGAACAGTTTTTCAGCCAACTTGTCTCTAGTTATAGCAGAGGGGTACTCTTCATTTTAGCTGTCTTTATGGCAGCTAGTGCAGGTGTTTTGTATTCATTTGACAATGTCAAGGCACTATAAGATTCTGCTCTTTATGTGGCTAACTTAAGTTGGTAATCCACTCTAAGGTCCCTTGTCCACAAAATCACTGTCTAACTACGTGGAAGGGCATGAAAGTAAGTAACTTTGAAGTCACAGCCATTGATATCAACATTTTGAGAACTGGTCAAATGCACGTTTAAGATTTTAAGGGCAGTCTATTGATGTCTGATCGTCAGCACATATTAAATGATATGCTGTCTTCAGGGCTTCTTTGGGGTTTCTATTTCTTGAAAAAACATTTTAGAACCAATGCTTTGTATGCCATGGGGAAAAGGTCAACTTTATTTATTCAGTATTACTTTGGTCCCCTTTGAGTCTAAATGATATTGTCATATGTTCAGACAATTCTGATATGGTGTTTTAATAGCTTTGATGTGCTTGATTGCATCATTAACAAAATGTGGCTGTGATTTCCTTTTCTATTATCTTTTATCGTTGGTCCAACTTCCCTCTTCAGAGACAGAGCCACTCTGTGAACCACTTTCACTACTTGCATATCTACTTTTCCTCCTGTGATGACTGTGCAAATGCTTCATATGTGCATGGTGTAAGTGGTCTTCTGCTTTGAATGTTCTATTGTGCTCTTCTGGGTTACGAACCCAAATTCCCTTTTGACAGGTTGGATAATATGACATTTCGTCATCCAGCCATTCGAAATATGGAATTTCTTGCCTTCCTGGGGATTCTGACGACCCTTCCTTGTCTCCCAGGTGGGGGGAACTTTTTTAAATGCCCGCTTTGGGCTAGTTACTTGTCTCTGAAGGTTGTCCGGGGAATGTACATTATATTTCTGTTCTATCAAACTATGTAGCGCTTGGAAGAGAATCTGCTCCAATCCCGTGGCTCTGAAAACCAATTAGAACTCAGAAATATGGAATAACAATCTCTATTTCATTGATGTTGGTCTCTATTTCGGATCTATGCAGAATCCCTGTTGGACTTCCACATATGCTAAGCTTGCCAGAAAGAGGCTCCTTTGCCGATATGTCATTGTCATGTCTCTATCCCATCAAGTAAATATCCTCAATGGGCTTTAATAGATGACAATAAATAAGTCCTAAAATACTGTATGAGTAACATCAGACCAGAGCTTGAAGACTGGTGCAAAGGTGTCCTATTTGAAACAGGGCATGTCTGACGAATATGACCCTATTTGGTTTTGTGAATTACAAGCATAGAATTCATTTTCTGATTCAAATTAAACAAGACGTTTGTAGAACATGTCCACAGCAACAGACCTTCCATTTCCTCTATATCATCCACCACCTTTGCCGCCTTTTTTTCTCTTTGATTGTTTTCCCTTTCTCTCACTTCTCCTGCCTATCTGTCAACCCCAGAGGTCATTCTATAATTTTGGTGATGTCTCGGCCACCTTCACGAACTATCTCAAGGTCATTGGTTGCTCTCTTTTTCTCAGATACGTTCCTATATTTCAACTACAGACTCTTTACTTGTTCCTCAGGTAAGACGGTTCATCTTGCTTTTGGTATTCAGAATGCCTTGCTTATGCTTCTTCCATCATTTTCAGTCATTCTCAGAGCTCTGTTTCATAATAGCCTTTAGTGGATTCATACCCTAAGTTACATGTTACAATCCTAATGAGCACAAAGCCTTATCGGAATGTCTTTGTATTTGTTGGAAAGGCTCCATTTTTTATTTTTGTATAATAACTCTGCATTTCTATAGGCCTAATGAAGGGTGCAATGAAAAACGAATTGGCAGAGCCAATAGTTCTGGCTAATGCATAGGTATTTGTTAGTAATTGGCACCATATGCCCAGGCATGCACGCCATTTGACAGCTATTTTCAAATCTCTTGTTGGGCATTACCCTGAGATGCTCTAGTAGAGATTTGGCGGTTATTGTTTATTTATTTATCCATAATGTGTTTTATAATGTGCTGCATGTATACCGGACACTTTAGGGCACTGGGGTAACGGGCAGTAGGAGTAGCAAGGTGGGTAGGCAAAGCTGACTCACAACTAACATAAAACAGTGCCTTCACATAAGTGCCAATGTGACAGTCAATTCCCATCTCGATAGCAATGAGACAAGTTTACAAATGTAAATCCAGAATAAAAGTGCAGAGTCCAAAGTTGGGATAACAAGTAAAAGCTCAATTTGGGAAAGCTTCTTGAACAGTAGCGCTTGTCAGTCTCTTTTAATATGTAGGCTGGTTTACAGCTTGAGCTTGAGGAGCAAAGCATTCCAGAGTACTGGGCTCACCACTGTCAGTCGTTTTTCATCGGATTTGTATCTTTTGAAGGCCACAGTGGTCCGATTGTTGGTTGAGCTTGGTCTGAGGACTCGAGTTGTGACGTGTTTAGCAATTCTATTGAATAGATTCTTCGAATCTAGGTTTCAGACCACTTTTCTGATGATGCAAACAACTTTGAATTCTTGTCTAGACTGAACAGGCAGCCAATGTAGTTTTCTTTAGTGCACCTGATACATGGATATGTTTTCTTAGACCAAAACGTAGTTGTGCATCCTTGTTGTGCATTACCTAGAGCGAGCCATTTCTTTCTTTGGAGGACTCGTATTAGATATTTCTATCAAATACCGGGATTTGACAATGGCCAAGGGGTGCAGGTCCAGCCCAGGCAGTGCAAAAACTGTCACACAAGTTGAGACCTAACTTCAAACGTCCAAAACTGACAACATGTGTATTGAAATGCAATTAACTCACTGCAAGAGGATCTTTGCCATGGACAGGCTAATGACTAAGTATTGGCATGACTGGCATAGATTTAAGTTATCTACACTTCTCTCCGCCTACGACCTGTGTCTGCAATACATGCCTCATCAGATGTTTTGGACTACAGCTCCCAAGATTCCTTGCCATTGACTATTCTCGCTATGGCTGATGGGAGTTGTAGTCATTAAAATCTGGAGAGTCAAAGGTTGCAGAATTCTGGCCTATGATTAAGTCAAAGTTCTGAAATCCTGCCTACCAATGTCATGAGTTAGCTTGAGTCAGTCATGGATGGGATCTGTAGATTGCTCGACTAATCAATGCTGCCCTCCTAAACCCTGAAACATTGGCCCGGAGCACACTTAAGGTAGGATAGGTTAATCTTGCCCTCCCTTTAAGTCGAATTCTCTGTCTTCACATGAGGCCAATGGCAAAGGCCTCTAACTCTGATTGTGAGAATCGGATTGTGAGCCCTCCTCATTCCATCTGTAGAAAGAGACACCTTGACAGCCGCAGAGCCGGCATTACTGTAAAGATGCAAAGCTTGCACAGATCTTTTAAACAGATCACTATGCTTTATTGCAGGATCCCACTTACCATCTGGCACCCCTGCAGAGACACATCAGAACGAAGGGATGATCAGAATACACTCAAGCTGTAGAAGCCATTTAAGCCACAAAAAGACACTGAGAAGTGGATGCCTTGCCCAAGCAGAAGATGGTACGGACTGACTGGGATAATAAAGCCTTGGAGGGCCACATAAAGCCATCTGATTCCAAATGCTCACTGGGGCATGGGGGATTAAACAAAGGGGCTGTAACAAAGAGAGACAAGATCCAAACAATACTGATTGTTTGGGCTTTAGTAACATATCAAATTCGGGGAAGGCCAATAAAACCTCTGTCCGGTTTACTCGGCCTGATGGAGCTCAGAGGCTGGATAAAGCTGCAAGGTCTAAGAGAGCCAGGAGATCGGAGACAGAAAAGGGGCCTGCATGAGCTCAGAAGCCTGAGAAAGTTCTAAGCCTTGAAAACGTAAGAATCATGGAGAACTCCTGAGAACTGTGGAACTGCTGGAAGTGAGCTGGGCACTGTATCCCTGGAAGTGAGCTGGGCACTATATCCCAGGAAGTGAGCTTGGCACTATATCCTTGAAAGTAAGCTCAGTGCTATATCTCTGGAGAACAATATGTGCTGGATGCTCTATCTCATGGGACCAGACTTGGGAATTATCAAGAAGTGTTCATGGCATTGCATCCTTGGAATCAATTTGAGGATGGCCAGGAAGGGTGTGTCATGGCATAGCTCTGGAAGTAAGAGGCAGGCAGAGTTCCAGAGGGAGACCGTAAGAAATGTCACTGAGACACGTTCATTTAACCCTGCCCTGCACCTTTTGCATAGATTGATCACAGACACGAACACCCTTTTCATTTGTAGAAAACTGTAGTACCTTATTGTTTTGTCACACTATCCTGATCTCTTTTAATGCAAACAACATAGGGAGAGACAACTTGTTATGCTCCCCTCCCTTCAACAATGAGACATATACATTTAAAAGATAAATAACCAGTGGATTACATTATATATATTTTTTTCAGGGATGAAACCTCTGCTCTTTTTTGACTTATCTGAACAGTTATGCTTGTATCATATCTCCCCATAGTTTCCCAGGCATGTTTTGCAATGATTTGTGAGACAGTGGGTCCTGGCATACCTGGCCACTGCATTGCTCTATCTTGCATTCACCTTGCATGCGGTATAACAGAATTCTGCAGTCCCATCGCAGCCTCTGCTACACCCTTTATAGTTAGGAAAGTGAATATATGCCCCTAAACCATTGACTTGGTTGTACCGTGGAGTCCGAAGGTGAACTGCATTGTCAGATTGCATTCACTGCAGATGAAAAGTAGGGCGCTAAATCTGGGCGATGTGGCAGGTTGAGATTTTGGGGGGTTGTAATCTGTTTTCAATATTCACAAGAATTAACCTAAGCTGCTATTGACAGCATCTTAAAACAAGCCTTGGCAAGTTGAATAGGTTTTAGCTCTCATAGGTCACGTGCAGCCGCACGTGTGCCCATAATGCCACCATACATTTGGCCTAGTCTCCATCTGTTAAGGGTTAACCCCAAATGTGCAGGCACTGGCATTAAATGCCCTAACAGTGACTTCACATATAAGGTAAGTCACGATTTGTAAGGTGTAACTTCACAGGTGCTGCCATCATATGACATATCATATGCTAAATACGCATACAATTCCCCAATAATGCCATCACAAGCATGGAATAGTCAGCATACATGAGGTGTAGCTCCAGAGTTCCTGGTGCGACCAAAACATGCTAGGTCCCCTTAATGCCACATTAAAGGCATGGTCTAGTAAAAAATGTTATTGTCCCTACGGGTCGGCCATGTTTTTTTAAGCCTAAGTGGCTCGATTTTAGAAAACTTTCCTATGGACCTTACCCGAGTTTTCGTCCATTAAACGCACGCGACAACAAGCACCAGGGAGCCGCCATTTTCTGATAATCCTATCTTTTCCCCGATCGCCCTTTTGCGGCACTAAATCAATTCCCCCGCCCCTGAGCCTGTCATCAGCAGACTTGTACCGCCCATTTCCCAACGCCAAAGCACGTCTCGTGTCAACATTCGCTGTGCTTCAGCTAATGACGTGTCGCCATGGAAATGGCAGGACGCCTCTCTCCTCAATAAGTATAAACAGACCGTTTCACAACACACAGCAGCCGATTTTCGATTCCATTCCTCTCTCTGTGTTACTTTGAGTATTCTGTGACTCGTTTCAGTGCTCTGGTCAGCTACCTTCGCCGCTTGTAGCCCGTGTGAACAGACACCAGTACCACCGCTATAAATTATTTTAGTTTGTTTAACACACAATGGCTACAATAATGCCCTACATGTACGAGCCTGAGTATACCGAGGAGGAACTACTGGAAAGGGAAGCACGCGAAAACGATGGGGATTCGGACGGCAGTTGGCAGGACGAATCAACAGATGAAGAGCCTGGGCCTAGTCGAATGGACGGCGTCTCCACCTGGTGCACATGCAATCAGTGCGAGCTAATGCCAACTGAGGACGAGAACTGCTGCTGCCGAGAAAACTCGGGATGCCTGGCCTACATTTCGGAAGGCGAGCCACGACCGCAATGCATCACCGAGCTGCCAGACTTCAGGGCAGCCTGCCTCACACGGGCCGTGTTGAGAATAATGATGGTGCTTATGCACGAACTTCGAGCAACTGTTCGTCCTCGTAATCCGAGTAACGAGTAAGTATACTCTGCTTGTCATGCCATTCCTATTTCATGGTCTTCTACTATATCCAAAATTACATCTACATATCATTGTAACGCATGTAAGTCGTTGAATAGTGTGCATTGTCTAGATAGCATTTGTCCGTGTAAAATGCCATTAGTTACAAGAATTGTCATTGACAACAAACGTTTATTAAACTTATCTTGGTAATTTAAAAACAGTTTTTTTCATTCCTTTTCACAGGTGGTACAGGCTGGTGGCCTATCGTTCCTTTCCATGGTGGCTTCACAGGAGGCTTGGACACCGCGTTCGAAGAGTGATACCCGCCTGTGCCGTTCGTGCCATTAGAGAAACGTTCCCGAGTGACAGCGGTCAGTACAGGGGATTTTCTCTTGCTGTGCTGCAACCTGACCTGTATAATCTTTAAAGTCTTGTATTTTTGTGTCATGAAAATAAGATACAAAATAAAACACCACATATATTTCAACAACGATTGTCTCGATTTTTTAAATGAATCAAGTGTGTCTCCATTCAAGGATGGACGTCAGACATCTGTGCTCCGAATGGGTGAAGGTCTGGTTGCTGTGAAGCAGGGTGGTCACTATCTATCTAAGCTAACATAACATATTCTCGATAATGCATGCACTAAAACACACTTGTTCAAAGTCTTTCAGTAGGTTATGTCTCTATAAAAGTCACACATATATCTATACTAACATTTACCATTGGATTATACAGTTTTGACCACTATAATACACCGGTTGAAGTGTGGGTCTGTGCTCACAAGAATCTCCGGTATGTGGCATTTGTTATTGATAAGCAACGATATACTATCATTGATATAAAGGTGATATACTGTATATTGATATAAAGGCGGTTCGCGCCGGTGGATGCGCGCTGGCATGGGGGGCTGTCAGGGGCGTGAAAGGCCAAGGTGCCAAACTACATGTACACTTCAAAAGGTGTCCCACGCCAAGGGGCCATTGTTCACATGGTCTCCTCAGACCCCGTGTCTCCAGACAGGCCTCCCCTGAGGCAGGCCGCCCCCCTGCAATCCACATAAGTGTGTCTCCATTCAGCAGTCTTCCTGTGCCTTATCTGCACGCCCCAGGGCCATCCATCCCACCCCCCTGTAGCAAAGGCGGTTCGCGCCGGTGGATGCGCACTGGCATGGGGGGCTGTGATGGGCGCAAACGGTCAAGGTGCCAAACTACATGTACACTTCAAAAGGTGTCCCACGCCAAGGGGCCATCGGTCACATGGCCTCCTCAGACCCCGTGTCTCCAGCCAGGCCTCCCCTTGAAGCAGGCCGCCCCCCTGCTATCCACATAAGTGTGTCTCCATTCAGCAGTCTTCCTGTGCCTTATCTGCATGCCCCAGGGCCATCCATCCCACCCCCCTGTATCAAAGGCGGTTCGCGCCGGTGGATGCGCCCTGGCATGGGGGGCTGTGACGGGCGCAAACGGCCAAGGTGCCAAACTACATGTACACTTCAAAAGGTGTCCCACGCCAAGGGGCCATTGTTCACATGGTCTCCTCAGACCCTGTGTCTCCAGGCAGGCCTCCGCTGAGGCAGGCCGCCCCCTGCAATACACATAAGTGTGTCTCCATTCAGCAGTCTTCCTGTGCCTTATCTGCACGCCCCAGGCCCATCTATCCCAACCCCCTCTATCAAAGGCGGTTCACACCCGGGGATGAGCACTGGCATGGGGGGCTGTCAGGGGCGCGAAAGGCCAAGGTGCCAAAGTGCATGTACACTTCAAAAGGTGTCCCACACCAAGGGGCCATCGGTCACATGGCCTCCTCAGACCCCGTGTCTCCAGGCAGGCCTCCCCTTCAAGCAGGCCGCCCCCCTAATACCACGACATACATACGTCATTCATTCACAAACACACCCCAGTTTCTAATACTTTAAAAACCACTCGATATGTCTCATGAGAACATATTTGTGCTTTGCAAGTCAACTCCTGAACGTGCTACCTGGGAACCACTGAGATCTATGCTAATCTGCTCGTCGTCGTGCTATCCGTGAACTTCTGTGACCGCTTCGAGCATACCCATCAGTGCGCTACCTGTGGCCATCCACCTATTCTCCCGCAACATACTGCTCTGCTTGCTGAAACCAACTGTTTGTTGGTCAAGGTAAGGCCATGTATCCTGGTCATATTTCGCAGATTTTTAAATTTCTATCTATTTTCGAGTAGAGTACACAATAGTCAGTGGTCGAAGTGAGCGGGAGCGGTCGGGAGCGGTGCTCCTCTACTTTTTTAAATTACCTTTTTACAGCTCCTAAACTTTTATTTTAAAAATAAACCATTCCGGAACGGTTTTGTTTTAAAATAAAAGTGTAGGAAGAGGTTGAAACTTGCACTTTGAGTGCACTGCACTGAATGTTCCCTTAAACAGCAGGTGCAAGTGTTTGGGGGTGTGTATTGCACATGGGAGGGGGCGTGGTGATGCGTTTTGTGGAGAGCGGGGGCAGGCCAGCAGGGAGCATAGTTCCGCTACTTCTTTTCATACACTTCGACCACTGACAATAGTGCTATGTTCATTGGTCTCATTGGTATTGACTTGAGTTTCCATTGCTATGCTATCAATAGATCTATTTATTTTCATCTGTGTCGATTGTCATTGAATTGAATCCTTCGGGGGTCCAGTCTATAATGTAAGCATGTTTCCTTCTCGTGCAAGACAGAACATCCAAGGGACGAGTCACATGTTCAGATTTCAGTCACATCAATTATACATTTCTGCAATTTATGCAAATACTAAGCAGCACATAATGAACTGGTATAGTTCCTGCGACCAAAACAAACCTTGCATTGATCATTGTATGATTCATTTACTTTTGTATCAAATCTTTACTCTATTGTATAATAATGTCGATATTTACTTTTCAGATTTATCAACAATGCCTGCCTGTTCGATTAGCAGTTGCCCTTCGAAGACACATGCGAAATCTGAAGGAACTACAATGCATGTATTCCCGGAAACCTGTGATCGAATAAGAGAATGGGTCAGACATTGCGGATATCCACTGGATGAGCTGGAAAGTAGAGTCCAACAAGTCTTAGAGGACAAGAGGGGTGATCAATACTGAAACTGTAGCCGGCACTTTTCCGTGGACAGGTACACAACTTCTTGGGTAACAAAGAAGAATAAACAGCGAACGACACGGAAATTGCGCGAAAACGCTATTCCCACTCTATTCGTCCACATTCCGCCACCGCTGAGTCAAGTGTCCGGATTTAGCTTTCGGCCTTGCGGTAGTGTGTAGCCGAATGGATTAATTGATATTGTAGGTGTTCTATCCCTTGTAATAATTTCGATATTGATATGAGTGTATAGTTTTTTGAATAATGACATTTATCAATATATTCTTTTTCGATTTCATAACCCACAAACGCAATGTATATATATATGGGGACAGGGAACTGTGCTGTGTTGAGCTTTTTTCAAGTATTCTGTCGGCTTACATGGCTTTTTTTAATATTGGCATTTCATTATCAATCATTAATTGACCTTTACAACTTCTTGACTATCCCTTGAATCTGAAGCAAGAACATTCTACATCCTTGACGTGGTCGCAGTTATCAACCACTTCTAGCGCGTATCAGGTAATCTTACTAGGCTAATCCGCTACATACTTGTTTTATGCATGTCAAGTAATAGTTTTATTCTATCGTGTAATTATTTTACTGAATGTTTGGTTACTGATTTCCAATTGATATACACCTTAGTTATCGTCCACTGGTGTTTGTTTTCAGTTATAATACTACTAATGCAAGTGCTGTCTTTCACGGAGATGCTGAAGCGTCCGCCACATCTACAACATTTCTAGATGTTTTTCAACATCAGGAGGTATGGATACTGACAGCTCCATCGAGCATCATCATCAGAGCTGGAATTCTTGTCGTTTGATTGTTCTACACAATGTTTCATTCGTGGTTAGCCGTTGATATGTACCTGTGCTGTCGACCCCAGGCGTGTGTTATGTTTTCACAATTGTAATCCTCACTAATGCAAGTACTATGTTTCAGGCAGTTGATGGAGCGTCAACCCCTGCACTTGATGCAGAGCCTGACATTCAAGTATACGAATCGGCGCAACAGCTTTCGGAAGTGCGCACTACATTTGCAACATCCATAGATATTCTTCAGCAGCACGAGGTATGGATAATGACAGCTCCATCATGCGTGATCATATAACGTGATTCCATTTACTATACTTTCTTCCCTATTAAAGCAAGTGCTGTGTTTCAGGGAGACGACGAAGCTTCCACCACAATCACAACATCTCATTTAGATGATGCAGATGTAAAGGAATCGTTGAAATAAGTCGATGAAATGTGATCATATTTGGATTTTCCTTGATTCTTTTGGACAATGCATCTTTCGCGGTTATCTCTTTATATGTACCTGTGCGTTCGACCCCAAGAGTGTGTTATGTTTCCAATATTGAAAACCATACTAATCCAAGTACTGTGTTTCAGGGAGACGACGGAGCTTCCACCACAATCACAACATCTCATTTAGATGATGCAGATGTAAAGGAATCGTTGAAATAAGTCGATGAAATGTGATCATATTTGGATTTTCCTTGATTCTTTTGGACAATGCATCATTTGCGGTTATCTCTTTATATGTACCTGTGCCGTCGACCCCAAGTGTGTGTTGTGTTTCCAATATTGAAAAGCATACTAATGCAAGTACTGTGTTTCAGGGAGATGCGGATGCCTCCTCTCCAATACAACCATTCATGGCAGTCCATGCAGAGCCAGAGGTATGGATACTGACAGTTCCATCAAAATAGATCATCACTGGTCGAATACTTGTCGTTTGATTGTTGCACACAATGTTTAAATCGTATTTGGCTATTGAGATGTACCTGTGTGTTCGTCCTCACGTGTGTTTTATGCTAACAATATTTTGATACATAGCAATGAAAGTACTATGTTTCAGGGAGACGATGGAGCCTCATTCCGTGCTGTCTATGCGGATACAGAAAATATAGTTGTTGCAGCGCAAGAGGAAGGGAGAACATGCGGAAACGAATCGGAGCTACAGCGTGCAGATGTTGAAGTTCGAGTCAAAAAAGTTGCAAAGAAAAAAAAACAAAAAAAGGTTATTTACAAACAGTTCATAACTTTAAAAAAATGTTTGTGCTGGGGACTATTTTATGTTTTTTTCCAGTCAATTCTACCACACTCCATCTTGTGTTTAAACTGAACATCCCTTTTCCAATCTGTCTTCCAGTTACCCGTGGGTGTCAGAACTATACACACACAGACAGTGAAGCGAATGAGAGATGTGGCTTGCCAGACCGTGTACACTATGGAGGAACTATTAATTGAGGCGAGGCGTGTTCAGGCTCGAGATGTTCATGTCCAATGGCCAGAACATGAATTAATTGTGTTTGGAGACTACAGCAAAGTTGCATTGGACCATAGCTACAGTGCGACTGCACCACCACAAGAAGATGTTATTGAATGTATTGAAGATAGCTCTGAAGTAGTTGCAGATCAATTTACACAATCTACACCCGCCAAAAATTTGCCACCAAAAAAACGGTCGACATTGTTGTGTTCTCCCATCAATGTTGAAGTAATAGATGTTGAAATGACAGAGAATGAACCAGCCGCAGCATCCATAGACGCATCAGAACTTGATATCAGCGATATTATTTTCCAATGTGTTGAAATCTCCACAACGTCAAAGGCCGAAACAACGTTGACGCAGGATGACAGTCTAATGAAAGCGAGCAAATACATTGTATTCGACAGTTGTTTGATGGAAATTATAAGCATTAGAGGGAAAGTATGTGGGAAGCCATTGATTAATGTGACTCGTCAAATAAAAGGCAGTAACGTCAAAATAAATGCCGCCTGTAGATTAAATCATAGGTTCTCATGGTCTGCACAACCGATGCTGGGGAAACTGCCAGCAGGCAATCTACTGTGTGCAGCTGCATCACTTTTTAGTGGCTCCAGTTTTAGAAAGTTAGAGGCTTTCTTTCAGTTTGTGGGACTCCATTTCATTTCTAAAGCGCTGTACTACACATACCAACGTGATTATCTGTTTCTGGCCATTAGTGATGCTTGGAAAATTGAACAATTGTCTCTAGCAAGTACATTTGAAGGCAAACGATTCAGCCTAACCGGCGATGGACAGTGCGACAGCCCTGGATTTTCTGCCAAGTACTGCACCTACCACTTTCAGGACATGGATAGTAAGAAAATTGTGAGTTTGGTGGTCGTGCAGGTAACACAATGTACATCCTCAGTGGCCATGGAGAAACTAGGTTTTATAAAATCAGTGGAATATCTACAATCGAGGGGAATGCACATCGTCCTCATAGCCACGGATAGACACGTTTCAATTGCCAAGACAATGAGAGAGCAGTTCCCACATATTAAACATCAATTTGACGTATGGCATCTTGCTAAATCAATCAATAAGAAAATCTCGGCTGCAGGGAAAAAAAGGTTTTGAAAGTATTTTGCAGTGGTCACATTCTATCACCAACCATCTTTGGTGGAGCTCAAAAACTTGTGAGGGGTCAGTGGAAATACTACTTGAAAAATGGCGGTCACTGATGCACCACTGTACCAACGTTCACCGCTGGACAGCAAATGAACATTTCCACCAATGTGAACATGGCCCTTTGTCCCCAGAGGAGGCACGGAAGAAGAAGTGGTTGATTCCATCTTCACCGACACACAAAGCCATTGAGAAGATTGTTTTTGGCAAAACTCTATCAAGAGATTTGAGAGGACTGACAGAATTCTGTCACACAGGAGATTTGGAGGTGTTCCACAATATGTGCCTAAAGTACAGGCCAAAGCGCTTGCATTTTAGCTTTTGGGGCATGAAACATCGCACTCTACTAGCGGTCTTGGCCCATAACAGCAATGTCGGACGTGAACAATCTAGGACTTGGGGTAAAGTAAGGATGCCTCGCTACACTAAGGTGTTTTCAAAACGAAGTAAGCAATGGGTGATCAAACCAGTCTATGATGAAATGCAGTTCGACTTTGTGAAAGGCCTTATTGTTGCTGTGTTAGAGAAGCACAGATATGGAATTTTGGACGTTTCTGTGCAGAGCAGTGATACATTGCCACCGAACATTGCGACTGTGCCATGCCCCCCCGAAGCACAGCTGATTGTGAAGTACAAATCCCGGTTTAAATAATTAATAATTGCAATACGATTGTCTTTTTGTAAATAAATGTTATTGTACAGTGTACCTGTAAACCTAACCCCTACATTCACCATCATGGGTGGCGAACAAGCTGGGTGTCATCTTTGAATTCTCTCTATTCACCTCACATATGTGCATGTATTTATTTTTCTCATGTCTCATCTCATGTAAATGTAAATGCTGCGCACTGTTAACGGAGGGGAGGCTTGCATATTGCAAATAATAAAACAAGCAAACAAACAATAAATCTCACTTTTAACTCCTGTGGTACTTTATACTTTCCCTGACCTTCCGCCAAAAATTAAATGTCTCAATTTGGGCTGCAAAGCTCGCAGACAACGGGGACAAAATTGGGGCACTTAGAACGCGCCAGCCAAGCAGGCCGTGGCATTTGGGAGAGAAGCCAGTTCGCATTTGCACATTGAGGCGCACTACATAGACGGATTCTAAACTTCAAGTTCTCACAGATGCCTATACTACGTGATGTTGCAAATAAAGAATGCGAAGGAAACAGCGCCCAGATGAGGCCCACAAGTCGCACTGGAAGTATAAGGGTCTATTGTTTTTTGACCTTGAGACAGGGACCATGCCGAAAGAACTACATTTGAAGGGAGTGCGCAATAACGTAAGAGACGATAAGGCAGAAAATTCAGAAACTAGACCGAGTTTCATTTTAGGTCAGTATACGACAAATCGTTATCAAGAGCACGGTCCGTTTTACAGACTGCATTACGAAGAGACACAATGGAAATTTCAAATATAATGTAAGTAAATCTTTACACGCTTTTATACCGGAATGAAGATTTAATGAATGGATGCATGAATAAATGAATGAATGAAGAGCTAGGAAAAGCAAGTAAAACTGTTCGTAGTGGGCACATGGGCATGCAGGTCCACTGGTCTCACCGATCTCGGTCCTTGGCCCAGCCACTTTTCCCTGCACTGCCTATCTGCACTA
This sequence comes from Ambystoma mexicanum, assembly GCF_040938575.1. NCBI lineage: Eukaryota > Metazoa > Chordata > Amphibia > Caudata > Ambystomatidae > Ambystoma > Ambystoma mexicanum. The sequence goes on from NC_090932.1 coordinate 800,759,741, forward strand.
CGGGACTGTCTCTGTATCCTTCAGCCCCTTCTCCCGGCATTTACCTTGCACTTGCCACCAGCTGGTCCTATTATTTAATTTGTATTCAACTAACCATGTACAGCCCTTCCCCATGCGCGATCAGAAAAACACCTGGCCTAGTAGGATCGTTGTCTGACTGCCCTTGTTCCCCACCTGCCTCGTCACGCCTAGAAACACTTGAGTATAGGCGCGTTACACATGCCATATCATATATCATATCATTCCTCACGCATGTAGACTGTCGTTTATCATTGTGTGTTGGCCTCGATTTATCTCGTTACTTTTCGCATTGATTGTAGAGACGAACATACTCCATTGAACTATCCTTGCATGCAAATAGTTTCTGATCGGCCGTAATAAATAAAATGAGTAATATTAATGAAGTTCGGCTAGCGAGACTAATTATCATTTTTTTGTTTTCATAACAGGTATTTGATCCCTTTCTGCCACTCCCATCTGTTTGAGACACCGGCGGATGGATTCTACAGCAGACACCTGCAGCTTTGTGTCAACAACTGGAGCACGATCACCATATTATGGGACGATCGCCAAGGGCCCACATGCCCTTACGCTGTACTAGTGGCTAGAAGCAACATATCAACCTTTAGGCTGGACTAGTGCCTAGTTGATGGAACAGCCTTGCGGTTCACCGTGCTTCCAAAGTGATTCTTTTTACGAAAATGAACACCCTGTGTACCATAAAGGAACAGCGCGTAACTCAAGATGAAACGGAACAGTTATTGCGGATACAGATAAAAGAAAATAAATGGCTTCCGGAGTTCATATGTCAATTGCTGAATATTCTCTAAACATTTAATGTCAAATAAATGTACTTTACCAAATGTACCGTGTTGCTGTTTCATTTTAAAGTACAGTTTCATATTCCGAATTGTGGCGCGCTGTGTTGTGAGTTGATCTGTGTTGGTTTCCGGGTTTTGTGTGGAGTCGCGCAGAAGACGACTGGGCACGTTTGCCTACGCAGCACAGTAACGTCACGGGGAGAGGCGGGGAATATGAATGTTTTGATAATGTCAGACTCAGGGGCGGGGGAATTGATTTAGTGCCGCAAAAGCAGGTCAGCCAGGGTGATCGGGGAAAAGCTAGGATTATCAGAAAATGGTGGCTCCCTGGTGCTTGTTTTCGCGTGCGTTTAATGGACGAAAACTCGGGTAAGGTCCATAGGAAAGTTTTCTAAAATCGAGCCACTTAGGCTTAAAAAAACATGGCCAACCCGTAGGGACAATAAAAATGTTTACTAGACCATGCCTTTAAGGGCATCATACGCCTGGTATAGTCCCTATCTGTAAGATCGTCTTTATAATTAAACTTTGCATTGTTTTAGTGATTTCTGTTCACTGGTAAAAAGGCTTACTAATACAAATTCTTCCAACAAGAGCAGGCAATGCTCTTCACACCCTGTTAACTTTCAATGATGCATCAGGAGGGCATTCTTGTTTAGCATTCAGTTAGACAACAAGAAAACAATTTGTCTTCCCTGCTCCCTCCCGCACCCCCTCCAACTAACTTCTGCAGGAGTCTGTCCTGATACATTCTGGTTTCACCATCACCGTCTTGTGGACAATGCTGGATTTGACTTAATGGACTTCATTGATGCATGGTGCGTCACCCTTTTTAACTCTCATGCTGGACTTCCTTTGCATCTTTTACTCATGGTGGCCCTGAATCATGCTGTTCCCATCTTCATCTTGTATCCAGGCTTGCAACATTATGTGTTACTACTGACTTCTGCAATTGTATTCGCTCTCCCCTCTTGCTGCTCCACTCTTTTTGACTGCTTACTCTCTGTTCTCTACTCCTCTCCCTTTCTCCCCTTTCCTATCTCCTCCCCTCCTCCCTTTACTTTCTTCTATGCACTTACTCTATCAGAATTGTTCCTAGACCTAGTATGATAGCAACCTCATCTGCCTCGTCCCCCCTTCCCCTTACTTGTTTCCCCGCCCACCCCTCCAGCACTATCTGAAATGTCATCAGGCCTAGTACGATAGTCGCTTGTTTTGTTCTTCCCCTCCCTTTCTGCACCCCTCTGCCTCACCTTTGATTTTCTCCGGCTCTACCAGAAATGTCGTCAGGCTTAGTACGGTAGTCACCGATCTGTTTCCATTTCCTTCCCACTCTCCCCCTCCCTTCCGTATCTATGTCTTAGCTCTTGCACTCTCTGAAATGTCGTCAGGCCAAGTATGATAGTTAATTTCACATCCTTACTGTTCATGGCCTGTAAGAATGTAATTGTATTTTCCCATGTTCCCTCCCTTGCCGTGAAGCGCTTTGAAACACATTGTGTATAGGTGCTATATAAATAAACTATCATATATCATATCAGTATCAAGACTTATACATTGCGCTGCGTTAACTGATAGCATTAGAAGTTCCTTTCCCTTCAGTAATGTACTCTGAAATAACATTCAGCTGAACAAAAAACACAGTAGATGTCATGCCGAGTTAACTGTTAACATTAGCAGATCCTGCCCCCCTCAACTTTCAATACTGCATTGGGGTACCTCCTCAGATTAGTTGGTGCATTTGAGTGGCCTTTGTTCCAGCTTCTTGACTGTCTCAGTAAGCAATAGGTGGCAGACTGTCACAAGGTGGACGTCAAAAGAGACGGGAGAACTCACTTTTCACGAGGAGGATTGAAGGGCGTCCCATTTCTTCAGAAGGTGCATGGAAGACGGGGAGACGCAAAATGGTGGGGCAGAGGGAAGGGGGTGTCGACTGTAAGAAATAGGATTGCAAAAAGGTAGACGACATGGGCAAAAGCATGTAACAAGAAATCAGCACGCTGCCACAGAGTCCTGGGTGTGGCAGGATGAAACTGAAATCAGACTCAGACTGATTTGTCTTACTGCAATGAGCTCCACAGACACAGAAAACAGTGTGACGTCACATTTCTACACAATGCCTTATGCAGATTCCTCATGATGCTGTCCGCTATATCAGTCCACAATTGATTTCCCCTTGGAAGGATGAAAGGATTCGAACTTGGAGTGAAGGGTGGGTGCCTTATAGATGAGTACTTAAGTGGCTGACCTATATGTCGAGCTAGACAAAGAGCAACTGAAGCTCCTACTAATATGTGATAACGGTTAGCAAGTTATTTGCTTCAACAGTCAAATCTTCAACAAAGCAATCAGTGCTACCTCCACCCTACAAAATTTCGAGGACACACAGATATATACTTCTGCCTTCTTTGCAATAATAGTCTGCTCTTTTAACGTCAAACCAAGAGGAATATTATTTGAGGAAACCATTTTTTGTATTCGTGTTTACTGTTTATCAAAACGTTAACACTGCTTAATGACATATCAGACAATATTACAATTAACAGATAGAAAGTCTGGATGCATAAAAGCGAAAAACGATCATAAATATTTACCAATCAAGAACCGCGGAATTGCTTAAAACATGTGTATTTAACTCTTCTCTCTAGAAAAGAGACTGAGGGGAGAGCATGTGGAGAAGCGGCAACCTGTGTGCGTGGAAGGAACGCATTTCTTTTGCAGCATATCTCACGCCTCAGTAGGAAACTACTCACCCTCAGGCATGTTCTGCAGGGAAAGGAGGATCGATGCCCTCATAGAAGGATTTAGCACGAGCCCTACCCGGGTGTGGAATGGCGCTGGTCTTGACTGGTCACTGCGCAACTTTCATGTAGGCATTGAATGCTCTTCCCACACCTGTCTGTGATGCCTTCATCCCATCAGTATGGAATCTTGCAGGCTTGGCCCAGGTGGCAGGTGGGCGAAGGTTACAGCATCCAGCACTGTTTAGAATGTGTTCACTGAAGACAGCGAAATATTACCAAAAGTCCAACACCTAACAATTGAAACCTATTTTTCGTGCATATTACTTAAAAAATACGTCATAAAAGAGTAAATGGAAACCTATTGGTATCTCGTTCGAGTCTAGCAGCTCCACGAGGGAATCTCTGATGGTTTTACGACCATTCCAGAAGCCAGTGGAATGTCCTATTAATCTTCCCTCTAGAATTTGGAAGATATGTTTTTGCATGAATATTTGGACGATAGAAAAAACTCCCCTTGTAGATTGCAGGTGTCACTTTGGTAAATCAGATGGGCATTGGAGACTTTATTTCATTTAATGCCAAGTTTCGAAAGAGAGTGTACTGGTTTGTTATGCGAGGGTTTTAGAGGAAACACTTTCTAGATAGCCTGTCTTGTGGAGGAACGCATAACAATATGTCATATAGCAACCAGGCTCAGAAGGCCAAATATGAACTAAGCTCCAATGACACAGTTTAGAAGTCAATAAGAGGGAGATGATGCCTTTCCAGCAGGACTTGAAATTGTCATCCCAATGTAATTCCTAAGAACCTCCTGCATATATAACCAGCTAATTCTAGATTGCTCTAAGGGATTACAATTGCTGTTCCTCATTTTTATATATTTGCTGGTACGTGCAATATATGATATTCCGTTTTAGGATTTTTTTCGACTAATAATGACTTTAGGTGACTTTAAACAAATTCTCACCAAACATTCACAGGGACCTCACACATCAGACTCACAATCCTATTGTGGTTTTGGTGCAAATCCATTCAATGTTTTCTAAAAAATATTCCCAAAAGCCGCCAAAATGATTTGTTTACAGTTCAGCTCACCCGGTGCAAACTGGGGACAGATCAATCGATGGATCTCCTTTAGGAGTTTGAGACACTGGGCCTCATTATGAGTCTGGCGCCCACGGTATGAACGGTGCAGGTTAGGCACCGGCACCGTTCATACCAGGCCGCCATATTACGAGTTCTGCTCGCAGGTTCCTGTCAGCCCGCCAGGTCTCACCTGGCGGGCTGTGCGGAACCCGCGAGCAGAACTCGTAATGCCGCCGCCACCATTATTAATGGTGCCGGTGCATCCATGCTTCCCACCCCCATTCTGCCCTATGGGACAGAATGGGGATAGGGAGCCTGGCATTAGCGCCTCCCGCAAATGGGCAATAACCGGCCCACTCATCTCGTAATGGGCCGCTTATTGCCCAATCGTGGGAGGCGGTGCCGGTAGCAAGCATGGCGGTAATCGTGCCTGACATACAGGCACGGCTACCACCATGCTCGTAATGAGGCCCACTGTATTTGTATTTTTATTGTATTTATATAGAGCTTTACGCCAAAGTGCTTTACACGTGGAAAAAATATCAACTGAGAGTACGTGATCTTTGAACAGGATTCAGCATCACCTCTAAGCCGAAATTAATTAATTGGAGTACAGCTAGAAAGAAATGGCATATGAGGAAGGACACAATGCATGAAGGCCTTGTTTGTTATTTATCCACCCGTTGACTACACTTGGTCATGCTAATCCCTATGGCCATTCCCACCCACTTCCTCGCTCACTCTGCCCAAAACACACCCTCCTGGGATCTTTTTGAGCTAACTTTACCAAGCCTTAAATTCAAACTTTGCACTCAAAATGCCTGTGAAAGTTTTTTCAAAGCAGTCTTCTGCGAGCTTATAGTTCAATTGCTGAAATATATAAGTTACTGGTGTAATAAAATTGTCTTAACCAGGTCTGCCTTTATCTATTTGATTTATAAGCAATATCCATGTCCTACACTGAGGTCCTGTTAAAACAAGCATTAGAAAACCCAACAGTTTTGGCTTGTGTATAGGCATTAGATAGGCATTTGCCAGGCACTGCTATCATCAGCAATGTCTGGCAAATACCTTTCCCATGCCCACACAATAGCCACAACTCTTAGCATTGCAAATGCCTGTTCAGTATTCCTTCGCCTACTGATTCCTTCCTGCAAAACATCTAATTTGCCACTTGGCATTGTTAACGCTTATGACCCCCGGGACGAGGGTGAACAGGATTCATGTTGTGATGATGCCATGAAGGCATGAGCCGACACTGAACACCTATGAGGGTAGATGATGGTATGGGAGGAATCTGGGGATATGTTTAATACCTTAAGTGTCACTCATCTATAATATAAGGCCTGCGTGTTTATTATTTTTCTTTAAATTTTATTGGACATTGGATAGGTAAAACACCACTTATTAGCTTTAGGAAATGCTTACCCCAAGGGATGCTTAAGACACACATGTGCTGTAGGGCTGCTGAGACAACGCTTTCAATAACTCTTGGGGCACTGGATGAAGGCAACCTGTGCCTCCTTCTCTGGTTATGCCGTCCCAGACTGGTTCAAACCATGGAACCTTATGCTTGGCTGGAAGTATGCCAGGGGGGTGGTTGCCACACACCCCTCACCTGAGAAAGATAACACCAGATATCATCAGACTAGAGATACTGACACGGAAGCAGAGGAACCCGTGACGATGAGAGACGGGGTGGAAAGGGAAGACGGTCTATGGGAATTAACCAGAAGATATATTGTTTTGTTTTGGGATGGGAGAGGTCAAAGAGATGTGATGCATATTGTGAGGGGCCCGACCATGTAGAGATATAAGGGGAAGGCGTATTTGAGGCAGGTTGGGTAAGATTTAGGTGGTGGGCTAGTAGGCTACTGTCTGTTTATGTGGTTTGCAAACCAGTAATAAAAGATGTCTTGCTTTGTCAATTGCCAATTTGACTCCTGAGCCCTTTTTTTTATTCACTTTGCTAGCAACAAGGAGAACAGCTCTGCTCCTCTGACCCCTTTGCAGCCAGCATCCACAGAGTGTGGTAACTTAGTAGACTGTCTCTCAGTGTCCCTACTGTACGCTCTCACTGTTCCTATTGTATTTTAGAGTAGCTTGCAAAATTCCATTTATAGTTGCTCAGGGGTGAGTCTGTTTGAAAATAAAAACACAGAAAGTATGGTACATGCATGAACACACACCTATACACACACAAAGTTCTATATTTCTGAAAGTAATACATAAATAGAAATCTGGGATTTAGTGTGAGAGAGGGCTGCAATGTTGTCAAGCAAGAAACGGACACTGCATCTCACACTAAAACTAAGAACCCACTAGGTTTTTCTATTGAATCTCAGCGTACACAGCTCCCACACCAGCTGCTGCCGCCAACCACGCTGCGTCACCTGGCACATACTGAGAAGGACTGGTCTGAAGGACAATGAGGAGCCTTTTGTTCCATGCTGATGACACCGACTGGTGAGGATGGCTGCATAAGGGTCCGCTGCACATCACGTGAGTCATAGGAAAGGTCAATATACCCCGAGACGCAAGTAAGGTAAGGTTTCTGAAAGTCTTTTGGGGGGTGTGGCCGGCAGACACTCTCCTGTGAAAAGATAAGAGCATTGAGCAAAGTTAGTCACACGTTATGTGAGCATCTGAATGGTCAGTGTTCCTGGGGAAGTGTCAGTGATATAACAGGCCGAAACCTCCAATAGGACAGTAGGGTTAGTATTTTTTTGGAAGGCCAGTATACCTTCTGTAGACTCAGTCACACATTAGGCCACCCAGAGTTATCACTTGCATTTGTTGCTGACGGTCACACTAGGCTATTTGCTTATTGACAGTTCACTAAAATACCACTCAGCGTGTATGCCCATTATGAAAGCATAGTGAATAAATAAAAAAATAAATACATATGTTTTATGATAACGTGATAGGTTCCTCTTATTAGAGCTGGTAGCATTGTTCATTTCTCACTCTTTTTTTTTTGGGTCATTTCTTATGATCTCATTTCAGAGGCCCACAATCATTTCGGGTAATTGGAGTGGGGTTACATATAATATCATTTAATTTCCTGTCTTGTCATTAGGTCAAAGATCTTCTGATGGCATCATTATGCCAATTACCATTTGTGAAGCAATACAAAACCTTGCACTTTTTGGTCGCAGAATGTTGGCAAGTATGTAAAGGGCTACAGAGTATTACTGCTAAAATTGTAGACAGCTTTGGATGTTTGCAAGGCTAACAATGTGGCCAGAACAGGGAGGAATTGCTGAAACTCAGAAAGTCTTTCGGTTCCAAAGAATGAGCGCGAGAGCCTCTGCCTCTCCAATAACAATGGTGCTCTCTCCTCTGTGGCTTGCAGTCCTGCTGCCCATACATTATTCATCAGAGACACCACCTCTGGCACAGTGAGTGGTTTAATGGAGCACCGCTGCAGCAAAAGCTGTGTTATTCTAACTCCACTGTCAGTGGATATGACCTTTCCAGCATCTCAGTGCTGGAATATCATCCATGTAGACGACCACCCTTGGGATGAAGCTGGCTAACCATGCCTTTCAGAAAAATATCCAATGCTGCTAACACCCCAAAAGGCAAGGAGTAAAGCAGAATAAACCTTAAAAGCTTTGAAAGTGACTTTGTGGTGAAGGATTATCAGGAGTACATAGGTCAATGTGAGTCCACAGTCGTATAAGGAGAAATCTCTCAGTATTTTTACATTTGTGTATAGCGCCTTGAAGAGGGATCTGTGTGGTCTTGCTGATTGTCATGTTTCTCTGCTCTTTTGAATGGAACTTAGCTTTACTACAACAAGCCCGGTGTCATTTGAATTCCTTATAACCTTGACATGCATAACGCCCCTTGCCCATCAAGCAGTACTAATTATTGTGCAAATTATTGCATTTAGTTAAGAGTGGATATTCGGCCTCATTCCGAGTTTGGCGTAAGTTGCAAAGTTAGCGGTAACCGTCACCGCCAATTTTACCACTATGTCAAATTACAAGTTTGGGCCTGGAGTAGAGGATTTGGTTCCAGAAAAATCCTGCAGTTAAATCCTCCAACTCACCACTGAAAAATCGGCAGAATCATTGGAAATTCTGACACAACAATTCCGTCTAAAAAAGCCCCATTGAGTCCAATGGACTCAAATGATATGATAGGTTATTTATAACTCGCTTAATACACATAGGTTTCTAAGCGCAGACCCAGGGATCAAACCCGTGTTCCTCCGTGGCGTCTGGCTTCCAAAGCAAGCATGTTGCCACTGAGCTATCCGTACGAGACAATTAAATAGGAAATAGGGAATTACACCACCGCCACCCCTTGCAATCCGGCTGAATCTCTGCTGAACCAAGTGGCGGTAACAGTAATTCAGTTTGGTGGTATCTGTGCGGATTTACTGCCCCGATACCACCCAAACCCGTAATGAGGCCCAACGATCGGTGCCCCCTTTTTCGTTCACGTTCTATATTGACAATAGGCAGAAATGCATAATGACATCCAACATACAGTAAGGGAAAGTTATTCAAAAGGAGTGCACACATGACACACAGGAGAAAGCACCAATTAATATCAGACATTCCTTGGCTTCTGCACCCAAACATAACAACTGATCATAAGATAAGAAAATGTGGGTTGCCGGGCGAGCTAGCCCATTAGCAGATCACTGCGGTGGCTCATTCAGAAAGAAACCTGATCTTTGTGTAGTGTTGCGCCAGGTGTAAACTGCTCCTACGTCTGGGCATAACTTACACCTGAAAGTGATATTCACAAAGAAATCAAGTGTTACTACTGTCAAAAAAGTCTGCAAGTTACAACTTAATCACCAGGAGGACTTACTTACATATAGAAATGGTGGCCTGGCATGGAGTAGCATGCTTTGGTGCTACTTACTCCATTTTAAACAGGAAAACAAATATTGTGAACAAAAACGCTGGAACATGTTTTTCTCTCATTCAGCAATATTTTCATCAAGATTGCCCTTCTTACTTGACACATACAAATTCAATTTCATTCACTTTCAAAGCTCACATCCAGCTCTGACACCTAGAACGTCCAAGTGTAACATTAGTGTGTTCACAAATGTTTCATGGACAACCAAGCTTTGTGAAAACGCAGACAATTACACATGTGTGGGTTTATACATTCCCTTAGAGACACTCCGTTGACAAATCCACAACTTTTAAAACATGTTCATGGGAAATTGGGAATACTCACTTTTGCTGGTCTTTGAACAAGTTATGCGTGCATGAATGACCCAACAATACATAACTTAATCCAAAATGTAAATCAATACAAAATCTGCAAATCCATTTGTGAATGGCCTGTAAGTCCTTTTGTAAACTCAGAGTATTGTCTCATTCCAGGGCTTGCAAGTGACACAACTGGCATAAGTGCTCCTATTCTGAAAGAGCCAACTTTTGTTAGTTCCACACATCTATCAGTTTCTAGCAAATGTATTAGTTGGGGATATTGTTGCCATCATCACCAGTCGGTGTCATCACAGTGAGCACATGGCCATACCCATCACTTTTTTCAAGTTTTTGTGTATCCTGAGACATTGGGACTCATTACAAGTTTGGTTGTATTTCAGCTGTAAATCCTCCGAAATACCACCAAATGGATTTACCATTACCGCCACTTGGTCTGGGTGAATTACTGCCAGATTACAAGTGGCGGTATGGCGGTTTTAGTCCCGATTTAGAATTTCAGCGGAATTACTGCCAGTGGTAATTCCGTCAAAATGGCTGCATTTTGGCAGTAAGGTGGTGGAATTACCTCGAGGAATTTGCTGGAGTTTTTTCCTCTACCCCACCACCAAAACCATAGTTGGGCTCCGTTATGGCCGCATTACAGCCAATTTATGGCCAACTTGTAATGAGACCCGTTGTGTGGTAATGCCAGTTGCATTGTGGGTTTGGTATGATATATAGTAATAGAGTTCAGGGTACCCTTAAGGGGAGGATGTACTTAGTAGTTAATTTGACAATTATGTGCTGTATTACAAAGCTAGTATGCAAGGCTGTTAATTATTGAGCAATCGGTGGCAGCCTACAGCTGGGCTAAATCTCTTGCACTGTGTCCCATGCATGTGTAATAAAGATACAAGTTCAATGGGGTATGAAGGAGTGCCCTTATACACTGCGAAAGTAGTACTGTAAAAGGGAGGAGGACCCATTTGGATGCTTCTTTAATAAAACCCATAATAAAATGAATCCATACAGAGGCACAGGTAAGTATAATCAAACTTATTGTTAGGACGTAACATGGTAAAATAGTCCTTAAAAACTTGCTTTTGCAGAACATGTGTGTTGACCTTTTGTGTGCCTACAAAGCCACTGTGGCTGGTGACCTAGTGCAGAGTCTGCATTCTCAGGCCAGTGCTGAAGGAAGTACACAGTGGTTGTTATTTTTCGAGGTCACAGATTAGAGCTCACAGGTCTCATCAATGAAAAATGAATGCATGCCTATTTTATAATTCAAAATCACTTGTAATTATGATTTTCTGATGAGGCCGAAAAGAACCAGAGTAGTTTCAAATTGCCCCATGGTACAACTCCTCTGGGAAAAGAGTTACAGTGTCCCCGATATGCAACATTTGTGTAACAGTGTGTCCGTGGTTCAAGGCTCTGACGGTGACAAGGTGGGTAGTGCTTCCCATGCAAATTAGGATGAAGTGACCAGGGCAGTTGATTAAAGTTCTGCTGGTCGTCTCAAATGTTTCAATAAATTAACTTTGTGTTGTGGGAATTGGGGGTGGATTGCGACATCACATGTTGCAATTGAGGGCGATGTGGGAAGGTTTGTGGACCCAATTATTGAATGTAATGTATGCTTTTCTATAAGGGTTCAAAGTGCAAACGTCAATCAGCTTTGTGTGGGGAGTTTTTTTCACGTCGCACGATCACGAATATTAATTACTTAGCATTGTATAAAAGTTCTAACTTTAGGGTTTTTCTTTTTACAGCACCTTTTTCCACAGTTCTGTTCCACGATCTGTTTGAATTTGCTGTCCCAGCTGCCTCTGGGCTCTGAATAAAACTGTTCTTGCCTTGGCGTACATGCCATTTTGACTACTTTTGTAATTTTTTGCTGAGCTTTTTCGAGGTGACCACAGATTCATTTTTGGAGGCCCAGCGAGATATCTCAGCCTTTCGACCATAGTGTGGGAATTCTAGCTGTGCTCCCGGAGGAGTGTGGGACAGCGTCCGTTGGTCAGTACAAATAGCCTTAGCAAGAGGAGGTCCGTGGATGCCGAGTTCCAAAGGTCCACTTGGTTGGCGCTGCCTTCACTCCTACTTAAGTGCAGGCCTTTAACGGGAGACTCTGAGGTCGAGAGAAGTGAACAATCTCCTAAAAAGGATACGTGAGTGTACCTGTGCATGAAAGTGCAAGGGGCGGGAGGGATTATCCTTCTAGTATATAGGATGCACCGTCATTAGTTGAGGAGGGCGATTTACCATAGTAGTGTTAGATATTAGGTCTGCCGTTCCTATAGGGAGCAGGTAGATGGTGGCACATCTGCATTAGAGCAGAGGGTTGCGTAGTAAGTGGCAGACCTTGTTAGACAGGAGTTGCACATAGTGCAGGCAATTGGTATAATTGCATCATTTCAATTTTTGGGGAAGAATTCTTTTGAGGTCCATGCACGCATGTGTTTGGTGAGTAGTGGCAGTTTGTTTTTAGTGTTGTGGAAAGTGGTCCTAGTATTCATTTTATGAGGCTATGGAAAAAACGGGCGAGCCAGAGCCAAAATAACTTGTAAATACTACAGTGCTGCATAGTGTGAGTAACTGATGCAGTTGATTGAGAGGAGTAACTGCTTTTTCTAATGTACTAACATAGGGCTTTGTGGTGGTGGGCCTGGGAGAATTCCATTTCTGTATTAATACGATATAACAAGGCAGGCCTGTGGAGAAGGCCATTGTGTGCAAGCACTGAGTGTGAGGTGTGAAAGGGTGGGGCCTGCAGAGAAGTACAGAGTGAATGAACTAGGGCGATCGAGTGAAGGTGTAAGTATAAAAATTGAGCCAGTGGGACTGCTTGAATTATTGCTTGAGTGAGAGTTTAAAGGTTTAAAATAATAGAGGGAAGAAGGAAAAAATGGAGAAAAGAATATTTCACTAAAAAGGAATAAGGCAGAGACAATGACGGCCTATTGGATGGATGCTCCATTTAATCATATATGCAGTGGGAAAGTGTTGTAAAGAATGGCCCGGAGAGGGAACATTCCATAAAGATATTATAGAAAGTATGTATTTGTATTTGGCAGCTATATACAAAGGGGCAAAGCTTAAAAAGAGACAGGATATTCTAGCGCTTTGGAACCTGTATGAGGAAAAGGAAAAAGAGGCAGAGAAAGGGAAAGAGGAGGAGGAGCAGGGAAGTGCACCGCCCCCTCCCTATACGATATACCCATTATTAAAACTAGCTGTGGGTTATACAAATCCAAAACGAGCGTCTCAAAAAAAGGAAGGAACACATAAAAAGAAAGAGGAGGGCAACACAATCATTATTAGCAAGGACAAGAAAGGGAGGAGGAAATATTTAAATGACATAAAAAAGAGCACGCAGCAGCAACTTGACAGTGTGCTCAAGGAAGCAAAAAAAGCAATGGAAATGGAGGTAGAGGAAAAAGAAAAGGAACACGAGAACGGAGCCAACGAACAGGGGTGGACAGCAGGACACATAAAGTTTAAAATAGACAGTTGGGGACAGGACTCAGACCATAGTGAAACTGATACTGTGGAAGAAGGGCACACCATATCAGACTGGGAAGACCGTGGTGACAGTGATCATGGGGGTGACGAAATAGAAACACACAATTTGACAGACACTAGAAGGGAAAGGAGAAGAAATGAGAGAAACGAAGAGCAACGAGAAGGGTCACTGGGAGACTGAGGAAATAGGCTTCGGGGTAGGAAAACCAGAATAGCGGTAGTGAAGAGACCACAACATGGTAATAACCGCAGAGCACGCACACAGATGCCCCTGTTGCAGAGAGCGAGGGGCGAGGTTCATTACATACCATGGCAAACAATTGACAAGGACAATTTTGTTTCGAGTTTACCTTCATTAATAGCAGGGGCGAGCAAGTGGATTTATGTTTTTGCAAAGGAGACAGCGGGAATCCCATTGGCCATAGAAGATATGAAAAGTTTATTGGCAGTATTGCTTGGGGAGAGAAGTGGCAAAATTTGGCAACAGGTCGCATATGCAGAGGTAAACATAAGCTCTAATATACACAATGGACCACCCTTTAACAACTTTCGAGATTGGAAGGCTCTAAGGGAGCTGTATCCAGAGACATCAGACATGGGTTCTATACTTGCTCTTAAAATTAAGCCTGATGAGGATCCTGCAGAATAAATACGAAGAAATGTGGACACAGGAAAATAAACAGTCATGGGACAAAAAAATACACTTGTTTTGCTGCATCTTAGTGAGGGAACTCCCCACAGATGTGCAGACTTAGTTAGAAAAGGTAGTGGTAATTGAGGCAAAAGGGTGGCCTGAGATACAGGCAACTATTGTACACTATTGCAAGAGGAAGCAGGAGAAGGATAAGGAGGCAGTCGATAATGCCACAAAAGTGGAAAACAAATGAGTTCAGACAAAACTGGTGAAAATACATTTGGATGGAGCACTACTCACAGGGCCAGTCGTAATTCAACGAGCTCAGCAGGGAGGGCTTCCAGTGGCCACAGTAACGCAGCCAGGAAGTTACACTCATGTGCCACCCAACCAGCAGTGGGGAAATGTACAGATGCAGCAACAACCATCATTCATAAACGTGCAGGAGCAGCAGCCAGGGGTTACGCAGGCAGGTGGAGGAAATGGGTACATGGGACCGTATCAAACGGGGAGAGAATACTATGCACGTGGAAGAGGAATGGGATACAGGGGAATGATGCCACATTTCGGAGTACAGTGCTTCGCATGTGGGAATTTTAGACATTTTGCATGAACATGCCCACTTAATGCACAGGCAGGGCAGCAACAGCAGACATACATGCAGCACACTCCTCATCAGATGCAGGTAATGCCACAGCAACAGCAATTACAGACACAGCCCACACAAACACAAGGTATTTCTACCGAGGGACAAGCGCAGGTACACAGTGGGAAAATGGCAGGAACCCATACTGGAACAGAATACCATGCCCCCAACACACAGGAGTGACAGTTGTGGCCGGTAACCCATATACCTCATCTGCGAACACATTTTCACAATAGGGGTGCCCATTGGGAGTGTGAGTGTGTCCTGTCCCACCAGTAACTGAAGACCCTGAGGAGGAACCGAAGGTTGCAGTTCAGATAGGACAGAGGGGAATTTCCTTTCTTATAGATACTGGAGCAACTAGATCATGCATCAAGGAAGAAGGATTTCCATTATCTAATAAAGGTTTGGACACACAAGGCTTTTTGGGGACAATTTTGAAAGCTCCTCAGACAAAAGATTTACCCCTGACAATAGGGACACAGCATATTGTAGCACCTCTGCTGTATTCAAAAGGCACTCCCATCAACATCCTGGGGAGGGACCAACTCAGCAAATTGAACATAACAATTTCTTTTTCAGAGAAAAGGATGGTGTGCACCACACCTGGAATGAATCCAGCTCTGGTGGCAGTACTGAGTCATGCATACTATGCACACAACACAATGAGAGGGATATCCACAGACATGGAGGTGATTGTGTACGGGGTACACGTGCTGTTGGGATGGTTGCCAGCGATTGTGTGGAAGGTGTTCAGGCTTTGCAACACATTTTTTTTCAGGTTTCAGTGTCCCACCTCGGTTAGCTCAGACACACACACTCTATTATACCTGGAGGAAGCAGTGGTATGGAAAGACATGATTATACTGGTTGTCACTAATGAGAACAACATTGAATGGCATTCAATTGTATGCATTGATCCTACACTGACATTGATAGAAGTAAGTGACACAGAGTTGTTTGCAACAAAAGACAATGAAGAATGAGATGTAGTGTTTGAGCTGAGCATACCTTGCCCAGCACACATAAAAGAAATGGCAGTGCAGCAGATGACCCAGATAACAGAAAATAAAGCACAATATTTGCTGGAATATTTGGAAAAAGTGCCCAAAGGTTTGTGGACAGTAGGGCCCCATGATGTAGGAATACTTAAAGGGACAGGGCAGTTCACATCAAGTTAAAAGAGGGAGCATTACCATCATGAATAAAGCAATACCCACTTTCTCGAGAAGCAGATGAGGATATACACGAGAAACTGCATGCCCTATGGCAGCAAGGCATAATAAAGGTGAGCTCATCACCTTGCAACACAGCTATCTAACCTATTAAGAAAGCAAAGGGAGTGGTGTGGCATTTTAAACAGGATGTACGCCCTCTGAATAATATTATTGAGGCAGAGTATCCATTTGTCCCAACCCCACAATGTTTTTTGCAGCATTTCCATGGAGGCACACTATTTCAGAGTAGTCGGTTAAAAAAACACCTTTTTCTCCATTGCACTACATCCAGACTTGAGGTATCTCATCGCCTTTATGTATCGCGGGACCCAGTCTGAACATTCTAGAATGCCTCTGGGGTATTGCGAAGGGCCTAGCATTGTCAACAGAGTAATACAAATTTACTTGACCAATTTGCAGGTTGCAAGCACATTAATAGAGTATAATGATGACTTATCGGTGTGCAGCCAAATGGAAGAGGAGTGTAGACGGGACTCAGAGACACTACTGACTTGTTTGTGGATCATGCATTATTTGCAATACTGGAGAAAACAAAATCAACACTGACAACTCGGAGATCTTCACGGTATGAGGTAATACTAACAAATCCAGCAATATAAGTGGTCAGATGCAGGACAATAAATGTAGCAGAGTTCATTGCAGAGCAAATAGAGGAAGGGGATTATGTACATGACTACATAGCATGCATAGACAGGAGTGAAGGTAACCCCCTGGTTAAGGAAGAAGTGATAGAAGTGGGGACATGATTTTCACTGACGGAAGTTCCAGCATTGACCATACCACAGGGCAAAGGCAATCAGTTTGCGCAGTTGTGGGGCATAGACAAGGAGTTCACAATGGGGAGGAATTGATAGTGTACTTACAGGCGCGACTACCAAACCATTACCTCTGCACAAGCAGCAAAGTTGGTGGCCTTGATTGAAGCACTAAACATGTCAGAGGGCCAAGCAGTGAGCATCCTCTCTGATTCGACCTATGTCACTTCTAAATTGCACTCAGGGTTAGCAAGATGGGAAAGGAGAGGGTTTTAAAGAAGCAATGGCACTCCAGTCCAGCATGCAGCATTACTGAGTAAACTATTGGAAATGTTACCTCTCCCAGTAGAGTTAGCATTAATAAAGTGAAAAGCCCATACAAGGGGGCAAGATTGTATCTCACTAGGAAACAAAAGAGTGGACAGAGCAGTAAACAAAGCAGCATATATGCCAGAGGTGTCACATGTGCTGTTCCATGGCGAAGAAGCAAAAATACCTCTAATAGCAGTATTAAAAGTGAGCAAAGAAAAAGAAGCATAGCCTGAAAACTTTAATGCAACCTCAATATTGTAGATAATTGAGTTGCACAGAGAAGCATCAGATGCTGAAAAAGAATTATGGAAGAGGAGAGGATGTTCTTTGTCCCCAAATTACTTAGTTTGGCGACATGATAGCACAGGAAAGGTTGTCCTCCTGAAGAAATTGCTACAATTGGCATTGGAACAGCTTCACTACCCTACCCACGCATCGAAAGAGCAGGGATAAGTGAAGACTGGTTTATGCCAAATCTGTATGAATATGTCAAAGAGTATGTAAATAACTGCATGACCTGCCAGAAATATCTGCCAGGTCACACATTGAGTTGTACAGGGAACATCGCTGCATCAGGGAAGCCCCTTCCGGCACTTGCATATCAACTATGTTGATATGCAAGAGAGATGTACTTCTTACAGTTACCTGCTTGTAGTGCCCATAATGATGCCCTCTCTGTGGCTAATTGTCTTGGGAGGGAGGTGTTCATGAGGTGGGGATTCCAGATTAAATTTGTTCTGATAATGGGCAGCACTTTTTTAATGATTTAATAAAGGAGAGAGCAACACTCCTGAGGATAAAGCATAAACTATGCACGGTTTACCATCCTCAAGCCAACAGTTTGGTAGAAAAGATTAAGGGACTGCTCAAGATGCGATTGGCTAAGCGTACGCAAACGCTTGAAAAATCATGGGTGTACTGCTTGCCTCTTGCTTTGTTGGCACTGGGAGATCACCATCTGACTCCTGATGAGATTGTTACAGGATGGAGAATGCATGCGCCTATTCCGCCATTACGTACAATCTCTGATGCTCACTCTTCTTCTGCTATTCTGAGGGGTGGGGGAATTTGATATGTATCTCAAAGAATTTACCAACTCTCTTAAATATATATCCTTGCAGGGGAGGCCTAAAAACCAATCTGGACAAGTAAGTGACCCAAACAGACACTTTCCACAAGCAGCACTTCTATATCCTGGTGACCACGTCCTCGTGAGGAACCACATAAGAAAGTGGAAAGAGGAGCCCTTCGCTGGCCCACATACCGTCATCTATTCAACACCAACTGCTGTCAAGATTGAAGATCAGCGTGGATGGGTTCATATAACCCATGTTCGCAAAGACAAGAGCACAGTCTCCCAAAGCACAACCTAATGAGGAGTATCTCTGAACTTTCTTTCATTTTTTACAGTCATTAGAATTTATAAGAAACCAGCAAAAGAGGGTGTTGAAGGGAAGATGTTTTAATGGAAAATGTATAGCGAAGAAAATTAAATGTTCTGTTTTTTGGAGCGTCACGGTATTTATATGTTTAAGTATAGTATTATTGCTGTTGCTTTGGTTGATTTTTAAAGAAAGAAATGAAACAGAAATGAACGAAAAAAGAAAAATGGAAAATTAAATATGGTGAATGGGGATGGCACTGAAGAGGAGCATAATTAATTAACTGGAAACATTTGGTACGATGAAATTATGTGTGTGCGAAGAGAGAGGGTAAATTGTATGTGCTATGTCTGCTCTCTCATTCCACACATAGTAGGAGTGTCCAAGCTTTTCCTACCCCCAGCAGGGACCTATGAGGAGACGGGATGCCTAATGCACCTGTCACTCTGTAGAACTAGAAGTTTGTTACAAGGGGAAAACGTGTATGAAGACAATGTCATAAAATTAACACAAATGGTCCAGAATGAGGAAACCCGGCATAAGGTAGGGGAGTATGTCACTCAGGTTGCTAAACAAGGTGAATTACAAATAAAAAAAGCACAAGATAATATGGTACACAAACGAGAAAGGGCAAAACGTCCCCCGGTGTCATACAAGATCATTGATGAGACTAGAAGGAGCAGTATGGTATGGGGACAAATGCGATGAGGGAATAATACAGTGTCGTGCAAATGGATTGGTGGGTTTTGAGCAAAATGTGGCAGCCAAGGTGAATGACAGCTGCTGAACAACTTGGGGAAAATATGTGCATGCCTTAACCTGGCTACATAAAAAACAAAGACAGCGCTGACGCGGGGAACAGCAGCGGTGATGGATATTTGGTGGGCCTGTGAATCCAAAGGATATGCACAGCTTCCGCCTGACTGGAGTGGAGTGTGTGCTCTCGTCACCTTGCACAGCCCTGCACTAGTGGTGCCTCAAAATAGCACTGCCATGAAGATAGCACTGCAGGATAAAATGGTGCAGCAAAATGAGCAGCAAAAAATAATGAGAAGGAAATGAGAAAGTAATTATTTTTCAAAAAAGAGCGCAGAGAACCGGGCCGGATGAGTTTCATCTATTTTCTATGGCTGCTACCTTCTTTACTTCATTGTTGCTTCCCGGAGTACAGTCTGCAGAAAATTCGAAATGGCTGCAGCTGACTCGGTATGAGTTATTACATTTGGCAAATGCATCAGCAAAAGGTTTGAATGCAATTAAAGAGGAGATGAGGGCTTTGCACTTGGTGGCCCTTCAAAATCACTTTGTTTAGACCTCCTTACAGCCGTCAAAGGAGGTGTTTGCACCAGGTTGCCATACAGCCATACCCGATGAGGAGGCCTCAAATGGAACTATAAATGCAGCCTTACAAGAGATACGGAAACTCCAGGGAAAGATGACAAGCGAGGTTAATCGTGAGCAAGCAAAGGACTGGCTGGACAGCATTTTCACATGGGTACCCACCTGGCTTTCTGTATTGTTTCGAGAGACTGTCCCCATGTTGGCTTTCATTCTCATTACCTTCTGCATTATTAAGAATGTTCTTGAAGTATATTTTAACAAGCAAAAAGGACATCTGATGTTACCCTTGAGTGTTGACAAAAACGGTTTTGAAAGGAAGACTAGGAACAAAATAATGGGGGAAAGTAAGGGGGAGGATACTGATGGATGGGTCTAATTCCCCTAACCATAGAATGTAAATGTCCAAAGCCCATCATACAGAGTGAAACAGCAAACTCTTTTGGATTCAGGGTTCCAAAAAGGAACAGATTTCAGTCTCCTGTGCCCTTTCTTTTTGCATTTGTGACGTATGCTGAGACTCTGTCCACTTTTGGTAGATTGGGCTTGTCATCTTTCTCCATATGGAGTGTCTGGTTGGTCAAGGCCAATTCCTGATGGAGCTATTGATCATGCGACCATGAATTTGGTCACAGCAGCCTATAACTGAGCAAGAATAGCAAATTATTGTGCAAGGTCTTGTGATAGAGTGGCTGTGGTACAGGTCAATGACAAGGGAAAGCGATTGGGCTGTTCCGATCAAAATCTGGAGAAAGTTAAGAATTATATGAATGAGGTGAACGAAGAGTATACGTTAATCAAGATGCCCAATGAGATAATTGATTGGATAGCCACAATAACCACCAGATTCCTCCCTATGGGCAGTTGTAAATTTCTTAAGCTTGGAAGAAAGGAGGGAGTAGTCTTTGATAAGACAAATACAAATGAGAAAAAAGCGTGAGGCAAGTATTGAGAGATATAAGTAAATCTCGTTTAGGTGAGGGGGATAAGATAATGTGTGTAAAGAGAGCAAAAAACAGACATACAAATTGGATTAAGCAATACAAGCAATCTTGGAATACTGCAGTATGGCAGGAAATATGCATGGCATTAAACACTGCGGATAGTAAAAAGCTCGGTGCTACGTTTAACTGGTGGAAGCAGAAAACGAGGTCAGAATTAATTTGTGGTATAAATGAAAAGAAGTGGTGCACATTTTTAAGAGTGAAGTTTTACAATGAAAAACAAGCGAAAATGATGAAAGCGGAAATCTCACTAAAATCTGAGTGAGATGAGATGGTAAGGATCATAGGTGGCCTGTGTCAGGGTTCCATTAGATGTCTCTTTGTCTGATCATAGATCGGTCTCGCACAGGAACAAACATTCCAGAATCCCCAGTGCAGCGAACAGTTTTCCTTCCAAAGCGGAATTCTCTTTAGCACCTCAGAACCATGGTTCGTCTTTGTCCACGCTCCCTTTCAGAGAACACTATGGGTTGCCTTGGAGAAGCTGGCGCCCTTTGCATTCACATAGGTGCTCAGGCCTACGGCGCCGTGTTATGCGTGCGGTCAGCTGACTGGTATTTAAGTCCCACCCTCGTGCACGGCAGTGCTTCTGAATTTGTAAATTTTCAAAGCTACGCATCTCATTACCTTGTCTTCTGGCTCCTTGAATCCATGGTCTTCCTTGTGACTTTCCGGCCTTGTTCTTGTCATTGCCTTAGTCTTACTTGCTCGTTGCCAGACCCAGAACGGCCACGGACTGCCTTCGCCTCATCCCTCAAGTCTTACCTGCTCATTGCTAGACCCGGAACGGCCACGGACTGCATTCGTCTCATCCCTGCACGTCTTACCTGCTCATTGCTAAATCTGCAATGGCCACGGATTGCATTCAGACTGCATTCGCCTCATCCCTGCACGTCTTACCTGCTCATTGCTAAACCTGGAACGGCCACGGACTGTATTCGCCTCATCCCTCATGTCTTACATGATTATTGTCAACCTCGGAATGTCCACGGACTGCCTTTGTCTCATTCCTCACGTCTTACCTGTTTTGCCAAGACCGAAGTCTCAACCAGCGCTACGTCTTCACTCTCTTACCACTCAAAGACTCTAAGGAACAGAAAGGACTTTCGCGCATCGGCGCAAGGATCAAAGGACATTAGCGCAACGGCGCAAGGATCAATAGACTCCTTAGGCGTCCTTGTGCCAGCGGGAATAGGAAACAGGACATTGTGTTTCCAGGACTACCACTTCATTTCCCAAATTTCATCTGCTGCATCTACCCAGACCACTCATTTGGTAAGCACAAACAGTTTGGTTCTTCCTTTCTCTTACTCTTCTGTACTCCTGGTAATAGTTACCTTTCTTGTTTCAGGATACTCACCAATCTAGCTTGGAACTATTCAGTCCGATTCTGATGTTCTGGCTTGTGAGTATCTTCATCACCTTGTTTTGAGATTACATTGCCTTAGCCATATGTTAATACTTGGTTTATTTTTCTTGCAGCCAGCTGTCTGAGTACCAGGGTGTACCATTATTTTCGGGCAATACTTACCTCAATCTGTCCTTTTGTACTCTTGAAGGGTATATTGTCAGAAAGACTCAATTGCATCACAACGTGTCAAGCCACCACTACTGGATTTAGCCCTTGGGCCCTAACAGCCTGAAGCAGTCCCGCACTCCTGGCCCAGTCGACCCTCCAATGCAGTTCTGAAGGCAAATCCTATATTGTGGTCTGACATTTTGCTCACCCTATTGAATATGATTATTCTTCTGAACCGAGGAGTAGACAGGGTAGGGCCTGATCGGGCAAGGCTCCCCCACAATCTATAAATGCCTACTCAGCAGGGCTGTGTGGACATTTACAGAGGTCAACGTTGCTGCATTGGGCACAACTACTTTAGCTTCAAGCCCCACTTCATAGACAATCCTGGCTACGCCTCTGATTCTGAATGATATCCCTGACTCCTGGTGGATTGCTCATCTCATACCAGCATACAAGAAGGCCAAAAGAGAGGACCCAGAGAATTGCAGACTTTTGTCTATGATAGATGGGCCGAGTAGTATGTTTGCCTCCTGTGTGAGATAAGCAGTTGGGTAGAAAAAAGCATATAATTAGTTGTTGGAAAACAGACTTCAGAAAGGGATTATCTACCTCTTTTAACATACAAAAACTCAACACGCCCATTAAGCAATCAAGAGTCAAGGAGGAGCACCCCTTTATGCCCTGTTTATTGATTTTTCAGCCACACTTGATATGGTCAACAGGTTTAAGTTGTGGCACAAATTAAAATGGAGATGGCCGGTAATTTGCTATATTCGTGCCAATCACCATACCATAGTAATGTGTGCAAAAATATAATTGAATTGCATGAGAGCACTCTCTGGCCCAGTCCCTATCCGTAGGGGAGTCAGACAAGGATGTGCACTGGCCCCCCTACTGTTTAATTTGTTCATGACTGGAATTGCATCGGCATTGGAGAGAATTAATAATGTTACTCTTAGACTGGGCTTAATGAAGGTTGGATCGCTTGGCTACGCCGACGATATTGTTGTTTTGAAAATACTTTTGTAGGCATGAGTCGGAGTGCCCAAACAATAATGGATTATGTGGAAAGTAACAGGCTACAAGTTAACATGGAGAAATCTAAATGTATGCGTTTTGAAACATCAAAGGTGTTTAGGAAACTCATTTTGACTAGCAATGAAGCAATCCCTATACTCTCATAGGGATTAGATGCATAAATAGACAGAAATTAGTGGCATACATTCTATATGCATTACAGTCCTCTTAAGGTGACTTGGAAACCTGGGCTCACGGAGTAGAGGGATTGGCCTGGAGAAAAATATTTGAGCTGACCAATGCCATTCTTGAAGAGGCTATTAGATTAGATCTTGGCTTAATATCGTGAGCTACCCTGATCAAAATCAAGAGAGGTGACTACTACATAAAAGTGATGTGTGCAGAAAAGGGGACTCTGATGTGTGTACTGAAAAATGCAATTAAGTACAAGACCTGTAGTGCATTGTTGGAATATAAAGAAATGAATGAAGATTTGTATCCATACAATTGCTTGGTCTCCAGATTGGGAAAATAGTTCAAGTGATTTGCACAGAAAGTTCAAAGCATGCGCTGAAAAGTAGGATTGGGCCTGTAGCCATGATTATGTCTCCAAAAGGAAATCCAAAAGGAAATCTTTAACTGTATTCGCCAAAATGTTCTTTCCGTATTAGCAACCTCAAAGATACATATATATATACATGGAATGTCATTTCACCAAAATGCCATGGGTAGCGGACGTGACATCACATGACCTTTGACCTCCCCAACGACATTGGAGGAAGTGATGTCAGTTGGCCCTGCCCTGAGTGACATCACAGGAAGTGGTGGCATACAACCTTTCACCACTTGACATCACAAGAAGTGGCAGGAAGTGGCATCATCTGCTTTCATACACAACTCAAATGACACTTTGCACAACACTTCTGCCATTATAACGCAGCTAGACTACCTCTTGACACCCACCCACCCACATGCCAACTAGACCTGGGGGACTAGTGCGGACTAGGCCACCCCTTCATATCCTCGTATTGGCTGTATTGCACCCACGCATCCTTTGGGGGACCAAAGTACATTGGACTTCGGTCCCCCAAAGGGCATTCAAACGACAGCGTGTTGTGACTATACCATTGGTGAAAGGGGCTATACAAATGATGCCTTACATTACATTACATTACATAGCATCGCTCCTCAGTATACTAAGAAAACTATGGTTGCAATATCACTGTAATGTGACATAAATTTCATACAAGAATGGATCATCATATGTAGCGCTACTATCAGCGTGTCAAGGCCCATGTTACCACAGGAAGTTTATGAAAAATATTTGAGCTGACCAATGCCATTCTTGAAGAGGCTATTAGATTAGATCTTGGCTTAATATCGTGAGCTACCCTGATCAAAATCAAGAGAGGTGACTACTACATAAAAGTGATGTGTGCAGAAAAGGGGACTCTGATGTGTGTACTGAAAAATGCAATTAAGTACAAGACCTGTAGTGCATTATTGGAATATAAAGAAATGAATGAAGATTTGTATCCATACAATTGCTTGGTCTCCAGATTGGGAAAATAGTTCAAGTGATTTGCACAGAAAGTTCAAAGCATGCGCTGAAAAGTAGGATTGGGCCTGTAGCCATGATTATGTCTCCAAAAGGAAATCCAAAAGGAAATCTTTAACTGTATTCGCCAAAATGTTCTTTCCGTATTAGCAACCTCAAAGATACATATATATATACATGGAATGTCATTTCACCAAAATGCCATGGGTAGCGGACGTGACATCACATGACCTTTGACCTCCCCAACGACATTGGAGGAAGTGATGTCAGTTGGCCCTGCCCTGAGTGACATCACAGGAAGTGGTGGCATACAACCTTTCACCACTTGACATCACAAGAAGTGGCAGGAAGTGGCATCATCTGCTTTCATACACAACTCAAATGACACTTTGCACAACACTTCTGCCATTATAACGCAGCTAAACTACCTCTTGACACCCACCCACCCACATGCCAACTAGACCTGGGGGACTAGTGCGGACTAGGCCACCCCTTCATATCCTCGTATTGGCTGTATTGCACCCACGCATCCTATCACCTCCTCAAATTTCACATACATTGGACTTCGGTCCCCCAAAGGGCATTCAAACGACAGCGTGTTGTGACTATACCATTGGTGAAAGGGGCTATACAAATGATGCCTTACATTACATTACATTACATAGCATCGCTCCTCAGTATACTAAGAAAACTATGGTTGCAATATCACTGTAATGTGACATAAATTTCATACAAGAATGGATCATCATATGTAGCGCTACTATCAGCGTGTCAAGGCCCATGTTACCACAGGAAGTTTATGAACCCAAATCCCCTCTTTATCTGGATCCACCCTGTTATTTCAACACGACTACAGAGCAAAATCACATTCTGGGGGGACAATGGCAGAGAGGCAGGTATAGGGATAGGGGAAAGCCTGGATAGAAGGGCAGAGGGAGAGTATGTCACTACAGAACATGTGTTCATGTGGTGTATGGCATACAGTCTTCAATGATTTTGGAATTTACCTTCAGCATTTCTTTCGGATTCGACTCAGGGTTACCTCGCAGTAGGATTGGTTGTGATGTGATCTACTGTTTGTGGTTGTTTCATGGACTTCATTATTCCTGCAAAAAAACAGCCAGATGTCTCCAATATTCATCTCCTTCTGCTACGCTTAAAATGGGTGTGATCAGTGTCTTGGTAAATACTGATAAATGATCACAGTCCTGTATCTCTTCTAAGTGCTTGCATAACTCAAGAGGAACAAAACATTTCAAAATCTTATTTCTGTATATTACTAGTGTAGAGCTCTCACAGTTTCAAACAAGTGTAATACTTTACCATACAAGGGCTGCAGAAGTTTAGTATGTTACAAAACCTAATTACCAACACTGAAAACCTGTATTTCGCTTATGGAGGGCTTCTGCATTGCGATTCTAGTGCTGCATCCTCAAGCAAACTCTGAAAAAGAGAGTACTTGCTGGACTTAGCCTGCCAACCTGTGCCCAGCATACATTTGAAGGATGGGTAGGTATATACTCACATTCTGAAAACTGAGATCAAATGCAGTAAACTTTGCTTGCTTGCAGGTTATAAATATAAAAATACAAACAAACATGGTATCCCAGTTGAGGTAACAACAGACAAGGGCTTAGAGTAGAAAACACAAAAGCAACAGTGAATCCGACATGTATGCATCATACCATGATGGCCCGATGCAAATAGTGATGGAATACAGTGTATTTGTACGCTCAAAAACTCTAATCACAATACCCACTAAAGGATATGATAATCCATCATAGGAAATCCTCAGTTTCCTATTTTAGTTCCACACCTCATATTACAACTAGACACTAATATACAGCACTGATCATGGCAGAGAACATTATCAAGGTCTGCGGAGCAGACGCTCAAAAGAGATATCAGGTGTCCCCCCCATTGGGGAGATGCAACAACTGGAGAGCAAGGAGCTTGACACAGCATGGCACAAATGTAACTTCAAGTGAGATGTAAAGTAACCTTGCAGCTATCATTTATCGCAGCAGGTAGACTGGCAGGGGTAAAGATTTCGGAGCTGCAAGCTACTAGCCTGGCAGAAAAACTCCCTCACCCCCTCTGATATCCACATGCACAAAAAAAACATTTCTTATTCGCTGAAAGTGAATTATCACTCGCCATTGGCTGGTCACGGGTGACTATTTTGAGGCTTGGCCTGGGCAGTCAAAATTAGCTCCCGGGGTTGATTCTACTCACTTTACACGGTCCCACACGGAACTGGTTTAGGGCAGGTTACAGCCATGCATTTTACAAGCAACAACAGAATAAGGCCCAAATGGTATGTGAAAGAACCTATTGTATAAACAGGGGACACCATGGTGGGCATATTAGCCATCCTTACAGTTGGATGAAAGCATGGCGTAATGGTAGCAGCAAGCAGTCTGGATAGAACTAGCATCACTCAAATTGCCATATATTGCCATATACTTCAGAAGACTGGTAAGGAGAGCATAGCCAGAGGAAACCGCTGAGGCACCCACACATAGTAGCCAGTCTGCAGCGGAGGACCAAGACTTCAGGTCCAATGAATAGTATGACCTTCATCTCAGTCGTGAACCTAGTGCAGAAGAACCAGGAAGAGCCCGCAATGCACACAGAAACCTAATTACTGTCTTGAGAGGATAGCTCAGGGGCAACGTGCTCGCCTTGGAAGCAAGATGACACGGAGAACCACAGGTTTGATCCCGGGTCTGCGCTTAGAAACCTCTGGGTATTAAGCGCGTTATAAATAACTGATCATATCATATCAAGGCAGACACCATCACACAGACTTTGTTATGCCAGCTCAGAAATAGAGTTGGCTTTGCTGAATATCGTTTATGAGGGATATTCTGTACACATAACTGTGTCCCACATGCCTCCCGTGGCATCACTAGGACACTGACATGTACACAACCCCGCCACTGCTTGAAAAATCTCGAGCCTGTGTCTCACTCAAGGGAGTGAATCACCGCTAGGCAGGCAGCAGCAAGCACACAGGACTTTTAAGAGCCTATATGTTCCCTCACCCTTTGAATGCATGTTTCCTATCGCATGCCAAAACAAAATAAGAAGGATTTTTGTTCCATGAAACAGGACTGCAAGGCGCAGTACCTGCGTTTTAAGAAGCTTGTGATCAGTTAAGATAATACAGCAGTTTGTTTACAGTAAGTCTACGTTACTGTCAGATGCTACGCCCCGTTAAAAAAACACACGTACAATCTGCCCGTATTTCTCAAATGATAATAAATAGCCATTCCATTTAGGTGAAAACCTCATGTCACAAAAGCACTTTTTCATTTTTGTTATAAAATGCGAAGGCTGTCACTCCAACAAACACGGTAATGTAAATGTATTTCAAAGTAAACACTCCCGCTTTTCAGCGCTAGAATAATGCACAGTCACCACAATTCTATTCAGTTGTCCTGGTCAGAGACGCAGACAGGCTAGGGCCTCAGCGGGCAAGGCCCACCCAATACCTGTGAATGCCCACGCAGCAGCAGCCCTGTGTAAGCATATACCGAGGTTAATGTCACTACGGTGGGCCCACCTACATTAGCTTGAAGACCCACTTGTTAGACAATCCTGGCTACGTCTCTGGTCCTGGTTGGACTAGTCCACCAGGGATGGAGAGAATTGAAATAGCAATGGGAAGAGGAGAAAAACAATTGAATGTATGAGGGGAAAAAATGACGATTTGCCACAGCAGTAGGCTAGGGACAGCCGACTGTACCCACCTAATCACAACCGGTTCCTGAGCCACTGGGATGTAAAGGAAAACACACAGTACGGGATGAAATTGCAAAACCACCTTTCAATTGGTTTTGGAGTTTTGTCCTGAACGGTCTTTTTTCCTTTTTTCCTTTTTTCTGCTGCCGGGCGCAGAATTTAAGAATTTCAGAATGAAGGAAAGCCGGATCCCTGCCCTGCTTCCTCCTGCTGCCAGTGTCTGCCACAGAATAGGAAGGCTGGACAGGGCTGTCTGGCACATGCAGCAGGGCAGGCAGGACCGCTCAACTATGATGCAGGCACAATCATGATCGGGCCAAGGACTGGCGTCATGGTTGGGCCCGCATGCATGCCAGTGAAGCCAGCACAGATCCGGCCAACAAAGTTGTGACTCATGACTCGTGACACTACACCAGAGTGGACTGGATCTCACCCTCCAGTCCATCCAGCTCGGCAGCTCCTATATTATAATTCTACTCAGCCCGGGTACGAGGAAGAGTCTTCCTACTCACCTTAAGCACTATGTTTGATGACTCACTAGGTTCAGGGGCAGACACGGCATGCAACACGTGTAGAAAGGAATTTGCAATCCAGCATACGGCTCCTGGAGCTAGGAGGAGGCAGACACGGAGTCGGACAAGGTCAGATCATGGTTGCTAAGCAACCAGACACAATGTAGACAGAGTGGCGCCAGCGCCATGCCCACCGCCGAGGCAGGCTTGCGCTTTTTTTAAATAGTCTGTTGTTTTCAACAGGGTCTGCTGTTGAAAACAGCAAACTATTTTTAAAAAGCTCAAGCTCCATGGGTCGCAAAGGCCGTGCCAGCTGTCGCAGGAGAGCTGTGTTTTTACTTATTATGGTTTTGAATCTTTTTCTACATCATAGAACCCTGTCATCAAAAGGAAACTACCAACCAACCTAGTGCCATTGTGACACAGGTTCAATACCCACACAGTCTAAACCAAGAAACGAGATGGAAAGGCACCATCTCACAAGAACCCAGTCATAGGCAGCTGAGTCACACTCACGAATGCAAAGATCTAGCGCGGGCAGTGATCCTCACATTTCCTGTGCCTAATCTTCCTCAGCTCCATCTCCATCTGTGCCCTACTATGCCTGGACAACTCACAAACCTAGATCTTGAGCAAGGGAGCACTATTCAAGTGGGGATGAATTTAAGGTTGAGACAGTGACTCGGATGTCAGCGAAGAGAGAAGTGGTTACTTATGGTAAGCTGGCAGAATTCAGATGTGGTTTGACATTGGTATGACCTGAGCAGGTGTTCTTGTTGAGAAAGGTGCCCACCTTTTTGAAAGATAATGGGAGCTTGTCTTATGCTGATTGGTATTTGTTCCGGATGCTTGTGATGTTTTTGTATTTCCTTTCTGGTGATGTTGCCATTCAATGTGATCTGTTTGCCTCTGGAGATGCAGATGTTGTCAGCCATTTTGATAATATTTTGCTGGAGTTTGGCTTGTAGGTGCTGAACGATGTTATAAAGTTGACGCAGGCATGCAGAAAAAGCTAATGTAGGTTGGTCAGTGTGGGGACTATGTGCTGAATTTTCTAAGTACTTTAAATCTGTTGACAGTGTGTATGGCCCTTTTGGAGGGATCAGTGTGTGTTGTGGTAATCCGGTTAAGGGTGTTTTGTCCCCATCAAGAAAGAAGAGAGACGGTTCGTTGACCATGTTTCTTGAAAGAAAAAAAACATACATTTTTGCAAGATTGTAAGCTGGGGCCAGGCAGGTTTAGCATTCATGGTAACATCACTGCTATCGATGAGTAATCAGAGTGACCATGGTTTGCTAGATGGGAAGTGAAGCCATCCAGACGTATTTAGTTGTGTGCATTACTGCACCATTGCAGTTTAAATTCATGACTTGTGATTAGATCCACACCATGTCTATTTTGATGAATCCTCACGTATGAACAACTCTTCTCCTGCACTGGATGACATTAGTCCACCTGGTTTTGCAATGATGATTACCCCTACAACAAGTGAGGTGGTAACCTGGAAATCCTGTAAAAAAGGTGTAGTTAAACTCACTGAGAAATATGGTACAATACAACTGCCTATTGACTTTTTTATTTAATTCTTTCTGGTAGATAATATTATCATTATTGAGGGGTAAGATTTGCAAGGGTGGAGTGGAAACTGTAGATTCTGACTTCACTTTACCACGAGAGTGAAATTCCAATAATTCTGCTACAATTTCCACCAGTGGGGAATCCAAGATAGCCAAGATTGTCTAGCCAACTCTGTAAAAGTAATTGTGCCAACGTTACTGGCTAGAACAGTAGCCATTGTGTACAATCAGGTAACACAGAATGTTCCAGACCTGTGATTGGTCCAAAGCTCTTCATGCGGTCATAGGACAAGAGGGCTACAGGAAGTAACTGGACCCTCAATCTAAGGTTAAAATGGTCTTTATTTAACCACCCAAGGGTACGAGCAAGTATTTGAGACAACAAATTAAGATATATATACTGATTAATATGTAAATATTTGGGTTGCTCATTGGTGAGCAACCCGATCTCATGCATCGATATGGATGCAGTATACACTCCCACCCCACAACTTTGAGCAAGAAACAGGCAGTTTGCACAGAACTCAAATGTATTTAAATAGAGGGATTAAAGGTGATGCCCATATTTTATGCAGGGGAAGTCACCACAAAGTTACATAATAACAGGCAGCTTGTCTACAGAAAACAAAATTAACCTCCCTGTATGAATCCCGCTATTTCTCACCTACATTAATTACCATGATACATTCTGTGTATATCCTAAATTCTAAATAACACTAGACATTCTAGTTATGCCTCAACCATTTGTCTGTCAGCATTTCAAAATCCTCGACTTCACAAAAATGTCTCCAATTTACACTTAAAGTCACATTTACAAATAAACCAAAGAATTTTGCTTTCCCCATTAGCACCAGCAATTTATAGAATCAGAAAACTCTTGCATTTCACACATTTCACATGTAAATTCAGTGCTGTGGGCTGCTAATGTATGTGCAGTTTAAAATAGGTTTACAAAAACCTGCATTAGCATTCCACAGGTGTTACCTTGGATAAGCAATATTTTAAATTTACAATGCAGAGATTATTTTGGCTAACCCACCCAACCTGGTGCAACTTGGGTCCTTCCTCTCATCTATCTCACTCTATACCTGTTTTGTTCCCCAGGAGTATAACCTTTCTCAATGGGTGTTAAACCAATACCTGGCACCTCTCGTCTACCACATTGCTGCTCTCTGCTCCAACTTTCCGTTCTATGCAGGTGACACTCAGCTCACTTTCAGGCTCCACTCAGCCGCCTCCTCTCCCTCTCTCATCCCAGATTGTCTCTCTGCAATCCAGGAGTGGTGTGCTGCTAATGATCTCTGCCTTAATGCCAGTAAGATGGATATCCTCCTCATTGGCACACCTGAACCTTCCTTTCCTGTCACTCTCTGGCTACCAACTCTGGGCCCTCTTCCTGCTCCCACCTGTGAAGCTAAGAACCTCAGGGTCATCTTCGACTCCACACTCTCCTTCTCTCCTCACATCTCTGACGTATCTAAGAAGTCAAACTTCCAGCTGCACCTCCTCAGAGGTATTCTTCCTTTCCTCACCTTCCCCAAGAAGCTCACTGTCTCCAGAGCTCTGGTTCTCTCTAGGCTGGACTACTTCAACAGTCTCTTTCTAAATCTGCCTGCCTCTACTCTCCGTCCTCTACAACTCATCCAGAACAGGACTGCAAGACTTGTCCTTGGCCTCAAGCTCAGGGATTGTATCTATCCAGTCCTGAAATCTCTCCATTGACTCCCAGTGGCAGCAAGGATCCAGTTCAAGACCCTCTGCATTGTCCACAAGTCCTTATGGGGCCTGGGACCACAATAACTCCAACTCTCTCTTCAGAAATATTCTTGAACTCGAGCTCTTCGCTCCTCCACCTCCAACTCCTTGAGGGTCAGTCGCTTCTCCCAGCAACGAGTTGGGGGCAGACCTCTTTCTTTGGCTGGTGCCTACATCTAGACCAGCCTCCCTGCCTCTCTGAAACTTGATTAGAACCATCTCCAGTTCCGGAAGCACCTCAAGACCTTTCTCTTTGCTTCTGCCTTCTCTTCCTTTCCCCTGCTGATCTCTTGTCTGATACTGCACTGGTCACCTGGTACCCTCTGAATTCGGGCCAGGTCCCTGCCTGCCCAGTTGCACTCCTGAACTGCCACCTGGCCTCCTCTGCACTTGTGGTCTGCATTTGCAACCGTACAGTCCCCTTACCTGCACTTATTGACAGCTATTGTCTGCACTCTTAACACCCGCAACCTGTTGGCTGCACTGCTTGTTTTGTGATCCTGTGTTTGGCATTTGCCCTTCTACCCACCCGGCACTTCTCCCGTCCCCTCTTCCCTGCACTTGCGTGATCTCAATGTCACTAGACCTAGTAAGATCGCTGTTTTTGTCCTCCCTCTGTTTCCTCTCCCTTGCCTTGTCGCACCTTGAAACACTTGATAGGCACGTTATGAATGCCATATCATATCATATCATATCATATTATAATCATAATCATAATCTGAAAATCTGAAATGGTTTTCAGATTGTATTTAACCAATATAAATACCCCTTGTCTTTGGAAATCACATATTAATCTCACTGTGCAATTTTAGAATGAGTGTTGCTTGAGTTTTAAATTCACATGTTTTTATGGGCATAGAAATGACTTCTTTAAACTTGCTCTCAACTTCCATTCCTTATTAAATGGCCATGGACTTCACAGAATGAACAAACACATCTTTGCTAGGCTCTGCTGTGGACGTCAACATGTCACAGCCCAATATTAACTATTTCTGTGAAAACCCTTTGTGTGCAATTTAATGAGATTGTGATTTTTAAAGAGTGAAGCCCTAAACGCAAAGAAGAAACGCAAAGAAGTGCTACCTATGTCACTGTGCACACAACTCAGAAAGTTATTTTCAGTTGGATTGAATTGACATCTCACTTAATTTTACACGCAGTGAGATTGCACTGGTTATTTTCCATTTAAATCAACGTATATTTCCTTCCAAACCGCCACATTTGAGTGATTTGGAAAGAAAATATTTCAAGCATATATCAATCCTTTTGGGGAAATCTTACACTAACTTTTGATTAATCTTTAGAGGCATTGAGCCTCGCAAAACCATTATGCGTTTCCAGTGGAGTCTCAGTCATCATCAGGTTCCCTTCTGTAGGTTCCCTTGTGGACATGAATCATCCTCTGGAATAGGAACCTTCCCTTCTGCAGTCCTTAAATTGTGCTCTTAACATTTACTTCATTCAATTGGAACTGGTGGTGTTCTTTTCGTCCACTCTTCTCAGGATCAGAATGATCTCCTCTGTGTTCACACTATTTTTAAGGTCTCCAGAATTCCCACTTTTGTCATAATTATGTCACATTATGTGACTCCTATTATGTGTACCCCCCGCAATGTTCAGCGGATGATTATCATTTCCGTACTCATGAAAACAAAATGTTGGGTGCAAACGCTTCTCCTAAATACTGTGCATGCTAAACAGTTTTTCAAATATATTTCAGTGTAGCAAAGTGTAAATTTACTAAAATCGAGATTATTGGAATCTGCAGTTGCAGGTACACACTGGAGATGTGGCATCACTATTTTGCATAATGCTTCATAAAGTTATGAATGTTTCCCATTTTATTAATCATTAACATAGTAGACAATGTGAATGGTGACAAAACGAAGAGGGGACTCTTAGCTTCACAGCACACACTTTGGTTTTTCTCTAAATCATATAACTGCAGAATAATGAGCATTTGAATCATGCCCTACATTTCAACTGCGTGCTATGGTCCTGTGTCTTTGCACAAGGCATAAATAAACAAAACTATCTAATGGTTGCAGAGAGCGATTGATTCAAAATAGGATAACAGGTCCATTTGTCCTCACTGATTTAGGCCAACGCACATGCTGGGGTCTATTATGAAGGATTTTTCAACCTGTCATTTTAAGTGCAATGACATTGTTTGAAGCTGGTTTAAAAATCTGACCAGATGCTAATCTCTGCATAGAGTACACATGTTATGTCCCTGGTATGTTAGAGTATTTTTCTAACATTCAACCATGTAAGACTCCCAAAGGTGGGAGGGCTATTTTGCTCCAGGTTGAAGGCTGAATCAAACACCAATTTTATTCAAAACAGCACAACATAAACACTACTTTTTTATACAATATACTGTAGGATATTGTTTAAATCCACTAAATGATTGTAAGAGTGGCACAATAACTGGGCATTTGTGGCGAAATAAACCATTTGAATAAAATATTCTGTATGAAAGATGATTCCTTTCCTTCATTTGATTTACAGTTGGAAATACCTGGGCATGCCATTTATATAACACCTGGCAACATCCTACCATTGACATTTTATCATTTTAAAAGTTCTGTAAAATAGTCTGTCTTCTCTGTTTAACAGTATTATATTTTTTACAGATTTGAGCCCATTCATACTTTTAGAAATTAAGTTCCATTTCAAACTGGTGTATTATGCATCGCTTGTTTTCCTTGGCATTTGTAAAAACTTGGACTTTGTTAGGATTGTACTCAAAGGCCCATAGTGTTGAGTGTTATCTCTCTGGTCCACAGGAGCAACCTTGTTGTGGTAGCAAGTAAGAGGCAGAAAGCATAGCTAAAGTTATGCATGCTTCTGTTGCTCTCTTCCTTGAAACAGTCTTTAGTGTTCTTTGATTCTCCCAGCACTACGCCATCTGCCTCACATTTAAAAGGAGCAGCGCAGCTCACAGTATTTTGGCGTCAAGTAGCGAAATAGGCGTGCGTTCCATTTATTTTGACAACAATCCATTTGTATACCTCTGGATCAACATCAGTACAGTCATGGGTAAAACCATTCCCTTGCCCCTCCTCTGGCTTTCTGATCTTCTCTGCATAGGCTTTAGTGATTCTGATTTAAGGGGTCCCCAAACCCTTCTCTGTTCCTTTTGTTTCCTTTCCACTCCTGAACTCATTGCCCATGTAGGGCAAATAGGTATCCCTGGGTCTCTTCTAATATTTATTGATGACACAAACAGAATTTCTCCACTAGGCTTACAGTTTGCTAGCAGAGGGAAATCTCCCCTCTTGAGATTAAGATGCCCTACTCGGCTGCAACTCCTAGAGAACTGGTCTATACTACCATTTACCTTCTCTGCAGTTGCTCTAAACCTGACACTCATCAACGCCACACCACATGCTAGTTCCTCCTTCGACTGTGGGTGCAATCCTCTCAGATCAAGGTCTTTCCTCTGCCTTGGGCTAGATGTGCGCACTTGGAAATTCCTGCCTGCCTAACTTTGTTTTCTTCCTGGTGTTCTCCATTCTCCTAAATCACTCAAACCACCTCCTTCTCAAATTCTCCAATCTCTTCTTCAATCTCTTTTACCACCTCCTCTGGATCTTCTACCGTTTCCTCCTCAGACTTTATTACCACCTCTGTCTGACGTTCTGTTCTCTAACCTCCTCTTCAGTCTCTCACCACCTCCTCCTGATGTATTCCCAGCTTCTCCTTAATCTCTCTAACGTCTCCTTCTCTCCCTGTCATCTCCAACATCTTCCTCTCCAAGCTCCTCTTTTCACCTTCCTCCAAATTAATTAACTCTCTCTAAACACTTGCCACAATGTCCTCAATAACTCACACTGCCTATCTTAGATTGTAGGCTTACATGACCTGGTCGTCCCTTCACCTCGGTTGTTCTACCTGTGATGGTCTTCATCTGTGTTGGTAAATTGGTGGGGCTTGGGTTTGGCTCTGCTTCATTAACTCATTTGGACTCCTAAGCAGACTTTGTTCACAAGCTGCATGGCAGGTTTCCGGCAGTTTTGGGGATCAGCACCAGCTAGCGACTCAAGACACGCAGGGCCTACTGGGGCACCCTGATGACTGACTGCGCTCCCATGTGGGATAATGTTTTCTCCTGACTTGTATGCTATCTAACTCTTAAGAGACAGTGGGGGTCATTACTACCTTGGAGGTAACCGTGTGCAATTTGCGGCATTGGTTACCCCCTTACCGGGTACTGGGTTCCTTGAATGAGAAATTACCAGGCCATTGCAACCTTGGAGGACCCGGTAATTCCTCATTCAAGGAACCTGGACACGGTACATCCTCATTCCCATTCGAGCCCCCATAGGGCTCAATGGGAATGGGGAGGGAGCTAACAACGGGCCCGTTAATAACGGGCCCGTTGTTAGCTCCCTGGTCTGCTAGCAGGTCCCACAAAGGGCACCTGGTTTTACCAGGTGCCCTTCGCGGGTCCTGCGAGCAGACTCGTAATGGGGCGGTAAGGGCTTGACGGCTTCCGCACCATTACCGGCACCGTTAACCCCTTACCGCCAAGGTTGTAATGACCCCCATTGTATGATTTACAGTAGTCAGTGAAACATAGGGGATTTCTGTTAAATAATGGGCAGAACTGTGGATCATGGATGTGTTGAACATTTTTGTTCTGGTCTGGTGTTTCCCTGATGTTTCTTTATGAGCTCTTGTCCCCTGTGCTGTTACTGTGACTGCCCCATACGTAATGATGGGGTCTAAATGGGGGTGATGATGGGATCCACTGTATATCATCTCATAGTACATCATCTGACAGATTGGGGAAGCCCCTGGCCCCTTTGTTCACCCAATTGGAAGTCCCCAGAGTGAGGCAGGGATTTTTGTAACTACGTCCATATTGGCCAGAACTCTATCCAAATACTACCTCCTGAGGAGGATGGCTGAGTGGAAGATTTTGCACCTTATCTTTCATTCCAAACTGTGGTACCAAAAACTAAACGTTGTACCCTCTTTAATTATGGCCCTGACACTTGTGTAAAAGCCCCCTTCTTTCAAAGAAGCTTTTGTAAACATATTAATTGATGTAATTTCACATACCTCTCTGCTGCAGTGGAGGGTGCTAGAACATGTTCTATGATGCAGAATACTGAATCCCTTTTAGGAGATAGTGGAAAGTATATAGAACTGCAATGTTGCAAGTCAACAAGAATTATCAGCCCTCTCGAATAACAAACTAATCAAACGTGACAAAAGAGATTGTCTCTATAATGGATACATTGAGTAATGCACACTCAGCAGCTCCAGCCATATCACCATCATATACAATGGTAGCCAACATCTCTAATTGTTTTATGTCCTGAGGTCATATTAAGTCTTATCACTTCTCCATGTTGTGCCAGATCTATAGATGATCGTATTCCTGCAAAGGAAGCTAAAGACCTTTTCCCACTTTCCTGCGAAGAAATCTGCCACATGTTTAATGATTTATTTTCACCCGGGAAAGGGCCATTAGCAAATTAGGTGGCTGGAACAGCGGACAAGAATATACATTCTCTGTCCATGGGTCCCGGCCACCCGAGACACTTCCCCTTCCCCTGTTAGCCTTCCCAACATCTCAATCTCTGCAAACCAAACAAAACCTCTCCCCATACCCCTTCCACACTTACCTGCAGGACAAAAGTTTTGAGCTCCGGTCCAACACACCTCCCGCTCCTGCTGTCACCATGGAAATGGAAAAGGGACTTAGCCTTTTTTTTCTCCTCTGAAGATTGGCTGCGCAAACAGCCCGAATCTCCCGATGGGAAAACAGAAAGCCATTCCCACCCCGGTGTGAATGACTTTCATGCCCTGATGGTGGGAGGACATGGCCGGTAAAGACCGACAGCCGTTGCTGCCATGTCCGCCTCCCCACCTGGGCGTGAAAGCCATATTCACCTCCAGAAAAGTGGCAGAACTGTGGAAAAAAGTGTTTTTCAAGCTTGAATGATCTGAGAGGTCACAACTGCATGGTCACATAACTACCATTGCTGACCAAACAGTTGGGCCATATGATAGCCAAACAACTTTGTAGCTTTGCCAAAAAACATAACATCTTTTTTTCAACTGAAACTCTTGTAAAGCCTTTCACTAGACATCAGGATGCATCACTGAAGCACAGACCTGCTGCAGTCTCTAGGTTAGTTCCAGGCAAGGCTTTATTTCACATATGTACATTATGTACATTACTCCAGTTTCTCTTGTATATATGTACAGTCATGTATAGACTCTGACAGGAACATGGATGGGTATAAACATAACTAACAAAGGAGTGGACTCACCGGCCATCCAGCCATCCCCAGCTCAGGCTCCCAACTGACCCACTCAGAACATTCACACGCAGAGCCACCCGACATTCTCCTGAGCTGCATTCATGCACCAACATTCTTACAGCAGTCACCCGGGCCAGTGGCAAGACAAGACTACCCTATAACAGAAACTGAGCTTGTTTATTGGATGCCTTCCCCAATAAAAATAAAGTGTCCACAGCAGCATAGTGTCCATGATATGCCTTACTCACTTGGCCCCAGGACGTCTTATCATGAACATCTTACCGTCCTCGAGGGGAAACGCAGCTTCCCATGCAGCGCTCTGTTTCCATGCCGCGTAATAAAGAAAAACAAACGTGCTCGATCCACCCACACACAAGAAAACACGGTTACCCTATGCTAAAATTCAACGTGACATGAGTTTACTTCCTGTTCACGTCATCCCGCTGATCACACTGCACAGGTCCTTTATTTGACTGCTCTTCACTTGCTGTTCCATAAGGCCAACACTGCCACGTTCAGTGCTCCGCCAACATTAGGAACGTTCTACACTGCGTCATCATTCTCTCCATATCAGCTGTCAAGATCAGATCTAGCTGGGCCACCGAAACTAACGGCCTCCTCATGCAGCATTGTTTAAACAGCCAAGTTCCACGCCATGTAGCAGTCCATTAAATCCAACGCTTGCAACACATATCCTCCAGCCAATGTGCATATACGCCCAAACAGCCCAAATGCATACATGCCAACATTCTGAGGCACCTAGGAGGGAGATTTCACCAGACAATTCGGGAGAAATTAATTTCCCCATAGGCATGCATTGGGGCTGGAATTATTTTAGGCGGGGGAACGTGAAAAATAGCACTATTTTGCGATATTTTTCAGTTCAAAATCGGCCTAAATCGGGAGGGTTGGCATGTCTGCAAATGTGTCACAAATTAGCAATCCTCACCACAATTAGTCATATTTATCTTTACTGCACTTATTATCCAAAAACGCACTAGGCATTCAATTGTTTTTTCTTTATCACCAATACACTTCTGCTTTTATTTGATAGCGAACATATTTAACATGTATTTTTCTTCTTCGCACTGTGAAAAGCACTATTGGTCACAGAAACACCCCTGATGTAACATTTCTGCCGTGAAAAAATCACCACCAGCATACCATATGCTTTGCTGAAAGCAATAGTCCGGAAAAAAAAATATGTTCCTCACCATGGGAACCTCATAAAAGCATGCCATTATTTACTTACCAATGAAAATGTACACTGCAAACAGTGCTCATTCTCGTTTTTTGTTGTTCCTTTTTCTTCACCCATTCCACAGGGACCTCTGGGGAATATCTGGTTGCTGGGGACTTCCCTCCGAGAGTCCAATGTCATTGTTTTTTCTTTTTTTGTCTAAAACCGGCAGCATGAGACTCAGAACTGAATGGGGAAAGATTTCCTTTAATATGCCTCCTTTTGTGCACATCTCCATGGGGAACTCTGGGGAAATTATTGGTTGCTGGGGACCTGCCTCCCAGAGTCCAGTGGCACATACTAAATCTTTAACCCTCAAGCTGGGCAGGATGGTTATATTTAAGTCCTTGGGAGAACGGTGGGTCACTCTTAGGCTGCTTCCCCCCCACACACAGCTCCCCTTACTGTACTTTACAGTTGCTGCAGCTCCTCTATACGCACGCTGACCAGTCCTTTTCTCCATGTCCTTTTATTATTTCAAGTTTATCCTCGTCGCTGTTAGGCAGAAACCTGTGCAGTTCCCTTAGGGACCACTGAAAAAGGCTTAAGACTACAGGTGTTGGCAGTAAACCCAATTGGTAGCAGTCTGTACCACCCAGATTTACCTGGTAGCTGTGGCTGAGCAGCCGGACTTCTCTCAAGAAGAGTTAGACAGTATATAGAGTATACAAGATAGGTACCAAAATACAGTAGCACAAGCAAACACTGCCCAGAGCTTTTGGTATCAAAGTATATAATTATTTATTTAAAGACACACTTAGAAACACTCCAACACTATTATTGTAAGCAAGTTCAAAACACAGTCACTATTAATATATATATATTTTTTTATTATTGTTTTAATCAAACGTAGATTTTTACAATATTTTCCTGTTTCATTATGTCTCTTAATTGTCTCTCGGACATCAATTCAAGTCGGCTGTGGTTTGTTTACTGTGTTTGTAATATATATACATCCCTTATTCCTTATTAGACAAGTCTTAGTTAACACCACTTATTTTCAGACAGAGGTGAGCGCTTAACTAAAGATGGCACTCCAATAAGTTATCAAAAAAGGGAGGGAAAAGGCAGACATTAGAAAAGCACACAACACAATACTTTAGAAGCACCCAGCAAGGCAGGAAAGTCAAAGTCTTCTTGTGAGCAAAATGTTCACAGGCCAGGCTCCCTCTTAGAGAGAGTAGAATACCAATGCGCCCAAGATCACACAGTTTAAAAGGCTTGAAAAGTCTTGCAGAGAGTTCAAAAAGGAATCCTCCAGCGGGGGCAGTTATTCCTGGCAGCGGGTGCAACTCGCGGCGTCGTCCAGAGGAAGAGAAGATCTCGACGTGGAGGAGAGCTGAAGGTCATTGCACTGCCAGGGAAGAAACCAGCCGCGGAGTTCTCCGGTTAAAAGGTACTACCCTTTTATTCGCGGTAGTGGTAAAACGTGGTATCACAGTTGCCGGGGTGCTTGGCACAGGCAAGGCGGCCACGAGGTGATCTGAGAAGGCGAAAAGGCGGGCAAACTGGTTATCCCCACCAGTAAAAGGAAGAAGACTCTTCGGGATGAAGATCTCCTCTGTCG
Source organism: Ambystoma mexicanum (assembly GCF_040938575.1). Taxonomy (NCBI): domain Eukaryota; kingdom Metazoa; phylum Chordata; class Amphibia; order Caudata; family Ambystomatidae; genus Ambystoma; species Ambystoma mexicanum. Next base: position 800,801,188 of record NC_090932.1, read on the forward strand.
TTGGAAGAAGTGGTGAGGCGGTTCAGCAGGGCTCCACCGGTGGTGTCGTTGCAGGTCGGCTCAGTTTATCCCTCTTCGGATTCTTGGTCATGTGGCGACATCTGAAGTTCCAGTCCCCAAAGCCCTGCTTTTATGCAGAAAACCCCCATTTATCAGTCCTAGCTGTCACTCAAACATGCTAAGTGGTGAGCTGGGCGGCTCACCACTGGGCCAATCACACAAGAGTGTGCTTTAGTTGCCGAGGCAACTCAGTCCAGGGTGCTTAAACCCCCCTCCCACACATCCTGTAGACCCAAACAGAGTGGCACCACTTTTGGAGGCTTCTGTGTAGAAGCCCGCCAAAAAGTGGAACAAAGGGCTCGACTTGGGTTGGAGTTACAGAGGCGAACACAAATGCCATTTTAAAACCGAGTTCTGGCAAAAAGACCCAGCGGGGGAATACATATTAAATAAATAACCTTGTGGTATCTTTAACATTGCACCAAAAAGTGGTGCGTTTAAAATGAATGGGAAAATCCCATAGTAAATATTCTTAAGGAATATTTTGCGTGGTAACCACTGCCACCAGCCAGAAACTGGACGAGGGGGGACTGCACAGTGCCCCCTCGAAAAACAGACCCAGGGGCAATCTAATTACCCCTACCAGTACTTCCACAATATGATGGTTTGTACGGGTTCTGCTCCCAATTTAAGACTAGTAAAGTCAATGGTGACTTTACATGCCCTGGGAGATAGTAGTCAGTCCCAGGGTATGGAGTCTATGTTTGGGGGTCACTATGACACCCCTCTGTTACTGCACTGAGGGTGCTGTGTAACACACTTACCAAAAACCACATGAAACCCTATGGAGTAAAAGACCCCCATAGCCCATAAAACACATTACAAAGTCAAAGGATATCTCAAATCATGTCTAAGAGTGGGAGAAAACGAGTCCCACTCTTAGCAGGAGAAAAACATAAACCCCAAGAATCCAGCAAAGCTGCTGGGGGACTCACTAGGTTTGGGAAATTAGCCTTAACAGAGAATTCTCCCTAACAGTCGCCAATGTTGTAAAGCCTTTCACTAGACATCAGGATGCATCACTGAAGCACAGACCTGCTGCAGTCTCTAGGTTAGTTCCAGGCAAGGCTTTATTTCACATATGTACATTATGTACAATACTCCAGTTTCTCTTGAATATATGTACAGTCATGTATAGACTCTGACAGGAACATGGATGGGTATAAACATAACTAACAAATGAGTGGACCCACCGGCCATCCAGCCATCCTCAGCTCAGGCCCCAACTGACACTCACAGAACATTCACACACAGATCCACCCAACATTCTCCTGAGCTGCATTCATGCACCAACATTCTTACAGCAGTCACCCGGGCCAGTGGCAAGACAAGACTACACTATAACAGAAACTGAGCTTGTTTATTGGTCGAAGCCCTGAGATGGTCACAACAAAAGTTCTCAATCAATTGATCGAGAAGGTAAATTATGGTAGTGCAAAGGCATTGGTTCTGTTAGACCATTCTGTGACATTCGAAATCATCTTGTAACTCGACTAGAATCTGTGGGCATACAGGTGTGCAGTCTCTAGTTGGATTAGCTATTTTCTTTCAAATCGAGCTTAGTTAAAATAGGAAAATTCACTTCATCACTTAAACTGTTGATCTTTGCAGCTCATCAGAGCTCATTCCTTTTGCCACTCCTCTATAATCTTGACATCCATCCACAGTCTGATTTTATTTGGAAATGCAGACTATTCTTTCTGAATTATGTGGATGACACACACATTTTTTACTTTGTTTACATTTGCAATGTTTTAATTGAAATGTTTTCAATCAAAGAGGTGTGTTTAATCAAAGAGACCAAATCCCATATCTTCATCGGACTTCTCTGATGATTCTTCTTTCTTTTCTTCTTCTTTTTTCTTGACTGCGGGTGCAGCTCCACCTGCAGCAGCTTCTGTAGCTGTAGATGCAGCAACAGCCCGCCTGCTGGAACACAGGCTAGCTTGGAGGTCCTGCATTGAGAACTTCATCAATATCTTTATCGTTCAGTTCACTGATGACCTTGTTGAGGCATTCAGACTCTTCCTCAATTCCAACACTTCCAAGTATCGACCTTGATGTCCTTGGCTAAAGGCTTGTTGTTTCCGCCAAGGACGTAACTGTCATGGTCATGAAGTCAGGGGCACAGGCATGCAGGGATCTCATGCACAGGAGACCCGGGTCGACACTGTCCTGGCTCCTTTGGCACCAGGCTCATGAACAAAAGTAAAACAAAAGTAAACAAGAACATCAATTTAACACCAAAAAGCTTTTATTATGGACATGGCACTTCAGATACATTAACCTTGAACATACCATCCATTAAGCAGCCCCAAGTGTATTCTTGGGTGTGGCTGCTAATGGATTGCCTTCGCACGTGCTCACACGCTCCATCGCCGACAGCAGCGCCTGCAAGGAAAAACAGAAGACGAGGTTAGACATTGAAAGAACAGCCAGTTTAAGGTTGCGCTTCGCCATACTTTGCGCCATCACTTACCTGCTGTCGAACATTGCGGTAGCATCCATCTTCCATCTGGCCGCGTCTTGCGTCTCACAGCTGCATTGAGGCTGCATTTCCATCTAAGGGAAGAAAACAGAAAACAGACATTACTGCGGGCATAAATAAGAGCAACAAATAAAGACATTAAACAAAACAAACAGCATCACAAGAGCTCAAGAAAGACTTACCAATCATAAGGAGAAGCATAGTCACAGCTGGGCCGGACTAATCTTTATCAGGGTTTAGTGAAGGAACTAGATCCCATTTGACGCGTCTCCGCCAGAAGTAGTAGGATGGAGAGCTTATCTTCCATAATTCACAGCAGCAGTATCACCACATATCACCGCTCACAGCTTTTCTACTGAGGGAGTGCCCTGAAGGGGGTGATTCAAGTTCAGGGAGGGCTGCAACCACCTCCGCAGAGACCAGGTGAGCGTAACAGAACGTCAAGCCTCTAATACTCTCTGCCTGGACGTTAAGGAAACTTCAGAAACAGATCAGTTAGCCCTCTTACTAGGGAAATTACGGGCTGAAGTACATGCTTCAAGACAGGAAACCAATGCATTATGGAGGGATCTTATTGTAACTCAAAGAAGAACTGACAAATTGGAAAGACAAATGCTACAAGCACAAGCAGGACAGGTTTCACTGCCTGGAATGACCCATTCTTCCCATTATTCCACACCACAACAATCAACACTGGTTCTGGTGGTTCGTCCAGGAGCAGTGCCTCTACCCCTCCTGAACGCTTCATCCGCGACCCAAACAAGTTTGCTGTATTTATGAACCAATGTCTCCTTCATTTCTTGTGCAGACCAGGAGCCTTTCCTAATGACCAAGCCAAAGTGGCATTTGTACTCTCGTATTTAGGAGTGAGTGCGGCGGACTGGTCTATACCTTTGGTAAATCAATATGACCCTTTATTCCAGAACTTTGGGAATTTCCAACATGAGATGGAGAAATTGTTTGCCCGTCTTACTCAAGGACAAGCTCTGGACAATAAGTTGTTGTCACTCAGACAAGGGCGTCAAGATCTATTAACCTATATTGCAACCTTCAATCGTCTCATAGCCCAGACGAACTGGCCAGAAGAGAAGAGGACTACACTCTTTTACTGAGGGTTACGCGGAGAATTTAAGGATGTGTTGGCACAAGTGGTGAATCCCCCTGAGATGTGTGCAGACTACATAGACCTGACGGTGCAACTCGATCATAGGTTGCAGAATTGGAAAATGGATCAAGCTAGATCAGAGGGATGGTCAGTATACGTACGACCCGGTGAGAATCAGACTAAACCACATGAACAGTCTGAGCCAATGCAAATTGTTGGATTACGAAGTCCGCTTACCAAAGCATAAAGGGAAAAAAGAAGACAACAACAGCTTTGCTTATATTGTGGACAAGCAGGTCACTTCCTCCGTGACTGCTCGGTCAAAGCACCCAAGAAAACAGTTGGGGGAACAGACAAAACTGATGAAGAAGAAGAAAAGAACCAGGGAAACGCCAATGCCCGGCTGTTACTCACTGGAATGGGGAGTATGTAAAACAGACCGGACCTCTTGTGCTGGAGAGTTGCTTGAAGGAGCTTGGGTTGGAGCCTCCACCCGAGCCTCCTCTCTGTGAGGGAATGAACTCTTTAAACTGATATGACCACCTGCTGAACTATACAGACAAGGGGACCGATCAATCAAAAGAGCGGGGAGAACACACCGCCACGGACCCAGCTGTAAAGAAAAGACAAGAGATGAATATTCTGTCAGATTCTACCCTGGCTATTCCCAAGACTATTACCCTTAAAAAGAGTACCTGAGTGAGTTCCCCTTAAGCCATAAAAAAGGAGCTGGAGCAACCTATAAAGCAGAAGAGGCTTTAGATACTAGCTAAATGTGAAACTTCCCAACATTGGTAATCAAGGAAATACACTTTACCACTGGTGGAAGTAAGAGTAGTGTAAAGAATTGTGGGCAACAACGAAAGTATAAAATAAAAAAAAAGGAAGGTTAGTAAGGTAGCTATCCCCGGACGGAACAAGGGTCGCACTGGTTTCGGGATGGTGCACCACAGCAAAGCGTTCCGAAATGCACTTTAGAAATGAAGCAATGTTATGCAAAGATGAGGTAAAAGTTCGATGAAGACAGGATTCCAAATGAAGAATTGTTCTTACCAGTGTTATTCCCCAGGAGAAAGGAAGCACTTTAATGAAGGATTTCAAGAGTCCGTGGTCAAAAGTTATGGTATTCAAACATGAAGTAAATCACAATCCAGGGGTCCAGGAGCAGGCGAGAAGTCTGGTACACGGGCGGTCAGCAAACACGACAAAATCACAATCCAGGAGTCCAGGCAGCAGGCAAGAGATCTGGTACACAGACGGTCAGAAAACAAAACCAAAGTAGAATCAAGAAGTAGGAGTCTGTGTGCAGGCAAGGTCGGTACATGGAAAAAACAGGAGACTTCCGGAATTAAGGTACAGAAGGAGCACTTCAGAAAATGCGCGCTGTAACTATAAACAGAAGCAGCGTTCTGAAAACCGCTGTGGTTTAAATACAAGGAGGCGTGACATATTTGAAAATGAGGCTCCCGTATTAACACCGGGAACTACAATCCTTGACAGGTTTTCTGGGAAATGTAGTTTGTTGCAGCTATTCTCCAACAAATAGCGTGAGAGAAAAGGTGCATGACGGCGCCGTAGCCCCTTATGAAGAGCAACCACTTTCTTGTCCCTCTTTCTGGCCTTACATGGAGCTCCCCAACTGCCCTTATTAACACGGGAGACTGAAGAGGCACGGAGCAGACCCCGGGGAGTGTGATGCGGCGAAGGTCGAGGTGTAACAGCATCCACCCCCAAAGGCGGCGCAGATCCTCTCCGAGCGTGGAAACGGCGTAAGAGTGCAGGAGAATGTATGTTGCACAATGGCTCCCAGGATCTGTCTTCGGGACCGTACCCTTTCCAATCAACCAGATAAAAGGGGCGCCCCCTGCGGAGACGAAAGTCCAGAATCTCCGCCACTTCATACTCATCACCCCCCTTCCACCTGAACCGGAGGGGGGCGATCGGGCAGCCGAACAGAGGGCGAGCAAGGTTTCAAAAGACAGACATGAAACAGAGGATGCTGTTTCCAAGAGGCAGGTAAAGAAAGGCATACAGCCACCGGATTTATAATCTCTGTGATGGAAAAAGGACCCACGAATTTAGGCAACAACAAGCGTTTGCCAGGTATTCGCAAATTACGGGTGGACAACCAAACTTTATAGTCAGGTGCCGGTTTTCTGTGACGATCAGCATTCTTTTTTGCTCTTGTCTGGGCTTGAAGCAGATGTGAATGAACCGTTCTACGGATCGTCACCAGTTCCCTCACACAGTCCTGAACCGCTGGGTTGTCGATGGGAAGTGTCGGATCTAGTGGCAAAGACCGTGGATGACAACCATATAGAGCAAAAAACGATGAGACCCCTGAGGCAGTATGCATAGAATTATTATAAGCAAATTCTGCACAGGGAAGCATTGTCAACCATGATGCTTGAAAGCGGAGGCAGAGGCACCGAAGGAATTGCTCAAGGGTGGCATTAACCCTCTCGGTTTGCCCGTCAGTCTGAGGATGATAAGCAGAACTGAACCGGTCGTCAATACCCAAGGAAGCAGTCAAGACCCTCCAGAAACGTGACGTAAACTGAGAGCCGCGGTCCGAAATCATGATAGCAGGCAACCCAAAGAATCGAAAAACGTTTTTAAGAAAAAGGGAAGCCAAGACAGGAGCAGAAGGCAGACCTGAACAAGGAATGAACAATGCCATCTTGGTGAAGTAGTCAATGACCACCCATATGGTATCAAAGCCTTTCACAGGAGGTAAATCCACAATAAAGTCCATAGAAACCATGTACCATGGTTTGAGGGGCACAGGAAGAGACCGTAACAGACCCACAGGTTTAGAACGGGAGACTTTGCATTGAGAACATACTGAACAGGATGCCAAATAATCAATCACATCCCTTGACATAGTGGGCCACCAAGACCATCGGCGTAAAGCCTCCAGCGTCTTTTGTTGACCTGGATGAGCCGCAAATAGAGAGTCATGTGACCAAGCCAGAGCATGTAAGCGTGCCTGTCCTGGAGGCACAAACAAGCGTCCCTGAATGTAGGGCAGGCCTTGAACCACATCAAGATTAAGAGTGTAACATTCTTCTTCATGTGTGGAGACCCAATCTGAAATCAAGGTCCGCAGAGTAGATTGAGGGGTGCAGGCACAGACAACGTTACAAGGTAACAAAAGAGGTTTGTCAGAGACATCGTTGCTAGAATGAAGGGCAATGCGTGAAAAAGCATCTGCACAAGAATTCAATTGGGCCGGCTGATATGTGATTGTTAAATAAAACTGGGAAAAAAAAAGATGCCAACGAGCCTGTCGGGCAGTAAGGCATTTCATTGATTTAAATGCCAAAAGACTCTGATGATCTGAAAAGACCGTGACCTGATGTCGAGCCCCCAAAAGATGATGCCGCCATTCGGAGAAAGCGTCTTTTATGGCTAGGAGTTCTCGTTCCGTGATTGGATAGTTGCGCTCATAAGGTGTCAATTTCCTTGAAAAGAATGCGACTGGATGGATCTCTCCTGAATCTGAACATTTTTGGGAAAGAACTGCCCCGATAGCCGACCCAGAAGTGTCGGCCTCAACCAAAAATGGGAGTAAAGGATTAGGATGCTGTAATACTGGAGCAGAAGTGAATGCTGCCTTAAGGGCATCAAAAGCTCGTTGTGCCTCCTGGTTCCATTGATAGGATTTCTTAGAACTGGTCAATGCCGTCAGTGGCGCAGAGATAGAGGAAAAAGAACGGATGAAGCACCTACAGAAGTTCGAGAACCCCAAAAATGATTGCAAAACTTTAATTGATGTAGGAACGGGCCAATCCAAAATAGCCTTAACCTTGGAGCGACTCATTCGTATACCCCGACTAGTCAGATCATAATCAAGAAATTCCACCTCAGTGGAGTTGAAAACACACTTTTCAGCCTTGACAAATAGGTGGTTTTCTCTCAATCGTTGCAGGACAATTTGCACGTGTTTTGTGTGTTCCTCTTTGGAGGACGAATATATGAGGATATCGTCCATCCAAATATACCACCACAAACTGATCTAAATAGTCATGGAAAATGTCATTCATAAACGCCTGGAAAGTGGCTGGGGCGTTACACAGACCAAACGGCATAACCAAATATTCATACAATCCATAACGTGTTTTGAAGGCGGTCTTCCACTCGTCCCCTTCTCTAATTCGAACGAGGTTATATGCACCCCTAAGATCAAGCTTAGTAAAGATTACAGAGGAACCAAGTTGGTCTAAAAGTACTGAAATGAGCGGGAGGGGGTATTGTTTTTTTACCGTCACCGCATTCAATGCCCTATAATAAATACAGGGGCAGAGGTCTCCCTCCTTCTTAGGGACGAAAAAGAGAGGAGAGGCCGCAGGGGACCTTGAAGGTCTGATAAACCCAATGGCCAAAGCCTTATCAATGTATTCTTTCAAGACCTTATCTTCTGGTACAGTAAGAGAATAGACCCTACCAGCAGGAATCTTAGCACCTGGCAATAAGTCGATGGGGCAGTCGTAGGGCCTATGAGGTGGCAACTGGTCTGCCCCTCTTTTGTCAAACATGTCTCGAAAAGACTTGTATTCAGGAGGGATTTCAGGTTCAGGAGACTTAGTGATGGCTCCAATTATAGACATGGACGCAACCAAAGCCCGACAAGAAGACTCAGGAGACACACTAGTGTCCTGGAAACATTTCTCATTACACTCAGTGGAAGGAAATTGAACAGTTTTCTTTGCCCAATCAATGGCTGGATTATGATGTTGCAACTAAGGGATGCCCAAAATGACTTGGAATTGAGGGGTTTCATTAGGTCAAAGGAAATTGACTCAGCATGTCCTTCCTCTGTTTGCATACGAACTAAGGAAGTATTTTGTGTAACTAGGCCAGAGATCAAAGATGTACCATCCACAGCGTGAACAGCCTCGGGTTGGGCTTTAGACACAATCGAAAGATTATTACGTGTGGCGTAATCATAATCCATGTAATTTCCGGTGGCCCCAGAATCAATGATCGCCAAAGAGGAAAAAGTATTAGCTTCGGTGGTAAACACCACAGGAAGGCTAATGGGAGCAGAAACAGCACAATGAGAGTCCAAAGAAAGCACCCCCGGCGTAGGGACTCTGTCTATTGCCGGGTTCTGGCATTTCCCAACTTTTTGACAGGTTTCTTAGGGCAGTCCTTCAGTTGGTGTTCAGCAGATCCGCAATACATACATAGATTATGTGATCTGCAATATTCGCGTTGTGCAGGGGTCAAAGGACCTCTTACTGCCCCAATTTGCATAGGTTCCGGAACAGAAGTAGAAGCAGAAGACTGAGCCACATGAGGAGTAATAGGGACTGGTGCCTTGCATTCCCCCTTTCTTTCGGACCTTCTAGCATCTATTTGCAAAACCAAATCTAGCAATTCACCAAAAGTGGTAGGAACCACTGGTACTGTAGCCAAAATGTCTTTTAATTCTTCCGACAACCCTTTATAAAAAAAATGGCTGATTTTTTCTCTTCAGGCCAATCAGTTTCAGCCGCCAATTGGTTGAACTTAGTAAGGTACGAAAACAAAGAAGACGTGCCTTGATGCAAATTGAGCAACTCCAGGTCAGTAGCCCCAGATTTATAGCGTGTGTCAAAAACTCTGTTCATGGCAGTGATGAGTGCATCACAGTCGTAAAGGACATAGCTATTGGACTCAAGTAACGGATTAGCTCAAGCTGCTGCTGTACCCCCAATAAGGGAAAGAACAAAGGCTGCCTTTGTAGTGGAATTAGTGAAAGCAGTGGGCCGACACAGAAAATGTAATTTACACTAGTTGATAAATGTGCAATATTGTTTGGGTTCCCCGGAGAAACGTTCTGGGGGGCCAGCGGGAACTGGGTAGCCATAAGCACCGGGTTTGCTGTAAAGCCACAGGCAGAGGCCGTAGGACCAGTCGAACCCGATGCAGTAGCAGCAGAAGTATCCACCCCCAGGGTTTGGGGGTTGGAAAACTCTGTAAAGTGTCGATCCTATGATGGATAGCATCATGTGCAGCTGTCATGTCAGAACGAAGTTCGGACACCAAGCGAACCAAGGTGGTTAAAGGATCGACTTTATCCATGGCTTCTGTTTTTGTTACTCACCGGAATGGGGAGTATGTAAAACAGACCGGACCTCTTGTGCTGGAGAGTTGCTTGAAGGAGCTCGGGTTGGAGCCTCCCCCCGAGCCTCCTCTCTGTGAGGGAATGAACTCTTTAAAATGATATGACCACCTGCTGAACTATACAGACAAGGGGACCGATCAATCAAAAGAGCGGGGAGAACACACCGCCACGGACCCAGCTGTAAAGAAAAGACAAGAGATGAATATTCTGTCAGATTCTACCCTGGCTTTTCCCAAGACTATTACCCTTAAATAGAGTACCTGAGTGAGTTCCCCTTAAGCCATAAAAAAAGGAGCTGGAGCAACCTATAAAGCAGAAGAGGCTTTAGATACTAGCTAAATGTGAAACTTCCCAACATTGGTAATCAAGGAAATATACTTTACCACTGGTGGAAGTAAGAGTAGTGTAAAGAATCGTGGGCAACGATGAAAGTATAAAATAAAAAAAAGAAAGGTTAGTAGGGTAGCTATCCCCGGACGGAACGAGGGTCGCACTGGTTTCGGGATGGTGCACCACAGCAAAGCGTTCCGAAATGCACTTTAGAAATGAAGCAATGTTATCCAAAGATGGGGTAAAAGTTTGATGAAGACAGGATTCCAAATGAAGAATTGTTCTTACCAGTGTTATTCCCCAGGAGAAAGGAAGCACTTTAATGAAGGATTTCAAGAGTCCGTGGTCAAAAGTTATGGTATTCAAACAGGAAGTAAATCACAATCCAGGAGTCCAGGAGCAGGCGAAAGGTCTGGTACACGGGCGGTCAGCAAACACAACAAAATCACAATGCAGGAGTCCAGGCAGCAGGCAAGAGATCTGGTACACAGACGGTCAGCAAACAAAACCAAAGTAGATTCAAGAAGTAGGAGTCTGTGTGCAGGCAAGGTCGGTACACGGAAAAAACAGGAGACTTCCGGAATTAAGGTACAGAAGGAGCACTTCAGAAAATGCCAGTTGTAACTATAAACAGAAGCAGCATTCTGAAAACCGCTGTGGTTTAAATACAACAAGGAGGCGTGACATATTCGAAAATGAGGCTCCCGTATTAACACTGGGAACTACAATCCTTGACAGGTTTTCTGGGAAATGTAGTTTGTTGCAGCTATTCTCCACGGCAACTGCCAGCGTGAGAGAAAAGGTGCATGACGGCGCTGTAGCCCCTTATGAAGAGCAACCACTTTCTTGTCCCTCTTTCTGGCCTTACATGGAGCTCCCCAACTGTCCTTATTAACACGGGAGACTAAAGAGGCACGGGGTAGACCCCGGGGAGTGTGATGCGGCGAAGGTCGAGGTGTAACACCGGCAAGTCTAGGGGTCCACTTGTCGAGCATGAAAAAGGAATCAGACCTCACATCTAGTCCTTGCAGTGCTTTTGGTGAATCACAAACAACCATCAAAAATACATGCCTTCTAGGCATGTATTGATTGTAGAGCTGGGGGTAACTACATTGACCAAGATTTGGCTCTCCGAATAGGCCTTCCTCTCTGACAGAAGCAGAAATCGGAAAACGTCACTGCTGTGGATGGTTCTCAGCTATCATCCGGCCCGGTGACACAATACACAGAGAAAGTCAAGCTTCTGTGTCAGGATGGGCATCAAAAGAACATTACTTTCGATCTCATCAGTGCTCCTCAGTTCCAGATGATATTGGGAATGTCATGGCTGGAGACCCACAATCCTAGGATCGACTGGCGAAAATGAGTTCTGACATTTCCTCATGATTGTGCCGACACATGTTACAAAAAAGATGACACCAATCTGAAACCAAAGAAAGGAATCATGTTGGGCCTCATCAGCTCCTTACCGCTTGAATACCAAGATTACCAGGATGTCTTCAAAAAAGAGCAAGCCAACGTTCTGCCCCCGCACAGACCCTACGATTGTCAAATAGATCTTGTCCCCAGAGCCCAGATCCCTTGCAGCTGAATTTACGCTCTGACAGAACAGGAAAATCAGCCTCTTAGAATTTACCTGGATCAGTACCTGGTGAACAGTTTCATTTGCCCGTCCAAAACACCTGCCTCCTCGCCCTTATTCTTCATGCCTGAAAAGGAGGGGGACTTAAGAACTTGCATCGACTATAGAGCCATCAATCAGATCACAGTAAAAAATCGATATCCTTTACCACTTATACCAGAGCTCCTGGACCAAGTGAAACATGCTCAAATCTACACAAAACTGGATTTAAGAGGAGCATACCATCTTGTAAGCGTAAAAGAGGGAGACGAGTGGAAAACGGCCTTCTGCACGAAGTACGGCCTCTTTGAATACCAGGTCATGCCCTTCGGCTATGCAATGCCCCAGCGGCGTTCCAATTCTTTATGAATGATGTACTCTGTGAACTACTGGACATTTGCGCTCTTGTTTATATTGACGGCGTTCTTAGCTACTCAAATTCCATGGAAGAACATGTAGGCCATGTCTGGGCAGTCTTAGAGAAGCTTCGACAACACCAATTGTGTGCCAAGTTGGAAAAATGTTTTTTCCATGTAACCGAGGTCGAGTTTCCCGATTTCATGCTCACACGACAAGGCGTACATGTGGATACATGAAAGGTGGATGCAATCCTCTAATGGCCCTCACCAACATCCACGAAAGGAGTGCAAAGCGTGCTCGGATTCGCCACCTTTTTCCATTGGTATATACCTGGGTTATCCAATTACCTCATTGTTAAAGAAAAATCAAAAGTTCCATTGGTTGGCAGAAGCTGAAGAAGCCTTCCAGAAGTTGAAACTACCATTCACTACAGCACCAGTCCTTCGACACCCACGACCAGACCTACCTTACATAGTTGAGACAGATGCTTCAAAAATATCCATGGGAGCGGAATTGTCACAACGAGACCCTGAAACAGGACAACTAAACCTTGTCGCATTCTGGTCCTGCAAATTTTCAGCCCCCGAGTTGAACTACGCAATCACAGATAAGGAATTAGTGGCGATTGAAGCAGCATTCAAGGCCTGGAGACATTACCTTCTTGGGGCGAGACATACGGTCACTGTCATCACGGGCCACCGTAACTTGCAATACTTGAAAACCGCCAAAGCACAATCCTCGGGTCAACTTTGTTGGGCTCTCTTTTTTTCGCAGAATACGATTTTATTATCGCTTATAGACCTGAAGTATGCAATGGGAAAGCATACTCTCTATTGCGCATTAGTAAAGAAAAAGAGGCTTTTACAGCATCCAACCCCGTGGCCATAATTCCTGAGCAAAGGATTCAAACCAGAATAGCTGCCACCACGTGTGTGGATGAGCAAATAACCAGTATGCAATCCCCGATGGATCAATCAACACAACAGGAATGGCTGTTAAAAGGTGATCAGTACACCATCAAAGACAATACCATATTTCCAAGAACAATTATATGTCCAAGACCAAGAACTGCGAAAGCAAATCATCACCAATTACCACGATTCATTAGTGGAAGGACACCCAGGAATAGCCAAAACTCAGGCTAAGGTAAAACAAAACTACTGGTGGCCAAACTGGCGAAAAGACATCGCCCAATTTATTGAAACCTGCGGTGTCTGTGTGCAACACAAGTCTCAGAAACATAAACCTGCTGGCTTACTAAATCCCCTAACAGTATCGCCAGCACCTTGGCATACCCTGTCGATGGACTTCATCACAGATCTTCCACCTTGCAATGGATACAACACCATATTAGTCGTCGTGGATTTATTCTCCAAAATGGCCCATTTCACCCCTCTGAAGGGACTCCCAACTGCGTCAACTCTTGCCTCTGTGTTCCTAGAGCAAATTGTTTGATTGCATGGATTTCCATCAATATTAGTATCTGATCGCGGAACGCAATATTTTTCTGCCTTTTGGAGAAAGTGTTGTACGATTGCCAGAATAGATCTCCGATTGTCGACAAGCCATCACCCTCAAACTGATGGGCAAACTGAATTAACCAACCAAACTTTAGAGCAATATCTCAGGTATATGTTGCAACAGTACGAGTATTCTTGGAAAAATATACTCTGGATAGCTGAGTATGCATACAACAACTCAGTTCACACAAGCACAGGGCAAACTTCATTTTACACTGTGCACAGAAGACATCCGAGGACATCAGTATTTGATCCGCCCGATACCCTGGAAATGCCAGCCACAAAAAACTTGCATAAAACCATCACTCAGGTTCTTAAGGAGGCGACAGAGCATCTGACCAAAGCTAAGGAAAGACAAAAACTGTTTGCTGATCGACATCGGAAGGAAGCTCCCGCCTACCAGATTGGAGAAAAGGTGTGGTTAGCATCCAAATATACCTAGGCCCTTATACTATAAAGTCCATAATCAATCCTGTCGCCATGAAATTGGAGTTACCGTCTCACATGAAAATTCACCCCATATTTGATATCTCTCTCCTGTCAGGTGTATCGACCCACGTTCAAGTTATTATACTGCAACATTTGGTGCTGTGGGCTTAGAAAATCCAAGATGGCCGAAAAGCCCACATTTGCGCCAGAATCCAGGAAAACCGTGCAGTTTTTGCACACACCAAAATGGTCGCCTGACCTGCTACCCGCCAGTGCGAGCGTGATGGGCCAGAAGCGCCATGAGTGAAACGTGGTGCCAAAGGAAAAACAGCAGTACCTGTTATCTCAAAAAGCGCTTTGAAATCACCTTTGTTTCTCTGAAATGCAAGCTCAAAATGCCTATTTCAAACATTGCAAGATATTCAAAAATCTTACTGACCACCAGCAGACATCTGGTAGAATGAAGTCTTGTGTGCATACCAAATCTGGAAGGATGAAGAGCCTAAAATAATGTTCATAACAAAACTGGCTGAGCTGTGGATGTCTGCAGCTTAAGTGAAATTGGACTTAAAGCCAAGAAAATCGAAATGTTTAAAATAAATGAGCGATTTACTTTGGAGTGTCACATAGGTTGCAACTGTTTAAATGTCATAGTTTTGAACTTAGAATCAGCGTACTAGCTGCATGTCTCAAAATTGTAAGTTTGATTTGAATGAAGAAAAATGGGAACAAAAGTGACATTTGGCTAACCTGGTTTAAAGAGAGTGAATTCTGCCCGGCAACTACCCCCGACAGGAGTTGAAACTTGCCCAGCAACTGCATTCACAGGCCTGGCCTGTCTTCTCCTGCCCCCACCAAAAGGAGATTACACCTCTCTGATTGAATTAGGGGAGGGGTACCTGAGACTGCAGGAAACAGAACAATGAACTTTCCTTGGCTCAGGCAAATGTTAAATCAGGGGGTCGTAAATGGCTTCCTCTTGGAAGGAAATGGGAGGGGCACTGCCTCTGTGAGCCAGCTGAGCTTGGAGGCGGGGACGAACAAGGAATTCCCCATGTGCTTTGGGACCTAAACCACACCCATCTGTGCCAGAGCATAATTTTAGAAAGATGGATAATTCATAGTACATAATTGTCAAAATTATATCAATAATATCATGATTCCTGTGATTTTTCTGGGTTCTGGGGGGTAGTAGCGGAAAATAGGGTATTACTCCAAAGGTCTGTATGTTAAAAATCTGACACTTCATCATCTGATGCCCATATTCCTTGCGCACATATGTGTAAATTCTGGAAAAGTTTAGAGGTTGTGTTCTGGATGAAAAGGGCAGAATTCTCTCAGAAGTGGACACAACATCTTACAAAGACAGGGATCGGATGGTTTGGCGCTACAGAAAATATGTTAAGTGGACATATAATATTAGAGAAATTGTATATAAATATGCATTTGGATCAAAAATAAATTTGTGTGCAAAGTGACAAGGGGAGTGTTCTTTCTGTATGCCATAAAAAGGATGCCGGATGACTCACAATTCAGTTCCCCAGTCAGGCGACAGAGAATTCTATAACCTATCAGGATCCTCAGAGGGTTGGGCATAGAAAGTCAGCCTTCCCACCCACTTTCAAAAGACATAAAAAGAGCCACTGAGACCCAAGGAGAGACTGCTCTTTCCACTTTCTTGCAAAGCACTTTGACGGACGACTTCGAATCCAGACAATATTCAGAGACCAGAACTTTGAAAACCAGTCTCCAGATTCCAGAACATTTTAGCAGAAAGGCCTAGTCCACAAGCTGAATCCTTTCAAGAGGCCTCAGAATCCAGCAACCTAACCAAACTATTCAATGTCCGGGCGAGCTGTGTGATTCTGACGAGAACCCTGTGCCAAGAACTGTTGCCATACCAGACCGCTGTGCAGTGCCGAGACCAGAACCAGAGATCCAGAACCGCCAACCAGACCAGACCACTGTGCAGTGCCAAGAACTTTTGCCAGAACCAGAGGTCCAGACCAGCAGAGCAGGGAGAACCGCAGCTAAACCTGTTGACCAGATCTGTGACGAGGCCCATTCCTTCCAAAATTAGGAGTGAGTATCCAGCCAAAGCTGTGCAAAACCAATATCTTAGTTTCAAATAATCTAATTCAAACCAGTTCAACCTATTTAGAACTGCATAGAAATCGTGTGTCCATTCTGTGATTTCAAACCTGTGAAAGTGTCATTTGTCATTTGAATCTTACTTTATTTCTGAAAATCTACCTCCACAAAATTGTCTGCATCTTTTGAACCGCACGTCCTAGGATCGAGATTCAACTTTCATTTTAAAGCACAGATCCTCAGATTTCGAACAAGCCATAAACCACCCTTTCTACTCTTTGTAGTGTTTCCGTAATCGCGCTCGATGCACTCAGAAAAAGTGCAGCGAATTGCAATTTGAATCAAATTTCTCTACCTGTCAAAATCGCTGTCTTTTTCTGGCAACTGCTGAAATCCGTTTTCAACCTGATAATCCCTCATGAATCACTGATAGTGTTGACCTGAACCAATCTTAAGTAGCTATCACCTACCCTGAATCTCCTATAGGGAATTAAAATCATTTTTAGCATATTTTCACTTCTTTGCAACTCACATTTAAAGTATTTTTGCCTGTGTTTTAAAATCATCCCTGTTGCTCTAAGCTTGCTAGGGGGGAACTGAATTGGTATTGCATTTGATTATATTCCTGAAAAGTGTGTGCTCTCCTTCCATCTCCTTCTATTGCATAGTGGGGGAGTGAATTGTCAAAAGAAAAAGTGATCATATTATCTCTTGTGGAAACCATCTCAGTTATTTCTGTGCTGCATTCTTTTCCATCATTGCATTTCCTTGAACCCATAAAAGCATTCTCAGCTACTTTATCCTCTCTATACCAACTCATAAGTAATTAAAAAAAGTGTGCTAGTGTAATATTATCCATTGTTGATCACTGTCATATTCATAAGTGTACTATCAAATATTAATTTATTTATAAAAGTGTGATATATATATTGTTTAATTTGTAAAATAAATCTTTTAATTTGCAAAACAAACCCACTTCTTGGCTCAGTGAGGTCAGGGGGATTCAAAGAGAGGGGTGTTATACAAGGGTTCATCATCCAGATTTATGAACTAGTCATAAAAATATATAAATAAGGGCTTTCATTGGGCATCCCAGACTAGGCACTGACTTAGTTGGAGTACTGAATTGAAGTCACTTAACACTCCTCAAACCAAGGAAGTCCAATACACGGCATAGTTCTCCACCAGAGCCCGAAGTAATAGATGGAGAACCAGAATATGAAGTCAAATCCATCCTGGACTCAAGGTGGTTCGATCAAAATTGTATTACCTAATTGACTGGAAAGGTTACGGACCTCAAGACCGAACTTGGAAATCCAGTGAACACGTCCATGCTCCGCATTTAATCAGACAGTTTCATCCCAATAATCCCACCAAACCAGGACTGGGAGGAGAACCACCCATGAGAGGGGCCTTGAGGGGGAGTGCTGTCATGGTCATGAAGTCAGGGGCACAGGCATGCAGGGGTCGCATGCGCAGGAGACCCGGGTGGACACTGTCCTGGCGCCTTTGGAACCAGGCTCATGAACAAAAGTAAACAAGAGCATCTATTTAACACCAAAAAGCTTTTATTATGGACATAGCACTTCAGATGCATTAACCTTGAACATTCCATCCATTAAGCAGGATACATTAACCTTGAACATTCCATCCATTAAGCAGCCCCAAGTGTATTCTTGGGTGTGGCTGCTAATGGATTGCCTTTGCACATGCTCACTCTCTAGGAGTGGCAGGGTGTGGCTGGTAAACCGGCCCTAATGGGCGTGCCATGATCTCAGCTATATAAGCTGCCCCGATCTGCAAGACAGACGCTTCGCATTACTCTGCACTTGCAAGCAGCGTAACGCTCACTGTCGTCTGAGCTTAGACTTACCTTTGGAGATCCTTCTTCCTGGACATCCTGCTTCCTGCCAGCATACTTACCAACTGGGGGAAGCTGTTCTCACCTGTACATCTCTTCGGCGAACCAAGTATTCATCTTTACACTTTCCGGAATGCTGAAATCTTCATCTTGGCACCGTAGCACGACACGCTCCTTCGTCGACAGCAGCGCCTGCAAGGAAAAACAGAAGACAAGGTTAGACATTGAGAAAACAGTCAGTTTAAGGTTGCACTTCGCCATACTTCGCGCTTTCCTTAAACCAAAACTTGCCTGCTGTCGAACATTGCAGTAGCATCCATCTCCCATTCGGCTGTGTCTCACCTCTTACAGCTGCATTGAGGCCGCATTTCCATCTAAGGGAAGAAAACAGAAGACAGACATTATTGCGGGCATAAATGGGAGCATCATATAAAGACATTAAACAGAACAAACAGCATCACAAGAGCTCAAGAAAGACTTACCAATCATAAGGAGAAGCATAGTCACAGCTGGACTGGACTAATCCTTATCAGGGTCAGTGAAGGAACTAGATCCCATTCGATGCGCCCCTGCCAGAAGTAGCAGGACAGAGAGCTTATCTTCCATAATTCACAAGAGCAGTATCACCACGTACCACCGCTCACAGATTTTCTACTGAGTGAGAGGCCTGAAGGGGGTGATACAAGTTCAGGGAGTTCAGGGAGGGCTACAACAATGCCCCAAATTGTGAGAGTAACAGTAACACATGTTTAAGTCTGTAACAGACACGAAACAATGTGCACGCTACTTTCTTCATCCCTTCTCTTGATACACACATTTTTGTGAAACTCTCTGGAGGCAGCTCTAAGGGTATTGCAATAGAACACCTACCTACGTTCAAGAGGTGAATGGACAATAATTGCAAAATGATCTATCTGAGCAAGACAGAGGTGCTAGCCAATAATTGAAGATAAAACCTTGCTTACTCCATGTTTTATCCTGAGGGCTTTGGCGCTTGCCCAACACCTTCTCCTTCTGTTACAAACTTGGGCATCATGATGGATTGCCAAGATGTACACAGTGGTAAGGTCCTTTTCTCATTAGCAAAAGCTTAGGTATTTCCTCCCTTTTTTCTTGCTTTCTCACATAAGTATATGGTGGTTAATACCTTAGTGTCTTCTATATTGGATTTTGGCAGTAGCGTTCACTTAGGGTTACCAGAAACATATTTGAAACATCTATGGAATGCAGCATATAGGACCTTGTTGAGGGTTCCAAAATGTGAACTTATTCCACCGGGAATCAAACTGTTACACTGGTTGCCAATGAGATGGAGACAGATCTTCAAATTAATTTGCTTTCCACATAAAGCTATGGCACTGTTGCACTGAACAACTGAGCTGCTCACCGCAAACATAGGGCTGGTTTAGGGCCGGTCCATGCCGGTTCCATGTGTTAATATCGCCACAGAAATATCACCAAACAAGAATGGCACTGTTTTTTTGAGGCAATATTTTTTTAAAGGAAGAGGGGGTTATGATGTCATTTTTGATGTCCTGCGTGTTCGTCTTAGCAGTGCACGGTGGTAGTGCGAGTTATGGTTGCTTAGCTTACCATAACTGGCGAATTTCAGGGGTTTTTCGGTTTTACTTTGCACCATAACGTCCGTTTAACAAAGTTTTTTTTACTGAATTTCATAGGTTTTTAGTAGCGTAACTTGACCATAACCTCTCTTAATCAAATTTTATTTTACTGAATATACATATTCATAGTGTAAATTTGATAGATGTTTACTAGGATTCCCTTACTTTATATACATGTAACATAGAACATACTGAACCCCCAGCTAGTGATTTTGATGTCCGCGGACTGTACGAATGTCTGCGGACGGACGGGACAACACCAATACTACCCAAAAACTCAGGGGTATCTTAAATTGTTATGTCATACCATATGAACACTGTACAAGTTGAAAAACCAACACACAAACACATTATATATAGTAATAAATGAGAATTAGAACTTATATATCTAACACATCAAACATCCATTTAAATATAGTAAAATGGAATATACCAAAAAAAGAAAGGTATGCTTCTAACATAATTACCTCACAGAAACTGCACAACTAGGAGCAGCAGCAGATATACAGAACAGTGAGAAGACAATTTAGCACAATCTGGTAACTTTTTTTTTCTTATATATTTCTAAAATGTCTATATTAAATACAATAAAAGTAATATATATAATTGTTTTCCTCACATAAATGTCAAATACTTTAGGATGGCTTGAGGAGAATTTCCCACATGGTGAAATGTCTGAAGATAATGAAACTAATGGTAGACACTTCTCTATATAACAAAATTAATAAGCATTACTTTATGCACACTTAACATATATATTTTCTTTTTTTAACAGACCATACAAACAATGAAAACAATACACAACAAGATACTTGAGCACAAACTCTCCAGTGCATGGAAGAAAAAATGAACAAGCTCATGACAAATGTCCACCTTTTGAAAGATTTTGTGGAGGACCATATAAAAGAAAAAAATTAGATACCTTTGTGCAACATGTACCTGTCCCCCCTCTTCATATTCCAGTCAATTATCCCCAAACCCTCACCACATAGAAAGTCCTTTGTGTTTTGATGGTCTGCGGACAACAGGGATGTCCTGAAATGTTTGTAAAATAAACAAAATGGGGGTGTCCTAAGGACACTATACCTGTCCGTATTGTTCGCAGGTGAGTTGAAACTGTTCTTAGAACACACACGGTGTCCTGAAAAGTTTGTAAATAAACAAAATGGGGATGTCCTGAGGACTCTATACCTGTCCGTACTGTTCGTAGGCAGGTTGAAACTGTTCTAAGAACACCTCAAATGTCCTGGGATGTTCGTCAATAAACAAAATGGGGGTGTCCATTAGCTCTCTACCTTATTGCAGAAAACAAATACGAAATAACTGACCCCTTAAAACTTTGCAGTTACTGCACTATAAAACTTGACAACAACCAAAATCCTTCACGTGCTATCATAAATAATTTGGAATTATTCCCACTACCAAAACCCATACAACAACTGAATTTATATGAGAGCATCATAATTCAAACAGTGCACCCCTTTCAAGCAATAATACGCCTTCAACCAAAAACTGCAAAATTACCTCCCTCTGAATTGGTGAAAGGCATTTGTGGCAAAGTAGTGTATTTACCATTAGATCTGAAACAAAATGTGCACACTTTGGGAGTGCAACGTCCAATTGAGCAATCTTTAATTATTTTAGTAAATGGTGTACCTACAAAAGACAAAAAAAATTGGCAAAAACTGGTAGACTTACATAAAGTTAGACAAGCCTTGCAATATCTAAAAGACTATAATGAATACTACAAAGAAATTAATATTAAAGAAAACTATACAATGAATCCATTGCACTCTAATGACACCGTAGAAGATGCACTGAAAACGTACCAAATGCTACAAACAAAAGGATCACCAATCACCATATGGGAAAAAAGTATAGAAGCACATGCTTTTCCTCTACTCTTTCCTACTGGCAAAGGAGGAAGGTACGATGATAGACCTATTCAAATAACAGCATCAGAATACCGCTCGTTACGGATGTATTCTGAAGATCCCTGATTTAGACAAAATGTGGAATACATATTCTACCTACTCTTTGAAAGTGAACTAGCAACTCTATGTTACGGAGTTCCACACACATTAAAATCAGGAACCCACTTTCAAAATATGTCAGCTACACAATTATTACAAAAAGTGCAAGAAAAAGATAAGGTTTTACAATCAAGTATTACACATCTATTAGCAAACATGCGTGGTACTAAAGAGTACTGGTTCCGACGTCATGGAGATGTACGTTGTATGATAAGAAACCTTGGCCCACCCATTTGGTTTGTTACATTAAGTTGTGCAGAATATGCATGGGAAGAATTACATGATTTCCTACGCATATCAAACAAAAACAAAACAAACATTGATATACTAACACCTGGAGAACCTTGTTCTCCAGATCCTGTTAATGTTTCAAGATATTTTCATCATCGCTTCATTGCTATGCTGCACTTTATTTGTAATAAAACTGTTCCTCCCCTCAGAGAAGTGCAACACTTCTTTTGGAGAAAAGAATACCAAGCCAGAGGAGCACCACATATCCACATGCTTTTATGGATTAAAGATGCTCCTAAATTTGGTCAAGACAATGATGCCACTGTGTTACAGTTTATAGAAAAATATGTCACTTTTGAAATTCCATTGGAAGCAACAAATAGCGATCTTCATGCACAAACTTTACAATTTCAAAGACACAAATGTGGCAAATATTGTCGTCGCAAATAAAAAAACAAAGGGAAATACTACTCTAAATGCCGCTTTGGTTTCCCTAGACCAGTTACAAAAACAGGTCAAGTGAACAACTTCATGTCTTCAGTTAGACATAGTGTTAAAGGTAAATCACCTAAAAATACATATTACATAAAAAGAACAGAAGAAGAAAGATATATCAATGATTACAATGCAATCATTGCCCTCTTATGGAATGCAAACATAGATGTGCAGTACATTGCAGACAATTCCACTGCAGTTGCACGATATGTTACAGCATACTTAACAAAAGCAGACAAAACAGAGCTTCAAGACTTCTGGAATGACCTGTCATCAGACAAAACACTGTCTCAGAACTTGTACAGCTTCGGCATAAACATGCTCTCCCATAGAGAATGTGGCTCCTATGAAGCAGCAGATCGTTTAACCGGTAATGCTTTGTATGGAAAATCTGAAAATATAGTATGGCTAAGTCTTGGTCCTGCTAAATCTAGAAAAAGAGTTCTCAAATCATACGACAACATAGAAACAATAGCCAAAAATGATCCCAACAGCCAAGACATTTTGAAAAACAATTTGCTGGACACATACTACCCAAACAGAAGTACCACTTTGGAAACCATGTGTCTATATCACATAGCGCAGAACTTCACATACAAAAATAATATAAAACCTGATGAAAAAAAAGGTAGATACAGAGTGACAAATTGTGAAGGCAGCTTAGTAAAACTCACTAAACCAAGTTTAATTAATCATATGAAATTGTCATTAAAGACTCCTCAACATAAAGAACTATATTGCATGTCCCTGCTAAAACTCTTTAAACCATGAAGAAAAGAAGAAGAAATACTAGATAACTATGACTCCTACGACGATGCTTTCAAAGCAAATGAAAGCACTATAACCTATGTAAACTTTACACACTACAAAACAATGTTGCACAATGAACAGCAACACGAAGAAGAACTCCAGACCCAACTAGATAAGGACACTCCTGACAGTAGTCAACCTTCTGTAACAGGAACCCAAGAACCACTGGGACAGCCACTAATAGCAAATGAGGCAGAATTAGCTATGACAGTAGTAGAAAACACTATGTGTCAGTATGAAGATAAAGAAGACTTAACTATACTACAATCAAAATTAAACAATGTGCAGCGTAGCATTTTTCAAGAAGTAACAAAAGAAATTGCACATGGTGTACAACATGAAAATAAAGAATGCACCTGCCAAAATTACAAACCTATACTACTGTATGTCAGTGGTGAAGCTGGTTCTGGCAAAACATTCTTAATCAAAATCATCAGCAAATTCCTTCAACAATTGACAAACAACAAACTGTCAGCTGTTGTCACTGCCCCCACAGGTTTAGCTGCCTACAACATAGGCGGTGTCACTTTACACCGATTACTACTCCTGCCAGTAGAACACCAAAACAAATTAGACTGTTACAAACTTTCTACAGAAGCTGCAATGGAACTACGAACAGTATTAAAACAAATGAAAATGCTACTAATAGATTAAGTGAGCATGGTCTCCAACCTAATGTTAGCTTTGATTCCCCTCAGATTACAAGAAGTACTCAAAACAAACTACGGAGAGCTCTTTGGAGGAAAACACATTATTGTTTTTCGGAGATCTTCTTCAATTGACAGCAGTGAAAGGTGAGCCTATTTTTAAAACCTTGGGACACAAACTCTGCCGTAAAACTGTTGGCAGCATAGGAAATGTCAACCTTTGGCAACATGTTCAGTACAGAGAATCAACAGAAAACATGCAGCAATCTGCTGATCTCACTTATACCAACATCTTAAAAAGTATTAGAGTTGGTCTCAAGAAGCACAAGCAATATTGAAAAGCCGGCACATTCATGCACTTTATGGCGATAATGCATGTGCTACGGATGTTATGGAACAATTAGCACACAAAATATCAATTGTATGGCCTTAATGCCAACTCTTGCAAGCTGTTCCAAATTCAATGAAACAATGTTGAAAAAAGAAATGCAACCAATAATTGAAATTAACGCCACAGACAAACTAGACGTACATGGTATGACACTACCCATGTGTGAGCAAGCCACAACAAGACTAAATAGTGTAGAAAATTCAATCTCCAACACAGCTGGGTTGGACAAAAATATAAAAATTATCCTTAAACTGTAGAGTAATGCTTAAACGTAACCTTGACGTGGATCAAGGACTAGTTAATGGAGCACTGGGTACAGTTGTTGGCTTTCAAACATATCCACGTGACAACAACATTCAGTTTGTCAATATTCTCTTTGACAAACTTTCAGAAGTGAAAAGGATAGGACGCTCAACAGCTCGATTCCTTCTCTTCAAAGACATGTATGTACGCATAGAACAATTTTCTCTGACTCTTGCATACGCAGTCACCATTCATAAATCACAAGGTCTTACCCTAGACAAAGCATTGATAGATATTGGTAACACAGTCTTTAAAGAAGACATGAGCTACGTAGCACTATCACGCTTATGTACACTTGACGGTCTATTTCTAATCAACTTTGATGCAAGTAAGTAAACGCTGATATTCCTTGCATTTTAGAATACAATAGACTTCATTCACTATACACCCATCTAAAAACATATCCTGTTCCACAAAAAGTTAACCGTTGTAAAAGAAAACTAAATCAAACAGAAATGCAACAGGGTGTCACTGCAAATCCTCCAAAGAGAGTAAAAGAAACTAATACTTCATCAATTACCACAACCAAAGAAGAACCTGTTACTCAAAGTAATTCAAGTGTTTCTTCAAAGAAACAACAAACATTCTGAAAAAATGACTTGGACACAGTCTTATCTGATCCATTTAAATTCTATTTCAATTACCACCAATTGTTGACAACATTTACTTACACAGTACAGACCAATTGTGTTTGCAAATGTTAGTACTTCATAGAAACGTAACAAACAATACTGACAACACGTATACAGGCCGATTCATGGAATTAATATGCGCCAAAAATTTCGGCGCAAGCATGCGAAAATGTGCGATTCGCAGTGAAAGAGCGAAAATCGCAGAGAAACCAGCGCACATCGATTCATGGAAGTCCGGGCGTGAGAAAAATATTGGATGTGCGCTGAAAAAGTGCGCGGCGCACGCCGGCGCACAGGTCATCTATCGGCGTGCGCCACGGCCACAGAGAAATCGCACATAGTGTGACGCACATAACAAAAGTAGGCGGAGCATGGGGCGTGACACGCGGAATGGGGAACAACTCGTGAAAATATGGGCATCACGGGGGAAGTACAGGAGGCAAGTGCACGGAACGCCCACACGCTCGCCTACAACACGTATTCATGGAATCGAATAGGGCAAACCAGCACACGGGCAAAGACGCGCACAGGCCCATACACGTCCGCCACACGAAAGCAGGCGGTAGCGTCCCTGCGCATGAAAAAATTGTGCGCCAAAATGTGCGCTAACAAAAAGCACGTATACACAGCTCTGATGAAAGTCCCATACTGTGTCCCTCTAGGACAAATGATGTGCAAAGGGGTACGCAACAAACACGGACACCCGCTGGGTGAATAATAGCGTGTGCGTGTATTTCGTGGGTGCGTGGGAAGTTTTACACGCGATCGGGCCTGGGGGAGCGGGGTACGTGTATTTCAGGGGCTCGCGGGAAGTTTAACACGCGATCGGGCCTGGGGGAGCGTGGTACGTATATTTCAGGGGTGCGTGAGAAGTTTTACCTGCAATTCTCCGGGGTACGTGTATTTCAGTGGTGCGCAAGAAGTTTTACACGCGATTGTCCTGGGTATGTGTATTTCAGGGGTGCGCGAGAAGTTTTACATGCGATTGTCCTGGGTACGTGTATTTCAGGGGTGCGCGAGAAGTTATACATGCGATTGTCCTTGGTACGTGTATTTCAGGGGTGCGCGAGAAGTTTTACACAGGATTGGCCTGGGTACGTGTATTTCAGGGTTGCGCGAGAAGTTTCACATGCGATTGGCCTGGGTACGTGTATTTCAGGGGTGCGCGAGAAGTTTCACACGCGATTGTCCTGGGTACATGTATTCTAAGGTGCGTGGGAAGTTTCACACGCGAATTTGCAGGGTACGTGTATTTCGGGGTGCGTGTGAAGTTCCACACGCGATTTCAGCAGGGTACGTGCACTTCGGGTGCGCGGGAAGTTCCACACGCGAATCCAGCAGCCTACGTGTATTTCATGGGTGCCGGGGAGTACTACACATGAATTGGCCATGTGGGTCCTCCCAGGTGTTCCCTCCACACCCTCCACGGCCCCTGCAGGCAGTCCACACCACAGGGGACTACCCTGCACCCCTGCACATGTCCCGCAGGCAGCCCATCCACCATGGCCATGCCCCCCAGCCAACCCACATGTCACCTTGCACTACTGCCCACCAACGCATGTCTCCAGGCACCCCCACCCTCCAGCAGTCAGGGGCACCCTCCACCAGGCCCCACTCATGTCTCCCTGCACCACCACCCTCCAGCATCCAGGGGCACCTGCCAGCAGGCCCCCACTCATGTCCAACTCATGTCCCCCTGAACCCCAACCCCCAGCATCCAGGAGCACCTGCCAGCAGGCCTCCAATCATGTCCAACTCATGTCTCCCTGCACCCCCGCCCCCTAGCATCCAGGGGCACCCTCCACCAGGCCCCCACTCATGTCCCCCTGCGCCCCCACCCCCCAGCATCCAGGGGCACCCTCCACCAGGCCCCCACTCATGTCTCCCAGCACCCCCACCCCCCAGCATCCAGGGGCACCCTCCACCAGGCCCCCACTCATGTCCAACTCATGTCCCCCTTCACCCCCACCCCCCAGCATCCAGGGGCACCTACCAGCAGGCCCCCACTCATGTCCAACTCATGTCCCCCTGCACCCCCACCCCCCAGCAGTCAGGGGCACCCTCCACCAGGTCCCCACTCATGTCCCCCTGCACCCCCACCCCCCAGCAGTGCAGGGCACCTGCCAGCAGGCCCCCACTCATGTCCAACTCATGTCTCCCAGCACCCCCACCCCCCAGCAGTGCGATTGACCTGGGTACATGTATTTCAGGGGTGCGCGGGTAATTTTACACGCGATTTCAGTAGGGTACGTGTATTACGGGTTCTTGTGAACTTCCAGACGCGATTTCAGCAGGATACGTGTATTACGGGTTCTCGTGAACTTCCACATGCGATATCAGTAGGGTAAGTGTATTACGGGGTTCGCGTGAACTTCCACACGCGATATCAGCAGGGTACGTTTATTACGGGGTTCGTGTGAACTTCCACACGCGACTGGGCCTGGGAGAGTGGGGTACGTGTATTCCTGGGGTGGGCGGGAAGATTTACACGGTTGCCTACAACGCGCCAAAAAAGACGGTCCAATCCGGAAACACGTACGCCAGCATGAAGCAGGCACACGTCGACTCGCAGGAAGCAGGCATACGTCAACCCGCGCAGCATAAAAGTGTGCGCAAACAACAAACAAGCTCAGACGCCAGGATGAATATACCGTTCCTAGCAGCAGTGGCCGTGGGATACCGCAGGAGGAGGAGGAGGATAGTCAGGGCCAGAATCTTTACACCCAGAACCAGCCTTTTTGGTATGCCTGATGACCAGGTGTATGGGAGGTACAGGTTTCCACCTCACATAATACTCGACCTGGTCAGTGAGTGGAAGGATGACCTCACATCACCCACCCTGTGCTCCCAAGCACTCACCCCCTGGAGAAGGTCCTCAATGTACTGCACTTCTTGGCTACCGGATCATTTCAGCAGACAAGTGCCATAGTGGGGGGGGGGGGTGTCACAGGCCACGCAGTCACTGTGCCTACACCAGGTGTTGGCCATCATCACTGCACGCCCATCAGTCCACAGGCACATATACCTGCCCAGAACACCTGCAGAAAGGCAGGCTGTCATCTAGGATTTCTACGGGGTGGCACAATTCCCCAAAGTGCTAGGTGCCATTGATTGCACCCATGTGGCTCTACGTCCCCCCAGGGCATCAGAGCACATCTATAGAAACCGCAAGCACTGGCATTCCATCAACGTCCAGGTAGTATGTGATGCCAAGGGAATCATCACTTCAGTATATGCCAACTATCCAGGGTCCACCCACGGCAGTATCATTTACAGGATGTCAACCCTAAACCGGGACATGGAAGCTGGGCGGCATGGCGATGCATGGCTGCTTGGTGAGTAGAAATGCCACAGCACACGCATGCATGTCAGATACAAAGTAATGTCACTACCCCACTAATGATACCCATCACCACCTCCCCAGGGGACAGTGCCTACCCTCTGAGCACCCACATGATGACGCCGATTTGGAACCCCATCACGCTTCCCGAAGTAAGATACAACACAGCCCATATTGCAACCCGGGGCATAGTGGAGCGCACATTTGGAGTGCTCAAGTTACGCTTTCGCTCCCTTGACCGTTCTGGCGGGCAGCTGTTATACGCTCCCCCAGTAGTGTGCAGGATCATAGTGGCAGCATGTGTCCTGCACAATGTTGCAACACGCCGGGGCCTGGCTGTGGACATGGTGGTGCCCCCACATACCATCTGACAATCAATGATGACTCAATCTGACAATTATGATGAATGAAGGGACAGTCAACTGTCACAACCATAGCAGCCTGAGATTGTTCACCTGGAAGTGTCACAAGGTGTGCATCCCTACCTACACAAACACCACCAATGCAGTGTCATCAAAAGACACACTTCTATGCAGCAAAAATGAATACCCACTTGCAAAATACAACATGAGAACAGTGTCATGTCACCCAACCCCTCCCCGGCACCGCCACACAACACACCATGGCATGTCATGCTATATGAGAGCAAACAAAGTAATCCCCACAACATGACACAAGTGTCACAAAGTACAGTGTCCCTAATGGAAACTGGCCACACATGAAATGCTCACAGTAATGCAGGACCAACAACACACATTACCAAATATTTAGCAATAATACAAATCATCTACACTACCTCAAACCTACCATAAACATGACAGTACGGATTTAAAAAATTGGTAGTCTCACTACCTGATAATGCCAGCACTTCGACCACTTCCAACTGTACAGTGTTAGCGCCACGCAAAAGTGTAGGTGCACTGCTTACAACATGAACTCCATTTCCAAAGTAGACCGCCTTGTGAAGACATGAGGAATGGACCTGCAAATTAGGAGGATGAGATGGATGCAGATGCACATATCAATACACCATGCAGTGTACAATACAACAACAATATGCACTAGGAATGTATACACAGTATTGACTACAGACTGCCCACACATCAAATGGGAGTCCAACGTCATTGTGTAAATCAATGTCACTTGGGCACACCCTTTGCAAGCCCATGGAAACGGGAAGCAGGAGGGGTGTGTGTCACACAGACCCAAGCATCTAACCCAAATTCATGACAGCCTGCATGTGCCCAGCCACAATACAGCGTATGCCCACAGGAGCCACACAAGGCAACACACTGTAAAAAAAAATCAAAAATCAAAAATGGCCATGTATGGGCCAGGGGGTGTGGGGGAGGCCACCCAGGAGGTCCGAGGACAGGGTGCACACCAAAACCCACCTGTGTGGATTTTGGGAAAAAAAAACACCTCCATGGGCTCATGGCCTGCACGGCTACCCTATTGTGAGAGAATCGCTGCTGTCGCTCTCCTCACCCTCTGCAGCTGCATCAGGAGGTGGTGGTACTATGGGAGGCAGCCCACGCAAAGCCCTAGTCTTGTCCTCCATGGCAGTAAGCATGCGGGTGTGGAAGGTCTGGTTCTGGAGGATAATCGTGCAGAGGTCCCCATGCAACAACTCACGGGATGCCCGGACCTCCTCCCGAGTTGCCTGTAACTCAGCTGAGAGCGTACATGTGAGCCGCTCCAGCTGCTGTTCTGTCCTCGTGTCAGTTGAAGCCTCAAGCTCAACAAGAGTCACCCTGAGCTGACGGAGTTCCACCCTCAGGGCTTCCCTGTGGCCCTGGGACTCAATAGAAATGGCTTCCCGCAGAGTCTCCAGTTCCGCCCGTCTGTCCCTGTTGGACGC
The DNA here is from genome assembly GCF_040938575.1 of Ambystoma mexicanum. Lineage (NCBI taxonomy): Eukaryota > Metazoa > Chordata > Amphibia > Caudata > Ambystomatidae > Ambystoma > Ambystoma mexicanum. The sequence goes on from NC_090932.1 coordinate 800,831,530, forward strand.
CAACATGTCCTCCCTGTGTGACTGGCAAATGGAGTCTGTTGCCTGCTGTAGTTGTTCCATCAGTCTTTCTTGGGGGACAATGGAAGTGGCCACCCTATCCATGGCCTGAGCCATCATCTCAGATGATGCTGCCTGTTGGTTTGCCATACCATATATGGATTGCTCCCATGCGGTATTGCCAGGTGGCGTACGGCCACCACGTCGGCGGGCACCACACCTGTCTGGGGCAAGGCGAACTGCGCCTTGCTGTGCCGGCACTGCCTGAGGCTGCAGGACTGCATTCCCCCTCTGATCTGCTGGCCAAGGAACAGGATCAGAGGTTGCGGAGTGTGACCCTGCATCCGTAACCACCAAAGGCGGACCTACCAACACTGACATCCCCATTGAGGGTTCTACCCCTGGTGCAGGTGGGTTGGACAGTACAGAATCCCTCCCAGAAACACTTAACTGCAACGGCACATAGGTCTCATCATCTGAATCAACAGCTGAATAGAGCTCGGGGGAGGTGCACCCAGAGACACACCTTGAGAGAATGGTCTGCAGCAAGTGTGGGTTCTCACCCACCACCACACCACGTCCCTCACTGGTGCCCGGTCGGGCCTGAGACCCCTCCTGGGTCTGCACCATCTCCACAACCCCAGCAGTATCAACTGCGTCATCCCCTGCAAAGACATGAAAGAAAAGAAATGGGAACAGGCATTAGCACCATCACACACAATTAGGGCTGAGAAGCAACAGAACCAGTACTTCATTGACACATGTCCCACATGACTATAACCCTCCCATGCATGCACCGTCACTGCGTATGAAGGGGAGGCAAATGGCAAACATTGATGACACCAAGATGGAAGACCAACACATTTGCTGCTTGCTGGCTAACAGTGCCATCACACATTGGCCTGTGATTGGCATGTCCAATACACATACATGACACATGCCATCACAAAGATGGCATGTACCATAGCCATGTCACACATGTGACAATAGGACTGAGAAATGCCTAGTGAAAGTGGGGGAATGCAAACAATCAGCCTGAATGAACACAGAATAATACGCAACAATGTTGTGGCAAGATGACACTTCAAGGGCAACTGGCGTGAGGTTGGGCTAAATGTCTACTGTTGCCAGAAGGGATACTGCAGTACCCAAATCATGGTGCGCAGAATGTATTGGATGAAGCACATGGGTGACCCAAACCACTCAGGCACACACACCCTCACCTGGCACTCAATCAGAAGCCCTCACACACACACCATGCACATGGATGACACACACATGCATGTGCACTCACCGGATAATGCCTCGTAATCTGGCAGGTTTCCCACGCCTTGGACCTGTCCCTCCGTGACATAGGTCCCAGCAACATACTCATGTGGAGTGAGTTCAATGTCCTCTGCTGGAGACCCACCTCCAGTCACTAGAGTAGCGGCATGACTTGAGGCCAGCTTTTTCTTTGCCCTGCACTTCAGGTCATTCCAGCGCTTGTAGCAATCATTAGCTGTGCACCTCATGAATCCAAGGGCACTTATGATGTCCGCGATGGTCTGCCAGTGTGCCAGACGTTGTGCAGGTGTGGTCTTGCATCCTGCAGTAATCACCATTTCGCTGTCATGTGCAGACACATACTCCACAAGTGCATCAAGTTCGGCCTGATTGAAGCTGGGCTTCCTTGGCGGGCCGGACTGTGTAGCCGTGTCTGGGGCATCAGCCTGTACTGGACGAGCACTCTTCCTCTTCCGCTTGGAAGGTGGTGGGGATCCTGAGTGTCCTACACCGCTCTGGACACTAGGGGCAGGAGCCCCGGTGGACTGTGGAGTAGGAGTGTGGGAATGAACACTCACCATGGGACTTGGTGCAGGCATTAGCTCAAGTGTGATGTAATCAGGGGGAACATCAGCAGGATGGACTGGGACCGACACTGTCCTGGCTGGGAGACTCAGAGCTGGGGTGGATGGAGCAGCAGCTGCCCCTGCAGCCTCCCCACCCTGCCTACTCGGGGCAGCAGATGACATAGCTGCCCCTGATCCACGTGGCCTGGTGACACCAACATGCACCGCCACACATGGCCTAGACCTGCTGACCTGGAAGTCAGCAATGGAGTCACCCTGTGCCAGGTCTGGTGCCACAATGGGCTGGTCCAACAAGGGCTGAGCTGGGATGGTGTCAGCCACATTACCCTCAACCAGGGGGGGGCATGGGTGTCCCTGACTGGTCACCCACACATGGGGGGCTAAGGGCACCCTGCAAGTCCCGGCCACATATCCTACCGTATCCACCACGCCCACCTCTTGAGGCTCGGCCACCTTTGCCACCCTTACTGCATGCTCGCCTCCCAACCATGGCACTGATGTTGTTGTGCATATGGGAGTTGCAGTAAACTATTGTCCTGGGCAATTGGGGGTCAAAGAGGTAGGGTACTAGATGGAATTCGTACCCTAGTGCTCTAGCAAGGCTGTATGTGACCCCTGGGGGAAGATGACGGGTCACGCAACGCACAGGTACCTCAAAAAAGGGAGATAATGTGCACGCAACCCCTCCTAGACCATGTGCATGGAAAAACAAACCTGCACTACTCTGTGGCACCCAGAAACACAAAAATGAACCTATGCGTGTCACACACAGCCTAGAATGACCTCTGAAGGGGTACGCGACACACAGGGCAAGCACAGATGTTAAATATGTGCGCGACTCACCGTCTGCCTGGAAAAATAGCGTGAAAAAGACGCGCGTGTGCGCGTTGGCAACACCCCTGCCAAAAGAAGAACTGTACACTGTCTGAGGAGACAGGACAACAGAAGAAGTGAACACTGTTTGAGGAAACAGGCCCAGGAAAAAGACAAAAAGAGAAAAAGCTGTCAGAGGTAACAGGGAGTACGAACTTGGAACGCCTTGAAGTAAATCGCGTGTGAACCGACAAGAAGTACAGATTTCACCCACTCGCTCTCCACGAAAAGCACGTACTAGGAAATGGCGTTCTACATGTACCTTTTAAACATGCCCACACGTCCAGCATCACTTCCGCGTGTACGCCCTAAGGCCCTATCCTCCAATTACATGAGCTGACACTCTGACGTGCAGTCATTGGACGTGTAACATGCACCCGTGTACAGGGAAACGCCCGCGCACACAAGTCACAGATGCGCATACGCGCTGAGGCCCTTTCCACCAATTACACGCTATGACACTCTGACGTGCTTGTTTTTTCTACGCACCATGGAAAACGTACGTGCGCGTAACGTCATAGAGGAGCCTACACGCTGGGGGCCTTTGGGCCAATGAATTTGCGTACGTGTGCTGATGCGCTTACGCGCTAAGAGCCTTTGGTCCAATGGAATCGCGTATGCGTGCTGACGGGCTTACGCGCTAAGGGCCTTTCCTCGAATTACATGCTGACATGTAGAATTTTCACGTGCCAAATCACTCCGTATCAAGCTGGCCACGCGTAAGCACATGGAAGACCACGCTGCTGCCCAAAAGGCCGAATTACTGCCCCCCAGAGCCCCGAGCAGCCTCCCACGAGCCATCTGCTGCTGCCTGCCTGCCTGCCTGCCTGCCTGCTGCCACCGTGCCCTGCCATTTGGTGCCTGCACATCAGCCATCTGCAGGGGTCCAGTTGCTGTGTCCACCCCTGCTGGAACAGAAGACTCCCGACTGGGATACCATCGCTCCACAGCCCAGCCCCAGGACCCAGTTGCCCACCCATGCCTGCCTCAGTGGTCGCCATGTCGGGGCAAACACCATCCGAGACCACTGGCGACCCCCAGCCAGAGGGGCAGAGGGCCACCAGCTTCAGTCAGAAGGAAGTTGGTGTCCTGGTGGAGCTTGTCCTGGGGCATTATGATGCCCTCTTCGGATCATCACGCGCCGACAAGGAAGGACGGGACAGGATCTGGGACGACTTTGTGGTTGCCATCAACGCGGAGGGGGTGGCAACCCGCAACATCAAGCAAGTTAAGAAGCGCTGGGAGGACTTGAGGTCCAGGACCCTCATAAAGGCCGGGCGCCTCGTGCAGGGGGGCCGGGGCAGCATGAGTACCATCCAGCTGAGGGTCCTGGAACGCGTTCGCCAAGCGCTCCATGCCCAGATCCTTGAGAGGCAGACCCGTCTGGAGTCGAGCGGTAAGTGGCCAAGCATTGCTGTGTGAGACAGGGCATGTTGCAGTGTGCTGGTTGTCTGATACTTGCCTGTATGTGTGACACAGGCCATGTACACGTGTGTGTGTGCAGGGACATCATGGTCATGCATGTGAGACCAGTAATGTGTGAAGCACACGGTTGGTGTATGTGTTTAAATGCAACATGGGGAGCCCTATGCGGAATGGACACATGAGAGCATGCCAGTCTCTGTTCCTGGACATGGGTGGGGGTGAGGGATGGGTGCTGATGCCATGTACATGTATGGTGTCCATGTCTGTGTGTCTGACCTGCGTGTCTGTGACTTGTGAATGCCATGGATGCATGACACATGTCTGTGACAATGTTCAGAATCACTGATGTAGCCTAGTTATCCTTGCATCCACTGTGTCTGGGGTGTACGAGTCCAGATGGATGAGAGTACGGTGAAGTGTGTGCATGTGATAGGCATGACCCATGATGCATGTGAGTTCAAAAACAACATTGTATGTTTCAAGAGTCCCTTGGATATGTTTGCTAATGTCCATAGCATGCGCCATGCCTGTTACTGCATGTGTTTTGCCTGCACTGACCCATGTGTTGTGGAGGGACATGATGGAAGTGATCTTTGACAGTGCCACTCATCTGCTATTGCTTCCTGTCTAGGGGACCATTGTACAGTACCCTGAAGCTTGTGTTCTATGTCTCCCTCTACACAGCTCAAAGTGAAGGAGAGGGCGGAGACGGCGCTGTGGAGCAAAGCGGCGGGGATGCCCCCACGGCTGCGGCGGGTGAGCCCCCACAGGGGCTTGCAATGGCGGAAGACGGGGTGGAACCATCCAGGTTGGTGGTTTCCACAGAGGAGGAGGAGGCCGCTACTGAGCCGCACATGGGGCCTGTTGGGGGCATCCCTGCTGGTGCAAGTGGTGCAGTCCAGGGGCAGGGGCAGGAGGCAGCACAGGTCGCTGTGGAGGTGTCTGTACATGTCACTGTCCCTGACACTGTGACTGCACCACCATGCACCAGCAGGGAGGCCCCATCCCAGGCCCGTCCGCAGGTAGGGGGGATGTCCATGTCATCTGACTCCCCTCCACCTGCGGACGAGGGGACCCCTGGCCGTATGGAGAAGGTCCTGATTGGTGTCGCGTTGCGCACGGGTGTCATTCGTGATGAGGTGCATGCTTCCCGGGGGAGCATGCACGTCATCACGAAGAGCACCGTGCCCTCTCCTCCTCTGTGGAGGCTATGCGCCAGTCGTTCTCCATGTCGTCTTCCGGCCCAGATGCCACCAGGGCCCCCTGTGGACCTGCCCCAACCAACACAGCCAACTCGGTGTGGATCCCATCCCTGCCACAGTCGGGAGTCGGAGGTCCAGCAGGGGTGGACACACCAGCAACTCGACCCCAGCAGATGGAGGAAGTGACGGCATCATCGTGCAGGGCATGTTCACAATGGCGTTGGTGGATTCCATCAGCCTGGATGCCGTCGTGCTGGCACAGGCAGTTGCGTCGGAGGCAGCGGCAGGCTCGACGTGGGAGGCATCATGGCTCGGGGCCATCAACATCAGGGGGGCAGGCATCGGCCGGAGGACAGGAGAACCCTGGAATGGGAGTGTATTCCATGTGGGAGCGGTTGGGCCAGCAGATAGGTGCGGAGCGGCAGCGGGCAGAGGAGGAACGGCTCACAATGGTCAGGGCGGAGAACTCCATGCGGAGGGCGCTGAGGCGGGCTGAGTGCCTCGAGGGTATTCGAAGGGAGTTGGAGCTGAACACTGCATTATCCCTGAGAGACCTCGGGGCCAGGGAACATGCCCGCCTCCAAGCCATTGAACAGGAGTTCGATGATGCCCTGGCCCATGACAACAACCAGTGAACCGTCGGGCTAGCCCGCTACCCTTGTAAATAGTTATGTAGTTAGTGTTAGGTTTCCTTTGCTTTTTTATTTATTTTGGACCTTTTGGACAATGGACCACATTTTTGTATATAGTTTTTTTATTAGGTAGTATTATTAGATAGGTTTCTTTTCTTCAGTTGGGATCATGGACCCTGGATTTTTTATCTGTATATAGTTGAGTGTTGGATTTTAGTATTTTTTTGGGATTTACCCATGGAGCAATGGTTTTCGGTTTTGTTTTTCCCTTGGATTTACTTTTTTGAACTGTGACATTGGACACCTTTCCTTTGGATTATGATTTGTGGTTTTTCATTATTTTACAGACATGCTGCTTTTGGTTTTTAATTCCCATTGTCGTTTGTTTATTTTTAATTCCATTTATGTTGCTTTTAATACATTTTTTTCATCAAACTTGAATGTGTAGTATCATCTCATTGGTTTCATGCATATCATGATATGGGTTTTGGCATTCACTTACACCCATTGTGTGTATGTGAGGGACATGTGTTCATTTACATACTTGCCATTGGGGTTGTATCATGTAATTGGCATTTCTAAGTGGGTGGATGCAATACTTGGGTGGGTGTTTGGCATGTGGAAGCTGCCCATAAGGGCCAGGGATCTAGATTGTGATGACGTGTTGGCTGGGGGACATGTGTCAGGGCCTGCTGGCAGGTGCCCCGCAATGCTGGGGGTTGGGGGTGCAGGGGGACATGAGTGGGACATGAGTGGGGGCCTGCTGGCAGGTGCCCCGCAATGCTGGGGGTGGGGGTGTAGGGGGACATGAGTGGGACATGAGTGGGGGCCTGCTGGCAGGTGCCCCGCAATGCTGGGGGCTGGGGGTGCAGGCAGACATGAGTGGGACATGAGTGGGGGCCCGCTGGCAGGTGCCCCGCAATGCTGGGGGGTGGGGGTGCAAGGGGACATGTGTTGGTGATCAGAAGTGCAAGGAGACATGTGCCTTTTCTGGGGGGCATGCCCATGTTGGGTGGGCTGCCTTCAGGGGCCGTGGAGGGTGTACAGGGAACACCTGGGAGGACCCACACTGCCAAATCACGTGTAGGACTCCCCAGCACCCCCGAAATACATGTACCCTGCTGAAATCGCGTGTGAAACTTCCTGCGCATCCCTGAAATACATGTACCCAGCCCAATCGCGTGTAAAACTTCCCGCGCACCCCTGAAATACACGTACCCAGCCCAATTGCGTGTAAAACTTCCAGCGCACCCCTGAAATACACGTACCCAGGCCAATCGCGTGTGAAACTTCACGCGAACCCCAGTTATACACGTACACCGCTCCCCCAGGCCCGATCGCGTGTGAAACTTCCCGCGCAACCCTGAAATACACGTACCCAGGCCAGTCACGTGTGAGAACACACACGCACCCCTGAAATACACGTACCCAGGCCAATCGCGTGTGAAACTTCACGCGAACCCCAGTTATACACGTACACCGCTCCCCCAGGCCCAATCGCGTGTAAAACTTCCCACGCACCCCTGAAATACACATACCCAGCCCAATCGCGTGTAAAACTTCCTGCGCACCCCTGAATACACGTACCCAGGCCAATCGCGTGTGAAACTTCATGCGAACCTCAGTTATACACGTACACCGCTCCCCCAGGCCCAATTGCGCATGAAACTTCACGCGCAACCCTGATATACACGTACCCTGCCCAATCGCGTGTAAAACTTCCCACGCACCCCTGAAATACACATACCCAGCCCAATCGCGTGTAAAACTTCCCGGGCACCCCTGGAATACACGTACACCGCTCCCCCAGGCCGATTGCATGTAAAACTTCCCACGCACCCCTGAAATACACGTACCCAGCCCAATCGCTTGTAAAACTTCCTGCGCACCCCTGGAATAAACGTACACCGCTCCCCCAGGCCCGATCGCGTGTAAAACTTCCCGCGCACCCCTGAAATACAAGTACACAGCCCAATTGCATATAAAACTTCTTAGGGCACCCCTGAAATACACGTACCCAGCCCAATCGCGTGTAAAACTTCCCGCGCACCCCTGAAATACACGTACCCATGCCATTCGTGTGTGAAAACACACGTGCACCACTGAAATACACGTACCCAGGCCAGTCGCATGTGAAAACACACGTGCACCCCTGAAATACACGTACCCAGGCCAATCGCGTGTAGAACTTCCCACGCACCCCTGGAATACACGTACACCGCTCCCCAGGCCCGATCGCATGTAAAACTTCCCGCGCAACCCTGAAATACACGTACCCAGCCCAATCGCGTGTAAAACTTCCCGCGCACCCCTGAAATACACGTACCCAGGCCAATCACGTGTGAAACTTCACACGAACCCCAGTTATACACGTACCCGCTCGCACAGGCCCTTTCGCGTGTGGAAGTTACCGCAAAACCCGTAATACACGTTCCCCGCTTGGCGTTTGCTGTTTGGCAGTCCGGTAAACTGGTTTTGGGTTGTCCAGACCTTTGCGCTGGATTGGGGATTTTGATGCCTTTTCCTTGCGCAAGGGGTGTAACTGGCGCTGCTGCAGGGTCGCTGCGCCACTCTGCGCCAGGGCTGGTTTTGGAGGCTAAAATCCATTAATACGCTGTGCGCTGAAATGGATTTTATCGCACGCGGCTGGCGCAGTGTATCGCACGGGGACCCTGTGGGAAATTCTATGAATTACCCTGATAGTGTTCATGGAATAAGACAACAATTGGACTACTGTGCTGGAATGGTGAAATTCATTATAAACACACAGGAAGATCCACAAGAATTTCTAATGTACCTACTACAAGTACCGGAAAACAAAAAACATACCTATAAATGAAATCTTCCAGATTTCATACATGTGGAAACATACATGCACTCTCTGCAACAATGTGACACAGGAACAAATTCCCAATGAGCGCTTTGTATATGTATCCATACCCAATTGTGAATCCGTTCCATTTCAGCAACTTGTACAAAATGCAAACCATGGTATATTATGTACTACCTGCAATTCGGATAATCGCTCCACCTTACTAATACAAACACATAGTAAATACGTAATGCTAATGCTTCTACACTACAATGCAGATGGTACCAAAAACAACTGCAAGCTGACTGGATTCACACATGGTCAAGTATCACTTGGTAAGAAAACCTTCACAACAATAGGTATAATCTACCACACAGGAGCCACAACCAATGCAGGTCACTATACTGCATATATAAAAAAAAATGTGGATGGTTCGAATGTAATGATAGTACCATTACTCTAAAGCAGAGATTACCAGCAAATCTTACAAACGCTTATTTAATCTTCTTTAAACCAAAATGTATTAACTAATCTGTACTTAAACATTAACAAAACTTCAATTAAAAAACTATAAACTGTTAGAATATGCCAACAAGTATCTAACTGCCCCAAGATTTTACAATATCCAAACAGATAAATCAATATCACTTTATTATAACAAAAAATAGACAGTTAGAATATGCCAACAGGTATCTAACTGGCCCAAGATTCTACAACAACTAAACAGATAAATGAATACAACTAAATTATATTAAAAAAGAAACAGTTAGAATACGCCAACTGGTATCTAACTACCCCAATATTTTCAATAACCAAACAGATAAATCAATATCACTTTATTATAAAAAACAATAGACAGTTAGAATATGCCAACAGGTATCTAACTGGCCCAAGATTCTACAACAACTAAACAGATAAATTAATACAACTAAATTATATCAAAAAATAAACAGTTAGAATACGCCAACTGGTATCTAACTGCCCCAAGATTTTCAATAACCAAACAGATAAATCAATACCACTACATTATAACAAACAATGGACAGTTAGAATACGCCAACTGGTATCTAACTGCCCCAAGATTTTCAATAACCAAACAGATAAATCAATACCACTTCATTATAACAAAAAATAGACAGCTAGAATATGCCAACAGGTATCTAACTGCTCCAAAAATCTGCAACAAGCCAACATATAGAACATTAGCCAGAAACAACAAGTGAACACTGAAAACAAACAAACAAATAGACTGTAGCATAACAAAAAAAGTTTTTTTTTAATCCAACATGGATTTTCTTTCTCCACAGACCCAATGATTTTAGCAACAAACACAGGGACTGAGCAAATTGCATAGTACACTGGTTTGTAAGCTACTTAATATGAGGGTAAACAAAAAATATGTTGATTATTCAAAGTTATAAGTCGTTACAAACTACCAATACTAACATGATCTCTTTTCTTTTATCACAGAAATTAACACGTAATATATGTACTCCAGTTACCAAACCAAACAGTAAGTATATTATAATAAGTACAACCACCGCAGCAAATCACACCCATAGTGGCTTATAACTTTGGTGCTTATAAATCTGGTCTTGGCCATGCACCCAAGACTATAGGCCCTGCCCACAACCACCACAGCATAACACACCCATACTAGCTTATAACTTTGTTGCTTATAAATTTGTTCTTGGGTGCCAAACTTATAAGCCACTATGGGTGTGATATGCTGCGGTGGTTGTGGCCAGGGCTTAGAGTCTTGGGTGCATAGCCATACCCATAGACCACACCCACAGAATCAAACATTTTAACTATGCCATATGGGCACTTTTAATGTCTGCGAACAATATGAGTGTTCTTAGAACAATTTCAACTTGCCTACGAACAGTACGGACAGCATCCTCAGGACACCCCCATTTCGTTTATTTACGAACATTTCAGGACACTGTGTGTGTGTTCTAAGAACAGTTTCAATTTGCCTATGGACAATACGGACAGGTATAGCGTCCTCAGGACACCCCCATTTTGTTTATTTACGAACATCCCAGGACACTTGATGAGTTCTTAGAACAATTTCAACTTGCCCACGAACAATACGGACAGCGTCCTCAGGACACCCCCATTTTGTTTATTTACGAACATTTCAGGACACCGCGTGTGTTCTTAGAACCTCAGAACACCCCCATTTTGTTTATTTATGAACATCTCAGGGCACTTGATGTGTTCTTAGAACAAGTTCAACTTGCACACAGACAATACGGACAGTGTCCTCAGGACACCCCCATTTTGTTTATTTACGAACATTTCAGGACACCACGTGTGTTCTTAGGACAATTTCAACTTGCTTGCGAACAATATGGACAGGCATAGCGTCCTCAGGACATCCCCATTTTGTTTATTGACGAACATCCCAGGACACTTGATGTGTTCTTAGAACAGTTTCAACTTGCCTACGAACCATACGGATGGGCGTAGTGTCCTCAGGACACCCCCATTCCGTTTATTTACAAACATTTCAGGACACCTGTACGGTCAGAACGAACACAACAGGGGTGCCTGCCACCTAAATAAATAGAACATTTAACCTCTTACTCCCCCACTCTCCCCAAACAGTCTTACACGCCTACACACTTGACTAAAGAGTATTTTTCCACCAAGTTTCACCGCGCTGTCTGCGGATGTCTGCGAATACAAGATGGCGGGCGCACCCCGAAAATCTGACGCACCACACGCTCTCAACCACCCAATCAGCAAACACGTCCAATGTCCGCGGACATGACGCGCATCGCCCAGCCAATCGGGACCCTGTCCGCAGAGCGAACAGGGAAGTGTGTCCGCGGACCGAACATAGATAATACACATTTTTTGTGACCTACTTTTTGGTCATTTTTTTAAAAACTACTGGACAGATTTTCACCAAATTTGCAAAAGCATGCTTTCCGAACCAAGCCGCTGCTCCTGGTCCAAATTTGGTGAAAATCCGTCCAGCGGTCTGGGCTGTAGGCATGAGCAAAGTTTTTTCCCCATTCAGTCTGTGGGAAAAAATGAAGTTTTGGGACCCCCCTTATAACTTTGACCCCCCTGGACCAAACCTCACCACACTTTGCAAGAAATATCAGAGTGACCCATATACGTTTTTTGCAAAGTTTGGTGAGGATTCGTCCAGGGAGAGCGAAGTTATAAGCCACCGAAAAAGGGCTCTTCCTGTAACGCTCACCTGATTCCCGCAGAGGCGCCGGTCTTGACTGGGTGAATGCCGTATCTTCAAAGGTGATGTGTAACACACGGTTGGCTCTTTGGGCTGGACCTCTGTGCACTGTATGTCTGACTCGAAGAGTAAGATGTCTTAGGTAAGTGAACGCCGAGCTCTCCATCTGCCTCGGGGCAGGGTGCCGTAACCAGTTTCTTCACTGGATGAGGGTGCAGGCCTCTTGACCTCAGAGGACTGCTGTCCGTCGTTAACTGCACGAACGGTAAGTTCAGGGCACTTCAAATGTCTTAAAAGTCTTTTGTAATGATATCTCTTGTTTTGCAGGGTTCCGGCGATGGCGGATGGCGGGCTGATGAGAGTTGAGGATCGAACCCGCGTGAGGAATAGCAGCGCCTGGAAGCACGTAAGTAAGCGCTTGTAGCCTGCTTCACGATGCGCACTAACTGTCCCTTTTATCTTGCAGGTACAAGTTCGGAGCTTTAGAGAAGCTGAAGGGTGCTGGAATACCCACTGGATTTGGCGTGGGAAGGAGTAATGGCACGTGAGTAATAAAGTTGCCCAATGTCTTTAAACGCACCTTCTTTTGTCTTTCAGATGCGGGATGCAGCGCCGAAAGCCTCCGGAGCGTGCGAAGAGCTGGTAAGCTTTTGTCTTTCAGATGCCGGAATGCAGTGCGAAGACCTCCGGAGCATGCGAAGAGTAGGTAAGCCTTTGTCTTTCAGATGCCGGAATGCAGCGCGAGGCGTTGGTGACAGCCGATGGACCAGGTAAGAGATGCGCTGCCACTGAAGACCGTAGTGCTAACCTGTTCTTTCTTTGTCTTTACAGGTGCTGCTGAAGACTGGATTCCAGGATGGTAAGCCTTTGTTTCCTTAGGCCCAGGATCAGAAGCAGAAGACACGATGAGCGTTCTGCTGCAGAGAATGCAGAATAACGCAAAGCAAGATTCATCCATCGGGTGTGGTTTAAATAGCCTCCTGTAGTGCTTAGGTGTCTCCTTCCACAGCCACGCCTAGGTAAGAAAAGAGTTCCTGCTTTCCAGAAGAGTTCCAGTGTTCTGAACCTAGGGAGTGGCTCCTGCCCCACCCAACAGGAAAAGTAGTCCCAAACAGAAGAGGATCAGGGGTTCAACTGGCAGGTAAGTAAGCAGCATGGTCTGCTGCAGGTAAGTCCACCCAAGCATTATGAGCCCGGCGCTTCCAGCGCTGGTACTGGGCATCTTTATGAGCCTGGTGCCACTGGCACCAGGACAGGGACCAAAAGGTCCCAATTGGGACTGGCTGGCACTCGGAACCGGGGTTATGGGTCTGCTTCCAAGGGAGTCGGGCAAGTCCTGATCTTTTAGAAGCAGAGATCATGACAGCACCCCCCCTCAAGGCCCCTCCCAAACCGGGCTTCTCCGGGGGTTTGGGCTTGTTAGGAAATGTTTGATGAAATCTTTTGATTAGACGAGGCGCGTGGACATATTCTGCAGGTTCCCAAGATCTTTCTTGGGGACCGTAGCCTTTCCAGTCAATCAGGTAAAATAGTTTAGATTTGGAGATCTTGGAATCCAGGATGCTTTTGACTTCAAACTCGAGTTCTCCATCAACTAGAATAGGTTTTGGAGATGTAGTTAGTCGGGTTTGAGGTTGCACGGGTTTTAATAGAGAGACGTGGAAGACCGGATGTATCTTCATGTGAGGGGGCAAGTCCAACTTGACCGCTACTGGATTTACTATGGTAGTGATGGAATAGGGACCAAGGTATCTTGGGTTGAATGTGCATGGTCCTTTTAGAGGTAGATATTTGGTGGATAACCAGACTTGATCTCCTACTTGATATTGGGGGGCTTCCTTCCGATGTTGGTCTGCTCCTTTCTTGTATTGTTCTTTAGCCCTTCGAAGGTGAGAAACGGCTTCCTTAAAGGCTTGGGTGATTGTAGAATGCAGGTGGTCTACTGCTGGTGTTCCAAGATCTTGGAGTGGATCCAACTCCGAGGTTCGAGAGTGACTACCGTATAAAAGAAAAAATGGGGTCTTCCCAGTTCCCGAGTGGACAGAGTTATTGTAGGCATATTCGGCTATCCAAAGGATATCTTTCCAAGTTTTTTCAGTTTGTTGTAGCATGCAGCGCAAATACTGTTCCAGAGTTTGATTGGTCCTCTCGGTTTGTCCGTCGGTTTGAGGGTGGTGGCTGGTCGAAAGTCTCACATCAATTTGAGCCGACCGACAGCAACTTCGCCAAAAATGAGAAATAAATTGACTACCTCGATCCGAAATTAGAACTGAAGGAAAACCGTGCAGTCGGACGATGTTTTCGAGAAATTCTCGGGCCAGAGTTGCTGCTGTTGGTAAGCCTTTGAGTGGAATGAAATGCGCCATCTTGGAGAATAGGTCCACGATTACTAGGATCGTATTGTATCCGGAGCATGGAGGTAGATCTGTGATGAAGTCCATAGAAAGTGTATGCCAAGGGCGAGGCGGGATGTCAATAGGGCGTAAGAGGCCGGCTGGTTTTTCCTTTTGACTCTTGTTTTGGGCGCATACTCCACAGGACATTATAAAGTCTCTGATATCTTTTTTCCAAGACGGCCACCAGAAGTAGCGCTTGATCTTTTCCGAGGTCTTGGTCATACCGGGATGTCCTTCCATTAAAGAATCGTGATAACAAGAGATTACCTTTTTCTGTAAATCTGTGCTGGGCAGGTATAACCTTTCTTGGAAATATAATAGGTTGTCCTTCACCGTAAAGTCCTTTCCCTGCAGATGCCAATTCTGTATGTCTGCTGGAGTTACCAGTAGCCTGGCTTTATCCTTAACTTCCTCTATGGATTGTGTGGTGATTACACCTAGAATTCTTTGTTCGGGAATGATAGGTACAGGTTTAGGATTGATCAAATGTTCTTCCACTCCCATCCAAGAAAGGGCATCAGCTTTACCGTTTTTTGTACCAGGTCGATAGGTAATTATGAAGTCAAACTCGGCAAAGAATAGTGCCCAACGGAGTTGCCTAGAGGATTGAGCTTTTGCGGTTTTCAAATATTGCAGGTTTCGGTGATCTGTATTTATTTTAAAATTTGTTTATTGGCATTTTCAATAGCATCTGTTAACTATATCCATATTGTGCCTTATTCTTGTACAAACCAAAATACATTTTAACATTAACTTTAATTAACAGTAACAACTGTCTCCTTATGGTGTTCGCATGAATCAGCTCGTCTCGCCCCTGGGGGTTAGGGGTGTTTGAGAGGGGGCATTCGTGTCATTTGCAGGGTGTAGGAGGGATGCTTCCAAAAGGCCCATAGCGTCCCTTATTAGTTCTCGTTTGGTCTTCGTTTATGTCTTGTAAGCGATCCCGCACTAAGCCGTTGATTCAGGGGGGCTTGTCGTCTGAGGGGAGAGTCATATGTCTAGTGAGCTCCTTCCATGCTTCCAAGGCTCTGCTGGACTCTTCAGTTGATCTAGCCACGCTATCTTCCCAGGCCCTAGTCTCAGCTGGGAGCCATCGTTCCATTTCTCCATGCCATGCTCTATATTGTGGTCCAGCTGTTTTTTCCAAGACATGGCTATGGTTCGTTTGGCTAATATGCACGTTATGTCCATGAGTCTGACTAGGTGCTTCATCTTGGCCAATCTGGGGTAGGTTCCCAGCAGGCACTCCTCCGGCGTCCATTTGTATTTGGTCATGCCTGCCCTCTCGCATTGTTGTTTCACCCTTCCCCAGAGTGTTTTCATTTTGGGGCATTCCCACATCATGTGGATTAGGTCTGCTTCCTCCCTGTTGCACCAAGTGCAATTTGACTGCGTTTGCTTGCTAAATTTGGCTATCCTTTTCGGGGTTAGGTAGGTTCGGTGCAGCACATTCATCTGTATTTGCCTGAACCGGTGGTTTCTCGACACTTCCTTGGGGAATGTGAGCGCCCGGTTCCACTCCCCCTCTGACATCTCCCTACCTATATCCTTTTCCCATCTCCTTTTCATGTCCATGCTTCGGGGGTTAGGTGTGTCGCTCAGTTGTCTATATATTTGGGATATTGGCCTGCAGCCCTCCCCCATGTTGTATAGCAGTGTTAATAGTGGATCAGAGTCCGGTTCTTCAGGCCATGATTCCCACTTGCTTCGCGCTATGGCGCGGATCTTCTGGTACCAGAGAAACTGTCCCGAGTGTATACCCTCACTGTCCCGCAGCGTGTCAAATTCCTTGAATGTGCCTTCCTCGTATAGGTCTCCCCAGGTATAGATCCCTTCCCTTTCCCATAATCTGATTTGTTTCAGGTCTGTAGCTGCTATGTATAGGTCTGCTATCAGTGGGATCTCTGGGGAGTAGGCCCACTGTGCATGGGCGAGTGTCCTCGCTCTGCGCCAGACCTCCCTCCCCAGGGTGACTATGTGCGGTGCTTCTCCCATCAGTTTCGATGGTGTCCATACCAGTTCTTTCAAGTGATGAGGGAGGCTCGTAGTCTGTAGTAGGGAGTTTTCTTCAGTGGGTTCGTCTGAGAGCCATTTAGTTATGAAGCTGAGTTGTGCTGCTAGATAGTATTTTTCTAGGTTAGGGAGCTGGATGCCACCCCTAGCGTATGGCAGGGTTAGTGTTGTCAGTGCTATTTTGTGTCTGTTTTCTCCCCATATGAACTCCTTTATCAGCGTCTCCAGTAGTCTGAAGAAGGGTTTTTTGATATAGTAGTGTACATTTTGGAACCCATATAGGAATCGCGGTAAAAGAATCATCTTGAATATGGAGGCCCTTCCCATCATCGACAGGGGGAGTCGCGACCAGAAGGTCATGGACTTGCGTAGGGTCCGGATCGTCGTCTTTGTGTTGTGTTCGTGCATCAATGTGGGGGTGTGCATTATCTGGATTCCTAGGTATCTGAATTCGGTGGTTTGCCATTTTATCCCTACCGTCGGGAGTGCCTCCTTCTCGACACGTTTTAGGGCCGCTAGGGGGAACATACAGGACTTTGACTTATTGAATTGGATCCCAGATACTCTGGAGTAGTTGTCCAGGACCTCCAGCATGACTGGTACATTGAGGTGTGGATCTCTAACATATATAAGGACATTGTCTGCATAGAGTGAGATAATGTGGTCCACCCCTCCGAGTCGTATGCCAGCGTCAAAAAACTGCTTTCTAAAATAGATCGCTATGGGTTCCAGCCCTAGTATATACAACATTGGGGATAGCGGACATCCCTGCCTGGTCCCTCTCTGTATGTCCCAGGCTTCTGATATGTGTTTCCCGGATTTCACTCTAGCTCTTGGTCCAGTGTACAGTATCTGAACCCATCTAATGAACCCGGGTCCGAAACCAAATTCCCTAAGTACTGCCACCAGCCACTCCCAATAGATGGAGTCGAACGCCTTTATGGCATCTAAGGACATTAGTGCATATGGGTTCTTGTCGTCATCGGTTTGGGCCATAATGTGTTGTAGTCTACGCAGATTTATTGATGTATTTCGGCCCGGTATAAAGCCGCATTGATCGCTGTGTATTATGTCCCCTATTATTCTGGAGAGTCGCTTGGCTAGTATTGTTGTTAAAGTTTTTGCATCATAATTTAGCATTGCTAGCGGGCGGTAGGAGTCGCACAGTTCCGCCGGTTTGTCCGGTTTAAGGACCGGGACCACCAGCGTTACCCTCATGTTTTCGGGCAGCACTCCCCTCTCATATGCTTCTTGAAATACCTCATATAACGGAGGTGCGAGGGAGGGTTCGTATGCTTTATAGAACTCCGGGGGCAGGCCATCAGTGCCAGGTGTCTTGCACGTTGCCAGAGACCGGATAGCTTCTGTTATATCGTCAAGCGTGATTTCAGCATCTAGCATCAGGGCTTGGTCGTGTGGTATCCTATGAAGTCGTATCTCATCAAGGGTGTCTGAGATCTGTTCTGGAGGGACCTGTTCCTCGTGTGAGTAGAGTTTTGTATAGTAGCGTTTGAAAATGTCATTTATGTCCTGCTGTGTGTGGTGTAAGTTCCCTTCCTCGTCCTGCAGCGTGGTAGTGGTGTGTCTAGGGTGTTCCCTTCTGCATAACCAGGCCAGCAGTCTGCCCGGTCTGTCCGCCTCTGTGTGTGCCCTGTTTGTTTTGGCCGCGTGGTCGAGCTTTTCCAGCCTGTTCCACGCCGAGTCGTTTTCCCCCCTGAGTTTCCAGAGTTCCGTTTCCCTGTTCTGGCCGCCTATGGGGGCTGCCTCTAGCCTCTCTATCTTTTGTTCCAGCTGATCTAATTCTTTCCTGAGCTGTCTCCTGATTCCCCCGGCCTTTGCAATGATTTCCCCCCTTATCACTGTTTTCAGGGCATCCCATACCGTGCTGCTGTGTTCTACGCTTCCCACATTGTTGTCTATGTAGCTATCTATGGATTCTTGTAGCTCCTCCCTAAAGCCTGGATCTTTAAGTGCTTCCGTTGGCATTTTCCACATGGGGATCGGGGGTCTGGGGCCATTGTGGTTCCATGTCAACATGAGTGGGGAATGGTCAGATATGGTTCTTCCTAAATACTGCGCTCCCTCCACCTGGGGCAGGTGTTCTCTGCCTATGAGTATGTGGTCTAATCTCGTGTATAGTTTGTGCGGTGATGAGTAGTATGAGTAGCCTCTCTGCGTTGGGTGCTTTTCACGCCACACATCTTCCAAGTCCAGCCTATCTATCATTGCAGTCAGTGCCATTGTCGCCGCAGATGGGCCCTTCGGGTGGGGGATGGATCTGTCTATTACCGGATCGCATACACAGTTGAGGTCCCCTCCCCAGAGAAGTAAGCTATCTCTATGCTGCACAATTTTGGGGTATAGAGAGTCCAGGTGGGCCGGTATATTGCTGTTGGGAAAGTAGGAGTTCATTATGCATATTTCTGTCTGCTGTATGTGTCCCCACAGCATCACAAATCTACCCTCCGGATCTATCTCTGATTTTCTCAGGCGGAAAGGGAGCTGTGGGTGTATCCAGGTATACACTCCCCTGGCGTATTTGGAGTATGCAGTGCCAAAACCCTGCCCCCCCAGTGCGTTTAGAGTTTGGCCAGTGAGTCTGCCGTGCAGTGGGTCTCTTGTAGTAGCGCTATCATCACCCCTTTTCTATTCAGGTAGGTCTTAATTCTGTTTCTGCGGATGTATGTCCCCAGACCTCGCACATTCCATGTCAGTATTTTAACTGCTGTTGTGGTCATGGTGGTTCAAGGTGGGTATAGTGTCCGTTCTGCTCCCCTCTTGGTGGTCTTCGTTTGCAAGATGCAAGCGTTAGTGGCCCCTCCCCTGTGTGGGATAAGTAGCAGGTTTCCTCCTCCCTCATTTCAATTTCTCTCCCCCTTCTGTTCATTCTTGGAGACTTACCAACAGTAGTAACTTCCATCCTTTTGAATGGTAACAGCAAACCGTGTAACTTTGAACTGCCCCCAGCAGTTGCCTCCAACTTGCAACGCTCAGGGGGTCCCGAGCCTTCCAGGCCACTACTGGCCTTCCGGATCAGGGTGCGTGTAGGTGAATTGCCTACACAGTTTCCGTGGGGGGGGTCGTTTTCCCGCGCTCGTGTAGTCCTTCGAGTTTCCGTCCGATTCTGCAATCTGCTTAGTGGTGTTCTGCTGGGATGTCGTTGTCTGCCTTGTTTGCCTTGTATGAGGGGGTCTCCCCTTTCTCATTGTGACGGTGGGTGCGATGTCATCCCATATCCGATGTCGGTAGATTATCTTTGCCTTCAGCCATGTTGTTGTGTTCCAGCCACATATTCGCTGCAGCTGGTGTCTCCAGGAATGTTGCTCTTCCTTTATAGAGGACCTTGAGGCGTGACGGATAGAGCAGCATATACTTTAAGTTGTGTTTCCGTAGTTGCGCTTTTATTGGGATGAAGGAGTTTCTTGCTCGTTGCACAGTGGGCGTGTAGTCCGGGTATATGACTATCGTTGATCCGTTCCGTTTGATTTCTCCTCCTTCTCTTGAGTACCGTAGTATGGTTTCACGGTCTCGGAAATTCAGGATTTTAGCTATGATTGGTCTTGGGTGTGAGCCTGGCGGTGGACGTTTTTGAAGGGATCTGTGGGCTCTTTCCACTGAGAACCCTTGGGAGAGCTTCCCTGGGCCTATCTCCTGCAGCAGTAGCGTCTCGACAAAGTTGGTCGGGTCCGGGCCTTCCATGTCCTCGGGAACCCCTAGTATGCGGATATTATTTCGGCGGGCTCGTCCCTCGGCCTCCTCGGACCGTGCCTCCAGCCTTACCACCTTCTGCTCAAGCTCCTGGACTTTCGTTTTCAGTTCTTGGGTGTCCTCCACAGTGTCTTGTAGTACGTTTTCCGCCGCCGTGACCCTTTCCATGAGATTGCGGGCATCCTGACGCATGAGCTGTATGTCCGATTTCACCTCCTCTATCTTCCCCTCCACCGATGCGCGGAGGGCCGATATTGCCTGCAGGACCTGCGCGTGTTTAAGATCTTCTTCCTTCTGGGAGGGTTCCCCTGAAGTTTCTTGGTCCTGTTGAGGTTGTCTTTGGGGTCCAGCCGTCGTAAATGAGTCCATTGTGACCAGCTTCAGTTTGCTCTTAGGGGCCGGCATATCCCTCCCAGGGTCCCACTCTGACTCCTGCACCGCAGGTTGTGTGATTCTGGCGTACCGCCTCCTGGTAATGCTGCGGTCCCGGCGTTACTTAGTGAGGGCTCTGAGCGGGGTTCCACGGTCAGCCAGTGTCTAGTTGCCCCAGTAGTTATTTGAATCGCCTCGCCTCCTTGGTGTGTTCGTCAGGCTGTGGTGGTTACCCCGTTTCGGTCTTGCTGTTGACTTCGTCCCGGTGAGTGTGCCAGCCTGCTAGCCGGGCCCAGTGTGTAGTTGGGGGAGCCCTCGGCCTCCTTGATACAGTTTCCCTGGGGGTATGTCGGTCGATCTTGTGTCCCTCAGCGGTCCGTTAGGTGCAGTTACTGTGCTGCCTAGCAGGCTGTGGTTATAGGAGAGGGCCCCTCGCGTTATCCAGCCTCCCGGGGCCCGGGTTGGGTTGGCCTTCCGTTCCCGTGTGTTGGGAGGTCTTATGGGACAAGCGTAATCCTTTTGTCCTCAGGCCATTGAGTTTCCACTATCAGTCTGTTGAAAGACGCAATATAAGCCAAAAGGTCTAGATTACCCTGTCGCAATGAATGGAGCTCATTGTCCAAGGCCTGCCCCTGTGAATGTCTTGCAAACAGTTTTTCCATACTGAGCTGAAAAGCTTGAAATTCATGGAGAACCGGATCATCTTGATTAACTAGAGGGATCGACCAGTCTGCCGCATTGCCACTAAGGTACGAAAGCACGAAAGCTACCTTAGCTTGATCAGTTGGAAAGGCTGCTGGCCGGCATAAGAAGTGCAACCGGCACTGATTAATAAATACTGCAAACCTCTTTGGGTCACCAGAAAATCGTTCGGGCGGAGCCAGAGGTACATTCCCAGGTAGGTTGATCTGCACTGGGTTCGTAGAGGATGTTGAAGGAAGATTTGCCCCTGATGCGGGTAACGGAGTTTGTCCGGCTTGTGACTGTAGCAATTGTCTAGCGAGATCGTCTGTTCGCTCCTTGGAAATAATCAGTTCCCTTCTTAGAGCATTCGTTTCCTGACGGGCTGCATGCACTTCTGCTCTTAGTTCCCCAAGTAACTGGGCTAGCTGGTCGGTATCCGAGGTTTCCATAGCGCCTGGGTGGGAGTTTTGCGATAGGCTTTGCGTTCTGTAACGCTCACCTGATTCCCGCAGAGGCGCCGGTCTTGACTGGGTGAATGCCGTATCTTCAAAGGTGATGTGTAACACACGGTTGGCTCTTTGGGCTGGACCCCTGTGCACTGTATGTCTGACTCGAAGAGTAAGATGTCTTAGGTAAGTGAACGCCGAGCTCTCCATCTGCCTTGGGGCAGGGTGCCGTAACCAGTTTCTTCACTGGATGAGGGTGCAGGCCTCTTGACCTCAGAGGACTGCTGTCTGTCGTTAACTGCACGAACGGTAAGTTCAGGGCACTTCAAATGTCTTAAAAGTCTTTTGTAATGATATCTCTTGTTTTGCAGGGTTCCAGCGATGGCGGGCTGATGAGAGTTGAGGATCGAACCCGCGTGAGGAATAGCAGTGCCTGGAAGCACGTAAGTAAGCGCTTGTAGCCTGCTTCACGATGCGCACTAATTGTCCCTTTTATCTTGCAGGTACAAGTTCGGAGCTTTAGAGAAGCTGAAGGGTGCTGGAATACCCACTGGATTTGGCGTGGGAAGGAGTAATGGCACGTGAGTAATAAAGTTGCCCAATGTCTTTAAACGCACCTTCTTTTGTCTTTCAGATGCGGGATGCAGCGCCGAAGGCCTCCGGAGCGTGCGAAGAGCTGGTAAGCTTTTGTCTTTCAGATGCCGGAATGCAGTGCGAAGACCTCCGGAGCATGCGAAGAGTAGGTAAGCCTTTGTCTTTCAGATGCCGGAATGCAGCGCGAGGCGTTGGTGACAGCCGATGGACCAGGTAAGAGATGCGCTGCCACTGAAGACCGTAGTGCTAACCTGTTCTTTCTTTGTCTTTACAGGTGCTGCTGAAGACTGGATTCTGCATTCTCTGGAGCAGAATGCTCATCGTGTCTTCTGCTTCTGATCCTGGGCCTAAGGGAACAAAGGCTTACCATCCTGGAATCCAGTATTGTTTTATAGAGGTCTACGTGGAGAGCTCAAAGATGTGTTAGCCCAAGTAGTGAATCCCCCGCAAGACTGTTCGGACTAAATTGACTTAGTCGTTCAAATTGACCACAGACTGCAGAACAGGAAGGCCGATCGTTCCAAGTTTGATGCTCGAGTATTTTCCAAACCACCAACTCCTACCAAAGGAGTAGACTCCGGGGAACCCATGCAAATAGGGGGCCTGAAAGGACCACTAACACAAAAGGAGCGGGAAAGGAGAAAACAGCTGCAATTATGCCTCTATTGCGGAAACTCGGGGCACTTTCTTCGAGACTGTCCGGTGAAACCAGAAATCCATCAAAATGCACCTGTTACACATGATGCCGGTCTGAGCACAGTTGATGTCGTTGCCTTCTTCTCCTCCTGCTGCTGCGTAAACATCTATTTGGTTTGTATTATTTGTTGAATGTACGGTCTGAGGCCCATTGGCATGTGACGTGTAATAACCATTAAATAATCATAATAATAATAATAATAATACAAATAATAACAATGATAATAAATGTTGAATTGTATGGCAATGGCCTCTTCCAGGCAAAAAGAAATAAGGGTGTCCTAAAGCAGGACCTGTCATTTGAATTGAAGGCCTGCATCAACCCTTGGAAGAGCACAAAGAGGAGGCCCCCTTCACTTCCGTGTACTTGGTCATGAGGAAGTCCAACAAAACATACCTCTCCTTCTCTAAGCCTGGCGCTGGCTCTCCAACAAGGTCCCTTCTCCCTAGGCCACGCCCACTATGATTAAATAGTGTTAAACACCACAACCAGTTTTTTCCATTTTGAAATGATTCAGACTGTTTATAATTTAATTTGAACTTGTCTGGAAAGTGCAATAGATCATACGCAGTAAAGGAGCGCAGCCGCGTTCAATCCTCAAACTGTATCATGACTTTAACGGATCCAGGTCAACAAAGAAATCGCATATTTATCTTGAATTCAATGAGAAATAAGTGTATTTGGCACAGAAATGCTGTTCTAAACAGCCATTGTGATGTGTAATACAGTTTATTTTTCGTGTTCGGTCTAGAGGAAGCCATATTAGGATCAGGGATATTGTAGGCTTCATCTACTTTGGCTGTGTCCCAGTCCTAGCTGAAAAGGTCACCTCGAAGGCCAGTTTAACGATTGGAGCTGATTCTGATGGTGTCAAACGATCTGAATGGATCAGGAGGACGCTCACATCGCTGCTATCAGCCACCAATGTAAGATTAGGAAGAACGGTTTCTAACGCTAAAGTCCATCTAGTGCAGGCTAGAGAGGGGGGCAGAGGAGCAGTTACTTAAAAAGCACAAGGACTACTGTTGAAAAGATCAACTGATTTCATTTTGAAAACTATCAAACGTGTGTAGGTTATTTGTTGTGTCTTTGGCAACGTAGAACGCAGAGTGTTCAGTCACAAGTCTGAAGAAGGCCTAAATTAGTGGTTACATCCAAACGTTTCCATGCAAGAGCTATGAATTCACTACTAAGTTACATCCTTTAATCTTCCACTGCTGAATGTACACTGTGAGAGCATACACAGAGACGTCTTTATGGAAGGGCAAAAGGGTCACTTGCCCAAGGCCCCCTGATCTAAAGATTCCATTGTTCACCAGACTTAAATAGCACTCACCAGGAGATCTTATGGCATGCTCCTGAGGCGCTAAACCTATTGCCTTTCTGTTTTGACAAGTAAATTCTGCCTTGATCAATTAATCATGTAATGCTTTCTGTGTTCACTGTGGAATACATAGTTTGTGTGTTCCGTACTGCACAACTTCTGTAGCATTCTTTCCTTCTTATGGGAATTATGTTGATCATGTGCAATAGCCAAAGTTGAAATCCATATTGATAAATTGAGTGCCACAATGGTTCAGACGTTAGCTCAGTGTGTTAAGCACGCATTGCAGAGATGTGTGTTCATATGAAAGATTAGAAGAGCACATTGCAGCAAGGCTGGCTGAACCTTTCCTATGTCTGAAGTTTATAAACCTACCTGCATATGTACTTAGTTTTGCAGTATAAGAAGTTCTATTATTAGCAATGTTCCTGCAACAAATAGAGGTTGCTATAAAAACTAACATGTCATTCGTATGGTGAAGGTCTAGAAATTGGTTTGTTCAGATGGGGCATTCTAAAACCTAGGCAATCCCCTCAAAGATGAGCATAAACGATTAGTCCAAAAGGTGAATAAAAGACTGTGGAACCAAAGTGTTCATGCTTGTATCCTGGCTTTGCCAGCAGACGATGTAGTGATCCTGGCCAAATCATATATAGCTTGCATTACTGTGCTGTCTTCTCTGAGGTTTGCCTTCTTGCATGCTGGTGGCATCGTTTAGCTCATTACTTGATCTTTCTTCTTATGTAGGCCATTGGAGTGGAAGGGGTGGTAGACAGGAGAAAGCAGACCAGATGGTGTAGGCATTGGCAAGCATATTTTAAGGTCAGTTTGTTTGACACAAACAACTTTTAGCTTTGTGTATAAAAGTCAAAGGTTTTTCTGCACGTTTATGAATGACAATTTCACAAGCCATTGTTTTGGAAGTATTTAAAGCTTAGAAGTACAAAAGACATACCTAGATTAAATCTGTTAAATCACATCGATTGGTATGCTGGTACTTATATACTTCCCTTGATGATGGATAGAATGTAGCAAGAATCATTCCCATTTTGCATAACTCCCTTCTGTAATATTTTGGTTTTAAAGATTGTCAGGTGTCGAAATGGGATTTGTGTACTTTGCAAGTCAGTTTTATAAAATGAGATTGTTTTAGTATATGGTAAGAGCTGGAAAAGAAAGTGTTCAAATGTAGAAATTGCAGAGTTGGCACAAATCCCAGATTCACCCCTTAAGCAATATGTGATCCTGGGCATCTCATTTAATCTTGTATTGCCTAACCTCTCAGTGTTGCCAGTCCTTAAACCTTTCAAAATTGTCAGCCCCTCAGTGTGATTTCCTTCTCAGGGTATGATCTTCATAAAAGCGTCACTCAGGGTTTCACTGCCTATAGGGTTGCTTCCACTATACTAGTGAGCATTTATATACTGCACACCACAGGCACCTGTTCCCTTTATCTCTAATGGCAGCGCTATTTGAAAACCATGTCCCACTTCTAATCTCAGTCTGTCTGGATAGAGGCACCTTCCTCGTAGTTTATAATCTGCCTCCACTATCCATGCTATGTTATGTGTAGCTTTCTACTTCCTTACAATTAGTCTACTCTAGCCCTGCTTGAACACTTTTGCATTCTCTGAGGCAGCTAAATTTAGTTCTCTACCTATTCTGGGTTACATTTACCATTTAAATACAGTCCTGCATTAATACTACAGGTTGCATACCTTCCCGGATACTATTGATAAAAAGTATCCTGTTTCTATACTAGAACAGAAGTAACCTCTTGTAGATTGCTAATGTTGGCCTTCAAATGCTACTTGTTTATCAATCTGATTAGAACAAGAATGAAGAGGGTAAGGGGACTTAAAGGAAGTAAACATGCTTACTTTGAATGCTGCAAGGTGGGGTTTTGCTCACGGTGGGGGAGGTGGGTGCCACCAGATATACTTGATCACTTAATTCCTTTGGTTTGATTGAGTGGGGCCCCAAAGATGTCCATGCCCAGTGCCCCAAAAAAGCTTAAAATGGCCCTGAGCATACATTTGGCTTACTGCCAAATAAAATATATAAGACTCATATAATAAGACACTGTTCGTATATGTGATGAAATGGAAACAAAAACATTACCACAGCAGATAAATGCGTAGCAACTTCTGTTGTCACGCGCACACGCAAAGTTGCGCGTGCACGAGCTCAGGGAGGAAAAACGCATTTAAATGCAAGCTGTAAATCATAAGCACATACATGAGAACACAAGCTCCAATGCCCTGTCAGATTCATTGTTCTTGCCGGAAATAATGCTGCAATTAGCACTTTTGAAATGGGAACTGAAAATTGATTTAAAAAAAGGCACGTCTTAAAAAAGATAGACATCGTTCACTATTCCTGGTGCACTGCCTCAAGGGGATTTAAATATCAGCGTAGGAGCAACAATGGATTTTATGGCGAGTATGTATTAGGGCTCAACAGGTGAGCGTGAGCGGCACTGCCCACTTCATGGCAATTTATGTTTTCTTTCAGAAATGGGAACGGCTGCCTGCGGATAACACTGCGGCGCTGCTAGCAGCGGCAGGCTCGCCACAAAGAACTTCAGTTGAGCACTGGAATTACTTTCAGTGGGAGCAATACAGAGGATTATAAAAAACAAGAAAGGGACTGTTTACTTCCCATTCCTTTTATGTTCCTTTCTTGTAATCTCTTCGTGTTCTTTAAGGTAAAATAGAACGCACCCAAATTGTCCCCTCTTGTGATTCACCCTTCACCAATTTGCATTCTCCACCTTGAGCCCCCAAAGTCAGCGAGAAACATGCAACTGTGGAAAAAGTGCACTGTATAATCACATAACATCACCAGCATCCAACATCTTGCATTCATAGAAAGATGCTTCTCCTCTCCCAACTCCACTCATCTATCTATATATATTCAATGAAAAAACGAAATTGGCGGGGAGTTTAAGGTGAGAATTTAACGCAACAAAACCCCTGAAATTCAGCTAAAGCCACCTTAACTTCGCAGCCCCTGTTGCTCAGCCTATGACCACAATGATGACATCACAGATCACATTACTAATTACATGTTGTATGAGAACACTGATGACATTGCAAATCACATCACTGATGCATTCACTGGTGGCAACACTAATTACATTGTATATAACTAATTACATGAATAATGGAATTAGACATAACATCTTTTATAAATTAGCTCATGAAAATTTAATTATCTTAATAACAATTTAGGCCGTGGACTTGGCCATGACAAAGGCTGGGGTCTCTGGCCAGTACCAAAGGCCATAGCTAGTGGTGGGTTAATGTTAAAAAATTCCTATGTGCATGGTTAAAAGCCATGTCTAGTAGCCCATCACTGATTTAAAATATACGGTGGGCAATGTTCAAAGCTGTAGTTAGTGGCCATGGCTAAAGGCCATAGCCAGTGCCCATTAATATTTTAGAATATACAGTTGCCACAGCCAAAGGCCATAGCCACTGGCTACTATTGTGTTGAAGACCATGGCTAGTGGCTGGTTAGTGTATATAATATACAGTGTGCATGGCCAAAGGGCAAAGTTGTTGGCTGGTTAGTGTTGTAAAATACACAGTGGGCACGTCCGAAGTCCATCGCTTATGGCATGTTGGTATTTTAAAATATACAGTGGACATGGCCAAAAGATGTACAAACTGTTCATGGTCAAAAGCCATGGCCAGTGAGGCCCATTTATATATTAGAATATATAGTGAGCACAGCCAAAGCTGTTGGCTACTGGCTAGTATTGTGGTAAAGCCCATGGCTAGTGGCTGATTAGTGTATGTAATATACAGTGGACACAACTGAAAGCTGTAGCCACTGGTGAAGGCCACAGTCTATGGCAGGTGGTCTGTTAGTGTTTTAAAATATACAGTGCACATGGGTGAAGACTGTGGCCAGTGTCCGTGACTGAAGGCCATGATTGATACCCATTAATGTGTTAACATATATTTACCATGCACACTGACCATGGCTGAAGGCCATCCTTAATGCTGGTTACTGTTGTAATGTAATTAGTGATGTCATCAATGATGTGATCTGTGATGTCATCATTGTGGTCCTAGGCTGCGCAACAAGGGGCGCAAAGTTAAGGTGGCTTTAGCTGAATTTCAGGGTTTTTGTTGCGTTAAGTTCTCAACTTAACATCCATGCAACAAAAATGTTTGTCCGTGAATTAGAAAGGTTTTTTTACTCACCTTAATGTCCCTGCAACTAAAGTTTTCTCCTTGAATTTCAAGGGTTTTGTTATTCCATACATAATTGACATTAATAATACAGACAACTGGGCTAATGAAAACAATGTACCATGTGCACAAAGTAAAATACAAAGAAATTGTGCAACCACATTCCCCCCAAATAAATCTGTTCTTAAAAAAACTTTGTTTGCAATTTACTCAACTTTTTAAAATGTTTACATTTATATATACTCTTGATTAATAGAAAGTTATTAAAGTGTTACAGTAACTGTGTACAAAGACTACCCCCACATATCTATGTACATAGGATTGTTTTTTTAAATGGTTTTATAGCCACGACTACCAAGGATGCATGTGTGACTAAATGTGGCAATGACTGGGGGGTTTACCCGCGGCTTCCCCAGGGGATAACAGCAGCTGTAATGAAATACATAGGATATGCATTTTTTTAACACACACTTTATTGAAAGGACAAATTAAAGGCCTTTTATCGATTCATACAGTATGTGTTTTTATTGTCTATTTTTATAACTGAAAAGTTGGCCCTGAAAAGGACCGTTTCGGGGGATAAGGAAAAAAGAGGTAGAAACTGCAAAGGAAGAAACACTAGGATTCATACATTTAACAAAAGGTATGTATATTAAGTGTCTTTGTTTGTGTTTGTTTTTTTAAACAATGAGGTAGAAAAAAATGGACACTTAAAAATATACCTAGCATTGGCAATTGCCTGTTTGTTCTAAAAGAACCTTGCCCAAAGTATCTAGGGTGCCACCTCCCACCTCTATCTAGCGGTGACAGGTTTTGCGCATTACAATAAAATTAGAAAGATCGAGTGCAGGCAGGATGGACTGAGGTTGAGTGTTAGTTGATGGAAAATAGCTGTTAATCGAATTGGAAGTCTGTGGCGCAGATATGATATGATATGATAGTTTATATATATAGCGCCTATACACAATGTGTTTCAAAGCGCTTCAAGGCAAGGGAGGGAACAAGGGGAAATACAATGGGCCTCATTCCGAGTACGGCGCTAACCAATGGCGCTATTAACGCCTTGGTTGACGCCGTACCCGGACCGGCAGCGCCTTGGTGGATGGCGGAATAACCGCCCCATTCCAAGGTTGGCGGGGCGGTAATTCCCCAATCCCCATTTACCCTTCCCCATTCCCATTCTTGCCCCATAGGGCATAATGGGAGTGGGGAAGGCGTTAATTACGCCACCGTAAATTACGGTGGCGTAATTAACATCAAGGTCCCTTAGCGCCATGGTTTTTAACACCTGCTAAAAGCAGGTGTTAAAACCTCCATGGCACAAAGGGAACTCGGAGTATGGCGGTAAGGGATTACCGCCACCGCTCTCGTTAGCGGTGGCCGCTATCCCTTACCGCCATACTCGGAATGAGGCCCAATGACATTCTTACAGGCCATGAACAGTAAGGATGTGAAATTAACTATCGTACTCGGCTTGACGACATTTCAGATAGTGCAAGAGCCAAAACATAGATAAGGAAGGGAGGGGGAGAGTGGGAAGGAAATGGAAACAGACAGGCAACTACCGTACTAGGCCTGACGACATTTCTTGTAGATGACAAATACTGCTGTGCTGATCTTGCTCCATGTGCTTTGACATTATGTTTCACATGAGCTTCCTATAGGATTCATCAACTTCAACCCAATAAACGTTGAATTAACGTGGATGTTGCCAAGCTTTGCAATGGCTTGTGTAAAGGTCCCCTATGCAAAACCTTTCTGCAGAAATTACACATGAGCTCCTTGATCTCCTTTTTGCTGTGTTTATCCTTTACGCGGAAATATTGCCAACTGTCAGCTACGGGTTTTGTGCACATTGCTTCTTCAGTGGCAGTAAAGCTGAAGCCACTCACACTACCTCATCATCACTGCTGGTCGCAGTCATTTTGAAATGCAGAACCGTGGAGGAAAAATAAAAACGGTAAAAATACACAACACAAAAAGGGCTCTGCCACTTAATATCTATAAACATTTAAAAAAAATGTTTAACAAGCTAAAATAACAAAAACTGGCAAACTACAAAGCACAAGACAAAGGACAAAGGAAGGAAGAAGAAAGGTAAAAAAATAAATGGATAAATCAAGGTACTGCTTTTAAAAGTTCCTTAAGACTCACAATGAAGTTCACCCACCAAGAGACCGAAAGCAATGACAGAAAACATTTAAAAAAAAGGTTTTTAGGAGCGGGGTATAACCGGCGGTTACACGATATAGCCAAACGGAATGTGTTTTCCATATGAACGGGTACGTCGAAGGGCAATAACGTGTTTGTGCTTAAATTATTGACCAATCACATGGCCCAAAGAGGAGTAGCACCTGCATGTGGCAGTAGCCACGTCACTGGAAGGCCCAATCACTTAAAAAGCTGTGTTGACTCGGCTACACTGCTTCGTGCCTGTTTTTAACAACCATTCAGATCATGGGCTGCGGTACCCTTCTAGCCACGTCAACGAACGAGCCAATGACACATTGTGGTGCATTGGCGACACTACACCCAGGCTGTTTGACCAGATCTGTGTGTGCAAAATGACCCAATAAGAGGTCAAGCTCCTTCAATGTGGCTATGCATCTTCGCACCTGATGTGCCAGCCAATCATATGACATGCTGCATGCATGCGCCTACACGTGACTCCACGTCAACGAACGGGCTAATTACACATTGCAATATATTGACACGGCTACATCCATGCCGTTTGAGGACATCGACGCGCGTGTAACTGTCCAAACAGAGCACATGGCAGTGTGTAGCCGCGAATAATCACCCCACCCACAAACAAATACATTTATACAGATCATTACTATCAGTGCTTGTTAGTGAAAGGTTATCCAAATAACTGCAAGAACATTTGGCACTTTAACCCTTTAATTCTTCTTCCTTTTTACCCACTTTTCACCTAATACTCTATTCCTTGTGTTCAGTTTGTCTATATTTAATTTTACTTTTTATTTATCTTTCTTTTTAAACTTTCTTTTTCGTGGCATTGTCTTTTTAGTGTTATCATTTTTGTTGTTTTACATTTTCATCCCCTGTTGGACATTCCAAAATGTCCAACAATGATAGCAGCGATGGCAATGTCATCTGGATCCCCAATCCATTACCACCCAAGAAGAAAGCAACTGGAATGAAAACCACTGCAGACAGTTTCCGATACTTCAAGGTGAAAGAACACTATTCTAAAAAAGAAGTGGAGGATGTGCTACCCACATTATGCAAGAAAACCCTAAGGCGTGGCCCTTCTAATGTTCTGTCACAAATCCTGGGAACATCAATCATGACAAATCATCTGGTGCGAGTCCACTGGGATGATGTGGATAATGCGTGTCACATGCACGGAAATCATCACCACCTCCAGCACCTGCATCCACCAGTGGGACATCACTGACACTGAATGAAGCAGAATTCTGCAGCAGTGTGAACTGCACTTGTTTCATTTTTACTGGCTCCCAATATCTCAGTTATGAGAGTCATGTGTGAACAATGCCAACAACTAAGGAATGGGAGAACTTAATATCTCAACACCAAATTAACTGTTACCCTTAGTTTTTTTAAGTGGCAATTTCGTTTCCTCCCTTTTATTCAGAAAGAAAATAAAAAAATAAAAACAAATACTGGAGGAAGACCTGCTGTTTGGCACGGGACACTATGTAATAATAAATAATAAATGTAAACTTAATATACAATAATAGTGTACAATGGACCCAATGGGAATGGGGAATTCCTGCCCCCCGCCCGCAACTCATGATCCAGCGCTAATTGTGCGAGACTGAGTGTGGTAACGCTATTAGCGTTGCACGGTATCCCAGTGCATTTACCGCCAGGATACTGCCCAATTTATGATGAGGCCCAAAATCTTAACAGCTGGGCTCAGCTTTTAGATGGTGCATCCCTAGAATGATTAGCATCTCTTTGTGAAAATAATAATCCTCTGAATGGACTCAGAGGAAGGGGCTGAGAGGACCGGGAACAGCACATTGGATTTAACAGGCCCACTCTCTGCAAGCTTTCAAAACACATCAAGCCCCCTCACAAAATGTTGAGGCTGGCTCTCCTCCTGCTACCAATCATATGAAATTTAGTGGGGAACTCAAAAACTCACCAGGGTTAGTAAGGGCACAGTCATTCTGATATTAAGAATGAAAAAGTAACAAGCAGTATCTGTGTCCAGAACATAATGGCTGAACAAAAATCATCACATTGCACATCCAAATGGTTAATGACTAATCAGGTAATGGAATGAGCAATCTGCTTCTAGCATCATGAGGCAATTTGATTTGTGGTGCATGATAAATAAATTAATAAATAACGTATTTACGGTGTCAGCATGGCAATGTTTAGAGGTGGAACAATACTTCAATATTGCATTGTTGCGGTTTATTACACGGTCACCCCAAGCCAGAGAGCTCCTTCCTCCACAATGAATGTGGCGCACAATAAAAATGCTTTGGATTTTTTTATGAAGAGTTCACTGTGGTAAGGCCTCCAGCCCGTCTTGCGCACAACCTCAACAAATACCCGGTGCCACAATGGACTAGGAACCAGGCCAGTGTGTATTAAGAATATTTATTAATTTGTTTATTTAGGTAAATATCACAAATAGATTACATCAGCCACCAATGTTGTGGCAACAAAAAAACAGAACAACTTCTGGAAAGGCACTGACATAGAGATATGTTGTCACAATCAATTCCTTTTAAATCACCCACCCAGACGGAAGATATTCAAGACACCCAAAGATAGCAGGTTATTTAAGCTTTCGCCCAGCAACCCTCACACTCCAAAACATCAATCAGGCTTGATTCCTTAGAAAAGAAGGCAGTGGCAGGGAGTGGGACCACTATGGAAAAATATGATTTTTAAATATTTGATCACAGAACCAATGGGGACACAGAAAGGCAATGGGACAAATTTGTTTTGCAACACCTGACGATAACACATAAGACTTTGGGGTTTTTGTCAGAACATGATGGGAAAATCGGTTTTTGACTTATCTAGCACGCTTGCACTGGGAAAACTGGAAAGAAATGGGAAATGTGTTTTTCTACACCTAACAATAACACACAGGGCTTAAGGATTATGGTCAGAACAGAATGGGAAAATCGGTTTTGGGTTGGAATCACAGACGCAATGTAAGACAGAAATGCAAAAGGGGAATTCACTTTTCAGAGCACAATGGGAGCACAATGGGAACACCGGGACAATTTTGTTTTGCAGAGCACAATGGGAATACAGGGACAATTTCATTTTGCAGAGCACAATGGGAACACATGGACAATTTCGTTCTGTAGGGCACAATGGGAACACAGGGACAATTTCATTTTTTACACCATGCACACACATACGTGGAAACAGGGCTGTGGAGTTAGTTCTTTTGGCAAATCTTTAAGACTTTACCGGCTCACAACACACTGGGAAAAAATGGTTGGTTTTGATTGCCAACAATAACGATCAGGTGAATGCAATAGGGCAATACAATAATTTACTTTGATAAATATGCTAAGGATCTACACAGGCAAACAGCAGATTTTTCAATGGGGAATTAAGTAACACAATGCTGAAAACATATAGGGCATACACAATCTATGGCTCTGGGTATTTCTACGTACAGGAGAGGTTTGGACTGGGCATCAGGGAGCATCAGAATACATCGCTGGGACAGCATGGGGCCAGTCCAGGATTTCCTCTGTGTCCTCCAAGGGTCTCAATCACTCTCTATGTCTCTTAGCTCCTGTCTTCACTGCAAGATTAGGCCTCTCTCTGCTGGGATATTTCTCGCCAGATTTCGGCAGCAGGTCACCTCATGCAATTAGAGAGAGAAGTCCAGCTCTGAGGCAAGCTGGCTTAGTTATAGGGCAAATAACATCAGTAACTTGTCATAATTCCTGTGAAGGCAACTGGCTAGCCTCCACTACCCCACTCCCACCTGTGTGCTGATAGGACAAGGGTATGGGGAAGTGCTTTGGGGCATCTAGGGGAGGAGAGAGCTTCATCATCTCACTTTGACAGGTGGGCTCGGCATGCTTTGGGGACATATAACTCTCACTACATGGCACGTACCCTTAATCTCCAAACCTTTACATGTATGAATACATTTTTGACAACTATATTTTAACACGAATCAGATGAGACTGGTCAGGGATCTGTATGTCATTCCTGTGCAGAGATACCGTTTTTCTTCATTTACTCAGGAACTATATCAGTGAAAAATATGCCATTTTACGGGCGTCATATTAATCGTAATTGGCATGCTTTATCAACTTTTTGCATCTCTGGTAAACATAAGGAGGCCCAGATCACATTTTCATTAATACCTTCAGCTGTGTTTATACCCCAAAAATGGTTTTAGCATGGTTAGAAGGGGTTAATTGTCGCCTTTCATAAATGCCTGGAATGACTGTTGTGATGCGATGTACACTGTCCATTTTACATGATAAAATGCATTTCTCCCATTTTCAGCAATGTACAGTTTCACTCCCCCTCTACTGGGCCCCCACCCTCCTTGAG
The DNA here is from genome assembly GCF_040938575.1 of Ambystoma mexicanum. Lineage (NCBI taxonomy): Eukaryota > Metazoa > Chordata > Amphibia > Caudata > Ambystomatidae > Ambystoma > Ambystoma mexicanum. Next base: position 800,866,508 of record NC_090932.1, read on the forward strand.
CACATAACGTCAGCAGGGGGATCTGTGTTTATATTAACTTACCCCTTCAAGGGCTAATGGCCAAGCTAATGCATTTTTGTATGGGACCTGTGACCTGGAGGTCACCAGTGTTGCAGAGCAGACCTGGCTTATCTGATCTTCTACCGCATTTCTGATCTCAAAAGTATTTAAGATTGTATTTTTAAGAAAAGGCACTGATGTTTGAAGACAACCATGGCTAAATCTCCAAAGCAAGGGAGGGGCTCTGGAGTCCAGTTTCATATCGTGAAGAAATGGCCAGCAGCACATTGCCTTTCAAGCTCACAGCCTGTAAACTCATACATAAATGCATTTTAAATGACATATAAGGCTCACAATTTACAATAATCCATGCAAGTTTCTTTAACATTGTCCATGAGGATGAGCTTATGGCGGGCAGAAACCAAGTTCACATTTTGACAGTCGGGCAAACATTTTTCTGAGCATATTATTAGTTTAGAGGGAAATCGAAAAATAAAATTACATAATTTTGTTTAATATGCATTAAAAAAAATGCTCCGTTTCACTGCAGCTGCTTGGGAACTATCTGGTATTTCATTTAAGATGCTGTGCAATGCGGTTTCGTGAGATATCAGTGCAGCTTTCCATGGATTTATCAAAACATTATTTCCACATATCTTCGGCTTCCTTCATGAAAGGCACTTTGCATATTTTAGCATTTTTGGATTTTTAAGCCCACTTTCTTTCCTTTTTACTTGTGTTCCATAGGCCTTATGTTGGGTATCATTTCTGCGCTGGCCTTTTATTCGGGCATGCACACCAATTACTCTGGCCTCTTGATTTCTGGCATCCTGGGGCTATTTCACCCCAGAACCTAATACCATATTAAAATGCGTACAGTATTCTATTGGCTCAACAGGCCCAAAGGTTACCAGCACAAATGTATAAAATGCCTCCAAAGACAAGGTACAGCGCATTCTTGAGTACTGTTCTCCGTATGTTTGATTTTGCCATCAAAACCATGCATTTGTGTTTGTTTTGTTGGAGGTGTTTTGGCAATCAAAACAATGGTTAAAACCCAATACTTTTTTATTATTAGTGTTATAAAGGCAACAAAAGTCAACTTTGAATAACTTGATCATCAAATCAATATGTATCAAATAAAAAATAAAATCTCATAATAATAATACGAAAAAAAAGAACAGGCCTGGGTTTTCCAGGCCTGCTCCCAAGCCTGCTGGATAAAGGTTGAACAAGGTGGGGCAGCCCCTTCACCTCTGATACTGTCCCAGGCAGCCCCCTTCTCTTTAGACACCACCCCAGGCAGCCCCCTCAAGTCCAGACACCACTCACCAGCCCCCTTCAACCCTGACACCACCCCAGGCAGCGCCCTCATGTCCAGAAACCACCCAGGCAGCCCCCTTCACATCTGACAACACACCAGGCAGCCCCCACAAGTCCAGGCATCAACCAGCATCCCCCTCCACCTACGAACCTACCCCAGGCAGCCCCCTCCACCTCCGACACCATCCCAGACAGCCCCCTCAATATCAGACACCACCCATCAGCCCCTTCACCCCTGACACCACCCCAGGCAGCCCCCTCAAGTCCAAACGCCACCCAGCTGCCCTCTTCATCTCCACACCACCCCAGGCAGCTCCCTCAAGTATAGACACAACCAAGCAGCCCCTTTCACCTCCAACACTATCCCAGGCAGCCCCATTCACCTCTAACACTACCCCATCAGCCCAATTCACCTCCAACACCACCCTAGGCATCCCCCTCAAGTCCAGACACCACCCACCATCCCCCTTCATCTCTGACACTACCCCAGGCAGCCTCCTCAAGTCCAGACACCACCCACCAGCCCCCCTCAGCCCTAACACCACCCCTGGCAGCCCCCTCAAGTCCAGACACCACCCTACAGCCCCCTTTACCTCCAATACCACCCCAGGCAGCCCCCAACATTCTCCTATGCATACAGTTCAATGTATGGCTGCAACTCACCTGAACCTCTGTGGTCCGCCTCCAACATGAAGCACACCATCAACATGTCCACCGCCAACATGATCAACAGGAATCACTGAAGACCAACCCTGAACCAGAGCATCCGTTGTCACTTCCTGGCTGACTGGAATATGAAGCCCCCCAGCCAGACAGCACTACATTGCATCAACAACACTGTGGTCACCTAATCAACATGTGGCAAGTGAATGCAATGCAACTGTTGGCCATGGTTCATTGCAAAGGCATCAAAGAAAACCAACTGAATGTGTGCCGAGGATAGAAGTAAACATATTCACATGTCGCCAGATCCACAAATAATGGCCAGGCGCATCACAGCCTGAGCACAAGTGATCTGGGTGAAAGTGGTGTCAAAGTCCCTGTCAGGGACCACAACATGAGAGGCACATGGTGTGATGGGAGGGCAGCCAGAAAGTGCATGACTCATTGAGACAGGAAATGTGTGCTGCCAAGCAGGATGAGCAAACACAGCTCGCATATACATTCCATTTGCAGAGGTGGAGCAAGACATGAGTGTGTGACTCCACATGCTGTTGGGCGTGTTTGCATAACATGGGTTTAACACAGCAATGACAAAACAAATGTGCAAGTAACTTGACCAAGGAACACCTCCAAAGTTAGCCCACCGCCCTCCAACCCGACCACACTGATGCCAAACACACAGCAATACTGCACATGTAAATACAAATGAAAACAAAGAGTGCATACCCAGTTGTTTGATGATCCCACTCCCACATGTCAGGCACATATGCATCCTTGCAGCCGCAACCATTACAGCAACAACAACGCACACACAGGCACGCCACAAGACACATGACATGCAATGGAGAGATGAACTGGCTGAAAAGTGAACGAAGTTGCAGACAGACAAATGAACTACATGAAGCATTGAATGGAAAAAACGTAAAGATATATTGAATAAAAATATGTACAAGAAAAACAGTGAATGAAGGTCTAAGCAGTTCGGGGGAAAATATGAAATTACAAAACAACCCTATGCCTAAATAACTATATACAGGATTCAGTGAAAAAACTTTGTTAAAGGGACGTTATGGTTAAGTTGAGCTACTAAAAACCTATGAAATTCAGTGAAAAAACTTTGTTAAAGGGATATTATGGTTCCAAGTAAAACCGAAAAACCCCTGAAATTCGCCAGTTATGGTAAGCTAAGCAACCATAACTCGTGCCACCACCGTGCACTGCTAAGACTAACACCCAGGACATCAAAGATGACATCACAAATGTCATTGATGACATCACTGATGACATCACATGTCTGGCTCCCCCTTTTTTCCTTTACTGACATATCTAGGCCACATGGTTTTCTTCAGTAACAGTCAGGAATTAAAAGTGGAAAAGGTAGTATATTTGTAGACTTATCCTTCAAGTATGTTCTTACAATAATTCCCTTAGGGTCCAGTCATATCATATGAAACATATACATAGGGGAAGACACAAGCATGAAAGACAGCAATCCTTTCTGTGCATTAAAATTATCAGTAGAGTTTTAACCACTTTCTGATAGTTCTGTTGTTTTTTTATTACTGTACTTTCCCTGTATATGCACCTATTTTTATATTTTGTATTCACACTACTTTCCTTAGGGTCCAGTCACATCATGCGATATATATACATAGGATAAGTAGCAGCTTTGAAACAGAGCAATCATTTCTCTGCATAAAGGAAATCAGTTAGGTTATGAACACTTTTTGCTACTACTGCTGTTTTTTTCCTTATTTCAATTTCCTTGTATATACTCATATTTGTATGTGGTGTTGTCTCTTTGTGTTTTGTCTATAATAATGCAATTATGTAGTAAGTGGGTTTTATTATCTACTTATCACATGTTTCACAGTATGCACAAGTCTAATAAGAAAACAGTTATCATTTCACTATTCAACATGGCAAGCTTATGAATATTGAACCTCCATCATGTATGCTGCACACAATGCCTATGTTTCTACATGAGCACCTTAGTATACTGGATGGACTAATTAGCCCTTGATATTTATTCCAATGATCCTTGACACTGTTTTTATTAACATTACAATAAGAAACCCTTGTACAGACTTTTCATGAAAGGTAAATGCATATGTGATGTCATCAGTGATGTCATCAATGACATTTGTGATGTTATCTTTGATGTCCTGGGTGTTAGTCTTAGCAGTGCACGGTGGTGGCGCGAGTTATGGTTGCTTAGCTTACCATAACTGGCGAATTTCAGGGGTTTTTCGGTTTTACTTGGAACCATAACGTCCCTTTAACAAAGTTTTTTCACTGAATTTCATAGGTCTTTAGTAGCACAACTTAACCATAACGTCCCTTTAACAAAGTTTTTTCACTGAATTTCATAGGTTTTTAGTAGAGCAACTTAACAATAATAACTTTGACTTTATGTACATGTGATATGGAACATACTGAACCCTTTCTACTGAATTTGACTGTCCGCGGACATGTTCGGACAACAGCACCACCTAAAAACTCTGGGGGTGTATGTGTAATTGTTATATCATAACATAGGAACATTTAACAAATTCACAAAGCAACACACATACAAAGTATATGTAGTAATACTTAAGAAATGTAACCCATATATGTAACACACTAACCATTCATTTAAATATAATATGTTCTAAAATGGAATATACCAAAAGAAGATAAAGTGGCTTCCAACATAATTACCTCACAGACACTCCACAACTAAGAGCAAGACCAGACGTACAGACTATTCATCACATATCTTACCTGAAATTGTAAGTGCACTTCATTTTACTCATATATTTATACACTTTCTGTATTAGATAAAAAAAATATATTACTTTTTTGTTTTCTCACAGAAATGTGTAGTACTCTGGAGTGGCTAGAGGAGCATTTCTCACGAGAGGAAATGTCAGAAGATAGTGCACCTAATGGTACACACTTTACTATATAAACCAATTAATAAATATTATTTTGTATACATTTAACATATACTTTTTTTTGTATAGACCATACACAAATTGAAACTACTACAGAAAAAGAAGCGGTGGATAACACTCTGGAACACATAAACGAAAAAATGGACCAATTTATGGCAAATTTTACCAATTTCAAAATCTTTGTGGAAGATCACTTAAAACTAACAAGATACCATTGTCCCACCTGTACGTGTCCCCCCTCACCATATCCCACTCATTTAACCCCAAACCCTCTCCATGGACCAAAACATTTTGATGACATTTCCATCCCTTCTTCACCTGATCCCAATTATGTTGAAATCCCTAATTCTCCTGTTTTTGTTTTCGTTTCTGCCCCACCTTCTCAGTCATAAATTGTTAATATATGTCAAATAAATTACTTTTTTATATTGTGTTGTAATTAGTTTCAGTTCTTTTTATTAAAACCAATTTAGGTGTCCACGGACAGCGCGGTTGTTCGGAAATGTTCGTAAATAGACGAAAATGTAAGTGTCCTGAGGACACTATATCTGTCCGTAATGTTCTCATGCAAGTTGAAACTGTTTTAAGAACACTCGTAGTGTCCTGAAATGTTCGTAAATAAACAAAAATGGAGGTGTCCTTAAGAACACTATGCCTGTTTGTGGTGTTCGCTAGCAAGTTGAAACTGTTCTAAGAACACTCGTGGTGTCCTGAATTGTTCGTAAATAAACGAAAAGGGAGGTGTGCTGGGGACGCTATGTCTGTCCGTATTGTTCGCAAGTAAGTTAAACTGTGCTAAAAACAAACGGCTGTCCGTAACTTTTCGTTTTACGTGTGATGCACTTTTAATTAGTTCAGGACCCGAACACTGTCCGTAGAACATCAACGCGCATGCGCAAAAGCAATGTCCGTACATTGGGTGTCCTGCGGACGGCCGCTTCCTTAGCCAACATGCTCACGAAGCAATCATGTGGCCGCGCCCACGCTGATCGCGTGTTCTGAATGCGGACACTGTTCGTGTCCCCGAACAGTTTAAAAGTACATTTCCAAGTAATCCACAATATTTCTCATTAAAAACTCACCATACCACAAATTCCACATACTAATCCTAAGTTTCCACATAGTTTTTGTGACTTTTTGAACCTTTTTTGATGTTCGATCTGTCTTGCGAACGGCGCGCATGTCTGCGAACCGCGTACAAGCACCCCAATAAAAGACCACGCCCTAGAGCTCATTCTCATTGTGTTTCTGGCTATTCCACAGAGCACACTGCATTTTGCTGCATACTTTGCAGATTTTGAGATTTCCATCTCCAAGCCGATGACATCCATGGCTCCACTATTGCCACCTGGTGCTACATCTGCTTCAGCACCACCCACAACCCCTCCACCACCATCATCTCCCCAAGGGCCTGAAGAGGGGAACATGAGTGAGGATACAGAGGAGGAAGAAGAGGATGACGAGAATGAGGTAGAGGAAATCCGTACTACCTGCCCTCGGCGTGATTCTTGGGTGTGGCGGTTGTTTACCGCTCATGGGAATGGTCCTAAGGCTCGTGCGAACCGTGTCACCTGAAATGAGTGCAAAATGGTACTCAGTCGCGGGAGGCATGGTTCGTACAGCTTTGGGTCCACTACCATGAAGCAACACCTCAACTCATTCCACACTGGGGCCATTCGCCAGGTTGTACCTTGCGAAGAGCATAGTAGGTTGATTGCCTCTACTTCATCCTCTGTTTCTGATCCTGTCACCACAAGGAACACCTCTGTGGGACAGCGTCTTCCTCAAGCTGCCTCACAGGCCATACAGAATTCTGATGACCCTTACCTTTCGAGGGTCACAGTTGTATGTATGTACTGTGACACAGTACTCTGCAGGGGGGAGCGACTTCGGAGTGCTTTTGAGACTATCGTCTCACAGCACGGGAAGACCTGCTCACTACCCAAATAAAACCCACTCTACATCTTCCTCTCTCAGCTCGCCCTTTCTTATCCCTGTGGTTGGTGTCCCCCCCTTTACCCCCTTTCCCCTCCTCTCCTAGTGTGTCGTGTATAAAAACCCAAAGAAAATACAAAATAACAAAAATAAAAAAAAATAAGGCTCTTTTCAGAGCCGCCTTTCACAGTTAAAAAATAGAAGTGAAGATAAATAAATCAGGGCCCTTTGTATTTCTTGAAAGTCCGCGGACAGTTCGCGAGCATAAAAAAAATTGGGGTACTACCCTATTGTAACCATTGCATTTTTCTCTGGGAGGAAGTGGTGGCTCTGAAAAGAGCCTTTGGGAGGTGTTTGTATGTCAAAAATTATAAATACTTAACACCTACTTCAAAATGGATGCTGTATTTCTAAAAAAGGTCGCAATGCATTTTGTACATTTCTCAGAAAAATCTGATTGCCAGCATAAGTAAGATGGACTCCATCTCTGCGAAAAATGTATGTACTACAAAACATAATATTTTCATTGTGAAAAGAGGACATGCCAAAATCTCTTAGGAAGGCACAAACAGCCTTATTAACATTACGCCTTGATTTCTCCATTTGTGGACCACATGAGAAAGAACGAAGCCACATTTGTCTCTGCGCAATCCGTGAAAAAATTACTTTGGAGTTTGGAAACATGTCCATGATCTTCTGAAGTCCTTCTTTCATTGCAAATTGCAAAGAAATTCCAGACACATGTCCTAAACTGTTCCCTCCACAATGAATTACAATTATGTCTGGATGTTCATCTATCTTCAAAGTTGCACAGAGAGGTAGCAAGTCCAACCACTTCATTCCACGCGCTCCATGCCACTGCACTTCCACATGTGCGAATCCAAGATCTATAGATACTCCACAGCTTTCTGCATGCACCTTCAACCAATGTATCCAAAAATCCACACAATCTGTTTTTTGAAACACTCAGCAGTAGCTATCTGTTCTTCTCTCAGCAAAAAGAATATCTGAGAAATCCTCTCCTAGCACAACACACTCACTAAACTTTACTGACCAATTCCTTGCTACATTGAATCTCATTTGCATACCTCCCCACCCCAAATTCCCCGGATGTAATACGCAGTGTCCTAGAACTACCGCCATGTCCGGGAACATATCGTAACATGGACAGCCCTTGTACCATTTCGACTTCACTCTCTGTGCCATTCCCTGATTGGATGTAGCTAAGAAATCACATGACCATCCACCAATCAAATCCAAGACCTCTACATGTAACTACATCATCATAGATCACCACTGCAAATGTACGGTGAATCTCTCGGAGTACAAGTCTCATACCATTGGCAAGCACGATCTACGGGAAATACTTTATAAGTTTCCAAGATTTCTACTTGCAGCTTCGTCCATATCCATATGCATGAACACAAACTACAGGTATGCATATTTTCTATACAGTACATGAACACATTTTTTAACTGACTTTTACCTTGTATAATCTGTAAAATTAATCTACGATCATTTTTCATTGTCCTAAAATGAACTGTGACTTACAAACCTTTATACCGTTTAATTTCTTCACACACACACACACACACACACGCAAATAATGTTAAACTAACATTTTTTAAATAAAACATATAGACTACATATAATCAAACAAAAATACATGCACACTCTATCATCAAATCTCAAACAATAATATTTGTACAAACACATAATTGGTTTTAATTTTTTTAATTTATATAATTACTTACATTTACATAGGACAAGCAGGCTATGACATTGACTCACTATTACGTGGAAAAGCAGGCTATGACATTGACTCACTATTACGTGGAAAAGCTTAGTTACAGGAATAGTGGTATACAGTGGTCCATTATGAATTTCACAAGCCATAGTAAAGACATTTTCTTTCCTACAGTTAGTCATAAGATAGTTTTAATGATTTTGAGGAAGGCGCTGAGCATTTCAATTTAAAAAATCTATGTCTAAATTAAAAACAGTGCTATATACAAACCAAATTACTAATTTCTTTCTTTTACAATTGCAGTGAAGACCATTCTCCTGAAAAGAAGCAGCTGAATTTGAAGCACAAAGAACAACTAAGAAGCAAACTGCTCATTTTAGAAAAAAAGTAAGTAGAATGTTAACATAATATTTGAATTATTACTCAAACACACTGGAAGGTTAATTCATGCTATTTCTGTGCCTAAACATAGAGATTCTGCACCATTCTGACCAAAAATCCCCCCGTCTTAAACAGTGATTTACTGGCAGAATGGCCCACAGATTCCTATTTTTGGACACACAAATTACCCAACTCAGCCGCTAGAATTTAGATGTTGTAGAACAAACAACTGTTTTAATTGTATAGCTTTAGATATACTATTTATACTTCTCCACACCACTGGCTTACTTTTTTCTGTAATCTGAACCCCAGTTTAGTAACACATTAATTCAAGAATACCCATCCCTAGTAGTTGTACTTCCCAATGCACAATCACACACCATTACATACATCTTTATCATCTTACTCAAACACTCATGCACACAACACACATGCATTGCAGAACACCCCAACACATACCTCCTGTATTTTTTTCAACAGACCCTAAAGAATGCCTACCAAAAAGCAACTCTGTAGAAAGGAACGCAGAAGTAGAGCAAATGAAAAGAAAAGTCTCCAACATAAACATCCATCTATAGCAGAATTTGTAAAAGAAAAGTTGAAACAAAACAGCTAATACACTCATGTAGTGAAACAGAAGAAGTTTCTAGTACAAAAACTTTGCCTCCTCTATCAAAAAGTAAAACAACCCAAAAAACAATTAACAGAAAATCAACTATCACTACAAATAAAACTTCTTCTATAAATCTTGATATAGTACAAAGTAAGCATACCAAGAAAAGTATTTTAGCCAAAATGTTCTGTCACACAGTCCTTCAAAATCTTATAAAAACAGGAGAGAAACCAGGTTCAACACTTCAAACCTATTGTAGGAAAGTAATCTTAGAAGCATTGATAGACAGTGCAATTCTTCTCAAAATAAAGTTATTTATTTTAGTGTTAAACAGAATGAAACCACTAACAAAACTAATAACTAAATTACAAAAAAGACTTCTCAATAAACAAAATGTCAACAGAAATAACTTCTTAAATATCTGTGGAGGTGAATGGAGTCACACTACAAGCACAGAACCATACTTTAATGAAGAAGCGTACAAACAAAAGCAAACAGATACAATTGCCATACATAGCAGTGGTCGAGGTTATGAAAAGGTTAAAAATACCATAATGGAACAAGAAGTACTCCTTACAAAAATATGCCCTTAAAAACGTAGATTTACCCCTCCATTCAACTGAATCAGAACATCTAATGTACAAATGGCCATGCACGTCAATGTGTAACATTCCCAAAAAAATGTTCATCTTTACGCCAATTCCTCAATCAATATGTGAAAAGCAAAGACAAAATCAAAATTAAACTACTGCAAAATATGGATGCTTGTCCAGTACGCAAGTACACAGGACTACAAGGACATTCATTGGCCTGCATTACAGGACCGACTTCCAAAACAACCTTCCATGATATCAAAATGATATGAACACATCATGCAAGTATAAGAAATCTAGTTTATAAACTGTACTATGCTAAAAGTCCTGCTATAGCACTAGCCAATTTAAATAACATTCTTCTACATGGTACAGCAAAAGACCTACTAAAGGAAATGGACTATATCCAGACAAAATATTTTGGAAGTGAAACCCACTTACAAGATGAATTAGCTGTAAACCAACTTCGTAACAATTCTGCACATGGCAACCTTTCACTACACACATACAAAAAAGAAATACTAAAATTTGAAAGTGCTTCAGCTGAAGTACCAAACCACGTGTGTGTATGTTGCCGCAGAACTTTTTATAAAAGTAACACAAAAACTGTAGACCTATCATACAAAATAGAAGACAATGAAGATTCTAAATGGTTTGAATTAGCTCTCTACCTTATAGCAGAAAACAAATACGAAATAACTGACCTCATAATACTTTGCAGTTACTGTACTACAAAACTTGACAACAACCAAACTCCTTAACGTGCTATCACAAATAACTCGGAATTATATCCACTACCAAAACCCCTTCAATGACTTAATTTATATGAGAGCATCATAATTCAAACATTGCACCCATTTCAAGCAATAATACGCCTTCAACCAAAAACTGCAAAATTACCTCCCTCTGAATTAGTGAAAGGTATTCGTGGAAAAGTAGTGTATTTTCCATTAGATCTAAAAGAAAATGTGCACACTCCAGGAGTGCAACGTCCAATGCAACAATCTTTAATTATCTTTGTAAATGGAGTATCTACAAAAGACAAAATAATTTGGCAACAACTGGTAGATTTACATAAAGTTAGAGAAGCCCTGCAATATCTTAAAGAGAATAATGAATATTACAAAGAAATTCATATTGAAGAAAACTTGAAAGATACAACTGAAATAATTCAAGAGACACAAGAAGCTTGTCAATTTGTGCTCCTAGATCCTGCTACAATATCAAACACTTAAGACCATTATACAATTCATCCATTGCACTCTAATGACACCATAGAAGATGCACTCAAAACGTACCAAATGCGTCAAACAAAAGGATCACCAATCAGCATATGGGAAAAAAGTATAGAAGCACATGCTTTTTCTCTACTCTTTTCGACTGGCAAAGGGGGAAGATACGATGATAGACCTATTCAAATATCAGCATCAGAATATCGCTCATTACGAATGTATTCTGAAGATCCCAGATTTCGACAAAATGTGGGATACATATTCCACCTACTCTTTGAAAGTGAACTAGCAACTTTATGTTACGGAGTTGCACACATATTAAAATCAGGATCACACTTTCAAAATATGACAGCTACACAATTATTACAAAAAGTTCAACAAAAAGATGAGGTTTTACAAGCAAATCTTACAAATCTATTAGCAAATATGCATGGTACTAAAGAGAACTTGTTTCGACGTCATGGAGATGTACGTTGTATGATCAGAAACCTTGGCCCACCCACTTGGTTTGTTACATTAAGTTGTGCAGAATATGCATGGGAAGAATTACATGCTTTCCTACGCATATCAAACGAAAACAAAACAAAACATAGATATACTAACACCTCGAGAACTTGTTCTCAGGATCCTGTTAATGTTTCAAGATATTTTCATCATCGCTTCATTACTATGCTACATTTTATTTGTAATAAAACTGTTCCTCCCCTTGGAGAAGTGCAACACTTCTTTTGGAGAAAAGAATACCAAGCCAGAGGAGCACCACATGTCCACATGCTTTTATGGATTAAAGATGCTCCTAAATTTGGTCAAGACAGTGATGCCACTGTTTTACAGTTTATTGAAAAGTATGTCACTGAAATTCCATCAGAATCCACAAATAGTGATCTTCATGCAAAAATGTTACAATTCCAAAGACACATATGTGGCAAATATTGTCGTCGCAAATACAAAAACAAAGGGAATACTACACCAAATGCTGATTTGGTTTCCCTAGACCAGTTGCAAATACAGGTCAAGTGAACAACCTCATGTCTTCAGTTAGAAGACATAGTGTTAAAGGAAAATTGCACCTAAAAATACATATTGCATAAAAAGAAAAGAAGAAGAAAAATATTTCAATGATTACAATACAATCATTGCCCACTTATGGAATGCAAACATAGATGTGCAGTACATAGCAGACAATTCTACTGCAGTTGCACGATATGTCACAGCATACTTAACCAAATCAGAAAAGACAGAGCTCCAAGACCTCTGGAATGACCTGTCATCAGATAAAACAGTGTCTCAGAAATTATACAGCTTGGGCATAAAAATGCTGTCCCATAGAGAATGTGGATCCTATGAAGCAGCTGATCGATTAACTGGTACTGCATTGTATGGTAAATCTGAAAATATAGTATGGCTAAATCTAGGTCCAGCTGAAACTAGAAAAAGAGTTCGAAAATCATACGAAGATATGGAAACAATAGCCAAACATGATCCCAACTGCCAAGACATTTTAAAAAACAATGTATAGGACACATACTACCCAAACAGGAGTACCACTTTGGAAACCATGTGTCTATACCACATAGCCCAAAACTACACATACAAAAATAATATAAAACCTGATGAACAAAACCGTAAATACAAAGTGACAAACTGTGAAGGCAGCTTAGTAAAACTCACCAAACCAAATTTAATTAATCATATCAAATTGTCATTAAAGACTCCTCAACATAAAGAAGTATATTACATGTCCCTGCTACAACTGTTTAAACCATGGAGAAAAGAAAAAGGAATACTAGATAACTATGACTCATATGAAGACGCTTTCAAAGCAAATGAAAGCAGTATAACTGATGTAAACTTTGCACAGTACAAAACAATGTTGCACAATGAACAGCAACACGAAGAAGAACTCCAGGCCCAACTAGATAAGGACACTCCTGAGAGTAGTCAACCTTCTGTCACAGGAAGCCAAGAACCACTGGGACACCCACTATAACAAATGAGGCAGAATTAGCTATGATAGAAGTAGAAAACACCATGTGTCAGTATGAAAATAAAGAAGACTTAACTATACTACAATCAAAGCTAAACAATGAGCAACGTAGCATTTTTCAAGAAGTAACAAAAGAAATTGCACATGGTGTACAACATGAAAACAAAGAATGCACCTGTCAATATTACAAACCTATACTATTGTATGTCAGTGGTGAAGCTGGTTCTGGCAAAACATTCCTAATCAAAATCATCAGTAAGTTCCTTCAACAATTGACAAACCACAAACTATCAGCTGTTGTCACTGCCCCCACAGGTTTAGCTGCCTACAACATAGGTGGTGTCACTTTACACCGATTACTACTCCTGCCAGTAGAACACCAAAACAAATTAGATTATTACAAACTTTCTGCAGAAGCTGCAATGGAACTACGCATAGTATTGAAACAAATGAAAATGCTACTAATAAATGAAGCGAGCATGGTGTCCAACCTAATGTTGGCTTTGATTCACCTCAGATTACAAGAAGTACTCAAAAAAACTATGAAGAGCTCTTTGCAGGAAAACACATTATTGTTTTCGGAGATCTTCTTCAATTGACACCAGTAAAAGGTGAGCCTATTTCTAAAATATTAGGACACAAACTCTGCCGTAAAACTGTTGGCAGCATTGGAAATGTCAACCTTTGGCAACATTTCCAATACAGAGAATTAACAGAACACATGCGCCAATCTGCAGATCTCACTTATGGCAACATCTTAAAAAGTATCAGAGTTGGTATACTTTCTAAAGAAGCAGAAGCAATATTGAAAACCCGGCACATTCATGCACTTTATGGTGATAATGCATGTGCTGCAGATGTTATGGAACAATTAGCCCACAAAAATGTCAATTGTATGGCCTTAATGTCAACTCTTGCAAGCTGTTTCAAATTCAATGAAATAATGTTAAGTAAAGAAAAGCAACCAATAATGGAAATTAGCGCCAGAGACAAACTAGGTGTACATGGAATGACACTACCCATGTGTGACCAAGCCACAACAAGACTAAATAGTTTAGAAAAATCAATCTCAAACACAGCAGGCTTGGAAAAGATATTAAAATTATCCTTAAAATGTAGAGTAATGCTGAAACGTAACCTTGACGTGGACCAAGGACTAGTTAATGGAGCACTGGGTACAGTTGTTGGCTTTCAAACATACCCACGTGACAACAAAATTCAGTTTGTCAATATTCTCTTTGACAAACTTTCATAAGTAAAAAGAATAGGCCTCTCAACAGCTCGATTCCTTCTCTTCAAAGACATGTATTTACGCAGAGAACAATTTTCTCTAACTCTTGCATACGCAGACACCATTCATAAATCACAAGGTCTTACCCTAGACAAAGCAATGATAGACATTGGTAACACAGTCTTTAAAGAAGGCATGAGCTACATAGCACTATCACGCTTACGTACACTTGACAGTCTATTTCTAATCAACTTTGATGCAAGTAAAATAAACGCTGATATTCCTTGCATTTTAGAATACAATAGACTTTGCTCACTATACACCCCCCATCTAAGCACATATTATGTTCCACAAAAAGTAAAACGTTATAAAAGAAAAATAAATCATAACAGAAATGCAACAGGATGTCACTGCAAATCCTCCAAAGAGAGTAAAAGAAAGTAATACTTCATCAAATACCACAAGCAAAAAAGAATCAGTTAGGGAAAGTAGACCAGGTACTTCTTCAAAGAAGGAAGACGAACTCCCAAAAAAGCAGTCAGATACAGAACTACCTGGTCCATTTAAACTCTCAAATATAGTTGGTGTAAATTGCTAAGCAAATGTAGCAATTAATATTCTATTTCAATTACCACCAATTGCTGACAACATTTACTTACACAGTACAGACCCATTGTGTTTGCAAATGTTAGTACTTCACAGAAACGCAACATACAATCCTGACAACCCGTATAGTGTTCATGGAATAGGACAACAATTGGACTACTGTGCTGGAATGGTGAAATTAACTATAAACTCCCAGGAAGATCCACAAGAATTTCTAATGTACTTACTATTAGTACTGGAAAACAAAAACATACCTATAAATGAAATCTTCCAGATTTCATACATGTGGAAACATACATGCACTCTCTGCAACAATGTGACACAAGAACAAATCCCCAATTAACGCTTTGTGTATATATCAATACCTAATTGTGAATCCGTTCCATTTCAGCAACTTGTACAAAATGCAAACCATGGTAGATTATGTTCGACCTGCAATTCAGATAATCGTTCCACGTTAGTAATACAAACACATAGTAAATACGTAATACTAATGCTTCTACGTTACAATGCATATGGTACCAAAAACAACTGCAAGCTGCCTGGATTCACACATGGTCAAATATCACTTGGTAGGAAAACCTTCAAAACAATAGGTATAATCTACCACGCAGGAGCCACAACCAATTCAGGGCACTACACTGCATATATCAAAAAGAAATGTGGATGGTTTGAATGTAATGATAGTACCATTACTCTAAAGCAGAGATTACCAGCAAATCTTACAAACGCTTATTTAATGTTCTTAAAACCAAAATTTGATAACTAAACTGTACTTAAACCTTAAGTACACTTGTAGTAAAAAAATATAAACTGTCACAATATTCCAAAAGCTATCTAACTGCCAGAAGATGCTACAACAACTAATCAGATAAATTAATACCACTAGAATAGAGAAAAAACAGACAGTTAGAATACGCCAATTGGTAACTAACTGTCCCAAAATTTAGAAATATCCAAACAGATAAATCAATACCACGAAATTATATCAATAAATAAACAGTTAGAATACGCCAACTGGTGTCTAACTGCTCCAAAATTGTACAATATCCAAACAAATACCTAATATCTTACTGCTCCCAAAAACTGGAACAATCCAATGTATAAAGCATTAGCCAGAAACAACAAGTAAACACTGAAAACAAACAAACAAATAACGTGTAGCATAACAGAAAAAGGGTTTTTTTTAATCCAACATGGATTTTCTTTCTCCCACAGACCCAATGATTTTAGCAACAAACACAGAAACTGAGCAAATTGCACAGTACTCACAGTATATCACACCCATAGATTCAAGCATTGCAACCATTTTAATGTCCGCAGACACAAGGAAGTTCCTAGAACACATTCAACTTGCCAGAGGACGATACGGACAGCGTCCTCAGGACACCCCCATTTTCTTTATGTACGAACATTTCAGGACACCGCAAGTGTTCTTAGAACACTTTCAGCTTGACAACGAACAATACAGACAACGTCTTCAGGACACCCCCTGCGAACATTCCAGGACCCCACGAGTCTTCTTAGAACACTTTCAACTTGACACCGAATCCATTCTGTTTATTTACGAACATTTAAGAACAGCCGTGTTGTCCGCAGACAAATCGAACACAACAAAAGAGTCTAGCACATAAAAAAAATACGACATTGCACCAATCTCATACTCCCCCACCCTCCCCAAACACTCTTACACACCAACACACTCCACTAAATACAATGTTTAAGCCAAGTTTCATCTCGCTGTCCACGGTCGTCCACGGTCGTCCGTGAATGCAAGATGTCAGGCGCCACCGAAAATCTGACGCGCTCCACGCCCCACACCATCCAATCAGCAAACACGTCGGATGTCCGCGGACATCGCGCAAGCTGCTCGGCCTTACATTTTGGTCATTTTAAAAAAAACTACTGGACGGATTTACACCAAATTTGCAAAAGCATGCTTTCCGGACCAAGCCCCCGCTCCTGCCGCAAATTTGGTGTAAATCCGTCCAGCGGTTTGGGCTATAGGCGTGCACAAAGTTTTTTCCCATTATGTCTATGGGAAAAAACAAAAGTTTTGGGACCCCCCTCTATAACTTTGCGCCCCCTGGTCCAAACCTCTCCAGACTTTGCAAAACAAATTCAGAATGGGCCATATCTTTTCTTGAAAAGTTTGGTGAGGATTCGTCCAGCGGGAGCGAAGTTATAAGCCACCCAAAAAATGCGCTTCCTGTGGAAACACCAATTTAACCATAACTACGTCCATGTAATAAACAGGGAAGGTAATTCTGCAAAGTCTGGGGTAAATAATAAATAGAAAAAGGAACTCTACACCTAAATAACTATATACAAAGGCAGCAGGCTTTTCCTCCTGTCCAATCTCACTCAAGCTTTCTAGCTGGGCTGAGTCCAATGCCACGTCCTCCTCCATCAGGTGGACCACCATTGTTTCCTGGAGGGCTTGCAGGATGGACAGTATCTGTGCTTCGGCCTCCCGCGCCACTCTACAAGTGGTCTCCAGGATGGCAGCCCACCTTCTTGCCCGACGCAGTGCAACTCCAGCCCTGGCCATCATCACTCTAGCTTCCTGTGCCTGCTGCCTCTCTGCCACAATCTGCCGTTCATATCTCCTGAACATGGAAGACATTGAGTGCATCATTTCAACTTCATCCTCCTGCCTCACACTTTCCACCTGCCTCCTTGGGGTGGTCTGCCCTGCAACATAATGCCTCCTCGTCATTGCCACCTGCTTCTGCAGTGCCCAGTGCCTGCTCCATTGGTACGCCCTTCTGATGTCGATCATCAGAGGCCTACAACACCTGCACTGCTCCGTGGTGCCTGCTGTCCCTCCATTGCCTATGCTCAGGTCGGTGCCTGCGTAGGCACGGTGACCACCTCAGCTGCTGTACATGTGACTCCAACCTCAGGCAGAGATGTAAGCTCCATCAGACGGGACGATGTGAGTGGGACACGTGCACAGGGTGCCCTGCTGGTATGTAGTCCGGAAGGCACCCAGGAGGATAACCCGTGCACAGAGGAGGAAGCCGAGGAGTTGGTTCCAACAGTGAACAGCCCACGGAGCTCAGCAGGGAACTGGCCGGCTGCCAGCAAGGCCACAACGTGATACAGCTCTTTGTGATTATGGGCAAGCAGACAATGAGTGCCTGCCCATCATCACGAATGACTGCAATCTGCCTTGTAAGCCCGGCCAGCAGGGGAAGCACCTGATCCCAGATGGACACATCAGCCGGCAATGGGATGCTGGTCTGAGTGGAGGCATCCTGGCAGGTGTACAGGCCTGCATCCGATGACCCAGGGACAGGATGGCAGCATGCACTCTCACCTCAACACCCCCACATGACCCCAAGGGCTGGGCTGCAACATCCACCTCCTCCGCCTCACCTTATGGCAACCTGGATGACTCCAGGGGGTCTTCTGAAATAGATGCCCCTGTGATGCATCATACGGTCCCACTGCTGCTGAGGTGTCCGTTGCAACCTCCCCCTCATTGGACTTACCCCCAGCAGCCAGGCCCGATGGTACAGATGACACCTCAGCCAAATCCTTCCCCGGAGATGAGCTGTCACAGGGGAGTGGCTGGGCCCAGTGCCTAGGTCTGATGGAGTGATCCCCACTTCCACACTCCACAGCACCACTTCCACCCTCTTCATTAGCTGCTGCAACTGTGGTAAAGGAGACACAGACATCATTGTTCTGCAACCAAGCTGGGGTTGCATCAACAACATTTGCAGTAACATGACATGTCCATGGAACATTCAGCAACATCCACAGCCATACAAATGGACATGCAATCCACAACCAAACAGAAACAACAACCCGGGCATGGTTAGAAACACTTCATTGACACATCCACATGTAAACACAGCATAATGTAGCTAGAGCACAGACACATACCAAGATGAATCACATGACCCTAGGGGAAGGTCAACGTGACCCAACTTGATGCACATCCATGGGAGACATGCCACATGGGCACAGGGATGGGCATGGAGAAAACTCATATGACGTACACACACGTAACGAATGTGAACACATAAGTGGCATCCCAACACTGTTGACACTTTGTGGTCAAGACACACAGTGGAATCATGACCACCAGTGGACAACCATACTTGCACCACTCACAGCATGGCCATGCCAACCCCTGCCTGGGCACATCTCCACACCATCACATCAAACAACATGCCTCGGACAAAAACATCCTGCACGCATGGAACACATACATGCATCAAATGCATAGGCACACGTGCCATGCTACAACCACAAGCACATTCACATGGCATACACACACATCACTCTGAGTACACAAGCAGTGTCATGACCGATCACATCACAGTCCCACTAACTGCAATGCCCAAACATGAGTACAAAAAACATCCAAATTCAAATGCGACCTCCAGACATGAATGATGCATAGTCACACATTGCTATTGTCGCCACAACCACATGAGCAGCATGCATGCACATGACATGGTCAACACTACCTCAACTGTCACACTTGCCATCCAGCCAAGTCTCTTACACATGAAACATTGCATGTGCACAGTTTTCAAACATGTACTACAGCACCCAATGCGAAATACAGTGCATTTCGAATCTGCACATGTCTGATGTCCCACATGGGAGCATTGTCTGAGAACTGCATGCAGATGTTTGGTGCTGAGACATACATGCTGAAAAAGTAAGGGGGTCACTGCAAACATGCTAGCACATGCACAACACACATGCACCATAGAGCAGTACAACACATGCCTATTCACCATTCCACTCCAGATGTCGTTGCAATGCACAGACCTGGGCATGCAGCTCCGGGTAGAACCTTGCCAGGACCTGCATGTTGTTGTTCGACAACCGGAACCTGCACGTACGGTGCACCTCCATGGTTGCACTGGTCTTCAGGAACAGCCAGGACTTTAAGTGGGTCCTGGATTTGAGGTCCTTCTAGCGCTTGTGGACGGTCTTATAGCAGCAGACTGCCGCCCTTCCACGTTGATGGCAGCCGTTATGTTCTCCCAGATCTAGCGACGTCCTTCCATGCCACGTTGCATCTCTGGGTTTAGGAAATCATAATAATTCTCCAGGACCTTATCCACCAGGATGTCAACTTCTTTGGCAGTGAAGTTGACAGCCCTCTTCCTTGCTGCCATGGGGTTGCCGCTCTGGTCAGAGGTAGATGGTGTGGACATGGCAACCCCCAAGGCAGGTGTGGGAGGGTAGGCTGGTCCAGGAGATGGGCTGTGGAGCAGTGGTGGTGGTATGTGAACGTGGGAGTCCAACACAGCAGTTGAGGTGGTCACAGGGCTGGAGACAGAAGCATAGGCAATGGCTGGAAAGCAGGCACCCCAACGCAGTGCAGGTGGGCAGCAGGCACTCACACTGGATAGGCAGCAGTAGATGGCAACGTTGGAGGCAGTACAGGGCAGGAGGAGGCAGATAACATGTTACAGAGGCAGGAGAGTGGGTCTTCTCTGAGCAGCTCAAAAGGCAGCCAAAACAACAGAGTAATGACCCATAACACGTATGTTACGTGACACGTGCTGCACGCATTGTGCCAACGCGGCTCACGGCATTGACGGGGATGCATAAGGACGAGTAAACAAATCAGTGGCTGTGTGCGTGAAGGAATGAAGATGGAGTATTGTAGTTTACGTATTTTGGGTGGCCACACAATCCGTTCCCTTCAGGTAGCCTACTGTGTGTGTATGTGCACTGCACTTCTATGCCAGTGGCTTGTTTATGTGGATGCACTCACAATGTTTCGTTCTGTGTGTGTGCACATACTGCTTGGCCACATGCATTGTTCGTGCTTCTGCACTCTGGTGGTTTATGCTCTCTGACACTTGGCACCCTGACCATGGTGATGTCTCACTACTGCCACCTTCGTCTTCCCCAGTCCCTATCTTTGCATACCATGCACTGCAGGTCTTCTCCCTCTGCACACTACTCTTTGACGGTTGCCAATCCTAAATTCACTTCCTTCTCCGCTTAAAAGTCCCACCCATCCAGGCCACTGGTCACCATGTCCCATTCACATTGATAGGCATATATGCGCAACCTACACTACAGCACTTCATGACATGGGCTCTGGCGACTCCATTGTGGAAATATCTGTGCATTGACTCCACAGGACATGTTTCTCACACTTGATGCATGTTGGTTTTGACAGATATACACATGTGTACCTGGGACTGACTACTTCTGTGTTACCCAGTATGGTGACTTTGTGCACATATGTTTTTACTGTTATGATATGATATATTTTATTTGTATCCCACTCATACACAAGTGTTTCAGAGGATGATGAGGCAAGGGAGGGAAATAAGGGAGAACAAAACAACGATCTTACTAGGCCCAGTGACATTGAGAACGCGCAATTGCAGGGGAGAGGAAGTGGGAAAATACAAGGGGGGTGGGAGGAGTGGAAAGTGCTGAACAAGGGTTAAAATAACAACTCGTAGTGTAGCCCGCATGGTGGCAAGTGCAAGGTTAAAGCACAAACAAGGGGTGTCTAATAAGTGCAGGTAAGGGGACTGTAGGGTTGCAAAAACAGACTCAAGTGCAAGGGTTGCCAGGAGGTAGTGCGGGTGTGTGGATGGGAGGGCAGTAACATGGGCCAGAAACTCAGAGGGTAACCAGGTGGCCGGTGCGGAAGCAGACAGATCAGCAGGGGAGAGGAAGAGCGAAGGCAGAAGCAAAGATGAAGGTATTTCTGGTGCTTCCGGAACCAAAGATGGTTCTCCGGAATTTCAGAGAGGCAGGGAGGCTGTTCCAGACAGAGGCCTCAGCTGAGGAAAGAGAACTACCCCTAACTCGTTGCTTGGAGAAGCGACTGACCCCGAAGGAGTTGTAGGTGGAGGAGCGAAGAGCTCGAGCAAGAAGGTATTTAAAGAGGGAGAGTTGTAGGTATTGTGGACCCAGCTCCCAGAAAGTCTTGTGGACAATGCAAAGCATCTTGAATTGAATCCTTGCAGTCACGGGGAGCCAATGAAGAGATTTCAGGGCTGGAGAGATACGATCCCAGGGCTTGAGGCCAAGGACGAGTATCCTTGCAGTCCTGTTATGAATGAGTTGCAGAGGGTGGAGGGTATATCAGTCAGATTTAGAAAGAGGCTGTTGCAGTAGTCCGGCCTAGAGGGAACCAGAGCTGTAGAGTCAGTGAGCTTCTGGGGGAAGGAGAGGAAAGGAAGAATACCCCTGAGGAGGTGCAGTTGGTAGGTTGATTTCTTAGAGACCTCAGAGATGTGAGGAGAAAAGGGGAGTGTGGAGTCAAAGATGACCCGGAGGTTCTTAGCCTGACACGTGGGAGGAGGAAGAGGGTCAAGGGAGGCCGGCCAGAGAGTGACAGAAAAGGAGGGTGCAGGTGTGCCGATGAGGAGAATCTCCATTTTACTGGCATTAAGGCAGAGATCATTGGCGGGACACCACTTCCGGATAGCAGACTGACAGTCAGAGATGAGAGAAGGAGAAGAGGTGACAGAGGGAAGCCTGAAAATGAGCTGAGTGTCATCCACATAGCACTGAAAGTTGGAGCAGAGAGTGGCAATGCAGTGAGAGAGAGGTGCCAGGCTTTGATTGAAAAGCTAGAGAGAGAGGTTAGACCCCCTGGGAAACACCACAGGTAGAGAGTGAGATAGAGCAAAGGAAGGACCCAAGTTGGACCTGGGAGGGTCAATCAGAGAGGAAAGAGGTCAAACAGGTCAGGGTCTGATCGATGATACCCAGGTTATCACAAAGACAGTTAAGCAGGATGGTATGGTTGACCGTGTCAAAGGTAGAAGAGAGATCGAGTAGGATGAGGACAGAAGGGATGTTAGAGTTCACAAATGTTCAGGAAAACAGTTTCTGTGCTTCTGGCAGCTATGAAGCAGACTCATGCCCGTGGAGACAACCAACAGAATCGGTGTGAAGATTAAGCTGGGAGATGGCAAGCTTTTCCAGGAGTTTGCCCAGGAAAGGAGTGATGGAGATCGGGTGATAGCTAGCCGGGCATGAGGGGTTGGCTGTGGGTTTCTTGAAAAGAGGGTGCACAAGAGAGTGCTTCAGAGGGGAGGGGAAGACTCCAGAGGCGAAGGAGAGGTTGCAGAAGTAGGCCAGACCAGGAGCATGAGTGTCAATGTGGGCCTTGATGGTTTTGGACTAACCTGTTTTGGCGAGACTTTCATAGATTGGACTTGTCTGGAAATCTCGTCAGGGGAGAACAGAGGAAAGACAGAGAAAGAGGGAAGGGGGCCGCTGCAGGAGGGAAAGAGGTAGCAGAGAGAAAACAGGGAAGAGGAGGAGAGGACAAGAGGGTGGACAGGATGTCCTGGGTTTTCTAGATGAAATGAGAGGCAAGGGCTGTGCAAAGGCGATAAGAGAGAGATAGTCTGCAGCAGGGTTGGCCAGCTCCTTGCAGATTTTAAAGAGTTGGGCAGAGTTGTTAGAGGGCGCAGAAATGCAGGCTCGGATGTGGGCTCTCTTCTTAGTTCGGACAAGGAGCCGGTATTGCCTTTAGAGCAGATGGCAGGCCAGTTTGTCAGAGGATGTACAAGAAGCCTGCAATTTCCACTCAGCCACCCTACACTCGCATGTAAGGGCAGCTAGGTCAGAGTCGGACCAAGAATTGCGCTGGGCTTTGGTATTCAAGCTGATCCTCATAACAGGAGCAAGAACATCAAGAGTATCAGAGATAGAAGAATAGAGCATGGAAAGGGCTGCGTCAAGATGTGAGCCAGCCAAAGGAGGAGGGGGGAGAGAAAGTGGCAGCAAAAGCCTCAACTGGCACACGCTTCATGGGATGGATGACCGAGAAGGTAGAGGGCACTGTTGGAGTTGGCTTGGCCTGAGGGGTAGAGATGGAGAGATGGGAGGAGAGGAGGGAGTGATCTCTCCAGGAGATAGGAGTGGTCAGAGGGATGAAGAGGGGGAGGTCAGACGAGATCAAAACATCCAGCGTCTGCCCTGCAGAGTGAGTCAGGCAAGGGAGGAGAATAGAAAGCGAGAGAGAATTGCAGAGGTCACAAAGACACAAAGAGTCCACAGGAGGAACAGGAAGCATACAGATGGATGTTGAGGACCCCAAGAAGGAGGAGTTGAGTGGTTGAGGACAGGAGAGAGGAAGAGAGGTCTGTCCCCTCAGAGAGGAACTTGTCCTGAGGGGTAGAGAGGGAGAGATGGGAGGAAACTGTTGGTTGTCATCACTGATGTATATTACATGTTTTCTGTTTTAACATTCTACTTCAGGTTTACTGCCACAATCTGTGGGTCTACATTGCATGGACGCAATGTAGTTGCATGCATGTCTGACATACTCCACTTCCCAACACTTAGCTTTATCTGGTGTCCCTGTGTGAGGTTTAAGTGAGCCTGAATCCATGCACTTTTACTGTGGCAGTCTCACTCAGGGGTGTGGTTTGTTGGGGGGTGAATGGACAGCTGCATGTCCATTGGCTGTGTTGTCCAACAGGGGTAAATGTTGGCTGATGTAGGGTAGCAGTATATGCTTTAAGTGCCTTATTTGCATGGAACTGGGGTACATGTGCCTTGTTCTGTAATGCATGCCATGGTGGGTTTTTGATGTGGTTTGTGTGAGATAGGGCTACTGATTGACCCTACGTATGTGCCTATTATTTGCAGTCTGTTCTTCACCGCCCACCAGTTTTGTCCTTCATGGCCTCAACATGTGAATATTTTCCTTCTATGTGCTTGTCGTGATCCCATGCCATGAAGGTACGTCCGGTGGTATTGATATCACTATCATCCTCCCTAAGTCAATTTCTATGTGCCTTTGCCCACAGTGATGTTGGGCATGTCCATCCCGTCTCCACTTCAGACAGTGTACTCCTTGCTATGGTTTTCACTATGTTCATGTGTTTGTGCATGCTGTTTTCACAGTCATATCATGGTGGAACAGGTTGCAGGATCGTAGTTGGGGGGGTGGGGATCTCTGTAGGGCCTTTCTTGTTGAGTTGTCAGGAGGGTGGTAGGGCCAGCTGGTTGTGGGCTGTGACACCTGTTGGTGGTGGTGTGTTTCCTTGCACATTTCACATGTGTACTGCCTGACACATGGCATCCCATACAATGATTCACTAATATTGATTCATGTACACGGAAGACACTATTTAGCATTTCTTGGTCAGGGTTCACCGTTTTTGTTGTGAAGTCCTAAGAATGATCCACAACATGACACCATTGATGCACATGTTTGGGATGCTAGGTTGTCAACAGACACCAGGCACACTACATTGAGCAGGCTTAGTTATTTGCCATGCATGTGCCATGCATGGTGCATCCTTGGGATTACAGCGGCATGTTGACAGCTCCTGGGTTCATGTCAATGCTACCTTCGATTCAATGCACATTTGACCCAATGCAATTGAGTCACAGTGAAGTCTGCATTACCTTGCACTTACGAGTTGATGGCTGCGTGTTGTGTGCTTTTTACTTTTGTCTATGTTTCTCATTGCTTTGTCATGTCTGCTTGTGTGTTTCATGCCAGTTACCTTGCAACCCACCCTTCTGGTCTGACATCTGACTCTGTGAAGTGCTGTCTTCTGCAAGATCCTGTCTTCAGTGCAATTGGTGAGTATTTGGGTTCAGACGTTCTTGGGCTAGCATCATCGGCTCCCATGCCAGTGTTCAGTGCACTGTCCCTGTGCTACATTAATGATGGCATGTCATGGCATGGGAAATAATGGCAGGGTGATCCAGCCTTTTATTGATCTCAGTGATATACTTTTTGTGGGTCTGTTCATTGTCATGCTTTCTGTTGCCAGATGAGTATGTACCATCAGCTTGATAATGGGGTAGGTGTGACATGGACATTCACTGCATGGTACTTGGGGGTTCAGGCAGTGTGTGGGTTGTGGGTGTTTGTCAGTATGTGTGTTTTGTGTGTTTGATTTGCATGTATTGTACAGATCTGTCTTCATGTGTGCTAGGACACATGTTGATGGTCAGCATATGAGTTCTTTGCATTTCTTTCATGTCACTCAGGGAGGACATATTGCTTTGTGTTTGGGTGCATGGATGTGTTGGCTATGCTCACATTGATTTGTCTTGCTCTGCAGATCCATTCATTGTGATGTGATGGCTGATGGGATTGAGAGGATACTTGCAGTCGTATGCATTCACAGGGAAGAATTAAGAAGTGCATTTCTCTTGCAGTGCACTTTTGTTGCTCTTTGGTTGTTAATATTGAAAATTACTACTTTGATGTCACTGAGTATTGTGTGCATTGTTGCGGTCAGGGAATGGGTTGGCCAGTGTACGTGTTTTTTGTTGTGTAACATGCATTGTGGGTCCAGGACTTTCCTTGCATGGGTTAATTGACTTCTAGATAGTACTGTGCCTTCCTAATTGTGGTCTCATGTGTGAGGTTTGGTATCTAAATGCAGTACAGTTGTTGTCCATGTGACAGTCGTCAGGTAGTTTGTCCATTGTGATGTGTTGTTTTTGGTGTACTACATGTACACTGTTATTTGCAGTTGCTGTGACTGTGTTGGTGAATGGTGCAATGCCATTCTGCTTATGGTCATGCTTATGGTTATGAATCACTGTTGATTTTCCTATGAAATGTCTAAGTTACTTGCTGCATCTGTGTCTCTTTCCATTTGGGTATGTCAATCACTTTTTCTCAATCGTCAATGGTGTCCTTTTCAGTGCGTTTTTTGATATGGGGTGTATTGTCTCCATATTGGCTGCATGTATGTTACATGTGGATCCTGACAGCACTGCTTTTGCGCTCACAGCAATAAGAATACATGTGTGCCTCCCATGCACATTTTCACACAGGTGTGCAACCCTATTGCATTGGCCTTATGGGGATTGGTGTAAATGATACTTTTGGAGTCCATGAATGCCTAGCTGCTCATAATTAATATTTGGCAAGTTGATGAATTTATCTGTGGCCACACATATTCTGGGTGATAATTTATTGCACATTAGTGATGGTTTTGCACCTCAGGAGTGTTTTCGCTCCATGCTTACCGTGGTGGTGGTATATTCCCACTAATGTGTCTTTCAATTGGACACACTTTGTGCATGTTGGTTTATGTCTAATTGATGCACACATTTTTGCACTCCCAGGGGCACATTCTCAGGGTGTTTTTGTTTGCCCGGAGGATTTGCCCAAGGTCATAATTGAATAGCATCTGGGATGTGGCTTGATAGTGTGCATTCCTCAGGGGCAGGATTTTAGGTAAAGTAGGATTGTGCAAGCTAGGTACGTGCAGCCTCGCCACATGCCCTTTGGCCAGCCATACGCAAGGGTTGTGTCATTGGGAGTGAGCGGTGGCCAACCAGCATGTCCACATGTTGCGACATTGTCCAGGACACATCCTGCCACAATGATTCTGCACGCAACTGGTGGTGTATATAGCAACACGTTTTACTAATATTCTAGGATACCAGGAAAATATGAGAGAAAAAGGAGCAAACCTGTTTTTCTAAAACAGGTACACTAGAACAGCTCCCAATCCCTTGCAATCTATGGTAAATACTATTTAGACCTTAACTAGAGTTCAATTAAATCGTAGCTCCATCTCGCCATTGTTATTGGAATATTCAACCTAAATAACAAGGAATGACGTTCTCCGTGTATGGGAATTAATTCTCTTGTATTCAATACAAAAAGTTAAAACACACTTTCAGTTAAAAACATTATAGTGACTCATGCTTGATAAAGTGACCAGTGCATCCCACCTTATCATTGGCTTTGGCTAAGATGCAGTTAAATACAAATTTAAATAGAATTCACACACAATACAAATATCACATACCGCGTTTTCTTAAAACACTTAAACAGTCTAGTGGACCACAAATGTATTTTAGACCAATATTCAATGCTCAAGTTCTGATCTTGAATACATATTTAGGCATGATGTCATTAAGCCTCTAGGCTAATCATTAGCATGGTTAAAAAAAAACATATCAGTGTATTTAAAAAAACAAACATGTTTCGGTCCTCTACTCTGGTATACAAACATTTATGGGAACTTCTTCAGGGGTGGAAGACAATATAGACAGCCTAACTGGCCTAGCGCGTTGTGACTGTGAGTGGCACTGAGAAAACTCAATGTCACATTCAAAGTTCGAATCCATGAATACGTGTTTATTTGCACTGGTATGGGTGTGCAATTATTTGACCGTGGACCGTCCCTCAACACACCCACATTTTCACATGTAATTCCTCATTCTGCATGTTCCGCCCCCTATTTTGCTCGCTGCATAGGCCCGGCCCACACTCTGTTTGGGGTCTCGCGCAAGGCGTTCCTCCACTCGCAGTGACGTGCCAGGCCAGCGTCAAATGCATGCAAGTCCAGGAAAAGTACTGTGCATTCGATTCCATGAATCGACAAAGGCAGATTTGTCTGCAGTTGCGCGCGCAAGTCCCCTATTTTCCGTGCAGATAATTCCATGAATCAGGGCCTTTGTACTGCTACTCTCAAGTACTGTCAGCGGCTCAAAGGGCAAATGCAACAATACTTCGACATGTGCACATAATACCATATTCAAATGTGTACAGTATTCTATTGGCCCAACATTCCCAAAGGTGACCATCACAAATGTAAAAAAAAGCCCCCAAAAGCAAGTTACGACGCATCCTTGTGTACTGTTCTCCGTATGTTTCAATTTGCCATCGAAGCCATGCATTTGTGTTTGTTGTGTAGACGGTGTTTTGGCAACCGAAACAATGTTTAAAATCTGATACTACACATACAACCTAGAAACATCGTGAGTTTAGGCCAGGCTTTGTATTACAAAGACAGAGGCACTATATAAACAAGGTAACATTGTTAGCGTAGTAAGATGATACTAGAAGAAATAAAATGCAGTGTGGGCTCTCTTTGCAGGCTTCTGAGTGCAGGATGGGAGGAGGGAAGGCCGTGCAGGAGCCAGGGAGCTGTGGCACAGATTTCTGCTTGCTGTCCGATGAGTGATGGTGCAGGAATGGCCTTGTAATATGATTTAAGAAGTCACTGTAGTGAACCAGGCGATGATGTATCGAATTCGAATCTCTTTTATTGCATGTGTATTGTATTTACCTTGCGGTCTCCACTGGAAGCCACTTATACACACGTTTTCATTTTTTCAGCGTTTGTATGGCTTTCAAAATCGTATGCATACGTTTTTTCGAAAATAATGGCGCAACCAAACCATCAATGAATCGTCTGGATAAAGCGTACACAATAGCATTCTCAGTGCCCGTATCACTCACGCAGGGAAAGCAATGCTGTCATCTGAAGTGACATAGCTGGCAGCGTTGAGGTTTGGCTTATTTGCACAAGGCACTATGTCAAACTTCTTAACATAGTGTAGTATTGGGGCTCTGGATGACAGTAGCCCTTTAAGGTTGACCTGTCACCTAATCACTGTGTACTTGTGCCCTTACACAGCACGAAGACACAGAAACGAGTGCAACTGCTTCTCAAGACGTGTGCACGGCTGTTCACTGTGGTGTACCAGTTAAGTGTGTGAGTGAAGCTTACCCTGCCTCTACGCATGCATATCTGGTGGGGGTGTGTGGGGATTGGGAGGGGGTAGGGGGGCGGGCGGGTGTGTGTGTGTGTGTGTGGGATGGTGGTGCACTCGCTTCTGCATTCACTGCTGCTGCCCGCGCTGTACACAGCACAGGCATTCTGTGCACATTCTCTGTGCGAAGGGAAGCTGTTACCTGTGCTAGACACTTGTTTAGGTGGGAAAGCCTTCACTGAGTGTGTGCTTCTGAAGGGCTCTTGCACTGCTAGTGATGCTCCACTTGTCCTGTGCATGAGCAAAATATACCCCCCACTGGTTAATTCGCACAAGCACTCACATACTATAAAAGAGTTAAATGGACAGACCATTTCCCAAGGTCTATCACCATCTCCGGTTCCGGAAGCACCTCAAAACCTTCCTCTTTGCTTCTGCTTTCTCTCTCCCTCTCCCCTGCTGAACATCTAATTTAATTCCTCACTGAAACTGCACTGATCCTGCAACTGGACCACTCTAAACGGCCTCGGCCCTGGGCCCTGCCACTCTCCACTTGCACTGATGCCCTGGAACCCCTTTGCACTGCGGGACTGTCTCTGTATCCCTACAGCCCCCCCCCCTCCCCCAGCACTTGTTCTGCACTTACCTCACACTTGCCACCAGCTGGCCCTATTTATTTATTTATTACGTTACGCCACTTACCTTGTACTGCACTTCCCCCCTCCCCTTCCCCTTGCACTTTTCCCCCTCCCCCACCCCTGCACTTGCGCGATCTGAATGACACCTGGCCTAGTAAGATCGTTGTCTGTCTCCCCTTGTCCCCCCCTCCCTGCCTCGTCGCGCCTTGAAACACATGTGTATAGGCGCGTTACAAATACCATATCATATCATATCATATCATCATTGCAGCGTCATCTGATGATTTAATGACTGGAGTCCTGTGTTTATATTGTGCCCCACATATGTAAATTCAGCAGGCTGGTCAGGCCTCAATTATTAATTTGGTCCTAAAAAAAAAAAAACTGCATGCAGTTATTAACGTTACCGCATGCAGAAGTGTGGTGGTGCCCGTGGGAGTATGCCTTGGTTTCTCAAAGTCCTTTAATTGTAATTGCTGCATGCAGAACATATCAGAAATCTGCACTGATGGGAAAGGACTTACTGCATGTAAAATAATATTGCCTTATGTAACTGAAACAGAAAGTGGTACAGGATAAACCTTAAAAAACACAATCCACGCAGAATCAGTCCACTGCCACAGCCATCCAGCAGAAATGTCCACCGAAGGTTATAACGCAGTACACAAGCGATGCAGGAGCTGCTGCTGGCGATGGCGGGTAGGGAAACGTGCATTTCTCTGTGCATGAGCTTTATGACATTTGGGAAGAGGTGGCAAAGGAGGCATCCCAGCTAATTGGCCACGTCCCGACCTAAAGCCCTGCCCAGAAGAACACCTGCCTCTAGGAAGCTATCTGGGACAAATGTGTGGCCTTCTCTATCCACCCGGTAACATCAGGGAGTACATGAGGTGTAGGAATGCCTACACGCGGCCTACAAGGATTCTTGTGACCCAACATCACTCAAAGTCTTTGGCGGAACAATGCCCCCTCTCATTGCTCGCTGTCTGTGCTACGTCGACGGGAGAAGAGGGCTGCATTGACCTGGGCATGGCAGGTATATATGCTGTTCCAACATTTTCTCTGACAATACACCAATATACTTTTGTCCAAAAGTTATCCAGGGAGCCAAGTATCAGTTGTGCCAAAACAGCCCTGCGATGAATTCCCCTATCTATCCCAACCGTGTGACATGTTCAATAATTCTGGGACATGCAGTTTCCTGGAGAAAAAAAAAAAACATTGAAGGAACATTACAAGTCCCAAAATGTCTATTGAAATGTTGAAAATATGTAGGAATACATGCAATGCACGGTTAGTGTGAGGACTTCGACCATCCGCATGGGGAGTGTGCACTCGCCGGTGCTTTTAAAAAAAAGTTTTGTAATGAAAATGAATGATGGGAGATCAACCTCAGAAAATGTGTGGGGCTAATCGCACACATTTTCCTCTGCTCACCGCACAACAAACACAAGTCGTGTGTACACAGACACAGTCTACAGGCTCAGTCCTCCTTGTCACATTTAGCTGGAATGTGGCAGCCACGGGTACATCAATGCATCTCAGGAAGGGGGAAGGCAACACCTTCCTCCAGACATGGCCAGCCTAATTAAAATATCAAAGGCTCCATGGATTCACCCTGTTCTATTGTAAAAGTTCTGTGTGGTGGCAGCGCATACGATGAGAGTTAAATGAAAGCAGGCCTGCAAAGAGGTATGGTTACAGAACTAACACAAGGGACAGGAAACTAACACCTCTTGGATATGCAATGTGTCATCTTGAAGCTAGCTTCCACCCCTCTGTATGAAGGGCAGTGATTGTCATATCTGGGACAACTTTTTACAGTAGGCAACCCTGCAGGGAAACCCCTTTCAGAGGGAAGAAATATGTGAATTGATGAAGACAGAAAGTCTGTTCTCACCACAAACTTCAAGGGAAACCTGCGCTTTGATCAGGGGCCACAGAGAGCTTAATTAACCAGAGAGACACTTGGATCCACAACAGACGGGAAGATGGGTGGGACATAGTACTACATGTTGTCACCCCTTACCTTCCCTGCTGCAAAGCACACTGGTTATGACCTCAAGCATAACAGAAGATTATTGGTGGAGACCCAGGATTGGTTTACTAAGGTAGGCTTAGCCTGCACCAATCGCTGGGGCTCATTTGGCTTCAAAAGAGGGTTTAGCCCCTCTTTTGGGAGATCATCCGACAACATCGAAAGGAGTAAGAAGAAGGACTTATTTGGATGCTGGCTGAAGATACAGTCTGTTTTACAGCTTACAGCTTCTGCCAGTGAAGGAAGGCCAGGATTTCCAAGAGAGAAGCAAGATCTGTACCCTAAACATTACACAGGGAACAGAGGGAGATACTGACCTCAGACGATCTGTCCAGCTCCAGAAGCAGTACCCAGCCAGCACGCAGAGTTCCCTGCTAGGTTCTGCCAGCATGCTTCCTAGGTGGGAAGTGCCAGAGAGTCTCTGACCAAAGGGCAAGGCCGTTGCCTGCAAACACTCTCCCCAGGTTTGGATCATCCACCTTAAAGGACGCCACAAGCCCAGCAAAGAATATAGGAGGAGTGCCATGACAAGCACCAACCAGCGCCCATCTTTTACAGACATTTTCGAGGCAGTCAAGCCCTCGGACTGCGACCAGCTGCACCACTGACTGCTGTCACGCTGCAGTCACTAAAGCCGTCTGAGATGCCTCGACCAACATTCTAGATCCACCATCTAGCACAGAGACAGCGATTCTTGATCACAAGCCGTCGTGAAGGCCAGCCTGCAGCTGTCCATCCAGCCTTGCTTGCCGAACAGTCTGCCGCCTGATACCAGCAGCGGTCTCCCGTCTCGAACTCTGTCGCAGGAGCTGCAAAGCATCCTGGAACTGATTCAAAGCTGCTGAGCATCAAGATCATCTCAAGCATCAGGTACATTATGATTCTATCCCCCTGGTTCTTCCCCTTAGCCCCTAGTGACATTTATGACCCCTTGCTCCCTTGGTGCTGAAACCAAATAAACTTGAACCGTTAAGACGGATTGCTTTACTGACTACCCCCCTGTCAGTATCCAGAGTGCATCTCTTTCCTTTGTGAAACTGTCTGTCCTCTGTGTTCCTTTACAGGGTGGGTTGAATGTTGTAATAATAATAAAGTAGATATTTTTATACAAACTTCACTGGACAGTCCCTTTTATCATTGAGTAATAATTGTATTTTCGCAGTGTTGCAGCTAACCAACGATACACGACCTTGCAGAGATAAGCCTACCATGCCGACCACATTACCAAAATTGAACAAGGCGGTTTATAATTCACTTGTGTTTCCAATCTGTTCGGATCCTTTCTGGTGTACTAGAGTTGTGGGTTGATAGATGGTTTAGAAACCGATATTCATCCCTGGACCAATGATGCCCTGGAAATTGATTCGTCACAGTTAAACTTTGAAAATAACAGCATGTCACTAGAATTTGTATATGTGCCAAATGTGAAGGACATCGTTTAATGCACTTTTTTTTAACGTGAATGACATTGCTTAATGCACTTTTAGTGAATATATTTATTTTAGAAATGTGAATCAGCCAGGCATTTTTATTGCTTTTAACTATATTTTATTAGCACTGGGATTAACCCCTGAATTGATTTTTAATTACTTTAAGGCGGACAAAATGTGTAGCAGGGTAGGTGCTTTTCTTCTTCTTCTTGGACAGACTTCATCTCCCAGTCCACTCTGCGGCGCGCACATAGGTGACGGCATAGGTTGGGGACACATGGGAGGCCATGGTGACACAGGTTAGAACAGGCCAGCGTCAGCGTGAAGTGCTGACGCAAAGCCTTTCTAGGCCTGTTTGCGGCCTGAGCGGCGAGCAACCTTGCCGGTTTCAGGAAGAGTAACATCTTAAGGTACAGAAGTTAATAGCATCCTGATTATACCAGTACATCTGAGTTAGAGAATGGTTATCAAATATGATAGAAGTGTACTGTGGGATCTTAAAAATAATTACGGATCACTGCCGCTGTGTGCACTCAATAAAATGTGGGAAATTGGAATCGAGGCAATACAAGGCCGTGAATAAGATAATATGAAGGGCTCAGTGAGCAGATTACTTAAAGAAGCCCTAAGAAATGCCAGATTAGTGGTTGCACATACCACTGAACTGTCTACTCCCTCAGGGGTATGAAACTCAAAGAATAGATTTGGAATGAGAGAAGGAGGTAGTGCAATAGTTTATAGATCTAGTGTGAGGTTCTCCCACCTTGAAGATTTGGGATGGGATGACTCCACACAGATTGACCATGCTGTTGTATGGACCTCACCCAGGAGCTCACTAAAGATTCTGTTTGGCTATAGTTGAGGAGAGCCCTAGCAGGTATT
Organism: Ambystoma mexicanum; assembly: GCF_040938575.1. Taxonomy (NCBI): domain Eukaryota; kingdom Metazoa; phylum Chordata; class Amphibia; order Caudata; family Ambystomatidae; genus Ambystoma; species Ambystoma mexicanum. Next base: position 800,901,194 of record NC_090932.1, read on the forward strand.
GATCCTTCACTTGCCTGTGAGAAATGTATTGAGCATGGTGCAGCTATTATGGACAATATTTGTTCTACAGCTGCACCATTGAGGCCAAAGATATCTATAAAAGAATTCAAAACAATAGTTCACTCCAATATTGGCCACTCTTAAAAAGAATATAGAGCATTTGGACAGAAATTGGGAAAACATTGGACACTGAGTGGGCTGCCAAGGTGAAAGAGGTGTGCTTTTACATCTGTGCCGCTCCTTTTTGTGCTGCATCTGTGATCTCTGGTAAATTAGAATTTAGGTGTGCTTTTACATCTGTGCATCTTCATTTTGTGCTGTACCTGTGCTCTCTGAAAAATTGGCACTTAGTTGTGCTTTTATATATGTGCATCTCCATTTTGTGCTGTACTTGTGCTCTCTGGTAAATTCGAATTTAGGTGTGCTTTTACATCTGTGAATCTCCATTTTGTGCTGTACTTGTAATCTGTGGTAAATTCGAACTCAAGTGTGCTGGTTACTGTGGTTACTGTGTTCCCCTGTAGTGTGTCACCTGCCCTGCTTCTTCTTGTTGTGTTGCCTTCTGTGATATCATCCCCCACCCACCTTCTGTACATCCAGTATTCGCAGCAATGGGCTGTGCCCCTCTCTCCTTCCAACCTTTCTCCTTGCACCCTCTATGGTGCTCTCGATTTCTCCCATCTACTCCAACTGCTACTCTATCTCCTATCCTATCCCTCTTACTAAGTCTGGAAAGAAAATGTTCAAGCGGGATATGCTGGTCTCCAACCTGGGCCTTCCTATCGCTGATACCTACACCAGCGCTTCCTCCAGACAGACTCTCACCAACATCTTCTTTGTTGTTCCCTCTCCAGACATATGGACCCCTCATAAAGTCTCTGTTCTCGCCCCTTTCTCCTCCTCTCCCATTAATAGTGGCACCCGATGGGAGGTCATCTTAGCCTTCTTGTATTCCTCCAAATCCATCATCAGTGTCCATCTAAATGGTACAGTCGTTGTCCAGGGCTCTCAGCCCAATCTCCTCCTTCTTGATAAGCGCCTCCCTCATCTTATCATCTTCCTCCCTTCTCCTGCAACTCCTTCTTGCTCCTCTCTGGCAACCTCGTCCTCTTCATCTCTGGCACCTATGCCACCTCCGTCCACTGCCTATGCCCACACTCGGGCCCCTCTACTGCTTCCGCTGAGTGTACCTCACTTCTGTTTCTCACCCCAGAACAGTGGCTGCCGCCCCCCCACCAGGACCCCCAACCAGGTGTGAGTGTTAACAGATTCAGAAGTTCAGAAGTTCTTCTGAATCTGTTTGTATTTGCCAGCAGCGCTGGGGCGCTGTGGCGACAATTACCTTCCTGTAGTTGCAGCCGGCCCATGAATAGGATTCCTATTAATGGGCTGGCTGCAACAGCGGGGCTCGTCCTGTTTTACATTGCTTTTGCTCATAGTAAAGTGTCTGGAGCTCATAGCTCCACGCACTTTACCTAACCCTTCTAAGTAGGAGGTAGGCAGGACGCTTAAACTGGGGCCCCACCAGTATCGCTATGTGCGCAAACAACACGCCGAAGAGCTATAATCTGCAGGGAGGGAGAGAGTCTCCCTCCCTCCCTGCATACAGTAATGTCATTGGCTGTTTGACAATGGCCGGTAAACAGCCAACGACATTACTGCATCTATGCAGGAGGCAGCCAATGACTTGAGTGTGGGGGTGGGGTGATGGCTCAGGGTGCATGAGCCACCCACACTTCTCTCTCTCTTCCATCATCGTCGTGATTTGAACGTGTTGTTCGTGCTTGTGCTGCCCTCTGAGAGAAAGAACAGTCAGCAGACAGAGCAGGCTAAAGAAGGTTGCCCTCTGACTCGGTCCGCCGCAGTAAGTACAACTGTTCTGTACTGGCCACAGCAACTTGTACTTGTTGCTTGCCAAGTTGCCATGCTTGGCCTTGCAGTGCTCGAGTGAGTCGGCTCCATTAGATTTAGAAGCCAGTCGGGCAGCACCTCTCTCGTCGGGCAAGAGAGGTGCCCGACTGCTTCTCAAGGTGTACTGTCTCCAGCACCAAACGGACAGTTTAGAACTTCTAAACAGTCCGTGTGGTGCTAGAGACAGTACACCTTGGGGCCCGTGGGCAGGCCAGGGCCCTAATACTGCCCAGGTCTGCTCCACAGTGTACTGTCTCCAGCACCGCACGGACAGTTTAGAAGTTCTAAACTGTCCATATGGTGCTGAACACATGCTCTAAGAATGACATACCCTAACTACCGTATCACATTTTATTGATACGTTTGGAATAATCTGCTTTAACATGAACCACTGGGCCTTGGGCCCTCTGCTTCAGCAATGTCTTATGTTAACGTTTCTGTTGAATGGGTCACTTCGTTTGACATTAATGCTAATTCAGGAACATCAGGATTGTTCAAAACCCTTATGATTTTGTAAATTGACACGGGCAAGATTTTGGTAAGGCACACGAGCCAGCACCCCCATTCAATTGTTCCAGCACCACTGCTTCTGCATTTTTCTTGGTCCAAAGATAAAAGGCACTCAGCTTTTGTTTGACAAATTGACATCAATGCAAATCTAATATCATACTGTGTGCAAATGTTTTCCATACAACAGTTGAAAATGATTTAGGTGACGATAAATTAGAACAGTACTTGACTTAACATTAGCATCCATCGATATTAAAAAGACCCCACTTTACTGCTCCCCCACTTCCTATGTGCTTAGTTTTGGTGAGTGCGATGAGACGTCATGGGGGGCGGAGTTTGCACACTTTACTTCTAAATAGCAGAACATGCACGATTGCCCTGCCTGTAAAATAGAATTGTTAGCTCACTCCGCTCACATTAACCATCGCTTCAACTTGTACTTTCCCCTGAATGGCTTTGGGTTGGGGAACGTTTTGGAAGGTCACACAGAGAACATTTAATTTTTTTCAATCAAAACTTGTGCAAAAGGATAGTAGAAGTGAGACCCCCCCCGACGGCTGATCTCCTGTAGAGCTGTCTTTAAATGCGCCCAGTTTTAACCTTGGCACTCGGCATTTTTAATGCACTAAGCAATGTACATTAGAAAGATTATTATTATTATTATTTTTTTTTGCACAAGCCGGCACTTTTAACACACTGAGATACCAGGTTTCATTTTTGGAAATTTCCAGAGAAAAAAGATAGTGACCGGGGACATTCAAATTAGAATCCCAGCAGCTCCCTTTACTTTGAGAACTGACTTAAGTTGCAAACCTTGCCTGTGCTGTCTTCAAATTCAGCACTGCCGTGGTAAGCCCACCAAATGTTGATGCCTGGGCACAAACTGAGAGAAGTGTCATGGAAGTTCTGAACCACGTGATGCGGGGCTGCTTCCTTATAACAAACATCTTGCCCTGCATTTTGGCATCCTCGGGACAAAGAGGCAAAACGCAGTGCCCCCTTTTACATTATGCATCCTTGGGCCTAGTCTTTAAGTCTGCATGATCGCTTGCATGACCGCACTAAACCTGCAACAGAAGAGGCACAGGAAAATGTAAGTGAATAAAAACGCAGAGGAGCTAATTTTCCAGGGCGAGGGGCCGGCATAACCAGAGAGGAGGCCTCAGGTAAGTAGGGCGGTAGGAGCTTCTGGGGAGTTTGTTTGTTTCTATGTTTGTTTATTATGTATAATGCGCGACATACCCTCAGGTAGCAGGGCGCAGCAGTTACACTTATATGCAAAGCTTAGTTACAACAACATAAAATGTACAGACAATTATTAAATACAGTACAGGGTATATCCTGAAACGTATGCAGTGGATGTTTTATGCTTTAAGAATCATGTCGGAAAAGTCTCTTATTGGCCAATGACCGCACAAGTTCTCTGCAAGCAACACATTTGTAAAGGGATGACGGCAGTAAGCCCTTATTCGGTGGACCGAACCGCTGTTTGCCTAGGCCTGTACAGAATGTAAGGTTGGTACACTGGACACGGCAAGGCATACTGGCACAGGACAACACATGCTTATTCTCAAAAACAAGAGCAAATTAAAAAAATAAGTGCAAACGTTGTGCCTTTTTCATTTGCACTTGTTTGCGAAATGTGCAGGTAATCTTATTAGTTAAGGTCACATGCGTATTTCAGTGGAGCAGGACCACAATGCAAAAGATGCGCTATCCAGGACCTGCAGCACCCTTGCATACATTAGAGCTACCGTCCTGGTCGTTGGCCGACCCCGTGCTGTGGACGACAGGCTGAGGCCTAGTAGGCCCTGGCAGGCCATGGCGTGGGCCTGCCCTGGTTAGTGGTTAGGTTTCCTATAAAGTAGCAGCACCATAGTTTGAATGAGTTATATATACACACAGGAGGAGTAGGATTCTTTATTCAAAGGTTTGAAATGTGGACATTTAAAACCTGCAAAATGAACACATGGAATTTCAGGGCACTGACTGCTGTGTGAATCATCTTTCCTGCAGCCGTAGACACTGGCCAATGCCTGCTAGGTTCCCTGGCCTGTTCCATTGGCAGCAATGGTGCAACTAGACACACATTTCATGGGGGGTGGAGGGGCTACTCGGGAGAGGGGGTAACTTCACAGACTGTGGGGGAGGTGCAAGCTTACTTGTGTGTTGGAATCTAACTTTTCAACACGTTCTAAAAGAGAGTCTTCTTCTGGTAAAGCTTCAATGTTAAAAGCAGTTACCTCACTATATAATGTCTGAAATCACACACTTAAGAACTGCTGTAAGAATTAGCTGTCTACTTTCCCCTCCTTCTCTTCCAATCACTTCCCTGACATGCAAGTTCTTACAGCCCATCACCATTTTAGTTGCCTAAAAATGTGCGCATATGAACGCAGTTGCAAACAATGAAATGCTTTACATTTGTAATTGCTGGGCCTTTGTTAACAGTGCAGAGCAGACCCAAGTACCGCTTATCCCCTGTGTCCTGTCCTGCCTGCCAATAGCCCTGTACCTGAGCCAGGTCAAGTAAACACAACCCAAGATTTCATGGGGTCTAAAGCTCTGTTTGCCCAGAGATCCACATATAGACTAGTAAGTGAGTAACTATAATGAAATTGTGCCTGAGGGTAATGCTAGATCACTTAGCCCAGGTAGTGTTAAAATGGCATATTTGTCCAGTTGAGACACATTCATCACGGTCCCTAAACAGAACCTCCAGCCTTTCATCCTTCTGAGGTCGATAATTGAGTACCACTCTGTGGGATAATAATGTCTTCTGTTATTTCAGCGCTCTGAGACCTATGGGTGTGTAGCGCTACATAAGGAATACATTATCATTATTACTATTATGGTAAGGCTTGATTAAAGTGAGCTGCAAGAGTTCCCATGAGGAGGTGTTTTGGGCGGGGAGGGGCAGGAACTGGGTGCGAATGGCCATAGGGATTACCATGGCCAGGAGAAGTCAATAGGTGGGTAAATAACCATAACATTTAAGTTGTTCTGTTAAGTTTTTATTATAAATAAGGCAACACATTTTGGTGTGGTGGAGGGGCTAATCCTTCAAATGTAGTGAGGGTAACTTCAGAGACTTTGGGGAAAGGGCAAACTCACTTGTGTGGGGGCATCCAACCTCTTTGCACATTGTAATGAGACTATTCTGGTCCAGCTTCAATGTTACAAGCAGTTCACTCCCTCCTTCATGTCTGAAACCATTTTAATACTGCTCTGAGCCTATGCTGCCCTTTCTCCGATCAGTCTCTCTCTTTCTCTTTACAGACCATCGAAAACACCTTACATTAACAAATCCAACCAGTCCAGGTTAATTGTGAAAGTTAAAACATCGGACTCCAACCTCCGTAGTGCACCTTCCGGGATTTGGTCTTCCCATAGCCTGGGAAGGAGTTCATCATTGCAGTGAGTATTCTCCAGAACGACAAGGCTGGTGAGCTAGCATGAGTCTTTTGTAAGGTTCTGTGCTCAGGGCACTCCAACTCTGTTTGGGTTCTTTAGTAAAGAAGGCACACGGCTATCTTGCTTAAAAACAAATAGAAAAGAAGCCCATGTTTGTGGGGATCAAAAAAGTGGGGAAAATCAAATGAACAGTACAGACTAAAGAATGGTATCTATGGCTAGCCGAGAGGGTGGCATGTGAAAATGGAAAGTCATAAGACATATAATGCTAAAAAGCCTGCTTATGGGTCAACAGAAGCAAACATCATCCATTTGGAAACTGTTTTTGGAAGGATAGGATTGGGCGGTGGTTCCCACTTACCTCATGATCTCCTGATATCTTCCAATTGAATCGTATACAGTGATTTGAGTTTTACAGCTGAAAAATCCCACGACGTTTGAAACATAAGAATGCCTTCTTTCTTTGCCATTGCTCCCACAGTGCTTGGGAGGGGTAGGGGTTGTGATGCAGTCAGAAAAATCAAAGTGCATTTCTCCCCACATTGTAAACAATGTTTTTAGAGCAGTATTAACAGAACAAACTTGCCTCATTTCTTCCATAAGCACTCATTTGCCAAACAAGCTGCAATACGTACTGTGTGGCTGGTGTCACAGTTGCTAATGGGCATGTATGTTAACTCATGCATAGATAACATCGGCAATTATATCCAACTGAGCTGTACTGGTCAAAGACAAGTACAGCTGTATTGGGTATCATTGCAGATGTTATCTGTGCCTAGTACCTTCAAATTATACTTCTGTGTTATTAAAGAGCATATCTTTGAACAATTACTACATGATCCCATATACATATTTACATAATGTTGCTTATTAACAGGTGTCAATCTTGCTGGAAATGAATTCAGTGGCTCAATTGCTCTCAAAACCATTTTCTGGACTCGCACACAGTGAAAAACTGGAGGTGAAAATACTAGAGCCTGATCGGTCAGATCTAAAAATTGAACTGTCTGCTAAAGGTAGGGGAAAGGCCTACACATGCACATTTTCCATGGTTTGGTATGAAAAGAAGACATGGCTCACTGGTAGTGTTGCTAAGCGCTCGTTGTTCTGCTTCCCCTGCCTGCTGTTTAGAGGTGAAATGGCCTGGATGAAAACAGGAGTCACTGACTTAAAGCATTTGTCAGAAAAAAGCAAGAAGCATGAATCGTGCAAATCTCATATTGAGAATATATTACAGCTGCGCATGTTGGGAAGTGTAAACATTGCAACACAGTTGGACGATGCCTATTGCCGGAGCGTGATGAAGCATAATGAGGATAAGAACTGATACATCTTGTCAAAATTAATCGACTGTGTGCGTTTTTGTGGTGCATTAGAATTGGCTTTAAGTGGCCATGATGAAACTGAAGATTCTTTGAATCCTGTGTATTTAGAGGCCTGGTCGATTTTGTATTGAGCATAGACAGTGCAATGGAACTGCATTTAAAGAATGCAACAGCATAGAAGGGCACTTCAAAAACAAATCAGAATGAGCTGCTGGACTGCATACTCACGGTCACTAGAGAGATCATTGTAGAGCTGTTAAAACACACAGATTATGTGGCTATTCAGGCAGACAATACAACTGATGTTTCCACTAAGACTCAGTCTGTGCTAGTCTATCACTACATTGATGAACGATACAGAATTGTTGAAAGGTTTCATGGATTTACTCATCTTAAAGTCTCTAGTGTGCAGACCATTGCTACTGCCATAATGGAAAAATTGGACAAAGTATTCACTGAAGATTGCCACACAAATAAAGTAATTGCACAAACATATGATGGTGCAAGTGTAATGAGGTGGGTGTCTGGTGGCGTCCAAAAGAAAGTAGATGAAGTGTATACAAATGCCCATTATGTACATTGCTATGCACACCACCTCATCATGGAACAAGCTGTTTCCAAAATATCAGAAGCTCGAATTTTCTTTACTGATATCGCTAGCTTCTGTACATTTGTTTCTCGTTCTCCAAAAAGAACCGAAGTTCTAGATGAGGTATCAGATAAAAGACTTCCAAAACCATCTCGCACTCGCTAGAGCTACCATATTCGGTTAGTAGAAGCCATATATCAGCATAGGGATGCGCTCCGTAGATGCTTTGAGATCATTGAAAAATGGGATGATTTTGAGGGAGTTACTGTGTATGAGGCCTGGGGATTCATCCGAACTCTGAAAGCGAAGGAGTTCCTTTTCTTCCTTTTTTTGCTCAGTGACGTAATGCCCCATGTTGACATTTTATATAACCAGCTTCAGAAGCGAGATATTGATTCTCTGTATGTGCAGAAAGCTACTGAAACTTTTATCAAGTGCATTGGCAGAGTACGTGAACGCACTGACATTTTGGAAGCTAAACTTCCACCAGAGGCATCTTTTGCAAGTCGCAATATGAATATGACCACTTTAAATCGTTTGGCAAAATAAGTATGTGGTATCATAGTTACATAAGCCCAAGCACGCTTTGCATTTACTAAACACTTGGAGGGGGCCAAATTGTTGCAGAGTGACCTATTTCAAACACATGGACAGTCTTTTCCCAATGATGCACTGACTGCAACTGTCCAAGTGTATCCCATATTAAACAAGGAAAGACTGTGCACTGAACTTTCAATTGTTTATGAGAGGCCCGAATTCTGTAATGCAAGTGGGACAATTTCTTTATTAAAATTGTTCATTGAAAACAATCTTGAAGAAGCATTTTGTGAGACAATGCAGTTATTAAAAATTCTAATTACTACACCCATGACAACAGATGGGTCTGAGCGCTGTTTCTCCACCCTGAAGCGAGTTAAAACATTCTTGAGAAATACAATGACTGAGGATTGTTTGAATGTTTAAGCCATGCTGTCCATGGAAAAAGAACTCATTCAAGAGATCCCTGACTTTAATACACAGACTATTGATAAATGTGCCTCTATGAAAAATAGACGTGCACAATTTGAGTATAAACTTTCAAAATGATTGTCAGGTGACTGTTGTTCTGTAAAGTTATTCGCAGTTATTTTGTAGATTAATTGAATTATTTAATGTTTTCAATGTCCTTGCATGTTAGGATTTTGTGTAAGGTTACAGTGATCTATTTGACCAAACAGTCAGAAATGTGAAGTTTGTTTAATTGTTGATCAGATTATAATGTCGTGGTTGTTGGTTGTGATAATAAAACACTGAAAATAATAAACTTAGTAAACTATTTCTGTTGCATTTTTCTCCATGCAATATGTATGTGCTATTTCGGTGACCTGTGCATGCCAGGTGTTTCAACTTTGAGCAACTGAAGCAATGGTGACTCAGCGAGGCACACAGCCATTAGAGGTAGGACAAATGTTACATTCATTAAGCAGTTAAAAAGTAATATTTTAGCTTACTTTCTCCCCTTTCAGAAAATGCCTAAAATCCCACCTTAGTAAGAGGATAAACGCATATGAACGCCAGTAACAGCATGACAAAATGATATTTTCCATCAATACTAACTATATAATGATGAATTTGCTATGCATACATCATAGTACCAGTTATTCTCAAGTACCAGCTATTCTCAATACAAGCTGCTGTAAAATACACCATCACACTTGCACACTTAAGAATAATTAGTATGTAAAACCTAATGCTTTTTATGTCATATTTCAATGGGTTTTGGACAGTAAATAGCACATTTTGGAGGCCATTTTTCAAAAATGTCGAGGGGGAGATTCCACCTGCACTCCCTCTTGGGTGGTGTAGGCTTGCGCACTGCACACGCTCGCTCCCAACTTCCGGCTGGGAACTTTACACCCCACCAGCTCTAAAACTCACCAGCCGCCACTGATGCCTACACAAAAGCCCAAACGGTTGCTATTGCAAATGTGTCTTTGTTTGTCTTTATTGATAGCTACTTGAAACTGGTTTACTCATCTTTCCACTCCATTTAAATCATTGTTTAAATACTGCGACTACTCTTTTTTTTAACACATGTATGCATATCCCGCTCACACGCCCCCTGCTCGCCCCACTGTTTGAATCATTACTATATGTGCTGGTGCTTGTGATAGTTCGCACAGGTGTACACACCTATTTTACATATTGGCTAGTAACTCATATCTTCCAGCTTGTCCATGTCACAAGGCCATCACATTTAGCCCAGTCAGTTTAGTCATCAACAAGGTGAGTGCTGGGATTTGCAATTTCATTGCAAGTAGGGGCCCTGCCATTCCCAGCATGCAACGCGATGTTGACTAAAAGCCAGAAATGTCCTTTATGACCTGGGGCTATTTGGCAGCTATTCTCACCAACGGTATACAATAGAAAAGTACCATGCAGCGAACAATAACTCTAAAGGCGGGTAGCAAACTCCTTTCCAGGTGAAAGGCAGCCCTCGCCCTGGAGCCATGACTGCAAGCCGAGGCGAAGAATAAGGCCCAGCTCTCGAAAGAAAGGCTGCACACGGCGAAGTTCATTTGCCAACGCTGAGCTGCTTTAATTCAGTCTAAAAGAAACACAGCAGGGATTCATGAGAAAAAAAACACAAACAACCCCTTCCGTTGTTTCATTTCATTCCTAGGGGGGATAATTGGCACCAAACGCAATGGCTATTTAAACATTTAGTCTGAATCCATCGCCAGGGGTGCTTAGTTAAACAATCAAAACACGCCATGCAGCAATTAAAAATGACAAAGAAAAATAAAACTTTTATTGCAAATCCGATTAACACATTGAAAGAAGAGAAGGGGAATATTAATAGCAGCAACCGCCCAAACCTCACATACATGTGTTGATATTAAATGAACATGCAGAAAAATAAGTGCCCTGATCATCTGATGCAAATTCGATACAACTACTGAAAATTAGCATAGCAGTTTTCAAATCTGTGTCTGTATGTATGTATGGTTGGGGGTGATAATGTGCAAACCAGACTGGAAAGCAACGCAGCACTGGGCACAGGCATGCACCCAAGGTTTACAGGAAATGGTACAGGAGGGGGAGAGGTGCTGCGATGGGTAAGAGGAGCAGGGGAGGGTGCAAGCTGTACAAGGGGAGAAGAAGGGTTGGGTGGAGGGATCATGGATCAGCGAGGTGTTCCTTGGAGTGCAAGTCGTGTGTGCATTGGCAATCTTCAACTGAAAACAAAAAAGTCATCCTTAATTACTTTGAAGAACCATTCGTGAATTAAGTGTAATGCCTAATGTTCTACGAAAGGACACCTTAAAATGTGAGGGAAAACAATTTTTAGATCAAGTCTGAACATTTAATCATTTAATCTAATCAAAATATTTCATAGCCCTGAGGGGTCATTAGGTTGGAATTTCAACCTGGTCACACTCCTTTTTTCCTTTCACAGTCTCTAACGTTTGATGCATATGTTAAGCCACATCCTTCATGGGCTGTCCTCCTGACTCGTTAAAGGGTTCTTCCTCACCAGGACCTAGCTACCCTGCCTCGAACACTGCACATCTGTAGCCAATCCCTTTATCATAAAGCCTTCAGCAAATGCCACTATCACTTCGTCCTACTGCCCCATCTCCCTGCTTCCTTTAATCTCAATGACACACACACACAAATCACCTTCATTCAACTCATCAACCACCTCCCCGCCCACAGCATATGCAGCACCCTGCAGTTCGGCTTCTGAAATGTGTTCTCCACCGAAAGAGCCCTCAAGCACATCCTCAAATCCATTAGCACCACTCAGCTGCACAGTGTCTCCTCTTTTCTGGGCCATGACCTCCGATTATCAACAGTGTCTGACTGGCACATTTGGCTTTCATCTTCAGTTGCTCTGCTTCTCATTATTCCAGCTTATCCTACTATATTGCCTTGTTTTCTCCCAGTCAACTATTATTATTAGTATTCGTATTATTATTATTACTATTATTATCATCATAAAATAATTTATTTATAATGTGTTAAAAACCTCTAAAGAGGCAGCAAAGTGCAGAATAGCTGATAAACAATAGATAAATACACAAAAGTAAACTCAAATCAGAACCAGCCAATCAGGCGTCAAGACATAACAAAGATAAAGACAAGGAAAACGCTACCAGCAGAAGGGAAATGTCGTAAGTCTCTTCTTGAAAGTTGGTAGCCCAGAGATGAGCCTGAGTTGCTTAGATTTGGTTCTATAAAATGGAAAGAACGACTGCCGCAGCACGCCAACTTAAAACGCGGAGTCTCCAGCAATGCTTTGGCAGAAGAGGTCAGTTGCCTGCTAGAGCTATGAGGAATCCTTAAGGTACCGAGGAGCACTGCCATGTACACACTTATGGGTAGTGGTCAGCACTTTGTGTTTTATTCTGGCTTCAACCAGAATCCAGGGGTGGACTGGGTTCCAAAAGAGGCCCTGGAAATAATTCTCAAAGTGGCCTCATATCACAATTTTTCAACAAGGCCAATCCTTTTCCTACACACATAAGAGGCCCAGGGTGCAGAGGCCTACCGGGAAATTACCAGAGTTCGCTATAGGCCAGTCCACCGCTGCCGGAAGCCAATGTCGTTTTCTCAAGGTGGACGAAATGTGCTGGTGACAAGGAATGCCAGCTACCAACCGAGCAGTGGTGTTCTGCACCAAGATCTTTCTTATTGGCCCTGGCAAGCAGCGCGCTGCCGTAATCAATTTTAGAATTAATGATTGGCCTGGCAATAGCAGCCCTCTAATGATCAGGCAGCAAGGGATTTAACTGTCTCAAAAGCCGAAGATAGTAACTACATGAGCTCATGGTGGCATTTATATGGCCAACAAAAGACATGGTTGTGTCAAGGGTGACTCCAAGAGATTTGGCTTTGCACATGATCTTAATGGAACAGTTGTCAACAGTGAAAGGGTTATAGCCTTTGTCAAACAATGTTGCCTTTGCAGCGGATGAAAGATGGAGTAATTCAGTCTACTCCTCCCACCAACCTCATTGTGGGTAGGCCTCAAGGTTTGGTTCCGTAGCCTCTGGTCTTCTCACCATGCACCACTACCCGTATCACATTCCTCTCAAATGTATTAATGACACGAAAACCTCCCTTTCTCCCTTCTTTACAAATCTGTATTACTGTCGGTATCTCCACCATCTGGCAGCAAATGGCTCTCCCTGCTGGATGCTCAGCCCACCAAAAACAAGACTTTTTATTTTAACATGTCCAAAACAACAAAAAACATCTTACCCGTGCATATTATCATATCAGCTCCCTCGACTCAGAAACGAGGACTCTACCGTGCTGTAAATATGTGTCTACCCTCATTTTTAGCCAAGGCCAACATTGCAGTTTGCCTCAACCCAATCTACATCCTCAAGATCCACACCACCCTCTCCTTGTGCTCGGCCAAAAAGCTTGACCAATGTATTAGTCATCACCAAACTTAATCTTTGCTATACTCTACTCTTTAATGTCACCTTTTACTCTTGTCAGCTCATTTCCAAGTCTTAACCTTCACCAAACCCACACTTTTGAACATCTCATAAATCTACCGGCACAAGTCAGTGTGTCTCCGGTAGGTAGAATTTCCATCGTGTGTGTAATTCTACCCACTTAGTGAACCCCCCAGCACTTTTTGCTGGACTATTGAATTTTCTGTCTTACTCTCCTGAGTGAGTAGGAATCTTTTTCCTCACTCATTCCTTTTCTGTGACTCTGGGAACCCTTTTTTGGTTATCCTTGACGGAGTCTGCTTTCTTCCATCTTTTTGTGGCATCTGTATTTTACTATTGCAGCAGGCAGCACCTTCTGTGCAGTGTTCCTGGAAGCTCCTCTTTGGTTTTCTTTTCTTTTTTCTGTACTAACATGATGTTACCAGGATAGGGGGATACCTTTTATCCTATCTATGCTTTTTTTTGTGAGATCAGCGCTCCCCACCTTATGTGGAGGGCTGAGGGGATACATGGTACCCCTTTTCTCACTTCTCCTGTAATTTCCTAGTCACAGTGACGAGTTTATCTGAGTGGCTGTTGGCATTGGATGATTTTCTACCAATGTTACGAAAATTAGATCTCAGGCTGTTTTCACAGCTGCGGTAAGGGACACATAGAGCCACCATTGACCTAAAATGGTGCCCAGCTTCTTTTTTCGCAAACTCACGATGGCTTGTCCTTACTTGAGCCTTCTTTTGCAGACCTGGGTGGGGGAGCTAGTGATCTGTCTTTTGTCTTCACCGGGTTTCCATGGGAAAGTCCGCGAGAACGCCAGTGTGTCTGGGAGGACAGGAAGCTGTAGGAAAACCAAAACTCCTAAAGTCTTTTTCCTCCAGTACATCTGCTTAGCACCAGATCTGCCTGGGAGCCTGGCTGTCCCTTTGGGGCAGCCAACACCCAACGTTTGAATGCAGCATGGATGCTGATTGGCTGGGTTGCTGTATATAAGGTAAGGGTCTTGATGCAGAAGCCAAAGTTGACCACTTAAAGATCCATTCCAACGAAGAAGAAAGAACGTCACCTGCAGCCACCCCCAGTGACTGCCAGAGCCGACTGAGTGACCGCTGTAGCTCCAGCCCTCTCTTCTTTGTGAAAGGGAAGAGACTGGATGGCTTGCTCCCTTGGACTGGTGGAAACAAGTAGTCTCAAGACCAGCTACAGTTTGAGTCATCCCAGGATAAGATTCGACCTTCTGGGCATGCAATCTCTGAATACCCTGGGACCTCGGGCACTGCTGCAGTGCATCATCTTGCCAAGTGCGGTTCTGGCTGCAAACTTGTAGGTATCTGTCTGGGTCTATGGACACTCCATCCCAATCATAGAAGTCCCCCCGGCCTAGTCATTGACCGAGTGAATGAAGAAAGTCTGCCAGGTGGCAACTGTCGCTGCTGCAAAGCCTGTGGCAAGCCTCCACAACCTGGTGCCACGAAGATCATCTGCTGGGGCATCCATGTGACTGTGTCTGACTGGGTGCTCCTGCCAAAAGATTTTCCTGCAACCGCAGAGGCCAGGGACCACAACCAGAGCTGCTGCCATCTTACCTTGGGGACTTACCAGTGACATCCTTGCTCTTCACTAAAGAAGGTACTGTACCCTCTCAGGTGCTTACCTGAGCTGTTTAGTTTGCTCCACGCTCCTCCTGGGCTTCTTGAGTCACATTGAAATATAACAAGTGGCCTACCTAGCCCCCTAAATCCTTTGAATTGATTTCCATTAATTATTCAATACAAAAAACATCTTCTGGGAACATACAACGTTGACAGTGTCTGCCTTCCTTTGTTCTGCGGCCCAGGGGTCACTGTTCCCCCAGGGCACCCATCTGACTTTTGAGACACACATCTCTCAGATAGAGTTGGACTTCTAAAGGTAAGGCATTCACAAAGTTATTTATCTACCAGTACTGCTCTTTTCAGTAAATGTTGGTTGATGAAATGATTTGCTAACCTGAAGCTACTCTTACTACTTGCCTGTTATTCATCGTAAGGTCTACTATTGAATTGAGTATTGCAACAGCAAATGCCTTTTGTATTTATCTAACTGGGTGAACTATTTCTACTTACCTGAATTGCATATTGATTTTAGCATTGCCTTAGTATATAAAATAAATAACCATATTTTTATATAACTAAAGTATGTTTCCTTGACTATACATGTGCTAAAAGGTCTTTGTACTCACCTACAGCCCCTCTCCCTCCTCGACTATGCCGGGATGCTCGACCATAGCTACAAAGCCTTTTGGGTAGTTCAGACCAAACCTAAGCATTGGAGCCTGGTACTCCTAAGAGTGAGTCTTCTGAAGTCCTACCCCAGGTGGACTTTAGTCAAACCCCCTAACACTTTCTCAATGGGAATCTACGCCCTATTCTTCAAATCTGCCCATGCCACTGCCCTCCAGATCTCACACAAGCAATATGTGGAAGGGGTCTGCAACCTGCCGCTCTCCAGATGTTTTGGAATATAACTTTCATGATTCGTCACCCATGACTATTTCGGCTACGGATGGTAGCAGTTAATTTTATTTTTATTTATTTTTTATTACACGCCACATCCCCGTAGGCCTCAGGGCGCACATATGACATAAAAAGGCCTAGGAGCCAGACAGTTAGACAAGGGGGTCAGTGAGAGAGTGGATTACATAGTGTTGCTGGTAACACTATTACCGTTTGCCAGTATCCCAGGATACTGGCAAACCTATAATTAGGGCCACCTGTCAATCGTCCAGTGTTCAGTTCACACACACACCAGCTCTGTCAATCCACATCAAAGTGCAATGCCCCCTATGAAGAAAACAAAATGATTTTGGTGTGAAGGGCGCTGTATGCAACAACATGTAACACACACACGGAGTAGCAGGGATGCCCTAACTCACATGAAAGGCCACCTTGCTCTTCATTCCACGACTGCATCCAGTCTCATGGGCACCCTCTACCTCCTTGAAGGTTGTGGTGTAGTGTGAGCACATGTATAAACTGACAATGCCGCCCCTATGCTTGAGCACACCCCTTCATAAGGGCGCCCTGGTTGTGCAAACTGAAACCTGCCACCTCCTGGGCATCAATCAGCGAGCACCGCTGTTACCTCTTTGCCTGTGTGCATGGTTTAGTTACACATCAAGTAAATGAGTGAACACTGTGTTTTCAGGGGGTGCTCCCAACAACAGCCATTTGTGCATTTGGTAATAATGAAGCAGCCTTTGGCCATTTCTGAATTACCACACAGTTGACCAAGAGACCGCATGCATAAAACCAACATTGTGAAAGGCAGCCTGTGAAGGCCGCCCTCTGCAAGACCGGTCTTAAGTTCACCTTATCCCCCTGTCCATTTTGGTGCCCCCCCTCCCAGCACCTCGCCTCCCACTATATGGCCCAAGCCACCCCCCTCCCCTTGACTGCACCACAAACCTGTACCAGCCTCCACTGCCTCCACCGTGCACCAAAGTAAATAGAGCGCCACTGCAAAACTAGCAGCAGGGCTGTATTTAATTAAGTGATTAGCTCCTTGCAGCGTGCTGGAGTGGGGAGTTAATCGCTTCAATAGAGCTGCGGCTGTGACATCAGCAGGGGGCAGCCTTTCAAAGGCTGCGCCATGCTGATTTGACAGCCACGCCTGAGCTGGAATGGTGGGGAGTGGATCACCTGGGTGACCCTGCCCTAAGGCCGGCCCTGCTCATGTGAAAGCTTATTTGCACCTTGATAAGAACTAGGTACTTTTAGAATGCATTATTCTTGCCTATCACCGGCTTCAGTTCTGAGTAGGTGGCCGAGCACTCTCCCAATTGGCAGTAAGAGTTTCATGCCCGTCATCATACTAGTCAGCTTACTGCAGCAACATTCCTATTGCAACGGCTGCCCGAGATAGAGTAATGCCTGGGGTGATAAAAATAGTAGTCACTGGGTGCCTCGCATGTATTTGGCAGGGGGAAAAGAAGGGGAAAAACAGAAAGGCATCCATTGGGTTTCCCCCATAACATGGGGAAATGGATGTTCCCTGGGGCAGCAGCAACAGCTTGACTGAGCATCACTGGGGTCAAAGTAGGTGCCATAAAAGGGGAGTGGGGGGTGAGAGCTCAGCAAGATGTGTGGGGATGGTGGGTGAGCAGGGCAAGGGGACGTCGCTCTGTGAACATCAGCAACTACATAGCTGGGGAGAGGTCAAAGGCGACACCACAGGGAATGGGGCCTTGGTGGGGTTATGCCCCAAAAAGAATAGTAGTTGTAAGTGGACCCTGTTCCCCAATATTCATTAATGTTAAGTAAATCTATGTTACTCCCCACTGCTGATTGAGCAATGATCCTTTACCGCCGTTCCATGCCACAATAGGCTGTTAAAGATTGGAATCATTAACGAGAGAGAGTAGTAGGATCACCTGGCTTTGATATGCCGTGACTGCCGTTAAACCCTGCCATGGTTCTCATGAAAGTCATCCTCCGCCTTAAAATCAGGATGCCGCATGGGCGGTGGTATTGGGGAGCAAGGGAGTCAGAATTACTCCAGAACTGATTCCCTTGCCCTCCTATCTTCTTAGCCTGATCACTTGGTACACTGGTTACCCCATCACCCACACATCACTGAAGACAATCCCTGCTGATGGAGAAGGAGCCCAGGCTAACTAGGGGCACAGAAGTAATGCCCTAATGCATTTTCCACCACACTGGCCACTCCTACACCACTTCATAAGCCAAGCATCCTGCAGCATGCTCCCCTCGGGGGGATAAGGGCAGAACACCAGAGGCCCCTGGGGGGGAGGCCCGTCTCCAGGACCTGCAGGCTTCTTAGTGCTCACCAATCACCTCTCAGTAATCCCCATTCCATTACCATCATCCCTTAAAACATTGAAATGATGTATCTTATTAAAGGCTTCGCAGGCCATGAGGGACAAAAAACACTGCCAATGGGATACTGGCATACAGCACATCAGACCTTTCCTAAAATATGCCCCTACCTTGCCAAAACATACGCCCCACCCAAACAAGTTCTTTCCCCTGTTTGTTTAAGTTGGATCCACAAATGGTGCTGGGAAGGCAACACATGAGAGCAAATATAGGCATTTGATCTACCATCTTTCAAGCCCACAACATTTGTGATTTACGCATTCCTTCCAAACACGCCTTGACCGACTATGATGCCAGAATTCTTAAGGAAAGTTCTTAAAGCAGGAGAGAAAACAAATGAAAATTACACCAGTAGCTAGGGTCAATGGTTTCCATATACAAGGACATTTTAGACTACCCTACCATCACACCTTCACGATGTAGTATTAGGTCATGTTATGTGAATCATTGTTTGTATCACGCCAGTCACCGCAGTAGTGGTCCAACAGCAGAGTGGGAAGTGGCACACTGTGTGCCCCACCCCCCACCCCAGCGGTATCCCAATCTTATGCTTCAAAGGGATGGAAAAGGGCATCGGAGCAAAGGAAGCATGAAGAGGGAGCAGAGTTAAACACCACCTACTTCTGAAAAGGCATGTCATGGCTGCAATGACAGGGGAGAAGTCATGTTGATAGATTTTGGGTCTAGATCCCTCACATAGCGTGTTGTAGAGGCTCTACAACAGGCTATCTGAGGGATCTATCCCAGGAACAGACCATTGTAACAGAAACCCAACGGGGACACAGAGAGTGACTGTAGACCTAACAGGAAGTTTACATATCATACTTACTTCTCTAATTTAGATTTCCAATCAGCAGAGCCTTGAGAACGACCTCTGGGTCGAAACACGTGTCAGCTGTTATCAAGATTAAAGGAATCAGATTAACTTTGTATGATTACTACTCATAATAATTAACAATAGCAGCTACCAGAATTGGACACGCATTGGATAAATAGGCTGAGCGCGACCAGCGTCACACCAAGCTGTCTTAATCTGTACCTAAAAATGTGGATGGTTGATTTGAGACGGGCAATATTTTAGGGAGAGAAGGAGTAGCGAGGTGTGTGCGAGTGTGCAGGTGTTCTCAGACGAATTTTATGGTAACACATGTGCTGCACAAAAACCTGCGTTGAAGAATTGGTGGGTAAAAACACATGGTATCATTGGTGACATTAGGAGATAGAGAACCAGAGATAACAAAGGGCATGGGTGCACTGGCCCACAAGCATGCAAGAAGCAAAGTTCCACCCTATGACCCCCTAATCAATCTAGCACCATACACCTTGCCATCATAAACATGAACTACATCCAAAATATTCCAGGGCTGCAGGAGTGGCTCTAGTTCTATCAGACACTACATTGTGCTGCCTTTGCCTATGCCCTGTATAAATTGGACTCAAAATGAAGCGTCATGCCACGGAGAAGGCAGAAAAGAATAAACATAGTTGAACATTTGGGAACCCTATTTTTCTTCTATCCTGCCATCAACTAAGCCCTCACCTGTTGCCCTAGCCTCATGCCGCATTACTTTGTACTTACTACAATGGTAGGCAGGACCAGGATTGATTGGCATATGATTGGTGACCTTCTCCAGTGGCACAGACCAGATGAAAACATGATAGTGTGGAAAGCTGCTTAGAGGTGGCAGGTCACACAGTTGCTCAGTAGTGGCACACAGGGTGGGGGCGGGGAGGGTTCCAGAGAAAGGTTTTAACTAGAGTTACTTACATTTATGATCGCTGCGCTAGTTATGGTTATTCAGGGTCTTTAGGTTGATGGTGTAGAGGTTGGTGGGAAGAAGAATGTTCTTGGAAAATGTCCTTAAGCACCCATATTCTGGCCTTTTCCCAAGCCAAAATGGAGGGAAGGCACGAAAGAGATGATTGATCTGGTGTCTGAACTGCCTTTCATCCAATTTTTCTTGTTAGCAGGTCCCTTTCCCTTGAGCTCCTCTTTTGGGTCTACCATGGACTACAAGGACACCTAATCTGGATTCGGGCCACAATGCAGCACAGGAACCACCGCCATCAGATTTTTCGATGACTGTCTCCACATCTTGGACAAAGTAACCCATACCCACTCATCCAACATGACCTATCTTCTGCCTGCAATAGTGTTCACCATTAAGCCCTCCTTGATATTCTTGTCAGGCACGTGGGCTTCGATTGTGCAGTACTGCGTGGTTTGCCTCTGGCCTCTCCAATAGACCTCAGCTCATGCAGATGGGCCCAAACAGATCTCAGAGTGTAGAGTTCTTCAAGACTCTGTTGTGTCTCATACAATAACCAAACTCTGGAACCACTCGGGGCACACCTTTGCCAATGCCAAAATCAAGATACACTAATATGCAGATTATGCAAAGGTTTATATAAACATTTAGTGCAACACTGTCATCAATTGACTCAAGCACAGTCTGTATCTCATCCAAACCTGGATGTCAATCACCTACCTGAAGACCAATTTGGCAAAGACCAAATTCATTCTCCCAGTAAAGCCAACCAAGAGTACCCAAATCCAGAATTAGCTGCTTGAAATGAAGCCCAGCTGATACATGTCTCAACTCTTACACAGTGCAAAATCTCTCTGCTTTGTCATAAACTGTGATCTCTCATTAAAAACACACATCACCCAAACAGCAAGGCACCAGCTTGTGCTCCTGTATGAAGTCATGTACCCTGTGGACTCACAGACTTTAAGAACAGTCCTCCAAGTCATGGTGAACTATCACATTGATGTTGGCTGCTAGCTGCTCCCAGGAGCCCAAGATACAACATTGGCCGCCAGCAAGCTGTCCAGTATGATTCAGCGCATCTCATCACAGGTCTGAGAAAATGTGCCCTCATCACCCTATCCTCACTGGCTACATATTCAAGCATTGATATTGATATTGATATTTTATTTCTATCGCGCTCGTACACAAGAGTTTCAGAGCGCGACAAGGCAAGGGAGGGGAACAGGGGAGAACAAAACAGTGATCTTACTAGGCCCAGTGACATTGAGAACGCGCATGTGCATGGGACAGGGGGAGGGGAAAAGTGCATGGAAGGGGGAGAAGTGGAAAGTGCAGAGCAAAGGAGAAACAGATAAATAATAATAAATAAATAAATAAATAAATATTAAAGGAAACAAACAGTGGTAGTGCAGCCAGCAAGCGGCACGTGCTGGGATTAAGGCAGCAGACAAAGTAGGTCTGATAAATGCAGGAAGAAAAAGGGGGGGCTGTATGGGTACAGATACAGACCCTAGTGCAAGGGGTGGCCCGGAGGCAGTGCGGGAGGTTGGCAGGCTTATCAGGTACATGGGCCAGGAGGACAGAGGGTGGCCAGGTGCAGAGTGCCAAAAGAGAACAGATCTTCAGGGGAGAGGGGGAGCGAAGGCAGAATCAAAGAGGAAGGTCTTGAGGTGCTTCCGGAACCGGAGATGGTTCTCCTCAAGTTTTAGAGTGTCAGGGAGGCTGTTCCAGAGGGAGGCCCCAGCCGAAGACAGAGATCTACCCCCAGCTTGTTTCTTTGAAAAACGACTGACCCTGAGGGAGTTAGAGATAGAGGAGTGAAGAGCTCGAGAGGGGAGGTATTTGCTGAGGATACATGAAGGTATTTTGGACCCAGGCTCCAGAAAGCCTTGTGGACAATGCAGAGGGTTTTGAATTTAATCCGTGCATCCACTGCGAGCCAATTAAGTGATTTCAGAGCTGGAGAGATACAATCCCAGGACTCGAGGCCAAGGACAAGTCTCGCAGTCCTGTTCTGGATTAGTTGCAGAGAGCAGAGAGTAGAGACAGGTAGATTTAGAAAGAGGCTGTTGCAATAGTCCAATCTAGAGAGAACCAGAGCTTGGTAGACCATGAGCTTCTGAGGGAAGGAGAGGAAAGGCAAAGTACCTCTGAGGAGGTGCAGTAGGAAGTATGATTTTTTCAGAGATATCAGAGATGTGGGCGGAGAAGGAAAGTGTGGAGTCAAAGATGACCTCGAGGTTCTTAGCCTCGCAGGTGGGGGTATGAGGAGGGCCTAGGGAGGCTGGCAGGGAGTGAGAGGAAAGGATGGTGAAGGATGGTCAATCATATATCATGTCCAAAACAGCCTGCTTCACTGACAAAGAAGTCACAAGCAAAACAGCACTCTCTGTCCAAGAAAGTAACTGGCTGATTATGCCAACATGCCACAAGAAGGCACGACTTTGTCAGACTGGAAACTAAGGGCCTGATTCACAGAAGTGTTTTATGCTGGTGCATTCCCATAGGACACACTCTGTGAATCAGGCCCAAAGAGTTTAAGAGGGAGAAAACTGGAAAACAGACAGATCTGGTTGAGCATCTCTGTGTTACTCCTCATTACAGACCTAAAGTATCCACCCTTTAAAGAACCTCTCACCAACCACTGATCACTTCACTCGAAGCTAACTCTGAACTCCCCTGCTTCTCCTATCCATCCCAGAAATGTCTGTTTTTGTATCCAGTGATTTTAATTAATAAATAATAAATGATGAATTTTAAGCGAAACAAAAACAACGAACAGATACTGATTTCTTAAAAATATATATGTGTGGGGGTGAGTTAAGGGGTTAAATCTGGTGGGGTAGGGGTTTAGGGTGTGGCTTTAAACATGGGGAAACTGGGGGCTTGGGGCGGGGACCCCCAAAAAAGAAAAACACAATCATTCTTTATTTTTGTATTTGTTAAAATCACATATAACCATCTGTTACCACTGCACCCTACTTCAGACCCCCCCCTAAGGGCATACCATATGTACGGTGCTTTATTGCGTCCCTTCTTTATTTACACTTTTGCAATCTCATCGATACATGCATACAAGCCACAAATCTCACAACAAGTACAATAGTACAGGCCCTCTTTGCATTTATAAAACTCATTGACAGAGCAAAGAACAATACCTTCTATTGAACAAAAACTACTTGGGAAGTTTGCGTGTAGTCAAAAACATTTTTTATTGTTTTGTTTATTTTTCTTACTTTTATACTACAAGTCACAGATCAACAACTCTAATGTGTGGAAGGAAAGCATAACCATTGGCATAGTGACGTAGATAAATATCTTAAAGTGGTGCATAAGTGAGCTCACGGATAGAGTAAGGCTCATCAACTATCAAATAATAAACACCAGTTAGGTTTACAAAATGATCAAAAAGATGCAAATGATATCCACTGAAATGTATTGGATATACATTATCAATAGCACCATTTATAAGAGGATATTCTGAAAACCTTACAATTGTACTATTTACTGCCTCATTCAGATTGTTGCGAATGCAGAGAAAAATTGGGCAAACTATGATTGCATTCATTTTGCCAGCATCCACACATTCCAAGGCAGCAGTCCGCAACCTTTGGCTCTCCAGATATTTTGGACTACAACCCCCATGATACCTTACCATTGTCTATATGATCTAGGGCTGATAGGAGTTGTAGTCAATCACATCTGGAGTCCCAAAAGTTACAGACATTTGTTCTAAGAAAATGGGGAAAGTTGACACCAGCACAGGGTCCCCCCCACAGGTGAATCCAATCACCATGTTGTGGTAGATGCATATTCTCATTCCGGTGGAACCCGTTGATTCACACGGACGCGCCTCTTTCCTTGTGCCCTCAAAGTGCAATCCGTGGAAATCAGTGAGGAAATGGTGGATGCCATCTTTGAACCAGGAGCCTGTACTGCTCATCTCAGCATCCAGGCACATAGGTGATCACCCTGGAATGATTGCATGCATGCTTATGGATGCCTGATTTTTACACAATGTGCCTGGGAAGGGGTCAGGATCCGGGGAAGAGTCCAACCTTGCAGTTATGCAGTTATCTGGGCTCTCGCCTGCAGCTATCAGACATCAATAAGTACCAGCCCCTTGGTGGGTAGATGAGTGCAGGCTTGAACCCAGCCGGAAGGCGGGGGGTAAGATGTTGTACATACATCTTGCCTGTTTAGGTGGGATTGGACAGCGATTAGAATGAAGGACTGTAGCATACAGAGTACAACATCAATGCATGTGTGCAGACAAGAGATATGTGTTTTATTGGTGGATAGCATGTTCTTGGCTGTGTTGTTTTAATATATCTTGTAAAATACATTTTGTAAAGATGACATCCATATGTACATAAAGGATTCTGGCATTGAAGAGATAGCACAGCAGTGGATTCACAATGCAATGTGTATACATGACATGGGGGAACAGCAGGTATGGGGCAAACGGACCTTCTACATAAAAGGGGCAGTTGTTGACCCTCTGCCGAGCAATTTGCTCCTTTGGAGCCATGCATTTAGCCTTTGCCTGGGCATTCGCCACCGCGTTGCACGGCATGGAGTGGCCTTTGCATGCACGCGGATATACCAGACGCCTGCAGTGCGTGTGGGGAAGCACACCCATTTCGAATCCCAGGGACTCAGGGAAGTTCGCGCGATTGTGGGCGTTTTTCCTGCTACCAATCAAGCCAGGTACTTATAACTGTCCATTGAACTTGGCAGCGGAGTGGCAGGGCAAGGAGCTGCAATGGTGGCCTCCCCTGCAACAGTGCCAGGAGGGTTCCATGTAATAAAGTCTCCTCAAAAATATCGCCATGCAAAAAAATTGCCGAAAAATGGCAGTTTTTTTGTGGGGACATTATTACATGGAACATGCAGGGGTCACCCCCGCAACCCCCAATCCCCCGTTTTTATTTTTCATGATGAGCGGGGGTCACCCCCGCTGCCCTTGTCCCTATATATATGGTCACCTATATAATGTTGCCACAACCTTTTCCGGGCGACATTATATACGGCGACCATATATATATATATATATATAGGGATATTATTACCTGAATTACCTGATGCCGCCGGGAGCAGTTTTCAAGTATCCACTATGGGCCTCATTACGACCCAGGCGGTAAGTTACCGCCTGGGCCGTGACTTTACCACCATGGCGTAAACTACGTTTACGCCATGGTGGTTGGCGGATTTACCGCCCCATTCCGACCTAGGCGGGGCGGTAAGTCCCCAATCCCCATTTACCCTTCCCCATTCCCATTTTTGCCCCATAGGGCATAATGGGAGTGGGGAAGGCGTTAATTACGCCACCGTAAATTACGGTGGCGTAATTAACTCCATGGTCCCTTAGCGCCATGGATTTTAACACCTGCTAAAAGCAGGTGTTAAAAGCACCATGGCGCTAGGGGACCTCGTAATCAGGCGGTAAGGGTCGGCGCTGTTAACGCTGCCGTAAAACCCTTACCGCCTGAGTTGTAATGAGGCCCTATGTGTCTACTCTGAGCCCTGAGACCTCCCACACACATTTAGAGCCCGATTACGCAATATTTGCCCCGTTCAAAGTGACTTTGCACTGCTGACACAAACCCTGATTCATGCAACCGTGCAAAGTGTATTTTTGCACTTCAGAGTCCGGGCAAAGTCATTTTTGCAGTACAAAATACCCTTTGCCCAGTTCCATGAATCATGGTTTGTGTCGGAAGTGCAAAGTCACTTTTCAGCAGTGTAAATGCACTTTGAACCGGGCAAATATTCCATGAATCGGGCCCTTAGTGTTTGCTGATCTGTCTCTGCTAAGTCCGGAAATACATTGGAACTGCCACGAAGGGCAGAATGGACTGGGTGTGATATTCGTCAGCCTATTCCTCACAGGCATTCTGTGTGGCTCAAAATGAGCGCCCACGACTCAATATTGTGTAATGCTTTTATAAGAACTACACCTACATAGTTACTGGGAAAGCAATGCTGAATCTTGCACTGCTTAGAAGGGGTTCCATTTTAAAAACACATGCAGTTGCTAATCCAAAAACATATGCTTTGCTTGCTGTCCTTGAATGACCCCTTATCCTGCAATGTGTTTTAGGTCAATCAAGCATATTAAGAGATATTAGATGCAACCGCTCACTGTAACGTAGCGCGTTTAATATTAGGATTTGATTCACTGGTAAATTAGTGTGAGAGTGATATAAATTCTCATTTCAAAGGAATACATTTTAAATGAAAGCATATTACGCTTTAAAACCATATAGTTTTAATGAGATAATTAAATATTGATATTTTATTTAAAACCTCATATAGTTTCATTTTTAATGTGGCACTGTCTAGTCTGGAGAGGTTCAGAAGTTATTGAAAATATTGCTGCTAACCTCTAAGCCTTTTAATGATTTTGGGATTCCCATTTCTATTCTGAGGCCTTCATGGAATGTGTTGATGATTAGTTCTGTTGACAATCTTCAAACGATTCCTTATATTTCGTATTTAATTATGAAAATATGTTTGTGTATTTTGTGTAGACACTTATAAGTTTAAATGCCTCTTTTCCCTCTGTAAAAAGCAACTGTTATAGAAAATGTATTATTGTCTCCGAATTGCATTGAATCAGTGACTGTGAATGTTAGATTTGAACCGATCCTATGCGCACTCTCGGCATTCAACTGGCTGCATCATGTGCAGAAGATTATGCCTCCCAAAGTGGAAACAAAATGTTGCCGGAGATTGTTTGCTTCTTTAGGTCTGCCTAGAGGCAGCTTGAGTTCTTGGAGGAATATCTTAGATGAACTCTGGTGTCAATTAGATGCTCTGTGCTGCACAGAGTGTATCTCATAGGGTTGTCCAACTTTGGGCCTCGAGGACCGGAATCCTGACAGGTTTTCAGGATATCCCTCTTTAATATTCATGAGGAAGTATTTAGACTCATTGGGCCTCATTACGAGGTAGGCGGTAAGGGATTAATGGCACCGGTAAGGGCACCGGTGCCGGTAATCACTTACCGCCCTACTACGAGTTCTTTTTGCGGGTCCTTCCTTAACGCCTGGTTTTTTCAGGCGTTAAGGACGGGACCCACAAAGGGACTCTAGAGCTAATAACGGTACAGCAATTTGCGGTACCGTTATTAGTGCCTTCCCCATTCCCATTTGAGCCCTATAGGGACTCAAATGGGAATGGGGAATGGCCCTGGTGAATGGGGAATTACCGGTCCCGCCAACCTTGGAATGAACCGGTAATTGCTCCATTCACCAGGGCGGAGTCGGAACGAGTTTGAAGGCAGCCATGGCGCTAATCGCGGCATGGCTACCTCCAACCTCGTAATGAGGCCCATTGTATGTGAATGTATCTCATGAATATTGATGAGGGATATCCTGAAAAGCCGGCATGGATCCAGGCCCATGGTTACTCACTATGTTGTCCTTCAGAGGTTTTAGACTACAACTCCCATGATCCTTCAGAATTGAATATACTGGCTCTGGATCATGTGTGTAAAACTCCAGAATGCTACAAACTGAGTAACCATTGCAGAGAGTATCTTGCAATACTTTGCCCAGTACCCATTTTGTTATAAGTCTATTGACTCTTCCTCCAATTGAAATGCCCACAAACGTGCAGGGGCACGCACTGACAAATATTTTTGAGACTTTGACCGGACCAATAAAAGTAGAATGAACATTTTGTGCCTCATTACGAGGTAGGAGGTAGCCATGATGCTATTAGCACCTGTCTGTCTTGGCTTTTTTGCCTGAAATGCTTTACATGTTTTACATGCTGGGAGAAGACGTGTACCTAGTATGAGGGCAACAAAACTACAATTCAAAATGGCGGTTTCTGCAAAGCCAGGATTGGCACCAGGGTTGCCACTTTGCAACTTTGATCACCACTAGTTAACTATTCCCTCTACAAGATAGTTTGGTGTTGTGACAAAATACGACTTAGCTACGCATTTAGAAATCTGTTCAAATTAATAAAGGCAATAGAGAAAGCTATAAGTGTGTAATGGCTCAATCAAACAGTAAACCTTAAACAGGATGTATATGTGTGTACAGCAATCATAATATTTTAGCCAGGATCTACTGGCATAATGTAATGGGTGGGTGATGTAGATCTGATGCACGGTTAACACGGATGTTCTCAAGTCGCTGCTTCTCACCTTGGCTAAACCCTGGATATATTTTGCATATACTTTAAAATGGAATTCTGAGGGGAAAAGGAAGAGTGATGTTCTTTGGACACATTCAATGTTTGCTTTTGATGCAAAACAGAAAGGTACACAGTGAGGTGTGCTGAATAAATGGCATTGGCTTTTGAAAAGAACTGCTGTGTGCTGGAAGGTAACATCAAATGATGGTTACAGCTGTCCATGCATGAGATCAGTACTGTATCATTAAATAGTAGCACGGTGTGGAGTGCGGGCCATCATGTCAACTTTGGAAGTCTTTGAAGCTGAACTAGTTGTAGAAGACAGTGTTTGGAAATCAACTGGCTTGATGCACACGCGGTTAAGATTGTGCTAAAAAAAAAAAAACAATGGTACGCCCTTAATAGCACAGGGCTTGCTGTAAAAGCAGACTCTCATGGACTTGGTCTGAGCAGGGATGGGCTGCAAATTGGTGGAAATTGCATAACCTGTTACATGTGTTACATGCATATAGTGTGCAGTGAGTGGGGGTGTGGGGCAAAGCCAAGCAACACTGGCAGTCTGTGTGGCTCATCCAGACATGCTATCTCCATCAAGAACTATTTGTTGAGCTTCATGGAAGGTGCCAAGGTACCTTAGAAGAGCAAAAACTAAAAACAGAGCAAGTGATGCACTAAGGGTGAGACATTTAAACCTGCGGAAGGATAGAGGGAAACAAGTTGCTTTTTACACTTGCTGTCACTATGTGGGAAGTCTTCTCTCTCTGAGAGGTGGATTATCTCAGCTATAATATTAGATAACAAGTTTATTTCTGCTATAGTGCTTCTTTGCTTTCAATATCTCCGAAGAAGGGGTCATAACAATCTCCAAAACCAGCTAATTGTTTCTTCCTGTACTCCACCCAGAAGACAAGAAAATCTGATGCCAAACCGAAACCTGATGCCCTACTGAAACCAGATGCCATGCAGACCAGTGGCATGGCACAACATTTGGGAGCCCCACTGCGAGCCATGCTGGCACCCCCTCCCCAAACACGGCAACAAATCACGGGTCATGCCACACTCTGAGCCTGCCTAGACTAAGCTTGTGCAATACACACAATGATCAAATAAATTGTCTTAAACGCAGTTGCAATTGTTTTGTAGGGTAACACCAATCCAAAAATCCATTTCACGCAAGTCAACAATAGTCAACAGGAACATTAATGCTTTAAAATGCCATGCCACATTGAAAACATGTCCAACTGGCTGAACAATGTAGACCAGTCTAGGCATGTGTTAAACATATTATCTAAGTCGAAGCTATAACCCTTATCATGGTTATTTTATCACATATGCCCCAGAAAGTATACAATGCCACAGTAAGAAATGGCTAGACTGGCTGCACCCAAATGCCAGTCTAGCCAGGTAATTATACTTAGCAAGACTGATTTAACAGAGATGCCCAATAAAAGAAAGTCAAGCCACAGTAAGAAATTACTAGACTGACTGCACCAAAAGGCCAGTCTAGCCACTAATAACACATATCATACCTGCTTACCCTGGACATGGATGACCATTACAAATCAGCGCACACGCCCCCGACCCCAACCTCAACCCCCAAAATCAGCTTCTCAGCACAGAATAACCTCCATGTCGCTCTTTCTTGACCCAGTACATATGTGTGAAGCGCCTTGCCTCATAGGTAATTACTGGGACTAGGAAGAGTGGGACTTGGAACAATGAATATTACAGGCAAATGAACCAGGCATTACCTCCACATTCCTCTACCTTGTTCTAGTACTTGTGTATGAGGCAAGGTGCCTCATACACCCATTCTAGGATGAGGAAGAGTAGGGCTAGGAGTAATGAAGATTACCAATAAGTAACCCAGGCATTAAACACAAGCACACACATATTCACACACCATTCACCATGCACTTACACACACACACACACACACACCTAGGCACCCACCCACACATCATGCACTCACTCATTCACACACATTACATTATATACATACATACACACTTATATACATGCGCACACATTTACATAAAATATAGTTTCTTATCTTTTTTTAGTTTTGGCTAATAGGCGTCACTTGCGACACCTATAAAGCCCAAACGATTGCATTTCAGTACTGATTCAAGTGCAGATAGGGAAAAATGGCCTATGACGAAGAATGACGTTTGAGGAGGGACACACAGTGTATAGGTGCTGCTTGGTTGCGAGCCCACCCATTCTTTGCCCATAGCCATGCTGATCCCTATGGCAGTTCTCATCCATTCCTGCCTCTCCCTGCCCAAAACTCCTCCTCATGGGAACTCTTTGAGCTTGCGAGCTCGCTTTCATGAAGGCTTTCGGTTCATGCAGCGAGCTGGCTGTTTTTTTTTATTTTTGTTCAGATTGGGGAAGGAAGAAGTTCAGGGAAGGAAGAAGTCGGGTTTTATGGAAGAGTGCAGCTGCAGCGCTGCATTGCTTGATCAGCTCGAATTAAAGTTTCCGAGATTTTGTGAGTGCTTCTGTTTTTTTTTTTTCTTTCATGATGAGAATAAAGAATCGCACCTGGGGAAACAGGCTCGCAAGGCAAGAGAAGCTGGGCTTTAAAATTAAGCTGTTTTTGAAGAAGCTGCCTTGGACAAGGTTGAGTTCTGCAATTTGTTCCAGTACTAGATTCTTAATGTATTAAAATGTCACGGTTCAAAATAGTTGCAATCCGTTGAAAACATGTCTCCTCTGCTGCTATTACGAGCAGCATATTCCGCATAGGTTGACCACATTTTCAAAACCAAAAACCTGCTGGAAATCCACTGAAAATGCTTTTTTTCAGTCTCCTTTGATTTATAAGCACTTTGCGTGTCCTTCACTGAAGTCCTGCAATAAACAAACATTGACAAAGCCAATAGTTTGGGCACATGTACAGGTATTAGACATTTGCCAGGCTCTGCTATTAGATGCCCAGGTAGTCACACCATTTTGCACCTGCTGCCATCAATGGGCAGTTAATACTGCTATGGCTGTACCTGGCAAGGACCTTTTTGCCATGCCGACACAAAATCCCAAACTTTTGTTTCTTTTATCCATTGGTCCTAGGAACAAGGCCTCTAGTCTTCTGCAGCAGGAACGCTTGTTCCCATCATGCGCAGAGGAGCTGAGGCTTCCATTTCATGGGATGGGTGGGAGGGGGCCTATGACTAAAAAAAATAATTGTTTTCTTTTTGAAGTCACTCTGATTTCATAAAGAAATGATTTCCATTAGGGGGCTGAACCATAACGGAAATAATGTCCTTATGAGGGTCCTTCCCCTAAGACAGGCCCCAATACACCAATGATTCCACCATGATTGCTGTGCACTTTCCTGACTCTGAATTGTGTTGGTGCTTTCTTCTTTGTGAGGTACAAGTGGTCATAATGTTACACTGTTGTGGGGACTGCTCTCCTGCAAACTTCACTGGCAATGTGTTCCTCAGTGAGCTGTTGCAGGCTGATAGAGGACCTGCGCTGTTTTTGAGGGGCATGCGATTGCAGTCCCAATATGGCAAATTAGATGGGGGACTGTACTTCATTTGTTTGGAATTCAAGGAAAGGCAGTGCTGTTGCCCTTCATCCCACTGTACAAACCTCAGCCCCACGATTTAATAGCGGCAGCCAATGGCAGCAAAACCAAGCAGACATTGGGGGTCATTCCGACCCTGGCGGTAGGGGGTTAACGGCACCGGTAAGGATGCCGGTTCCGTTAACCCCCTACCGCCATATTACGAGGTCCCTTAGCGGGTCCCACCGCAATTTGTGGGCCTGTTATTAGCTCCTTCCCCATTCCCATTGAGCCCTACTGGGGCTCAAATGGGAATGGGGAATGGTTTTCGAAATGGGGGCTTACCGGGTCCGCATAGGTCGAAATGTCCCGGTAAGTCTCCATTCCGACACCATGGATCCGGACCCGAGTTTGGAGGCAGCCATGGTGCTAATAGCTAATAGCACCATGGCTGCCTCCAAACTCAGAATGACCCCCATTGAGTGGTTTGCGTATCTTCTGGCAGCCATGACACTACCCGCTGCTGACCCAGTGCAAGGCACTGTGCATGGCTTCAAAGAAATGTTGCTTTTTAGCCTGCTATGCAGTGTCACCTTAAAGTAGTACACACATCACTGTCTTTCTCACTCTCCCCACAAAGGCAAGGACAAGCAACCAATGGCTCTCTGGATGTTTTGGGGTACAGCTACCAGGATACTGCATCATTAACTATGCTAGTTAGAGCGGATGGGAACTGTAGGCCAAAACATCTGGTGAGCTGCAGGTTTCCTAGAAGTGCCCCAAAATCAACATTATCATAGGAATCGGAGCACGACAGGCGCATGCCTAGTTCAACCAGCTGGGTGAGGATCCGGTACAGGAGCCAGTGGCATGTCCAGACTATTTGGACTGGGGTGGCCCAAGTGGGACACTGACTTACTTAGGGGTGGCATGAAGTACGAGCATGTGCACACATAGGAGATCATTACGACCCAGGCGGTAAGGGTTAATGCCGTCGTTAACCCTTAACGCCTGATTCCAATTTTAATGGCCGCTTTTAGCAGGCATTAAAATCCATGGCGCTAAACCGCCTTGGTGCTAATTACGGCACCGTAATTTACGGTGCCGTAATTAGCGCCTTCCCCACTCCCATTATGCCCTATGGGGCAAAAATGGGAATGGGGAAGGGTAAATAGGAAATGGGGATTTACCGCCCCACTCACCTTGGAATGGGGCGGTAAATCTGCCATCCACCATGGTGTAAACATAGTTTACACCATGGTGGTAAAGTTGGTGTACTTACTGCCTGGGTCGTAATGACCTCCATAATGATAATGATTTAGGATAATGGGGTGGCACCTGGGGTGACCAATCGGATTCTAGGGGTAGCACTTGCCACCCCAGGCCACTCAATGGACACGCCACTGGCAGAAGCCCCTCCAAAACAATAGAAGAGTATTGCCTGCACATCAGAATATGGGTGCTGGGACCCATGGGTGCAGGCACCCATGGAGTAGCACAGTAAGATAAGAGCTCGACATCAGTGTGCAGCTTGCATTCACAGATTTGAATATCAGCAGCGCCAATTCAGGCTCTCATAATGCCAAGTTTAATTAACTGAATGCCTAGTAAAAGAAACGCATTTGGCCTCAGAGTATCAAGATGTTGGAGAAGGTCCTACATACTTCTAATTTTGTATGTTTGTCCATACATATGACAGGTGGCCCGAAGCAAGTGCAGGTGAAGATCCCAGTTCCCACACCAGCTTTGGAGCTTTGGCAAAATAAACAGACCGCCTTTCTTCTGTCTTCATTGCCACCAGATTGGGAACCATTGTGTGCTCAGGCTGTAAAAGGCCAGAGCCCTCATTTCCTAGATATGTTCTAGATACAGTCCCAGGGAAACCATGAACAGAGCAATGTGGCATTCACTTCCGGGTTGTGTCCGGTGTTCTTCTTCAGCTTCCACTAAGGAGGCGAAAGATCAGCACTGATGGAGCTTTGAAGCGTGAGGGTCCAGCTACTGGCTGCACTCACCTGGGACCGTAGCTCGTCTGAGGGCCTCATCATTACCACCTGGCACCACCTATGGCCACTGGAATGATTGATCAATCTATGGCTTCTCCTTTTACCCTTATCATCTCCTTTTCACGTAACGCAGCATTGCGTTGGAGCTGGATCCTAGGTAAGGCCTGTTGTGCCAAATGCTGAACACCACCTACACGGGTCATGGCAATGTGTGAGGCCGTTGCAGAGAGTGGTCGCACGGAACGCAGTCATTTAAAGGGCTTGCCACATCTTTATTAAGGATCTTTGTAAAAATGATGAGTGCGTGGGTTAATGGGCGTTCATGCTGCATGATGACTCTTTACTCAGAAACAATAGGAGAGCTGGGCTGTCCAGCCCTACTCCTGTTTCTGAGTAAAGAGTTTTCAGGCAGTCGGTGTAGCCAAAGCCACAGTTAGACAGGTAGTCTGGAGGTGTCAGTGCTTCAAGTTAGAAAAAAGAAAAGGCTATGGGCCTCATTACACGGATGGCGGTGGACCAAGGTGCCATTAGCACCTTGGTCCATGCCGGTAAAATACCGGCACCGCCTTGGTGGAAAGGGGAATTACCGCCCTATTCCAAGGTTGGTGGGGCGGTAATTCCCCCTTCCCCCATTGCCCTTCCCCATTCCCATTTTTGCCCAATAGGGCATAATGGGAATGGGGAAGGTGCTAATTACGGTACCGCAAATTGCGGTACCGTAATTAGCTCCCTGGTCCCTTTGTGGGTTGGTTTTTAACGTCTGCAAAAAGCAGGCGTTAAATTCTCCAACCCGCAAAGGGACCTCGTAGTAAGGTGGTAAGGTTTTACCGGTACCGGTAAAATACCGGTACCGGTAAACCCTTAACGCCGTCCGTGTAATGAGGCCCCATGTCTTTTTCTTTTTTTTCTAATCCGAAGTGCTGACGCCTGCAGGCAGCCTGTGTAACCGTGCAGCGCTTCGGTTACACAGGCTACCTGAGGAGTCGGCGTGGCTAGGGCTAGTGGGGGCTGGACCGCGGCAGGGCCCCAGTGAGGAGCACTTTCTGGAGGCTGCCGGTGCTTGGTCCCGTCAGGGCCCCAGCCCATTTAAAGTCCTGTGTATACAGGCCTGCTGGTATCATTGAAAATGAACAGATGGCGTCCCCTCAACACAGCCTGAGTGTGGGCACCTTGGAATGGAGAGGGGTCCTTTAGCCTGTGCCTATGTGAACAGTGCAGTGGTCGAAGTGTACGAAAAGAAGTAGTAGAACTATGTTCCCTGCTGGCCTGGTGCTGCTCCCCACAAACCCCATCACCACACCCCCTCCGACACACAATCCAAACCCCCAAACAAACACATCTGCTTTTTATGGGAATGTTCATTGCAGTTGAAAACTAAATAATTCCAGAACGGTTTCTTTTTAAAATAAAAGTATAGGAACAGTGAAACCTAAAAATAAAAAGTATAGGAGAACCGCTCCCGACCGATCCCGCCCACTTCGACCTCTGGAACAGTGTCAGACTTGTGGACATTCTCTGTGCTTCAAGCCTGTTGGAGACTCTGAGGTGGATTTCAAGACATAAAAACAGTAATTCTGACTCCAGCCTGGATCGCATGCCAGACAAACATCTTTCTTTGCCCAATGGACATTGCCCTGAAAGACATAAGTCCGAGCAGGCCTCCGTGGGCACCGTTCCTGAGCCAGTTAAAGTGAGGTTTGTGACGGTTCGCAGCACGCCAACCAACATACTAATGAGTACCTAGTGCTTTAAATGGAAATACAGAAGTGCAGGTACTCACTTTCGCAGAGTACCTGCTTACTGTTGAGAAGTGCAGGTACTCCTCCATTAAATGTATTGGCTTCCTGCTGAGAAGTGACGGTACTATGTCTTCCAGATAAAAGAAGGGCAGGTACTTAGGTCCGGCACGTACCTGCCCATTCAAAGCATGGTGTGTACCTGTGCTTTCATATCCCAAGACACTGTTTTGCCTCCCAGAATCCTTAACACATCACTTAGTCCCAGGCGCTGAACCTGGTTTTAGCCAAATCTCTCATGCACACCACACAACTCAACACACAGAGCATCAGACACTGAGCACGGAGTCTCAACATTAGTGTCTAATAAACATCACATGGTAACACGGAAAAGATGATAGAATAACTAAACATGTGATAAAACTGATCGGTCATAGTGCATGTAAAAATGAAGAAAAACACAGGAAATGAATTTGCATATGAAGGGTCTCACAACGAGTATTAGTAAAATGGAAAGTATACTAACAACAAGTGGGTAAGCGCGGAACCCAGCATTGGGGTTCAAAGCACAGGCCCTTTAAAACCGCACGTGTCAGGCTAAACCTAAAACCTGTGGCTTTTAAACAGGCTTTAGGGTGAGTTGTTTTCTGTCTCCAGAAAACAACCCACAGAAAAAAAGCCTTTCTCCAAATAGTAAGGACCGTGACTAGTCAGGAGAACTGCGAATAAAGTGGCTTTATGCACCCGTTCCACGGGCAACACCGTGGGGTAATGGCCCTTGACCCACGCGAGGGCCATTAATGTGGGCCCATGGCCATTACCCCCAGAGTTGCCCGTAGAAACGGGTACATATGGCCATTAGCACCTCGGGTTACTAAAGCCGCAACTAAAGAAAAAAGGTTTTCCTTCCTACAACGGGAAGCTGTTGTAGGAAGGAAATCCTTTACCAACATGGTCACCATGAAAAGGGAATTGTGGGGCTCCGTATGGAGCCCCTCTTCCCTTTCCATGGCGGCCGCCGGAAGCTGAGAGGAAGGTGCGGCCGTGGCAGCAGGGGCCGCTGCAGCCAACATAAGGTAAGTGGGGGCTGGAGGGGTTAATAAAGAACAAAAACGGGCACTGAGTGCGGGGGAAGATGGCAGCGGGGAGGCAGGCCATCAGGCGGCTTGGAACACAGACTTACACCGCCCAGGGTGCTAAAGCAGATTATGGTTTTCTTATCTCTCTGCCCATTTTTCACAATTTAGAGTTTGCTGCTGTCATCAAGGTACAGGTGTGTAGTGAACCTTGAAGGGAAATGTATTTATGTTCTCGGGTTTCTCAATGAAAAAGGTCTTCCTTTTTCTGCCTTCTTCTTAGACTCAAAGATCCCTGTACAGGTGTGAAGTAAACTTTGAAGGGTTGTCTATTTATTTTCTGCAACTTCTCAATGAAAAGGGTCTTCCCTTTGCTTCTTGTGAGACTGGCACATTCCTTTGACTACACCCCCGGTTTTCTTCTCTCCTACACACCTCTGCTCTGTACGATGTGTGCAATGCCCATGCTGGCAACAGACAATTCCCCTTGTTTCCCCACCTTCTTTCTGCTAAGGACTGCTTTCCAGGCAGCCTCTTTTCATCTGTTCATAGAAGAAATCCAATTACCTTAAACCAATTACCGCGGGGAACGAAATTGTGTTATTGTTGCGTCGTTTTTCACTTCTTGGCTTTCTTTCCATTCCTAATGTTGACAATATTTATGTGCCGCAGCTACAGTGAGCCAGGCCTTTAATGGTTGTTATTGAACATTAGCTATTAAATAAGTCCTGGACGCAGTTTTTTCGTTGTGCAGAGGATTGTAGCGGGTTGTGTTGGGAAAATGCTGGAGGAAGCAAAGCGGCAAGTGTCACATGACCTGTCCTGCATCCAGACGCAATATGGGATGTAGCACCGGCTGGACATTTAAACAGTAATGCGCTGCCTGCAATGGGGCTGCTTCCAGGGACTCGTTTGGGATCTATGAACATTCCTTGCATTTAATTTGCAGAGTGGCAATTTCGCCAAATATTTTTTGCCTGTTTTACTGATTTTTTTTACCACAAAACCAGGGGGAGGAGCACATGCCCACCCGTCAACTCCTCACGCCCCCTTATGTATACCTTTTATATCTGAACCGAAAAGAGGTAAAAAATGTGGCAACAAAAAATTCGGCGAACATGCCATTTGGCAAAAGTTGGTAAAAACATTGTTGGCCTTTGTATGAGGGGGTGCTTGCATTCACTAGAGACCAGGGTAGGAATGACAATAGTCCTGGGCACCCTAAAAATGCACACCATTTACAAAGTCTAATACGTGCCTTTCCATAACAAACTGTTTCAGCAGAACCTGTGGGGCACTGTCTTGAGATGGGCGGAAAAGGTGCATTTTTAGGCATATTTAGCAAATAACATTGTTTACAGTGGTCGATCAGCAGTTTACAGCTCTCCAAATGTTTTAGACTATGGGCCTCATTACGACCTATGCCGGTGTCCGCCATGGCGGAATGGGGAATTACCACCCCATTCCGAGGTTGGCAGGGCGGTAATTCCCCATGCCGCCATGGCCCTTCCCCATTCCCATTTTTGCCCCATAGGGCTCAATGGGAATGGGGAAGGCGCTAAGTACGGTGCTGCAAATTGCAGCACCTTGCTTAGCACCAAGGTCCCTTTGCGGGTCCCTACTTTAACTGCTGGTAAAACCAGCCATTAAGGTCGGGTCCCGCAAAGGGACCTCGTAATTAGGCGCTAATAGGTTAACAGCGCTGTAGCCTTTTACGGCGCCATTAACCCATTAACGCCTGGGTCGTAATGAGGCCCTATGACTCCCATGATCCCTCGCCATTAATTATGCGGTCTAGGGGTGATGGGAGTTGTTGTCCAAGACATTTGGAGAGTCACAAGTTGCAGTCCCTGGGAGTTAGAACAGGCCAGGTTATTGAAACTTTGCGCTGGGTATTAGCACTAGAGCAACAATTACCCTATTACAAAAAAACAGATCATTTCAATGGATTTTTGCAGCCCGGCAAAGTTTTCCCTGGTGTTAATACCATTCCATATTAGCACCGGGGCAGACTTTGCTCTGGTGGAAAATGCATTCAAAGAATCGTTTTTTTTGCGCAAACTTTGCCCTAGTGCTAATACCATGCAAAACTGTCTTTGTCACTGTGCAATGGTTTTCTAGTTTGGCCGTAATGTTTTTTTGCTCTATGGTGCTACAACTGTGCACATTTGCTCTAGAGCAAAGTTTCTGTAATCTTGCCCGAGATGTGCCATGCAGAAATCATTAAAGTAGCCCACATTGGCACAAAAATCTGCCCCACAATGGCCTGTCTGTCCAGACTTCTGGAACATGCCCTATTGAGCTTGCTAGTAACCTGTGGACCCAATAGGTCAGTGACTGTCCCCCACTTTGTACTTCCCCAGAGACCCTCACCATACTTGCGTTTTCCCCAGAGACCACCGAAACATTGTATACGTGTTTGGCAATGAAAGGCTGCGTTTTTTATTGCACATCATGTAATAATACACACTCATCATAATCCTCATATAATACATAATGCACACTTTTGGGCACGAGGTCCAGGGTTGTGCCCCCTGGCCCGTGCTGTCTTCCCCTTCCCACGACGACGTGGGCTCCGTTCCTTGCCCTGTATCTCTCTTCTTCTCTCTTTTCCCTTTTTCTTGGCTGCGTGGGTTTTGGGAAACAAGAAAAAATATTCTTCGTACGCAGACTACTTGTGCTGATGCTCCGTGCAGAGTACCACATGAAATGTGCTTTTCTGCTGCTCAGGCTGCTCCTTACATTGTCAGAAAATTGCCCTAGGCTATGTCTGCATGTGGGGGCCTTTGCCGTGCCCCCGGCCTGCTGGCACCAATGGCAGTTAGCACCTTTCAGTGCTCTTTGTTGCCTACATAAGTGCTTCCTGCCTCCCCTAGCTCTGGTGCTTGACACCTCATGTCGTGCTGTGGCACCCTGCTGAGACCCTCCTCCTGCCTGGCTCTGTGTGTCTGTGGGGGAGAGAGGGAGAGGTTTTGGGCTTCCCCTGTGTTCCTGGCTGCTGTACTTGCAGCCAGTATTCCTGCCCCGCCTCCCCTCATGATATGATATGATATGATAGTTTATTTATATAGCGCCTATACACAATGTGTTTCAAAGCGCTTCACGGTAAGGGAGGGAACATGGGAAAATACAATTACATTCTTACAGGCCATGAACAGTAAGGATGTGAAATTAACTATCGTACTTGGCCTGACGACATTTCAGATAGTGCAAGAGCTAAGACATAGATAAGGAAGGGAGGGGGAGAGTGGGAAGGAAATGGAAACAGATCGGTGACTACCGTACTAAGCCTGACGACAGTTCTGGTAGAGGCGGAGAAAACAAAAGGTGAGGGAGAGGGGTGCAGAAAGGGAGGGGAGGAACAAAACAAGCGACTAGCATACTAGGCCTGACGACATTTCAGATAGTGTTGGAGGGGTGGTGGGGAAGAAAAAACTGTAATGGGAGGGTGTCCTCCTTGTCCCCCAAGTTATTGGCTCGTGCTTTTCAGCAGCAGGGTCAGGTGCCCCCTCTGCAGCGCTGTCTAGAACTGCTTTACAATTCCACACAGCAGGTGCTTCACTAATGCCATCCCCGAGTGAAATGACATCTACTATGAAATTGGCTACTGGCACCCCTACATTATTGCTATGATAGTCCACCTTGGTTTATAATCTGTGCAGGGATGCGGTGGGTTTGATGTAAATCTATGTTCTACTCTCCTTAATGATGTGAAGAAAAAATCCTTTTGTTTTAAGAAATGTATATGGGGACTTATTCCTTTTATCTTTGTATAATTATCTGCAAATAACTTTTTATTTTGTTTCTTTTATTTGAGATTGTTAAAGGTTACATTTGTTTTTTTAACCATAAAACTATTTTAAAACATTTAAAAAATGGCATCTCTTCTGGAAGAACATGGAACCAAGTTTAACTCTTCATGCCATTACATGGTGTAAGATCTAGAAGGAAATCAGACCAAGTAAAATCTGGCCAGGTTGAAATTGCAGATAAGGAAGTTACATGGGTGGCATGGTATGAGTAGAACACCAGCCGCCTTCAGCATAACGGGAGAATTGATAACACAAAGATGTCGATGATATTGGACAGAAATGGCCCTCATTTGGCCGCACTGCGCTGTTATAAAGCAAATGGTGCCAAAGACATTTAAAGATCCCTGGCGTAGATTTGGATAAGGTGACATAGCAATTGGCAGGGAAGACGAAAGCAAGTGGATGTCTCGCGCATTCTGGGGGCCTGCGTCAAGCAGCAGGGCACAACAAGCAAGAAATGAGACTTTAGGAACTTAGCCAAATGTCTTTAAAAAGTAGTAAATCGCCGTCTCCTAGCCTGCTAATGGACGGGCAGCTGCATTAAGGCCATTAACATCACGAAAGGGCCATCATGCATTTTTAATCGGAATTGGAACCAGAAGTATGGGCAGAGAATCCCCGCATTATTTAAATAACAGT
This sequence comes from Ambystoma mexicanum, assembly GCF_040938575.1. NCBI lineage: Eukaryota > Metazoa > Chordata > Amphibia > Caudata > Ambystomatidae > Ambystoma > Ambystoma mexicanum. The sequence goes on from NC_090932.1 coordinate 800,941,976, forward strand.
CAGTAAGCAATCCAATCACTTAAGTGCAGAAACCTACGAACCGGCCCTGTCTGGTTGTTAAAGGCGAGGACGACAGATGTATTAATAAAGATTTTAAGTATTGCAAATGTTACCGACTCCGAGCAAACTGACTGGGTTATTAGACCTCCTGTTTGCATGGCTGGGTGTCTTTTGGGGGGGGGGGCAGCTGGGATGTGCTGTGCTATTCTTGGTTGTTGCCCGCTCACTCCCCCATCAAACGCATTCTCACCTGGACCTTATTTATTTCATCCTCTTCCCAACACCCCCACCCCACACCCAACAAACAAACACCCCCAAGTAACTGATCCTCAGCAGCAAACAACCTACTCCTGTGCCCCACTAATTGGCCTTCCTTCCATTCCTTTGGTCTTTTAACGGTAGAGGGGGCTATAGCCTCGGGTCTTCTGCTTGTAGCCCCAGATAGAATCTCATGGGCTTCAACCAAAAGGCTAGCTAGCCACGAGTCCCAACGGTCCCGACATTAGTGTAGCCCCGGATCTTTGCCAGACCTAGCAACACCCCTGCTTTTAACAAAACATTCAACCCCCCCCCCACCCAGTTCTCTTCCCCCACCCCCTTCCGGGTCTATGAATTTTTGCTGCCTTGTTTTTGCCAACAGGCAGTTTTTCCAAATGCATTTTTGCAGAATTTTTACCTCAAACCAGGAGGAGACCCAGCGGTCCCCCTGTCCACCCTTCACTTCCCTCCTTACTATATCCCTTACCCATACTTACCATCTGCAAGTCTGTGGTAAAAAAAAGTGGAAACAAATTTGGCGAAAATGAATTCGACAGAAATTTGGCTAAAGTGGTGCATACCACCTCTACCAAACTAGCCCATGCTGGCAGCTGGCTCTCCAAGAAACACGAGCCCACATTCCTATTACATGTTTAGTCTCAACATACCTGACTACCTTTATCTGCCACTTTCCCCCTCCTCGTTCCTACCACTCCAGTGCCCTGAATCCCTCTGTCCCCCACACCCACCTCACCCATCTACTCGCCTCAGCTACTTCTCCCTCTTGGGACCCCACAACTGGACCATGTCTAGTGTGGATGGTGAACAAAAGCCAGGAGTGGTGATATGATACATGATATGATATTTCATTTATATCACGCTCATAGACAGGTGCTTCAGAGCGCTACCAGGCAAAGGGAGGGGAAACAAGTGAGAAAACAAAAACAATGATCTTACCAGGCACATTGAGAACACGCAAGTGCATGGGGAAGGGACAAGGGGGAAGTGCATGGCATGGGGAGAAAATGGAAAGTGCAGAACAAAGCAGAGAACAGGATAAATAATAGATACATAAATAAATAAATAAGGTGATCAAAAACAGTGGTAGTGCAGCCTGGCAGCGGCAAAGTGCAAGGTAAGTCAGATAGGGTGATATGATATGATATGATATGGCGTTTCACTTCAAGGGTGTATCTGATAATTGCAGAAGAAAATGGGGGTGGCTGAATGGGTACAGATACAGGCCCCAGTGCAAAGGGAGGCCAGGAGGCAGTGCAGGAGGGTGGCAGGGTGAGCAGGTACCTGGGCCCGAAGGACAGAGGGTGGCCAGGACAGAGGGTGGCCTGGGCCCGAAGGACAGAGGGTGCCACCATGCACCAGAGTACCTGGATACATTCTCTGATCTTTCTTTGATGAAGTATCTGGGTGCGTGTCAAGAGCATGTACTACATGCGTGCTGTCATAGCTCCTGGGTTGGTTAAATTCGTCTTCATGCTCAACACAAAAGGTCTTTCATTGGCATGTCTTTTTTGATACCAGGAAACTGTTGCAGACTCAGACTTAAGTGGGCATCTCTCTTTTTCTCTCACTTTCTCTTTCTCTGTATCTATCTTCCCCACCCCTCTTCTCTCTCCATCTCCTCTCTATATCTTTATCTCTTCTCTCTCTCTCTTCCCCACCTGTCTCTCGCTTTCTCTCTCTTCCATTTGTAACAGCGATACTCTTGTAACTGAGTTGGGCTTCAGTGTTTGAGATGCAACTGCTTACGGTGTTATGAGAGTCAGCAGCTAACTAACTTATTAACCAATTTGCTCTCTGTTCCTATTGGTATGTGCGTGATAGAGAGCCTCCTTGTGCTACTTGATGTTGCACTCAAGTAGCACAAGGAGAGAGGTGACCTGCTTTAAGATGCTTTCATACCCATGCTCTGTGTGACTGTTTTTTTTTGTGTTTATCAAGTATTGTTTTTAAATGCATCCCTTTCCCAAAGCTTCCCTTTATTTGTCTGGGGGCTGCTTAATTTTATTGGTGCTATTACACTCGCTGTGCTCTGCCTGCTTATGGCAGTAGTTCCTCAGTGTTTAGCATTGCGATCACGAGGTCGGTCAGCTGATTATCCCATTTAGCACTTATGTGCCGGGAGACACGCCGACGTAGCGGCTGCGCCTGATGCGTGCCGAAGCCACGCAATAGGCAAGCCCGTCTGTGCCCGTCCAGGTCCCGGCAGGTCCCTGGACCTTGAAATATTGCCAAAATAAAACAGAATACCCTCCACCCCCTCAGCATCATAATTAAATATGCTCGGGCTGAGCTTGTCAAGATTGCCCCTACTACCACTTGCTTTCCCAGTAATTGGCCCTGTATGCATCTGTGGCCGATACTTCCTCTGCTGATGGGATGATTACTAGTTGTAGGGAGGCGTCCATGGGCTGCCTGGTGGCAGTCTTTTTGATTAATGCTTGTTCAGCAGGGGCACACTGTCATGAGATTTATGATGATTTGATGGATTATCAGCCAGAATTTTTGGGGCTAACGGAAACATGGTTTTCAAACTCCACGTGCCCTGACATAGCCCAGCTTTTGCCCCCTTCCTACCTAATAGTTCCCGCGGATTGGCTCAGCCCTAGGAAATGTGAAGGCCTTGTCTTCATTCATTCTGCATTACTGAAGTGTTCCATCATTCCTTTAAACTATGAGGCCCTCTGTGAGCTACTATTGATTAGGATGCAGCCTTCAAACAATGTCTCTGTGCATTTACTGCTGATGTACCACCCTCCTTCCCATCAGACTAATAACGTTATTAATAGTTTTACTCAACTGGTGGTTGACTTGGCCCTTGCGCACACAAACCTGATTTTCTTAGGTGATTTTAACATCCGGGCAAATGAGGGTTCTGATACCTAGGTAGCTAGTTTAATTTCTAGGTTGGCAGATTGCCATCTTAACCAGCGCAACTATCTCCCGACCCATACCAGAGGCCACACCCTTGATTTAATCTTTTCTGACACACTGCTCTCTGTGACTTTGCGCCCATTACCAGTTATCTGCTCTGACAATTTTCTGCTCCCACTTCTTGTTGTCGTGCCCGTTCGCAGGCAGGGATCACCTAAAGTATAGGCTAGCCACCATAACTGGGCCAAAGTCACGACTTGCCGATGCCTTGAAACTCAATGTTCAAACAGGTCTTGAGAGAACCAGGATGATGCATGTGGAGCATTAACATCTTCTATGATCTCCACTGCTGACCTGCTGGCACCTCATAAAAAAGTCGTATGCCGCCTGAAACCGCTGGACCCATGGTTCTCATCGGACTGAGAGCCATGTAGCAGAAATGTCGTCAGGCAGAGCACAAATGACGTATCTCTTATGAGACACCAACTAAAGCAGAATACAGGCAAACCCTATTCCGGTATGAAGTGGCTGTTAAATCTGCTAAATCTCTGCATTACGCAGATCGTATAACAACCACGTCTTGTGTGTCCAAGGAGTTGTTTAAGGTGACGAAGGAGCTTTCTGCCCCAGTCCAGCCCGATTTAATCCTTCTCATTCCCAGGCTACCTGAAATGTGATTAGCTTGTTTTTCACAGAAAAAGATTGATAAGATTAGGATGCAGATTGGGTTGACAGAACTGGGGATGTTGAATTAACCCCCCCTTGGCTCCCCTAGTAGAGGTACCTTCTCCTGTTTTGAGCCATTGTCAGATGGAATGGTACTGGTGGCTATGTGCAATCTTAAATCATCATCTTCATCCAAACCTATTCCGCTGCACCGGCTTTAGTACTTGACTACAGCGCAATGGAAAAACGTATTCGATATATGAATTCAATTATTTGAAAGATGTACCACTCGTATCACACTCCTTATTTAAGAATACCCTGGGTCACGCTGTACCAGAAATCAGGCTGGTTTGAAAAAGGGATTATTTATTTACTTAGTTAAGATCAAAATCACAATATATATTTTAATAGATACACAACAATCACCAATGGGGTGACAGAACACTGAATAATATCTTTAGTACATTCGGAATAGGTAATAAGCAAAAATAAATGCAGCACAGAAAATAATACGTTTGTGTTGGTTCAGATCAGATAGCGCTGTGGTTAGCAGTTCCCCTGCAACACTTCTCAACCCCCACAATAGGCAATGTAAAGAGATAGGACGAGAGAGCAGGTATTCAGGAATGTACAGGTCAAACAGTGTCTCACTTCCCCCTTCCCCCTTTACACAGAAAGAGAAAAACGAAGTGGGCTTTTCAATTGTTAGTATGACTTTTAAAGTGGCTGAGCAAGAACTCTAAATGTGTGGAAAAATGCTTAAATTGTTGTAAATTCCTATGGGAGCCGATTCAACAGTTGCACACAAAACTAACCAATGATTTAGCCAGCAGAAAACATTTGCAATCTTAAAATCCAAGTCGGAAACAGTTTGAATCTATTTTACACGTGTAAAATGTTCTCAAAATGAAAATTTGCGGAAAACCTTTCTGTGTGCGATATTCATGATAACGGGAGAATTGTAATGAGTTGAAATGCGTTTGGGTTATATGGATAGGTACAGATGTTAGCTACAAGTAGGAGTTGAAATTTTTGTTTCGATCACAAAAACTGAGGGAGTTACAGAGGTTTTAGTGAAGCTCGTTTTGGTAAAATAGGCGCGAGAATGGGAAGAGAAATGCACTTTTAAAAATGACTAATGGGTTTGCTTACATTATATTAAAGACTACCAAAAAGTAGAATGCTACACAGGAAGGTCATTTACGGCCGATCATAACAGTTCAGGTGTGGTACTTCTGTTTGGTTTGGGAATTACTTTCTTAATCAATCAATAGGAAGTTAGAGTTTAGGAACACATGTGAGAGAAGACTCTGTGCAAAGATAGTTATAACAATACTGGTTCTAAATGAAAGATAGGATAGGTATAAGCTAGGGACAAGACTATGCAAAGTACCTATGCTATATGACACAGTTCTTCCTATTTATACTAACTGGATACATTTTTAAATGGGACCGTGGGGAATGGGCCATTCCCGAATGGGCTTAATGGGGAATGGGGAATTACATTACCGCCGAACTCGTGATCCAGGCTATTAGCGCCCGGGGAGTTCGGCGGTAGGGCTAATACCGCCGGCGGTTATCGCCAAAGTCGTGATCAGGCCCAATACATTATGCCACCTCTTTCTGCAGCTCCCGCCAATGGAAACTGAGCATGTGCAGAGGAAGAAATACACATATTTTTGTGTCATCACTTCCCCTCGCTGACTGTAGCATGTTAGATGTTCATTCTATGATGTGGAAGTGCACAACGGGCTACACATCTATATTAAGAGCTATTTTACACATGGAGCACTTTGCTAGAAGGGGAAGCATTTGGCACACCTGCAGAGAAATCATGCTTCTAAACAACAAACATAAATAAATAAAGTCCAGGGATAATGAAATCTTCCATGCAGGAGGCTCTGAAAAATGTTGAAAGGGATTTTCACATATTTATCTGTGATTTGCCCATTGTTTGTACATTATACATTGCACTAACGTGCATGTCATGCCCAGCAATAACTGCAAACAGATGACTATTTCTCAGGTGGTTCTGGGATGTGTTTAAGTCACAAAGTAATAGAACTCACAGGGTAGTAGTTCATGGAAGTCACATTGTGCCATGTCAGCTATTAAGTAATAAAGATGTCCTGGCTTGTTGGCTCACATTATATTGCATATATGTAGGACTATATTTATAATGTCTCCAGAAATGCAAAAAGCCATTTGTTACTAACCGCAGGACTCATTGAACATTGGGTTGAGGAATCGGTTTTAGCATATTTCTATTAAGTGTGCATGGAGTAGTTTTGTTAGGTGAAAAGGGTAGATAGTGGCTATTCACATTCCTAGTTGTAGCAAACCTAGGAGGCTTCATGTTTAACAGATACTTTCCTTGCAGATTACTGTGGTGTGGAAGAAAAGAACACATTTACGTCTACAAATTATGTGGGTTATACATAAATAGATCTCCATGGATCTTTGTGCATCCTGAATTAATATATGTTTGAATTCAATAAGTCAATAAAATAAATACCATTAAGATGGGTAAAATTAACTTTCATTAGCCTGCTGTTTAACTAATGGTACTCACTGCGGTGCAGTGAGGTTTATGGTTTTGGCTAGGTAGCCTTATGGCTGTAGTGGTTTTGCCAGAAAAGAGCAGGAGGGCCTATGTTCTAGACAGCAGTAGATCTAGATTCCCATTTACAAATAAGACATTTTACTTAGGTTTCCCCTCCCTCTAGCAATTCACTGTACCCCCCTGTTCCAGGCTGAGGGTATGGGACCTCCGCTTCATGCGGTACAGCAATGAGTGGAACGTGGCCCATTGAAATAACATTTTCAAGTGATTAGTTGTCCTATTAAGTGTGAATGTTTTCGTTTTTGAACTTCAATAATTGCATATGGGCTGAAAGCCCCACATAGACCCAACTATGAATCTAATCTTCCAAGACAACAAACTGAATGACAAGATACTTTTGCTTTTTTTTAACTACTTAGTTTATTTCCATAACGTCTCTTTCTGAGACAGTCAAAAACTGTTTGCTTTTTTGTAGTACTAACTTCACATATAACCAGTTGCATTTCCATGTCAAGCAATGTCTACAAGCCCTTAACACAGGTTATTTTATTATGATTGCTGTGTGTGTTCAAAACTCAGAGGAGATTTTTCTGGGTCTCACATCAATGGAAGGGGGTGTTTTGCTGAAATATGTCTTAAGTTATTAGTTAGCAAAACAATAGACTATACAACGTAAAATGTTGACCTAGTCCACATAGGCTTACTAAAGGAAAAGCTGTGATAAAATAAATGTATCTCCACTAGCTTTCTGAGAGATCTGCCTTCTGCACACCTGCACATTGTGTGGGCCACCTGCCAAGATACTCTGGTCACGTCACTGAAAGGCAGAAATCTTTCATCAGGCCTCCTTATATCACATAGGGCCTGACTTACAAAAATGTGAAGATATTTTTGTAAATCAGGCTCACAGTGTTGAACACTCTGTGGGGCGTTATCACAATTCATCATGTCAATCCATTCTATTTCCTGAGAGATGTCCATTTCTCCACTGACAACATCCTCCAGGGAAGCTGCTATGTACTCATCTTGTATGAACATTGTATGTGGTTGTATCCTGAGATTGCGCCAATCATTAAAAACACAGTTGAATTGGTCATAGCCCACATTTTATTAATTCTGCCCTTAATGATTAGTTATGCCCTTATTGATTAATGATTAGTTATGCCCTTATCGGTGAACACATGTTTTGGCCATTAGGCCTTTCTCAAAACCGGGCTAGAATTGCAGTTGCTATAGAATAATCATTATACATTCCACATTCAAATCAAATTCATAATCAATAGAAAATCAAAGTAAAAGTTTAACCAACATAAATAAGGAAAATAGTAGATATAATCATCATGGTAATAGCACCAAATTCATAATATTAAAGACAGAGAATTGGGGTTGGTGATATGCAGGATTAGAAGGAGAGGAAAAACAGAATAATCAATTAATACTTATTCAGTCATTTATTATAAGAAACAATATCAGTTACAGCTCATATTTTATGGAGTTAAAATCAAAGTCTTTGGTTTTTAAACATGTTCCAATTGGATCTCATTAAAACATATACTTATATAGACCACTATATTATTGGTTGCACCAGTTTTCAATTACTGTGTTGTAATGAATTTAATTCCTGACAATCATCCATTATTTAATTCCAAATTGTACTTACATTAAATGTGTAGGGGTCTGAACAGTACCCACAATATTCTTTAATTGATCAGTAAGTGTTCTTCAGATGCTCTCAAATCACTGGGTTTAAATCCCTGCAAACATTTTATTTTGTTGCTGTTTGTACATACTGCCCATATAATATTTAATTCATCACACTTTGTATTGGGTGTTAAAAATATAATGTAACATTACTGGAATCCAACCTAGTCAAAATAGCGGGTCTACTCGTCCAGCTAAATACCGCCTGTAACGTTTGATAACACATGGGGATGATCCCCTTTATTTTTCCTTTATAGGCTTGCTTATTAATGACATAGGGCGTTGTCTACCTTTACCCGATCGCTCAGCCTCTAGTCTTCGTGTGAGACAAAGTATGTCCATGATTCTACTAATAGAATCTTGATTTCACAATATTATAGTGAATCGCATCTGACCTTGCAGAGTCCACATTCTAACAACGGCGACCAACGTTCGCTCTCTCACAGTATGGTTGCCATTTTGTATTCTATTTATATATTACACTTGCGGTCTGAATAACGGGACCCACATTGTCCTTCACACTGCTCCGAATTCCCGAAAAAGACGGGCTTCTTTTGAATTAGCCCACCAGATCATTAATTTCAGTTAATTTCTTAAGCACAATCGAAGCCGAAAATACACTTAAGTTTGTATAAATTGGGCTAATATAGGGTGAAATCATGTGATGTTATCATGTGAATGGGTGAGGCATATTTTGTAAAAAGACTGGTACCTTGCTAATGATAAGTCAATTTGGAATTACTTTTACGTTAAATCATTCATGCCATCATTGACCATATTTGAAAAAACAGAAAGACACTAATGGATAAATGGATATATATTTATAATCCTAATATTTATGAGACATTTTCATATTAGAATTGCGCACCATAATTGAATGTTTTTATATATTCCTAACCATGTACCAACATGCTATTTAATGCGTAGTGAATAGATTCCCATGTCCTCCAAACCTTCTAGTTCTTAAAGGTGCCTGCACATATTTCAAACGACTGTTAACAGAAGTGCTGCAAGAACTTCATAATCGTAGTGGATCATGTGAGCGTTTTTTGTTGATTGTTTGAATCAGTGTTAAACACTGATGTTTTATATTCTTGAAAGTGATCTCTCACTTAACTCAGTGAAATTATGAAACATGTGAGTCTTTTCCCATCTTACTTCTTAGCCATCTCTACATTTATTATTTATAGAAAGGTCCCCATTTCGTTATCTAAATTCAGGCCAAATTCAGTGGCCTGCCTTTGACAAATTATTCTGGTTTGCATTTGCCTTAGGCAGAGTTGTTTATCTCCACCTCTTTTAATTAATTGTATTTTCCTTAATCCAATGAATCTAATGTCTTGTTTATTGTTCATTTGATGAGTGTCTTGCCAATGTTGGGCCAGTGGAAATTTAGGATCTTGACTACCAATATTCTCTAGGTATTCTCTTATTCTCGTTCTCAGTTCTCTAATTGTAATCCCAATGTAAACTCTATTGCACACACAGATGATTGCATAAACAACAAATTTGGATTTACAATTTATAGATTGATTAATCTGGATTTTAGTGCCTCTATAGTCTGCAAATGTCTCGGTATTCTTGTGAGCAAATTTACACCGTTTACACATACCACATTTGAAGAAACCCTTTTTGTTCGGTTGTAGCCATGTATGTAAGCCATGTATGTATTGGCTCAGTGTCCAGGCTCGGTAGAAAGGACAGATTTAATTTGGATTTAAGTGTCTATGCCCTTTTGAAGACAATTTTGTACATTTGCTATAGGCATTTATTTAGATCTTTGTCCAATAGCAGAAGCTGCCAATGTTTCTTGATTATGCCCTTGATCCTGTAATGGTTCTGACAGTACGTTGTTACAAAGTTTATCTTGAACGTTTCCGAATCATCAGGCTTAGATTTCTGTTTCAGTGTTTCTGTTCTTGGTAATTCAATTGCTTTTTTGCACGCATTCTGGATACTCTTTCTTGAGTAAGCCCTTGTTCAAAATCTGCACCTTAGAAGATTACATTAGTCTTCAAAAATATTAGGGTCTTCACAGTTCTGACGTGCTCATATGATTTTTTCTACTGTTATATTGTGAATCACCAATTGGTGATGGCAGCTAGTAGCGTATAAAGTTCAGTTGACTTCCATCTCTTTTCTATACATATGACTGAGAATCCGATTGGCTGCTGCATCGACAGTCAAATATAGAAAATGTATCTCTTTGGTATTGTATCTGCAAGTAAAATATATTCCACAGCTGTTGTCATTTAATCTGAATATAAATATTTCTAAGTCTTTTTGACTTCCTGTCCAGATTAGGAAGATGTCGTCTATATATCTCGTCCATAATAAGACATTTTTGGTATATTCTTGGTCTGTGTAAACTAGTGTGTCTTCAAAGATTCCCATAAATATTGTTAGCTCAGAGAGGTGCATATTTTGTACCCATAGCCACACCCAATGTTTGCTGGTAAAATATGATATGAAAGGTTATTTATAATGTGGTTAATACCCAGAGGTTTCTAAGCGCGAACCCGGGGTCTTGCTTGCAAGGCAAATACATTGCCCCTGAGCTATCCTCCCGAGACATCATTGAACATGTATTTATGTTGTACAGTAGCTTGCAGCATCTCTATTAACATGCCCAAATACTGGTAACATGAGGCCAAACTTTATCTCAAGGTATACTCCATTGTTTTCATAGCTCGGTCATGTTGTATTGACATGCAAAGAGCTTTCACGTGAAGTGTAACAAGGAAGTCATTGGAGTCCCAGATAACATCTTTTAAGATTACCAGTATCTGTGTTGTATCTTTTAGATAAACCGGTAGTTTAATAACTAATGGCCGTATTATGTTATCTAAGTATTTTGAGATTTGAGGTTCTGTGGCCCAGCCAATTCTGCTTAGAATTGGTCTTGCTTCCGGAATCTTTATGAAAGGTTTATGGATTTTAGGCAAAAAGTACATCGTAGGTAGGTTTGGATTCTAGGCAGTCGAAAAATTCCTTTCCCCATCTGTAATCAAGCCTTGCCGATACCATTTCGTGATTAATTCTTCCAAACGATCTTTCACTTCTTTTGTACGATCTCATTTTAAGACTTTATAGCAATTAGGGGTATTTAGATGTTGCCTTGCAATAGTTATATAATCAGGTCTGACCTTTATTACGATATTGACGCCTTTATCTGCTTCCTTTATCACAATGAATTGATTGTTTGCCAGTTGTTTGAAAGATGTTATTTCTTGGCTTGAAAGATTATTAGTCCCTTTGAATTTTGATTTGTTATGTCTTTGTGTCGCTTGATTGATATCTTTAATCACAGCTTTTTGAAAAGTGTTTTTCACATTGTCAGCCGACATCTGGGGTAAAAATCTTGATTTGGGTTTCAACTCAATCATCTCTAAATTTCGTGGCTTAATATGTAATTCTTGTAAAAGATTTGATTGATGATTTCAAAATCTTCAGGTTCCACCAAGTAAATATGTATTTTCAATGTCACGAATTGTGAAACTTCACACTTCCCGTTCATTTGATGGGTGTCCTGCCCCCCCTCCTGCCGCTCCTACTGGTAACGGTCGTGCAACATTTGATACTAGTGGTATCTAAAAATGGACTTGCTTGGTCATCGTAGTCCTATTGCCCCGTTTGTACTTTTTGATTTGATTCATGTAACCTTTCTTAGTTGAACGATTCACATATGTATTCAAACTTGGGCCTTCTTGGTCAGAATCAATGTCAGAGCTGCCTGATGATGTATTTGGCGTACTAACATTCGAAGATGGGAACGCATTTGATAATATTTATTCTGACACGTATATATGCGATCCTCTCTATAGTCTCGTTCATCACAGAAGAATTTCCTCATTTTACGCAATTTAACTTCGTCTTGATATTCTTTAAGTACGTCGTACATCTTTTGATAATTCTTTTCTTTCATAGCTTCCTGTGAATTAATTTCTACAATTTCTTTCTTGATCAATTCTATTTGATCTAATGCTCGTGCATGTTCTCTTGTAGCATGCTCAACTAAGAGTTCTCGCATCACTTGAGAGCTTTCTTTCAAGCTTCTTCCCATTTGTCTGCTAAGTCCACATATTCGTCATTAGAACAATCTGGATAGATTAGGACATGTAGTACTCTTCTAAACTGGTTAGTCTGAAAATAGTTTTTAAGGGAAACCATTTCCGAATATTTCTTTCTTTCTTTCTTTCTTCGATATCCTTTCTAATTTGATACATTTTTATCTCAGATCTTCACAGATATTGCGCGCTGGTTTGAAGGTATGGTTTGTGTTTCCTCTTGGTGAGAAGAGATTAGACGTATCCTCTACTCTAGGAAGTAAATATTCCACCATTTTGTGCAAAGTGGCCTTGTGAGCAAAATGTCTTGCCCCATAAAATTATATAGCCAAAATGGGGGTTTTAGGGCTGACTTTGTGCGCCAAGAATTGGTTATTCAAAACGTGGTGTTTGTCACACTCAGGAATACACTGAAGGAGTGCCCCTTCCTTCATCTAGAAAATTGTATGTGGTTGTATCCTGAGATTGCTCCAATCAGTAATAACACAGTTGAATTGGTCATATTCCAAATTGTATGGATTCTGCCCATAATGACTGGTTATACCCTTATTGATTAATGATCGGTTATGTCCGTATTGGTTAACACATGTTTTGGCCATTAGGCCTTTCTCAAAACTGGGCTATAATTGCAGTTGCTATAGAATAATCATTATACATTGCACATTGAAATCAAAGTCATAATCAATATAAAATCCAAGTAAAAGTTTAATCAACATAAATGAGGAAAATAGCAGCACTAATCATCATAGTAATAACACCAAATTCATAATATTCAAGACAGAGAATTGGGGTTGGTGATATGCAAGATTAGAAGGAGAGGTAACAGAGAATAATCAATTAATACTTATTCCAGTCATTTCTTATAAGAAACAATATCAGTTACAACTCATATTTAACTGAGTTAAATAAAAAAACGTTGGTTTTTTAACATGTTGCAGTTGCATCGCATTAAGAAATATAAATATATAGACCACTAAATTACTGGTTGCACCAGTTTTCAATTACTGTGTTGCAATAAATGTAATTCCTGACAATCATGCATAATTTAATTCCAAATATTACTTACATCACTTGTGTAGGGGTCTGAACAGTACCTGCAATATTATTTAATCGATCACTAAGTGTTCTTTTAATGCACTCAAATCCCCGGGTTTAAATCACTGTAAAAAAAAGTTATTTTGTTGCTGTTTTTACATACTGCCCATATATTATTTAATTCATCACACCTTGTATTGGGTGTTAAAAATGTATTTTAACATTACTTGAACCCAACTTAGTCAAAAAAGAGGGTCCACTCCTCCAGCTAATATACTTCCTGGAACATCTGATAACACATGGGGTTGAACCCCTTTATTTTCCCTTTATAGGCTTGCTTATTAATGACATACAGTGGTGTGTACCTTTACCCGATAGCTCAGCCTCTAGTCTTCTAATCATGTGAGACAAAGTATGTCCATGATTCTACTAATAGAATTTTGATTACAAAATATTACACTGAATCGCATCTTACCTTGCAGAGTCCACATTCTGGCAACAGTGACCAGCGTCTGCTCTCTCACAGTGCAGTTGCCATTTTGTATTCTATTTATATACTGCACTTGCGGTCTGAATGAGGGGACCCTCATTGTCCTTCACACTGCTCCAAATTCCTGAACAAGATGGACTTCTTTTGAATTAGCCCACCAGATAATTCATTTCAGTTCATTTTTTAAGCACAATCAAAGTTGAAAATACACTTGCGTTTGTATAAATTGGGCTATTATAAGGTGAAATCATGTGATGTTATGACATGACTGGGTGAGGTCTATTTTGCAAACATACTAGTGCCTCGCTAATGATAAGTCAATTTGGAGGGACAGTTACGTGAAATCATTCATTCCACCATTGACCATATTTGAGAAAAATAGAAAGACGCTAATGGATAAATGATTATATATTTATAATCCTAATATTTATGAGACGTTTTCATATTAGAATTGTGCACCCTAATTGAAAGTTTGTATATATTCCTAACCATGTATCAACATTCTATGTAATGCATAGGGGATATATCCCCATTTACTCCAACGCTTCTTAAAGGGTGCCTGCACATATATCAAACGATTATTAACAGAAGTGCTGCAAGAACTTGATAATTGTAGTGAATCATGTATAAAGTTTTTGTTGATTGTTAGAATCTGTGTTAAACACTGATGTTTTATATTCTGCAAAGTGATCTTTCACTTAACTCAGTAAAATTATGCAACATGTCAGTTTTTCCCCTCTTACTTCTTGGCCATCTCTACATTATTTATTTATAGAAAGATCCCCATTTCCTTATCTAAGTTCAAGCCAAATTCAGTGGCCTGCATTTGACAAATTATTCTGGCTTCCATTTGCCCTAGGCAGAATATCTTGTCTTACTCTCTTTTACCTAATTGTATTTTCCTTAATCCAATGAATCTAATGTATTGTTTATTGTTCATTTGATGTGTGTCTTGCCAATGTTGGGCCACTGGAAATGTAGGATCTTGCTTACCAATATTCGCTAGGTGTTCTCTTATTCTCGTTCTCAGTTCGCTAATTGTTCTTATCTTGAAAATTCAAAAATGTTCTTACATTGTATAGAAAATGTTCCATCATCCTCTATAAAACAGAAGCAGCACTGGAGAGGCCAAATGGCATGTGGATATATCTGTACACTCCAAAGATATGATATGATATGATATGATATGACATTTATAACCCGCATATACACTAGCGTTTCAAGGCGCGACGAGGCAAGGGAGGGGGGACAGAGGGAAGAAAAAGACAACTATCTTACTAGGCCAGGTGACATTGAGATTGTGCAAGTGTGGGGTCGGGGGAAGGGGAAAAGTGTGAGGGGAAAGGGGGAGGGGCAGTGCAGTACATAGGATAAACAGTAAAATAAAAACAATAAATAAGAAGTGCGGCCAGCTGGTGGCAAGTGCAAAGGTAAGTGCAGACGTCAGGTGTCAAGTACTGGTAAGGGGCTGTAGGGATACAGAAACAGGGCCCCCAAGTGCAAGGGTTGTCAGGGGGGCAGTGCCAGTGTGCAGCTGGCAGGGGGGCCTGGGACAAGAACAGAGGGTAACCAGGTGACCAGTGCAGTTACAGTTTCGGCCACGAGTTCTTCATGGGAGAGGAGGAGAGAAAGCAGAAGCAAAGAGAAAGGTCTTGAGGTGATTCCAGAACTGGAGATGGTTCTCCTCAAGTTTAAGAGAGGCAGAGAGGCTGTTCCAGAGGGAGCCCCCAGCCGTAGAAAGAAATCTGATTTCTTAGAGACGTCAAAGATGTGAGGAGATAAGGAGAGTGTGGAGTCGAAGATGACACCAAGGTTTTTAGCCTCACAGGTAGGAGCAGGAAGAGGGCCAAGAGAGGCTGGCCAGAGAGTGACAGGAAAGGGGGGAGCAAGTGTGCAATGAGGAGAATCTTAATCTTACTGGCATTAAGGCAGAGATCATTAGCGGTACACCACTCCTGGATAGCAGACAGACAGTCAGAGTTGAGAGAAGGTGGTTGTAGGGAGCCTGAAAATGAGCTGTCATCCGCATAGCACTGAAAGTTGGAGCAGAGAGTGGAAATGCGGTGGGCAAGAAGTGCAAGGTATTGGTTGAACAACCAGGAAGAGAGGTTAGACCCCTGGGGAACACCACAGAGACAGAGATATAGCAGAGGAAGGACCCAAGTTGGACCTGGGAGGGTCAATCGGAGAGGAAAGAAGTCAGCCAAGCCAGGGCCTGATGTGTGATACCCAGGTTATCACGGAGATGGTTGAGCAGGATGGTATGGTTGACCATGTCAAAGGCAGACGAGAGATCAAGTAAGATGGGGGCTCAGTGGGTGTTGGAATCGAGGTTGGAGAGCAGGTCTTCACAGATGTTCAGAAGAGAAGTTTCCATGCTTCTGGCAGCTCTGAAGCCAGACTGATGGTCATGGAGACAACCAACAGATTCAGTGTGAAGATTAAGCTGGGAGATGGCCAGCTATTCCAGGAGTTTGCCCAGGAAAGGAGTGATGGAGATTGGGCAATAGTTAGCCAGGCAGGACGGGTCAGCAGAGGGTTTCTTAAGAGGAGGGTGCACAAGGGGGTGTTTCAGGGGGGAAGGGAAGACTCCAGTGGTTTAGGAATGGTTGCAGAAGTTAGCCAGAGCAGGAGCCAGGGTGTCAATGTGGTCCTTGATGGTTTTGGAGGAACAGGGGTGACCATGTTTTGACAAGACTTTCATAGATCGGACTTGTCTAGAAACCTCATCTGGGGAGAACAGGGGAAAGGCAGAGAAGGAGAGAGAAGAGGTGACCGAAGAAGGGCCAGAGGAAGAGCAGGGAGTAGAGGGAGGAGGGGTAGAGCAAGAGAGAGAGGCCAGGATGACCTGAGTTTTAGAGATGAAATGAGAAGCCAAAACTGTGCAATTGGCCTGGGAGGGTCATGAGAGGTAGAGACTGCAACAGGATTGGCCCGCTCCTTTTAGATTTTATAGAGTTCGGCCGAGTTGGTAGATGCCGCAGAGACACGGTCTTGGATGTGGGCTCTTTTCTTGGTGCGGACAGAGAGACGGTATTGCCTCTGGAGCAGGCGGCAAGCCAGTTTGTCAGAGGATGTACTGGAAGCAAGCTATTTCCTCTCAGCCACCCTGCACTTGCGTTTAAGGGTGACGAGGTCTGAGTCATACTTGGCTTTGGGCTTCAGGCGGATCTTCATGACAGAGGCAAGAACATCAAGAATATCATATATAGCAGAGTGGAGCATGGAAAGGGCTGTGTCAGGGTGTGTCAGCCAAAGGGGGAGAGGGGAGAGAAAGTGGCGGCAAAAGCCTCTCCTGACACACGCTTCATGGGTCGGATAACCGAGAAGGTAGGTGGCAGTGTTGGAGGTGGCTTGGCCTGAGTGGTAGAGAGTGTGAGCTCGGAGGAAAGTAGAACGTGATTAAAGTGATCAAGGGGGTAATGAAGACTGTGAGTAACTTGGGCTGCTTATTCATCCGCATTTGAATTTAATAACATACATTACACACATGCAGCTTGGTGAAAACAGCGGCAGTGTTTAATATTAGCACTAACTCAGAGTTGCTGGGCATGGAGTAACTATGTATGCTAACCTCCTCATTATGAATTTAGAGGTCCACACATAGCTGCAGTTTGCCTGGATTGGTTTTCTTTATTCGGACCAGCAAGATCAGCCGATCAGTAGCGTCATCAGGTTCTATGGTCCCTTCTCTCTCGAAGTCATGTATCAAGTTCTTGAGAGCTTGCCTGGCATTTAAAGGCACAAGTCTGACCATGTGTTTGATGGGAACAACTGTATATTGTGTATGAACCTCTTTACACATCCTACACATTTTGGAGGACATCTGTGTGCTGCTCTATAATGTCTTTTCCAGGTTTCCCCTTCTAAGCTAATCACTTGTTCTCTACTCCAGAGAATCACGTGAATCTTGAGTCTTCTGTGTTCAGGGCAGCCTTTCTCTGACGCTGTGTGATTCCTCTGCATTCAAGAGTGTAAAGCCTGTAGCCCATCGGGTTGGCTTGCAGCCACCACATACCCTGGAGGTAAATTGACATTCTTCATCTGCAGGGTTTTCTGATGACTATGATTTTGAACACATTTAAGAGAATTACTTTCAGGCACAAGCCGCTATCTGTCAAAATTCAGAATCATTCCTGTTTACTCTGACAATGGAATGGGGTTTGGACCACCGACATTCTTCAACGTCCAGGATCAAAACCTCTTGATCAATGTCTTCACTGTCATTGCCCTAGTGATAGCTTCCTCTAGTGATCGCAGCTTGTGACTTGGTCATTGCCAGCACACTTAGGCAAAGTGGCCAACTCTGCCACAGGCGGCACACTCTTTGCTTTTCTGAGGACACATTGGCAGCCTGGTTTTTGCAGTCACAACAATAGCGGGTACTCCTGTCCTCATACTTCATGCTTGGCTTTTTGGTCTTGCTTCTTCTCTCAGCGCTTGCCTCATAGCCCGCCTTTAAGTTGCAAATCATGGCATCAATTTAGTCAGCTTATGAGACAGTACTTGTTTTCTAGCTGTTTTCCTTTTGTGCACTTTTCTATTCTCGATTGCACAAGCAATGTTCAGTGAATCTGCTATTGATGACCCTTTGGCAAATGAGCACTTTTCTTGATGGTTGGCAGTGTTTCTTGTATGATTCACCACAAGCGTTCACTGACTTGTGCTCACCTTTGAGTATTGATATAGAATTGATCTTATCTATTAGTACCCGGCGAGGGTGCAATCAGAATGCAAGAGCCATTCTGATTGGCCCTCGCCGAATCATTACCAGGCCGGGAATCCCTCTGTTGGGATTCCACGGCCTTTGTCCCCGGCGAGGGGCGTGGCAGCCCCTCAGCCAATGAGGAGGCTCGAAGCGGGGCCATCCCCGCTCCGAGCCTCCTCACGGCTGAGAGGCTGCCTTCACCCCCGCCGGGGACTCGGGTAAGCTTTTTCTTTTTTTTTATTTTCTTCCCTCCCTGCCCTCCCCGCCCCACTTACCTTTTTGCTGCTGCGTCCCCGCTAGGGAATGATAGCAGGCTCCAGCAGAGTGGAGAGACACGGCTGGAGGCTTCCATTGTCCCCTAGCAGGGACGCAGGTACATTTTTTTTTTCAACCTTCCCCTGCCTTCTGCCCTCCCAACCCCACTTACCTTCTGCTTCTTTTTTTTTTCGGGAGCGGAAGCGCTGGGAACAGTTGTGTTCCCAGCGCATCCGCTCCCGATGGCCGACATGGAAAGGGAAAACAGACTCCCGTTTTTCCTTTCTCGGCGGCCATTTTCTTGGTCGTTTTATTTTTTATTTTTTTCTGTCCCGAAACGCCACGGCTTTTTGGGACAGAAAAAAATGCCTTTAGTGCCCCGGTCACGCACATAATGCGGGCCGGGGTACTAATAGCAATATTACCTTACTCAGGTAATGCTCCGGGGCCTTCGTTAAGGCCCTCGCTTCGATCGGGCCTATAACTATGGGCCCCAGGGCATTACCTGAGTCGGTAATGCCCCTGCCACTCGGGTCATATTGCTTAAGTATAACATTTTCTTTGCCTGCAAAGGGCTGGTTCAGCCTCCACTTGTCTTCTGTAAATGCCATGACATGTTCTTCTCGGTTAGGTGGCAGTACTTCTATCAGTCCAGCAAATACCCTCTGACCTTCCACCCATAGTGCCATTTGAGCAGCATCATCTTTTTCTGCCCAGGCTATAACCGGTACCTCCCATCACCTCTATGTCATTCAGGAATAGAGATAGCTACTGGTTGCATGGAATCAGAGCTGTCCAAGGGCTTGCAAAGAACACAGATGGTGGTGTGTCTCCTTGCATGGCAGGCTAGCTGCTTAGTCAGCACTAGCTGGTCGAACATCTGACTCTGTCCACTGACTGGATGTTGGACATAAACAGAGATTTCATCCCACCACACCACCATAGTTTCATGGATGCTGAACAAAAACAAGGAGTGACACAGAGAACTGTTAAAAAACGTTATTGTTCTGTTTTCCATTTGTTTTTTTCTCCCATGCTCTAGGTCCCCATCCACTTGGTCACTGTTGTGCTGTGTATTGTGTTCCATCAAGTTTTTCTCCCACAATCTAGGTCCCCATCCATTTGGTTACTGTACTGTGTTCTGTGTCCATTGTGTTTTCTCCCATGTTCCAGGTCCCTACTCCGCTGGGGGTACCATTGTATTCTGTGTGTCACCTGCCCACTCCTCCTGGTGTGCTCCCTTGTGTAGCCCCCACCTCCTCTGTGCTCCCTGCGCTGTGAGGCACTATCCTTTCTCCCTCTCGCTCCACTACCCTCCTCGCACCCCCTATGGTGCTCTCTCTTTCTCCCATCTTCTCTAACTGCTACTCTATCTCCTATCCTACCCCTCTCACTAAGTCTGGGAGGAAGAGGTTCAAGAGGGGCATCCTGGTCTCCAACCCAGGCCTCCCTATTGCTGATACCTACACCAGTGCTTCCTCCAGACAGACTCTCACTGACGTCATCTTTGTGTCCCCTCACCAGACCTATGGACCCCTCACATGGTCTCGGCTCTATCTCCTATCTTTTCCTCTCCCATTAATGGTGGCACCGGTGGGTGGTCCTCTTGGCCTCCTTCCCCAACTCCAAGATCATCATTAATGTCTATCTCAATGCCACCGTCTTGGTCCAGGGCCCTCAGCCCAATCCCCTCCTTTTCGATAGGCGTCTCCCATGTCTTATCAACTTCCTTCCTTCTGCTACTCCTACTAGCACCTGTCGGGATGCTCTGCCACCCCTTCTTCGCCACCTCTCTGGCACCTTTTTCCTCCTCTCTGACTACTCTGCCTCCTCCTGCTACCACCTCTGCCCACTCACGGGCCCCTCTAACACTTCAGCTGGGTGTACCTCATGCCTGTACCCTGCCCCGGAAGTCTTTCAAAGTGGCAACCTGCTCTACGCTGCTACTCTGAACTCTTGCTCTGCTGTCAAACACTCCTCTGACATCTGCCACCTCATCGGAGAACTTGACCTGGATGTCCTCTCTCTCACTGAGACATGGTTCACAGCCAGCTCTGTCACGAGTTTTTACACTCTGCTCCCTGATGGCTACACAATCATCTCCAAGACCAGAACCAACCAACCTGGAGGTGGAATAGCTCTGATCTTTATGGAGTGGATTCCTGCTTCTGTCATTCCTATGCAGACCTACTATTCCATTGAAAACCTGGTCTGCAGGCTCTCCATCTCTCCCAGCCTCTCTATAACTGTGGCCACCATCAACAGGCCACCTGGCCAGGTTGCCATATTCCTCTCAGAGTAGACTGACATCTCCTCTTCTCTCCTTGCCTCTAACTCTCAACTTCTCCTCCTCTGAGACCTCAACATCTACCTGGATGCTTCTAATCCCTCCTCTTGGCTCTTCTGCAACCTCTGCGACACTCTCTCTCCATTCTACCCTCTGGTCCGACACACTCTGCCAGACACACCTTGGATGTTCTCATCTCCTCAGACATCCCCCTCTCTTACCCTCTCACCTCTCCCCTCTCTTGGACTGACCGCTTTCTGCTTTCCTCTCACCTGAAATGCTCTGTCTCTCAGACAAAGCCCCCCCCGAGCACTGCCACTATCAGTGGATGCCTTTGCTGCTTCTTTCTCTGTTCCCCCCGCTTCTGTGGCTGACACACTCTGACACAGCTCTCTCTAACCTGCATCTTTCTATCTCCAACACTCTGGACATCCTTGCCCCAGTCATGAGAATCCGACTGAAGCCTACCTCCAAGTGCAACTTGTGGTATGACTCTTACCTCGCCACCCTGAAACACAAGTGCAGAGTGGCTGAGAAGAAGGTGAGGGCTGAGAGAACATCCTCACAATGTGGCCTACTGACCTGCCCCAAAGTCAATACGGATTCTGTCCAAGATGAGAGTCCACATCGAAGCCTGCATCTCTGCTGCCTCTATCAACACGGCCAAATGCTTTAAAATCTGCAAGGAGCTGGCCAGTCCTGCTGCAGCCTCCACCTCTCCTCTTCCCTGCCAGGCTTTTTGTACAGCTCTGGTTGCTCACTTCACCACTAAAACTCAGGACATCCTGTCCTTGCTTTCCTCTTCCTCTCCTTCTACCTCTCCTGGCCCCCTTCTAGGTCCCTCTCCTTCTCCTCTTTCTCCCTGACAACACTTGACAAGGTTTGCAGACAAGTCCGACCTATGAAAGTGTCATCCAAATAGGTGCTGCCCTGCTCCTCTGGAACCATCAAGGACCACATTGAGAGCCTCGCTCCAGCCTTGGCTAATTTCTGCAATTTCTCTTTCGCAACTGGATCTTTCCTCTTGATCCTCAAGCACTCCCTTGTGCACCCCCTACTTAAAAACCCTTCTGCTGATCCTAACTGCCTGGCAAACTATCACCCGATCCCTAACACTCCTTTCCTGGGCAATCTCCAGGAAAATCTGCCATCTTTCCCAGCTTAGTCTCCAAACAGAATCTGTTGGTTGCCTTCATGACCATCAGTCTGGCTTCAGGGCAGCGAGAAGCATGGAAACTGCTTTCCTGAACACCCATGAAGATCTGCTCTCCAATTTTGACTCCAGCCTTCCTTCGGTCCTCATCCTCCTTGTACTTTCCACTGACTTTGACACAGTCAATCGCTCCATCCTGATCAATCAACTCCGTGAGAACCTGGGCATCAGGAACCAGGCCTTGGAGTGGTTGAGCTCCTTCCTATCGGACTGGCCCTCCAAGGTCCAACTTGGGTCCTTTCTCTCCACCACCTCCCTCTCCACCTGTGGTCTACCCCAGGGCTCCAACCTCTCTCCCTGGCCCTTTAATGTCTACTTGGCCCCTATGGCCCATCTGATCTCTACTTTATCCTTTAGCTTCAGTGTTATGCGTTGACACCCAACTCTCTACCAAGCTCCTCTCAGCCTCCTCTTTTCTCACGCACATTCCTGGCTGTCTTTCCACGGTTCAGGATTGGTGTGCCTCCAACTATCTCTGCCTTAATGCCAATAAGACAGAGATCCTTCTCACTGGGACCCCTGTTCCAGCTTTCCTCCTCTCACTCTGGCCGTCCTCCTTGAGCCCTCTTCCTTCATCTTCCTGTGAGGCAAAAAAACTTGGTGTCATCTTCGACTCCAGTCTCTCCTTCTATCCTCACATCTCGGTCCTTGCTAAGAAGTCCCAATACTAGTTTAAAAATTGGTGACAAGGCAGGCTCTCTGTTACCAGTCAAGTTTTCCTGCATTAGCTTCTCCTCCGCTTTTTCAGGCGTGTCTTCATTTCCTTTTCAGGTGTGGCAAGTTAATTGACTCTAAGGATTATGGTACTTGTATTATTCGTACTTAATTTTTCTTGCAGGTGGCTGGGATCAAACCCTATTATTACTAGTTTGAGGATTAAAAAGACTGGGAACTAGAGTGCGCGCCTGACCTTTTCTTTTTTACTTAATGTTGCAGGAAGCCCGGGTCTTGGAGGCAGCAGCACCGGGTGTTATCATGCCCTCACTTTGAAGAGCCATAATCATAGTTTTTCCCCCTCCCCCAATTTTGGGTAAGATGTGTGTGTTTGGAGGGGAGTTAGTTCCTGGTCTCCTGAACAAAACATTGTGGCATCACTACAAAGACCAGAATTCCTTGAGACTGTAATTAAACAAGCAATTGGCAACAGCTGAATATAAACACAGCCTCCCTGAAGAGAGTTGGAGACTCGAAAGTACTTGGAGGAGCAGAACTATTGTGCATTTGAACTGGCAGTTGGGATTTAAACCTGGTATATTTCTTTTTGAACATTGTGTGGCAGTTGGGATTTAACCCTGTTATTTTTTAACATTGCTGGGATCAAACCCAGTTATTACTAGTTTGAGGATTAAAAAGACTGGGAACTAGAGTGCGCGCTTGACCTTTTTTTTTTTACTTAATATTGCAGGAAGCCCGGGTCCTGGAGGCAGCAGCACCGGGGTTTATCATGCCCTCACTTTGAAGAGCCATAATCATGGTTTTTCCCCCTCCCCCAATTTTGGGTAAGATGTGTGTGTTTGGAGGGCAGTTAGTTCCTGGTCTCCTGAACAAAACATTATGGCATCACTACAAAGACCAGAATTCCTTGAGACTGTAATTAAACAAGCAATTGGCAACAGCTGAATATAAACACAGAGAGAGCTGGACACTCGAAAGTACTTGGAGGAGCAGAACTATTGTGCATTTGAACTGGCAGTTGAGATTTAACCCGGGTATATTTCTTTTTAAACATTTTGTGGCAGTTGGGATTTAACCCTGTTATTTTTTAACATTGCTGGGATCAAACACAGTTATTACTAGTTTGAGGATTAAAAAGACTGGGAATTAGAGTGTGCGCCTGACCTTTTCTTTTTTACTTAAAGTCCCAATACTAGCTGCACTTCCTCAGAGTTATTCTTCCTTTTCTCACTTTCCCCCAGAAGGTCACTGTCTCCAGAGTCCTGATTCTCTCCAGGCTAGACTGCTGCAACAGACTCTTTCTCAATCTGCCTTCCTCTACTCTCGGCCCTCTGCAACTAATCCAGAATAGGACTGCAAGAATTATCCTTGGCCTCAAGCCCATGGACTGTATGTCTCCAGCACTGAAATCTCGCCACTGGCTCTCCGTGGCTGCAAGTATCAGGTTCAAGACCGTCTGCATCGTCCGAAAGGCTTCCTGGGTCCGGGGCCCACACTACATCCAAATCTCTCTTCCAAAATACCTTCCATTTTGAGCCCATCGCTCAACCACCTCCAACTCTCTGAGGGTCAGACACTTCGCTAGGCAGAGATTGGGGGGTAGATATCTCTCCTCTGCAGGTCCTCCACTCTGGAATGGCCTCCCTGCCCATCTTAAACTTGAGCAGGACCACCTGAAGCTCCGGAAAGAAGCTCTAGACCTTCCTATTCTCCCTCCACTGTTGACCTACCTGTCTACTGCACCGGCTGGTTGCTTGGCTACCCTCTAAGCATAATGGTACCTGGCTCTTCCATGATCAGTCTCCCCTGCAATGCTTATGGGCCACCATGCACCTCGGGCTGTAACTGTAACCTCTATAGTCCCCTGCCGGCATGCATTTACCCAGAGCTGCGCTGCCCTGGATGCACTTACTCAGAGCATTGCTGCCCTGATCGCATTTTGCCTCCCTCTCCCTGGCACTTCCTCCTCTGCCTCCCCCCCTCACTGGCGCTGTTTTACTTGTACAATCTGAATGTCACAAGGCTTAATAAGATCGTTTGTTTTGGCCTCACTTTGTCTTCCGTCCCTTGTCTTGTCACGCCTAGAAACACTTGTGTATAGGGGCGTTATAAATGACTTATCATATCATATAGTCATCAATACAACTATTTTAAGCTTGATGCCACTCTCAAATATAACCACTCTCTGGACTGGCTAAATAAGAGTCTTGATAACCCCCAAATTTAGAACTGAATCATGCCAAAAAAGAGAAAAGGAAAATTTAACATTTTATGACCTTTCAAAAAAAGCTACACAGGCTTTTTACGAGACACTCTAAAAATTGATTATACAACGAGCAATATTAATAATACCAACATGGACTGATTTAGAGAGGAAACACACAGAGAACTGTATTGCACAGCCCCACTGCTGAAAAGAATGAGATTATTCCATCAGAGTTGCTTTGTAGCGACATTACTATTTTTTTCAGTGAATTTGAAAATCCATCTGGAAATTGCTAGTAACGTACTAACACAGTCACTAAGACTGTGTTGCCTTTTCCGATGCAAAACAGCCCTAAGGCGGTACTGTCAAGTTCAAACCATTAAGTTAACAACAATGTATAACATTAATTAGCACCCCGGCCGGGGGGTCAGGCGCCTACGAACCAATCAGAAAGCTTGGAACAGGGCTTTACATCATGGTAAAGCCTGTGCTCCGAGCCTCATCAGAAGCGACAGGCCACCATCTTCCCTGCCGCCGAGCATCAGGTTAATGCTCCCCTGCGTTCCTTTTCCAACACACCCCCAATTTCTGCCTCCCTCGACCGACTCCGTCAGGCCCCTCCTTCAGTTAACCCATCTGACCTCTCTTACATTTTCCCAATTTCTAACCTTCTATAGCGCTAAACACAGAAAGTGGTAGGACAACAACGAAATTCTTTTGTTGAGACAAACTACTTCCTGGAACCACTTCAGTCACATTTTAAGCTCTTCTATGGAAACTGAGGCAGTCATCAGCTCTTAGATGACCTGGCAGAGCAGAGTAGAACTGGGGCCCTGGTCCTAATGGATTTGTCCGCTGATTTTGACATTGTGCTTTGCAAAACATTACTCTCAAGACCCACCAAACTGGACTTTAAAGGCACAGATTAAAATTCTTCTTCACTAGCCGGCCACAGGTGGCCACATTGCTCCCGTTGAACTCTAAAGCTTGGCCATTAAAGTGTTGGATCTGACAGGGGTTTCTTTATCCCCACATTTATTTAATATCTATATTAGTCCCTTAATGAAACTAATTAGCAGATCTTCTGGCACAGCATATAATTATGCTGATGACACACAGCTAGCATTTAAACTTGGTGCAGCTAAATATGTAGAACAGCTTGAAGATGAACCCAGCCAAGGCTGTGGTCATGGTCTTGGGTAACCATGAGGAGTTGTTTTCTTTCGACCTCTGGGCTGCTGAACTGTGACCTTTTCCTATTTGGGCACCTATGGTGGCAAACCTTCTGGATGCAGTACTCACCACTGGACTTCAGATGCGCACAGTTGTTAAAAGATGTTTTCACACTTTTAGACACTTAAGAACAATTGTTCCCTCTCTTAATTTCACTAGTATCGTCCAAATACCTATAGGCCATATCCTATCTATTTTGGACTACACAAATAGGCCCAACTTGGAATTTCCAAGGTCCCTCAGGAAATAGTTTCTTGGGCTTCTGAATGCTGCCTCTTGCTTTCTACTTAGGTGGCACAGAGTTTACCATGTCACACCAGCATTGCTCCCCTCTTTTATCTGGAGAAATGTAAACAATACGTTCCCCCTTGCTCCTTGAAATCTGCAAACTCTACACTCTTTGAAATCTCTAATGCTAGACTCAATTCAACGGAAGACTGTACCTTTTCAGTATGAGCTGCCACCAAATATGATCTTCATTTCAGAACAGCACTTAAGACCTATATCTGTACTATCTAAAACAACTCTGATGTTTTGTGATGAAGGACAGTTGTTGGTTATCTGGTGCTAAGAGGCTACTGCGGAGGTGTCAGGGTGTTATCTGAAAAACCATAACGTACCTTAACATATGCTGCCTTGGTTTTTGAAGTCTGATTCTCCTGTTTTCTATTTGTAGTGAGTCTTCCCCTCTATTGCCTGTTCGTTTCATGGTCGGTCAGGCCTTTAAATTTGATTTATTCTGAACATAGATTGCAATTTCTAGTGCATTGTTTTGTTAGTGTAACACCTAGTTAATGGATTACATTGAAAGGCTCTTTTAAAATTTAAATGAAGATTTGTATCATTAGAAGAATCAGATGACCTCCCCTATCAATGTGTTTTTAAACAATTACGAAAAAGACGGTTTACCACTTTTTCCAGTATTGTATCTGCACAACAACCCCTCTCTACCACTCACAGTTGTAGCTGATGCCTCATATTATGACATTGGAGTCTTGTGACACATCAAGAGGTTCGCAAACATTATCCCCTCATGTACTTCTCCCAAAAGCTTACTACCTCAGAAAAGATTACACCAGAACCTAAGGTTTCTAAAAAAAACATAAGGCCATGAACTAGCAGCAAACCCAACCGGTTCAGATTATTACTAATTTGGATTTTGTGGTCTGGTTATGTCTGGGAGCCGAAAACACAAAGGATGATGTGCTATCCAGAGCATGCCTGGACAACCATTAACTACTCTGAGGAATAATAATTATGTCCCCTAAGAAGATAATAAATCATGGTCTTAGAACAACCCCTGGGTCGTGGAGAGGGTACTTGGATTCATCACTGGCTCTCCTCTATGATTCATCCTAATTCCGACTTGGTACAACCTTTCACTTCTTTTGAATACTCTCTTTCTATTTTCTCTAAGTCCTGTCTTGTGACCTTTCTTCTGCTCTATCGTCCTCCTGGCCCTCTTTCCACTTTCTGTGACGACATTGATGCTTTACTGTGTGTTGTTCTACCTTGTTCAAATCTCTTTTTGTTATTGGGTGACTTCAATCTGCATCTTTCTTCTAGCCATGCTTCTTCTCCATTTCTGGCCATTATCGACTCCAATTGTCTCTCTCCACTTCCTACTCTCCCTTGTTATATTTCGGGATCCGCCTTGGATCTTATTTTTACCTCGTCAATGTCTACCTCGGAGGTCTCGATCTGCCCTATTTACTCATCGGATCATCACTTGCTCTTACTTTCTATTTATCCCCCAGTTTGTGACACTTATTTAACACCCCTGGTCTTACCCATTCTTTTTTTTGTCAAGATCTTCGTACCTTCGATACCCCTCTCTTTGTATCTTCTTGTATCTCTACTCTCCCATCTCACTCGGCTTTTGCAGCTCTCTCGATGGATGGCACTGTCTCTGTTTATTCTGCTTCTCTTTCTACTTCTCTTGACACCTTCTATCTTCTTTCAAAATGTACTCCTTCTTGTAAGCCTTCTCAGCCTTGGCTTTCTCAGAATCTTCGCTCGATGCGCAGGGCTCTCCATCGCCTGGAGTGTCACTGGCATGAATCTCGGTCTGTGTCTGATGGTGTGTCCTTCTCTTCCTACCATACTTTATATGATGAGGCACTTCTTATCGTCACAGGAGGAGCAAGACTGGGTGCTCCAGTGGCAAATCATGCTGTAGGACATGGATGCAAGCCCTGTATGGGGGGGAAGTGTTACCTCATAAGACAAACTATGGTAGGCTGTGGGGATGTTCAGCTCACTCGTAGAGCAAATTAGATTATTTATAACCCCATGATATGGTCCCAAGAAAGATGCATGTTGTAAGACTGTGGGGCTAGGGTGTTCAAGCCATAAGGCAAGTGGCTAGCCCCCAAATGTGTTTTATTTTTGTGGTGGGATCACAATTTGTAAAAACAAATACATGGAATTGGCATGAGTGGGCTTTCACTTTTTCTTGAAGGCAGACTGGGGGAGGCACATCATCCTGATACACCATCCCCCAAGAGAGGTGAAGGCCCACAATGCTTTGGGGTTTGATACAGGCTGTCTCTTCAAAAAACAATCCCTGCTGGGTTACAGGGGACTTAAAGATCACCTTACACATCAATCACTTTGGGCTATAACCCTCCCCAATCTACCACTTTCCATGGAAACTGAGAGGAGGTTCAAGATTATGGCTTTGCGGGTGGAAATGTGGGTGTCAGCAAATGCAGCTGGAGACTGGAGCAACATATTTCTTTACAAAAATAAACCTTGGCACCAGTAGGGCTTTCCCCTTTCCTGATGCAAAGAATTCGTGGCTCAACCCGAGCCTGAAAATGACCACCCATGGGAGTGATTTGGTGGGGTCTGTAGATGTATAGCTGGCAGGGCACTTTCCGCCATAGGGGCTGTATACAATTTCTTTTTAAAAAAACGGACTGGATCTTTCACTGCTCTCACAGGGGCAGATCAGGTGGGCCAAATCACTCATCTACCTGTACTCAGGAAAGACAAGGGTATGGGGTGCTGACGCAGGGACTGGTGGCAGCTTTGGTGCATCGGGAACCCCCTCAACAGAGAACAATTCCTGGTGAAAGAGTGGGGGTATCCTCTTACAATGGCGAACATATCAGGCTATGAATCCTCATCTAGACCTACCAGGGAAGAATGAAGTGGGTATGGGCCCTATGTTAAAGAGCTGGCCTCCACATATAGTGTGCCCTGCTACTGGGACTTGCACACGTTCACCTTTCCTGGGAGGACAGATTTAGAAGGGAACCAGCCCCCCGATCACCAGCAGCAGCTTGAGAATATGAGGGGCAGTTCAGTGGACTATAGTCCTTTTCATGGGGAGAACTGCTATAAAATCACCCCTGATTTATTAGTCGAGCTTTTTATCTCCCCTGGTGGAGCAGACAATTAATAAACCCCCACAATCTTCCACTTTGAAGCTAGAATTAGGGGCATTGTGGGTGGCCATTATCAAGGAGTAGCCCACCCACAAAGGGAGAGAGGAGGCCATATGACAGGAAGCTGGCCCCCACACATTTTACTTTTTGCCATTCAAGATTTTCGTCAAATCTGACACCCAAGGAGAAGTGAAGGGAGTAGAAGTGAAGGTGTCATATGGTGATGAGAAAGTGAAGGGCGCTTTGGCCCCCACAGTTATGCAGAGAGATGCTCATTCCGACTAGACAAGTAGTGTTTTAAGCTGACTTGGGGGAAAAGATCAAGATATAAGAAACAAGATATCTTCTCCACTGTAACTGAAAAGATAGGATTTGTTGATGGTGGCTTTAGAGTATGGAGTACACCATATGATGGGGGGGCACTTCACACTATGGTTACTTTGTACTACGGGGGCTTTCCTAAACAGGCAGCTTGCAGAAACCTCTTTGATCTTGCCCCGGGGGGAGATGAAGGTCTGGGAGGCTGAGGCAAAGACTCAGTGTGTAGCCCTTAGCAGAAGAACCACCACCCACACAACAATCCTTGATTGTTTGAGTGCATCATTGTAAGTTCTTGAGAGGGAAGGCCCTAAATGGGGCAGGCGAAGGGTTAGGGTGGAGGCATTTTGAGCATGATGATACATATTTGGGTTGAATGATTCCGCTTGTTGGTTGACACAGTGAACTGAATCACTTTTTGGTGCCCACAATTTGCGCAATTGAAGAAACTAAAACCCTGAGTGGCAAAGTGAGTTGCCCTGCATTGCACAATTTGGTTAAGTGGAAAACCCAGGATTTGAGATGTGTACCCATATTTCAGTCTCCAGTTTACTAAGAAGTCAACATGTTATGCCATCCTATCTTTACTTTTATTATTATTATTATTATTATTATTATTATTATTATTAAGATTCCTGCATAGTTTTCTATGAGCAGAAGTAGTTGTGTTTGTACCAAACCACATTCTACACCAAACTTAAATCAGAAAAGACATATTCGTTGAAATGTACTGGGAAAAAACAAGCGTGATTTGTTCTCTAGTTTTATATAATATGCTTTTCAAATGTTTGCACCGTGAACAAAGTTGTTGTGCAAGTTTGGGCATACCACATGGAAGCCTTTGTGCCCCGTGTACTTCTTCTGGCCAGCAATCATTTCATCACAGTTAAAACAGTTGAAAACAATAAGTGACAAGGACTGGAAGAAGCTTATGGCAACATGTGAAGCAGTATTGGCACCGGGGAAGGGCCATTAGCCAATCAGTTGGCTGCAACAACCCGAGGCCCTTCCCCATTGGTGCCATTTTTTTTATGTGTGGAGGTAACATGGAGATTCTCACTGTTGCGTCTTCCCCTCACCCCCACCCACTAAACCAACCAAACCCTTCCCTACCCCCTCGTCGCTCCCAACTTCCCAGGGAGTTTGTGCTCTGGTTCCTGCACTCCTTCTGATCCCGGATGCCATTATAGAAATGGAAATGGGACTAAGGGCCTGATTCACAAAAGCGTTTCATGATGGCATAATCAGGGATGTCATTTGGGGGCCGCCAGGGGTCACAGTTACGACCGCTGAGGTCTCCCTTGCTACCCCTGTGGTCTCCCTTGCTACCCATACAAAAAAATGAAAGAAAACGTTGTCTTTCTTTTTATATGTTAGCTCCTGGGCTGTGGTCAGTGTCATGTGGCTCTTTGTTTATGGAGTGGCTGGCTGTCTTGCCCAGGCCACTTAAAAAAACAGGGGTTGCACAAGTGAAACACTTTCAGCAGTGACCCTAAACAAGAAAGATTAGGAATAAAAAATATTTGTCTTTCTGGAATTCTATACATTAATTGCTAGACTCATTAAAGGTTTCTTTCAGGCACACTTTAGGGGGTGAGTCACTGATTTAGTCTGTTCTGAAACACCCCAACTCAGTATTTTATCCTTCTGAGGTTGATAAATGAGTACCAACACAGGTTGGGTGATATTATAGGTATATTTGTTCTGTATATAGCGCTTAAGCGTAAGTGCTGTATAATAACACATCATTATCATTTGGCCTTGGACGTCTGCTTACATTCACAGTAATTTGGTATTATGGGCCTATACACAATGGTGTTAAAGATATACACATGGTGATACATTCTTGTATCAAAAGTATATCACATTATAGTGATATCGTAGCGTAGTGTACATAGGAACACTGCTATGTGATGCCACTTCCTGTTTTGTCAAGGTGTGAAAGGCTGTGTTCCATCGCTTCCCATGATATCACTTTGGGATGGGGTCAAATGACATCACTTCCTGTGATGTCATCAGAGGTCAAGGGTCGTGTGATGTCTCTTCCGCTACCCCTGGCATTTTGGTGAAATGACATTCCTGGGCATAATGCCATAAAGGAAAATGCTCTGGATATCAGGCCCTTAGTCCTTTTTCCTTATGGCGGCGCCCACCTTTTTGTCATTTTTTATTTTGTTTTCCCTTGGGAGATTGGCTGCGCAAGCAGCGCAAATCTCCCAGGGGAAAAAAAGAAACCATTCACACCCCGGATAGGAAGGAACTGGAGTTTGAGGAGTTGAAAGAGCTATTCAAAAGCCTGACAGTTCTTTGAAAGGGAGGCATATTGAGTCCGCAATCCTACTAAAAACAAATGGCAAATCTCTGTACCCTATATTAGCCTATATTAAATAGAGATGCGATAAGATGAGTCATGGCTTCGTTTAAAATTGTGAAGGATAGCAGAGCAAAAGAAAAGGTCTATTATTAATTAATGTGTGCATCCCGTCAAAGTCAAAAGCTGTGGTGATATTTGTCTCCAGGCAACATAACCGAGAGCAACGGGAAAGCCTGTCTTGTAATCACAGTGTCTGGAATGCTGCTGCTAGACTAACACGCAGACTTCTACATAGTCACATATCTGGATCGAATGGTCAGAATATTAAGGATCAGAGCAACAGCCCATGCAAGCAAGAATGAAATAGAATGGACAGGAACCTTTGTCATTGCATGAATAGCCATGCCCGGTGAGCGTTGAACAGGGGAGTAGTTGTGGATAAACCAGCAGCAAAAACGCAATCCCTGCTGCCAACAGACACTTCATTACAATCTAGATGCTGCCAGGTGTTTATAATTTTCCTTATTACAAAAGGCTTGAAATGAACAGCAGGCTACAAAGTTACCACAAGCTATTAATCATGAGATGGAATCTAGAAACGCTAGTTACCCAATAGAGGAAATAAATGGCGAAAAGAACCGAAAACATTCTGTATGCAAAGCAGCGAGGTACAAATCACCAAAGGAATACAAATACATCAAAATCAATGGCCAGAGAAAGGGGGCCACATTCAAAGGTCAGCGGTAATGGTACAATGTGCAGAATCTACAAACATTGCATGTTTGACCGCACCGCACGATTCAGAGCCCAACAACATCTCGTGCGGTATTGCCAGAAAATACTATGCAAATATAACGTGTGTGGTAAGCGTGAAACACTGCAGGCGATCTTCAGAATCAACGCATCTAGGGAATACTCTACAATTCAGAGTCCCATTACTGCCTCAACTAGCACCAGAAACACCACAAAGCTTCACAAAATGACCTCCTGTTAAGAGCAGGTGGAAATAGGTGCCAAATGCACATCCATCATGCACAGGTGGTCCCAATCAGCCACAAAGGCATAATACAAAAGCTCAACCCGAACACCACACCATGCAGTGAGCTGGATCCTTGACACTCCACATTAGGGAACTGTGCTTAAAACAAGGGCCTCGTTATGGAATGGGGAGTTACCACCGTCACCGGCACTCGTAATCCAGTGGACATTCCACTGGACCAAGTGCCAGTAACAGTAATACAGTTTGCCGATATCCTGGTGTATTTACCACCAGGATTCCAGCAAACTTGCAAGGAGGGCCAAGATGCTGTCATGCAACGGAGGACAACACTGGCAAGAAGGAGAAGATAGAGGCGGTACATCCCCAGAGTCAGACCCGCTGCATGGGCACTAACAGATGCCAAACAGGAACACCATCCCGGAAGGACTGTAGCAAATACATGGGGATGCAGAAGGCAAAATAGAAATAAGTGCAGCCATGGCACCTGGACTGAAGATGGTGGTTTTCCTACATTTCATTGACACAGGCACGTTGTGCAACTCAGGGAGCAAGTTGCATAGCATGTCACAGCCCGCATTTTCACGAGTGCTCCTCCGAGTAATAAATGCCCTCAAGCGCCAGCTCCAGGAGATGGAAAAGACGCAGAGGTTGAGGAGAGTATGAAATAAGGAGGTAGAAGAAATCGAGTTTTTTAGCATCAAGTGGAGCCGAATCCATTGAAGAAGGAAGAGAGGAAAGCAAGGAAAGGTCTGGGGAGAACAGGTCTTTTTCTAAAGTCTCTCGGCACGCCTAAGACATCCACTATTACTGTGATGCGGGATACCCACTTCTGGGGTGGTTGTTGACACCATTGTGCAAGCCACAAAGTCCACAGAAGAGGCTGCATTATAAAGCCCACATCTGAACATGATGCACAATGGGGAGGGCCTTGATGTAAGCAACAGAAAAGTTTGGCAACACCGTAATTGTCTATGGCATGTTGCACAGCCTGTGCAACATGCCATAGACATGGCCCAGAGCCCGTCAGCAATGATGACGATGCGGTGCATGTTGCACGACCCCAACAAGATTAGCGAGATAGGGGTAGAGCAAGACAGGACTTGGTGCACCATTCTTTCTGAAGTAGTAACAGAATCCCGCATTACCTGCGAGATGGGACTAATCACTGTGCCTCTGAACAAAATGGGTGTTTACCAGAAGCCCTTTCCCATCCAAAGATGACTTGTTTCCATCATGTGACATGTGTACCCTCAGGATCACCGTTGGTCTTGTGAATATGGTCATCCTTGGCACATGTGAATGTAATAACGGCTTCGTGGTGGTGGATTGTGTGCTGCATGCAGATGCCTGAAGACTGAGGCCACATAATACCGGGGAGAGATCAGGTGGGGTATGGGTTGTAACATGTCTTGCTACATGCCCACTGAGTTCTGAAAAGGGACATACAAGTACACAGCAAGTGCATTTTCGGACTCCTCCTACTTCCAGCTAACTTCAAATACAGAAGTCACGTGCATCCAAGTGCACAGCAAGTGCAGGTCCTGTTAGGTATCTGGTAGCATTCCTCTTTGCTCCTGACACAGAAGCAGTTCTGATATTGAGCTGAGGCGGACTCCTCCTACTTCCAGAAAACTTTAAAAACAGAAATCATGTGCATCGCACACGCGCATCCAAGTGCACAGCAAGTGCAGTTTTGCAATTTGGCTGTTTGACTACAGTGCGTGGTCTGTCTCTGTGATCTCTACCTTGGTACTAGACATGCCCACAAATTGCAGGAGATAACAGCTACAAAGTACTCCCAGCGGCAGAAACCAGCTACCAGCGGCGGTTCTAAGAAATGCTCTAGCGGTAAGTCACAAATAATTGTTCCTGCTAAATGTGGCAAAATGAAGACTTGTGCCGATAAAGCTGATAATAAGCAAGCAACGATTACAGCATTCCTTAAGCCACAAGAACGCTGACTTTCACCTCATAAAGGTCATGAACTTATTATTGAAAGTGAGGATCAAGCTGAATCTTTCTTTCTTCACCCCATACACAATAACTCTCTCCTTAATATGTGCCTTAGCCTTCAAAGGGAGTCTTTGGGTTTTCTGATCCCAAACTCCCCATTGCAAATCATTGACCCATCAGCCAATATAATTGGATTCAGCCTTTGCAAATCGCCTGACCTAGTGCAAATTGCAGAAGGTGCTTGTGTCTCTTCACATGTTCCAGGGGCTTCTTTCAATTCTATATCCACTGATTCTTCTGATGAGGAGACTGAAATTCTAATAATTGTGAAAGCCTTGTTTTCACTCTGCAATAATATGTACAAAGAGCAACGATGCATTAAATCATGTCCTTCTCAGACTGGTGGATGTGACCATTGCAAATTGCATGGAAACTGGTTGATTATATGAAGAGCAAAGGAACACAGAGATTAGATGTCCCGCCTCTGTTAATGAATTGCAGCTGATCACGCAAAATTCTGATTTCAACACTATGGGTGAGACTGATTTAAATAAGAGCCCGCCAATCAATTCTATAAATGCCCTGGCCAGCCTGCCTCATGAGTGTGCCTCCTCAACAGCAGCTTCTGTTAATTTTAAGCAAGGTAATCGAAAATGAACATGAAAAAGACCAAATAAGAAGAAATAAAATGGATTACTTGTTCCTACTTTGCAAGATCAAAAGGCTGCAAAGGGGCATAAACAAACCTTGGCTGTTCCTTCCCCTCCTGACCTTACTTATGTGGCCACCTCAAACCGAGTCAAGTTATTGACCTCTAGGACAAAGCAGGCCAGCGCGCTGGATTCCTGGGTTGTTCAACCTGAGAAAGCTCCATTTATGCCTATATTATATCCTGACCCTGCACGCAATCATTTAAGCCAAGCCCCACAAGGTGTGACTGAAAATAAGGAAGCTGAGGCAGATGTGGGAGTTTCACCTATTCACTCTTTGGCTAAAGCACTCACTGTTCACCTGGAGGGTAATTATTCAGAAGCATCAAAAATATAATTGATGAGCTAACCTCAGGGCAATCGGGTGAAGATCGTTGAACTCTTTGCATCTTCAGTTAGCCCTTTGCTCAATCACAAGAATGTCAGACGATTGATACATTGTTTTCCACAATTGCACTCTATAACTAGAAGAGATCTCTTGCTTGTGGAGCTTCCAACGTCATTGTGTAATATTAATTGGTCGCTAGTTCACTTCCAATCCCCTATTATTGCTGATCTTCTACTGTCCTTTTCTCAAAACGTTTTGCGTATGGGTTATGAACCTATAGGATACCCGGACAATTATGTGCCACGGAACACTGAACCTACAAAGGGACAGAACGCATCTGTGAATTTGATTTTTATCACCAAGGAAGTAGAAACGATTGTCCAGATAATAATCTCTGTTTTGAAAGGTCCACAGGGAGCCTGTTCTAATTCCAACTCTTCATGTCACATAGAGGGAGATTTTGACAATCAAATCTACTTTGTGCAAGTCTTATGTGACAATTGCATGGAATACTAGAGGCTTCAACTCCTTTATTTCCAAACTGCAAGGCCAATTGCTACTATTAGAATATAACCTAATTTTTGCAGGAAACGTGGCTTACTCAACCTTACCAGTTAGATAGATTCTGAATAGTTCAGAAATTGGCCAAGCAAAAGCCTCATTGGAGGCCCTTTGGAGGACTCATTTTTGGAGCTAAGAGTAATTTATGAATAAAGGAGTTTCTACTTCCTAACACACATAATTATGCTTTGCCAGCAGTCTTAACTACGTTTTATGATTTTCCATTTCAGTCTATATTAATCATTAATGTTTACGACCCTCCTTCAAGATCTGAAAGATTTCATATTTTAAATTATGTAGAACAGATTTTAGTTGAAAAGTCATATACTCACCCACGTGCCCATTATATCATAGCTGGTGATTTTAACTTTCAACACCGAATTCTTACGGATTATGAGCCATAAAGTAATCTTTAAAATGGCTCTGTAATGACAAAAAATGTTAACAGAGTAGTTGCTCTAGATGGTGATTCCTTTGAAATTCCCAGTCTTGCTTCACCCAGAGGTTGGAGTTCCCTTTTGGAGAACTTCGGTTTACTTCAATAATACTTAGGAGATGATCCTTTTGACTGGTAATCATTATGCTTAGTCCAATGGTCAATTCTCATTGTGGATTGGTTTCTTTGTGTGACAAATACGCTATCTAAATATCTGATCGATATTAAATGAATCCCAAATAATCTTAGTGATCATGCAGTTGTGAAATGTATGTTTCAGCTGCAGCGCTCTGATTCTGCTAAATAATTGAAATGTTCATATAATACTAACCTGTGTAATAATAGACTCACCTGGACAGAGAAACATATTGGGCCTCATTACGACCCTGGCGCTAAGCGAAAAACGATGGCGGTAA
This sequence comes from Ambystoma mexicanum, assembly GCF_040938575.1. Classification (NCBI taxonomy): domain Eukaryota; kingdom Metazoa; phylum Chordata; class Amphibia; order Caudata; family Ambystomatidae; genus Ambystoma; species Ambystoma mexicanum. Next base: position 800,979,653 of record NC_090932.1, read on the forward strand.
ATGCTTACCGCCATCGTTTTCCGCCAGGTCCGATCATGACCCGTGACCGTTAACTACGATGCCAATAGCGGCATCGTAGTTAACGCTGCCGCAAACTGCGCTAAGGGTGCGGGCACGCGACCGCCCACACCGTACTTAGCGCCATGGCGGAAAGGCACGCAAATGCCGACCCAAGCGGACATGCACCTAACGCCATCAATGAGGCCGCTAAGTACCTTACCGCCATGGTGCAAATAACGCCATCGCGAACCAACCGTAAAGGGCCAATTCAAGTGAATGCAGCTGCCACAGGTGCACAGAAACAGCACAGGTGAAGGCAATACAGACTCAGGGGAGTATAAAAAGAGCACACCCCACCCCTACCCACACCCAGTCACACTCCACAATGATGCCAATACGACTAGCAATGTTGGGGCTGGAGGACCTGATAGCAATGCATGTGCTACTACAACAGCAACAGCAACAACAACAACAACAGGCAGCACAGAGGAGACGCAGGAGGAGAAGGAGGGCAAGGCAGGCCCAGCAAGCCCCACCAGCACAGCCAGTGCCACCACGCAGGCAGCCCCCAATCCCACGCATCAGAGCCAATCCAAACAACCTCACTGCTGAGCAGATCCACACCCTGTACCGTTTGGACAGGGACACCATCACCGCCATCGTAGACATGACACACAACGACATCGTCAGCATGATAGAAAGTCCAACCGCCATCCCCCCCCTACTGAAGGTAGTGGCTGTACTCCACTTCCTGGCCACAGGCACCTACCAGCACACAGTGGGGCACCTGCATGGCATTTCACAACCATTATTCTCACGAACACTCATCCAAGTGCTCGATGCCCTCCTCAAGCACACAGACGACCACATCTCATTACCACGGACTGCCCAGGAGATTGCAAACACCAAAGTGGGTTTCCATGCACTAGCCAGCATACCCGGTTGCATTGGTGCCATCGACTGCACCCATGTGGAATTGGTGGTTCCACGTGCCATGGAGGTACCGTACCGCAACCGGAAACAGTTCCACTCTGTCAACGTGCAAATGGTCTGTGACTCCAACAAGATCATCACACATTGTTGTGCCCGATTCCCCGGATCAACCCATGATTCCATGGTCCTGAGGAACTCCACAATACCACGCTACATGGAGCGACATGCAGGACCAAGATCCTGGCTACTCGGTGAGTGCGATGTCATGGAAGTGGGCATGGGAATGACGTACCAGTGCATACTCCACCTGGCTGAAAGGGGGGGGGATGATGCATACTCCACCTGGCTGAAAGGGGGGGGGGGATGATGCATACTCCACCTGGCTGTGAGTAACACAGAGAACGGATACAGAGGAAGGCCACTCACAATGCACAAAACCCCTCTGCATACATAGGGTGATGGCATGCAAAACAGGCCATGGCAGCAATGAGCATATACTGGTTGCATAGTGTGAATCAATTAGTGCATGTAGAAGTGAGCCAAGGTAACAGTTCCATGCCAGCCATGGTGGGACATCATGTTCCTGATCAGACAACATGACTGACACATACATTCTCGCCTACATACAGGTGATGCAGCCTACCCCCTGAAGAGGTGGCTCCTCACGCCAGTCCGGAACCCGCAGAACCAGCACGAGGAGGACTACAACCGTGCACATACACGTACTCGTGTGGTCATAGAGCAGACATTCGGCCTCCTGAAGGCACGGTTCCGAAGCCTCAGCAGGTCTGGTGGGGCACTCCTGTATGGCCATGAGAAGGTGGCAAAGATCGTCATGGCATGTGTCATGCTGCACAATATGTGCGTCAGACGGAATGTGCCCCTGCCCCCTGACGCAGAACTGCAACCACCTGACGATGAGGATGAGGATGAGGAGGGTGCAGAAGGGGCGCCACCACATGGAGGAGGCGATGCACAGGAGGGGCGTGCCATGCGCCAAAGTATCATCAACCACTGCTTCTAGCACACACGGCTGGTGTTCATCGCATGGAGACTGCACTTGGGGCACTGTGTGACTCTGGGGCATGCACACTGAGGACTGGACACCAATAAAGCACACATACGCAATGAAAATGTCCACACATTTCCTTTTTTGAAACGAAAAAAGTGTATTTGAACTATGAACTGTCGTGTCACACCCCCTCCCACCTCCCACCTCCCCCCTGCACACCCCAACACACCCCCTCCCACCTCCCACCTCCCCCCTGCACACACACCCCCCCAAACTCCCCCCTTAACTCCCCAACACACCACCCCGCCACCCCCCTGCACACCCCAACACACCCACTCCCCCCTCCACCCTCCCCCCCCCCCTGGAATCCCAACAAAGGTGTGAGTTGGTCTGTGCAGCAGTGTCAGTAGTAGGATTCCTACACTGTCCGGCCACTATTGGCAGCCCCCTCCACTGGCCCCCGGGGCACCCCTGCCTGTGCTGCGGAGGTTCCTCCCCGATCGGCGGATGGGGCTGCTCGGTGTCGAGCTGGCAACCGAGGAGGATCCTGCCTGCTCATTTGGACGCATGGCCCGTATTGTCTGCACAAGGTCAGTGATGGCGTGCCGCACAGCAGCTAGTTCCGCGCAGATGTCCTTTGTGGACGACTCTATAGCTGCCTTCACAGTCTCAGCACATTTCTCCATTGCTGCACTTGACCCCCCACATTCAGCAACATGTTCTTCGAGCAGCGAGGAAAGTTGCTGCTGCCGGGTGGCAATCGCCTCCAGAGAATGGTTGGAATTCTGGCCCATGGCTAATGGCAGTGGTATTCCCATTGGGCTGATCTGCCCCTGCAGCGGGGATGGAGTGGCTGGCCAATCGTCATCCTCTGGCTGACCCTGTGTGGCATCCGCATGCGGGCTGCTTAGGGACAGGTAGGGGGAATGAGGGTGGCCTGTGGGGCTTCTGACATCACTCTCCTCAAAGATCCCTGCTTCGCTATCGGAGGAGGCAGCAATGGCAGCAGTCTCCCCAATTGTGCTGCTTGCAGCAGAGGCTGTGGCTTCTGTGGGCATGATTGGTGTGATGTCTGCTGCTGCTGCTGCTGCTGTACTGCCTGCTGGGGTGGCTGTCTGTGCCCTGTCCTGTTTCCCTTGCATGGATTTTGCCTGCTGTGGTGTTTTCCTCGGGACGACAGAGGTGGAGGGTTGTGGCGTTGGCACAGTTGGCCTGGCCCTCTTGGTGGGTGTGGAGGCTGTGGTGTCCTCTTCCTCAAGGTCGGAATTTGAGCCTGTGGTGGGACAGAGGAGGGAGAGTGTTATTGATGGGTCTGCGGACATTGGCCGGGCATTGTGGCGACTGGCATCTCATCAGTTAGTACATGTGGCACATTTCATGCAGGGGAAAAAAGTTGTCTCCCTTTTGTGTGGAAGTAGCATGGAGGTATGTGGGTGCCTGCAGTTAGGGTGTGCGTGCTGCATGTGTACAGGGTGCAGATCGGATGTATCTGTGGGCAGTCTCCTGCTGATGTGTTGCATTCACACTATGGGCCAACATTGTACTTCACATGAATGGACTTAGGTGAGATTTGCATGCCTTGATTTGAGCCACCTACCTGCATCGCCCGATGTCGGGGCTCCTCTCTCCATTCCTCCTACTCCTTCAATGCTCTGCATTCCGATTGTGGAGGCACAGATTTCCTCCCATGGCTGCAATTTTATAGGGGACTCCGATCCTCCCCCAGTTGCCATTGCCAGGTTCATGTTGGCTGATAGTATGCTCCTGACTCTGAGCCGGAGATCGTCCCACCGCTTGCGGCACTGTTTGACATTGCGGGGTGTTGTTCCCACGGCACTGACCCGCTGAGCTACCAGTGCCCATATGGCCTTCTTCTTGGATATGGCCGGTCTTGTCAGTTGGTTGGAGAATACCACTGCAGCGTTCTCCTGGAGGGTCTCCGCTAGAATGGTAAGCTCCTCTCTGGAGAAGCGGTCTTGCCGCTGGCGGTCACAGGCTTTTTTCAAAACTTTAGGCATCTTCCTGCAGGTAGAAGGTTGAAGCCGGTATTGGCGGGGTCTCAGGCTCGGATGTCCAGTGGTTTCGGAGGATGGCAATGGATTGTGTTTTTAAAGATGGCCGCCGTGCTCTTTCCCGTTCCGCCGCGGTGACGCTACTTCCGGTTCCGCTTATCTACGGTCACCGCTAATTGCGGTGACCGCTAACTACGGTCACCGCTATGTACGGCGGTGGCGGTGGTGCACCTTGCGCCGCATACGATGCCGGTAGGTGCCGTTTTGGGGGCATTACCGCCATGGCGCTGTTTACATTACCGCCATGGCGTAATGCTCGTGCGCGATGGGTCCTAATATGGCGCACTTTACGCCATCATCCCACGGCGTTAACGTTCATTACGCCATGGCGGTAATGACGGCGGATTACCGCCAGGGTCGTAATGAGGCCCATTGAATAATAAATGCCCTCTTTATCTGAATGAGTACTATGACAAGATCAGTGAGATATTTGAAGCTGTCACAAAGTTAAAACAAAAACTGTTGTATAAAACAAAAAACAGGCAAAATGTACAACATGTTAATTGCTGCAAAAAAATAGAACTTGATGCAAAAGTAAGGTAGATTAAGAAACAGGCATTGACTCACGTGGAAACACACTGTGCAGTTGCCAAATTAAAAATGAGATGTACAAATTGGTTTGGGATCCATAAAGCCTCCATTGTTACTGCACAATGGCAGATCATATTTTGTGCTTTTCATTCTCTGGACTCTTTTACATTTTGGGACATTTATAATCGTCACATGTCTATACCGACAAATGTGAGTTTAACCCTATCCCTGAGACTAATTGGCATAAATATGTCATGATTTATCCTTTAGATAGTGTGCTTCCATTGAAGAGATGCCTAGTTTAAAAATGCTATACAATAAAAATTGCCTTCCTTTTACGATTGAGGACATTTTCATTATTATTAACAAATTGAAACCCTCTCGGGCACCAGGTCCCAGTGGGATTGCTAATGTAATTATCAAGGAAGCCCCCACTTTATGGGTGGATATTATTTATCATATTTTTATTCAGATTGTGCCTGGTGGCATTGTTCCAGAGGGTTGGAAAAATCTATCCTCATCCTTATCTTTAAGAAGGGACCTTAGGAGAGTCCCTCCAAATATCAGCCTCTTGGCCATGGTTGACCACCTTTCTAAAACATTTCTCATATCTCTTATTAAAGAGGGTGAATGCTTGGATTAGTTAACAAATAATAACTAAAAATCAGAAAACAGGCTTTCAGAAAGGAGTCCATACTATGACTTATCTTTGGTGTTTGCTTTATTTAATTCAATCAAAGTTGTGCTCCAACAATAGGTCTTTATATATTTCTTTTGTTGATTATGCGGGAGCATTCAATACAGTGAATCAGCTAAAATTATAGCGCAAACTTGAGCAATGGGGACTGGATTTGTCTGTCTTACACTTGATTAAGTGCTCTACTCAGAAACCTCCTCTTTGTTAAGATTAAATCAAAGAGGGAATACTAACTTCTCCAATTCCTACGAACTATGGACTAAAACAGGAGTGCCCTTTGGCTCTGGTTCTATACAATTTGCATGTGTCTGATTTGGACGCTACATTACAACAATGCCATCATTTTCCACCCTGTATTGCCCAACAATCAATCACATGGCTCTCCTATATGGACGACATCATAATCTTAAATCACACTCCCATTGGGTTGCATCGCAACTCACATACTCTGCAACAATATTCTATAAATAATAACTTAATCAATTTTAAAATGACTAAGATTATGGTAATCAGGGCTGGTAGGAAAAAGAATTCTGGTTTTGTTTGGAAAATCAATGATACCCCATTGCAGATTGTAAGAAATTACATTTATTTAGTAGTCCCGATGCATGGCTCTTTGAGCTCCACCTTGCTTGCTGATGATGATAGCATAAAAATTCAAAAACAATTTAGAGCAGTCAAAGCTTTTTTTCAAACAGTGGAGGATAGTCAGTAGAGGGTCTGTTAAGGATATGCAAATCCAGTATAGTCCCCAGTGTGTTATAGGGTTTAGAGGACATCCTGTGAAAGTAAGTTTGATGGCTGAATGTCCTGGAAGGCAAGCTATGGTGCTCAGCATTAGGTTTATTAAGATCTATTCCTATTGAAGCAATTTGCAATTAATTGGGCTTGACTACCTTATCCACTCACTGGAAAATTGCTAGTAGCTCACTTTATTCATAAATGCTAGGAGAAAGGAATAATCAAGATTCCCTCTATTGTAATTTTTCAGAAATATAGGGTTGTGATTCCGCGGTTGGTATTCTTGAAGAATGGCTATCAGATGTTAGTTCTTTCCATGCAGAGATTGAATTTGAAGTAAGTGCCCCTTTAAACCTGGGCCTTTCTATGTCAAGAGATAAAGCAAAAGGCCATTGACTGCGATAGAAATAATAATATCTATGACCTATCCAATAAAACAATTTACCAGGAATATATCTTTCAAGGATTTCCTAAAGGAAGTCCTTTTAACTATGCCGCAAGTACTGGGAGCTGGAGAATTAGATGATTTATCATGAGACTTGGCTTTGATCAACTACTGACTAACTCACATGTGGCTACATGGTCGAATATCCCACATCAACTACAAATTTGTTGGATATGTGGATTAGAATTGGAAACCATATGCCATCTTTTAAACTCTTGTTAAAACCACTTTGTACCTTTGCCTGCTGGTGGTCGCAGGCTTTCACTACAGGACCAGAAGGCTTTCGATCAATGCGATTCAAACAATCACAAGGTACAACCCACTTGGGCTGCACATGCTTGATGCCATATTTGCTACTTTTATTTTATCAAGAGCACGATCGCTCTTTTGACTCCAGAGCTTTGCAGCGGTGCTGCTCCACCATCAATCCTGCTCTGCCCATTAAAATCAAAGCTACAATCTTAATTTAAGCACCTACATAGCCCAGTGGGGCTGCAAATACCTGGGGCTTTTCAGATCCAACCATGGCCACTGCTGTGACTTGATTGGAAGCACCTGCATAGCCTGCCCATTGGCTGCGATAATTGGCCCACAGCTTCTACTTAGAGCCAATCAGGGAGCTGGCAGGCATGGCCCGCCCCCCTGCAAAGCCTCTCACTAAGGCCCTGTCCGGCCATGGCCAACTGGCCGATCTGTGTCGCCTACATGCTCCGATGGTTTGCAAATTTCATTCTGCTGCTCCACAAGCTAATAGTGTCATTGTGTGCTTAACTCACAGGCCTTTTCCTAGCCTGCACACCTGCTCTAAACTTTGGCCTGGGTCAGGTCAAACCCACCCTCTGCCACTGCTCACACACTGTCACCCTCCTCCCACTATCTAACCTGAGGCACAGCACTTTTCTGAGTATCGTCCTCTCGCCGCATAATCATGTAGTGCACATTCCATCTCAACTATTGTGTGAACTACACATGCACATTATCTCTCTAATCCCTATTATCTATTACTAGACTAGCCCTACCACCCGAAGCGCGTCTGCCTTGTTTGGTGAACCCTGCCTCCAAACATACAAGCCCTGGATTGGTGGCCTCTCTCACTACCTACCATCCTTGATGTCCTGTGCCCCCTCAGCCTAAACCTTGATATACTTTTTTATTCTGCCTGTTCACTGCAATCTAAGCCCTGTAACTCTAGTGTGGAAAATCGAATCTGGATTTAATTTCACCCTGTCATTTAACCGCAATTTGAGCCTTGCATTCTAGTGATTTGTGATCAAAACAATTCTAAATGTAATTTACCCTGCTCTTCTAACCACATACTGTGGCTTGCTGGTGTACAGTGAGAATAATGAAACTAGATGTAAGCTTACCTTGCCTCCTAACTACATTCATGGCCTTGAATTGCTCGTATGCTGTAGGGAAATCACATCTAGATATAATCTATTGTGCTCTTCTAATTGCTTTCTGCTGCATTTCTAGTGTGCTGCCCTCTCCTGTGTGATCCTGTCTTCCCCTTGCAACAGGGGCCCTGTATTTACTGCCAGCAATTCACATGTAAGCCTAGACCACATCACTTGGTAGTAACAACTCGGCTACCCTTGTGCAAACCTTGGACACACCACTCCCAAGATTAACTCTATGCCTCTCTTCCTCCTTTATCTTAAATGCCAAAATTCAATGCCCTGTATGCGCTGTTTGATTTGATTCATGTAGCCCTTTTTTCACTTCTGTAGCTCTGCACCGCCTGAAACTTGAATCATGTTGTGTTTTTAAACCTGGGCATCGATTGTTTTCTGCTGCATTTTAGTGCTTTGTTGGAAAGTTGAATTTAGATGTGCCTTTAAACCTGTGCATTGATTGTTTTCTGCTGCTTTTTAGTGCTTTGTTGGAAAGTTGAATTTAGATGTGCCTTTAATCCTGGGCATTGATTGTTTTCTGCTTCATTTTAGCACTTACCCAGCCTGGGAACTTACAATTCTGCTACCTTGTGCATATCCTCTTCAAAGCACCCACTTTATCTGTGCCTGTTTGGCTGCTAGGCCACTTGGTGAGTTTATTTGTGCACTGTGAATCTCCCCTGTCTGTCCCTCTCCCTCCCCGCAGCACTCACATGGCACGCTCTATCTCCCCTATGTATTCTAACTGCTATTCTATCACCTATCCTATCTCTCTCACAAAGTCTGGAAGAAATAAATTAAAGCTCTCCAGACCTGTAAACCAGGCCTACCTATTGCTGATGCCCACGTCAATGCTACTTCCAGGCAGACTATGACAGACATCCTCTTTTATGTCCCCTCGCCTGAAATATAGACTCCCCACTTGGTCTTCACTCTCTCCCCCCTTTCTTCTCTTCACCCATTAATGTTAGCACTAGATGGGAAATACCCTTGGCATACTACTCATCCTCTAGGTGCATCATTAATGTCTATCACAATGGCACTATCATGGCCCAAGGTTCTCAACCCACTCTTCTCCTTCTTGACCGGTGCCTGCCCTCTCTCATTAACGTACTCCCTTTTCCTGCTGCTTCTCCTTCCTCCTCTCTAACCTCTCCACCACTATCAATGGGAGTACTATGCTCTTGTACCCATCCTCGGAAAACTTTCAAAGGTGGTAATCACCTTCACTTAGCTACTTTGAATGCTCCATCTGCTGTCAAACACTCCTCCGACATATGTCTCTTTCTTGAAGGCTTTTATCCTCGACGTTCTCGCCCTTAGCGAGACATGGTTCAATTCCAGCTCTGTCACTGCTCTTGACACTCTCCTTCCGAAGGGCTACAAACTTCTTTCCAAACTCAGGCCCAACCGGCCCTGAAAGGTGCAGTGGCCCTGATTTTCCCTGAGTGGGTCCCAGCTTCTATCATACCAACTCAATCCTACACCTCTTTTGAATGCCTCATCTGTAGGCTCAGGGTCTCACCTACTCTCTCACTCACCCTCCATACCATCTACAGGCTCCCTGACCCTATGCCTCTCTTCCTTTCTGAATGGGCCTCCCTCACCTCCTCCCTCTTGACCTCTACTTCCAAACTAATCCTCCCCTGTGACTTCATTATCCACCTTGACTCTCCTGAATCAGCCACTTCATGGTTCCGTGACCTCTCTGACTCCCTCTCTCTTACTATTCTTCTTTCTGGTCTGACCCACTCCGCCAGGCACACTCTGGCTGCCTTCATCTCTGATGACATCCCTTTCTTTAACCCTGTCACGCCCCCCATCCCCTAGTCTGACCACTCTCTCCTCTCCTTCCACTTGGGGCCCCTCAGCCCTCTGCCCAAGCCTTCTCCTACTGCCAGCCTCATTTGCCGTCATTTGATCGATGAAGCAAGTGTCAGCTGCTCCTTTTGCCTCCACTTTCATCCCCCTTCCCACTCCTACTTCTGACTCTACCTCTGACTGTGTCCTCGCTAACCTTCACCTCTCCATCTCTAATACCCTTGACATCCTAGCCCCTGACCTGAGGATCTGCCTGAAGCCTGCCTCCAAGTGCAATGGATGGTATGACTCTGGTCTAGCTTCTCTGAATCGTAATTGCTGAGTTGCTGAACGGAAGTGGCAGACCTCAGGGTTCATCCTCTGACATGCTGGCCTGTCGCCTGCTTCGAAGGCAATATAATTTTTCTATCTGCTCCAAGAAGAGTGCCCACATCCAAGCCCGCATCTCTGGAGCCACTAACAACATGGCTGAACCTTTCAAAATCTACAAGGAACTTGCCAATCCGACTGCAGACTCCAGCTCTCTCCTTCCTTCCCAGGCTCTCTGCACCCCTTTAGCCTCCCAGTTCACATCTAAAACTCAGGACCTCCTTTCCTAACTCTCCACCACCCCATCTATACTCCCGCTCCTGCTCCCCTGCCTCCCCTCGCTCCCCGCCCTCCTCCACCAACAATCTTCTCCCTCCTGCCCATATTGCCCTTCCCAGCAGCAACTGGGCCCTTTACCCTCCATCACCACACTCACTCCCTGTACCGTCCCCCAGGGCTCTATCCTATCACTGTGACTCTTCAATATCTATCTCGCACCTCTTGCTCAACTGATCTACTCCTTCTCTCCTCATTTCCAGTGTTATACTGATGATGCAGTTTTCCTTCAAACTTTCCTCTACTACCTTCTCTTCTGCTGCTCTCATCCCTGATTGCCGGACCACTGTTCAGGCATGGTATGCGGCTAATGATCTCTGTCTTAATGTCAATAAGACAGAGATCCTTCTCATTGGGACACCTGTGCCATGTTTCCTTCCAATCCTCTGGCTGCCCTCCTTGTGACTCTATCCTCACCATCCTGTGAGGTCAAAAACCTTGGGGGCATCTTCGACTCCACTCTCTCCTTCAGCCCTCACATCTTGGATCTTACCAAGAAAGCCCATTTCAAACTTCACCTCCTTAGAGGCAGTCTCCCTTTCCTCACCTTTCCCCAGAGGCTCAACGTCTCCAGAGCTCTGGTCCTCTCTAGGCTGAACTACTGCAACAGCCTCTTCCACAATCTCCCCCTTTCCTTCCCACGCCCCCTTCAGCTAATCCAGAATAGGGCTGTAAGCCATATCCTTGGCCTCAAGCCCAGGGACCGTATCTCTCCAGCCCTACAATCTCTCCACTGGCACTCGGTGGCCATGAGGATCAAATTCAAGACCCTCTGCATCGCCGGCAAGGCCTTCTGGGGCCTGGGACTAGGCTACCTCCAACTTTCCCTCCCTAAATACTTCCCTACTAGAGACCTCCACTCCTCTAACCCTAACACTCTGCTTATCAAACGCTACTCCAAGCAGAGAGTGGGGGGCAGGTCTCTCTCTTTGGCTGGTGCCTCTCTTTGGAACAGCCTCCCTGCCAGTCTCAGATTTGAGACGGACCACCTTAAGTTTATTTATTTATTCATTTATTGTTCACAAAACTCTGCTTTTCTCTACCTCTTTCCCTCTTTCCCTTCCCTGCTAATAACCCCACTGCCGCGGAGACTGGCGGCCTGGTCCTTCATGAATCTCACAGGTTACCATGCTCTTTATCCAGTCGACACCAGCACCCTCCCCCCTCAGCACTGCCTTTGCGGGCCCCCTGCCTGACAGCTGTGCATCCCACCCTTGGGATTCCTGTGCCCCAGCACTTAGCCAGTGGCCTCCTCCCTAGCTCCCCTTGGCACTTTCCTCTCAGCTCCCACCAGCACTTGTCAATACCTTGCTACCCCCTTCCTTCCCTTTCTCCTGCACTTTTCTTCACTGCACTTTCACATCTGAATGTCACAAGGCCTAGTAGGACCACAATTGTATATTTACTGACTTTGCCCCTGTTATTTACTCCCCTTGTTCCCTTCCCATTTTGTTTTGTGGCGTCTTGAAACACCATTCTGTTATACTGGCGCCTAACAAATGCTCAATACATATATAAATAAATATTGTTCTACATTATTAACTATGTATAGCTAAGGATATGGAAAGTTTGTAAGTAATCTTAATAATATTCAAACAGATCGATTTTGAGCCTTTTTATAGTCTGCAAATGCTTCTTTGATTTTATATTGGGACAGAATTGGAAAATAGATATTTTAACTAGATTATATATGATTGACTATTTGAACTGATTAAAGAAGTAATTCGATGTACTGTGATATTTGTGTTATTTAATATGTGTTCTTGTATAACGTGGCTGTTTTATATGGTGTTAAAGGTTTTCTTTTTAACCAGACACCTCAATATAAAATGAAAAAATAAAAGTTTTGGAAGGTGCCTGTGCCAAGAAAATCAAGTTCTGGCACCAACGTCAGTATAGGGTGTATGCATGTCTGTGTGGCTTTCTACACCCCGTCTCTATGAGCTGTGGTCCGTCCTGGATATAGTTAATTGTCCGCTATTTGAAATTCAGTGTTTCGTTGTCTGTTTCTGCACATGGGCAGGGACTCCCGAGTGGAGGGTTGTGCTTCTCGTTCATCTCATAGTCTGCGGCGTCGTACTACACAGGATGAAAGCACATCGTCTGCATAGACTCTGGTCCCACTGTGTCACTGCATTGATTTTGTAACATTGCTGTCCCTCGCACTCCCACATGAAGAGGCGCAGCAGCAAGCATGAAAATGATGGCATATAGGCAAGACAGTTGCTGTGCATGTGTAAGCGAACAGATCTAAGGCTCTCTTGAGTGCATGGAGTAATTTAGAGCTCACATACATTGGCTACTACAGTCATGATTCACATGATGGTAGTTAAAATAAATGTCTCTGAGATGTGATTGCAGCACACGACCATTTTTTGTCTATAAAGGTTGTTGACAATACTCACCTACACGCATATCCTTTCCAAATCCTATGGTGACAAAACAAAAGTCAACCACCTCTTCTATCAATGCACACACAATGCCACCCCCACAACCCGAATATGGCTGCATTCACCCTGTCACCCACCCCACACTATCTCTAGACACACCCTACCACTTCCACTGCCACCAAACCACTATCACAGCACTGTGCTAAGACCACCTACTACAATCTCTGCTTCATTTCTATCCCCGCTACAACCACTCGGAGGGGGCTGTGACAGTAGAGCTGCTAGGCGGGGTGGTGGGGGGTGTCCTGCACAGGCTCCTCTTTTGCTGTTGAAGTTGATAGGGTCGGTAATTGAGAAGGGGCCCTCCTTATTTGTACACGTGATCCCTCGACTCTCTCTAGGATTCCAGACACGAGACTGAATCCCTGTGATGTTGTTACTGTGGCCTCCCTCGTTCTCTGACTCACCACAGGTCTGCATTAGCAGCACACCAGGCTTTGTACTGCCACATTTCTGTCTTGATGTTTGTTATGTCTCTGTGGATTTCTTGCAGGGCTGTGGGCCTCCTTGTGAACAGCGCCTCCTGGTGATCCTCCAATGCCTTTTCTGTCCTGTAGACATCTGCAAGTAGCCACGCCAGACTTCATGCCCGACCTCAGAGGTGGTGGGGAGTGACAATGTATCGGCTGCCCATTCTGACATCACTGGGAGTGTTGGATAATCGCCTGTGTCAGTGTCTCTGGTCAATTTGTTTGGCACAGTATTGGTGTTCATGCCATCATTATCCAGGAGGTCATTTGGCCCGGTAAGGTCTGGATGGTTGTGTCATCCTTTGTCCCCACTGTCACAACAGTAACTGAGATGATTTGCTCCGGAGGTATGCTTCTCAGGATTGTCTCAGGCACAACTACATAAGCTTGACAATGTGCCATGTTTGGGGTCACACCTGGTGCCACAGTTGCACTGCCCAATCGCTTTCCCATACCACCTTTAACCGAACGGGGAGACTCCCCAGACTTTCTCGCTTTCGCCATGTTGGCCGTGGGAGTGGTGGTGCTGGGGGCACTCGCATCAGAGGTTGTGGGTGTTTGAGAGCTGGAGAGCCCTCGGGATCACCACTGTAGGTCTCCTCTGTGGGTGAAGAGGTGAGGAGAATGGGCCAGGGAAATGAGTGTGATTGCAGGTATAGTTCATTCCCACACTTCCATTTAATGTCTGATGGGGGCAGGAGCATGTCTCTTGCCTTAAGCATCAGAGCTGCAGAGTCCCTTGCACCTGGGAGGAAGGTGGGGTGGCATATGGAGTATGCGTGTGTGCCACTGAAAGCTGTAGGCTAAAGTCCATTTGGGGGTGATCTCATGCATGCATATATACGGGGGCACCTTTCCAACAGGAGTTGAGAGGGCAATAGCAAAGCATGTGTTCCATGTGGGTGAGCCAGTGGCAGGTATTTGATTTCATTCGTGTGATTGCGTTACTGTGCTCCAGACATTAGTATGCTAGGTTGATGTAGCATGTTTGTTTTGCCTGGTCCACAATTCATATGACTGTGATTGTCATGCATCATTTTGTATACTAGCCAAATGTATGTGTACTTACCAGCCGCTATGTGCGTTCCAGACCCCAATGCAGCAAACTAAAAAAGGTGGGGCCTGGACTAGTGTCTCCCTCTACCGGGATGCAAATCTAGAAGGAGGAACACCTGTGGGAGACGCATGTGTTCATCGTGACTCCAACCAAACATCTATCATGACCTTTCTAGCTCAGTCACATTCCATTCAAAACATATTCTCCCTGCAAGAACATTTATGTGCTCATTGGTTTAATGTACACAAAATAAATGTTTTCATTATGTCACGATAACCATATGTGTCTCCCATAGGTGTTCTTTATTCGCAATGCAGCATCCCCAGACCCAGCCACTCAAGTTGTGTCCTCCCTCCGCGGCTGCTGCCTTTCACTGCCAGGGGGGCATGAAGGGCTCAGGTATGGATTCTACCCCGGTTCCTCTGCACTCTTTGTGATGTCCTGCAAGTATGGTGCCCACGTGTGGCTTTGGGTCGTTCTGTCTCGTCTGGCATACTTTGGATGTCCTGGGGTAGGCTGATACTGCCCCTGGCCCAATCCCAGAGTTGGGCACGTTTACTGGTGGCCGTTTTTGCAACCGTGCGTGGGGCTGATGGCTCCTTGGCTCCCACTCTGGGCTCCTGCTCGGTGATCTTGGGTTTCTGCAGTGTGCCTTTGATTCTGTGTGGTGCTCTTCACCGCTGAGATTCACAGTGGATCGGTTTGCCAGTAATGGACGGCACCCATGATTCTGTTTAGAGCAATGGCAGTGTTCCCGCCTCCAGGGACGCTGTCTGCACATTCAGCGATGCTTTCCCAGCCAGTATGCATGCAGTGTGTTTTGTTTATTGCATGCGCTATTTATTATCACTGTTGGAATGGCATTAAGGGCGGAAATGTATTGCGTGCCACTTACCACTGAATGTGGTAAGAGTATTATTTGCATACCATTTTACCAGGTAGGTACTTTAGGGCCATTCTTTGAATGAGGACCTTACAAGAGAGTCAACAGCAGGTGAATTGGAAAATCAGGGGGTCAACATAAGAAGCACGTGAATGCTGAGGTTATTTGATGAAGTTATGTAGAGGCGAATAGTGCAGGTGCTCCAAGTGTAATGGACGTTTAAGGCCAGATTCGATTATTTGGAATTTGAAACCCATAGAAACCACTTAAACGTGTCATCATGTTACCATATTTCCTAATGGGTCAAGTCAAAACAATTACATTACAGTGCAAAAAAATACTGCTGGAAAATAAAAGGTGCATTCAATAATGCAACCAATTGCATGAAATAGTGAAACAACTACCACAATATGTTGTGGCATATGTGGTGCAGGGGGTAAGTGGAGACACTTTTAACAGGGTACTAATACCACCTGGCTAATGGAACACTATTCCAAACATTGCTGCACGAGTAGAGGGCAGAATAAGTCAAGGTGGATACAAGTTTAAATATTCAGGCCTTTTCCCCAGCCAATGTCTCTGCCGCCTGTCCATCTTCTGGGGAGCCAGGGCACAGACAGTTTGACTTCAGACATCCTATGAAGAACACTTCCTGCCAGGCAGGTCAGTCAGTTAGGCTGGCTAAGACAATTTAAACAATATCAAACACTCCACAGGTCTGAATAATGTTTCAAATTGTTCAAATAAAAGGCTTAAAAAATGGTCGGTTTTCTTTGGCTCAGTTGTACAAAATAACATTTTACATCTTAACCACATATTGTCAACCACGTGAAAAGCCTGTAGGTTTTGCTTTTGTCTTATTTGTTAGGACATACACCATCCCCATCCGATTCCACTCATCCATTATCAGACTTCATTAGAAATTAAGAAGAGGCTAATAATAAAAGTAATCAGGTTGGTGATGACACCTTGCATGTGCTTAAGTACTGTGCTGCGGGGGGGGGGGGCGGGGAATACCAATCTGAGGTCATTAGAGAGGGCAACATAAACTCACAGACTCTGCTCCACAGGAAAGGGTTCTGACCTCTGATCTGCGAACCCTTTTACAATGATGTATACCTTAGCGCTTTCTGCCCAAGACATCTAACACTCATTCCCGTTAGCAGTGCTGGATTACCCATTAGGCCAAGTAGGCACTGGCCTATGGGCCCCACTCCTTTTAGGGGCCCGCGACAATGGATCAAAATAAAGCAAATTCCTCCATGAATCTTCTGGAGGTAAGTGCAATTCGACTAACAACTGCGGGTTACATGCACAAGGTTCTGTGGCTCTAGTTAGAATAAACGAGAATGGTGGGAATATTGGTGGTAATAGGTTTTAAATTTTTATTTTCTAGATGATGTTTCCAACTCCATATACATGAAAGTGGGGAACAACATTTCTTCCACTTCTGTCCTGAAGAAGGTTGGAGAAAATTGAGTGCCATAGTGTGAAGGCCTGCTAATTCTTTTTTTTTTTTTTTAATTTTTATTTTTGTCGGCAGAGGTTCACAAGGCACATACGTCAAGGCAACAAATAATTAAATCAAGCATAGCATAAAACATCGTAATGGTTACAGAATACAGTTCCAACAGTGGATATAGAGCATCAGCAAAACAGAAGTACACAGCAAAAATCACGGTGCATGGGTAGAGACCAGAGATAAGCCGGAACCGGGCGTGTTCTCACTTTGATTGTTGAGATATGTATTAAATTCGCTCCAGATGTTCCTGGAGCGAGATTGGGCGGGCAGCATTGTCAGATATTCCTCCTCACAGTTCCGCGACCATGTGAGCATACCCAGCCATTTCTGAGAGGCCGGTGGGGAGGAGCGCTTCCAGTTCTGAAGTATACATTTTTTGGCAATCATGCAGCTTATATTCAAAAACTTTTTCAAACGCTTAGTTTCGTCAGACCCCCAGACCTCAAACAGAACCGCCAAAGGATCGGGATCAATTACAGTTTCAGTTACCGCAATCAGTGTATGGAGAACACTGTCCCAGAAACCGGACAATTTGTTACAGGTCCAGAACATATGCAAGTGATCAGCATCCAGCGCCCTACAGCGCGGGCAGATGTGCACCTCGGAGCGAGCAAACCCCGATGTCCTGCGTGGTGTATACTAAAGCCTATTGAGGAGCTTGTATTGCATGGCATGAAAACGGAAATTGAGAGACACTTTTTGTGTGTGGCAGCACATATCCTCCCACAATACATCAGAAATTTCTAGACCCAGTTCAGCCGACCATCCGTCGCGCGCCCTAAGAGTAGGAATGGGGATGATATCTAGTAGGACATGATACAGTGAAGAGACGACGCCGCGTGCACCGCCCGAGTTGGCGATGTAGGCTATCGCCGGGTTGTCTGGGGGCTCATCCGGAAAGGAGGTTCACATGGTGCGGAACGCGGCGCAAAGCCTGTAGTATTGGAGAGTCTCTAGGGGAGATCTGGTGTGCCCCGGTCTCCAGGTCTGGGGGCCTATGAATTTGCCCTCGGGATAGAAGTTGGACAGGGCCCGATACCCCAGCGCCCCCCAGTGTCGCGCCAAAGCGGTATCAAGCGTGTGCTCCAGGCCCGGAAAGGCCCACACAGGAAGCCATTTGTAATATGGGGAGGGCCCACTTGTGGAGTGTAGCAGACGTGACCAGGCATACAGGGTCGCAGCAATGGGGTCAACGGGGGAATCAGATGTGTAGCTTCGATGTAATATCAGGGACATTAAGTTGATACCAGCGGAGGCAAGCCGTTCCAGTTTGACATGTGGGCGCACTGGGGAACCCGGGTACCAATGAGTAGCATGCTGGGCCTGGGTTGCGATCCAGTATAGTTCCAGGTCCGGAGCAGCAATACCACCCCGTTTGTATGAAAGTGCCATGTCAGTCCACTTCTTGCGCACCGGAGTGCCATAGAAATTGCGCGCAGAGCTTATGCAATTTAGTGAAGTAAGCCCTCCCGGGCCATATAGGAATGTTGCAAAAGGTGTATAAGAGCTTGGGGAGCAAGATCATTTTAATGAGGGATAGACGACCAGCGACGGACAACGGGAGGGTGCGCCAACGTGAAATTTTGGTCTCAACTGTTCGTGCTACAGCTGAGTAGTTATCGGCAAGCAGGGTGGGCTTAGTGAGGGACATCTGCACCCCAAGGTATCTCACACCCTCAGGGGCCCAGTGGAGGGGATACTCGGTGGTGGGCTGCAGGTTAGCTTTAGTGAGAGGGAAAATCTCTGATTTGGAATAATTAATCGTAAATCCGGAGTGGGTGCCAATCCGGGTGATGTCTCTCAGTATGGGATCCAGATGGGTTGTGGGATCTCTGACGTATAATAGGACATCGTCAGCATATAGGGATATTATTTCAGGATCGTCAACCAATCGTACTCCTTTACGCACGTGCCGTGCTTGGATAAAGTCTGCCATCGATTCTATCACCAATGCGAAAAGGATCGGGGAGAAGGGGCAGCCCTGTCTGGTGCCTCTGAATAGAGTGAACATCTCGGATGTTAGTGAGTTGACTCGTACCCGCGCAACGGGGGAAGTGTACAAGAGTTTAATGAACCCTATCATGTTAGGGCCGACGCCCATTGTTTCGAGGACCAGCCACATATATTTCCAGGAGACCATGTCGAAGGCCTCCTGAGCGCCCAGCGTAACCGCTACGGCCTGGACGTCTTGCTCTATACGGGACATGACATTAAATAGTCTCCTGATGTTATGGGTGGTGGACCTACCAGGGACAAAGCCTGCTTGGTCCTCTTGTACCAAGTGCGTCATGATGGGCAGAAAGCGGTTAGCAATGATCTTAGCAAAGATCTTTGTATCTAGGTTCATGAGGGAGAGAGGTCTATAGGACCCGCACTCGTCCTCAGGTTTACCTGGTTTGAGCAGTACCGTAATGGCAGCTTCCCGCATGGAAGGGGGAAGGATAGTGGCTCGGAGTGCCTCATTCCAAACCTCCAACAGCCGGGGGGCCAGGATAGCCACGTGCTCTCGATAGAAGTCTGCCGTGAGGCCATCAGGTCCCGGCGCCTTGCCTATGGGCAAGTCTGAGATAGCCAATACTATCTGGTCTAGCGTGAACGGTGTATCCAGCTGGTCTCGGGTCTGTGGGGAAATTTCCGTTGTGGGGATCTGGTCAAGGAGTTCTTGTATATGTTGTTCAGTGTGCTCTACGGGCTGGGAATAAAGGGATCTATAGAACTCGGTGAATATATCAAGTATTCGATTGTCCGCCCATTGAGCGTCACCGGTTTGATCTTTTATGGAAGTGATCTCCGTGCGGCCCAGTTCCCCCCTCACAAGTGTTGCAAGTGTCTTGCCAGGTCTGTCCCCCTCTCCATATTTCCTAGCAGCCTGCGGGCGGCTGAAATAATGAACTTCGCTGGTCGCTAAAGTGTTGAACACCTGGAGTTCGTCAGAGATTTGGGCCAGAGTAGTGGGGTCAGACCCGGAGGAGCAACATTGCTCTAACCTTTTCAGTGTGGCCTCAGATCGTCCAAGGCCGGCCCTAATAGTTTTCAACACCCCTGCCTCTCGGGAAATAGACATGCCCCTAATGTAAGCCTTAAATGCCTCCCATCTGACCGCGGCAGTCGTGTCTTGAAGAGAGTTAAGCTCAAAGAAGGACTTAATGTCCGCTAAAATCTCAGATTTAAACACAATGTCTTTTAGAGCTTCGGACTTAAAGCGCCAGTTGCAGAGTGTTGGGATGGGAATTCCCAGCCCTAAGGACAGTATGATCAGAGAATGATCCGAGAATGTGCGGGGCAAAAAGCGTGTATCCTCCACCCTACCCATAGCCTCTCTTGAGACCAAAAACAGATCTATCCTGGATGAACTATCATGTACAGAAGAGTAATAAGTGTAGTCCCGCTGCCGGGGGTGAAGTGTTCTCCAGGCGTCGCAATATTGAGCGACTGCATGTGGCCATGCAGCCTGCACGCCGCGCCAGACAGGGCTCTGGGTGTAGTGGCAGTTCTGTCCAGGGCAGTGTCCAGTATAAGGTTCAGGTCCCCCCCATATGATCTGCATCCCCACGAAGCCCAGCAGTATGGTAATTACAGTGTCAAAGAATTCCGTAGAGTCTACATTGGGACAGTAAGTGTTAACCAACAAGTACTCTTTATTGACCAGTGTGCAGTGTATTATAACATAACGACCCTCAGGATCAACATAGCTTTTATGCAGCACAAACTTAATTGATTTGTGGATCATTGTGAGAACGCCCCTAGATTGTGTGGAGTAAGAAGTAAAGAACCTGGCAGAACCCCATGATGGAGCAACAGCTCTCGGAATGAGGCCATCGGAGTGTGTCTCTTGTAAAAGCAATATCTTGCAGTTGTGTCTGTTAGCATATGCAACAATCTTGCGGGCCTTAGTGTGGTTGCTCAGCCCCCGAATGTTCCAGGACATTATGACTGTAGCCATGTCAGAGGTAGGTATCTACAGCCACAGTACCCATAAATCAGTGAACATCCCAGCTTCCGTGATGGTATGAGCTCCCAGAGTTGGAACAGTAAGTGGGCATGGGGCCCTTCAGCATGCGCACAGCGAAACCTTGTGTGCCTTTTTGTAAAACAACCCCTTTCCCACCCCCCACCCTCACCACTAACCAGGGATCAGCAGTATAAAGATCGCCCACCTCTAACAACGCACAGTTGGGCCGTCCCCAACCTGGCCCAATTTCCCCCGAGGCCCAACTGGGGCCAACACACACCAACAAAAATTAGAAAAAACAGTGCAATCGCAATGGGGTGCGCCGTTGTCGTGCACCAGCACGCTTGGAGCCAAATGGCTCAGTTGCAAAACGAACAGTGGTGGCGGACTTGCTGCGCAGACCCCGCCCGCTGAGCGGGTATTCGGGGACCGCACACGAGCCCCCGCGGTTCCGAAATAGACCAAAACAGTTTTGACAGTCAAAAATCGTACATCCCCGCATCTCAAACGGGGTATATAACTGAGAGATTAAGGACCTGACCGATATGAGAACAGAAATTGAGGTAGGACAACAGAACACTGTGAGACCAGCTCTGTGGAGTGCGTTGTAAGGATGTGTGCACAAACGCTGCAGCCCGCAAGGACTGCAGGGGCAGAGCGTCACAGTAAAACAGAGCAGCCTTACCAGTACAACAGTGCAGATTGAGTAAACAAGTCCAATAAGTGTCCACAGTCCATGCCAATCACAGTTAAGTAGCATCCACTCAGCCTTCTTCAGAGCCCTGAAGCGGTATTTGCATCTCGATGAATTTCACCGCCTCGTCTGGGACTGTAAAAAGTACAATTTGCCATTATGAGTGAGCTTGAGACGAGCCGGGAATAAGATGGCGTACGGTACATTGCGTTCCCTGAGCATTTTCTTGACGCCAAGAAATTGGCGTCTCTCCTGCTGCACCTCCACAGAAAAGTCTGGGAAGATCCTGATGACATGAGACTCCTGTCGCAGCTCTCCTTTCTCCCGCGACAGGCGAAGAATGAGGTCCCTGTCACGATAATTAAGAATCTTGGCTACAATGGGTCTGGGAATGTCGCCAGGTCGGGGTCGCGGGGTAAGGGCCCGGTGAGCCCGCTCCACCGTGAAGTAAGGGGAAAGGTCTGCATCCCCCAGCAAATCCTTGAGTAGTTGTTCGACTGCATCTTCCATGCGCCCCTTCAGGGCAGTTTCAGGGACCCCAATGATGCGAAGATTGTTTCTGCAGGAGCGGGACTCCAAGTCATCGCATTTTGCTTTAACACTCTTCATGTCGCACGATAAGGTGGCTACTGTGTCCTGAAGTACGTGTATTGCATCTTCATTAGTGGAGATCCGGCTCTCGGCCTCAGTGATTCTCGATCCAGCCTGGTCTACCCGGGT
Organism: Ambystoma mexicanum; assembly: GCF_040938575.1. Lineage (NCBI taxonomy): Eukaryota > Metazoa > Chordata > Amphibia > Caudata > Ambystomatidae > Ambystoma > Ambystoma mexicanum. Next base: position 801,001,692 of record NC_090932.1, read on the forward strand.
CTTGAGCGAGGCGACATTCACGTTGATATCGTCAAGCTTCTCATGAAAGGAGGCAAAGTTCTTAACCATCGATTCCATCATGGCAGTGAGGTCTGGCGCCACCACCCCGGATTAGGGTCGTTGTCAAGTTCTTCCTGCGGAGGTGACATGTGGCCCACCTCCGGTCGAGGGACCGTTTTAGTGAATTTGTCCAAAGCACCACCTTTAACAGCACCTTTGGAGCGACTCGACATGGCCGGAACCAGAGGGCACGACAAAGCTCGGTCTATGAAGCCAGTGAGTCGGGTATGGAAGAGATCCCGTGAGGGCACGATAGCAGTCGCCGCCGGCTCACGCGAGGCAGCCCAGCCCAGGCCCCCCGCGGTCGCGAATGGGGCACTGGCGTGCCTCGGTCGTCAGCAGCCTAGGCCCCTAGCGGACAGGACCATCCGGCGGGACCCGGGCAGGAGCGAGCCGGTCCACAATTGTAGTGTGTGCCCCAGGTGCCAGAGGCAGAGCAGCCAGCAGCGAGTCCAATGGGGGACACCCGGTCAGATCGCGATGAGAGCAGGGCCCAGTGTAGGCCCAATGGCGGCGAGGCACGGCGGGACAAGCATCTCTAGTTCTGAGAGTCCGATTTCTCCCAGAACTAAACATGCGGATAGAGCTCAATGGTCACAGTGCAGGGATCGTAGCAGGTACACAGGATCGAAGGCAGAACCGCAGATGTCAACGGATAAGAGGCGGCTGGGCATGGAGCTCTCACACTAGGCAGCCATCTTGCAGGCTGCTCAACAGCGCCCCCCAAGGCCCGCTAATTCTGACTGAAACATGTGTTGACAACATTTGACAACATCTGTTGGAGACAGACACACCAATATACACATGCGGTGTAGGGAAATGTTTGAATAACTGTGCGAAGGTCATGGATGTAGCAAGGCTGATACATACAACGTACAGTGGAGAAGTATGATATATGTATGTATGAATGAGTATGTCTGTTGGAGTAGAGTGAATGGAGTATGAGTTATTATGCAAATTTGTTCAATTTGGCTTTTAATGCCTATGTTGGTTTAATACTACTAAATATTTGTTATGTATTTATATTTTTGTGAAAAGGATCAAACGGTTTCTCTCCATCCTCTTGCTTCGTGTCCATTTTTTTGTATATATCAAAATAAAGCAGGGCAGACAATTAAAAACCTATTGGGGGATCATTTGACCAAGCAGGATAGCTCAGTGGCAACATGCTTGCCTTAGAATCAAGATGACACGAAGCAACACAGGTACGATCCCCGGATCTGCGCTTAGAAACTTCTGGGTATTAAGCGTGTTATAAATAACCTGTCATATTATATCATTTGCGAGGGGGGTCCCTGACATTTCGACTGCCTAGGTGCCTCAACAGAGTTTAATCCGGCACTGCCTGTTAGGGTCATGGTGTTAAGGATTTCAGTCAGGCAATACACCCTGGTCTCAGCCTAGTATGTAGTGTGGAAAAGAAATACTTATTTATTGTGTCTATAGGTTCAATATTCTGAGTGATATACCACTCATATCATACCCATCTCAAAATACCCCCCAGGTCACAGTGGACCAGGAATCAGGCTGGTTGGTAAAGGTATTATTTATTTATTTAAAATTCAAATCAAACACAAATGAATAGATGGGGCAGCAATCACCAGCGTGGTGACAAAACAATTCAGAAAGTAAGTAAGGCAATTGAATTCACTTATAGCAATACAGAATAGAAAAAACACAGGAAAAAGGACAGTTTTGGCTTGTGAAAAGATAGCACTTAGGTCAAGATTTCCCCCTTGCAAAGTTCTTAATTCACAAATGAACAATTCTACACAGATGTAAGTAGCAGCAAGTAGTCAGGAATGTATGACAGAGTACAGTGTTTGAATATAAGATTCCCTCCCCAAACAAGATAGAAAACGTTTTGGGAAAATTTACACTTTTAAAAATGACAGTTGAAAATGGCTTTGTGAAACAATGAAAAGTGGGCAACAATCCTTAAATTGAAATAAATTCGAATGAGAGCAACACTAAACAGTTCCTAACCAACATAAGCTACAATATGAGCAAAAATACACAATTCGAATCAGAATGAGAGCTAAGAAACACTTGAATGGGAAATCACACGTGTAGAACTTTTGCAAAATTGTGAATTTCCGCCTAAATTTCACTATGCGATTTTTAATGAAAACGGGTCAAATACATTGTTTTGGTTGTGGATGTAGCTAAGGGTCTTCATTTTGACTCAGAGTTGAAATTAAGTCTCTATCTATAAAATTGAAGAAGTTATACAAGTTTGAAGGACAGGCGTTTTTGAAAATAAAGGCGCGAAATGAAAACAGAAATTAGTTTTTACAAAGACAATTATGCTCTAAACTAGGGTATTCAGGCTGGTTACCAGTTTGAAACACAGTAAGCCCCAGAGTGGTCTGTGGAAACCAACCCTAGCACCTCCGTGTCCGCCTTGGAGGACTCAGTCGGATTACCCATGGGATCATTTTAAGGGTTTGGGATTTCACAAGACAAAAGGATTTTAAAGAAATTATTACTAGCACAAGAAATCAAAGCAAGGTTTCAAGACTGGTGTGACACTATTACAAGTTCCTAAATTAAAGAGAGGATGAGTTGAGATTGGGATAGGACAAGTAAAGCAAATAGACTATGGGCCTCATTCCGAGTAGGGTGGTAAGGGTTAACGGTCACCGGTAACGAGACCGGTGCCCTTAAACCCTTACCGCCCTACTACGAGTTCCCTTTGCGGGTCCTTCCTTAACGCCTGCTTTTAGCAGGCTTTAAGGACGGGACCCGCAAAGGGACTTTAGTGCTAATAACGGTACCGTAATTTACGGTACCGTTATTTACGGTACCTATATTAGCGCCTTCCCCATTCCCATTGAGCCCTATGGTGGCTCAAATGGGAATGGGGAAGGGCCCTGGTGAATGGGGAATTAGCGGTCCCTCCAACCTTGGAATGGACCAGTAATTACTCCATTCACCAGGGCGGAGTCGGATCGATTTTGGAGGCAGCCATGACGCAAATAGCGGCGTGGTTACCTCCAAAGTCGGAATGAGGCCCTATGTTTTATTATGATTCCTATTTATACTTACAGTCCACTGTAATTAAGATTGGACCATCAGGTTCTGGTCATCACGGATTGGGTCTACAGGCAGCAGGGCAATTCTGGCGGGATGATCAGCTGGGCGGTTCTGGTTAATTGGACTGCACCTCAGACTGGATTTGTCACAGGTTTCCCCCCTTCTCACCTGTCTGTGTTGTTCATTAAAGTTCTTCGACGGAGTCTTCTTGCGCACAGTGCGGGTCTTGTATAACCATGTGCGTATGTCCTCGGGTTCCAGCGTGCGTTCAGCGTCCCGACTCCTGGATCATTCAGAATGTCCGGGAAGTCCTGGAAACAGCAAAGCGTGTACTCAGGAAGCGAGTACATGGAGATCCGGGATGCAAGTGAGGACAAAAAGGGAAGGAATGAATGAGGAGGAAATAATAGAGGACCAGGAACCAAAGAAGTTAGCAAGAGCGAACTACGGCAGCACACGTCTAGCCACTGCAAGCAGTAGCGTTGAGACGCGCAGGGCCGCGGGGCGTGTCTGCTTTATAGAACGTGATGCGTCTGACGCGGAATCTGGTAAACAGCGTTCCGTGTTTGACGGCCATGTTGGGAGTACTGCTGAGTGCAAGCCCCTATCTGTCAGGGACCAGGAAGTCCAGAAGGGATGCGTCCAACGGTTCATGACAGCATGCCTCCTCCGAAGGCCTGTTCCTCCGGGTTTGCCTGGGTGTATAAGATGATACCTTTTGAGTAATCTGGGGGCATTTAGGTTTGAGATTGGTTCCCAGGTGCGTTCACTGGGAGGGTACCCTTTCCACTCAACCAGATACTGTAGCTGACCACGTCTGTACCTGGAGTCACATATTCTGGACACTTCGTATTCTAGCTGGTCATTGACAATTACAGGGGTAGACCTTGGAGCAGTCCGGGAGGACTGGACGTAGGGTTTCATTTGAGACATGTGAAACACTGGGTGGATCCTCTTCCAGGAGTCTGGTAGTTTGAGTGGGAAGGCCACTGGGTTAGTAATTTCCTTTATGGAAAAGGGGCCATACTACCGGGGAGCCAGCTTATTCGGTCGTAAGTGTCGAGGCAGTAGTTTTGAGGATAGCCAGACCTTATCACCTACTGCATAGGAAGGCCCTGGTCTTCTTTTGGAGTCTGACTAATGCTTGGTGTTAGTTTGGGCCCTTTCTAGGTGTGCTTTGGCTTCCTTGTGTACGTTGATGAGGGTTTCTGTCCAGGAGTCAACTGTAGGTACTGGTGTAGGATGTGGGAGAATGGATGGTAGAACCGAAGGGTGGAATCCTTGGCTGCAAAAAAAAGGGCTGGTCTTGACGGCGAGTGATCCGAATTGTTGTAGGTGAATTCAGGCACAGGTATTAAGAGTGACCAATCATCCTGGACCTTGGTGGTCAAACAACAAAGATATTGCTCTAGAGTTTGGTTCACACGTTCTGTAGCTCCATTAGTCTGTGGATGATAACCTGAGGAGAGGGCACGTTGGATTCCTAGTATACGGAATAAGTGGTTCCAAAATTGAGATATGCATTGAGGTCCTCTGTCTGATATGATCTTGGAAGGGAGTCCATGAAGTCAGAATATGTGTTCCAGGAAGATTCCAGCGAGTTTTGAGGAAGATGGCAGTTTATACAATGGTGTAAAATGAGCCATGTGAGTGAATAAATCAATGGTGACCATGATAGTCGTGTATCCCCTGGAGGGTGGAAATTCCACAATAAAAGCCGTAGCAATGTATTCCCAGGGCCTTGTTGGTAGTGTTGGTTGAAGTAGGAGACCCGCTGGTCTCTTGTTATCATGCTTGTTTTGATTGCAGACTGCACAGGCTAGGATATACAGTTGGACGTCAACATTCATTTTTGGCCACCAAAATTGTCTTTGCATTAAACGGAGAGTGTTGGTGATGCCACAATGCCCTGAGTGAAGGGTATCGTGACAGCGGTTTATAATCCTTTGTCGCAGTCTCTGTGTGGGGATGACAAGGCCATTATCCTTGAACAAATACCCGTCCTTTGTTCGAAAATTCCATCGATTCTTCCCTGTAAATTCCGCCCAGATCTCAGAGGACTGGGTTTGAATCCGAATGTCTTTCAGGAGGCTGATTCCTTGGTCTACAAAAATTGTGTGGGGAAACATCTTTGGGAAAGACCGATCTTCAAGAGTTTCGTAGTTGGGATGTTGGGATAAGGCATCAGCAATTATGTTGTGTGTTCCAGGGACATGATGGATCTGGAACTGGTACTGGGCGAAGAAGAAGGCCCAACAGGCTTGACGACTATTCCTACTTTCCAGAAATTGTCAAACTTGAAGAATCAGATGGTCCATACGGACCTCAACAGGATGTTTTGCTCCCAGGAGTAGTTGACGCCACTCTGTGATGGCTAACAGTTCCTTTTCCAAGACAGAATAATGAGTCTCGCTGGGAGATAGGGTTCGCGAGAGATAAGCGATGGGGTGTTCTACGTTGTCCTCGAATTCCTGCTTTAGAACTGCTACGATGGCGTAGTTGGAGGCATCATTCTCCACTAGGGAAGGTCGATCGATGTCAGGTTGAGCCAGGATGGGGGCTTGTGTAAACTCTGCCTTCAATTGTTCGAACGTTTCATCTTGGGCTGCTGTCCAGAGAAAGGGAGTATCCTTTTTCAACAATGTAATTATCGGTTGAACTATCTCAGAAAAGGAAGGTATGAATTTGTGGTAAAAGTTGGCAAGCCCTAGGAAGGATTGAATCTGTTTCGCGGTAGTTGGAACAGGACAGGATAGTATGGCTTTTACTTTTGAGTGGTCCATTCCAATTCCTTCTGGACTAAGAACAAATCCTAGATAGTGAACAGTAGAGACATGGAAAAGGCATTTCTTGGGTTTAGCCAGGAGCTTATGTTCACGTAGCCACTGTAAGACTGCCTTAACATGCTCTTCATGCTTAAGATGGTCCTTGGAATATATCAGAATATCGTCCAGGTAAACTATGACGAAGAGGAACAGCTTATCGCAGAACACCCAGTCCATGAAATGTTGGAAGACCGCTGGGGCATTGGCGAGTCCGAAGGGAATGACCAGGTATTCAAAGTGACCAAAGGGTGTTCTAAAGGCTGTTTTCCATTCGTCACCCTCCTTTATACGGATCAGATGGTAGGCACCTCTGCGATCCAACTTCGTGAAGATTACAGCTCCTCTCACTGCTTCCAGGATATCCGAGATTAGGGGCAATGGGTAGCTGTCCTTGAGGTTGCATTGATTTAGACCACGATAATCAAGACAAGGCCTAAGCTCATTAGTATCTTTCTTTGGAACAAAGAACAACGAAGCTCCAGCCGGAGATTTGGATGGTCGTATGGTGCTATTTTCAAGGTTGGTATCCAAGTATTCTCGGAGGGCCCTTTTCTCAGGTTCGGATAGAATGAACATCCTTCCAAAAGGAATCACCGCTGAGGGTTCAGTATCAATAGCGCAATCTTCAGGTCTGTGAGGAGGTAGGGCCTGAACTATGGCAGTTGAAAATACATCAGTGTATTCCTGATAGGCCCTAGGGACCTGGATAATATTTGAGACTGTGAATGGGCCCTGCTTCGCTGTCAGCATACCTTCAGAGGATGTTGACGAGGAATCCAGGGATAGACAGTGAGACATACAGTGCTTGGAACCAAGAAACAAGGATCCTGCTGCTCAGTTGTTCTTCTGTAACCAAGGCATACCCAGTACCATTTAATAATGGGCAGACTTTATGATGTAAAATTTGATCACCTCTCCATGATGGTTTATCGAGAGTTGGATCTCTTTGATTTGTAGGGTTATGGGTCCTGAAGAGAGAGGTCTTCCATCGATAGCCTCTACAGGTTGCATGATCCCTCGAGTTTCATATGGAATGTGGTGGGTAGTGACCCTATCTTGATCTATAAATATCCCCATGGCCCCACAATCCACCAATGCCAAAATGGGGTAAGTTTCTTTCTTGGATGGCGATAGAAAGGCCTGCAAGATCACAAGATTGTTTTGTCCAGGAGAGTTCAAGGATGGAATAGATGTGGAGCAAACAGCTCTCTCCAGAAGCTGTGGTCGGTCTAGGATCGGGAACTGGTGTTTCCCGAACAACGTGGAGGAGCTAAGGGACATTCTCTTACAAGATGTTTATCTGAGGCACAATACATACACAGCCCAGTGTGAATCCGTCGCATTCTTTCTTGCTGGTATATGGGTCCGCGGAAGGCCCCCAGTTGCATGGGTTCTGGGTCTGTAGTGGGGGCAGGAGTGGGCTCATGTTTAGAGGAAGGTTCTATGGAGGTCTTTTGGTAAGGCACTTTAGTCTTCTTCTTTTCCACCTTCCTTTCCTGAATACGGAAGTCTATTTGTAGAGAGAGGTCCATAAGAGCCTGGAAGGAACCTGGGCGAGCTACCCGAGCTAGCTCATCTTTTATTTCTTCATTCAGTCCTCTTCGAAAAAGGGTAAAGCAGGCCTCTGAGGACCAATCTGCTTCCTTGGCCAGTTGCTTAAAGCATGTCACATAGGTAAGCATATCCTGGGAACCTTGTTGGAAATCCAGTAGGCATTCCTGGGCACTGTAGACCTGTTCTGGGTGGTCAAACATGGTCTTAGAGCCTGTACGAACCCATCATAGTCATCCAGGAGGGCATCCCCAGAATTAACCAAGGGCGTAGCCCAAGTTAATGCATTCCCTGAAAGATTCAAGATCAGAAAGCCCACCTTTGCCCTGGGGGTAGAGAAGTAGTAGGGCTTAAAGGTAAAGTGGACTAAACATGAATCAAGGAATGCGCAAAGGTTTTTTGATGAACCATCATATTTATCCACTGCTCCGCCCAGCAATACGCTTTCCTTGTTCGCGGAATCACGTGACAGGACTAATTGTTTTAATGTGGCATTCTCGGCTTTGAGATTCTGAACTTCTGTTGTTAACTCCTGCATGCCGCGCATGAGGTCTTGGACTGCCGCCTCCATGTCCGTATCAGTTTCAGTTTGTTGGCGTCTCAATCTGTCACCGGTTTCCCCCCTTCTCACCTGTCTGTGTTGTTTATTAAAGTTCTTCGACGGAGACTTCTTGTGCACAGTGCGGGTCTTGTATAACCCTGTGCGTATGTCCTTGGGTTCCAGCGTGTGTTCAGCGTCCCGACTCCTGGATCGTTCAGAATGTCCGGGAAGTCCTGGAAACAGCAAAATGTGTACTCGGGAAGCGAGTACACAGAGATCTGGTATGCAAGTGAGGACAAAAAGGGAAGGAAGAATGAGAAGGAAATAATAGGGGACCAGGAATCAAAGAAGTTAGCAAGAGCGAATTACGGCAGCACAAGTCTAGCCACTGCAAGCGGTAGTGTTGAGACGCGCAGGGCCGCGGGGGCGTGTCTGCTTTACAGAACGTGATGCGTCCGACGCGGAATCTGGTAAACAGTGTTCTGTGTTTGATGGCCATGTTGGGAGTACTGCTGAGTGCAAGCCCCTATGTGTCAAGGACCACGAAGTCCAGAAGGGATGCATCCGATGGTTCATGACAGGATTGGATTGGATTGGAATGGATTGGCCCTTCTGGTTACTGGACACTTTAGATTAGCAGTATGGCGAGCATCAGCAGGCAAGCCTGAATGGTATCAAGCCAGACTGGATTAGAATTATTTCCCTGAAGTTTGGGAAGGTTCAGGAAGGGCGTAGCTGAAGAAGAGTTCAGCAAATGCTGAGGCCTTGGTTTTGCAAGTAGTCTGGATCAGGACAAGATGAAGAATTCTGGAATAGGATGAAGAAGTCAGGAACAGAGCGTCGCGCGGAAATCAGGTTGGAGTCAGGAATCAGTGTGTGTTTGTGTGTGGTGAAGTTCCCTTATTTATCCTGCCAAGTGACATCACTAAGTTTATTGTAGGGGCAGAATTACAATCCACACCCACAAGGCTGTGATAGGTCAGAGGCACTTGCCTTTTTCTGGTTGGAAGCCAGCAAGAGCTGTCATATTTTATGATGTGACTTGGGAACTCCCACAGTTGTTTGAACCAAAATCTAACTTTCCCACAAATATATGTTTCTATAATTATGCCTGCTAATAAAATCGGACACATACATTACATATTATGTGGGTAACTTTACATCCAATTCCCATGTCAGTGAGAGCTGGCTTTGTCGTTCTGTGGAATTTTGTCAATTTTAATCATAAAGGCTTGGCCTAACAATTCCTAATTCAGTACACATCTGGGCAATCACCCCTAGAACACGGGTATACAATATTATATTTGCAACATCAATAGTCTTGGCACAATTATTCTTTTTGTGTAACTTTTGTCCCTTATGTAGTACAGGGTTCAATCACGTCTTGAAAGAAAGAGAATAAAATTAGATTTACAACTAACACTTTTTAGATTTGTCCTGCTTCATGTGGCCAAGTTAAAGGTTTTTAAAGCTTGATTACAAATAGGCATTTAAACAACAAATGTATTTTTGCAGTTTTTTTTCTTTCTTTCAACTGGCAACAGCTGTCAAATTCCTATGATCAGCTTGGGGGTCCAGAAGGAAGTTTCCTGCCCCTCCCCTGTAGGGATGAGTGTTCAAACCTGCCATTGTCTCTGGCTGAGCTACAGATGAATGTCTAATGAGCTTATTGTTCTGAGTATGTGAAAACCTCCCACAGCAGTTAAGCCTTCCTGCCAGCAGTGGAGTGTCACTCTGAAGTGTCAACCTTTCCCAGACTGAAGCTGTCAGCTCAGAATTAAATATTTAATTGACTCAAGACTGGGTTTTGACTTTAAGTTACCTACATCTTTCTTAAAACATATAAATGAACACTGTTTGTAGGTGGATTTTGACATTTAAAGAATTATGCCTTTCACAAAAACATGCTTTTAAACAGGCGAATTTTGCACTTCCTCCCTGAAAAAGCACATATAACGGAGTCCTTTAAAATCAGATTTTCTCTGCAGAACACACATTTTATTCAGCACCAGTTCTTTCCATAAGTGCTGGGAATTATTTGCAGTCTGGATGTATGTATTCAGTCTTTGCTTGGAGTTCTCTCTGCACAGCTGAAATTTTTATATGTTGCAATTTTTAGCCTCAATTTTCCCATGGAACTGAAAACAAAATGTTGCTGTGTTGGTTTTCCATGAAATACATTTCTTAGCTGGTGTCAGTCAATGAGGCCCGGCTCCTTTGATCCACCTGGATGATCTGTAATTTCAGTACCCTTTTAATTCCAATGATTCACTGGAAAATGAATTGTTCTAGCGCCAAAACAGCACTTTGAAGGTTGCAAAGCTGCATTTTAAAAGGCATTTTTCAGTGTTTAGCCCAATTCTGTGGCCTTGCTCCATGTTGAATGGAACAGCACCCACTGGCATGCTCCTGCAGTGAGAATTCTGTTTCCCCCCCACTTTGACTGTGTGTGGCACGGGTGTGCAGCCTTTTGGGATTGTGACCCACACACAGTTTTGCAGATTTTTGTGCGCACAGGGGTTAGCGCATCCATTTTTGGCTGTTTCTTTCCCCATTTGTAAAATGAGGCAGTATGGTAGATCGGCATGGGTCAAAATATCCCACAATGTTAGTTCCGTAACCCACATGATATGAAAGGAGGACTTCATGGCTGACAAACAGTGATATTTGCTGAGGTTAATGTGTTTGCTGCTCAACACTTGCCCCACTTTGAATGCAATGCAGGTATCACAGTAGGGCTAGGGGCAATATGAGTAGCAACTAGTAACACCCTAGGCACTGCAAAATGCTCCATATTTCTTCAGGTGTGCTATAGTGTTTTTTTGTAGACAGATTGTCAAACTTTCGAGAATTAATACTATTTAAGGAGTGTTTATTCAGAAAATTGCAGAAGTTGAGAGAATTTTAAAATAAAGTCAGTGTCGGCTGTTAAAGTATTTTGTGTATAAAGACTAAGGGCCTGATTTGTGGAATTTTTAGAGTGGAGCAAAGTGACTTTGCACTGGTGCAAAGTGACTTTGTACTGCAAACAAACACCCTGATTCACAGAGCGGTGCAAAGTGTATTTTTGCAGCGCAAAGTCAATATGCACTGCAAAAGTACTCTTTGTGCCATGCTAAATGGGCCCAATTCACAGTGCAGAGTACTTTTGCAGTGCAAACTGAATTTGCACTGCAAAAATACACTTTTCACCACTCTGAAGCAAGGTGTTTCTTGGCAGTGTCACAAAGTCACTTTCCACCGCCTAAACATTCTATGAATCAGGCCCTAAATTGACCAATGTGAAATACTACTTTTGGCTGACTACATCTCCAAGGCAAACATCAAGTACAAGAGCAATGGTTGATCCAAGGAGAATCAAACTTAGGACATTTTTCATGATGCTCATCTACAGTACAGGTCTCCCATAAACATTGATTGCCTAAGAGGAACTAACCATCCCTGTTGCCTTCCAAGGCTCCGTCCCTGAGGGGGTTCTTCCACCAATGACCTTTAAGATTGCAAACAATTTCTAAATGTTTTGGCCACTTGTGGTCGTCTCTCCTATATCTCCAAGTGCTTGACTATTTTATTTTCACTGATGCATTTATTGCTTTGGGTTAAGTTTATTTCCATCAGGATAGACCTCCCTTTGGACATTACCTTAACCCTTACTTTGTCAACCTTAGTTACATTTTTCTCTTTACTCTCCTGTTAAAGTGATGAACTACAAAATTAAACTATCTGTTTTTCTAGCACTAGAAGAGTTAGGTGGATGTTAGGACAACCCTGTGGCATGGACAGCCTCCTCTTACAGCTCAAGCACAGGGGCAGAATTGAATCTTCCTAGCAGCCAGTGCAGAAATATGCATACATACACTAGTGTGTGGGAGGAGGGGGTCCCGGAACCCACCCCCATCCATTCCGAGTCAATGCATACTTCCTGGTTGTATTTTGGCGTGGCTGCTCTAGGCACAGGGCCCCGGCCACAGGGCACCCACGCAGGAATGCCCCCAGTGAACCGTGGCCCCAGAGGACAGCCCAGACTAAATCCTATTAAGACTCCATCTTGTGTGTTCAACATCTCCATTTTGTTTTCATACAATGGCAGGCCCAGCCATGAAACTAGAATGCAGGCCTGTGGCTCTCCCCTTGAGACACGCACAGCGAGCAAGCTACTCCCTCCACCTCCTCCCCTTTGTCATCTCTGCAGCCGTCCGGTTCTCATGGGAGACTGGCCGCACGAATGAAACAAATTTCACACTGTATCTTCTGTTTTCCATCTTACCTCACTGACCCAGCCGCGGCCCAGCTCAAGGCCTGGCTAGAGAAAGTTGTTTGTCTCTATAAACCTGCCCCCAACATGCAGACCCAGGCCATGAAGAACACCACCCCCATGCTCTTTGAACATGCCTGAATAACTGATAGCGACCCTCGAGTGTGTAATGTTTGCTCACGCCTCAATATGTAAAAGTACATTCCCTTTTAAAACCACTCATTAAAGAATGGGTTGTTCATGAACTGCTTTACCACATGTGGAGTATTAAGAGAATTGTAGTAAATAACAGCATATCGTCCTGTTGCACGAGACATGTATAAATGTAGTAATGCCATCAAGATCCATTTGTATAAGTGTGAAATATAATAGAGTTTATTATGATATATATATATATATATATATATATATATATATATATATATATATATATATATATATATATAACCCACAAATCTCTCACTCATCCACCTGGTAGACCTATTGTTTCTTTATGTGATTCTTTGCTTGAGCACTTGGCCCAGTTCATTGATGAGACCTTATTTCCTTTTGTTTCTGTTTTGCCTTCTTATTTGCTGGACACTAAGGATTTTTTGCAACACATCACCAATACACTTTGGAAGGATGGTCTTGTTTTGGCAACCCTCGATGTCGTTTCCCTTTAGACCTTGATTGATCATCAAGTGGGAATGGGAGCCTGCAAATACTTTTTAGATACCCGCTCATTGAATCACTATGGCCACAGTTCCATGATTTTGGAAATGTTGTTTTTTTGTTTGACCAACAATGTTTTTCTGTTTGAGGGTTCCTTTTTCCGGCAGGTAAGGGGGACTGCTATGGGCAGTACCTTCGCCCCATCATACGCAAACCTGACAATAGGGTGGTGGGAGGCTACTTTTTTAAGTGATTTGCTCGCATCCCGCTTTTCCACACAAATTGTCACCTGGTGGTTATATATTGACGATGTTTTTGTTATATGGAAGGGTACTGAAGCTGACTGGCAATTGTTTGTGAAATGTATAAATACTAGCACGGTGAATCTATGCTTTACCAAATGCCATACTACCACCAAAATTGTTTACCTTGATGTGGTTGTGACCCTTGAAAGATCTGGTTTTCACACAGCACTACACAAAAAACCCTCTAACACCGGTCGATCTCTGTATGCCACTAGTTGCCATCCAATGTCATGCAAATGCAGTATTCCTTATGGTGAATTCATTCGCTATAGAAGGAACTGTACAGACCTGGCATCTTGTGATTATCACTGTGCCCAGGCGGCTCTGAATTTTATGAAACAAGGCTATGAGCGTAGAACTATAGAAATGGCCTACACCAAGGCCCGTGGACTGTGTAGGGATCAACTATTGTATGGCAATAAGTCCCATCGGACTACTACTGATAATGAACCTAGACTTATTGTCTCATTTGATAATGCCTCTAACCATGTCCGTAGAATTATTGAACGACATTGGCGTGTTCTCATTTTAGATAAAGATCTATGCCCTCTACTTTCTAAACGTCCCACCATCACATACAAAAGAGTACCCTCACTTAGAGACAAACTAGTATCTAGCTTTCTGTCACCCATCGACAAAGGTTCTTCTCTCACCAATTGGTTGGCGGTCTCCCCCATAGGCTTTACCAAATGTTCTAAATGTAAAGCCTGTGCTCATGCCACTGTATGCAAATCTTTCATACATCCAGTCACCAAATGCAATCAGATCATTGAGCATTCTATGAATTGTGATACTGTTTTTGTAGTCTATGTTCTCTCATGTCCCTGCATGAAGTGGTATGTCGGGAGTACCACATGTAAGCTTAAATTAAGGATCTTGCAGCACCTTAGGGTGATTAAAAACTCGGATCCCGCATACCCTATGGCTAAACACTTCATGCAGGAACATGGTAATGACCTGAATTTGCTTAAAATTTTCGCAGTGGCACATGTTCCTATCCATCCAAGGGGTGGCGATCGTGTTTTAAAGCTCAGACAATTGGAGACAAGATTTATTTTGGACTTCGATACCAAGTTCCCCAATGGTCACAACCTTGATGAGGAGCTATTTACATTTTTGGGTACTTGAGGTCCACTATTGTACTTACATGGGTCTGCCTTCCTTTTTTGATATATCATATCTGTTTCCACTGCTTGTTCTGAGTTGTCTTTTCCCCTTGTATTTTTAAAGTGTTTGTTCACTGTTCTATCCTTGGCCATTAAGTATTACTATTTTTCCACCTTATTTTACTGGTGGCTTTATTATTTCAATTTGTTTGAGACCGGCATTGGTCTCACTCTTCAGCTGCTGCAGTGACGACCTTTTAGGAAATCAGCTTTATTTTAAAACATTACCTGTAGTCCTTGGTTTTTAAAATGTTTATTCATTACTTAATTTCCTTTGCTGTGATTCTTTGGTCGAATTCCATTGACAGTGTACCACTGCCCATGCACATTTTTTTGAAATTTTGGGTTGTACCTTTGAGACTGCCATTCTGTTCTCAGTTGCTCTGTCAGGTTGACCGTTGCTGTTATCTACAGTTATCATGTATGTACTGTATAGGGTAGAGTTGTATTTTGCCTATTTTGCAAATGTAGCTATTGGTATTTTGGCTTTGCTTATTTGCACATGTTGCTTTTTTCATGTACAGTATTGTTAAGAGATGCATTTTGCAATTTGTGCACATGTTTATGCTGCTATTTTGGTTCTGCTTAATTGCACAAGCTCATGCTGCTAATTTTGGCTTGCACTTGCACTTTATGCCTTCCATCTCTAGTCCCAGTATGACATACCGCCTGGATTTTAACTTTTGTATACATGAACTAGCTGTTTTTATCCTGACATAGATTTGACCCATTGTGCATTATGTACTTATTTTGTGTGTAATTGTCCTCCTTTGACCAGGAATCCACAATGGAACTTGGGGTGCATTTGGTTTGGTTCATGTGGCTTAGCCTATTCTCTTGGTCGCCTCCCTTATTATTTTAGGGCTGCCTTTATATTGTGTTCACTTTGCACTTTATTTATTGGCTTACTTTGACACTTTTTGTCGGCTTATCCTGCATTTCTTTTTTGGCTCCAGTGTGGGTAGATTTCCGCCTCCCCATTACAATATGGCTGCCATTGAATCCATGCCTCCATGCACCCTTCGTTCCATTGACACAGTGAAAAGACTACATGATTTTATAACTATGCTTTGGTCCTTTTTTTCTTTAAGTGACCAAGCGCTCAGTTGAGCGTGAAACGCATTGTCTGCAGGTCGTGCCTACGGACGTCCTGCCTCTGTTTCTGCTGCTTTCCCAGCCATGTTTTTAAACACTTTTGTGTTTGTTACTTTAAACTTTCTTATGACCTTCCTCGTGTGAGCTGCGCCTTTTTTGTTTGGATTTTGCCATCAATGACATTTGTGATGTCATCTTTGATGTCCTGGGTGTTAGTCTTAGCAGTGCACGGTGGTGGCGCGAGTTATGGTTGCTTAGCTTACCATAACTGGCGAATTTCAAGGGTTTTTCGGTTTTACTTGGAACCATAACGTTCCTTTGACAAAGTTTTTTCACTGAATTTCATAGGTTTTTAGTAGCGCAACTTTACCATAACGTCCCTTTAACAAAGTTTTTTCACTGAATTTCATAGGTTTTTAGTAGCGCAACTTAACCAAAACGCCCCTTTAACAAAGTTTTTTCATTGAATTTCATAGGTTTTTATTAGTGCAACTTAACCATAACGTCCCTGTAACATTTTTTTTTTACTACATTTTAAAGGTTTTTATTAGTACAACGTGACCATAACATCCTTTTCAATAGATGAAGACCACTAACATCTTACGTCCTCCAAGTGGGAATGCCGGGTGGTAAAAAAAAACAAAAAGATTTTCCTTCCTACGCCGGGACGCCACGATGGAAAGGGAAGGCGGGATGTATAAAGAACACAACGGCGCATGAGCGGGGTTGGGGGGGCACAGGGGAGACACATGGGCATGAGCGGGGGGTGAGAGGGAACAGGGTACAAACGGGGCATGAGCAGGGGGTGGGGGGAAAAGGAAGGAAACACAGGGCATGAGCGGAGGTGGGGGGAACACGAGAGAGACACGGGGCATGAGCAGCGGCTGGGGAGGAACATGAGGGAGAAACGGGGTATGAGCAGGGGGTGGGGAGGAACACGAGGGAGACACAGGGCATGAGCGGGGGGGTACAGGGCACATACGGGACATGAGCGGGGGTGGGGAGGAAAGGAGAGAGACAAGGGGCATGAGCGGGGGGTGGGGGGAACACGAGGGAGACACGGAGCATGAGCGGGGCGGGGGGTAACACGAGGGAAACACGGGGCATGAGCGGGGGGTGGGGGGAACACGAGGGAGACACGGGGCATGAGCGGGGTGTGGGGGGCAACAGGAGACAGACACGGGGCATGAGCAGGGGGTGGGGTCAACAGGAGAGAGACACGGGGCATGAGCGGGGGGTGGGGAGAACAGGAGACAGCACGGGGCATTAGCGGGGGGTGGGGAGAACAGGAGACAGACACGGGGCATGAGCGGATGATGGGGGGAACAGGAGACAGATACAGGGCATGAGCTGGGGTGGGGAGAACAGGAGACAGACACGGGGAATGAGCGGGGGTGGGGGCCAACAGGAAACAGACACGGGGCATGAGCGGGGGGCGTGGGGGGCAACAGGAGAGAGACACGGGCATGAGCGTGGAGTGGGGGAATGCAGGAGACAGACACGGGGCATGGGTGGGGGCAACAGGAGACAGACACGGGGCATGAGCGGGGGGTGGGGGGAAAGAAGACAGACACGGGGCATGAGCGGGGGAGTCGGGGCAACAGGAAAGAGACATGCGGCATGAGCGTGGGGTGGGGGGTACAGGAGACAGACACGGGGCATGAGCGGGGGGTGGGGGGCAACAGGAGAGAGACACGGGACATGAGTGGGTGGGGGGAACAGGAGACAGACACGGGGCATGAGTGGGGGGGCAACAGGAGACAGACACGGGGCATGAGCGGGGGGTGGGGGGGTACAGGAGACAGGCACGGGGCATGAGCGGGGGAGGGGGGGTACAGGAGACAGACACTGGTCATGAGCGGGGGGTGGGGGGCAACAGGAGAGAGACACTGGGCATGAGCGGGGGGTGGGGGGAACAGGAGACAGACACGGGGCATGAGCGGGGGTGGGGGAACAACAGAGACAGACACGGGGCATGAGCAGGGGGTGGGGGGCAACAGGAGACAGACACAGGGCATGAGCAGGGGTGGGGGGCAACAGGAGACAGACACGGGGCATGAGCAGGGGGTGGGGGGCAACAGGAGACAGACACGGGGCATGAGCAGGGGGTGGGGGGCAACAGGAGACAGACACGGGGCATGAGTGGGGGGTGGGGGTGAACAGGAGACAGACACGGAGCATGAGGGGGGGGTGGGGAGAACAGGAGACAGACACGGGGCATGAGAGGGGGCTGGGGGGCAAAAGGAGACAGACACAGGGCATGAGCGGGGGTGGGAGGAACAGGAGACAGACACGGGGCATGAGCGGGGGGTGGGGGGCAACAGGAGACAGACACAGGGCATGAGCAGGGGTGTGGGGGGCAACAGGAGAGAGACACGGGCATGAGCGCGGAGTGGGGGGTACACGAGACAGACACGGGGCATGGGTGGGAGCAAGAGGAGACAGACATGGGGCATGAGCGGGGGGTGGGGGGAACAGGAGACAGACACGGGGCATGAGTGGGGGGTGGGGGGTACAGAAGACAGACACGGGGCATGAGCGTGGTAGTGGGGGGCAACAGGAGAGAGACATGGGGCATGAGCGGGGGTGGGGGGGTACAGGAGACAGACACGAGCATGAGCGGGGGTGAGAGGGTACAGGAGACAGACATGGGGCATGAGCAGGGGGTGGGGGGCAACAGGAGAGAGACACGGGGCATGAACGGGGGTGGGGGGAACAGGAGACAGACACAGGGCATGAGCGGGGGTGGGGGGCAACAGGAGACAGGCACGTGGCATGAGCGGGGGGTGAGTGCAACAGGAGACAGACACGGGGCATGAGCAGGGGGTGGGGGGAACAGGAGACAAACACGGAGCATGAGCGGGGGTGGGGAGAACAGGAGACAGACACGGGGCATGAGAGAGGGGTGGGGGGCAACAGGAGACAGACACGGGGCATGAGCAGGGGGTGGGTGGCAACAGGAGAGAGACACGGGACATGAGCGGGTGCTGGAACTGGAGACAGACATGGGGCATGAGCGGGGGGGGCAACAGGAGACAGACATGGGGCATGAGCGGGCGGTGGGAGGTACAGGAGACAGACATGGGGCATGAGTGGGGGGTGGGGGCAACAGGAGAGAGACACAGGGCATGAGCGGGGGGTGGGGGGAACAGGAGACAGACACGGGGCATGAGCGGGGGGTGGGGGGAACAACAGAGACAGACACGGGGCATGAGCAGGGGGTGGAGGGCAACAGGAGACAGACACGGGGCATGAGCAGGGGGTGGGGGGCAACAGGAGACAGACACGGGGCATGAGCGGGGGGTGAGGGGCAACAGGAGGCAGACACGGGGCATGAGCGGGGGGTGGGGGGCAACAGGAGAGACACGGGGCATGAGCGGGGGTGGGGGGCAACAGGAGAGACACAGGACATGAGCGGGGGTGGGAGGAACAGGAGACAGACACGGGGCATGAGCGGGGGTGGGGGGAACAACAGACATGGGCATGAGCGGGGGGTGGGGAGAACAGACACGGGGCATGAGCGGGGCGGTGGGGGCAACAGGAGACAGACACGGGGCATGAGCGGGGGGTGTGAGGAACAGGAAAAAGACACGGGGCATGAGCAGGGGGTTGGGAGAACAGGAGACAAACACGGGGCATGAGCGGGGGGTTGGGGGGGCAACAAGAGAGAGACACGGGGCATGAGCATGTGGGGGGAACAGGAGACAGACACGGGGCATGAGCGGGTGGGGGAACAGGAGACAGACACAGGGCATGAGCGGGAGGGGTGGGGGCAACAGGAGATAGACACGGGGCATGAACGGGGGGTGGGGGGAACAGGACACAGACATGGGGCATGAGCGGGGTGTGGAGAGAACAGGAGACAGACACGGGGCATGAGCGGGGGGAACAGAAGACAGACATGGGGCATGAGCGGGGTGTGGGGGAAGGGGAGAGAGACACACGGGGCATGAGCGGGGGGTGGGGGGAGGGAGAGAGACACACGGGGCATGAGCGGGGGTGGGTGGGAGGGAGAGAGACACACGGGGCATGAGAGGGGGTTGGGCGGGAGGGAGACACACGGGGCATGTTCGGGGGGTGGGCGGGAGGGAGAGAGACACACGGGGCATGAGCGGGGGGTGGGCGGGAGGGAGAGAGCCACAGGGGGCATGAGCGGGGGTGGGGAAGGGAGAGAGACACACGGGGCATGAGCGGGGGTGGGGGTAAGGGGAGAGAGACACACAGGGCATGAGCGGGGGTGGGGGGGAGAGAGAGAGACGCACGCGGCATGAGCGGGGGTGGGGGGGGAGAGGCACACGGGGCATGATCGGGGGTGGGCGGGAGGGGGAGAGACACAAGGGGCATGAGCGGGGGTGGCAGGAGGGTGATAGACACGGGGCAAGAGTGGGGGTGGGCGGGAGGGTGAAAGACACAGGGCAAGAGCGGGAGTGGGCGCGAGGGAGAAAGACACAGGGCAAGAGCGTGGGTGGGCGGCAGGGGGAAAGACACAGAGCAAGAGCGGGGGTGGGAGGGAGGGGGAAAGACACGGGGCAAGAGCGGGGGTGGGCGGGAGGGGGAAAGACATGGGGCAAGAGCGGGGGTGGGCAGGAGGGAGAAAGACACGGGGCAAGAGCGGGGGTGGGCGGGAGGGGGAAAGACACAGGGCAAGAGCGGGGGTGGGCGGGAGGGGGAAAGAGACACAGGGCAAGAGTGGAGGTGGGCGGGAGGGGGAAAGAGACACAGGGCAAAAGCGGGGGTGGGCGGGAGGGGGAAAGAGACACGGGCCAAGATCGGGGGTGGGCGGGAGGGGGAAGAGACACGGGGCAAGAGCGGGGGTGGGCGGGAGGAGGAAAGACACACGGGGCAAGAGCGAGGGTGGGGGGGAGGGAGACAGACACACGGGGCAAGAGCGGGGGTGGGGGGGAGGTCGACAGACATACGGGGCAAGAGCGGGGGTGAGGGGTAGGGAGACAGACACACGAGGCATGAACGGGGGGTGGGGGAAGGGGAGAGACACGCGGGGCATGAGCGGGGGGTGGGCGGGAGGGGGAGAGACACACGGGGCATGAGCGGGGGGTGGGCGGGAGGGGGAGAGACACACGGGGCATGGGTGGGGGGTAGGAAGAGAGACACACGGGGCATGGGTGGGGGGGAGGGAGAGAGACACACGGGGCATGAGTGGGGGGTGGGGGGAAGGAGAGAGAGACACATGGGGCATGAGCGGGGGGTGGGCGGGAGGGGGAGAGACACACGGGGCATGAGGGGGGGTGGGGGGAGGAAGAGAGACACACGGGACATGAGTGGGGGGTGGGCGCTTGGTGGGGAGAGACACACGGACATGAGCTGTGGTGGGCGGGAGGGGGAGAGACACACGGGGCATGAGCTGGGGTCGGCGGCGGTTGGGGAGAGACACACGGACATGAGCGGAGCGGGGGTGGGGAGAGACACACAGACATGAGCGGGGGGTGGGCGGCAGGTGGTGAGAGACATACGGACATGAGCGGGGGGTGGGCGGGAGGGAGAAAGACACACGGACATGAGCCGGCGGTGGGCGGGAGGGAGAAAGACACACGGACATGAGCGGGGGGTGGGAGGAACAGGAGACAGACACAGGCATGAGCGGGGGTGGGGGACTTACTGTGCAAGCGGGATACAAAGCCTCTCATGCGAGGAACAAAGATGGCGGGCGTCTCTGAAGCCAGACGCACTGCACGCTTTCACGCATCCAAGGAGAGAGCACGTCAGATGTCCGCGGACATCACGCAAGCTGCTTGCCCAATCACCGTCCTGTCCGCGGAGCGAACAGTGAAGTGTGTCCGCGAAGCGAACACAGATATCACTAATTTTTTTCACTTACATTTTTGTCATTTTTTTAAAAACTACTGGACGGATTTACACTAAATAAAGCAAAGCACGCTTTCGGGACCAAGCCGCCGCTCCTGCCGCTAATTTTTTGTAAATCCGTCCAGCGGTTTGGGCTGTAGGCGTGAGCAAAGTTTTTTCCCATTATGTCTATGGGGAAAAAAAAAGTTTTGGGACCCCCCCTATAACTTTGCCCCCCCTGGACGAATCCTCACCTAACTTTGCAAAAAAATTCAGAGTGACCCAAATACTTTTTTTGCAAAGTTTGGTGAGGATTCGTCCAGGGAGAGGGAAGGTATAAGCCGCCCAAAAAGTGCTCTTACTGTGGAAACAGCAACTTAACCATAACTACATGGCCACTAGCGTGGCCATGTAATATATTATATGTGTGATAGAAATAGATTATAGTAGTAGAATGTACAAGCCAATATTAAACTGCATGTGTAAGCTCAAGCTACCTCATTCACATGCCATGGACGGTATGATTCCACTGTGATGAATGTGTGTCAAGGCCTACGAGTGAAGAAGTTATGTAAAGAATCCTGTCTCTTCGTGCAAACATAGGGTTGCATCTTAAACAAGCCCAACTCCCCTCCCCT
Organism: Ambystoma mexicanum; assembly: GCF_040938575.1. NCBI lineage: Eukaryota > Metazoa > Chordata > Amphibia > Caudata > Ambystomatidae > Ambystoma > Ambystoma mexicanum. The sequence continues at coordinate 801,023,620 of NC_090932.1, forward strand.
CAGCCCACCATGCCAAGATGAACCAAAAGGGTTATACAATGGTGTTTGGATAAACTGACCCTTACCTCGTAGTACAACCTGCTACCACTATGATATATATTGCTTGTGACCTGACGTTTATCTGTGATGCACACCCCATTCCTGTGTCCCCATTTGAAGTACCAGATGAACATTCCAAGTGAACCTTTAATTCTAACCTATGGCCTTTGAACAAATATGTCTTAGAGTGCAATAACTTCTTGCCGACCTGATCACTAATAGATCTAACACCAGACCCGTCAAGGAACCCTTAACCTCTAACCTGGAATAAAAACCCTGAACTATGCATTCTATTCTCTTCTGATGTTAGATTAATGGCTTTGTAGATTTGCAGGACATAATGATTCGTAGTTGTCAGATGAATGAGTATGTGTGGCCACAAGGGCAAATGTTAGCAATTGTTAGATAATTCGCCATGTATCATTCTGAAAATTGTCCGGAACAGCATGCCAGCCCAATGGGCCCAGCTGACCGATTGACCCAAGAAGCATCATCACAGCATCGCATGAGCCTCCGCCAATCGCCAAGCACTGACCCTATAGAGGCCATAAGTGCCAACCCTTAGCAACCAATCCCCACCAATCCCCACTTTCCATGTGCCCCATAGGCCTCCCCTGATGAAGGTTTGTCTTAAAACTGTACAGTAACATGTTTTCAGCAGAGCGCTCTCGGAGTTTGCAAAGTAGATTTTGCTTACCCTATTTTAGATAAAAGATTTTTGTTATCACATGCACGTGGTCTTGGTCTCATTCCCTTCGGGGGTGTGTCCTATTTGACTCTCGCTGGGAGTGTTAAGTGTAATTTGGGGACCTCTCACTTTCACTAGACACATGTACTTGTTTTGGCATTACGGAATACATATACATGCTTTTGTAATTTTGGGGCATAAGTCCTGTGCCTCTTCGCAAGCTCTTTGGAGCCCATCATAAAACTCTATTTTTAGGTCGGGGATTGTGGGTCCTTTGGGAGGGGGGCACTCAAAGGTTTACATTTGGGGGAAGATTATTAAACAAAGTTTACTTATATATGAAACAAAAAGTGCTTCTGATGTATGGTGAAGGTTTCAGTTGGGGGGGACAGAAGCATCCAACAACCTCAACATATTCATAATAACGTCATTTCAAGGTCTGTAGTTTTCGTGTTTCCAGTCTGTAGTTCACTTCCAAAATTCCTTGATTCCAGTCTAATTCCCTCCCAGAGTTCCACCCTCAGTAACCTTGTGCTTAGCCTGAAGTGCTCTTGCTATTGCCTATGTTCCTCGCTTTCTGTCTTGAATCTTGCTAACCTAGACTTCCTGTTATTTCCCGGGATATTTACATGAAGGTTTGCGTTATTGATCTTGTCCTCATTGATGTTTATGTAATTCCTTTGTCCAGAGTTTAGCAGCTGGATTTTCCAGCAGGCAAGCGCTAACCCTTTCTGTTGCTGCGTCTTTTGTCTATTGTCTATTGTGCCATATTTTTAAAAGTGTGCTGCTTCCTGCTTTAGGAGGCAGTAGCTGTTCTGTTCCTGCGGGACCAGTACATGCCACTGTCTCATTAGCGTTCTTTCCTTGTTCATGCCTAGACACAAAAGTCCAATCCTGCTGCTCCTGCTGCAAGTAGTTTACACAGGTGCTATTTGTCATCTCCACTTTTCTTGGGAGAGAGTAAACTATTTGGTGTTTTGCATAAAATCGAAGAGCATTTTTTGGGAACATAAGAACGAGCCCACATTTTTAGATATGACACATCTATGACAGTGAATCGAGCCTGCAACTCTTCTGAGCACATGATGCACACTGGCCTTTCTCCCCGTCTCATTTATAGGGATACCCTACTAGTAAAATGATGGCGAACTATGACTAATAAATACACCTTTCGGGAGAGTTATCATTGAGGAGTCAGCTGCAGGCTGTCCTATTTTAGAAAGAAGATGGCTTCCCCACAAGTATTTGTTTTACAGTGCCCATCCCACAAAAAATACCTCCTGCATCAGTAAAAAAATGTATGTATCATCACATCCCATGAAGAGATGAAAACTGTAAGTAAAGTAATGGCTTCTCAAGTGGCAAGTGCAAGGTACACCACTTGGCCCCTGTATAACACCTAATCAGTGACACAGAGAAACCACTACAAGTTGTTGTCATTTGTATGTAGTGAAGGTGCACAGACACAAAGCACCACATTTTGGTAAAACAGAGGAAGCTTGCAGTCATCAGGGGGATAAACCTTTCCCACGCATGCTAGTAAATCAGTCACCTGTGTGGGCCATGAGGGGATGAGAAACCTGCATGCATCCCAAACAAACAGGGCCAGCTGAAAACATGAGGGATGCGTTAACACCTTGAGGTCTGTTTTTGGTCAGTAAAAGTACATTGAAAGTTTGCGAAGAATGGTGTCTCTCTATGGGATGTGTATACTGTTAGCCCTTCCTTTCAGGGGGTTAATAGCTACAGACTATTACAAGAGAGTCCGACAGCAGGGGAGTTGAAATGCTTAAGAAGGGCTATTAAGCACACCAAGCCCGAGTCATTTATTTACAAAATTACGGTAACGAAGGTGATTTACTCTCTGACTGAATTGCTTATATCCCGATTCAGAAAGAAATTTATTGTTATTTACATTATCCAAACAAGGCCACCAGAGAACATGTTGGGTGGCCCAAGTTCAGGGCCTCATGAAGTATTGTTGGTTTGGGGCAGGTAGCCCTTGCCTACGCCACCTGGCTTTCCTTTTGGCTCTGCCCACCAGCGACCCCAGCATCATTGTTGAATCCCACTTAAAGCACTGGTTCTATTACATGCCCTTTTCCGTTCACTGTCGTTGTTGCTTGTCTGTAATGACAGTCTACCTGCTCTTGTTTGCAGGACTACCTTACTGTTTCTTGGATAACTTTGTCTCTCAGCGTTTGAGTACCAGTCTCCACGTTTACCTTTGTCAAGGAAGCAATGAGTTCTTAAAAGAGGGTTGAGTCTTGGCCTAGAGATGTATTTTTTTAAATACAAATATAGGGATTATTCTAATATAACTTGTTAACTTGTCTCAACAGGTGGAAATATAGAAGGGGCTGACTAACAAAGCTTCAAGGAGACTTTCTCCAAGAAAATCAGTAATTTGTGTTAGTAGATGTTTGTACTATTCACAATAGCACTCATTTGAAATTCCAAAAAGACCAAATAAAAATATAACAAACATACAATTGATTTAAGGTTATACACAATTGCATAACCTTGCATAGTTACAGGAATATGTATGCTCTTTGTGTGTAAATGGCAAATAGGTAGAGTTAAACAAAAGAGTAAAGGAACGTGTTCTCTGAAATGTTCAAAGTTGTCTTACAAACTTTTGTGATCAAATACGAGTAATTCCAAAAGCTGCTATGATATGATTTTAGAATCTAATCCTTCTTATTCTGGTGTAGGTATCCACAAAAGAGATATCACTTCAAAATTATCCCATTGTGAGCCTGAATGTAAACATCAATTTTTGTACATAAATTTGAATTTATTTTTTTAATTTATTTGCAAGACATAAAAGTGTATAAAGCATAAAAGGAGTTTGTTCCAAACAAAACAAAGACGCTGTGTTATCAAAATACAAATACACAAATGTTAAGCAAAAACAAAATTTGTTATCAAAAAAGGACAAACATATTACAATCAAAAAGCACACAAAGTCTGCACAAAACTTCTGAATTGTGTAGACAGCTTATTTTAAGGATTTTTCTGTCTTCTTTACTCTTAGCAGATCTGCCTACGCATGCAAAGACATCATAATCAGTATTGGTTTCAGGTTATTAGAATGTCTTAATCAGTAGTAAACCACACCTGATTTATTTGTGACTACCAATTTAAGTTGCAAGTTAGGACCATTTAACTAAGAATCTCGTTTTTTAGTTGTCAGTATGCCAAAAATGTGATTAACTTTAAAACAACTCCATGGTTTTCACACCCCTACAAAGCTTACATATCCATTCTAGTGTATCTGAGGTCAAAAGAAAACAATAATTTTAATTTCCAAATAGTGCAAAGGGAAATTAGTCAGGTTAGAAACTCAGTCAATCATCTATACACTCACATTCCGCATACCCACATATAATTCCAACACAGCCTCACATTGTGCATATGCTCACACATTGTGCATACACTCACCTATTGTTATACACCAACACACTGCAGGTATAACTGGGCCCACATATTATAAAATTACTATTCAGAAGATTATCAACATACATGTTCACACTACAAACAGCATACACACACCTTCCCATTGAAACATGTATGTATTACACCCCTTTTGAAGAAGCTTGTCTTGACGCTGCAGAGTTATATAACTTCCTCCCCACTACTAGTTTATCCTTTCTGAAGAAACTATTAGAAAAATCTGTGGTCACTTAAATACAGTCTCACTTTGACGTGAACAGCCTTCTGCTTCTCCATTCCTACCGTTCCTACCAAAAGGCTTTTTCTCTGGCCATTGCATGGAAACTGTGACTCTCCGGGTGGTGAGCAATACTCTTGGAGAGGTTGACAGTGGGGACTCACGATTGCTGGTGTTGCTGGATATCTAGGCAGTTTTGACACTGAACCATGAGTTTCTCTTCTCAATCTTATCATCACAGATTGGTATTGGGAGGTTTGTCCTGGATTAGTTTCTGATCTTTTATATCTCAAAGATTTCAAACTGTCAAGTCTGGCCTTTCCAAGTCTTCACAGTTTACTGCAAGGCACTGGTGCCTCACAGGTCTATTGTTCATCCACACTGATTAATCAGCATGTGGAGTAACTGAGGTTTCTGATTACTGACTAATGGGTCTCTGCCCATCAATTCCCTGATGACAGCAATTATATCTATGTGTGTGGTCTGTGGAGGATTCCCCCCAACGTGGAAGATTAATTTGTATGACTGAGTCTTGTACAGCAAAAGCCAAACTTCAGTTAAGACTGGATTTGTGTGGGGTTGGCACTGGAGAATTGTGCCCATTGGCATAGTCCTAGCTTTCAGAACCGGGATATAACATCTTCCCTCGCTGCATCTGCTCGTTACTTAGACCTACTTTCAAGTGCATGATCTACAAATGCTCAGCTGGCTCATTTCTAATTGCATCTTCTACAGAAGGCAAACCATTTCTCGCATAGGGATTTATTTCAGCTCAGTCGTTCATCTTGTCCCATATTGACGAGGGAAATGCACTGCTGGTGGGCATCTCGGATGAAGCCTTACAGCCCCTCAGGTCTGCCTTTTACTGAACTGAGTGATTACAGAGGCGTTGACATGTAATCATATTTCTCCTGCCTTATCTGCTCTTTTATGATGTCCTGGATCTTAGCTAAAGTAGGATTTTTGGTCTACATCCCCCCTATGTCTACACCAGGTGGCAGCTATTTTGTGAATCTTGCATATGTTGCAGTTACAGTCGGCTAGTTCTGTCTGTTCCTACATTCTTTAAAACATAGACTCTGCAGAAGGCTTTCTCTGTTGCAGATCCCCGGTTTGTAATTATCTCCCCCACCTTGTGACTGGGCCACTCCCCTTTGGCCCATTGACATGGATTAAAAAACATTATTTCCCAACCCACAGTTTAGTGGTGATTGTTTCTTTTTCTATCTTCATTTTCCAAGATCTATCTGTTGTCTATAATGGAATTAACACCCAGTACTAAAGAAGAGGATTCCCAAGATTAACAATGAATTTGGAATCCCAAAGAGATATGAAAACCTATGAAAACTATACTCCCTCCTGAATAAGCTACAAAGGCATACCAACTAAGTAATCACAGACTTGATTATTGATGCCATATTCCCCCCTGCATCAGAGGACTTTGAGCTGGAACACCAATCAAGAAAGCCCAGAAAGTCATACAATTGGATACTAATCAAGTACGGAATGCAAAATTGATCACTGTTCTTTGTTCAAAATATAATAAAAATGGAAAACAAGAAGCAACAAATATCTTTTTGGATGATTCTGAACACAAGTGAATTAACGTTTATTGGAAAAGCGTTGCGCTACTAGATCTTCTCCCCTCCACAACCTACTCACAATGTCACTCAAACTCACTGCATTGTAAGAAGCTCACTGCTTGCCGTCAAATCTGATTTCTTATCTATTCTAAAGCATGTTGTGATCAATAGAGCATTGTTCCTCCCTGTATATAAATAATTAAATAAACAAACAAACAAACAAACAAACCTATAACCCAGTAACATTTTTAATTGGTCTGAGAAGACCGAAAGCATAATTATCAACAACAATCCTTATTAAAGCCCCAAGTTAAGTCCGCACAAACAATCTACTCTCTGCACACTTGTTAAAATACCTGTTGGAAGTTGTATTTTCTTGTCTTGATTACAATGTCCTTTCAGGCTTAGGTTTGCATTTGCCAAAAATCGTAATACAAATAGACTGCACCCTCACACTGCACATAAATCCACACACTGAACATTCAGAGTTTTAATAGACATACGCACTCACAGTACATCAATGTGGTCGTAGAAGCCCCGGTCATCAACCCTAGAATGCATGGTTTCCGGGACATTTGCACTGCAATGCATCGCAACGAACTCCACCACACCAGGGTGAGGAAACTAGTGGGGAGAGAGCACAGTAGGTCCCAGTATGCAGCAGCACACCAACTCCTGCTCCCCCCATCCTCTGCTTCCGGGGTATGTCAGACAGCCACACACGCCCTTTCTCAGTGCAGTTTACTTCAGAGTGCAAATCACATCAAGTGATATGCGAATTGGAACAGCGGCCTACAGGATAAATGATTTTTAACAATTGATGAGAGTGTTGTCATGTCTGTCCACAGAACCTGTTCAGAGAACAGGTACTTTTTGCGAGTACTAAATAAATGTTCTAACTGGTGATTTCACTGTGAAACTTTAGGGCCAACCCTTGGTGGGCTGAAACCACCAACCTTCCAGTTATCAGCCAGGGCATTAACTGATCGCTCCAAAAAAACTGTGTGAAAAGCTTTACCAACAAGCCTGGACTATCATAAAAGCTTCTTTGAGTATTTCCTATAATGTTGCTGGTAGAATATACCGTGTGCATTTCTTTTAAGCCTAAAAAGCTGTATTTAACGTTTCCTGCAGAGTACAATCCTTATGATTGCAGTTTTTGTCTAGGTCGAATGCCTCGCCCCCTCATTTTCCCCACTACCCAACTACTAAAGTGCAATTAGTCCTGTCAGCCAAGGTAAAATGTAGTCCTACTTTTGTTTTGGTGTCCTGTCCCAGTTCATCATTTTGAAAATCTGGTCACTGATACTTCTAGTTGATGTACTGGCAGGCAGCTGCACTTCTACCCACATGAAAGTATATGCTCCGGGTCCTGAATAATGCATAGTCCACTCTATCAGACATAATCCTGTTTAGGTTGTACTCCTTCTTCATAAGCTCCCTCCTTCTGACCTTGTCAGCGTAGCACGCATATGCAGTTTCCAATTATTTTAATTCCACTTGCAGTCTCTTGATTTTCTGGCACTTAGCACTCTTCTGTTTCCTGGATAGATCAATCAGCTGGCCCTCCATGCAACATTTAAAGGTTTGCATCCTCTGTTTCCCCATTTCTGTTTACACTGAAATGCTCTGCTTCCCTCACAACACGCTCCTTAATTCCTCATTCTCCATCAAGGATACAATTAGTTTCCAAGAGGTTGACTTCTTGCATGTGGTCAGGAGCAGTTGAGGTCATGATTGGGGTGTTATACGATTGTGGAAGTTGCCTACCGCTCTTTTCAGACAATACTGGTTGGTCCAATCCGTATGTTAAGATAAAGCCTGTCTGCGAATGCATGTCCTGCATGTCCTGCACCCCCGAATGGAACTGTATTCTCTTGTTGTGTGGTGCACCAGCCTCCAAATATATAATAATGCAAACTCCTCCGTTAACCTCTTGAGGGACATATGATATTTGTGTTTCCATGCCAATCCTGTCCACCCTTTTATTGTGGTCCAGCATTGAGCCCATCATCTCGTTGAAATCACACCAGTGCAGAATAGCATTCTGTAGATTTTCTTAAAGGGCCTGCATCAGACTGATTGAACAAGAGGTTGATGCATATATACTCCTCACCAGCACCATAATGTCCTGAATTCTTTACTGCATTTGTACTATCCACTCCTCTTTGTGTGAAAGCACATTCACTGGCAGGTTTTTCCTTCTGTAAATAGCCACCACTGTGGATTTTAAGCGGTGCGTAAATAAGAATCAGATACCACCCACCCTCTGTGCGCTTCCACTGACTCCTCTTCTATCAGCTATTTTACTTGGATCATTTAGGAATTCGGAATCCCTCATCATATTCTGGAAAGAATTAAAAACTGTCTTGTTCAGATAACCCCTTTACCCCTCTTTCTGCCTTAAGCACATTCTTGTTCACAGTTGTATTAACTTCTGCAGCAGTTGTAGTATCCTCTGTCCGGTACGTTCAACCACATTCTGTGCTTGACAAATAAACTTAAATCAACTTGCATCAAACTTGTATCAAGGTGGTGTCACTCCCAAGCCTTTTTAGGCAATTCAATATTTTCTTCCTTTTGATTGGATTATTAGGTCCATCCACATTCCATGGCACAACTCTCACTGCTGCTTTAATACCACTGACTCTCGGCATCATGTTTCCAGACTAATTTGGCTATTCCTTGTCATCTTTGCATTCTACAGTCTGGTCTGGCTAAGGGCACAGAGGGTGCTACTGACTTTGGTTTTCCGAGATATCACATAATTCAATTCCCTCATGCACTGGTATCCTCTATGACAGGGCAAGGCTGAGTAGCCTCTAACCTATCCCAAACCTATCCCAAACCTATCCCAAACAGTGCCTCCCTCCTCCCTATCTGTAGTGATTGTGAATATAGTCCTATGCTGCCTGCTGTCCAGTAGCTTCTAATCATTAAGTTCCATGCATCTATTGGCATCCATCCTGTCTGTTAGGCTTACTTCCAGAGCTTAAGTCCACCACCATCCCCATTGATGAAACTCTAAGTCTCCTAAGTAACAACTGTTCTCTTTCTCCCTTCATATTGGTTCATTCCGAGGCAGCTTCCTGCGAACCGATGGTCAGCAATCACATGGACCCTCACTCTCTGTTCCCTACCTCCCCGGATAATGGAGTCAGTCCCACAGTAGACCTTTCAGGTGTTGTGCCAAGACAGCCGCCATGATGAAAGGTCAGCTGATCAGTGAGCCTGCATTCCATTTTTCTATAACATTCAGTGTGGCCCCGATAGTGCAAACCATCTCTCTCAGCTCCATCACTGTGCCCAGTACAGCCCACCATGTTCCTAAAAGTCAGCCCCGCGTGGTCCAGAGATTCTAAACTGCCCCCTTCCTCCTGGGCATTTGCCTTGTTTTCTGTCCCTTTGGTGCTGTTACCTTCATGTGCCTGATTGATCTGGTCTATCACCCTTTATTGGTTCCAGTGCTTCGACCTCCTTTTGCCCCAAACGTACTCATGCAAGGTAACATCCTTCAACAGATTCTAACCCCCACAGGTCTTCCTGCAATAACACCCCTTTCTCTGCAGCCCTCATCACACAGGTCCACCATCTCCCTTTCTGTGGTTCTCACAGCTTCAGTTAGGCCAGTCGATCAGTATTCTGGCAGATGCATCGCCTCTCTGTAGAACAGCTCACGTCTCTGACTTCTGTGGTGCTTCTTACTGTAGCTAATCCGCGTGGGCTCCTCCCTCCTAGCCCACCTCCAGCAGTCTCAATGGAGGCACAATGATGCACTGTACCCAGGAGAAAGGGCCCATGTCCGCGTGTGTCAATTCCAGGCCTGCGCCTCCTAGACCACAGAGGTTTGAATTTGTAGAGGCAGTGAAAATTGTATTTCTGTGAATACATGTATGTTACTTATTTAACATGTACATTATGACCCTTATTTTCTTTGCATGTTTTCGTTGCCGGTGGTTAACTATGAGAATGAGCAGGGGTGTGGCCAAGCTGGAGAACCATGTAGTCGCTCTCTAACTAGGCCTCTGTGAATGGGGAAGGAAACAGTAGCTGTTTACTCTCTTTACTCCAGCTAGAGCAGCAGAGGTGGTGCCGCCAGGTGGGGGACTACATTGTGCCTGTTTCGAGGAATTTTGGGGCTTGGAGATGTCCCAGTTGGCGAGATACACCCACAGCTGAAAGACACGGCCTGCAGGAACCTAAGATGGCGCCACCCGAGGCGCACTGCAGCTGAGCTTGCCACAACCTGCCTGCCCCAGGAAGACCGAAGCTGCGGGGAGGCTCTGATGCGCAGTGTCCATACCGCGAGTGGAGCTAGTGGGGGCTTGGACGGAGCACTACTAGGGTGCTGACTTGAGCACTACATGAGCGACAGCGTGGAGGAGGGGTGACCTCACGGCCGAGTCTTTGGTGAGTGCTGTGCTCGGCTCCGCCCACTTGTGGGACCCAGTACAGCCATTTTCACCTCTACAGTCCGGCTTCAGTGGCTGGGATACCATCTATGCTGCCTGTGATGTTCTGCCCTGCAGCTGCTGCGTGATCTTATACACCAGATCTTCACTGGAGCCCATTGCAGATGCTGGTGGCTGTCACTGCCACATCAAACGATTACTCATCGCTCTCTACAAACTGCTGGTGACACCTCCTACCTAATGTAATCAGGACACTTAGTGCTTTTGGCAGGCCCTGAACTCCCCCCGGCCTAGCCCTTTTATCATTTTTTGCTGGGATGTTTTTTTAAAGTTTTTTTTTTTTTTACTTGGTGGTCAAGCGTCCCTAGCAGTTACTCAGTGCGGAGTCAGCCTACCTGGGTGCTGGTAACACGTGCCATGGTGACTGTTTTTCGGGGGCATCAGCAGTTAACTAGTGATACTGCTTGCGGGGTTAGTGGTACCTCCCCACCCCTCAGGCAAGTCGAGGAAGTCTAAATCATCTGACACCAAGGAAGTTTTGACCCTACCTCGCCATCATAAGCAGGCCCAGGCAGTAACCTCCGGGGTGTCCCAGGACATGTTGGACGAGGAGGGTACACTAACACCAGTTGCTAAGGTGGACATTATTCTTCTACAAAATTGGAAAACTGAGATGCTGACAGAGCTCAAGCAGGACATTTAAGCATGTAAAGCAGACTTCACTCAGGACATGTCTGAAATCAGAAAGAGTGTTGAAATAATGGAGGGCAGGCTGACGGATGTGGAGAGCTACGTTATTGAGCTATCTAATGATCAATCGGATATGGAGCAATGCCTGGTTTCCTTGGAAGAACAGCAAGCGCTCATGCTAACGAGGATCGAAGATGGGGGGAACAGATTGAGTCAAAACAACGTATGGCTGCGGGGGATCCTTCAATCCATTCATGATTCTCAGCATACGCCTTATGTACAGGACCTCTCCCGGGAAATTCTAGGCCTTCTGGATAGTGCGGGCATGATCCTTGACCAAACAAATCGGGTGTTCTCCCCATACCAAAAAAGCAAAGGGTTTCTACCAGATGTCCTCACTAGAGTTCATTTTTTCCGCATGAAGAAGGACATCATGAAGAAGGCAAGAGGGTTCCAGGACTACACCTTGTGTGGTGCAAAAATCTGCATCTTCCAAGACCGAGCTCTACAGAAGCGGCAAGCAATGCGGCCCCGTTACCACTTGGCTGCGTGATCATGCCATTGCATACAGATGGGGTTTTCCCTTTAAGCTCCTATTTGACTATCAAGATGCTCCGGTATATAGTGTTAATAACACATTTACAATAACGAATGTATTTTATAACAAAACATAAATAATGAAAAAATGTCGAATGTTATGTTAAAAGTATATGTGGGGGTAGGGTAAGGGATTAAAACGGGTGGGGAGGGTGTTGGGGTGGGGTTATAAAGATAGGGAAACAGGGGTATTGGGGGAAACACCCCAGATTGGAAAAAAAAGAATCAGCAATTTTTTGTTGTTTTAAATTCGTTATAACATTTTCCGTTATTTTTTAATTTGTTATTAACACTTGGAACCAATGCTCCATGTCAGGTCTCTTGTTTAGAGGACACTTTCATTTTGGTTGGAACCACCTTCCCCTCACATGGCAGCTCGGGCTGCTCCAGGAGAGTGGGTGACCACCCCTGATGGACATGCATACTAACGGGTCTGGACAGATGGAGGACGAAAGGAACATAGATCCCTTGAAAGACGACAGGATGAGATCCCACCTTGAACGCTTCATTGCCCCTTCATTGTTGGTGTTGCCTGGATGCTGCTGGGACCCTTTACCATGGCTTTGTTTGATGACGTTCATGGGCCTGGGGGCTCTGGCGATGCCCATTACTGTGATACTCTACACACAGTGCCACCCCTCCATCAACTTGATTTGTTTCTGCCGCCATGTCTTTTCCCCCTTGCTCCAGGAGATGCACCCCCCCCCCCCCCCCGGTTTATACAGGTTATATCCTTTTTATTGCTTAAGGTCACCAATGTTCCCTAGATCCCTTTTTGGGGCCGCATCTACCTTGATGGCTTTTTTCATGCATTTGTCATGGTTTTCTGTTTCATATGTTATAAAGTTGCATGCTCTGCTCTATTGGAAGAGGAGGAGATGTGCATGTGCTGTAGTGGGGTAACATATTATTTTCAATGGAGAGCTGTCTGATTCTGAAATTGGGAGCCAAGGGTTTAATTCTCCAGATTGGTGCCCCCGTTTTCATGCGTCTTTCTCTCAAAATATGTTGTGGACTGTCTGTCTATTTTCATATTACATTGGGGCTGTGTGGATTCATATTGTAATTTGTGCTGGTTGTCATGAATATTCTCCTTCTATACATTTCATTGCCAGTTAAAATCGTTTCCCTTAATGTACAGGTACTTAACACCTGTGAGGAACCTGAGGGCGTCCCCACTTCTTTCCCCCCTGTCTCCATCCTGATGGAAATGGAGTCGGCTTTGGAAGTAGTGTCCCAAACTGCTGGGTGCAGGAAGACCACTCAGGATCAGCAGTGTGGAAAGTGGAGCGCTGGAGACCCGAAAAAGGATGCAGAGTTTCTGCAGCGGAAACGGGAACTGAAGGATGCGGGAGGCCGATGAGAAACCACAGAAGGGAAGCCGGCGTGACCGAGCGAAGCAGTCATGGAACTCCAAGGCTGCAGGAAGTGCATTGCTGGGGGCACAGAGCCACAGAGATCCACTGGAAGAAGAAGCAAGGCACCGCACGGGAAAAAGAGAACCCAATGGCGGTCAAAGATCTTGCAGCAAGCCATGAGCTCTGACCGGTGAGTACACCGGAAAGGGGGAACACCGGGTTGGCAGGCGAAAATGTAATACAGATAACGAACAATGATTTAAAACAAACCAAGCATTACTATGAATGCCGAACAAACTGAAAGCAAAGTACTTTTTGAATACCAAACAAAATGAAAGTAGAGCACTCTTGAATACAGAATGAGATGAAAGCCATTATAAGTATTTTGGAATAACGAACAGAATGAAAGCAAGTTGTGGGCACTTGTGAATACTGATCAGAGTCAAAGAAAGATTGTGAATCTACCAGATGCAAAGAACTGTGTAATAAAAGAAGCAAGCATTGGAAAAAGCCAAGAGAATGCCAAGAATGGTATGTTATGAGGAAAACCCATTAGCAAGAGCCAGGAGAAAACATAACAGGTGCATTTTGAGCAACCAAGCCACTGGACAGTATCAGGAGAGTGTGACACAGGTGGATAAATCAATGAGCACTGCCAAGTTGAAAGACTGGCATTGTGTTGATGAAAAAGCAGCAAGGAAGGGGGACTGGTTGTGTGACCTGTAATGGGTGGACTGTGTGGTCCAAAAACTGCGCCTAGACCAAGTGCACCCCTATATGGAAAAGCCACGGAACGCACCCATTAAGAAGCTTGTGTTTGTGCTACTACAGGCTATTGTGTGTTTTGAAATGAAGAAACAGAACTGTCTCTGTGAACTAGTGGAAAAGAACAAAATCAGAAGAGCTGGGAAGTGTCCCAAGGAATTGTGCTGTTTTGAAAAGCTGGAAGATTTTAACTTTTGGGGAAGGGTACCACTGTGGATTGTGAACTGTTTTGAACTTGGGGAAGGGGAAGCTGATTGCGAGCCAAGAGCTAGAAGAAGCTCTGAACTTTACTTTAAACACTATTCATTTTTGATGCTGACATCCCTACACATTTTATGCAGTTAGATACCCATTCACAGGGGCACATGCCAGGGATGCCCCCTATCCCCTCTCCTATTCACCTTGGCCCTTGAACGCCTGGCCACAGAAGTAAGAGGTAGCCCCTTGATCACAGCGATTAACACCAGTGGATCCACACATACATAGACTTTGTGGTAGCTACTGACACTTACCCTTTCCTAATTTAGGGTCCCCTAAACTGTTTCAGTTGAGCTGCATCCCAATCCTGACACCATACGTGAGACAGGCATTGTATCAAGAGATGACGCAGACAGGTGAAACACAGATTGAAAACCTTTATTCTCAATGGTCAGGATGGTAGAACGCCTAACTTGCCCTAACTCTAAGGTGGGAATGTTCCCTCTCGGAAAGCAAAATGAAGGGAAAGTCTTAGTCTGTCAGTCCAAAGAAATATACTGTCTGTGTTAAAACCTATGCTTGTCCTTACTTCTATAAGAAAACAGGATGTATGGGGTTTGGCCACTCAATAGTGTTCAAAACAAAGTTAAAGTGACAATGGAGCTATTCTGTATCTCCCTTTCCCAAGTATAAGGCACTTGGGATCATAAAATTCAGAGGGCTTCTCAATGTTCACTGGGCAAAAAGTTCACAGTACCTTTTCGCTTTGTAAGTTCGTTAGGCTTCTCCAGGTTTCTTTTCCTTGAACCCTAAAGCCTTCTGGTTCATTTTCCTGTAATGGGTCTTTCAGGCTTCCATCACCCAGACTCAGACCCCTTCTAATTTCTCAGTGGCTTCTTTAACACAAATGTTAAACTCATAGAACACAAAAGTTCATTTCAACAAGTCAGGTCCATGTAACTTGTTTGGTTTCAGTGCTCCCTTCCCCCTTTTCAACCAAGTTCCTTTTACCTTTCAACGGGGCCCCCTGGTCATGATGCAGTTATTAGACCATGCGGTCCACCCACTACAGGTTGCGCAACCAGCTGTCTTCAACCTTAAGGATACCTTCTTTTCCTGGTAGGGGGGGTCTCTGTTGCTAACCTGGATCACTCTCCCGCCTTGTGTCCCCGCCAATGTTTTTCATACACTCTTTTTCTTGATTAGTCCTTTTCGATAGGCTTGGGGGACTTTGCTCCCACTTAATTTTTCATTCGTAGCTCCCCTTCTTGAACATCTCAATTGTGCTCACACTTCTGACATTCATACAGGTCCCCTGCTGGCAGGAGCTTCTTTCCTCCATACTGAATCTTTCGACAACTTGTAATTGTACAAACGACCACTCTGCGACTATGTTTCACTGCACTGTTATCTTCACTGTTCGTCAGTTTCACCCGATGTGTCTCTCGTTTTACGCGTCAGGGCTGCTACGTTGTATTCACTTTGCAAGCACACATCGGGCTTCTGCTGCGATTGACTCACTGGTTGTACTTTTTCCAGGTGTATTATTAGTTTCTTTAACGTCTGAGGTCAGGGTCTCATCACGTGCTCCTCAGACACTCCTGGGCTCCTGTCCTGGCCCAGGAGAATGAGCAATCACCACGGCAAACTTCAAGGGGAATCAGCACACCTCCCAGCTCCCCACCATGGACTCTTTTAACCTGCTGGAGATACAGTACTTTAGCCATGTCGATTCAGAGTATTTCTTTATCCAGACCCTAAGGGTCTTGGCGTTCTGATGTCTCCCACCTGATCCGGAGCAACCATGGCTCATCAGCTGTCCTGCCAACTCGCTCTCCTCTATGAAATAGTATGCCCTTTTTATATTCTCCTGAGTGGTTAACAGGCTGCAGGCGAGACTGCTTGATTTCCCTTGCCTGGCCTTGCCTGGTTTTGTTATCGGGACATGTCCATTGAATATGAGGGTATGCTGGTGTTCGTATCTTCTTTATCCCAGTATCATAGTGGTGTTTCATATAGGAAGTCTGCATTCTTCCTGACGCCTTCTTCTTCATCACAGTACTGGAGTGACATTTGGGTGGGGATCAAGATTGCATGTCTTAATATATCCTTTGAAGACTGAGGAGAGGTGAGATAGGGTACTGTCAGAGAAAGGGGAATATCTTGTCTCAGTTCTACTGGTGTCCTTATGACAGAAAGATGGTATTACTGTTAGGTTTCTTTTCCCCTTCTCAAGGTTAGTGTTTGTGGGAAAGTCCTGGGGTAATGTTGGACCTGTATGACAATATCCTATGACAGCAGAGAGGAGATAGGATAGTTTGGAACTACGAAAGGGGGGATGCCATGTCTCACCCTCAGGCATCCCACCCCCATTCTTCAAAGACCCTCCATACCCATAGTACCCCTTCGCAGACTCATTCCCGGGGTCAGAATCTGGCAGTCTTGCCCTCCTCTGTGTTACCTGAGGGGGGTCTTAAGCGGTTTAAATGTGAGAACGCCCTCAGATTTCTCACATACCCTTCCCCTATGAATAGCGCTACCCAGAGAAGGGTTTGAGTATTGGTTTTAATATGAGTCTTTCCTGGGTGAAATAGGGACAAACCCTGGTAAGAAGACCAACCTTTATACAAGGATCGCATGGATGGTATAAAATGGAAAGAATTTGTCCCTCTTTGATTTTTTGGGGAGTTGTTACTTTCTTTGAGTCGGTGTACAAAATATCTGCTTATGTTTTTTTTTGGGTCTGGTTGATTTTCCTGCCATAATTTCTATTTGAATGTTAAAACAGGGCCCTCCAGGTCATTGATTGGACTGTTTTTTAAGAGATGTTGCAATCTGGTATTTGCATTTCCTCCTTGTTCTAAAGAGGAATATCCTGCAGTATATCTAAACTCCCTTTCAAACAGGTTAGGGTCACGTGGCTCTGGACTTTTCTGGGTTTCCGCGATGGAGGACACTGAAATACAGTCCAAGGCGTCCCACATGCCCTTTAAGCTGCTTTCCCTGTTTGAGCCATGAGCGTTTCTTGTTCAACTATTTTCTTGCTATACCTGTGGGATAGTAGGTTTTCCAAAGTGGGAATATCTGCTTTTGTAGTTCTAGAATTTATTTGTGTGATCTGTGTAATCCACTGATCGAATTGGGGTACTTCTGTTCCCAATTCCAGCAGAATTGTTAAATTGGGGACTACAGCCGCTGCCAGCTGAAATTCTTTACCCAGAATGAAGCTAGGGATTTCAACCTATGGGTAGGTTTTCACATGACCATGTATACAGCCTACGTCCCCTCTATTTTTCTTGCTCCATTTCTGGGGAAGCAACTCTTCTCATAAGGCACATCTCTTACTCCCACTATCTAATTGAGCCCACAGAATTTTCCCATCCAAAATAGCAGGGATTTGATATGGAGTCTTCTCCCATGTACATAAAAATATTTCTCCCGGTTCCTTATTTACCCTTTCAGATGGGTCTCCCTTTGATGACATTTCTACAATACTGGAGATTCCTTTCCCACTACTTCAATTCATTCTTTCCCCTGCATCCGATGATCTATGGGAAAAGTGCAAGAAGAATTATCCTCCAAAGATCAAAATCAGTTCCCTCTACATTTTTCCTAATGGGAAAAATAGCATAAGGACCTAACACGCTAAAATCTAGTCCTAAAGATTAATTCTTCGTAGGGATAGAGTTAACATTTCTTTCTGATTCGCACTTTTGATTATTCAACCCTTAAGGAAAACTGTTTTGCTCCTCCTCCATTTTTCTATCTTCTGGTCCCTTTCCATCTCTGTGAGATCTTGAACCAACAGAATCGTCAGGGACCCTCATGGTTTTCCAAAACCTTTGAGTTCCCTCATGGACCCTTTCCTCCTGGATCCGAGGGATAATAGTCCTTTCCTGCACACCTTGAACGATCTTATGTCCTTGAAAAATTAGAAACAGTTTTTTTCCATGATTTATTACTAGTATTTTTACATCCCATTGGAAGTTTGGATCTATAACTCCGGCCAGACTGTCGATTCCAAATTGACAGGCTAATCCTATCCTAGGTGCTATTCTAGTGTAAGTGTCTGGTGGTGGAATCAACACTAAATCTGTGGGTATTAATTTTCTTTCTCCTGGAGTAATCACTTCATCCCTACTACTGAAAATGTCCAACGCAATAGACCCTGTGGTAGCTACTGAGGGTCCTTAGGCTCTAACACTTACCCTTTCATATTTTAGGATCCCCTCAACTGTTTAGGTTGTGTTGTATCCCAATAATTACACCATATGTGAGACAGGCATTGTATCAAGGGAAGACATGGGCAAGTGAAAAACAGTTTGAAAACATTTATTCTCAAGGGCCAGGATGGTAGAACACCTAACTTGCCATAATTCTAAGGTGGGAATGTCCCCTATCGGAATGCAAAATTAAGGGAAAGTGTAAGTCTTTCAGTCCAAAGAATTATACTGTCTGTGTCAAAACCTATGCTTGTCCTCACTTCTATAAGAAATCAAGTGTATGAGGTTTGGCCAACTCAATAATGTTCAAAACAAAGCAGTTAATGTGACAAAGTAGCTCTTCTGTATCTCCCTTCCCCAAGTTTAAGGCACTCAGGATCATAAAGTTCTGAGGGTTTCTTGATGTACACTGGGCAAAAAGTGCACAGTACCTTTTCTCCTTGTAAGTTCGTTAGGCTTCTCTGGGTTCCCTTTCCTTGAACCCTAAAGCCTTCTGCTTTACCTTTTCCATAATGGGTCTTTCAGGCTTTCCTCTCCCAGGCTCAGACTTGCTTCTAATTTCACAGTGGCTTCTTTACCACAAATGTTTAACTCATAGAACACAAAAGTTCAGTTTTACAAAACAGGTCCATTTATCTTGTTTGGTTTTGGGGTTCTCTTCCCCTTTTCAACCAAGCTCGCTTTACCTTTCAACGGGACCTCCTGGCTGTGGCACAGTTGTCAGACCATACAATCTGCCCACAACAGGTTGCGCAACTAGGTGCCTTCAACTTTAAGGATACCTTCTTTTCCTGGTAGGGGCATCCCTGCGGCCAACCTGGATCAATCTCCCGCCTGGTGGCCACGCCAATGTTGTTCATACACTCTTTCTTTGGTCTCTGCGGCCAACCGGGATCATCTCCTGCCTGGTGGCCACCCCAATGCTTTTCATACACTCTTTTCCTTGATTAGTATCTTTTCATAGGCTTGGGGACTTTGCTTTCACTTTTTTGTCATTTCTTACTCCCCTTCTTGAAGATCTCTATTTTGCTCATACTCTCTCTTTGACTATGTTTCACTGCATTTTTCTCTTCACTGTTTGTCAGTTTCACCTGACACGTCTCCCATCTTACTCGTCAGGGCTGCTACGTTTTATCTCATTCACTTTGCAAGCAGACACCAGGCCTCCGCTGCGATCGACTCACCAGTTGTGTTTTTTCTAGGTTTAGTAGTTGTGTCTTTACCGTCTGAAGTCAGGGCCTCACCGCCTGCCTATCAGACACTCCTGGGCTCCTGTCCTGACCCAGGAGAAAGAGCATTCACCACAGCAAACTTCAAGGGGAATCAGCACGCCTCCTGGCTCCCCTCAATGCACCCTTTTAACGTGCTGGAGATACACTACTTTAGTCATGATGGTCCAGAGTATTTCTTTATCCAGACCCACAGCGTGTTGGCGTTCTGATATCTCCCATCTTGTTCGGGGCAACCACGGCTCCTCAGCTCTCCTCCCAACTCACTCTGCTCTCTGAAAGAGTATGCCCTTTTATATTCTCCTGAGTGGTTAACAGGCTGCAGGTGAGGCTGCTTGATTTTCCTTGCCTGACCTTGCCCGGCATTGTTATCGGGACATGCCCATTGAGTATGAGGGTATGCTGGTGTTCACATCTTCTTCGTCCCAGTACCATAGTGGTGTTTCACATAGGAAATATGCATTCTTCCTGACTCCCTTTCTTTGCCACAGTACTGGAGTGATATTTGGGGGGATGAAGATTGCATGTCTTAATATATCCTCTGAAGACTGAGGAGGGGTTAAATAGGGTATTGTCAAAGAAAGGGGGATATCAGTTCTAGGGGTGTCCTCATGAGATAAATATGGTATTACTGTTAGATTTCTTTTCCCCTTCTCAGGGTTAGTGTTAGAGGGAAAGTCCTGGGGTAGTGTAGGACCTGTATGGTAATATCCTATGACAGCAGAAGGAAGATAGGATAGATCGGAACTAGGAAATGGGGAATGCCATGTCTCACCATCAGCCATCCCACCCCGTTTCTTCAAGGACTCTCCATCCCGTAGTACCCCTTCTCAGACTCACTCCCGGGGAATGTCAGTCTTGCCCTTCTCTTTGTTACCTGAGCGGGGTCTTAAGCAGTCTAAATGTGAGAACGCTCTCAGATTTCTCACACCACCCTTCCAGTTGTTTCTATGTTGCTGCACTTGTATTGCAGGATTTCGGAGAATGCTATTAATTACACTAAATTGGCAGCCCTCAACATCTCTATGCCACGGGCGGACCTCCAATGTCTGCAACAAACTCGTCCATTCAGGAGGGAGAAGGATAAGATAAAATATTTAGGGATCTACCTTACCCGCTCCCATGACACTTTGTTTCGCCATAACTACCCGACTCTAATCCTTACCGAGACCTTGAGCGGTGGAAATGCACTGAGATATCCTGGTTTGGCAGATGCACTGCCATTAAGATGAATGTACTGCTGCGGCTGCTATTCGCCTTCATGGACCTCCCATTGTTGCTTCCATCTCACACTCTTAAAACGTTGCAATCTAAACTCTGGGATTTCATTTGGCAAGGGAAACCCTGCTGAATAACTAGGAAGATCTTGGTCTGCCTGAAATGGCAGGGAGGTGTGGCAATGCCTAATATACAACAATGGCCCTCATTACGACCCTGGCGGATTTTTTCCGCCAGCGACGGACTTTCCGGCCATGGCGCAAAGTCCCTTTACGCCATGGCGGATGGTGGACTTACCGCCCCATTCCGAGGTCGGCGGGGCGGTAAGTCCCCATTGACCCATTTACCCTTCCCCATTCCCATTTCGGCCCCATAGGGCTCAATGGGAGTGGGGAAGGAGTTAATTACGCCACCGTAAAATACGGTGGCGTAATTAACACCAAGGTCCCAGAGCGCCATGGATTTTTCCGCCCGCAAAAAGCGGGCGGAAAAATGACCATGGCGCTCCAGGAACTCGTAGTTGGCGGTAAGGGGTCCGCGCAGCTAACGCTGGCGCAGACCCCTTAGCGCCAGGGTCGTAATGAGGCCCAATGTCTATTTGCAGCTCAGGTGTCTACAACATTTGATTTCTCAGATGCTCATCTTAATAAGTGCTGGATGGAATTTGAGCAGGCATGTTTGGGAGTTCTTTTAGCTTCCCCACCTTGGCTACCATCGTCTTGCTGGCCTCAAAGGCACACCCTCTTGCACTCCAATCTGGTTACCCTGACCTATTGGATAGAGTGAATCGTAGGTATCGACTTACCACTCACCCTTCACCACTAATGCTGGTTTTCCACAATCCAACTTTCACCTTTGGGCTGACTAGCAAAGACTTTATTAGATGGAGAGAGGATGGTCTGTGCGATCTAGGTCAACTATACGATGGGGAGACCCCTCTCACCTTCGAGCAATGCAAGATGACCTTTGCATAGCTAGAATCTGAGAGATTTAATTATGCACAACTTAGATACTGAAACCAAAAGGTAAGGGAGTAGGGATCTGATGCCTTTCCAGATGCCTTTCCAGAAGCTGGAGTTGTTTAAGCTCACCTATCACAGGGTCTCTAACATATACAAACTTTTGGACACAGGGAGGAGATGGAGATGTATTTGAGGAGCTGGGAGAGGGACTTGGGTCGCACAATTCCAATTACATCATGGGAAATTATGTGGAGGAGGGCTTCTACAGCGTACCAGAATATTGGAGAACTCTTACAAAATTCTCTATCGTTGGTATCTTACATCTGACCATTTACATACTATGTATCCCCTTGTTTCCTCTTACTGTTGTAGGGGGGTACGTAGAGGTAGGAACCATGGCTCACATATGATGGCATTGTCCTGTTATTAAGCCTTATTGGACTGCTGTTGTCACTCTAATCCAGCAAATGTGGGTATTTGTTTCCCCTAGATCCCTTGGTGGTTCTGTTAGGTGATACAAATGACCAAAATGTTTTCACCATTGGGGACCCTCACTCTGTTTTATCCAACCATATGCTCACAGCAGCTAAGCTTACGAGCGCTCTGTGGGGTGCAATTAAAGGCCCCAAACAGAAGTCCCTTTCACATGAATAGCAAGATTTTAAACACTGAAACAAAAACGGCCTGGCATTCGGTTTTTGTTTTTCAAGTAAAGTTAAAGAACCATGTGGAAAAAGGCCTACATGTCATTACCAATGGACAAGCATCATTTTAATTTACAAAATAAGGAGGAATCAAAGACCCCTGTCAAATGGAAAACAGGATTTATTTGTGTACAAATACAAAGGCTTTCAAAAGCAAAAGTGTAAAAAAATATCACTGCTCACAGAACAATGCCAGTAAAACAAAACATGATGTTTGGGTTGACAAAAGCAATGTATATTATGTTTCACCTACAAAACTCCACTGACATTTGAAGAGCTACTTTGTCTTCATGAAAAAGGTCAGCCCAAGGCAAACCCTGTTTCTGGCAGTGGGCAAAACTTCACAAAGCAAAACTGCCCCTTCCAGCCTGCATGTCACATTTCCCATGACCATCGGCAATAAAACTGTGATGCTTAAGGCATCGAAAATGCAGTGTTCTCCAGACCTGCTGGCTCTGAAAGCAGGGACTTCAAGGAAAGTCACCCTTGGCTGGAGCACAACTAATATGTGTGAAAATGGGGGCACCCACTTCAAAGAACAAGCTTCCAGCACAAAGGAGACTGATGAAGGTACAGGCTGACTCAGTGAAAACAAATGGCCGGAATCAGAAATTGCCATTCGTCCCACAGGAAGATTCACAATTAAGCTAAAAGCACTATTATCATTTAGGCCTTTTTCTCAGCAACTATAATGTGGATTGATTTCCTTTTTGTGCAATCTTTTATGTAATTTCTAGGTGGTTTTGGGGATATAAAATGCATCTACCTGTGACTCTAGGAACTGTAATGGGCAGTTAGACTAGGAGTCTGGATGATCTGAACATGTTCCAAATGTGAGAGTTGGTGAGCAGGTGGAAAATGAAATTAGGGATAGGCTTAATAACTTACATATTCATAACTATTGTGCTTATTATGGAAAGGGCAGAAATATGCCACATGGCCGTGCTACATCGTACGGATTCGGTGGTTGGCTTATCTAATTCTCCATGATTAGCGGAATCAGAAAATATGTTTAGTCTGGCAGTTGCTAGTAGAATTATGAAGTTGTGATACATAACTAGTTTTTGCCAAAAATTTGAAAGGAGAACAAATGATGATGACAAATGGGAATAGACCTGTGTTGCTCCCGACCTCTTAACCAATCTGGACTTGGAGGCTAGGTTTGGGCAGAGAGAGACGGGTAACTGTCCAATCCTAGTGGCAGTGATTATTGCAGGGTACTTCCTCCAAATTGTAACATTGGTGATGTAATTTCTGCTATATAAGGGTGACTGCACTAGGACAGAGGACACACAGAAAATGGGGAGACAGAAAAAGGAGAAAGACAGGAGGACAGAGAGAAGAGACAGACCATCAGGAAGGCTGCTGAAACGTATTATCTGACAGCTGTAAGGAGACACCAGAGGAGATTGCTGAGAGTACATCTGGGTGGAGCTGTCTATTTCTAGGAAGGCCTCATAGCTGGCTGGTTCCTGTAGTGGAGAGCGGGAGGCCATCTTTGAGAGTGGAGTGACCAGACCCCTGCCCCATCTTTCCAGAGTGTGCTGAGATGCAGCTGCCGTTCCTGAACCTTAAACAGAGGCTTGCTATGTAAGTCGAACTAAGCCCTGGAAAACCAAAAGGTGGGGATGTCTGCTTGCCTTGAATCCTTTCTGTATATAGTGGGATAGTGGGGGTGGAGGGGGGGGGTGGTAAAACTGTGTAGATTCTTAGCCTATGTAACCAAAAATATTTATTTAATTAATTCCCCATTTGGCAGAACATTGTGT
This sequence comes from Ambystoma mexicanum, assembly GCF_040938575.1. Lineage (NCBI taxonomy): Eukaryota > Metazoa > Chordata > Amphibia > Caudata > Ambystomatidae > Ambystoma > Ambystoma mexicanum. The sequence goes on from NC_090932.1 coordinate 801,047,728, forward strand.
GTGAATTTTGTTCAAAGCTCACTTCCCAGCGTGGCTGAAAACTATAGCCTATAATTTAATTAGGTAATCCTTGTTGTTCAGCTGGCCCCGACTTATTTAAGGAAGAGGGGTGTCTTTGTTTTTAAATTAAATCTGTCCATCCTTTTTATCCACCTTCCCCAACACAGGCCTTTCAGTAAAGGGGGTCTGAAATCCAAAATTCCCCAAAGCATTCGAAATTTTCTGTCTGACTTCCCAACATAGACCCAAGCAAACGGGGTTTGAAAAACAAAGTGATACATCACCCTGGGTTTGTTTTAAACCAAAGGTTTGGGCGAAATTATATTATTGATCAGTATAATTATTTAGTGAAATGTAATTGCCAGAAAGTGTACAATTGTGATTGTGTTCTTTTTAACTCACTTTTGTGATTTATGCTGAGAGAAGTTGATTGTGTTGTGCCATGGATAAAGTGGTGTTTTTTCGATATTTTCATGCTCATTTCTTTTACTGTTAATTTAAATAAATACCAATAACTTTCTTGTACAGAGGCCTACTTGGCTCATTGTTAGCTCAGGGGCGAGGGATCCAAGGGGCATGATATGTGCCTGAGATAGGGCTAAAAAAAAAGAATATTTCAAACAGTTTGTTGCATAACTACTTGAGTGGGGGGGGGGACTCCCTGTGTTGAGGGTGGCTTCCCAATAAACCATTGCAGCTCAGAATTGGAAAAAGGCGAATGCTCATTCGCTTCATATATGCTGGGTACACATTTGGTATGTTTGTGCCATAGAGAAGATCACTGCTACCCTCTCAGACTCTTTTACTAAATATAAGCGTATATGGGATCCCTGTGTTACTTTTGTAACCTCAAATGACTATTGCCCACTGATCTCCCAACAATGGAAATCATTCTCTTTGCTGTAAATAAGAGACGTTATGAGTGGGGTAGATGGATGCTATCCTGAAGGTTTGCCCTATCATTTTTGTTTGATGTGCCCTGAGTCCTTGTGTGGATGTTCTCTCGACAGCTACAGCCGTTCTCAATGTCCTTTCTCCTTGCTTGTGTTTTCTTATCCCTCTAACTATACGCACGTGAGAAGTGATTATGTATGCAGCGCTGCTCTTCTGATATACCTCTTCCTAGTTTTTAACGGTTTGTTTGATTTGTTGTTTTTGCTTTTTTTCCTTCTTCTAATGTATCCAAAAATGTAATAAACATACTTTAAAAAAAGAGAAATATAGGTATGAGCCTTATTGCCATGTTTTGGATTTTCTTTTGTCAATGTATGAACTCCAATGTGTGTTTTGGGGTATTTGTATTATGTTAAGTAGGTTCCTGCTCACTAACTGCATAAATTGCAAATAACATTTAATTTGCGATAGTGAATTGGGTGGGTAGTGAGTGAATGTTTTAAAAGTGGCTATGAGGATTTCCTGTCAGTATGTAATGGGTCTTTGGATGTTTGAGATCGTTTTTTGATGTGCTTTGAAACTGTGAAGCATGTGTGTTTGGATGGATGGTGTCGATTCTTAAATGCGGTTCAGGTGGTCTTTTTCATTTTGTTTTGTTTAACGTGTATTTATTGATTTTGCAACATAAACCAACAACACATAACATAACATCCAGACTTTACGGCCCGCAAAAGAAAACACCAGGTGTATCCCTCTTCCTCCATTGTCACACTCTCATTGCGTTGAGTCTCATTTCCAACGGACCGGTATCCTCCCATTCTCCCTTCCCCTCCCTCCTGCACAACACAACCTTTCAACAGTCATTAAGGGATCCTTGATCACCCTCACCCCCCACCGGAGCGAGATGGCCTCCGGTTTGTTCGATTCCGCATCTGGCGAGGCCAGCCTTTGTGCACATTTAACAAAAAATTAACATATAGTCCCCATACATCTGGAAGGCGTGCATGCTGTAGTAGCGTACAATTCAAAGTCATGACAATAAGCAATATACTCAACCATTCTGTCTTTCTAGGCACCAGCCCCTTTCCACCACGCCAAAGCTATCCGTCTCTGGGGCAGGATCATCAAAAGACCCACCAATTTCCTATATGGTCTGGCTAACCCCACAGTCAACCACAGCAGTGCCAGCAAAGGATCCATCACCAGTGTTTCTTTAAAAATGTATTATTTATTTATTTATTGATCATTTATATAGTGCTTATACACTAGAACAAGCGTTTCAAAGCGCTCCAACGCAGGGAGGTGAGAACTTAAGGGACAATGGTAATTGACATTCATGAAAGGCACTGGAACATTCAGAATGGGCAAGTGCTAATCATTAGTGGTACAACATAATACAATGGAATACAAAGAGTTTACAACATAAAAACAAAATTATTGTACATGCCTGACAGTGGTTTCAATAATGTATTAATGCCTCTGTCACGCCTAGCTGATCACAGAGGCATTAAACTGCCAACTATTTATGAACTCCATGGGATATTCAGTATGTCCCATAGACTTGAAATGGTCTGCCGTGTTTTTGTAACTTAATTTACCTTGATAGCTGGATGTACACAATTGTATCTTGTTTTGCCATATAACCCTCCTCTACAAAGCCTTGGGTTTTCACATTACTTGGAAGAAGCTATATCCAGCTACCACAGCATTTCCCTGAAATAAATGTATGTGTTCAAGTGTGTATAACTGGGCCTTTTTTTTTTAAATCTGTAGAGCTCAATTATCTGCTGTGCTGGTGCAATTTAAAATGGCAGCTGCTTGTCACATAATTTTCGTCTGCAGAACACATTTGCTGTGCATTTATTTTGCTATCTCCCGAGTCCTGGTGCATGCCTGGCACATGATATCTCTACCCATGGGTAGCCGCAACCTGATCCTACCTACAGTTTTTTTTTTTTGGAATATTTTTATTATATTTTCAAAACCAAACAAAACACACATTACAACTGTTTCAATACGCAAAAAACATCATTAGACCATCATATTTCCATTAGGACTCCCCAACCTCCCCCCCCTTAAACTAGAGCCAATTCGCGCATGTCTTCTACTGGAGCATTATCGGGTGGCACAATACTTAAACGGTCATCACCCGAGTCCTCTGTTCCGTTGTTGCCCTGGTAAGGATTTGCCATAGAGGCCACCAATTGCTGCCAGGCCAGCAGGGTCCCTACTTCCTCCTCGCCCCCCCTGGTGACCGCTTCAAACCAGACAACAGATTCAGCTTCCGCCCATTTCAAGAGGTCCGCCCACCATAGCTCCACCCTAGGTCTATGGGTCGTCTTCCAGCCCATTGCAATCCTGCGCTTAGCCAAGACATAAGCCAAGTCCTTCATCTTGCTCATGTGTTTTGAATGCCGGGGTCTAGGAAAAATCCCAAGCACTATGACCAGGCCGATTCCACATCCAACACCTCTCCCCCACCAGCCAGTTTCGTTTTAACCTCATCCCAGAACCTGAGCATTTCCGGGCAAGCCCAAAACATGTGTAGCAGCCCCGCATCCACCTCCCCACACCTGGGGCATTACTGCGTAGCTGGTCCCCCAAACTTTGCAATCTTCCCGGGAGTCAGATAAGCCCTGTGAGTAACGTACAATTGAAGTTGTTGGAATCTCGCATTCCCGGACACCTTTTTATGGTACCTCTGAGCCCACTCCCATTGCCCGTCTGTCATGGGTCCTCCCACCTCCTCTTCCCACTCCTGTCTTAATTGGAGCAACTCCTTCCCCGCCCTTACTCGCAGGAGCTCGTATATCCTCAATATTTCGTGCCCGCCCTCTGATACATCGTACATGGTTTCCAGGGAGGCATCAGGATCCTCCGCTAGCACTGTCTCGGGCCATCTTTCTCTAGTCTTTTTCACAAGCCTAGCGTAAGTTATATATTGGCCACCATGCACCCCCGTCTCTTCCTGCAACCTCTGGAAGTTCAATGCCTCCCCTTCCTGCCATATGTCTCCGAGGGTGGCCAGGCCTACCTGTTCCCAGTATCTCCGGACCGATTCGAGGAGTTGAGAATCGCTCCCGCACAGCGCCACCAGTGGGGCCTGCTGGGAGTACGGCTCCGAATCCCCCATCATCCTCCAAGTCCTTTGCCAGATCTCCCAGCCCAGACTCAGCAGCTGCCCCGTGCCCACCAGTTTATCCCTACGCAACCACACCACTTCCTTCAAAAGGTATGGGGCTGAATCCCCACGCAGAAGCCTAGCCTCTGCCGAGGCATCTGCCGAAAGCCACCTGGCTACATACAGCAGCTGCCCCGCCAGGTAATAGAGTTCAAAATTTGGCAGGCCTATACCCCCCTTGTCATAGGGGTTCTGAAGCTTCCACAATGCCACCCTGTTCCTGGAGTTACCCCATACAAAACACGTGCACACGCTATGAAGTTTCGCGAATAGGCTTCTGGGTATCAAAAACGGGACATTCACGAAAAAGTGCAAGAGTCTAGGCAAGACCACCATCTTGAGCAAGGCCGCTCTCCCCATCATAGTCAGGGGCAATCTAGCCCAAAACACCATGCTGTTCTTGATCCCCTCTATCGCTCTTTCCGTGTTATGTTTGTGTTCCGCCTCGATCTTGTGGTAAATATTCACTCCCAAATACCTGAATGTCTCTGTCTGCCATGGTATTGCCAGGATAGGCAACCTCTGCGACGGGACATTCCTATATATGCCCAAAAGAAACAGACTAGACTTTCTGGGGTTCACCGATATGCCCGAAAGGGTGGCGTACCGTTCCATTACTTCCAACACATACTGCAGATTTTCTTCCGGATAACGCAAATAAAGAAGCATGTCATCCGCATGTAGTGATATCAGGTGCCTACCACTGACAGTGCTTATGCCTACCTCCCCATATTGTTGTCGCAGGCATATTGCCAACGGCTCTAATGCCAGTATGTATAGCATGGGTGACCAGGGGCATCCCTGTCTGGTCCCCCTGCTAAGTTGCCAGGTGTATGAGACTGTGGACCCCGTTTTGACTCTGGCCATCGGGGCGCTGTAGATCAACTGGACCCACCTGAGGTATTCAGGTCCCATTCCGTATCCCCTCAGGACCGCTTTCAACCAGGGCCATCTTACCGAATCGAAGGCTTTGACCGCGTCTAACGACACTATGGCCAGCTCGCCCGTGTCCTCCTCAGTTTGGTTAATGATATGGTGTAGCCTCCTATGGTTATCGGTGATGTTCTTGCCTGGAACATATCCCGTCTGATCTTGGTGTATCAGCTTCCCAATCACCTTCTTCAGCCTATTAGGCAGCACTGCAGTAAGTATTTTGCTGTCCTGGTTGAGCATGGACAACGGTCTGTAAGACCCGCACTCCCCGGCCGGCTTACCTGGTTTCAAGAGTGGGATGATCACAGCCTCGCAAAGGGACAATGGGAGTTCCCCCTGCTCATAGGCCTCGTTGAAAGTGGCAAGCAGTGGCTGGAGCAGCTCCTGCTTATATGTTTTGTAAAACTCACTAGGCAACCCATCCGAACCAGGTGCCTTGCATGTGGGCAGATTCTGAATCACCACCTCCAGCTCATCTGAGGTGACAGGTGCGTCTAACTCTCCGTCCAGAGTGGGCAACTCTATGTCCTCCAATGTGTCCAGTATGTCTTGACACATATCCTCCCCTGTGTCCTCGTACAAGTGTCTGTAAAACTTAAGGAACTCCTTGTTTACCCCATCTTGGGTGTTGCAAATGCAACCTCCCTCATCCCTAACCTCACTGATCACCGAGCGGGGGGTCTCACTCTTATACAGCCAGGCCAGCAATCTGCCCGGCTTGTCGCCCCCCTGCATGTATCCTCTCTGTGTATTTCCTGTAATTGAGTCTGCACAGCCTATCCCAGAGTGCACTGCAGGACACCCGTAGCTCTTTATCTTGGTTCTGTTATCATGGGCGGTGTTTTAACAACGCGTGAGATCCTCCAGCTCCCTTTCCGCTTCTTGGAGTTCCCTTTCTATACCCCCCTGAAGCCCTTTAGCCTTGGAGATGGCTGCCCCACGCACCACCACTTTGAACGCTTCCCACAGAGTGCCCACAGAACGTACGCTTCCCGTATTTATATCAAAATATTCTTTGATGGCATCCCGCAGACCCTCCCGGAACCCCTCGTCCTGCAGCGCCTCGGTCCTGCCTCCATGTTGGGATCTGCGGTCTTGGGGGCTGGTGTCTCCACTCTACCACCAGGGGCGAGTGGTCAGATAATACTCGGGCCTTATATTCCGCTCCCACTATGTCTCCCACTATCTCGGCCGTTACAAATATATAATCTAGCCTTGTGTGCAAATCATGTGGCGCTGCATAGAGTGAATATTGCCTGTCCACAGGGTGCAACCTCCTCCACACATCTTCTAGGCCTAGGTCTTTCAGTAATGTTCCTAGTGCTTTAGCCGCCGGTGCCGTTTTTCCTGCCCTGTCCATTGACCTATCCATCCTGGGATTCAGGGTGCAATTAAAGTCCCCCCCACACACCACCGTACCCCCTGCCAGGGGCCCAAGTTTATTGTAAAGGGTCCAAAAATAAGCTGCTGTGTCGTTATTGGGGGCGTACAAGTTTATGATGTGCACTTCCCTGTTTTGCCAGGAGGCCCGTTACCACCACCATCCTGCCCTCCGGGTCTACCGTGGAGCCAAGCACCCAGACCGGCACATGCGGCGCCACCCAGGTGATAACCCCTCTAGCATACGCCGAGTACGCAGCACCTACAACATTGCCCTTCCATTTCCTCCTGACCACCTCCAGCTTCTCCCTAGTGAGGTGGGTCTCCTGCAGCAGGGCTATGTCTATGCGCATCCTCTTTAAGTACAGCATCACTTTATTCCGTTTCAGGTAGCTGTTGAGGCCCCGTACATTCCAGGTCACAACTTTGAGATTACCCGACGCCATCTATTCGGACTATCCCCATCCTAACCCTTCCCTTAATGCTCCCGTTGCTAGTTTGTTTTCCGGCTCTCTCCCTATTATTTACAAACAAAAACCCCCTTCCCCATCCCCCAAATCTACCCCACAGCACACAACTCCCCGCCTCCCCCCTCCCTACCAACCCCCAACAATTGCCCAGCTCCATCCCTGGATCTCAGGCCTACCCACGTCTGGACCTGCCTCGTATCCGAGAACAAGGACCCCGCAGGGCGTCACCAATCTAACGGTGACCTAACTAAGTATACTACTATTGGGTTCAGAGGGCGCTTCCCAGGAGCTCCCAGTCATCTATTTTAGGAGAGGTGCATCCAACGGGACCCGCCGGCAGATACCATGACTGCCTCCCCACAAGCACAATACCATTCTATATTCCAGTCCCAGTGTCATGACTATGGCACCACGGGTGCCCTCGCAACGTGCTACTTATGTCCAGCCGCTTCCGTCTGGACATCCGGTTCCTGAGGTCGACCCTGCATATCCAGCCAATCCATCGCTTCAGTCGGCGTCTCAAAGAAAAGGGATCTGTTCTTGTAGAACACCTTTAACCTTGCGGGATAGAGCAAAATGTAGCGATGGCCTGCTTCTCTGAGCCTCCTTTTCACCGATCCGAAGTTCATTCGACTACGTTGCACAAGGAGCATATAGTCCGGGTACGCCGTTATTTTCGCTGACCCCCTTTCTAGCGTTCCTCCTTTCCGGAAAAATTCGAGAATCTTATCGCGGTCACGAGAATTCAAGATCTTCGCGATCAGCGGCCGCGAGGGGGCTCCTGGGGCCGGTCTCCTGGTCAAGGCCCTATGCGCCCTTTCAATCGCGAACCCCTGGGTCAACTTCCCGCCTGTAATCTCCTGCAAGAGCATGGTTTCGACGTATTCTGTGGGGTTCGATCCTTCCATCCCTTCCGGTACACCCACTATGCGAATGTTATTGCGTCTGGCACGCCCTTCTGCTTGCTCTGCTCTGTCCTCCAGGTTGCCTACTCGTTGCACGAGGGCATGAAGCTCCTTAGCATGTGCAGCGCACGCCTCCGTGTTCGGGGCCAACTCCTTCTCCAGTGCCCCAGTGCGCTCCGCGATCGTTCGCACGTCCTGTCTCAGCAGGTTCACCTCTTCCTGGACCGCTCTGATCTTGAGGTCTAGGCCCTCCTGCAGCTCTTTCATGGCTAGGCCCAACTTCGCTTCCCAGGCCACCTTCAAGTCAGCAATTGCTGCCAGCACCTCCTGGATAGTGCCCGGTGGGTCCGCCGCCGCCGCAGGGGTCTCTTTACTTTTGCCCCCCTCCGCGCCTGGGGGCGAATTGGCGTAGGCCTCCATCGTGGGCTGCTTGATCCGGGGTCTCACCACTTTGGAGGACATCCTGCCGCGTCAGTTGAACACAATCCTGCCGTACTTCTCAGCACACCAATGTTCGATTGGTCACAGACCACCCACTGCTGTCCAAACCTGCGCTTGTCCGCAGCACACGCCCAGAGTGGGCTGTGTCCTCCCACGTACTCGCGCACCTCCGGCGTTATGTTACCGGGCTCTGCCGTGTATGATCCATGAACAGGGCTCCCCAGTCCCTTGGTGCCCCCTCTGTACAATCACGAAGTCATCCGTCGTGTGGGGTGGTCTCAACTATGGTGCTCCCGCTCCCATATTCCGGGGGGCCCCCGTGAGTGCCAAAATGGGGGCCCCAGTAGGCAGCAAGGGGCCAACAAAGGTCCCAATCAGCCCGCTCAGGGAGCCCGTGCCGACGCTCCAATATGCGGGCACAGCGCCAGCGATCCAGTGCACACTTATCTGGTGTGCCGTGTCTATGTTGGGCCCTTCCGTAGCACGGCCTCCACTGCCCCCAGTGGTGTCAAGGGGGGGCCCAGCGCACCCCCCGGTGCACACAAGTGCCCTCCTATCAGGCGATCCAGCTCAAGGGCCTGCAGGGCACACGGAAGATCTGCCACTGTCCATTGGCAGTTCCGACAGGGTTTTTCTTTCCACACCCCGAGCGAATACACAGTGCCAGGGGACCCGCAGCAACAGCCGCTCCTGCGAGTTCGCCGCTCGCAGGATCCGCGGCGACTTTGTTGCCAGTAAGGATCACGCTGGCCTTCCCCCCTGCACAGCAACAATGTATCTTCATGGGCGCCGGTGGCGTTTAAGCAACTCCGCCACGGGCCCAGTCACCGCAGGCAGGTCGCTCAGCAGGATCTCGGCTGCTTGCAGCCCATGGGTCAATCCTGTCGTGGATGCCTGCAGCCTCCGACGTGCGCTCTCCCAGCGCTCCTGCTCCGCTTCTCAGTCTGCCTTCGGGCGTCGAACGTAAAGTTCGTCGCGGGGGCCCTGCAGGTCCTAAGCACGCGACTGCAGCGGCGTACCCGTAACTCCTGCCTTCTTCTTTGTTCTGGCCGCCATTTTGTCTGTGTGCCCGATCCGGGACCCGCGGCAACACAGTGGGAGTAACTCGGGATCCGAGCGTTCCCCACCCACCAAACCTTCATCGAGTGGCACCACAATGTTCATAGCTTGTATGTAATTTTTCAGCACCGGCTGGTCGCCGCACGCGCTCCACTCCCACAGAATCAGTTCAGGATCTACGGAGTTCCACGAAAGCACAGCCTCCTACATGGCCCTCCAAGCCACGCCCCCTGATCCTACCTACAGTTATTCTGCCCTACTTGTGTAGTGAGCCCCTATCTTGGGTACACGCCACCCTGTCACCTAGTCTATTCTATTTAAAAACACAGTAATTTTGCAAGCTAATGCCTTATCTGTCCCCTACTTTTGTAGCTAAACAAACTATTCTTTGTGCTAGTTGCATTTCCAGGAGAATTTAAAGTGCAGTTTCGAATGTGTTATTTCTGATTTTATAATTCCATTTCTTCTGAGGAAGACAGGGGGCACATCCTCTCTACTCAACAATTGCCCCACTACAGTTCCACCACCTTGGGTCCTGGAGACCCTCCTGAGTGGAAGAAAGTACATAGAGCAGGGTATTTCACCCATGTTCATCCTCAGTAGAGGGGCTCCCACACTCTTGTTTAATGTTATGGGCATGTTGTAGAGTCAGCAACCTTAGAAGGAGGTGACCAAAGTGAAAAATGCACTGTGACTTTGTGATCTTGATTCTAGGAGAGTATTTTCTCTTGGATGAGCCTTCCTATCCACAGAAAAGCTAGCTTTTAAGGGCAGCAATAGAATAGAAAAAATATTATTGAGGCCAGAGAAGTCCTGTAGACCACCAACAAGAGATAAATGGACCTAGTATTTGCTCAAGACCTTTCTAATGGAGTCCTTGAAGCAGGTCAGTATTTTGATGAATGTCAAGTGCTTGAAATGTAATATTAAAACACAATTATGACCTGCACGCCTTGCACATCTATGACTATGGATTCTAAGTATTTGTGTAGGAATTCTGGCCCAACACTCTTGGACCTTACCCAAGTCCCATATCCCCAGTCCCCCAGGCCCAGTCTCAAAAAGTGAGGGACTTAGGGATGTGGTTAGACCCCTGACCTATACTAGATGATCAAATCAATAAAGTGACTAGGACCTGTTTTTATCATCTGTGTGAACTGAATAAACTCAGCCCTTTAAGATGAGTAGCAGTTACCCTGGAGATGGATGGGGATGCAGAAGTTGCTCAACATCAATAAACAAAATGACTCAGTTGGTAAAAAGGATAACTGTTTTATTTTCAATTGTCTACAACAGCGAGCATAACGAACATCAACGAATTTGCTCGATCATCTTACTCAACGAAATTCATAAAAAACTGTACTTTTATATTCAGAACTTATCATCATTGACTTTGACCTGCGTCACTACCAATGTCATCCTGCGTGGCAAACTACAGAACGTATTACTAACTATGATAGGCTCAGAGTGAACATCTACATATACGATCTAGACTAGTATTGGATAGTAAGTGAAAATGATAGGTTTCTTAACATCAAGTGGGATTACTAAGCCCTTCCCTCAAAATGGCCACTATGAACATCACTAAATACACAACGTCCCAGTGGTTACACAAACTATAGGACTCTTAATTACGCGGTCCCCTACAATTGGTTGGCACTCTAACCTTCGTCAGTACTTTTCCACCTATGTCTAGCAGCACGCAGATTGGACTGCCAGGTGCTGGGCGGTTCATCTTACCCCAGCTTCCCACCAATTAGCATATCAATCTATCATCACCTCAGTGGTCAGTGTAGTCAATTAGGCTTTGAAGCTTGGCCTTCAGTTTGTTCTGTACTGTGGAGAATCACGGGCGTGAAGGCACGCTCTGCCCTCATGACTAGGTGTGAACATCTTGCTCGTCCAACTTCATCCTTCCACGTGACTGTAGATCATGGTTTTGAGCTCTGTTAGTCTTTAAAATACTATTTTTTAATAGACCTCTAACGTCTTTCGTGGGTTGTTCATGCCTTCTGAAAAGGAGCTGTTCTTTCACACGATTTTGTATCCACTGCTAGTTAACTTCATCATGATAAGACCTTGGCTTCTTGGCTTGACTTCATGGTTCATTCAGCCTCGTCTTTCCGAGATTCACTTTTAATTCATGTGTTTTCTCATTGCGCCACACTGAAGATGAGGCCTTCCATTTTTAGTTCAACTCTGCTATAACACGTAGTGGAAACATCCATTGTTTATCCGTAATGCATATATGTATATAATGGTGCATGCCGCAATCTATTCACTATAAAGCCAGCCTTAACAATACTTTGTCTGCTTGTGTTTCTTTTGCATCTGTACACGTGTAAACTAACTGGATTTCTTCATTCGTTTTATGGCATAAGCTTCTTCACGTTGATCCCAAGTTGTCACTTATCCTTAATGCTTTCTTTATGCCTTATAGAATATCTGCATCTCTAGTCTCTGCATCTGTTCTAGTTACGTCAACTCTGCTCTGTGTGACGTTACCATTCATCTTGTCCATTCATTTGCTCTGCTTCTTACGGGATTTAATTCAAACGGCCATCATATATTCTTGTATGCAGGTATGGTTTTCTCAATGGTAACCTTGCTTCCAGGATTCTCTTAGGAATCAGTATTTTCACTGGTACCGCACGTGTCTCACATCCTGACTCCCAACATAAAGGCACTACAGGTGAGATGGTTGAGGTGGGGGTACTTGGCTCCTCCTCTACATTCCCCCCTCTAGGCGATTTATGGACCACTCTCTCATCATCCTTTAAATCCAGACATCTTGGTCTATAGAAAAGCTTCTTTGGTATCCATTTCTTTGACTCCCTTCAAGCATCCTGCTGTTTTCACATGCTCATCCTTGTTCCACGGCATGAGACTGCACTGTCCATTTGGACTGCAATAAATCCATCTTGCCACATACTTCTTATGATTCTTGGGATACAGGAACTTTGTTCCTTCAGGTGCATGGATACTGGCCTTCACGAATTCTCTGATTTCTTCATCTGTCAAGTCTTTGGCTTTCCATCCTGGTTCAACATCAATCATGATTTTCATCCCTATGGCTTTCTTGGCTGTTTTCTTACATTGGGAGATTATTATCTTGATCACACAGAATCCAAGCAATGTCATTAGTAGCAGGGCTCCAAGGAATTAAAAAATGTCTGCCATTTATTGTGGAACCCAAGAGAAGAGTGATCCAAACCAGCTGTCATTAATAATATCTTCTACTTCATAAATCATCTGACCATGAAGTTTCGTCAGCATACCTATGGCCTCTTTCAAGGTTCCATTATCGTCATCATGAGAAGGTATGAATGTGCAACATGATTCTCCGATTTTTTTGCACAAACACATCCATCCATAGTTGTGATCATGTCCAAAATATATCAATTCTGGAGAGTCATCAGTCATATGGCGCTCAATTCTTCTCTGATAGCATTGAATCCCTTTATGGTAAAGTTAATTGTCTGTAGCAATTCCAATCTGGTAATCTGTAGCCATTTGTTATTTGCTACAATCTGGACACTTGACATGAAGATCAATGAAAACACTGATGCAGTCTGGCTAAATAGTCTGTGCTCATAAGGAATTGCATCAAAAGATTTGATAGATTTTGCTGAGAAGTAGTTCTCTCCCTTCATTCTTCTTATCAGCTCCAGAGATCTCTTCTTCCTCAGGTGAGCATCTGCTTTTGGAAAATTGTCACAGTTTAAGTCACTTTTTGGAATCACCAGTGCTGGAACATGAACATTCACCAGTGAGCATCGGCCTCCCCAATACTTGGGTAGCCTCATGTAGGCTCTGGATCCACAAGTCCAATAATGATCCATGATCACTGCTGTCCCATATATCATTCCTGGTACATCAAAGATTCGACCACAGTTCCGATTTTCTCCAACTTTTTTGTGCTATTATTTCTGAAGCACAGCTTTGCATTTTCCAAAGGCACTATCTGCAAGGGTCGTCCCCTGTCTTCGACCAAAGTCAGTAGCTTAGCAATTCTTGGCCATACTGGCTTGCATCCATTCTGTACAATGTCAATGGCAGGTTTATAACAACCAATGACCACCCAGGGTCTGCAGATCACCACTCCTTCTTCCCATCCGTCTGGTGAAAGCACTGATCCCCAGATCTTCATTTGATCTCTGTTCTTCCATCTATGGATTTCTTCTGCAGATTTTCCTGGACTCTCCAGTTTTTTGTTTACTTCCCATCTGATTACTGCTCCTTTCACTCCAGGCTTCTCATATCTAATCACATGATTCTTCATGTGAGCTCTGTTTCTTTTCTTTGTATCTTGGATATAGTCATCTTCATCTGGATCTGTCCATTCAGTTGCCCATTTGAGATAAGCATCTCGACCCATGAACTGGCCTCTGGTTCTGCAAAGTTCTATGTGTGAAAGACAATGTGCTGTCTGGATGTCTATTTCAATAGCTATGAAGATCTTGGACTTCCCCATACTATAAGGCAGGTGTGCACATACAAAGCATTCCTCCTTTGAGGTTATTCTTCCCACTTCCCTCATATGTTGATACCATATGTTGTTTCCCAAATGTGCTGTACTATCCAGGTAATCATTTAGTTCAAAGTCATCCACCCTGGTATCTCTTTTATGTCTTATTCGTCTCTCATGATCTGCCATGATTATCTCATACAACATGCCAGCATAACTCATTCTAACTGGAACAATCTTAGGAACACTAATCAGTGGACTAGGTGTAGTTGCATGCAGTAGGTTCATATTTCAACATCCATTTCTTTTTGTCTCCCTTGTAAAGCCTGTTTCTGGCATCCAAAAATAACCACCAAGACGCCTTTAGCATGTGACAGACTACCAGTAACATTTATCTCAGACTTAGGTGACTCCTCATTATTCTTTGAAACGGGGATAACTACACAGGGTCTTGTTTGCCAAGTAGTTGCCACGTCTATATCTTCCTTCTTTTAGGGAAGATTATCATGAGTTATTTCTCCATTTAGGTCTAAGTAATAGGACGTTCATACAGTGAGTGAGAGCAATATTATTATGAACAAGATGCAAGCATAAATGACACAGAGGTATGTCAGGGTGCAGCATCGATGGTTTACACAACGTGGACGTCGCTCTGGATCTGGCATGATAATGTTGCTTTTAATACTTCACATTTTATTTTCTAAGGAAGGAAAAAATAAACTTTAATGTGACACCATAATGTATTGCTTCAGAAACTGCTGATCTCACTCGACACCCTTCCTTGGACAACCGACTGCTTACTGGACAATGAACACAAAGTCTCAGTGAACTCCTTGAATCGGCCTTTCACTGGATGACATGAGGATTTTATTTCAACATGAAACAAAGGTTCTTTTAAGCCAGCAATTTCTCAATCTGTCCCTCGAAGAAAAAACCTCATTCAGATCTCAGAGTTCTCACAGAGTAAGCATTTACTTGGAAAGAATCTTTCAAATAGTTTGTTGCATAACTACTTGAGTGGAGGGGGGACTCCCTGTGTTGAGGGTGGCTTCCCAATAATCCATTACAGCTCAGAATTGGAAAAAGGCGAATGCTCATTCGCTTCATATATGCTGGGTACACATTTGGTATGTTTGTGCCATAGAGAAGATCACTGCTACCCTCTCAGACTCTTTTACTAAATATAAGCGTATATGGGATCCCTTTGTTACTTTTGTAACCTCAAATGACTATTGCCCACTGATCTCCCAACAATGGAAATCATTCTCTTTGCTGTAAATAAGAGACGTTATGAGTGGGGTAGATGGATGCTATCCTGAAGGTTTGCCCTATCATTTTTGTTTGATGTGCCCTGAGTCCTTGTGTGGATGTTCTCTCGACAGCTACAGCCGTTCCCAATGTCCTTTCTCCTTGCTTGTGTTTTCTTATCCCTCTAACTATACGCACGTGAAAAGTGATTATGTATGCAGCGCTGCTCTTCTGATATACCTCTTCCTAGTTTTTAACGGTTTGTTTGATTTGTTGTTTTTGCTTTTTTTCCTTCTTCTAATGTATCCAAAAATGTAATAAACATACTTTAAAAAAAGAGAAATATAGGAATGAGCCTTATTGCCATGTTTTGGATTTTCTTTTGTCAATGTATGAACTCCAATGTGTGTTTTGGGGTATTTGTATTATGTTAAGTAGGTTCCTGCTCACTAACTGCATAAATTGCAAATAACATTTAATTTGCGATAGTGAATTGGGTGGGTTGTGAGTGAATGTTTTAAAAATGGCTGTGAGGATTTCCTGTCAGTATGTAATGGGTCTTTGGATGTTTGAGATCTTTTTTTGATGTGCTTTGAAACTGTGAAGCATGTGTGTTTGGATGGATGATCTCGATTCCTAAATGCGGTTCAGGTGGTCTTTTTCATTTTGTTTTGTTTAACCTGTATTTATTGATTTTGCAACATAAACCAACAACACATAACATAACATCCAGACTTTACGGCCCGCAAAAGAAAACACCAGGTGTATCCCTCTTCCTCCATTGTCACACTCTCATTGCGTTGAGTCTCATTTTCAACGGACCGGTATCCTCCCATTCTCCCTTCCCTTCCCTCCTGCACAACACAACCTTTCAACAGTCATTAAGGGATTCTTGATCACCCTCACCCCCCACCGGAGCGAGATTGCCTCCGGTTTGTTCGATTCCGCATCTGGCGAGGCCAGCCTTTGTGCACATTTAACAAAAAATTAACATATAGTCCCCATACATCTGGAAGGCGTGCATGCTGTAGTAGCGTACAATTCAAAGTCATGACAGTAAGCAATATACCCAACCATTCTGTCTTTCTAGGCACCAGCCCCTTTCCACCACGCCAAAGCTATCTGTCTCTGGGGCAGGATCATCAAAAGACCCACCAATTTCCTATATGGTCTGTCTAACCCCACAGTCAACCACAGCAATGCCAGCAAAGGATCCATCACCAGTGTTTCTTTAAAAATGTATTATTTATTTATTTATTGATCATTTATATAGTGCCTATACACTAGAACAAGCATTTCAAAGCGCTCCAACGCAGGGAGGTGAGAAATTAAGGGACAATGGTAATTGACATTCATGAAAGGCACTGGAACATTCAGAATGGGCAAGTGCTAATCATTAGTGGTACAACATAATACAATGGAATACAAAGAGTTTACAACATAAAAACAAAATTATTGTACATGCTTGACAGTGGTTTCAATAATGTATTAATGCCTCTGTCACGCCTAGCTGATCACAGAGGCATTAAACTGCCAACTATTTATGAACTCCATGGGATATTCAGTATGTCCCATAGACTTGAAATGGTCTGCCGTGTTATTGTAACTTAATTTACCTTGATAGCTGGATGTACACAATGGTATCTTGTTTTGCCATATAACCCTCCTCTACAAAGCCTTGGGTTTTCACATTACTTGGAAGAAGCTATATCCAGCTACCACAGCATTTCCCTGAAATAAATGTATGTGTTCAAGTGTGTATAACTGGGCCTTTTTTTAAAGCTTTAGAGCTCAATTATCTGCTGTGCTGGTGCAATTTAAAATGGCAGCTGCTTGTCACATAATTTTCCTCTGCAGAACACATTTGCTCTGCATTTATTTTGCTATCTCCCGAGTCCTGGTGCATGCCTGGCACATGATATCTCTACCCATGGGTAGCCGCAACCTGATCCTACCTACAGTTTTTTTTTTTTTGGAATATTTTTATTATATTTTCAAAACCAAACAAAACACACATTACAACTGTTTCAATACGCAAAAAACATCATTATACCATCATATTTCCATTAGGACTCCCCAACCTCCCCCCCCCTTAAACTAGAGCCAATTCGCGCATGTCTTCTACTGGAGCATTATTGGGTGGCACAATACTTAAACGGTCATCACCCGAGTCCTCTGTTCCGTTGTTGCCCTGGTAAGGATTTGCCATAGAGGCCACCAATTGCTGCCAGGCCAGCAGGGGCCCTACTTCCTCCTCGCCCCCCCTGGTGACCGCTTCAAACCAGACAACAGATTCAGCTTCCGCCCATTTCAAGAGGTCCGCCCACCATAGCTCCACCCTAGGTCTATGGGTCGTCTTCCAGCCCTTTGCAATCCTGCGCTTAGCCAAGACATAAGCCAAGTCCTTCATCTTGCTCATGTGTTTCGAATGCTGGGGTCTAGGAAAAAGCCCAAGCAGCATGACCAGGCCGATTCCACATCCAACACAACTCCCCCACCAGCCAGTTTCGTTTTAACCTCATCCCAGAACCTGAGCATTTCCGGGCAAGCCCAAAACATGTGTAGCAGCCCCGCATCCACCTCCCCACACCTGGGGCATTACTGCGTAGCTGGTCCCCCAAACTTTGCAATCTTCCCGGGAGTCAGATAAGCCCTGTGAGTAACGTACAATTGAAGTTGTTGGAATCTCGCATTCCCGGATACCTTTTTATGGTACCTCTGAGCCCACTCCCATTGCCCGTCTGTCATGGGTCCTCCCACCTCCTCTTCCCAATCCTGTCTTAATTGGAGCAACTCCTTCCCCGCCCTTACTCGCAGGAGCTCGTATATCCTCAATATTTCGTGCCCGCCCTCTGATACATCGTACATGGTTTCCAGGGAGGCATCAGGATCCTCCGCTAGCACTGTCTCGGGCCATCTTTCTCTAGTCTTTTTCACAAGCCTAGCGTAAGTTATATATTGGCCACCATGCACCCCGTCTCTTCCTGCAACCTCTGGAAGTTCAATGCCTCCCCTTCCTGCCATATGTCTCCGAGGGTGGCCAGGCTTACCTGTTCCCAGTATCTCCGGACCGATTCGAGTAGTTGAGAGTCGCTCCCGCACAGCGCCACCAGTGGGGCCTGCTGGGAGTACGGCTCCGAATCCCCCATCATCCTCCAAGTCCTTTGCCAGATCTCCCAGCCCAGCCTCAGCAGCTGCCCCGTGCCCACCAGTTTATCCCTACGCAACCACACCACTTCCTTCAAAAGGTATGGGGCTGAATCCCCACGCAGAAGCCTAGCCTCTGCCGAGGCTTCTGCCGAAAGCCACCTGGCTACATACAGCAGCTGCCCCGCCAGGTAAAAGAGTTCAAAATTTGGCAGGCCTATACCCCCCTTGTCATAGGGGTTCTGAAGCTTCCACAGGGCCACCCTGTTCCTGGAGTTACCCCATACAAAACACCTGCACACGCTATGAAGTTTCGCGAATAGGCTTCTGGGTATCAAAAACGGGACATTCACGAAAAAGTGCAAGAGTCTAGGCAAGACGACCATCTTGAGCAAGGCCGCTCTCCCCATCATAGTCAGGGGCAATCTAGCCCAAAACACCATGCTGTTCTTGATCCCCTCTATCGCTCTTTCCGTGTTATGTTTGTGTTCCGCCTCAATCTTGTGGTAAATATTCACTCCCAAATACCTGAATGTCTCTGTCTGCCATGGTATTGGCAGGATAGGCAACCTCTGCGACGGGACATTCCTATATCTGCCCAAAGGAAACAGACTAGACTTTCTGGGGTTCACCGATATGCCCGAAAGGGTGGCGTACCGTTCCATTACTTCCAACACATACTGCAGATTTTCTTCCGGATAACGCAAATAAAGAAGCATGTCATCCGCATGTAGTGATATCAGGTGCCTACCACTGACAGTGCTTATGCCTACCTCCCCATATTGTTGTCGCAGGCATATTGCCAACGGCTCTAATGCCAGTATGTATAGCATGGGTGACCAGGGGCATCCCTGTCTGGTCCCCCTACTAAGTTTCCAGGTGTCTGAGACTGTGGACCCCGTTTTGACTCTCGCCATCGGGGCGATGTAGAGCATCTGGACCCACCTGAGGTATTCAGGTCCCATTCCGTATCCCCTCAGGACCGCTTTCAACCAGGGCCATCTTACCGAATCGAAGGCTTTGACCACGTCTAACGACACTATGGCCAGCTCGCCCGTGTCCTCCTCAGTTTGGTTAATGATATGGTGTAGCCTCCTATGGTTATCGGTGATGTTCCTGCCTGGAACATATCCCGTCTGATCTGGGTGTATCAGCTTCCCAATCACCTTATTCAGCCTATTAGGCAGCACTGCAGTAAGTATTTTGCTGTCCTGGTTGAGCATGGACAACGGTCTGTAAGACCTGCACTCCCCGGCCGGCTTACCTGGTTTCAAGAGTGGGATGATCACAGCCTCGCAAAGGGACAATGGGAGTTCCCCCTGCTCATAGGCCTCGTTGAAAGTGGCAAGCAGTGGCTGGAGCAGCTCCTGCTTATATGTTTTGTAAAACTCACTAGGCAACCCATCCGAACCAGGTGCCTTGCATGTGGGCAGATTCTGAATCACCACCTCCAGCTCATCTGAGGTGACAGGTGCGTCTAACTCTCCGTCCAGAGTGGGCAACTCTATGTCCTCCAATGTGTCCAGTATGTCTTGACACATATCCTCCCCTTTGTCCTCGTACAAGTGTCTGTAAAACTTAAGGAACTCCTTGTTTAGCCCATCTTGGGTGTTGCAAATGCAACCTCCCTCATCCCTAACCTCACTGATCACCGAGCGGGGGGTCTCACTCTTATACAGCCAGGCCAGCAATCTGCCCGGCTTGTCGCCCCCCTGCATGTATCCTCTCCGTGTATTTCCTGTAATTGAGTCTGCACAGCCTATCCCAGAGTGCACTGCAGGACACCCGTAGCTCTTTTATCTTGGTTCTGTTATCATGGGCGGTGTTTTCACAACGCGTGAGATCCTCCAGCTCCCTTTCCGCTTCTTGGAGTTCCCTTTCTATACCCCCCTGAAGCCCTTTAGCCTTGGAGATGGCTGCCCCACGAACCACCACTTTGAACGCTTCCCACAGAGTGCCCACAGAACGTACGCTTCCCGTATTTATATCAAAATATTCTTTGATGGCATCCCGCAGACCCTCCCGGAACCCCTCGTCCTGCAGCGCCTCGGTCCTGCCTCCATGTTGGGATCCGCGGTCTTGGGGGCTGGTGTCTCCACTCTACCACCAGGGGCGAGTGGTCAGATAATACTCGGGCCTTATATTCCGCTCCCACTATGTCTCCCACTATCTCGGCCGTTACAAATATATAATCTAGCCTTGTGTGCAAATCATGTGGCGCTGCATAGTGTGAATATTGCCTGTCCACAGGGTGCAACCTCCTCCACACATCCTCTAGGCCTAGGTCTTTCAGTAATGTTCCCAGCGCTTTAGCCGCCGGCGCCGTTTTTCCTGCCCTGTCCATTGACCTATCCATCCTGGGATTCAGGGTGCAATTAAAGTCCCCCCCCCACACCACCATACCCCCTGCCAGGGGCCCAAGTTTACTATAAAGGGTCCGAAAATAAGCTGCTGTGTCGTTATTGGGGGCTTACAAGTTTATGATGTGCACTTCCCTGTTTTCCAGGAGGCCCGTTACCACCACCATCCTGCCCTCCGAGTCTACCGTGGAGCCAAGCACCCGGAACGGCACATGCGGCGCTACCCAGGTGATAACCCCTCTAGCATACGCCGAGTACGCAGCACCTACAACATTGCCCTTCCATTTCCTCCTGACCACCTCCAGCTTCTCCCTAGTGAGGTGGGTCTCCTACAGCAGGGCTATGTCTATGCGCATCCTCTTTAAGTACAGCATCACTTTATTCCGTTTCAGGTAGCTGTTGAGGCCCCGTACATTCCAGGTCACAACTTTGAGATTACCCGACGCCATCTATTCAGACTATCCCCATCCTAACCCTTTCCTTAATGCTCCTGTTGCTAGTTTGTTTTCCGGCTCTCTCCCTATTATTTACAAACAAAAACCCCCTTCCCCATCCCCCAAATCTACCCCACAGCACACAACTCCCCGCCTCCCCCCTCCCTACCAACCCCCAACAATTGCCCAGCTCCATCCCTGGATCTCAGGCCTACCCACGTCTGGACCTGCCTCTTATCCGAGAACAAGGACCCCGCAGGGTGTCACCAATCTAACGGTGACCTAACTAAGTATATTACTATTGGGTTCAGAGGGCGCTTCCCAGGAGCTCCCAGTCATCTATTTTAGGAGAGGTGCGTCCAACGGGACCCGCCGGCAGATACCATGACTGCCTCCCCACAAGCACAATACCATTCTATATTCCAGTCCCAGTGTCATGACTATGGCACCACGGGTGCCCTCGCAACGTGCTACTTATGTCCAGCCGCTTCCGTCTGGACATCCGGTTCCTGAGGTCGACCCTGCATATCCAGCCAATCCATCGCTTCAGTCGGCGTCTCAAAGAAAAGGGATCTGTTCTTGTAGAACACCTTTAACCTGGCGGGATAGAGCAACATGTAGCGATGGCCTGCTTCTCTGAGCCTCCTTTTCACCGATCCGAAGTTCATTCGACTACGTTGCACAAGGAGCATATAGTCCGGGTACGCCGTTATTTTCGCTGACCCCCTTTCTAGCGTTCCTCCTTTCCGGAAAAATTTGAGAATCTTATCGCAGTCACGAGAATTCAAGATCTTCGCGATCAGCGGCCGCGGGGGGGCTCCTGGGGCCGGTCTCCTGGTCAAGGCCCTATGCGCTCTTTCAACCGCGAACCCCTGGGTCAACTCCCCGCCTGTAATCTCCTGCAAGAGCATGGTTTTGACGTATTCTGTGGGGTTCGATCCTTCCATCCCTTCCGGTACACCCACTATGCGAATGTTATTGCGTCTGGCACGCCCTTCTGCTTGCTCTGCTCTGTCCTCCAGGTTGCCTACTCGTTGCACGAGGGCATGAAGCTCCTTAGCATGTGCAGCGCACGCCTCCGTGTTCGGGGCCAACTCCTTCTCCAGTGCCCCAGTGCGCTCCGCGATCGTTCGCACGTCCTGTCTCAGCAGGTTCACCTCTTCCTGGACCGCTCCGATCTTGAGGTCTAGACCCTCCTGCAGCTCTTTCATGGCTAGGCCCAACTTCGCTTCCCTGGCCACCTTCAAGTCAGCAATTTTTGCCAGCACCTCCTGGATAGTGCCCGGTGGGTCCGCCGCCGCCGCAGGGGTCTCTTTACTTTTGTCCCCCTCCGCGCCTGGGGGCGACTTGGCGTAGGCCTCCATCGTGGGCTGCTTGATCCGGGGTCTCACCACTTTGGAGGACATCCTGCCGCATCAGTTGAACACGATCCTGCCGTGCTTCTCAGCACACCAATGTTCGATTGGTCACAGACCACCCACTGCTGTCCAAACCTGCGCTTGTCCGCAGCACACGCCCAGAGTGGGCTGTGTCCTTCCACGTACTCGCGCACCCCCGGCGTTATGTTACCAGGCTCTGCCGTGTATGATCCATGAACAGGGCTCCCCAGTCCCTTGGTGCCTCCTCTGTACAATCACGAAGTCATCCGTCGTGTGGGGTGGTCTCAACTATGGTGCTCCCGCTCCCATATTCCGGGGGCCCCCGTGAGTGCCAAAAAGGGGGCCCCAGTAGGCAGCAAGGGGCCAACAAAGGTCCCAATCAGCCCGCTCAGGGAGCCCGTGCCGACGCTCCAATATGCGGGCACAGCGCCAGCGATCCAGTGCACACTTATCTGGTGTGCCGTGTCTATGTTGGGCCCTTCCGTAGCACCGCCTCCACTGCCCCCAGTGGCGTCAAGGGGGGGCCCAGCGCACCCCCCCGGTGCACACAAGTGCCCTCCTATCAGGCGATCCAGCTCAAGGGCCTGCAGGGCACACGGAAGATCTGCCACTGTCCGTCGGCAGTTCCGACAGGGTTTTTCTTTCCACACCCCCGAGCGAATACACAGTGCCAGGGGACCCGCAGCAACAGCCGCTCCTGCGAGTTCGCCGCTCGCAGGATCCGCGGCGACTTTGTTGCCACTAAGGATCACGCTGGCCTTCCCCCCTGCACAGCAACAATGTATCTTCATGGGCGCCGGTGGCGTTTAAGCAACTCCGCCACGGGCCCAGTCACCGCAGGCAGGTCGCTCAGCAGGATCTGGGCTGCTTGCAGCCCATGGGTCAATCCTGTCGTGGATGCCTGCAGCCTCTGACGTGCACTCTCCCAGCGCTCCTGCTCCGCTTCTCAGTCTGCCTTTGGGCGTCGAACGGGGGCCCTGCATTTCCTAAGCACGCGACTGCAGCGGGGCACCAGTGACTCCTGCCTTCTTCTTTGTTCTGGCCGCCATTTTGTCTGTGTCCCCGATCCGGGACCCGCGACAACACAGTGGGAATAACTCGGGATCCGAGCGTTCCCCACCCACCAAACCTTCAGCGAGTGGCACCACAATGTTCATACGCTTGTATGTAATTTTTCAGCACCGGCTGGTCGCCGCACGCGCTCCACTCCCACAGGATCAGTTCAGGATCTACAGAGTTCCACGAAAGCAGAGCCTCCTATATGGCCGTCCAAGCCACGCCCCCTGATCCTACCTACAGTTATTCTGCACTACTTGTGTAGTGAGCCCCTATCTTGGGTACACGCCACCCTGTCACCTAGTCCATTCTATTTAAAAACACAGTAATTTTGCAAGCTAATGCATTATCTGTCCCCTACTTTTGTAGCTAAACAAACTATTATTTGTGCCAGCTGCATTTCCAGGAGAATTTAAAGTGCAGTTTCAAATGTGTCCTTTCTGATTTTATAATTCCATTTCTTCTGAGGAAGACAGGGGGCACATGCTCTCTACTCAACAATTGCCCCACTACAGTTCCACCACCTTGGGTCCTGGAGACCCTCCTGAGTGGAAGAAAGTACATAGAGCAGAGTATTTCACCCATGTTCATCCTCAGTAGAGGGGCTCCCACACTCTTGTTTAATGTTATGGGCATGTTGTAGAGTCAGCAACCTTAGAAGGAGGTGACCAAAGTGAAAAATGCACTGTGACGTTGTGATCTTGATTCTAGGAGAGTATTTTCTCTTGGATGAGCCTTCCTATCCACAGAAAAGCTAGCTTTTAAGGGCAGCAATAGAATAGAAAAAATATTATTGAGGCCAGAGAAGTCCTGTAGACCACCAATAAGAGATAAATGGACCTAGGATTTGTTCAAGACCTTTCTAATGGAGTCCTTGAAGCAGGTCAGTATTTTGATGAATGTCAAGTGCTTGAAATATAATATTAAAACACAATTATGACCTGCACGCCTTGCACATCTATGACTATGGATTCTAAGTATTTGTGTAGGAATTCTGGCCCAACACTCTTGGACCTTACCCAAGTCCCATATCCCCAATCCCCCAGGCCCAGTCTCAAAAAGTGAGGGACTTAGGGATGTGGTTAGACCCCTGGCCTATACTAGATGATCAAATCAATAAAGTGACTAGGACCTGTTTTTATCATCTGTGTGAACTGAATAACCTCAGCCCTTTAAGATGAGTAGCAATTACCCTGGAGATGGATGGGGATGCAGAAGTTGCTCAACATCAATAATCAAAATGACTCAGTTGGTAAAAAGGATAACTGTTTTATTTTCAATTGTCTACAACAGGGAGCATAACGAACATCAACGATTTTGCTCGATCATCTTACTCAACGAAATTCATAAAAAACTGTACTTTTATATTCAGAACTTATCATCATTGACGTTGACCTGCGTCACTACCAATGTCATCCTGTGTGGCAAACTACAGAACGTATTACTAACTATGATAGGCTCAGAGTGAACATCTACATATACGATCTAGACTAGTATTGGATAGTAAGTGAAAATGATAGGTTTCTTAACATCAAGTGGGATTACTAAGCCCTTCCCTCAAAATGGCCACTATGAACATCACTAAATACACAACGTCCCATTGGCTACACAAACTATAGGACTCTTAATTACGCGGTCCCCTACAATTGCTTGGCACTCTAACCTTCGTCAGTACTTATCCACCTATGTCTAGCAGCACGCAGATTGGACTGCCAGGTGCTGGGCGGTTCATCTTACCCCAGCTTCCCACCAATTAGCATATCAATCTATCATCACCTCAGTGGTCAGTGTAGTCAATTAGGCTTTGAAGCTTGGCCTTCAGTTTGTTCTGTACTGTGGAGAATCAGGGGCGTGAAGGCACGCTCTGCCCTCATGACTAGGTGTGAACATCTTGCTCGTCCAACTTCATCCTTCCACGTGACTGTAGATCATGGTTTTGAGCTCTGTTAGTCTTTAAAATACTATTTTTTAATAGACCTCTAACGTCTTTCGTGTGTTGTTCATGCCTTCTGAAAAGGAGCTGTTCTTTCACACGATTTTGTATCCACTGCTAGTTAACTTCATCCTGATAAGACCTTGGCTTCTTGGCTTGACTTCATGGTTCATTCAGCCTCGTCTTTCCGAGATTCACTTTTAATTCATGTGTTTTCTCATTGCGCCACACTGAAGATGAGGCCTTCCATTTTTAGTTCAACTCTGCTATAACACGTAGTGGAAACATCCATTGTTTATCCGTAATGCATATATGTATATAATGGTGCATGCCGCAATCTATTCACTATAAAGCCAGCCTTAACAATACTTTGTCTGCTTGTGTTTCTTTTGCATCTGTACACGTGTAAACTAACTGGATTTCTTCATCCGTTTTATGGCATAAGCTTCTTCACTTTGATCCCAAGTTGTCACTTATCCTTAATGCTTTCTTTATGCCTTATAGAATATCTGCATCTCTAGTCTCTGCATCTGTTCTAGTTACGTCAACTCTGCTCTGTGTGACGTTACCATTCATCTTGTCCATTCATTTGCTCTGCTTCTTACGGGATTTAATTCAAACGGCCATCATATATTCTTGTATGCAGGTATGGTTTTCTCAATGGTAACCTTGCTTCCAGGATTCTCTTAGGAATCAGTATTTTCACTGGTACCGCACGTGTCTCACATCCTGGCTCCCAACATATAGGCAATACAGGTGAGATGGTTGAGGTGGGGGTACTTGGCTCCTCCTCTACACTCCCCCCTCTAGGCGATTTATGGACCACTCTCTCATCATCCTTTAAATCCAGACATCTTGGTCTATAGAAAAGCTTCTTTGGTATCCATTTCTTTGACTCCCTTCAAGCATCCTGCTGTTTTCACATGCTCATCCTTGTTCCACGGCATGAGACTGCACTGTCCATTTGGACTGCAATAGATCCATCTTGCCACATACTTCTTATGATTCTTGGGATACAGGAACTTTGTTCCTTCAGGTGCATGGATACTGGCCTTCACGAAGTCTCTGATTTCTTCATCTGTCAAGTCTTTGGCTTTCCATCCTGGTTCAACATCAATCATGATTTTCATCCCTATGGCTTTCTTGGCTGTTTTCTTACATTGGGAGATTATTATCTTGATCACACAGAATCCAAGCAATGTCATTAGTAGCAGGGCTCCAAGGAATTAAAAAATGTCTGCCATTTATTGTGGAACCCAAGAGAAGAGTGATCCAAACCAGCTGTCATCAATAATATCTTCTACTTCATAAATCATCTGACCATGAAGTTTCGTCAGCATACCTATGGCCTTTTTTCAAGGTTCCATTATCGTCATCATGAGAAGGCATGAATGTGCAACATGATTCTCCGATTTTTTGGACAAACACATCCATCCATAGTTGTGATCATGTCCAAAATATATCAATTCTGGAGAGTCATCAGTCATATGGCGCTCAATTCTTCTCTGATAGCATTGCATCCCTTTATGGTAAAGTTAATTGTCTGTAGCAATTCCAATCTGGTAATCTGTAGCCATTTGTTATTTGCTACAACCTGGACACTTGACATGAAGATCAATGAAAACACTGATGCAGTCTGGCTAAATAGTCTGTGCTCATAAGGAATTGCATCAAAAGATTTGATAGATTTTGCTGAGAAGTAGTTCTCTCCCTTCATTCTTCTTGTCAGCTCCAGAGATCTCTTCTTCCTCAGGTGAGCATCTGCTTTTGGAAAATTGTCACAGTTTAAGTCACTTTTTTGGAATCACCAGTGCTGGAACATGAACATTCACTATTGAGCATCAGCCTCCCCAATACTTGGGTAGCCTCATGTAGGCTCTGGATCCACAAGTCCAATAATGATCCATGATCACTGCTGTCCCATATATCATTCCTGGTACATCAAAGATTCAACCACAGTTCCGATTTTCTCCAACTTTTTGTGCCATTATTTCTGAAGCACAGCTTTGCATTTTCCAAAGGCACTATCTGCAAGGGTCGTCCCCTGTCTTCGACCAAAGTCAGTAGCTTAGCAATTCTTGGCCATACTGGCTTGCATCCATTCTGTACAATGTCAATGGCAGGTTTATAACAACCAATGACCACCCAGGCTCTGCAGATCACCACTCCTTCTTCCCATCCGTCTGGTGAAAGCACTGATCCCCAGATCTTCATTTGACCTCTGTTCTTCCATCTATGGATTTCTTCTGCAGATTTTCCTGGACTCTCCAGTTTTTTGTTTACTTCCCATCTGATTCCTGCTCCTTTCACTCCAGGCTTCTCATATCTAATCACATGATTCTTCGTGTGAGCTATGTTTCTTTTCTTTGTATCTTGGATATAGTCATCTTCATCTGGATCTGTCCATTCAGTTGCCCATTTGAGATAAGCATCTCGACCCATGAACTGGCCTCTGGTTCTGCAAAGTTCTATGTGTGAAAGACAATATACTGTCTGGATGTCTATTTCAATAGCTATGAAGATCTTGGACTTCCCCATACTATAAGGCAGCAGTGCATATACAAAGCATTCCTCCTTTGAGGTTTTCTTCCCACTTCTCTCATATGTTGATACCATATATTGTTTCCAAAATGTGCTGTACTATCCAGGTAATCATTTAGCTCAAAGTCATCCACCCTTGGTATCTCTTTTATGTCTTATTCGTCTCTCATGATCTGCCATGATTATCTCATACAACATGCCAGCATAACTCATTCTAACTGGAACAATCTTAGGAACACTCATCAGTGGACTAGGTGTAGTTGCATGCAGTAGGTTCATATTTCAACATACATTTCTTTTGTCTCCCTTGTAAAGCCTGTTTCTGGCATCCAAAAATAACCACCAAGACGCCTTTAGCATGTGACAGACTATCAGTAACATTTATCTCAGACTTAGGTGACTCCTCATTATTCTTTGGAACGGGGATAACTACACAGGGTCTTGTTTGCCAAGTAGTTGCCACGTCTATATCTTCCTTCTTTTAGGGAGGATTATCATGAGTTATTTCTCCATTTAGGTCTAAGTAATAGGACGTTCATACAGTGAGTGAGAGCAATATTATTATGAACAAGATGCAAGCATAAATGACACAGAGGTATGTCAGGGTGCAGCATCGATGGTTTACACAACGTGGACGTCGCTCTGGATCTGGCATGATAATGTTGCTTCTAATACTTCACATTTTATTTTCTAAGGAAGGAAAAAATAAACTTTAATGTGACACCATAATGTATTGCTTCAGAAACTGCTGATCTCACTCGACACCCTTCCTTGGACAACCGACTGCTTACTGGACAATGAACACAAAGTCTCAGTGAAGTCCTCGAAATGGCCTTTCACTGGATGACATGATGATTTTATTTCAACATGAAACAAAGGTTCTTTTAAGCCAGCAATTTCTCAATCTGTCCCTCGAAGGAAAAACCTCATTCAGATCTCAGAGTTCTCACAGAGTAAGCATTTACTTGGAAAGAATCTTTCAAATAGTTTGTTGCATAACTACTTGAGTGGGGGGGGAGAACTCCCTGTGTTGAGGGTGGCTTCCCAATAAACCATTACAGCTCAGAATTGGAAAAAGGCGAATGCTCATTCGCTTCATATATGCTGGGTACAAATTTGGTATGTTTGTGCCATAGAGAAGATCACTGCTACCCCCTCAGACTCTTTTTCTAAATATAAGCGTACATGGGATCCCTTTGTTACTTTTGTAACCTCAAATGACTATTGCCCACTGATCTCCAAACAATGGAAATCATTCTCTTTGCTGTAAATAAGAGACGTTATGAGTGGGGTAGATGGATGCTATCCTGAAGGTTTGCCCTATCATTTTTGTTTGATGTGCCCTGAGTCCTTGTGTGGATGTTCTCTCGACAGCTACAGCCGATCCCCATATCCCTTCTCCTTGCTTGTGTTTTCTTATCCCGCTAACTATATGCACGTGAGAAGTGATTATGTATGCAGCGCTGCTCTTCTGATATACCTCTTCCTAGTTTTTAACGGTTTGTTTCATTTGTTGTTTTTGCTTTTTTTCCTTCTTCTAATGTATCCAAAAATGTAATATACATACTTTAAAAAAAGAGAAATATAGGAATGAGCCTTATTGCCATGTTTTGGATTTTATTTTGTCAATGTAGGAACTCCAATGTGTGTTTTGGGGTATTTGTATTATGTTAAAAAGGTTGCTGCTCACTAACTGCATAAATTGCAAATAACATTTCATTTGCGATAGTGAATTGAGTGGGTTGTGAGTGAATGTTTTAAAAGTGGCTATGAGGATTTCCTGTCAGTATGTAATGGGTCTTTGGATGTTTGAGATCGTTTTTTGATGTGCTTTGAAACTGTGAAGCATGTGTGTTTGGATGGATGGTGTTGATTCTTAAATGCGGTTCAGGTGGTCTTTTTCATTTTGTTTTGTTTAACCTGTATTTATTGATTTTGCAACATAAACCAACAACACATAACATAACTTCCAGACTTTACGGCCCGCAAAAGAAAACACCAGGTGTATCCCTCTTCCTCCATTGTCTCAAATGTCACACTCTCATTGCGTTGAGTCTCATTTCCAACGGACCGGTATCCTCCCATTCTCCCCTCCCCTCCCTCCTGCACAACACAACCTTTCAACAGTCAATAAGGGATCCTTGATCACCCTCACCCCCCACCGGAGCGAGATGGCCTCCGGTTTGTTCGATTCCGCATCTGGCGAGGCCAGCCTTTGTGCACCATTTAACAAAAAATTAACATATAGTCCCCATACATCTGGAAGGCGCTCATGCTGTAGTAGCGTACAATTCAAAGTCATGACAGTAAGCAATATACTCAACCATTCTGTCTTTCTAGGCACCAGCCCCTTTCCACCACGTCAAAGCTATCCGTCTCTGGGGCAGGATCATCAAAAGAC
This sequence comes from Ambystoma mexicanum, assembly GCF_040938575.1. NCBI lineage: Eukaryota > Metazoa > Chordata > Amphibia > Caudata > Ambystomatidae > Ambystoma > Ambystoma mexicanum. The sequence goes on from NC_090932.1 coordinate 801,077,958, forward strand.
CCACCAATTTCCTATATGGTCTGGTTAACCCCACAGTCAACCACAGCAGTGCCAGCAAAGGATCCATCACCAGTGTTTCTTTAAAAATGTATTACTTATTTATTTATTGATCATTTATATAGTGCCTATACACTAGAACAAGCGTTTCAAAGCGCTCCAACGCAGGGAGGTGAGAAATTAAGGGATCATGGTAATTGACATTCATGAAAGGCACTGGAAGATTCAGAATGGGCAAGTGCTAATCATTAGTGGTACAACATAATACAATGGAATACAAAGAGTTTACAACATAAAAACAAAATTATTGTACATGCCTGACAGTGGTTTCAATAATGTATTAATGCCTCTGTCACGCCTAGCTGATCACAGAGGCATTAAACTGCCAACTATTTATGAACTCCATGGGATGTTCAGTATGTCCCATAGACTTGAAATGGTCTGCCGTGTTATTGTAACTTAATTTACCTTGATAGCTGGATGTACACAATGGTATCTTGTTTTGCCATATAACCCTCCTCTACAAAGCCTTGGGTTTTCACATTACTTGGAAGAAGCTATATCCAGCTACCACAGCATTTCCCTAAATTAAATGCATGTGTTCAATTGTGTATAACTGGGCCTTTTTATTAAAGCTGTAGAGCTCAATTATCTGCTGTGCTGGTGCAATTTAAAATGGCAGCTGCTTGTCACATAATTTTCCTCTGCAGAACACATTTTCTCTGCATTTATTTTGCTATCTCCCGAGTCCTGGTGCATGCCTGGCACATGATATCTCTACCCATGGGTAGCCGCAACCTGATCCTACCTACAGTTATTCTGCCCTACTTGTTTAGTGAGCCCCTATCTTGGGTACACGCCACCATGTCACCTAGTCTATTCTATTTAACAACACAGTAATTGTGCAAGCTAATGCCTTATCTGTCCCCTACTTTTGTAGCTAAACTAACTATTCTTTGTGCCAGCTGCATTTCCAGGAGAATTTAAAGTGCAGTTTCAAATGTGTCCTTTCTGATTTTATAATTCCATTTCTTCTGAGGAAGACAGGGGGCACTTGCTCTCTACTCAACAATTACCCCACTACAGTTCCACCACCTTGGTCCTGGAGACCCTCCTGAGTGGAAGAAAGTACATAGAGCAGGGTATTTCACCCATGTTCATCCTCAGTAGAGGGGCTCCCACACTCTTGTTTAATGTTATGGGCATGTTGTAGAGTCAGCAACCTTAGAAGGAGGTGACCAAAGTGGAAAATGCACTGTGACTTTGTGATCTTGATTCTAGGAGAGTATTTTCTCTTGGATGAGCCTTCCTATCCACAGAAAAACTAGCTTTTAAGGGCAGCAATAGAATAGAAAAAATATTATTGAGGCCAGAGAAGTCCTGTAGACCACCAACAAGAGATAAATGGACCTAGGATTTGCTCAAGACCTTTCTAATGGAGTCCTTGAAGCAGGTCAGTATTTTGATGAATGTCAAGTGCTTGAAATGTAATATTAAAACACAATTATGACCTGCACGCCTTGCACATCTATGACTATGGATTCTAAGTATTTGTGTAGGAATTCGGGCTCAACACTCTTGGACCTTACCCAAGTCCCATATCTCCAGTCCCCCAGGCCCAGTCTCAAAAAGTGAGGGACTTAGGAATGTGGTTGGACCCCTGACCTATACTAGATGATCAAATCAATAAAATGACTAGGACCTGTTTTTATCATCTGTGTGAACTGAATAACCTCAGCCCTTTAAGATGAGTAGCAGTTACCCTGGAGATGGATGGGGATGCAGAAGTTGCTCAACATCAATAATCAAAATGACTCAGTTGGTAAAAAGGATAACTGTTTTATTTTCAATTGTCTACAACAGGGAGCATAACGAACATCAACGAATTTGCTCGATCATTTTACTCAACGAAATTCATAAAAAACAGTACTTTAATATTCAGAACTTGTCATCATTGACGTTGACCTGCGTCACTACCAATGTCATCCTGCATGGCAAACTACAGAACTTATTACTAACTATGATAGGCTCAGAGTGAACATCTACATATACGATCTAGACTAGTATTGGATAGTAAGGGAAAATGATAGGTTTTTTAACATCAAGTGGGATTACTAAGCCCTTCCCTCAAAATGGCCACTATGAACATCACTAAATACACAACGTCCCATTGGCTACACAAAATATAGGACTCTTAATTACGCGGTCCCCTACAACTGGTTGGCACTCTAACCTTCGTCAGTACTTTTCCACCTATGTCTAGCAGCACGCCGATTGGACTGCCAGGTGCTGGGCGGTTCATCTTACCCCAGCTTCCCACCAATTAGCATATCAATCTATCATCACCTCAGTGGTCAGTGTAGTCAATTAGGCTTTGAAGCTTGGCCTTCAGTTTGTTCTGTACTGTGTAGAATCAGGGGTGTGAAGGCACGCTCTGCCTTCATGACTAGGTGTGAACATCTTGCTCGTCCAACTTCATCCTTCCAAGTGACTGTAGATCATGGTTTTGAGCTCTGTTAGTCTTCAAAATACTATTTTTTAACAGACCTCTAACGTCTTTCGTGTGTTGTTCATGCCTTCTGAAAAGGAGCTGTTCGTTCACACGATTTTGTATCCACTGCTAGTTAACTTCATCCTGATAAGACCTTGGCTTCTTGGCTTGACTTCATGGTTCATTCAGCCTCGTCTTTCCGAGATTCACTTTTAATTCATGTGTTTTCTCATTGCGCCACACTGAAGATGAGGCCTTCCATTTTTAGTTCAACTCTGCTATGACAAGTAGTGGAAACATCCATTGTTTATCCGTAATGCATAAATGTATATAATGGTGCATGCCGCAATCTATTCACTATAAAGCCAGCCTTAACAATACTTTGTCTGCTTGTGTTTCTTTTGCATCTGTACACGTGTAAACTAACTGGATTTCTTCATCCGTTTTATGGCATAAGCTTCTTCACTTTGATCCCAAGTTGTCACTTATCCTTAATGCTTTCTTTATGCCTTATAGAATATCTGCATTGTCTAGTCTCTGCATCTGTTCTAGTTACGTCAACTCTGCTCTGTGTGACGTTACCATTCATCTTGTCCATTCATTTGCTCTGCTTCTTACGGGATTTAATTCAAACGGCCATCATATATTCTTGTATGCAGGTATGGTTTTCTCAATGGTAACCTTGCTTCCAGGATTCTCTTAGGAATCAGTATTTTCACTGGTACCGCACGTGTCTCACATCCTGGCTCCCAACATATAGGCAATACAGGTGAGATGATTGAGGTGGGGGTACTTGGCTCCTCCTCTACACTCCCCCCTCTAGGCGATTTATGGACCACTCTCTCATCATCCTTTAAATCCAGACATCTTGGTCTATAGAAAAGCTTCTTTGGTATCCATTTCTTTGACTCCCTTCAAGCATCCTGCTGTTTTCACATGCTCATCCTTGTTCCACGGCATGAGACTGCACTGTCCATTTGGACTGCAATAGATCCATCTTGCCACATACTTCTTATGATTCTTGGGATACAGGAACTTTGTTCCTTCAGGTGCATGGATACTGGCCTTCATGAAGTCTCTGATTTCTTCATCTGTCAAGTCTTTGGCTTTCCATCCTGGTTCAACATCAATCATGATTTTCATCCCTATGGCTTTCTTGGCTGTTTTCTTACATTGGGAGATTATTATCTTGATCACACAGAATCCAAGCAATGTCATTAGTAGCAGGGCTCCAAGGAATTAAAAAATGTCTGCCATTTGTTGTGGAACCCAAGAGAAGAGTGATCCAAACCAGCTGTCATCAATAATATCTTCTACTTCATAAATCATCTGACCATGAAGTTTCGTCAGCATACCTATGGCCTCTTTCAAGGTTCCATTATCGTCATCATGAGAAGGTATGAATGTGCAACATGATTCTCCGATTTATTGCACGAACACATCCATGCATAGTTGTGATCATGTCTAAAACATATCAATTCTGGAGATTCATCAGCCATATGGCTCTCAATTCTTCTCTGATAGCATTGAATCCCTTTATGGTAAAGTTAATTGTCTGTAGCAATTCCAATCTGGTAATCTGTAGCCATTTGTTATTTGCTACAACCTGTACACTTGACATGAAGATCAATGAAAACACTGATGCAGTCTGGCTAAATAGTCTGTGCTCATAAGGAATTGCATCAAAAGATTTGATAGATTTTGCTGAGAAGTAGTTCTCTCCCTTCATTCTTCTTGTCAGCTCCAGAGATCTCTTCTTCCTCAGGTGAGCATCTGCTTTTGGAAAATTGTCACAGTTTAAGTCACTTTTTGGAATCACCAGTGCTGGAACATGAACATTCACTAGTGAGCATCGGCCTCCCCAATACTTGGGTAGCCTCATGTAGGCTCTGGATCCACAAGTCCAATAATGATCCATGATCACTGCTGTCCCATATATCATTCCTGGTACAACAAAGATTCAACCACAGTTCCAATTTTCTCCAACTTTTTTGTGCCATTATTTCTGAAGCACAGCTTTGCATTTTCCAAAGGCACTATCTGCAAGGGTCGTCCCCTGTCTTCGACCAAAGTCAGTAGCTTAGCAATTCTTGGCCATACTGGCTTGCATCCATTCTGTACAATGTCAATGCCAGGTTTATAACAACCAATGACCACCCAGGCTCTGCAGATCACCACTCCTTCTTCCCATCCGTCTGGTGAAAGCACTGATCCCCAGATCTTCATTTGACCTCTGTTCTTCCATCTATTGATTTCTTCTGCAGATTTTCCTGGACTCTCCAGTTTTTTGTTTACTTCCCATCTGATTCCTGCTCCTTTCACTCCAGGCTTCTCATATCTAATCACATGATTCTTCGTGTGAGCTCTGTTTCTTTTCTTTGTATCTTGGATATAGTCATCTTCATCTGGATCTGTCCATTCAGTTGCCCATTTGAGATAAGCATCTCGACCCATGAACTGGCCTCTGGTTCTGCAAAGTTCTATGTGTGAAAGACAATGTGCTGTCTGGATGTCTATTTCAATATCTATGAAGATCTTGGACTCCCCCATACTACAAGGCAGGAGTGCACCTACAAAGCATTCCTCCTTTGAGGTTATTCTTCCCACTTCCCTCACATGTTGATACCATATGTTGTTTCCCAAATGTGCTGTACTATCCAGGTAATTATTTAGCTCAAAGTCATCCACCCTGATATCTCTTTTATGTCTTTTTCGTCTCTCATGATCTGCCATGATTATCTCATACAACATGCCAGAATAACTCATTCTAACTGGAACAATCTTAGGAACACTCATCAGTGGACTAGGTGTAGTTGCATGCAGTAGGTTCACATTTCAATATCCATTTCTTTTGTCTCCCTTGTAAAGCCTGTTTCTGGCATCCAAAAATAACCCCCAAGACGCCTTTAGCATGTGACAGACTACCAGTAACATTTATCTCAGACTTAGGTGACTCCTCATTATTCTTTGGAACGGGGATAACTACACAGGGTCTTGTTTGCCAAGTAGTTGCCACGTCTATATCTTCCTTCTTTTAGGGAAGATTATCATGAGTTATTTCTCCATTTAGGTCTAAGTAATAGGACGTTCATACAGTGAGTGAGAGCAATATTATTGTGAACAAGATGCAAGCATAAATAACACAGAGGTATGTCAGGGTGCAGCATCGATTATTTACACAACGTGGACGTCACTCTGGATGTGGCATGATAATGTTGCTTCTAATACTTCCCTTTTTATTGTAACTCAGTGAGAAATTAACCATGGTACTGTACCCTCTTTCAATTGTCGAAAACAAACTCAAGATCTGGCATATTTTCTTCTTATCAAGGCTTAAGCATACCTCAATCCAAAGTCACAAACTCCTGTGGCTCAAGAACAAATATCTTCCCTTAACCCCGAAATGACTGCACAGAGTGTTCGAATCAACTTCCCTTAACTCTTTATAAGTGACTGAAAAGAGTGTCCCAAAACAAGCCACAGTCCAATGAACTTTTTGTCTTTACACACCTTCTGCGTCCTTCTTCCTCATCATAGACCTTGTCTGCACATGCTGAGGTTCTTCCCCGATGCTTGCCTCTGATGGGGGTGGGGGCAGGGGGGTTTCTCCAGCATAAATCTTTACGTCACCTGGAAAAGTCCAAGCGCATCTGCCCTGCACTCTGCAGACAGTGTGACGTCTTCCACAATAAAAGGACCGTTAAAGCGGGACTCATCCAACTTCTTCCTTGTATGGTTGCGAATTAAGATTGCATCTCTGGGGAATACTTTAGGAACACATAGTTCTTTAGGTCCACTTGTTAAAGCATCTCCTTCTGTGTCTGTGCTGCTCCACTCCCTTTTCACCGTAGCTGACCTGAAATGACAGCGATACTTGAGGTCATACACGTAAGATAATCATGTAACTCCATTCCTAACAATTCTGATGTTGGCTGGGCATCACTTCTAACCCTGGATGGAGGCATGAGGGGTGTCCTCATTTGTCTACCTGTCGCTATTTTGTGGCGAGTGAGATGGTGGTCTGAACCTGGTTGGTTCCTCAATGCATATAATGCCATTGGTAGGCAATGCAACCACCCTTTCTTCAAGTTAAGCTTCCATTTGGCTACTCTTTCCTTAAGCAAGCCGTTGAGCCTCTCACAGATCCCATTCCCTTGTGGATGATAAGCTGAAGAAAACTTGTGCTTTATACCTAGCAACAAGCCAATCCGTTCAAAAGTCTGATTCACAAAATGAGGACCATTATCTGATTTTAATACTTCACATATTCCCCATCTAGGAAATACTTCTTGCACTAAGAATTTTGCTGCACAGGTAGAGTCTGGATGCGTACATGGACCAGCTTCAATTCAATCGTAAAAAGGGACAGACTACTACAATCATGTATCTATACCCATTACATACTTGCAGCATGTCGACATAATCGACATGCAAATGCTGAAAAGGGCCAGTAGGTCTCAGAATAAGTCCCCTAACTGTGTGCAATGTGCGTCCAGCCGTGACCTTTTGGCAAATTATGCAATTCACTACATAGAATGCAACGTGTTCTAACAAATTTGGTACAAACCATTCCTCTGCAATAGTTGCAGCGAGGTTTTCTCTAGTTGTGTGCTCAGGGTAGTGTAGCTGTTCCAGCAGCACCCTTAATAAGGCTACCAGCAGCACCGGTTTACCAGTGCTGTCTTGTCACCAAGATGCTTCAGAGGGGTTTAAAGAACACCCTCTTCGTGTCCACAAATCCTTCTCATCTTGGGGTGTTTCTCCCTGAATCTCTATCAATTGTGTCTTCAAAAGATTACTATATGTGTCAGACACACTCATCATCACCACCATTTTTTCATTCACATTAGGCATATCAAAAGACATTATATATAATTATCTAAATATGCAGCTCTCTTGGCTTCATCGTCTGCTGCCTGATTTTCAAGTGAGATAAAATCTGCCCTTTTTGTATGAGCTGCGCATTTAATGCGATGGCTACTGGGAGTTGTAGTGCCCTGATAAGCCTGTCCAATAAGGCAGTGTGTTTAACTGGAGTGCCATCCACTCGGAGGTAGCCCCTCCTTTTCCAATGTGCTAATCCTATATGCACTGTCAACGTCACATAGTCGGAGTCACTGTACGCCAGTGAAATCCTGGCTCTCTGCCTAACACTCTGCTACTTACCCACCCCAGGCCGCTTCACTCTACCAATTTCAACTGTATGCTTTAACTAACTTTAACTAACCTGTAACGGACCGCCATGTAACCAGGTCCTATTTTATCTACTGTATTTATCTCATGCCACATACTGTACCATTGAATGTATGTACTCTTTCTTTATGCTGCGCGCAACGATATGTAACTATGTTGTCCACATGATTATGCGCCCAGCTACCTGAAGGTTCGGACGCGCTCTATAAATAAACAAACTGAACTAAACTAAACTAAACTTCCTGGTCTGCATGATTCTCGAGCGCACCTGTCAGTGCAACTAACTCTGCAGACTGTTCTGAATAGTGAGATGGGAGCCGTGCACTTACCAATGTCTGAAACTCCCCATTGGCTTGTGTTTTACCACAGCAGCACCTGTGTATCTCTGCCCATTATCTTGATCAATCCTTGAATAACCGTCAATAAAAACAATTTCTGCCCCTGCCAAGGCATTTTCTTTTATCCTAGGGATCTCATCATAGAACTCTTCATGCTCATCCTCTGCCAATGGTTCAGCTACAAGCCTGGCAAGATTCACTATTCTGCATCTGACTATTTTGATCGCTGGATTTGATATGACTTCTTCATAGGCAGAAGCCCTTTGGGAAATCAATGTTCCTTTTGGTTTCTCCAAGATAGCAAATAATGCATGCTCAACAAACAACGTCATAGAGCATCCCATCACTATATTCGTAGCCTTTTCAATGGTGAACGCAGCGGCCGTCAAAGATTGTTCACACAGAAAATTACCCCTCATTACTGGGTCTAAAATCCCACAGTAATATGCAAGGGGATTGTACCCAAATGTAGTTCTCTGTGTGAGGACTGCTGTCATAACGGTACCATCCATATGCGAAAACAAAAAGAATCCTCAACATAACTAGGAATCCCTGAAACTGGAGCTGTACAAATTGCCTTCAATTCCTCAAATCTTTCTTCCATCTCCTCAGTCCAGACAATTCTTTCTTGCATAGTCTGTGCTTTCTTTAGAGCTTGTAATAAATGCCTTGTATATGAACTATAATCAAAGACCCATGCTCTGACATACGTACATAGTCCCAGACATCTTTACATGTGCTTTATCATGTGTGGCTTTGTGGTTTTCAAAATGGCATCAGCTCTCTCAGGAGTAACTTTTTTTCCTTCATGCAAAATCAACTGACCTATGTACAAGACCTCCTGTTGACAATACTGTAACTTCTCCTTGTCAACCTTATATCCTTTGTCAGCAAGTATAATCATCAACTGAATAGAATCACGTCTGCATCCTTCCTCTGAAGTGTGGCAAACTAAAATATTGTCTACATATTGCAAGACAACACTTTCCAAATCAATATTGCTTAAATACATCTGGAGAACTCTATTAAAAATCAATGGAGACTCATAATACCCTTGAGGTAATCTCGTGCTTTTTAACTCAGTTTGTCTGAAAGTAAATGGCGTCAGATCCTGTGAGTCTTTGTGCAAGGGGATTGAGAAAAGCGCATTTTTCAAATCAATCACAGTAAAATATCGTGCTTCAACTGGTATGTCACATAAGATTGTAGCCGGATTAGGAACTAGAGGGAACTCAGCCTCTACAATCTGGTTTATCGGTCTTAAATCTTGAATTAGTCTCCATGACCCCCCCCCTTAGATTTCTTGATAGGGTACACTGACGTATTACACAGTGACTCTGACGTCACCAAGCTGCCCTGATCCATCATGGCGGAAATCGTCTTAAAAATAACTTCATCTGCCTCTCAAGACATAGCATACTGTTGTGCTCGAGGTACAATTGCTCCTTGTTTCAATGTAATCTTCACTTCTCCAACCCCCTTCAATAGGCCTACGTCATAAGGGCCTGTAGTCCATAATAAGACTGGCACTTTTGCCATGTCTTCCTCAGGACGCTTTTGTACTAGCATCATTCTCTGGGGAACCTCACGTTTAATGGATTGTACCCAATAAGTAATGCTCGTCTCAAATATTACTTCATCATCTGATGGATGATCTCCAAACATGTCCTCATCAGTGACGTCAGTCAATCTGTAACCTTCCCCAATGGCTATCACTCTGCACCATTGTCTGCCATCATGATCATTCCCATCAAGCAAAGCCATTTCTCCTTGCACTATACCTTTATCAGTAAACGAGATTGTCATATTCAACTTAGTCATCAAATCTCAACCTAATATATATATTGACAGGTGTATGCCTTGAATACAGAAGTGGCACCGACATGTCACATTCTCCTATAGAGACTGGTAAGTATTCAGTAAAAGGAACTCTGTTTGTAGCTCCTGTGAAACCTTGAGTATTCATGGCATTGCCAGATTACACATTTTCCCTCTTTTATACACAAACGTGTTGCATCCGTGTCTACTAAAAACAAAAAGCTTTTGCCTCCTATAATGAGGCCTACCCTCGGTTCCTCATGAGGATTTGGCATCACGGATAGTAATGAACAAATCAAGTCTCCCAGTGAGCTATCCTATTGTGGATACAGCCTCATTCCTGTACTTGTAAAAGGATGTCCTCCTTCCACAGTGACCCTTCCTATTCTAGGAGTCATTAACTGTCCCGTGCTTGTGCTTTGCTGTATTTGCATAGGTGAATGCTCTGACTGCCCTTGCAGTGGATTTACTGATGCTTGCTGTGGTTGCAAACCTTGCTGCATTCTCGGCGCTTGTGCCTATTGCACTGTTTGATTCTGAGCAAACACGTCTCCACTCTGCGGTGAATAGGCAGGCAGGTTTGAAATCCCCCCCCTTGACAATTGACCATTCTGCACAAACCCTTGACTTCTACACGTGCGAGCTAAATGCCCTGTCATTCCACATAACCAACATACAGGAGGCAGTCTCCCCATCTGTCCTCCCTGCACGCCTTGATTATCATTCTGCATATTCTGAAACCCACCTTGATTATTCTGAAAGTTCCCATGATTGTTCTGCCAATTCCCTTGATTATATGGAAATCTTCTACCTCGAAATCCTCCTCTTCCTCATGGAGCAAATCCATTATTGCCCTGATCAAACTGCCTTTGATTATTTCCCTGCGGCATGTTTGTTACCTGTTGTGAATTTGATCCGTTTCCACTAATTATCATCGCCCCTTCAATAGCGTACTTAGATTACTTCTTTTGTACTAACTTCGCCTCTTCGCCTTTCCTGACATCATCTTTTTTGTGATCCTGCAAAAAAAATTTACAATAATGTGGAATTATCAACTGGATCTCTGACCACGGTTTGGCCTCCATACCAACTAACTTCGTAAGATGCTTCTGTACCGGGTCTGGCAGCCCTTGGCATAGTATGAGATAGAACACAGGTATAGATTTCCCACAAGCTGTGTGTGTCTCCAAGCTCCACTGCTCTTGAAAATTCTGAATGTAAGCAAGCGGGTATTCCCCCTTCCCTCATCTTTTTCATCATTATAGCTCCCATATCAGACGTGTCTGGATACAGTACTCTAAGCGCTTTCCAGACAGCCGCTCTGCAATTATTAAACAGTGCTCCGTCATGAGCAGTGTTAACCGTAGTAACACTAGCATATCCTGCTCTGGACCAAACGTCATCAGCTCTCTCTCCAGGAATGGCAATCAAGAGACATTTAATGTCCCCTACTGCCAATGTATTCCCTCAGTAATCTTTTCTAATTCATGTATCCATTTCCCAGTGCCAGATGTTAAACTCAGATTATCTTCAAATTATCCTTGTCCATCTGGGGCCAAGGTATATGCTGTGGTCTAGCTCTCCCTTTCTCTAGCAAGGGAAACTGCGACCTCAATCTGCTCACATATGGTGGTGATTCCTCCCTCTCACCATGAGGTTGCCCTTTAGGTTGATCTGACTGTGTCGATGATTTTGACGTCCTAGGTACAGGCACGTCTAAATCTGACCATCTCACTTCCTTATGCATTGAAAAGCAACCCTCAGGCCCACATACCTCATCCCTCCCTTCTCTACGAAAGGTGTCTCTCTCTTCAACTGGCATTTCCTGTGCCCAACTCGTATAAATTCTCTCCTCCTCATCTCTGTGTAGAGTCGGTCTATCTAAAAACAACTCCTTGGGGGGCCTTGTGCTACATGAGGCTCCCTCTGTATCGTATAGCTGTGTACTCTCAAGTCGGTCATTTTTTCCCTTGCTCTTCAATTCTTTCTGGGCTTTCATATCATAATAAACTTTATCGATCGCTTCCCCAATGCTCCTACAGTCAAACTCGTCCTCGAAATTTACTCTAGATGGGCCAGGTAATGACTCATACTCTGGAAAGAACTCCTCTATGTCCTCCCATGCTACTTCTGGTTTGCAATCCCTTATCTCCTTCTCCAGGTGATCGAGATCGCGTGCTCTCTGCCTTCTTTTTTGTTCTATGTCATCATCAAGCTCTCTGCGCTTTCTTGCTTCCTCCCTTACCCTGTCTCCTCCTTTTTCTTCATATCTCTTCTCTTGTTTGTCCTTCGTATCTCCTCGTCCCTTCGTCTTTGCATTCTCTTATACCTTAACTTCTGTTCTTCATCTTCTGTTCTTTTCCATTCTAACTTTTCCCTCTAATCGATTGCCCTTTGTCTATTATCTCGCTTTCTTTGCTGCTCTGCTCTTTCCTGCTTCTTCAATTGTTCATCTTGATATAGCTGCTCTCGTCTCTTGTCTGGCTTTTCTTTTGACCTCTTCTTCATTCAATTGTTCCTCCCTTTCCTTATCCTTTTTATCTTGATCTTCCCTTTGTCTTACATCCTTGATGCCTTTACCACCAAGTTTGAGCAAAATCTGTCCACCCATCCATTTGTTCTGTAGAAGTGCTAACTCGTCAGCTTTATCTCTTTCTCCCTTCCATCTCTTTATTTCTCTTCCTATATCTAAAGATGTGCTTGCTTGATCACTTCTCTCCTTGTCTCGTCTCTCCTTGTCCCTCAGGACTTTAGGAATTACATCTTTCTCAGTATTTTTCTCCAGGCCCTCGTCACTGCTTTGCGCAGGCGACTCATGTGCTGGGTTACTATACCCTGTTGATGCCTTACGCTCCCTCAATGGGTATAACCCATCGTCTTTCTTGCTTTTGCTGTCTATTTCTGATGGGGCTGGGGGAGAAGAAGGCTCCTCACCCCCTCTTTGCATATATTAAGGATCCAATCTGTAGGAGGCGGCTCTTCTCTTTCCTCCTGGTACATTTTCCAAAGTTCTAAGCTCGCTACTCGCTTGTCTAGCTTTTTCTTTTGTCCGCTGCATGCAAATATGTCACCATATGCTGCCGGACTACCTTCAATAGTGACCCTCCTTGCGGCCACGGCATAAACATTTTATCTGCAGTTCCCTTAACCCATTCCGCACTATACTGTCTAAGCTTAGGTGCATGTTTCGGCAACTGCTTGCAGAGATGCATAAGTGGAGTAACATCCTCCATTTTTAACTCATCACTCTGGACTATCAATACTCATTTGCTTTTGTCACAGATTTTGAAAAAACAATACGTTTCAGCAAAATAATATAATATATGCAGTGCACAAATCGTCGCAGGCTCCAATCCATCTAAATAACGTTTTTTACTTTAATCTTGCTAAAAAAACACCATCAACTCAAATTTAAACAATCACTTAAATTCTCCAACCTCACGTTTCTCCTTTTAACTATTTCTTTAAACTATGACGTCATTACAGACACACTCGACCGGTCACATATATGTCTAACAATCTTCTCTTTAAGACTCGTCTTACCCTTTAATCAATACTCCATACAGAGTTTAAATCAACCTCTTTAAGTCTGTCTTTAAACAGAACTCCTCGTCTATGCGTCCACTATGGGACTTTATGTTTAAGATTTCTTCTGATCTGTTCTTTAAAATGCAGAAACTGGGCATATCCTCTTATAGTGGCACTCTCTCCTGACAATACCTCTATTGCTTGTCCTTACACAAGTCCATTTCTATTCACTATTTAACACTCTTATTCTCAAGTTATATTTACCCCACCTCCCTCTGTTACACTTCTTTCCCTTCTCGTCACTCATACACCGTACATAATTTTACCAGCTCGCTCAGTTCTTACTCACCATTCGCATGTTCGTCTTCCGACTCTCGGGATCGTATGCCTTTTTTACTGCCTATCCAACTTCCCGTTCGTTCAGCTTCTCGTAGAGCGTGGGAGGGGATTCTGTTTGAAACCAGAAGGACACCTCAAGCCCTACTTGCAAGATTTTACAATTTAAACTAAGCACTATCTATGGGGAGCTTCATGTCCTATTAGCCGAATGGCAGAGGTTGTGCGATATTGCCGGGACTCCAAAGTTTACTTATGTTGATGGATTTTAAACCATCCTCTCCGCTACCAAGTGAACTGAATAACCTCAGCCCTTCAAGATGAGTAGCAATTACCCTGGAGATGGATGGGGATGCAGAAGGGAGATGCAGAAGGGGGATTCAGAAGTTACTCAACATCATCAATCAAAATGGCTCAGTTAGTAGGTAAACTGTTTTATTTTTAATTGTCTAAAACAGGGAGCATATCGAACATCAACGAATTCGCTCGATCCTCTTACTCAACGAAATTCATAAAAAACTCTACTTTTATATTCAAAACTTGTCATCGTTGACGTTGACCTGCGTCACTACCTACTTCATCCTACGTGGCAAATTACAGAACCTATTACTAACTATGATACGCTCTCAGTGAACATCTACATATACAGTCTATGCTAGTATGTGATAGTAAGAGAAAGCAATAGGTTTCTCAACATCAGGTGGGACAACTAAGCACTTCCCTCAAAATGGCCACTATGACCGTCACTAAATACATTACATCCGATTGGCTACACAAACTATAGGACTCTTAATTATGAGGTCCACTACAATTGGTTGGCACTCTAACCTGCGTCAGTACTTTTCGACCTATGTCTAGCAGCACGCAGATTGGACTTCCAGGTGCTGGGGAGCTTGTTTTACCCCAGCTTTCCACCAATTAGCATATCAATCTATCATCACCTTAGTGGTCAGCGTAGTCAATTGGGCTTTGAAGCTCGGCCTTGAGTTTGTTCTGTACTGTGGAGAATCAGGGGAGTGAAGGTACACTCTGCCCTCATGCATAGGTGTGAACATCTTGCTCGTCCAACTTCATCCTTCCATGTGACTGTAGACCATGGTTTCGAGTTCTTACTGTCTTTAAAATACTATTTTTTAATAGACCTCGGACGTCTTTCATGTGTTGTTCATGCCTTCTGAACAGGAGCTGTTCTTTCCCATGATTTTGTATCCACTGCTAGTTAACTTCATCCTCATAAGACCTTGGCTTCTTGGCTTGACTTCGTGGTTCATTCAGCCTCGTCTTTCTGAGATTCACTTTTAATTCATGTGTTTTCTCACTGCGCCACACTGAAGATGAGGCCTTCCATTTTTAGTCCAACTCTGCTATAACGCGTAGTGGAAACATCCATCATTTATCCTTAATGCATATATGTATATAATGGCGCATGCTGCAATCTATTCACTATAAGGTTCAACACTTCATTGAAGAGAACAAACTCCTAGGACTCCGCCAATCAGGCTTCCGCCCCAGACACGGGACTGAAACCGCCCTACTTGACCTGAAAAACCAAATGGACGATGCCAGAGACATGGGCAAACCAGCACTTCTCTTACTTCTTGACCTATCCGCGGCTTTGGACCTCGTGGATCATGACTTCCTATGCCACCACCTCTCCTCTACTGCCAAATTCTCCCCTGAAGCCACAGCATGGATCACTTCCTTCCTACAAGACAGAACCATGCAAGTATTCTCGGACTTAGCATCCGTATCACCAACTATCATTCTCTGCGGTGTGCACGAAGGCTCCTGCCTTTCACCCACCCTCTACAACATCTTCACACGACCACTTTTTCTCATCCTCGACGCCATGGGCATTTCATACACTAACTACGCCGACGACACACAGATCCTCCTCACCGTCACTGGCAACTATGACACTGACTCCATGACCCTCAACAACCTCTACAACACCATCCAAGCCTGGATGGCAGACAATGGACTATGCCTCAACTCAGACAAGACTGAACTCCTTTTGGTAGGCTCACCCGACACGCTGAAAAATCTAGACTCCCAATTCAGTCATTTCACCATGGACTCCATCAAAATACCTGTCTCAGAATCAGTCAAAACCCTTGGAGTCTACTTGGATTCCAACCTATCCATGGATAAACAAGTCAACGCTATAGCCTCTGCAGCTGCATACCATGCCAAACTTATCAATGCAGTCAGGCCCTTTCTCTCCAAAGAGAACTGCACTAACATAGCCAGAGCCATCACTGGATCTAGGCTTGACTATTGTAATGTACTCTTTCTAGGCACCTCCAACAAAAACCTAGAGAGGTTACAAATCATTCAGAATAGTGCTCTCCGGGCAGCCCAAGGCATTGCCAAAAGAGAACACATCTCGGAGGCCAGAAAACTAGCACACTGGCTCCCAATAAAAGAAAGGATCATCTTCAAGACTCTGACACTGACCCACAAGTGCATTCACCTTACTGCCCCTGACTACCTCTCCCAAAGGATCCATCCTGTCTCTTCTACGAGGCCAACCAGATCACCATATACTAACATGCTCTCTGTGCCATTAGTAAAAAAAGTCAGAGTGGGCGGATCCAGCTTCCCATATCTCGCACCCACTCACTGGAACGCCCTACCTCCCACAATCCGAGGTGAGGCCTCCCTCAGCACCTTCCGCAAAACCATGAAAACCATCTTATTCACATAAGATGCCTCGCACCAGTCGAATACATCTCATATGTTCCTAATGCATAAACTGTATTGTAATGACCAACTGTATCAACCAAAATGTCAGCTCTATGCTTTGTCGAATTCATAATGTACCACTGAATGACTCTATGCCTGTAACTAAGCTCTTGCAAGTAACAGCGCCTCCATGCCCATGGGTTACTTGCACGCTATATAAATATAAATAAATAAATAAATAAATAAATAACGCCAGCCTTAAGAATACTTCATCTGCTTGCATTTCTTTTGCATCTGTACACGTGTAACCCAACTGGATTTCTTTACCCATTTTATGGCATAAACTTCTTCACCTTGATCCCAAGATGTCACTTATCCTTGATACTTTCTTGATGCTTTATAGAATATTTGCATTCTCTAGTCTCTGCATCTGTTCTAGTTACGTCAACTCTGTTCTGTGTGACGTTACCATTCGTCTTGTCCATTCATTTGCTATACTTCTTCCAGGATTTCATTCAAACAGCCATCATATTTTCTTGTATGCAGGTACGGTTTTCTCAATGGGAACCTTGCTTCCAGGATTCTCTTAGGTATCAGTATTTTCACTGGTACTGCACGTGTCTCACATCCTGGCTCTCAACATATAGGCAATACAGGTGAGGTGGTTGAGGTGGGCGTACTTGGCTCCTCCTCTACATGTGCACTGTGCCAAATCTAGCAATATTGTCACTGATTGATTCTCTGGAGGGAAGCTTCTCTATGTGACCTGGGAAAGGCAGAAGCTACCTGACTCTTACCCTGGGGGTGGCTATCTGCGGGTGGACCACTTGGAGGAAGACAAACTCCAGTGGGACAAGAAAATATTGGACTGAAATAATCTTGCAACCATAAATTCTAATGACATCCATGTACTCTTGCCCCATACCTATATGGCTTACTGTGATGTAGATGAAGAATGTCCAAGTGTTTCCAGTCAAGTAGCTTATTTGCTATTCCTCCACCCCTTTTGCACTGAGATGAGGAAGAGGTACAGGGCAATGAAGATGACTAGGACCGGGGAGCCAACACTGCGGTCTAGTCTATGGAAATTGCTCAGCAATGCCAGGAAGTTTAAAACTGCCACAGATGACAGACCAGCGGGGGAGAGGTCACTGAGAGAGAGGCAGAAACTGAAGGAACTGGTGATTTGTTCTGACGCTGGTCAGAATGCTAAGCGCAAGCAAACTGTAAGAAGCAGCACTGTGGCAGACACTAGTAGTGTGCAGAGAAGCCTGACTGAAGAAATCACACTGCTTCGGAGCCTGAAGCAGTGCGAGCCGTACACTATAGAGTAAGGAAAGCAGGGTCTAATCGACTGACAGTACACATGCAGAGTCAGTGAGCCAAAGAGGATGTAGAAAGGGAGACCCGAGGAACACGAAAGCTGGCCAGTAAGCCCTGAGAAAATGAATGGGTAACTAGAGCGTCTGGAAAGGAATGCTGTGTCTGAGGAACAGAAATCTGTTAAGAAATTGATTGATACATTTGTGAACAGAACTAAGAAGGGTCAATGACCGAGTGTATAACAGGAGAAGTTTTAATGTGACTGTGAACAGTACTGGAAAGGGGGCAGTGCCCGAACATTTGAAATGAAGTTTTGAAACTGAGACGAACTTTGTTAAGAAAGGGTCAGTGACCCAGCATTTGATACATGTTATCTTGTGGATAACAGAAAGAATAGTTGGAGAAAGTAAAATACCCGGCATGTTAGTGAACCAGGCAAACCATGAGTCTGGGACTCACACACAGGAGAGAAAGATAAAGAGAAGTGATCTTGAACTTGTGAAACAATAGTGTAACATCCTATCAGGAGCGTTACCCATGGGTGGGAAGAGAAGTAAACTTGTGATTGAACTTAGGAAACAGTAATATCCAAGCAGCAGAGTAAAGCAGGAGTGGGAAGAGAAGTACATTTGGGATTACATTTGTGAAACAGTAACATCCTGCAAGGAGAGTAAACCAGGAGTGAGAAGCGAAGTAAACTTGTGATTGAACTTGTGAAACAGTAAGCGCCTGGCAGGAGTGTAAACCAGGAATGGGTAAATAATTAAACTTGAATTCATGAAATAGTAATGTGATAACCTGGCAGGAGAGTACACGAAGGATACAAAGAAGACCAATCACTGGAAAAGGGAAGAAACTGTACTCCTTTAAAGAATCAGATGGAAATACAGAGATTGAGAAATTGAATATGAACTGTGATAAAGTGACTTGTTAATCACCAGAAGAAATCTAACAGAAGGGAAACCCCTTTCCTGGTAGAACGTTATTCCTTTTCTTTCTGCACTTTTTGAAACCTTTATGTTTTGAAACTTTGAAGGAAAGCCCTGAGAGTATGGCTTGTTGAAATCTCCTTGTACACATTATATTGAGCTTAGAGTGTATGGATCAGTTTAGGGCTTGTACACAGGAGGTAGGACACTCTTTTGTTTAACATCCTGACACAGACGTTCCTTGGTTATGTTGAGGCTGGGAAACCCCTTTTAGAATTAGGGATAGATAGGCGTTCCCCAACCCTCTGATTGTTTTGATGAATAAAAAATCTATAGCCAACAACTAACATGCCACTGTGTCCGAATCTTACTCCGGATCCCTTACATATGGTGTCAGAAGTGAAATTCAAGTAAGTTGATATAAACTGGGGGACACTCAAATTTGTAAAATTTAGTAAGCAGGCAACCAGTCCGACTACAGCCACAAATAAGTCTATTTGCTTTGATTTGGTTAGTAGTCAAGAGGAGGCCTTGCAAATCAGAGACCAATTGTTACTTCTTACTGACTTAGTCTTGATTCCCCCAAAAGGAACCTACATAAGATTGGCATCTAAGTCACGGCTTAGATGTTTTGGCAGAGGTGCTAGATCTTGACTACAGGGATGATGTTAAGATTCTAATGCAGAACAACAGGACAAAACCCTATACTATCAAAGTGGGAGAAAAGATAGCCCAGTGAACCTTAGAGCTAGCCTTGTTCCCCAAGATTGTGGAAGGTACCCAGACTGATGAGACCAAAAGAGGGAAACAGGGATTTGGAGAGGCAGATGAAGAACATGCATCATCATCTGAGGTATTGAGACTCAATCCCCAGGGCAACGAGCCTGAGATCATACCCGAACTTGCGTTCGCCCAATGCAATGATTCCATATTGGCTGAAGCTCTTCTGCATGCAACCTCAGAACAGGTAGGAAGGAAGGAAAAGGGAGGGACCATTCTTCATTATTAAACAAAGGCTCCTGTATAGAGGGGACACTGGTCCAGAAGGTTATCCCGGTCACAGATTGTGGTCCCTAAAACCCATCAAAGGATGGTATTAGAAATAGCCCATTCATATCTCACAGGTGGACATTTAGGAACAGCCAAGACACAGGGGCAACTAGTGAACAGATTCTATTGTCCGGTTTTATATGTCGAAGTAAAAAGCTTTGTTCTTACCTGTGCCCTGTTCCAGAAGACTAGCACCTCACACACCTCCCCCAACCCCACTCCAAACTTTACCCATTATTGACATACCTTTTTCATTTATATGTATGGATATTGTGGCGCCACTTGAACCTTCTAAGCTAGGAAACCGATATATACTGGTGATTTTGGACTATTCAACAGGATATCCCGAAGCTTTTCCTTTAAGGAATAATACATCACAACATATATTAAAACATCCAATACTTTTTTTTCCTGCATTGGGTTCCCTAACTTCATCCTTACTGATCATGAGACAGCTTTTAAGAGTAGATAAATGTCAGAGACAAAATAAATAGTATGACATACTCTGGTCCTCAGTATATCATCTTCAAACTGATGGTCTGGTTGAGCATTTTAATAAGACCTTAAAACATATCCTTTGTCAACTGGTGGAAACAGATGGGAGAAATTGGCACATAATTATCCCCTGGACCCTTTTTGCCATCCGAAAGACCTCCAATCCTCACTGAGGTTCTTACCCTTCAAGCTCTTATATGGTCGAGAACCTCGAGACGTGCTGGATATATTGAGGGAAACATGGGAGGCGTGAGAAGAAGCCTCATTGCCCCTATCCTAGACTGCTCAACGTCTGAAGGAACACATGACCACAGTCTAGGCCATAGTTCCCTCCCATCTCACAAAAGCTCAGGAACAACTGAGAGCCATGTATGACAAGAAAGTTACACTTAGATCATTCTCCATTGGGCAACAAGTTCTCGTTTTGTTACCCACCTCCGAGAATAAGATGATGTATAAATGGCATGGACCGTAAGATATATTAGAATGAATCGGGTCTCTCAACCAGATAGGCAAGAAAATACACAGCTATATCATATCAATCTTCTAAAGGAGTGGAGAGAGGGCACAGTGCAGTCTCAGTCAGTGGTAATGGCAAGTTGTTAACAGACAATCCAAATGAGAATAACTCAGATCTGTCACAAAACCAAAAACAGGAACTCCAAGACCTACTAGACCAATTTACTGATGTTTTTGTAACAAACCAGGCAGAGTACAGGGGGTTTTCCATGACATTCGAACTCCCCCCATTAAAGTGATCAACTTTAAACCTTATAGGATCCCTGAGGCCGCAAAAGATGTAATTATACAAGAATTGCAAAAGATGTTAGCCTCTGAGATAATTGAGCCTTCCCAAAGTCACTGGCCCTCCCCAATAGTTCTTGTTGCAAAACCGGCTAACAGCTGGATATTTTGTATAGATTTCCAAAAGGTAAACACCATTTCACAGTTGGATAACTATCCCAAGCCACGGATCGATGACTTAATCAACCAAATGGGTTCTACTGTTTACCTTTCAACAATCGACTTTAACAAAGGGCTATTAGCAAGTGCCAGTAAAACCAGAGTATAAAGAAAAGACAGCTTTTTTCACTCAGGTAGGCTTATAACAATTTAAAGTACTCCCCTTTGGTCTCCATGGGGCACCTGCTACATTCTAGAAATTGATGGATCGGGTACTCTGGTTATTCTCAGCCTTTTGCGGGCCTTCATTGACAATATAGTCATTCACAGCAAGACCTGTGGCGAGCACATGTACCATCTTTATCAATTTACAAAGGCCCTAAGGAAAGCTGGTCTCACTGCCAACCCCAAAAAGTGTCACCTTGCCAGATCAGCAGTAAAATACCTAGGATTTTTTGTGGGAAATGGTCTGGTACAGCCCCAGAAAGAAAATGTAAAATCTGCACAAGAAGCACCAACCTCTAAAACAAAAAGAGATCTAAGGGCAATTTGGCCAGATATTATGGACAGTTTATACCTAAAACTATAACAGCCTGGCTTACCGATCAACTCAAGAATGTAGAACCACACAAATTAAAATGGACCCAAGAAGATCAGACTTGTTTTTCCACCCTCAAGCAAATATTGTGTAATGAGCCAGTATTGAAAGTATCTAATTTCAGTAAAGAATTTATCCTGCAGATGGATGTGTCTCAAGTTGGATTCAGAGCAGTCCTCTCCCAGGAATATGATAGTATTGAAAACCTGGTTCTGTACATAATTCAGAGTCTCTTTCCTAGGGAGAGGAACTATGCAACAATTGAACTTGAGGCATTGGGCCTCATTACGAGTAGGGCGGTAAGGGATACCGGGCACCGGTAAGGAGACCAGTGCCAGTAATCCCTTACCGCCCTACTACGAGTTCCCTTAGCGGGTCCCTCCTTTAATGCCTGGTCTGACCAGGCATTATGGACAGGACCCGTTAAGGGAAATCAGAGCCAATAACGGTACTGCAAATTGCGGTACCGTTATTGGCTACTTCCCCATTCCCATTTAGCACTGTGGGGGCTCAAATGGGAATGGGGAATGTTTTTCTCAATGGGGACTTACCGGTCCCGCAAAGGTCGGACTACACCGGTAAGTCCCCATTGAACGAGACCGGTGCCGTACCGTTATTGGAGGCAGTCATGGCGCAAATAGCGCCATGACTACCTCCAATCTCGGAATGATGCCCATTGACTATTAATGGGCAGTGACTTTATTATGATATTACCTCATGGGAAGAAAGTTTTGACTAGTCACTGATAATTCCCCCTAGCATGGGTCAGCCTCCTAAAGGACCCTCATTTTCGAGCAATGCACTAGTTTCTAGATTTACAACCTTATTGTTTTACTATTGAGCATAGGAAAGGAGTACATCAAGGAAATGTAGATTACTTTTCCTGTTTTCCAATAAATATAGAAGAAACAGGCAGTATTAGGGGAAGGGCATGAGACGAATCTAGCAATGTTGTTACAGACTCTCTGGAGGGAAGCGTCTCTTACATGGCCAGGGACAGACAGAAGCTACCTTACTCAGACCCTGTGGGTGGCTATCTGCGGGAGGACCACGTGAGGGAAGACAAACTCCAGAGGGACAAGAAAATATTGGACTGCATTAATCTTGCAACCATAATTTCAAATGACATCCATGTACCCTTGTCACATACCTATATGGCTTACTGTTATGTAGATGAAGAATGTCCTAGTTTTTCCAGTCAAGTACCTTATTTGCATGCCTCCTCCTTTTCTACTGAAATGAAGAAGAGAAACAGAGCAATGAAGATGACCAGAACCAGGAAGCCAACACTGTGGTCTACTCTATGGAAATTGTTCAGCAATGCCGGGAATTTTTATACTACCACAGCTGACAGGCCAACAGGAGAAAAGTGCCCGAGAGACAGAGGCAGAAACTCTAGGGACCGGTGATTTGTTTTGATGGCAGTCAGAACGCTGAGCGCGAGCAAACCGTACCAAGTAGCTCTGAGGCTGACACGGGCAGTGTGCGGGATAGTCTGACCAAAGGAAGCTCACTGAACGAAGCTCACCGCTTGGGAGCCTGAAGCAGCGGGAGCCGTATGCTGCAGAGGAAGGCAAAGCAGGGGCTACTCGGCTGACAGGACAAACACTGACTCAGCGAGCCAAAGAGAACAGAGAAAGGGCGATGCGAGGAACACAAAAGCCACCCGGTAAGTGCTGATAAAACAAAGGGGTTACCGGAGTGTCTGCAAGCGAATGCCATGTCTCAGGAACAGCACGAAACAGGCAAAGAGAAACAAGTGAAGAAATTGATACTTTTGACGACAGAACTACGAAGGGGATGATGACCCAGTATTTAACAGGAGAAGTTAATGTGAATGTGAACAGTATTGGAAAAGGCACAGTGGCCCAACGTTTGAAAGGAAGTGTTAAAACTGAGACAAACTTTGTTAAGAAAGGGTCAGTGACCCAACATTGGATACATGTTATCTCATGGATAAAAGAAAGAATAATTGGAGAAAGTAAAAGCCCTGGCAGATTAGTGAACCAGGCGATCCATGAGTCTGGGACACACAGGAGAGAATGATAGAGTGAAGTGATCTTGAACTTGTGAAACAATAGTGTAACATCCTGGCAGGAGAGTAAACAAAGGGTGGGAAAAGAAGTAAACTTGAAATCATGAAATAGTAATGTGATAGCCTGGCAGGAGAGCACACCAATGGTATAAAGAGGAACAATCAATGTAAAAGTGAAGAAACTATACCCTTTTTAAAGAATTCAATGGAAATATAGAGTATGATAAATTGAATATGAACTGTGGTAAGGTGACTTGTTAATCACCAGAAGAAATCTCGGGGAAGGGAGACCCCTTTCATGATGGAACTTTATTCCTTTTTTTCTCCACTTTTTGAAAGCTTTATGTTTTGGAACTTTGAAGAAAAGCCCTGAGATTATGTATTGTTGAAATTCCCTTGAACAAATGATATTGAATTTAGAGTGTAAGGGTCAGTTTAGGGTTTGGACGCAGGACGGTGGACGCTCTTTTGCTTAACATCCTGGCATAGACATTCCTTAGTTTTGTTGAGGCAGGGAAACCCCTTTTAGGATGAGGGATAGCATCGTGAAGAGATTATTGATTACTTTTCATTTCCATATAGAATCCAGTTGGCAAATGCTTTTATAGCTTGCTGTCTGAACTTTTGCAAAGTGGCATATCTAGGGTCATTTGTAAATTACAGATTGTGCAGAATGATGCAGCCTGTATGATTTTTCATCTGAATGTAATGGGCAAATACTCCTTGCTGAATTTTGTGGAGAATCCTGTGGATCTCCCACTAAAACCCTGCCTACAGTCTGCTCCCAGCTGATCAGGAGAGGGCAGGCGCTTCCTGGTCCCAATCCTGGGGGTGATGTACTGCGAGCGGATCACCTGAGTGGAGACAAGTCCCAGGGTGGTGAGGAGATTTCGCGAGGGTGAGACACAGTATTTCTCCTTGAAGAGGAATACTCTTACCACAGACTTAGAGGAGGAATTGGCGTATTGCCATTTTGATATATCTCGGTCACCTACTAAGTATGGAAAGGTACATTCTAAAGAAGTGAATCCATTTAGTGTTGAACCCAAAGAACCAATATTTGATATCCCTAAATCCCCATATCCTCCTACACAATGCAAAAGTATACCAAAAGGAATGGTTAACATGTGACTTTTCCTGTCTTATCTGCCTCTAAAAAGGTTAACCCCTATAACTCCTCTTTCAATAACATCAAGGAAGGAAAAAACATCGTTAACCTTTAAAAGAAGTAAGAAAACTAACTTTCTCTGAGGTAGACTACATATCCCAGAATCCCTCAGGGATTGTGATGAAGACGAGGGCTGAAGAGGCATGTAGTAACCAAGGGCAGACAGGCCTAATACCTTTTGGCAAGGTCGGGCAATTAGTCCTAAGGGCCTGTACCTGAAGCCAATTAACCCACCTGAGGGGCATAAAAGGCTGCAGCAGGAAGGGGCAGTTGAAAGAAGCTGGAGCAGGAGCTGGAAAGTTAGCAGAAGTAGCAGAAGAAGCAGAGCACGAGTCTGGCAGTTCACTAGGAAGTGTGACCACAGAAGGGACGCCAGAGCAGAGGATGAGCAGGCTTCACCTGCAGGCTCCGAGTTGGTTCTGTGCTCACATACCTTGTTTGGCTGTGGCAGCTTTGGAAGAGACTGGGAGAAAAAGGCAGTCTTTCCAGATGTGCCTAATTGCTGTGAATGCAGAGCTGAAGTTGTGTATTCCCCCCAAGGCCCTTATCCAGAAGCAAGCCAAGGGAAGCTGGAGAAAGGAAGACTTGCCAATAAATAACAGGGCCGGATCAGAGACACCCATGTTACAGAGGGGTGTGGGTCCCAAGAGTGCCTGTAGCAGTAGCAGCAGAAGACATTAAGGGCCTGATTCACAGAGCATTTTCCTATGGGATTGCACCATTATAAAACACTTCTGTGAATCAGGCCCTAAATCGGGAAGTAGAAGCTGCCCGCAGCCGCTGTTATTGGGAGTCGGTGAAGGAAGCTCCGTATTCCAAATCATTTCGGAAATACCTTGCTGGTAACTGTAGCCAGCTTAATTTATGCTTGCATGCAAATGTGAACAAGTAAAAGTTGTTTGCGGGGGGCGTGGCTTGGCGGCCATGCGAGCGTGAGCGAACTCCGAGAAGCTCCCACTAGATCCGACCAAAGATCCTGAGAAAGGCGCATATCTGGACGGAAAAACCTGAACAAACGCTAGGAAAAGACGTCGGAAGACCCAAAGCACACACGGGAGAAGACCCGAGGGAAAACGGAGCCCGGAAAACCAAAAACGAGAAGAGGGCGAGACGCGTAGTACCACCAACAAAATGGCGGGCGCGCGACGCTGAGACCTGCACTTCGGCACACGAAGAAGGCCGAAGGGAAGGAGAGGAGCCGGGCGAGACAGCTGATCAGGCAAGATCGAAGCACCTCCAGAGAGGCAGAAGTCCGGGACGCCAACCGCAGAGATAGCCGCGCGACACCGACCCAGAGAAGGCGAAGACGGCGCGGCTCAAGGATAAGAAGCGGCCCACGGACCGGGGCCGAAGAACAGCGTTCCCCAGCCGAGGCGGAGACGAGCAGCAGCAGCGGAGGCCCAGCGGAACAACGGAAGAACCTGAGCGGTGAAGCAGCGGAGACGAGGGGCGACCTACAAACCGAGCTCAGAAGAACGGAGGCGAGCGGCAACGGCGGAGAGCCAACAGAGCAACGCGGGACCCCGAGAGACGGGACGGTAGAGACCGGGAGACGATTCGTAGACCAGATCGAGAGAGCCCCCTCGACGCTGAGGAGTGTGGAAGCAGCGGAGGCCCAGCAGAACAACCGAAGAACCCGGGAGGCGAGGCAGAACGGATTGAAAGCGGCCCACAGACCGAACCGAGGCAGATTCCTTCACGACGAGGCGGAGGAGAGCAGCAGCAGAACAACGAGGGATCCCACAACGAGAGGCAACGGAGAACGGACTAGATCCAGAAGAACCTGGCCAACGCGGAGATGAGAAGCAGCGGCGGCGGAACCCGATAGGAGAAACAGCGACGAATACGAAATACGAGAAGACCCACAGACCGGTTAGCCGACGAAGAGCCCTTACCTGCCAGTCCGGAGTGGAACCGAGGGGGATAGCAGACCAACGCCCAGGCCGAGCAGGACCGGAGCATCACCCGACTGGCAGCGAGACAAGGCACCGGCAGCAGCAACAGGAAGAGAAGCCTGAGACAACCACAGAAGCAGCGCGACACCAAACCGGGAAGGAAGAAGGCGTCGAGACCCACGGACGGGAAGCGGCCAACAGATCGAACCGAAGAAGAGCCCTTCCCTGCCGACGCAGAGGTGACCAGCAGAAGCAAAGAGCCAGCAAGCAACGGGTGATCCCGAGAAGGGAGGCGACGCAGCGGCACAGGAACCAGGACCAGGGAACAGAAAACAGACCGTGAGGAAGGCCAGGAGAGCCGAGACCTAACGGAGACGAGACGAGAGAAGAAAGGTAGCCGCCGTCATAACGAGGAGGACAAGAAATCACACGCAGACCCGGACACCACCCCAACCAGCTGCCTCACAGATAACCAGTAAACGGAGGTGAGAACCACATAGTCACCACGAACTGGCCCCCTCCCACACAGGCAGAAACCGGGGAACGAGCCGCCCTACGCAAGGCACAGACTCCAATCGCCTGGAAGCGAAAGAGAAGTGAACACCGGAGAGAGACGGCAGACGGACAACGAGGGCGAAGACACAGAGAGAAATCGCCATGATAAGGCAACACAAGTAAGAAAGAGCGGAAGCGAGCGGGAGAATTGGGCAGGGACCCACAGAAGCACAAACAAAACCAGAGTGAACAGAGCCCAACTATAGGCTAAGAGCAGTGGGCACTAACATGCCAGACAAGCCTAAAGGCGGCAGAGGGAGACAAACAGTCATGGAGACATTCACCCGAAAGAGCGACGACCAACAGCCAGAGACTGGGGAGAAAGACATGCCGGAGCCATACGCCACGCAAGGAGAGATCAGGCAAGTGGAAAGTAGCATACTGGAAGCCATAGGGGCGTTAAAGACGTCGATAGAAGGCAAGTTGGACGCAGTGATGGTAGACGTGGGACTCCTTAGACAAGATACGAGAAACCTGGCAGAAAGGATGACAACAGTGGAACAGCAAGCGCAGAGCAACACAGAGGAAGTGTCCGCCTCGCGAACACAAATGACGGAAGCACTGGAAAGAATTAATACACTAGAACGCAGAGCTGAAGACGCAGAAGGCAGGGCCCGGCGCAATAACGTACGAATAGTGGGGCTGCCAGAGGGGGAGGAAGGAAGGGACCCCACGAACTACATAGAGAATCTACTGATCCAAGAAGTGGGAGCAGAGACCCTATCCCAAGGCTTCGCGGTCGAAAGGGCACACCGAGCGCTGACTAGAAGACCGCGCCCAGGAGCACCACCAAGACCAATGATTGCAAAAATCATGAACTTTAAAGACAGGGAGAAAATCCTGACCTTCTCGAGAGAAGGAGGGAACATCACAAGGAACGGAGCCAGGATAACGATATATCCAGACTACACAGCACTCGTGCAAAAGCAGAGAGCCCAGTTCTGGCAGACCAAAGAGCGCCTTCGAGCGGCAGGGGTGAAATTCATGCTGCTGTACCCAGCCAAACTAAAAATACTGCACGATGGAAAAACACAGATCTTCGAGACAACGACCGACGCCCAGGAGTGGATGGACCAGCGTGGGATTCCACAACCGGCGGAGAGGAACGAGCGAAACAGAAACCACCCCCGACAAAATAGAGACTAGAACCGGGCACGACAAGTACACTCAACGCTACAGGAACAAGATGGTAGAGGTGCCCTACCAGGAGGAAACGAAAAGGAGCAACCGACAGCCTCCAAGCTGAAAAGCCTACAGTAAAAAGACTTACAAAGGGAGCATAAGACTCGGGGAAGGAGAACCGCCAAGACCCGCGGAGAAGCCCCAGTAAAAACAATGTTTATAGTGTCAGTTTCAAGACACTACGCCGCGACGGGCAAGGCCGAGGAGGAAAAAGCGGCACCTGGAAAGCGGTGGAGCCCGAGCGGAAGAGGGGAGGCTGGGCGTTTGTTGACGTTATTTGGGTTAACAGTTACAACAGTTGGGGAGTTAAGGCAAAGCCCGCAAAGAAAGAAAGAGAGCGGAAGAGGATCCAACGGCCGTCACACACAAAGAACCGACAAGGAAAGCAAACTCAGGGGACAGCACCCACGAACAAAAAGCTGGCGGAAAGCACGAGGCAAGACCACCCACAATACAAAGCGGCCAACTGAGAGAGAGATGGCCCGAGGGAGAAAACGGACGGATGATTCAAAACTCAACAGCCGGAAGAAGAAACTCGGGCCCCCGGCTGGGACACACCGAGAGAATGAGACACTGAGCGAGCCCATGGGAAAGAACAGGCCGCAACCGCTAGCCCCCACAAGGACCGAGATGTCCTAAGAATTGTCACGTGGAATGTCAGGGGGATGAACGCATATGTCAAGAGGCTAAGGATCTATACTTGGCTGAACAAAACAAAGACCCACATTGCACTATTGCAAGAGACGCACCTGACGGCGGAAAAACAGGCCAAAATAAAGGAAAAATGGGGAGGCCAGATGTATAGTGCAACATACTCCAACTACGCCAGAGGAGTCATAACCTGGGTCGCCCCGGGCGTCCCATTCCAGCTCATCAATCAGGAGAAAGACGCGGAAGGAAGAATCCTGGTAGTCCATGGGATGCTAGAAAACCGGGAGATATGCCTCGTGAACACCTATGCCCCAAACCACGACGCTACGGCCTTCTTCAGGACGCTCCCGCCCAGGCTGGCCCCGTACAGGAACGCAACGATGATCTGGGCAGGCGACCACAATTGCACACTAGACCCCCGGCTGGACAGGTCGGACAATAAGCACAAGAGAGCAGCGCCACCAGCGAGGGCACTACAACAGATACTGGACCAGCTCGAGCTCGAAGACATTTGGAGGAAGGTACACGGGGAAGAGAGGGGATACACACATTATAGCGCCCCACACAAGACATTCACGCGAATAGACTACCTGTTTACGGGCAAGGAGACACTGGGGGAATTCACTGAGGCACACATACACGCGCGAACCCTATCCGACCACGCCCCCCAGACGACCACATGGGCACACACACACAGGAGAGCCCCAATACCAACATGGAGATTGAGAGCAGAGGCATTACTAGATGCGGGATTCCAGGAGCACATCCAAAGCGTAATAGAAGACTATTTTGAACATAATGAGGGTAGTGTAGAAAGCACAGGAACGGTCTGGGAAGCCTTCAAGGTGGTAGTCAGAGGGGAGGCGATGGGGAAAATGGGAGGTCTCAGGCGAGAAACCCTAGCACGATTAGATGAGTTAGAAAGGAGAATCGAGAAGGCAGAGAGACAAGCGGGGGAGAAGGGAGCGGAACAAGAGAACCTCACCGCCCTGCGACAGCAGTGCGTAGAGATCTGGGAAAGACTGGGACGGCTAGACTATGGAAAATATATACAGAAACTACACGCCGAGGGAGACAAGCCTAGCAGACTCCTGGCCTGGTTAACCAAGCAGGAGACTAAGCGGGAGCCAATTAATGAAATTCAGAACAGAAAGGGAGAGGTGATAAGATCCCAAGAGGGAATAAACGAGGTGTTCTCGCAGTTCTACGAGAACCTATATTCCAAGGTCCAGGAGGCAGAGGAGGGAGACCTGAGAGAAGCCCTCGCGGAAATCAAACTCCCACAATTGACGGAGGAACAGGCCCAAATACTAGACGCCCCTCTCACTGCAGAGGAACTAACGGAAGTAATCGCCCAGCTCCCGACAGGGAAATCCCCGGGGCCGGACGGACTCCCAGGGGAATTTTACAAACAATACAAAAATGACATAGTCCCGAGACTGCTAGAAACACTAGAAGAAGCATACGAGAAAGGAAGACTCCCGAATAGCATGTCAGAATCCATAATAATCCCGATCCTTAAACCAGACAAGCCCCCCCTTGAATGCGGTTCCTACAGACCGATTTCCCTAATAAACCAGGACTCCAAGATCCTGACGGCGGCACTAGCCAACCGCCTGAAAAGAGTGCTACCCACCTTGATCCACACAGACCAGACAGGGTACGTGCCAGAACGAAACACGTCCTGGAACCTGCGCAGACTCCACTACGTTATAGAAAGGACTAACCAGGAGGGAGGGGAGTGTGCAGTAGCCTCACTGGATGCAATCAAAGCATTCGATTCGGTGGGATGGGACTGGCTCCTGGGAACGCTCACCCACTACGGAATTGGTCAAGGGTTCATAAGATGGATAGAACTACTATACAAAGACCCGAGGGCGAGAGTCAAGACGGGTAGACAAGTCTCTGGGGAATGGGGCATAGAGCGAGGCACAAAACAGGGATGCCCCCTGTCCCCAATGTTATATATCCTGGCCCTGGAACCGTTCGCAGTATTCCTAAGAACGGATTACAAGGACACAGGCATAGAGATAGACGGGGAGACACACCAGATATCCATATACGCAGACGATATACTCCTTTACATACAGAACCCACGCACCCACCTGCAGGACCTACTAGAGGCGCTACGCGCGTTCGGAAGGTTGTCGGGAATAGTGGTTAATAGAGAAAAATCCTTGCTCTTCCCCCTGGCAGGCCTACGCGCAGTACCGTTAGATCAATTACCGCCCCTGGGCATCACATGGGCCCCGAACACCTTCAAATACCTAGGAGTGAACATCCATCACGACACCATGGAAACACACGCAGGTAACACACAAGTAGCCTTAGACAAAATAGAAAAGGCTATGAAATTCTGGCAGACCCTACCGTTGGGCATGATAGGCCGGGCGGCACTACTAAAAATGACAGTCCTACCCCGACTCTTATATTACTTTACGAACATCCCATACAACATACCGAGGCACTTTTTCAAGAACCTACACACAATGGCGAGAACCTTCATATGGGGAGGGGGACGAAACAGGGTGGCACTGAGCACACTACAGAGAAGCTATGAGTGGGGGGGCATCAAACTCCCAGATTTTGAATATTACTACTTGGCAGCACAACTCCAATTTGTAGTGAGATGGCTGGGTGAGGAGACCTCAATAGACACGATAATCATAGGGCCAACACTCCGGAGGTATCACCTGAGAGAATTACTATGGATCAATGCTGCCCAAGCCAAAGACCTACCCAAAATAGCCCAACTAGGCCGAACACTATGGAAAAGAGCCTGGAAGACACAAGGCATACGAGACCCCTGCTCAAGACACATCCCGCTGGCGGGGCTGGTGGACACCCGAGTGGCCAGCCTGACCACGTACAGAGCACAATGGGAAGACAAAGGTGTGGCCCAAATTGGGGACCTGTGGCGTGACGGACAGTGGGTAGAATTCCAGACCCTGATGGAAGAACAAGATGTACACAGGGGCCAATTCATCCTGCACAACAGCCTAGTTCAAACAATAAAGAAGAGGTGGAGCACTATGCCAGAGCCCGAGGACGATGAAGGAGAACTAGAGGCATGGTACGACATATCTGAAGGAGGACACACGGTGTCCAGACTCTATGAGCGAATACTGGGACATACCAACAGAAAGGCACTAACAGCACGGATGAGGTGGGAAGAGGAACTACAACAACCTTTCGAAGACGAGGAATGGAACAAAGTCCTCATGTACACAAAAAAGGTGTCCAGAAACGCCAGGTTCAGACAACTGCAGATATACATAGTACACAGAGCATATCTAACTCCCAAGAGAATGACGAAGATGGGAGAAGGGCAAATCCGGAGCTGCCCGCGGTGCGGAGACGAACAGGCCGACATGGTGCACATGTTCTGGTCGTGCCCGCAAATAGCAGACTTCTGGAACACGGTGAGAGAAAAGGCGTTAACAGCAGACATACAGATGCCAGCAAGAACACCAGCAACATACCTACTGGGCCTGTTCCCAAGGGGGCACCGGCAGATGATACACATAGCAAAAATGAAGGACCTAATGACAATACTAGCGAAACGCCGCATAGCAATGGCATGGAACAAGAGCGAAGGCCCCTCGAAGGAAGGATGGTGGGCTGACCTACAGAAATGGGCAATAGCAGAGACAGCAGTCTGGGCGAGAGCTACACAAAGGGGAGAGAGCGACAGCGGAGCCAAACTACAAGCATGGAACTCCCTGGTGCAAAACCTGTTTAGCAGAGGGGGCGAGGAAGATACGACTGACAACAGCGATCCAGACGACTCAGGAAACGAAGAAATCGAACCGCCCACGTCAGGAGACACTACACAATTCAGAGAGAGAGATCCAACGGGAAAAAAGGGGCGAGGTCGAGACCAGCGCGGACTCTGAATAGTGCAAATCCAATTGGGAAAGACCAGCAAACACATACAAGGACAAGACGGAAGGAAACTCCCAGAGAAGGGAGGGAGGCCACCAGGAGACCGGCCCCTCCGCTACGAACTTGACAACGGCCGGCGCCGGCCCCGAGGCGGCAACGGACCACGAACACACTGCGGCAGCCTTTGGGGAGAGGGAGGGGGGGAGGATGGGGGGAAGGAAAATGGGAGGGTGACTTTTGTTTCGGTTCTGTTCTGTTCTGTTTTGTCTGTTCGCTCCCATTCCTTTTATGTTGTAAACCAATAAAAAGAAGTTAAAAAAAAAAAGTAAAAGTTGTTTGCAGAAGTGGGAAGTCATTTCGACAAGGGTGTTGTATCACACGCTTATATTATCAAAGCTAAAGAACCTACCTGAAGAGAAAGCCCCCTTTTTCCCATTGTTAGCTGTAAACTGTTGCCGAACAGTCACAAATCTCCTATTAAAAAGGAGAACGTTGCTGGTAACCCTTATGAAGTAGCAGCTGACTTTCCCAAAATGTCACAAGCCCATTTAACATCAAAAGAGGTTGCGCGCATGCAACTGCGCGTCCCATGTTCTTTTGAAGCATAACGCTGACCAAAAAGAGGGAACGCACATCTTTAAAGTAGTAGTTCATTACAAAAAAAAATTGTGTGTACCTAATTTCATTTCTACAAAGAAACAGACTCCTTGTAACATACTGAACACTTATGTAGCAGTTGCAGAAGTTGTTGAAGTCAAATGAAGAAAAAGTATTACCCACGCCAGTAGTTCAAACCCTTTGAAAGTGAAACCAGCTCAATTAAGAACTGAACAACAATGTTTAAAGTTGTTGAAGCTGTTGAACACTCGGAGTCCTCTGATGCAAGGGTAACAAGGTTATCCAATGCTGAAGGAGTGGTGATACAGCTTTGGGGTAACTGCTGGAGACATGAAGGTGTATATGAAGCTGGGGAAGGGAGCTGGGTACTTGTTAAAAATAACGTATTCTAATCTGTAGAGCTGGAACTGTTAAAGTTAAGAAGATGCAGCCAGGAAGCTAAAGACAGATATTCTAGTAGCTGCAAGACAGGAAGCAAAGGCAAAGAGGCTGCCCTTTCTTGCCATACAAGAGAGAAGAGTGACTTGCCAACCTATAGAAGTCGAAGAGTCTTGTTGAAGATGCCTAGAATATAAAGTAGCAGTAGCAGCAGCAGAACTGTGATGTTACCTAAAATGCAAAGTCACAGTAGCAGCAGTAGAACTTTGGTTGTTGATACTTTTGTCAGAACATTATCATTTGAATGTAGTAGACGCAGAAGCAATCAGTGGGGCAAAGGCGCTTGCTCTCACAGTATCAGTGGCAGAATGGGAGTTGCTGGGAAGAAAGCAAACCCTAAGACAAAGCATCCTGACAAACTGTATTCAAAGATGCTGTAGAAGTTACAAGAAGAGGGTTTTTTGTTATGCAGAAGTGGTACTTTTGTCTTCACGTTTAGCCATTCTTTCCTGGAAGGAGGTTATCCAGGAATTGTTGTTTTCTTTGTGGAACTTGGAAAGGGAATCTTTTCATCAAGCGAAGAAGGAACTGTTACCAGTGGATATTTGTTTGTGTGAACTTGTGTTTCTTTGGAGGTTTTCAAGACTTGGTTTAATATATTATTTTCCTTGTAGAAAATTGACTTTGGGACATTCCTGGGGAAGCAAGTCCTGCCCAAGACAAATAGAAGTCATCCAAGACACTGGTCATTTGGTAACCTTTCATTTGTGTTGATTATGTGTTACTTTGAATGTTTCTGTTGTTTAGTGTGAGGGTTAGTTTTGTGTATGGTCGGAGGTTGTCCCTTAGATCCTAAACTAGGTCGGTTTTTTTCTAGTTTTGTTTTAAATAAAATGTCAAACCTTGAGAAAACTAAACATAGCCGCGAGTTTCACATTACCTCACAATTTGATGCACTGGGTACCAGGGGAGAAACAGATCCAATTCAAATCCCTTTGCCTAGTGCATAAATCCTGTCATAATATGACTCATCTCTTTTTTTACAAACTGGTTCACACATTACAAACCATTAAGTTTCTTTTAATTTCTGCTTTAAACTCCTCTCTTCTTGGGTGATTTGGTCACTTTTATTTTCTTCCATCTAGCGGCTAGATGCATGTTTAAGGTGCAAGTGTGCTATATAATTACCTATTACCATAACATACCATGTTACCAAGTAAACAGGGGTGAGGTGGGGTTGGTGAGTGTAGGTTGGGTGTGTTAGGTTGGTCATAGAGCAGATGGGAAGGGGTGAGATAGGCAGAGTTGGGTGAAGTGGGGTGAGGTGCGGCTGGGGTAGGAATGGGTGAGCTAGGATTGGTGAGTGTAGAAAGGAGACGGCAGGGTGGTTGTCAAGAGAGTGACGAGGTTGTTTGGGGTAGAGAGGTGTGGAGGGATCTTTAGAGTGTGGTGAGGAAGAGTGGGTTTGGTAGAAAGGGGTCAGGAAAGGTTTGTGGATGAGCTGTAGAGGGGGTGAGGAATGGTGGGGTAGACAGTGATGAGTATGGGTTGGTGGGGGCAAATAGGAGTGAGATAGGGTGGTGGAGAATATCTAGGCTGTGCTTTTGGGTGAGTTGGGGCAAGGTTGGGTGGGGTAGAGTGGGGTGGGGTCATTGTAGAGTGGGATGGAGTACAATGAGATGAGGTAGATCTGCAGTGGGGTGGGGTGAGGTTAGAGTGGGTTAGTGTAGAGTAGAGTTGTTTGGTGCTCCAGTGAAGGGATGAAATTGGGTAGAGGTAGAGTAGGGCAGGGGCAAAGTGGGGTACGGGTAAAGTGAGTCAGAGTAGAGTGGAGTGAGGTAGGGATGGTGATGGTGTAGAGTATTGTGCAGTAGGGAGGGTAGGTTGGGGTACAGTGGGGTGGGGTAGGTTGGGTGGTTGGGGGCACATTGGAGAACGGTAGGGTGGGTGGCTGGGAGTAGGATAGTGTGGGGTAGAGGTGATAGATGGGGACAAAGTGGGGGAAGCAGGGTGGATGGGTGGTGGTAAAGTGGGGTGAGTAATGTAGGTGAGTTGGGGAGAGTGAGGTGAGATAAGGCAGATGAAAAATGAGTCAGGGAAACTGGGAGCAGGTTAGTGTGGGTTGGGTGTAAGGGTCGAGTGTGTGGGCGTAGGGATTATGACAACAGCATTTCAGGCCCAAGAGATTGAGTGTTTTACAAAAACTCATAAAGATAAGGATAGAGGCTGGTGTGCATAGTGATAGAGTGGGTAGGATTAGAGTGGGGTGGTGAAGGGGTAGAGTGGAGTAGAATGGGATGATGTGGGGTGGTGAAAGTGTTGGAATAGGGTGGACTAGGGTTCGTGTGGGATGAGGGTAGAGTCAGTTGTGGTGAGAGTAAGGTAGAAGTAGAGTCAGGTAGGGTGTGGTTAGAGTGGAGTTGCGGTATAGTGGATTGTGCGCATGGATACTGTGGGTTGGGATAGGCGGGATGGAGGTAGAGATGTCAGGAGGGAGATGAGTAATGAGTGGGGGTAGAGTGGGGTGTGGCCAGGGAGAGAGTAGGGTTGTGGTATTATTAGAGTGGGTGTGGATAAGGATAAAGTGCATAGGGGTAGAGTGGGGTAGGGTTGGAGATAGAGTGGGTAGGCACAGAGTGGGATTAGATTGGGTACAATGGGGTGAGGAGGGGCAGAGTGCAGTGAGCTGGGTAGAGTATTGTGGAAGTATAATAGGGTGCAGTAGGTAGGGGTAGAATGGGTGAGTGTAGACTGGTATGAGGGGGATAGAATGGGTGTGAGGTGATTGAGGTGAGGTAGGGTGGTGAGTGTAGAGTGGGCTGCAGTGGGGTAGCCTGGGAGTTATGGTTGGGGTGCAGGTAAAGTGAGTCAGGGATAGAGTGGGTGAGGTTACAGTGAGTGTGGTGGAAAAGAGTAGTGGGTTTTGATAGTGTTGGATGGGGTAGAGTATCATGAAACTGACATAGAATGTGGTAGGTGAGGAAGAGTGAGGGTAGAGGGAGTGGCAGTAATGGTAGAATGGGATGGGCATTTAGATATTGTGGGTAAGGGTAGATTGGTGTGAGGTGAGTCTACAATAGTATAAGGATGGGTAGAGTATGGTGATGCAGGGTGGAATGGGGCGAGGTACGGGTGTATAGTAGTGTGTAGATCTACTTGGGTGAGGTGGGGAAAGGGTGGGGTATCGTTAGTGGGTTGGGAAGGAGTACAGCAAGTGGGAACGTGGATAGTGGATGGCATATGGATACAGTCAGTAGGGAAGAGTGTAGTCAGCTAGGGTAGAGTTGGGTGATTTGAAATTAGTGTAGAGTGGGATGAGTTAAATTGGGGGTAGGACTAGAGTGGGTGTGTAGAGGGGAGGGATTTCAGTATGGGGATGTAAAAGAGGTGGGTCCGGGTGGGGTCAGGGTACATTGGGTGGGGTGATGAAATGGCTAGAGTAGGGTGAGTGTAGGAATAGAGTGGATAGGGATCGAATGGATATAGCTATAGTGGGCGAGGTAAGATTAGAGTAGAGTAAAGTGAGGTAGGGTGGTTGGGCATAGAGTTGTGTGAGTAAGGGCAGGTGTAGGGTTTGGGAGGTGAGGTTGAGTGGGTAGAGCTTGAGGTATGGTGGGGAAGAGAATGGTTGGGTTTCTGTGGGGTAGGGAAGTGTGAGTGAGGGCAGAGTTGTGGTGTGGGAGTAGATTAGGGTAGAGGAGCATGGATTGGGGTGGGGTAGAGTGGGTGGGTGTAGAGTGGGCAGGGGTTTGTGGGGGGTAGAGTGAGGTAGAAATAGAGATGACATGTGTTGGAGTAGATTGAGGTGAGGATAGGGTACAGTGAGGTTGGGGTAGAGTAGCAGAGTGGGTTGGGGAGCGATGGGGTTGGGCTAGAGTGGGTAGGACATGGGTGGGTATAGGGACAGAGTGGATTGGAGTACAGTTGGGTGTGGTGGGATAGAGTGGGGTGGAGTAAAGGTGTGGGAGTAGAGTGTGCTGATGTGAGGGTAGAGTGGGGTGTGGCAGAGTGGAATGGTGTACGGGTAGAGTGGGTTGAGGGTGGGGTATAGTGGGTGGGAGTAGGAAAATAATGTGCAGATGTAGAGGGTAAGGAAAGAGTAGTAAATGGTGGTGGCAAAGTGGGGTGAGATGGGGAGAGTGGGGTGAGTTGGGGTAGAGTGGGTGGGCTAGATTGGCCCGAGGCAGAGCAGATTATGCATATAGCATGTACGGGTAGATTGGGCGGGGAAGAGCAGGGTGAGGTTTGAGCATAGTGGTTGGGGATAGAGTGGGGTGGGTGGGATAGAATGGGTGGGATTAGGGGTAGAACAGTATGATTGAATGCCATCTGTGAGGGTGAAATAGCTTGAGATGTTTTGATTTTAATAATAAAATGATACGGGAATTTCTGTTTCCAAAAGTGGATATGCTGATTAGTCTCCACTTTCATAATGCTACATGCCAAAAAGCATAATGCACACATGCAACTTCCTGTGACAGTGTCCTGACATCCACAGCAGCTGCCATGCAGTGGCAGCAAGACATATTCAAAGGTCACATATGCATTCTTCAACATGGCTATTAGAATTCTAACAGACAGGGGTGGCTTTTTGAATCGCTGCACCTTTGTTTCAAAAGTTCATAATTGTGCACCCCACCTGCCTGGCTGCAGATTAATATCTAAATATGAGCCATGTCTAGTTATGAGATGGTGGTTTCTGAGATTACACAATTACACAATTATACAGTCACAGCATTTTCTGTCATATTATTATCAGCTTTGTGAGCAGTGAATCATTGATGACAGGGCCAGGTATACATTAGCAGTCTGGCATAAGTATACCTACAGCAGCCATGCTGGTTCCAGTACAAGCATCCTTCCTTTGATCCCCATGAGCGTTGACACCAATCTCCAGAGAACAGAAACCCTTCCCAGAAGGACCGCAGGAAACTAGTCATTCAAACACAGTCCTTTCAACACACTGGCTATCTCACAATGGGGTGCTGATTACTGAAGACCCTTTGATGTACACAGACAAAATAAGGGGATGGAGTTATAGTAGCCCAGAGGAGAAGTTCAGTCCACAGAGATGTTGAACCATGTTGTATTTTGGTACGGCTCCTACACTTCCTGTCCCATGCCTCTATTTCCTGCGGATAAGGCTCTATGGGTATGACATCAGCAGGCAAAGGCCACTTGCTCAACAGTCAGGATTGGATCATTAACAAGCTTGCTGGGCACCATTTTGCCCATATAAGGGTGGAAACGTTGGAGCACTCTGGAAGAAGGATTCACCGTAACCTGATTGGGAGTACAGACTACACCAATCTCTTCTACCAGAGAGATGAAGACAGGAGCTCAAAGGAAGAGGAAGGCTCTTCTCCCTAATCATCCGAAGGGCCTATTTGGGATAACCAACTGCAACTGAGACACTAGTACTCGGGACCCTGCTTACTGGAGATGACATAAACTGGTAAGTCCTCTCTATAAAATGTCCTGGTTGGAAAGACCCTGAACGGTGTCTCCCAGCTACTACAGAACCAAGGTAGCAACGCATGGCGCTCCCTGCAACTCTGAACCGCCGCAATGCTAGTTAGTGTAACTTTGATGCCATCTGAGCTACTGAAACTGACGCGCTGGAGTCATCTTTGTCCTCAATGTTCGAATTCCTCTGTTTCCCTGAGTTTCATACGAAGTCAAAGCTCTGCTGTCGGCACAATTGACACCAGCTATGTATTTGAGTATTCTAGCATCCCAAACTCGACATCGACTGCATGGTTATTAGCTTCTTCGAGCTCCAAGCCGTTGCAGCTGCACTACCATTATTCAATTTTGAGCCTGTAGAGCCTGCTCCTCTCCAAAGGCAAGTCTCACCTTCTCTGATTCCAAAACTGTGCTGACCCGATATTCCTTACTGTTTCCAAGTGTTTTTTTGACCCGTAATCTGGTGCCGCTGCCAAACCACACCACATCATCGGATCCCATTGAGGCTACTCCCCAATTTGACCTCAGCTCATCACTGTAATTCTTCAGACTCCCAGTTACCACCAAAAATCCTGACATGACACTCTCTAGCCCTCAACAAGACAAGTTTATGGTGATTGAAGTGGCCCTGTCCCCCTAGTCTACCTTAAAGAAGATACCTAGTGACTTTTAATCCCCCTTGTCTACACATGTTAAAGACAACTTATACATTTTAACATTTTGCTGTTCAAATCTTTGCCTGAGCACCCCTGTCTACACACCCAAAATGCCCATTTATTTTAAAGTCTGCTTTCTCTGTGTTTTCCTTTACATGAGTGAGCAAGTAGTATTTCTAATAGTCATGTGGCTTTTTGTTAGTGTAATTAAAAATTCAATTGTTGGTAGTATGTTGAATGGACATTCCTTTATTTTGGTACCAACATACTGTTGTTGTTTGGGTTGCATCTGCCCCAGCTTACATCTCTCCTGAAGAGTACTGCCTGCCCTGGGTCCATGTTACCAAAAGAAGTGAAGGGTATATACGTGTCGGGATGTGGTCACCTTCATGACTGGAATCACTGCTGTTTTAGTAGTAGTGTGTAGCTGAGTATGTACTATAGCCACTACGCCTACTTCTGCAGAGCAGTTGTCATTTCATCAGGGTCTGGATAGGGATACAGTGGGATAGGCATAGAAGTAGATTGGGGTGGGCATATGGATAGAGTGGATATGAGTAGATGTAGCGGTAAGTGGGGTAGAGTATGATTCGTTGGGGTGGGGAGAAGTGTTGGTTGAGTAGGGTGTAGTATATTGGGGTCAGGAGTGATAGAGTGTGATGGGGATCGGTGTAGAGCAGTTAGGGGTAGCATACATTTGTATGAGGTATTCATGGGGTGGAGTAGCTGTAGATTGGATCAGGGATAGTAGGGTAGGGGTAGAATGGGTGGAATTAGAGGGGGTGGTTATGGAGGGGAGGGTAGGGAAGCAGGTGAGGGTGGGTGGCGCAGAGTGAGGTTGGTGTAGACTGGGATGGGGTAGAGTGTGTGAGAGGGTGGGTGTGGGTAGGGTGGGATCAGTTAAAGAAGGGTGGGTGAGATGGTTGTTAAGTAGGTTGAGGTAAAGCGAGTGGCGGTAGAGTGGTATTAGATGTGGGAAGAGTGTGCAGGGGGTAGAGTGTGATGAGGTATTACGGTACAGTTCCGTGAGGTGGGGTTGAGATGGTGATTAGAATGTGTGGGGGTAGAGTGGGTGTGAGGAAAGTGGGGTGAGGAAGGAGTGGTATGTGGGGGTAGAGTTGGGTGATATAAGGGGAATGGCTGGCAGTAGACTGGGCGAGGTAGAGTGGGGGATTGAGTGAAGTAAAGTGGCTTAGGGTCGGGGTGAGTAGCATGGTGTGCAATGAGGGTAGAATGGAGTGGGGTGGGGATAGGGATAGAGAGGTGTAGGGCTGGAGTTGTGTTGGGATAGTCTGGGGTGGGGTGGTGGTAGAGGTAGAGTGGTGTGCCATAGATTGTGGTGAGGTGGGATAGAGTGGGGTAGAGTAGAGTATGGTAGGGATGGAATGCAGTGGGATATACTGGTGTGAGGTAGGAGTAGAGCTGGTAGGTTTAGTGTGGGTGTGATTAGGGTAGAGTGGAGTGCATGGGTGGATGCAGAGGGGTGTAGTAGACTGGGGTGAGGGAGAGTGGAACGGGTAGACTGGGTAGGAGTAGAGTGGAGTGAGATCGGAGTAGAGAGGATGGTGATAGAGTGAAGTGAGGTAGAGTGAGTGGGTAGGAGTAGAGTGGGGTGTACTAGAGTGATATATGATAAGATAAGTTATTTATAACGTGCCTGTACACAAGTGTTTTGTTGATGGAGGGGAGTAGGGTGGGTTAGAGTGAATGGGTTTCGGTAAGTTATGTGGAGTAGGGCGGGTGGTGGTGGAGTAGTGGGGGATGGGTGGGTAGAGTTAAGTGGTGAGGGGTAGGGTGGTTGTATGTAGGTAGAATGGGGTTTGGTGGGGTAGATGGGGTGAGGTGGGGTAGAGAGGGTTGTTGAAGAGTGGAATGGAGGTAGGGTGGAGGTTGGGATGAACGGGAGATAGAGTGGTGAAGTGAGGTGCAGAAGTGGTGGGGTGGAGTATTGATGGGATATAGCTGATAGGGAGTTAGTCTAAATAATTGGAAGATTTCTGGAGTGGGTCATGTGCCTTCGCTGGTGACCTTGTTGAAGCGTTCTTCTGTGTTTGGTGGAGGAGCAGAGGCGTAGACAGGGTAGGTAGGGCCCGACGGGGCAATGCCCGCACAAAATCTGTAAATGCCCACTCTGCAGCACTGTGTGGTCATTTACAGACGTTAATCTCAATGCCCTGGGTCCAACTGCATCTGCTTCAGGCCCCACTTTTTAGACAATCCTGGGTACGCCTCTGTGGAGGAGGAATGGGGGACATCTTTTGCGAGACAACCCAACAAACTAAACTCAACAGAGAGTGGATAATGTTCTATTGCCAGCACCGGATCATGCTGCAGCATGGCTGGAGAGATAGGGATGGGGTGCTGTGTTGAGGCATTCACAAAGAGGCAGCATGAATAAAAACTAAAATGGATCAGATTGCCCTATAGTTGGCATTATCTTTAGGCACCCCACGGTGAGGTTGTTCTGGGGGGCTTTAAAAATAGTGGGGGAGTAGTTGACCGGGCTGCCTTCAACTCCAAGAATGATATGTATCACTCTCTGCAAAGACAAATTAATTCATGTTTGGCTATGGCAAGTGGACAGGTGTCACAATTGTGCAAAGGCCAGCATATATGTCATGTTCTGCCTCAAGACTGTAATGTCATTGTATCCAAGAAAGCGTTGTAGGCAATGTTCGTATTTCCAAAGCCAAAAGTGCATACACACATTGACACTGTACTGAAGAAACCATTTACAAAAGCAAGACTAAACGTAGTTACAAAAATACATATAGTGGTCTATACCTGTGGGAAACAAATATATGTAAACTTAATTTAACTTGAACTATAGTTTTAGACATTGCTCATACAATCAAAATAATTCAATCTATTCAAAGATAACTTTCTCAAAATGCCATCATATCCATGCATCATTAATCACCTGCCCAAAATCCACATTCCATTTTCAGCACTTTCAAATCATTTTCAATGCCCATAAGGAAAATTCTTCCAAACCAAACAAATAAAATGAAGCACCTCAAAGCACCTCATGAAGTCTCTCCAGGACTGAAATCTCTGCACTGGCTCCCAGTGGCTGTGAGGATTAAGTTCAAAACCCTCTGCATTGTCCACAAAGCCTTCTGGGGCCTGGGGCCGCAATACCTTCAACTCTCTCTTCCTAAATATCTTCCTTCTCAAGCTCTTCGCTCATCCGCCTCCAACTCCCTCGGGGTCAGTCGCTTCTCCAAGCAATGAGTTGGTGGTAGATCTCTCTCTTCGACAGAGGCCTCCCTCTGGAACAGTCTTCCTGCCTCCCTGAAACTTGAGGAGAACCATCTCCAGTTCCGGAAGCACCTCAAAACCTTCCTCTTTGCTTCGTCTTTCTCTCCCCCCCTCTCCCCTGCTGAATTCCTGGCTGAAACAGCACTGGTTACCTGGCCACCCTTTCTGATCTCGGGCCCAGGCCCCGCCAGCTGCTCACCTGCACTGCCTCCCTGGCAACCCCTGCACCTGGGGACTGGTTCTGTATCCCTACAGTCCCCCTACAAGCACTTATGTCTCACTTACCTTGCACTTGCCACCAGCTGGCCGTTTTATCTTATTTATTCTACTATCCCATGTTCTTCACTTTCCCCTCTCCCTTCCCCCTCACACTTTTCCCTTTCCCCCTTCCTATGCACATGCGCGATCTGAAAGACACGCTGTCTGTCTTCCCTTTGTTCCCCCTCCCTTGCCTCGTCGCGCCTTGAAACACTTGTGTATAGGCGCGTTATAAATGACATATCATAAAATGAATGACAATTGCAAGCTTATCAAACACAATTTACTAGTGTATAATAAAAAATAAGCACATACGTTTAAAGTAACTACTTACAACACACACAAAAGAAACACAGTAACTGTGTGCTATGAATCCGACACACCCAAAGCCTTTGTAAAAGTATTACAAGAACGAATATGCCAAATAAAAACACAGTTGCAACTGCACATTGTTAAACTAAACCTTGATTTATTGAATTTACATTATCATCACATTTGCATATCTAATTTTCCAGAACAACCCACCCAGTCAGCCAATCACGACACATTACTAAAATAGGAAGCATCTGCTGTCTTCATTCGTTTTTACAATGTTAACCAATACGTTGTCAATGTATCACTAAATAGCTACCAATAAGCTGATCATTCCTAAACCAATAAACAATGACATAAACAAAATGTGCAAAATATCACTAAAAATACATCCGTCATCGAAGCCTTAGGACCCCAACCATTTCTAACAATACACCTCACATAAAAAT
Source organism: Ambystoma mexicanum (assembly GCF_040938575.1). Taxonomy (NCBI): domain Eukaryota; kingdom Metazoa; phylum Chordata; class Amphibia; order Caudata; family Ambystomatidae; genus Ambystoma; species Ambystoma mexicanum. Next base: position 801,122,411 of record NC_090932.1, read on the forward strand.
GATTTTAAAAACTCTCTTAAAAAACAATGGACTTGGAGAAAAAAACATAAGCTGACCACCTACAAAAAAGTTAAAATCTACAAATGCTGTGAATTTCAACGTTAAGGCTTAACCTATTATTAAACACTAAACATAAACTAAAACAAGCACTGTTGGAACCTTAACTCACCCTCACAAATAACAAGTCCAAAAGTAATATGGCCATTTCTATTTATTTGTATGTATGTAGGACAGCTGTCACCAGAAAGCCATCCTGTCAATTAGAGAGAAAAAATGTATTAGTCCGAATTTGGAATTTAAGAGCTGGTAAATGTACAGATGATTCATATCTTTGCTGAATAAAAAGATGTTACCTTTTTTTCTGACAATCAGCAGGTCAGGGACCATTGTGATAGCAACTGGAATCCTGGAACACAGGGAGGCAGCTTGCACCGCAAAGAAACAACCCCCTATTTTTTGTTTATTTGGGATCTTAAATTTAAGTATTTTGACTAAAATAAGTTTTCTCCCTGAATCGTGGAGGATAAACGTGTCCTCTAGAAGAATTACGGAAAATCTACATTTGCAGAAGAAGACAATGTAGCACGTTTTGTGTGGGGGAAAAAAATATCCCTTTTTTGTTTCCTGATTCGGTGGGCTGCATGATTTTGTAGATTTTAGAGGTGTGCTACAGCTTTTTTCTTAGACCTGCAGAAAGTGTGTTGCAGTAATCTAACCTATTGAGCTAAAGCAATATATTAATTAAATGTGGTCACTGAAAGTAAAATAATGCATGTTTTTAATCAGCATTTTTTTGAAAGGTAGAACACTATTTGAACAACTGATAAAATATGGGAATTCAGGGCTGCCTCAGAATCAATTTTAATTCATACATTTTTAATCACAGGTTTCACTTGCAGACACAGACCCATCATGTGATGGCCAAGATTACAGTCACCATATTGTTTCACATCCATATGGGGCCAAGATGTCAGTTATTAACTGTTTAATTTTAGTTCATTTGGACATATCCTGCTGTCAGGGCTGTAAATCCATTTGTAAGATATCCAGCCGGTGCATCAAATCTTCCATCCAATTGGATCAAACGCTGAGTATCATCAGCATATGCAAAAACAGATATCTAGCAGGACGATATCAGGGTAGCTAGAAGGACAACGTACAAAATAAGAACAGTGAAAGGCAGAATCCTGTGTGAGAACACAAGTTAGGGGTTTAGGCAGAGACTCAATTGGGGGAAGAGAAACTGTTTGACATCCCCATTTAGAAAAGATTAAATCCACATTATTAACGAGACTTGGTAAAAAATTGGGTAGGCCGTTCCATCATAACGCCTTGGTCCATGGTGTTGAATGCGGGGGATAAGTCCAAGAAAGTCCCTGCTGTTGAATTCCACGGTTCAAGTTAAACGTTATTCATCTAACACGCTGACCAAAATTACTTCTGTCCCAAGCCCAAGCCAAAACCCAGTCTGGAATTCGGGCATTAATTTAGTGCATTTTTGCAGACTCTATCGTTGGTTTGGAACAGTTCTTTTCAACGATTTCCCGCACAAAAAGTCATTGAGATTTTGAAGGAAATTTCGTCAGCATGTTTAGGTTGACGTTAATCTTTTTCAGCAGTGGTCTTGACACTGCTTTTTTCAGTTCTGAGGTTGCAGAACATGTCAAAATGCAAGCCAGATTTCCTGGCTCGTCAAATATAAGTGGACCAAAGGATTTGTAGGTTTTTGCCAGACATATGTGATTAGTGGATCCTGAAGCCTTATTTTGAACTACTAGATTGAAGAGCTCTTGCAATATAGCATTGTAAATGTTGTGAGATTTTAGGTAATAGGCAATGCAGAATCAATAGTAATACAGGAAGAGCGAAGATACCTTCATATCGACACATCTCCTGCTGACGGTTTGCAATCTATTCAATAATGAATGAGGCTAGGCTCTCATATAGTTCCTCGATCTGTTGGTATAGAAGAAAAACAACACAGTTCTTGCTGTGATTCTAAACGTTTTTTTATACAATGTTACATCTGAAATATGTTTGGAAAAATACGCTCTTTTACAGTGTGTGTATGCTTATATTTAACTGGGGTATTTGAATTTTCCCTGAGGTTATGTTCTTCGACCATTTGCATTCCTAAGAGCAACTATTTTTGCTTTCAATTCCAAGAGATTCAGTAAACTATTTCTGTGATTTGTGTTATTTTTTTTATTTTTTTCAGTTTTTCGGGCAAGCTTATATCAAATATAGGAGCCAATTTCTTCTTCAAGTTGTTAAGTGCTTTACTAGGTTAGGATCAAAGTCAGGATTAAATTACCGACTGCCATGATCCTCTGTGTGCTTTTCACGGGTAACCCTTTTCCACAGGGGTCAAGTCCTCAAAATTAAAGTGGGGGACTCATCAACAAATGCAATGGGGTGTGATGTCACCAGAAATTAGCATATCAAGGTGAAATATGCACATTTCATTACATTTGCTTTGCATAACCACCCAAATTGCACAGGACGAATGCCATTTGCCTTTCATAAAAACAACACACCCCTAAAACCAAGAGAGGATAGTTTCTACTAATAGTGTTTTTGAAAAGTTAAAAGGTGTGCATGTTTTAAACTCCAAGTACCAATACAAAGGTTTTCACTGGGACTTGCAGTACCGAAAGGGGACATTTCACCTTTGGTCGTTTGTTATTTTTCATCAGGTTATATAGTGCAGTTGTGAAGTGTCCAGCCTACAAACCTGATGATTGTGGTTCGATCCCATTGGTCGGCTTTAATGCATACATTCAAAAAAGATATTCAATGTTTCTCATTTTAGCTCGGGGGGACTGAGTCCACCCTCTGAAAAAAGTGGGTGGACTCTGTCCCCCCGCGTATGCCCTCAACTTGAGCCCTGCTTTTCCAGCTGCATCTGTCAACAGAATTAGATTTACTAGGTGTCTTTTCCACTTTATCTCTTTCTTTACTAAGGATAAAAGATCTGTTGTGATTTTTCGACCCCAATGACATGGGGTTTTTGGTGGCTCTTAAAGCTTCGGAGGAGAACATTTGATTATGTGTCCATGTCTATGAGTTATTTCATCAATTTTCCGAATCCTCTCTAAACTGTGAAGATGAGTTGTCACGTCATCCTCATTTGTGTCTTACCATAAGGTAAATTCACCCAAAACATTTAATTGTGATGACGTAGCATACAATGACGAAATTATAACGAGTACGTTTTACCCATCTTGTCTGGTGGACATTTTGCCATTTGTATCATCAACCAATTCTAGATTAATATTGTCCTCGTAGACTACGGGCTAATCATCTCCACGTAATGATCTATTTATTTTAAAAAGGTATAATTTTCTGGCATGAAGCAGAGAAAAAGAGATGGTCACATCCCTGATTCAGAAATACTAAATAAATCCGTTATTTTCTTATTGGATTAAATTATAATGTGTTACATGTTAATGAATGTGCTGTTTTTTTTTATATGATGCAGAACTTGTTGTGAAACCGTGGAGGGCTGTACAGTGATTTACAGTACCAGGGTGCAATACTACAGATACACTTTGAAGGACAGACTTTTAAAAGTAAAATTGGAAGGACATGGAGTGAGGAATACAGAGGGCTGCAGGCAAGCGATATACGCTAGGAAAGCAAACTCGGGCCCAGCATTAATTCATTTGTTGGTGATGCTGCAGCTGTGTGCAGGTGTTCACAAGTGTGCACTTTAGGCCAAACTTTGATTCCCTTAGACTGTTGTTACTCTGAATTGTTCTAAGGGAACGCAGCTAGAAGGGTCTATTCTGTCTGCAATTACTCAATGTTCTTTCATCCAATTAATCATTTGGACTGAATAATTCTAAAAGTGAATGGGGAGTTTGTAAACATGCCTGTGTGGAATCTGGCTGCATCCTTGCGTGGATGGATGCATTTGTGCATTCCGTGACGGCGTGCATGTTGTCTCTTCTGTGTCTCTCTCTGTTTGCTATTCACAATGTGCATTTACACAAATGCTTGAACATGGGGACGTCCCATAGAAAACATGTTTGTAACTCAGGCCCTTAGTATCAAAATATTTCTTTAAAACCTCCAAAAATGGAGGGCCTTCTTTCTTTTGCATCCCTTTTCTTTTTTTTTTTATTTTAATCATGTTTATTGAAATATATAATACAGCAATAATGTCATTGTTTTATAAACATAATGCAGTAATCCTTAGGTTAAACTGTTAAAGAACGATAGTTAGGAAAGAAAAATTCTGAAGAACACGTGAAAGAATGCATTATATGCTTATTTTGCTTATAAATTACTTGAACAATGTAGTATTATGACTGATCAAAACTGCATCCCTTTTCGTCGTACGTACACGTGATTGTACGCATGGCCCTGATTTACACACGGGTTTTAATAGAAAATCCCATTGAAAAACGCTTTGAAAATCCGGCCTATGATATGTTAACAAAATCAAAACAGAAAAGGAGAAGAGGCGGCCTGCAGGGTGCTGGCCCACGTGCGTGCGCGTGTGTGGAAGTGCGGGTCTGCGGCCTCCCCCCTGATAGTGTAACCCTGGCTGCCCTCGTCATCGGAGCTGCAGCCTCAGCCTCCTCGGGCCGGGGCAGCTGTGCTGTGTGGCGCTGCAGCAGCCAATCCCGGAATGTGGCGAGATTCCAGCATTAACCCGTGCGCGCCTGCAGTGGGCAGCTCGGAGCCTGCGAACCTTTCCCCGGAGTCGCTGCTGGGCTGCCTGCTGTCACGGCTTCTGCTGGAGGAAGAGTGAAGGGGCAGGGGGCACTGGGTGAAGAGCGGTGCCTGCACTCGCACTGCCCTGCGTGAACTCTTGACCTGCACAGGATCCAGCGCGGTGCCAGGCGGCAGGTAGCGCGGCTGGAGCGGTGCCGCGGCGTTGCCACTTGCAGCCGGGAGGGCTGGGGGCACAGGCGGCTACAGCAAGAGAAGGACAAACTCTTCTGCTGCAGCACTGCTGGGCACTGGTGTCGCCGCACTCGGGACGGATGAGTGGTTTCCATGCACCAGTCCCCGGGATGGACAGAAAAGATTGAACCGGCCGGGGTGACAGGGGCAGCAGGGTGCGAGGCTTGGGGGTGTCACGGGAAGCAGGGACTGGGGCTGCAGGCGTGCCAAATTGCAGTATATCGGGGTTTCGGACTGGAAAGGGTGGCAGTATTCAGGCTATGTCAGACTTCAAGGGGGTGTAAGGCTGCACCTGGTGGCATGTGCCACGGTGCGAGGCTACGCAAGGTGCCAGGGTTCGCGGCTCAGTCGGATGTCCGTCGTCGAGAGTGAGGGGCCGTGGCAAGTTGTAAGACTAAAGATTCTGTCGAGTTACACAAGGGTTTGAGGGTGACTGGGAGAGGCAGGAGGACCCTTGTTCGAGAACTTGTGAGGCTAGAGGGGGCTGTCAGGCACCAGGGGCGCGAGGCCACCGAGAATGCCAGGAGTGGGGTGACTGTGGGGGTGAGGGGGACTGCGGCAGGATGCAGGAGGGTGTGAGGCTCTGACGGGTAGGCGGTGTGGGCAGCAGGGGTATTAGTCTACTTGCCAGCGCGAGACTGCAGGGGGTGCCAGTAGGCTGTGGGACTTCGGGGGACAACACCTGTCTATATAGTGGTGAGGTTGCAGCTGGTACAGGGGTACGTGATGGAATGAGACTGCAGGGGGTAATGGGCAGCAGGGGGTCCGGTCTATTTGAGGATTGCAGGCTGCAGGGGGTACCAGGGAGCGGGGTAGCGGGGTAAACTTTAGCACTGGCTACTAGGCTACAGGCGTGGGTGCGCAACTGGGTCCAGAAGAGCGTGAGCAGGCAGTGGGCACCGTGTAGACTAGCGGGGAACCCTCCAGACTGCCACCCGAGCCCCCCTGCCCAGGCAGGAGCACATGCCCCAGCGGGCCCCGCTGCCCCCATGCCCCTCCCCGGTGCCCTGGCCGCCCTGGTGCTCTGCGCCCTGCTGGGCCCGTCCCGGGGCAGCTGGAACTGCGGGGAGCTGAGCTGCGCCGAGAAGGAGGGCTGCTGCGTGTTCGGCAACGCCAGCTACACGGAGATCAAGTGCTGCCCGCTGCCCCTGCACACCTTCCTGGACAACGTGGGCTGGTTCGTGCGCAAGCTCTCCGGGCTGCTCATCCTGCTCGTCCTCTTCGCCATCGGCTACTTCCTGCAGCGCATCATCTGCCCCAGCCCGCGCAGGGCCCCCGGGGGCCGCGGCCAGCGCCCGGCCCGGGGGCCCGAGCTGGAGGGGGGCCCGGCGGCCGCCCTGAACCCGGACACCCGCGAGGGCTCGCAGGACTCCCTGCTGGAGAGCGGCGGCGGCCGCCTGCTGCTGCCCCCCTCCGAGCACGAGCTGCACATCATCTCCCCGGTCTTCCTGCAGCTGCCCAGCTACGAGGAGGTCAAGTACCTGCCCACCTACGAGGAGAGCATGGGCGCGCTCAGCCCGGTCATCGTGCTGCCCGTCACCGCCGTGCCTGCCCTGCCGGCCCGGGAGATCGAGGGGGCCCGGGGACCCAGGTGAGCACTGTGAGGGGGCCCCGGGTCAGGAGGAGTGGGGACAGTGCTTCGGGTTCACAAGAGGGGGCCCGGGCAGCAGGGAGACTGGCCCCCGGGTGAATAGGGGTGTGGAAGGAACTCCAGCTGAACAGGAGTGAGGACGGTGCTCCAGTTCCACAGGAGGGGACCCGGGCAGCTGGGTGAATAGGAGTGTGGAAGGAACTCCAGCTGAACAGGAGTGAGGACGGTGCTCCGGTTCCACAGGAGGGGACCCGGGCAGCTGGGTGAATAGGAGTGTGGAAGGAACTCCAGCTGAACAGGAGTGAGGAGGGTGCTCCAGTTTCCCAGGAGGGGACCCGGGCAGCCGCAAGGGGTTGGCACCCCAGGAGAGCAGCAGGGAGACTGGCCCCCGGGTGAATAGGAGTGTGGAAGGAACTCCAGCTGAACAGGAGTGAGGACGGTGCTCCGTTTCCACAGGAGGGGACCCGGACAGCAGGGTGAATAGGAGTGTGGAAGGAACTCCAGCTGAACAGGAGTGAGGACGGTGCTCCAGTTCCACAGGAGGGGACCCGGGCAGCTGGGTGAATAGGAGTGTGGAAGGAACTCCAGGTGAACAGGAGTGAGGACGGTGCTCCAGTTTCCCAGGAGGGGACCCGGGCAGCCGCAAGGGGTTGGCACCCCAGGAGAGCAGCAGGGAGACTGGGCCCCGGGTGAATAGGGGTGTGGAAGGAACACCAGGTGAACAGGAGTGAGGAGGGTGCTCCAGTTTCCCAGGAGGGGACCCGGGCAGCTGCAGGGGGTTAGCACCCCGGGGGAAGTTTGCTCGGGGCCAGTGACGAAAACGACTGGAAGTGGGAAACCCCTGCACCTCTGCGGGGGAGAGACACCCAGGCTTTGCCCACCCAATTTGACTTTATCTGACATTTCCCGAGGACCTCGTGCTGTGCTTGGCAAACTCTCGGATAATGTGCGTTGCTTCGTCTCTGCCATATCTGGATTTTTAATGTTTTAACTTTCCAACCACCTTCGGATTTGTGGAACTGCTTCTCTCTGCCGCGTCTATTCCTGGAGGTTTCGCTAACGTTTGCCTTGTCTTTCAAGAGCCCCTCCCCTGTGTCTTCCAGTGCCCCCTGACCGCCTACTTACACTAAACCTCATTTCAGCCGCACCCTCGCCCTCCACCCTCCTGGCTGAGCCCTGTCGCACACTCTGCCCACTCGGTTCCAGGGTACACCAGCAAATCTCCTGCCCACCTGTTATCCGCATGCCACGTGCAGCTTCCTGCGTGCACTCTACCCAGCCCACAATGACACCCTGGCCCCTTCAAGTTTTTAGTCTCCATTGCCCTTCTCAGACTTAAGGCCACAAGCAGGGTTCCAGGTTGTCAAGTGTGTTCAATATTTTCATCAAAGCTTTTTCTAACACAAATGCTGTCTTGGCATTAATATATCGCAATAGTTGATGCACAAATGGTCGCAAATTATAATGGTACATATTTCAAAGCATCTTTTGCATGAAAAGCACCAAATATTCCCGTTTCCAAAAGTGTCTTATACTGTTGCACTTTAGGGAGCCCTTGGACCATACCATCTCCATGGGTAATTGGGGGCATCATCCTTTCCTACTTCCTGGCAACTTGTGTGACAATGTCCACGGGCCCCTTCTGTAGACTAGGTTTTCCACTCCTCTCTTGCCTCTGACTTCAGTCCCCTGCCAAGCAACAGTCCCTATTGTCTCCTTTTTCCAGTCGAGTCCATTCACAGGTTGCATGGACATACACTTTCCTTCGATATCTGCCTTTGTAACCAAATGGGAAGATCCTTCCTCTCGGCGGCCATTTTACAGGGTAGTAGCAGCAGGACTCTGCAGGAGCCATCTTCCCACAGACTGTTTTTCATATAAGTTTGCGTTATCCTGTGACCTGATGGACCAACTCGCCCAAACACCATGGACCCTGCACATTTGCCTCTGTTTGAGACTTACATGTTCGTCTGTCCTAAGCACAACAGGTGTGTTGACCTTAGTGTTGTTGAGTAAAGCCAACTTGACCCTTGACCCCTCTGACTAAGGGAAGTTCTAGCTAAACCTGCTCGGGAGGAGTTCCAACATAGTATTTGACCATCCGTGACCTTATATGGACCTTCTGAGTGCACACTCTGCCATTGGTGCCCATTGGGCAAACTGACCACATCTGCAACATGCAATACTGGTAGAAGACAAACGCCTCACAGGGCCTTTACATATCCAAGACTTCTGCCTTTTCTTCCAGAGGTTATTTATAGACGGGTGACGGGCAAGATGGAAGGTAACGGATTGGGTCAGAGATACTGCGTCACGCTGTGAGAAACCGTCTTCCTCTGCAGATGGCACCTTGGTGAGGTGGAGGCCACGTGTGATATCACCACCCCATTGCGTTATTTCATCGCCCCTGTGTCCGATCGTTTTCGCAAGTGCCTGCCACCTTATAGCCGGTCCACTGTGCATATTGGGTGACATTTCAAACGGCTGGATCCAAAGAATGGCTCATCCCCGTGAAGGACGCATCACCTTCCCGCCCTTTCTCCACAGGCTGAAAGGCACACGCTACCTGGGTGCAGCGCGTGAAGGCCTCACGCCCCCAAACCCAACCAAAGAAACGAGGACCAAATGACCAAAATCCGACCAAGACTGGCATTCCTTCCACCCGGATGCTACCATGTTCTGTAAACAGTATGGTACAAGGTTGTGCCCGTGCCCTGTGTGATAGGGGTTAAGAAACTTGCAATGTACAAATTACATTTTTTTCAATAAGGGAATATTGTGAACCTAAATACACCTTTTAAACAAAAAATCGGATGTTTTTTGGGTTGTTCCATGTTTTTGCTAAAAAGAAGGGGTGCCTTTTGGCTGGTTTGGGAAGGCCTCAGGACCCATTTCACAGTATCCCCTTTAAAGGTGCTCAGGCGTGCCTTGATATGTGGTGGGGAGCTCTTGATATGTGATAGGGAGCTCTTGATATGTGATGGTGAGCTCTTGATATGTGATAGGGAACTCTTGATATGTGATGGGGAGCTCTTGAAATGTGAAGGGGAGCTTTTGGAATGCGTTGGGGAGGTCTTGACATGTGAGGAGATGGATGCCGTCTCAACCCAAGCCACACAGCCACCGCACTCCCGGCGTGGTGGCTGGGGGCACCCATTACTGTGCACAGGCGAAGGGTCACAGGGGTCAATGCACGGTCTAAGCGGGCCCGACGCTGAAGGGATAGAGGCCAACTTAAGTCGCTTTATTCCATTTAGTAAGATATGCGGTTCCTCTTCTGTGTGCTAAATATATTTATTTATACATGAAAATGCTACAGTTTATATCGATCTTTTCACCCAAAAATATATACACCTTAAAAGATGGCATTCAACAAAATCCAATGATTAAACAGTCCGTTTCATGTAAGATGTTAAAAAAAACCTCCATCTTGAATGTGATATGTATCATTAATTATAACGATGTGTTATTTAAATAGCGCCTTAATCCAAAGCGCTTTACAGAGCACATAGTTACATACAATATCACCCACCCGAAATTGGTACTCATTTATCGACTTGGAAGGATGAAAGGCTGAGTTGGCCTTAGCGGGATTCGAACCTGCGACCGCAGCAGCAAGCACTCAAACCGCTGAGCTATTTTACCGGCTATTTCCCTGTGAAAGCTGTGCCCTGCAACCCATGAAACCGAGGTTTCCCCAAAGAACAGCTCTTAAAGGAATGCCTGGCCTGTAAATCGCGTTTCTGTCCATGCCCTCTGAACAGTACCTGCCGAGGAGACATTTTTTTCTTTTTTTCTTCACGCTAGAAGCCATCCGGGTCTCAGTGTCGGAGGTGCTGGCTTCCACGGGGGCCTGCCCTGCAGTTATGGGGGCCTGGGGATCATGTGCCGTTTGCCCGGGAGCCCAGCCGCCTGCCTTCCTGGCTTCCCTGCGGGCCACGCCAGTGCTCTCCCCACCACCCGGCTCATTTATTTGAAGGACACAGCTACTTTCTCTGCTCAGCCAATTAAATAACCACTAACCGCCTATCAATTACACTATATTTGTTGTGAGAGCATTTAAGCCCTTTTTTAATTTTTAATCTGAATATTTTCTTTAGTTAAAAGAAACAGTCGCATTCTCCGAAAACCAGAAAAAAAATAGAACTATTGTAATTGATGACTTTCTTTTAAAGTTACACTTATCAACTACTAAAGCGCCGACAGTCCACTTCTTAAGACTTAGTAAATAGTTATTGCCACTTCACCCCACACTTTACTGCCATATTTGCAATCCTGGTAAACGTGTTCATACCACTGTATGAAGTAAACATTATGAAAATGATATGAACGACCCGAGCTCCTTGCGGTTAGTAAACTAGAATGCGCCGAGAAAGGCCCGCCGTTGTGTCAGGTGATGTTTACAATCGCGCCAAATTCTAGTTTTGATGCCTCCTATTGGACTACCTGAAAATATTGTGCATACATTTAAGCATCTATAACCTTTTCAAGTGGCACAGACTTCATGAGATGGGGGTCTTGTCGGACAGGATGGGGTCCCACAGGGTGACCAGCATATGACGAAGAACACTATGGCATCTTGAAAGCTAGTGGCTCTTTATAATATTTTCGATCAGTCAAATGAAAATGTGGAAACTTAGATTTTGCCTGAATTCTGGAATGTTCCATTTTTCACAAAACATCTCCATTACTGATTGGGGAATTTGGGTTTTGAAAGCTATTTGTCAACCCTGTGTCATGAAGGTCCCTTTTAACTAGTCTTGACGTTTTGGTCTACAGCTCTCTGATGTGTGGCACATGTAGTTTCTCTGCCCCTAACATGAGGATGCACGTGTTCCAAGCATGCAGAGTGCTGTTGAGTAGAACGTGAAATGGTCGAAGGCGGACAAGAGCCAAAGCAAAACCAAAAGTTGATGGCTGGATGGTTTTGAATAAATCATAACCACGTGCACAGCTCTGGGCCACCCCCCCAGACCATCGTCCTTCCCCAGACAAGCCATTACAGAAGGGGAAAATACCATATAGACATCAGGCTTGGTCCCACCCCAACAGGGGCCGCTCTGCTAGGTCGCATCCCTTCTGCACGAGACCGCACGCATCCTCAGACATGTCTCGGCTTTATGGGGCGTCATCAGTGAGGAGTAGCCAATTGCCAGCTTTGGTTTGAAACACAGATTAGCATATGTAACATGTCATTTGCATGAAGTATTGGAATGTCAAAGAAGCGAGAGCCAGCCAGACTCTGGAAAATCTGAGTAGCTCGTGAACACATAGCTGCACCATGACATGTGTGACTACCTCGGCCGGCCCTGGACCTTTGTCCAACACGGACTTGCATGCCAGGAATGTGTAGGGCCATGTGTATCACGGAAATAACACTCTTCTCAGAATGCAAAGTCCTGTTGGATGAAAAGTCGGGATTGGCTGAAGTTATGAAACTTGACATGGGGCAATTGAGAAGTTATGCCACCTTTATTCTCAAGAAAAGTCACAGTTCCTCTCTCAGGCCTGGACTGGCTGGCCCATGGGGCATATGGGCAACCCCCCCAAGGGCCGACCAGACAGGCATGTGTGTGCCCATTTGCCTGGATAATGTGGGCAACTTTAATGACTTAGAGAACTCTGCATCTGGTAGTTGAAAGCAATGCCAACTTGTGAATGTGGAATATATTTTAGGTGCCTGGGACTATTCATGTTCCCGGTCGGCCCCCTTATCTCTCCAGTGTCCATCTTTGGACGAGCTTGAAGGTAGCCATGAGTTGGTCTTTGGAGTACAGGTCCATGCACCAGGGCAGTAGCCGGTATCACACCGCCTTCCATCCCGGTATCACACCGCCTTCCATCCCGGTGCCATGAGCGCAGCATTGCTGGTGCCTCCTGCTGATGAGCTCACCCTCAGAACATCCACTGCAGCTTTCTTAACTCGTCATCTGCATCTAAACATATGTCATGAAGATGGGGCACATTACAACGTTGCCGGTGTGGAAACAGCGGTGCAGGTACGCTTACCGGCAGCATTGTTTCTGGACCAGCAAAGGACAAGTCTGGTGGGCGGGTTCCCTCCCGCCCGGCAGATCTGACTTGCCGGGCGGGCTGGCTCCCACCCACAGACTTTCACGGAAGCACTGGCTCCGTTATTGCCGGTGCCAGTGTTTCCATAGTCCCCATTCCCATAGAGTCCCATAAGACTCTATGGGAATGGGGAACAACATATTACCGGCACCTAGCTCCCAGTCCGCCGGGACTTGTAATGTCCCGGTGTTACCGGGAAGCTAGGTGCCGGTAACTGTTTATGGGTCTGGTGGCTACCTGCCGGTTTCACCGGCATGGTTACCGCCGGTCCGTAATGAGCCATATTGTCTTTTCTATAATGGGGACTTCTTAGGCGATCCTTATCATTACATACGCATCCTGATGCCATTACAGGGTGCGCTTCTTTCCCCCTTGTTCCCACCCCTGCCCCCGCCCCCCGCCCCCTCCCCCACTGCCTTTCAATCTCGGGCCCATGGTCCTAAAATAGTTACGCTTCCCGAATGTTGGCGGGTGGGATCAATATTGCCTATTTTGGTCCCTATTAATTAACGCGAGAGCAGTTCCACCGAGGAAGCAGGTTGCCTTCATCAAAGGCAATGGTGAGAAGGAAGTGGCCAAAAGTGCATTCATTTTTTTAATCTAACGAAATGAACGAAAAAGGACCCTTTGAAAATACTGTACATTATTGATGACTGATTAGCCTATAGGAAGAGTTTGTTCTTTCCAAGGGCTTTCACAGCCAGCATGCAGCAATCCTCAGACAGAGCACATTTGGGCTTGGAGTCCACAGCTTGGATACTCGAGGACTCTCTGTTAGCCTTCCTCTTCTGCACGCGCATGAGTACATTCATGTAGATCTCTAAGGATGCATGCAAATTTCATTACAAAAAAAGTGCTAGCTTTGTGATTTTTGAAGCACCTATATTTCAAAACCTACTGTAAGGCAGGCATTTCTGGTCATATTTCACCCCACAACACCGAGACCGCCCGTTTGGCTGTCTCATTTGGAGGTTGGTTCACGCGTGCCCCCCCGACCCCCCTGCCCACTATAGCTTTTGACATGTCTCTAGATCAGGGTCCGACTGGCCTATGCCCAAACCAAAAATGCAAAATACCAGTGTGGACCAGTTTTTTTGGTCAAAGTGGCCCACCTTTCTGGCCAATGTGGGCCAGTTTGATAAGTCACTTCACCATGCAGCTAGTCATTTTGACCAGTGTTAATGAATAAATATTCTTTAAAATGAACAATTTGCATCACATTTTTATCAAAAACCTCCCCCTTGGGTACTACTCAATCAGTCTGTCGCAAAACGAATGAATTGTCATTTGCAACCGTGGGCCACTTTTTAAACGGTGCACCGGGTCAATGTTATGCCCCAGTCCCACCCTCTAGATAGCTGTATCTTCTCAGTAAATTCACTCACATTTGCTCTGGCTTTCATTTGATTGTCACTGTTAGGTCTTCTGTTGTATTGCTCTGCTTGACACCTTAGAGACCCTCCTTCTCCAACTTTCACCTTTACACAGTTTTGGAGCCTTCTCACAATGCAGGTGGTCAGGACTAGTTCTTCAGTCTTGTCAGCCTGCATAGATTTCTCTATTGTCTGGCCATGTTGTTTGGTTATCGGTTTATGCATATGACTGTTGGCAAGTTTCCTTGGGTATTGGGGCTCATTACGAGTTTGACGGTATCCCGACGGTAACACCGGCAAACTGTAGTGCCCTTTCCGCCACTTGGTGTGCCGGAATTACCGGCAGATTGCAAGTGGTGGAAACGCCGGTAAATCCTCATTCCATGCAGTCCCATAGGACTCAATGGGGGAGTTTGACGGTGTTAACGGCACTGGTGTTACTGATATGATATGGCATTTATAACGCGCCTATACACAAGTGTTTCAAAGCCCGTAATACCGGCAGTCTTTTGCCAGTAGTGTGGCAGATATACCTCCAGCTCTTAGGGGGAGGCCAATCTTCCACCCTACCAGCAAACGTATAGTGGGCCGGTCCAGAAAAGTGACGGTTCTCATTATTACCGGCATTTTATTTCTGGGCCGGCCAACTTATAAATGAGGCCCAATTTGTCCTCTATGTATTCTGACTGGTTTTGCTGCCCTTGGTGAAGTGTAATGGATGCACTCGTTTGATACATGACATGCTTTGCTTAGTGTTGAACATAAGTGTAGCCTACAGCACAGTGTTTGTTGGGCACTTAAAAGGGACCAGTATACTTTCTGTGACATGCCTCTTAGTGTCACCCAGTTTATTTTCCGATGTCTCTCGGTTGTTGCTGTTGTATCTTGTGATAAAACACTTGCTTCTCGAAACTGCAATGCAGTAGCAATGGCTGGCCGCTGTGCTTTGGTGGTAGCTCCAAAAGGATTGCGGCTCTTCTTGGTCTAATCTCGTAGATTAAGCACCGTGGCGAGGATACCGGACAAGAAGGTAAAGGCCTGATTACTTACCAGTACTCTGCATAACTCTGAGTCCAAGTCTTCCACGTCACAATCGTTGAGAGTCCTCCTTACTGAGGCCCTTTGTGGTTCAAAATAATGTATTATCACTTGCAACCCAATGATAGGAGAAGTGCTCGTTTAAAAACAAAATAAATGAAGTTGGAAGACAATTTTTTGGGGGGCTTGTGGCGCATCAGTTTCCCGGGTGAGGGCTCACCTTATCGAGTAACGACAGTGACAAGGACTTTTTGGGGGGATGAAGAGTACTGGTAGTGCTAGGCCATTTCCACGCAGAAAGGGGTAATGGCGGTGTAAATACTACTCTTATCCAGATTAACTAGTGTGTGAAAATCAAGTGCTAAATTTGGTGTGAACAATCTGTGTGTGTGTGAGAGAGAGAGAGGGAGGGAGTGTGTGCGTGTGTGTGTGTGTGTGTGTGTGTGTGTGTGTGAGAGAGAGAGAGAGAGAGAGAGAGAGAGAGAGAGAGAGAGAGGGAGTGTGTGCGTGTGTGTGTGTCAGCGTGTGTGTGAGAGCGAGAAAGAGGAGGTGTGTGTTTCTGTGTGTGTGTGCGTGAGAGAGAGGGAGTGTTTGCGTGTTTGTGCGTGCATATGTCTGCATGTGTGGGAGAGGGGGAAATACTGTGTGAGAGAGATAGAGAGGGTGTGTATGGAGAAAGAGGAGGTGTGTGTTTCTGTGTGTGTGTGAGAGAGAGAGAGGGGGAGGGAGTGTGTATGTGCGTGTGTGTGTCAGCGTGTGTGTGAGAGCGAGAAAGAGGAGGTGTGTGTTTCTGTGCGTGTGTGCGTGCGAAAGAGAGAGGGAGGGAGTGTGTTTGTGCGTCTGTGTGTGTCAGCGTGTGTGTGAGAGCGAGAAAGAGGAGATGTGTGTTTCTGTGTGTGTGTGTGTGAGAGAGAGAGGGGGAGCGAGTGTGTTTGTGCGTGTGTCAGCGTGTGTGTGAGAGCGAGAAAGAGGAGGTGTGTGTTTCTGTGTGTGTGCGTGAGAGAGAGGGAGTGTTTGCGTGTTTGTGTTTGTGCGTGCATGTGTCTGCATGTGTGTGAGAGGGAGAAATACTGTGTGAGAGAGATAGAGAGGGTGTGTATGTGTGTGGGAGTGTGTGCGTGTGTGAGAGAGAGATATGGTATGGGGGTGTGTGGCTTTGCTTGTTTGCTTGTCTTGTATTATATGTAATAGCCTGCCTGCCTGCACTGTACAATATACGGTTGAAACAAGCCAGTACACGGCTCTTTCACGTCACAAAGGACTGGGCATGCACCCTCCCCTGCTGTGATGTTGCAGAGCTTTTCTCTTGATACATTTGGGTTCTTGTAGTGATTTATCCTTAATATAATAGATATGCTTGTACATGACCAATGGATAACAATTAATAAAAATGCAATAATTGTATCATGGCTGCATTGATATTGCAATTACGGACCGGAATATTATGACATAATTGACTGCATTGGCATCATGATAGGCTTCCTGCGAACCTCACCACGGGACCCTTGTCTTTCCTTTGAGTGTACTGGAATCTAAGATGAATACAGTACATTTTGTGATATACTTAGAAGGCTTCTTGAAAACGTATTTTTCCATTGCCGTCTATGGTCATTGCTAATCAATACAATCACATGTAGTTGCTTCGTATGTTATTGGAACTTTTATTTATATCTGAAAAGTGACTGAGCAGAGAGTGGGAGTATTCCCAAAGCTGTATTAAAAAAAGTAATACAGAGGGGGGGCGCTGTTGCGCAGCATGGTGGACTAGACCTGTCCCGATCTAGCTCTGCTCGGCCGCTGCAGCAGCAGGGCAGTAGGTGCCCTCAAACATAGACTAAGGAGCCGGCAAAAGTGGGGGCAAGCAGAGCAACTGTGGGGGCCTGTACTGGGTCGGTTGGCGGCTCAGCACTAGGCTCGAGATACAACAAAATTTCCCCAGACCGGCGTTGAGCCCAGGTGTACAAAAATGTCGGTGCACCCTCGATGAGTTGGGAGAGGCGGCGGCAGCTAAACAGGGCCGAAACATTAGAGACTCAGAGGCCAGACTTGGCCCCCCACAGCACCGGAGTGGAGTCCGGAAGGCTGTATGCAGAGGATGGGTAGACAACTGAAGTGCCCGCAGACCGGCAGCCCTGAGCCAGTGAGGGGTGGAGAGGAGAGTGAGGAGAGGAGCGACCAGCTCGCTCCCTCTGAGTGTGTGGCAACACCGTGGCCCCCGGTGCAGACCCACTTCCTGGCCGCCAGTCGAAGGAGGGATACAGAAAGCTGTGAGGTGCTCCATGCGTGTCACATGGAGCGGGCAGAGGCGGCACCGCAGGAGGCTGTAATGTGGTCCCCTGCCCAGCCGCACTGGTGCCTCACAGGTAGAGTCACGGTTGGCTTCCATACCTCTACGGATAGTAAGCAGGGTGTAACGGTACACCGGGCGCAACATGGACTGCTGCATTCTAGATACAGAGAACCGCATTTACGTCAAACTAACCCAGGTGCCGCAGCAGTGCTGGAGGACTGGAAAGTGGGTCGGTGGGTGGTCCGGTGGGTGGCAGGGGTGCCCAGAAGGGACTCACAAGGAGCCAGAACCAATTGGACATCTGCTGGCGGGGCAAGCAGAGGGGAGAGTGGCAGGGTTGGAGGCATGGAGGCTTGCCAGACAACCTCCTTACTGAATGAACTGCTCCTGTCCATCAAGGACTCCAAGACATCGCTGGAGAGTAAAGTAGACGATGTGGGGGCAGAGGTGAGCTTCCTGAGGCAAGACCTCCATAAAATCTCAGTGAGAGTCGGGGAGCTAAGACTAGACTGTCGGAAGTGGACGACACACTACCCTCGATGCAGAAAGACATCCAAGAGCTAAAGAATTGGAGGAAGGCACCGGAAGAAAGAGTGGAGGATGCAGAAGGGAGGGCACGTTGCAACAACATCCGGCTACTGGGGCTACCGGAGAAGATTGAGGACCCCTCCATGGAGCTTTAGTTGGAAGAGTGGCTGAAGGAGTGGATGGGCCCTTCGGAACTGTCGACATTTTTCTCTGTGGAAAGGGCTCACAGAATCCTGAGTAGAGGGGGAGGTGTTCCCCCCAGGCCAGTAATCGCAAAACTCTTAAACTATAGAGACAGGGATGCAATTCTGCAGATATCATGGAGAAGGGGGCCCGTTCTGGTAAACGGCTCAAAGATTACCGTCTACCCAGACTTTTTGAGGGTGGTGCAGAGGGCCAGACACTCATTTGAGGAGGTAAAGAGGTGGCTGTGGGAGGCAGACATCAAGTACACTTTGCTGTATCCAGCCACCCTTAGAGTGGTGGGGTCAAGTCGGGTTCACTTCTTCCACAGCTCAATAGGAGCATGAGACTGGGCAGGTGGTGAGGGAATGGGCTGGAGAACCCGGCCAAAAGCGGCCGAGGGTGGCACACCGGATTCAAAGCGATGACGGAAAGGGAGAGAAAAGAGCAGTTGGGGGGAGAAGTGTGGGAAGGAGAGCATGTTGGGAAGTTTATAGGTTTAATTCAGTTGTTGTCAGTGCAATCACACCGGAGGGAATGGGTACCAGAGCTGCCACCAGAAACATGGGCCAGCTTCTACCAAGCAGCAGAACCGGGGACGCTTAAAGGGTATAGCTGGAAGGGATGATACAAGGGGCAGGACCCTGACCTGCATGTCATGGAACGTTAACAGGCTCGTGGAAACAATCAAACAAAGCCAAGTGGCGAAATTCCTGGTGTCCCACCAACCAAACATAGTGCAGCTCCAGGAGACCCACATGCTGGGGACAGATTGCAGGTTCCTGGGGAGGGTCCGATATTCGGTTGTGCAGCATGCAGGGTGCACTAGGGGACAGAGGGCAGTGGCAGTATTAGTTAAAACATCCTTACCTTTACTGGTACTCAAGATAGAAAGGGACATGGAGAGGGTGGTTTTGGTGAAGGGTTCCCTGTAGGGGGAGATGGTAGGTATTGTTAACATGTACGCCTCCCCCACAATGGAGGCAGCTACCTTAACAATGGGGCAAGCATTGATAGCAAAACATGGGGGTGACCTGATGCTGGTGGGGGAGGGCTTTAATGACACGGCCCAGCCATTGTTGTATAGAGCGCCATGGAAGGGTCAGCAGATGTATCCCCCACAAAACTAAAAACATTTATTGATGCAATGGAGATGAGCTCTGTTTGGAGGGAACTCCACCCCCAGGAAAAGAGATTCTCTTTCTATTCTAACACCCACACATCCTTCTCCAGAACGGACTACTTCTTACTTCTGAATCTCGAGACGGGAAGGTTGACGGCAGCCAAATACTTACCAAGGGAGATCTTAGACCACTCCGCGCTGCTGGTCAATGTGAGGGGGGCGGAGAACACTCAGAGTGGGGGTTGGAAGGTGAATTCATACTATTTAAAGAATGAGAAGATAGCGGAGGCTCTCCAGGAGGAATCAGAAGCATATTTCCAGACTAACCCTGGGTCGGTTGACAGCCACTCCACTCTGTGGGAAGCCTACAAGGCAGTTTTGTTGGGGAGGGTGATGCATGCATGTGATCAGACAACACCTAAGGGCCTGGAGGGAGAGGATGGATGAGTTGGAATGGGAGGTGGAGACATCTGAGGGCAAGTTTCTTGAGGATAACACTGATGAAATCAGAAGGGCTTGGGCTAGGGTGCTGGACTATTATTGGTCAGAGGCATGAGATGAGGCTAGGGCAGCTCACAGGGACAAGCAGGCATGGCTGTTCAATGTAGGCGATAAGTGCGGAAGGCTCTTGGCATGGCTGGAGAAAAAAGGGACCAGGTGGGTGAGGGAAATTAGGCGGGCGGGGAGATGCGGAGCAAGAGTGCAGACATAGCCGAAGAATTCACAGACTACTACAGGGAACTGTAGGGGGCATGGGCGGTCGAGAGCCCTACAGCTATGGAGCTGTAGATGGAGGTGATTGGGTTGCTATATGTGAGTCGGGAGCAGTGTGATAGGTTAGAGCTGGATCCAACCCAGGAGGAGATCCAATCAGCCATCATGCAACTTCAATCTGGGAAAGCTCTGGGACCAAATGGATTCCCGGCAGTGTTTTGGACACTGATGGGGCAGGTGCCGGCAGAGGAAATTAGTCCAATGTTTATGAAGTATTACAAGAGAGGCGCACTCCTGGAGGATCTTTGGCAGGCAACCATACTGGTGAAACACAAGAATGGGAAACTGCCGGCGCTAAGTAGTGGGTATCGCCCGATCTCTCTGATCAATGGGGAGGTCATAGTCCTTGCGAAAGTGCTAGCCAATAAATGTATCCCAGTTATTAAGACTCTCACACACCCGGATCAGTGCAGATTTGTGCCGGGAAGAGCGGCCAGGGTGAACATCTGGAGACTACACAACACCATGAGTGCGGCCTCCTCCTTGGAGGGACCTTACGCACTGATAGCAATAGACTCTGAGAAGGCCTTCAACTCTATGGGCTGGGAGTACCTCTGGGCAACTACGAGGTTTAGGTTTGGCCCCGATTCATCGTGGGTGTGATTGCTCTACACCGACCCGGTTACGCGAATCAGATTGAATGGGTGCCCCTTCAAGTACCTTCCTGATACAAAGGGGAACTAGGCAGGGCTGCCCACTCTCAGCACGCTTGTTTCTTTTAGCAATGGAGCCACTCGCTGTCAGGGTACAGGCGGATCCCCTGCTGAAGGGCTTCACCTGGCCAGAGGGCGTGGAAGAACGCATATCGTTATACACAGATGATGTTGTTATCTACGTAGGTGACCCCAGAAATATGGGCCAGAGAGTCATGGAGGTGTTCAGGGAGTTTGGGGAAGTAAGTGGTCTCAGGATAAACTGGGAGAATATTGTTGCTCATGCCAATAAAAAATGTGGAAGAGGCAATCCCCAAGAGATACTCCCTCACGATAGCGCAGGGCTTCATTAGGTACCCGGGCATCAGAGTTGGATGGAGACATCAGAGTTCCTTTGGATCAACCTGGACCCGGTCCTAGACAGACTGAAATTGAAGCCAAGCACTGGGTGACTCTACCGATTTCTATGGTGGACAGGGCGGACCTATTTAAAATGATGGCGCTACCACGACTACTCTGTGTTTTACAGAACACTCTATTGAAGGTCCCAGCAGGGATGTTTCGAGCCATTGAGAGACTGCAGCAGGAGGCCATATGGGGGAGAAAAACTCCAAGGATACCACTATGAACACTGACCAGGCCAGTGTGGGATGGGGGATCTGGGGGTCCTGAATGTTAAGCACTATTATTGGGCATCCCAGCTCTTGGTTGTGAATGAGTGAATGTTCCATGTCATTGGACTTGAGCAGGTTGGTAACACAATCAACATGGCAGCGGTTGTACGGGTGCCAGCCCCCTCAGGGGATGATCCAACCCAGAATTTGTACGATGGACTTTCACAGAGCGGCTCTTAAAGAGATATGCTGGGAAGAGGTGGTGACCAGGAATGCCCCCATTTGGGAGAACGCATATATACAGAAGTGTGCCAACTGGGCAGGCAGACAAGGTGGCAGGATACAGCAGTAAGGAAAGTGAGGGACATCCTTGTCCAGAACAGACTTGTCACTTTTCAACAGCTGCAGGAGAAGTACAGGCTGCAGGATGAAGAAGGTAATACATACACCAGACTGCGACATGCAATGGCCCAAGAGCAGTGAGACTCATGGGACATTCCCGAGAGGTCCCCAATAGAAGATAATCTTATGGAAGGGGAAATCCACTGGAAGACCATCATGCAGTTGTGTGAAATGTTTAGAGGTTCACTTCCAAGCCCCTACAGAATTTGAGAGAGAAATGGGAGACGTACTTTGGGGTACTGGAAGAGGAGGACTGGGTGGAGGCGTTATGCTCACCGAGAGAGGCCAGGGTATGTATGAGATAGCGCCAGATACAATGAAAGATCCTGCACAGGGAGTACAATAGCCGGGACCGCCTCCATCGGATTGGCAGGACACCAGACTCCCAATGCCTAAAGTGTGGGGAGGGGACGGGTTCATTCTTTCATGCGCTTTGGGAAGGCCCAGAGGTGCGATCCTTTTTGGGCCGGGTCATAGCCTTGACATCCAGGGCCGTTGGCACCCCGATTCCAGACTGCCCCAAATTAACAATCCTGCATATATGGGGGGACCTGGGATTCAACAATAGAGAGAAGGACCTCATCAGAACTGCCCCGATGAAGGGGAAAAAGGTCCTGGCAGTGGGCTGGGGTAACCAGACGAAACCTGGCATGCACAAGTGGACGGAGGGGGTGGACTACTGTGCGTAGCTAGAGCCAAGGGTCTACAGGGAAAGGGGTTGTCCCCAGAAATATGAAAAAATATGGGCTAAATGGGTTGAGTTGGGATAGGCAGGGGCATGGGGGCTTTGGGGAGATGGAGTGGGGATAAGGAGCAGAGACTCCGGGGCAACTCTGGGAACTGGGTGGAGCTAGTGGCGGTAGGGAACAGTCTGGCATTAAAGGGGAAGGGTACCAGGCAGGGGGAGGACGGATTTTCTGGAGGGGAGCGCATTGGATAACCTTTCAGGTTTGTTGATTGCATTCATGGTAATGTTGTAAGAGCACAAAATACAATAAAAAATGGTTATAAAACATTTTAAAAAATAAAAGTAGTACAGAAAAACAATGATGGGAAGCAAATGATTAATGTGAAGGGCAGGTGGTCTCCAGTCCGACTCATAGACATTGGGCCTCATTACGAGTGCGGTGGTATCTCAGCTGTAAATCTGCCGAGATTCCATCGCACTGTAATACTGTTACCACCACTTCATCTGGCGGTATTACTGCTGGATTACAAGTGGTGATGGCAGCGTTCGTCCCCATTTAATTGGACTCCATAGGACTCCATGGGGGATTTTGGCAGAATTACTGCAGCAGTAATTCTGCCAGCGGTAATTCTGCCAAAATATGTCCAAAAGGTGCCGTTTGTAGCTCAAGCTCATAGCTGGAGGTGAATCCTCCAATTTACTGCCAAACTCAGTTGGGGGTGCGGTAATGCAGTGGTATATGGCAATACCAGTACATTTTACCGCACCACCCAACTTATAATGAGGCTGATTGTGTAGTCCTACCATATTGGAAAGGGCAGATTAGAGGGAGGCATGAAGGGGCCAGATTTTCAGAATGTGTTTTTGGCAGGAAGAATCAAACATATACATCTCTTGACTCGTTACCCCATGGAATTGGGGGAGGCATAAAAAACACAGTAGGAAACCGTACAACTCTGTTGTACCGGAAGGGCAAAGGTGTGCTCTAACACACTGGCATGAGATCCAGTAATGGCAAAGCAGTACAAATGTAAAACATGGCGAGGGAGATTTGGGGCTGCCTCTAGGCCCTGGCCACAACCACCTCAGCATGTCACAGCAATGGATACACCTGTAGTATTCATTATCGATCAGATGGTTGTGGGGAGTGTATAGAGTCTTGGCGGCATGGCCAAAGGCCATGCAGCAAAGAACAAAGGTGTAAGCACTGGAGCTATAAGCCACTTAACACCCATACATTCAACTATGTATGGACATACACGTAAGACCTTAGGTCCTGTCAACACCCACTGCAGCATATCACAGCTATAGATACACCCGTAGTATTGAACATCACTCAGGTGGCTGTGGGGAGGGCCTGCAGTATTGGTTTGTAATTTTGGCAGGTATATTCTTTATTTTCGTGTTGTACACCATGTGCAATATGTTTTGTTACGTCTTCAAAAATGGTGTGATCTTTGTTAAGTTTTGCTTGTTGTACAGTTAAGTCTTCTATATTTTCTTGATAGTGACACATGGTGTTTTCCACTTCTGTCATAGCTAATTCTGCCTCATTTACTATTAGTGGCTGTCCTAGTGGTACTTGGCTTCCTGTTACAGAAGGTTGACTACTGTCGGAAGAGTCCTTTTCTAGTTCGGCCTGAATTTCTTCTGTTCATTGTGCAACATTGTTTTGTACTGCGTAAAGTTCATATCGGTGATAGTGCTTTCATTTGCTTTGAAAGCATCTTCATAGCAGTCATAGATATCTATTATATCTTCCTCTTTTCTCCATGGTTTAAAAAGTTGTAGGAGAGACATGTAATATAGTGCTTTGTGTTGAGGAGTTGTTAATGACAATTTAACATGATTAATTAAGCTTTGTTTGGTATGTTTCACTAAACTGCCTTCACAATCTGTAACTCTATATCTGCCTTTGCTTTCATCGGGTTTTACATTATTTTTGTATGCAAAGGTTTGAGCTATGTGGTATAGACACATGCTTTCCAAAGTGCTACTCCTGTTCGGATAGTATGTGTCCAGTAAATTGTTTTTTAAAATGTCTTGGCTGTTGGGATCATTTCTGGCAATTCTTTCTATGTCCTCATATGATTTCAGAACTCTTTTTCTAGATTTAGCAGCACCAAGACTTAACCATACTATGTTGTCTAATTTTCCGTACTAACCAGTACCAGTTAATCGATCTGCCGCTTCATAGGCGCCACATTCTCTATGAGAGAGCATTTTTATGCCTAGGCTGTACAATTTCTGAGATAGTGTTTTGTCTGATGATAGGTCATCCCAGAGGTCTTGAAGCTCTGTTTTTTCTGCTTTTGTTATGTAGGCTGTAACATATCATGCAACAGCAGTGGAATTGTCTGCAATGTACTGCACATCTATGTTTGCATTCCATAAGAGGGCAATGATTAGATTGTAATCATTGATATATTTTGATTCTTCTGTTCTTTTTATGTAATACTTGTTCTTAGGTGATTTCCCTTTAACACTATGTGGAACTGAAGACATGAAGTTGTTCACTTCACCTGTTTCTGTAACTGGTCTAGGGAAACCAAACCTGCATTTGGTGTAGTATTTCCCTTTGTTTTTGTATTTGCGATGACAATATTTGCCACATTTGTGTCTTTGAAATTGTAAAATCTGCCCATGCAGGTCACTATGTGTCCGTTGTGAAGGGATTTCACAAGTGACATATTTTTGGATAAACTGCAAAACAGTGGCATCAGTGTCGTGACCAAATTTAGGTGCACCGTTGATCCATAAAAGCATGTGAATATGTGGTGCTCCTCTCGCTTGGTATTCTTTTCTCCAAAGGAAGTGTTGCACTTCTCTGAGGGGTGGAACAGTTTTATTGCAAATAAAGTGTAGCATAGCAATGAAACGATGATGGAAATATCTTGAGACATTAACTGGATCTAGAGAGCAAAGTTCTCCAGGTGTTAATAAATGTATGTTGGTTTTGTTGCTGTCTGATATGCATAGGAACTCATGTAAATCTTCCCATGCATATTCTGCACAACTTGTAACAAACCAAGTCGGTGGTCCAAGGTTTCTGATCATACAACGTACATCTCCGTCCCATCGGAACCAGTATTCTTTTATACCACGCATGTTTGCAAACAGATTTGTTATACTTGATTGTAAAACCTCATCTTTTTCTTGTACATTTTGTATTAATTGCGTAGCTGACATATTTTGAAAGTGGGTTCCAGATTTCAAAAGGTGTGCAACTCTGTAACATAGGGTTGCTAGTTCACTTTCAAAGAGTAGGTGGAATATGTATTACACATTTTGTCTAAACCTGGGATCTTCCGAATACATTCGTAATGAGCGGTATTCTGATGCCATAATCTGAGTGGGTCTATCATCGTATCTTCCACCTTTGCCAGTAGGAAATAGCAATGGAAAAGCACGTGGTTCTATACTTTTTTCCCATATGCTCATTGGTGACCCTTTGGTTTGTCGCATTTGGTAAGTTTCAAGTGCATCATGTATGCTTTCATTGGAATGCAATGGATGAATTGTGTATTGGTCCAAAAGAGTGGATACTGCAGCAGGATTCAGAAGTTCGAGTTGTCCAGTTTCCGATGACTCTTCAATTATTTCAGTTGTTTCTCTTAAGCTTTCTTCAATATTTATTTCCTTGTAAAAATCGTTATTCTCTTTTAGATATTGCAAGGCTTATCTAACTTTATGTAAGTCCACCAGTTGTTGCCAAATGTTTTTGTCTTTTTTTGGTACACCATTTACAAAGGCAATTAAATAATGTTCTATTGAACATTGCACTCCTAGAGTACATTTTCTGTTAGATCTAATGGCAAATAAACTACTTTGCCACGAATGCCTTTCACCAATTCAGAGGGAGGTAATTTTGCTGTTTTTGGATGAAGGCGTATAATTGCTTGAAATGGATGAACTGTTTGAATTATGATGCTCTCATACAAATTGAGTTGTTGCAGGGTTTTTGGTAGTGGAAACAATTCCAAATTATTTGTGATAGCACGTGAAGGAGTTTGGTTGTTGTCTAGTTTTGTAGTACAGTAACTGCAACGAATTAGGGGTTCACTTATTTGATATTTATTTTTGACTACAAGGTAGAGAGCTACTTTAAACCATGTGGAATCTTCATTGTCTTCTATTTTGTATGCTATGTCTACATTTTTTGTGTTCCTTTTGTAAAACGTTCTGCGGCAACACACACACACATGATTTGGTATTTCAGCCGATGCACTTTTAAATTTTAGTATTTCATTTTTGTATGTGTGTAATAGAAGCTTGCTATGTGCAGAATTGTTGTAAGTCTGTTCTAGAACTATTGCATTTTGTAAGTGGCTTTCACTTCCAAAATATTTTCTCTGGATACGGTCAATTTCTTCTTGTAGATATTTGGGTGTACCATGCAGAAGAGTGTGATTTAAATTGGCAAATTCTGAAGCTGGACTTTTAGCATAGTATATTTTATACACTAGATTTCTTACATTTGAATGATGTATTGATATCCTTTTGATATCATGGAAGGTGCTTTTGCAAATAGGTCCAGAAATGCAGGCTAATGAATGTCCTTGTAGTCCTGTGTATTTGCACACTGGACAGATATCCATATTTTGGAGCACTTTCATTTTAATTGTGTCTTTACCTTTTACATACTGATTGAGGAACTGACATAAAGATTTGAAAGATTTGTTAGGAATGCCACACATTGACGTGCACACCCATTTGTACACTGGATGGTGCGGTTCAGTCGAATCGAGAGGTAATTCTGAGTTTTCAGGGGATACTTTTCTAAGCAGTGTTTCTTGTTCCATGATGCTATTATTGATTTTTTCATACCCTTGTCCACTGCTATGGATGGCAATTGCGTTTGTTTGGATTTGTTTGTATGCCTCTTCATTAAAATATGGCTCTGTGGTTGTTGTGTGACTCCATTCACCTCCACAAATATGTAAGTAGTTATTTTTGTTCACATTCCGTTTATTGATAAGTTGCTTTTGTAGTTTGGTACTTAGTTTTGTTAGTGGTTTCATCCTATGTAACACTAATATAAACAACTTCGTTTTGAAAAGAATTGCACTGTCAACGAGAGCTTGTAGGATTAATTTTCTACGGTAGGTTTTAAGGGTTGAGGATGATTTCGGTCCTCTTCTTATTAGATTCTGAAGGACTCTGTGGTGAAACATTTTTGCTAAAATACTTTTTTTTATTATAGGTTCTTGTTACTATATCGGGATTAATAGCATTGTTAGCAGTACTGGTAGCCGATATTTTTTGTAAAGTGTTTTGTGTTTCGTGCCACATTTTGTTGGTGAAGGTAAAGTTTTGGTAGTTGATGCTTCATTTGTTTTGCTAAACGACTGTATTAGCTGTTTTGCTCTAACATTCTCTACAAACTCTGCTACAGATGGATGCTTAGGTTTCACACTTTTATTTTTATTTGCTCTACTTCTGTGTTCCTTTCTACGGACTTGCTTTTTGGTAGGCATTCTTTGGGGTCTGTTGAAAAAAAGAAGGCATGGTTTGGTCTGTTGTACAATGTATGTGTGCTGTGTACATGCCTGCATGAGTTTGATGGGGAAGCTCTTTGTGGTGGTGTGTGAATGTGCATTGGCCTCTTACAATGATTTGGGAAGGCTATTTTTCTGTTTGTACAGCACTACAATGTGCGTCAGATGACAGTACAAAGTGGGCTAGTGGAGAGGAGAAGCATTAATAGTAAATGTAATGGCATAAAATTGAAACAGCTATTTGTTTTCTAGTACTAACATTCTAAGGCTTCTGTATGTTATTTGAGTTCCAAACACACAGGGATTTGTGAGCCATTCTGCCTGTTATTCTTTGTTTACTAAATGGGGATTTGTGGGTAGAATGGTTCAGAAATCACTGTTTGTTTTGGCGCGCAAATAAAATACATAACCTACACAGTCTGTTTGAGGAATAGTTAGAATATAAAGGTCATACTGTACTTACTTTTTTTTGCTGAATAACCAGGTTTCTTCGGATATGTAGTTTGCAGTGTAGATGCTGTTGGTTTCCAGGAGACTAGTCTTCACTGTGATTGTAAAAAGAAGTTAGTAACTTTGTGTGTTTAAAGCAGTGATGTTACTGTACATGTTAATTTTACATCTTTTGTCGGAGTATTCTCCTTTGACATTTCAACACAGTGCACGTGTGCATTTCACTTCACTATGTGCTGCTTTTTTATGTTACTTTCTGTATGTTAGTTGCACGTGGTTCAGAAATGAGTACAATTTTTAGTTTATGAAAATGCCTTGTTTCTTTTAAGCTGTGTTGTCTATAGCATGGTATTACCCATGTAATACCTTTTGAAAGTTAAGTTTCTTACTGTCAGTAAATAAACCCACATAGCCAAGATATAGCAGTGAACATAAACGAAGGGGCTACACATGTGATGTCATCAATGACATTTGTGATGTCATCTTTGATGTCCTGGGTGTTAGTGTTAGCAGTGCACAGTGGTGCAGGCAGTTATCGTTACTTAGCCTACCATAACTGGCGATTTTCAGGTTTTTTTTTGGTTTTACTTTGAACCATAATGGCACGTTTGAAAAGTTTTTTTAGTGAAGTGTACAGGTTTTTGGTAGGGCAACTTAACCATAACGTCCCCTTATCAAGGTTTTTTTTAGTGAATATATATATATGTATTCATAGAACCTTGACATTCCTTTATTTTGGACTGTTATACTTCGCTGTCTACTGAACAACATTCATACCCCTCTTAAGAGTACAGTCTTACCTCAGCCCACATTACCACAAAAGGCAAAGGAGGTATGTCTCATTCCTGACCATGTTAAGGCATGGGGCCAAGATACACCCATGGCGAAGTCCCGAAGTGGTATATATACCCCCAAAGAGTCTGCCTTTGGCATCCTGCCTACTACTTTTAAGAAAGACTCCTTTTCAACGACTACAATGAACTGCTTAGTTTCTGAGTTGCCTCACTTCCTACCCCCAAACAGAATACTTACGTTTTGGCATGTCACAGCACTGGCTTATTGTTCAGATTCCAGGTGGTGCCGCAAGAAGTGTCTTCGCTTCAGTGGGTCTCATTATGCATGAGCCAGTCTGGTAAAAATGGCAGAATAAATGCTGGTTCTACCAGCTCTGACATCTTTAACGGACCGGTTCACTCTGAGTCTTCGGGTCTGCATGCAGGGCTAGTGAACTACTGGCAGGCCTGACCTGCTGGGAGCTCAGGCCCCTACCGGCAGAGAAATGATTCAGTAGTTCCCATCCCATGGAGTCCTTGGAATGGGAACTTGCTGCCATTGCCGGCACCCATAATATCCTAGTAACGCCGGGATATCGGACGCGAGTTTGCTGGTGACCCGATTGTAGTACAGGCGGGTTGCTGGCAAACTCATAATGAGGGCCAGAGTCTTTACTTTAATGCAGTTGCATACTAGCTGGTCCCCATCGCTCTTCCAGACACAATTAGCACTGTTATAGAGTCTTAGTCCAGTGACAGTAGTGTGGTGTTGCATCTTGAGAAAAGATTAATGGCTTTGCAAAGTGCTAATGCCATAGCAATGCCTGCAGGTGTGGGTTTTGGTCACATTTCTAATATGGTTAGAATAGAAGCACCGCCTGATGTGGTCTCTTAGAGTATGGACTGTGATTAAAAAGCTGGACGTGGAGTTAATGGTCTTGTTACTTACCAGTAATCATCATGACTGCAAATCAAAGCCTTCCCGCACCATGGCTGCTGAGATACCTCCCCCTTCACTACCCTTTGCGGTTTTGCAACAATGCGTGGTATTTAAAACAGAAAACCCTGGTTAGCCCTTAGAGGCTTGGTACTCTGCAGCAGGTATGGTGCCCAGATAAAAAAAAATTATAATAGAATAAACAACAAAAGTATTTGGAAATAATGTTTATTTTTACTTATGCAGCAAGTGACTTTGCCCGTCTCCGTGTGGAGGACTCACCTCCTGGAGTATACAATACGGAAAGGAAGACTTAGATTTGGAGCAAGGAAGATTACTAATAAGTACTTGGACCGTCTAGGTTAGTGAGCAGGTGGTTTATCAGAGACCGTGTCCGATTTTTAAAATAAGGACTTTAAAGTAATTTAGCTCCACCGGGTTAGTGGATTTCCACAGTTCCTCTTTGCATGCTACAATGAACAGCAGAAGGCACTGAATGTTTATGGTTATGGCTCTTTTACGTTTCTTGTGAGTTCAGGCTGCATGTTGAACAAAGGATATTGGGCCTCATTACGAGGTTTGAGGTAGCCATGGTGCTATTAGCGCCATGGCTGCCTCCAAACTCGTTCCGACTCCGCCCTGGTGAATGGAGCAATTACCGGTCCATTCCAAGGTTGGCGGGACCGGTAATTCCCCACTCACCAGGGCCATTCCCCATTCCCATTGAGCCCAAATAGGGCTCAATGGGAATGGGGAAGGTGCTAATAACGGTACCGCAAATTGCGGAACCGTTATTAGCTCTAGAGTCCCTTTGCGGGTCCCGTCCTTAACGCCTGATAAAAACAGGCGTTAAGGAAGGGCCGGCAAAGGGAACTCGTAGTATGGCGGTAAGGGATTACCGGCACTGGTGCCCTTACCGGTGCCAGTAATCGCTTACTGCCCACCTCGTAATGAGGCCTATTGACTCAATTGATTCACAGCTGTTCTCTACAATAGCCAGCTAACAATGCACTGTACTGCAATGAACAGGAACTTGCATGAAAAGCTAATATTATAGTTTGTTTGGAGTGTCCAAATTTATTGGGCCTCATTACAACTCTGCGGGTGTGGTACAAACGTGCTGATAATTCTGTTTACCGGCATGTTACCGCATCAGCAGAGTGCCAGCTTGGTGCTGGGGTGGCTGTATTTATCTGCAGTTCTGAGCTACCCGTAATTCCAGCACCCATCCACCAAAAATGGCAGTTTGCAGTTACTGCCACTTGGAATCGCCTGGTAATTCTGGCAGACCAAATGGCGGTGATAGCATTACCGGTTGGTGGTATCCCACTGGATTTACCGGTGGGATACCATCAAACCTTGTATGAGGCCCATTGCCATACTTTCAACACAATATTCAACCTCATTACGAGTATGGCGGCATTCTGGCAGTAAATCTGATGAAATATTGCCAAATTCAATTACCCTTACTGACACTTGGTCCTTGGAGTTACCACAGGATTACAAGTGGTGGCAATTCCCCATGTCTGGAGTCCCTAGGTCAGCATGGGTATTTTTGGCAGATTTACCACTGGTGGAATTACTTCATGGTAAATTTGCCGATTTATTTAGGTAAAGTGGAGAATTTACCTCGTGCAACAAGCTGCCGGTGAATCTGCCACTTTTCCTCCCATAATCGTCAGATGTACCGCTCTGTAATTCCACCAGCGTTAAATCCAGCAAAACCAAGATTTCACAATTTACGGGCTTTAAATCATACCCTTAAAATATGAATGGCTTTGACATCATCTCCCTTAAATATGGTTTCGGAAGTCACTGCTTATTGCATAATAAACATTACAAGTACATTGGTGTGGGAACAAATGGTGGTAAAGCAGTAGTAACTTTGGTTACCACTGCATTACCGCACCACCGTACTATAGATTTGGTGGTGAGGTGGAGGATTTTCCTCCAGCAAAATGGTCTGAATAACTGCCAGTGGAATTACCGCTGGTGCAATTACCACCAGCTATAATTCCACCAAAATCCCAATGGAGTACTATAGGCTCTAAAAAAAATGGGAGA
Source organism: Ambystoma mexicanum (assembly GCF_040938575.1). NCBI lineage: Eukaryota > Metazoa > Chordata > Amphibia > Caudata > Ambystomatidae > Ambystoma > Ambystoma mexicanum. Next base: position 801,154,376 of record NC_090932.1, read on the forward strand.
CTTTTACTGTCTAAGGAAAAAGGAAAGAGAGGAGGGCACCACTTGGTAGTAAGAAATGTCTATACCTCTATTAAAAGAAAATCTATATAGATACTTTAGCCTGGAGCAGCCAGTCCATAAAGGATCCCATAGCACCGGGATCTATTCAAACCAATATCCTCCAAAAAACAAAGTGGATCCACTTTGTTAGGAAAGGCGCTTCTCAGTTGGCCCCAATAAATGGTTGCTGTTTGTTGGATAAATGCTCATAGTAACAAAAACTTTAAATGAATGTGAGACAGAAAATGTTTAATGCACATTTCTGAATTGTTGGATGAAAATCTCCTTAATAGATAACACATAGAGCATCCATCGAAAATTGTCCATAATACTATGGTGTTAGTGCCAATGCATTTCGGTGAAAACCTTCATCAGGGCAGTATTACAGCTCAACATAATACATTGTATATTTATTCTTCATAGGGTCTCTGACGGTTGGACGCTGCACTTGCGGGTGAATCGTCTTACAAACCGTCAGATTTTTACGTTTTGCTAACAAGGGACGAGGTTTACCAGGCGTTCAGAGACCCTATGAAGAATAAATATACAATGTATTATGTTGAGCTGTAATACTGCCCTGATGAAGGTTTTCACCGAAATGCATTGGCACTAACACCATAGTATTATGGACAATTTTCGATGGATGCTCTATGTGTTATCTATTAAGGAGATTTTCATCCAACAATTCAGAAATGTGCATTAAACATTTTCTGTCTCACATTCATTTAAAGTTTTTGTTACTATGAGCATTTATCCAACAAACAGCAACCATTTATTGGGGCCAACTGAGAAGCGCCTTTCCTAACAAAGTGGATCCACTTTGTTTTTTGGAGGATATTAGACTTTTACTGTCTACCACCACTTATAATCTCGTGGTAAATCCGCCGGACCAAGTGGCGGTAACAGTAATTCCGTTCGATGGTATTTCAGATGATTTACCACCGGAATACTGCCAAACTTGAAATGAGGCCCATAGTCAGAAATACAATATTATATAATGCATAATGGTAACTGTGTATTACGGGCCACTTTTGCTATTGCCATTGATGGTTTCTGGTGGCATGAAAATAAACCTCAAGGCTGAAAGTTGGAGTTTGTAAATTTCACCGTAGTCCAAGTTCATGTTATTGGTTCATAATGCACATTATCGATTATATCATTTTTTTAAAATGCTTGTAAAGAGGTTCTAGGCTTTTCATTGATGCACGTTATAATAATCAGGGGAACTGTGGAATTCTTGTGACTAATTCTAAATATATGAAGTGTAATAGCAGATGCTGAACTACTTGGTAAAGCAGCTAAGTGAATTAAGCACTCACCCACCAAACTGTGTTCAGTCTGCAGGGCACAGTCTTACATTCCTGCTTTGACAAACGACCTTTTTTATCCTAAAATTAAGTTCATTACATTGGTTAATTATACCCTTTATTACAGTGTGTAGAAACTTCACGAATCCAGCATGAAGTGCTTTGTAGAAGCATGATATTATTATTCCATAAGAACATTGTAGATTGTTATTACACGACTGTGTAGTAACATCTGAGGCACTTTAGTTCGTTTATCTCATATTTGCACCCGAAGGAGAGCAATTGGACAATCAGGAGGCCTGTAAAGGAGGCGAAATCCCAAAGTAACTGCCAGTGTTCACTCCCTAGCCCCCTCCCCCTTGTTGCCCACCACTTTTTGATCAGCCCCTTACGCCACATCCTCTTCCTCCCCAAATCGTGCCGCCAGGCCACAGCTGAATTTTATACGCTCTGTCTCTACCCTACCCAAGCTCCCCCCCCCCGCACTCTTACCTACTTACCTGAAAGCTCTCATCTCCAGACCACTCCCATCTAACCGCCATGGAAATACCCGAATGGTGTAAAACCCGGAACAGGCCGGAATGGGACTAAAGGGTACCTTAATATACAAAACAAAACACCTGAAAATGATGCAAACACACATGAAGAACATTTTCGAAAGAGGAAGGCTGAACAATGTGATATCATTAACCCCTTACTGCCCGAAATTTACATGTTAACAGAAACAAGTACCCAAAAGGGGCCAGAACGCTACCCTAATATATTAAACGGCAGCAAAACTCACCTGAAAATGATGCAAACACACATGAAGAACATTTTGGAAATGAGGATGGTTGAACAATGTGCTGTCATTAACCCATTACTGCCCAAAATCTACATTTTGACACGAAAAAGTACTTGGAACGGGCCGGAACGCTACCCTAATATATAAAAGGGCAGCAAACCTCACCTGAAAATGATGCAAACACAAATGAAGAACATTTTGGAAATGAGGAAGGTTGAACAATGTGCTGTCATTAACCCATTACTGCCCAAAAACTACATTTTGACACGAAAAAGTACTCGGAACGGGCCGGAACGCTACCCTAATATATAAAAGGGCAACAAAACTCACCTGACAAGGATGCAAATACACATAAAGAACATTTTAGAAATGAGGAAAGTTGAACAATGTGCTATCATTAACCAATTACTGCCCAAAATCTACATTTTAACACAGAAAAGTACCAGGAACAGGCTGGAACGTTACCCTAATATGTAAAACAGCAGCAAAACTCACCTGACAAGGATGCAAACACACAAGAAGAACATTTTGCAAATGAGGAAGGTAGAACAATGTGCTGTCATTAACCAATTACTGCCCAAAATGTACAGTTTAACACAAAAAGTACCTAGAATGGGCCGGAATGCTACCCTAATATATTAAATGACAGCAAACCTCACCTGAAAATGATGCAAACACACATAAAGAACATTTTGGAAATGAAGAAGGTTGAACAATGTGCTGTCATTAACCCATTACTGCCCAAAAACCACATTTTGACACGAAAAAGTACTCGGAACGGGCCGGAACGCTACTCTAATATATAAAAGGGCAACAAAACTCACCTGACAAGGATGCAAATACACATAAAGAACATTTTAGAAATGAGGAAAGTTGAACAATGTGCTATCATTAACCAATTACTGCCCAAAATCTACATTTTAACACAGAAAAGTACCAGGAACAGGCTGGAACGTTACCCTAATATGTAAAACAGCAGCAAAACTCACCTGACAAGGATGCAAACACACAAGAAGAACATTTTGCAAATGAGGAAGGTAGAACAATGTGCTGTCATTAACCAATTACTGCCCAAAATGTACAGTTTAACACAAAAAGTACCTAGAATGGGCCGGAATGCTACCCTAATATATTAAATGACAGCAAACCTCACCTGAAAATGATGCAAACACACATAAAGAACATTTTGGAAATGAAGAAGGTTGAACAATGTGCTGTAAATAATCCATTACTGCCCAAAATCTACATTTTCACACGAATAAGTACGCGGAACGGGCTGGAACGCTACCCTAATATATAAAACAGCAGAAAAACTCACCTGGAAATGATGCAAACACACATGAAGAACATTGTGGAAATTAGAAAGGTTGCACAATGTGCTGTCATTAACCCATTACTGCCCAAAATCTACATTTTAACACAGAAAAGTACCCGGAACGGACCAGAATGCGACCCTAATTTATAAAACGGCAGCAAAACGCACCTGAAAATTATGCAAACAGACATGGAGAACATTTTGGAAATGAGGAAGGTTGAACAATATGATGTCATTAACCCATGGAACCCTAAGAACAAAACTGGCGTCAAAACCTTGCCACCTTCTATTCTGTTTTATTCCTTCTTCCACTTCCCTTTGCTATCTCACATTCCTTCGTGCCCTCTTTTCTTCTTGCTTTCGTGCTTCCCTTCTTATTTATTCTCTTTGTTCTTCTTCTTCTCTTCGTTATTGTTCTCTGTAATCTTTTTTCCTTCACTCGTTGTGCCCCTTCTTCTTCTCTCTTTCTTTCTCTCCTATCCCTTTCTTCTATTTCTTTCTTCCAACTGTCATACTTTCTTTGTTCCTCTGCCCGCTTTTTGTCTTTCTCTGGTTCTTATCTATATATCTTTTCCTGTCGTTCCCTGCTTTTCCTTCCTTGCTCATCCTCCCTCAATTGCTTTTCTCGTTCCCTATCCTTCTTTTCTGCCTCGTCTTTGTCTTCCGTTTGCCTAACTTCCTCTATGCTTTTCCCATCTAACTTGAGTAATATCTGTCCTCCCATCCATTTGTTCTGTACAAGTGTTACCTCATTATCCCTATCCTTTTCTCCTTTCCATCTTTTAATTTCTTTATCTATACCTGTTAATATATTTGATCTCTTGCTTGTTCTTCTTTATCTCATATGAACTTACACACATCTTCCTTCTTTTTGCTCTTTTCTGGGCTGTCATTGCTACTATAAGCGGGGGGTGCATATGTCGGGTTACTATAACCCGCTGCTGCTTTTCATTATTTTAAGAGATAAAATCCTGTCTCTTCTGCATCTACATTCTTAGTTTTAGATGGAGTAAGAGGAGCTGAGGGCTCAATGCCCTCCCCCTTATGCTGATTAAGCATCCACTCTTCCTGTGGCTGGTCCTCTTTCTCCTCTTGATACATTTTCCAGAGTTCTAAAACTGGCAGTCTTTTCTTTAATTTATTTCCTGTGTACGCAGTTTGCACATATGTGGTCATGTGTTGTAATACTGCTTTTGACAATGATCCCCCTTGTGGCCATGGCATGAACCTTTTATCAGCTGTGCCCTTTACCCATTCTGCACTGTACTGTTTGAGTTTAGGGACATGTCGTGGTAATGTTTTTATAAAGGTGCATAAGAGGAGTGTACTCCATAATGACAAGTCACAACTAACTGTTGATACTTACCAGATCGTTACCTTGTTATGTTTAATAAAACTCTATTTATCTCAAAAGCTTATTGCTCAACTCTTTTAATCCAAAAAACAATAAACATGAGCAAGCACCATCAATCTTTTGTCTTAACAACCTATCTGTCTTCTGACTGGCACCAATCATTTACTACACTTAACTCAAACCACCTTCACATCCAAATTTCACAATTTAGCACTTCTCAGAACTTCATACATAAAATAACAATCACAATAATAACACAATACACATTAACAACCCCTGTGATCACCTTCTCTTTTCCCTGTAATCATTTATAGTAAGAGGTATTCTTTCTACGCCTCCAATTATATTACCCAAGTCACCTTCCATGGTCCTGACCTTGTGTATTCTCTCGCTTAATATTCTGACTGGAATTTGAGATGTCTTCTTGTATCTTCCTTGAAATAGGATTACATAGGTGTTCCTTTATCCACCCAAAATTTCCCATTACCCGCTTATTTCCATGAAATATCCAATCCCGCCCCTTTATATTGTCATTTACCTTAGTCTACTTACATCCGTTTAATTGAGTCGAGGCCTTCGGTATGGACTCCTCCTTCAGTCCGACCACTCAGCCTTCCGTCCATGGAGCGCCCATGGAAACCGAGCAGAGATTTCTTCAAAGAGGGACCTGCCCACCATCTCAGGTTAATGGTGGAAGATGCCCGATCACCCGAAACTCTGAAGTCAAACTAGTTTAGATGGAACCCATCCGCACCACTACCACATGGGTTTATGACCCTTGGACCTTGCATCTGTTACTGGACGGGATTACACCAGAATCATTCTTAGTCCAAATAACCAGACAAACTCAAGAATATGGCAAGTTGCTGTTTTATTAGCAATGATCTAAAACAGGGAGTCTAGAATGATCATCAACACACTCATTCTCCGCGATTTCCACAAAAAATACAATTATACAGTTCTTTATGCGTCGGAATGGCATCATGCTACGTGGCAATAGTGAACAACCTATCAAGGGTTGGGATTGGGTAAGGGACACATCTAGATATACAATCATATAGGAGCTAGGTTTGTTATTGGCTTTCCAATATTAGGTGGGCAACTTCTACCTACCTCTTCATACGTGTCATTTAAGGAAAATCAGTTACACAGTGTTTCATTGGTTTCTCAAGCTATAAGGTCCTTTGTTATACAGACTAATACAATTGATTTGGCATGACTGCGTCATGTCTGAAACATTCGGTTCAATTAGCAGCATGTAAGCCAAGACCCAGGTGCAAGTAGATAAGACATGAGGCTGCGTACCACCCAATTAGCCCAACATTCTCATCACCCATGCCTTCTGCCTGAAATTCTCTTTGTACTTGGGCTTGTAGAGTATTCTTGTCCTGAGAATGCAATGGGTGTTAGGGCACTCGCTATCATGTCTGAAACTCAAAGTTCAAGCCCTATTTCCATCCTCGACTCGACAAGAGCCCACGATTCTGTTAATTGTGCAGGCTTTTACATGTTTTAAATGAATTAAGACTTGACAACCTTTGTATTCTTTCTTGCACCTTAACGTGAGAGGATTCATCCTCTGCACACATGTTCCTCTTCAGCGTAGATAGCTGACCTTGACTTCTCAGTTCTTGACTTCAGGCCAGAGGGCCTCTCAACGCAGCTCCAATAACCTGCTATTCTACTGCAACACAGCCTTCCATTTTCTCTCCATGATTTTTTGGCTTATTATTTCATGATACCAATGTCCAGTTTCTGTACAAGGGTATACTTCTGATTTCTGCAGCACTTTTTACTGTGTAATGTTCTTCTTTTACACTATAAGGTTCACTTGATTCTTTACATCGTCATTTCTCCTCTGCGATACATACATTGTCTTCATTCAGTATTTCAGGATGTTGTGCACACTGTCTTATGATTTCATCAGTCCATTTTCTTAGCGCTTTCTCATATTCCTTCAGGGAGTCCCTCCTGCAGACTGTCATCAACTCAAGGGTACATTCTATAAGGTTGTCTTAATGGATACTCGAGAGTACATTCTATATGGTTGTCTTAATGGATACCTTCGTCCAAATACTCGCTGCAGTATTGGTACAAAAGCTGGTGTTAGCCAGGGCATTATCTCATGGCACCAATACAGGGGAGCAAGGGGGGTAGGAACTGCTGCAGATGTGTATGTCTGCTTCTTTACACCCTGGTACTAACGAAAGACAATGCATAGAATTTGAACATCAGAGAGATGACACCCCATGCTCTACTACTGGAAATGGTGATATGAAAGGGTGTAGCAATGTTATTTAATGCTCAGGCTATATGTAACGGGAAGCGGGATTACACTGGGGAATACCTCTGCACCCATCCAAGCCATAAGACAAACATCTGGGGCCCTTGTTATCAGAGCAATAGTTGAGCAATGCTTGTGGTACTCCCAAGTACTCTCACTGTCTGGTGGATAGTAGCCATTGTGTCTAGGCTGTGTTTTGGTATTCGGCAGGGTCCTCCAAAGCACTCCAAAGACAAGTAGCTTCCCATAAGAATCCCAGCCTGCCGCCGCCATCCAGGATAGCACCAGCAAATATCTTCTCTTTAGTGATGTCAGCCCTGAGTCTCTCGGCTATGGAATCTGATCGAAGAAGTGCATTCTACTGCGGTTAGGGCATGGACCATCAGAAGAGGAAAGACCATATGCAAATAAGGCCTGGTCCCACCCCAAAAGGGGTAATCCAACCAGAACTGCTGGTGCGAAGAAATTACTACTGCTTTGCAGGAGCACAGGGATGATAATTTTAACAATCGCCTTCTCAGCCTCAGACTACTACAAACCAACAGTAATCCCAATCATAAAGGTAAAACAGGCACAGTCAAAAGATATACCTCTTACATCTTTTGTGGAAACATGGGCTAAGGACAGGCTATGCTCTCAAGAGGGGTGTGAATATGATAATAGAAGCAAACCAAAATAGTAGTAAAGACTGCAAAATAAAGGAATGTTCAATCAGGGTTCTATATAAACATATATGCTTCAATTAAACACACCACTATGCAAATAACTGACTATAAAAAACACTAGCAAAAATCAACCCCTGTGGAAAGAACATTGAAAATGCAGAACATGGATATGAAGGCAATCTGGGTACTGTAGCAGGGGTGAAGAACACAACATTGCAACAATGTCACTCGTAAAGGATAGGCCTTTGAGACAAAGGTGCAAAAAAGGGTGTCTTGGCAGTTACTATGAACCCAAAAATGGACTGGTGAGTTGGGGCTTCTCAAATGTTTAGTGGTTCGACAGCATCAAACGGGGATTTCTCAGCACTCTGCGTGCAGGCCAAACCACTTTCAAACATAGAGAGTAGCAGTGATCCAGGCCGTGTGCCAGGTTTTATGTGAAGCTCCATGCAATGCGATGCAGCTTCAGGACTGTGTGATTTGAAGAGTATATCAGGTTAGTTTGACGGTCGTTCTGGCTTGATGAAATAGGTATCACTGGGTGGAGTCGTCGAGTGAAACAATACTTCCAGCAGTTCGAGTCGAGGTCTGAGTTAATTAGATGCAAGGATCCAGGTTATTCTATTTTCTGTTCGAAGACGCAGCGATTTGAGGATTTCTGCAGCGAAGAGCTTATTATTTGAGCTGGAGGAGTGATGGACTCTGCTGGCACGATGCAGCAGCAAGCAAAATAGCGGTGTGAGGTTCAAAGATCGTGCCAAAAGCAGAACCTTGGTTCCTGAATCATTCAATTACATCGAACACAGCCAGCTCATGATGGTTTGAAGGGCAGAGCGCATGAATTCAGATGCTTTGACTTCTTTGATGCTGCAATTACCAATCCAGGGGCTCAGAACAAGGTGAGTTCTTTTCCTGCTCACTCCCAGTCCAGAGAGCTTAGCTAGTACTGGCAAAAGTTCTGCACCTCCGGTGAGGAGCATAGTTACCAGTACATCTGGCAAAGTGTAGGCCTTTGTCCAACAGCAGTCATCCCAATGTTCCGTGGGGATGGTTAGGGGACAGAGCTCACCTGTATTTTAGAACCACTCTATCTTCAGCTCACGAGTGGAGGACATTGGAATAGACTACACTCTCAATACATGTCCAATTAATTCTTCCTGTCTTCAAGGCGAAAATGACTCAAGGAAGTCATCTGAGACCCCTTCCCTATTCAGGTAAAATTCCCCAGGGGATTGGATCAAAGCAAGCTTTCTTTAAGGGGTCCAGTCCCTGCCGCCGTGAAAAGTGACTGTTGCCTTCCTGCATCATACCCAAAGTGCTCTTCTTTGCAAAAAGTGGAGAAAAAAGAAAGTAAGGAAAGCCCAGAGAAAATTAAGATGGTGAAACACTTCATCCAGTCACTGCTGCCCTTTCAGAGTATTCTACCTTCCCAAGACTGCAGCTTTAAAGGCCTTTTGGTATGCAACACCCTAATCTGATGCAGGCCTTTGTTATGCTTGTGCCTCTTTGAAGTCTGGTTCCTGGGGGCTCTCATGCTGAGAGTTCCCGTGCTAAGGGGAGACATTAACCATCTTCCCAGAGAATCAAAAGAGACAGCCTTACCACCTTTTGTCTCACTTGCTGAAGCAAAGGCAGTCAGTCTGGCCATGAATCCACATATCATTTCCATAGCTGGCCTGAGCTCACAGGCTTGGCATGAGTATGATAGCAATGTGATGTGAGTTTAATAATTGTGTGCATTATCAGTCACCATACCTAACACAAGGTTGGCTTATTGTTAGAGGTTACCCTACCACCAGACAGGTAGTCTTGCAATTCTTATGTTTTAGATTAGAGGTGCAGAAGGTAAATGCAGGCTGTCAAACATGTCACATGTTTATTTATTTTATGTATTCATATATACAGGAGGAACAATGCTCCTTTGATCAAAAAAGAACATACACTAGATTGGGATTCAGATTTGACAGGAAGCAGTGAGCTTCTTACAATGGGGTGAGTTTGAGGGACATTTTGACCAGGTTGTGGAGGGGAGAAAATGCAACAGTCACCAGGGACAATATGTAAGTGGACATACATATATTAAGGACAACCAACATTGGACATTTTTAAGTGGAGGTAGACATTACAGCCAGCTCTGCTCGAGATGTGGCCATCATGGGTCAAGAGCTAGAGTTGAGGCAGAGAAAGTGAGGGACAGAGGCAGGTTAAAGGCGAGAGAAAAATGTTAGGCAGATAAAAGGTTGAATAAGAGGGTAATTCAGGAGGGAGTAGGTAGGCTTTTACTTTGGTTTTGAATGAATCCATTTGGACTGTTTCTCGGATGTTCGGGGGAAGAGAATTCCATGCAAGTGCAGCAAGAAGAGAGAAATTGCAGAAGCGAAAGTAAGTGCAGGGAGGACGAGGAGCCACAGGGGTAATCAAGGAAACAGGGCGGAGATTACGAGAAGGTTTATAGAGCTAGATAGATACAGGGGTATCTTAATGGGATAGATTTGTGAACCAGGAGAAGAAATTTCAATCTGGCCCTGTTTTTCAATGTCAGCCATCCAGCCTGGTGATGGTACGAGGAGGTAGGGGTTGAAGTGAGGAAGTTCAAAGAGAGTCCTGGTTGCAAAGGTAATGATCTTGTCCAGAAGACAGGAGGTATAGTTGGGGAGACCAATGAGGATGCTGGCACAGTAGTCCAGTTTAGAGAAGACAAGAGTGTTTAGGAGATGCTTGATGGTGTTTAATGGAAGAAGGTGCCTGATTTTGCTAATATTTAGATGGTTTAGGCGAGCTTCTGTTCCAGTTTTGGAGATGTGTGAGAAGGGTCATAGATGACACTGAGGTTTCTAGCTGAATAAGAGAAGGGGAGAGTGTCAGGTGGGAACTGTATAGGCAGAGGAAGAGATGAGGGAGAGTTTTTGGCAGGGAAGTAGAACATCTCTGTTTTGGTATAGTTTAACATCAGATAGTGCAAAGCCATCCAATATTTAATGGCAGAGAGACAGTTGGAAATTTTGGTAGAGAGATCAGAGATGAGTTCAGGAGAAGTTAAGTTGATTTGGTTGTCATCTGTGAAGAGTTGGTACGAGAACCCAAAGGAGGAGATTAGTACCCCATGAACAGAGGTGTAGAGTGTAAAGAGCAATGAACCCAAGACAAGGCCTTGTGGCACACCAACAGTTAGAAGAATGAATTGAGAGGTGTTGTTGCTACAGAAGACAGAGAATTGGCAAGGTGCATGGTAGGATTCAATCCAGAGATGGGCTTGATCGCAAGTTCCAAGAAGACAGAGAGTATTAAGGAGATCAGAGTGGTCGACAGTGTCAAAGGCAGCAGACAGGTCAAGGAGAATTAGGACAGAGGATAGGTTGGAGTGCTTAGCAGAGGTGATGAAGTTGGACACATTCATGAGAGCAGTTTCCGTGGAGTGAAAGGAGCGGAAACCTGCTTGTAAGGGGTCTCAAAGGTTGTGGATGTCTAAGAAATTGGTAAACACAACCCTTTCAAGCATTTTCGAGTAGCACGGAAGGACAGACACATGGAAAAAGTTAGCCGGTAGGTTCGGGTCGGCCCCTTGCTTTTTTAGGAGAGGCATACCCATTGCTGTTTTCAAAACAGAGGGAAAGCAAGCAGAGTAGAAGTGATCTGCGACTGAAGGGTATGTGTTGCAGATCCGGAGACTAATGCAGCAGTGCCCATGTGTGTAGTATGCTTTTTGCATGTAGCTTCATGAAAAGGTGGTCTGATTTTCAGACTACCATTTCTGAGAGGAATTAATTGCATTATTATATAATTAAAAAACCTAGGGCTTCCACACTTATCAATCCATCCCTCTAGGTCACTTCCCTTCTGAACAAGGCCACAAGCAACCTCAAACGTGTTTTAGCCTCATCCAGCATCAGCAGTGTGGGATAGCTTGGCTCTCTAGGCAAAGCAGGCTCAGGTCTCACACCTGAGCATACCCATCCCAGTTGGGGGTGACAATTGCAACATTGAAAGTTGATGGGTGGAATTATATGATATAATCTTAAATACTGGCAATTGCTCTAAGTAACCCCCCAGGCCACTGTTTTTCAGACTGCCATGCCAGTACTGGAAGGGAAATACCATATGAAGTCAGATCCGGTCCCATTCCAAAAGGGGCACTCCAACCCAAACTGCTAGGTCACATCACTTCTGTATTAGACCACAAGGAAACCAATCTCTGGGGTCGATTTTGTGCCCATGCACAGGAAATGTGGCCTAGCATTTCGAGCTGGACTGCTCACATTGGGGGCAGTAGCAATACTGATTTGCATATGGCTGGTCCCCTTTTGCAAGATGCGCTATAAAGCTGTGGTGTTGATGGTTCTAACACTCTAAACCTTTCACGCATCACTTTGTTTTTCATTGTGAGTGCTAGACAGGGGTATCCACTGCAAGGATCTGAGTGCAAAAGGAATGTCACAGTCTCTAATTCCGGTGTGTCCATCAAGTCTTTCATTTAATTTATTGAATTTACAAAACACTTTCGTCAAAGCGCTATACAAGATAATAAGGTACAATGATTAGGCAAAAACAAACAATTACCAAGACGGGTGGGGGGGGGAATGAGTGTGAGAGGAAGGACATTTTTAAAGTGGAGCAAAAAAAAGAAGAGCAAATAGAGAAAGAAAGAGAATCCCAAAACTTGGGAGCAAGTGAGGAAAGGAGCAAAAACGAAACTATGAACATGGGGTTTAGTGACTGTAAGAAGAATGAGGGAATGGGATAGTAAGGACCAGGAGGGGACATATAATGAGACTAAGGAGGCAAGAAGACATGTCAAAACAATACAGAGAAAATGAAAAAGAAGATAAGATTCAATAAAAAGCCAGGAAAGGGAGACCAGAGAAGAGGAGATTGAAGTACACGGGGAAAGAGAAAAGCGAGTATGAATGGAGGAGTTTAGAGGCGCAAGACGATAGGCCGTCAGTCCAATCAGTAGGGCAGAGCAGTAATCGAGATGAGGTAAGGCCAGAGAGGAGATAAGCAGTTTAGTGGCTTGAAAGTTGAAAAAAGAACAGGATTGAAAATAATGAAAAGTTGGAGACGACAAGTGTGTACAGTGTTGGAAATTTGTGAAGCAAAAGAAAGAGAGGAGTCAGAGGAGAAGCCGAAGGGATGGAGAAAGGAAACACATTGGCCCTCATTACGATACCAGCGCTAAACCATGGCACTATTAGCAGCATGGTTGGTGCCAGTATCGTAACGTGTCCGCCATGGTGAAATGGGGAAATACCGCCCCAGTCCAAGGTTGGTGGGGCAGTATTTCCCCATTTCCCCATGGCCCTTCCCCATTCCCATTTTTGCCCCATTGGGCATAATGGGAATGGCGAAAGCGCTAAGTACGGTACCGCAAATTGCGGTACCATACTTACCGCGAAGGTCCCTTTGCGGGTCACTACTTTAACGACTGGTCTAGACCAGCCGTTAAGGTCGGGTCCCGCAAAGGGACCTCGTAGTAAGGCGCTAAGTGGTTAACGGCGCCGCAGCCTTTTACGGCGCCGTCAACCACTTAGCGCCAGGGTCGTGATGAGGCCCATTGAATTTCAGTCTTGGCTGAATTTAGGTGAAGGAAATGAGAATGCATCCAAGACTGGACAAAGAGAAGATAGAAAGTAATATTAGAATGAATACTGTCAGAGAAGGAAGAAAAAAGAAAGAAAGATTTGGGAGTCATCCATGCAGAAGTGACATTGAAGGCCAAACAAGGTGATAATATCGGTAAGAGAGGAGGTGCAGAGGGAAAAGAGAAATGGGCCAAGAACAGAGCCCTGGGGAGCACAGTGCTTCAGGGGAAAGGAACCGGGGAGCTTTCCAGCCCAAGGTACAGCAAAGGAGCAATTAGAAAGGTAGGATTGAAACCAGGTGAGCACAGAGCCAGACAAGGCCGGAGACCAGAAGGAAGAGAGAAGAAGGAGGTGATTCACTGTGTCGAAGGCAGCAGAGAGATTGAGCAGAATTAGAATAGAAAAATGGGAAAGGCGTTTGCCAAGCACTGCTGCAGTGGTAGTAACTGGCCATCGATGGAAGCAAACTGTTGAGAGTACATAAAACACAAGCCGAAACTATTGGATTTCCCAATGCTCGTTTTTAGCAGTACTTCAGTGAAGAACACACGTAGTGCTTATAAATCACGTGGCTGAAGGTCGGCAAGGTTAAGACATTTTTACTACACGAGAAGCTCATTTACAGCTTCAATTAAGTAATGAACTCTCAGAGGACTGCTTTAAAAAAAACACTGGCAGGCACTTTGAGCACCAAATTTGATGGCAATGTTTAATACAGTTGGCTCAATTTGGGCAGGGAAGGGCAGGAAGTGGGTGGGCATGGCCATAGGGATTAGCAGACCATAGGCAGTCAATGGGTGGGTGGGTAAATAACCTAACAACACCTTCAAGCTTTGCGTCCCTCTTGATTTCTCATTTGTCCTTAGCTGTACGTTAGTGCAGTAGTTCCGGCTTATAGGTGACGCTTTAGTGCCACCTACTAGCCAAAACTAAAAAGACAAAAACGAAATAAAGGTTTTAAAAAAACATAAATGAAACAGTCCACAATGACGTTATCACTTATACAAAGACATGATTCCAAAACAACCGTGTTTGCTGTCTGTAGTGCTCTGACACTACCAAGCGCGTCCTTGTGACTATGCTCCCTGAGCTGCCACACTGCTGCTCATCCTGCCACACTGCTGCTCATCCCGCCACACAGATGCTCATCCTGCCACACAGCTGCTCATCCCGCCACACAGCTGCTCATCCCGCCACACAGCTGCTCATCCCGCCACACAGATGCTCATCCCGCCACACAGCTGCTCATCCTGCCACACAGCTGCTCATCCCGCCACACAGCTGCTCATCCTGCCACACAGCTGCTCATCCCGCCACACAGCTACTCATCCCGCCACACAGCTGCTCATCCTGCCACACAGCTGCTCATCCCGCCACACAGCTGCTCATCCCGCCACACAGCTGCTCATCCTGTCACACAGCTGCTCATCCCGCCACACAGCTGCTCATCCCGCCACACAGCTGCTCATCCCGCCACACGGCTGCTCATCCTGCCACACTGCCCCTCATCCGACTCACTTCCACCTGCTCTCTTGTTACACTTATCTCTGCGTTGCTTGGGTGCTGCCAAAGCCCGCTTGTGACCTTCTTTCCTGAATAATGCCATGGGCAATTAACTGAGTCCTAGACAAACCAACTGCAAACTAACTACGAAAGTGGCGAAAAAGACAACTATATTGTCAGGCGAGGAGCTGGGTGTTCGCATTTAGGAAGTCCTCAAGGGGTGTGCAGCCATTTCGAAGAGACCCATACAGCATTCCTGCCAACTCAGGCCAGTGGCCTCCGCAGAGCCCAACCACAAAGCATGGTAAAGGCAATCAGGAGATACAATCTGAGCAGTGCAGTCCATGTCTGTGCTGTTAAACAATTGTGTTCTGCCTACCTACCATTCTTTTATGTTTCTCAATGCATTGCCTGCTTAGGGAATCCCTGCAAGGCTTGATATATTCTCAGTAGGAATAATGCATGCTGTAGTTAGCATTAGTGCCTGTGGGTTGCCTGGGGGTAGGAAGGAATTGTGATATTGCTGTGACTGAGCAGTAAAGGCATGCTGAACATGCTGCTATCTCAAAACTGCCCCATGTCTGTTTTAAAAAGTAATAACAATTGAGATTCCATCACTATTTGAAGAATAGAAATAAATACGGGGCATCAGCGATGAAAAATGCTACTGTCACAGGGATGACAAATGCACAGATGGAATGTGATTGACCCTTCTGTGCATTGCGCATTGTTCATCTATGTTAGGACTGGATTTCTATACTCTGGCCTGGTGGACAGATGTACAGGAGGCAAACCGAGTTTAGTGACAGGGACAACGCTGGGAGCTGTAGCCAAACCAGTTCATGGAATTAAGGTAAGTGGTCAAGGCTAAGTCTCAGTAAGGGTGAGCCTGGTAAGGGGCCCTCAAGGAATCCACACAGTGAAAAGTCAAGGAACACACTTAGACAAACAGTTATAAAAATACCTATTTATTTATAGCCATAGAACACTATGGAAAATGACTACTAGCTTGTAATATTACCACAGTGGCTAATAGATGACACATATATACATATATACAATCGCTGGAGTAGGGCAAAATACATAACAAACCCCTGCAAAGGAAGGCAGTATTAGTATGCAGCACTACAGGTCCACAGAGATACAACACTAACTCTAAAAGTCCATTCCTAAGATGTATGGGGTCTTGTGCCCAAATGTTCACCAAAGCCCCAGTTTTGTGAGACGGGAAAAAGTTAGCGTTGTGCTTCTGGGGTCCAATGAAGAGTTCCAAGTGGTAGAGAACACGTTTTTCTAGCTAATAAACGTGGCACCCACTTTCGGAAATGCGTGCGCAAGCAGTGGCAAAGCCAAACTACTGTAAAACATTTCCAAAGTTACAAAACTTTTAAAAGGGAGTTATGGGGTTCAGGTAAGTACTGTTACAACTCACCGAGTACTCTGATTCTTCTTAGGACTTGGCAGGTCTTTAGAAGAGGGTCCAGGGTTGCTTTTCCCACCATCAGCTATGGTTCTTGATGTCCAGGGGTTGCAGGTACGAACACTTCTCCGGTTGGTGACAATTGCTGGTGCAAGGTCTTCAGGATGGAGAATGCAGAAGAACTCAATGCAGGACCCCTCTCAGCACATGACTGGATGCACAAAAGCAGTTTTGGATGACAGCCACTGATGCACGGTCATGCATGGGGACACACTTGTCTCGGGTCCCCTCAAAGCGGGAACCACGAACATTTGGCATTGATGAGTCCTGAAGTACAAGCTGTCAATCCCCAATGTTCTGGTCCTCAACACAGAACGGTGACTTCTGCAGCACGATAACCCAAACTCTGAGCTAACATTGAGAATTAATGTTCACTCCACTCCAAGAGTCGAAGCGCCTTTGCAAGACTTCTGAAGATCACCTGCAACGAAGGGCTCTTCCTGTACAGCAACAGAAGTTGGTCATCAGGCCTTATTCCAACGGGTTCACAGTCTGCTTACATGTCTTGCAGCTGGACAGGAGACTTGGCTCCTTTAGGTTTCTTCCAGGATCTCTCTGGAACCGGCACAGGTATGTCTCTTCTTTTCTAAAAAGGAGGTGGCCGAAACTCCCATTAGACAATGAAAGATCTAGCCCTCACACAAACACACACCCGAGCAGTGGTCCAATCACGACCACTGGTGGCACAGCTCATGCAAATCATTCAGACACACTGAAACAAGTTTGTGGATTGGGACCAGACAGTCTCAACCCACTTCCTGGAAGCAAACACATATGACCCTGCAGTACCCTATGAAAAAAAGCCTCAGCTTTCCCGGGCACTGGAAGTCCATGTAAGGATTTTCCTGTCCTCACAGGTCAGGAAGAAGGGTTAGTGACAAGATGGCCACGAGACAAACCAAAACCTCGTGGCACGGCCATGTTTGGACACCAGACCCAGTAGGAAGCCAAACGCAGCAAACGCAATAAGGCTAAATATAATTACACTAAACAAAAGCAAAAAGTAACAGCTGTCACCAGCTTGTCCCTTAGGTACACCTAAAGTAACCAACAATTCTCTGAGTGTTAGTCTAGGGAAAACAAAAAGTGCACCCTATCTTACTGCATTCTAAGATGCATTGTACAATGTTAGAAAATGTACCAATAGCAGCAACAATATAACAAGACTAAGGGAAACAATACTTCTGAGTACTGACAGCCTGAAGCACATGTCAGTTTCCCCATCACAAATGAGCAAAAGCCAGTGTGGTGATGCTGAAGGCTTCACTGCACTGTAGAAAGTTCAGGTCAAATTCAAAATAAAAAGCACAACGCACAAAGTTTGGGTGTCCATAAAAATGTAGGAAAAGGTGCTGCAAAGAGAAATCTTTCCTAACAATCTCCATGCACAAAGTGGGGTGGGAAAGTGAGCAACTGAGACACTCACATTCCCATGCCTTTGTGGCCCCCACACATCTTTTTGGCAAGCAAATGAAGTGGGTGCACTGGGTTATCCCTTATCTGTTGTAACAAATGTTTTTTGCAAAGTGGTGAAGAGTCAGGGCTAGGGGAAACACATCTTTATGGGGACAGAGCTCAGACTTTTAGGCGATATTACAGCCTCTAATCTTGCACTATCTACCACATTAAGTATTTCCAAAATACTGCATGTGGTAAATACCCCACTACTCACAATTAGTTTGGTCGGAAAACATAGGTGATGTTTAAAATACTAACTGTTTTTCAAAAGTACTACCATAATGAGCCCCCACAATGTACATTCTAGGTTACTGCACACAGTTATGCTACAGTATCTGGTTAACCATACATGCCATTTTAGGTTTTAGGCACCTTAGTGTCACTCATTGATCCACAACTAATATTATGGAGTGTGTAGAGGAGGAATAGACATTGGCTGATATATTTAGTGCTTGGCTACATGCCATGCTTTTTCCACACTCCTGGGCTTCTGATTTGAGTTGTGCTTTTCACATTGGTTGGTTGAGGTACCAGTCTTTTTACAAAGAGTACCAGCTGCACGTCATCAAGTTTTTTATCTTAGAGGTGAAGAGCGCAGTGTCTAGACATATTTACTACAAGGCTGACAGATTGACATATATATTGTAGTCTATTTTCAATGTATTGGTTGTCATTAAAGTCAATTATATTTATCCGAGAGTGGCTGATCCACAACACTGCGAGTAATATTGAGCTGTAGGCAGTCATTCCACGCTGACAACTGAAGGCTTTGATGGCCAAACTTGTATATATGCTTGATATTTACAAAAGCATTATTGTTAGGATGAGCTTTGTTTATTTTAAAAAAAATGGAAATGTGTTCCAAAGCATACGTGCTTTAAGTATTTACTGATTCAGTCATACAACTATCACAGACATATGTGATAGATATAAAGCTCTTTGGTCATTCCCAAAAGGCTCTTTAATATGCAAAACACCCAAAACCTCATTGGTTTCATTGGTGCCACTTCACATTATCTTTCAAGTTCTTTCTAATCAATACACACTTACACAGTATTAAGCAAGCACTTATATATTCAAATGCACGCCATGCATTTTTTCAACCGTGGCAAAAATGAGGGTTTTCTCTTCAGAAACTTAAAGGTTACAAATGATGCATCATTTTACAATATTAAATGCATGCCTATGCTTAAGTCAAGCATAGGGTTCCCCCGGGTGAGACTAAAATGATGTTCAGAAGCAAGCACTCATTTCCCTCCAAAGCCCCACATTTCAGAGGCCTGTGGCTTCTAATAAGTTGCAAGCATGAACTAGATCATAGATAAGTTCAAATAGGATAAGTGCAGCAAGAAGCCTGTGAAAGTATTGCAAAGCCATAGAAGGGTGAGAACAAAAACTGTGTTTTCCAAAGGTACACACTGATTCACAGCTGTAAAGTGTCCCATAAAGATATCCGTTCAGCCATCTTTACAGAAGCTGCTCAGTGGTAAGCGGGCAAATGGCATCCCTGCTGGGTTCATCATTTGTCTTTGATGAAATTCTGTTGTGCACTCAGTTATACCAGGAGAACCAACTGCAAAGTATGTAACACAATGCATAACTGTGATGTTTATAAGTAATATTGATATTAATTCTATTTTAAATACAATGTAGGACTTTTACTGTGTAACAGTGCTCCAGACGACAGCAGGACATTTATATGATATGATATGGCATTTATAACACGCCCATACACAAGTGTTTCTATACCCTCAAATCCCAAAATGTTCCTATGTATTATACAGTCCAACCAACTCTACGGAGTTAACAAACATTTTAATTTGCCTTAAACGCAAGCTGGTAAGAACCATAGCCTAAACCATACCCACAAAGGTTATATTGTGCTGGAACCCCCGATCTATTGCTCAATTTTAAATTTGGGGTATTTTGAACAATTGCACAAACAGCAATGATGTAAACAGTATGTACCACTTCATTTGTTATGAAAGGTGCCTGCATTGTGCAGCTACGAGGAATGCTGTTGCTGCCCACACATGATTTTTCAGGATTACCTTATCCATTACTAAGTCATAAGAATGCACAGCCAAAGATTCCAAGAACCTTCTCCAACTGTCTTTACTATACTGTAGTGTTTATGCCCAGGCAGAGTTTACGAACTTCACTTATGATTTTGCCATATTTTAATGGCTTTACAGCCCAAGGGATTGGCGGTACATCAACTGCAGCAGGCAAGGTGCCTTATTTCAATTTGGCCCCCAGTTAACACCAGAGCTGTGACCATGAGAAAGGGGTTGAGTTCTTTTCATTCAACCTTTTTATAAGGTGTGCCTGTACCACTTGCATGTATTTCA
Source organism: Ambystoma mexicanum (assembly GCF_040938575.1). Classification (NCBI taxonomy): domain Eukaryota; kingdom Metazoa; phylum Chordata; class Amphibia; order Caudata; family Ambystomatidae; genus Ambystoma; species Ambystoma mexicanum. The sequence goes on from NC_090932.1 coordinate 801,174,495, forward strand.
TATGTAAACTTTACCATTTGACAAGACCGGATGTAGAAATGTAGTTATGTTGCATTCATATTACAGACCAGTTTAGATGGGTCTCATATAGTGACAGCAGGTAATTTGTGAGAGAAACCAGATATTAGCATTGAAACCAAAATTCCTCGTTCCAACCTTCTCTCACTTGTGTCCAATTGGCAGATAGCTGATGTTCCTATCGCTTCCTCTAAAAGATTGTTTTCATACCTAACTAAAAGTAGACTGTTAGCTGTAGCAATTACCTCTAGTGCACTCAACTGTAGAACACACTGCCTTCCCCAAATCTTGGGCAGCAGAGATCTGAAAACACTCTTTCAACTCACATAACATAGAAGATGACAGACTTAAATGTCTAGAGAGGAAGCCAAAACATTCTAATTCATCCTTTCTAAAAAAAGGTCCTAGGAGCCAAAATGGGTGACAAAATGGGAGGAAGGGGCGTAGTTTGGACAACGCGGACAGAGTTTGTTGAAGGGGCAGAATCTGGTGAAGGTGCAGAGTCTGGCAGACGTGGAGTCAAGTTAGGGGGGCACATGCACCTATTGGGCCTCGGGCAGCAGAAAGCCTAAATCTGCCGCTGGGTGCAGCAGGCAAGGACATGAACAGTTTAGATTAGAAATTACCACCATGTGCCATCAACATCAGTTGAGCAATGGATACATTATATATTCGACAAATAACAGCAAAACTGCTCGGGAATCTTACCAGGTAGTATGATGTTGAAGCAAGCCTGGAAATAAAACAGACTGGATGGATCTGTTAATCCTCGCCTTCAGTAAACATCTAGTTAGCTAGGAATTCAATGTACATTCACAATGTAGAAGCAGAGAAGGAACTGTAGATTACTAACGCAGCATTTGCCCCAGAGCTAATGCCATGCAATACTGCAATTGCACCAGGTAATAGTTTCTGTATTGAATATGTCACCACAAATCTACAATTCCAATATTCACTGTTTAAAACTTTCACGTCGTGAATTCTGTTTTTTTGTCTGAATAGTGGAGATTTTATTTGATCGATTTTCTCACGGCAATATCTGATTTTCATACAGATTGTGAAATGGATAAGAAAGGTCCCAGTTGTCCTGGGGCGTGCATACTGCAAATTCACCCCCTTATCAAAGTCTGATTTCTGAACATCATAGTTTCATTCATGTTATTTACTGATTGTGTTACACCTATTACAATATTCTGCGAGAAGAAAACAGGGAAATAATCACTACAGGAGACACAGTTGCAATGAATAAACCTCCAGGAAAAAAAGATTGGCATTACATTTCACCCATTACATAATGACAGACGCAACATTCCAAAGGTCGCGGTATGGATTGCCAACTGGCTGTATCCTACACCTCTGGAGGTCGCACTATGGATTATAAAGTGACATTATAGAGCACGTCTAGAAATCACAGTGCCAGGTCGACCTTGTAACTGACATGAATGGAATTATCCACAGGGCTTGTTTGCAGCTTGCCAGGAAAAAGAACCACTAACTAGCAGATATGGCCGGATGTTTCTTTCACAAGCGTGACAGGAACGGCGCATGCCACGGCACAGTTAACGCAGCAGAGTTTGGAAGTGTATTTACTGGGATTCGTATCTTTTAACTGGTGTCCAGCTTTGCATGCACCACTAATGCCTCACTTCCTCTTCGGTGTTCCTCGTCACAGTCCTTACTCTATGAGCTGAGACCTATCATTGGTGACCGTTCTTTAACCCCTCTCCTAAAATGGGGATGAAAGCACCTCTGATTCACCAAGTCTTCCTTTTTGATTACCAAGCAGTTTAAATCCACATTGTGTCTCGGGCTGGATGTCATGAACTGTGATGACGAAGACCTGGACTTGGAGTAATGAATATTACCAGGAAGTGATCAGCCCATTATGATTCACTGTTACCTGTCAGTTGTGACTAGCATAGATATTGACTGCCAATGAGTCATGTAGTCATGATCTGTTGCACAGATGAGTTAGTCCGTTTTGCTTGTGCCTGGCAGGTCCGCCTTAATGAAGGGTTTGCCCAGTGCTTCGTGGATAGCATAAAGAATTCTGCAGCATGGCACGGGGAACATCATTTTCTTTTTATTTTAACAGCAGTCGGTTATTTTTCTCAAAACAACGGCTTAAACAATCCCTCTCACCAAGTGAGTCATAGGCCATCTGCAGTTAACCAATCCTAGACTTTCTTCCTTAAAACCTCCTGTTTTATCTGGCATTACACCAGAGGCAGGAGACCGGATTCTCATTCACCCTGAGGCCTACTTTCATACAATGAGACAAACGAGGCCACTCGATTGTTGCACCTTCTTTAATCTCCCGTTCCACTTCCTGTCTCGGGCTCTAGCAGACCCTTCTCTTCCTCCCTTCTTCCCAGATGTCCTCACTCCCCATCCTCCGTTAAGGTCGTTTCCCTATAAAGGTGGGTCCACGCAATTGCATATACAATACCTCCTTCCCCCAACCACACATTCTCTTTTCTTACTGCTCCAATGAGACTAGATACGCATTCTCTTTCCTCTTCTCGGTTTGGTTTGCAGGACAGTTTGTGATTCTTGTAGAATTCCTTGTGTTCGTTAGTGACCGATCGTCATCTGATGAGCATCCCGGTTCCAGAGCTGGTCAGACATGAAGATGAGGCAGGCCGTCAACGCCCTAAGTGCATAAACAATGGAATTACCTTAGGTATTTTCCGTGGATAATATTTGCAAAGATGTTTTATACAAGGCTATGTTACAGGGCACGACAGAAAGGGATCCCTCAGGACATTCAGAGCAGAACCCTTCACTACCCTCTCAGACGCAAGTCAATACAGCTGAGAACTCACAGAGGAATGAGGACTGCAAAGGGGTAATTTGCTAAATGTATTGAGGCCTCTGAGGCAGAGGCAGTGGAGAAGGTGTTCCTTGATGAATCCTTAAACTAAGGCAATTGATGTATCTGCACACAAGGCCCTCTCCAGAGGTTCTCCTCAGCCCTCTTTGCCAAGAGATGATCCTGTGTTGAAAGTGTCCTGTCCTGGTGGCATAAGGTTGGTTTATTTCCTTGTTCAGAGAGGTACCTAACAGGAAATACGTGGGACGTGTGGAGGAAGAATGTTGTGTCTTAATGTGGCCCAACAACCACAGGGCTACAACCGCACTCCCTATACCGTTTAGCCAGGAGTAAGATCAGAATGTGAAAGAAAGAGCTGAGTGCCTAATAGCCCTAGGCCTGTCACAAGTGGTTGAATTGAGTGAGGCCCCACTTTTTTCCCAAGGGATGATTTTAATCAAGGAGACCCCCAATAATAGATGATTATAGGGTATGCTGCTACAGGGTTACAGAATGGTTTTGTGAGTCCTTATGTGCTATCCAATGACAATTATGGAGCCTGGCTCCAGAGAGAAGGTGTCACGTTCCACCGTATGCACTTACCTGCTACGAGCTGGCACTTGTATCCACAGTGGTGCCATTCTCGACATGGACACCACTTCGCTCTTCTCCAGGTACGGAGGGGATGGAGACCATGGTAAAGCCGTGCCGTTGCACGCCGCAAGGCCGTCATGATGCAGCACCATGGCAACGGATCACACTTCACTGACGGGAGATACAGGAAGGCAATGGCCAGTAGCTTGGTACGTGACGACGCATTGCACACCATGACAGGAAGACGCCACCATTACTAGGTGCTTCTTAACCCTCCCTGTGTCTGGATTCTCGGCCTGCTGCCTTATTCCTCAAAGCTTGCCTGCTTCTGTGTCTCTGCACTTCATTTCTCTTTGGCTCTCCCTTGCTCAGCCTTCACTCTCCTGTGCTCAATTGCTGGTATCCTGTCTGTGATCATTTCCAGTAATTGTGTTCCTCCTGCCTTGTTCCAGTCTCCTGCACTGGGTTTTAGACACCTTTTTCCTCCTTTCTTTGTACCAGCTTCTGGCCACCATTCTTGTTTACCCTGACCTATTTTTCCCTGCATCTTCCTCTCTGTACCCTCTGATTGGCTCTCATTGGGTACGGTGGCCATCCTCATTCCATCTCCCGGTCCAGTGATTCCACTGCTTTTGCACCACGTAAATACAAGGAGGTAAGCCCGTAGTGTGGATTAATCAGCCACTGCCTTCTCCTAAGGGCTCTATTCTCAGGACGGAAGGGGTTTGGGTCTTCATACTGCCTATTCCTCAGTACAACCTGGACCTACGTCGTACTAGCACAGATCCAGAGTTCACAAGATTAAGTAAGGGTCTCTTGCAATGTATTAAAGTTTATGTTGACTCTTATTTGAGACACAAGATCGACTCCTCAACAAGAGCAAAATGAGACCTGAATGTCTGCCATGGTATACTCCTAATAGATTCCCGGTTGCCCCGATCATCAATACAAAAAGGTCTGTGTTCCTCTCAGATATTGGTGAGACCTATCAAAAGGTTTCAATAAGACTTGCTTTACTTTCCATGATAGGGTACAGAATCCCACTGACCATTGATAAAGATCTTTGATTTGGTGGAAGAGGAATCCTTTTTTGGCAATACCCCGATGCCCAGGGAGAATAGCAACCGTGTGCAACAGACTCAGTGGTTCCTTTGGGATTTTTCTTGTCCCCAAGGGTGTAATGCTCAGATGACTAAGTTTGCAACCCATCTGGGCCTCTTAAGACCATCCCCATCTCAGTAGTGCCTCCAATGTAGCCCAGGTATTTCTATTCAGGCCTGCTGGGGGACCCTTGCCCATCTTGCCAGAGGTGGACCATTACACAACCTCCCCTCCTTCACTCTTAACAGGAGTGGGTTAGAATCCTGAGTTCTACGTAACAGTCTAAGGCAGAACAGCTCACAGGATGCCCCAAGAATCTTTGCTCTGAAGGGATCTCTACTGATGTTTAACATTGCCAGCCTGGAACACTGCCAACATTTTAATAGCTAAATGCACAAAACCATTGGCCCAGTACACCCCTCCTTAGACCACACCTACTAAATGCACTCAGAGGTGGGACTGCAGGTGGACCCGGGAGCAGGCTGCTGCCCTTAACAAATAATACAGCAGATAGGTGCATGCATTACAGTCATCACTAGGAGTGTGGCAATATCGCCTTGGTCAGGCACCCGAGGGATCTTCAGATCCACGTAGCTGCATCCACTCCAGTCTTTGTGTCATGCTTGAGGCTTGGTGAGAGTGCTAAAACAGGTATGGAGAGCACTCACTAATTTGTGGCTCCTCCTAGTATGCCCCCACATTGCCCCTGATGAGTACACACTAGGCCTACAAAACATTATTACAACTACTAATCATTGATCATTGTATCACTTTAATCTGGCCACTGCAGTCGGCCATCACTGCCTCTACCTTTTTCTCGTTGGCACCGATCTGCCACTGTCCTCCATGCCAGAACCTATAGAAACCCCTCGCTGTGCCTCCTCTGTGGCAGACCTGACACCTAATGCGCCATGCAGAGGTCTTCCAAATGTGCTTGGACGCGAGCGCTTCCCTCTGGGTCCCGCAGCAAGATGCTAGAACTCCACCTTAGGTACTCTGGCTCACCGGCTCGCTCTGCTCCTTTTTCCTGCTAAGGCGTCTAACTCCTTAACAACCTGCCACTCCCATAGTACGCGCCCCTCGTCTGTATTAACTTCCTTAAACCTGCGGGGACCCACCTCACCTCTGGTCCTTTCCGTATCTTATCTACACCATGGGCCATGTTTCTGTCACCGACAGTGGGAATGATGGTGGACTACAAGTGGAGACCGAGAGACCGTCTTTTATGCTGTCATCCCAGTATGAGCCACCAGTGGAGGTAATGCTGCTTCAGGCAGTCTCCTTTTCCCACAGGGCTGCCTGAGGCAACAGGTCCCAGAGGACCGAATTGGTGCTGTTCTACTTGCCTCTTTTCTCAACATTCCTCCTTTCTCTGCCAATCATGGCTGGCATGCCCCACCTCTGGTCCCCTGGGAGGGGGGGATCAACTATCCCTTTCCTTGCACAGCATTTTAAGAACATTCTAGTTAATGGTACAATCATCTCAGGGCCCCATTTAGGCTAGGGGTTACAGAGAACAGCGTTCTACTGAGTGGAGGGCAGAAAATTCAAAGATATTTGTGAGGTTGGTTACTTATTTCTCAAGATCACTGGGTGCTGCAGCTAGGAATGGAATTTGTTAGTGGGTTTATTCAGCCCCCTCTGCGACACAATCCTTGGGGTGCAATCTAGTTTTCCAAAGAGAAATCTGATCACTAGAGAAGTGAAAGATTTGTCAACTAAAGGGGGAGTGGAAAGGGCCTCCTTTCTTCCACAAGTGGTCATCAGCAACATAGCTCTTGTTCACAATAGAGAGAAGGGCTTCTGCCTAGTCATTTAAGTCTGGGATGTCAACACGTTTATAGTTGATCATCACTTTAAGATGAAGACAGTTGCTCTTTTGAGGGACGCATTGGGGCAGGAAATTGACCTTAAGCATGCATACATTACAGTACCAATTTTCACTGCCTCACGTTTTCCCCATTTCTCATGGGAGGGGTAAATGTCCTAATTCTTCTCTCTCCCTTTCTGAACGGCATCGTCCCTCTGGTGCTTTACGAAGCTTTTTTGACCAGTGGTTACCCTTTTGAGAAGTTGGGTTTCAGTCACTCCCTCTTAGAAGGTACACACACCTTTTTTGATAGATTACAGGATATTTGCACTTCACCTCCATCACTCCAAGGTTGTGTCCATAATGAGTCAATTAAAGAGAACCTTAAAGATGCCATTGATCTCATTAATTGACCTGGGTGCTGGCAGGCGGGTAGCTATGTCAGCGCCCCCCTCTCGGGCCGTGGCATGGCTGCAGGATGTTCCTTACTGTTATGACCTCGAAGTGGCATTTATACAAAATATGCCTTTGCATATCCCCTGATATGTGGGGACTGTACATCCAATACCTGATGTCAATCCTGGACTCGGCCCCTAATGGGGCATGCTGATACCATTTTTCTTGGCAATGATGTGACTGGCATGATGACCCCTTAAAGGATGTACAAATGTGCTGTTCTCTGGATGCTCCACTGTGGTTGCTGTTGCGTTATGTTTATTAAAAAACCTAACACACAGATTAAACAAAAGGATATCTGACCTGGACCATGGATGCTGGGCTCATTCATGTAGGCAGTGTTTCTAGGCCCCTTTCAATGCAGGGCTAATCAACACATAAAAATAAAGGCCCTTCTGTTAGGGAGTTTTACTAAAGTCCACCTGTGGTAGGACTGTAGAAGTCTCATTCTTAGATGTACAGTGCTCCAGCTCTTAAGTTTGGCCTGAACTACCCAAAGGGGTTGGTAGCTATGGCTGAGCAGCCAGGCTTAGTTTAGGTGGGAGGAGGGCAGTAGTTGATTACAAAGTCATTTGAGTACACTTATAGTTAAGGAAACACTTACACACTGAAGTTAAATAAAAATAGAGTTATTTATTATATACACTTGGGCAATGTTAAACTCAAAATGCAATTCAGGAAAGTAAGGAACGTTTCACACATATATACTGTAGAACATCTGCTTTAGCAATACTCAGTTCAGTACTAAACCCTTAGATGAGAAAAAGGCAAGTAACAAGAGTAGTTTTAGTGTAGCGAATCATTCATAATTTATAAGTGTTCATTTATAACACACTTAATACCAAAGATTGGTTTCTAAGCACAGGATCCAGATTAAAACCTTTGTTGTGCGGCATTATCTTATTTCCAAGACGAATGCGTTGCCCCTGAGCTATCCCCCTGCCCCATTTCTTCAACCAACATTTAGTAAATATCAATACTGTCCAACCCTATCTGGGGAAAGAGAGTCTCAAAAGTCAGATTGAGGCATTGGGGGACCAGTGACCCTTGCACAGCAGAAAAAAGGGAGACAGATGCTGTCAAAGTTGTCAAATTCACAGATGATGCTTTTCATAGCAAGTAAGTAACTAAATTGGATTCAAGGGATTCAGCGGGGCTAGGTAGGCCACCTGAAGGATTTCTGCCTCTAGGATGGATGTCCTTAGACACAGGATCACACAGTTAGGCCATCCACCCCAATGTGACTGAAAAAACCCATGAGGAGCAAACAGCGACACAGAAACTGCCTAGGTATGTACTGTGAGAAATCTGAGGGCGCGTTCTCAAATGTATCCCTCTAAGGGACCCCACCCAGACAACCAAGAGAAAGGCAAGGCCACAAAGTACTGTGAAGAAGAAGAGTCAACTGGGATTAGTGCAGATATCCTGCTGTAAAAAACATTATAGTACTGGGACAAAGAAGCGGGATCAGGAGGAGTACAGGACTAAAGGTCAGGCGCGACCCACTGATTGGCTTAGTTATAGTCAGGCAATAAAACCCCAGAATTCGCACATGCAACCTGTCAGCCAAACACAGGTGCATAAAAGGTGGAGCTGCCAACAGCAGAAGGTCGGACTGGAGAGTGTGAAGAAAGCATCAGAAAGACGAGCTCAACCCATGTGTGTCCCAGGAAGAAAAGGGCACAGATACGCTGAAGTATTGCAAATAGGGCACATTGTGATTACTTTGGTGAGGAGCCGTGTCTCCAGGCAGCCAGTAAAAGGAGCTGATGGGTGCCATGTGAAGTGGTGGTCCCTTTATAATAGCCAGAAACTGCTCGTTACCCTGATTAGGAGCCCCAGCCCAGAGCTCTGAGGGGCAGGTGGTAAGACACTGACCTCAGTTGTGAGAGGACCGAAGAACGAGGACTCAAAACACTGCAACCAGTGAGTTTCTTGGAGAGAGAGAGAAACCCAGTGTGCGTATGAGTTCTGAGATACAGTATATCTAGTGATCACGTGCCTTTGGCATGTTCCTGAAAGCCCCTGAATGAGAAAAACAAATGAAGCAAGATGAAAGCCTTTTCAAAGACCGATTGTTGAGGAAACAATGTATCCGCACACATTTCCCGAGATCACTTAATGAAAGAGGGAAGCTAGCGAAGGTCGGAGCAAAATTGTGAAAGTATTGAACACAAACTAAATAAAACCAGAGAAAGGCAGGAAAGAAGTGTTGGGAAGAGAGGATCCCTTATAAATGCCTAATAGTGAATAGTGGATTACAGAAATGCCCATTTGGTAAAGTGGAAGTGTAGAAGTGCAGACAGCTGACTAAAGATCTTCAAGAGTTCATTAAAACTAGCAACAGGGACAATCTGGATGAAAGCTGAATGTTTGCAATTGTGAATAGTCAACAAGATTAATTGACAAAACTAGCAAAGTTGTCTTTATCTGAATACCGAATTGAGTAAAACAAACACACCTTCACTTATTGAAGATTGTCAACAAGTCAAGCTATACTTACTGAATGCTGAACTGAAAGACACGAAAGGGGATATTGAGCCTGCACAGTGAACACTAGTAGATATTACTGACTTTGGTAAGAGACCTGGAAGTTGCTGGTTGCGTAACCTGTAAAGGTGGACTGTGGCGGTTGAAACTGTGCCAAAACCAGAGAAATTCTGCAACATGTGAAACAAAGAACGGTGGAAAAGCGAATGCTAGGTTCATGGTTGCGGGAACTGTAATGGGAGGATAGTGTGGTCTAAAACTGTGCAAAGACCAGGGAACCCCTATATGCCAACAAGGATGTTTTGCAGTGGTGAAAGAAGGAAAACAGACTTGGGGAAGGGAACGCTGAGTTATAAAGAATTGTTGAAATGCAGTGAAAAGACAAAGTTTTAAGATACTTCTTTTTGTTGTGTTTGAACTTGGGGAAGGGAGACCCCTTGGATGTGAACTGTGATACCTGCGAAACTCCAGAAAGTAACTTCAGAGTTTGTTCAGTTCTTACTGAGAGGAGGTTACATTGGAACTGTGTTGAACCTGAACTAGTGAGCTTTATGGGAACTTGAATTGCCATTCTTTGAACATTTACTTTGGAGCACTGATTTTTGGTTGAGAGCATTCCCCACTAGTTTTGGTGTAGTTGTGAGGATAGCATAGGTTAATGACACAGACTTTTGTTCCTTTTGGACATCCTGACATTTATGTTCCTTAGGTTTCTTGAGGCAGGGAAGTCCTGCCATAGTATAGGGTTAGTTAAGTGTTAAACCATTCTGATTATATATAAAGGTGTGATATAATTGTATTGTATATGTCATGTCTCTTAATACCATGGCTTTCTCACATATGGTGTCAGGAGTGCGATGCAGTTTAGCTGACTCAGGTTGGAGAACCCTAGAATATAAGAAGCTGAGTGACAAAGCATCGGACCCCATGGTAGTCATTAAGAGCTCCATGGGATGCGATGCCTGCAGAAAGAACGGCGTTCTCGCATATAACCCTCTTAGGAACTCTTCCCAGACAACCAAGAAAATGGTAAGGCCACAAAGTACTGTGAAGAAGAAGAGTCAACTGGGATTAGTGCAGATCTCCTGCTGTAAAAAACACTATAGTACTGGGACTAAGAAGAGGGATCAGGAGTAGTACAGAATTGAAGGTCAGGCACGTCCCACTGATTGGCTTAATTATAGTCAGGCAATGCAAACCCAGAACTCGCACCTGCAACCTGTTAGCCAAACACAGGTGCATAAAAGGTGGAGCTGCCAACAGCAGAGGGTCAGACTGGAGAGTGAGAGGAAAGCAGCAGGAAGACCAGCTCAACCCGTGAGTGTCCCAGGAAGAACGGAGCACCCAGGCACTGGAGTATTGCAGAGGAAGGCAAATTGTAATTACTTGGCAATGGAGCCGTGTCTCCAGGGAGCCGGTAAAAGGAGCTGAAGGGTGCCATGTGATGTGGCGGTCCCTTTATAATAGCCATAAACTGCTCATTACCCTGGTTGGGAGCCCCAGCCCAGGACTGTCTGAGGGGCAGGTGGTAAGACCCTGACCAAAGTTGTGAGAGGACTGAAGAAAGAGGACTCAAAACACAGCAACCATTGAGTTTCATGGAGAGAGAGAAACCCTGTGCGCGTATGAGTTCTGAGATACACTATAACTAGTGATCACATGCCTTCAGCGCGTTGCTTAACACCCCTAAATGAGAAAGTGAAAGAGGCAAGATGAACGCATTGTTGAAGACCGATTGTTGAGGAAACAATGAATCCGCTTAAATCTCCTGAGATCACTTAATGAAATATGAAATAGTTAGCATAAGAATCAGTAACGCTACATAATCACAGAAGCAAATGCATCACTGTGTTGGAAATACAGAACTGATTTGAATTTTAAGTATCTAATTATTATTTTGCCTGAAGTTTTGTGTTGACTTGAACAGTTTCAACGATGATGGAAAGTCCATTAAAATTATTTTTTGTCCAAATAGATGAAAGTAAGCGAGTGTCAAAGAAAAAACTAAATGCATTTTTGAATGGTTGATTGGGGAGATCCCGAATTAGGAGTGCGCAAGGACTACCTATTAGCAACATCAGGTTATTTTCGTTAGATTTTTTGTTTGGACTCAAGGTACAGGATTCTGTCCTGGTGCACCGGAAAAAGTGTTTTGAAAAGTTTTGAGAATTGCTGAATGCTGAAGAAAAATTCAAAATAGAAGTTGTGCACCATTATCTTGTTTTTCATTTCAGCCTTAAGACTCTCACCTTTTATGCAGGATCCCAGCCAATCAGCATGCATGCTACATTCAAACTTTGGGTGGTGGCTGTCCCAAGGGAACAGCAAGGCACTCAGTCAGAACTGGATCCAAGCGGGCACATTGGAGGACAAAGACCTGAGGAGTTTTAGTGACCTCCCAGTTTCCTGTCCTCCCAGACACACTGGTACTTTCGGCCGAGTTTCCCAATGGGAGCCTGGCGAAGACAAAGGAATGAGCGGGACTTCCCCCACCCAGGTCGGCAGAAAGAGGCTCAAGAAAGGACACGTCATTGTGATTTGGTGAAAAAGAAGACACGCTCCATTTTGGAACAAGGGAGCCTCATGTGTCCCTTACCCCAGTTGCAAATACAGCCTGAGATATAAGTTTCACAAAATCAGTAGAAAATCATCCACAGCCACCGCTTAGACTTGTAACTGTAACTAGAAAGTTACAGGAGAAGTGAGAAAAGGGATACCATTTTTGTTGTTGTCATATGGCTTCAAAATGAAACCTTAACAATACAAAACTATATATATCCTATACAACAATAAAACATGTCATGACACAAAATATTCCTTACAGCAACATTATTAAAATCTAAAAATCAAAAATAATCATTTCCATTTCCTTTATTTAATGTATACCAATTTCATAATAAAAAAGAAATCTATAAAGTGTAAGCAATAGAGTTAAAGTACAGTATTACATGTGGAATTCCTCCCAGAGAAATTCCCACAGATCAATTTGAAAGTTCTTAACATAAGTGCCAAAGCATTCTGAATGAGAAGACATAGTTTCCGTACACTCTTCCAATAAATGGTACAAGGATTCTACGCTTGTTTCACATTGGTGACATTGTGGATTATTCAACTTTGCCCTTTTCCACAAATGCAAATTATTAGCCGTCAATACAGATTACAACAAATTGCATTATCATATAGCCAAATTTCCAAGATGGAAATTTTAAAAGACAGTTTGCAGGAGTGCCTAGATGATGTGCACCATTGGTTAACATAACATATTTTATGTAGTCATTTATTTCATCAATAGTATTGGCCCAATCTTGCCTCCACCTTTTTAATTTACACTGAGTAGTGTCACTGTAGGTATCTTTCATGTTAAAACCCATCTTTTGCCACTGCATATCAAAGATCTTATCTAAGGGGTATGCAACATTATTAGTACCTAATTTATAAAATTCATAAAGTGATTCCGCAAGGGGGGTGCTTACATTTTCCTACTTGTTTTATTCTTTTGCATAGCATTTTAGCATTGCAAGATGCATATGATGCATATCATCAGTATAGACATAGGTAATCCCTACATAATTCTCCATAAAATACCCTCGTAAACATCAAAATTTAAATCCCATAATTGATGATAGATCTCAAAACCCAAACATACAGTGGGAATGACCTTAGCTTCATATAATTTAACCACTGGGTGTATGGAAAATGTACAATATCTATTTTTAAAATGTTTTAATTATGGTAGCAAATACATAGTCTTATTGGGAAAGAAGTCTTTTATCAATGTTGTATTTATTGGTGAATACATTTGGAAACCTAAGTGCCTTAGCTCCACAGTTTCACTTAGGATTTCCGTATTTAATTCCCAAATACATTTTCTTGTTCAATTCTCTGCTTTTTTTTCATTTTGTGGCATTTATCGTTAGTACATTCATTTTTACATAACATTCAAATGAACAAAGCAATCGATTAATTCCCACTTTGGTCGTGTCATCAATTAAAATATCATCAGCATATGTTAGCCAGTGACTTCTGTGAGCGAAAAGAATCAGTGAGATAAAAGGAGAGTTTTGAAGAAAATCACCCTAGTCAGCTAAATATAAATTAAACAAATAGGGTGCTAACACGCACCTCTGTTTAAGACTATTTCTATCTTTCATTTCCTCAGTGGTATTTCCCATTTGGCTACATCTAACCCTTATAGTAGTATTACTATGGAGAGTTTAATGTGTTGAGCAAATGAAAGGGAATAGCCCATCCTTGTAGCTTCTTCCATAATACTTTTTGATAAACCTTATCAAAGGCTAAGGAGAGGTCAATCCTTACTACATAGATTGCAGCAAGTAATCTACTGTTATCCCTGCTATAGTTGATCCCACATTTTCTTAAAACCCAACCTGGAATGGCTTCAAAATACCACTTGCAATAGCCCAGTTTTTTTATTCTCTTTGCACTAATAATGCAAAGATTTTTGATTCAGCATCAACTAATGCTATTGGCCTATAATTGGAAGGTTCCAATTAATCCCCTTTCTTAAATATTGGTTTTATGTTGGCCATGAGCCAGGATTTAGGGATTTTTTGTGCTCTAATGATTTCTTTAAACAGTTGAAAGAGAATGTGGGACAATAAACAGGATCAGCCTTAAGCACCATATTACTTAGCCCATTAGGTCCGAGGGCTCTAGATTTGATGCTTTTGCTAATGAGTCTTTCAATAGCTTCTTGTGTAAAATCTACATACCAATTGGCTGTGGGCATTTTCATATATTCTGTTATCTCCATACATGAGAATAGCTGTTCAAAATATTCTATTCAGACAAACGCCAGTATTGGATTATCCTGTGCATGCTGTTAAATCTTACAGTCTAAATTAACTAATTTCCAGTATGAGGAGTCTGACCTATTGATGATACATCGAAGTATCAACTCCCCTTCTCTCTGATGAATTAAGTGTCGCCTAGCTTTAATCACATTTTTATATTTTTGTGTTTCTAGCTGCCTTCATTCCCCCTACCAACAGCCTCACTACAACCATACTTCGTATATTCTTTCTCATCTTTTTTTTAAATTCCTATATTTCTTTCACAGATACCTTTGTAGAGTGCTTACCTTTTACTATGGAGAATGGAAAATAGATTAAAGATTTTTCAATGTTATAAAAATGCTTCAATAGGATCTCTAGACTGGCCCTCCTGTAGGGCTTTATATTTCAAAGAGTACAAACATTTATCAATCACCCTATTACCACCTTTATTGACAAAAATATTTGCGGTAGCTCTCGCACCATTAATTGTCACAGATTGCTGAAATTGTGCAATTAGCATATTGTGATCATTTGTGTGCCCTCAGACACAACCAACTGTTCACATTGTGAAATAAACATTCAGAGACAAAAATATAATCAATGCAAGAACTCTGGGCAAAGAGAAAAGGGATACAATGTGTCCCCTCGGCACTCCACCTAAGGTGGTGTGTGCTGATATCACAATAGAAAAGCATAAGTAGGATAAAACATATCCCACTATCCTGGCAACCTTAAGTTAGCACAGGGAAATAAAAGAAAACCAAAGAGGGTAGCTCAAGGAGCTTACGGCAACACTGCACAGAAGGTGCTGTATGCTGCAATAGGAAGATACATATGCCATAAAAAGATGGAGGAAAGCAGACTCCATCAGGAGAAACCAAAAGGGTTCTCAGAGTCACAGAAAAGAATGAGTGAGTGAGGAAAAAGCTTTCCCACTCACGCCAGCCTGTCAGACAAAAATCCAATAGTCCAGCGATATGTGCTTGGGGACTCACCAAGCGGGGAGAATTACACACAAGATGTAAATTCTACCTAACACCTTCAAAAAGGTCAAACAATTTAAGTTGGGTGCCATTTTCCACAGAACAAATGAAAGCGTTAATATGGTGTATAGGACACTTAGAGCCCTGGAACAGCAGAGAAACCTTTTCTTTTACCCTAGATCTTCAATTAGAATCTGACCAAAGTTTGCATGGTTGGATGTCAGATGTGGTTGACTCCGAATTGGGAGTCCAAGGTCTCATTAGGAATCTCAATGACACATAACCCGCTGAGATATTCCTCATGGCTTCTTTGGGGTCCAAGGCTTAGCAGAGCACTGCTCCCATTGTGTGATACGCCTTCTTAGGGACAACCAATCAATAGTATGTCACATGAATATTGTAGGGGATAACAAATTGAAATCTCTGTCGGATCTGACAGTGACTTTTACCATATCTTTCCTTGAAAAGTGCATCAAACTCAGAGCTGAATTTCTATCACAGACATAGGATTTATTGGGAAGATTCCAGCAACTGTCAGATTCACAGGTTGTTTTTTCTTCCCCTTTGGAGCCTGTTCCAGATAGACCTTTTGGCAAATCGAGAACCTTTTTCAGCTGTAGACGGGACTCATAGGCAAGGACCGTGGAGGCATCTTTTCAAGCGTGGGGCGTAGGTGTTCACTATGTTTTCCCCCCACAATTTACTTGATTCTGAGAACTCTGCTCCATGCTCAGCAGCAGGGAAGGGACCTCTCTGATCTTGATTACCCCATATTCTGCCATCACAGAACTAAAGCATGATGCATTTCCGGAGTAAATGGTCCCAGATTTCGGACTTCATCCTCCAATACTGGGCCTCTAGGCCTTTCAGAGCTTATGGATGCGCTTGGAAAACATAGGTTTGTTCATTAAAAAAGTGGTGGTTTCTCTCTTACAAGTGGATCTAATAGAGTTGCTATTTTTGTTTAGCAGATTAAGCACACCCTATTCATATTGTGCTGTTAATCTGGATAGATCGGCTATCTGTTCATTAATACATTGTTTAATGATTGGTCTCTGGGCATTCACTCTTAGATTTGCAGACTGCTTTGTGCCATCCACATTACTGTTCCACCCAAACCCACATTTGCATGCCTTTGGTATGGCAACATTGTTCCCTCATTGCTCAGTGTTTGGCCAGATAATGAGGGGTGTCTCTTCAGGAACTCTCAGCAAAGTTAGTTATGTGAATGTGTTTGGTCTCTTTCAGGAGAGTGTCTGATATATGTGCCCTGAACCCGTATGGGCAGTCTTTTGTACCCCATTGAATCTCCTTATAGATATCGCACTTTACTAAGACAGGATGTACTGTTATTAAGTTTCCTTATTTTCATGAACTCTCTCCTCTTTGCATGGCTCGCTCTCTCAAACAGTCTGAAGACTGCACAGCACACTTGAGAATTGTAGTATAAATGACGGGCAAGTGTTATAATTAATAAAATATTTATTGTTACACTTAGATATTAAGATATAGATATATAAAAGGGGATATGAGAGGAGTCTCTGAAGGAAGATGCTTCAGTCTCTCCAACCGTCTCTTCTCTGTGTTCTCCTCTCCACCTCCACATTCTCCTTCCAGAAACCCTCCAGATTCCACCCTCATGTAGCAGCAGATGTTACCATGCTGCACATCCCTCTTCTTTCTAGACCAATCTTTACTCTCCATAGTCTGTTAAGTACATCAGTCTCTGGTACTTCCTTCCAAACCTTGACACTGACGCTTTCATTTCAGTTGGTACATATATGGGAGTAACTGGTAAGGAAAGTTCCTGGTTCTCTGTACTTCCATCTCCATCACTTTTATCCACACACTCACCACCAACTATACCATCCACCACCATGACTCTTTCCATATTCCATACTCTACCATCACTTGTTCTTACAGCATGTTTGAATAATTCTATAACTTGGATTGGATCAGACCACCTAATCCCTCTCACTCTAAGGGCTTCCGGAAGCTTCACTCTCACAAAACAACCCACTTCCAGTTCTTCATTAACCCTAAATCTTTTCTTGTCATGCCATACTTTATTTCTATTTTGTTTCTGTCTAATCATATCTACAGCATTATCAGTTACAACTCCCATATTGATCACTTCACCCATCCATCCAGGACATAACTTGGTAGTCGCTTTTCTTCCTCTACTCAATTCAAATGGTGAAACACCGTGGAACTGTGTGGGGTAAACCTGTGTGCCATAATAACATTTCTGACTGACTCTTTCCAGTTCACACCATTGGCCCATGCCCATTTTATGGCATTTTTTTAGAATCCTGTTGTATCTTTCTACTACTCCATTAGTTTGTGGGTGATACACCGCACTGGTTATATGCTTAATAGATTTTTGTTTTAAATATTCTTCCATCTCTCTCGAAACAAATTGAGGACCATTGTCAGAAAGGATAACTCCAGGATATCCTTCCCGACTACATACCTCTTCCATGAAATTGATGAAGTTTTTAGTTGTCACACTAGGCATCATTTTCACTTCTGCCCACCTTGTAAGAATATCAATTATAACTACACAAAACGTCTGACTGCCTTCACTCCATATAGGACCCATTATATCAATCCCCACTTTCATCCACGGTCTGCTCGGCACATCAGTCATAACCATCGGATACTCACTCCCCACACAGCCTTTATCGGACTTATTACAAAGGATACAGTTTCTTATGATCCTCTCGATTTCAGCATCACATCCCGGCCACCAGTACGTGTTTCTTATCCTGCGATTGGTTTTGGAAATGCCCTGGTGGCCTTCATGTCCTAGTTCAATAATTTTCTTCCTTACATTCACAGGTGGAATTAATCTGTCCCCTCTAAACAAATATCCACCTTGTACACTCAGCTCATCTCTGACACTCCACAGTCTTTGTACATCTGCTTCCTTGATCTTATTGAGAGGAACATGTCTGCTGTTTATATTTCTTATCATAAACTTTAATTTTACGTCCTTATTCATGCCTTCCAACCATTCTTCTTTAGCAATAGCTGAATCTTGTAGCATAGATATCATTTCTTGTTGGTTTTCTTCACTTTCATATTCATTTTCTTCTTGAGCATTCATGAGCCTGGATAAACAGTCTGCAGCATAATTCCTCACTCCTGGAATATACTTGACCACTACATTGAACTCCTGCATTCTATGAACCCATCTCCGTATCCTTGCAGATACTTTGTCCAGACCTTTGTTCGTGAATAGTTCCACAAGCGGTTTGTGATCTGTGTTTATCTCAAATTGTGTTCCCCAGACAAAACTACAAAAGTTGTCCACAGCCCATACAATGGCTAAAGTCTCCTTCTCGATAGTTGCGTACGACTTTTCTGCTCCGTTTAACAGCCGTGAAGCAAACGCAATTACCTTCTCCTCTCCATTATGTAGTTGCGCCAACACTGCACCCAGACCCACATTACTGGCATCTGTAGTGATAACCGTTCGCTGTCCCCTTACAAAGTTCTTCAGCGCCGGTGCAGTTGTCAGAGCACTCTTTATGTAATTGAATTCCTTCTCGCAATTTTCATTCCATTCATATTTGACATTTATCCTAGTGAGATCCCTCAATACAGCTGTGTGATCAGCAAACCTTCTAACGTACTTAGAATAGTATTCAGCCATTCCCAAGAATGTTCTCAATTCTTCTTAGTTGCTAGGTGTCGCCATATTATTGATCGCAAACATTAAATCCGGCTTGGGTGTAGTCCCTTGCTCTGATATAACATGGCCTAAGTATTCAATTTGTTTCCTATGGATCTTTGATTTCTCTTTACTCAATGTCATTCCCATTTTATATAACTTCCTTAATGCTCCATCCAGAATGTTATCATGCTCTGCTTGATGTTTGGCAAATATGAGAATATCATCTTGAAAGAAAATAATGCCCTCATCACCATCAAAAATGTGGTGCATGGTCTTCTGAAACACCGAAACTGCTGATATAAGACCAAACGCCATTCTCTTATACTGATACAAACCCTCCGGGGTTATAAACGCTGTCAGATGCCTTGAGTCTTCGTGCAGCCGAATCTGGTGATATGCTGAAGTAAGGTCTAAGGTCGAAAACACTTTTGCTGACCCCATCGTTGATAACTGTTCTTGAATGTTGGGAAGTGGATGTCTTTCAGGGATGATGCACTTGTTCAGTTCTCTAAGGTCTATACACACTCTTACTTTCCCAGAGCTTTTCCTCACAACTACTAACGGTGATACCCACTCTGAAGCATAAATCTTTTCGATTATATCCTGTTCTTCCAGTTTCCTCAATTCCCTTTTGACCTCATCTCTCATTGCTAAAGGCACATTCCTCAGCTTCTGTGCGACTGGCTTACAATTCCTTTTGAGCTGTATCTGTGCATAATCCCTTTTGCACAGCCTATTTCATCCTTGAACACCTCCTTCTTCACTTCTTCTGTAGACATCTAATTGGATTCAATCACATAGATGGACTGCTCAGCACTGGCATCCAATCTAACCTTTAGCCATGCTTGATGTGTCCAGCTAAGTAAAGGCGTTGTTCCTTTTCTTGATACATAGACTTTCCCTTTGGTAGTTCTATCCTTGAAGGCAGATTTTGCTTCAAACCATCCAATAATATCTATTTTCACGCCACCGTAAGCACTTGGATTAATGTCTGATTCATTAAGCCATCTTGGACCAATTCTTCTCCATATGTTTTCAGGAAGCAACGTATATTTCGCTCCTGAATCCGTCATCATCCTCACTGGAGCATCATTTATCTTAATGATGGTTTTGGGGCTCTCCAGTTCCGTTCCATTCTCATTATCACTAACAGCAAAGACACATTCTTCCTCCTCACATTCCTCTGGACCTCCAATCCAATTCATGCTTCCTTTATCAACTCTACAACATTTGGCCATATGACCTCTTCCATTGCAGTTTTTGCATGTAATGTGGATAGCCGGACACTCGGGACTGTTAGCCCAGTGCATGGGACTATCACACCTAAAGCATGTCCTAATTCTTCCTCTGCCTCTCTGGCTCATTTGAGGACGTCTATTACTCAAGAACCGTCCACTGTTGTATCCTCCATAACCACGTGTAACTCCTCTACTTCTTACATCATTACTGTATCTGAAAGTACTTTGCATCTTGGGTTCCTCCTTCCGTTTCATTCCAGCATTCTGGTTGTGCCCATTGTCAACTTTTGTCATTTGAATTGCATTAATAGGATTTTCTGGCTTCAGAGTGGTATTCTTCACTCTATCCTCAAGCGTTTTGACACAATTCTCCATATGTTCAACCTCTTTGGCTATACGCAGTACTACATCCAAATCAGGATCGGCTTCAGCCCAAAGTCTCTCTCTAATTTTAGCACTCTTACACTCCAGCATGAATTGATCTCTGAGTCTTTCATCTAATTGTGCCCCAAATTTGCAATTCTTTGCTAAGTTTCTCAGGACAGTTATAAATTGTTCCACACTCTCTCCACTTTCTTGCGACCTCTTACCAAACTTATATCTTTCCAAGATTGTACTCAATTTCTTTTCATAGTGTTTATTCAATTTGGCAACACATTTTTCACATTCGTTCATATCCCCTTCATCATCAGGTAAGTTTGGTAAGTCCTCCTACTTTTCTTGTCCTGCTGGTCCCAAACAATGAAGTAACAGTGACTTTTTTCTCTCCACACTGTAGTTTGTCCCACAAACCACTGAAGCATAGTGCTCGAATGACTTCAACCATCTCTTCCATGGTAAATTAGGTTCTCCAGCTTCAAGCAGAAACATGGCTGGTGGTGGGACAGTGTGCATTGTCATATTGCCAGCTGTGGACTGATCACCTGCTCCTCTGTTGCTAATGATTGCTGTAGGCCTTTATGAGTGTATGTTGTTAACTATTATCATATATTCCCAATTATTGTATGTCCTCACTACTGCTTACTGTGTTGATACTGAGACGAGTAGGAGCAGATCACTCGATCTTCATTTACAGAAATAAATGTTTTTTTTTTTTACAGTCTAAATTAGCGCTGCCACCCGCTTAGCAGTTATAAATTAAAATCGTTTCATTTAGTTCTTTCAGGCGCTCAAAATCTATCCATGAAGTTTTGGGCCTTGTTACTGCAATTACAATAGCTGCAACCGTTTTGTTTATGCAACTTAAAATGGCCGCCCCCACGCACGTACGTCACGACGTTGCGGGTCCTTTTCTTTAAAGCGGAAAGCTTTACAATGCGAGCTCGCAATCAGCTTAGGGAAGCTTTACACAGATGAGCTCGGGGCAGTGTTTGTTTTCAATACTGATAAAGACGCTCGCACGCATCCCCAACTGCAATAGTGAGTTAAACTCAGTAATTATAACAAACACAGTGACTTGCTCGTTATGGATAGGCTTGCCCAATTCCCCAATTATGCATGGAGGGCTGGGGGCAGGGATTTTTCACGCTCACCTGCAGGCTTCAATTTCTTCTCTTCACTTCTCTTCAGTACAACAGTTACTGTTTCACTTCCTCGTCACCACATGTAGTATAAATGACGGGCAAGTGTTATAATTAATAAAATATTTATTGTTACACTTAGATATTAAGCTATAGATATATAAAAGGGGATATGAGAGGAGTCTCTGAAGGAAGATGCTTCAGTCTCTCCAACCGTCTCTTCTCTGTGTTCTCCTCTCCACCTCCACATTCTCCTCCCAGAATCCCTCCAGATTCCACCCTCATGTAGCAGCAGATGTTACCATGCTACAAGAATGTCAGCTACCCAGTTTTTCATTTCCTTTCTTAAACCCCACTCTATAGTGTCTTCTTCTAACCTGGCTAGGTGGGTCTGCTAGTTTATGTTCCTGGCAGATATTGACATTTCAGTCTTTGGTGCACATTCCTTTGGCAATGCAATGGGTTCAAAAAGTTTGGGTCCTGGTAGCAGGCTGGAAGACGTCTGGTGGAATTCACAGCTCTTCTGCAGTTTTATTTCAAGCTTATTTTTCGCTCTGCTTTCTTGGTGCGATCCATGCTTTGAAATTGTGTAACCAGGAGTCTACATGACATGCCATAGAATCTACATTATTGCTAGTGTACTGGGATTGCATAAACCTCATTCTCCTCGAACGCCCGGCACTAGTGGAGGCATTCCTATTCGTTTTCACTCTTCTTCAATACTCTCCACCTCTTCTCTGCCAATTTCCTCTTCTTTGATTATATCACATTAGTTCTATTTCTGAACCTCACCGGCTTTTTCTTCTACATCTCTATCGCCCTGCTGTCTGTTAAGTGACTTCTATTCAGCACTCCAACTAAGTCAATGCCAAGTCTGGGATGCCCAAGGGAAGCCCTTATTTATATATTTTTATGACAAGTACATAGATCTGGATGATAAACCCTTGTATAACGCCCCTCTCTTTGAATCCCCCTGACCTCACTGAGCCAAGAAGTAGGTTTGTTTTGCAAATTAAACGATTTATTTTACAAATTAAACAATATATATATATATCACACTTTTATAAATAAATTAATATTTGATAGCACCCTCATGAATATGACAGTGATCAACAAGGGATAATATTACACTAGCACACTTTTTTAATCACTTAGGAATTGGTATAGAAAGGATAAGGTAGCTGAGAATACTTTATGGTTTCAAGGAAATGCAATGATGGAAAAGAATGCAGCACAGAAATAAACTGATATGGTTTCAACAAGAGATAATATGATCACTTTTTCCCTTGTGGCAATTCACTCCCCCCCCTATGCAATATGAAGAGATGGAAGAAGAGCACACAGTTTCAGGAAGACAATCACAATACAATACAAATTCTAGTTCCCCCCTAGCAAGCTTGGAGCAACCGGTATGCTTTTAAAACATGCAGAAATACTTTTAATGTTATTTACAATGAAGTGAAAATATGCTAAAAATGATTTTAATTCCCTATAGGAGATTCAGGGTAGGTGACAGGTACTTTGAATTAGTTCAGGTCAACACTAGCAATGATTCATGAGGGATTATCAGGTTGAAAACGAATTTCAGCAATGGAATCAAAAGACAGTGATTTTTGACAGGTGGAGGAATTGAGTCAAATTGCAATTCGCGGCACTTTTTCCGAGTGCGTCGAGCGCGATTACGGAAAAACTATAAGGAGTACAAAGGTGTTGAGCTTGTTGGAAGCTAAATCTCGTTCCTAGCACATATGGTTCAAAAGATACGGACGATGTAGTGGAGGTAGATTCTCAGAAATAAAGTAAGATTCAAATGACAAATGACACTTTCACAGGTTTGAAATTACAGAATGGACACACGATTTCTATGCAGTTCTAAATAGGTGGAAATCGTTTGAATTAGATTACTTTAAACTAAGAGATTGGTTTTGCACAGCTCTGGCTGGATACTCACTCCTAATTTTGGAAGGAATGGGCCTCATCACAGATCTGGTCAACAGGTTTAGCTGCACTTCTCTCTGCTCTGCTGGTCTGGATCTCTGGTTCTGGCACTGCACAGCGGTCTTGTCTGGGTCTGGTCTGCGGTTCTAGATCTCTGGTTCTGGTCTCGGCACTGCACAGCGGTCTGGTCTGTTCTCCCGTTTTGGCAAAAGTTCTGGGCACAGGGTTCTAGCCAGAATCACACAGCTCGCCCGGCTGTTGAATGGTTTGGTTAGGTTGCTGGATTCTGAGGCCTCTGGAAAGGATTCAGCTTGTGGATTAGGCCTTTCTGCTACAAAGTTCTGGAATCTGGTTTTCTAAGTTCTGGTCTCTGAATATTGTCTGGATTTGAAGTCGTCCGGCAAAGTGTTTCGCAAGAAAGTGGAAAGAGCAGTCCCTACCAGGGTTTCGGTGGGTCTTTTTATGTCTTTTGAAAGTGGGTGGGAAGGCTGACTTTCTATGCCCAACCCTCTGAGGATCCTGAAAGGCTATAGGATTCTCTGTTGCCTGACTGGGGAACAGAGTTGTGAGTCATCCTGTGCTACACATTTACAATCTATTGAAGAAACGCCCCTTTGCTTTTACTTAGAAAATGAATTTTTCATAACTAACAGGTTTCCCAGATACACACATCGTTGAAATTACATGTACACATCACAGATTGCTTAAGGTACAGTTGGATTTAAGGCACATGTTTCTACGAGCTTGGGTTTAGAAACGACAACATGTTGCATTTTTTAGTGAATTTCGCCATATTGGTTTTTCCTCAAAATTTACACAGATCTGCACCCTCTCCCTGAGCATATTAATATAAGTTATCATGTCTCTAGCACAAACCCAGTGTCTGCAAGATTAATAAATCGCAGGGTTCGGTCTCAGAACATCAGACGGAGTTGAGTTTAGTCTCAAATTGTAGGTTCATTTTTCATATTAAGAATCTCCAAATTTTACATTTTTGTAAGCTTCATACAATGTTTTATAAGCAATTTAATAAACATACATTTGCCCTTAATGGAATTCACATCTGAGTCTGGGTCCGCCCCCAGGAGCTTGGCTTGACTCAGAGATCAAATGTCTTCCTTCCCCCAGAGCAACTGTTGACAATTACACCACAAATCAGCATATCCTATTCAGCTGAAGAGTCTATTGTGTTGACTGAGGTCAGCAGAGCAGGGTGCCACTCTGCCTCTGGTTAACAGAAACCTGTGATCTCCTTGTGCTGTTGCTGGTAAGGACAGGTGTGAATGCTTCCCATGGGCAGAGGCCGCTTGCACTTTTAATTAGATCAGACTCTGATGTGCGGCCTGGGAACAGTAGGTGTTAAGAATTCTCATTAACCAGCAAGGCTTTCAAGTTTACAGTTAACTCAGGTTCCTTGTCAGCTCCTGAAAGACAGGCCTCCTGTCAGAGTTTAGACCGCTAGCGCCGGTTAGTGTCGAGCGCCGGTACTGCACCCCTTTTTGGGAGCTGTCTTGAATTAATACATTTCAGATTTTGAACAGCACCATATTTCTTTTCACTGGTTTTTGCTCTGTGTGTAGCCAAAGGATATGGCCTGGCAATGGTCTCTTGTATTAACATTAACAGAGGCAAACATGGATGGCAACCTATTTTTCATGTTTTCCCTGTGCATTTTCTGGGGAGTTCGGGCCATCATGATATTTTCAGTGCCAGTAATGCACAGTTCTGTGGTAGGGCTTGAATGCATGTGTAAAAACATCCCACAAGCCCCCCCTCTTGCGATGGCCATTCTGATCTTCACTTATGGAACTTGCAAGATCTGGGATGTTCGCCTCATCTTCTTCCGATTCCGCCGATGGCAAAGTTCAGCATCTTTTCCTCCATCAGGGTGGATCGATCAGTTCTCCTTGCCGGTCCTGATGGGAGTATTGGGCGGTACCCCGGACTCCTCGGATCTTTGCCCCGGTCCCTGGGTCGTCCTCCTTGGTCAGTCTCCATGGTTTATCTCTCCTTGGATGACAAAGCAAAAGCCGCAGAAACATATTCGTAGACATTTCTCCACCACTATTAATGGTGGGGCGAACATATACATTTTATACATCAGGAGACATTTGCATTCAAGAATCATAGGATTTTATAGGCTATATGTGGAATATTTTAGGGTTGGACTTGTATTACTTTGGAGCGACCCCCTCTGGGATTGCAGAGGACTCCTCCAGTTGCTGCAGAGTGTGCCTGGGATGGCAACACTTTAGCTGATTTATATGGACCCACTTGTCTTCCCCTTCTGCCAAACTACCCTTGTGGATGCGGATCTTGTAGGCGACTGGGGAGATCTTGTCTACAATTTGAAAAGGTTCCTTCCATGTAGGCAGAAATTTCCGCAAATGCTGGGGAAGCACCATCCTGCGTCCAGTCATCAGCTCAAACGGTGACATTTTAGTTGCAGATGAAGGGGTAGATCTGATGGCCATTAGGACCAGAGGTAATCGGATATCCCAACTTGGCCCAGAATGTGCCATAAACTTTTTTAATATGCTCACAATGGTTCGGTTGTAACGTTCTACTGCCCCAGAAGAAGCTGGTCGGTAAGCAATGTGTAGCTTCCTTTTAACCCCCATTATCTCCCACACCTTTGTCATTACTTCGCTAGTGAAATGGCTACCTCTGTCTGACTCAATCCTTTGGGGTAGACCAAAACGGGAAAAGATGTGGTTGATCATCAGGGCAGCTGCTGTTTCTGCCTTGCAGTTTGGGGCTGGGAGACATTCCACCCATTTAGTAAATAAACATGTCACCGTCAACATGACTTATTCCCCCTAGAGGAGCGAATCACGGGCCCTATGTAGTCGACTTGCAAATCTGACCATGGCAGTGTCATCCCCCTCTTTTGGAGAGGCGCACGGTGTGTGAGGGATGTTGGCTGAAATTGTGCACACACAAGACACCCCTTCAAGTATTGCTCGTGGTCCTGCCCCATGTGTGGCCAGTATGCAACCTATCTTAAGATCTTAAGTGTTGTGTAAAACCCCCTATGACTGGCTGTGGCCGCATCACGGTGTGACTTAACATCCCGCTTCGGAATGAGGTAGGAACCACCCACTGATCATGGCCAGGTTGGGATTTCCTTACCAACAAACCTTCTTGGATTCGGAACATTTTTGGACATTTCATCAACACTCTAAGGTCCTCTTTCCCAATGTAATCGGTATCCGTCAGGGGAAAGTTCTCAGGGTCCTCAATGTGTTGGTAAAACTTACCAATTATTGGATCCCCCTTCTGAGCCGTTATCAAATCAGCATCTGGGGGTCCTTATTCCATTGTGCAGTTGAAAGATCATTGAGAGCATTTGTCTTGGACATAGTGATAGCAGTGACCTGGATTTCCACCAACAGGGACTCAATCTCTATTAGATCCCCTTGGATGGCCCTGGTTTTGGCCAGCTGATCAGCTAAGTCATTTCCAGTTTTGTCTGGTCGTCTACTTTTTTAATGACCCTTGATCGTCTTCCAGTAGATGGTCATCCCATTCACGATGACCAGATCATCAATATTTTGGATTAACTTCCCATGTTTCAAGGGTTTGTTATTAGCACATAACATGCCTCTGGTTTTCCAATTAACCAGGTGCTCCACGAACCCGTTCCGTACATAATCTGAATCTGTGATTATGACCAGTTCGTGGAGTTGATGTTGGACAGCAGTGAGGAGGGCTTGATGCACAGCCTTCAACTCTGCCACCTGACTACTTCGGGGATCAATCTTGTATCTAGCGGAGGGTTCTGGGGACTCATTCACCCATGCATTCCCTACGCCGGCCACTAGTTCTTTTTCCCCGTTGTTGTCAACATGGTAAGACCATCCATCCACATAGACAGTGGGCATTCCCTCACACTTGTCTTCTTCAAAGACTTTGTGTGGGGAATGAAGGTATGCCATCATGTTGTCCTTGATTTTTAGACTTTCGTCCTCGAGACACAATCATGCAAGTCAGCCAGACCTTGCGTGAGGGGACTCTTCTTGTTTTGGCCATATCTGACCTCCACGGGAAAGCCTTGCATTGACAGAATCCAGGAAGTAATTTGGGAATTACTCACATTTCCGGCCCGGATTCTGTCACTTTGGAGATATTGCAGAGGCTGGTGTGGAGTCTCCACTATGATGTGTTCCCCCTGGATAAACGGGAGGTAATTCTTCAATGCCCACACCGTTGCCAGGAGTGCCTTCTCACAATCATTGAATTTTTCTTCCACAGAGGATAAAGTTTTGCTCGCATAGGAGATTACTTTATTGACCTTGTCATGCTTTTGATATAATACTGCAGTAAAGCATGTATTAGAGAACCCCGTCTTCAAGAAAAACTCCTTGTTTCTGACAGG
This sequence comes from Ambystoma mexicanum, assembly GCF_040938575.1. Classification (NCBI taxonomy): domain Eukaryota; kingdom Metazoa; phylum Chordata; class Amphibia; order Caudata; family Ambystomatidae; genus Ambystoma; species Ambystoma mexicanum. The sequence continues at coordinate 801,202,308 of NC_090932.1, forward strand.
GTAAGCTAGGCAGGGCGCTTGTGAGAGGCTTCTTTTGAGCTGCCTTACTGCCTCGGATTGTTCTGGACCCCATTGCCACTTGACCCCCCCTTCAAGAGATGAATCAGGGGTCTGGTGATCGCTGCGTAGCCCTCAATGAACTTTCTGCTGTAATTAGTCAGTTCAAGGAGGCTCCTTAGTTCCCGCAGAGTTGTGGGGTCTTTCAGTTTCTGGAGTGCTTCCACTTTCTTTTCCTGGGGACAGAGACCCTGAGGAGTAATCTCATGCCCCAAGAAATTAACACGGGTTCTACACCAGTGTGCTTTCTGAAAGGAAAGTTTTGCTCCGGCAGCACTCAACTGTGTCAGAACATAACAGATCTCTGCTATGTGTTCCTCCACAGATGAACTTTTGATGAGGACATCATCTACATAAGCCAGGTTACCCCTCGCACCCAGGTCGGGCATGGCCTTGTGTAGGAAAATGTTGAATTCATTGCCGGAGTTGAGATATCCGAAGGGAGTCCGGGTCCAAGTGTACTGCTAGCCCCCAAAGGTAAAAGCCAGCTTGTATTGGTGTCATGATGCCTACCCCCGGAGCACCAGGACAGGCCCAGCACCCCCAGGAGCAGGCATCATGCCCTCGGGTAAAAGCCCAGTGGCCACTAATAGGGGCTCTTTGGACTTTGTCCTGGCGCCTTTGGCGCCAGGCTGATGTTGGACATCAGTCCTGGCGCCATAGGCGCCAGGCTCACAAAAGAGGGTGTTTGGTGCACTTACCTGACGCAGACCATGCTGCATGAAGCCTCAAGCCAAATGAGGCTTAGGAGGGACTATTTTATCAAAGGAACTATTTTACTTGGGTGGGGACCGTGGAAGAATACTTACCTGGAACTTCTTCCAAGGCTATTTAAACCACGGCCGGACTGCCACACGTGCTTTGCGTTGCTCTGCATCTAGCAGCTGAACGCTCACCGTGCCTGCTCCTGTATCTTGCCTCCAGCCACGCCCGCCTCGATCTTGGGATACCTGAAAGGAAGGAAGGGAAGAGAAAAGGTGAAAACCAAGAACTTAATCTAACTTCCTACCTGTGTCCGGAACCATCATGCCAGCGATCCTGAAGATAGACATTCTTTAAAAGCATCGCGCTACTTGTTGCAGCGCCGCGCATCACTCACCTGCCTCGTGGGCTCTTCACTATCCACCGCGACCTTCTGGGCATTCCGCCACATCTCTGCACCTGCAGGGGAGAAGAAGAGACAAAAGGTGAGCAGGATGAACAAATGAGGAAAGCCTGATTTTCCGTCACAAGACTTACCTAGCCATATTTGACGGAACCACTCCTCATTTCGGGTCGGCGCCACTTCTTGGCCTGGTACAGCACCCCGGCCCCTAAGGGGAAAAAAGAAAGACATTACTAGAGGGATTCAAAGCCATTTAAAGGGATCATTTTATCACGAACTCACCTGAGTTTATCTCCAGCAATATCCCTCGAAGCATCACTTCCGCTCTGCACCTGAAAATAAGGACAGATCGCAGGTTAGGAAAAGCAAACAAAGAGAAGACTCTACTCTGGAACTTTTTAAACTGCATACTTACAGCATTTCGCCATCCGAAACCAGTGAAGTAACTGGTCAAATACGCGCCCCAGCACCAGAAGCAGGATGGAGAGCTCATCCATTCAAACATTAAGGTGAGCCTTGATTGGGGATTTCAGAGGTGGTCAGAGAAGAGCAAAGGGGAGCTGGGAAGCAATCACAATACTCTGGAGTCAGTTAATCCCCTTTCTCCACCTACAGAAAGATTTTTCTACGAGCCAACAAGCCAGATTTGGGGGTCCAGTTCAGTCGGTGTTTCGAATCCTGCGCATCACGCTTGAAGAGGTCACAGCAATCCCGACCAGGTCAGCGCCTCCGTGGGAGCCAGGTGAGCGTTACAGAACGCGAAGCCTTCCTACAAATTCCCACCCAGGCGCTATGGAAACTTCTGAGACTGATATGTTGGCCCAATTACTGGGGGAATTACGGGCCGAAGTACATGCCGCTCGTCAAGAGACTAATGCCCTCAGGAGGGAAATAATCGTATCTAAGGAACGAACTGATGACCTGGCTAGGCAGGTATTGCAAGGTCAAGCTGGGCAAACCCCTCTACCTGGTTCCGGGGGGAATTCTGTTCCTGTGGCTTCAAGTAACCCTGTGCAAATCAATCTACCTGGAAATATGCCGCTGGCCCCACCTGAACGCTTTGCTGGGGACCCCAAACGGTTCGCCGTATTCATGAATCAATGTTGTTTGCACTTCCTATGCAGACCTGGGGCCTTCCCTAATGACCAGACCAAGGTAGCTTTTGTGTTGTCATACCTTAGCGGCTGTGCTGCCGATTGGTCAGTACCACTGGTAACTCAAGATGACCCAATCCTCCGGGATTTCCAAGGATTTCAAGCAAGCATGGAGAGATTATTTGCTCGACATTCTCAGGGACAAGCTCTGGATGATGAACTTCTATCCCTGCGACAGGGCAACCAAGACCTCCTCTCCTACATAGCAACCTTTAACAGACTAATCGTGGAAACTGGGTGGCCAGAGGATAAAAGAATCACATTATTCTATCGGGGTCTACGCGGAGAACTTAAAGATGTCTTGGCCCAAGTTGTAAATCCGCGCCAAGAATGCACAGAATATATAGACTTAGTGGTCCAATTGGATCACAGGCTCCAAAACCGAAAAGCGGATCGGTCCAAGTTTGAAACCCGGGTGTTGGTCAAGACCCACATCACTCCCAAGGGTGCCGATGTCTCAGAGCCTAGGCAAATTGGAGGGGTTAGAGGACCTTTAACCCAAAAGGAACGTGAAAGGAGGCGGCAGTTAAAATTATGTCTTTATTGTGGGAACTCTGGACACTTTCTACGAGATTGCCCGGCAAAACCGCCCAAGAAGGTGGTAGGAGCCGCTGATAAAAACCATGAAGACTCTGTTTCGGGAAACGACTCTGCCCGACAAGCGTAGGGGTCCGCTTGCGAGCTTGAAAACAAACTCTCAGACCTCGCATTTCATTGTGCCAATGGTTCTCGTAGATCCAGAACAGCCTAAGCGGTTGCATGCAATAAAGGCATACATCGATAGTGGGGCTATAGGAAACTATGTGGATCGTGAATTGGTCTCTAGGATTAACCTCCCTCTGCGTTCAAAAACCAGCAAAGATGTCATCACCACAGTCGATGGAACTGAAATTGCCTCAGGACCGGTAACACATTCCACTACTGAGGTGACTCTTATTGGTCCGGACGGCCATCGGGAGGTAGTTGTGTTTGACATAATCAAGACCCCACAGTTTCAGGTTATTCTTGGAATTCCTTGGTTAGAGACACATAATCCTCGAATTGATTGGTGAGCAAAGAGAATAACCTTCCCGGATTGTGCACAAACCTGCTACCCAGAAAATCTGAAGATTAGTCTAGCATCTGTAACCTCTGTCTCCATGCAACTACCTCCGGAATACCAAGACTTTCAGGACGTCTTCCAAAAGGAACAGGCCAACACGTTATCCCCCCACAGATCATACGATTGCCAAATCGATCTGGTGCCCGGTGCACAACCCCCTTGTAGCAGGATTTATGCCCTTACTGAACCTGAGAACCGGCATTTGAGACAATATTTAGATCAATACCTAGCCAATGGTTTCATTCGCCGGTCAAAGTCCCCGGCATCCTTGGCTTTGTTCTTCGTGCCCAAAAAAGAAGGCGACCTTAGAACTTGTATCGACTACCGCGCATTGAACCCGATAACGGTTAAAAACCGTTACCCTCTACCTTTGATCCCTGAACTCCTTGACCAGGTGAAGGACGCTTGCGTATACTCCAAGTTAGATCTTTGGGGGGCTTATCATCTGGTGCGAGTAAAAGAAGGCGACGAATGGAAAACGGCCTTCCGTACAAAATATGGTTTATTCGAATACCAGGTGATGCCTTTTTGGTTGTGCAACGCGCCTGCTGTCTTCCAATTCTTCATGAACGATGTCCTTCGGGAACTTATCGATGTTTGTGTTGTCGTATATATCGATGACATTCTTGTGTACTCCTCTTCGGAATCTGATCACAGAAAGCATGTCCGGGCCGTCCTTGAGAAATTGCGCCAGCACAAACTGTTTGCTAAGCTGGAAAAGTGTGTTTTCCATACCACCGAGGTGGAGTTTCTTGGATTCATCCTGACACCTAATGGGGTCCGAATGGACTCACGGAAAGTGGAGGCCATCCTCAAATGGCCATCTCCTAGCTCGGTAAAAGGGGTCCAAAGCATGCTTGGTTTTGCCAATTTTTATCGCAGATTTATTCCGGAATTTTCGCGTGTAGTACAACCCATCAGTGCACTTTTGCGGAAAAATAAACGTTTCGAATGGACCAAGGAAGCCGAACAGGCCTTTCAGGAATTGAAAGCTAAATTCATGTCTGCACCTATTTTGAAGCACCCGCGTCCCGATCTCCCATACATAGTCGAAACTGACGCGTCCAGTTTAGCCATGGGGGCTGTCCTGTCTCAGAGAGACCCTGAAACCAACCAACTGCATCCTGTAGCATTTTGGTCCAGAAAGTTCTCACCGCCTGAGGTAAATTATGAAATTACCGATAAGGAATTATTAGCCATTAAGTCCGCCTTTAAGGCTTGGCGGCATTATCTTCTTGGTGCCAGGCATACCATCACCGTGATCACTGATCACCGAAATTTACAATATTTAAAGACTGCCAAGGCTCAATCATCACGTCAGCTCCGATGGGCTTTGTTCTTTGCTGAGTTTGATTTCGTAATCACTTACCGTCCCGGCTGTAAGAATGGCAAAGCAGATGCACTATCTAGAATAGGAATGGGAGAAATAGACACTAATTCAGAACCTGTGCCGATCATTCCCGAACAAAGAATTTTGGAATTAACCTCCTTACAAACCTTTGAAGACATTCAAGCACGAGTAAAACAACTCCTGGACTCTACCGCCTTGCAGGATTGGATCCAAAGGGGGTCTTGCTTTTCGGTCAAAGATGGCCTACCTTACTTCCAAGGACGCTTATTTCTGCCAGAAAAGGAATTACAAGAACTGGTTATTTCCCGTCATCATGATACCCTGATGGAAGGACATCCTGGCATTGCCAAAACTGAGGAAAAAATTAAACGACAATTCTGGTGGCCTTCCTGGCGAAAGGATATTAAATCTTTCGTGATGTCCTGTGGAGTTTGCGCCCAAAACAAAGGCCAAAAGACAAAACCCGCCGGTCTTCTTCAGCCTTTAGACATTCCACCAGCGCCTTGCCACACCTTGTCACTAGATTTTATCACGGACCTGCCCCCTTGTAATGGATACCATCCTATTCTGGTTGTGGTGAATCTATTTTCTAAAATGGCTCATTTTATTCCGTTGAAAGGATTACCTTCAGCTTCTGTCCTTGCTAAGGAATTCCTCGAAAATATCATCCGCTTGCATGGATTCCCGTCCATATTAGTCTCCGACCGGGGAAGCCAGTTTATTTCACATTTTTGGAAAAGGTATTGTCAGCTGGCACAAATCGACGTAAGACTCTCAACCAGCCATCACCCACAAACCGATGGTCAGACGGAGAGAACGAACCAGACCCTTGAACAATACCTACGGTGTATGTTGCACCAATCGGAGGGTAATTGGAAGGATTTGTTATGGGTGGCCGAATATGCATACAATAACTCGGTGCACTCTGGAACTGGACAAAGCCCCTTTTCCACCCTATTTGGACATCACCCTCGTACTTCAGACCTGGACTCTCCTCTGAGCCTTGAAATGCCCACAGTAGAATATTTGCATTCCACTATAACTCAAGCATTCAAGAATGCAACTGCCCATTTGCAACAAGCGAAAGAGAAATACAAGAAAAATGCAGATCTGCATTGGAAGGAGGCGCCTTCATACCAAATAGGAGACCAAGTATGGTTGGCTACCAAACATTTATTGCTCAAGGGACCTCGAATTTTCAATCCGAGGTATTTGGACCCTTATTCGATCAAAGCTATCATTAATCCAGTGGCAGTCAAGCTCGATCTGCCAGCTAACATGCGGATTCATCCCGTTTTTCATGTGTCACTTTTGAAACCAGTGCAACCAGGAACCAGATTAATAAAGCCACCAGAACCAATTCACATAGATGGGGAGCCTGAATTCGAGGTGAAGAACATTTTGGATTCTAAAATTTCAAAATCAAAACTTTTCTTTCTAATTGATTGGAAAGGGTACGGGCCTCAGGAAAGGTCTTGGGAACCCAGCGACCACGTACATGCACCTCGGCTGGTAAAAAAGTTCCATCGGGATTTCCCAAACAAACCGAAACCCCTAGAGGGAACGACCTTGGGAGGGGCCTTGGGGGGGAGTGCTGTCATGATGCCTACCCCCGGAGCACCAGGACAGGCCCAGCACCCCTGGGAGCAGGCATCATGCCCTCGGGTAAAAGCCCAGCGGCCCCCAATAGGGGCTCCTTGGACTTTGCCTGGCGCCTGGCGCCAGGCTCATGTTGGACATCAGTCCTGGCGCCATAGGCGCCAGGCTCATAAAAGAGGGTGTTTGGTGCACTTACCAGACGCAGACCATGCTGCATGAAGCCTCAAGCCAAATGAGGCTTAGGAGGGACTATTTTATCAAAGGAACTATTTTACTTGGGTGGGGACCGTGGAAGAATACTTACCTGGAACTACTTCCAAGGCTATTTAAACCACGCCCTGACTGCCACACGTGCTTCGCGTTGCTCTGCATCTAGCAGCTGAACGTTCACCGTGCCTGCTCCTGTATCTTGCCTCCAGCCACGCCCGCCTCGATCTTGGGATACCTGAAAGGAAGGAAGGGAAGAGAAAAAGTGAAAACCAAGAACTTAATCTAACTTCCTACCTGTGTCTGGAACCATCACGCCAGCGATCCTGAAGATAGACATTCTTTAAAAGCATTGTGCTACTTGTTGCAGCACCGCGCATCCCTCACCTGCCTCGTGGGCTCTTCACTATCCACCGCGACCTTCTGGGCATTCCGCCACATCACTGCACCTGCAGGGGAGAAGAAGAGACAAAAGGTGAGCAGGACGAACAAATGAGGAAAGCCTGATTTTCCGTCACAAGACTTACCTGGCCATATTTGATGGAACCACTCCTCATTTCGGGTCGGCGCCACTTCTTGGCCTGGTACCGCACCCCGGCCCCTAAGGGGAAAAAAGAAAGACATTACTAGAGGGATTCAAAGACATTTAAAGGGATCATTTTATCACAAACTCACCTGAGTTTATCTCCGGCAATATCCCTCGAAGCATCACTTCCGCTCTGCACCTGAAAATAAGGACAGATTACAGGTTAAGAAAAGCAAACAAAGAGAAGACTCTACTCTGGAACTTTTTAAACTGCATACTTACGGCATTTCGCCTTCCGAAACCAGTGAAGTAACTGGTCAAATACGCGCCCCTGCACCAGAAGCAGGATGGAGAGCTCATCCATTCAAACATTAAGGTGAGCCTTGATTGGGGATTTCGGAGGTGGTCAGAGAAGAGCAAAGGGGAGGTGGGAAGCAATCACAATACTCTGCAGTCAGTTAATCCCCTTTCTCCACCTACAGAAAGATTTTTCTACGGGCCAGACAAGCCAGATTTGGGGGTCCAGTTCAGTCGGTGTTTCGAATCCTGCGCATCGCGCTTGAAGAGGTCACAGCAATCCAGACCAGGTCAGCGCCTCTGTGGGAGCCAGGTGAGCGTTACAATTGGTCCTCCCTACTGACAGGCATGGTCCAGTATCCATTGGTCAGGTCTATTGCAGTGAATACCTGTGACCCCTGGATCTGGGCCACCCCTTGGTCAATGTAGGGAAGAGGCCATTGGGAAGTATGGACCCATTTGTTGAGCTCCCTAAGGTCAGCGCAGAGTCTCCACTGGCTGTTTGGCTTCAAAATTCCCTGCACCGGATTATTGAAGGTGCTGTGTACTGGACGGATTTTTCCCCGGGACTCAAGGTTCTTAATTATTTCAGTAAGGGACTCCAGGGATGCGAGAGGCAAGCGATATTGCTTCACAAACACTGGAATCATGCCAGGGTCCGTGGGAATTGTTGTTGTGTGAATGTCAGTGTGACCACAGTCATATGAGTCCACCGCAAAGAGATCTTGGAAATCCAAGAAAACTTGTTTCAACTTTTGCTTATTCTCCAGAGTCACACAGGCGTCAGCTAGGTTGACTCTCTCTTCAACCATCTGCCTGAAGCCTGGAAAGACTTCTGGTTTTGCTATCTCAGCGGCCTCCTCCAGCTGGGTGGAGAAGTCCCTGGTCAGAGTGCTGATTTGGACTGGAGGCTTCAGCTGAGAAAGGCAGCCCTCATGGACCTGGAAAATCACCTCATCCCTCCTGAAGTTACAAGTCACATCTTCCTTACCATAAGGGCAGGAAGTGTACACCAGGAAGCTCCCCCCATGCCGGGTGAAGATCCTGTCTGGTGTTGTATTGTCATCACTGTCACTGTCAAAACAGTCCTTGGGGATTGGTCCTAACAGTTCATTTCCTCAATCAATGGAGAAATGTCGGTCATCAACCGCCATTCCAATAATGGTGCCTGTGGCTAGAGTAATACTCTTTAAGTCGCTGTTATCCACCTCTATTGGAATGGTGTCATGTTTTATGTTGACTAATGGTGTTGGGTTTACCCCTAACCATTGCTGTTGGAGAAAAGCATTTAGATGAATATAAGCATCAGGGTTTTTCAATTTTTGTCCTCTTTTAACTTTCACTTCCAGGGAGAATTGTCGGGTCCTTTCTGGGATGGTGACTTCCTCTTTAATCTGAATTTCAACTGCATAAGGTAGCAATTGAGCCGACCTAAATGCTTTTTCTGGATCATCAAAGCCCATGGGATTATCCACTAATCGGGACCAAGCTTTGAAGTTTATTAGGTCCAAACTAATGGCAAAGCGATTGAAAATATCACTGCCTAAGTAAAAGGCAGCAGTGACGTCTCGCACGACCCAACAATTATGGACTATGCTCTTGTTGCCAATGATGGAGATTTTGAGCATACACCTGCTTGGCAGGAGATGTTTGGAATTGGGTGTTTCCAGATCCATTTCCCATTTGTCTATCAGTTTGAATGTGAGAATGGCTGGATCTTTTGGGAGTTGGCAGAACATGGCTTCGCTGATGAATCTCTTACCGTTGTTCACAAAAACTCGGGTGAGAACAGAGTCCTTCCCATCATTTAACTGAACAGGGATGAACAACTGCTCTCCAATTTGCTGAATATCAGCCAGGCTCTGAGCTGATTTCACATCTTTCTGGACTATTGTAGTGGGAATGTCTGATTGTGGATTAGTAAAGAATTTCAGAGTGTTTCCTTCCAGTGTGGAATACCACCTTAAACTGGAAGGAAGGTTGATTTTCAGAAATAGAGAGGACCCCCCATCACCAGTCTGTTGTCCTACTGCTATTACTGTCATGTCTGGAATTTGGTTGTTCTGGAAGTGAAATTCTACTTGGTCAGATTTTTGTTCAACCATGTGGCATGTGCAGTTTAAACTAACATGGTTGACACTCTGTTTTAATTTTATTGGTCGGCTACTCTGGGTCCAGAGGACCTTGTTTACGCAATCTATTAGGGGTGACAACCATCTCAGGAGGTTGTTCCCTAGTAAACAAGGGATGCCCTCTGGAGTCACTACTATGACCGGGTGTTTCACCTTGAGTCGCCCAATTTTAATGTCCAACTCTGCAGTCCCCTCGATGGGAATTTCCTTCCCGTCAAAGTTCTGAAGTTGTCCAGGAAGAGAGGTGAGAGGAATTTGGTAATTCTCCCCCCTCCCTGCATTTAGTTCATCAAAGGCCCTTTTGGACAAAAGGGTAGCTTGGGATCCAGTGTCCACCAGTGCCAAAATTATACCCTGCCCCTGTACTTGTACCGGGCATAGTATCTTCCCTCCTTCTCCTCAAGGGGGCACAGATAATGCACATTTTGGGACAATTGGTGGCTAATATTTTAGTTTTAGACATTGCGAGAGAAGAGATCTTGGCAGAATTCTGTGGAGAGTCATGGGAATCTGCAAGAAAAAGTTGGCAACTGGAAATCAGAGCCGTTGTGGGTTCCCCTGGTTCCGGTTCTGGGCCGCCTCCCCTTTTTGGAGGCCGATGGGTTTGAACCAGGGGATTTTGATGTTGTTGGTTCTGGGATGAGATGATGGGTGGCGCTAGCTCAGTCCCCACATCTACCCAGTCTGGATTTGGATCCCTTGGGACCCATTTTTCTTTGGGAGGAGTTCCCCCATCTCTGAAGGAGAAGATCCTTTTCCCAGGATCCTCTGAGGATCTCTCTCCCTCAAATTGGAAGATCTGTACCTCCTCCACAAAATGGGTTTGTTTGGGTCCTTTGTTTCTCCTACCTCCTCTCTGCTCCTTGGGTGGCAGACCTTCAGGGGTAGGAGATTTTGTTTCCGGTTCCTGGGTTTCCAGGGGCTGTTTACAAGTGGGGAAGGAAGCTTCCTCCAAGGCTTTACAGCCCCCTACCCCTTGTGCCTCCTCCCTGGGAACTGGTGGGTTATCTGGGTGCTGCCCCCATCATTGTTCTGGGGCACCAGGCCCAGAGTTTGGGGCATTCTGCGCTAGCATGCTCATCTGAGGGTTCTGTTGAGCCCTCAGCATGTGACCCAGATCCCTTGCCATATTTTGAACCTGGCGCTCTAACTGTGAAACCCGCTCAGGCTGATACAGGGTTCTGCTTTCTCCCCTGGGCTGATCCCGGGAAGGGTAACTATCCCTTCTCTGGTAGTACCCCGGGTTGGGAAGATTTGGGTACCCCTCCACCCTTGGCCTCCCCTCTCCCGGATTAGGTTGTCTGGGCTCAGGGAATTGTGGAAAGAAGGATGGATGATTTTGGGGTTGGAAATTGGGCTGGAGGAGTCCACACATAACACAGGATGGGTCGGTTTCCCTTGTAGCGGGGACTTACATAGTCAGGGGAGCGAGGGACCTCATTTGTGGAACTACCTCCTTTACTCCCTGTCTGTGACTGGCCCGAGGGCATTCTGGGCTGAGAATTATTCGGTGCAGGCAGGTTTTTAGGCCCCCCATCTCCAAATCTAAAATGGGGCAACCTTTACCTCTGCCAACTTGGCAGCAGCAGGGGTGCTGGTCGGTTTGGGGCTTTTCTGGGCGTTATTTTTATTTTCTATGGGCTTTTGCACCTCATAGATCCGGGTAGCCTGTTCAATGACCCAGTCTAGTGACCTTTTCTCGTGAAAATCTCTCACTAGCTGGGTCATTATGTATTTGGGTAAGGCATGGAAAAACGTATTTACAAACTCTTTGCTGTCCGTGTGCACCCTTCTGGTAGTCTGCGCAAAGGCACGCTTCAATTCCTGCACAAATTCTTGTGGGGCCTGATCCTCCGCACATTGCAAATTGTAGGCTGCCTTGCGAGCCTCTTTGGGATTCCGGTGGATGGAAAAAGGTTTCAAGATGGCCGCCCTATATGTGGACCATCTTGAATGGTTTTGGTCCTCCAGCCCCGCAAAGAAACTGGAGTCTTCTGGGGAGAATGTCCATTTTACATACTGAATGCAGCTACTGCTGTCCTTCAAATGGAAAGTCTCCATCATTTGCTCATAAAGCTCCAAGTGTTCCCAAACAGAAAACTTGGCGTTCTTGTGATAAGGGGTGATGACACTCCTTATCGCCTTAATCTGTTTTACGGGGTCCTTAAGCAAGGCCCTTTTTTCCTTATTGGCCTTCTTGGTTCAGGTAACCCTAGTCCATTCATCCTCTGACTCAGAGGCACTGCTCCCAGAGGTTCCCGTCTGATCTTCCAGGTTTTCCTGAATTCTGCGAGCCTGGGAATGGCCAGCAGAATGTGGGGACCTAGTCTCTTGTGTCCTGGGGCGCGCGGAGGAGTCTTCAGATTCCTCCTTGCTACCCGGATTTGATGGGTACCCCCCGACTGACCTAACTGGGCAGAGGTTTTCAGAATGCCCTTAGAGGGCCTACTCTCCCGGGGTTCCCCACTAAATTGCACTGTACTTAGGTGCCCATACCCAGATGCCCGCCCATCCATTCCTGGGTGGTACTGGCCTATGAGCCCCATACTTTTGGTTGGATAGTAATCTGCCATCCCTGTGGCCTTGTGCTCATGTGCGCCAGGGGACATGGGGGTGGCAGAGTCCAGGGACTGGGAAAGATGAAGGCCTCTGGTACTAGGGCTCCTAAGGTTATGTTCAGGTGTTTGCCTTTCCCAGCGAACCTCATCTCTATCAGCTCCTGCTCCCTGTTGCCATGCAAGAGCCTGTGCTTTCAGTTCCTCAGTCAAGGCCTTACTAGACTCTATCAGTCTCTCCTGCATGGCTACCTGTTGCTGGAACCTATCATTGTGCTGACAGAGAGCCTCATTTTCTCTCTGTGCCTCCTGGTTGGTCCTGGAGTACTGGGCCAGTCTTTGCTGCAGGAAGGTTACCTCCTGAGTCCCATCCCTACTGGCCTGCTCCTTTCTTGCCAGAGCATCTTCCACCCTCCTGGTGTGCTCCAACAAGTTTTGATGCTCTTTTTGGAGGTCACCCAGTCCCTGGAGGGCCAAGTGATTTTCTTCAATTTTTTCATTTAATTGGCAGACTTCCTGGCCTAAGGTGTCCCTTTCCTGACTAAGAGCCTGCATCTGTGCCGCCAGGTCGTCACTCTGACTTTTAAGGACACCAGCTATCTGGCGCTCTTCCTCAAATTCTGTCTGGGTATCCAGGTCTTTCAGAATCAGTTTGTTGCTCTCTGCCTTCTCCCTATCTAGCTGCCTTTTCAGGGTGACTACCTGCTCTGCGCATGCCCTATTGAAGTCCAGTTGTTGCTCCAGCTTTTTCTGGCTCTGCAGTAGGGCGTCCAAACCTTCTTGGTACTCCTTCTGCAAGGCCAGAAATCTGGTATCCTGGTCAGACTTTTCCTGTTGCAGGATAGCCATATCCTCTTTTATTTTAATGATATACTGCCTACTATCATTTTCTGACTCCTGGCTTCTCTGCAGCCTCTGCTCGGAAGAGACTAGGTCAGATTGGGCCTTCTCTAATGCCATCTGTTGCCTATTCGCCAGATCTTGGCCTTCAGCACATTTGTCCTGTATGGCTCCCATGTATAAATATAAATATGCCGCTATCCTGAAAATCTTGTCGTGCTCATCTTTGGCTTTAGGGGCCATATATAATTCACTCAGGGCCACATGTAATGGACCCTGATCTCTCCATATGTCTGACCCTGTTGCAGTGATCTGGGGTGCGATTGCCTGCAACCACACCGTCTGGTCCTGTTCCGTCCATTCGCCTCTCACAAATAGCTTATGTAAGAGGTGCTCTCTGGCTATTTTGATATCTACCAAGGTCGTCATTCTGGAAATTGATTTCCTTCCTGACTTACAAAAGTTAGTAATTTATTTTGCAAAACAGACCGTCTCCTTAGAGCGTCCTTCTTTCGAGGGATGCTTTTACAGTGTAACACGGCGTGGTGATCCAACAGGATTTATGTATCCTGTCAGTTAGCACACTGTATTAAGCTGCACAAGTGGTAGATCTAATCCAGACATCCCGGCTCGAGCCCCCACTCTGTTAAGTGACTTCAATTCAGCACTCCAACTAAGTCAATGCCAAGTCTGGGATGCCCAAGGGAAGCCCTTATTTATATGTTTTTATGACAAGTTCATAGATCTGGATGATAAACCCTTGTATAACGCCCCTCTCTTTGAATCCCCTGACCTCACTGAGCCAAGAAGTAGGTTTGTTTTGCAAATTAAAAGATTTATTTTACAAATTAAACAATATATATATATATCATACTTTTATAAATAAATTAATATTTGATGGCACCCTTATGAATATGACAGTGATCAACAAGGGATAATATTACACTAGCACACTTTTTTAATCACTTAGGAGTTGGTATAGAAAGGATAAGGTAGCTGTGAATACTATATGGTTTCAAGGAAATGCAATGATGGAAGAGAATGCAGCACAGACATAAACTGATATGGTTTCAACAAGAGATAATATGATCACTTTTTCCCTTGTGGCAATTCACTCCCCCTATGCAATATGATGAGATGGAAGAAGAGCACACAGTTTCAGGGAGACAATCACAGTACAATACAAATTCTAGTTCCCCCCTAGCAAGCTTGGAGCAACCGGTATGCTTTTAAAACATACAGAAATACTTTTAATGTGATTTACAATGAAGTGAAAATATGCTAAAAATGATTTTAATTCCCTATAGGAGATTCAGGGAAGGTGACAGCTACTTTGAATTAGTTCAGGTCAACACTAGCAATGATTCATGAGGGATTATCAGGTTGAAAACGAATTTCAGCAATGGAATCAAAAGACAGCGATTTTTGAGAGGTGGAGGAATTGAGTCAAATTGCAATTTGCGGGACTTTTTCCAAGTGCATCGAGCGCGATTATGGAAGAACTATAAGGAGTAGAAAGGTTTTGGGTTTGTTGGAAAACTTAGATTCTTAGCTTTAAGATGACAGTTAAATCTCGTTCCTAGCACATGTGGTTCAAAAGATACGGACGATGTAGTGGGGGTAGATTCTCAGAAATAAAGTAAGATTCAAATGACAAATGACACTTTCACAGGTTTGAAACTACAGCATGAACACACGATTTCTATGCAGTTCTAAATAGGTGGAAATTGTTTGAATTAGATTACTTTAAACTAAGATATTGGTTTTGCACAGCTCTGGCTGGATACTCACTCCTAATTTTGGAAGGAATGGGCCTCATCACAGATCTGGTCAACAGGTTTACCTGCGTTTCTCTCTGCTCTGGTGGTCTGGATCTCTGGTTCTGGCAAAATTTCTGGCACTGCACAGCGGTCTGGTCTGGGTCTGGTCTGCGGTTCTAGATCTCTGGCTCTGGTCTCGGCACTGCACAGCGGTCTGGTCTCTGGTTTTGGCAAAAGTTCTGGGCACAGGGTTCTAGCCAGAATCACACAGCTCGCCCGGCTGTTGAATGGTTTGGTTAGGTTGCTGGATTCTGAGGCCTCTGGAAAGGATTCAGCTTGTGGACTAGGCCTTTCTTCTACAAAGTTCTGGAATCTGGAGTCTGGTTTTCTAATTTCTGGTCTCTGAATATTGTTTGGATTTGAAGTTGTCCGGCAAAGTGCTTCGCAAGAAAGTGGAAAGAGCAGTCCCTACCAGGGTTTCAGTGGGTCTTTTTGTGTCTTTTGAAAGTGGGTGGGAAGGCTGACTTTCTATGCCCAACCTCTGAGGATCCTGGTAGGCTGTAGGATTCTCTGTCGCCTGACTGGGGTACAGAGTTGTGAGTCATCCAGTGCTACCAATTTACAATCTATTGAAGAAACACCCCTTTGCTTTTACTTAGAAAGTGAATTTTTCATAACTAACAAGTTTCCCAGATACACACGTTGTTGAAATTATATGTACACATCACAGATTGCTTAAGGTACAGTTGGGTTCAAGGCACAAGTTTCTACGAGCTTGGGTTTAGAAACTACAACATTTTGCGCTTTTTAGTGACTTTCGCCATATTGGTTTTTCCTCAAAATTTACACAGACCTGCACCCTCTCCCTGAGCATATTAATATAAGTTATCATGTCTCTAGCACAAACCAAGTGTCTGCAAGATTAATAAATCGCAGGGTTCGGTCTCAGAACATTGTATGGAGTTGAGTTTAGTCTCAAATTGTAGGTACATTTTTCATATTAAGAATCTCCAAATTATACATTTTTGTAAGCTTCATACAATATTGTATAAGCAATTTAATAAACATACATTTGCCCTTAATGGAATTCACATCTGAGTCTGGGTCCGCCCCCAGGAGCTTGGCTTGACTCAGAGATCAAATGTCTTCCTTCCCCCAGAGCAACTGTTGACAATTACACCTCAAATCAGCATATCCTATTCAGCTGAAGAGTCTATTGTGTTTACTGAGGTCAGCAGAGCAGGGTGCCACTCTGCCTCTGGTTAACAGAAACCTGTGATCTCCTTGTGCTGTTGCTGGTAAGGGCAGGTGTGAATGCTTCCCATGGACAGAGGCCTCTTGCACTTTTAATTAGATCAGACTGCCTTCTGATGTGGGGCCTGGGAACAGTAGGTGTTAAGAATTCTCATTAACCAGCAAGGCTTTCAAGTTTACAGCTAACTCAGGTTCCTTGTCAGCTCCTGAAAGACAGGCATCCTGTCAGAGTTTAGACCGCTAGCGCCGGTTAGTGTCGAGCGCCGGTACTGCACCCCTTTTTGGGAGCTGTCTTGGATTAATACATTTCAGATTTTGAACAGCACCATATTTCTTTGCACTGTTTTTTGCTCTGTGTGTAGCCAAAGGATAGGACCTGGCAATGGTCTCTTGTATTAACATTAACAGAGGCAAACATGGATGGTAACCTATTTTTCATGTTTTCCCTGTGCATTTTCTGGGGAGTTCTGACCTTCATGATATTTTCAATGCCAGTAATGCACAGTTCAGTGGTAGGGCTTGGATGCATTGGTAAAAACATCCCACATGTCCTCCTTCTGTCTTTCTGTGTTAAAATTAATTCTTCCCCTTGGTTCCCCATTTTCTTATTAGCAGACTTTAACCTCCATCTCCACTCTACCCATGCTTCTTGTTCTTTTCTTCCTATCGCCAATTCATTTTACTTATCTCAACTTCCCACCCACCTCACCCACATTTCTGGATCCTTTCTTGATCTTATTTATGTCATTCATATTTTCTGATTAATCCACCTCAGCCTTTCCCTTTCTTTTTGCTGACTATCTGTTCCTATCCTTGTTTTATGACCTACCTTCTCCCCTTCTGCTCCTTATCCTACTACCGCTTTCTGATCTGCAACCTCTTTGCTTTAATATCTCTTTGTTCTATGCTAATATGTTCACTCATAGCTCCCTCCACTTTCTGATTTCTATCTTCTCCACACTGACTCTTCTGTCCTCTTTTCCTCTCCTATGTCAGGCTCCCTGGACTCCCTCTGAGCCCTCTCTCAATTTACATTCCCACCCTGGTTGACCCTTTCCCCTCAATCCGCTCGCAGATCTATACTGGAACTGGAATGGCACTGGAAGAAAGGTCATTCTTCTTCTACTCTTGCTGCACTTTATTCTCTCCAGCCTTCCTTTGATCTCAATCTATTTTGCACCACACAACACTACTAACAGTCCCGCCTTACTATTCTTTCACCATATCCTCATCCTCTATTCTCCCTTATTAATAACCTTCTGGCTTCCTGCCCTCCGGATCCTACCTTGAATTCTCCTCTTTCTGCTTCTGATTTTGCTTCTCACTTTACATTCCACCTCTTCATTCTCATCTGCCTCTATCTCTCTGTCTTATCCTACCCCTGCTACTTCTGCACCCGTTTCCACCTTCACACCACTCTCTGAAGTCTCCATGAGTTACTTACTTCACCATGGAAACCCTACCGCTGCACCATCAGATTCCCATCCTTTGGCTATTATCCACCCAGTCTACCCGCTTTTTCTCACTCATGCAACCTCTCTTTTCTTCTTTCTCTACTGGCATCTTTCCTTCTTCCATCAAATATTCTACTGTTCTTCCAGTACTCAAGAAACCCTCCCTTGAGCCTTCTCTCTCATAATTACAGTCCCGTTTCTATTCTTACTTTTTTTAAACTTCCTGAGCATGCTGCTTATTAACAACTATCTTTCTACCTTGATTCCAACTCTTTGATGCCACCTTCTATACGGCTTACTCCGCCGACACTGCCCTTCTACATGTCAGAAACTTCTCACCTCTTCTTGTCATTCTAAGTATTCTTTTCTTCTTAGGTTTCTCGGTCAGTCTGCTGCTCTTGATATGGTAGATCACTCTATTTTCAGCTCTGCTGTAAAGTCCATTGATGTATTCAGTTCAGATTTTTAGGTGGTTCTCCGCTTATCTTTCGGATCAGGCCTACTCTGTTTTTTGGATCAGCGACACTTCTTGTTCTTTTTCTCTGCACTTTGGAATATCGCATGGTTCTGTTCTTGGTCCCCTACTGTTCCCTATTCACACCATTCCTCCCTTGTCCATCATTCTCTCATTTGGTCTTTATGGCCATTCCGATGATGATAATTCCCAGATCATGTTGTGTTCTCTTCCTTCTCTCACAGGTGACATGCGTCTCTCCATAATTGGCTTTTGTTAAGCAACAGATGTTCCCTCAGTCTGCCCATCTCAATTCTAATAAAGCTTAGATTCTCTTCTTTCTGTCCTGTTCCCCTTGTCTCTGTTCCCTCTTCCTTGGCTATCTTCATTCCGCCTGACTGCCTTCCTCTTTCTCCATCTGCTCAGAGTGTGGCTGTCATCTTTCACCCATTACTTACATTCTCAGATCACATTTTTTCCCTTGCCGAATCCTGACACTATCAGCTCTTTAATATTGATAAAATCCAAACATTTGTTACCTTTTCTGATATCAATAGTTCGTATACTTTCACTTGTTTTCTTGCAATGGTTCTTTTGCTCCAGCCTCCTCCTGGGTCTTCCTGCTTATGCTTTATTCCCTCTTCAGTCTCTCTGTAACTCGGCTATTTATCTTCTCAGTCTCGCTCACACATGTCTCTTTCTCTTGCAGCTCTGCATTGGCTCCTTTCCTGCCCACCTACTTTTGCGATTTGTATGTATTGTTTTTAAGTGTCTTCACAAACTTGCGACACCTTATCTCTACACTCTTATTTCTGCCTAATCTCCTGGCTTTGTACTTCATCCCTTATCCCGCTTTCTTCTGGCTGGTCCCAGTTCTCCCTGGGCTCCGTCACATTTCCATTAATTTTCTCTTCTTGCTCCTAAATTGTGGAATGCCCTGCCCTTCTCAGGAGGTTTTGCACCCACTACCAGTTCTACTGGCTCCTCGTTGAAAGACTGTCTCCTGTCTTCATCTGAACATTACCGGAATCCTGACTCTCCATCCTAACATGCTTGCAATAATCTACATTGAAAACCGCATACCCAGTTCTGATAGCATCGCTACAGTAATTCCACAGAATCCCTACAGTAATTCCACTGAGTGCGATTGGTAAACTAATTTAGTATGTTCGACAAATAGCAGTCCACTGAAATAGGGTCTTTGGCAGGAGGGCAGGCAGTACAAACAGAATGTTGTGGTAGCTGCCCCATTGGGGCGCAATCACAAATCCCCAGAATCCCCACAGACCTCTGCCAAATTGTTCCCAAGTGAGTCCCAGCATGGACACATCTGCAGGGAGGAGCATCTGCTGTAGAGATGTTGCTGCTTTCGGGGCTTCAGCTTTTCTGGGAACCTGTGAGAGGGCCCAGGTGAGAGGAGAACAGCCCTTGATTTCAGGCAGCACCTAAAAGGCTGTCTGGAAACAGCAGCTGGGCAGCTGCTGCCAAATTGTTTGACAGATTTCATGTAGGTAGGAACACTGCAGAGTAGCATATTCAAAATATTGTGCACGGGATGCTTGCAACAACAAAACGTACCCTTGATGGCAAACATGCCAGCAGGTCTGTATCAGCCTATAGGCGTAAAGGGCAATGACCTAGGTGACTGCCCAACAGGCTTGCCTGGGCCTGTTTTTCTGACCAATGCACAACCTACAAGGCTGATCGTTTTTAACATTATTACAGAGCCACGTGGCTTTCAAATGGTCTGTTTAGCACAGGTATGAATGACCAAGAATGTTTCCTCATGTCCTAAGCAGTTTGTATTAAAAGTAGTGGCTGCTGGCTTGTGAATGTGGGCCGCTCTTTTTATGGCTGCTTGGCCTATTTTCTGTCCCAGTCCCTCCCAGCGTGAGCAAGCGTAGACTCTCTACATTTCAGAGATGCTTGTTACAAACATATTGATTAGGGATTGCCCAGCAGACAGAAATAGCATGTATTGACCCCCTGCCCCAGGGCAGTCTGCACATCATACCATGTCAGAAGGGTTTATTTTAAGCCACTTATCCGAAACTTTAGACCTCTGACGCAGAGAGGTAGTATCTATTGCATTGTGTTTGTAAATGTTTTAGTCTCAATTTTACAAAGTCGCTATAAATAGCGGGGACTCTCTGGATTATATGCAGCAGTACAGGTTTTATTTTCAGCACAGTACTTTACACATGAGCAGGTAAGATAGTTCAGTATGTTAAGCACTCACTTCGGAGATCTATTTGCAGCACATAATCACAGCTTTGAATCCCAAGATGGCCGTCTTAGCCTTTTATTCTTCCAGGATCAATACAACATGGACCCTTGAATTCAGTAACAATAACATCTATGATTACAACGCTTAGAAAAAAGAGGAATCCGGCACTAAGCACTATATAAAAGCCTCAGGTACTGTTATATATCTGGACCATCTTTCGTGAAATTGATAGAAGGAACTTAACTTTGGAATGAGTTATAATGAATTTTAATGCAACAATCTTCTTTTCTGTGTATGTATAGCTTAACTGCTACTGTATTTCTATTTTTTTTCTCACTGTTTGTCTAGCGAAAAGGTTTTGTTTGAAAACCGTACGCTAATAAATAAATTAAAAATAAAATTAAAATGTCTGTCTTTCTAGACCTACTTTCTTGAGGGGAATCCACCCAAAAAACTTTCCCACACACCTTTTGAGTATTGAAGGTGCATGCTTTTGGATTTTATTTTATGGAGGAAACCTTGACAAATCATGCTACCTTGAGTTAATTAAATGTAGCAGCTGCTATTAAAAATGCTCAACTAATGTTACACTATCTGTACCCGGTGTATCGTATGCTCATATATAGCCTTTTCTCTTTTTCTTTCCCTCTCTCTATCTCGCTCTGATTTTGAATTTGGCGGTATTAACTAAGGTTATACCGTCAAACTCATTTACCATTACTGCATGCAGAATTACATGGTACCCGGCAAGGCCCACACGATTCCAAATCACGCAGACTTTTATACTATTTTTAATTTGAGAGTCTCATATGACTTGATGGGCTCCAGTTATTGCCACACGTGGCATTTACCATATGTGGTAACTACTCCATGCAGTTATGCTTTTGTGTGGAGGTAAGTACTTTCACCCAAAAGCAGTCATTAAAAGAGAGTTTCGGTAGCAAAACTCTTAAAGGGCCTCATTACGAGCATGGCGGTCCGGGAACTACGGTACCGGTAAGCATGCCAGTACCGTAGTTCCCGGACCGCCATACTGCGAGCTTTGCTCGCGGGTGCCGTCTCATCCGGCAGGTTTTTCCTGGCGGGTGTAACGGCACCCGCGAGCAGAGCACGTCGGATGCACCGGCACAACTCTGAATGTGACGGTGCATCCGACCACCCCATCCCCATTCAGCCCTATGGGGCAGAATGGGGATCGGGAGGCCCTTGATTCCGGCACCCGCAAATGGTCAATTACCGGGTCTGCCGAGCTCGGCATTACCCCGTTCTTGCCCATTCGCGGGTGCCGGAAAAAATGCAACTCCGGCGGCAGCCACGGCTACCGCCAGAGTTGTAATGAGGCCCTTAGTGTGCCGATGCAGTAAAACACCCAGCAATAGTAATTTCCAGATGTCTTACCACTGCCGCCAAACTCATAATGAGGCCCCATGTCTCTGTATCTGTCTATGTGAATGCGAGTCGCGGAGTCAGGGCTTGTAGAGCCCCTCATCCTTTGCTGACAGTTGCATGGTCAGAGAAAACACAGATATCTTGGCGCAGTGGGTAGTGGGTTTTTTTTCAGCAAAAGCAGATATTAAAAAAGAACATTGTTTAATTGGACTAACATTGTAAATTGGCTCGTGTTTAATTTTTCAATTTCTTTTTCATGATCATTTCCAGTGTATGTAGAGTCATAATAAGAAGGTTGCACTTGCCTAACCGAGCAAATCACATTCATAAGAGACGGAACAGCCATGTCAATAACGTGTGTGATATTAATTGATTAGGCTTGCAGTGAGAGACACCGCCCTATACCCCCAAAAAGTGTGAATCCGAATTTCCCATCCCCATTCTGACAACTTTCCATATTGACCATACATGCGCATGGTTGGTGTGGAAAGGTAAGTAAAAGTGTGACAAAAGAGAAAAAAAGAGAACAAGTTGTTAAAAAAAAGGGCGAAGAAAAGGGAGGGTAGCGGGAGAGCGGTAGAGCCAAACATGGTTTATGGAGCTGTTACCCCATTTAAGAAAAAAAAGTTAGAAAAAGGTACATTGAATATTTTGCTAATTTTTCAGAGTCGCAAAAAGGATCAATTTCACACTTCTGACATACAAGATTATCATTCCAAAATAGGCAGTCTAGTAGACTAGAAACTAACTCTAAAATACCCTCATGAGAAAGGGGAATGAGGTCACATAGCACCAGTTAGCCTTACAGCATGAAATCAAAGAGAATTCTGGGAACATAAGAATTTTCCCAGACCTTCATATTTGACAAATATATCTGTGACAAAAGGTACATAATGCACGCTTGGCTTGGAGCGTGGTTCATGCTTTGCACCATGCACCCTTACATTAACATGTGTGTAGCATTACAGTTTATATACTGGTTCGGACTGCTACAAGGCTTGAATGCGAGGATAAAATGGCTGCACCATCACTCCCCCCAGTGGCCTATAGGATGGCTGTGCATAAGCTCAGTTTGCAATACACAAGCACCCTTAGAGACTTATATAGCTCTGTACATTGGATTATAAACTCATAGATATACTTATAACTGACAGTGAAATTGCCCTTTCCTGATTGAATAGGGCTCTCAAGCATGCCCATTTGAACGTCACCATTCTGTAAACCTTTCCGCCAGTTATACAAATTAGATGTGGTCGTCTAATGTTTTACAATGAATTAGAGGATAATATGTGCCAGATGTGCAAAAAAGAAGCTTGTGGTACATAGCGAGATTTCTCTGGTGTTGCACTTCCATTGCATAGTAGATTGCCCCACACCAGATAAATGAACCTATCCGGAGGTGGCCAGGCTTTCTTCCAGAGTGTGCCACACTCATGACCTGGTTTATGAATGAATATTCCTGAAGCCGGCGTGCCATGCTGGGACATTGATTATTCCAGAGACAGATGCCTGCGAGGGACAGCTGGCTTCCATTCCTGCAGACCAGAGACCGATTTGTGACCTCTGTCCTTTAAAGCGACTACGGTCGCTCTGGCAAGCCGGGCGATTGCTACTTTACAGGAGTCACGTGTCGCATTCGCTGGCCAGATTCTCATATAAGGCTTAGTGGCCTTGCATAACGAACAATGGCAAGCGGTTTTTGAAAGAGACCAATAACATTACCGTTCAATAACTAACAAGTGTCATGGCAATACATTCTAAATCCATTTCACTAAGGCTTTTGTAAATCAACATGTTCTTTTAATGCATCCAGCACGTGCTTGGGAAAACCCAACACTTTGGTTTGTATCACTGCCTACATCAGTGGTTTCCAATTTTTTTTTATGCTGTGCACTCCTAGAGTAAAAATAATGTTGACTGCCCGCACCAAATATCAGAACGTCTAGTATTTTCTACCCAAAAGCAGCCACCCTTGTCACTTTTGAAAAAGCTTCAAAGACACCCTGAACCCGGCTTCAAATCGTCCAGGGTGGCAGTCCCAAAGTTTGAAGACCACATGGGTCATGCCAAACAAGCTCCTGTTTGTTTGTTTGTTTGTTTGTTTATTGATTTGAAGGGTGCACTGAACCCTTAGGTAACTGGGCGCAAAAGAATACAAAGGATACTTATAGCTTAGTTACAGCAGTAAGGATAGATAACGATAAGGTACATACATGAATAATTACATAGGGCCTCATTACACGGTAGGTGTTGGACCAAGGTGCTATTAGCACCTTAGTCCATGCCGGTAAAATACCGGCACCGCCTTGGAGGAAAGGGGAATTACCGCCCTATTCCAAGGTTGGCGGGGCGGTAATTCCCTCTTCCCCCATTGCCCTTCCCCATTCCCATTTTTGCCCCATAGGGCATAATGGGAATGGGGAAGGTGCTAATTACGGTACCGCAAATTGCGGTACCCTAATTAGCACCCTGATCCCTTTGCGGGTTGGTTTTTAACGCCTGCTATAGAGCAGGCGTTAAAGTACCAATCCGCAAAGGGACCTCGTAGTAAGGCGGTAAGGGTTAACGGTCACCGGTACCATTACCGGTGACCGTTAACCCTTACCGCCTTCCGTGTAATGAGGCCCATAGTCTGAGTAAGGTACAATAAATAGCTCAGTACAGGGGTATAAAGGACACAAGTTTCGGGCTAATGCAAGTCTGTCAATCATCATGGTCGTTAGATCTTATCCAGTTAAGGGTGTTGCGTCTGAAGCTGTAGTGGGACTGTTCTATTCCAAGCTCAAGTGGGAGTGCATTCCAGTACTGGCCAGCTTTTACTGGAAAGCTATTTCCGCCTGTTTTTTTAGCCTGAATCTTGGAATTTGTAGTCAGTGGGAGTTAACCGCTCTAGAAGAGCGGGTGGAAGTTCTTCTAATTATTCTTTCCGTGAGGTAAGGTGGCGCAGCGTTATTTCGACATTTGAAAGTTAATGACACTGTTTTGAGGAGGATCCTGTCACTAATTTTAAGTCATTGATGGTCTCTTCTCGTATTAGAAATATGTTCTCTGGTCGGGAGGTTCAAGGCCGTTCTAAGGGCATTGTTTTGCAGCATCTTTATTTTATTAATGATGTATTTGTTGGCCCCCAGATATAGGGCGTTGCAATAGTCAAGTTTGGATAATATTAGGGCATTGGCATATGATAATATAGCTAAAGGAATGGCCTGCAAGATCTAATAAGTTTGCAGGTATAGGCGGTTGATGAAGCCAAAGAATTTACCTTTTCAAAGATAAGGTAGAGTCCAGGTAGAAACCTAGCGTCTTCACTTCTTTGGCTACTCTAATTATGTTACCATCGATGTTGAAGGTGGAATAATTAGAGTCAAGTTTATTTAGGTTGGTGACAGAGCCCAGGATCAGGATCTCTGGGTTATTGTCATTCAGGCAGAGGCCATGGGTTGCCATCCATGCCTGAATGATAATGTATATTTCAGTTACCAAGGCCGTATCAGAGGTGAAATTGCCCGAAAGGGGAATAAGGATCTGGGTGTCATCTGCGTAATTCGTGTAGGTGACACCCAGTCTGTCCAATTTGTCAAATAAGGGCTTGGTAAAAATATTATACATGGTGGACGAGACACAAGAACCTTGTGGGACGCCACATGTTGTTTGAATAGGGTCTGCTGATGCCGAGGTGGAGAAGACTTGCATAGTTCTGTTGTCTAGGAATGACTGTACCCAGGCTATGGCCTCACTTGAGAAGTGGGCGGCCGCTGCTAGGTGTTTGCATAAAACTGCAAGGTCAAAGGCTGCCAACAGATCAAGGAGAAGCAGCATGGCAGTGTTTCCTTTATCGCTGAGCTCGTCAATTTGTGCCTTGACGTCAATTAAGGCCGTCTCCGTACCATGTTGAGGTCTGAATCCGGATTGGCGGGCGCCCAAGAGCTGGGTTCTGTGTTGATAACATTCACTTTATTTAAGCAATATAACCCGAGCAGGGGGGCATTGCCAGTCAGGTAACGCCCTGGGCCATCAGTTACACACCCGAGTGAGAGCCCGAATGAAGCACTGTTTTGTTTCTCACACTTCACACTGTCAAGTCAGGTTCACATTTAAGTCCCATGAGGTTCATCTCGGGTGATGTCTATCGTGCCAGCGAAATACAGGTTCCTGCCTGTCCAAAGGTGATCCATAATTTTGTTGTTATATGCGCGCCACAGAATCTGATTCCATAAAATCTGCTTGTCATTTATTATTTCAAATTCATACATTGCTGCGTAGCCTCTCAAGTCAGCGATGTAATCATCTGTACTCTTATTCTTTTTTTTCCCTCCGATACCATTACAACCTTTCCAACACAACATTTGCTTTTTCCTTGAACCAGGTTTCCAACCGAGCCATATGAGTGGCATACACATCCATTTGTGCTTCATGTGCCCCCGGAGGTAAGTGCTTCATTAGCCTCACAGCCTGTGGCACCAAGCAGTTTCTCAACATCACCAACTTCTTCGTGGCTCGGAAACTCTCTCCATCTTGTGCTTCCATAAAGGCTTCAAACAATTCTCACCACAGTTCACAAGCCATGGTGGGAGACCCTGGAGTTGGCATAATCATTGGTGGTTGACCCACTCCTGGCACCACAGTTATTCTGCAGCTCCTACTTCGCTCTTCCATCATGTCATCCATTGTATTGTATGATGACATGTGCCTGTGGTACTCTTACTGCCAACAATAACTATCAGTAAACCATTGTGGTTGTCTTTCCTTTGTTTTAAAAGTTACTCTGTTACTTTAAGTGAGATACATATCTCTCTGCAGTACCTCTTTTCCTCACTAGAGGTGCTCTTTTTCCTCCAATTACACCCAGCTCCCTCAGGCCCTCTGGAAGAACGATGTGCTCTTTGTATGGGCGACTTCACTGTAGAACTGTGCTACCTAATCATCCCCTTCACAACACTTCAGCGTTCACATGGGCAGCCCCCCCAGCCCCATTGCACACCATATTTCTGGGCACTGCCAGCTCTCCGGCAGCCTCTCCGCTCACACATGCAGTTGCTTTATCTTTACCTGGCAGAAATGTAGGCCCAACGTGGCTACTTGATCTCTTGCTTATTGCATGGATCAGCTCACAAATATAAGGGGATTACCTGTTATTCACTCTCTGGTTCCTCAGGTAAATATCAAACAAAATACATGGGGGTTTGAACCGAAGTGTACCGGATGACAAGAAAATCAATTTTCCTTTATTCTAAAAATAGTTTTTAATCAATACAAAAATCTCTATATGTTTAAAACAGTTCTCATAATTCATTAACCAATTTCTAATAACCATTGACATAGATCGCCAACTCATTAATTAATTGAGTTAATGATTATGTCAATGGTTATTAGAAATTGGTTAATGAATTATGAGAACTGTTTTAAACATATAGAGATTTTTGTATTGATTAAAAACTATTTTTAGAATAAAGGAAAAGTAATTTTCTTGTCATCCTATATACACTGGTTCAAAACCCCATATATTTTGTGTGGATCAGCTGTCAGATCCTGTCCCTTATTTTTTGTTTGAGGGTTTACAGTGTTCAAGGCTGCCTCAATCAACAGTATATTTTTGGTGGAGCCCCCTTCAGATTGCTGGTGGATTTCTGATCCTTTATGTACAGTTTAATTTGTGAGGTGGCCTTCCATTGAGCTTTCCCAGGCCGGGAGTCCTTGCAGAGGTCATGGGGTTCTTTATCCATTTAGTTGTGTGGTGTGGGACCCCAATGTTGACAGTGTGAAAGGATAATATTTGTTTATGTTTTGTATACCTCTCTAGGGCAGCGTTCCTTGGACCGGGTCTGTCTTGGTGGCTCCTCTGGATGTATCCATCGACAGAGTCTCCTTTGATAACCAATGCCTTCTAGCCTGTGTTTGCGTCTTCCTTCTAGACCTGTCCTGGATAATGTACATACCTACAGGTTTTGATTTTATTGATTACACTTGATGTGTAGGTGCAACCGTGGGGACCTCAGTGTTGCTGTAATCTTTTCTCTTTGGCTGGCTCCTACCTCGCTCGTTTGTCTTGGGCCCCTGACCAGTGTTGCTGCTATGTTTCTCAGCTTATCCTCTGGCTCTTGTCTAAAGAGAGTCCTGTATGAACTGTGCATTAGTGTTTTGTAATTGATGGAGGCCTGTTTCATCCCACAACACTCCTGTAGCCATCCCACCTGGGAGAGTTATCCTTCTTCTTATTCTTTTGTGAACAGGGCAGTGGGAAAACTGTAAGTGCAGCCAGGCGTGACATATTTATCATTAGAAATATCTACTCCTTCTGGACCAATCCCTCAATCAAATCTCTCATCTCCAGTCTTGTACTAGTCTTCACAACTTCTGCGCAAGCCTGTTACTGGACCTTCCTTTTTATTCTTTTACACTCCTTGACAAAAAATTCTTAACTTTGCACTCACTTTAAATGAACGCACTCATCTGCCCCCTCTCCTCACCACCTCCATGATGTCTGACTCTCCCCCTTACCTGTCTTTCCACATCTCTCGCTACTCCTTTGCTCATGCACTACATCCCGGCAGTTTTCTCAACCTTTCAGTTCCTCACTCACGCGGTGCTGCCTCCTGCTTCTGTTCCTACTCTCTGCACGCCCGTCATCACTGGAACACCCACACCAGATATAGAAAAAATGCCCCCAACATCCATGCTTTCACATCAGCACTGACTCTGCTACCAAACGTACTACCCCATTTCAACTATGGAACTACTCGGTAGCACTCTCAACTGCTGATCTGCTATGTCCCCTCTTCGACACCATGCCACATGCTGGGTCCTTCTCCCACCATGGGCTTGACATTTTCATATAGGGATCTCACACCAACCCCCTGCCTTGGGTAATAGGGGCCGCCTCATTCCTTATCCAGCTAGCAACCACACCGTGCTAGCTCTTTACATTCCATTCTGGCTTCCAGCTTCCTCCAGGTATTTCTCTCCAACCACTGCCTGATAATTCTCTCTAACCCATTCCTGATGGTTATTTCCATGCACCGCCTGTGGTCTCCTTTCTATTGCCTTCTTTGTTCTTCCTCCTACCGCCTTATGATGTTACTCCCCAGCCGCCTCCATTGGTCTCCCTCCTTTAACCTTCTCTGGTTCACCTCCTCACAGCTTCTGATGTTTCTCTACACCCAACGTGTGTGGTCTCTGTCTTACCACCTCCTCTGGTCTCCCTCATTCCACCGTCTAATCTTACTCACCAACTACTTCATGTTCTCTCTTCTCCGCCTCTAATCTCCAGCTACTTCTGCTCTCACTCAGCCTACTTAACGAACTGCCAACCCGCTTCAAATCCTGCCACAACCTTCTCCAAATGCCCTCACCTCCCTTTCTTGCAATGCCTCTATCATAGGTGAGTAAGTGCTCCACTGGGGCTGTTCTGGGCTTTAGAGCCTGCACCTGTGTGTTAGGTAAATATTGCAGCAGTGTAATTGGTTGGACAGTAAGAGCTTTCCCCCTTCAGCTGTAGCGTATGTTTCATTGTGTGATCAGGGTGATTGTTGGATTGCAGCTTTGAGAAGAAAGTCTTCCATCTTAAAATGTCAGTCTATGCTGGTCACTACATCATACACGCGGGTGCCAGCAGGTTGAAGAAGAGGTGTATTTGCAGCAGAAGCTGTGCTAAGCTGTTTCAGTCGTTCCATGTTGTGACAATACATTTTGATAGGTTTGGGGCATATATCTTGTGGAATCTTTGTTGCGCAGGGGGCCCGAGTTTGCAGATCTACCAACCAGACCCTTAAAGAGCCACTAGCTGGATCATGTGGCCTATGACTGTCCTCTGCCCACAGGCGGAGGCTAGAAGCTGGTGACCAGGTGATCCACCTCATAGCACCCCATGACTACCAATCTGTCTCCTTTGGTAACCCGACTGAATTCACCAAAGCATGGCATGGTCCTTTGTCACAAATCACAGAAGCAGCATTACGTATATGGGAACTAAATAAATACGCAAGCTATATATTTAAGTTCTGCTGGCAGTTCGATCTCATGCTAAACCGCTCTGTGATCCAGAAGGCCATTAGGGAGCTGTAGCCGTGACCTTAGAAAGGCGCACCTGCTTGGCAGACTGGCACTGGAGTAATAATCCTAGTTGGTTGCAATGTCGCTCTACGACTAGTTCTGCCAGTTATTCTCCATCACTCTTTTCTGGTTGCGAGGTATGACACCGGAAAGGGGAAGCATGCTTTGAATCTTCATAGCATTAGTAGGTCCCCAGGAGCGTACTGCTCTCCTCCCACTAGAGCGTAGCTTGGGAGACCACCAGTGGTGCAGATCCCCCTGAGAAAGAGTTGCCCAGGAAAGTTCTGCAGAAAGGAAAACGCACAACTACAGACCAGAACCCTCCTTTTCTATTACCAGCTCTCTGGCTCAGCCATGTTCAATTTCCCAGCTGGCTTTTCATACTGGCCTTAAAATCCCAATCCTGGGAACATTCCAACTTCTCTGAAGCTGGGGGTATACCATTGCCCCAGTTCATTGGCAAACAGGGCTGTGTGACTTCCTAATGTATCATGTGGGGCATACGCAGGCAGAGCTATTAATATGGCCCCGTGTTAGCCTTCTTCCTCTTTATTCAATCATGCTTACGCTTGTTTTCCTGAGGAGAAATCACTCTTCTTGGGCCAAATTTGTTAGGCCGGGTAGTACCTTCAGTGCTCAAGATGAATGGTGATGGGTTTCCCCTCAGTTTACACAAAATGTGCTCAAGTGTCTTTATTCGAAGGGTTGTTTACCAATTTTCAAGTTTCCCGGAAGCGACCAGCCGTTGCATGTTGCCACTGATGTTTAAGTATTATTGTTCCCTGGTTGGTTCACCTTTTCCACAGTGGGTCATTTAGGGAGAGCTGCTTTCTTGGGATGCTTCTGCTCTCTGGGTGACATTGCATGACCTTGGATTCTTTAATGTTTAGCTCCAGCTTGGTTTCCTGACAATATTTCTGTGCAGTGTTAAGTTATTTTTGCAATGTTCTGCTGTCTTCGCTACAAAGATGCGGTTATCGGCAAACAATAGTGACTGGGACCTGGAAAATGCATGTGTTTGGAATGTTATCTAATGCCTCCATCACGGTGGGCCTGATTTGGCACGTGGCTGTCGGATAACTGGTGAAACGCTAAGGAAGTCTTCTGCCACCCATCACCACAAGGCACCTACATACTGGCATATCATCATCAATAATTTATACAGAAATCTTACATTTCTTTACACAATAAAAATAACACAATATCACAATGGCACACAATTTGATGAATAATCATCAAAATATACCTTGTAAATACTCCCACAATAGTACAGATTGCAGAAACGAATTCATAAACATGAAACTCTAAAATCAGCATCCATCATATTCAATTCATACGATTTCACCTAATAAACTATGCACTATTAATTAATCTAGTAACTGCTCTCGTAACAGCAGGACCAAAAGCACATTAAAAAATCCATATTTAGAAAACTTGCAGTTTACCAAAATTGGTAAATGTAATTTTCTCCAAGAAAAAAGAAAGTGTCTCTCTCATTCTACCATGTTGAGGGGGAAAACATGAATCCGTGGGATTTGAGTTCCATTTAGAGGGGAATGGGGCTAGGGGTACAATGCTAAATCTGAACTTTATAAAAAAGCCATTTTTGCTTTACCCTGGGTATCTTTGGCAAATCATTTTCATAACCCCATTCTTCCTTCAATGACAAGTATTTTTAAATTAATATACCACTGGTCTTCTCTTATAGGTGATGGCCTATTCATTAAACCTCTTCTTTAAGAGTTTAGAAAGTAGTATACCAGAATAAATGCGCCTGTCCTTAATTGTAAGAATGTGCCTTTAATATGCAATTTAAACACAAATAATAAAGCAATAACCCTAAGGTCGTGCCTATGTCATTAAAAACACATAGAAGCTGTACAGAAAAAAGAAAGCAATTATCAATCGTATACTCAGATCATGAAGGAAAAAAAAGAATATATATAATAAGAACAATCAAAAATGGTCCAGCCGACAAGTGTTTCGACCGTTCTGGTCTTTCGCAAGGCTTAACATGGGCAAATATTGTCAATCAACATCACCGTCTCATGATTATGGTTCTACAGATCAGTGATTTGCTGACTATAATCCTAGAACGTCAATGTCTCTAACTAACTGCCAAAACAAGATGGGTCTAATGTAAGCATCATAAATGACCGGGCGGATGCCAAGGTCACACTAGACCAGAAGTGTTGGCATGCTATTAGGGAGCATCAGCATGTTTTTCAAGAACGCTTTTCACCCACTACATAATGCTGTCATAGTGTGGACCCATAGTTCGGCCAGCGAACCCAGTCGCTGTCAGGCCCACTGACCTCACCACTGGCTTCCAAGCCACTTCCTTCAGAAGTGATATCAAACCACTTTCGGCATTTGAACGAGCACCGGCAAAAGTCACAGCACACCACTTTGCCATTGGAACAAGCAACAGCAAAAGTAACATCAGTGAAAGACACAACTGGCGAGGGTGGACGTGAGAACATCACATGGACCGCATGGGAGCTGAAAGTACTCCCCCTCATAGCGCCCAAAAGTGTGACAGACCTGGAGGACTGCCACAACACAGGTAAGTGAAACCCACACAAATGCACATGGCATGCCCAACAGTACAGGGCACACAAACGCAGCATACCCTCAACAATGGCCTACACCAGGCAGCATCAAACAGTCAGCAAAGCGCCCCTTGATAGCAGCCAAATCAAGCACACGAAGGACAACCCTGTACACCTGTAATGGAACGTCCCACGGGCCCACAGTTGTCAACACAAGGCTTGCTGCAACACACACAATGTTGGGGAGGTACTAGGCAGCCTACTGTGCATGACATTTCACTGGCATGTGAATGCACCGACACCAGAATCACCCACAAGCCAAACATTTGATGGCATCCATGTCTGCCTCTCTCCCTGCAGTCAACACCTTGCAGCAATCCACTGGACCAGATGCCGCTGATAAGAATGGTAACATGCAGGCACAGAAGCAACCCACAAGGACAGCTCTAGGGGAATGCCCACAGCTGGACCAACAATGGTACACACCCAGCCAGTAGGTGCTCAGACAACATTATTTAAGTGAGACATGGCAGTTTGAACATAAAGGGGCATGAACTAGCCAACATGTATGGCCGAGCAGGAGTTGGCACAAGCATCTATTCACAAGAGGGCAGAGGGTATGAAGAAGAGGAGACAACAGCAGTTCCAGTGGCGCATGCCTATGAGAAGGAAATGGACAGGGTTGATGAACATGGCACTTGCAGACATTTGGCCCAACATCACAACACTGATGTGCATTTCCCAGCACACAGACACCCTCCACTGGATGATAGCAGCATCCCAGAACACATGCCTTGATTGTTGATGGGTCAATGTAAACTCATCCGTGGTTCTGTAAGGCAGGCCAAAGCTGCAGAACAACAAGTGAAAATCCATGAAAGGATCTTCCTCAGCTTCAGGTACACATCCAGCTGTTAATACAGCAGAATGAGATACAGGAGTCTTCAAGGATTCACTTGAGTGACACAATGATGCCTTCAGGTTCTTGCATGAGCCCACCAGGGAGGTCCTTAAGCATCCAGTTGAAGGCAGAAGGTGGCTAATGTGAAATAATTCAATGGGGTGTCACAGATGTAGTGTCTGTCATCGGCATCCTATAGTGTGAACTGCATTTACACATGTTCCAGTCAGTGTCTTGGGTCAACCAATATGGTGGCGGAATAGAAAACCCCTGTGCTGGACTGGCAGGACACTTCTGTCCAACAGGCACATGTTCAGCTGCAGCAAGCCGAATCTTTGATGTGACGTGGGTTGAGACTGACATCACAGGAGTCACCACCACCAAGTGCCAGGTGTCATCAACTCCCACACCACCAGATGATGCATCAGAGGCACGAGCACCAACTGTAAGGAAGGCATACTCCATCTTCGTGTGAGTTTCATTGCAACTATGTTCTGTACAGCGATCTGTCGGAAGCGGGCAACAAGACATGACTCGAGACTGGTGCAACTTGACAGTTGCTTGTGCATTGTGCTTTGTGTGGATGTAACTCACTGATAGCTGAGCTGGCCAGGGCGTTGCTCGACCATGAATCACAGATGAGAGGCAGCTGCTCCGGACAACAATTCAGCCCAAGCTGTGGCGTTTTCCCGAAAAGGAATACACCCAGAACCAGGCCTCCTCAACTTGAGGACCTCTTTTTAGCAATATACCCTTCTGCTGTGTAAGGTGACAGACAGAGTGATGGATTACTCAAAAGAGCGGAGATACCCACACCGCTACGCCAAGACTGTAAAGGAAAACGATAAAACAGGTTAGTCAGTTGAAAAGAACTAACTTAAGCACAATTGGGGGCTGGAAGTTAATCTACCTGTGTCACTCTGGACAGGAACATAGATCTCAAACGGAATGGACCTCTACCGAATAGCCAACAGCTGAGAGAAATAGACAAAACAACAAGGAACCAGTTATCCCCTTAGGTGGTAGTATAATGCTCAAATGTAACACACTAAGTGAGTTCTTACCCCTTGGTGAGACAGGAAGGAGCAAGGTAAATGGAAAACAACGACAGGAAAAAATAACAAAAAGAAAGGTTAGTATAGGGAAGTACCCAGGGCGAAAAGCGAAAAAGCAAACTAGAGCCGGATGGTGCACTAACCAGGGCAGCGTCCACAGTGCACAGGGATTCCAAAGAGTACAGTTCCACTCAGAAGGAGTCTCTATTTAGGAGAGGAAATCAAACAGGTCCACTTGGCAGCAATCAAATGAAATTCCAATGGTATATCAACGAACAGAGTAATATCACCCCTGGTTCGTTAAACAATAGAGTTGAAGTATTGCATGGAATACACAGTGTTGGCAGAAGGATTGAGATCTCACCTTGAAGCTGACAGGGCAATGTCTCGACTTCCAGGAGAGACGAAATAGAGGTAGTGGTAGTTCGCCTGTTGAAACTTGCAGCACGATGTGGGAATGATGAGGCGTACTGATACTTTTGCACAGGACTTATACAACGTAAGCGGCAGCGTACAAAATGTAAGTCCAGAATGCTGCAGTAGGCGAGGAAGACTCAAGGAGGGATAATCCTCCTTTACACCGGTGCGGAGACTGGAACCAGTTCAATAAATCCGAAGGAGTAGGCAAGCAGGAGAGTCGGGTCGAAGTCTGTAGTCTGATACATGAAAAAGCAGGCTGCAATAGAAGTAGGTAAGGAACGCTAATTAGAAGCAGCGTTTTCCTGAGTGGATGGCGTTTATGAATGCCTTGCAGGGGGGCGCGGCCTCGGCGTGCTGCAATCAGCTGACTTACACATGACTCGGCACCGAGTTGAGAGAGGCGAGCCCCGCGTCTCCACGGCAACCTCCAGCGTTGGAGAAAAGGGGACGCACACTGCCTAAGTGTTTGTAAACGGGCCATGCGCCTGCAGTGCGGGTCCGGAGATGTTACAGTGGACGCAGGGAGGTCCTTTCATCTCACCTTCTCTCTCTGGCTTGGTTCCTCAATCTCACACTCAATGCAGGCAGGCATAGATGCTGACGCTGGAGTGAGAGGTTAATGTCGTGCTATGTAGGGCCAAACTGAATCGCCAAGACCACCACCTGATGATAGTCCTAACTTTCATGTCCCGTTAGCTCCGACCATCTGAGGAGATGTGCGATTGCTGTGGCCGTCTCCTCCTGCAAGGGGTCATTGAGCCAGGTACAGACCGTTCAAAGGCTGTAAAGTGATAAGGTCCAAGTGGGTTATGTGTTGAAACAGTGAAATGGTGCACATCTAACATAAGTTAAACTTTTAGAATTCCTGTACTACCTCCACTCCAAGGGGTGGCGACTGTGGGCTTGTAGCTTTTGAGTCGCCCCTTAACCAAGTTTTGAATCGCAAAAAAAGCAGGAGGTTGTTGTATATGTCTCTGCGGATGTTGCGCTTGTCCACCGTGCTCTGCAGGGACCCTCTTCTACATCTTACTTTATCTAACAATATTTCTACACTAATGGTAATTAATGTACTGCCAAAACAAAAGTTGCAGTCTCTTGAGATACATGTGGCAAATGGAGACAGCCTCAATCGGTCTGTCGGGGCCCTGAGGACGTCACCTGTGCTGGCTGGGACTTCTGAATTTGAAGCTGCTTCTACAGTGGAGACAGAGACGTCTGAGGAGCCGGGGAACGATTCAAGTGCTTCCAAAACTGTGTCAGGAAAAACAACAGTGTGGGAGAGGGATTCTCAACCGCGTAACATTCCTCCTGCCACACTGCAGGCCGTGTTAACATCCCACAACATCTCTCCTTTTTGGAAACAGGTCCGCTTTCATGCTGTACTTCCGACATCTATGCCGAATTTAACGCTTGGTCCTGTGAAACATCCTAAATCTGCTCCCCTAAAATTCCCTCTCAAACACTGGGGTCAGACGCTTTTGTATTTGGGTCCCAACTGATCCACTCCTTTAACTTTAACTTTAGAGGACGGTCTGGCGTTCTACACAAAGTCGCACTGAGTCCCTTAACGTGGAGGGAGCGAAGGGGAAGTGGGGAGATTCCGATAATCGCTCTAACAGCTTGGACTTGGGCTTCTCTCCTTCCCGTCTATCAGGGAAGGACAGTGAGTATAATGGGGCCACTGACAGAGATACATATGGGGTGTGGCTGGCATGGTTACCAACAAGCGGGGTGTCCAATTGCCTTCTCCCATATCAAACTTAGCAAATGTGCAAAGTGTACCCCCTATGCCAGCCGTAACATCTCCTGCCGCGGATTTATGGAATTAGCCACCTCCGGTGGAGCCCTATTGGAGTACTGAACGCTCAAGCTGGGGAACATTCTTGCCAGACATTATCAAAGAACTAACAGCTCTCTATGGACAACAAGAACTGGTGTCATGTGCAGTGAGATCCAACACTGCGATACTTAATATGTTGAATGTGTTTGTGGAGGGGTTTTTGAGGGGGTTTGCATGTGAGGACACTGTTGGCAGGAGTACACTCACTTGTTAATAAAGCGGATTGAGATGTCTGACAATGTACTAGTTGATAATACAACAAAGTCTCCAGCTCAGGCAGGTGGTTATATGCAGGCTTCACGCATAAGCATCAACACAACCCCTAATTCACCATCTCCACTAGTGGATTGCATTGTGGGAGCAGCCACAGAAGGAATACACATAGAATCTCAAATGAAGCGTGTGTCTGTGAAGTGGATGAGTCACCTCCTGAGGTAGAAGAACTTCCTCCCCCTGAATCACCCTTCATAAATCATGGGAATCAGAAAAAAAGAGGAACATGAACAGGGAGAAAAAGTCCAAGAACCAGCCCCCTCCTAAATCTAAATCTGGGAATGTGTCCAAAAGGCATGTGAACCAGTTGTCGACTACTGACACTATTATAGATCTTAATTGTCAATCTATTTCATCTCTGGGGACCACCTCAGGTAAATCTCATTTAATAAATTTACAAGAGGGGGAACAAGTGGCTCAACAGAGTCAGGCGAGGCTAATTGATCGACCTACTAGCCCAATCGCTTGGTCATGCAAGAAACTAGCCTGCCAATGGCGTAGAAATGTTGTTAAATCCCTAAAATCTGATTAACATCTTAGAGACAACGAGTCTATGTTGAGGACTCTAGGACATTCTAATACTAGACAATTCTGGGTCTGTATTAATAATAAACTGTGTATGACTACTCCTTTACTGGGCAATACCATCCAAGAACATTCCTGGGTGACCTTTTATTCTAGAAAATGTTCTATCCTGGAAAAATCTATTAATTTTCCCGATACACTTGGTAGTATGCATGCTGCAGGCGAGCGAGTGTCCTTAGGGAATCGAGGACTTAGTGTGGGCTATTAATAAACTTAAACCTTCGAAAGGCCCCTGGCCCAGATGGCCTTCCGCTGATACTGATAAAAGTTCCTGTTGCTGGGCCTCCTTTTCTCAAACCACATTTTCATCATATCTATGCCACGCATATTGTCCCAAACTCATGGTTACAATCTATTATCATCTGTATATACAAGAAGGGAGACCCGTCCGACCCAGACAATTACAGACCCATCGTCTTGATAGATGCGGTAAGCAAAGTATTTGCCATCCTGAGACTTAAACAACTGTCTGAGCAAGTCTGACACCTTACCACATTGTCAGGTTGGTTTTCGTAAAAATATGGGCACTTCCCTGAATGCTACGGTCATAAAACATCTATTGCAAAACACTAAAGGCACTGAGGCAGGTAGTATCTTTATGGCATCACTGGATATGTCTTCTACATTTGACTGTGTTGTTCGGGAACGTCTATAGGGGATATTCATTATGTATAATGTCTCCTTGAAATTAGTGCAGTTTATTGCCCTTTTGTATCAAAGCACCACTGTGCGAGTTTGTCTAACATGGGAAGTTGCGCACAATAAACCCATTCCGGTGAGCTTGGGTCTCAGGCAGGGCGGCATCTTAGCTCCATTCCTTTTCAACATCTATTTATGCGACATAGGTGATGTATGGCGCATTTATGATGTGATACCAGTCAAGCTGGGCCCCCTGAAGATTAACTGGGTGGCTTTTGCTAATGATATTTTATTGGTTGCTAGGACCGCCCGTGGCCTCCAAGATAAATTGAATATTTTTCATTTGTGCACAGTAAGTAACAATCTGGTTGCTAACGGTGGTAAATCAAAGGTAGTGATCTTTTCCACACACAAAAAAAAGAAAAATAGGTTCTGGTTCCTGGGGGCGGAAAGGGTTGAGCTGGTGGCGTCGCTCCCATACCTAGGGTATAACTTAACTAACATCTCTTCACTAAACATCTCTTCACTTACTGGTGTGCCTGGCCTGCTCCTGCTCCCATTGGCTGGCTTCACTAACTTCAGCCAATCGTGTGAACCGGGAGGCAGGAGCCGGCCCGTATGATCTAAGGCCTGTATCGGGGCACGGGGTGTCACTCTATTTCCTACTGGCGCAAGGAGAAGCAGTTCATCTTGTGCTCTGTGACCATCCTGGAAGTAACCATGGCCTAACATCTGCGGCCAGCCGTCTGGTAAGCCATCACCACCCTTTGTGAGCGTTGCGCTCCACCTGCACCTTTCTGCATTGTATATATATTTTTTGTTGCCTTTCTCATAACTGCAACCTTTACTGGGGAATCACCGCTGAAATGAGCATTCCTCCCTCACCCACGTGTTTTGCATCCACGTGTTTCTTCCAGTGAGGATGCCTGAGTTTATGCCTGTGTTGCCCTACCAACATGGCCGCCTCAATGCCTTCCGCCCCCCTTAGTGGTGTGCCTTGCCTGCTCCCATTGGCTGGCTTCACTAACTTCAGCCAATCTTGTAAACCGGGAGGCGGGAGCCAGCCTGTATGATCTAAGGACTGTATCGAGGGCCCTGTCTGTCCCTGTCCGTACCGGTACTTGCCCCGGACCATTACTTCCTGCTGACCTCTCAATCTACATACTTAAGTAGTTCACTTCTACACTCACATCGTTCTGTCAGTTGATGACTTTGTGAGCCGCTTCATCAGGTAACATCATTGACTTCCCATCCTTGGACCTTCTCCCTTGACACCTACCAAGGTGATAACTACGTAATGGCCCTATGCACAACAGTAACTCTGATTGTTCTGACATTACCAACCGTGACTTGCGCACACTCTTCCGCAGTTCCGTGCTGCAACCTGTTACATTTCTAAGCTTGGTGTGCCTTCGAATTCGCTTTATCTATGCCTATCTGCAACCCAAAAGTTTGCATTTCCTGTAAATCGTTCTGGCTCTGCTATCTCCTTGTCCCACATATTCTGTGTTAATGAATGTCTGCCACACCTACTGCCCCTCTACTCTGTGTCATCCTAAGATGCCCCCTATACGCACTATGTGCTTGCTACACCGTCCACCCTCCCCTCTTGGTTATATCAAGGAGACCTGCTGGCATCAGCTCCACTGTCAGCCCTTCAAAGAGGCTTCCAAAATTGCAATCCCAAATTTATGTCTCATTTAACCTACTTGCAACTGCATGTTTTTAATGTAGCACCCCGCACCATGAGGTGAGGCTTTTCAAAAATTGTGCTCCCAAATCAATGTCACATTTAACTTACTTGCAACTGCACATTTTTGACATAGCACCCCGTACCATGAGGTGAGGCTTTTCCCAAAAAATACTCCCAAATCAATGTCACATTTAACCTACTTGCAACTGCATGTTTTTTATGTAGCACCCCGTACCACGAGGGGAGACTTTTCCAAAATTGTGCTGCCAAATCAATGTCACATTTAACTTACTAGCAACTGCACATTTTGTGATGCAACACCCTGTACAATCCTATTTATGCAATGACTGTAAACTGCTATTTATGTAAGTAACCACTGTAACAGACATTCTTAAGCCAAAAGCGCCTAGATGCCTCTGGATTTTGTGTGCTATACAAATGACAAAAATAATATAAATAAGCATGTGGAAGGCAGCCTTAAAAGAAAAGGTTGTCCCATTTCTAGCACACATGAAGCAGATTTTTGAGAAAGTACTATCTCGGCAAGATTGAGCCTGTATTATTATACGGGCTAGACATGGCGACTGGAAATCTGGGCCTGTATCTTGACTCTTTACAGGACCTTGTATGGAAGAGCGTGTTGCGGCTTTCTACTTCCATTCCTAATGCAGTTATTCGCCATGAACTCAATTTAACATCAGTGCAGGATCAGCTTCTTTGGCGTCAATTACTGACTTACTCTAGGAGACTCTCCCCCTTCCAATTCCCTATACCTAGATCTGCACCAGATGTGGAAAGAGCACACAGTAGAATCAGTAACGTTTTAATACAGATACCATGCAGGTGTCTGTTGGGGCGAATAGATTGTTTGCAGTCTGAATTAATAGCGAATCCTGAAGCCACCAAACATACACTCTACAGGGATGACTGGAGATTGACTATTGAAGCCATGTCTATACTTCTTACCTCGAATGCGCTAGGTTCCCACATAAGAGAGGTCCTCTATTTACATATTTGAGGTGTTTTCCTTGTAAAGAGTTTCAGAACATCTATTTGAGATTTAAACTGAATCAAATTCATACCAAGGAAAGATTCAAACATTGGTCACCTGTTCCTGCGGTAGGAACTCAGGTAACTTGTCGTTTCTGCAATTCTGTTTCGTCAATTGAAACTCTAAGACACTGGAATGCCCGGCTTTCACTGGAATGCATGCTAATGACTTTTCCAAAGAGTTGAACAACTTCGCATCTAATTATGATAAGGAATTGCTATGGTCGAGACTTATGTGGGGTGCGAATATTTAATTGAGCTTTGCTTTGGTTCGATTTTTGAATGAAATTGATCTTAATTTGTAAATGGCAAGAATTTTATAGGAGATTTATCTGTGTTTTTCTGTTTCTGATTTGTCGAGGACGATTTTTTTCTTTTTGTTTTCCTTGTGTGTCTTTTTTAATTTGTGTAAGGTTTTATGTAAACCAAATCACAAGTTAAAAAAACGATGTTCTGCAGCCGTTTGGATATTGTGCACAGGGGTCAGTAGCCATGGTCTGTGTGGATGGGCAGCAACAGATGTGGGGAGGATGAACACACAATAATCACTCATCATTGATTCTTTGTATGCTGTTTGCTGTTGCACATGTGCCCTTCTTATGGGGGTCCCATAGGCCAGGTTTTCCTTTGGCTCATGCTACTCATCAACCAGGCACACTGCTGTTTTGCATGGCCATTGCACAATGTGTTGATCCACGGAACTTGGCAAATAAGTGTGTAAATAACATGTTTGCATCACAACCTGCAGATTGATGCTGTAGAACCCTTTACTATTGTTAAAAATGCATTTGCATGTCTTCTGTGCTGTGAATACCATGTGTGGGCCATCGAGCCAGTCTACACTGTTAGGTAAATCTACCAGGCTATCGAAGCCTGACTTGAGCGCATTGATTGTGTTGGCATCAGTTCAGAAGGCAATGTGCTCCGCAAAACACAGGTAATCATGGCATTCAGCACCTGCCTAGGAATGCTGCTGAATACTGGTTTTTACATGCCTGTTACAAACCCACAGTGGCCTAGGGAAAACCAACAGTTGAGAAAAGGATGAAGAAAATAAGAGGAGGGGAGGAAGAGAACATGGAGAGAAAAAGGAAGCAACTCCCTGGGGGCCTGAAGACATTTTGAACACTGGGCCACATGAGGTGGGCAACCCGGCTAGTAACCATGTGCCTGGGCTGCGTCCTCGGCACCCACAGGGCTTTGGCGCCTGACAGCCCATCCAGGGATCAGATTGGACAGGCTTATTGGCATTAAAGGGCCCAGACAGCATGTGCAGTGCTGCCAGGCTGAAGAGCTGCCCAGTCCAGGCTACGTGTGGTGGGTGGCCGGAACCGGACAACCCAGCCAAGTCCCTTGACGGCCCACCTGGGGGTTAGTTGGGAAAGGCCCAATGCAAAAGGTCCACCCAGGCAGTGTCTGTCAGGCAGCCTGGGTGGCGAATAGTGATGGAGGAGGTCTGCTCCTTCCTCGGGGGGAGAGGGCGGTGAAGAAAGCCCTTGGCCACTGGAGCAACCAGGTGAAGCAAAGCCCTGAGCTGTCAGAGCAGCCCATGTGAAGAGAGAAGTCCCGGGCCAATCCGCCATCATAACCTGGGTGAAAATAAGTCCCAGGCTGCTCTGTTATCAGAGACCTGATGAGAATTATGCGTCCACCCCAGTGTCCTTCTGATGCAAAGCAAGGGGGCGGAGAGCAAGGAGTGTCTTGGTCCCGAAGGTTTGGCACTGATAACAATGACGGCTCAAAGGCAACAGGGACAATGCCTGGAATCAAGATGGTATAGCGGGGCGTTTGATGACATGGGCTGCCCCCAAGGGCACAGGACTGTCCAGAAGAGGACAACGTGGCAGCAGATGAAGCAGTCAGTGCAAGTCGCCGACCCAGGCTCTGATACAGATGGGCTGCAGCTCACAAGAGTGATATCTGTGGGCCCCCCAGGCCACGGGGGGCACCAAGAAGAACCAGTCTGCCATGGGGCTGCAGCAGTGAAAGCGGGTGAGTCTGCAGGGCCCCCCCCCCATGTATATTCTAAGGCACAGGTTAAGTGAGGTGTGTTCAGGTGGCACCAGGTTTTGGACCTGGCCACCCAGAAGAAAGAAGC
The DNA here is from genome assembly GCF_040938575.1 of Ambystoma mexicanum. Lineage (NCBI taxonomy): Eukaryota > Metazoa > Chordata > Amphibia > Caudata > Ambystomatidae > Ambystoma > Ambystoma mexicanum. The sequence continues at coordinate 801,244,926 of NC_090932.1, forward strand.
TGTGGGGGCCAGGCCCGACAATCCACCAGGGCCAGACACACACACCTCCCACTATTTCTAACAACTTTTCACTTGCTGGATGGATTTGAATGAAAATTTGATTGAAACTTTGGGAACAGTACGTTATAAAATGAAAAAGTTATAAAGAAACCAAAACACCACAGTTTTCAGTCTATTTATTTTCCCATAGAGAAATAGTTCAGTTTTTTAACAGCCAAAGTGTGAAAACTGCTATTCAGATTCGGACCAAATATGAAACAAATTGGGCAGAAAGCATTGCCATAATTTCCTTGACTGGTTTGGAGTAAATCCATCAAGTAGCTTTTAAAATATCTCACAGAGAAATAGAGAAATCCTTGCTCCTTAAAACCTTTATATTGACCTCAGTGCTTTGCAGCAGAGACGTTGAGCGAGGCTTATAACATTTGACTTGCTTAATGGATTTGGATGACATTTTCCAAACAAAAAGGTTGTCAAGCTACCGTCCCCCCTCCCCCAAGATGACATTTTGAGAACAATTCCTTAAAAATGAAAAGGTTATTAAGAAAATATAAAAACACAGTTTTCAGCCTAAACTGCAGAGTGACCAGAGAAGTTGTTGAAAGCCATGCCAGAGATCCTCCCTCGAGACTGCTGCTGAGAGATCCCGTCCATTGTCCTGCCTTCAGTCATCAGAGCAAGAAATCCAGAGGTCGGGAACAGAGCTGCAACATCGCAGAGCATCCACCACAAACGTTTTCTTCTAACCAAAGGTACTGTGGGTGAAAAGGTATTGCTTACCTGACTCCAGAAGGTCGCTCTAAAGCGTTGGAGTGCATGTAGAGGTGTCCAGGGAAACCCCCTCTTACCTCCAACTCAAGCTGCCGCTTGTGTCCCTTTAGTGAGTCCTTTAGCAGGGTCTCTAACTTTGGTTAAGCCTTCTTGCATCTTCCTTCCTAGAGACAAGAAAGTATCCACAGGAACATTTGACTTCTACTGCTTTGCAAGACTTTAAGCCGCTACGAACTGCCTTTTAGCTAGGGTTGCGTTTTTGACTTTGAAAGACTTGCTGTGCCACAAAACTGCCTCTAGAAGCTGAAGCTCTGCTAGGATAACACTAACCAACAATTTTCCTTCCCAAGAATCACTATTTTATATGTGTATGCAGACTAAATACAATTACAGTATTACTTTGTGGGTGCACGGTATTACCGATAGAAATGTCAAACTCCTGTAACCATTGTCTACGTTCAGCAAACTACCAACTAAGAATTGACCCTTTGAAAGTATTAAAAGGTATACCTATGTGTGTTTGTTTATTTTGCTAAGTATTAAACAGTGACTCTTGTGTAAATATGATACATCTATATTGTAATATACATTTACATTTAAGTGTTTAATTGATGTGCTTTACTGACGGGGTTCAGTGTACTTACCTACAGCTCACATCTTTCTCTTAAGATAAGCCTGACTGCTCGGACACTTTACCAAGGTCCTGAGTTAATACAGACTGATATTAAACGATGGGGATCTACAAATCACTAGGATAGCTTACATAAGTCTTACTATCAAGTAGGACTTTTGGAAAATTCCCCTAACAGTGCCCCCTGCTCCTTTAAACGTGTATGTGTCTGGTGCTTTGCAGCAGAGAGGCTAAACATTTTTGACTTGCTGGATGGATTTGGATGACATTTTCTAAACAAAAATCTTTTCAAGTTTCCCTCTCACCCCCCATACTGGACATTTTGGGAACAATTTGTTAAAACATGAGAAATGTATTATGAAAACATAGCAACACAGTTTTCAGCCTACTGCCATTCATTTTCCCATAGAGAAAAAGTGCAGTTTTGAACAGCCGTAGCACAAAAAACAGACCAAATAAGAGATTATCTGGGCACAAAGCATTGACTTAATTTCCTTGAATAGTTTGGGATAAATCGATCCAGTAGTTTTTAAAATATTCAACATTGACATGGGGGTGCCCCCAGTTCCCTAATAACTATATATATATATATATCTTCGAAGCACTGAAAGACGTCAGGCTGGGTGAGTAGCACTCTTCATAGTTTCAAAAATAAACAAAGTCCGGACATCCAGGTTGAAATAAATGTATTCTTTATTAATGCCTTGCAAATGGCAAAATTCAATTTAAAAAGCCATAAAGGTAAGGCTCTCCCAAAGTGCAAGTATCCGTGCGCGTTTGGAACGTTAACGTTGTGTGTATATATATATATATATATATATATACCTTGGTACTTTGCAGCAATGAAAAGCCACCATTTTATGTTTTTTTGCTAGATGTGAGGATTCCCGCGATAATACCGGGAGAAGCTGCAAATGAAATAACTCAAAAGCTATTTTGGGTAGGAGAAAGGATGCCATCAAACTTTGGAATGGACTCCCCCATGATCAAAACGCTTCTGTTTATGTGGTCGCTCCTAGGGGAACACTGATTGTTTTGAACAACAGCGTTTAGAAGCCTGGCCATGGGCACTATACTAATACCAATACCAATAGTAATAACAATCATAGCAGGCTAGAGGTCGGTAGGGGGGAAGAAGACACCATGTGAAGTTGGGGATTTGTTGGTGGTTTGAGCAGCCAATTACGGGTAGAACATTTTTTCGGTTTATCAGGGGAAGACCGTGTAAATCTCACAGGATTACAGTGGAAATGCCAAAAGACACGCTCAGAAAGAAATGTGCATCACACAAAGTGGTGGGTGATTGGGGGTAATGGAAGAGAGTTAGGGAGGGAAAAAGCAATTGAGTGGAGTGAGGGGGCATGGAAAAAAGAAGGGGGACACATGTTGAGGGCTTGTGAGGACGATGTGGAAGACTTTTTAATTCTGAGCAATTTTTCCCATTATCACAGGAATCGTTGTCCCACCACTCTACCACAGGAATTTCTGTTATTGGAAATGATTACTGTGAAATTATCGCGGGAATAAGGAGTTAGAAAAGAAATGTTTAACATGTTCAGTACGTACATCTACGGGGCAGTGGGTGTTTAGTAACAAAAACATGGTGTGGCATAGCTAATTGGGCCAAAAGAAAGATATTGGTGCAACAGGTTCAGAGGCCACGGCTGAGGGCCATAACGAGTGAGACTGCAAGAAACTGGACACCGTGTTCAGTCATGGCCACTGCCATGGCTGAAGGTCATCACTAGTGGACCCAAAAGGAAGCTATTGGTACAGTGACCATAGCAGAAGGCCATGGCTAGTGGGCCCTGAGGAAACTAAGGAATAGCAAAACCCTTGAAATTATCTGAAAACAAATTTGTTAAGAGAGAATTAAGGTGATCAGATTTAACACAACAAAACCCCTGAAATTCAGCACGTGCATTTGAATCAAGTCCACCTCGGAGAAGAAAATGCATCACATGAACCAAATAGTGATAGGGTGTAATGGGCATGAGAGGACCAGGGAAGAAAAAAGCAATTCAGGGGAGTGGGGTGACCATGGAAAGAGGAGGGGGCACTTGGTGAGTGCCTGTGAGGACAGGGAAGAGTTTGGGATTGTTTTGCGTTATATGGGGAATACCGGGGGAATCCTGCGTGCATGGGTAGTTCAATGTCACTGTATGTGTAAGTTCATTGCCATTCAGGGAAATTCCACAGGAATGGGGAGAGAGTGGAAACCATTTTTATTTACACCTGCAGTGATCCCATGTCCTAGGCAGGAGGTAATGTGTCTCTGTGCCAAAGGCCATGGCTATTGGGCCCCAATGAAATCTATTGGTGCAACATGTACATTCGCCATGGCCAAAGAACATGGCTAGAGGGACCCAATGAAACCTATTGGTGCAACATGTAAAGTGGCCAAAGGCCATGGCCACTGGCTTTTGGGCAGTGAAGAAACCCATTGGTGCTACATGTACAGTGTCCACTGCCAAAGGCCATGGGTAGTGGGCCCCAAATAAACCTATTGATGCAACATGTACAGTGGCCACGGCCAAAGGCCATGGCTAGTGGGCCCGAAAAGGCCTATTGGTGCAACATCTCGCATCTCTGGCGCCACCAATAATTCAGGCGAATCTGTAAGGAACCTGCCAATCCTACTGCAGTTTCTTCTCTTCCATCCCAGGCCCTCTGCACTGCACTGGCCATCCATTTCTGTAGTTATGTGCTGTTTGTTTAGGTGTTCTGTGTTGACGCGCCCTGATGCCTGCAAGCTTTCAGTGCGCTATAAGCATATAAATAAATAAATTAAATAAATAAATTTCACAGTCAAAACCCAGGATATCCTGTCCTCACTCTCCTCCCCCTCCCTACTTTGCCCTGCTCTCAGGACTTCCTTAGCACCCCTCTCTCGCCCCATACTCTCCACCTGTTCGCCCATAGCACCGGATGAGGTCTCTAAGGTTGTCCGCTCTATGAAAGTCTCCTTCAAACAGGTGCTCCCCTGCTCCTCCAGAACTATCAAGGACAACATGTCCTCACTCACTCCTGCATTGGCTGACATCTGTAACCATTCCTTTGCCACTGGCTCCTTCCCACTATCCCTCAAACACTTTCTTGTGCATCCCCTCCTAAAAAAGCCATCTGATGACCACTCCTGCCCAGCTAACTACTGACCTATTTCCACCACCCCTTTCCTGGGAAAACTCTTGGAGAAGATGGCCATCTCCCAACTGTCCTTCCACTCCAAATCTGTTGGCTGTCTTCATGACCACCAGTCAAGCTTCAGAGCCTCTAGAGGCACGGAAACTGCTCTCCTCAACACCTGTGATGACCTGATCTCAAACCTTGACTCTTACTCTCCTTCTGCCCTCATCCTCCTGGACTTGTCCTCAGCCTTGGACACGGTTAATCATGTCGCCCTCTTAAAGCATCTCCATGAAATCCTTGGTATTACGGACATAGAACTGGATGGGTTGACATATTTCCTTTCAGGTCGACCATCCCAGGTACAACTGGGGCCTTTCCTCTCCTCCGCCTCACTTTCTACCAGCTCTATCCTATCGCCATGGCTCTTCAATGTCTACCTTGCCCCTCTGGCCCACCTGATCTCCTCCTTCTCCCCTCATTTCCAGTGCTATGCTGATGAAACTCAGCTCTCGTTCAAGCTTCCCTCCTCTTCCTCCTCTCTGATTCCCGAATGTCTGTCTGCTGTTCAGACAGGGTGCACATCTAATGATCTCTGTCTTAATGCCAGTAAGACCAAGATCCTTCTCATTGGGACCCCTGCTCCCTCCTTCCCTCCCACTCTCTGGCCACCCTCCTTGGGTACCCTCCCCTCACCATCCTATGACCTTGCGAAGAAGGCCCACTTTCAGCTTCACCTAAAAGACATTCTCCCCTTTCTTACCTTCTCCCAGAAACTCAATGTCTGCAAAGTTCTGGTCCTTTCTAGGCTTGACTACTGCAATGGCCTCTTCCTCAATCTACCTCTTTCCTCTCTTTGCCTCCTTCAACTAATCCAGAATAGGACTGCAAGACTTATCCTTGGCCTCAAGCCCAGGGACCGCATCTCTCCAGCCCTCAAATCTCTCCATTGGCTCCCAGTGGCTATAAGGATCAACTTCAAGACCCCCTGCATCATCCATAAGGCCTTCTGGGGCCTGGGACCACGCCTTTGGTTCTCTATCACCAACGGTGTGCTGATCAAACGTTTCTCCAAGCAGAGATTGTCAGGTAGATCTCTCTCTTCGACAGGTGCCTTCCTTTGGAATGGCCTCCCTGCCCCTCTCTCACTTCAAGCGGATTTTCTTAAGTTCTGGAAGCTTCTCAGGACCCTGCTCTTCTCTACCTCCTTCCCTCTCCCCCTCCCTTGCTAACACCCCCATCTGCCACTACAACTGGTGGCCTGGTCATTTATGAGTCTCACTGAGCACCAGGCCCCTCCCTGACCAGTCTACCAGCATACCCCTAACTAGCACTGCCCTTCCGGGCCCCCTTCCTGACTAGTCTGGTGAGATGGATCCCGCTCCAGAGTCTGGTCCACCCCTTGCCCTCGCACTTAGATGGTGGTTCACCCCGTCCTTGCACTTAGATGCGGTCCACCACTGTTATTGCCCTGGCACTTGCCCCTTTGCCCCGGCTCCTCTCTGATGCCCCCCCCAGCACTTGCATAGCCATTGGGCACTTTCCCCTTCTCTCCCCTTCCCTGATTATCACCTCACCTGAACTTATTGCTATTGCACTTGAACGATCCAAATGTCACAAAGCCTAACAGGACCGTTACTGTTGTTTATATCCCCTGCTCCTCCACACGTTCTTTGCCTTGTGGAGCCTGGAAACACATGTTTCTGTGTAGTGCGCCTTTTAAATATTCAATAAATAAATAAAATAAACATGTACAGTGACCACAGCAGAAGGGTGTGGACAATGGCCACAGCTGAAGGCCATGGCTGGGGGGCTTGAAGAAACCTATTGGTGCAACATGTACAGTGGCCACGGCTGAAGGCTGTGGACAATGACCATGGCCGACGGCCATGGTTAGTGGGCCCCAAAGAAACCTATTGGTGCAACATGTACAGTGGCCACAGCAGAAGGCCATGGCTAGTGGGCCCCAAAGAAACTATAATATAACAAAACCCTCGAAATTCAGTAAATAAAACGTTAGTTAGGCGAGAGTTAAGATGATCAGATTTAAAGTGAAAAATACATAGCAACAAAACCTTGAAAATTCAGTGAACAAAAGCTTGGTTAAGAGTGAGTTAAGGTGATCAGATTTAACGCAACAAAACCCCTGAAATTCAGCAATCGCATTTCGAGCAAGTCCACCTCAACTACGCACCCCCTGTTGCACAGCATATGACCACAATGATGACATCACAGATGACATCACTGATGGCATCATTGGTTACATTACTAATGACATCATATATGCCACCACTGATGGCATTACTAATTACATCAGCCATGACATCACTGATGTTACATGTTTGATTGATTACATTTTGAAATATGACAACTTTGTCCTTTCACATAACATATATGTACATATTTCATACTTACACAGCACAATGTATTCACCCTTTGTTCCTAAACTGTATTTTGCAAGGTAATCAGTTATATTACAATGAAAATTCATAATTTATTTTCGAAAGAAATGACTACAAATATTAGTAATACCATTGCTATAGTAAACATTTACTTTCAAATCTTCATTTCTTTTCTACAAATTATCTTTGTAGGAAATTAACAGATTTTTTTTGCATATTAACCAAACTTTGAATTCATAGATTACATATTATCACAATGCACATGGCCACGTACTTTCTTTTGTATGTGATTATTTTTTATAAAATGTGTTATTTCGTAAACAATGTGTTCATGTAATGCTAATACAGTAAGGAGAATTGTAAATTTAAAGGTGAACATTGACTATTTTCATAACACTTACTATTAAACATGTTTCTACTTCTATCTACTCTTTTTTACTACTACTTATACTTATTATATTATGTTTGAAACACCTGAAATAGATGTGCCAGCATCAGCTACTTTCCCTGCAATGAAGTAGTGTAGTAGTTTCACTAACACATGAAATTGAAACCATTTGTATAAAGTTACATATTTGTATTGAAAGTTTATATGTTGAGTTAAGTACTACAAATGAATGCTCCACATATAATCATATCATACTTCAGTATCAGTGTATTGTTCCAGGTCATACTGTTATAATTGTTAAATGTAATAAAATAAAATATGTATCAAAATAGGTCATCATTGTGCTGATACGCTGTGCAACAGGGAGCTCATAGTTAAGGAGGACTCGCTCGAAATGTGATTGCTGAATTTCAGGGATTTTGTTGCATCAGTCCCACCCGATGGATCTTCCTTTGACCCCTCCCAGACAGGATAGACTGACAAAGCAGATCCCATTTTAAGAAAGGAAATCATGCCTGGGGAATTTTAGAAAGAGAATAAGAAAAAAGAGAATAGGAATGTCTAATAAAAGATTACATGTTTTTCTTCCCTATAAAATCCACCACTGTGTCTGTGTCCAGTTGGATAAAGTAAACACTCAGGCTGTAGCCTGTAGAGATTATGGTGCTCGTGAGCATGTCGTCACGCAAGCATCTTCCCTTGTTATTGATCAGGGAGCGATGTTCGCGTGACGACGGTTACGGTTGTGAGCGGAGGAAGAGGCGTACGCTTTGCTGGCGGGCCCGCTACTGAAAATAAACTTACCAGTTTAATCCATATCGCTGTGTCAGCCTGATCCTTTTAATGGCGACAAGGTAACTGCTGAGCGGGCCCATCACAGCGAGGAGCTGCACTACGTGACTGACGCACATGTGCAATCCACAAGGTCGGCCACTGGCGAGCTCAGGTGCCTACAGTAACCGGACGCGGAGGCAGAGGAAACGAAGTGTGGCACACAGCCTTCACTGTCGCCGGACCGCTGCCCCAGCTGATGTGGGCGTTGGAACCGCTCTCCCTCCAGCAGCAAAATAACGAGGTGAGGAGGGACAGAGGGAGAGAGCGGGGTTGCGCTCCACTTTTGAGTGCATAGAGTACGGACCACAGCCGTAAAGATGAACGAAATGAAGGGGGCGGTCCACTCAAGGATTTCGTAGGAAGCAAAGTAAGACAGAGTAAAACTGGCAATCCTGTTTCTCATTAGCTCCGCCCACAGGACAGGAAATAAACAAGCCCAACCAGCCTGGGAAATAGACTCATGCGACACTTAGGGAGTGTCACAAAATACACTGTCTCTGCTCTGAGCTCTATAAAAAAAGGATTTAAAGTGAACACACTCAGACACAAATGCTCTGAGTTTAAATAAAGGAGTCCCAACGTTGTATTGAACTGTGCAGTCTGGATCATTAAACATTTAGATAATTTTGAATTGCTTACACAATAATGGCTGCAGCTAGTATGGCCCCGCCTCCCCCTTTCCTGCCTGAACCAGGAGCACCACCAATAAGATGGGACAGATGGAAAAAGATCTTTGATACTTATTTAGTGGCAATAGGGGGGACAAATTTGCTGCAGCAAGAAAAGAAGCTATACTCTTGCACAATTTGGGCACTGAAGGTCGTAGTGTCTATGATGGATTGCCTCAACCTCCACAAGAAGGCCAAGGAGAAGTAGACCAATATACACTAGCAGAAAGGAAATTAGAAATTCACTTTGAAGCAAAGAAAAACGTAACTTTTGAAAGACACAAGTTTTTTCAGAGGGTACAAGATCCTCAGGAGCCAGTGGAAAACGTTATTGCAGCATCAAGATCCTTGAGTCACACATGTGAGTTTGGCCAGTTGACGGATTCTCTCATTCGTGACCAATTAGTATGTTGTACTAACAATATGAAGATTCAAGAAAGATTGCTGACTAAGGATGTGTCATTGGAAGTAGCAGTAGAGATTGCCAGAGGGATGGAACAAACTCGCAAGAATATGTCTACCATGAAAAACGATAAGGAAGAAGGCGAAGTAGCAGCAGTGAGAGGATTCAAGAGAATGAATATGAATAAAGAAGTAAAATGTTATAAGTGCGGTAGCAATCGCCATATTTCCACGAGTGTATTTTATCCTGCGAGGTGCGTTTTTTGCTTGAAGTGCAAAAAGAAGGGACATTTCGCAAGAGTGTGTAAAGAATCAGGCAAAGTGCTTAGTATTGAGTCAGGAGCAGGAATACCAGAACAGGAAGAAAACTCAGTAATTACCCAGAGCCCTCAAAGCAAACATGTGTTAGAGATCTCAGAGATATCCAACAAAAGTAGGACTCCAACCGATGTGTTTCCGGTGAATAGCAGAGTCGTGACATTAAAAGTGAATAGTTGTTTGCCCTGGACTTTGATGTCGAGAAGAACATATGAAGGATGTTTGCAAGGCAAGATCGACGATTTGAAGGAGCACACAATAGAGCCATATGCATATGGCAATGTAAAGATTCAGATATTAGGAAAATTTAAAGCGGCCATCAAATACAAGGGAAGGAGCTGTAAGTCTGAAATATATGTGACACAGGAAGGCTCGTCTCTATTGGGGTGGGGTGAACAACGCAAACTGGGAATCAGGATTCAAGCAAGTGCAGAAGAACCAGTCTCGATTGCAGAGATTAAGGACAAGTGGGAAAAATAATTTCCCAGGGTGTTTCAAGCACATTTGGGGATGCTTAAAGATTTTGAACATGAGATTCGTTTGAAAGCAGGGGCAATTTCGACAGTACATAAATTGAGACCAATACCGCACAATTTGAGAGAATAACTTAAGATGGAGATTGAAACATTGCTACTGAGAGGGATATTAGAAGAGAGTGAGAGCTCTGAATGGTTGTCGCCGGTGGTGGTAGCAGCAAAACCGAATGGAGCCATAAGACTTTGTGTGGACATGAGGGACATTATTAGGAACATTCTAGTAGACAGACATCCTTTGCCAATAATTAATGACAAGTTGTCAACTCTTAAGGATGCAAGGGTGTTCTCGGTGATTTATCTTTCTCAGGCTTATCACCAGATCCCTTTGAAAGAAGACTGCCAACACCTCACGGCGTTTATAACACCATTTGGTACATTTAAGTATCGTAGAATGCCTTTTGGCCTTGCATCGGCAGCGGCCATTTTCCAAAGGGTTATGGATATAGTTATGCAGGAAGTGAAGAACATTGTGGTGTTCCAGGATGATATGCTTATTTATGGAAGCTCTAGGGCATAGCATGATATGATTTTGGCCCAAGTGTTAAGCAAATTATCTGAAGCAGGTTTGACAGTGAGAACAGACAAATGTAAGATTGCAGTAGACCGAGTGGAGTATCTAGGACATGAGATTGATGAGTGTGGTGTGAGACAAAAGAGATGTTTAGTGGAAGCAGTAAGAAATGCACCCATACCTACAGATAAGGACCAAGTGAGATCTTTTCTGGGTCTTGCTTAATATTACCATAGATTTGTGAAGGACCTTGCTTCAGTATCTACACCCATAAGAATGATTTTAAAGAAGGGATCCCAGTTTGTATGGACTTCGGAGTGTGACATAGCATTCGAAAACATTAAGAAAGCAATCAGTGAATCGCCCTCCTTTGGAAGGTTTCATCCAATGGATAAAACAGTCTTGGTGGTGGATGCTAGCATGTTAGGGATAGGGGTAGCATTAATGCAATATGACAAGGAAAATAAGGAAAGGGTGATTGCATTTGCATGAAGGGCCTTGAGAGGGGCGGAGCCTAAGTACTTGGTTATTGAGAAAGAGACATTGGCCATGTTTTGAGCCATTGGGCATTTTAAATACTTTTTGTGGGGCAGGCGTTTTGTGCTTCGCTCGGATCATAAACCACTAGTGCAATTTTTTGAAAGTGGGAGATGGGCTTTGGGTTTGTCCCGAATAAGTTGGTGGGGTTTAGGTCTCCAAGGATATAACTTTGATTTGAGTTTTCTGCCTGGGAAAAATAATGTGGTGGTGGATTGCCTCTCCAGGATGCCCATCAATAGGAAAGAGGACATAGGGGACATGGATGTGGAAGAATCAGTGGTAGCAGAGGTGGAGGGGGTGGTGAGTCAGGAAAAGTGGATGCTGGAAGAAAGTTCTGATGAAGAACTCAAGAAAGTTAAAGAAGGGGGGGCGCTGTTGCGCTCGATGAAGATGGCCGCCTGATTCACTGCTCCGACCTGTGTGGCACTCTCTATCTGTAAAATCTCCTGTTTGCCCCGATACAGCGTATAGCCGACCCCCGGCGTGGGTCACTGACCGGACTGGGAGTCTACCACGTGAGTTTCGCCCGCCGAGCCGCCTCTGCTGCGGAGTTACAGCCCACCGCGGGAAGGGCAGAGGCGGTTGCCCTCCGGCCTCCGTGCTCGGCTCCAGGAGTTCCCGCCCGTGCTCCGCGGCCTGCGGCCTACTGTGTGGGGGAGGGGCGCCCCACTCGCCTTGCGCGGCTCGCTCCGGCTTGGCCCATACTGCACAGCGGCCTCTTCCTCCTCACCACACTGGATTCCAGAGCGACCCGCTCCGCTGCCCCGTCCTGGGCGGTGTGCTGTCCGAGACCCGAGTGTGCATCAATCCTACCCCGGATGGTGAGTGGCCCTGGCCCGATATCCTCCGCGCCTACTACACAGCAGCGGACCCTGCCCCCTTCCTCCCGGATTTCGGAAGCTTGCTTCTCCTTCCCTCCTTCAGCCATCTGGGGTTGGCAGTCGGTCTGACCACCTCCGTTACGGTCACGGAGACAACCGATCCACCCGGCTGTTGGGCCTACTACTGCGACTGGTCCAGGGCCCCGGCCCCCTCCACTTGCTTCCAACGACCCGCACCGAGCGCCACCCGTCCTACTGCCTCAGACAGGGTTGTTTCCCTACACTACTTCAACACCGGCTCCTTGTATCTCTCCGGCTGCTCATTGTTTCTTGGGTCCGGACCCCCTGCGGAACTTCTTGAAAACTTCCTGGGCCCTCCTCCGGTTAACTTGCTCCTGCGTGGTTTGACTACCCCGGCGTGCCTCTGGCGGAGACGCCATATTTCTTCCATCCTGGCGCTCGGCTCGGCCTCCGCCCATACGCTGCCTGCTTGGTCCTGGAACCTGCTCTGGCTACCATATCAACTCTCCTGGTTGGTCTCCGGGGCTTAAGTTTATCCCTCCTCCGGCGACATGTCGACAAGAACCGGCAAGAAGCAATCCTCCATCAATATTTTCACTAAACCCTCGGTGGGCCCCGGGGCGGAGGCATCTACACAGGACTCTTCCCCCTCACCCGCGCCGGAACCATCCGATTCCCAGAAGATGATGGAGTTTATCCGTGAGCGGTTCACCACAATTCATAGCAAGCTGGATGATATGAATGGCACGATATCCTCCATTAAAGCGCATATGGAGAGAACTGATGGTCGTGTGACCGAGATTGAGGAGCGTTTGAGCACCGCCGAAGACGGCCTAGGTTCCCTCCGTGCGGACGTCTCCATACTATCCACCCGTGTCACCGAGGTGGAGAAGAAGAACGAGGACCTTGAATCTCGCTCGAGGCGCAACAACCTTCGCATTGTCGGGGTGCCAGAAGACGGTATACAGGAACCCATGGAAGACTATGTGGAGGGTATGTTGCTCCAGCTCCTTGATTCCCCAAAACTCTCCCCGCAGTTTGCGATCGAGAGAGCCCACCGTTCACTCACGGCGAAACCCAAACCTGGTGCACCCCCATGCCCGATCATAGCCAGGGTCTTAAACTTTCAGGACCGTGATGCCCTCCTCAGGGCGGCGAGGGCCAAGGGGGACCTTCTCTTAGGCGCAGCCAGGATCCATCTATATCCGGACTTTTCGGTGGCTGTTCAGCGGGAACGTAAGACTTTCCTGGCGGTGAAGAGGAGACTACGCGACCTCCAGGTGAAATATTCCATGTTATACCCCGCTAAACTGCGCATCGAACATGCAAACCGCGTTTACTTCTTCACGCTGCCCGAGGAGGCCTCCAGGTTCATAGATGAATGCTTTCCCGGCTGAAATACTCTTGCAGCAGACGCCACTACTGGCTCACCACAGCTTAAGACATTTGTTCAACGGATGCCCTTACATCCTGCCCCAGTACTTACCTGTTCCTCTGGCATTCTGGCATTACCTAATGTGGTTCCCATGAGACCACCTGTTCGCACCTGTAACAAATAATGTTGTTATCCTTGATGTTTTTCACTACTGTTATTGCTCCCTGCTCATTGTCCTAACGCTACGTGACCCGGTTAACCCCGTTAAATTGGTTCATCATATGTTTACCATGCCTGCCCCTTCCCCCACGGGACCTCCCTTGGACGGGGATTGATATTAGCATTGGGCATTATGGTTATCCTAATATTGCCTCATGGTTCGGAGCATCGCCGCCAGGCCACCTCGCAGGCCCCCCAGGCATTGATGCCATTGTTCTGGTTTTGGTTGTTAGACTATAGGGTGATCATCCCTCTGTTTGGGGAAGGGACGTGGGAGGGGGAGGGGGGGGAATGGGGTTATATGTTAAAAAATGCTGGGTATTCGTAGAGAAGGTTGTGTCCGAAGCACTACAGTCCCGTCGGCGATACAGATCTTGCCGCACTGGGCGCCGACCATGGGGGGCACATTTCCATCCACCCGTATTCCTTGATGGCTCCCCTTGGAGGGTTGAGTGAGGAAACTTTGACATTTATGAGCTGGAACGTACGGGGGCTGGGTAATTACAAGAAAATGAGGCTATTACAACTTCAGGCCGAGCGCCACGGGGCTAAAATCCTGTTCCTTCAGGAGACGTATGCATGCACAGAGTATTGTGACAAATTCGCTAAAACATGGGGCCCACAAAGGTACTTCACCACCTACTATACCCAGAGCCGCGGGGTCGTGACCCTTATCCACAGGAGCCTTAGATTTGTCCCCACTGCTACGATAATTGATCCCCTGGGCAGGTACGTGCTTCTCCATGGCACCCTACAAAATAGGGAAGTCATCCTGCTAAATATATATGGTCCCAATGACCCCGACTTTTACACGCATCTTATAACTCTCCTGGATGGCTTCCCTCTGATACCGATTCTCTGGGGAGGCGATTTCAATACAATATTCGACGTGGATCTTGATAGATCTGGCTCCAGACCCCGTCAACTCTCCAGAGCTGCATACACCACACTTTCCTCCCTTCCTCGCTTGGCTCTGTTTGACGCTTGGAGGTTCCTCTACCCCAACTCCCGCTCTTATTCCTTTTATTCCTCGGTTCACGACTCCTTTTTCCGGATTGATAGATGGTTGTTATCCGACGATCTGATGAAAACCGTGTCTGGTATGGCAATCCTTCCTAGGACTTTATCGGATCACTCCCCAGTGACTGTCACCCTATATGGGGTCTAGACCGAGACCAAACCAGATACTGGAGAATGAAACCACTTTCTCTCCTTGATCCGGTCTTTAGCTCGGAGATGGGGTCGGCGATCGAGGAGTTCTTCGAGATCAACACCAACTCCGCGTCTTCACAGGCCACCCTATGGGAGTCCTTTAAGGTCTATACCAGACGCATTGCCCTTTCCAAGGAAAATGGTATCCTCAAAACTATCCGTAGGGAAATCGCTAGAAGCGAGGCCACATTATCTGCCCTGGAGGCCCAGTACGCTCTAGACCCCACCCCGGAAATCCTTGCATTAATTGGCACGGAATTGGACACCTTTCGCTCGCTCGCAGACCGCGAGCTGAGGTTTCTTGATAACCCCGGTCGGGCAAGGAGATATGGTGAGGGTGAACGTCCTAGCCGTCTCCTAGCTAGACTTCTCCGCCGTGAGTTCGGTGCCCCACCTATTCCCGGAATTGAAAGACCTGACGGGTCCCTGGCCACCTCCCCTGGTGATGTCAATACCGAATTCCTTTCCTTCTATCAATCCCTATATGCACACTCAGACAACGCCACTACGGCGGAAATAGATGCTTACCTCGATAAACTCCCTCTCTCGGCCCTCTCTCCCGATACCATCGGGTCCCTTGAGCGCCCACTCACCCCTGAGGAGTTCTCGGAGGCCATAGACTCCCTATCTTCAGGCAAATCCCCAGGCTCGGATGGTATACCAATCGAGTTTTATAAGCACTTCAAATCACTCCTACTCCCTCGTTTGGCAGCACTCTGGGAGGAGTCGGTGGAGGCAGGTCACTTCCCCCCCTCACTCCGCGAAGCCACTATTACAGTCCTGCCAAAACCTAATAAATCCTCCACTCAATGCGGCTCTTACCGTCCGCTTTCATTGATCAACTGTGATGTCAAGATTTATGCCAAGTCACTCGCTCTACGGCTTATCCCCTTCATGCCACATATCATTCATCCGGATCAGTCGGGATTCATCCCGAGCCGCTCCACCTCCTTGAATTTGAGACGCCTTTTCAACATCATAAGTAGAGTAAGCCCAGGTGTACACGCGGTGGCCGCGATTCTTGATATGCAAAAGGCCTTTGATTCGGTCTCGTGGAGCTATCTCTGGTGGGTACTTGACAAATGCAAATTTGGCCCCACCTTTGTCTCCTGGGTCAGGCTACTGTACTCCAACCCCGTGGCCAGAGTCCGTACCGAGGGCCGTTGTTCCCCCCTTTTTCACATTGCCAGGGGCACTAGACAGGGTTGCCCCTTCTCACCCCTAATCTTTGCGGTGGCAATGGAGCCGTTTGCTGACATGCTTCGCCAGAACCATTCGCATAGGGGTCTGCGTACAGCGGGCTCCTCAGATATAGTCTCTCTATATGCTGACGATGCTCTCCTCTATATTCGCTCCCCTGAAGTTAACCTGGCCCCAATACTGGAAGATATTGCTCTATTTGGACGTATCTCTGGTCTCACGGTGAACTGTTCCAAATCAACCCTCTTTCCGCTCACTCCTAGTACACTCCCACCTCCCGATACCATGGTATTCGCATGGGCCCAATCTAAATTTACTTATTTAGGCATAGTTGTGTCCAGGCACACCGAACGGGTCCTGGAGGAAAACTATCAGTCATACCTTGCAAATCTTGCAATAAAAATACAGGGCTGGAACAAACTTCCGATCTCACTGGCGGGCAGGACAGGGGTACTGAAGATGGTGGTACTTCCCCAACTACTGTATAGATTTGCCAATATTCCGCAATGGCCGGGAGCTGATTTTTTTCAGGCGCTGACACGCACCCTAAACACCTTCCTCCGGCACTCGGGCGCAGTCCGCCTTAAACTCAAGACCCTCTCCGCCCCCATGGAAGCTGGCGGCTTTGGGGCACCAGACTTCCTTAGATACTGGCTGGCGGCACAACTCCAATGTACTGCACACTGGTTCAATACTCTGGACCCCCCTCCCCACGTCAGGCTAGAGAGACTATCAGTCAGTGACCGTGACATTCGATCTCTCGTGATCACACCTATGCCAGTGATATCAGACTCACTGGACCCAGCGGCATGCACATCCCTGGCCTTATCCAAATCTTGGCAAATACTGGGCACCACCCATCCCTTCCACGGTAACCTCCCAATTTGGAATTTCCTCCCGGAAGTCCCACGAGTCCCACCCTCTGTAGTTCGTTCTTGGGCCGAGGCGGGTTATGAATTGCTGCGTGACATATTCGAACAAGGTAACTTCATTGAGTGGCCTGACCTCCCGGCTTCCCTCAGACGGAGACCCTCCGTTTGGCTCCAATATTCGTCCCTCCGTAGAGTACTCAAGCACAAGTACACATGCTTCCCAGCACTGCCTCCCGATGAACCTGCAATCACCGAACTAACCTCACCCATCCCCTTGAGGGGCAAAATCTCGAGACTATACACTCTGCTTCAAACCAGATCGCCCCCTACATTCCCCAAACTGCGGCGCTCCTGGGAGACTGATCTCGGCCTCGAGGTGACCGATGAGCGCTGGGCCCATATGTGTTCACGTATCCAGGGTGTCTCCTTCAACTCCCGATTCAAATTAATTCAATTTAAGGTGCTTCACAGGTACCACTATACCCCGACCAGGCTACATCGCATCTCGGGCGACTCCTCCCCTAGGTGCCCTAGGTGTGGATGTGATGATGCTGATTATATCCACATGATATGGTCTTGTCCCCGACTTGCTCAATTCTGGACCTCAGTATGCTCTACTATGTCGTCTATCCTTGAATCCCCCATCCCCCTATCCCCGATGAAATGCCTGTTTCATGATTTCCCCGAGCTCCACCGTGACTCCAGAAAACTTGCTGGCCTCTGTATGTTACTTGCTGTGCGCACAATCCTGCTTTGCTGGCTTAGACCTGCCACCCCTACTCATGCACAGTGGCTCAGGGCAGTGACGTGGGCCTCCGACACAGAAGAGTCCTGGGCGATACAGCAGCCCACCCACTCCAGACCTAGAGATATCTGGCTGAAGTTTCGCTCATTTATGTCTCCCACTGACTCCGACTCGGATCCTGTATCCCCAGCCCCCTCACCTAGTTCATCCCTAGACGGTCCTTGAATTTTTTTTTTTCTTTTTCTTTTTTTTTTTCCCCATCTGTTTATGTTCTGACTTCCCATGTGTCCCCCCATGTGCATATGTTGATTCTTTTTTCCTTTATGTGCTTCGTTTATACGAACTATGTGTATTTGTACCGATTGAACTGCTTTGATTTCATATGCCTAATTGTTACTCACCTGTACCTGTGTTACCAAGCTGAATAAATAAAAGTTTTAAAAAAAAGAAAGTTAAAGAATGGACTGTAAAGGGGTGGCCTCTCAAAAGGGATTTGGATAAGAAATTTGAGCTATGGTGGGAGGTCAAAGATGATTTAAACTTATACAAGGACAGACTTAGGAGGGGGCAGTGTGATTCCCCCAGAGTCAATCAGACCATGCTTAATTGAGTTGGCCCATGAGGGACACCCAGGAGAAGGAGCATTAAAGAGGAAACTACGCCAGAGTTATTGGTGGCCGCGCATTGATAAGATGGCTGAGAGGTGGGTGAAAGACTGCATGATTTGTCAAAGCAGTGATAAGACAAAAGTAGTACGGGAGACTCCTTTGATTCCAAATGTTGTTCCAGATCAGCCATGGTCCAAAGTTGCAGTGGACAAAATGGGTCCCATTATGGGTTTGGGAGGTGGTATGAGATTCCTGTTTGTGCTATTTGATTTTCACTCGAAATTGGTCAAATGGGAGGCAGTCAAGGAAGTCACAGCTAGAGAACTGATTGCGTTTTTAGAAAAATTATTTCTTAGAGAGGGGGTACCTACTGAACTTGTCTCGGATAATGGGGTTCAATTTGTTTTTCGGAAGCCATGAAGAATTTCCTTAGCAATTATGGTATAAAACATATAAAAACAGCATTGTATCATCCCAGGGCCAATGGCATGGTGGAGAGGGTCAACCGTTGGTTGAAGGAAGGACTACAATTGGCAATGAGGGTGAAACAGCCATGGAGAGAGATACTAAACATGTTGAACTGGAATTATGTGACTACGCCACATTCGGTGACGGGAGTGTCGCCATTTGCATCTCTGAAAGGGAGGGAGCCTGGGACCAGGTTGTGTCCGGGATGGTTAGGGTTGGCCAGGGTAGTCCAGGTTGATAGAGAGCAGATCATGAAGTTGGTCAGAGAGAGCCAGGAGAGAAATAAAGAAGGGTTTGAGAATCGCAAAAAAAGTGAAGGAAGATGAATGGAAGGTGGGAGAGATGGTGTATGTTAAAAACCCCAGATTAGTGAATAAATGTTTGGGAAGTAAGTTCTTGGGACCAAAGAGGATATGTGCTGTGAAGAGGAGTGTGGTAATTTTGGAAGGAGGAGATGCGTGGTCAAAAGGAAGAATTGCTAAGGCCCATGGGGCGAGTGAAGTAAGAGTTTCTAAGGAGGATAGGAAGGGAGAAAGTGATGAGCTCAAGTATCTTCAAAGGAAGAGATTCAAGCCAGTTTGGATGAGGGACTATATGTCCTAACATTTTTTTATTTGTTTCCACCAAATTTATTCCGAATTTCAGTTCTGTGCTGTTAGCTATGTTTTTCAACGCTAATACATTTTTTTTTTTAAGTTTTAAATTCATATGTATTTTAGAAAAGTTTTCATTTATTGTGTTGGTTTCCCATAGGGGAAAGATATGTAGAAATTATGGTGCTCGTGAGCATGTCGTCACGCGAGCATCTTCCCTTGTTATTGTTCAGGGAGCGATGTTCGCGCAACGACGGTTATGGTTGTGAGCCGAGGAAGAGGCGTACGCTTTGCTGGCGGGCCCGCTACTGAAAATAAACTTACCAGTTTAATCCATATCGCTGTGTCAGCCTGATCCTTTTATAGCCCATCTCCTTTAACAGCTATTTTATTTTACAGGTGCTCCACCCCTCTCTAGGTGGGTGTGGGTAGTTCTTCAAACGGGGACTGCCTCAGTCTGGGGTGAGGGAGGCAAACACCCTTGCTTGGACCAGGGTCAGAAATCAGGGCTACTCTTAAACCAGCTGTTATTTTCACCAATGAGTTTTACCAGCTTCTCATTGGCAGATCACAGTTCTTGCCGGCTACACCACTTTCAACTGCTCGTCATAAATTGATGGATGGTGGATTCTCTTTCACTGAGTTTCTGCCTGGTTTTCGGTTGATTGTTGGCAAATTTGCGTTTCACGCCACACTCTAAATCAGGCCCTGTGGTGTACATTTTGTTTACATACAGGTTTAACAGTTAGAATACAGCCTTGTTTTACACCCAGGTTTGTTAGAATGCCTCATCTTTCAACAGCACTCTTTTCTCATCAAAGAGGTTGCATGGAGGTTTCTGGTTGTTTGCTTAAGTAGGCATTCCATGCCCATCATTTCTAGTTGTGTTTTCACAATCTGTTGCAGTCCACCATGTTAAAGGCTATCAAAGGCTTTTGGACTGTTCTGGAATACAACAATAGTTGGTTGGCATTTGTTGATAACATGAAGATCGTGAAACACTTAGGGCCTGATTCTGAGCTAGTGCAAATTATAGTACGGAAAGCCGACATTCTCCCCTCTAGTTTCCAGCACCACCATTCTGGGGTGGGTGGAAATATTGGAGGGGAAATGTCGTGACCCAATCTATCGTTTACACAGAAACATGTGCTACAGTGGCACTGCAAGCATTTCTAAAAGACTGCCTCTTTTCTAGTTTAAGAACGTTTTCTTAAGCTTTCATTAAACTAGAAAAGTGGTGCTGATGTCTCGGAAATGCCATTTTTATAAAGTAAAAAGTGTGAAGCAGCGTTTAACGGCACCTCACTGGTGTCATATTTTAACTTCTCTTATTGACCTGCTAAAGCTGTGCTCTTGAGACCAGAATACCCTGGCAGTGCCAGCCCTGCATTTCTCATGGTTTCTAAGGCTTTTATCAAGCAGTAAATCAAGCTTTGCTAAAGTCGTGGCTTTGATGCCAAACCCTCACATTAGCACTTTATCAGAATATGGTACTTTTAAAGAAAGTGTTCATCCTTCATCTTTCTTGTTTTTGCATGCACCTCAGAATCGGGTCCTAAGTCTATGTTTAAGAGCCCCTTACAGAAACCTTCTTCAAGCTTGATAAGAATGTCTTCTTCCCTTATGCGTTCCTCATTCTTGGATACTCATCAGGGTGATATTAGTGACAATTTTCTGGTCTATGTTAATTAAACCCAAAGGCATACAAGACTTTGGGGAAATTGTGAGGCCTTTTTTGTACAGTGGAAAAATAATGCTCTATTTCTATGACTCAGATATGGTGCTCAATGTCCCAAATTGCCTAAAGAGCTCCTGAAGTGCCAGTTTCCATCACTTGTCAAATTCTGTGAAGAAATGTGGAGGCAACAGTCACACACCTCCTCATGGTTCTGTTCGAGGTTCCTCTGAGGTAGAGTCATTGATATATGAGTGTTTTATACAAGTGTATTATAAGATGTCAGGAATCTCAAGCTGATGTGAAGACTGAGTCCGCCGAAAGGGATGCGTGATAACTCATCCTATCTAGATCCCACACTTCAGAATCACAAGTGTAAACCGGGAGGTTCCTCAGTGTCAGACCAAGGCGGGAGGAAAGGACAGCAACCAGAAAATGAGCACCCAGGCTTAAACAAAAGGAAATGTATTACAAGTGTGTAGAAACAGAATATATATGATAAAACACACAATGAGGTGTACACCTACACAGGGCAATAAGGAACAGGTGTGGAAACCTAATTGGTAACTGAATACACTTTCCCCCTAATCACTCAGTCCACAGACCAGAAACCTGCAGGAACGGCACGACATGTGACAACAAGGAAAAAGAATGCAGGGGGCTAACTTGTTGGCACGAAGCAAAACTAAGGAGCGATGGAGAAGGAAGTCCAATCCAAGATTAAAGCAGGATAGTGTCCAGAAGGGGAATCAAAGAGCAGGTCAGGTACAATGCAGGCGTAATCCAAAACAGTCCAAAAAACCATGCTGAGTTGGGGCACAAGAAATCCTAAGCAGGTAAGTAACAGCGAAGAATAGGAAGGCCCAGGAAGGGAAGGGGGTCAAAGAGGGAAAACAGGGAGAGGTCAGAGATAAGGAGTGCAGTCAAAATACTGGGCAGGTAGCAACACAAAGTCACTTCCTCTTTAAGGAGCATTTGCTGCACGCTCCTTGGGTCCCTTTATTGCAGCTAAGGCTGCTGCGGTGAACACCGATCGATCGGGCGTAGCGTCAGTCAGCTGACACAATTCCACATGTCAAAATTGGCGAAGAGCACCTGGGGACACGTATTCCCTCCAATCGCGGAGTCTCCATGGGAGCGCAGCACAGCACCACGTGAGCGAGCTCCTGACATAATATCATTCAATTGAACAGACAGGAGGCATCATGCAGCTGTCCAGTTTTGTAGTTGGCTCCAAAGAAATAAGCCCTGTATTTTCCAGCAATTTTTGCTTGAGTGTTTCATGCTTTGTTTCCTGTATTATGACCCACTAGGGACCAGATCTTTCAGGTATTTCAGTCTTCTGCTTCTTGTTCAAAAGACAACCACTTTTATTCCCAGCGGAATTCTTTCTTCCTTTTAATGAGATATGTCTTGCTTTTGTACTGGCACTTGATATTCCCTCAGGCTAGACGCCTCCTAGATTGCCTTTATATTCTTTATAGCCCAGGTCATATTAGAGGATTCACTTCTCCCTCATGTGTTTTGGGTTTTATGAAATCCTGTAGTTATAGTCCCACATGCTTCCAGCTTCTCTACAAGCTGTCAGATGGTATTTGTCATGTAGCTGGCTGCATTCCTCCATGCCATGGTCTCTTGCCCCATGAGACCTTCCTCCATCTTGCCCACGTTTTTCTCTCACCATTACGTTTCATTATTTTGTATGTTTTCTATTGGTCTTAGAAAAAGTTGGCTTCAGCAACAATTTATAAAAAAACAATATCAGGTCATGCACGGATGCCATGTCCCTGTTTATGAGTTATAATGATGAAGATGGTATGCATGATGTTTTAGATTCTGTTAGAGCAGTGTTTAGAAGAAGGTTTAGAGCATTCTGACTTTTTGTATGTCTCATTAGATTCCGTTTGATGTGCAGGGCTTTGCTGTAGTGTGTTGTTTATGAACGTTCTTAATTTTGAGAATAAAGAATTTACCTACACCAGACCATCTGATTCTACATGAGACTTTTAGGTCCATCTTTCGCTTCCTAATGGTTGCCCTTCACTCACCATTGGACATTAAACTGAGTGGGCCTCATTACAAGTCCGGCGGTAGCCGTGCCCGTAAAACCGGCAGGCTGCCGCTGGTCTTGCAAGATATTCCGGTGCCTGGCTTGCCAGATTTACTGGGGCATTACAGCCCAAGCAGTCTGGAAAGTCAGGCGCCAGAAAAGGTAAATCCCCATTCCATTCCCATTTGAGTCCCATAGGACTCAATGGGAATGGGGAGAATGGAAGCACTGCCACTGTGTGCAACAGTGCCCGTGCTTCCATGTAAGTCTGCGAGCGGGTGCCGTCCCGCCCACCAGGTCAGACCTGGTGGGCAGGACGGCAGCCGCTTGCAGACTCGGAGTGTGCCAGTACGGTAACAACAGTGCCGGTAGGCTTACCGGCACTGTTGTTAGCGGACCAGCACACTCGTAATGAGGCATAATCTAGTGAAGCCAGTTATAGAGCGGGTTTTAGTAGTTGGTCTATTATTGAACTTGCCTTTGTCAGACTGGAGGTTGGATTGTCTTCCATGTAGAATATATGTAATTCTGAGCCATTCATATCAGATTTGAAGGGGCTTCTCTTGATATAAGTGTTTAGGATCTCTCCTCTTTTAGCTTTGGTGCAGAAGTTGTGTGGGGTGGTTGCAATGCCATATGAGTAATTTTCTTCCAAAGCTTCTGGGAGAATGTTATTTGCACATCTTGGTGTTGACCTGTGATTAGCAGCAGTCTCTGGTTTGCTATGTGTTTGCCTTGTCCATGATGTCCTGTAGTTGCTTATGTGTCATCAGAAGGTTCACTGATTTGCCTTTGATGCAATCTGCATGTGCTCTTTCCATAGCTTGGTATCTTGAACCACAGCAATGTTAGCACCTGAGTCCTGTTGGAAGCTGTCTGCTCTTACTAATCTTTGGAGACAATCACTGTGTCTTCCGGGTTTGCTGGGTTGTCTGATTAAAATCTGTATAGCCTCTGATCTCCCAAGGTTGCACCTCTCATGTGTCTTGCCATATGATAAGTTCATTATTCAATGGGAAGGCAACTATCTCTTAGTCTACCCCTTTCTTAGCTGTTCCCACTATGTTGCAGGTGAGGAGAACCCAAGTCGTGTACTCCCCTTGGATTTTACTTGGAGTTTGTTGTGACTAATTTAACTAATAGTTTCCCCGTCTTTCACTGTCTGTGATTTGCGGTGTGTTATACCTTCTATTGCTTTTAGGGGTGCCTGTCTATTCCTGTCATGGGGCGGCTCACTGTGAATATTGATAAATGTTTTATTTAGTACAGGTAGGGCTTGTTTGTTATGGCAAGATTGAAAATGTCATGTTAGCGATCTAATCCGCATCCTATGTTGTGTTTCTTCTGTGGATGTTTCTGGGGATTCCCTGGACACTCCGAGTTTGTGTCTTTCTTGCTATATAGCCTCCTTTTTTAGTGGATCGACAGTGGGAATGACCTTCATCCTTCCTATGAAAAGATATGTGATTCATAGACAAATCTTTATTTTTTATTCTACATGGTTCGAAACAAAAACAAAACATTTGAACCTTTACAATTCTTTAACAGTCCAACTTTCATAATCAAAGAAAGAAAAAAGAAAACTAAACAGAATTAATAACATCTTTCTGCCTAAAACCATCAGATAAAACAATACACTGGGTTCATAAACACTAAAAGGAAAATTGCATCCACGCCCAGCCTAGAGCAGTACTGGCTTTTCAGATCCCGCTAGGTGCTGGGAAGTAACATCCCTATTTGCCTCATTTGATCTCTTCATTAGGGCTCTTACCAAACTCCCCTGATTTCCTGGGGATATTACATTCCTTCAGTTTCCCAGCACAGGATTACCCATCCACTAGCCTCTTCCCATAGACAAATCGCGAGCCCACTGGTGAGCAACAGAAACCACCACTATAATATATTTGCATCATCATGGCAGCCCGCTGCATTTGGAGTGGGCTGGGGGTGGTGTTCAGTGGGTTCATGAGTGTCTGAGCTGAAATGGTGGCTCTGGCTATCAAAGTTTCTGTGTCCGCTGGGAGCAGCATGGGAGTTTGCAGTGATTGTCGTGCTCAATGTTAGCCTGGATCTACTGATGGGGCAGGTGTGTATGCCTTTTAAGATTTCTGATGTCTTTTAATAATTGCGTGGTGGTTAGAGGGCTGGGATGGTTCCCAACCCATCATGGGTGCTGCACAATGACTTCCTGTCGGGTGGAAATCTGGCAAATACGAGTGTCAGTCAAGAAAGAAGTTGTGCTGCAACTCTTCCTGTTTATTTGCCTCTGTGGTTTTTCAGCTGTGGTACATTGGGTACCTGGATCAGTCCTATGATCAGGATGTCTGTGCACTGTAGGCTTTCTCGTCATGGAGCTTTTTCTTGCAGTTAGGGGGTCTCACCTCTTGGTCACTGAGCACAGTTATGTCTGGTCCAGAGTCATTGCAGTGCCTTCAGGGCGGGATACCCTGGATCGCGGTATGAACAAGCGCTTGATCTTGACACCTACCCCAGACAGGAGCGCAAACCTAGGCAGACGGGATCATAGTTCGGATAGATAAGGTTTCATTGGTCAGGAGATGAAAGGCAGAGTGACAGAATTACTACAATTTCTATTCTCATAACAGCATAATATTCACACTTGGTGCCCCTTTCCTCTTTATGAACCATGAAGGAGTCTGTATACAACCCAAAACAAAACGTCTATCCCTCAGCACACTGCAGAACCACGCGCTGGTAACTAGTGCTTACTACAAGTGTAATGCAGTGGGATAGGCCCAGAGTGGTGATGAAGATAAGTCAGGAACCACCAAACAGATGCCAGTGGCAATGAATCCACTTTAGTACCTAAGCTCAGTGCAGATCTGTGGCACTGAAATAAGGGCACCCAGTGCTTGAATGTGACAGAAATGAATATCCTGCAGATGCCCCGGCATCTCTGCTCTTGGATCAGGGGACAGCAGTTCCCTCCAGGGGGGCAGAAGAGCTCCTGCGGAAGTCAGGCCGTGTCCCATAACTCGGCAGCGCCCTGCTCTGTACCATAGATTTTATTATGTGTTCAACTATATTTCAGAGTGGATTTGAAGTAGCTACATTATGGCACGAAGCCAGATTAAAGGTCTGAATCTGAAAGTGAACGCTCTGGATGCACAAAGATGTATAGGGAAGTGGTGTGGGGGCATTGAGTGTTGGCTCCATGCAGAAACAAACACAATGGGCCTCTTTACGACCCTGCTGGTCCGGATAGAACAGTGGCGGTAAAACCGCTGCCACCGTTGTTTCCGGGCCGGCTGATTCAGAGTCCTGCAGGCGGGAGGTGTCACTCCCGCCAGGTCTGACCTGGCGGGATTAACACCACCCGCCTGCAGGCAGACATGGAAACACCAGCTCTGTCATAGACGGAACCAGTGTTTCCATGGTCCCCATGGAGTCCTATGGGACTCCATGGGAATGGGGATTTACAGAATTCAGCATCCGGAATTACCGGGTCACCAGGATTGCAATGCCCCAGTGATTCTGGCAATCACGGAGACAGAATGGTATTACGGGTCCAGCGGCAGCCTGCCGGTTTTTCCGGCACGGCTACCGCCGGACTCGTAATAAGGCGCAAGGCCTCATTACGACCCTGGCAGTAGAGTGATAATGGCGCTGATAGTGTTGCCGGCGCAGTTATCACTCTACCGCCACATTATGAGTTCTGCTCGCGGGGCCGCTATTCATGCCTGGTCAGACCAGAGGTGCAGAGCGGCACCCGCTAGCAGAACAGGATGGTAGCAACAGTCCCGTTATGAACGGGTCCGTTGTTACCATCCTCCCCATTCCCATTCTGCCCTATGGGGGCTCAAATGGGAATGGGGACGTACCGGGTCCGGGTTCCGCGAATGGGAATTACCGGGCCTACTTAGGTCGGAATGGCCCGGTTATTCCCATTTTGCGGGACCCAGACCCGTGTTGGAGTAGCCATGCCGGTAAAAACGGCATGGCTACCTCCAAACTCGTAATGAGGCCCATGTTGATTCAGGTGGAGCACAGTTTATAAAATAAGTCTCTATGGTAGAGATAGAGGACCCCGAAGAGTATTAATATCTTTGGGGTAGTATTTCCCCGGGAAAAGCAAGGCCTTAATTAAATATTGAGTATTTTTTTTTAAATGTTTGCAATGGTTATACAATAAAACCTTAAGCACATAAATTACAATATAAATGTAAAACGTACAGTATAAAATTCATCAAGATTCATCAGAAAACAATTATTCAATGACTAAAATTCTAAAAGTAAAAAACAGTGCATAAAATGATGTCCATAGATTAGGCATGTAAATTAGCTGTGCAATTTAAGCTGTGAAATCAAGCGTAGGGCCTCATTCCAAATATAGTAGGCCCAAGCGGTTACTACAGTAGAGCCAGCACAGTATATATTATTCCAAAATTGATCCTATACAATAGAATCCTGATGGCTCGCAGTGAGAGACTAACTTTTAAGATATGCATCACTTAAAACGGGCAGTTGGTACGAACGTGCCGTGAGGTTTCTATAGCCGAATTACACAAGCAACACAGTCTGTCTTGATATGGCTTCCCCCGTCCAGCTTTTTACCATGATGATAGCGTTGTTAGTAAAATTTTATTGTAGAATTTGCCCTTGAGTAATCCCCTACACGGTAGGAAAAGGGGTGAAACGCAATAATGTTGGGCATAATGATGTTGAGTTGCTGAAGAGGACTGGGGCTGCATCTAGGTTAAAATAGAAAGAGCCCTGCCCTGTTGTTCATTTAGAAATTAGGCACTTTATTTGATGGATTTGATAGGTTGGTGGACTTTTTTCAGGATAGAAATATTAAATAGGTCTCCCACATTTTTAGTGAGCACTTGTATTTAATAACTATTTATTTATATGATTGCATTTGATTGATGATGTAAGTTAAAGAGAATTCGTGAAAGTCATATACAGTCCACGTGTTTTTTTCTGATCTGTTACATTTTTGGTCACAGATGCATTGTGGGCATTTGGTTTCTGAATTTCCGGTGATATCTGTGAAGTAGCTCAAAACAGTTGTCTGAGTCCTGGACTCCTCTATTTTGGTTTATTATAATATGCAAGTGGCCCTGATCTTTCCAAACCAAAACAGACTCCTGTTTCTATTCTTCGTGCAATTT
The DNA here is from genome assembly GCF_040938575.1 of Ambystoma mexicanum. Taxonomy (NCBI): domain Eukaryota; kingdom Metazoa; phylum Chordata; class Amphibia; order Caudata; family Ambystomatidae; genus Ambystoma; species Ambystoma mexicanum. The sequence goes on from NC_090932.1 coordinate 801,273,047, forward strand.
AACAATTGCATGTCTTTGCCTAACTCCTAATAATGCTTCCCTTAAACCCATCATAAAAGAGGTAATTCAAAGGCTTCCAGCCGCTTAATGTTAGTTAATGTAGCCTCTTTGCAAAACCCCTTTTCCATACAGATATTTCTTTTGCAATTCTACATTATCAAGTATCAGTATACATTCTGGGCCGGATTCATGGAATTATTTGTGCTGAAAATAGGGAACTTGCGTGCCGAACTGCGTATGAAATCCCGTTCGTCGATTCATGGAATCGAATGCGCTGGACTTTTCCTGGATTTACGTGGAGTTCGTGCAGGCATGGCATGTCACAGCGAGCCGTCGAGCACCTTGCCCGAAACACCACGCAGAGCGTGGGTGTGTCTTGGGCAGAGGGCTTGGAACGGGGCGGGAACACAGAAAACAGAGAAAAACATGCGAAAAAGTGGGTGTTCCGAGGGACAGCCCACAGGCAGTCCCTCGCATGCTCATAATTGCACCAAGCGACACATATTCATGGAACCACCCGTGCAGCCTTTCGGCATAGAAAATGGCCACGCAAATCCCTCGATCTCTACGCCACCCGAAGGCAGGTGTAAAGACACTTGCGCATAGGGTGCGTGTACACAACCGGAGCTCCGATCTAACTTAGGGGAGCACGTACACAATGTAGCGCGGGGCAGGAATGGTTTACGGGGGTTTGCAAACAGATTTTCAGAATATAAACCGTATTACGAATTTTCATACGCATGGTGTTGGGGTGCTGGCAACAGTAACAGGGGAACCTGTGCAGGATTCCCAAGATGCAGGCATGGTTGCAGGGGACCCCACGCACTGTTTGAAGGGTGCGTGTATTCGTGCCCATGGGAGCATGCAAAGGTAGCTGTTCTGGCTGTTTATACTTCGCGTGGGGGCGTGTCGGGGCGTTCTGAGAGCGACTTGCGAATACGGTTACTTTGCGCAATTAATTCCATGCATACGCATGGCGCCCAGATTTTATTCTGCACGCAGGCTCACGCAGTTTCGTTCTCAGCGTGTGCCAATTGCCGGAGCAATGCGCACTTTTCCATGAATTGGGCCCTCTGTATTCATCCTAACATTCTTAACTATGTAAATAGGTGCACTGTAACCCCTCCAGCACCCGGCTTGAGTAAACGTTCCTCTTTAGAGTCTTCTCTTGAATCGTGTACACAGGTAACTTTCCTTTCCTCGCCTGTACATGTTTGCAAAATAAAACACAATAGTGCCATTTTTTCTTATGTGTTTCAGTGCTTCACCTACCTTAAGAGTTAGCCACATGGCCGTCTTTACCACACCTGAAACACCTTAATGCCGGGGTCTGCAACCTGTGTCTCTCCAGATGTTTGGGACTACAACTCTGGTGATCCCTCACCATTGACTATCCTGCCTAAGGCTGATGGCATTTGTAGTGCAAAACATCTGGAGAGGCACCAGATCTAGCCGGTCCGATAGCACAGCGAGTAGAGCGCTCACGTTGACATCTGTGCGGAGCCTGCTAACGAAGGTTCTGGTCCCGGCAGGGCCAAACTCAGCCTTTCATCCTTCCGAGGTCGATAAATGAGCACCACACACCGTGGATAATAATAAGCAGCGCCCAGATACCTGAGGGTTCGTAGCGCTATATAAATGCTACAGTATTATTATAAAAGGTTGCAGACCGCTGCCTTAATGTGTTGTTTTGCACCTGTCCCTCTTAAATTCCTTTTTGTCACTTTCCGCCTTTGTCCCCCTTCTGGAATGTATGTATTTCAGCAATCGCCATTTTATTCCACATGCTAGCACACAAAGGTAGATTGCTTTAGAGCATGCATTTCAACCAGTGGCACTGGGGTCTACATGCCAGTAACACACAGTGTGCTCCACTAAAAGCCTTGTAGGATCCTGTCTTTCACACCAATAGTGATCCCTTCCGTGTCAGTGCGGAGCACATGTTTGAGCAGGCAATGCCAAGTGGCGTCACGCTTTCGGTTCCAAGATGTCTTACACTCAACCCATGGGAACCTGACTACAGCACATCTCGAAAGAATGAAGTAAATCAGTGGACATTGGCTATAGGTTTTAACTATCACCTCGATAGAAGGTCACTGCTGTTACGAGCATTGACAAAGCCGATAGTGTTGGCCTGTATATCACCATTAAGCAGACTAAAGCAATCCCTCAAAGGCGATATCCTTCTGTACCCGAATGTATCAGTACATTATTGAAGGTATAGGGCCTCATTGTCAGTTTGGCAGTATTCCGGCAGTAACTCCACCAAAATACCACCAATGTAAATTACTGGTACCGCCATTTGGTCCTGTGGAATTACCACAGGATTGCAAGTGGTGGTAACTCCCCATTTTTGGAGTCCATCAGACTCCATAGGGAATTTTGGCCGATTTACCACTGGCAGTACAGCAATTCCACCGGTGGTAAATCTGTCAAAAATTGTAATATGATGATGCAGGAAAAGTTGCTGTAACAGAATTACTGCCTGTTTTTTCCCACACCACCAAACTTGTAATGATACCCTTTACAGAGTGAGCCTTATAAACTGTGGGCTCATCTCCATTTCTAAGCCTGATCTTGTGGGACTAGCCTTTGAATCTTGTGGGACTGGCCCTTGAATCTTGTGGGGCTGGCCCTTGAATCTTGTGGGACTGGCTTGATTTCTTCATAAATTCCCTAGGGAACTTTTTGATTTCACATATATCCTCTGGGGGCTCATTACGAGTATGGTGGCATCTCAGCGGTAAATCAGCTGATATACTACTGAACTATAAAACCATTACCACCACTTGGTCCTGCAGTATTACCACTGGATTTCAGGTGGTCGTAGCAGTGTTCGACCCCATTTATTAGGAGTCCATTGGACTGTATGGGGTATTTTAGCAGAATTACTGCAGCAGTAATTCCCCTGAAATTTGGCAGAAGGCTGGCAGATCTACCAGCTCATAGCTGAAGGTGAATCCTCCAACTTTCCGCCAAACTCATAGTTGGCCAGTGCGGTAATGTGGTGGTATATGGTATTACTGCTGATTTTTACTGTCCTGCCCAACTCCTAATGAGGCCATGAAGTCTCAAATTGTCCCCTCAACTTCATCATAAACCAACAGAACGTGTTCTTTACCATTTGGGTCAAGCTTATTATTCAAATTGACTGGATCTTTCACACCCAAAAGAGGCACCCCGTTCTTGGCTTCATAAAATTGAACAATGCTGTGTCTGCCCTTGCCTTCTAATAATACTTCTCTTATTAACCCATAGAAATTAGAGATACTTCAAAGGCTCCCAGAAGAGTATGTTAGTTTATGCAGTTTCTTATGAAAACGATGTTTGTATACAGAAGGAGAGGGGCAGAGAGGCAGTCGTGGCAGCAGTCTCTTGGAAATCAGTCTGCTTACGGTGTCTGTTCTTGGAGGCGGAGCACTGCTCAAAAACCACCTGAGGCCGCGAAGGGGAGAGGAACAGTGAGGCAGTCATGGCAGCATTCTCTTGGAAACTAGTCTGCTTTGCGTCTGTTCTTGGAGGCGGAGCACTGCTCAAAAACCCCCTGAGGCCGCAGAGCATAGAGGGACAGAGAGGCAGTCGTGGCAGCATTTTCTTGGAAACCAGTCTGCTTACTGTGTTTGTTCTTAGAGGCGGAGCACTGTTCAAAACCCCCCTGAGGTCGCAGAGCGGAGAGGCACAGAAAGGCAGTCGTGACAGCATTCTCTTGGAAACCAGTCTGCTTATTGTGTCTGTTCTTGGAGGCGGAACATTGCTCAAAAAACCCCTAAGGCCACAGAGCAGAGAGGGACAGAGAGGCAGTCATGGCAGTCTGGACAAGTCTGGGAAAGAGCTTCCCCCTCTACATGATCTTCAGCTGCGACGCGCATACAACCTCCCCACACAGTTTGCTCTGGAGTCGAAAGCTTTTTGTATGCTCTCTCTTCTATGGTTATTTTACCAGTGAACTGCTTATTCCCCATTGTCAACATTGATAACTAAAAGCTACGGCCTTTAACTTTTAACTATGCCGGAAAACCAATAACTGAGTCTGCGCGAGAATGAGGATCTATGATCCATAGCCTGCCGCAGCCTGTGCATTGCAACCCAGATTGCGACTTGAACTCTTCACGGCACATTGTATGACCGTTGCTGTATCATACCGCAGCTCGGCAACCCACAAACTCTGGGAAAGTGGTTTCATTCTTCAGCCGCAGAAACGTGAAACTTAACTGTGCAGACGAGGAACGTGCACAACGTGGACAAGCCGGTTTTCATCGAAGACCACACATAGTTTTCTCAAAAGACTATGGGCTGCATGCTAGCTCCACTTTGTTAAGATGGATTTCTGAAATCTGACCTGGTGGTCAGAGGTTCAGAAGGCCAGCCTAGTTTATTGGAACAGGGTAACCTTCTGGACAAGCCAGCCCAATCAAGGTAGCTATGGCGGCGGTCAAGACTAGGTCTCAGGATGGGTGAGGGTGACTGAAAGACCTCAATGAGCACACAGAGTAAAGGACACTTACAAATCACTCCCAGTCAGGTGTATATATATCAAAATGACAAATACATTTATTCCAAGGCCTTTGCAATTCAACACACAGTAAGAAAATCACAGCAATACTATTAAACCAACACAATCCTATCTCTACACATATATACAAGACCAATAGGGTCCAAAGATAAATGCACCAAAAGGGTCCACAACATAAACAGGGAAGGAAGCAGGCAGTGCAATAAATATTTAGGCCCTTCTCTATCAAACACAATCCTAACTGAAAGGCAGTCCAATCCCTAAAATGAGAGGAGCCTAATGCTCAAATGTACTTGCAAAGCTGGCGCACGCGGTAGCTCAAATGGGCAAAGCGGGGTCTTTGGTAGGGGCTGTAGCAGCTCAGAAAGGTAGGTGAGGTGATGAAGAATAGGTTCCACTATTCGAGGAGGGCCTCCACTTGAGGGCAGAGTTGATTCCAAGAGTCGGGAATAGTTTGCTAGTTGCACTAGCAGTGGAAAGAAGAGGGGCCCTCAGTGGCCACTCGTCCGTATAAATGGATGGATGGACTAGGGTCCACCGGTTAGGGTTGTGATTATTCTCCGACCCCCGGTGCACTCCGGACCAAACTTCAGCAGTCGGGTCCGCTTCGGTTGCAGGTTCAAATGCAGCAATCTCACGGTTCTGCAGCTTTCAGCGACGAAAATACAGCGTTGATTCCCCTACGGGACAGTGGTGATTTCTCTGCTCGTGGTGGATGGATCAGGCTAGTTCTGCTGTAGCAGGCTCCAGGGCACAGAGGACCACAGCTGCAATGAACTTGCAAAGTTCGTCACCACAGCTGGGCGACACAGCAACCGCGTAAACTCTGGTTCGGGCGCACTCCCTTTACTCCAGGCCTGGGAATGCCAAGTGTACGAAATTCGGTGTGACAGTGCCGTGAACACAGAGCTTGTGATGTGCCACATTTCATGGGCCTCCTTGAAGCAGAGGCAGTATCAGGGCAAAACATCTGCTTAAGCTGGTCAGTCCACGGGTTGGCCCAGGGACACTTCCGAAAAGGCTTACTTGCAGGTTAAGATGAAGGTGCCGGGAATAGTTGGTCCCACTAGTCTAATGGGTCGAAGCGTCTTCGCAGACCTTCTAGGACGACCAAATGCAGAGGCGTCGAGCGGGACGACAGTGGGCCACCAGCGGTTACTCGACTCGGCTTCTTAGTTTCAGGATACTTGGATCCAATCCTTCATTCAGTGACAACTCCAGAGATCGACATGGTATGGGTGTTGGGGGCCTTCTGTTATCCAGAATCTCATTCACGCCAAAACGAAGAGGACACAATGAGAGATCTGCTCACATACAGGCATACCATATGTGGACCAATCATGGACCACCGTGGTCCCAGGCATTCACAGCACTCCAGACTCTCTGCCACCCAGGATGTGTATTGGAACCAGACATTCCAGCCTACATCCTGGGGGCGCACACGCAAGGCATGCAGGAGCCAGCGAAAGCTTGGTGCTTCATGGGAAAATGCATGCCCAAATAAAGACTGACCCGGGTCGGTTCGACCTGGGGAAGGTGAAGGGGCAAGATGGCCAAAGGACAGGACAAAGAACCTCGTGGCGTGGTGAAGAAACGGGACAGAGGCTTCAGGTAAGTTAGGAAGTCTTTATTTTACAGGCCCGCCCGAAGCCCACGCCACCTTCACTTTCCACCATAATGGTCTGCCTCTGCCTCGTGACCCTACACGTTCCAATCATAACAGGGGCTGGCGGGACAGACGCAGGACCGCATGCAAAACAACATCAATCCAACCAAATCATTTCATATCTTTCCCCCTAAAAGTAACAATAAAAATAACATAAATAGTAATACAACCAATCATTACAATCATTACACATGGCCATTTTGGAGCCAGGCCACCTAACCGTGCCAAATGCGGTAATCGCGGATTACCTGGCAAAAAAGTGTTAAAAATATGCGAAATGATAAGCTGCCACCAGCCCTGTCCAAGGCACATCTGCACTTCTCCTAAAAAATCCTTCGAGAGTATCTAGGACTAGACCCAAGAGTACTGTACGGTAAGGTACATTGTACACTTCTGCATGTTGCAGAAAAGTTGCAACATGGACAAGGACTAAGGCAAACAAAGTCTCCCAGTACTGACTGTCTTCAAGGGCATGTCAGTTTTCCCATAAAAAGTGAGCGAAAAGCCGAGAGGAGTGCAGCAGAAAGCTGGACTCCTCTGGTAAAGTCAGACTATGGTGTTTAAATAAAGCAAAATGTTGGAGGGTACACAACTGGAGGGAAAATTACACATGAAATGGAAATCGTTCCTAACACTCTTCCAGTGTGGTAGGAGTGTGGCCTCCTTGAGTTATTCTTAGTCTGCCAAACCCACAACTGCGCACTCATATTCTACATGGGGAGCTGCAGTGTGTGCTCTGCTGAAATTTTAAAACACAAATTCAATCTTTTTTAGTTTTGCAGTGGTTTAACACTGATTGTGATCGCGCTGCTTTGCTAATCTCTATGAATTTCTTGAACTCCATTGTACTGTTGATTGAATGTTTCTAATCAACATAATGCACTTTAAATAATATGGAGATGTTTATTTGAAGAATGCCCTACTGCTAATATAAGTTTTAGTGGCAGTAATCTAAGCACTCTATATTGCCCTGCTGTGCAATCGGCTGGAGCAACAAGCTCCACCTAAAGGTTGTGGTGACTGCAGGACTTAGATCCTTTGAGCCCAACCTTGGGGTGCACCCTTACTACATTTAACATCACATTTGCGGATTGGTATTAAAGGGTGTGAACAGACACTACTTTGGGGGGGGGGTAACTGTGCCTTTAAAGTCTCCATTCGAAGTTTAGAACTTAAATATCTTTTAACTTTCTAACCAAATTGGGGTCAACCCTACATCATCCCCTTCTGTATTGAGACACCGGTGCCATACTTCTCATTGGCACAACGCTGCTGAGAGTGTCTCCCACCACAACTTGCTCAAATGAGAGTCAATAAATGGGCACCGTGCAACCATCTTGAGTGATACAAGGGCTCGTCCCAAACGAGCTTGTAGCCCCTTGACCAGCAAAAGCATTCTAAGAGTCGGCCCCTGTAATAAAAAAGCAACAAGAGTTGAATCATCCAAGGTGGACTTAGCACAATCTATCAATGGACAAAATATTGGATACCAGAGAGGAAGAGCTCACCGATTATAGCATTTCATTGGATAACAACGGCTCTCTGCTAAATTTGTGCAAGGGCATACAAAGAATTTCAATGGTTCCTGCAGACTTTGCCCAAGATAATGTGTTGCCTACGAACCTTTCTGGAACCACCGACTTCGACCAATCCATAACAGCTAAGGAATTTTCCTCGGGTGAAAATGAAGACGAAGATGACACAGCTATCCCAAATGCCCAAAGCCTGGTTGACCTACACATGCGAAAAGTACAGGTGAAACCTTTGTCAGAAGTCTTGGAACCTAAGGTGGAGGCGCTACTTCAACTGTGCGCCAGGATGGCTGAGGAACAACTACTCCTAAAAGAGGGCCAGTTAAGGGCCCTTGAGACACTGACCAAATTGACGACATCCCTGGCTACCACAGGAACCTTGAAACCCTCTCAAAAATAGGCTCCCCTACGATCCATCAAACTAACACCTCTTACAAGCCTGGCAGCATGCTTTATTGCACGCACCTTGGCACTAGATCCTTCCACTACAAGGGCTATGTCCTCACCATATAGGAATGAGTCCCCCCAGGATACAGGTATGTGGTAGCAGACTCCGAGAGTGGGGCTCTCAAGGCAATATGTTCGGAACTTTCTATGCTCAATCACTCCCCAATTTCCTCTCCCCCTCCCAAGTGTCAATTTTAACAATGTAAGAAGAGGCCATTGCAACAGCAATCTGCACAATTAAATTCTGGCAAGAACAAATGCCCCATAGGAAAAAAGCTCCATGATCTACACGACAAGCGAGGGGCAGTACTGTCCTAAAGGAAATGGGTAATGGATAACTGAGGACCGCAACACTACATGGTCCGATGGATGGATGGCTGTCCCTCCGCTCATGGTGGTGGGGTACTATCTTATGGCCAGAGTCAGGGGAATTATTTTCACCTAAAAAAACGTTCCCTTTGTGTTCTTCCCAACAAACAACTAGGGTGCCTATTTCTGATGCTTCTCCATTTCTAGCCTTCAAGCAACCTACGGTTCCGCTCTTTACTCCCTCCTCTCTTCCCCTTTCATTGCCCCTGACTTCCCCCAGCTGCTTGCACAATGGCATTGTGACCCAGTGTGCCTGTAATAGAGTTACTAGGGTCCACTTGGAAAACCAGGTCAGGGTTCCATCTGGAACTCATTTGGATGTGACAAGAACCCAAGTCAAGGATTCCTCACCACCCATTCAAAGTTCTAAACAAGTTTCCTGGCTCGATAGAGTGGCCATGCTTAGACCTAAATCTATCCCTGGGAAAGCAAGCATGTTGGATGCAGCTGCATTTAAAGATCTTGTTCACGTCAGGTTTTTGGAATTAAGCCCAACCTGTAATAGCCCATTCCTGAATCGCACCTGGTTATTAGAACTATTACATCTGGTACCTGACTTATGCACGGTCTCATCTAGGGATATTGTTAAATTGGAACTGCCTGCTGTGGGGAGCATGGTCAACTGGTCTCGGATAGCTTTTATCTCTCCGGTGGTGGTAGAGCGGATATGCAAAAATGCCCAAGCCCTTCTAGAACTGTGTATGAAATTAGGGTTTTCCATACTGCTAAACAATCCCTGCAATCCCAGGCCCCCACCCAGTGCTTGTCCTGATCACACCAAATCAAAGGGCTAGCCTCGTGTCCCACCCTCCGAGAGAACAGGGTCAATGGCTCCAGGTGGGTGGGTCCTCTCCTTGATGCCCTACCATTCAGAGGCCACGCAATTTTGGTTTGTTATCTTGGAATTCCAGGGGGCATAACTCTTTTTTACAAAACTCTTCATCCCTGACAGACCTAATGAGAGTAGAATGCTTTTGTCTACAAGAGACCTGGCTATGCTCTCCTTTCGACCTTGACAGCTACTCTCTCTTTTTTTGATTATCAAATCTTCCAGAGAGGGGCTGCCTTAATGGAGGCCTCTGAATAGGAGTGAAAGCTGTTTTTAATTCTTCTGAGTTCAAGCCCCACAGAAGGCACACACACCTTTTGGCTGTCCAAGTAACAAACATCTGGTCTGGCCAGAAGACCTTGTTAGCCACGTTATATGATCCTCCTGGGGGTGAGCTATCGGCTGTCCTGATTGATGTAATGGCTGACACTTTCCATGATTGGTGCTCTCAATACCCCAGGGGTTCAATCATATTGACCGGGGACTTCAACAATGACTACAGGAAGTAGCTTTGGGGGAGGGCCACTTTAGCTCAGTCAATCTATCGCCTTTGAGTACTACTAAGGCCCAAACACAATACACTTGGACTAATGGCTGTTACACTAGCTACATTCATTTTCACCAACTCCAACCTTGCTCCCTATGTCTCCTCGCTCTCATTGAAACCTTCTGTGAGTGATCATGTGATGCTCTTTATGATTTGAGATGCCTTGCCCTGCCCCCTTTGATCAGATTAACATAAAACCTTGCAGGACTATTCAATGAAACAGGCTGCAGTGGACAGTGGGCAACGTTGAAAGAATTAATGAGGCTTTAGCGCACTCCGGTCTGGACAATGCTGAAATTCTGTCAATTTGTAAGGGCTACCTAGGAGAACTATGCTCCATGTTCTCTCCTGTTGATTCTAGACACATCCTTAATTATAACAGGGATAGACCAGGTAGGGTCTTTGCTTGGGACATTACGCAACGGAAAAGGGAGCATAATGGGATAGTACGCAGGCCAAATAGAAATGTCCATCTAAAGGGGAGCATGAAAATCCAAAACATTTCCGCCGCAAGATCTAATTATAAAAACTGGCTCAATGGGCATAGAGTTTCCAAGGCTAATACAGGCTGGAAATTCATTAATCGCCTGATAAAGACCCATGACCCTAAAATGTTTTGTCACTTTATCTGGAGCCCCAGTGCGGGTGCCAGGGAACTGGTGGGACTCCCTGAGGACCAGTAGACCCTGCACATACAAAAGTTATATGGTGGGGAGGGAATATCAGCGCTGGTTGAGACTGGGGAATCGATGGCCGACTCCCTGGTAAGTAGGCATAGCAGACGGCAGACTAACTCTCCCTTCTTATGAAGTCCAGGATTTCCAGTGCCACGGGCCCTGATGAACTGTGTAATCTGGTATTAAAGGGAGACCTAAATGGTGGGCGCAATTCCTATCTACCCTATTAACCAGATATGTGATTCTGTGCTCATCCCTCCACATGGAAGTATTCCATCCTTATCCCAGGCCATGAAAAGGGCACTCATAACAATCCTTCTAATTTTAGGTTACTGACAATGCTGGACTGTAGTTTCAAACTCTTTTTCAGTCTCCTTTTGGATCCCCTCACTCTTGATTTAGCGAAAAGGGTCTGCTGAGCTGTCGACAGACAGGCTTTAGGAAGGGCTGCGGGACTTCCCCCTCTATATGGCCCCTCCTTAGCCTCATCTCAGACACTCAACGTTATCCTATACCTATGCTTCATTGATTACTCTGCAGCTTTTGACAGCATGATTAGAGCAAAACTCTGGGGAAAGCTAGAAGCATGGGGTATAGACCATTCACTTCTTTATTTTATTAAGACCCTCTACAGTGACACAAATTTTAAGATCAGACTATCTCAAGAGGGGGACTTGTTGAGCTCCATTACTACCACACAGGGCTTGAAACAGAGGTACCGTTGGCCCCCTTATTATACAACCTATACACATCAAAATTTGCCGCAGTTCTGAGCTGAACATTGATTCATCCTCTGCAATACGGAAAGATCAGCCTCCTTTGTTTGCTATATGCAGACGACACAGTAAACCTAGACTGTACCCCGCTAGGATTGCAGCAATCCCTTAACGCTTCCCACAGCAGGCAGTTTAAATTTAAGCATTTCCCTAGATGAGACCGTGCATAAGTCAGGTACCAGATGTAATAGTTCTAATAAGCAGGTGCAATTCAGGAATGGGCTGTTACAGGTTGGGTTCAATTCAACAAACTTGATGTGAGCAAGATCTTTACATTTTTGCCTCAGAACATGGCCCACTGCTCAATGCGGCTAAAACAAAAATGATGACCTGTGGGAAGGGAGCTTACGGGCACCCTCGTTCGTATGTAGACTGTGGGGAGTAAAGCTGGAACAGGCAACTGATTATCGATATCCAGCAATATCTATCAGACCATGCCTGTCTCCGCAGGAATTTGGTACCGATATTGTCATGATCCACAGAACACGCCCCTTTTGGACTTCCTGGTCCCTATCACAATGGAGCTTGCACTCCTTGGTACTCCCAACATGGCCGTCTAACGTGGTACGCCTTCCACCAGCCTCCACATCGGACGTAGCATATTCTACAAATAGACCATGGCCCCGCGCGTTTCAACGCTATCACTGGTAGTGGCTAGCCGTGTGCTCTGTAGTTCGGTGAACTATTCTCCTGTTCCTGGTTCCCGGACCCTCTAAATCTCATCTCCCTTCCTCCCTCTTCTCTCTACCTTGCTTCCCAGATTTCGTGTGCCGTCTTCGTGTACACCTACCATGTTTCCTGGACTTCCTGGAGCCTCTGAGTATCCCGGAACACTGAACGCACGCTGGAGCCAGAAGAGGCTCGCGCGGGCTTGTACAAAACCCGATCCGTGCGCAGGAAGACTCTCCCAAGAAATCCTGCAAAGATCGATCTCAGGTGAGAAAGGGGGAAATCCGTGACAGTTTGAGACGCCAAACGACCGAAGTTGAATTTAACATGGAAGCGGCCGTTCAGGATTTCATGCATGGCATGCAAGAATTAACGACCGAGGTGCAAAATTTAAAGGCGGAAAACGCTGCATTGAAACAATTAGTTTTGTCCCGTGATTCTGCCACAAAGGAAAGCATACTACTGGGCGGCATTGTAGACAAATACAATGGGTCTGCAAAAACCCTTTGTGGATTCCTTGATTCCTGTTTAGTCCACTTTACCTTTAAGCCCTACCACTTTTCAACTCCCAGGGCTAAGGTGGGCTTTATAATCTCACACCTCTCCAGAAATGCACTAACCTGGGCTACACCTTTGGTCAATTATGGAGATGCCCTCCTGGATGATTACGATGGATTTATACAGGCCCTTAAGACCATGTTTGGCCGCCCAGAACAGGTCTGTAGCGCCCAGGAACGTCTACTTGATTTTCAGCAAGGATCCCAGGACATGCTTACGTATGTAACTCGATTCAAACAATTGGGTAAGGAAGCGGATTGGTCTTCAGAAGCAAGTGTTATCCTTTTCCGAAGGGGGTTAAATGAGGAGATCAAGGACGAATTAGCCAGAGTGGCTCGCCCAAGTTCATTCCAGGCCCTTATGGATCTTGCCATGCAGATAGACTTTAGTATCCAGGAAGGCAGAGAAGAAAAAGTCCAAGATGCCCTTCCAGAAGGCGTCCTTAGAGACCTCATCGAAACCTGACCATACTCCAGTCTCTGTCAACGATCCAGAACCCATGCAAATAGGGGCCTTCCGTGGACCCATATCCCTGCAAGAGAGGATGAGAAGGATCCATACAAGGTTATGTATGTATTGTGCCTCGGATAAACACCTCATTAGAGAGTGCCCTCTAGCCCCTCCACTGCGTTCGGGAAATGCCAGCTCCCGATCCTAGATGGAGCAAGGCTTCGGGAGAGAGATGTTTGCTCCACATCTATTCCATCCTTGAACTCTCCTGGACAGAACAACCTAGTGATTCTACAGGCCTTCCTATCGCCATCCAAGAATGAGACCTACCCCATTTTGGCCTTGGTGGATTGTGGGGCTATGGGAATATTCATTGATCAAGATTGGGTCTTTAGCAACCACATTCCATACGAAACACGAAGCATCATGCAACCTGTGGAGGCGATCGACGGGTTCAGGACCTATAACCTTGCAGACCAAAGAGATCCAACTCTCGATAAACCATCACCAAGAGGTGATCAAATTTGACATCACTAAGTCGGCTCATTACCCCATGGTACTGGGCCTGCCCTGGTTACAGAAACACAATCCATATATCAACTGGGCAGCAGGATCCTTGTTTCTTGGTTCTGAGTTTTGCATGCTTCACTGTCTACTCCTGGATTCCTCCTTGACATCTTCCGAAAACACGCCAATAGACCAGCAAGGCCCACTCATGGTTTTCTAATATCATACAGGTTCCTAAGGCCTATCAGGAATACGCTGATGTGTTTTCAACTGCTATAGTCCAGGCCCTACCCCCTCACAGACCTGAAGACTGCGCTATAGATATAGAACCTTCAGCAGTGATTCCTTTTGGAAGGATGTTCATTCTATCCGAACCGGAAAAAGGGCCCTTCGAGAATACTTGGATACTAACCTTGAAAATGGCACCATAAGACCATCTAAATCCCCAGCTGGAGCTTTGCTGTTTTTTGTTCCCAAGAAAGACACTAAAGAGCTTAGACCTTTTCTTGATTATCATGGATTAAATCAATACACCCTCAAGGACCGCTACCTCTTGCCCTTAATCTCTGATATTCTGGAAGTGGTGAGAGGAGCTGTAATCTTCACGAAATTGGATCTCAGGGGTGCCTACCATCTGATCCGTATTAGGGAAGGAGATGAATGGAAAACAGCCTTTAGAACACCCTTTGGTCACTTTGAATACTTGGTCATGCCCTTCGGACTTGCTAATGCCCCCGCGGTCTTCCAACGTTTTATGGATAGGGTGTTTTCTGACATGCTGTTTATCTTCGTCATCGTTTACCTGGACGATATCTTGATTTACTCCAAGGACCTTCTAAAGCATGAAGAGCATGTAAAGGCAGTCTTGCAACGGCTACGTGAACACAAACTCCTAGCTAAACCCGAGAAATGCCTTTTCATGTCACTTCTGTTCATTACCTAGGATTTGTCCTTAGTCCAGAAGGAATTGGAATGGACCATTCAAAGGTAAAAGCCATACTATCTTGGCTGGTTCCCACTTCTGTGAAACAGATTCAATCCTTCCTGGGGCTTGCCAATTTCTACCGGAAGTTGATACCATCCTTTTCTGAGATAGTTCAACCGATCATTGCTCTTTTGAAGAAAGATACTCCCTTTCTCTGGACCTCAGCTCAAGACAAGGCATTCCAATGATTAAAAACAGAGTTTACTCAAGCCCCCATCCTAGCTCAACCCGATATTAATCGACCACTCCTAGTGGAGACGGATGCCTCTAACTATGCCATAGGAGCAGTGCTAAAGCAGGAATTCGAGGACAAATTGGAGCACCCCATTGCTTATCTTTCACGAACCCTAACTGCCAGCGAGACTCATTATTCTGTCTTAGAAAAGGAGCTGTTAGCCATCCGCCAAGCCTTCACAGAATGGCGACATCTACTTCTGGGAGCTAATCATCCTGTCCAGGTCCGTACGGACTATCGAAATCTCCAAGTTCTACAATCTTTGGAGTGTAGGAACAGTCGTCAAGCCCGTTGGGCCTTCTTCTTTGCCCAGTACCAGTTCCACATCCATCATGTCCCTGGATCATAGAACATAATTGCTGACGCCTTATCTCGACGTCCTGATTACGAACCTCTTGAAGATCGGGCCTATCCAAAGATGTTTCCCCACACAATCTTTGTAGCCCAAGCAGTCAGTCTCCTGGAAGATATTCAAATGCAAACCCAGTACTCTGAGATCTGGAAAGAATTCACGGGGAAAGATTGGTGGAGTCTTGGAACTAGAGACGGGTACCTGTTGAAGCACAATACCCTGGTCATTCCCACACAGAAGCTGCTACTACGGATCATTAACCTCTGTCATGACACTCTTCACTCCGGGCACCGTGGCGTCACCAACACCCTCCGTCTAATACAAAGACAATTTTGGTGGCCTAAGATGAAAATTGACATTCAACGGTACATTCAAGCCTGTGCAGTCTGCAATCAAAACAAGCATGATAACAAGAAACCAGCAGGTCTCCTATTTCAACCTATGTTACCTTCTAGGCCCTGGGAATTTATCGCTACGGACTTTATCGTGGAATTACCACCATCTAGGGGCTATGCAACTATTATGGTCACCATTGATTTATTCACCCACATGGCCCATTTTACACCCTTATACAAGTTGCCATCTTCCTCAGAACTCGCTGGCATTTTCCTGGAACATATATTCCGCCTTCATGGACTCCCTTCCAAGATCATATCAGACCGAGGACCTCAATACGTCTCACAATTCTGGAAACATCTATGTCGCATTCTAGGAATCCAACGTGCCCTCTCATCAGGATACCACCCACAGACTAATGGAGCTACAGAACGTGTGAACCAGACCCTGGAACAATACCTTTGTTGTTTCGCCACCAAGGTACAGGACGACTGGTCGCTCCTTATACCCGTGGCTGAATTCGCCTACAATAAATCTGATCACTCGGCAGTCAAGACCAGCCCTTTTTATTGCAGCCAAGGATTCCATCCATCAGTTCTACCTTCCATTCTCCCACATCCCACACCAGTACCAAGCGTCGACTCCTGGATTAAAACTCTCAACGTACACAAGGAAGCCAAAGAACAGTTAGAAAAGGCCTGAACACACACTAAGCGTTATGCGGATACCAAAAGAAGACCAGGACCTTCTTATGCCGTCGGTGATCAAGTCTGGCTGTCCTCGAAACTACTGCCTCGACATTTACGACCAAACAAACTGGCCCCCCGATATTATGGCCCCTTTTCCATAAAGGAAATCATAAACCCAGTCTCATTCCGGATCAAGTTGCCAGACTCCTGGAAGAAGATTCATCCAGTTTTTTCACACTTCTTTATTAAAACCTTACATCCGATCCTCCCGGAAATCCTGCACACCCAACCCCGTGGTTGTGGACGACCAGCTGGAATATGAAGTTTCCAGAATATGGTACTCCAGGTATAAACGGGGTCATCTCCAATACCTGGTCAAGTGGAAAGAATATCCTCCTAGTGAAAGAACCTGGGAACCAATTTCTAATCTGAATACCCCTCGATTGCTCAGAAGGTATCATCTCATACACCCGGGCAAACCTGGTGGAACAGGTTTTCGGAGGAGGCATGCGGTCATGATCCACAGAACACACCCTTTTTGGACTTCCTGGTCCCTATCACAACGGGGCTTGCACTCCTTGGTACTTCCAACATGGCCGTCTAACATGGTACGCCTTCCACCAGCCTCCACGTCGGACATAGCGTATTCTACAAATAGACCATGCCCCCGTGGCCCCGCGCGTCTCAACGCTATCGCTGGTAGTGGCTAGACGTGTGCTCTGTAGTTCGCTGAACTATTCTCCTGTTCCTGATTCCCCGACCCTATAAATCCCATCTCCCTTCCTCTCTCTTCTCTCTACCTTGCTTCCCGGATTTCATGTGCCGTCTTCATGTACACCTTCCTCGTTTCCTGGACTTCCCGGAGCCTCCGAGTATCCCAGAACACTGAACGCACGCTGGAGCCAGAAGAGGCTCGCGCGGGCTTGTACAAAACCCGATCCGTGCGCAAGAAGACTCCTCCCAAGAAATCCTGCAAGGATTGATCTCAGGTGAGAAAGTGGGAAATCTGTGACAGATATAATGCATAGGGCATGGACCAAATGGTTGTCCCTTAAAAGAATCATTGACTCTCAGGGAGGGGGTTCATTGGAGGCCAGGATCATGCCCTACAGGGCTTTGGTCCTTCTGAGTATTCTCTATGCTCTCGAGGTGTTCCCGTTAAGGGCGGTGGGCTGACTCCCTAGATTGGAAGCAAACATTCTCTGCTCACGTCTTGGAGTTTCAGAGAGCGTTCTGATGGAGGCCATTAGGTTGGAGTTCGGGCTCTCTTCCTTATTAATGCTTTGGAAGTTAGCAGCCATTACATTTTGGGCCAAGATCTATTATGATAACCTGGATGCCCCCTCTTTACTAGGACAGGTGGTGGCACATGCAGAGAGGTTCTCAAATGAGCACTTCATATAGTGATTTTAATAGGCTGGCTAAACAATGTCTGGTGGAGATGGGTATAGACAGGGCTCCCGAGACGTGGTTGGATTTTTACCTGTGTTGGATTGAGTGGAATCGTAAGTGTAAACTCATCCGTCTGGACACAGGCCTGTCTTTAGGCCAATTAGCTGGCCTTCATAAGTTTGAAGTCTACTCCCATCAGGCCTTCACACTTGGCATCCCAAAATTCGGACACAATTGCAACTTCCAAAACTAGTGAAATTCATCATGGCAATTCGCCTCCAGACCCTCCTCATATTTGAAAACACAGGGGCTTGGGTTGGGTTTCCCAGAGTCGAAAGACTATGTAGATTGTGTGACGAGCAAATAGAGGCCACTCGCCACATTGTGACCCAGTGTGGGGCTTTGAGCTTAGAGTACCGCAAGGCTTATAGTGAAATTCGCACTCACACCTCTGACCAAATCTGGGCTAAAACCTTTTGCGCTGAGGCCTTGACATCGGTAGCATCAGCCTATTATGTTTGGCAGAGGATGGTGAAGAAATTTGATCTTGGCTCAACAGGCTGCTGCGGTTGACCTCACTCCTTTAAAGTGAGATGTTTAACTCAAGCTATAATATTTCCAGTTGAAGGCCCAAAGCTTATCTCATGATATTTCACTCTAAAATAACCATGTCCACTTCCAATTATCCATGCAATATAATTTTCGATGAATGTATGATGAATTAAGGTTATTTTTAGATGTAATCTATGTATGTACTTATGCACGTTTTGTAATGTCATTTGGTATCTATGTAATAGTGTAAAATGGCTTTAAATGTAACCAGAGGCACGTAATACATAAAAAATACAAAAACAGCAATTCCTTTTGCAAATCAACATTATCAGTGGTATAAGGAAAAGTGGATTCAGCCATGAGTTCTATAGTAATCCCATGAACCTTAACTATTCAAGTAGGTGAACTTGTATCCCTTGCCCTCTGTATTGAAGGCGTTATTATTTAGAGCGACCACTTGTATCTCATACACTCACGTTCCTTCCTCACAGGTCTTTCTTGCACATGTTTGCAAAATGACACACCCTATTGGAATTGTTGCTGGCTTCCAAGCTGCCTTTCCCTCACTGCATACATTCACTCCAGCAGCCCTCTCCTACTTTACTCCACATCTGGAAAAAGTGAGTTCTAACAATGGATTTCAGCTGCAGAAAAAGCCCATCCTCTGATAGCATGGCAATGTGTTACTGCGCCCCGGAGTAGTTCACAACCAGATCTTGAGCAGAACCATGCCAAACAAATGCCCAGGACTTCATTGTAAATGGAGTCTGCCATCTTTTAATGCCAGGTAGCAGTTACACTTTTTGCAAAACTGAATGTAAGCAAATGGTATGAGGCTGGTATCGCCAGTGGTTACACTTGACTTTTACACCACATTTTGCAAAAAGTGGTAATTACATGGAGGAGACCACCAATGTTTGCACTTACGCGCACTCGGGTGCCCTCGATGCAATTTTCCACATTTGCAAGATGTGGTGCAAAAGCAAAGTGTAAACACTGGCGATATCAACCTCATACCACTTGCTTACACTCAGTTTTGCAAAAAGTGTAACTGCTACTTGTCATTAAAACATGGCAGACTCCATTTAGAATTAAGTCCTGTGGACTCTGCCTGTTTTTACCAGGTGCAAAAAACAGATGGATTCCATACATATCCGTTTGCTGTACGCCAGCTGAGTTTGTCACACGTGTGTGGGCGGTTCTGCAGATGGACTGGAAAGGTTCCTGTCAACGCATTACAAGCCCCTCCACTACCCTCAAAAAACATCTCGAATCCATCAGGGTACCAAAACAGGTGCACAATCTGGCGTGAATCGTACGCCAAATGTTTACACCTATTTATGCACTCTCAAGACTTGTAAAATAAGCCCATGTTGTTTTGTTTAAAGGACAATTCAAATTGAGAGACAAAAAAAACTATATTTCGATAGGTAAGAAAATGAACTTGCTCTGAGGTAGTTTAGCAACCTCAAACCCTTTCACGTGACTACAAAAGTGCATATTCTATTTGCGTGGAGCCCAAGAAAAGTGGATTAATCTACATAGATGCAAAATTAGAAGTATAATACAATTGTAAGCAATTACACATGCAGTGTGTGTGCCCTGTCTGCCATAATCATTGCAGCAGACAAAATGCACAATGGCGTTCCTAATGGTTCCTGATGTTGTTTCCTGTCATTACTACAGAATGGATTTGTGGCTGAGACAGCACACAGCACATCATGCCGGTGCGTGCCGTGTGGCAAACAGCGTTCCGCATCAGCTCGCCCAGTGTGGCAAAATAAGGAGAAAAACTTGGTTTTACAGTGCAGCTTGTTATATTGCTGGAACGATGAATGTGTCATTTGCTTTAAATGGTGATACGGGCTGCATTTTTCTGTTCTGAACGCACATTATTAAATGTAGGAATGCTCAATGTTAAACCAGAAACAGTGGTGTTTTGCACCCAAAAAAAAGGAAGGTCAGCAGCACGCCGAAAATGCCCAATTTTATGTTGATCGCCTTTCCTAACTGTCTAGTTAAAGCATTAGCGCAACCACGTAGGATCCGAAACCGTTGTGCACGTGCCCAAAAGCGCATTAAGCTACATCTGTAATTGCAACACGATGCATTGACAAAGCCAGTGGCTTGAGATTTGTAGATACTAAAAAACTTCCTTTCTACGTTTTCTTTTAATTTAATGTACTTGATAGTATGTACATTATAATTATTACTGTTTTTGGTTTGTAAAGTGTGCATATTTCTAAATGTTTTAAATTATTATCAGTGCTAACTTGTCCAAAACAATGAACCATATTGCTAAATCTTTCCATATCCCTAAACCTAACCCTAAAACCATTGTCTTCTTTTCATTGGCGTTCAGCATTTGGACCATCCTCATTTTGATACTTTCACAACTGGTATTCTCATTATGTGTTGACGAGTTTTTTACCTCATAATAGGTGTCTAAGATAAGAAATCAGCTGACAGGAAGCAACAAGCAGCTATTGACAAGCCCTTGCATTTATGCAAGCAACAAGCAGCTATTGACAAGCCCTTGCATTTATGCACGCCGTGACAAATCTGAGGATGTCGTCCCTCTCCCGTAGGAGGAGACCTTTTGCACAGGGCCAGGGCAGTGCATGCACAATACAATAGTCCCCCTGGGGTGATGCACCGGGGGAGGATCACATCGGAGAGGAAGTCCCTTGTGGGATTAGGGGTGACCATACCCTGAGAACGTGGTATACCTCCACTTTAGTACACCCTTCCTCTTTGCTAAAGCTAAGCCCTTCTCCCTTAATTCCATCTAGTGCCAATATCTTTTGTTGTAAAATCATCCAACCTAATATGTTAGACCTAACTACGAACACACGTTGCTTTCCATATAGTTCCAATGCAAGTAGTGTGTAGAAGACGATGACCAGGAGTATGAAGATCACTCCAGAGAACCGGAGTGAACGGTCTAGTCTCTCACAGCACTTGATTGGTCAAAGGCAATACAAATTAGCAGAGGCAAACAAACGTGGGGAGAACCATCCTCCAAGGAGGAAACCCAGGAAACGCCGTCCCAATGAGCAGGTAGAAGCACCACAAGTCGCTGTGCACTGAGACAAATGGGAGAACATAGGTAGTCTGGGACGAAGGGACTACGCCCACCGCTGCCCGAGAAATCCTCCAGACATCTCAAAGTCTGGGAAGCTGCCAGAGACAAAAACGTACAGCGAGACGGAAGCAGTGACCGGCGTAGCAACCGCTGACAAGAGGAGATACCGAAAGCTGCTGGAAACTGAAACCGCAGCCAGAGGAAGAAGCAGTAACCATAGGAGCCGCTGCCATCCTGAAAGAGCACACAAACACTTTCGGAGCCTCACAGCTGAGAATCGCAGCTCAGAAGACGAGAACCACAGAAACAGGTATGCAAGCAGGCCGAGAGGTGCTAGAGGCCCAGAATGAATCGCGGAACTACAGAGCACAAGATAAGAGGGTCTGGGACCCTGAGAATAACAGAGAGAGAAAGAAACAGTTGTATGATTGGCAGGAGACTAAACCAAGCAGGCAAGAGACATTATTGCAAGTCTGGGACCTGGGACCCTGAGAGAAACAGAGACAGACATCTATGCTTGGCAGGAAAGTACACCAAGCTGGTATAATATATCAGTGCAAGTCTGGGACCCACACCCATCTTAAAGTCCAAGAATAAGGTGAAGTTCAGTGAAGAAAGCACAAAAAGGAAGAGACTATGTCTTGTAATTTCCTGGGGTGTGTTTGGCAGGAAAGTGAACCAGACATAAACCTTCCGTGAACAAAGAAGGGGTGTTCACGAGAAAAGCTGGGAACTTTTGTTGTACATCTTTGGGAAAGCTTGGAAAGTCCAGGGAATGGAGACAAGTCCCCTTGCTGAGTAAACAGTGTGTTTACTTTTGGTGTTATTTTGCAAGTATCGGAAACCACATAAGGAGGAGACGATGTCCTAATTTGTTAAGCCGAACAGGAAGGAATCCAGGGGAATGGGGCTAATCCCTAGTCATTCAAATACTACTTTATGGAAAAGGAACATTTGCTTTATTTATTGACAACCCGAGATATTGGGAACTTTCTGTTGACAAGAACTGTCATTATCACTTTAGTTGCGAATATACCATCCTTGCACATTAGATTTAAATTCTTAGTGTTAGGGTCAGAAGCAGGATTTTTGGGCAGCAGTGACTGACTGTGCATGCCATCCCGATGTTTACCTTAGATTTCTTTGAGGCAGGGAAACTCCTCTTAGCTTTAGGGACAGAGAGATCATTTTTCCAACCCCTTTATTGGTTCATAAAAGTTTATAAACAAAACGATGTCACCTTTGTGTCCCAGCCTTACTTCTGCACCCTTACAACACACAGAAAAAACACATACCAGAACTCATGCACAAACACAGACAGTACACATCCAGGCATCTCTCTACCTACACCCTTCGCACAATAGCACATAACAAATTCACATTCAGCAATGCAGGCACAGACTGTACACACGTATAGCCATCAGAGGGCCGGAAACTCACAATATCGAAGATAGTGCTGTTCCTTGGGCAATTATTCACCTCATGGGGCAGATAATGCTATACAAACCCACCACTGGTCAGGTATTGCGATCAAATGCAAGTAATGTTATGATATGTCAAAGTACACCGCTCTAATAGCAGAAATGCAAATCAATGCTCAGATACTGTCATAATATGTCCAGCTACTCTCACCACCTGACAGCTATTGCTATAATATTGCCAGGCGCTCACAATATTTTCCAAGTAGTGCCATGTTATGGTGAGTTACCCCTCTGTAGCTACTGCCAGGTATTGTCACCATTTGCCTATGTACACCATACCGCATTAAACAGATACAGGCATGCAGGTATGCAAAAGGCCAGCAGACATGCACACAAACACACATGCATGCACAAACATGCACTCACACTCTCACGCCCTTACACACGGAGGTGAATGTGCTGTATTCATAAGTTGTGCCGCTTGCATATATACAATAATACATTTTCCGATATGAGGAACTATTTTTTTTTAAACTCAATGATATTTGGATTGATCCTGGAACATTTTGCGGCTCCAAATGAGCTAGGTTTCTGGGCACCAACAGAATGTTGGCAGGGAAAGTAAAAAAGGTTTATCTAAGGATGTCCTTCCGAATCCTGGTTTTCTGCCAGAAAATATCTAGCGAAAAGGACGGCTAGGCCCAACTAATTCCATTCAAGGAACTATGGGAGTAACCAAAACAAATCAAAGGACGTGCCTTGAAAAAAACATGAGAACGTTTTTATGACAACCATAAATATCTCTTTTTACATCAACAATTGATCAAAAAGCATAATGTTCTTTACACCATTAAGTTCAAATAATATCATCAATAAGGATATTCAAACAAGTTCAATAAAAAGCAGGTCCATTTATATATGATCACTGCGCTGCACATAATGTTGACTATTAAATTGCTGACTCCCATTATGGAGTAGCGCAGTGATCACAGAGATCACTGTGCCCTTCATCCCATACCCACCCTCCTATCCACTTACCTTTTTTTGGCGGCAAGCAGAGGAGTGTGCCGCCGTCTCTCTTCCGACCCTGCAGCGTTAGTTCCTTCATGGGTCGATACTGACGCTACAGGGTCCTTTTTTCTTTTTTTTACTTCTTAATCCCACCTACCATTATGCAACCCCCAACTCCCGCTACTGCGCCCAAGAGGAGTGGGGGACCCCCCTGCAACCTCTGCTCTGCTTAGGCTCAGTAATGGGAGTCAGGATTTTGTGTGCACCTAAAGGTACAGTAACTGCGGGGCGCAGTAGTGGAGTCGTAATTTCGGTATGATTCCTTTATATGTGACCAACCTGATCCCTTATTGAAGAATATTGGAAAGGTAAGAGGTTCATCTATCTAACAATACGCAACAAACACATTTACCAACACACACAAACTCAGTCATACATCATCCTAAGGCTTATCAGGCTGAGTGCTAACCGCAGTCATCTTGTGGTTAAGGTAATGTTTTCATGTGGCATCGTTTATGGTAAAAGTAACACTAAGTAGTTTTGTATAGCACTCCACCTACCAATAATGTTGGTCTTTCTGTGCATCGCTCTAATGAAAAATGGGTGGCGTTGTGTAAGTCGGACAGCGGGAAGGCAGATGCGGAAGACCTGTAGTGTAAAGAACTGCAGGTCAGAACTACCCATTACCTGTGTGCAGCTATGAAAACTTTATGTTTCATGGTGGGGGCTTTATGCTAGTGCTATTTAGGGATAAGGGCAGCCCCTTGGTTGTGAAACATAGGGCCTCATTACGAGAATGGAGGTAGCCATGTAGCTATTAGCTCCATGGCTGCCTCCGTTCCGGGCTCCATTACCGGGTTCCTTCAATGGGGGCTTACTGGGTTACTCCGACATAGGAGGACCCAGTAATTCCTCCTTGCAGGAACCCATCCCCATTCCCATTTGAGCCCCCATAGGGCTCAATGGGAATGGGTAGGGAGGTAATAACGGGCAGATTACATCTGGCCCGTTATTGCCTCCCTCCTCTCCTCGCGGGACCCGGAGAGCACGCCTGGTTTTACCAGGCATGCGATCCTGGTCCCGCGATGGGAAGCTTGTAATCGGCGCTCCCGGAATGAAGGGGGCCAGTGCTGTACCGGCCCCCTTCATTCCGGGAGCGCCAGCCTTATAATGAGGCCCATAGACTAAAGTGGTTGTTGATGGAAGATGGAAAAGATACAAGTCTGTAAAGTATACCAGAACTGCTGGGCTTTCTGAAGGGAGAGTGAGCAGAGTGTAAAGTTGCAAGACTTTTATAGCAAGGAGTTAGTTGGGTGATGAGAAGAGTGGGTGAATGGGTGAGGTTGGAGTTGTAAAGAAAGTGCTGATTCAGCACCAGACGAGGTGGGGGAAAGGGGTGCACCTACCAATTGCAGGAATAAGGGGGATGGACTGGGACACCCTGTAGGGGGAGACAAGGGGCCACATGGGAGCTGTAGCAAGCCCCAATGACTAGGCATGGAGGAGAACAAGAGGGGATGCTTTGTCTATAAAATACCATGGACACAAGGGAAGTAGCTGCACACATGCAAGAAAGGCAAAGCCACAGGAAAGTGCTCTCCAGAGGGGTACAGCAGGTGGGCTACACCTCATAGGCCCGCTGAGGAAGGGAATTCAGGCTGCTCGTTTCCAGCATACCGCAGTTGCTGGGAAAAGCACTGGGCGATGTAAGGAAGGCTGTAACGTGGGAGCTGGGGAAATCAACATGATCCAGAGAGGAACACGCATGGCACCAAGGTGGTTTCAAATCACCCTTTTTGCCAGCGGGTATGGGAACAAGGATTTGGAATGGTGGGGCGCTCCAAGAAGAGCCAATCAGACAGTAAGTTCTGGTGTCCCTGGAAAGTAACAAGCCCTCAGAGTGCCCACAACAGTGTTTGCGAAGGTTATTATCTTGCAGATGCTGTGTGAATGTCTCCGTTCCCACAAGTTCAGCATCTCTCGTGTTCCTTCCTTTCTGGTGCTGACCAATGGCAGATGAATAAAGATCCGGAGGTCAGCACAATTATGTTATTACTAATTGCAAATTGTTTGCGGGGAGAAGCAGGAAGCAGTGGCACCAAATGGAGAGGAAATGGGCTGAAAGGGGGTAGGTCTGTTTGCTCCAATCATGTCTTACTAATGTATGTCTAGATGTAGGGGTATGAGGTAGCTTAAACAGTAAGCTTCTTGGGAACCGAGAAGATGCAAAGTCTGAAGTGCAACTGTTTCTAATTGTATAAACAGTGTATTAGCGGTATAAAACTATTGTCCATTGTGAGCCAGTTTGTCAGCACTCATCAAACAGTTCTGTTCCACTGTGCTGTTTGATTTGTGCTTGCCCGGCTGTAATAAGCAGCGTTACTTCTTGCCCAGTGTGCGCTCCTTTTTGGAGGACTGGTGGTAACTCACTTATTGCGAGCCCTGCAGTACCCCTAATACATATTTGGAGGCCCCAGCGAGATCCCCAGTTCT
The DNA here is from genome assembly GCF_040938575.1 of Ambystoma mexicanum. NCBI lineage: Eukaryota > Metazoa > Chordata > Amphibia > Caudata > Ambystomatidae > Ambystoma > Ambystoma mexicanum. The sequence continues at coordinate 801,299,138 of NC_090932.1, forward strand.
CTCGGTCAACTAAGGGTATTCTGGCTGCCCTCAATGGGGATGCGGGTACGGCAACCACATACCTGACCCACACGCAACACCAAGTTCACGAAGGTCTGCCTGGTCCTGAGCGCCGCCCGCACTCAAGGGGAGGAGTGAGCCTGCACGGGAGGCTCAGTCCCAAGGGGACTCGAGGATCTTTAGGACATGTGAGTGTAATCGTGCAGAAAGTGCTGCACCATGGTTGCATGCCCACAGAGGGAGAGAGACTGTATTTAATGGTGTTTGGGATGCATCCTCAAGGTGGGAGGACGATCGGCCGTAGCAGTTGTAGAATTTAGCACACGCCACCCAATGGGAAGTGGACGTGTGAGGATGGGCACCACTGCATTAGAGCAGGAGAGGTGCATTGTGAGGGTGGACCCTGGTAATTGGGAGTTGCACGTAGTACAAGCGATTGTATAGTTGCATCATTTAGGTGAGTCGGTTGTCATTGTATGATGTAGTTATTGGAGTAGTATTTTGAAGAAGAAGAAAAGGATGCCCGCATGGCAGCAAGTGTTGTTAATTTTGTTTTAGCGATGTTGACCTAGGTGGAAGGGTCATCATCGGCAGGTACCCTGTGTATAATACGATAAATTATTTCTGTGTTGCCGTTCACGCAAACCCACCAACTTCTTGACCAATAATGTTCCCATACCCCCTATTCCTTCATATAGGAAACCCTTTCCACCCAATCACTTCTAACCCTCCTGCGGCAACCCTTCCCCTGAACAATTGCTGGATCCCTGCTTCCTCCTGTCCCCCCTTTCCAGTTCTGTCCCGGGGGGGGGCAACCAATAATTAGGCAGTAAAAAAGGCACAGGCCAGACCTGCAGTTTCAATAAGCTCCTGAACCACAAGGCCTAGAGGAGCCATACAAACACCACACCTCCACACCTTACTCTGTGCCGGGTCTTATACCTCATGCCAGAGTAGGCCAACCCCTAATTCCCTTTAACCACTACACTCTTCTCTCACTTAACTAATCACTCCTTAGCATACCAAAACCCTGTCTTCACTTTAAAATAGAAACCAAAATGATCTTCCCCTTTCCTCCATCTCGAGCCCTCCACTCAGTCACCACCAATTTCTGATGCCAGACTCTTTGACATGCAGAGAGTGGGGGGTAGAGCCCTCTCCTCTGCAGTAGCCTCCGTCTGCCCCTCTCAAACTTGCTGTGCCACCTGAAGTTTTGGAAGTGGCCCAAAACCTACCTCTTCACTTCCGCTATCTCTGTCACTCTCCCCTGCTAACCAACTTGTATACTGCGCTGACTGGCCACCCTCGGAGTCTCACGGGTACCAGGCCCCCCCCTTTTTTACCTCTATCCCCCGCAATATCCCCCTTCCTACCGCACACTAAGGGCTGTATCTGGAACCTTAACAGTCCCCTTCCTCCTTGCACATTACACCAAGCTACGTTGCCCTAGCTGCAATTTCTCCAAGCACTGCTGCCCTAATTGTACTCCCCCTCTCACTCCTCCTTGCACTTTGTGTCTCGCACTTGCACTATCTGACTGACACAAGACTTAGAGAGATCGTTGTTTTGTCCTCCCTTTGTGTTTCTTCCCTCATCTTGTCCTTCTGGGAACACTTGTGCACTGGCATGCTATAAATGATTTATCATATCCTATCCTCCAACCCCACTCCCCCCCGGCCCGAACCAAACTATTACTCTTTTCAGCCTCCTCATCCTTTTCCAACCTGGAATATCCATTCTTCCTTCATAATTATTTTTTATTTCCATTTATTCTTATATTTATTTAATCGCATCCATTAACCACAAACACACCTCCCACATCACCTTCACACCGCTAACCTTATTCTTCCAAATCCCAATCCACCTTCAGTTCAAATTCTGCTCACCTCTTGGTTCAACTGTTGTATCGTGAAGCATACACCCCATCGCCGCTGCATTGCCGCTCGGGGGAGCCATCTAAATCTCTCCCCACTCACTGCAAACTCCATCACTGCTGCACCGCTGCTGGGGGGAGTCGTCCAAAATCTCTCCCCACTCTCAGTGCCTGTGACGACGTTCCGGCCATCTCCCTACACCAAGATATCTGTCCCAGGGACGTGCTATTACCTTCTGCTCCTGTTGTAGGGGGGGCACCCTAGCCCCTCCCCCTGCTGCTGCACCCAGGGATGATGGTGTTTGCCAACTCCCTAAACACTCATGTACAAACTGGGGCCGTACATAACACCACCCCCTAAGGTGACCCTGTGGCCCTCCTCAGGTGGCGCCCCAACCCCAGCATATTCTCCTCCCCATGGTTCCCTTACACCCCTTCCTGATCCTAACTACCCGACCTGCCCTTTTAACTTAGGTTATCCGCTCCCCTCTGACCACACTGCCAGGGGTACTGCCCTCTTCCCCTGCGGCACCCTGCCCCCCGTAGCCCTGCCCACTAGCTACTCCATCCCTGCTCCCAACCCACTGTGGCTCCCCTCCCCCCCTGCTAACTCAAAAACAAAACCTTGGGAGAGGGGCCAATCTAACACTGCCACCCTCTGGATGACCCCCACCAACTGCCCCTACGGGACCACCACCCCGATATACTCCTCCCCCCCGAGATCACCCCTTCAGCCGATTACCCCATAAAAAACATGGGGGGAGGCACCCGTAGCAGGGGCAAGGTAGGGCCCTGTGATACGGATCCCCTGATATCAATAAATACAACCTATGCCATTATATTAAATAATATAGTTTTTTAAAAATGATTTGGAACCCCCCACTCCCCTACCTAACCACACACAGCCATATGGCTTCTGTCCCTGGTCTGCTGCCCACCAAAGAGAACCGACGGCAGGCTCATCGCTTCCATCTGCTCTCTTCCTGCCAGCGCTGAGAGGACAATAAGGCTGGGGCCAGGTGACCTAACTGGACCGGAGGGTAAGTAAGGTAATTCCCACTATAACCCACCTACACATAATAAAATATATAACCCTACGTATATCTTAATATATATATGCCGGGATAACCCCTCCTTACCCTGTACTACCAGCCCGACCTACCTCCACGTGCCCCCTAGTGCACCCCCACGCCACCACAGCAGCAGGTGCCAGCAAAGGTCCAGGCAACACGGAATGGCGTTAACTGTCAAAAGTTCCTGAACCTTCGCCGGCACCCGTATATATCAACTAAGGGGGGACAATCTCCCCACATGACTCGCTGGTCGGGTGCAGTGCCCTAAACCTCCCCAGGGAGCAACGCACATCGGGTGCTCCCCGGGGCCTTCCTTTGGTGGCAATCGTAACATTGTGTTCATCGATACTCTCTCTCCATAGTGAACCCACATGGGTTTGTTCTCTGTCTCCAGTACTTCACAGGGCCTTTTGATCTACCGTGCAGGTAAGAAAACCTCAAGATTGGAATGTCCATCCATCAGACTGAAAAATCAGCATCATGAATAATACACCCAAATATTGCAAAAAATCCAATCTAAACATTACCAATAATGCAGTGAAGAGCCTTGAGACTCTCCCCTGTTGTTAATCTTGCCACTTGTTTGCTGCTTGATGCTCCCGGGTGACAGACACCCAACCGGCAAATCAGTCTGCTCTCACACACTCACTAAAGGACACTGCTGCTGCCATGGCAACAGCCCTTTGTAAACGGGGCTGCAGCTCATCACTGAAGGCAGCCATCTTGGTAGTGAGATAATCGTTACTCTCTACGTTCAGAACACACAGTGGTTCTGTTACCAGTGCCTCCCTCGGTCCCTTTACTTATCGCCCAGGTAGAGCAATCCCTATCTAGGCAAGTCTATCCAGCAGACTCACGATTTACCAACTTTAGGAATCACAAGTGTGAAATCCGCAAGATTCCGGTGGGGATGTTATGAAAAAAAATGCTAAAAAAAATGCTACGCCTCAAGGACGTTGATAAACTATACAGTCCATCCACATTCTAAAGTCCTGAGCTATCAACATTCTGCCTATTATTACTACGGCTGCGTCCCTTCTCTCATTCACCATTGGAGAGATACAAGTTTACCTACATTATCCTCACATCTTCACATCCCTACTTGACCACTACATCATCGTAGCCATGTAAGGTACCCAGTGACTAAAGCCTCCCAATCCATATGGCTGTTGACAATATAATTCCTCTTGAACCACAAATAGTCAATGTGGAATCTTCGTGGACCTCACTATCTCTGGGGCGGCCTACAACACGCTCACTCACACACATAGGAGGCGGAGGCAGGAGATGAGGTTCAACACATCTTTATTCTTAATACAGCAAACTGGAACTGACGTTCCCTTCCCTTGCCCGCCTCTACCCTTCCAGTGTCCCCATGTCCCTTGTCACGTGATGAGGGAGAGTAACGACACCACACCCCCCGACACTAAACATGAAGTCACACCGAGTTCATTTCTTCACTGAGTCCCTGAGGTTTCTTTCACGCTATTTGTGGTCGCTGGTCCCTTAGTTCTTCAGGCTCCTGGCGGGGCCGGAGTGGTGTTTCAGCGCTGGAGTCTTCCTCATCCCCTTCATACGGTGAGTCCCACTCGGCACGCAGATTGGTTGAGGAATGATTTGCAACTGGTATGATCCCAGCCATCCTCCAGAAGTGAGATGAGTTTCTCGTTGTTGTCTTTCTGTCACCTTCAGCTGTGACACAGGATCCTTTTACTTGGACAACTGTTAGGGGCTCTTCTCCAAAATCAGCCATGTTTTTACGACTTTGTGTTTGTTTTGCTATGACTATGTCCCCTGGCTCGAGGTCATTGTCTTTTGCTCTCCTCATCTCATCGGCTCTCCTTTTCCTTTCTGCCTTCCGTTGAGAGTCATGTTCACGCATTTCCCGGTCTCCGCAGTACCTTTTGCTTTCCTCTGTGAGGTGTGGAATCGTGGTCCTTGTGTTTCTCCCAAACATCACTTCGGAGGGTGTTTTCCCAGTGGTGCTATGCAGCGTGTTCCTGTAACCTCGCATTAGTTGACATAACATCTTCTCTACGGGCTCACCTGTTAGTCAAGCAATTTGCATTGTTATCTTGATGTTGCTCATGAACCGCTCTACTGTCCCGTTTCCTTGGGGCCACAGGGGCGTTATCTTCCCATGTGTTCTGAGAATGTCCTGAAGTCCTGCCCTGTGAACGCAGGTCCATTAGCCGACTTGACCACTTTGGGGATGCCATAGGTGGCAAACATTCTATCGAGCGCAGGAATGGTATGTGAGGCAGATGTGGACGGCACAATTTGTATGTCTGGGAATCAAGAATATTCGTGGACCACTATTAGTCTGTGCTCACCCCCAATTTCCTCCCAGACTCCCTGTGGTCATGCACAGCGGTTCTGGTCTGATGTGCAGGTTTATGGCTGTGCACCTGGGACAGTTTCTGAGTAGTTCCTCTGCTTGGGCGTCGAGAAGGGGAAACCATAACTTTTGTCTCAGCAGACTTTTAGTGGACACTATGCCTCGGTGGCCCTCTTGTGCTAGTTCTAGGACCTTATGTCTTATGCTTCGGGGGATCACTAGTTTGGTGCCTTTTAGCAGCAGACCGTCTTCCGATTTTGCAAGCTCGTCCTTTACAGCTAGGAGATAGGGAATGTCTTGCTTGGTACTTTCCCCCGTGTACTCCTTCAACTGCCGGCCGTGTTTCCAGTGCCCCGTCTCCAGGCATGTCAATATGATCTGCAACCCTTGGTCGACGTTCGTTTCTTGAGCTATTTGATGCGAGTCGAGACCTTTTGGTGTGTTTCCTTGTATCACGTATCTGATGTACTGGTCCACGATGGATGGACCTGAGGACCCTTCCTTGCATGGATACTGTGATAGGAAGTCCTCTGGGTTGTGCTCTTTCCCCGGTCTGTGAATTATGTTGAAGTGATAATCTTGTAGCCTCAACGCCCATCTTGCAATTCGTGGTGGCATTTTGGATTGGGGGGTTCCATATATAAATAACAAAGCCTGGTGGTCTTCAATGATTGTAAACGGTTTTCCATATAGAAATAGATGAAAATGTTCACAGGCCCATACCACTGCTAGCCCTTATTTCCCGGACTGCGAGTATGCCTGTTCGGTTTTGGATAGGCTCTGGCTGGCTTACGATACAATGTGCTTGGACTGGTGGTCTTTCTCGTCGAGTTGGGTCAAAATTGCTCCAAGTCCCACTGGGCTTGCATCTACCACCAGTTCAGTGGCTCTCTTCGGGTCGAAATTGGCCATATTCCTGGTGTCGGAGCTGCAATGTTTAATTAGTTGAAATGCTTGTTGGCATTTTCAAACCACTTGAACTCTGTGTTTTGTTTGGTGAGTGCCCTGAGGGGTTCACTGACAGATGCAAATCTTTTATGTAACAAGTACAATAACTAGCCAGTCCCAAGAATGATCTCAGATCGGTAATGGAGCTTGGCGATTCCGTGTCTGTGAGGGCACCGACTTTTTCTGGATCCGGGGTCATTCATATTGCAGAAAAGATGTGGAGGAAGAAACGGAGTGTCTGATTCCTACACTCACATTTTTCTTTGTTTAAAGTGAGTTTTGCCTCCTTAAGGGGCATGCACACCGTCATGAGTGTGTTGTCGTGCTGCTCTTGGGTTTGTCCGAGCACCAGAATATCATCGCTGTAATTTATGCAGTTGGGTATGTGTTTGATGACATTATGGATCACTGATTGAAAGATCTCTGCCACCGACGAGACCACCAAGCTAAGGCACTTATACCTAAATAAGCCCAGATGAGTGGCGAACGTGGTGATATATTGAGACGCCTTGTTGAGTTCCAGTTGATGGTACCCCTTGTTGAGATCCAATTTGGAGAAGATGGTGGCTCCGTTGAGGAGGTGCACCATGTCGGTGATGCGCAGAGCTTGGTGCCGTTATCTCAGAATGGCCTCATTTGGCCGCTGCATGACCACACATTTGCAAATGTCCGTTGAGTCTTTTTTGGGTACCAGCACTAATGGGGACACTCACGGTGTGGGACCTTCTGCTGGTTCGATGATGTCGGTTTCCAGCAGCTTTGACAATTCTTTCTCCACTTGCCTCTGTATGTTTATAGGGATTCCCCTATTGTGTTGCGCTAGTGGGGTGACCGTGGTGTCGATGTTCAACTTGATTTGACAGCCCTTCAATTTTCCCAGACCTCTGAATAGTGCTGGAAATACTTGATTGATGTTTGCGGTGGGGTCCAGGTATTTGTGCACCATGTGTCTATAGAGGATGTGAATGAGACCCATTTCAATGGCGACCTTGTAGCTTAGAATACATTCACTTTCAGTGGCAGCTTCCAAGACATGCATTGTGATATATTTGGCTTTTCCTTTGCAGCTGCACAATGCTATGAAAAAGCCTTTGCATGGTAGAGTTGTCTTCGAGCCGTAGAGAAAGATCAGTGCCTTGGCGGGTTGTAAACGTGGTGCGTGTGGTATGTTGTTGTACACCTCCTCGCTGATTGTGTTCACGGTGGCTCCCGTGTCCACCAGAAATTCTGCTGCCGTTCCATTTATTTGAATGATTAGAGTTGGACTGTGCTCTTTTGCTGTCGGGTTGCCTGAGCATACAAGTATCCTTTCCTTCTTGGTTCCTCCTTCGGTTTCTCGCTTCTTCATGCGTTTTACTCTGAGGATGCACTAGAGGCACTGTCCGACTGTGATGTGTTCAACCAGATATCTGACATATCTGCAGGGTATTCTCCTTGGCCTTGCTGTGGAAGGTTTGGGGTCTCTCCAGTCACCTGAGGTTCGCTCCCTCCTTTTGTCAGGCTTGTCTTCTCTGTGCCTGCGATGAGTGGCTTTTTAGGATTGGTTGATAATGCGGGGTGGACTCTGTGGCCTTTGGTCCCTGTCTTGTGTGGGTCTCCCGCTCCTTCCTTCGCCTCGCATCTTGCGTTATATGAGGCACACTGCTCTGCAGTGGTTTTCCCCCCCACTTGCAGAGCACTGTTGACCCATGGCTGGGCACTGTCCTTCATGTGGGTTTTCGTAGCCGCACCTATAACAGAACGGATCAGTGTTCCCTTTGGATGCTCCCTCTAGCTTGTTGACACACTCATGCTTTCCATGGGTGATTATGATGTCGTCCAGTCCTTCCACCTGTGATGCTAATGCGGCATCTAAGCGTGCTAGGCGCATCATTCTTCCAGATTCCATGGTTTTTGTAGTAGACATTTTCTAAAGTCTGCGCTCTCACATCCTACTATGATTTGTGATCATAATGCCTCTTCATTGCAGTAATTGTTCAAGTCGCAATGCTTCATTTTGAGTCTCAAGCGTATCACGAAAGCGTCCATGGTCTCACCTTTGGTTTGCTTGGTTTTATGGAAGATTTGTCTCTCGTAGTTCACATTTGTGTGTGGCGTGAAATAGTCTGTGAGTGTCATCTTCAAGTTAGTGTAGGTGTCAGTGACACTTTCAGGGAGTTCATCTACAATGGAGGTCATTCCGAGGTTGGAGGTAAGGTAAAAACGATGCCGGTAATGTATTACTGGCATCGCTTACCGCTACGGGCTATTCTGACCAACCAGACCGCTATTTACGGCATCGTACTTTACGATGCCGTAAAAAGCGGTCAAGGTGTGCGCGAGCGACACAACATGCCGGCATTACCGGCATGCCGTAAACCAGAGCTGATCACAAGCCATGCGGACATGCAAATAATGGCCTACTGATGCCCGAAAAGTACCTTACCGGCATGGAGTAAATACTGGCATCTCTGAGAAGGTGTTAAGAACCCTGAGCAGTGTTACCAAGAGCCACAAGTGCACACAATCAGCACAGGTGGAGGCAATGGAGTCTGGCACAGCACAAAAGGAACACACCCACACACCACACCCCCTCGCACACCAAGATGATAACAATAGTAGTAGCATTACTGGAGCTGGAGGCCCTGCTTGCAAGGCAGCAACAACAACAACCACAGCCCCCACCACAGAGGAGACACAGGAGGAGAAGGAGGGTGAGACAGGCCCAGCATGCCCCACCAGTGCAGCCACCGTTACCACGCCGGCAGCCACCAATCCCTTGCATCAGAGCCACCCTCTTCAATCTAACACCAGAGCAGATCCACACCCTGTACCGGCTTGACCGTGACACCATCACCACCACAGTGGACCTGATACATGACGACATAGTGAGCCTCATAGAAATACAGACCGCCATCCCCCCTCTACTGAAGGTAGTGTCTGTGCTCCACTTCCTTGCCACAGGCACCTACCAGCACACATTGGGGCACATGCATGACATATCACAACCCTTATTTTCCCAGATACTGAATCAAGTGCTGGATGCCCTCCTCAAGCACACAAGGGACTACATATCCCTACCACGGACTCCCCAGGAGATATTCGATACAAAAGTTGCCTTCCATGCACTGGCAGGCATGCCAAATTGTATAGGTGCCCTCGACTGCACCCACGTGGAGTTGATGTCTCGCATGCCATGGAGGTGGCATATCGCAACCGCAAGCAATACCACTCCATCAACGTGCAGATGGTATGCAGCGCCAGCAAGATCATCACACATTGCTGTGCCCGATATCCAGGATCAACTCATGACTCTTTGGTCCGGCGGAACTCCACGCTACCACGCTATATGGAGCGACATGCTGGACGACGTGCCTGGCTGCTTGGTGAGTTGCCTGACTGGGCCATGGCAGTGCATTGGGGTTGTGAGGTCGGTGGCTGCACACTCCACCTGGGTGGGAATGGGGGGGGAGATGCACACTCCACCGGGGTGGGAATGGGGGGGGAGATGCATACTCCACCTGGGTGGGAATGGGGGGGGAGATGCATACTCCACCTGGGTGGGAAGGGGGGGAATGCATACTCCACCAGGGTGGGAAGGGGGAGAGATGCATACTCCACCTGGGTGGGAAGGGGGGGAGATGCATACTCCACCTGGCTAGGAAGGGGGGGAGATGCATACTCTACCTGGGTGGAAATATTGACGCCAGTGCACGATGTGCACCTCTCCGAACACTGTGCCCCAAAGCAAGTGAAACGGCACATGACTATCAAATCCCACAGTGATGAAGTAAGGTCGACACCTAACACTACATGACTAACAGGTAACCAGGCCACATCCCACAACACATGCACCACTCATCGGCGGCCCTCACACCGTAAGGGCATCCTGCACTATGCACTGCATATGCACTATGTCGCTGCCTCCAGCATTTCACCACACAGGACAGTCATCCCTGGGAGTTCATTGAAGTGAGCCTAACAGGGATACCACAGCCTGTCACTGGTTCCGCACACCCATAGGAGTGCTGCAAGTCACCATGGTACTGATCAGTGCAGAATGACAAATATGCTACTGACTACAGCCAACACTCCCTACTACCAAATCTCACAGAACACAACACATAAATGATTTTACTACAACACTGCTGCATGCATAAACGATGCACGTGCAACAAGATGTGAGTGCACACCATAACCCATCTTGAAGATGCTACCCCCTCCATCATTCCATTGCACAGGAGACATAGTGGGGCCAGAAATGGGGTAAATTCATCCAGGGACATGTGCGTATGGGCAGAAATCACCTGCTGCCATGTAAGACCAGTACAGTTGTCCGCCATGAATGTACGAACACTTACCTTCATTCCCCTCTCATGCAGGTGATGATGGTTATCCCTTGAAGCCGTGGCTCATGACCCCTATCCGAAACCCACAGAACAGGCACGAGGAGGACTACAATCGTTCCCATACCCATACACGTGTGGTGATTGAGCAGACCTTTGGCCTGTTGAAGGCACGATTTTGTTGCCTCAGCCGATCGGGTGGAGCACTCATCTACAGCCATGACAAGGTGTCCAAGATCAGCATGGCATGTTTAATGCTGCACAATATGTGCATCCGTCGGAATGTGCCCCTGCCCCATGACATGGAACTGCCACCACCTGATGATGAAGAAGGGGAGGAGGAGGAAGAAGTGGCAGGACAGCATCACGGTACCGATGCACAGGAGGGACATCATTGATTGGACAATATTTCTGACACACAAGTCAGCAGAGGGTGTGAGGATGTCAGGACATCGGGCACTGGGTATGGGGATACATGTACACTATGCACTGTGCAATATTAAATGACACATGCACAATGATGAATGTCCACTCTGTTTTTTTAGATGAGCAACCAGTGTATTTAAAGTGAAAATTTCAACGTGAAAAACAAACCCTCTACCACCCTCCCCCCTCCCTCTCCCACCACAACTCCCAAACACACCCTCACCCCCCTCCCCTCCCACCACAACTCCCAAACACATACTCACCCCCTGCCCCTCCCACCACAACTCCCAAACACACCCTCTCTCCCCTCCCCCTCCCACCACAACAACCCCACACTAGTCCTATAGGGTCCACATAGCCCACATGAGGATGGCAGTAATGTCACTGTGTGCTCCCGGAGCCAGGGAGAGGCATGTCATGGCGACTCATCGTACGGAGCGACCGACGGAGCGGACTGGTCTGGGTCGAGTTGCTAGTTGAGGGGGTGTCCTCATGCTGGGGCTGTTGTGCAGGATGTGCAGCCTCCAGAGCATCTGCTATGCGGCCAAGGACCTCACAGAGCCGGTTGGTGCTGTCCGTTTTGACCTGGCCCAGTGCCCTCAGTTCATCCCGCCACTCCTCCCTGGCCTGCCGATTGTCCTGCATGAAGTCAGTGATCAGGGCTGTGAGCTGCTCAGCCCACTGTGCATCTGCAGCTGATGTTGTGGCCCTGCTGGGGATCGGGCTCACATGTCCTGCCGGCGCTTCCTCAAGGGAACTGGCCACAGGACTGACATGTCCCTGTGTTGCTCCTTGGCCAGATAGCTCAGGTGTATCGGTCTCACCCCAGTCACTATAGGAGACCTGGGGGTTGGAGTGGGCATCAGGGGTGTGGACGACTTCAAATGTGTCCTCCTCAGTCGCTCCACAGATGGAATTGGGGCTATCTGCAACATCGAGGGGGGCCGTGGCTGCCACCTCCCCAGCCACACTCGACTCCTCAGACCACAGCGTTGGGCATGTGTCTGCACCCAGTGCAGGGAGGGGTGGGGGTGGTGCATCTTCCACGGGCCTTGCTGGAGCCGGTGGTGTGCGTCCAGGTATTGTCTTCCTGGCTGGGAGATAGAGGCCCCTTCCTTGGACCCTGGAAGTGCTGGGGCGGTTGCCCTCCTGCTCCTCGCTGTCATGCTCACTGCCTGTGGGGGTGGAATAGAGGGACGGCATGAGTGATGATTTGAGAGCCAGCATTTATATATGGCTACAATAGCACATTCAGATACTTGTGGGTTATCAGCATTTCGGTGGGGAACGGCACATAATTCAATACTTGGGTGGTAAATGCATGCATATGTCTGTGTCACTCATGTTGGCCGGATACTGTGCTGTCTAACATGCACACTGTTTACATCAACTGCCCTGTGTGCCTCATCGAATGGGCCACTTTGTGTGGTATATGTCATATAGGTTACGGCCTCGTACCTGGCACTAGCCTGGGTCTCACTTGCTTCGGCATGATTTACAGGGGGAGGGAGTATGGCTGACCATACCGTGACTCCTTGGCCAGACCTTAGCAGTGACTTTCATAACATTGGCGTTGGCAGTATTGACTTTGGACACTCACCTCCATCAGCGGATGACGTTGCCCCACACTCCATTTCTCCAACCCCTTCGATGGATTTGGGGCCTATCATGACCGCACATGTCTCCTCCCACAGCATTAGTTTCATGGGCGAACCTGGGCCTCCTCCAGTCTCCAAGGCCTGGCTTCTATTCGCTGAGAGGATGCTCCACACCCTCAGCCGCAGGTCGTCCCACCTTTTGCAGAAGTCCTTTGTGGTGCAGGGGGTGTTGCCCACAGCGCTCACCTTCTGCACCGCAAGTGCCCAGATGTCCTTTTTCTTAGCACCACCACCCCTCCGCATATTGTTGCTGAAAACAGTGTCAGCATGCTAGTGGAGGGTATCCACTAGCATTTGCAGTTTGTCAGGGCTGAACCGCTCCTTTCGGAGGTGGGAAGCTCCCTTTTACGGCGCTTTGGGCATTCCTCAGTACTGGTGGCAACTTCCCAGTATGTCAACAGTGTGCCAGGGGTCCTGTCTGGTGAGGATGGCAACGGATTGTGTTTTTAAAGATGGCCACCGTGCTCCTTTCAGTTCCTGTGCGATGACGCTACTTCCGGTTCCGCATTTTAACGGTGACCGTAAATAACGGTGACCGGTATTTACAGTCACCGCTAATGCCGCGTTGCTCCATGGCAGTGGTGTTCGCTACAATGCGGTTGAAGCCGGTGGGGGGTTTTTCGGGCATGTTTGCGCCATGGCGCAAATCTTGTGCCAGCGAACTCGTAATGGTGCGCTTTTAGTGGCCTATTACCAGCACAGACACGCTATTTGCGCCATGCCGGTAATTGACGGTACTTACCTCCAAACTCAGAATGAGGGTCTATTACATTTGAGCCTATTGAGAATGTTAGTAGACTGTGCTTTTTTTCATCCTTATTCGGGCCAACTGCTTTGAGACACACCTCGAAATCTCTCAGCCACCTTTTCCACCATGGGCCCAGGGTGCTGCTGTCACTGAGGTCAAAGTTAGTGGGCAGTTGGGTTAATAGGCTGTCAGACATCCTAGGTGTAAGTGTCCGAGCCGGTGTTATTAGCACGGACAATGATTCATTTTCTGACATTTTGTTAGAATGATATGGGTGATATTTGCTTGCCCCTTTCTCCCCAGACTGACCTTGTTTGCAATGAGACGATTTCAAACGTCTTGCTGTGCACACCTTGACCCACGGGCTAGGGATTCAATGGAGCCTGCTTGCTCTGGTGGCCTGAGCAGGCTCTGCTCAAGGCAATGCCTGATGTTTGGCCTTTGCGCAGCTTCTGTGCCACGTGCAGAGAGTTAGTGCACCTTGATCTTCCTGCGCCTCTGTGATTTGGGGCATGTCGAGCTGCCAGCTTTGGATCACAATGGCGGAAGAGTAGTTCTGATGTTGCGTGGCCTGTTGCAAGCAGTGAAGGCCCTGGTGATCCAATCCACTCTAAAATTCGCAAGGTTTGCTGTTGGCGGGAGAACGTTTCTCTTACCGCCCGGATGTTTTGGTGTAGCGGGGAGCCTTCACGCTCCGACCCGCTAGGGTAGCACGTTGCCTTTTTTTTTCTTTTGCCTTTGTCGCTGCCGTTGGCGGGAGAAAGACTCTCTGACTGCCCGGATGCTTTGTTGGAGGGGGGAGGCTTCGCGCTCATACGCGCTGGGGTGATACGTTTTAATTGGGGGGAGATGTCTCTCTTACCGCCCAGATGCTCCTTGTGATGGTGCACGGTTTATGGCCCACTGGCGGGAATCTTACAAGCTCCCACCCACCTTTCCTCCTCACCAGCGCTGGGGAAAGTTCTTCCTGCTGGAACTTGGTCCATAGTGCAAACACGCAGCTCAAGTGGCATCCTCTCTCACAGCCACGAGCGCGGGGTGCACTGAAGAAACAGGAAGCGTGATGGTTCTGAACACGCCTCGTCACCAGTGTGAATCTTGGTGCACCTCACTATCTCTGGTGCGGCCTACAACATGCTCACTCACACACATAGGATGCAGAGGCAGGAGATGGAGTTAAAAACGTCTTTATTCTTAATGCAGCAAACTGGAACTGACGTTCCCTTCCCTTGCCCACCCCTCCCCTTCCCGTGTCCCCATGTCCCTTACCACGTGATGAGGGAGAGTGACGACACTACAGTCAAGGACATGAATTTGCATTCACCACATCTTCATACACATCTAATCACATTTTCCTGCCAGAGAGCAATTGTGTTCACAATCTAAAATCAGTAGTGTGTAACTGAGTAATATTAAATTCTATGACAAGACAGGAGGCTCGCATTATGCTTTACTTTCTTTTAATTCTGCCATATCAGCACTTCAAAACTTAACTTTAACTTATTTTTTTTTATTTTTTTTTGGTATCTCATCAGAAAAACAAAAGAACCAAATCAAAGTTACAAGTTCTATTTTCTTAAACAACTTGAAATGAGTTCCAGAAACTACAACTCCCATCCACCTGAGGCCTTCTGTAGTCCTGACCTCTGTCCTTGCAACAATCAGTGCCCAGGTCGGGGTATAAATTCTCTCACCCCTAGGTACTTTCCTCTTTCTTTTGTCCATGATTACTCAATCCCATAAGCATCCAGAACGTGTCCATGCTACTCCATCAACTGTGCTTTCGATCCGAAACTGGCTTAACCGCTCGGCCCAATGGGGACAACTTGCCAACGAATCACTGGCGCACTTTCCAACTTGCTCATGATGTCTTCTGCTCATCTCCTGTGAGAACAGAGAATATCACATGAGGGCAGGAAATAAGTATCATTGCTACAAACTACATTACAATCATTATTCAGTTTTAGCTCTAACGGGAGGGATATCATGCTCGCCTCCTTGTCTTTAATAGAATCAAGACTTTCCTTAGCTGTCAGCATTGGCAATCTTTATTCTATGACAAGACAGGAGGCTCGCATTATGCTTGTTCAAAGCTTGTTAACACTCTGCTTGGTATATCAGAAATCGGTTTAAAATAAAAAGGTCTTAAAGGTGGATTCAGAAGACCAATCTGCAGACTTCATAATATCTTGTAATGAGACGCCTGTCGCGAACACTCTAGAAGCCATTGCCCCTCTAGTGGAATGGGCCCCAAACAAGGATAAATCTATACCTGCCCATTGCATGACTTCCCTCACCCATCTCGCAATGATTGCTGTCGCTACTGCATGGTGAGGCTTTCTACGCGCTATAAGTAACTGGGTCACGCCGCGCCGACTAAGCTGAGCTGTCGCTGCTTCATAATCTTTGATACACTGCGCGACGTATAACTTCTTATTCTCAGTAAAATATGGGTAGGAAATTACTCTGGAATCCGTTTTAGTCCTTTTAGCGATAGTAAACGCCACTCCCTCCGGATAGAACATTTTTCTATCAATCTCTAACGCTTTCACGTCTGAGACTCTCGGACATGCTATCAAACATAGAAGCATCGCCAATTTTCCTGACGGGACAGGACGTCATTCTCTGGCCACCTGAGGAATAATTGGAAAACGTCCCTGACGTCCCATAAGACTGCGTATTTCGGCTCTGGCAGCCTCCTCAGTTTCATACCTTTGAGGAGACGCAGTACTGCTGGGTGCTCACCTACTGGATTCCCTTCCACTCTGCTGTGTCCCGCTGAAATAGCGGATCTGTAGACTTCGATAGTCCTGTAAGCGCCCCCATCCTGAAACTTTAAAGCTAAAAAATTTAGGATGCTCACTAGAGGCGCTGAAATGGGATCCAAACTGTGTTCTGCACACCATTGCGCCCAACTGTTCCAAGCTGTGTTATAGCTCCTGACGGTGGAAAGCGCCCAGGAATCTCGGTTACAATCTGCAGCGAGTTCTGAAATTCCTGGCAAGTTCCATCTCCTCCTGCAACCCTGCAGACAATCAGTTGCAAGGAGCCCGCTTCTACCAGCGGGTGAATCCGGCCGGACGGGTCGAGTAGAAGGTCCGGGATGCTCCGAACTATCTTCGGAAAATCCGTAGAAAGTTCCATCGCTGCTAGAAACCAAGCCTGCGTCCTCCAACAGGGTAATACCATTACCACCTCTGCTTTGTCCCTGCGGACTTTCGCCAGAGCGCTCGTGATCATTGCAAATGGCGGGAAGGCATAGTGCACTGCTCCGTGCCACAGGTGCAGGAAGGCATCTGTACCCGCTGCTCCCGGGTCTATCCTCTAACTGAAGTACTTCTGTGTCTGCGCATCCAGTCTGGACGCAAATAGATCTATCTCTAATGGTCCCCAAGTCTGCTGGATGCGCTGGAATATTAGGGGATGTAGCTTCCAGTCGCTGGAGTCTACAAGATATCAAGAATTCCAGTCTGCTATGCAGTTCTGGCTGCCTGGGAGGTATTCCGCGGTCACTGCAACGTTGTTCTGGAGGCAATTATGCCAGAAGTCCTTTGCGAGTTCCGCTAACATTCTGGATTTTGTTCCCCCTAACTTGTTGATGTAGCGGACAGCTGAGATGTTGTCCATCTTGAGCAGAACGCAACATCTTACTTTGTCCTTCGTGAAAGCTTGAACTGCGAAGGAGCCTGCTAGAAGCTCGAGCCAGTTTATATGGAGATGCAACTCCTCGTCGGACCATCTCCCTCCTGTCTGAAAGTATTCGCATCTCGCTCCCCAACCTGACATGCTTGCATCTGATTCTATGATCAGTTCTGGTACATCCCCGAAGATCGCTCGACCGTTCCAGGCCTCCAGGTTCTCTAGCCACCAATGTAGCTCTGCCATGGCTTCTTGATCTAATTTCTCCTGCTGATGGTACTGCAAGCCTCCTTGAAGATGTTTGATTTTCAGTCTCTGCAATGCACGGTAATGCAATGGCCCGGGGAAAATAGACTGAATGGAAGCTGCTAATAGGCCTACTATCCTGGCTAGATTCCGAAGCAAAATAGATCGTTTCGCTATCACTGCTCTGAGCTCCTTCTTTATAGCTCTTACTTTGTGTCCTGGGAGCTCTAGAATCGCTTTCTCTGTGTCCACTGTGAAGCCTAAAAACTCTAACCTCTGCACCGGAGCTAAATGGGACTTCTCCAAATTTACCAAGAATCCCAGAGATGATAGGAGCTAGAATATCCACTGAACTTCTCTCGCGAGACTCTCTTTGCTGGATCCCATCACTAGAATATCGTCCAGATAGATAATCATCCGAATGCCTCAATTCCCTGATAGCTGCCGTCACTGGCTTCATCACCTTCGTGAAGACCCAGGATGCTGAGGCCAGCCCGAATGGTAGGCATGCAAACAGCCAGATCTCCCCTTTCCATCGGAACTGCAGATATTTCCGAAAGGCTGCTGCTATCGGAATCGTTAGGTACGCGTCTAATCGCGCTAACCAATCTCCTGCACGCAATAGGTCTCGGAGTAGGTGTATACCCTCCATCTTGAAATGATTGTACTCCAACCAGCCATTCAACTCTTTTAGGTTTATGACTGGGCAAATCTTTTCCCCTCTGTGCACAAGAAACATGTTGCTGAGGAAAACCTGTCCTTCTGTGACCTCTCGCTCTATCGCTTTCTTTTGCACTAATTTGCTCAACTCACTGTGCAATAGTGTCTTTTCGTCCTGCGACATGTAAATTGCGGCCGGTTCTGCGTCCTGCTTTGGTACGCCTATGAAGTCTAGGTGAAGACCCACTATTGCCCTTAAAACCCAAGCATCGCTTGATAAAGCTTGCCACTCTTTCAGAAAATGGAGGGTTCTCCCTCCGATAGGAATCTCTGGTGTACTCACCGCCTGTTGTACTGGGCTGATGAAATGAACCTCTTCCTCTGCGGCCCCTTGTGTGTCTTCCTCTGGCTGGGAAAAAGGTGTCCTGCTGACGGCCTTCCCAATACTGCGCGCGTGGACCTTGAGGTCTTCTCTGATAGTTATAGTGACCAGACGAGCGACCTCTGAAACGTCCGGTCCCAGCAAAAACACGCCCAGGGAAAATCTTTTTTATAGAGTTCTGGGCTTTTTCAAGAGCTGTATATGTACCTACAAATTGGGCCATCTCCTTCGTGAAGGCCTCTCCGAAAAGAAGGCCCTTGGCACCCTCTCCCGCTTCATATGTGGCCAGGTCACTAAGTTTACTGTCAATTTTCAGGAGGACACCCCTCCTCCTCTCCGAAGAGAGGGCGCAGTTAACGTTACCCAGCAGACAAATTGCTCTTTGTGCCCAGTTCCCTAGGGCTTGATTATCAAATGTGTCCTTTGACTTTTCGACCAAGTCCATTATTTTGGCTAATGGACCTGCTAGGTCCAGAAGTTTATCCTGGCACCCTTTCCAGGCGCGATCGACACCCTACCGGATGTCTTTCGCAGATTTGGTCACAAAGGTGACCCTCTTCGGGTCCAAGTCTGGAGTGTCTGCCAGCTTGCCAGGCAGCTCGGGTCTTGGACATTCTGCCCGCATGCGGGGTCTAACTTCCCTGTCCAGTGGCTTCCTGATGTGTTGAGCCATATACAGTGCCACTCTAGGGGAGGGCACCGATTTGGAAGACCGCGGGTGCCTAATGGTCTCTGGATCAAACATATCAAGTATGTTGTTTTCCTCTTCTGGAACTTCTTTTGGAATGTGTTGAGTGGGTTGAAGAATGTCTTCTTCCTCCTCTTCGCCGCCTTCATCGTCGAGGGCATATCCCTCTTCATAATCCCCTGAATTGTCCACCCCTGGGGCAGGGGGTCTGTTGTGGCTGTCAGCCAATTTAGCTAGAAAGGCTTCTTTCAGGCGACGGGGTTGCTCTGGTCTTGGGGAACAGTGTTTACCCTATCCTTTGTGCCCGAGGGGGTCAAAGAGTCTGCGCTCTTCCGGGCCTTCTTACACCCCTGATTTTCAACCCTCTTCTGAGTCGGTGTCCAGCCGATGTCCCTTCCCCAGGGCTGTCTGCCCGTCTTTTTCTTGCTGGGAGATGTTCTTTCTGCTCAGCCATGTATGCTTCCAGCATCTCTAACCTCTGTGTCAGAGGTTGCACCCCCTGAGAGACTGCCTGAGACAGAGAATCCCCCAGTACCCTTTTGAAGCTGAGGGATAAATCCGAATCTTGCCAGGTGGGCTCCTCCTCCCACTCTTGTTCACTCCACTCTGGAGTAGTGTACTGAGAATCCACAGGGTGCGATGAATGAGCCATGAAATCTGTGTCAGCAGAGCTGACTTTCTGGGAATCAGCTTAAATGGAGGCTCCAAACAGAGATCAATCAACTGTGTGCCTTCTAGCTTATACGACTGCACGTCTTTGTGCCTTGTATCACTGTCAGGTCGTCGCTTTCCTCATATATAAATTCCTGACAAATTTTTATTTTTTTTCTAAACTATTCCACAAGTGCCCGCACGTCTCGCCGCTCCGTTTCGCTAATATTCAATGCAAAAACGAGGGTTGGGAAACATGCATGCCGGGAAGGCTCTGCGGCGCTGTTCTGCTGGGTCTCAGCGCTCACTGTGTTTGGAGGCGCGAGACGTCCCTGCGCATACACGTAGGGACAGAGAGCCGCCGGGACCGAGGACTACTGGGCCCGTTGGCGCAAAACGGGTACGCGACTCTGAGGAGAACGGGGCGGCTGTCTAAAGCGGGCGGCTTTGCCCAGGGCTCCGCCCCGCCTCTACTCCAAGCTACGTTCTGACAACCTCTTCAGATATGGCGAAATAAACGTATACGCATGCGCGCACGCCGCCAACAGCGCTACTTCGTTAATGCATTCTATAGTAACATAACATCAAAGGATATCTACGAATGTCTATACACCCTGTGGGCGCACATAAATCTCCAAACATAAAGACACATAGAAAACAGTACTGGATGGCAGCAAAAAGAAAGAGGAAAGTACCTAGGGGTGAGAGAGTTTATACCCCGACCTGGGCACTGATTGGTGCAAGGACAGAGGTCAGGACTACAGAAGGCCTCAGGTGGATGGGAGTTGTAGTTTCTGGAACTCATTTCAAGTTGTTTAAGAAAATGGAACTTGTAACTTTGATTTGGTTCTTTAGTTTTTCTGATGAGATACCAAAAGAAAAAAAAAATAATAAGTTAAAGTCACGTTTTGAATTGCTGATATGGCAGAATTAAAAGAAAGTAAAGCATAATGCTCACCTCCTTGTCTTTAATAGAATCAGGACTTTCCTTAGCTGTCACCATTAGCAATCTTTATTGGCACTGCGCATCCCTGGGTCATGGGTCTCGTACAACACATATAGCTAATTTAAGCATAAGCTTCACATTTCTATTTTATGCACCCCCTTAACTGGCTTTCCTTCAGCTTTAGTTCCTCAATGCACCACATTGCATTGCCCATAATCCAGGTCTCACTCCCCTAACCTTCCTGAGCCTCCCACTCAGGACGAATTGAGCTATGGGGAGCATTGTTATTTCATTTATTTTGCCTGCTCTGTAGTTCTTAAAGGAATCTAGAACAAAGAGGCCAGCAGAATCCTGCAGCCGGTATTTAAGGCTGCATGCCCACGGCCTCTGATGTCACCCAACCAGGTGTGGACCAGGACATATCTTCGCCCTGACAATTCCTGATTTCCTTCCTCGCTGTTCCCCCTGCCCCCGCCCTCCCTTCCTGTGTGTTCATGTCATTTTGGGTCCCTTCACTGTAACTTTCCTCTTCAGAGATCCTCTGTTCATAGAAGAGAGGTGGGGGGATGGGAGGGGCTTGTCCTCTTTTGCTACTCAAGCCATACGTTTCGAGGGCTGCATTTACCCCAGGCTCCAATCACTCCAACTGCCTCAATTGCACTTAGCTCAGGTGCTTTTGCACACTGCGTTAAATTAAATAATCGCCACCTCTTAGGCTGCCAATTAGAATTGGCTGCTCCCCCTGGTCTCAAACAGCCGTACCTCAGATAGGAGCAACACCTCAGCCTCCAGCCTTATCTGCATTTGGCTTGTGCACTTCACGCGAGTGCTTTCGCATGCCACGATAACTGAAATAAGCGCCACATCCCAGGCTGCCAGGCTCGGACTGGCCCTTT
This sequence comes from Ambystoma mexicanum, assembly GCF_040938575.1. NCBI lineage: Eukaryota > Metazoa > Chordata > Amphibia > Caudata > Ambystomatidae > Ambystoma > Ambystoma mexicanum. Next base: position 801,320,635 of record NC_090932.1, read on the forward strand.
CGGTCTTTCGGCCCATGGCCGAACGTCTTTGGGGTCCCCTGGGGCCGGTTTTCCAGCAGCCACCTCTGGGCCGTTTTTTTTTGGCAGGCCCGGCGGCCCCGTGCCAGCCTAGTGTGTGTGTGTGTGTGTGTGTGTGTGCACAGACTCGAGCACCGCAGAGCAGCATCTCGCGACTGGCTCCAGGGGCTCAGAGTCAGAGCAGGAGGCCACCCGTGGCCGGGAAGTCAGATGGGGGGATGGGGGGGGGGGGCTTGGGCCACCTGGGCTGGGCTGTGCTGTGCAGCAGCAGGGCAGGGAGCCAAGAGGGGGAGGTGCCGGTGCCGCACGGCGGTGGCACTGTCTGCCATCTGCAGAATCATCATAGCAAGGTAACACACTAGATGTTACCTTGCTTTGATGATTGCATCTGCATCATGCATGCATCATAATTTATGATGCATGCAGATGCAGATGCATGCATAATTCATTCACGGCGTCGTGGGCCACCGGGGGCTGCAGAGGGCCGGTGCCGTGTGTGCTCGCTGGCTCGCGCTCCGCTCGGGCCTGCAATGGCCAGGCCAGACCGTTTCTTTCATCTGTGGGAGGGAGGCAGGCTGAAGCAATTGCAAACACACAATAAAGTAATTGTAACACATGCCTCCCTCCGAGTCCTGACCCTGGGGGGCAGCCTGCCTGTCTGCAGGGCTGAGGGCTGAGCTGGGGGCCTGCCTGTGGCCGGCACTGCCAGAACAGTGACACATTTCACAGACACTTGCTTCAACTTTGCAGGAAGTAAGTAACACTTCTTTGCAAAGTTGAAAGCACTGTCTTCAACTTGTGCCTGGGGGCTGGGCTGGGGCCCGGGGCCACTGGCGCTGCAGAAAAGCCAATGAAAATTCGGCTGGGCAGGCTGCCCTGCAGTGCCCACCCATTTGCTGCTATTTCTAATTGCTTTGGGCCTCGCTTGCCTCTCTGACCCACCCTCGGCTGGTCCTGATTTATTTGGGCACGCTGCAGTCACACCGACACAGCGCAGCAGGCAGCGCTCTGGCAGAGAGACAGAGAGAGAGAGAGCCACCACCACCAGGCACCACTGAGCTGGACCTCACCAGACAACTTGGAGGCCGACAGTCCAGTGCTCAGTGCCCACACACAGGAGGACCACCAGGCAGCAGGCGAGGCGGCCAGCAGACAGTGCCCAGGGCCACTGCCACAGGCCACAGCCCACAGACAGCAGCCCAACAGCCAGCCAGCCACTGAGGTAAGGACTAGTACTAGTACTATTCTCGTAGGGCCCATCATATAATCACCTGTAGTGACTCAGGGCCGCCTCTTTGCATGGCTATGTTGGGAAAGCGAGACAATGCTAGTTTGCAAACAAACTATGGATCATATTGAAGGGCATCCCATGAATGATGTAGGCACCTAAATTGAGACTTTTGAATCCCAAATCTCTGTTCAATGTCATTCCGACGTTTACCATGTGCAGCATTGTACTTGGAGTTAGGGTGAGGTGAACAGGTAAGGCCTTAACCCATACCCACTGTCACCTTGAAAAGGGAAAACAGGTGACTGCAATTGCATGCTGATTCTCCTAAAATAAACCAACACTATGTCACTTGCAAATGAGGCTCTACCGGCAACGTGCATTTGATCTGAATTCTAACCACACATGGGCCTAATTCACAGAGTGTAATTCCTATGGGATTGTTCCATTATAAAATGCTTCTGTGAATCAGGTCCATAATGTTACTTAAGCTTACCTAGCAGCCAGCCATCACCGAACACCTGTGTCTTGAGTTGCCTCTTTATTTGACTATGATTAAAAATGTAGCTGTCATATGTGGTGCTTGGCATCTTGAAAACAGCATTGGTACTAATATATATTTCGCATAAAAAATCATCTGCGCATTTATGGAGTGATAATTCTTTCGATTCACATAAACATGCTCATTGTTCACAGTGGCCTTAATTGGGATATGTGTGCAATCTATGGCAACTATCACATTTGGGAACTGGTTTAATTCATAGAAATGTTCTTTGGGGCGCTGAAAACGTTCGCGCTGATTTGATTAAACTCTGACATGACACATCAAGTAATAACACCTGCTTCGATCATTCACCTGCTTGCATGTTCCACCCAAAGCATCCCGCGGCCTGGTAATCCCCCCGCCCTCCCCGCCCCCAGCACCTTCACGGGCCATGGTGCGCATTCTTTAGCGTTCCATGCGCCCCGGGCAGGGCACCAGTGCGAGCCGAGCAGGATAGCACAGCTCGGTAGGACAAAGCTGCACAATGACGTTCATGAACTCATTCAGTGTCTAGAGAATGTTAAATATTACTAGGAGCCCCAATTGTATTGGTAAGGCATGTACATATGTTTTTGCCTTTCTTAGAGGGGGCTGACTGTGCGTAGGTCCTCTGGTTTGCTATTCGTGTCCACACTGCTGTAATTTTGGTCATAGAACAACATGGCTCACCCTTCCTTGGGATAATTCTACGAATGTGTGTTCATTTGTTCTTTTCCATTTAATTTTGCCTCTAAACACTGGTGACGTTGGCACAACATGGAACCCTGGTGTCAGTCTCAGCAGAGAGGCCAAGCAAAGTTTGGATGGGCATGGAGTCTAAAATCCACCCCCGAATCACTGGGCCGGTTTGAGGTACACACAGTGCCTCGGTGTAGTGTGGATGGCTGCTTGTTCCTATTATATATCCACAATTCCTGCCCTCCATCTTGGGTCTATATGAACAAGTTACACCTGTCGCAACATGGAGACAGAACTCGGATTAGCAACTGCTCAAGCATGGCTACATGATTCAACTCTGACCTGACACATTTTCTAAAAAGCGGTTTGAAAAATAGTTCTGGTATTTTTGCAGCTGAAATTGAAAATAGCTACTGGTGTAAACGAAATTACTTGCTACCTGCTGCTTCCAGTTACGTGTTTCAGCTGACTTAATAAGCAATGCTTGGAATGTGCACTGCATAGAACCTACACATAGTTCTATGTGAAGAAAATAATAAAAGTGATTTCCTTATTAAAGGCTCAATCTATCTCCCGTCGATACTGCAATAGCGCGGTTACCTTAATTAAAAAAACAAGACAGTGGTGTGCTGCTATGGTACTTACCAGTGCCTTTAACACCCTAACGCCTTTGCCCATCTTTTGCACCTAGCCAAGGAATTTGCAATATTAAGAGCTAGAAAGACAGTGCAGTGGTTTGGCAAATACAGGATGGGGCAGGGGCAGCGTTTTCGCGGACGCGGCGGGGATAGTTCTGATGGTGGTCCCTTACATTTCTGGATGGCGAGAGACACAAGAATGTTATGAGCAGAAGTTGCACATAGGCTTATGCCTGGTGTCTCGTGCTTGACTATTCTGATGTCAGGGGGTCACCTATGAGCTTTATCTTTCCACCATAGGCTTCCTTGATAGAGATGGATTGTGGCCCTGCCCATGGTAAAACATGACTTTACTAAGGGGAGGGGTTGCAACTGGGGAAAAAGATGAGCGGGAACAGCAGAGAGTGAAAGCAAGAGGCACAAAAGAAGGACGCAAGTTAAAGTAGGCATGGAAGTACAACTGAGGAGCTGGATGCGAATGATCGCTGGGCTGCATAGAAAGTAATATCTGTATTTTGTTCAAATGAAATTTGGATTCAGAGACGGAAAGAAAGCTGCACAGATTGGAAAGCAAACTTTCATTTAGGCAGTTATCACGGACGCTAAAAGATGGCTGGGATGGAACATGGCATAACATAATAACAACCATACATGGACAAGTTGTACATCTCGCCATTTGCCTCAAATGGTAAAATATTTGGCATACTTGGAAAAATAAAAACAATATATGCACAAGAAGGGTTGTTTTCGAGGTTTCCGGTGGAATGAGAGGTAACTCTCGGGTCTGGTAAAGACTGCGATGGACGTTGAGGAGAGTCTTGTGGGCTGGGTGTGTGGGGGAGGTGGGGTTCAAGGGGGGATTGGGAAGCAGGTGTTTGTGCCATCAAATGAGAAAGCCTCCGACGCGTTAAAATGAAAGCCGGACATCATAATTGCTTTAACCTGGCTGGAGGCCGAGAGAAAGTCATTGATCGCCACCAAATCCCAGGCCGCCAGCCTTTATAATGAAGGAATGTCTGTGCAACATGGTGGCTGAAATCGACCATGTAGTACGTCAACCTGCCATTTTCTAAGTACCTCTGCTTTTATAGATTTCATTCAGAGCAAGGTACGAGAGGAGCCGGTATGATTTTTTGTAGTCGCGGTGCACAGTGTAGGGTGGCAAGATTTTCAAGATGAAAAACCGGGATGACCAGACTACCCCTAATAGCCCGTTCCCCAACCCTGCACCCCCCAAAACCCACCCATCCCATGAAATACTGCCTTCTGCTGAATCGCATTAACGGCATTGTACCTTTTCTCTAAGTGGGGCATGCTGCGAACCTGTGGCACTTAAGAGCAAGCCGCAGCGCATTGGCATAGGCCGGTAAACATCTTACATGCTAACACAGCCACTTCAGAGGAGTTCCGCCTGCCCCCATACATCATGAACTTAACCTGGCTCTGCAGCAATGGAGTCCATTCGCTCTGCAGCTCTTTCCTAAAGGTAAAAAGTAGGGTGGGGAGGGCGGGGGTGTGGCGGGCTCAGGGCTGCAAGCTCTGCAATTCAGGCGTGAGTGGCACATGTTAAGGTGAGGAACTGTCAAGGTACCTTTTTGTAGAACAGCTGTTTTGCCATATAATAGACATCTAATAACATGTTTGCAAAGTACAACTAAAGAACTAGAATGTGAGCGAGTGAGTGAAAAAGATTAGTGTGGGTTTTCATTTGTGGAACTGATATACAGCTTCATCCCGTAGATCAATATAAAACTGCATAGGTTGCTCACAATCCCTGCACTGACTGCCAAAAATAAAAGTTCATTGAGAAGCTGCAGCCTGTGCTTTACATAACACATCCCGTGCCTTTTATCTGGGGAAAAAAATGAGGGGAAAAGTGTCAGTACTGAAAAGTCAGTTGACCTGGGAGCAGCCTCGGACTGGCCTGTAGGACAATAGGCCCAGGGCCAAGCCAACCAAAAACACAAAATGCTGGTGTGGGCCCGTTTTTTTGGCCTAAGTGGGACCCTTATTGGCCCATGTGGGCCAGTTTGATGAGTTAATTCACACTGCGACTAGTAGTTTTGACCAGTGTTGCTGAATAAATATTCTTTAAAATGTACAATTTGCATGTCACTTTATCTAAAAGCTCCGGGTAGGTACTATTCAAACAGTATCACAAAAGGAATGAAAAGCCATTTTCAACTGCGGGCCACTTTTTCTTTGGTGCCTGAGTCAATTACATGGCCCAGTCCTACCCCGGATGATAGGCAGCTAGCCTTTGTTGCTGACTGTGCACTTCGGAAGCACCCCACAGTGGCTTTGTCGAGGGCATAGGGGGGCATTGGTATCCCGAAAGGGGCCAGGGACAGGCGGTGATGTGTAAGTTGGCTGTAGAGGTGTTGTCTGGAGGGAGGGGTCTGATGTTACTCTGTGAGATGCAGTAGTTGTTTTTCGAAGAGTGTGATTGGACGTGAAGTGTTGGGTACACAATTAAAATAGTGTGCCAAGGGCAAAAACCAGTGGCACAACGAATTCATACAAGCCCACATCAGTAGCCCACAGTTTGGGATCCATCCGGATTCCTTCTGCCGCTATAGCCCTCTCGGTCTTGCCCGGCCGACACAGCACCAAAATTTCTGCTATTGAGGGAAATGCGGAACACAGGCTTTATTTGTTATTTTTTTGTATTTATTTTGCATTTTTAAAGCGCTCACACTCACAGCCCAACCCAGGGGCATCGAGGCGCAGGCGCTGTTAAAGGAATATGTCTCTTAGTTGCGTATTTATAACACGCTTAATATCCGTAGGTTTCTAAGTGTGGACCCGAGGATCGAACCTGTGTTGCTTCGTGTCGTCTTGTTTCCAAGGCGGGGTTGCTAACTTAGTACGTGCATAGTATTTAGCTCAACTCAACCTCTCTTCCCAACACCTTTCTTAAGCGATGTCCAAAAAAGTGGGATGCCTTTTTTCATCCAGGCCAAGTTTCAAGACAGTTGCAAATACTTTTGCTTGTAATTGTAAAGAATATATCAGTAGTATTCACAGACATTTGTGGGACTTGATTTATTTACAAACGAGCACAGCGCACCAACATATAATTAGAGAAACTGCTCAACAAAAGTCAAGTGATTGTAATTATAGGCCTCTGTAAACGTCCTAAATTCAGTCTGCGGGTTTGCTTATTTGTGGCACACATTGGCAACATGGCAACTCCAATTAAGCTATTAACTCTCAGAAGACGGCTTTGATAAACACACTGGCAGGCACTTCAGGTGCAAAGTTTGATAAGGCCTGATTAAAGTGAGCTCAAAGAGTTCCCATGAGCAAAGGCATTGCTAGGGAGGGTGTGGGGGTTCTGAGGAGGCCATAGCCCTGGGTCCTCTTTTCTTTATAGCCCTGGATAGAAGCTCAGGGGGTAGGGCTGCCTACAACCAAAATGGTAGCTAGCCCAGAGTCCCGCCAGTCCCGACATTATCACAGCCTGGCCTGCCCCTGGAACTTTCCAGCCCCCCCCTAGCAACACCTCTGCCCAATAGCGCAAACTAAAAATGGTGCCGGGGTTGGTGTTCTTGTTGTATGTAAACAGGTACATGCTTCCAGATCCCCCAAACGCTGCACCTAGGGAGATGAGGGGAGTTACTAACTTACTGGGGGCTACTGGAGACCAAGTCCTGGCACCTCTACTGTGTATAATGCATAAGAGTGAGAGGCGTATGGGCTATTTCCGACAGAAACTTAAAGCAAAGCTGCCAGAGAAGGGAGAAATCCTTCCATCCTGCGCTGGAAGGGGATGGGAAGGGTAAGGGTTCATATTGTTTTTAGAACCACCCATATGGTCTGTTCAATACTAGTCTCCCTATTGCAAGGCGCCTGACGCAGGCATTCCGGGTGCCTACCTTTAGCAATATGCTATTAGTATTTATATGAAATATACTGTGTTTATTGGGTTTCATCATCTTAACTTTGTTTCTTGTTGCAGGCAGGTCGCTGTTCAAGTATCCACTCTAGTCAAGCCTTAGCAGAGGTACCAACAGCCAGCCAGGCGAGCTCATCCCTGTGGGTAAGTAACCACTTGTGACTGTATATCTTTAATGCAGTGTAATGTAAGGTGGTCCTGTTTGGCACACTCAAACCACTTGGGCGACCTTCATTATGCACACCTTTTGTCCCCCCCCCCCCCCAGGACCAGGAGCACAGCCTCCCTAGGCTCCAGTGCAGCCTCTAATCAAAAGTGACCAGGCAAGACTCCTATCCTATTCCTCTGCACCCAAATTAGAGTTAGAGAATCAGACGCTCTCTTTCAATCTGGTCAAGTTTTGTTATTGTGAATTTGCAAATTGCAGACCTAATGTGTGCTAGGGCAAAAGGAAAACCTGGATTATACCTCTCACAAACACAGGTGGAGGGTAGGATGATTACACGAAGGTGTGCATTTGTGTGCACTCAGCAGGAATTCACTTGCTGTAAGTATGTATTACTGCATGCATCATTGGTGTTTTTCATAACTTAATTAAAATGCAGTTTTCCTTTTTGGCTACTATTTTTTTCGGAGACGTCAGACCATAATACAACATCCAGGCCACTGCTGGCCAGGATAAATAAAATGAATGCATCCAGTTCATTTACCATGCCATGGGACGAGATTACTATTAGACTCAGCATTTTATAGACCCAGCTGGATATTGTTCTCTTTTTTGGGGAGGGAGGTTATGGTGGGGCTGTGGAACAGTCAAATCTGAAAATGCTAACATTGATCTAATGGAAAGCACTTGTTTCCTCTTAATGAAATGCTATTTTGGATGTTGGCAGCCAGGTTACTTAGACCTACTGTGATAAAGGCAGGAATCAGATGCCCATTTAAGGTAATTTTATTTTTTAGGAGAGAAATGGATTAAAAAAAAAAGGGAGGAGCAGAAAAACTAAGAGAAAAGAAGAAAAAGTGAATTGAAGAGGAAATCCGGCAAAACAAAAATATTGAAGATCTGTTTACAGGTCAGACTATCAAAATGTCACATGGTATTGCTGGGAGAAAAGTGGATGAGGGTGACCAGCCATCTTCTTCAGGTACAAGTGTTAAACCTGGTTCTTCACTGGAGCCACCAAGAGCTCAAGATGTGAGAAGAGAGGAAGTGACAGAAGCCGGCGTCTCTGCAGTTATTGTTGACATCTCAACAGAGGCAGATGCAGCAGCAACTACAATGTCAGCAATCATTGAAGGTGCCGCCCGAGAGGAAGTATTGTAAACCAGTGTGCCAGAAATAATTGAGGATGTCCGTCTTGAGGGTGTGGCAGCCAGTGGTGGTACCAGTCTGTCACAAAAAATTGAAGATTCCCCCAAGGAGGAAGTGTTGGAAACAAGTCTGACAGAAATAATTGAGGATGTCCGTCTTGAGGATGTGGCAGCCAGCGGTGGTACCAGTCTGTCACAAATAATTGAAGATTCCCCCAAGGAGGAAGTGTTGGAAACAAGTCTGACAGAAATAATTGAGCATGTCCGTCTTGAGGGTGTGGCAGCCAGTGGTGGTACCAGTCTGTCACAAACAATTGAAGATTCCCCCAATGAGGAAGTGTTGGAAACCAGTGTGCCTGAAATAATTGAGGATGTCCGTCTTGAGGGTGTGGCAGCCAGTGGTGGTACCAGTCTGTCACAAACAATTGAAGATTCCCCCAAAGAGGAAGTGTTGGAAACAAGTCTGACAGAAATAATTGGGGAAGACATCACCCCCCCAGAGGAAGTGGCAGGTTCTAGTAATTCAGAAGAATCTTTATCTGCTTTACCACATACTGAAGACTCAGGGAACTGGCATGTGCAGCACAGAGCACGGAAAAATAATCCACAGGTGGCAGACTATTTGTTTCAACGTCCAAAACCAGATCAACTTTCCCATTTCTTTCGGCACCATCCAATTCAACCTCCCAAACATAAACGCATTAAAGCAGAGTTAGCATTTTGGAGAAAAGATGGGAGTAAACGGCGTTGGTTAAGTTACTCCGAAATACAAAATGCCCTTTTTTGCACAGTTTGTTTAGCCTTTACTAAACGTGGAGAGAGGGGTCTTTTCATCAACAGGATAAAAAACTGGAGGCGCATTTACCAGCGCATTGCAGAACATGAGGCAGGCCAAGGTCATCGGAGGTGCACAGATTCATATATGATGACCTTTTCAGGGGTCGACATAGGCGGTCTACTCTTTCACAACAGAAATTAGCTCGAAGTGAGAAAATCAGAAAAAGGAGAGAAGTAATGGAGCGCGTCATTGAAGTAGTAAAAGTCATTGGGAAAAGGGGGCTCAGTTTTCGTGGGAAATCAGAGTCCATGTTTGAGCTGGATAACGAAGATCTGCATCATGGCAACTTTCTTGAAATGCTTCTGCTCCTAAGTAAATTTGACAGACCTCTAAGTGAACATATTGAGGCCATTCAAACCAAGTCCAAAAAGAAAACCGGGCAAGGAAGGGGTGCTTCTGTGACCTTCTTGTCAAAGACTACAGTTGGGTATGTGATTGAAGCCATTTCCAAACTGATTAAATTGGTAATCAGTCAAGAAATAAAGGAAGCAGGACTATTTTCCATTCAGATAGACTCAACCCAAGATGTGACTGTTACTGATCAGTGCTCTATAATTATTAGATATGTTACAGACACTGTACACGAACGCCTGCTAGCAGTAACCAACTGCACTTTGTCTACTGGAAATGGGCTATTTTAGTTGGTGCAGAGTGTTATTAAAGATAATGGTCTTGACCTGCGCAAGTGCATTGGAAATTCAACCGATGGTGCATCCAATATGCAGGGCCAGTACAATGGTCTCACATCCTGGCTCAGTAAGGAATCCCCTGGTCAAATACATGTCTGGTGCTATGCACACGTATTAAATCTTGTACTTGTAGAAGGGACACAAGTATCAAATGAATCCACGTCTTTGTTTGGCCTGTTAAACTCCTGTGCCGTTTTTTTCCGGGAGTCCTACAAAAGGATGGATGTGTGGCGTGAGCTGTCTGTGGAAGGCCGCACAAACCAAATAATAGGAGAAACAAGGTGGTGGGCAAAGGATGCAGCACTACGGAAAGTTTTTGGCTCCTTTAATAACCCAAACAAAGCAATGTTCATCGATGTGGTTGTAGCACTCAATAATATTTGCTCAAATACAGATAAATTCAATACAAACATCCGTTACCAAGCTTTATGACTTTCTGAGGCTCTGTGCAAATTCCAAACCGTGCTCACAGCCCAGTTATATCGCCGAGTATTTAATTCGACAACCCCATTATCTAAGTACCTCCAGACAAGTGGAATGGACATCCTCCAGGCACAAAGAATGGTATCGGACACTACAAAAACGCTTGCTACACAGTCAAGAAATTTTTATTCTGTGTACTGTGCAGCAGTAAAATTTACAGAATGGGCCAATGTGGGATTGGAAGAGAGAGGCTATGATAAAGGAGTGGAAACTGCACTTCCAGAGGGGAGAGTGTCCCACAAAAAGAGGATGCCTTGAATGAGTGCAAGGGATGAGCCACTCACCTTGGCTAAAGGCCGGTTTAGAGTTACAGTACATAATGCCATTATGGACAACATTCTTCAAAGCCTAACTAGTCGTTTTAAACCCCACTAATCTCTTGCCGCAGACATAGCATGCCTGGATCCCAAAAATGTCAATGAAAGTCTACCCGATAATGCTCTTACAAATATGTGTTCCTTGCTTGAAAGACTGGATGACTCCATAACGCTACAGGGGTTAAGGGAAGAACTCTCAGACTTTGCAAGCAAGTGGACTAAAATGAAGAGGACACTACCAGAAGAGTATGCCTTTGACGCCCTACAAAGTGAAGATCCAGCATTACAAGAATAATATGGAGAGCTACATAAACATTTAGTACAGAAATGCAATACATGCCGTAACTGTGCAGTATGTTGCTACGCAATTCTAAAAAAGTATGAACTTTTTAGTAGTGCTTAACGGCAATTGTATTTGGCATACAAGTTCATCTTGACCTTATCTTTCACACAGGTAGCATGTGAAAGAAGTTTTTCGAAATTGAAGAATATTAAAACCCGCCTAAGAACCCACCGCAGCCAGGACAACCTCGAAGCCTTTATGCTCATGTCTGTGGAGCGGAATTTGCTTGCCCAATTGCAAAATTCAGACATAATCGACCTGATTGCACAAAAAAGTGCATTGTTGAAGGGACTCTTGATTGAGTGATTTTTCAGGATTTCCACAAAGATTTTAGAGCTAGCTTGTCAATGCATGCAACAATGTTCTTGAAGGCAAACAGCCTAATATCGTCTTTTAAAGGAAAACAAAACATTTAAGTTTGGATAAGTCACCAACTAACATCTTAAAAACTTACTGTATGGCACCTTCAGGATTCACATTTGACCATCATCACTTCAATCACTAGGACCTTGACTTGGTTAAGTTGAAATGTGCAATACATCATGTACTCTGAAACCATGATGATGTGTCCAATCAAAGACCAAAGTGGGAAGGGTGACACAGTACTTAGAATCATAAAGTGTCTGTGAAGACGGTAACGTTCATCAAGACAGTGTTAACATCAGTGAGGACAATATATGAATCATTCAGCTTTACATCTTAGTGTATCATCAGATTTGGAGTCCAGGCCAGCTACATGACTTTCAACAGAAAAAGACTTTCCACAGATTATAGGGCTGGGGGCCAAGATGAGGCGCGACCCAACAAGCAAGAAAGGCAAGCAAACAATATATAGTAAATCCAAAGACATTGTAATAGTGCCAAAGACACAGCAACAACTAAAATGCACCCCAAATGGACAATCCAGACTTTTAAAAGACTTCTCTGTGCCCTTTTTGTATGGCAGCCACCCAGCAAACTGTTTCCCAGCAGCACGAGCACCTGGCCCCAGAACTACAGGAAGGCCACGTTGGGAGTGGCACGTCATCGTTCGTGCCCAGGAGAAAAGGCACAGGGCTTGTGCTCAAGTCCTCTTGCTGAGAAGACATGTCTCAGAGCAACTCCGGCTTCATATCATTGCGAGGGGCCACGCCCCACCGGATCGACATCCTGGCCCCTCGCCTGATGACACAGATATGTGTTGCAACGCTCTGCATAACCACAGGGAGCAGTGGGGTCGCGCAGGTAGGCCCAGCCAGCCCGACCAGACAGAGACAACTGGCGCCTGATTCCTGCAAAGGTAACTGTACCGGTAAGACACTGCATGCCACGTAACAGAGCACAACACTAATCAGCGCTTCCCAGCCATGTGCAGCACCATAAATCATTGGATAGCAGGCCGGCTTGCTAGGTGTGGGAACACAATTTCAGAACACCTTCCTAAGGCGTTACTATTACTGCTTGCTCCTGCATGCACTAACACTTTACCACCACTTACCAGAGCCACATGTGGCCCTACTGTGCATGTTTAGTAGCCACGTGCGTACGGCGCCTCTCTAAATCTCTTCCATGTGTACAAGCATGTGAACAGCAACATGTGGCAGTGTTTGATATGTGCACTAATTGTAGCACTTTATTGCAGCATTTGAACAGCTACTACGACACATCTTGGCACAACGAAATCGCAAGAGACAACAAGGGACACCCCGGTGACAACTAACCTAAGCTAAGTGCTGCACTACCTCATGTGTGTTTATTATGTTGTTGTGCCTTTGTATACTGTTATAGTGATATTGTATATGTGTGTAGAGTCGGAAGCGAGAGACGTGTGTTTCTATGAGTGTAACAGCTAGCTGGAAGCATGCGCAGTGATCAAAACCTTACCCTAACACCCCCAACCTATCCATAACCTCTCCCTAAACCTCATTCCGGTTTCCCTACCCCCCCCTCTTATCCAACCATTGTCACCCTACCCTAACCCTCCTTCCCTGCTGAGGTTGCGGAGCCCTGTATAAGCATTGACTTGCAGCATGTCCCAAAACCGCAGTGGGGGTGGTTGGTTCATGCCACTCCTGCACCTCGGAGCTGTGGACGGACCCTGTCACAGAACTGTATGCAAGGTAATGTTATTTTATGAGTTGTGTTGTAATGTAACATACACATGAACCCTCCATACATAGCATTTTCTGACCTCTCCCTAAACCTCATTCCGGTTTCCCTACCCCCCTACCCTCCTATCCAACCATCGTCACACTACCATAACCCTGCTTCCCTGCTGAGGTTGTGGAGCCCTGTATAAGCATTGACTTGCAGCAGGTCCCAAAACCGCAGTGGGGGTGGTTGGTTCATGCCACTCCTGCACCTCGGAGCTGTGGACGGACCCTGTCACAGAACTGTATGCAAAGTAATGTTATTTTATGAGTTGTGTTGTAATGTAACAGACACATGAACCCTCAGCATTTTCTGTAAAAGTCATGAATTGACGCGATTCACGGATGATGGTATGAGGGCCACTTTTTTGGAGGTGAGGGGTGGGCCACTTTTTTGAGGCGAGGGGTGGCCCACTTTTTTGAGGCAAGGGGTGGGCCACTTTTTTTTTGTTGTCCGGGCCTATTTCTTGTCCCAGTCCGACCCTGCAGGCTGCAGTAAGAATAGGCTGCTCCCTCTGGTCTCATACAGCCGTACCTCTGGAAGGAGCAACACCTCAGCCTCCAGCCGTATCTGCCCTTAGCTGGTGCACTTTGCCCACTGCAGTAACTGAAATAAGCGCCACCTCCCAGGCTCCCAATCAGAATAGGCTGCTCCCACTGGTCTGAAACAGCCGTACATCAGGAAGAAGCAACACCTCAGCCTCCAGCATTAACTGCACTTCGTCTGTGCACTTCACGCAAGTGCGTTCGCACAGTGCAGTAACTGAAATAAGCGCCACCTCCCAGGCTGCCAATCGGAACAGGCTGGTCCTCTGGGGTCCAACAGCTGTGCGCTCAGGATAGAGCAGCACCTTGGCCTAAAGGCTAAATGCATAACTATTAGTGACTCTACACATGTTTTAAAACGTGAATGGTAAATGTAATGATCCATACTAGGATGGCTTTGCATGTACTTGGATTTCCTCGATTCACAGTGTTAATTGCACTCATTTCCATGCACTCATTATTAAGACTATTTACAATGCATTCTGGAAACATCTATCGCAGCCCTCAAGGACATTTCTTTTTTTAATACATAAATATAAGAGAAAGCGGATACATGAGCACATCCGCAATTACAATTAATACCATTATAACTTTTAGCACTATCACACTGACGACCTCAAAGTGCAGATCGATGCCAAAGACGTGTCTAGCTCTATATATAGTTAACATAAGAACGGATGATCACACAGGGCCCCTTAACAACAAAACCAATCAGTGGGCTGGATATGGGTTTGAAAACGTGAAGGTGCGCAGAGTCAAAGTTATGCAGAACCTAATTCCATTAGGCACTGACAGATGGTGTTCCCTGTATATTCTCCCAGCCTCTTCCTTTGCTGTTTTGCTAGCTGATCATAATAACCCGTTATATATTATTGAAAGTGGCTGGGAAGTAGGAATGTGGCTGACGGATGTAACGTCTCTAGACTTGTGACTAACAGCACAGGCGAGTGGGAGACATTGTTTTTGCTTTCCCTAAGGACAGGTTGCAATAGTGCAGGCACTTTCTTCATAGATAAAGGCAACAATATTGTATAATCTAGGAAACCAGTACACGTTTCCTTTAGTGGCTCGCTTACAAGATTTGTATTTCCAAATAGAATGCGTCATTTTTCGTCAAACTATATTCCCTGTTTATTTTTAAGCTAATTGCAGTCCCAGAAAACAATACTTACAGTTTTGAATTAAAAGAAATCCCAAATTATATCTTGTTTTTTTAAAGGATTTTTAGTGCATTTTAGTAAAGGGAAGGCAACTTCCTGGGTGGGTGGGTGGTTGGGTGCACATTTCTCCGCAGTTTCAGATATCTCTCTGCATGGGTGGGCAGCACAGTACATGGGCAGATGGCAGCATGGGGAGCTGGTCACTGCAAAAGAAATCCCTCATTGGTGGGCCGCTCTACTGTGCATTTAGTTTATATTTCATACACAATTCAGAACTTTCTCTTCGTTGTGTATCTCCCACATTTAGGAATGACTTTATCGCACAACCCCCCTACACCTGTACCATCAGCTCTAAGACGTAGGCACCAAGACCTGTGCCCCGGAACACAGTGTGAGGTACTGCAATAACAGACTTGGCACCATATGCCTGTTTCCAAGGTTTTTATGGAAATAAGGTGTCCGGGGTGCTGATATGCCTGCCCTGGCCTGGGTATCACTGTGGCCTGGTTTTTAGTCAAGTTGTCTAAAGTATCAACCGTTGGGGAGGGCGGCAGGCAACACATGTGTGCTTCTGATCACTTTCTAGGGATTCCTTTTTATTGCCTCTTAGGATGCAAGCTGTTCATTTCTTTTTTTACAAACGTACTGTCTAAGACAGCACTTAAAAAACCCCTCCTGGGGTGAACAGGGTTACACTACTTGGGCAACAAACACACAATAGGGTGCCCAAATTTCTGTAGAGTTCGTCCCTGCGACGAGATTATAACACAAAAATTGGAACAATACCCCAGATTACTTGCACAATAGCAACATAAGTCAGGTAAATACGTGGGAGCCCTCAAAGGAGAGTCGCCGCGGAGAAGCAACGGGAGATGCCTGGAAGTTCAGAGTGTGTGCTAAGGAGAGAGTAGGATAGGAGGAAGTTCTATCTACCACTACCTATTGGCGCTCTAGTGCTAGAAATCGCTGGTGTGCCCCTTATCTAAAAGTTGCTAGAATACAGAATGGAATATTTACCACATTTCTAGTATGCACCTCTAAGGAGGGAGGAGGGCTGTAGTGAGGTACAAAGAACACTGACTCCCCAGTTCCTTTGGCAACTTTGGTTTTCTGGACCTGGAAGCATCCACACCAGCGGACACTTAAACTGAAGAAGAGTTATCCAGAGACATCCTTCTCATGTCTAACTCATGGTTCAATTCATTTTCTCTGCGTTCAAGCTTCCTACGCTCTAACTGCAGTTTCATTTCCACAATCCCGGCTTTTTGCTTTTCCAGTTCCAAAGGTATTTCAGGAGACATGGTAGGTGGGGGTTTAGGCTGGGGAGGATAGGTTGGAGGGGCGCTTCAACTGGTGTTGTGTCTTCCTCCAAATCTATCTCTTTCTAATAATCAAGATTTGCACTTAAGTCACAGTCTACTTCAATATCCTCACTGAAGTCAATACTAGGAGATACAGCTCTACTTTGGGACTTTTGAAAGTCCATCAACATTTGAATCAATTCAAGTGTGTTCCCCTTAAATCTGAGGCCTTTCTTTTTACACACTTCTTTAAGTTGTTCTAGTTTAAATTGAACAAGGGCACCAACTATTAAAAATAAATTGAGCTCGTCGTTTTGGGCAGAGGTTCTAGGAGACACCCTAGTGGCAGTGACTGGCTGAAAAATGCCAAAGGTTTTTTCAAATGTGCCACTTGCACCGTGTGCAGATATGCACATTCGGACTGTGCAGAATACACAGATCAGAATGGAGCAAAGTTGATGATCCAGGATTTCATCAACTGCCGGTCCACTTTTGTTGTATATGCCCTAATCTGTGTCTGTGGTAAACTCGATGTGGGCAGCACGATCAGACAGCTTTGTGTCAGAATTAGAGAGCACTTGGGAAGTCTGAATAGCCAGGACCAGAAGGGACCATTGGCTGTACATTGGCAAGAAAACTATCAGTTTGCAAACAAGACATTTCTGCAATTTATAGGTCTAATGAAAGCCAAGAGGGGAAAGAAGGGAGGAGATGTGAAAGTAAAACTGCAGCAGATGGAATCCAAATGCATCTGCTATTTACAATGTACCAAACTGGGTCTGAATACAGACCATGAAATGAAAGTCTTCCTTCAATCCTCAATTTGAATCATATTTTGTTGCAACCTATCTTTGGACAATAGTGTTGAAAGCTTTGCGCAATATGGGTCCTTTGCGTTACTAAGGACAATGCGGTTACAAGCAAACACCCTTCATAATTGGGTTTCTATATGCTTACAATTTAATCTAAATTATCATGCTGTATTCTTCCACTACTATATCCTATGTTGTTGGCTACATACACCTACATAATGCCAATACAATATGCAGGGCATTTCTTCAGTACAAACTTCCTTACATGATGTTTATTACTGTGTAAAAGAATGCATCGGGAAAGATGTATGCAGTGCCCTCTCTGTATGGAGTGCCTTTTCGCTGCAAGGCCATACAAATTGGTCACATGCACCCGCACTATCTCATTATATTATGCGGGACATGCATTTAGCATTAAGACTCTAACACGATGCTCGTTCATATATAAAAATACAAAAGAACACCTTGGTAAAGATCCATACAGCACCCGCTCTGTGCAAGGCCACACAATATTTCAGCGGGTGAATGTACAGGACCCAATCCTTAGTGGGCCTTGAGTTGATTCAGGTCAACCCACCATTTAACATTTTAACTTTAACAGTTTTAAATATCATGAAAGACTCAAGCGATTTAAAAATGTACAGATTAATGAAGAATTGAAACTTATTTCATAACTTGCAATATCGGTCAGGAAATATTCTGTTGCCCAGATACCTCAGGGTTGGGGACACCATATAAATGAATAAACAATACAATACAATGCCAGTGAATGAAACCTTATGACAATTCAAGCCATTTGAGAATAACCAAGCCCAGCAATCTGACGTGTTGTGTTGCTGTACACAACGCGGGTGACGGCACGCACACCACGCACGTAAAGTCACACGCAGGGCGGGATAGCAACACACTAATATGTAGCGGCGGCAAGCACGGCTTTTGCAGGTAAGATAAAATGTATATAAATTAACAAGGGGGGCCCTGGTAGTCCCTCTGCCAGATAAGATGTATATGTCATAAAAACTGGTGGTTTGCCCATTCCACGGGCAGCGCATTAACTTTATACTAACACTCTTAAGATTAGTTTTGGATATGTCACACACTAAATAAACTGATGACTATTTTAGGTTCTACTGACAAGATAAAATTCTAATTTTCTCTGGGGGCTAAACCCTTCACTACCAGTCCAGAGGTTATTTTTACATAAGCTTCACCGCCACCTTCTTGGTAAGCACCTAGTTATTAGTTCACAGCTCTCCAAAGACAATATTTTAAAGTAAATAAATCAAAGTTGCTCATACTCATGAAAATCTCTGTTTCATATGCCCAGGACTGACAGACTAACAGTTCGAGTTTAAGGGTGAGTCAGGTCTATCATTTCACTCAATGGACATTTTTGGGCAATAGTTCACAATACGATGAACGGATAGAACTGTGTATCACTTTACCGTTGGAGAATAATTCCAGTGAACTACACATGTATATTATTTCTATGATCACAATAGTTTTTTTGCGCTTTGAGATAAACAAGACTCCCGAGCGACGCACTTTATAAACCCAATAACTAGAGTCTAATCCCTTATGGCCCATGACAGAACGTAGCATGCTGCATACTCTTTCCCACATTTCACTTTTGTAAGGTTAAGTGTGTGAGAAATGTGATTATTTAATACTCACTGGTTTTTGTGTATTTTTCTGTTTCTGCACAGCCCTCCGTATAGGACATAACATTGGGTATGTAACCCCTTATTGTTTTACTTTTTTGCCATTGGGAATTGTGTATTTTATTTCTGTGCATTTCTATTCTGTCATGACATTGTAAGCACATGTGTATATACACTCTTTATATCTGATAACTTCTGGTTATGTTGTTATGGTTATTGAACAACCTTGAAAACGACTCAGGTCGAAACACGTGTTCGGCTGACTACATGACAAAATAAAATATCACCAGATGAAGATTTGTTTAGGACATTTTTCAGACATTTTCATTCAGAAATGTACCCTGATTATTGACTAATATTAAGGCAGAGCGAGACTAGCCTTTACCTACTTTGTATTTGCCTCTTGCTCATAGTTTTCAATGTTACCACTGATTTGTTTCGTTTTTCACTTACATAGGGCCTCATTACGAGTTTGGGGGTAGCCATGCCCTTAATAAGGCCATAGCCTTATTAAGGGCATTCCCATTGAGCCCCCAGAGGGCTCAATGGGAATGGGGAGCATGCGAACAACGGGCCCGTTAATGACGGGCCCGTTGTTAGCATGCTGGGCCACTCGCGGGACCCACTAAGGACGTCTGGTAAAACCAGGCGTCCTTAGCGGGTCCCGCAAACAGACCTCGTAATGAGCCGGTAGGGGGTTAACGGCGCCGGCAGCTCTACCGGCGCCGTTAACCCCCTACCGCCAAGGTCCTAATGAGGCCCATAGACTTTTTTAACCAGCCTTAGAGCATGGTTTTCCTGAACACGGGTATCCCAAAGTCTCAATGTATCCAAAACTACACAATCCCACTGCTGTAACCCCATCTATGTTCGTTTTTTTTTTATACAAATGTACTGTCTGAGATAGCACTTGGGAAAGCACACCTTGGGTGAACAGGGTTACACTACTTAGGTTCAGCCTGCACCACACAAGGATTTGGTAGAATGGCGAGCAGCCATGCTTATTCTAAGGAGGGAGGAGGGCTGTAGTGAAGTACAAAGAACTCAGAGCATACACTTACTCTACGAAAACTCTGATACACTTAGAAGGTATATAAAAATAGATATTTAGTGTATGAACTAAGGAACACCGTTGTAACCTTCAAGTCAAGTAAGTACTATAACACAGTTAACAATAGAAGAACACTTGCAATATTCTTTTGATAGTAAACTACAGTTGTTGTTACATTATAATTGCTTTTTCATTAACAAATACCATAGTAAAAACATCTGAAACATATGTACAAACCTTTCCAAACTATTATAACTTTTAGTAACTTTGTTCGCGCATGTCTTAAAGAGTCCAACCCTATCTTATGAGTGTCTCAGAATGTTCAGAGGGGACACTGGGGTTGAGCAATAAAGGCAGGAAAACAGAGTACAAGGTTCAGAGTGGCAGAGTCCAACAGGATCTCTTATGGGTTTGGAGATAAGCACAAGTTAGGTTTTACAAACTAAGGAAATTAGGATGTTTTCTTGGAAAAATTGCCCCAAGGACCAATATACTAAGGCAGGATTAGATTACAATGGGTTGCCATCCCTTTGTAACTATATGGAGACCTGGAGGGGTGCAAGATGCAAACCATCTGCATCCCCCAGGATCACAGGATCAAACAAGCAAACACCAGGTAAGTTTTACCAGGAGCAGGACAGTACCTTCAAGTGAAGAAGCCGTTGCTGCAGGACGGCTGCAGCGGTAAGGCAACAACAGACCTGGTCACATGTTTCTCGGTCTTGGCGACAGAAGAAAGGGACTTCTGTGGATCTGTTGACAGCTCTCTTGCAGAGGGATGCCCAGCAAAGGATCTTTGCAGTTCTGGTTTTTGACACCCTTTTCAGGCTTGGATGAAGGGTGGTTGGCATGGCGGTAGACTCTTCTTCATCTCTCGGTCCTCGTCTCTGGTGAGGGGACATTTGGGAGCTGGCTTGAGGCACTGCTGGCTTCGGAGGATGCCCACAAAGTTCCAGGTGAAACCGCACTTCAGGTGATGATGCACAGCGATGCATCACAGGTCCTTGGGTATCGGTGAATTGAACACAGTGGAGGTCCAGCTCTTCCTGGGCTTCCCGTGCTGGGCTGGTGCTCCTACATAGCTGCGGCTCTACTGTGTCACCGACCGGAGCTCTACCCGAACTTACAGCCCTATGGAGCCCTCGCTACTGGATTGATGTGGCGGGGCCCGGGCTTCCTGCTGTTCACTGCGTAACCCCCGGGTGAGATGGGGGCTCGTTGAGGACATCCTGCAGCGGCGGACTGGGTTGCTGCCGAGTCAGCGTTCCCTGTGGTGCCTTTCTGGCTCCTGACCCGGTG
Organism: Ambystoma mexicanum; assembly: GCF_040938575.1. Lineage (NCBI taxonomy): Eukaryota > Metazoa > Chordata > Amphibia > Caudata > Ambystomatidae > Ambystoma > Ambystoma mexicanum. Next base: position 801,341,582 of record NC_090932.1, read on the forward strand.
TTCTGGAGCGGGGCCGGCCACGGCCCGCTGGCCCCCAGGACCGAATCCGACGACAGAGAGAGAGTGGCTTGGGCGTGTGGTGACTGTCTACTACACTGTGACCACCGTGGCGACAGGGCCCTTCCTGCCGGTGCAGGACTTGACTAATGTGGCAGACTCCCCTCGTTGGCCACAATACCGGGGCACCTCTGTGGTGAGTCTATACTCCGTTGATAAAGTATAATATGGTGTGTTAATAACAAATAATGTATGGGCACAGGACGGCAGCAGCCTTGATTGTCGGCTGCATATAGATGGGGCTGGGCTGCCCTTACTATAACCCCACCTCTTGCCAAGTTACCGAACAGAGACGCTTTGCCCTGGCTGCGGTGATTGCAGGCTAAAGTGGTTGGCACCCTCGAACTAGCTTACTTCAGAGGTTGCTCTACTCTCTGCTTTGCTCGTTCAAACACATTGGATGTGCTGGGACTAACGTTAGACATGCCTAATAATGAGAAACCCCCTTCCCATCATGGCCACTACACGGTACTCCCCCGAATACCACTGAGCTATGGATTGGGAAGGCACTGGAACATATGTGCCATTACTAAAAGGGGGGCTGTGAAATTCGGAGTGACACTGCATTGAAAGGCCACACGAGACAGCAGACTTATCTGACCAGGAGACGCAATATAGCTGTCTATTGGTGACTTTGGAGGGACTGGAGGGTATAGAGATACAGCTAACTTTGGCTGAACGCTCTAACTACAGATCTAGCTACACCTGGCTGTCCCCACGAAGCTGTGACGTTCCCCCCTTTTCCCTCTGCATGATTTGCTGTTTTCTCCAGCATACACGAGGACCGCTGCGGCTGTCCAATTGGCCCCACTTTGTACAGTAAATTACTGCCTGCTGCAGAGCTTCAGCGAACTGTACTTAACTAATTTTGGGTGGGCCCGGTGGTGAGAGGGGGTCGGCACGCGACCCCGCGGAGCGGTTAGCAGATATCCGGCACCTCACTCTCCGTTCTCTGACCAATAATACTACTTCAGCGAACATGACCGAAGGTGCTACATCAAAGAAGAAGGGCCCCATGGACACATTCACCAGCACCCCTGCCAAATCACCTACCCCCGGAGCTGGTTCCACGACAATGGAACTGGCTCCCCCGACCACGGCATCGAGGGAAGACCATTTGCTTGCTACTGTACAAAATGGCTTCCTGGCTGTAAACATGAAGTTTGATGATATAGTCACCACCATTCGCTCGTTAAAATCTAAATTGGAAAAAGAAGGGGCCGTATTATGGAGGTCGAGACTAGGGTGGGGGAAACGGAGGCTCAGATCACGAAAGATGGCCAGGATATTGCACAGCTGCAACAGGAATTTAGCAAAGTACACAACAAGTGTGATGACCTTGAATGGCGCTCACGCCGCAATAATATTCGGATTGTTGGAATCCCTGAGGCGGCATGTAAGGGCTCGATGGAACAATTCGAACCTGCTTAAGTCCATATTTTATCCCTCCAAATTTTCACAGCACTTCCTGGTCGAGAGGGCGCACTGTGCCCTCGCCCCAGTCCCCAAGCCTGGCGCACCGCCTCGCACCACTGTGGCGAAGTTACTCAACTACCGCGATAGGGACTTGGGTCTCTGTCTGGCCAGGGAGGCTGGTACGCTGCGCTTTGAATCTTCTTATATCCACATATATCCGGATTTTGCATCAGCGGTGCTTACCAAGTGCAAATCCTTCGATCCTGTTAAGAAACTGCTGCGAATGCGCCAGGTGCAATATGCCTTGCTGTATCCTGCCAAACTCTGCCTACAACACGGGAGAAGGGCTCACTTTCTTGAAGATCCGGGGGAGGCAATATCATATATAGAGTCCAACATCTCCATACCACTCCCGAGAAGAGACCGTGGAGGCCGTGATAGATCCCCCTCGATTGGGAACACCCCGGGCTTCATGGACAATGATTAATGCTCACATGCTGTACGATTGTGATCTTAACATGCAATATGGGTATAATTATATGCGAAATAGCACTAGGCGTACTCTATTGTTGTACCTTGCCAATTTTGAGCTGGGACTGTTTGGTTATAAATTTGGAAAATGTGAAGACCTCTCTAATAGTAATGCTTATGATTTCTTCCTGCTATATGTTTCGCAGTCCATGTGTATAGGTCGAGATGTGCCCCAGTATGATGAACACTGATCTTACTTTCTTGTCCTGGAATGTAAGTGGTCTGAACCATCCCATCAAGGCCCGTAAAGTAGCGGCTTACATAGGCAGACATGCCCCCAAGCTGATAATGCTTCAGGAAACGCATGCACTGGGGCCCGTTAATGAAGCATTCGCTAAATCCTGGGGCACGCAACGCTACTACACTAGTTACCCATCACAGTCACGAGGGGTGCTTACTCTCATACAACGTTCTGTACAATTTCAAGAAACTTAGCGCAACATCGATTCAATGGGCAGGTATGTCATTTTGTGGGGCTCCCTGGATGGAGTTAGGGTAACACTCGTAAACATGTATGGTCCCAATGTGGATGATACCCAGTCCTATGCACAAATCCTAGATCTCTTGATGTACGACACTCACTCTCACATTACATGGGGGCGGATTTCAACCTCATACTTGACTGCGATCGCTCAAGGGACACGAAGAGGGGATTAACTGCGGCAGGGCGCATAGTGAAGAATGTAATGTCTCACCTTGATTTAATTGATACCTGGTGCTGCCGCAATCCAACACAATGTGAATATACATTCTACTCTTCTGTGCACAACGCACACTCCAGAATTGATTCGTGGCTGATCCCCACCTCACTTGGATCGCGTGTGGTAGATTCTACGATCCACCCCCGAAGCCTTTCCGACCATTCACACGTCGTTCTGATGGCGCATGCCCCCGGCATGCTTGGCTGATTCGACGCTCCAGGAGTGGCTGAATATTGAGACTACGGAATTCTTCGACAGGAACATATCATCGGTTTCCCAGGTGGGTACGGTTTGGGATGCCTTCAAGGTGTGGGTAAGGGGTGAGATTATTTCCATGTCATCTGGGCTACTACGGGAGACCAGGAGGAATCTTGCCAGGGTCGAGGCTGACTTAAAAGAACTAGAGAATGAATACGCGTGGACTCAGGACCGTGCGTTACTGGGCTGCATCAAGGGCAATCTCCTGAAGTTTCGGGAGCTTGCCGATAGAGAGGTTCGACTCATATACCACCTCATTCAAGCAAGGAGGTATGTGGAGGCACGTAGGCCGGGACGTAATCTGGCGTGGGCGGTTGAAGGGGAGTCCAGAACACAACACATTTCTGGGATACGTGGCACCTGCTGTGATATCCTGAACTCCCCTGAGGCCATAAATGCTGAATTCTATACATGTTATAAAACACTTTACTCCAATTCCGATAGGTGTTCATCTGGGGAGTTGGAGGCCTACCTCGACTCTAGTCTGTTATCTAAGCTTAACGAGGAGGCCCACCAAGCACTCAATCTCCTCTTAGAAACTGAAGAAATTGCAGAAGCTATTAAATCTCTCCCCTCTGGGAAGGCCCCTGGCCCTGATGGACTTGGTATTGAACTGTATAAGGAGCTATCCTCGGTCCTGGCCCCTAATATGCTTCGCACGTGCGAGGGGGCACTACAGTTGGATACTCTCCCCCCTCAATGACAGAAGCTTTGATAACCGTACTGTTAAAGCCCAATAGACCCCCGTAGGAAATGGGTTCTTATCTCCCCCTCTCTTTAATTAATACCGATACCAAAGTACTGGCTAAATTGTTGGCAGCCAGATTGCTCCCATATATGCAGGATCTTGTCCACCCTGACCAGTTGGGGTTCATTCCTGGCCGGACAACCACATACAATTTTTGCAGACTATTGGGAATCATTTCGCAACTCGACCCAAAAATACGGGCAGTGGCTGCCTCTTCGGATGCCGAAACGGCGTTTGATTCGGGCTCCTGGCAGTTTTTGTTTTCAGTGCTTTGCTGTATGATGTATCTGATGTGTATGGCTGCTTTACTCATCTCCGAAGATGAGAGTTAGGACAGGAACAATGGTGTCACCCATATTTCTGCTCACTAGAGGCACGCGGCAGGGCTGCCCCCTACCGCCATTGTCATTCGCCCTTTCAATAGAGCCCCTTGCCTGCTGCATGCGCCTTTGGCATATACACCGGGGTATACAAATGACCGGCCCTACACATATATCGTTATATGCTGACGATTCGCTGTTATATATTAGAAATCCCAAAGTCAATCTAACTCCAATACTTGAAGAAGTACGAAGATTCACTAGTTTCTCAGGGTATCGCATAAATGAAACAAAGTCAGAACTATCCCCTTAAATGGAGTCACAGTCCCCCCGGCAGATCTGCAGGGATTCAGATGGGCACAAGACAGGATGAAATACCTGGGTATAGTGGTATCACTGCACCATCAGACTTTGCTGTTTGAGAACCATGGGGAATATATGCTTACACTGGCTGATAAACTGAAAATGTGGTCTGGGGTGCCAATCTCATTATATGGTAGGCTCTCTCTTTTGAAGATGATTGTGGTTCCCAAATTGCTTTACTATTTTGTAAATATCCCCGTTTGGCCTGGGAGGGTATACTTTGACAAGCTCTGCTCACCGGCGATTGGTTTTTGTTGGGGTAAGGACACTCCTCACATGAAATGGAAGGCCATGACCAGACCCTATGAGCAAGGGGGGCTACAGGCACCTGATTTTGAGATTTATTACGAGGTAGCACAGGCACACTTCACAGGTCACTGGTACTCCCTACAATCCCACCCATTACATACAAATCTTGAGAGGTATAGTGCCGCCCAATCAGATCTTCGGACTATCACCCTAGCTAACAGCCATCCCGACACTTGTACATTTGACCCGGTCCGCACTACTGTCAACGCCTGGTCACGGGTGTTTAAGAGACTGGAAGTTTCTGAACCGTACGCAGGCTCCACCCCCATATGGCGGTGCCCCGGCCCCCCCCCACATATGACAGAACCATCAGGGCAGGTTGGGACCCAGAGGGTGTCATGACACTAGGTGATTTCTAGCCAGAGGGTGCTTTGAATCCTTCCCAGACTACACTGCAAAGCTAGGAGAGGGACCGATCCGAAATGGTCATCATTCCCCAAAGAACCTGATACATGTCAGCCACTGGAGTCGCAGGATATACGAAGGGGCTGATTTCTGCACTTTACAAAAATTGCCAGGACATACAGCAACCACCTAATGCAGCTCGATTATACTGGGAGGAACACTTGGGAACCCCACTTGATGTTAGATGGTCACGATGGTGTCGTCTTACTAAAGATGTCTCATTGAATGCAAGGCACAGACTTATCCAATTTAAGGTACTTAATACACTTCATTACAACCCCGGAGAAGATATCCAAATTTTCCCCAGCTGTGCGCGCTAACTGTACTAAATGTAATGCTGATGTGGCAGACACATATCATATGTTTTGGTCTTGTCCATTGAACACTCAGTTCTGGTCGACAATTGCCACAATACTTTATGAATGTACTCGAATCACCCCGATGCTGACATCGCCTAAGTATTTATTTGGTGACATAAGGAAGACGTTGATTAAAAAAAGGCGACTATTCAATGTTGGTTGTCTGATAGCCAAGAAATGCATTATTAAAATGGAAATCCAACACAGCCCCGAAGGTTGAGGTGTGCCTGAAAGACATGACTTATGTCAATGAATGCGAGGAAGCATACATATCACTGATTACCCCGGTGTGCAGACCCAAAAATATTTGGGAGCCATTTAAGGACCTTTTAAGCAAACAGAAGGACAGTGCTGACTGCACCCGTGCGGAATAAGAAAAGAGGTATTATCTCATATGTTGTTGTAAATTAATCATTCGCTTGCGAAGCGATTGCAGGATACGGTATTAGGTATGAAAAAAACACTATGTAACTGGATGTCTTCACTGTTGTATAAATAAAGTTTTAAAAAAAGGGACACTGCACCAGCCTAAACAGCGGGCTTGTCACAGTAACCAAAGAGTTACTGGAGAGGTGAGGGAACTCAGGTGGGATGTGCTGATCTCGCAAAATAAAATACAGGTAGGATCCCCCTGCCCTGGTAACTACAAGAGTTAGTCAGGAAAATGAAGAAACAAGAAAGTGGAAGCTCTAGGAGCTCCCAGCAACACAGCACAGAAAGAGTTTTGCACTGCTTTAGTAAAAGGTTTCTGCCAGAAAGGTTGGAGGAAAGCAAGACTCCAAAATAAAATACCCAATAGAGGTAAAAAGGGTTGCCCAAAGCAGAGTAAAAGAATAAGTGAGTGTGGAAAAAGGTTCTCACTTTCTCAGGAGAACTATTCAAAAATCTAGGTGTCAGATAGACATTTCAGCAGCCGCTCTTGTGCCTGCTGAAACCCGAAAAGCAGTTACATCACCCCCGGAGCACTGTGAAGCCGTGTCGGCAGTAACAGGGAAGCAGGAAGACCCCTGGTCGTGTCTGCTGAGGCCAGGGGAAGCAGAGATACAGGACCCCTGCAGTAGAGGTTGGAGATGTTGTGGGGGCCCGCGGCGAAAAAAGTGGCATGGGAAACTGTGTGGCACAGGCAGGCAGAGAGGAAGCCGCAGAGAGGATCCGATGATCCTCCACTCCAGCTCCTGAGCAATTGGAGCAAGGACAGCTCTGGAAAAGAGCAGACCAGGAGTCATCGTGCTGAGGCTGACGGCCACTGGGAGTAGACCCCCAGGCAAAGACACTAAAGCAAACGGGATGCCCTGGGGCTGCCCGGGATAGGAGGCGGCCGGCCCGGAGGCAGGGGAGGAAGCCTGGTGGGCAGTCCCGACCCACGGCAGAGGAAGAGGCGGCCCGGACCCAGCCTAGGATAGACTCCAGAGGATGGAGGAGCGGCAAGCCCTGCAGGACTATATCAGCTTGGCAACAGAAGCTGGGTGAGGAGGCGAGGACCCCTGGGGCCCGAGCAGGAGAGCCATCAATGCACCAGGTCCACACACAGCCTGATAGTCACAGACATGGCAAGGATGGGAGTGTTATGACTGGATTTGATGGTGTGCAGAGTTTGAATGATGTCAGTGACTGTGTGATATCATGTGTTGGAATGTTATATAGTGTGAGTGTTCCACCTAAAGGCAGTTGGAAACCATGTAGCCTGGGTGCTGCAAGCATGTGGGCTTCCTCCCTGCCCCCACACTTGTCCTGTCATCTCAGATACTTAATTGAAGTAACTGATAAAGTATTTAAGTACTTTGCACTCTGAAACACTTGTGTATGAGCGTGATATAAATCAAATATCATATCATATCATGCCTTACCTCAGCTACCTGAAGAAGTTCTTATATAACAGGGCGGCTACCTGCGCACAGGCCAGTAACTGGGCCCCTGGGGGAGAGGAGCTGGGAAAAGCAGCCAGGAGTGCCTGGGCAGCACAGGGGACAAAAAGTGAGCTGACCTACTGCCCCAAGCAACACAGCAACACACCATCTTGAGGTTGAAGCAGGGCCACGCAGAACCACTCAACTATAAGTCCTAGCATACACTCATCGAAGGCACCAGAGTGGAACCCCAACTGCCAGAAGAAGGTGGCTGGACCAGCTTTCAGGGGAGTGCGCACTTGGCTGCCCCTGCCCCTGCCCAAGAGAGCGGTCAAAAAAGCAGACAACAGGTCCAGTAACACAGGTACAAGATTGAAGTAACGAGGAAGGAGGGAAATTGCCTTGAGCCCAGTGGGGGGGAGGTGACACCTGAAGCAGAAGAGACTGGGTGAGCGACCCTCTGTGCCCTTCGCAGCTGGTGAGAGGGAACTAGCAGTGGACAGCAGAGAAGAGAGGGAAGGACCCCCACCAAGGATGACTGTCGGGGGCCTAGAGCCTGGGAGAGTGGGGCGGATGTCCAAAGCCAAAATGAACGCCTCAAAGCAGGCCCCATCGACAGGGGATGTGCCGGCACCATCCCCACCATTTGGGCCCCGAATGAGATGAGGGATCTGGGCAAGACCGTCCCAGACATGACAGCGCGTAGGGATCCCTGGGACATAGGAGTCGCCAAACCCATATCAAGGCAGGACTTCCATAGCATCCTAATAACCCTCCAAGCAACGTTCACCAAGGCCTTTCATGAACAATTCCAACTAATTAGAACAGATCTTAATACAGCACTGGTGGAAATAAGGCAGGCAGCAGGCCAACTGGGGCAGAGGACAGACCTCTTCAAAAGGGATCTCCAGGAGGTGGACAAGACATCACAGCTATCAGGGCCATAGAGTGTCTCAATGTGGCAAGGCAAAACCTAGAGTTACAAATGGAGGATATGGAGAACAGATCAAGGAGGATCCACATAGTTGGTAGGAGGAGGGAGTGGCAGGGGTCATCCCAGCGTTGGGGAAAGGGTTGGAGGAGGGCGGGGTGAAGGGAAGAGATTTTGGGAGTTGGGGACAGGCAGAGCAGTGGTCAGGGGGATCAGGGAGATCAGGGAGGGGACTGAGAGGTGGAAAGAAATACAAAAGGACATAGCCAAAGGAATGGGGTGAGGGGAGACTGGATAGGGGGAGGGATGAAGGAGAAACAACACTCTGCAGAGAAGAGGGGGGAGGGCATGTATGAGAGTCACACCCATTCAAATGGTCAACACATAACGTGAGAGGGCTGAACACCCCCCTCAAGAGGAAGAAATTGGAGCAGTTCACTAGGAACTCAGGGCTGGATGTTTTGGCGATTCAGGAGGCTGACCTCCTGAAAAAGGCCCAGGCGAGACAAACTGCAGGGCTTCTCTCAAATTGTTCACACCTCCGGCCCAACTAAGACATGCAGGGTGGCAATGGCCGTTCGGAACAGATTGGACCTCAGGGTAAAGGAAACTAAGGTAGACAAAGGAGGCAGATACATCAAAGTAGTGGGAGAATACATGGGAGCAACTTATACGCTGGCCTCTGTTTACGCGCCTAATTCCAGGCAAGAGGCCTTCTTCAGGGAACTCCTAAACATACATCAGGGATTCGCAAAGGGACATATAATCCTAATGGGTGGCTTTAATCTGACCTGGCACAAGGATCTGTACAGGTCCTCAGGAGGGAACTCATATGGGGGCAAGGGGTGGTGTCTATATCACTGTGAGACAGATTTGAGGCCCTGGGTCTACGGGATGTGTGGGTGAGGGGGGACAGAGAGGGTTACACATTTCTATCTAACATACATGGAACACAATCCTGCATTGACTATATATGGGTTTCAGCCCCCCTGCTGGGAGCAGTTGAGGACATCGAGGTGGGGCCCCTAGAAATAGCAGACCACGAGGTGGTAACAATCAAGGTGCGCCTACCAGGACGCTACCAGGGTGCAAGGCAGGGGACTGGGGTTGGAAGGTTGCGGGGGAGCTGTTGCGAGACCCAGTTATCAGGGAGGAATTAGAGGGGAAGATCAAGGCCTTCTTTGAGTTAAACAAACCGATGGGATGCATTCAAGGCCACGATAAGGGGGGAATGCATAGCCGCAAAGGCAAAGAGGAAAAGGCAGTTGAGGCTCCTCAAGGCCCAACTGAAGGAGGAGATTGAAGAGGCCAGGAGGTGAGTAGGGGAGGCCCCATCCAAGCTCAATGAGGTCATATAGATGGGCAGTGGGACAGCTTGGCGTCCTTACGACAAAAGGAGCAGAGGACTCATTGTTATTCGTCCGGCAGAAGAACTATGTGAAGACCAAAACAGCGGATGTATTTCTGGCACGACTACTAAGGGGCGCAGCGGGCAACAACTCCATTGCAGCTATAATGGATCTGCCATTCTTTAACAGAGGAAATTCAGGATTGTTTTGTTAGCTATTATGCTGACTTAAACTCGACTCAGAACCCCTGGAGTCAACATCAGATAGATTTCCTGGATGGGATTCAGCTGCCCATGGTGGGAGGGGAGGGGAGGGAGGCACTAGGGCAGGAGGTCACGGCAGAGGAGGTGAGGAGAGTCATAGCAGCCCTCCCCCAAATAAGGCACCCATGCAGGCTGGATGGCTTCACAGCGTCTTTCTACAAAACCTATGCAGGAATTTAAGTGCCCAACTAGCCTATTTAACCATTTTTGGGAGACTGGTCGAATCGCAGCCTCCATGGAAGGAGCTAAAATAAATCTCATTCAGAAGCCCAACAAGGACCACACCCAGTGCACATCATGTAGGCCAAAAGTGTTGATAAATGTAGATGCCAAAGTATATATTAAAGTTCTGGCAAATAGGCACATCTCTGATCTCATCAAATCAATCTCAAATGCACACTTAAGAAACACCTTCATTGGTTATCTCAAGCACAAATCTAACCCCAAGAAACGACAGGGACACTCTCTATCATCTCACATTATCCATGAACATAAAACAACATGCACCAAATCCTACCTACATCAGGGGAGACATACTCAACTATGCCTCCCCTGGTAAAGTGCCTCAACTAAATCCCACTTGACTGGACAGACTATCCTGACCTCCCTATCCCCTTTAAACCTCCCATACTGACTATTACTGTGGGAAGCAATAGTACTCAGTCTTGCAAAGCTAGAGAGCCCAACCAACCCCAACATCGATGCATATTGTTCGCTTTCAAACTAGCAGGAACTGGTATACATTCATGGCCCCCTGAAACAATGCGGCACCAGGCTTAATCCATAGGCCCCCTGGTATACCCAAGAACTGATGACTGAAAATAAATGCCCTATCCAATAACAACAAAAACACAGGTGCAAAACATATAAGCATGTGTACTTCCTCACCTTAAAATCATTACGCAGTACTCACCCGACACTAATCTGTGAAGCTGAAGTATTGGCCCTCAACTATCACAGCATCTGCTAGGAGGAGGAAAGCCCTTTTTGTGGCAGGCAAACACTGCTCCAAACCTTTGACTGACCAGGCAATCACAGAGACCTCAGGAAAATGTTACATGAAATTAATACCATTTTATCACCAAGATATCAATGAAAAACTGGTGCCTCCAGCCCAACACATGATCTCACCATGCAAAACACAAATCTGGACAACCTCACCTGAAAGGACACGGGTGATACTGTTGCATCACTTACACCTACCTATTTCAATGATGACATGCTTCCCTATGCCATCATGAGTCCGTTCTTAGGATCCACCTTTACCCCATCTGCCAAATAGTGAATACCTACCTCAAACAGGCATCTTCCCAAGCACCTTAAAAATAGGGTTAATCTGCCCATTCCTCAAAAAACTCACTCTAGAAAACAGACAACCGTACCCACTACCATTGTATCAGTAGCCTTCTGTTCATTGGTAAAACTATTCAGAAGGTAGTTGCAAACCAACCCACAATCGGATTAATCAACATGTTCGGTTTCTTGACTACAAATCTGTATTCGGACCCAGATGCAGTACAAGAACTGCCACCATTCAAGTCAGAGATGATGCTCTCGGAATCATGGCTAAAGGTCACTCTGGTCCAAAAAAAAAAGAGTTCCACAACTAGCTACCCTGCTTTCACACACACAGGTCGTCAGTACCAACCAAACCAGTGCATCTAAAGTACTATAGTAAATTATTTATACAGCCAAATACCAGGTCAGGTTAAATAACCACATATTTTAATCAATATACAAATCTAACAAAAAACAAAAATGTATAAAAAACAAGCCTGACATACACAAAAAGTTGTATTTAAACAAGACGTACTGTATAGAACATTGACAATACAGGTGAAGAGAAAACAAAGAATGTTGAATTGTTGTCAATTACTTTTTTTGTGATATTAGTAACAAAAGTGAGATCCATTTAATATATGTCTCCATGTATTGGTTTTCTCTATGGGGCGTCTAGACATATTAGTGTTTCTAGGTCTAAAGGCAACACCTGTATGAACTGATCGATTTTTGGTGTGTCTTCAAACCCGTCTTCAGGAAGCTTGTGAAGGTTGGCATCGGGGCTCATTCACACGTAGCTTCGTGCACAAGGCCTCGTGCACCAAAACACACAATTAAAACCTGGTAGCAAAAAAAAGACATTTTTGAACTGATGTGTGGTGCACTGATGAATACAATGCATTTATTACTGACCTTTCATATTTTTGTGGTGTGTGAAGTATTCAACTCGGATATCCCTTTTATGGCATTATCCGGAAGGTTCATGTCATTTGCAACTGTAAAGGGAGAACAAGTAGCCCAATCAGTGTCTGCTCGTTTAGACAGTGTGCTTTATTGATGAACACATCAAAATCACACACTTAATGCCCCATCCACTCAAGTAAGGCATTTTCTCAAGTAAATATAGTCCACGGGAATACATTATACATTTTCATGAGGAAACAAGGAAGATGAGCACTCACTGACTGAGGCACAAGAGGTAGAAGAAATTACATTAGATCTGCAGCAAAAGGAGTAATCCATGGATGAGGAAAAAGAAGTGATTTCTGAAAATTCCCCACCTCTTATTTCTTTGGAAAGAGATAACATTGAAGTCTATGATAAAGATTATGTTTTAAACCCTGATACAAGATAGAAACTTTGACAATAACGGAGGCTAGGAGACAGAGCTAGCCGGTGCATGCATCGACAAACGCATCAAACTGTCCAGTGCAAGCACTGTTCACAGCAAGCATGCATCAGGGCCTGCCATTGCACGAGTGTAAAGTCTTTTTTTTTAAAAGAGTTAAAAAAACATACAAGTATTAGCACAACTTTGTAGTCATTCACATCAGCATCATTGCTGGTTCCTCAGCCAACGGCAGGCACACAGTACCCACTAAAAGGTGTTCTGAGCAGACCCAAAGGAGAAAGAGAGGTTAGGCCCTGTCCTAGCCCTCCAAAATATCGAGATTGTTGGGTTATTTTATGGTTGAAAAGCAACAAGCACACCTTGCCAGATGCCATATATGCAAAACATGTGTCTGGCGAGGGAAGCTGAATGCCAATTTGGAAACGTCTTCCCTACATGCCCAATTGAGATGACATTATATGCAAGCTTGGCAATAGGAAATGGGGACAGGTCAGTCTCCCACTACTGAATTGCAGGCAATGGGCACATTTGCACCACCACCCTGCACCACTTCACCAAATAATCTTGCTGATCCGCATGGTTTCACAAGCCCCGTCAGAAGATCATTATTGGCTGCAAATTCCAAGGCATGGAGAGGACTTATTTTAACCCCAGTGCGTCAGCCCACCATTGTTGAGGCTTTCGATCATTTTACAAAATATGGCAAAAGTCAGGAAAAGCTCTATCTGTTCTATGATAACCTTGGTGTAGTGTTGGAAATCAATGTACTACCTTACTCCTTTGTGTTAAGGTGTTCAATCAGGTGATACACTCTGCTCCCGGCCTAGTGTACAGCGAAATGGAAAAACTTATTTGATATATGGATTCAATTATTTGAAAGATGTACCACTCGTATCACACCCCTTATTTAAGAATACCCCGGGTCACGCTGGATCAGAAATCAGGCTGGTTTGTAAAAGGGATTATTTATTTACTTTGTTGAGATCAAAATCACAATATATATTTTAATAGGTAAACAACAATCACCAAGGGGGTGACAGAACACTGAATAATATCTTTAGTACACTCGGAATAGGTAATAAGCAAAAATAAATGCAGCACAGAAAATAATACTTTTGTGTTGGTTCAGATCAGATAGTGCTGTGGTTAGCAGTTCCCCCTGCAACAACCTCAACCCCCCCAATAGGCAATGTAAAGAGATAGGAGGAGAGAGCAGGTATTCAGGAATGTACAGGTCAAACAGTGTCTCACTTCCCCCTTTACACAGAAAGAGAAAAACAAAGTGGGCTTTTCAACTGTCAGCATGACTTTTAAAATCTTTAGAATAGACTGGACCAAAAACACCAAATATGGTCTGAAATACTTAAATTGCTCTAAATTCTGATGGGAGCCGCTTTGAATAGTTGCACACAAACACAACCAATGATTTAATACAATGAAAACATTTGAAATCTTAAAATCCAAGTTGGAAGCAGTTTGAATCTATTTTACACGTGTAAAAACTTCTCAAAATGAAAATTCATGGCAAACTTTTCTGTGCGCGATATTCGCGATAAAGGGAGAATCGCACTGAGTTGAAATGCATATGGGTTCTATGGATAGGTACAGATGTTAGCTACAAGTAGGAGTTGAAATTCTGTTTCTATCACAAAAACTGAGGGAGTTACAAAGGATTTAGTGCAGGTTGTTTTTGTAAAATAGGCGCGAGAATGAAAACAGAAATGCACTTTTAAAAATGACAAATGGGTTTGCTTACACTATATTAAAGACTACCAAAAAGTAGAATGCCACACAGGAAGGTCATTCACGGCCGATCATAACAGTTCAGGTGTGGTACTCTGCTTTCTGTTTGGTTTGGGAATTACTTTCTTGATCAATCAATAGGAAGTTAGAGTTTAGGAACACATGTGAGAGAAGAGTCCGTGCAAAGATAGTTCTAACAATACTGGTTCTAAATGAAAGATAGGATGGGAATAAGCTAGCGACAAGACTATGCAAATTACATACGCTATATGACACAGTTCTTCCTCTTTATACTCACTGGATACATTTTTAAATGGGACCATCAGGATTCTGGACCGTCAGGATTCTGAACCTATCAGGGACTGACAGCTGGGCACATCGGACTGAGCAGGATCTGCAAAGTGCTCTGGTCACAGCACGGCACAGGACTGGACGGGATCTGCCCTTCTTGGTTCTGAGGATTTTTTTAATTCAGCAGGCAAGCAGTAACAGCACAGCCCGGATGTATTATGATGCTTGCCCTAGGCTTTTTGGGTTCTGTTTTAGAATTTGAGGCCTAGCTGAGAATGGTTCTGCTATGCAATTGGCCCTTGCTTTGCCAAGTTTCTGGAGTCTGGAGCAAGGAAGATGTAGATTTCAGCAGCAGGGTGCTCCACCAGCATCAGTAGGGTGAGTGGATCTCTGTGTCCCTATGTCTGGTGAGCTGTCTCCATTTATGCTATGAAATGACACCATACAGGGGGTATGTGGGCCAGCATAAGCCTGCCCCTATGTGCTGGGATAGGGTCAATACGTCATCTCCGCCTTGAAATTTGAGTGATTGGCTCAAGGCTGGGTGATGTCAGGTTTTATGATTTGCTTTACAATACTAAGAGACTTCCCTTTAGCCACTGGTCTCAAAATCGGATTTTACCTTGAATGTACATTTCTACATTGGTCACCTTTATACAAATCACACATACAGATGCCATATTTTACATAGCAGATATTCCTCAAAACCCATAGCTGTGGTATCTTGTCTCCCCTTTCTACCAAATTTTGCCCTTTTCGCTATGAAAACACTTTCTGATTTTTCTGCAACTTTCCACAAATATGCGTGTTTAACATGGGGAAATGCGTGTACATTTTCACAATTCTAACAGTCATGCAATTTGCGTAAAATCACATTTCTTGCCATTCCTTTCCAGAACATGTCACAGGGCTTTGCCGTCTCTTAAAACGTGCAGCCAGAAATTAAATGACAACTCTGTCATTTTTATATTTTTCACCATTTTGGCTAGCAAGTTATAAGTCTTTTAAAAAGTGTTCTTTGTTAATGTTCAGCCACAGATGGTTGCTGGGGTCCGCCTCTTTTTGTCTCCCTGCAGTCCAGGAGCAGTCTCCTCCTTGTTTGTTCCTTGCAGAGGCCATTTACGACGTTCTTCACACTTTGAATTTCCTGAGCAGCAGCTTGTCATTGTTCCTTTTCCCTCTGTAAACCAGATTCTTTCCTACCCTGTAATTAACGCTTTCCCATGAGTTCCTGCTGAGGGAAGGCCTTCCTTCTATTCCAGTTTTGCAGCTTCAGCCAGGTTTAATTTAATTGTTAAATTCTTTTGGCTTGTCCTTAGCATAAAACAAACTTGTTGTATCAAATAACAAATAGAATTCTTATTCAAGATTTTAAACCTGTGGGATCAAAAACAACTATAATATTGGTTGCTATCAGTAACATGCCTCTTATATTGCAAACATTTGACTTTCAGTTTATAACATGTTAAAGTTTAATCAGGAAGGCCCCTGACAGCTGTCATCACAGATAGCCTTCTGCTGCACAGAGATTTTTTTTACAGATCCACAGACAGGCCACTTTTGCTGTGAAAATCTCTGTATGCTCTTAGCCTTTCAGGACCTTGTAAGGTCACAGTGATTCCTTAACTAAGTGAATTGCAGCACCCAGCGAGAATTTTGAATATTTGGAAGGTGTTCTGTACCGGCATTCTGAAGTTTCAGCAGCAAACAAAAGATGATTTAAAGCAATATTGGGGTTTCATTTAGCAAAGCACTGCTTTTTCCTTCTGCACTCCACTTTCAATTGTTGTGGAGCCTAGTGACACATTTCAGTGGTGAGAGCTCTGTTACACCACTGACAACAGGCCTGGCAGATTGTTCAGCCACCTTTTTGTGCGTTGAAAAGCGCGATTTTCAGGGATTTTGGCGCGCACAAGGGTTTTGCGGGCATTGTGCTGTTTCTGGCACCATCATAACAAAGTGATGCAGCATAGCAGAGCAAACGTGGGTCAATACATTCCACAGTATCTCCCACATCTTTGTCATCACTTCGCTAGTGAAGTGACTACCTCAGTCTGACTCAATCCTTTGGGGTAGTCAAAAACGCGAGAAGATGTGATTGATCATCAGGGCAGCTGCTGTTTCTGCCTTGCAATTTGGGGCCAGAAGACATTCCACCCATTTAGTGAACAAGCATGTTACGGTCAACATGTACTTGTTCCCCCTAGAGGAGCGAATCACGGGCCCAATAAAATCGACTTGCAAATCTGACCAAGGCAGTTTCATTCCCCTCTTTTGTAGGGGAGCACGGTGTGTGAGTGATGTTGGCTGAAATTGTGCACACACAAGACACCCCTTGAAGTATTGGTCCTGCCCCATGTGTGGCCAGTATGCAACCTCTCGCAAGATTTCTAATGTCGTATGAAACCCCAGATGACCGGCTGTGGCCGCATCATGGGCATGACTTAGCATCAGGCTTCGGAATGAGGTAGGGTCCACTCACTGGTAATGGCCAGATTTGGATTTCCTCACCAACAAACCGTCTTGGATTCGGAACATTTTTGGACATTTCATCAACACTCTGAGGTCCTCTTTCCCAATGTAATCGGTATCTGTCAGGGGAAAGTTCTCAGGGGCCTCAATGTGTTGATAAAACTTACCAATTATTGGATCCCCTTATTGAGCCGTAATCAAATCAGAATCTGGGGTCTCCTTACTCCATTGTGCAGTTGAGAGTTCATTGTGAGCATTTGGCTGGGACCTAGTGATAGCAGTGACCTGGATTTCCCCCAACAGGGACTCGATCTTAAGTAGATCCCCTTGGATGGCTCTGTTTTTGGCCAGCTGATCAGCTACGTCATTTCCAGTTTTGTCTTCTCCCTCTACCTTAGAATGACCCTTGATCTTTTTCCATTCGAGGTGATCAGATCATCAATATTTTGCATTAATTTTCCATGTTTTAACGGTATATTATTAGCACATAGCATGCCTCTGGTTTTCCAGTTAACCAGGTGCTCCACAAATCCGTTCTGTACATAATCTGAATCAGTGATTATGACCAGTTTGTGGAGTTGATGCCACTTGACTACTTCGGGGACCGATTTGGTACCCAGCGTAGGGTTCTGGGGCATCATTCACCCATGCATTCCCTACGCCGCCACAAGTTCCTTTTCCCCGTTGTTGTCAACATGGTAGGAGCACCCATCCACATAGACAGTGGACATTCCCTCACACTTGTCTTCTTCATAGACTTTGTGTGGGGAATTAAGGTATGCATCCATGTTGTCCTTGATTTTAAGACTTTAGTCCTCGAGACAGTTTTCTCTGGCACAATCATGCAAGTCAGCCAGACCCTGCGCGAGGGGACTCTTCTTGTTTTGGCCATATCTGACCTCCACAGGAAAGCCTTGAATTGACAGAATCCAGGAAGCAATTCGGGAATTACTCACATTTCTGGCCCAGATTCTGTCACTTTGAAGATATTGCAAAGATTGGTGTGGAGTCTCTACTATGATGTGTTCCCCCTGGATAAACGGGCGGTAATTCTTCAGTGCCCACACCATTGCCAGGAGTGCCTTCTCACAATCGTTGAATTTTTCCTCCACATAGGATAAAGTCTTACTCGCATAGGAGATTACTTTATTGAGCTTGTCATGCTTTTGATACAATACTGCAGTCAAGCATGTATTTGAGAACCCTGTCCCAAGAAGAACTCCTTGTTTTTAACAGGGTAAGCTAGGCAAGGCGCTTGTGAGAGGCTTCTTTTGAGTTATCTTACTGCCTCGGCTTGTTCGGGACCCCACTCCAACTTGACCCCCCCCTTCAAAAGATGGATCAGGCTTCTTGGCATCTCTGCGTAGTCCTCAATGAACTTTCTGCTGTAATTAGTTAGTCCAAGGAGGCTCCTTAGTTCCCGCAGAGTTGTGGGGTCTTTTATTTTCTGGAGTGCTTCTACTTTCTTTTCCTGAGGACAGAGACCCTCAGAAGTTATCTCATGCTCCAAGAAATTGACACGGGTCCTGCACCACTGTGCCTTTTGGAAAGAGAGTTTTGCTCCGGCAGCCCTCAACTGTGTCAGAACATAACAGATCTCTGCTATGTGTTCCTCCACAGTCGCGCTTTTGACTAGAACATCATCTACATAGGCCAGGTTACCCCTTTCACCTAAGTCAGGCATATGCAGAAAGATGTTAAATTCATTGCCGGAGTTGATGTATATGAAGGGAGTACGGGTCCAAGTGCACTGCTGCCCCCCGAAGATACAGGCCAGCTTGTATTGATCCTCCATACTGACAGGTACAGTCCAGTACACATTGGTCAGCTCAATTGCAGTGAATACCTGTGACCCTTGGATCTGGGCCATCCCTTGGTCAATGTAGGGAAGAGGCCATCAGGAAGTATGGACCCATTTGTTCAGCTCCCTTAGGTCAGCACACAGTCTCCACTGACCGTTTGGTTTCAAAATCCCCAGCACCGGATTATTGAAGGTGCGGTGGACTGGACAAATTATCCCATGGGACTCCAGGTTCTTAATTATTTCAATAAGGGACTCCATTGATGCGAGAGGCAAGCGATATTGCTTCACAAACACTGGAGTCATGCCAGGATCCATGGGAATTGTTGTTGTGTGGATGTCGGTGCGACCACAGTCATATGAGTCCACCGCAAAGAGATCTTGAAAATCTAAGGAAACTTGTTTCAATTTTTGCTTTTGCTCCAGAGTCTCACAGGCATCAGCTAGGTTGACTCTCTCTTCAGCCATCTGCCTGAAGCCTGGAAAGACTTCTGGTTTGGCTATCTCAGCAGCCTCCTCCAGCTGGGTGGAGAAGTCCCTGGTCAAAGTACTGACTTGGACTGATGGCTTCAGGTGGGGAAGGCAGTCCTTCTAGACTTGAAAGATCACCTCATCCCTCCTGAAGTCACAGGTCACATCTTCCTTACCATAAGGGCAGGAAGAGTACACCAGGAAATTCCCCCCCATGCCGGGTGAAGATCCAGTCTGGTGTTGTGTCATCGTCGCTATCACTGTCAAAACAGTCCTTGGGGAGTGGTCCTAATAGTTCGTTACCTAAATCTATGGAAAAATGTCGGTCATCAACCGCCATTCCAATAATGGTGCCTGCGCCCAGAGTGATACTCTTTAGGTCGGTGTTATCCACCTCTATTGAAATGGTGTTGTGTTCTATGTTGACTAGTGGTGTTGGGTTTACCCCCAACCCTTGTTGTTGGAAATGAGCATTAAGATGAACATAGGAGTCAGGATTTTTCAGTTTCTGTCCTCTTTTCATTTTTACTTCCAGGGAGAATTTTCGGGTCCATTCTGGGATGGTGACTTCCTCTCCAATCTGAATTTCAACTGCATATGGCAGCAGTTGAGCAGACCGAAATGCTTTCTCTAGGTCATCAAAATCCATGGGATTACCCGCTAATCGGGAGCAAGCTTTGACGTTTATTAGGTCCAAACTACTGGCAAAGCGATTGAGAATGTCACTGCCTAAATAAAATGCAGCAGGGACATCTTGCAGGACCCAACAATTATGGATGATGCTCTTGTTACCTATGGAAACTTTGAGCATACACCTGCTAGGCATGAGATGTTTGGAATTGGGTGATTCCAGGTCCATTTCCCATTTGTCTAACAGTTTAAATGTGAGAATGGCTGGATCTTTTGGGAGTTTGCGGAGCATGGCGTCGCTGATGAATCTCTTACCGTTGTTCACACACACTCGGGCGAGAATAGAGTCCTTCCCTTAATTTAACTGAATAGGGAGGAACAACTGCTCTCCAATTCTCTGATATCAGCCAAGCTTTGAGCATTTTGGACGATAGGAGTAGGATTATCTGATTGTGAATTTGTATAGAATTTCAGAGTGTTCCCTTCCAGTGTTGAATGCCACCTTAGACTGGAAGGAAGGTTGATTTTCGAAATAGAGAGGACTACCCATCACCAGTTTGTTGTCCTACTGCAATTACTGTCACGTCTGGGATTTGGTTATTCTGGAAATGGAATTCAATTTGGTCAGGTTTCTGTTTAAACATGTGGCATGTGCCATTTAAACTAACATGGTTGACACTATGTTTCAATTTTATTGGTCGGTTAGTCTGTGTCCAGAGGACCTTGTTTACACAATCTATGAGGGGAGACAATCTACGCAGGATGTCATTCCCTAGAAAACATGGTGTGCCCTCTGGAGTCACAACTATGACCGGGTGCTTCAGCTTGTGTCACCCAATTTTAATGTCTAAATCTGCAGTCCCCTCGACAGGAATTTCATTCCCATCGGAGTTCTGAAGTTGTCCAGGAAGAGGGCTGAGAGGGATTTGGGATTTCTTCCCCTTCCCGAATTCAGCTGATCAAAGGTCCTTTTTGACAGAAGGGTGGCTTGGGATCCAGTGTCCACCAGTGCCAAAATTGTACATTGCCCCTGTATTTGGACCGTGGCATAAAATCTTCCCTCCTTTTCCTCAAGGGGGGAAAGATGACGCACATTTTTGGCCAATTGGTGGGTTAATTTCTTTGCTTTGGATTCTGACAGAGGGGTGATTTGGGCAGGATTTTGTTTGGGATCTTGGGAACCTGTAAGAAAAAGGTGACAATTGGATATGTGGGAAGTTTTGGGCTCCCCTGGTTCTGAGTCTGGGCTGCCCTCTCCCCCCCACTTTTTGGAGGCAGTGACCAGAGCCGGTTTGACCAAGGTGATATTTTTGCTGGTCATTCTGGGGTTTGATGATGGGCGGTTTTAACTCAGTCCCCCCCCCATCTCCCTAGTCCTGGTCAAGATCTCTTGGGACCCATTTTTCTTTGGGAGGAGTTCCCCCATCCCTGAAGGAGAAGATCATTTTCCCAGAATCCTCTGAGGACCCCTCTCCTTCAAATTGGAAGATTTGCACCTCCTCCACAAAATGGGCCTTTTTAGGCTCTTTATTTCTCCTACCCGCCGTCTGTTCCTTAGGTTGCAGATTTTCAGGGGCAGGAGATTTTGCTTTCCGGTTCCTGGGTTTCCAGGGGCTTTCCACAAGTGGGGAAGGAAGCTTCCTCTAAGGCTTTACACCCCCCTTCGCCCTGTGCCTCCTCCCTGGGAACCGGTGGGTTGTCAGGGTTCTTCCCCGTCATTGTTCTGGAGCACCATATCCTTGATATGAGGAGTTCTGAGTCGCAATGCTCATCGGAGGGTTCTGTTGAGCCCTCAGCATGCAACCCAGATCCTGTGCCATGTTCTAGAATTGGCGCTCCAGTTGGGACACCCGCTCTGGCTGGTACGGGGTCCTCTGTTCTACCCTTGGTTGATCACGGGAAGGGTAACTATCCCTTCTCGCATAATATCCCTGGTTAGGATAGTTTGGGTACCCCTCCACCCTTGGGCTCCCCTCTCCCGGATTGGGCTGTCTGGGCTCAGGAAAGTGGGGAAAGAAAGAAGGGTTGTTTTGGGGGGGTTGAGGTTTGGCGGGTACTGGGGAAAGAAACTGGGCCTGGCATTTGAGGGATTACTGCCCTCCTGGGGAAAGTGAGGAGGGAAGTTCCCTGGGTTGACAGCTGTCTGGTTGGATCCCCCCCCCACGTGGGCTGGGGGAGTCCACACATAGCCCAGGATTGGTATGTTGCCCTTGTAGCATGGGCTGATGTAGTCAGGGGAGTTAGGGGTCCCATTTGTGGGGTTACCTCCCTGACTCCCTGTTTGGGATTGGCCCGAGGGCCTTCTGGGTCTGGGGTTGGTAGGATTCTGCGCGGGAAGGTTTTTAGGCCCCCCCATCTCCAGATCTAAAATGGGGGCAACCCTCATCTCTGCCACCTTAGCAGCAGCAGGGGTGTTGGTTGGTTTTGGGCTTTTGTTAATATTTTTACTTTCTGGTGGCTTCTGCACTTCGTAGATGCGAGTTGCTTGTTCAATGACCCTGTCTAGTGATCTTTTCTCATGAAAGTCCCTCACTAGCTGGGTCATAAGGTATTTAGGGAGGGCATGAAAGAAGGTATTAATAAATTCCCTACTGTCCGTGTGCACCCTTCTGGTGGTCTGCGCAAAGGCACGTTTAAGTTCTTGGACAAATTCTTGTGGGGCCTGGTCTTCCCCACATTGCAGGTTGTAGGCTGCCTTGCGGGCCGCTTGAGGGTTTCTGTGAATAGAAAAATGTTTCAGGATGGCCGTCCTATAGGTGGACCATCTTGAATGGTTCTGATCCTCCAGCCCCACAAAGAAGCTGGAGTACTCAGGTGAACATGTCAACTTTACATACTGAATACAGCTTTGGCTGTCCTTCAGGTGGAAAGTCGCCATCATTTGCTCAAACAATTCAAGGTGCTCCCAAACTGAATATTTGGCATTTTTGTGGGAGGGCGTGATGGCGCTCCTAATAGCTTTTATTTGCTTCAGGGGATCCTTGAGTAAAGCTCTCTTAACATTGTTGGCCTTTTTAGTTCTGGTCACCCTGGCCCACTTATCCTCTGACTCAGAGGCGCTGCTACCAGAGGTGGCTGTCTGATCTTCTAGACTCTCCTGGATTCTGCAAGCTTGGGAATGGCTGGCAGAATGTGGGGGCCTAGTCTCTTGGGACCTGTGGCGTTCAGAAGGGTCTTCTGACTCTCCCCTGCTCCCAGGATTGGCTGAGTACCCCCCCCCCCCCACACCCCTCACTGTCCTAGCTGGGAAGAGGTTTTTAGTATGCTCTTAGTGGGCCTATTTTCATGGAATTCCCCATCAAATTTGACCGACTGATCTCTAGGTAGGTGGTATTTCTGAGGATCCAGTTCTCTGATCCTCCCCTCACTGGAGTCTCCCTGATCAGAGAAGATGGCCCTAGCACTTGGGAACCTGTACATAGATGCCCGTCCATCCATTTCTGGGAGGCACTGATCTATTAGCCCCATATTTCCCATTGTGTTGAAGTCTACCATCCCTGTGGCCCTTGGCTCATATGAGCCAATGGACATGGGTCCATGGAATTGAAGGGATTAAAGTCCCTGATGCCAGGGTTCCTGAGGTTATGCTCAGGGGTTTCCCTCTCCCATCTTACCTCATCTCTTTCAGCCCCTGCTCCCTGATGACATGCCAAAATCTGACCCTTTTGTTCCTCTATTAAGGCTTTACTGGTCTCTTTTCTGTTCCTGCATGGCTATCTGTCTATGGAGCCTGTCATTCTTTTCACAGAGAGCCTCATGGTCTCTCTGCGCTTCCTAAAGGAAAGGAATAAGTGGGCACCACTTTGTAAGATGATTCTTGAAATGAAGTAACAAAGTAAACAGAAGAATAAAGCTTCTCAAAAAATACTTTTAGGGAGCTGGCTGTGAAGAGTCTGGAGACACCCTGACTCGAAATGTAACAGTGAAGGAAAAGACTCATAGGGTAATTCATAGAATTTCGCAGAAAAGTGTCGCAAGCGGCTGGCGCAGAGTGTCCGCGTGCGATTGTCTGCGCCAGGCACGTGCGCTAAAACCGATTTCCGCGCACAGCGTATTCATGGATTTTAGGCTCCCAAACCAGCCGTGGCGCAGAGTATCGCAGTGACCCTGCAGCAGCGCCAGTAATGCCCCCAAGAACGCCCTCGCGCAAGGAAAAGCCATCAAAATCGCAAAATCATCGCAAAGGGCTGCGCTAACCCTGGACCAGTTTACAGGGCTGCCAAACAAGGAACGCAAAGCGGGTAACGTGCATATCAGGGGTACGCGTGAAGTTATACACGCGATTAGCCAGGGTACGTGTATTACAGGGGTACGCGGGAAGTGTAACACGCGATTGGCCAGGGTACGTGTATTACAGGGGTAGGCGGGAAGTTATACACGCGATTAGTCAGGG
The DNA here is from genome assembly GCF_040938575.1 of Ambystoma mexicanum. Taxonomy (NCBI): domain Eukaryota; kingdom Metazoa; phylum Chordata; class Amphibia; order Caudata; family Ambystomatidae; genus Ambystoma; species Ambystoma mexicanum. Next base: position 801,365,872 of record NC_090932.1, read on the forward strand.
TACGTGTATTACAGGGGTACGCGGGAAGTGTAACACGCGATTGGCCAGGGTACGTGTATTACAGGGGTAGGCGGGAAGTTATACACGCGATTAGCCAGGGTACGTGTATTACAGGGGTACGCGGGAAGTTTAACACGCGATTGGCCAGGGTACGTGTATTACAGGGGTATGCGGGAAGTTTTACACGCGATTAGCCAGGGTACGTGTATTACAGGGGTACGCGGGAAGTTTAACACACGACTGGCCAGGGTACGTGTATTACAGGGGTAGGCGGGAAGTTTTACATGCGATTAGCCAGGGCACGTGTATCACAGGGGTACGCGGGAATTATCACATGCGATTTGGCTGTGTACGTGTATTACAGGGGTACACGGGAAGTTTTACACGCGATTCGGCTGGGTACGTGTATTACAGGGATGCGATTTGGCCAGGTACGTGTATTACAGGGGTGCGCAGGAATTATCACACGCGATTTGGCTGGGTACGTGTATTACAGGGGTGCGTGGGAAGTCACACGCGATTAGGCTGGGTGGGTCCTCACAGGCGTTCCCTGTACACCCTCCACGGCCCCTGCAGGCAGCCTACAAAACAGGGGACTACCCTGCACACCTGCTCATGTCCCCCTGCACCCCCACCCCCCAGCAGTGCAGGGGCAGCCTCCACCAGGCCCCCACCCATGTCTCCCACCACCCCCAACCCCCCGCCACCAGGGGCAGCCTCCACCAGGCCCCCACCCATGCCTCCCACCACCCCCACCCCCCCAGTCACCAGGGGCAGCCTCCACCAGGCCACCACTCATGTCTCCCACCACCCCCACCCCCCCGCCACCAGGGGCACCCTCCACCAGGCCCCCACCCATGTCTCCCACCACCCCCACCCCCCCCGCCACCAGGGGCAGCCTCCACCAGGCCCCCACCCATGCCTCCCACCACCCCCACCCACCCGCCACCAGGGGCACCCTCCACCAGGCCCCCACCCATGTCTCCCACCACCTCCACCCCCCCCGCCACCAGGGGCAGCCTCCACCAGGCCCCCACCCATGCCCCCCACCACCCCCACCCACCCGCCACCAGGGGCAGCCTCCACCAGGCCCCCACTCATGTCCCCTTTCACCCCCACCCCCCCAGTCACCAGGGGCAGCCTCCACCAGGCCCCCACTCATGTCCCCTATCACCCCCACCCCCCAGCAGTGCAGGGGCACCCTCCACCAGGCCCACACCCATGTCTCCCACCACCCCCACCCCCCCGCCACCAGGGGCAGCCTCCACCAGGCCCCCACCCATGTCTCCCACCACCCCCACCCTACCACCACCAGGGACAGCCTCCACCAGGCCCCCACTCATGTCCCCTATCACCCCCACCCCCCAGCAGTGCAGGGGCAGCCTCCACCAGGCCCCCACCCATGTCTCCCACCACCCCCACCCCCCCGCCACCAGGGGAAGCCTCCACCAGGCCCCCACTCATGTCCCCTATCACCCCCACCCCCCAGCAGTGCAGGGGCAGCCTCCACCAGGCCCACACCCATGTCTCCCACCACCCCCACCCCCCCGCCACCAGGGGCAGCCTCCACCAGGCCCCCACTCATGTCCCCTATCACCCCCACCCCCCAGCAGTGCAGGGGCAGCCTCCACCAGGCCCCCACCCATGTCTCCCACCACCCCCACCCCCCCGCCACCAGGGGCAGCCTCCACCAGGCCCCCACTCATGTCCCCTATCACCCCCACCCCCCAGCAGTGCAGGGGCAGCCTCCACCAGGCCCCCACCCATGTCTCCCACCACCCCCACCCCCCCGCCACCAGGGGCAGCCTCCACCAGGCCCCCACTCATGTCCCCTATCACCCCCACCCCCCAGCAGTGCAGGGGCAGCCTCCACCAGGCCCCCACCCATGTCTCCCACCACCCCCACCCCCCCGCCACCAGGGGCAGCCTCCACCAGGCCCCCACTCATGTCCCCTATCACCCCCACCCCCCAGCAGTGCAGGGGCAGCCTCCACCAGGCCCACACCCATGTCTCCCACCACCCCCACCCCCCCGCCACCAGGGGCAGCCTCCACCAGGCCCCCACTCATGTCCCCTATCACCCCCACCCCCCCAGTCACCAGGGGCAGCCTCCACCAGGCCCCCACTCATGTCTCCCACCACCCCCACCCCCCCGCCACCAGGGGCACCCTCCACCAGGCCCCCACCCATGTCTCCCACCACCCCCACCCCCCCGCCACCAGGGGCAGCCTCCACCAGGCCCCCACCCATGCCCCCCACCACCCCCACCCCCCCGCCACCAGGGGCAGCCTCCACCAGGCCCCCACCCATGTCTCCCACCACCCCCACCCCCCCGCCACCAGGGGCAGCCTCCACCAGGCCCCCACCCATGCCCCCCACCACCCCCACCCCCCCGCCACCAGGGGCAGCCTCCACCAGGCCCCCACCCATGTCTCCCACCACCCCCACCCCCCCGCCACCAGGGGCAGCCTCCACCAGGCCCCCACTCATGTCCCCTATCACCCCCACCCCCCCAGTCACCAGGGGCAGCCTCCACCAGGCCCCCACTCATGTCCCCTATCACCCCCACCCCCCAGCAGTGCAGGGGCACCCTCCACCAGGCCCACACCCATGTCTCCCACCACCCCCACCCCCCCCCCGCCACTAGGGGCAGCCTCCACCAGGCCCCCACCCATGTCTCCCACCACCCCCACCCCCCCGCCACCAGGGGCAGCCTCCACCAGGCCCCAACTCATGTCCCCTATCACCCCCACCCCCCAGCAGTGCAGGGGCAGCCTCCACCAGGCCCCCACCCATGTCTCCCACCACCCCCACCCCCCCGCCACCAGGGGCAGCCTCCACCAGGCCCCCACTCATGTCCCCTATCACCCCCACCCCCCAGCAGTGCAGGGGCAGCCTCCACCAGGCCCACACCCATGTCTCCCACCACCCCCACCCCCCCGCCACCAGGGGCAGCCTCCACCAGGCCCCCACTCATGTCCCCTATCACCCCCACCCCCCCAGTCACCAGGGGCAGCCTCCACCAGGCCCCCACTCATGTCTCCCACCACCCCCACCCCCCCGCCACCAGGGGCACCCTCCACCAGGCCCCCACCCATGTCTCCCACCACCCCCACCCCCCCGCCACCAGGGGCAGCCTCCACCAGGCCCCCACCCATGCTCCCCACCACCCCCACCCCCCCGCCACCAGGGGCAGCCTCCACCAGGCCCCCACCCATGTCTCCCACCACCCCCACCCCCCCCCGCCACCAGGGGCAGCCTCCACCAGGCCCCCACCCATGCCCCCCACCACCCCCACCCCCCCGCCACCAGGGGCAGCCTCCACCAGGCCCCCAATCATGTCCCCTATCACCCCCACCCCCCCAGTCACCAGGGGCAGCCTCCACCAGGCCCCCACTCATGTCCCCTATCACCCCCACCCCCCAGCAGTGCAGGGGCACCCTCCACCAGGCCCACACCCATGTCTCCCACCACCCCCACCCCCCCCCCGCCACCAGGGGCAGCCTCCACCAGGCCCCCACCCATGTCTCCCACCACCCCCACCCTACCACCACCAGGGGCAGCCTCCACCAGGCCCCCACTCATGTCCCCTATCACCCCCACCCCCCAGCAGTGCAGGGGCAGCCTCCACCAGGCCCCCACCCATGTCTCCCACCACCCCCACCCCCCCGCCACCAGGGGCAGCCTCCACCAGGCCCCCACTCATGTCCCCTATCACCCCCACCCCCCCAGTCACCAGGGGCAGCCTCCACCAGGCCCCCACTCATGTCCCCTATCACCCCCACCCCCCAGCAGTGCAGGGGCACCCTCCACCAGGCCCACACCCATGTCTCCCACCACCCCCACCCACCCCGCCACCAGGGGCAGCCTCCACCAGGCCCCCACCCATGTCTCCCACCACCCCCACCCTACCACCACCAGGGGCAGCCTCCACCAGGCCCCCACTCATGTCCCCTATCACCCCCACCCCCCAGCAGTGCAGGGGCAGCCTCCACCAGGCCCCCACCCATGTCTCCCACCACCCCCACCCCCCCGCCACCAGGGGCAGCCTCCACCAGGCCCCCACTCATGTCCCCTATCACCCCCACCCCCCAGCAGTGCAGGGGCAGCCTCCACCAGGCCCACACCCATGTCTCCCACCACCCCCACCCCCCCGCCACCAGGGGCACCCTCCACCAGGCCCCCACTCATGTCCCCTATCACCCCCACCCCCCAGCAGTGCAGGGGCAGCCTCCACCAGGCCCCCACCCATGTCTCCCACCACCCCCACCCCCCCGCCACCAGGGGCAGCCTCCACCAGGCCCCCACTCATGTCCCCTATCACCCCCACCCCCCAGCAGTGCAGGGGCAGCCTCCACCAGGCCCACACCCATGTCTCCCACCACCCCCACCCCCCCGCCACCAGGGGCAGCCTCCACCAGGCCCCCACTCATGTCCCCTATCACCCCCACCCCCCCAGTCACCAGGGGCAGCCTCCACCAGGCCCCCACTCATGTCTCCCACCACCCCCACCCCCCCGCCACCAGGGGCACCCTCCACCAGGCCCCCACCCCTGTCTCCCACCACCCCCACCCCTCCCGCCACCAGGGGCAGCCTCCACCAGGCCCCCACCCATGCCCCCCACCACCCCCACCCCCCCGCCACCAGGGGCAGCCTCCACCAGGCCCCCACCCATGTCTCCCACCACCCCCACCCCCCCCGCCACCAGGGGCAGCCTCCACCAGGCCCCCACCCATGCCCCCACCACCCCCACCCCCCCGCCACCAGGGGCAGCCTCCACCAGGCCCCCACTCATGTCCCCTATCACCCCCACCCCCCCAGTCACCAGGGGCAGCCTCCACCAGGCCCCCACTCATGTCCCCTATCACCTCCACCCCCCAGCAGTGCAGGGGCACCCTCCACCAGGCCCACACCCATGTCTCCCACCACCCCCACCCCCCCCGCCACCAGGGGCAGCCTCCACCAGGCCCCCACCCATGTCTCCCACCACCCCCACCCTACCACCACCAGAGGCAGCCTCCACCAGGCCCCCACTCATGTCCCCTATCACCCCCACCCCCCAGCAGTGCAGGGGCAGCCTCCACCAGGCCCCCACCCATGTCTCCCACCACCCCCACCCCCCGCCACCAGGGGCAGCCTCCACCAGGCCCCCACTCATGTCCCCTATCACCCCCACCCCCCCAGTCACCAGGGGCAGCCTCCACCAGGCCCCCACTCATGTCTCCCACCACCCCCACCCCCCCGCCACCAGGGGCACCCTCCACCAGGCCCCCACCCATGTCTCCCACCACCCCCACCCCCCCGCCACCAGGGGCAGCCTCCACCAGGCCCCCACCCATGCCCCCCACCACCCCCACCCCCCCGCCACCAGGGGCAGCCTCCACCAGGCCCCCACCCATGTCTCCCACCACCCCCACCCCCCCCGCCACCAGGGGCAGCATCCACCAGGCCCCCACCCATGCCCCCCACCACCCCCACCCCCCGCCACCAGGGGCAGCCTCCACCAGGCCCCCACTCATGTCCCCTATCACCCCCACCCCCCCAGTCACCAGGGGCAGCCTCCACCAGGCCCCCACTCATGTCCCCTATCACCCCCACCCCCCAGCAGTGCAGGGGCACCCTCCACCAGGCCCGCACCCATGTCTCCCACCACCCCCACCCCCCCCGCCACCAGGGGCAGCCTCCACCAGGCCCCCACCCATGTCCCCCACCACCCCCACCCTACCACCACCAGGGGCAGCCTCCACCAGGCCCCCACTCATGTCCCCTATCACCCCCACCCCCCAGCAGTGCAGGGGCAGCCTCCACCAGGCCCCCACCCATGTCTCCCACCACCCCCACCCCCCGCCACCAGGGGCAGCCTCCACCAGGCCCCCACTCATGTCCCCTATCACCCCCACCCCCCAGCAGTGCAGGGGCAGCCTCCACCAGGCCCACACCCATGTCTCCCACCACCCCCACCCCCCCGCCACCAGGGGCACCCTCCACCAGGCCCCCACTCATGTCCCCTATCACCCCCACCCCCCAGCAGTGCAGGGGCAGCCTCCACCAGGCCCCCACCCATGTCTCCCACCACCCCCACCCCCCCGCCACCAGGGGCAGCCTCCACCAGGCCCCCACTCATGTCCCCTATCACCCCCACCCCCCAGCAGTGCAGGGGCAGCCTCCACCAGGCCCACACCCATGTCTCCCACCACCCCCACCCCCCGCCACCAGGGGCAGCCTCCACCAGGCCCCCACTCATGTCCCCTATCACCCCCACCCCCCAGTCACCAGGGGCAGCCTCCACCAGGCCCCCACTCATGTCGACCACCACCCCCACCCCCCCGCCACCAGGGGCACCCTCCACCAGGCCCCCACCCATGTCTCCCACCACCCCCACCCCCCCCGCCACCAGGGGCAGCCTCCACCAGGCCCCCACCCATGCCCCCACCACCCCCACCCCCCCGCCACCAGGCCCCCACCCATGTCTCCCACCACCCCCACCCCTCCCCGCCACCAGGGGCAGCCTCCACCAGGCCCCCACCCATGCCCCCCACCACCCCCACCCCCCCGCCACCAGGGGCAGCCTCCACCAGGCCCCCACCCATGTCTCCCACCACCCCCACCCCCCCCGCCACCAGGGGCAGCCTCCACCAGGCCCACACCCATGTCTCCCACCACCCCCACCCCCCGCCACCAGGGGCAGCCTCCACCAGGCCCCCACTCATGTCCCCTATCACCCCCACCCCCCCAGTCACCAGGGGCAGCCTCCACCAGGCCCCCACTCATGTCTCCCACCACCCCCACCCCCCCCGCCACCAGGGGCACCCTCCACCAGGCCCCCACCCATGTCTCCCACCACCCCCACCCCCCCCGCCACCAGGGGCAGCCTCCACCAGGCCCCCACCCATGCCCCCCACCACCCCCACCCCCCCGCCACCAGGCCCCCACCCATGTCTCCCACCACCCCCACCCCTCCCCGCCACCAGGGGCAGCCTCCACCAGGCCCCCACCCATGCCCCCCACCACCCCCACCCCCCCGCCACCAGGGGCAGCCTCCACCAGGCCCCCACCCATGTCTCCCACCACCCCCACCCCCCCCCGCCACCAGGGGCAGCCTCCACCAGGCCCCCACCCATGCCCCCCACCACCCCCACCCCCCCGCCACCAGGGGCAGCCTCCACCAGGCCCCCACCCATGTCTCCCAACACCCCCACCCACCAGCACTGTGGGGCACGTGGCCAGCAGGCAGTCAGGCTGCAGCAGATGGCAGGTGGGAGCGTGCTCAGGGCTCTGGGGGGTAGTAATTTGGCCTCCTGGCCAGGAGCGTGGTCTCTCGTGTGTGAACGCGTGGACAGCCTGATAGGGAGTGAAATCCCACACGTCAGCGTGTGAATCGAGGAAAGGCCCTTAGCGCGTAAACCCGTCAACAGCATATGCGCGCCTATAGTCACCTGCACGTGCAGGAAATTGTTGCGTGACACGTCCCAGTGTCAAAGCGTGTGATTGGTGAAAATGGATCTACACGCAGAAGTGACAAAGCGTGTGATTGGTGAAAATGGATCTACACGCAGGAGTGACAAAGCGTGTGATTGGTGAACGTACACGCCGCGTAAGTGACGCTGTACGTGTGGGCCTGTATATAAGGTACATGTAGAACACCATTTCCTTGTACGTGCTTTTCGTGGAGAGCGAGTGGGTGAATTCTGTACTTCTTGTCGTTTCACACGCGATTTACTTCACGGCGTTTCCAGTTCGTACTCCCTGTTACCTCTGACAGCTTTTTCTCTTTTTTCCTCTTGTACTGGTTTACCTGGGCCTGTTCCCTCAAACAGTGTCCCCTTCTACTGTTGTCCTGTCTTCTCAGACAGCGTACACATCTTCTTTTGGCGGGGGTATTGCCAGCCAAACGCGCTCATTTTTCACGCTCTTTTACCTGGCAGACGGTGAGTCACGCACGCATCCAACTTCTGTGCTTGCCCCGTGTGTAGCCTACCCCTTCAGAGGTCATTCTAGGCTGTGTGTGACACGCATACGTTCATTCTTGTGTTACTGGGTGCCACAGCGTAGTGCAGGTTTTTCTTTCTGCACACGTGGTCTAGGAGGGGTTGCGTGCACGTCATCTCCCTTTTTGGGCCTCCTGTGCGTTGCGTGACCCGTCATCTTTCCCCAGGGGTTACAATCAGCCGTGCTAGAGCACTAAGGTACAATTACCATCTGGTACCCAACCCCTTTGACCCCCAATTGCCCAGGACAATTGTCTACAGCCACTCCCATACGCACATTAATATCAGTGCCATGGCTGGGAGGCGAGGATTCCGTAAGGGTGGCAAAGGTGGAAGAGCCACAAGTGGTGGCCGTGGTGGATCCGGTAGGGGACGTGGTCGTAACTTGCAGGGTGAGCCTGTCCCCCCATGTGTGGAGGACCAGTCAAGGGCACCCATCATCCCCCTCCTCCCCCTCTCCCCCCCTCCCGTTGAGGCTGAAGTGGCTGACACCATCCATGCTCAGCCCTTGTTGGACCAGCCCATTGTGGCACCAGACCTGGCTGACTCCATGGCTGACTTCCAGGTCAGCAGGGCTACGACACGTGCGCTGGTGCACGTTGATGCTATCATGCCACGTGGATCTGGGGCAGCAAGGTCATCTGCTGCCCCAAGTAGGCAGGGCGGAGAGGCTGCAGGGGCAGCTGCAGCTCCATCCACCCCAGCTCTCACACACCCAGCCAGGACAGTGTCCGTCCTAGTCCATTCTGCTGACATTCCCCATGACACCATTACACTTGAGCCAATGCCTGCACCAACTCCCATGCTGAGTGTGCAATCCCACACACCTGATACAGAGCCCACCAGGGCTCCTGCCCCTAGTGTCCAGAGCGGCGCAGGACACTCAGGATCACCACCACCTTCCAAGCGGAAGAGGAAGAGTGCCTGTCCGGCACAGGCTGATGCCCCCGACACGGCTACACAGTCCGGTCCGTCGAGGAAGCCCAGCTTCACGGATGTGGAACTGAATGCACTTGTCGAGTATGTGTCCGGACATGATAACGAGATGGTCATTGTTGCAGGATCCAAGACCACACCTGCACAACGCCAGGCACACTGGCAGACCATTGCGGACATCGTAAGTGCCCTTGGAATCGTGAGGCGCACAGCCAATGATTGCTACAAGCGCTGGAATGACCTAAAGCGCAGGGCAAAGAAGAAGCTGGCCTCAAGTCATGCCGCAACTTTAGTGACTGGAGGTGGGTCTCCAGTAGAAGACATGGAACTCACTCCACATGAGTCAGTCGCTGGGACCTACGTCACGGAGGAACAGATCCAAGGCGTGGGAGATCTGCCTGATTACGAGGCATTGTCCGGTGAGTGCACATGCATGTGTGTGTCATCCATGTGCATGGTGTGTGTGTGAGGGCATCTGTTTGTGTGCCAGGTGAGAGTGTGTGCGCCTGAGTCGAATGAGTCAGCCATGTGCTTCATGCAACACATCCTGGGCAGCTGCATTTCGCCATTGCAGTATCCCTTCTGCCAACAGTAGACATCTAGCCCAACAGCACCCAAGTTGGCCTTGAATTGTCACCTTGCCACTACATTGTTGATTATTTTCCTATGTTCAATCAGACAGATTGTATGCATTCCACCACTTATACTAGGCATTCCTCAGTCCTCTAGTCACATGTATGGCATGGCCATGGTAAAGTGGAGTTACTTTGTTACCTGGATATCATATGTTCACACATGTCCCTGTGCAATTGGGCCATATTGGACTGGCAGCTCCAGGTGATAAAGCAGACCTGTCAGAATTGGAAAAACTATTGCATGTGGGAACTGGACATAATGAATAAGTGCTGCCCTCATCTCCATCTACACTCAATAGCAATGGCACATGCCATCTGTGTGATGGCATGTGTGTGTCACCTGGCAATCACAGGGCAATGTGTGATGCCACTGCCAGGCAGCATGCATGAAATGTGTTCATCTTCCATCTTTGTGTAATGAGTGTGTGCCATTTGCCTGCCCTTCATACGCAGTGAGGGTGCATGCATGGGAGGGTCTTAGTCATGTGGGACATGTGTCAATCAAGTACTGGTTCTCTTGTTTCACAGCCCTCATTGTGTGCCATGGTGCTAATGCGGGTTTCCATTTCTTTGTCATTATGTCATTGCAGGGGAAGACGCACCTGATACTGCTGGGGTTGTGGAGATGGTGCAGAGCCAGGAGGGGTCCGAGGGCCGACCAACCACCAGTGAGGGACGTGGTGTGCTGGTGGGTGAAAACCCACAAGTGCTGCAGGTCGTGCTCTCAAGGGGTGTCTCTGGCTGCACCTCCCCGAGCTGTACTCAGCTGTTGACTCGGATGATGAGACCTACGTGCCGTCGCAGGTGAGTGTTCCAGGGAGGGAATCTGTTTTGTCCCACCCACCTGCACCAGGGTCAGAACCCTCAATGGGGATGTCAGTGTTGGCAGCTAGGCCTTTGGTGGTTACGGATGCAGGGTCACACTCCGCGACATCTGATCCTGTTCCTGGGCCAGCAGATCAGAGGGGGAATGCAGTCCTGCAGCCTCAGGCAGTGACGGCACAGCAAGGCGCAGTCCGCCTTGCCCCAGACAGGTGTGGTGCCCGCCGACGTGGTGGCCGTACGCCACCTGGCAATACCGTATGGGAGCAATCCATTTACGGTATGGCTACCCAACAGGCAGCATCATCCGAGATGATGGCTCAGGCCATGGATAGGGTGGCCACTTCCATTGTCCCCCCTGAAAGGCTGATGGAGCGACTAGAGCAGGCAACCGACTCCATCTGCCAGTCACACAGGGAGGACATGTTGGCGTCCAACAGGGACAGGCGGGCGGCACTGGCGACTCTGCAGGAGGCCATCTCCATAGAGTCCCAGGGCCACAGGGAAGCCCTGAGGCAGGAGCTACATCAACTCAGGACGACTCTTGTTGAGCTAGAGGCTTCAACACACCAAAGGACAGAACAGCAGCTGGAGCGTCTCACCCGTACGCTCTCAGCTGAGATGCAAGCAACGAGGGCGGAGGTCCGGGCATCCCGTGAGTTGTTGCATGGGGACCTCCGCACCCTCATCCTCCAGAACGAGACCTACCACACGCGCATGCTTGCAGCCATGGAGGAACAGAGTAGGGCCTTGCGTGGGCTGCCTCCCATAGTGCAACCACCTCCGGATGCAGCTGCACAGGGTGATAATAGCGACAGCAGTGATACTCCCACAATAGGGTAGCCGTGTGGGCCATGAGCCCATGGAGGTGTTTTTTTTTCCCAGGATCCACACAGGTGGTTTCTGGTGTGCACCAAGACCTCGGACCTCCTGGGTGGCCTCCCCAACCCCCCCGGGCCCTTTAATGGCCATTTTTGATTTTCTTTTTATTTTTATATTTTTTAAATTTTTATTTTTATTTTTAAGAAAAAGTGGCAGAAAAGGCCAGCAGGATACAGCGCATAGAACGGTAACTTATGTGGCTGTGATAGGGCTGCGGCTGAGAGCTTGAGTAGGAGCCTGCCAAATTCCCACTGGAAATTGGAATTAGAGAAAGAAAGGGTTTGCTCTCAAACTGCGCACACACATAGAATAATAAGCAATTGTAAATTAAATGAGTGGTTTTAATCAGAATTGGTGCAGCCTGACACGTGTTTCGAGCTTCCCGCTCTTCTACTGAGGCTGCTTGTGCAAAATTATAAAACAATGATGTACAACGAAAACATTTGTTAAGCATGATTCAATAGCAAAACAAACCAGTCCCCAGACCCAGGGCAAGGAGGCAGTTAGGGTTTGCCAAACCAACACATTGAGTATATTGTTTAAAGTAACAGACAGTTGCAACGAATGCACATATCAAATCAACCCAATTCAAAGAAAGAAAATGAAAACACAAAAAGTGCGTAATTCGGTGGAAAAAACATAACACATTATAAAACAATGAAAAGAGGGAGGAGAGAGAAAAAAGACAAAAGAACAACAAAATTATTCAGTGAGAGAAGATGCTCATGGTAATCAGCCAGAAATACATGTATAAGGCCACTGACTGTTAAAATTGTACCTTAATCTTGGCTAGTGTGTATTTTGAATACTAGAGAAAAATGCAAAATTAAAAAATGTTTTATCAAGTGGCAACTTAATGAATCGAATACGATAAAAAGAGGGGTTGCAAATATGTTGCGTCATAGAAAATTGTTTTAATATTATATATATAGTTTTATCCCACTTACCAAAGGTAGAAGTTGAGTAATCTGACAAAGTTAGGCGTGGGCTCCCTATAAAGCAAAAGACGGGATGGCTATTTATGTAGGAATCTGACTGACTAGATTTCCACCTAGCAGTCATTTGAAAATAAAGAAAAAAAAAAAAAAAAAGAAGGAAATGACATACCATTATTTTGCAGTTGCACGAATGAATTTTCAGTAAATTATTATCTTGCTGCAGCACGGGCAGGAAACGAAGAATGCAGGTGCGGCAAGAGCCAAAGAAAACAAAGCAACAAGAGGTCAATTAGCTAATTGAGTGGTTTATCTCTGTGGACATCTGAAGCAGCAAGAATTCTTGCTGGAAGGGTCCGTGTACAAATTGTCAACGTTGACTCACCAGTACTTTCACTGCTATGTGGGGAACTGGAGCCAAACGGGAACCCTCTGTGTGCCGAGTATAACTCGGAGATGTGAGGGAAGCAACAGTGAAAACGCCCGTGCACAGGCGAGTCACCACAGAGTTAATGGGAAAACAAGAGCGCCATGATGGACTAGTGTAGATATCATGTAAAGGAAATCATTAAGGCTACTCCATATAGACAAGGATATGTTTGAGGTGTGCGTATGCCGGAAATAAATTGCGCATGGTAAATGCACAAATAGAATTGGAATTACAAAAAAATAAATAAAAAATAAATAAATAAATAAATAAATAAAAAAAAATTTAAAAAAAAATTTGCGAGACAGAAGGACATAGATCCGGAAGACATTAGTTAATTAATTGGAGTATGAAGTCACTTGAGCTGTCCACGGATGGCAGTAGTGTATTTTAAAACACCTGTGCCTGCATCTATAATAAAGAGTGTTACATGTGCTGAAAAAGATGCTAAATAAAGGAAGTGCGCCTCGACCTGACTGGATATGCAAGGATTGTGTTAAAACGGTTGCGCCCATGCTAGCAAGTGTATTCATTAAAAAAAAAAAAAAAAAAAAAAAGGGGGGGGCGCTGCACCCGGGTAGATAGCATGATAGTTGAGTAATGACATGTAGATAGCGGCTGATTACCATTGACATCCATACAAATAATCGGTACCTATTGGCATGACATGTGCGAAGACCTTAAAAAACACACGTGTACCATAACTTTTAAACAACATGTAATCACAAAAAGACAGATAGTTGAGTAATGACATGTAGATAGCGGCTGATTACCATTGACATCCATACAAATAATCGGTACCTATTGGCATGACATGTGCGAAGACCTTAAAAAACACACGTGTACCATAACTTTTAAACAACATGTAATCACAAAAAGACAGATAGTTCATGGTCTGTGTTCAGGCCAAACTCTACAGTACGGTATTGACAAATCAATCGGGCTTCCAATTGTCTAAGTTTAAGTATCTGGTTGCCTCCACGTTGTGGAAGTGACACCTTCATCATCCCAGCAAATTTGATCATTGTCTTGTTATCCATTTGATGGGATCTTTGCCAATGCAAAGCTAGGGGATATTTGGAGTCACATTGAGTAATTGAGTACAGATGTTCCCTGATACGAATTTTCAGCGGGCGTATTGTACTGCCAATATAGAACAGGCCGCAGACACATTTAATACAGTAAATGCAGAATTTCGAATTACAATTAATAAAAGACAAAATCTTATGTGTACCTAAGTGTCCGAAGTCGATGGAGGTAGTCTCCAGTGCATGTGAACACGTGGAGCAGCCCCCACACTTGTAAAAACCAGGGCGTGGGGGCTGGTGTAACCAAGTATGTTGCTTGGGTGGGATTGACATGAATGAAGGAGAAAGTATGTTCTTGAGGTTGTTTGCCTTAGTATAGATAAAACTTGGTGAGTTGTCCACCCAAGGAGTAATATCACGATCAAGTTGTAGGATGTGCCAATGCCGTTTGATTATATTGTAAAGCAGCGAACTATCCGAATTAAATCTAGTAATAAATTTGAGTTTCTGAGAATGAACAGTCTCGTTCCTTATTTTCGGAGTGAGTAGATCGCATCTCTTCATGGTCCGTACATCATGTTCTGCTTTTACTACTGAGCGTACGTCATAGCCTCTAGCTATAAACCTTTGGCGTATCAATGAACATTCCTGGTCGAAGTCTTTCGTAAGCAGACAATTCCGTCTTGCCCGAATGAATTCGCCTTTGGGTATATTGGAAACTACAGTTTTCCTATGACAGCTAGTAGCATGCAGAACTGCATTCACGGATGTAGATTTTCTAAAGGTTTTAGTTACAAACTGATTATCTGAGATACTGATAGTAAGGTCTAAGAAATTAACACATATGGGGCTATACGTGTGTGTAAATTGAATGCCCCAATTGTTGGAATTGAGATAAGCAACAAATTCATTTAAAAGCTCAATAGAACCATTCCAAACCAAAAGCACATCATCGATATAACGTTTCCACATGTGAATATGTGGCGTGAAAAGCTGGTTAGAGAAAACGAGTTGTTGTTCATAATTATGCATGAAAATGTTAGCTAACGCTGGGGCATAACTTGCCCCCATTGCAACTCCGATCAACTGTCTGTAGTAAGTGTTATTGAAAAGAAATACATTGTTGGTAAGGGCAACAGATAGTAAATCTTTGATCATTTCGATATGTTCGAAAAACGAGGCTGAATGAGCACGAAAGATAAAGTCTATACTGCTGATTGCTTGCTGATGATTAATGGATGTGTAAAGCGCTTTTACATCAAGTGTAACCAGGACAAGATTAGGTAACATAGGCAGTTGGTTAAGCATCTGGAGAATGTGCATTGTGTCACGAATGAAAGTAGGTATGTTGTTGACTAATGGTGAAATGCATTCATTGATGTACAGGGAGGTGGGCTCCAGGATACCACCACCTCCACTCAGTATAGGTCTCCCTTCTGGTATTTTAACAAACGGTTTGTGAATTTTTGGCAGGAAATAAGCAGTTGGCATTGTTGGCCCATCAACAATTAAGAATTGTCTTTCCACATCGGTTAACAGGCCTGCTGTAAGCCATTTGTCCACCACTAATTTGATTGTTGCACGGAGGGAGGTCGTAGGGTTACCAGGTAAAATTTCGTAACATCCAGGAGAATCAAGGTGGGCGAGGCCCATTGTGATGTAGTCTACTTTGTCCAGAATCACAACATT
Organism: Ambystoma mexicanum; assembly: GCF_040938575.1. NCBI lineage: Eukaryota > Metazoa > Chordata > Amphibia > Caudata > Ambystomatidae > Ambystoma > Ambystoma mexicanum. The sequence continues at coordinate 801,381,214 of NC_090932.1, forward strand.
GCCTCCCTTATCTGCCTCCTTTATGATAATCGTATCAATTGAAGCCAGAGTGTGCAGAGCTTGTTGTTCTTTGATAGAGAGGTTAAATCTCGTGTTCTTTTGTTTGACAGAGTCTTGTAATTTGTGGATGTCATTGGTTACGACTTGGTGGAAAGTATCAATCAAGTTATCTTTAGGAAATACAGGAGTGAACTTCGATTTGTTTGATAATTCTTTTATTTTCAAAGTTTGTTGTTCAATATTGAGGTCATGCATCAAGTTCATTATATTCATGTTCGGGTCTGATCCATATTCATCAATAGACATGAGTACATGGGTGCTCAACATGGTTTGTAATGTGATGTCAGATGGTTGTGGTTCTTGGGGCTTACTTGTATAAAGCTTAACTTGTGTAGCGAAAAATTTCTTTAGTTTTAATTTACGAACAAATTTGAATAAATCAATCTGAATTTGAACATATTCATTGAGACCAGTAGGCGCAAAAGAGAGCCCTCGGTTAAGGACTGAACGTTCATCAGAGGAGAGCGAATAACTACTCAAGTTATGAATTAAATCTATCTGATTTGATTCCTGAGAGTCTGTTGGTATGATGCCCGGGTGACTCTGCGTTGGGCGATCGGGGCGTTTGCGCCTGGTTGGTTGGCCGCCCCTTGTGCCCCTGGGCTTGGGTCTGGGGTTGAAATATTGACGGGTGGGGGTAATTGAAATCGAACCTGTTTGGCCGCAGCTAATGCGGCTTGGCGGTTGCCTTTTTTGTACCTGCGTATTTGTTCTAAAAAAGGCGTGGGCAGAATAATGGGTATTTGTTCCCCTTCTCTGGACTCGGTAGCATCAGAGAGATTAGGCTCAGAAGTAGCAATACCTGTTTCCGAATTAGTCTCAGAAGATGGTTTGTCACTGTCGCTATCGACTTCAGAGCTAGCAAGGGATGAAGCCAGACTACTCGTACGGGAGCGAGATACTTGATCATATTTAGGTTGATAAGTATATACCCTGTTATCACGGTAATCTCTATCATCTCGTGAGAATTTCCGTGATTTGCGTAGTTTGACTTCATCCTGATGTTTGCGTAAACGAGTATATAAAGTTTTATAGTTCTTGTCGATCGTAGTGCTGGGTGCATCATAGAGAGCAATTTCTTCTTTCAAACTATCGATTTGGACGACAATTCTGGCATGTTCTCTTTTAGCATGTTCAATAAGTAACTTGAGCATATTATTGGAACTGGTGGATAGGTTGCTTTCCCAGTCCGTGGCGAGGTCATTATCTAAGGGGTCTTCAAAGTCCGGAAGAATTAATATACGTAGGCCTCTAGGTATTTTATTTTCTTGTAAATAATGGGTAAGGGTAGTCTTTTCCCAAAATTTGTTGATCTCTCTGATGCTAAGGCGTTCAAGCTTAATAAATTTAGATCGTAAGTCCTCTACTTCAGAGGTCATCCTTTTGAAAGGGTTCAATGTCGAGCCCCTAGGGGCAAATAGAGCCTTAATATCATCATCTCTAGTTAGAATGTATTCAGCTGTTACAGCCATAGTGGTGATAGAAATAGTGATGCCGAATAGAGCTGCTGTGTCACTAGGCCTAACGGGTTTGAAGAAAAAGTGGCAGAAAAGGCCAGCAGGATACAGCGCATAGAACGGTAACTTATGTGGCTGTGATAGGGCTGCGGCTGAGAGCTTGAGTAGGAGCCTGCCAAATTCCCACTGGAAATTGGAATTAGAGAAAGAAAGGGTTTGCTCTCAAACTGCGCACACACATAGAATAATACGCAATTGTAAATTAAATGAGTGGTTTTAATCAGAATTGGTGCAGCCTGACACGTGTTTCGAGCTTCCCGCTCTTCTACTGAGGCTGCTTGTGCAAAATTATAAAACAATGATGTACAACGAAAACATTTGTTAAGCATGATTCAATAGCAAAACAAACCAGTCCCCAGACCCAGGGCAAGGAGGCAGTTAGGGTTTGCCAAACCAACACATTGAGTATATTGTTTAAAGTAACAGACAGTTGCAACGAATGCACATATCAAATCAACCCAATTCAAAGAAAGAAAATGAAAACACAAAAAGTGCGTAATTCGGTGGAAAAAACATAACACATTATAAAACAATGAAAAGAGGGAGGAGAGAGAAAAAAGACAAAAGAACAACAAAATTATTCAGTGAGAGAAGATGCTCATGGTAATCAGCCAGAAATACATGTATAAGGCCACTGACTGTTAAAATTGTACCTTAATCTTGGCTAGTGTGTATTTTGAATACTAGAGAAAAATGCAAAATTAAAAAATGTTTTATCAAGTGGCAACTTAATGAATCGAATACGATAAAAAGAGGGGTTGCAAATATGTTGCGTCATAGAAAATTGTTTTAATATTATATATATAGTTTTATCCCACTTACCAAAGGTAGAAGTTGAGTAATCTGACAAAGTTAGGCGTGGGCTCCCTATAAAGCAAAAGACGGGATGGCTATTTATGTAGGAATCTGACTGACTAGATTTCCACCTAGCAGTCATTTGAAAATAAAGAAAAAAAAAAAAAAAAAAAAAGAAGGAAATGACATACCATTATTTTGCAGTTGCACGAATGAATTTTCAGTAAATTATTATCTTGCTGCAGCACGGGCAGGAAACGAAGAATGCAGGTGCGGCAAGAGCCAAAGAAAACAAAGCAACAAGAGGTCAATTAGCTAATTGAGTGGTTTATCTCTGTGGACATCTGAAGCAGCAAGAATTCTTGCTGGAAGGGTCCGTGTACAAATTGTCAACGTTGACTCACCAGTACTTTCACTGCTATGTGGGGAACTGGAGCCAAACGGGAACCCTCTGTGTGCCGAGTATAACTCGGAGATGTGAGGGAAGCAACAGTGAAAACGCCCGTGCACAGGCGAGTCACCACAGAGTTAATGGGAAAACAAGAGCGCCATGATGGACTAGTGTAGATATCATGTAAAGGAAATCATTAAGGCTACTCCATATAGACAAGGATATGTTTGAGGTGTGCGTATGCCGGAAATAAATTGCGCATGGTAAATGCACAAATAGAATTGGAATTACAAAAAAATAAATAAAAAATAAATAAATAAATAAATAAATAAAAAAAATTTTAAAAAAAATTTGCGAGACAGAAGGACATAGATCCGGAAGACATTAGTTAATTAATTGGAGTATGAAGTCACTTGAGCTGTCCACGGATGGCAGTAGTGTATTTTAAAACACCTGTGCCTGCATCTATAATAAAGAGTGTTGCATGTGCTGAAAAAGATGCTAAATAAAGGAAGTGCGCCTCGACCTGACTGGATATGCAAGGATTGTGTTAAAACGGTTGCGCCCATGCTAGCAAGTGTATTCATTAAAAAAAAAAAAAGGGGGGGGGGCGCTGCACCCGGGTAGATAGCATGATAGTTGAGTAATGACATGTAGATAGCGGCTGATTACCATTGACATCCATACAAATAATCGGTACCTATTGGCATGACATGTGCGAAGACCTTAAAAAACACACGTGTACCATAACTTTTAAACAACATGTAATCACAAAAAGACAGATAGTTGAGTAATGACATGTAGATAGCGGCTGATTACCATTGACATCCATACAAATAATCGGTACCTATTGGCATGACATGTGCGAAGACCTTAAAAAACACACGTGTACCATAACTTTTAAACAACATGTAATCACAAAAAGACAGATAGTTCATGGTCTGTGTTCAGGCCAAACTCTACAGTACGGTATTGACAAATCAATCGGGCTTCCAATTGTCTAAGTTTAAGTATCTGGTTGCCTCCACGTTGTGGAAGTGACACCTTCATCATCCCAGCAAATTTGATCATTGTCTTGTTATCCATTTGATGGGATCTTTGCCAATGCAAAGCTAGGGGATATTTGGAGTCAGATTGAGTAATTGAGTACAGATGTTCCCTGATACGAATTTTCAGCGGGCGTATTGTACTGCCAATATAGAATAGGCCGCAGACACATTTAATACAGTAAATGCAGAATTTCGAATTACAATTAATAAAAGACAAAATCTTATGTGTACCTAAGTGTCCGAAGTCGATGGAGGTAGTCTCCAGTGCATGTGAACACGTGGAGCAGCCCCCACACTTGTAAAAACCAGGGCGTGGGGGCTGGTGTAACCAAGTATGTTGCTTGGGTGGGATTGACATGAATGAAGGAGAAAGTATGTTCTTGAGGTTGTTTGCCTTAGTATAGATAAAACTTGGTGAGTTGTCCACCCAAGGAGTAATATCACGATCAAGTTGTAGGATGTGCCAATGCCGTTTGATTATATTGTAAAGCAGCGAACTATCCGAATTAAATCTAGTAATAAATTTGAGTTTCTGAGAATGAACAGTCTCGTTCCTTATTTTCGGAGTGAGTAGATCGCATCTCTTCATGGTCCGTACATCATGTTCTGCTTTTACTACTGAGCGTACGTCATAGCCTCTAGCTATAAACCTTTGGCGTATCAATGAACATTCCTGGTCGAAGTCTTTCGTAAGCAGACAATTCCGTCTTGCCCGAATGAATTCGCCTTTGGGTATATTGGAAACTACAGTTTTCCTATGACAGCTAGTAGCATGCAGAACTGCATTCACGGATGTAGATTTTCTAAAGGTTTTAGTTACAAACTGATTATCTGAGATACTGATAGTAAGGTCTAAGAAATTAACACATATGCCAAAAATTCACAAACCGTTTGTTAAAATACCAGAAGGGAGACCTATACTGAGTGGAGGTGGTGGTATCCTGGAGCCCACCTCCCTGTACATCAATGAATGCATTTCACCATTAGTCAACAACATACCTACTTTCATTCGTGACACAATGCACATTCTCCAGATGCTTAACCAACTGCCTATGTTACCTAATCTTGTCCTGGTTACACTTGATGTAAAAGCGCTTTACACATCCATTAATCATCAGCAAGCAATCAGCAGTATAGACTTTATCTTTCGTGCTCATTCAGCCTCGTTTTTCGAACATATCGAAATGATCAAAGATTTACTATCTGTTGCCCTTACCAACAATGTATTTCTTTTCAATAACACTTACTACAGACAGTTGATCGGAGTTGCAATGGGGGCAAGTTATGCCCCAGCGTTAGCTAACATTTTCATGCATAATTATGAACAACAACTCGTTTTCTCTAACCAGCTTTTCACGCCACATATTCACATGTGGAAACGTTATATCGATGATGTGCTTTTGGTTTGGAATGGTTCTATTGAGCTTTTAAATGAATTTGTTGCTTATCTCAATTCCAACAATTGGGGCATTCAATTTACACACACGTATAGCCCCATATGTGTTAATTTCTTAGACCTTACTATCAGTATCTCAGATAATCAGTTTGTAACTAAAACCTTTAGAAAATCTACATCCGTGAATGCAGTTCTGCATGCTACTAGCTGTCATAGGAAAACTGTAGTTTCCAATATACCCAAAGGCGAATTCATTCGGGCAAGACGGAATTGTCTGCTTACGAAAGACTTCGACCAGGAATGTTCATTGATACGCCAAAGGTTTATAGCTAGATGCTATGACGTACGCTCAGTAGTAAAAGCAGAACATGATGTACGGACCATGAAGAGATGCGATCTACTCACTCCGAAAATAAGGAACGAGACTGTTCATTCTCAGAAACTCAAATTTATTACTAGATTTAATTCGGATAGTTCGCTGCTTTACAATATAATCAAACGGCATTGGCACATCCTACAACTTGATCGTGATATTACTCCTTGGGTGGACAACTCACCAAGTTTTATCTATACTAAGGCAAACAACCTCAAGAACATACTTTCTCCTTCATTCATGTCAATCCCACCCAAGCAACATACTTGGTTACACCAGCCCCCACGCCCTGGTTTTTACAAGTGTGGGGGCTGCTCCACGTGTTCACATGCACTGGAGACTACCTCCATCGACTTCGGACACTTAGGTACACATAAGATTTTGTCTTTTATTAATTGTAATTCGAAATTCTGCATTTACTGTATTAAATGTGTCTGCGGCCTATTCTATATTGGCAGTACAATACGCCCGCTGAAAATTCGTATCAGGGAACATCTGTACTCAATTACTCAATCTGACTCCAAATATCCCCTAGCTTTGCATTGGCAAAGATCCCATCAAATGGATAACAAGACAATGATCAAATTTGCTGGGATGATGAAGGTGTCACTTCCACAACGTGGAGGCAACCAGATACTTAAACTTAGACAATTGGAAGCCCGATTGATTTGTCAATACCGTACTGTAGAGTTTGGCCTGAACACAGACCATGAACTATCTGTCTTTTTGTGATTACATGTTGTTTAAAAGTTATGGTACACGTGTGTTTTTTAAGGTCTTCGCACATGTCATGCCAATAGGTACCGATTATTTGTATGGATGTCAATGGTAATCAGCCGCTATCTACATGTCATTACTCAACTATCTGTCTTTTTGTGATTACATGTTGTTTAAAAGTTATGGTACACGTGTGTTTTTTAAGGTCTTCGCACATGTCATGCCAATAGGTACCGATTATTTGTATGGATGTCAATGGTAATCAGCCGCTATCTACATGTCATTACTCAACTATCATGCTATCTACCCGGGTGCAGCGCCCCCCCCCTTTTTTTTTTTTTTTTTTTTTTTTAATGAATACACTTGCTAGCATGGGCGCAACCGTTTTAACACAATCCTTGCATATCCAGTCAGGTCGAGGCGCACTTCCTTTATTTAGCATCTTTTTCAGCACATGCAACACTCTTTATTATAGATGCAGGCACAGGTGTTTTAAAATACACTACTGCCATCCGTGGACAGCTCAAGTGACTTCATACTCCAATTAATTAACTAATGTCTTCCGGATCTATGTCCTTCTGTCTCGCAAATTTTTTTTAAAATTTTTTTTATTTATTTATTTATTTATTTATTTTTTATTTATTTTTTTGTAATTCCAATTCTATTTGTGCATTTACCATGCGCAATTTATTTCCGGCATACGCACACCTCAAACATATCCTTGTCTATATGGAGTAGCCTTAATGATTTCCTTTACATGATATCTACACTAGTCCATCATGGCGCTCTTGTTTTCCCATTAACTCTGTGGTGACTCGCCTGTGCACGGGCGTTTTCACTGTTGCTTCCCTCACATCTCCGAGTTATACTCGGCACACAGAGGGTTCCCGTTTGGCTCCAGTTCCCCACATAGCAGTGAAAGTACTGGTGAGTCAACGTTGACAATTTGTACACGGACCCTTCCAGCAAGAATTCTTGCTGCTTCAGATGTCCACAGAGATAAACCACTCAATTAGCTAATTGACCTCTTGTTGCTTTGTTTTCTTTGGCTCTTGCCGCACCTGCATTCTTCGTTTCCTGCCCGTGCTGCAGCAAGATAATAATTTACTGAAAATTCATTCGTGCAACTGCAAAATAATGGTATGTCATTTCCTTCTTTTTTTTTTTTTTTTTTTTTCTTTATTTTCAAATGACTGCTAGGTGGAAATCTAGTCAGTCAGATTCCTACATAAATAGCCATCCCGTCTTTTGCTTTATAGGGAGCCCACGCCTAACTTTGTCAGATTACTCAACTTCTACCTTTGGTAAGTGGGATAAAACTATATATATAATATTAAAACAATTTTCTATGACGCAACATATTTGCAACCCCTCTTTTTATCGTATTCGATTCATTAAGTTGCCACTTGATAAAACATTTTTTAATTTTGCATTTTTCTCTAGTATTCAAAATACACACTAGCCAAGATTAAGGTACAATTTTAACAGTCAGTGGCCTTATACATGTATTTCTGGCTGATTACCATGAGCATCTTCTCTCACTGAATAATTTTGTTGTTCTTTTGTCTTTTTTCTCTCTCCTCCCTCTTTTCATTGTTTTATAATGTGTTATGTTTTTTCCACCGAATTACGCACTTTTTGTGTTTTCATTTTCTTTCTTTGAATTGGGTTGATTTGATATGTGCATTCGTTGCAACTGTCTGTTACTTTAAACAATATACTCAATGTGTTGGTTTGGCAAACCCTAACTGCCTCCTTGCCCTGGGTCTGGGGACTGGTTTGTTTTGCTATTGAATCATGCTTAACAAATGTTTTCGTTGTACATCATTGTTTTATAATTTTGCACAAGCAGCCTCAGTAGAAGAGCGGGAAGCTCGAAACACGTGTCAGGCTGCACCAATTCTGATTAAAACCACTCATTTAATTTACAATTGCTTATTACTCTATGTGTGTGCGCAGTTTGAGAGCAAACCCTTTCTTTCTCTAATTCCAATTTCCAGTGGGAATTTGGCAGGCTCCTACTCAAGCTCTCAGCCGCAGCCCTATCACAGCCACATAAGTTACCGTTCTATGCGCTGTATCCTGCTGGCCTTTTCTGCCACTTTTTCTTCAAACCCGTTAGGCCTAGTGACACAGCAGCTCTATTCGGCATCACTATTTCTATCACCACTATGGCTGTAACAGCTGAATACATTCTAACTAGAGATGATGATATTAAGGCTCTATTTGCCCCTAGGGGCTCGACATTGAACCCTTTCAAAAGGATGACCTCTGAAGTAGAGGACTTACGATCTAAATTTATTAAGCTTGAACGCCTTAGCATCAGAGAGATCAACAAATTTTGGGAAAAGACTACCCTTACCCATTATTTACAAGAAAATAAAATACCTAGAGGCCTACGTATATTAATTCTTCCGGACTTTGAAGACCCCTTAGATAATGACCTCACCACGGACTGGGAAAGCAACCTATCCACCAGTTCCAATAATATGCTCAAGTTACTTATTGAACATGCTAAAAGAGAACATGCCAGAATTGTCGTCCAAATCGATAGTTTGAAAGAAGAAATTGCTCTCTATGATGCACCCAGCACTACGATCGACAAGAACTATAAAACTTTATATACTCGTTTACGCAAACATCAGGATGAAGTCAAACTACGCAAATCACGGAAATTCTCACGAGATGATAGAGATTACCGTGATAACAGGGTATATACTTATCAACCTAAATATGATCAAGTATCTCGCTCCCGTACGAGTAGTCTGGCTTCATCCCTTGCTAGCTCTGAAGTCGATAGCGACAGTGACAAACCATCTTCTGAGACTAATTCGGAAACAGGTATTGCTACTTCTGAGCCTAATCTCTCTGATGCTACCGAGTCCAGAGAAGGGGAACAAATACCCATTATTCTGCCCACGCCTTTTTTAGAACAAATACGCAGGTACAAAAAAGGCAACCGCCAAGCCGCATTAGCTGCGGCCAAACAGGTTCGATTTCAATTACCCCCACCCGTCAATATTTCAACCCCAGACCCAAGCCCAGGGGCACAAGGGGCGGCCAACCAACCAGGCGCAAACGCCCCGATCGCCCAACGCAGAGTCACCCGGGCATCATACCAACAGACTCTCAGGAATCAAATCAGATAGATTTAATTCATAACTTGAGTAGTTATTCGCTCTCCTCTGATGAACGTTCAGTCCTTAACCGAGGGCTCTCTTTTGCGCCTACTGGTCTCAATGAATATGTTCAAATTCAGATTGATTTATTCAAATTTGTTCGTAAATTAAAACTAAAGAAATTTTTCGCTACACAAGTTAAGCTTTATACAAGTAAGCCCCAAGAACCACAACCATCTGACATCACATTACAAACCATGTTGAGCACCCATGTACTCATGTCTATTGATGAATATGGATCAGACCCGAACATGAATATAATGAACTTGATGCATGACCTCAATATTGAACAACAAACTTTGAAAATAAAAGAATTATCAAACAAATCGAAGTTCACTCCTGTATTTCCTAAAGATAACTTGATTGATACTTTCCACCAAGTCGTAACCAATGACATCCACAAATTACAAGACTCTGTCAAACAAAAGAACACGAGATTTAACCTCTCTATCAAAGAACAACAAGCTCTGCACACTCTGGCTTCAATTGATACGATTATCATAAAGGAGGCAGATAAGGGAGGCAATGTTGTGATTCTGGACAAAGTAGACTACATCACAATGGGCCTCGCCCACCTTGATTCTCCTGGATGTTACGAAATTTTACCTGGTAACCCTACGACCTCCCTCCGTGCAACAATCAAATTAGTGGTGGACAAATGGCTTACAGCAGGCCTGTTAACCGATGTGGAAAGACAATTCTTAATTGTTGATGGGCCAACAATGCCAACTGCTTATTTCCTGCCAAAAATTCACAAACCGTTTGTTAAAATACCAGAAGGGAGACCTATACTGAGTGGAGGTGGTGGTATCCTGGAGCCCACCTCCCTGTACATCAATGAATGCATTTCACCATTAGTCAACAACATACCTACTTTCATTCGTGACACAATGCACATTCTCCAGATGCTTAACCAACTGCCTATGTTACCTAATCTTGTCCTGGTTACACTTGATGTAAAAGCGCTTTACACATCCATTAATCATCAGCAAGCAATCAGCAGTATAGACTTTATCTTTCGTGCTCATTCAGCCTCGTTTTTCGAACATATCGAAATGATCAAAGATTTACTATCTGTTGCCCTTACCAACAATGTATTTCTTTTCAATAACACTTACTACAGACAGTTGATCGGAGTTGCAATGGGGGCAAGTTATGCCCCAGCGTTAGCTAACATTTTCATGCATAATTATGAACAACAACTCGTTTTCTCTAACCAGCTTTTCACGCCACATATTCACATGTGGAAACGTTATATCGATGATGTGCTTTTGGTTTGGAATGGTTCTATTGAGCTTTTAAATGAATTTGTTGCTTATCTCAATTCCAACAATTGGGGCATTCAATTTACACACACGTATAGCCCCATATGTGTTAATTTCTTAGACCTTACTATCAGTATCTCAGATAATCAGTTTGTAACTAAAACCTTTAGAAAATCTACATCCGTGAATGCAGTTCTGCATGCTACTAGCTGTCATAGGAAAACTGTAGTTTCCAATATACCCAAAGGCGAATTCATTCGGGCAAGACGGAATTGTCTGCTTACGAAAGACTTCGACCAGGAATGTTCATTGATACGCCAAAGGTTTATAGCTAGAGGCTATGACGTACGCTCAGTAGTAAAAGCAGAACATGATGTACGGACCATGAAGAGATGCGATCTGCTCACTCCGAAAATAAGGAACGAGACTGTTCATTCTCAGAAACTCAAATTTATTACTAGATTTAATTCGGATAGTTCGCTGCTTTACAATATAATCAAACGGCATTGGCACATCCTACAACTTGATCGTGATATTACTCCTTGGGTGGACAACTCACCAAGTTTTATCTATACTAAGGCAAACAACCTCAAGAACATACTTTCTCCTTCATTCATGTCAATCCCACCCAAGCAACATACTTGGTTACACCAGCCCCCACGCCCTGGTTTTTACAAGCGTGGGGGCTGCTCCACGTGTTCACATGCACTGGAGACTACCTCCATCGACTTCGGACACTTAGGTACACATAAGATTTTGTCTTTTATTAATTGTAATTCGAAATTCTGCATTTACTGTATTAAATGTGTCTGCGGCCTATTCTATATTGGCAGTACAATACGCCCGCTGAAAATTCGTATCAGGGAACATCTGTACTCAATTACTCAATCTGACTCCAAATATCCCCTAGCTTTGCATTGGCAAAGATCCCATCAAATGGATAACAAGACAATGATCAAATTTGCTGGGATGATGAAGGTGTCACTTCCACAACGTGGAGGCAACCAGATACTTAAACTTAGACAATTGGAAGCCCGATTGATTTGTCAATACCGTACTGTAGAGTTTGGCCTGAACACAGACCATGAACTATCTGTCTTTTTGTGATTACATGTTGTTTAAAAGTTATGGTACACGTGTGTTTTTTAAGGTCTTCGCACATGTCATGCCAATAGGTACCGATTATTTGTATGGATGTCAATGGTAATCAGCCGCTATCTACATGTCATTACTCAACTATCTGTCTTTTTGTGATTACATGTTGTTTAAAAGTTATGGTACACGTGTGTTTTTTAAGGTCTTCGCACATGTCATGCCAATAGGTACCGATTATTTGTATGGATGTCAATGGTAATCAGCCGCTATCTACATGTCATTACTCAACTATCATGCTATCTACCCGGGTGCAGCGCCCCCCCCTTTTTTTTTTTTTTTTTTTTTTTAATGAATACACTTGCTAGCATGGGCGCAACCGTTTTAACACAATCCTTGCATATCCAGTCAGGTCGAGGCGCACTTCCTTTATTTAGCATCTTTTTCAGCACATGCAACACTCTTTATTATAGATGCAGGCACAGGTGTTTTAAAATACACTACTGCCATCCGTGGACAGCTCAAGTGACTTCATACTCCAATTAATTAACTAATGTCTTCCGGATCTATGTCCTTCTGTCTCGCAAATTTTTTTTTAAAAATGTTTTTATTTATTTATTTATTTATTTATTTTTTATTTATTTTTTTGTAATTCCAATTCTATTTGTGCATTTACCATGCGCAATTTATTTCCGGCATACGCACACCTCAAACATATCCTTGTCTATATGGAGAAGCCTTAATGATTTCCTTTACATGATATCTACACTAGTCCATCATGGCGCTCTTGTTTTCCCATTAACTCTGTGGTGACTCGCCTGTGCACGGGCGTTTTCACTGTTGCTTCCCTCACATCTCCGAGTTATACTCGGCACACAGAGGGTTCCCGTTTGGCTCCAGTTCCCCACATAGCAGTGAAAGTACTGGTGAGTCAACGTTGACAATTTGTACACGGACCCTTCCAGCAAGAATTCTTGCTGCTTCAGATGTCCACAGAGATAAACCACTCAATTAGCTAATTGACCTCTTGTTGCTTTGTTTTCTTTGGCTCTTGCCGCACCTGCATTCTTCGTTTCCTGCCCGTGCTGCAGCAAGATAATAATTTACTGAAAATTCATTCGTGCAACTGCAAAATAATGGTATGTCATTTCCTTCTTTTTTTTTTTTTTTTCTTTATTTTCAAATGACTGCTAGGTGGAAATCTAGTCAGTCAGATTCCTACATAAATAGCCATCCCGTCTTTTGCTTTACAGGGAGCCCACGCCTAACTTTGTCAGATTACTCAACTTCTACCTTTGGTAAGTGGGATAAAACTATATATATAATATTAAAACAATTTTCTATGACGCAACATATTTGCAACCCCTCTTTTTATCGTATTCGATTCATTAAGTTGCCACTTGATAAATCATTTTTTAATTTTGCATTTTTCTCTAGTATTCAAAATACACACTAGCCAAGATTAAGGTACAATTTTAACAGTCAGTGGCCTTATACATGTATTTCTGGCTGATTACCATGAGCATCTTCTCTCACTGAATAATTTTGTTGTTCTTTTGTCTTTTTTCTCTCTCCTCCCTCTTTTCATTGTTTTATAATGTGTTATGTTTTTTCCACCGAATTACGCACTTTTTGTGTTTTCATTTTCTTTCTTTGAATTGGGTTGATTTGATATGTGCATTCGTTGCAACTGTCTGTTACTTTAAACAATATACTCAATGTGTTGGTTTGGCAAACCCTAACTGCCTCCTTGCCCTGGGTCTGGGGACTGGTTTGTTTTGCTATTGAATCATGCTTAACAAATGTTTTCGTTGTACATCATTGTTTTATAATTTTGCACAAGCAGCCTCAGTAGAAGAGCGGGAAGCTCGAAACACGTGTCAGGCTGCACCAATTCTGATTAAAACCACTCATTTAATTTACAATTGCTTATTATTCTATGTGTGTGCGCAGTTTGAGAGCAAACCCTTTCTTTCTCTATTTTTATTTTTATTTTTATATTTTTCCCAATTTTTTGGGGACACATTGTTGGCTTCCGTGGTTCCTGTGGGCATACGCTGCATTGTGGCTGGGCACATGCAGGCTTGTCATGTATTAGGTTCAGATGCCTGGGTTTGAGTCACACACACCCCTCCAGCTTCCCGTTTCCATGGGCTTGCAAAGGGTGTGCCCAAGTGACATTGAAGTACATGGTGACATTGGACTCCCACTACATGTGTGGGTAGTCTAGTCAATACTGTGTATACATTCCTAGTGCATATTGCTGTTGTGTTGTACACTGCATGTTGCATTGATGTGTAACTCATCATCTGTGTCTGCCTCCCAATTTGCAGGTCCCTTCCTCATGTCTACACAAGGCCCTCTAGTCTGGAGATGGGGTCCTTGTTGGCAGCAGTGCACCTACAACTCTACATGGCACCAACACTGTTCAGTTGGAAGTGGTGGGAGTGCAGGCATATCCAGGTGGTGAGACAACTGATTTATTACATTACTGAAGTCATGTTTATGGTAGTACGTGCTCAAGTATGTTGTTTGTCCTGCATTACAGTGAGCATTTCAGGTGTAGGAAGTTTCAATTGGGGACACTGTACATCGCAACACTTGTCACGTTGTGGGGATTACTTTGTTTACCTGCATATAGCATGACATGGCACGGTGTGTTGTGTGGCGGTGCTGGGGATGGGTTGGGTGACATGGCACTGTCCTCTTGTTGCATTTAGCAAGTGGGTATTAATTTTGGCTGCTTGAATGTGTTCCTTCACAAAACTGCATTGGTGTTGTGTGTGGGTAGGGATGCACACATTGTAACACTTCCAGGTGAACAATCTCAGGCTGATATGCTTTTCACGGTTGAATCTCCAGACATTCAGGATCAGTGTCAGGTTGAGTCATCATTGATTGTCAGATGGAATGTGCCAGGCCAGTGTGCACTCCACAGGGGAGTGAATACTATGTGAAGTAATTAGCCACTAGCTGTGTACGGGCTGCCTCCCCTCGTGCCCTTTCCCCTCCCATGCGCAGCGGCTGTGCATGTGGTTGGGGATGTGGGGCCACCACCATGTCCACGGGCAGGCCCCGGCGTGTTGCAACGTTGTGCAGGACACATGCTGCCACTATGATCCTGCACACTACTGGGGGAGCGTAGAACAGCTGCCCGCCAGAACGGTCAAGGGAGCGAAAGCGCGACTTTAGCACTCCGAATGTGCGCTCCACTATGCCCCGGGTTGTAATGTGGGCTGTGTTATATCTTACCTCGGGTTTATGCCCCGGGTTGTAATGTGGGCTGTGTTATATCTTACCTCGGGTGGCGTGGTGGGGTTCCGAATTGGCGTCATCATGTGGGGGCTGAGAGGGTAGGCACTGTCCCCTGTGGAGGTGGTGATTGGTATCATTGGTGGGGTTGTGACCTTGCTCAGTATCCAACATGCATGCATGTGCAGTGGCATACATACTCACCGAGAAGCCATGTATCGCCATGCCGCCCAGCATCTATGTCCCGGCATAGGGTGGACATTTGGTAAATGAAGCTGTCGTGGGTGGACCCGGGATAGTTGGCATATACTGAGGTGATGATTCCCTTGGCATTACATACTACCTGCACGTTGATGGAATGCCAGTGCTTGCGGTTCCTATAGATGTGCTCAGATGCCCTGGGGGGACGTAGAGCCACATGGGTGCAGTCGATGGCACCTAGCACTTTGGGGAATCGTGCCACTCCGTAAAAATCCAGGGCGGCAGCATGCCTTTCAGCAGGTGTTCTGGGCAGGTATATGTGCCTGCGGACTGATGGGCGTGCAGTGATGATGTCCAAGACCTGGTGTAGGCAGCGTGACTGGGTGGCCTGTGACACCCCACCCACTATGGCACTTGTCCGCTGAAATGATCCAGTGGCTAAGAAGTGCAGTACATTAAGGACCTTCTCCAGGGGGCTGAGTGCTTGAGAGCACAGGGTGGGTGATGTGAGGTCATCCTCCCACTCACTCACCAGGTCCAGTATTATGTGTGGTGGAAACCTGTACCTTCCATACACCTGGTCATCAGGCATCCCGAAAAGGCTGGTTCTGGGTGTGAATATTCTGGCCCTGACTCTCCTCCTCCTCCTCCTTTGGTAGCCCACTGCCACTGCTGCTAGGAACGGTATGTTCATCCTGGCATCTGGCTTGTTATTTGAAAAGTGCGCAAATTAATGCTTTGCGCGTGTTCTAGGCGAGCGTGTGACCCGCGCACCCCTGGAATCTAGTTCCCACTCCAATAGCGTGTGGAAATTCCCACGCAGCAGCCATACAGGTGCGCTGACGTACTTGCGTGTGTAAGTGCCCGCGCACCCCTGAAATACACGTACATAGGCCAATCGCGTGTACGCGCACTTTTGTCCAATTACACGCAATGAAATACACGTACATAGGCCAATCACGCAATGACACTCTGACGTGCAGTATTTCCACGTGTGTTCCGTCATCACGTGCTGAGTGGGGAACGCCCGTGCGGGTCACGTCAGACGCGCTTACGCGCTGAGGGACTCTGGTCCAATAGAATCGCGTATGCGTGCTGACGCGCTTACGCGCTAAGGGCCTTTCCTCGGATTTCACGCTGACGTGCAGGATTTTCACGTGCCAAATCACTCCGTATCAAGCTGGCCACCCGAAAACACACGGAACACCACGCTCCTGCCCAGAAGGCCGAGTTACTGCCCCCTAGTGCCCCGAGCAGCCTCCCACGTGCTATCTGCTGCTGCCTGCCTGCCTGCCTGCTGCCAACGTGCCCTGCCATTTGGTGCCTGCACATCAGCCATCTGCAGGGGTCCAGTTGCTGTGTCCACCCCTGCTGGAACTGAAGACTCCCAACTGGGATTACATCGCTCCACAGCCCAGCCCCAGGACCCAGTTGCCCACCCACACCTGCCTCTGGGGTTGCCATGTCGGGCACTTCCACATCTGGCACCAGTGGCAACCCCAGGCCAGAGGGGCAGAGGGGCACCAGCTTCACTGCCACCGAAGTTGGTGTCCTGGTGGAGCATGTCCTGGGGCAGTATGATGCCCTCTTTGGATCGTCCCGCGCCAGCAAGGAAGGACGGGAGAGGATCTGGGCCGACTGTGTGGTTGCCATCAACGCGGAGGGGGTGGCAACCCGCAACGTCCAGAAGATCAAGAAGCGCTGGGAGGACTTGAGGTCCAGGACCCTTGTGAAGGCCCGGCGCCTCGTGGAGGGGGGCCGGGGCCGCATGAGTTCCATCCAGAAGAGGGTCCTGGAACGCGTACGCCCAGCGCTCCACGCCCAGGTCCTTGAGAGGGAGGCCCGTCTGGAGTTGAGCGGTATGTGTCCAAGCATTACTGTGTGAGACAGGGCATGTTGCGGTGTGCTGGTTCTATGATACTTGCCTGTATGTGTGCCATGGGCCATGTATGCATGTATGTGTGCAGGGACATCATGGTAATGCATGTGCGACCAGTGATGTGTGACCCACATGGTTGTTGCATGTGTTGAAATGCGGCATGGGGAGCCCTATGCAGATTTTGGACATGAGAGCATGCCAGTCTCTGTACCTGGACATGGATGGGTGCTGATGCCAGGTACATATATGGTAGCCATGTCTGTGTGCCTGACCTGCGTGTCTGTGACTTGTGCATGCCATGGATGCATGACACATGTGTGTGACAATGCACAGATTCAGTGACGCACCCAACTTACCCTTGTTTCGCCTGTGTTCGGTGTGTTTGGGGCCAGATGGATGTGACTGAGGTGAAGTGTGTGCATGTGATATGCATGAGCCATGATGCATGTGAGTTACATATCATTGAATGTTTCTAGAGTCCATTGGACATGCATGGAAATGTCCATGGCATGCACCATGCCTGTTACTGTGTGTGTTTTGCCTGGACTGACCCATGTGTTGTGGAGGGACATGATGGAAGTGTACTTTGACAGTGGTGCTCATCTGCTATTGCTTCCTGTCTAGGGGACCATTGTACAGTAGCCTGATGCTTGTGTCCTTTGTCTCCCTCTACGCAGCGGCTAGTGAAGAAGAGGGCGGAGACGGCGCTGTGGAGCAAGGCGGCGGGGATGCCCCCACGGCTGCAGCGGAAGGGGTGGGTGAGCCCCCACAGGGGCCTGCTACGGCGAGAGACGGTGAGGAGCCATCCAGGTTGGTGGTTTGCACAGAGGAGGAGGAGGCCGACACTGGTGCACACATGGGGCCTGGTGGGAGCATCCCTGCTGGTGCAAGTGGTGCAGTCCAGGGCCAGGGGCAGGAGGCAGCACAGGTCACCGTGGAGGGGCCTGTGCATGTCACTGTCCCTGACCCTGTGAGTGTACCACCATGCACCAGCAGGGATGCCCCGTCCCAGGCCTGTCCGCAGGTAGAGGGGATGTCCATGTCACCTGACTCCCCTCCACCTGCGGACGTGGTAACCCCTGGCCGCGTGGAGAAGGTCCTGATTGGGGTCGCGATGCGCACGGCTGTGATTCGTGATGACGTGCGTGCTTCCCGGGAGGAGCACGCACGTCATCACGAAGTGCACCGTGCCGACGTGGCCCAATTGGGATCGGCCATGTTCGGGGGTTTCCTGCATGTGTTGGCCAATCTGACGGCCCTCTCCTCCTCTGTGCAGGCTATCCACCGGTCATTCTCCTTGCCGTCTTCCGGCCCAGATGCCACCAGGGCCCCTTGTGGACCTGCCCCGACCAATGCAGCCAGCTCGGTGGGGATCCCATCCCTGCCACAGTTGGGAGTCGGAGGTCCAGCAGGGGTGGACAACACAGCAAGTGGACCCCAGCAGATGGAAGATGTGACGGCATCATCGGGCAGGGCACGTGCACGACGGCGTCGGTGGTTTCCATCAGCCTGGATGCCGTCGTGCTGGCAGAGGAAGTGGCGTCGGAGGCAGCAGCGGGCTCGACGTGGGAGGCATCATGGCTCGGGGCCATCAAGATCAGAGGGGCAGGCATCGGCCGGAGGGCAGGGCAACCCTGGGATGGTGGTGTGTTCCGTGTGGGAGGAGTTTGGCCAGCGGATAGGTGCGGAGCGGCAGCGGGCGGAAGAGGAGCGGCTCGCCATGGTCAGGGCGGAGTTCTCCATGCGTCGGGCATTGAGGCGGGCTGAGTGCCTCGAGGAAGCTCGCAGGGAGTTTGAGGTGGACATGGGGTTGTCCCTGCGAGACCTCGGGGCCAGGACAGAGTCCCGCCTCCAGGACATCGACATGGAGTTCGATGATGCCCTGGCCAGCAACATCACCAAGTGAGCCGCAGGACTTGCCCGCTGCCTTTGTATATAGTTATTTAGTTAGTTAGTGCTAGGTTTCCTTTATTTATTTTTATTATTTTGGACCGCTCGGACAATGGCCACTTTTTTGTACATATATTTTTCATTAGTTAGTGGTAGGTTTCATTTTTGGTGTTGGGCTCATGGACCCTGGAACATTCCTGTATATAGTTTTTTTTTTTGGGAGATACATTTTTTTAATTTCTTATTGTTTTCACCATGACGTAATGGTTTTTCATTAATTTCCTATGACATGATATTGCTTTGGACAAATTCATTTTAATTTTTTATTCCTTTGTTTTTTTGTTTATCACTTTTGTTCTCGGACATGGACCATTTATTTACTTAGCCACATCGTTGTATGTTTGAAAAGTTCACTTATTTTTGGTATTTAATACATTTTTTATATTTTCTTACACTTGTGTTATTTTCTCATTGGTTTGTTACATGTCATGATATGGGTTTTGACATTCACTTGCACCCATTGTGTATGTGGGTGTGACGGACATGTGTTCTTTTGCATACTTGGCATTGGGGTTGTGTCATGTGATTGCATTCACTATGTGGGTGGATGCAATCCTTGCCTGGGTGTTTGTGCTGGGTATGCTGGCCATTACTGCCATGATTGTGTATCGTCAGGACCTGGGGCCAGGGGGACATGTGTGGGGGCCTGCTGGCAGGTTCCCCACAGTGCTGGGGGGTGGGGGTGGTGGGAGACATGAGTGGGGGCCTGGTGGAGGGTGCCCCTGGTGACTGGGGGGGTGGGGGTGGTGGGTGACATGAGTGGGGGCCTGGTGGAGGGTGCCCCTGGTGGCGGGGGGGTGGGGGTGGTGGGTGACATGAGTGGGGGCCTGGTGGAGGGTGCCCCTGGTGGCGGGGGGGTGGGGGTGATAGGGGACATGAGTGGGGGCCTGGTGAAGGCTGCCCCTGCACTGCTGGGGGGTGGGGGTGGTGGGAGACATGAGTGGGGGCCTGGTGGAGGGTGCCCCTGGTGACTGGGGGGGTGGGGGTGGTGGGTGACATGAGTGGGGGCCTGGTGGAGGGTGCCCCTGGTGGCGGGGGGGTGGGGGTGATAGGGGACATGAGTGGGGGCCTGGTGGAGGGTGCCCCTGGTGACTGGGGGGGTGGGGGTGGTGGGTGACATGAGTGGGGGCCTGGTGGAGGGTGCCCCTGGTGACTGGGGGGGTGGGGGTGGTGGGTGACATGAGTGGGGGCCTGGTGGAGGGTGCCCCTGGTGGCGGGGGGTGGTGGGTGACATGAGTGGGGGCCTGGTGGAGGGTGCCCCTGGTGGCGGGGGGGTGGGGGTGATAGGGGACATGAGTGGGGGCCTGGTGGAGGCTGCCCCTGCACTGCTGGGGGGTGGGGGTGGTGGGAGACATGAGTGGGGGCCTGGTGGAGGGTGCCCCTGGTGACTGGGGGGTTGGGGGTGGTGGGTGACATGAGTGGGGGCCTGGTGGAGGGTGCCCCTGGTGGCGGGGGGGTGGGGGTGATAGGGGACATGAGTGGGGGCCTGGTGGAGGGTGCCCCTGGTGACTGGGGGGGTGGGGGTGGTGGGTGACATGAGTGGGGGCCTGGTGGAGGGTGCCCCTGGTGACTGGGGGGGTGGGGGTGGTGGGTGACATGAGTGGGGGCCTGGTGGAGGCTGCCCCTGCACTGCTGGGGGGTGGGGGTGATAGGGGACATGGGTGTGGGCCTGGTGGAGGCTGCCCCTGCACTGCTGGGGGGTGGGGGTGGTGGGAGACATGAGTGGGGGCCTGGTGGAGGCTGCCCCTGCACTGCTGGGGGGTGGGGGTGGTGGGAGACATGAGTGGGGGCCTGGTGGAGGGTGCCCCTGCACTGCTGGGGGGTGGGGGTGGTGGGAGACATGGGTGGGGGCCTGGTGGAGGCTGCCCCTGCACTGCTGGGGGGTGGGGGTGGTGGGAGACATGAGTGGGGGCCTGGTGGAGGGTGCCCCTGGATGGTGGGGGCTGGGGGTGGTGGGAGACATGAGTGGGGGCCTGGTGGAGGCTGCCCCTGCACTGCTGGGGGGTGGGGGTGGTGGGAGACATGAGTGGGGGCCTGGTGGAGGGTGCCCCTGGATGGTGGGGGCTGGAGGTGGTGGGAGACATGAGTGGGGGCCTGGTGGAGGGTGCCCCTGGTGGCGGGGGGTGGGGGTGGTGGGAGACATGAGTGGGGGCCTGGTGGAGGGTGCCCCTGCACTGCTGGGGGCTGGGGGTGGTGGGAGACATGAGTGGGGGCCTGGTGGAGGCTGCCCCTGCACTGCTGGGGGGTGGGGGTGGTGGGAGACATGATGGGAGCCTGGTGGAGGGTGCCCCTGCACTGCTGGGGGGTGGGGGTGGTGGGAGACATGGGTGGGGGCCTGGTGGAGGCTGCCCCTGCACTGCTGGGGGGTGGGGGTGGTGGGAGACATGAGTGGGGGCCTGGTGGAGGGTGCCCCTGGATGGTGGGGGCTGGGGGTGGTGGGAGACATGAGTGGGGGCCTGGTGGAGGCTGCCCCTGCACTGCTGGGGGGTGGGGGTGGTGGGAGACATGAGTGGGGGCCTGGTGGAGGGTGCCCCTGGATGGTGGGGGCTGGGGGTGGTGGGAGACATGAGTGGGGGCCTGGTGGAGGGTGCCCCTGGATGGTGGGGGCTGGGGGTGGTGGGAGACATGAGTGGGGGCCTGGTGGAGGCTGCCCCTGCACTGCTGGGGGGTGGGGGTGGTGGGAGACATGAGTGGGGGCCTGGTGGAGGGTACCCCTGGTGACTGGGGGGGTGGGGGTGGTGGGAGACATGAGCAGGTGTGCAGGGTAGTCCCCTGTTTTGTGGGCTGCCTGCAGGGGCCGTCGAGGGTGACAGGACCCACCCAGCCTAATCGCGTGTGTAACTTCGCACGCACCCCTGTAATACACGTACCAAGCCAAATCGCGTGTGATAATTCCCGCGCACCCCTGAAATACACGCGCCCAGGCTATTCGCGTGTGGAAATTCCCGCGCACCCCTGAAATACACGTACCCTGCTGTAATCGCGTGTGGGACTTCCCGCGCACCCCTGTAATACACGCGCCCAGCCTATTCGCGTGTGGAAATTCCCGCGCACCCCTGAAATACACGCGCCCAGGCTATTCGCGTGTGGAACTTCCCGCGCACCCCTGAAATACACGTACCCTGCTGTAATCGCGTGTGGGACTTCCCGCGCACCCCTGAAATATACGCGCCCAGGCTATTCGCGTGTGGAACTTCCCGCGCACCCCTGAAATACACGTACCCTGCTGTAATCGCGTGTGGGACTTCCCGCGCACCCCTGAAATACACGCGGCCAGGCTATTCGCGTGTGGAAATTCCCGCGCACCACTGAAATACACGTACCCTGCTGTAATCGCGTGTGGGACTTCCCGCGCACCCCTGTAATACACGCGCCCAGCCTATTCGCATGTGGAAATTCCAGCGCACCCCTGAAATACACGCGCCCAGGCTATTCGCGTGTGGAACTTCCCGCGCACCCCTGAAATACACGCGGCCAGGCTATTCGCGTGTGGAACTTCCCGCGCACCCCTGAAATACACGTACCCTGCTGTAATCGCGTGTGGGACTTCCCGCGCACCCCTGAAATACAGGCGGCCAGGCTATTCGTGTGTGGGAATTCCCGCGCACCCCTGAAATACACGTACCCTGCTGTAATCGCGTGTGGAACTTCCCGCGCACCCCTGAAATACACGCGGCAAGGCTATTCGCGTGTGGAACTTCCCGCGCACCCCTGAAATACACGTACCCTGCTGTAATCGCGTGTGGGACTTCCCGCGCACCCCTGAAATACACGCGGCCAGGCTATTCGCGTGTGGGAATTCCCACGCACCCCTGAAATACACGTACCCTGCTGTAATCGCGTGTGGAACTTCCCGCGCACCCCTGAAATACATGCAGCCAGGCTATTCGCGTGTGGAAATTCCCGCGCACCCCTGAAATACACGTACCCTGCTGTAATCGCGTGTGGACCTTCACGCGCACCCCTGAAATCCACGTACCCGGCCAAATCGCGTGTGAGACTTCCCGCGCACACGTATTTTTTGTCAGCGTGTCCGTGTTTGTGGGTACCCCTTTGCACCTCATTTGTCCTGGAGGGCCACAGTATAGGACATTCATCATGGCAGTATATGGGTGCTATTTGTTGGCGCACCTTTTGGCGCACATTTCTTACAGCCACTGAGACGCTACCGCCTGCTTTCTTGTGGCGGTCGTGTTTGTGCCTGTGCGCTGGCTTGAGCGTGCGCTTTTTTGACCTATTCTATTCCATGAATACGTGTTGTAGGCGAGCGTGTGGGCGTTCTGCGCACTTTTACCCTGTGCTTCCCCCGTGACGCCCACATTTTGGCAAGTTGTTCCCCATTCCGAGTGTTACGCCCCGTGTTCCGCCTACTTTTGTTGCGTGCGCCGCGCTATGTGCGATTTTCGCTGTGGACTGTGCGATTTTCGCTGTGACCTGGCGCATGCCGTTAGATGGCCTGTGCGCCAACGTGCGCCGCGCACTTTCTTATCGCACGTCCGATGGTTTTCTCGCGCACGGCCTTCCATGAATCGATGTGCGCTGCTTTTCGTGCGATTTTCGCTATTCCACTGCGATTTTCGCTATTCCACTGCGATTCGCACGTTTTTGGCCACTTGCGCCGCGCTAATTATTCCATGAATCGGCCTGTCAGTATGGCCAACTTAGTCACACAGCCGCTCTCCGTTATACCCAAAACAAAGGGTTATGAAGTTAAAAAGACTTTCTTCAAAATATTCCTGTATATAGGTAAACGAGGACCTTGGACTGCGGCTTAATAGGAGAGAAACCTTTTGGATAGATAAACTTGGTAGTTTATCTCCTCATGGACTCAATGAAGAGATTAACTATCATTGCTACATTTAACTATGACATAGTGATTCAGTGGCAACCAATATTGAAGGTTCAGTATACTCTATAGACTTTCCCTTGAACCTCAGATTTGTTGTACATGGACATCATGCTTTACGTATGACAGTATTCCACTGTCTTGTGCTATTTCATCTGCTTTAGAAGTTGTTTTTTTTCTGTATTTGATGCCTGGGTTTCCAGGTGACATATAATATTTATGTTTGTTTCCCTGATTGAGAAATTTTCATGTTGCTCTAAATCTGCTAAATTGGTTGATTTATATTTACAAAGATGTATACACTTTGCTGCCGTGCCTCCCGGATGTCCAGTCTGGGATCCAAAGTGGCATTGTTTTCAATGCCACCATTAGCGGCAGATTTTATTTATTTTTGTTGATTCTGTTTATATTTGCCATTTTGTATGTAAACAACATAGCTGTTTTCACTGAGTATTTTTTCATTTCTATGCTGATTCTATAATTTTATTTTAGACATTATGCACCCTAGAATTAGTACTTGATCACCATTAGACTACATAATTACTTAGTTTACACCTTGGGGACTTACAAATCGAGATAGCATAGCTATTTGAAAGTCACACGCATCACGCCATCTTATAGACGCGATGCGGTCACGTGGTTATGTAAATAACCCGTTTCCTAGCAACACCACAATACGGCGATGCACTGCAGCGTTCAGACGGCTTGTCTCACGGCCGTGCTGCGTTTACAGGTATTTTTGCATTTTAGATTGTAATAGATAAACTGCTTCACTTAAACACATGTAGCCCTCTGATTACTCTAACTTTCATGCTTTTAGAAAGCTGTTGTGACCGCTGTCCTTTATTAGACCACGGGTGTTACTGACAGCCTGACACTCCTAAAAAAAGCTACACTGGCTACACACCGGTATAGAGCTACCATTTGTTATTTGTTTTTCACTCCTTTAGCCTTATTATGTTGTTGATTTACTTGTTCCTTACTGCATTTATTTTGTTGTTTATTTCCAAACATATATTCCAACGCTCAGAACATTCTACACTCTGGTATGTGTTTAAATTTTCTTTATTGATTTATGCATGTGTTTTTATGTTGTGTGTTCACATTATTTCAACACAGACTTGCCCTGATGAAGGAGTTTGTATACTCCGAAATGCATTGGCATATTAAGTCCATACCCAACATGTGATGTGTAGCTGCAGCCTCACTAAGATTCCATTAGTGTTGTGCTCCTATGAATGATCTTTTGATAAATTATTATTGAATTTATTTCTGACTTGGATTCTTTTTGACTATCATTTTTGAAATTGGATACAAGCACGTTTACCTATATACAGGAATATTTTGAAGAAAGTCTCTCTGTGCTTCCTGCCTGAATTGGGAGTATTGGGCCATTTTTTGCTGCAGGAGACTCACCTCCTGAGTTTGGTCCTTACTGGTTTGATTATTCTTTGCCAGAGCATCTTCCACCCCCCTGGTATGCTCTGACAGCTTTTCATAGCCCATTTTGGGTTCACCCAGTCCCTGAAGGGCCAGGTGATTTTCTTCTAACTTGGTTTTTAAATGGCTGACTTCCTGGCCTAAGGCGTCCCTTTCTTGAGTTAGAGTGCGCCTCTGCTCAGCCAGGTCGTACCTTTGTTTTCTAATGGCATATAATTTCTGGCGCTCCTCATCAAAATCTGTTTGAGTGTGGAGATCCTTCACTATTAATTTATTATTTTCCTCCTTTAGTTCATCAATCTGACTTTCTAGGGCAATTATCTGCCCTGCACAGGCTCTATTATAATTTAATTGCTGCTCCAGCTTTTGTTGGCTCTGTTGTAGAGTATCCAACCTTTCTTGACACTCTTTTTGCAGTGTCAGTAATTTGGTATCTTGCTCTGCCTTCTCTTGCTGCAGGAGATCCACATCTTCCTTTAATGTTGTCAGGTACTGTCTGGTTTCTCTCTCTGATTCTTGGCTCTTTTGTAGCCTTTGCTCTGCAGAGTCCACATCAGTTTGGGTTTTCTCTAGGGATTGTACTTGCCTCTTTGCCCGATCTTGGCTTTCGGCATATTTTTCCTGTATTACTCCAATGTGGAGGTACAGGCAAGCCGCTATTTTGGCAATTTTACATTACTCTTCTTTTACTTTTGGGGCCATATACAATTCACTAAGTGCCTGGTGTAATGGACCCTGGTCCTGCGATGTATCTAGGTCTGGGGCAGTGACTTGTTGTTTGATTTCCTGCAGCCAGACTTTCTCATCCTGCTCTACCCATTCACCCCTTACAAACAATTTGTGCATTGGGTGTTCCCTTGCAATATTGATTTCCACTGGGGTCGCCATTCCAGAAATATAAATTTCCTTCTGGCTTATTTTGGGGGAAATTTACTTTTTCAAACAGGCCTGATTTCTAGAGTATTTATTTTAGGGACGCTTATACAGTGTAGCACAGTACTCACACGACACAAAGTATTATTACTCTGCAGGTAGACTGCTGTGTTAGACTGTCACAGGTGACAATCAATCAAACCCTGGACTCGAGCCCCTAGATTTGTTAAGGATTTCAATCAGGCGTTAAACTCTGCTCCCGCCCTAGTGTACAGCGCAATGGAAAAATTGATTTGATATATGGATTCAATTATTTGAAAGATGTACCACTCGTATCACACCCCTTATTTAAGAATACCCCAGGTCACGCTGGACCAGAAATCAGGCTGGTTTGTAAAAGGGATTATTTATTTACTTTGTTGAGATCAAAATCACAATATATATTTTAATAGGTAAACAACAATCACCAAGGGGGTGACCGAACACTGAATAATATCTTTAGTACACTCGAAATAGGTAATAAGCAAAAATAAATGCAGCACAGAAAATAATACTTTTGTATTGGTTCAGATCAGATAGCACTGTGGTTAGCAGTTCCCCCTGCAACAACCCTCAACCCCCCAATAGGCAATGTAAAGAGATAGGAGGAGAGAGCAGGTATTCAGGAATGTACAGGTCAAACAGTATCTCACTTCCCCCTTCCCCTTTTACACAGAAAGCGAAAAACGAAGTGGGCTTTTCAACTGTCAGCATGACTTTTAAAATCTTTAGAATAGACTGGACCAAAAATGGTCTAAAATTCTTAAATTGCTCTAAATTCTGATGGGAGCCACTTTGAATAGTTGCACACAAACACAAGCAATGATTTAATGCAAAGAAAACATTTGAAATCTTAAAATCCAAGCTGGAAGCAGTTTGAATCTATTTTACACGTGTAAAAACTTCTCAAAATGAAAATTTGCGGCAAACTTTTCCGTGCGCGATATTCGTGATAACGGGAGAATCGCACTGAGTTGAAATGCGTTTGGGTTCTATGGAGAGGTACAGATGTTAGCTACAAGTAGGAGTTGAGCTTATCTTTCTATCACAAAAACTGAGCGAGTTACAGAGGTTTTAGTGAAGGTCGCTTTTGTAAAATAGGAGCGATTATGAAAACAGAAATGCACTTTTAAAAATGACAAATGGGTTTGTTTATACTATATTAAAGACTACCAAAAAGTAAATGCCACACAGGAAGGTCATTCACGGCCGATCATAACAGTTCAGGTGTGGTACTCTGCTTTCTGTTTGGTTTGGGAATTACTTTCTTAATCAATCAATAGGAAGTTAGAGTTTAGGAACACATGTGAGGGAAGAGTCTGTGCAAAGATAGTTCTAACAATACTGGTTCTAAATGAAAGATAGGATGGGTATTAGCTAGGGACAAGACTATGCAAAGTACATACGCTATATGACACAGTTCTTCCTCTTTATACTCACTGGATACGTTTTTAAATGGGACCATCAGGATTCTGGACCTATCAGGGACTGACAGCTGGGCACATCGGACTGGGCAGGATCTGTAAGGCACTCTGGTCACAGCATGGCACAGGAATGGTCAGGGTCAGCAAGGCGCTCTGGTCTCAGCGCGCCACAGGACTGGACGGGATCTGCCCTTCTTGGTTCTGAGGATTTTTTAAATTCAGCAGGCAAGCAGTAACAGCACAGCCCGGCTGTAATATGATGCTTCCCCTAGGCTTTTGGGGTTCTGTTCTAGAATTTAAGGCCTAGCTGAGAATGGTTCCGCTATGCAATTGGCCCTTGCTTTGCCAAGTTTCTGTAGTCTAGAGCAAGGAAGATGTAGATTTCAGCAGCAGGGTGCTCCGCCAGCATCAGGAGGGTGAGTGGATCTCTGTGTCCCTATGTCTGGTGAGCTGTCTCTATTTATGCTATGAAATGACATCATACAGGGGGTGTGTGTGCCAGATTATCTAAGCCTGCCCCTTTGTGCTGGGATAGGGTCAATACTTCATCTCTGCCTTGCAATTTGAGTGATTGGCTCAAGGCTGGGTGATGTCAAGTTTTATGATTTGCTTTACAATCCTAAGAGACCTCCCTTAAGCCACTGGTCTCAAAATCGGATTTTACCTTAAATTTACATTTCTACATTGGTCATCTTTATACAAATCACACTTACAGGTGCCATATTTTACATAGCAGCTATTCCTCAAAACCCTATAGCTGTGGGATCTTGTCTCCCCTTTCTACCGAATTTTGCCCTTTTTGCTATGAAAACACTTTCTGATTTTTCTGCAACTTTCCACAAACATGTGTGTTTAACATGGGGACATGCATGTAAATTTTCACAATTCTAACTGTCATGCATTTTGCGTGAAATCACATTTCTTGCCATTCCTTTACAGAACATGTCACATGGTTTTGCCGCCTCTTAAAACGTGCAGCCAGAAATTAAATGACAACTCTGTCATTTTTATATTTTTCACCATTTTGACTAGCAAGTTATAAGTCTTTTAAAAAGTGTTCTTTGTTAATGTTCAGCCACAGATGGTTGCTGGGGTCTGCCTCTTTTTGTCTCCCTGCAGTTCAGGAGCAGTCTCC
Organism: Ambystoma mexicanum; assembly: GCF_040938575.1. Taxonomy (NCBI): domain Eukaryota; kingdom Metazoa; phylum Chordata; class Amphibia; order Caudata; family Ambystomatidae; genus Ambystoma; species Ambystoma mexicanum. The sequence goes on from NC_090932.1 coordinate 801,410,087, forward strand.
TCCTTGTTTGTTCCTTGCAGAGGCCATTTACGACCCTCTTCACACTTCGAATTTCCTGAGCTGCAGCTTCTCATTGTTCCTTTTCCCTCTGTAGACCAGATTCTTTCCTACCCTGTAATTAACGCTTCCCCATGAGTTCTTGCTGAGGGAAGGCCTTTCTTCTGTGAGAAAAACCTGCTATTCCAGTTTTGCAGCTTCAGCCAGGTTTAATTTAATTGTTAAGTTCTTTTGGCTTTTCCTTAGCACAAAACAATCTTGTATCAAATAACAAATAGAATTGTCATTCAAGATTTTAAACCTGTGGGATCAAAAACAACTATAATATGGGTTGCTATCAGTAACAGGCCGCTTATATTGCAAACATTTGACTTTCAGTTTATAACATGTTAAAGTTTATTCAGGAAGGCCCCTGACAGCTGTCATCACAGATAGCCCTCTGCTGCACAGAGATTTTTTTACAGATCCACAGACAAGCCACTTTTGCTGTGGTAATCTCTTTATGCTTTCAGGACCTTGTAAATTCACAGTGATTCCTTAACTAAGTGAATTGTAGCACCCAGCGAGAATTTTGAATATTTGGAAGGTGTTCTGTACCGGCATTCTGAAGTTTCAGCAGCAAAGAAAAGGTGATTCAAAGCAATATTGGAGTTTCATTTAGCAAAGCACTGCTTTTTCCTTCTGCACTCCACTTTCAACTGTTGTGGAGCCTAGTGACACATTTCAGTGGTGAGAGCTCTGTTACCCCACTGAGAACAGGCGTGGCAGATTGGGCAGCCACCTTTTTGTGCGTTGAAAAGCGCGATTTTCATGGGTTTTGGCACGCACAAGGGTTTTGGGGCCATTTCGCTGTTTCTGGCACCATCATAACAAAGTGATGCAGCATAGCAGAGCAAAAGTGGCTCAATAGATCCCACATTCGTCAAAAACCCTGACTTCAGACAGCTCCTTGGGCTAATTGATCCCCTCTGGAAAATTTGGAGCAGACATTAATCAACATGAATGTCACTACCATGCCTCTATGACCATGTTAAGAAAGCAGTGCAAATGGCACTGGACCACTGTGAGGGTAATACATCCACCTCACAAGGTTCCATGTTTAAAATCGTGGCAAGAATTGCTGTGGTTACAAAATATTGCGGCAAAAATGCTGTGGTTTTGCCGCCACAATCCATGTAAAGAATGCGGTGGACGCCCCCGCAACCGCTGGACCCATTATACCATTTAAGGGGAGCAGGGGACACCCCCGCAACCCCTGCTCCTCTTAAATGGTATAACAGGGTTCACCTTTACCGGGTCAAACCACTGCATTTTTGTCGCGATTGTTTTGTATAGGCGACATTTTTGCAACGATTTTATGACTGCATACCCCTCACAATGGACATGGTGACCTGTGCACAAATAACAGATTTCATGGCAATCACCTCACACTTGGCAAACTTTCCTAGTACCCCCATGAAATATATTTTAATTCCTACCTGGCAAAAGGAAATGGTGACCGGGTAGTCACCCACCACTCAATTGTAGGCAATGGGCACATTTATTACACCAGAGAATCTTGCTGATTTACAGATTTTCACAAGCCATGCCAGAAAGTGGACTGTGCCTGCAGATCCTACGGCATGCAGAGGACTTATTTCACCTCCAATGTGCCAGCCCACCATTGATGAGGCTTTCAAGAACATTGTGAAATATCACAAAAAAACACAAAAAGCTCTGTCTATTCAATGACCACCTTGGTGTAGGGTTGGTGATACATTTGCTGCCTTGCTCCTTTGTATGAAGCCATGTCTTTGGGCAGATCCTTCACCCCCTCTGGAAAAGGTTGTGCCAGGACTGCATTACATGAACTTCAGTATCACACCTCTAAAACCATGTTATGGAAGCAGTGGGAATGCCACTGGACCACTGTGAGGGTAGTAGAGTCCACCTCACAATGGACTTGTGCACCGCTTCTCAGGGAACAGAGTTCATGGCCATCAACATACACTGGGCAAATGTTCCATGCACCTCTCATCAGCAAAGCCCAGGACAACAGCAGCCCAATGTCATTCTCCAGCAGGCCACATTGTGCATTAAATAGTTTGACAGGAGGTCCCACAAGGGAGTTGACTCTGGGAGAAAGTAAACGTGCTAGTGGCACATTCACTATCTCCTCATGGTTTACACATGGGCTTTGTGACTGCTGACAACTTGTTTAATGTTCTAGCTGCCCTGAAATGGGTGGAACTTTGCACATGCCCTACTTTGCCAATGTCATTGATTTTGTGGAAACCCACTTCATAACCAGTAGCCACCACTTAATTAAGAATTAAGTGTGGACCTGGAAGTCTGCCCCAATTCAGCTGCTCCTACTATGCCCAGAATCTGTTATGAAAGCTGCAGACATGCTACAACCAGCTGGAAACCGCAATGCAGACTTAATGGATATCAACCTTCTATGTGCTGGGTCATCGTTGAGAAGACTGGAAAGTGGGGACCGAAGTCTGCAACAGCCACTGACTGAAAGTGGAGGGTGCTTTGTTAACACATACACATTGGCAAATGTTGGGCAATATTTGCTCTTTACAGTCTTTCGAAGGAGATGGCATCGATGTTAGCCTGTATGCTATGCCACTGTGTGACATGCTGCCACTGGTGTAACTGTGAAAAAGTAGAACTGTCCAATAAAATACCAGAACATGAACTATATAGTAATGCAGAAGCAGGGCAACTCTCCATAAATCTGATCTCAGTCTTCTGACAGGATCTACACATTGTTGAGATGAGGCGGAATAAGGAGTACCTCCTGTCATTATTTCTTGAACAACGGTTAAATGCCAAGGTGGCAACTTTTAAACAGCATGTCGCAAGTCTCTCCCCTTCTCACCTGTCTTTCCTGTTGGCTTGCGACCTTCCTTCGTGACTTCTTCCATACAGTCCGGGATTTGTATACAGCTGTGTGCGAGTCTTCAGAGTCCAGCATGCTTCGTTCAGACTGTCCGGGATGGAACCAGGAAGAAACAATGTCTGCGCACAGAGGCACGGTAGCCGTCACTTGAGCGTGGTGAAAATCCAGGAAGTTGGGTAAATTTAGAGGATGTAAGGAAAGGAGGAGGAATCATGGAACCGGGAAAGGGGAAATTCAAGAGGATAGCCCTGAGCGAACTCCGGCAGCACACGTCCAGCTACGGCGAACAGCAGCGTTGAGACGCACAGTGCCGCAGGGGTGTGTCTGTTTAATAGTGTGAGAAGCGCGGAACGTAAAGGCTGGCAAGCTACGTTTTGTATACGACGGCCATGTTGGGAAGGTTACTGCATTCAGACCTCTATGGGTCAGGGACCAGGAGGTCCAAAAGGGACGCAAGCGACGGTTCATGACAGCATGCCTCCTCTGAAGCCCAGCTCCTCCGGGTTTGCCTGGGTGGATAAGGTGGTATCTTCGAATCAAACTGGGGGCATTCATGTTTGAAAGGGGATCCCAGGTTTGCTCACTAGGTGGATAACCTTTCCATTCGACCAAGTACTGCAGCTGACCACGTCGGTACCTGGAATCACATATTCTGGAGACCTCATATTCGAGTTGGTCATTGACAATCACTGGCTTAGCTCTTGGAGCAGTTCAAGAGGGTTGGACATATGGCTTTAACAGAGAAGTATGGAACACTGGGTGGATCCTTTTCCATGATTCAGGTAGTTGGAGTCGAAAGGCCACTGGATTGACCATTTCTTTTATAGTAAAGGGCCTGTAATACCTGGGTGCCAATTTATTTGGACGTAAGTGACGTGGGAGGAGTTTTGAGGATAACCAGACTTTATCACCTATTGAATATGAAGGTCCTGGTCTTCTTTTGGAGTCAGCATAAAGTTTCACATCTATTCGAGCCTTTTCCAGGTTTTCTTTAGCTTCCTTATGTACATTGATTAATGTTTCAATCCAAGAATCAACCGTAGGAACTGGGGTTGGATGTGGAAGAATGGACGGTAGGACTGAAAGATGAAATCCTTGACTATAGAAAATAGGACTGGTTTTGATAGCTGAATGATCCAAATTATTGTATGCGAATTCAGCCACAGGTATTAAGAGTGACCAATCATCCTGGACCTTGGTGGTGAAGCAAAGAAGATATTGTTCTAAAGTTTGGTTAACATGCTCAGTAGCTCCATTGGTCCGTGGGTGATATCCCAAAGACAAGGTACGCTGGATTCCCAGTATGTGTAACGCTCACCTGACTCCCACAGAGGCGCTGGTCTAGTCTGGGTTGCTGTGGCCTCTTCGAGCGTGATGCGCAGAACTCGGAACACCGACTGAACAGGACCCTCAAATCTTGCTCGTCTGGCCCGTAGGAATATCCTTCTGCAGATGAGAAAGGGGATCAACAGTCTGCAGAATAGTGTGCTTGCTCCCCCCTTCCCCCTGTCGTTCTTCTCTAACTTCCTCCGAAATCCCCAGTTGAAGCTCACCTTACTTTTTGAAAGGATGAACTCTCCATCCTGCTTCTGGTGCAGGGGCGCGTGTTTGTCCATTTACTTCACTGGTTTTCAGAATGGCGCTGGCAAAATCCACTTGACTTTTCCGAGCGGAACGCCGTAAGTATGAAGATTACAAAAGTTTAAGTGTAGAGCCTCCTTTTCTGTTGCCTTCCTAACCTGTGATCTGTCCTTTATTTCAGGTGCAGAATGAAGGCGATGCGTTGAGGGATTGAATTGCCGATGGTAAACTCAGGTGAGTTAGCGATGGGGGCGATCCCTCTTAATGTCTTTATATTCCTCCAGCAATGTATTTTGTCCTTTCCCCTTAGGGGCCGGGGTGCGGTACTTGCCAACGAAGCGGCGCCGACCCGAAATGAGGAATGGTCCACCAACAGAAGACCGGTAAGTGTTATGGCGGAAAATTAGGCTTTTCTCATATGTTCCTTCTGCTCACCTTTTGTCTCTTCTTCTCTCCCCTAGGCGCAGAGATGTGGCGACCGGTGCAGACAGTCGCCGTGGAGCCAGAAGAACTCCCGAGGACAGGTGAGTGAAGCGCGGCGCTGCAGCGAGCAACGCGGTGCTTTTAAATGAAAGTCTTTTCTCAGGAACGCTGGCGTGAAGGTTCCGGATGCAGGTAAGAAGTTTGATAAAATTCTTGGTTTTCACCTTTCTCTTCTCTTCTTTCCTTACAGGTGTTCTAGGATCGAGGTGGGCGTGGCTGGAGACCAGATGCAGGAGCAGACACGGTGAGCGTTCAGCTGCTTGGATGCAGAACAACGCGAAGCGTGATCTACTGTCTGGGCGTGGCTTAAATAGCCCCCAAAGTAGTTCCAGGTAAGTATCCTTCCCTGGTCACACCGAGTGGCAAAATAGTCCCAATGAAAAAATAGTCCCTTTCAGGTCTCAGGGAGGCCTGAATCTTGCAGCATGGTCTGCATCAGGTAAGTGCGCAAAACACCTTCCTTTATGAGCCTGGTGCCTATGGCGCCAGGACTGATGTACAACATGAGCCTGGCACCAACGGCGCCAGGACAGAGACCAAAGAGCCCTTATAAAGGGCCGCTGGGCTTTTACCCGGGGGCATGATGCCTGCTCCTGGGGGTGCTGGGCCTGGCCTGGTGCTCCGGGGGTAGGCATCATGACAGCACCCCCCCCCAAGGCCCTTCCCAAGGTCATTCCCTCTGGAGGTTTCGGTTTGTTTGGGAAATTCCGATGGAACCTTTTTACCAGCCGAGGTGCATGTACGTGGTCGCTAGGTTCCCAAGACCTTTCCTGAGGCCCGTACCCTTTCCAATCAATTGGAGAGAAAAGTTTTGATTTTGAGATCTTAGAATCCAAAATGTTCTTCACCTCGAATTCGGGGCTCCCCATCTATCTGGATTGGTTCTGGTGGCTTTATTAATCTGGTTCCTGGTTGCACTGGTTTCAAAAGTGGCACATGAAAAACAGGGTGAATCCGCATGTTAGCTGGTAGATCGAGCTTGACTGCCACTGGGTTAATTATAGCTTTGATCGAGTAAGGGCCCAAATACCTTGGATTAAAAGTTTGAGGTCCCTTGAGCAATAAGTGTTTGGTAACCAACCATACTTGATCCCCTATTTGGTATGGAGGCGCCTCACTCCGATGCAGATCCGCATTCTTTTTGTATTTCCCTTTCGCTTGTTGCAAATGTGCAGTTGCATCCTTGAAGGCTTGAGTTATCGTGGAATGCAAATGGTCCACTGCGGGCATTTCAAGGCTCAGAGGTGAGTCCAGGTCTGAAGTACGAGGGTGATGTCCATATAGGGTATAAAAGGGGCTTTGTCCAGTTCCAGAGTGTACCGAGTTATTGTATGCATATTCGGCCACCCATAAAATATCCTTCCAATTACCCTCCGATTGGTGCAACATACATCGTAGGTATTGTTCAAGGGTCTGGTTCGTTCTCTCCGTCTGACCATCGGTCTGTGGGCGATGGCTGGTTGAGAGTCTTACATCGATTTGTGCCAGTTGACAACATTTTCTCCAAAAATGAGAAATAAACTGGCTTCCCCGGTCGGAGACTAGTATGGACGGGAATCCATGAAAACGGATGATATTTTCGAGGGATTCCTTGGCTAGGACAGAAGCTGAAGGTAATCCTTTCAACGGAATAAAATGGGCCATCTTGGAAAATAAATCCACCACAACCAGAATAGTATTGTATCCATTACAAGGGGGCAGGTCCGTGATAAAATCTAGTGACAAGGTGTGCCAAGGTGCTGGTGGAATGTCTAAAGGCTGAAGAAGACCGGCGGGTTTTGTCTTTTGGCCTTTGTTTTGGGCGCAAACTCCACAGGACATCACGAAAGATTTAATATCCTTTCGCCAGGAAGGCCACCAGAATTGTCGTTTAATTTTTTCCTCAGTTTTGGCAATGCCAGGATGTCCTTCCATCAGGGTATCATGATGACGGGAAATAACCAGTTCTTGCAATTCCTTTTCTGGCAGAAATAAGCGTCCTTGGAAGTAAGGTAGGCCATCGTTGACCGAAAAGTAAGGCCCCCTTTGGATCCAATCCTGCAAGGCTGTAGAGTCCAGGAGTTGTTTTATCCGTGCTTGAATGTCTTCAAGGGTTTGTAAAGAGGTTATCCCCAAAATTCTTTGTTCGGGAATTATCGGCACAGGTTCAGAGTTTGTGTCTATTTCTCCCATTCCTATTCGAGATAGCGCGTCCGCTTTGCCATTCTTACAGCCGGGGCGGTAAGTGATTACAAAATCGAACTCAGCAAAGAACAAAGCCCATCGGAGCTGACGTGACGATTGAGCCTTGGCAGTTTTTAAATATTGTAAGTTTCGGTGATCAGTGATCACGGTGATGGTATGCCTGGCGCCAAGAAGATAATTCCGCCAAGCCTTAAATGCGGACTTAATGGCTAATAATTCCTTGTCGGTGATTGCATAATTTACCTCAGGCGACGAGAACTTTCTGGACCAAAATGCTACGGGATGCAGTTGGTTGGTTTCAGGGTCCCTCTGAGACAGGACAGCTCCCATGGCTATGCTGGACGCGTCGGTTTCGACTACATATGGGAGATCGGGACGTGGGTGCTTCAAAATAGGTGCGGACGTGAATTTAGCTTTCAATTCCTGAAAGGCCTGTTCAGCTTCCTCGGTCCATTCGAAGCGTTTATTTTTTCGCAAGAGTGCAGTGATGGGTTGTACCACACGTGAAAATTCCGGGATAAATCTGCGATAAAAATTAGCAAAACCAAGCATGCTTTGGACACCTTTCACCGAACTAGGTGATGGCCATTTGAGGATGGCATCCACTTTTCGTGAGTCCATTCGGACCACTTTAGGTGTCAGGATGAATCCAAGAAACTCAACCTCGGTGGTATGGAAAACGCACTTTTCCAGCTTTGCAAACAGTTTGTGCTGGCGCAATTTCTCAAGGACGGCCCTGACATGCTTTCTGTGATCAGATTCCGAAGAGGAGTACACAAGAATGTCATCGATATATACGACAACACAAACATCGATGAGTTCCCGAAGGACATTGTTCATGAAGAATTGGAAGGCAGCAGGCGCGTTGCACAACCCGAAAGGCATCACCTGGTATTCGAATAATCCATATTTTGTACGGAAGGCCGTTTTCCATTCGTCGCCTTCTTTTACTCGCACCAGATGATAAGCCCCCCGGAGATCTAACTTGGTGTATACGCAAGCGTCCTTCACCTGGTCAAGGAGTTCAGGGATCAGAGGCAGAGGGTAACGGTTTTTAACAGTTATATGGTTCAATGCGCGGTAGTCGATACAAGTTCTAAGGTCGCCTTCTTTTTTGGGCACGAAGAACAAAGCCGAGGATGCCGGAGACTTTGACGGGCGAATGAAACCATTGGCTAGGTATTGATCTAAATATTGTCTCAAATGCAGATTCTCAGGTTCAATAAGGGCATAAATCCTGCTACAAGGGGGTTGTGCACCGGGCACCAGATCGATTTGGCAATCGTACGATCTGTGGGGAGGTGTTGGCCTGTTCCTTTTGGAAGACGTCCTGAAAGTCTTGGTATTCTGGAGGTAGCTGCATGGAGACAGAGGTTACAGACGCTAGACTAATCTTCAGATTTTCTGGGTAGCAGGTTTGTGCACAATCCGGGAAGGTTATTCTCTTCGCTAGCCAATCAATTCGAGGATTATGTGTCTCTAACCAAGGGATTCCGAGAATAACCTGAAACTGTGGAGCCTTGATTACATCAAACACAACTGCCTCCCGATGGCCGTCCGGACCTATAAGTGTCACCTCAGCAGTGGAATGTGTTACCGGTCCAGAGGCAATTTTGGTTCCATCGACTGTGGTGATGACATATTTGCTGGTTTTAGGACGCAGAGGGAGGTTAATCCTAGAGACCAATTCACGATCCACATAATTTCCTATAGCCCCACTATCGATGTATGCCTTTATTGCATGCAACCGCTTAGGCTGTTCCGGATCTACGAGGACCATTGGCACAATGAAGGTCTGAGAGTTAGTTTTCAAGCTCGGCAAGCGGACCCCTACGCTTGTCGGGCGTGGTCGTTTCCCGAAACAGAGTTTTCATGGTTTTAATCAGCGGCTCCTACCACCTTCTTGGGCAGTTTTGCCGGGCAATCTCGTAGAAAGTGTTCAGAGGACCCACAATAAAGACATAATTGCATCTGCCGTCTTCTTTCACGTTCTTTTTGAGTTAAAGGTCCTTTAACCCCTCCGATTTGCATAGGCTCAGAGACCTCAGCACCCTTGGGGTTAGCGTGGGTCTTGACCAACACCCGGGTCTCAAACTTGGACCGATCTGCTTTTCTGTTTTGAAGTCTGTGATCCAATTGGACCACTAAGTCTATATATTCTGTGCATTCTTGGGGCGGACTTTACAACTTGGGCCAGGACATCTTTAAGTTCTCCGCGTAGCCTTGATAAAATAACGTGATTCTTTTATCCTCTGGCCACCCAGTTTCCACAATTAGTCTATTAAAGGTTGCAATGTAGGATAGGAGGTCCTGATTGCCCTGTCGCAGGGATAGGAGTTCGTCATCCAGAGCCTGCCCCTGAGAGTGTCGAGCAAATAACCTTTCCATGCTTGCTTGAAATCCTTGAAAATCACGGAGAATCGGGTCATCTTGAGTAACCAGTGGAACTGACCAATCGGCAGCACAACCGCCGAGATATGACAATACAAAGGCTACCTTGGTCTGGTCATTAGGGAAGGCCCCAGGTCTGCATAGGAAGTGCAAACGACACTGATTCATGAATACAGCAAATCGTTTGGGGTCCCCAGCAAAGCGTTCGGGTGGGGCCAGCGGCATGTTTCCAGGTAGATTAATCTGCACAGGGTTACTGGGATCCACAGGAGCAGGGTTCCCCCCGGAACCGGGTAGAGGAGTGTGTCCAGCTTGACCTTGCAAAAACTGTCTAGCCAGGTCATCAGTTCTTTCCTTTGATACAATCACTTCCCTCCTGAGAGCATTAGTCTCTTGGCGAGCGGCGTGTACTTCGGCCCGTAATTCCCCCAGTAGTTGGGCCAACTGATCAGTCTCAGAAGTTTCCATAGCGCCTGGGTGGGAATTTGTAGGAAGGCTTTGTGTTCTGTAACGCTCACCTGACTCCCACGGAGGCGCTGCTCTAGTCTGGGTTGCTGTGGCCTCTTCGAGCGTGATGCGCAGAACTCGGAACACCGACTGAACAGGACCCTCAAATCTTGCTTGTCTGGCCCGTAGGAATATCCTTCTGCAGATTAGAAAGGGGATTAACAGTCTGCAGAATAGCGTGCTTGCTCCCCCCGTCCCCCCTTCGTTCTTCTCTAACTTCCTCCGAAATCCCCGGTTGAAGCTCACCTTATGGTTTGAAAGGATGAACTCTCCATCCTGCTTCTGGTGCAGGGGCGCGTGTTTGTCCAGTTACTTCACTGGTTTTCAGAATGGCGCTGGCAAAATCCACTTGACTTTTCCGAGCGGAACGCCGTAAGTATGAAGATTACAAAAGTTCAAGTGTAGAGCCTCCTTTTCTGTTGCCTTCCTACCCTGTGATCTGTCCTTTATTTCAGGTGCAGAATGAAGGTGATGCGTTGAGGGATTGAATTGCCGATGGTAAACTCAGGTGAGTTAGCGATCGGGGCGATCCCTCTTAATGTCTTTATATTCCTCCAGTAATGTCTTTTGTCCTTTCCCCTTAGGGGGCGGGGTGCGGTACCTGCCAACGAAGCGGCGCCGACCCGAAATGAGGAATGGTCCACCAACAGAAGACCGGTAAATGTTATGGCGGAAAATTAGGCTTTCCTCATATGTTCCTTCTGCTCACCTTTTGTCTCTTCTTCTCTTCCCTAGGCGCAGAGATGTGGCGACCGGTGCAGACAGTCGCGGTGGAGCCATAAGAACTCCCAAGGACAGGTGAGTGAAGCGCGGCGGTGCAGCGAGCAACGCGGTGCTTTTAAATGAAAGTCTTTTCTCAGGAACGCTGGCGTGAAGGTTCCGGATGCAGGTAAGAAGTTTGATCAAATTCTTGGTTTTCACCTTTCTCTTCTCTTCTTTCCTTACAGGTGTTCTAGGATCGAGGCGGGCGTGGCTGGAGACCAGATGCAGGAGCAGACACAGTGAGCGTTCAGCTGCTTGGATGCAGAACAACGCGAAGCGTGAGCTACTGTCTGGGCGTGGCTTAAATAGCCCCCAAAGTAGTTCCAGGTAAGTATCCTTCCCTGGCCACGCCCGAGTGGCAAAATAGTCCCAATGAAAGAATAGTCCCTTCCAGGTCTCAGGGAGGCCTGAATCTTGCAGCATGGTCTGCATCAGGTAAGTGCACAAAACACCTTCCTTTATGAGCCTGGTGCCTATGGCGCCAGGACTGATGTCCAACATGAGCCCCTATAGGGGACCGCTGGGCTTTCACCCAGGGGCATGATGCCTGCTCCCGGGGGTGCTGGGCCTGGCCTGGTGCTCTGGGGGTAGGCATCATGACAGCATGCGACATAACTGTTTCCAGAACTGGGATATGTATTGAGGCCCTCTATCAGAAATGATCTTGGAAGGTAGCCCATGAAGCCGGAATATGTGTTCCAGGAAAATTCCAGCAAACTCAGGTGAGGATGGCAGTTTGTATAAAGGTGTAAAGTGAGCCATATGAGTGAACAAATCAATGGTAACCATTATAGTTATGTAGCCCCTGGAAGAGGGTAATTCCACTATGAAATCCGTGGCAATGATTTCCCAAGGTCTTGTTGGTATCGCCGGTTGAAGCAGGAGACCTGCTGGTTTTTTGCTATCGTGTTTGTTCTGATTGCAGATTTCACACATCTGGATATGGGTCTTGATATCATCCTTCATCTTTGGCCACCAAAACTGTCTTTGTATTAGATGGAGAGTGTTGGTGATGCCACGGTGCCCTGAATGGAAAGTATCATGACATAGGCTTGGGATTCTTGTCTCAATCCATGAGTGGGAATGACCAAGCGATTGTCCTTGAACAGGTATCCATCCTTTGTTTTGAGATTCCATCAATTGTTTCTTTTAAACTCCTTCCATAGTTCAGAGGACTGGGTTTGAATTTGAATATCCTCCAAGAGGGTTTGCTTGGGCAACAGATATTGTGTGGGGAAACATCTTAGGAAAGGTCCGATATTCAAGGGGCTCATAGTCGGGGCGCCTGGATAAAGCATCGGCTATGATGTTATGTGTTCCAGGGAAATGATGAATTTGGAATTGGTAATGGGCAAAAAAGAAGGCCCAGCGAGCTTGGCGACTGTTTCTGCATTCTAGGGATTGTAATACTTGGAGATTCCGATGGTTTGTGCGAACTTGAACTAGGTGTTTTACCCCCAGAAGGAGATGATGCCAATCAGTGAAGGCCTGACGGATTGCTAATAATTCCTTCTCCAGGACGGAATAATGGTTTTCATTGGGAGTCAAGGTGCGGGAGAGATAGGTGATGGGATGTTCTAATTTGTCTCCAAGTTCCTGTTTCAAGACTGCCCCAATGGCTTAGTTGGAAGCATCAGTTTCAACAATGAAGGGTTTGTTTGTGTCAGGTTGAGCAAGGATGGGGGCTTGAGTAAACTCCGATTTTAATCGCTGAAATGCCAAATCTTGGACTGAAGTCTAATGAAAGGGGGTGTCCTTTTTTAACAACGTGACAATTGGATGAACAATTTCCGAAAATGCTGGAATAAACTTTCTGTAGAAGTTAGCAAGCCCCATGAAGGATTGAATTTGTTTAACGCTAGTGGGAACAGGCCAGGATCAAATGGAGTCAGCCTTCGAAGAATCCATTCCAATCCCTTTTTGGCTAAGAACAAATCCAAGATAGTGAACAGTGGACACGTGAAAGAGACATTTCTCGGGTTTGGCCAGGAGTTTATGTTCCCTTAAACGTTGTAAGACTGCCTTTACGTGTTCTTCATGTTTTTGATGGTCCTTGGAGTAGATCAGTATGTCGTCTAGATATACAATGACGAAGAGGAACAGCATATCAGAAAATACCCGGTCCATGAAGCGTTGGAAAACTGCTGGGGCATTAGCAAGTCCAAAGGGCATAACTAAATACTCAAAATGGCCGAAGGGTGTTCTAAAGGCTGTCTTCCATTCGTCACCTTCCTTTACACGAATAAGATGGTAGGCGCCCCTGAGGTCTAGTTTTGTGAAGATGACAGCGCCTCTGACGGCTTCCAGGAGATCTGAGATGAGAGGCAATGGATAACGGTCCTTAAGAGTGCATTGATTAAGACCACAGTAATCGAGACATGGTCTATGCTCCTTAGAATCCTTCTTGGGAACGAAAAACAGGGAGGCGCTGCTGGGGACTTGGATGGACGAATAGTTCCGTTTTCCAGATTGGTATCCAGGTATTCCCAGAGGGCCCTCTTTTCAGGTTCTGACAAGATAAACATTCTTACAAACGGAATTACAGCTGAGGGTTCAATATCAATGGCATAATCTTCAGGTCTGTGGGGTGGTAGAGCTTGATCTATGGCAGTTGAAAACACATCTGAGTACGCCTGATAGGCCCTGGGAATCTGGATGACGTTAGAGACGGTGACTGGTATTTGTTGATTCTTTGGGAAGTTTTCAGAGGCTTTTGGTAAGGTGTTCAGGGACAAACAACGGGACATACAATGTTCCGAACCAAGAAACTAGGAGCCTGCTGCCCAATTGATGTAGGGGTTATGCTTCTGTAACCAAGGCATGCCTAAAACCATTGGATAGTGGGCGGATCTTATAACATCAAATTTAACCTTTTCTTGATGGTGGTTTATGGAGAGGAGAAGCTCCTTGGTTTGAAGGGTTATGGGTCCTGAAGACAGGGGTCTTCCATCGATTGTTTCGACAGGTTGCATAATCTCTCGTGTTTCACATGGGATACGATGAGTTGTGACCCAATCCTGATCTATGAATATGCCCATGGCTCCGCAATCCACTAATGCCAGGATGGGGTAGGATTCTTTCTTGGAAGGCGATAGAAAGGCCCGTAGAATCACAAGGTTATTTTGTGAAGGAGAGTTCAAGGAAGGAATTGATGTGGAGCAGACATCATTCTCCCGAAACTGTGCCCCATCTAGGACCGGGAGCTGGCGTTTCCCGAACGCCGTGGAGGAGCAATAGGGCACTCTCTTACAAGATGTGTGAATATGGCGCATCCTTTCTTGTGGGGTAATGGGTCCACGGAAGGACCCCAGTTGCATAGGTTCTGGCTCAGAGGTCGGAGAAACTGCAGATTCAGGACTAGAAGGATGATCGATGACAGTCTTTGGGAATGATGATTTCGACTTCTTTTTCTCTGCCTTTCTTTCCTGGATTCGAAAATCAATTTGCAAGGAAAGATCCAAGAAGGCCTGGAAAGAATTAGGGCGAGCTACCCAGGCTAGCTCATCCTTTATTTCTTCATTCAACCCTCTGTGAAAGAGGGTGAAGCTAGCCTCTTGGGACCAATCGGCTTCCTTCATAAGTTGTTTGAAACGGGTGACATAGGTAAGCATATCCTGGGATCCTTGTCTAAAATCAAGTAGACGTTCTTGAGCGCTATAGACCTGCTCAGGACGATCAAACATGGCCTTTAGTGCTTCCATGAATCCATTGTAGTCATCCAGGAGGGTGTCGCCCGAATTGACTAGGGGAGTAGCCCAGGTTAATGCATTGCCAGTGAGGTGTGATATCATAAACCCTACATTTGCTCTAGGGGTGGAAAAGTAGTAGGGCTTGAAGGTGAAATGCACTAGGCATGAATCCAGGAAGGCACAAAGGGTTTTTGGAGAGCCGTCATATTTGTCCACCGCTCCTCCTAATAACACACTTTCCTTGGTAGCAGAATCCTGAGATAATACCAGCTGTTTTAAGGCAGCGTTCTCAGCTTTAAGGTTTTGAACTTCGGTGGTAAGTTCCTGCATGCCTCGCATGAGGTCTTGAACCGCGGCTTCCATCTCTGTATCCGTATTGACTTTTGGGCGTCTCAATCTGTCGCAAGTCTCTCCCCTCCTCACCTGTCTTTCCTGTTGGCTTGCGACCTTCTTTTGTGACTTCTTCCGCACAGTCCGGGATTTGTATAGAGCTGTGCATGGGTCTTTGGATTCCAGCGTGCTTCGTTCAGACTGTCCGAGATGGAACCAGGAAGAAACAATGTCCGCGCACGGAGGCACGGTAGGCATGACTCGAGCGCGGTGAAAATCCAGGAAGTTTGGTAGGTTTAGAGGATGTAATGAAAGGAGGAGGAATCAAGGAACTGGGAAAAGGGAAATTCAAGAGGATAGCCCCGAGCGAACTCCGGCAGCACACGTCCAGCTACGGCAAACAGCAGCGTTGAGACGCGCAGCGCAGTGGGGGTGTGTCTGTTTAATAGTGTGTGAAGCGCGGAACGTAAAGGCTGGAAAGCTACGTTTCGTATACGACGGCCATGTTGGGAAGGTTACTGCATTCAGAGTTCTATGGTTCAGGGACCAGGAGGTCCAAAAGGGACGCAGGCGACGGTTCATGACACAGCATGCATTCAAGGATTAGCAGGTTCTTGTGGACTTGCTAGCCATTTAAAAGCCTGGTTGGAACAAAAAGAGCAAACCAAATGTCAGAAACCATCAACCCCCTCCAAAGACTCCACTACCGCAATGTGGTGTATTGGGCAATGCCCACTCATTCTCCACAACCTCTAACACTGGATCAGGTTGCACTACGATGATCTTTTGAACAGTTGAGAAATGGGAGGGGCACTGGGACAGACTCCTCCCTTAATCTGGCTTGTTGTATGCATCAAGTTGCCTATGAAAATTCAGTGGGCCCACTGCAGAACTGATGCATATGTTCTCGCTACATGAAGATAGGTAGTGATCATGGTGATAATGATGATTCACTGCAATTCTGGTTTGGCAAGAGGACAGTGTGTCAATCAGTACTTGTTAAATTAGATGTGAAATTCCTGAGCTGCTCCTCGGCTAGTGTAGAGTCCAAATGCATTTTTGGTGCTGTGGGGATATTGTCGTAGACCACAGGTTATGCATCAGTCACACACAAGTAAGAACATTTGGTTTCATGACAATGAAAGAGCCTCTTATCACCGCAGAATAGATTATTCAGATGATGAATATTAGTGGCCATGCCAGCTATATACATGCAGATGAAAGGGCACGGAAAAGGCGGTGGAGGCATTGACTCTGACACTAGTGTTTGTGCGAATTGCAAAAGTAAATGTTTCATTTTTCCTTTATCATCAATATTTTTGGCCCTACTAACCAGCAGAGTAATTCTCATACTCCTCACACCATGCTCCCAAACTGGAGGTTTTGCCTAATATTTGTTTTGACTCTACCAATCAGTGAAGGCACTCTTATACATACTCCCAGCAATTCACACACAAACAGGAGGTTCTACCTCAATTTATTAAGCTCTATGGGTGGGCGCCCCCCTGGCCACGCCCCTTTGGAGCACTTCTTCATCTCAGTGCATCACCTGTGCCACCCACTGGGCTGGTGCTTCCACTTAATAGACATAATAAAAGTGTGCACTGAGCAAGCTACTAAATGAGTGTCAAATGTCAACGCACTCTCTATCCCGGTACACACGCTTGATGTGCATGACCTTATCACTAGGGATATGATTGACATGCTCTTTCTATGCGAGACATGGCTACAAGACACCTCTGGACCAGCCCTCTCACTGGCCATCCCTGAGGGTTATACCATCTATAGACAGGATCGGAGGGGAGAAAGGGGGGGAGGAGTGGCCATTATAGCCAAAGACTCTCTTGACATTTGAAGAACCCAGGCAGAAATAGGCCTCAACTCAGATTACCTACCAATCAAACTCAAAATCTCCCATAACACTATCATTGCATTCCATCTAGTTTATCGCCCCCCAGGACCTTCAAACGACTTCCAGGAAGCATTCATTCACTCGATCTCAGATAATCTGAAAAAGACATCCAAAGTAGTATTATTGGGCAACATGAACCTAAGGCTCAACGACGCCAAGGACCCTAACGCCCAATCCCTACAAAAGGCACTAGTTACACTAGGATTTAACCAAGCTATCACCAAGCCTACACACATCAAAGGACGCACCTTAGATTGGGTGACACAACATAACTGCCCTATTTTCCACCACATCATATCTCCCATCCCCTGGTCGGATGACTCTTGTATCAACTTCCACATCGACACCTCACCAGGACCTGCTAGACCCACCATCCTTCTTCCGGCAGGGCTCTCAAGGAGCTCCAAAAAACGAACCAAAGATACTCTCCTCCCGCACTTGCTCATCCTAGCATTACAACCTCCATTCCCCAATGATCCCACCTTCTTAGCCAACACATTTAGCCAAGTCATAACCACAGCTGTAGATGCCATTGCACCCCTCACGGCAAAAAAAGCAAAAAAAACTAAGCACTCCAACGCCTGGTTCTCACAAGAACTCTCTGATCTCTGCACAAAAAAAGAGAGCTCTACTGGCCACATGCAAAAAGTACCCCACTGATTCCAACAAAATGGCGTTCAAGTCCATTTCCAGAGACTATAAAATAGCTATCACACAGGCTAAGGCAGACTTCTACAACACCAGGATTAGCAACGCAAACTCAGGTACTAAAGAAATCTTCGCCATATTTAGGGAACTGGAGTCACCCTCCGATCCACCATCCACCCTTACCAAAGATGAGACCTGGTGCAACCAAACTCAAGCAGCTATGCTACATAAACTAGATGCCTTACACTCTAAAATCTTAGCCCACCAAAAAGCCCTATCTGCTCTTCTAGATCGCACAGCGGCACCTCCAGCCTGTGACGCTCCTAGCCAAATACCTAAATTTGAATTCTTTAACATGACGGAATTTGAAGTCATTACACTCATAAAATCCATTAAGCCGTCCAACTGAAAGGGAGATACTTGCCCCTCCCACATTATCAACAACTGCGCACCAGCCCTGGCTCCCATCATTACCGCCTTCATCAACTCATCATTCCAATCGTCGCATGTACCGACATCCCTAAAAGAAGCTTGGATCAGACCTCTCCTAAAAAAAACATCTCTCGACCCATCTATCCCAGGGAACTACCGACCTATCACAACGGTCCCCTTTCTGTTAAAGATTCTTGAGAAGCCTACCTGCAGGTTAAAAAAATGTATTGAAGTCAACCACCTCCTGGACTACGCCAGTCCGATTTCCGCCCTCGACATGGCGCCAAGACGGCACTAGTTGACCTAAAAAATCAAATAGACGACTTAAGAGACGAAGGCAAACCGGCGCTCCTCCTGCTTCTAGACCTCTCGGCGGCCTTCGATTTGGTAGAGCATAAAACTCTATGCCACCATCTCACCACCTCAGCCCACTTCTCAACCAAAGCATGTGACTGGATCTCCTCATTCCTTCAGGAGAGGGTAATGAAGGTCTTCTCAGACTACGCTAACTCTACACCCAGCCCTATCAAATATGGAGTCCCACAAGGCTCCTGCATAGCCCCCACACTATACAACCTCTTCACAAGACCTCTGTTCAGGATACTCAACTCACTTGGCATCTCATATACCAATTATGCAGATGATACGCAGGTTCTCATCCCCCTGTCGGAGGATTACAATACGGACCTGAACACACTTAACAATATCTACTCCACCATTCAATCCTGGATGGCTGAGAATTGGCTCTGCCTAAATAGTGACAGGACCGAACTCCTGCCGGTCGGCTCCCCATCCACATTGGGCAAAGTTGATAAAAAAGTACCAATCATTCACTGTGGATAATATTCCCATCAAAGTCTCTCAAAATATTAAAACATTGGGTGTGTACCTCGAACCCAGCCTCACCATGGACAGAGAGGTCAATGCCGTCGCCTCCTCCGCAGCATACCACTCTAAACTCATCAACGCCATCAGGCCCTTCCTATCACGGCAAAATTGCATCTCAATAGCCAGAGCCATCATCGGTTCCAGACTGGACTATTGCAATGCCCTGTTCATTGGAACCTCTCAAAAAAACCTTGCCAAACTCCAGATTGCCCAAAATAATGCCTTAAGGGCTGCTACAAGCACCTTGCGTAGGGAAAACATATCTGGGGTCTGGAGGCAGGTACACTGGCTCCCCATCAAGGAAAGGGTGATTTTCAAAACCTTGGCCCATACACATAAATGTCTTCACGATCAGGCCCCTCCCTATCTGGCACAAATGATCACCAAACAGACAGTCGCCAGACCATCGAGGGCTGCCTATGCCAACCGCATCACGGTTCCGCACACGTGCAGGAGGCACCAGCTTCCCCACTATGGCTGCAACCCTATGGAACAACCTCCCAGCTAGGATTAGATCAATCGACTCACACACAGCCTTCTGCAAGGCCTTAAAAACCCAGCTCTTTGTTTAAAGAGTGCTTCCCATTAGATCTGCACCTCTGCTGTGTCATCATGTATATGATATTTATCTTTTTCGCACTCTGCTACCTAGACATGAATATGAGTAAGCAATTGTAAAGTTCAATGTGTAACATCTGTAACCGAACAAATGTATCTAAGTGAATGTAACTAAGCATACCTTCTTGGACCGCTTATTGTAACCCGCAAGCAAGCCTCCTTAAATTTCCTTTAAAGCGTCTTGTTGCCTGTGGGCTGTAGTGCGCACTACAAATACAAAATAAATAAATGCTGAAAATTGCTGTTGTCCGTAGGTTGCAGTTGCCAAACAACTAAAATTTTAACCTGTTCATCACATCCCAATCCCACATGTTCCGAACTGTGACATCTAGTCTGAGTTCTGCTGCACGTCCCCTATCCTCTGCCAGATTGGCGAGAATTTAGCATGCCATGGGAGAGAGAGAGAGAGAGTGAAAGAGAGAGAGAGAGAGAGAAAGAGAGAGAGAGAGAGAGAGAGAGAGAGAGAGAGAGAGAGAGAGAGAGAGAGAATATATATATGGCATTGCATTTTTACTGGCATTAAGGGAAAAGTCAGCATGAAGAGTGTTCTTACATGATGAGCTGGAGAGCATTTGTACATCAGCGATTGTGCCTCCTCCTGTGTTATATGGTATTCTTCCACCAGATACTCAAAAGACAGCGAGTACGGGAACCCCATCAATATTTAAAGCAGAGATGTCCTGGAAAATCATTTTTTTTCCCACAAATGAACTCAATCTTGCCTCTTGACCTTCCTTAATCTACTATCTCCAACCGAGCTCTATATTAATGCCATTTTTGCTAATAAAGAGCATGGGCCTCATGAGGAACTTCTGTCGCCAGAAACATAACAGATTGCTCCCCTTGTCTTGGAACAAAATGTTCATCAGAGATTTAACTGTGTCCTCTAGGCTTGGCTCTCTGCCTCTTTTTCCCTAATCCCTATGATTACAATATAGCACATTCTTTCATGGTTCCCTAGATCGTCCTAATTCATATTTCCTATCTTCCAGATCTTTCATTCAGGTTTCATATTTCATCTCCATTAGGTCCATGGATAGCTGGTTGTACTTAAGAGCTTCCACCTTGTTGCTGAGCCAATCCTGGACCTTAGCTCTTTCAAGGAAGATGGTAGGTCACTGCAAGGCAACTTTATGTCTTCCAAAAGCAACATGAATTCTGATTGGACTGCCTCATCCCCCTCCACTGAATTCTGCTTGGTAGACATGGCTCAGTTGTGCTCATCTTTTGCTGGGATCTCAAGTCTTCTGCATTGTTGGAGGGAGGCCTGCGCCTCCTTTGTAGTCATTGGGCAAGGGCCTCCCGAATGCTGTTGGCCCTCCACCAGAGCTCTGCACGCCATTCGAGAAGAGTCTTTGTTCCCTTTCCTCTGATGATAACTCAAACTCTCAGATGATTTAAGGATTGCTATGCAGGGGTGGCAGGTGGGCAAGCATCATCGAGTCCAGGCACTACTGCCCCCACTTCCAAATGGCTCCAGCCTTTCCGATTCACCTCTGGCTGCCTCGCAGAAATTCTCAATGTCTAATGAGGCCCCCCACTGAGAGGTATGTTTGGCCGCGGCCAGTCAAACTGTTCCTCCTGGGTTAGTTTGTGCTTCTCGAGGCTGCTATCCACCAATGGCAGACCATTCCCCTTCCACAAGTGTCTCCATTCTCCTCCTCCTCTGCCCTTCCTTTCCTGCTCGTTTCCGGGTGGAGGCTTTTATCCTCTTGGCCTTCCTAATCCCATAGTATACCTTGGGAGGCGGGGGGGCGTGCCTATTCATTGGCCTGTTCACCTCACCCTACTCCTCACACGGTTGCTAAAATTGTGACTATCATGGGTGGGAGAGAGGGCAATGCTGCATCCCGCTTGGTGCTGCTGCGCATCAGGCCACTTCCGGTGGCTTGGCCCCACTGGAAACCTCCACCCGATGGATCATTGGGGCTCATGTTGTTTCTAAGCTTGCTTCTTTCCCTTTCGGAAGGTGCTTCTATGTAAACCTTTTTCCTAGCAAAAGCATTACCAGTGGAGCCATGTTTTTACCCTGACTCCTAAAAAGCCTACCCAACATATTCTAGGACTGGTTCTGTTTATTATTGCAAACTCAAGTTCAAGAATATTTTTGGAAAGTGCGTGATAGTAGTAAAGGTGAACACTTGAAGAAACATACTTCGCAATTACATTTTGACTGGTGACATTATTATTGGGTCCCTTCAAGCTGTAATCTCAGAGTACCTATGATGCCGTCCGTCCCTGCAAGTTCCTATAGTTTCACACACTCGTGCCTTTGTATGAAGATCTGCAGTACTAATGACCAAGAATGAAGCCTGATGAAGAAGCAGGGGTACTTCCAACTACAGTCAACATAGCCTGGCCTAGTGAAACCTCTGGCAGCAAAGGCTGTTGAAGCCTGTTCATGAAAAAGAAGTACCACAGACATGCTTATATTTTTTAAAACAGAAAGGATTATCTGCCAAATAAGCCATCCTAATATAGCAGTGTTTATATGTCTGTTAAAGTATGGTAAATGTTATTTTTTTCATTGCCACGGGTTTATCATCTTCTCTATATGGCCATCACATGACAAAGAATTAAAAACAAAAATAATGACCAAAAGGAGCCTTCATGTCGCTAATGTTGAACCTGGAGCAGGAATGATAAACAAAATGCTTGCCCTACGAAAATATTAAGCAGTAAAGCTCAACCCCTTGTCCCAAAGGTTCCATGTGTTAAAATTGCAGCAAAAATGGCTGTGGACACAAAATATTGCAGCAAAAAGGCAGTGGTTTTGTCGCTGCAATCCATGTAAAACCCCTGCTCCCCTTAAATGGTGTAATGGAGTACACCTTTAACAAGTCAAACCACAGCATTTTTGCCACGATTTTTTGTACTGGCGACATTTTTGCCACGATTTAATCACTGCATACCGTCCCAAACCATGTAAAGTGGACATTGTTATGGAAAAGTTCTTGGCTACCTGACACACCACCAAACAAAAGTATATATTTTTAAGGATCTTGAGAGTAGTTGGCAGACAGATCAGAAACCAGAGAAAATATCCTGGCTATGGCGCGAATAAAGGCGTTACTCTTAGGAAGCATTGCAGCACAGGCTAATCCACAGCATTCAAAAAGTTGTAGATTTCCCCCTGCTTAGCAGCGAGATCAACTCTCAATGTCCATGAACCTATCTAACAAATCATTCTTTTAACGTGTATAGAGGATGCTGTAAGATGTCCGGTTCCAAGGTTTAAGTCACCCCTGCCTGAATGCAAGCCTGCAAGCAATGGGCTCTTTGTTTATTTGAGAAGGGGGTTTGACTTATTGTCCATCTCTTCCAAGCTCGTGAGATGAGGCATCGTGTCATTTCAGGCCCTTTTGGGTCCCTCTTACATAACTGCACATTAAATTAAACGTATCGGCAATATATCATTTATCTTAAACACTCATCACAAAATCTTGTTTAGCGTGGACTAGTTCAGGGAATTTAGGGTCATGCAGACAGGGATTTGACAAAGGCTATGAAACAATGTGAAGTAGGGTTTGGATAATAAACAGCATTCTCAATTAAAATTAGCCTCTTTTGTCTTATCTATGTTTTTTCTGTTTAAAAAGAGTGTTTAAAAATGTGCTTATACCGGTTTAACTCTGACAAAGAAACCACAGCTTTAGTTAAAAAGGGACCATATAGACACAGTCCACCGATTTAGCATTTCTTTTAAATTAGAGACACGCTGTGATTGACAAGGTTAGCAATGCCATAGTGCTTGCTACTCTGTTTTCCCCTCCTCCACGGTCATCAGTAAGGAATGTGAACTTGCAGTCTAACAAAGAGGGGCTAAACTCCCCTGGGGGAAAACGTTAAACATGACAACAGCTCTGAGCAGAGGGGCACTTTATCACAAGCCTGAAAATAGTGTCATCCACTGCAAGCTAAACACACAGAGAAAAGATTCTCGCTTTTAGAATGATTTACAAATAAACTAAGAAAACTGTTTCTGATTCAAAATATAAATACATTTAAAAAAGAGCTTTAGAATGCTGTCATTATGTGAAATAAAAAAATGTGTTGGTTTATTTTTTACATTTGAATTCTATTGTCATTTTGCTAAATGAACATTTTCGATTTTAAAAGGCACACGCAAGCACATCATATTGTAATATAACACGCATATAACATGTTTTATTCTGGCAGGCAGTGCATGCAATGTGCAAGGCAAAACGTTCGTAAAGTAAGGGACAAAGCAAAGAATATTTCTTTGTTGCCAGTGCATGGGTAATGCATTTCAAGTGATTGAATTGCTAAGACGGTGTTGTACTGGGTCAAGGTTATTTGCTGATCAACGTTATCAAAGGTAGAAGAAAAGGAAGTTGGATTGGGGACTGCCAAGTCTTTGCATTACTGTCCAATGGCATTCCTCATTGCAAATGCAATTTTGTAATTACCATACCTAAGTTGGAGTGAATCGGCTAGCTACCCCTGACACAGGACAACTTGACATCCTGTGGTGCTTGGAAGGTTGCACACTGATTCTTGCAGCAAGCGTGCAACCAACTAAAGGAAGCACAGGATGTTTGACACAACACCTCCCAGGTGTGAAGTTGGCAACAGTGGTCAGTGGGTGGATTAGGGGATCACTCAAGTGTGTTGTTCAAAAATAAAACAGTAATTAATTATAAACGCATGCAATTTAAACGAATTCAACATTGGTAAACTGTTAAAAGACGAGTAATTGGCAGAAGACAATAAGCATATGAAATATATAACCAAGGCTTTCCTCGTTTATGTTTAAATCTTGCTCAGAAACACCTCACTTTCATTTAGTTTTACAAACGGCACCCCCGTTTATATTAAATCACTTTTTCAGTCACTCCAGCAATTGCGAGGCCAGGAGTGGGCTGGTCCATAGGGAACTCTGGAGACTTCCCGGTAGGCCTCTTTTGTGTGGTGTTTCCCATAGGAAAAGGGTTGGGCTTGCTGAAAATGTGTAATATGGACCACTTTGAAAACATTTTCCAGAGCCTCTTGTGGCTCCCAGTCCACGCCTGTGCGAGGCTAAACTGTTAATTTCAGAGAGAAACATAGGCAGAAAGGGCAGATTCAAGAGAACAGGCTATAAACACTGAAACTGGGCTAACAAAAGATAGGGTCAGTATTCAACTGATTATTGAAAAGATCCTGGCCCGTGACCATCTGGACCCGCCCAGCAGGTCAGCGGTGGCAAACATGAAACTTTTTTGACAGATTCACGCAGAGCCGGTCTTTGTGTCAGGCAGCTCAGGTGGCTGCCTGACGTCAGTCAGCCCCTAGGGGGCGCCGTGCAGTGCTGCTTTGAGTCCTGCAAGCCAGGCCAGGCTGGCCACACCCACCAGCCAGGCCTTGATTTTGACGCCCGCCCGTGTAGGAGCAGTGAGCACTGCTTCAGGCTGCAGCCTTGCCCTTTGCCCTCAGGCAGGTCAGGGCAGCAGGAATGACAATAAATTAGCAATTAGCAACTTTTATTTGTTGCTTTTTCACTTCCCCCAGGGCCTGGGCCCCGCTGGCGCTGGCGACAGCCAGGCCCAGGGGCGAACGTGCAGAGTGCCCTCAGGCTATGTGCGCGTGCCCACTAGCTTGATGATTGGGGGCTAGGGGCTGGCTGCTGGTGTTGTTGTTAGCCCCTGGTGCCATTCCGAAAACAGGAGCTCCGAGCCGAGCAAGTGGAGTGGATGCATGCACAGGGCACAGCACAATATCAGGTACGTGTACTGTGTTTGGGGCGAGGGCGATCATGCTGCAGAGGACTAATGCCATTCTGCCATGCCTAGCCTGCTGCAACTGTGTGCCGTGACTGAGTGGCCACTTGCTGGAGGGGGTGTGCGCTGGCACCTGTAGGTGCTGTGGTGGTAGTGGAGTGGAGGACCGGTGACACCGAAGCAGAGTGCCAGCACTGCAGCAGTGGTGCGGTAGGGGGGCACCGCCGCTTTGCATGTTTCTCGGTGTACTGTCTGGTGAGTGGCGTCCCTCTGTCGGGCGGCAGGCCCTGTGAAGCTGCAGAAGATGCAGCGGTGCCTCTGACGGAGCTGAGCACTTGCACTGAGAGGGGGACCTGGGCCGTATATGCGGTGGTGAAGAAGCGGGCTGGGAAACCATTGGGGCGGGCCGTAGCCTCCCCCCGTGGGGTGCACAAAACTTGCGATCCTTGCGTTCATGCCACAAGGGTGTGGGGAGGTTGTGCTACCGGCTCCGACATCCGACACTGTGATCTGGCTCACCGGTGAGGGGCCTGCCCTGGTAGGGCTCTTCTGGGCTGCAGCATTAAAGGGGTGGGCAGTCTGCTGACAGTTGGACAGACAGAGGTGTGCAGGCTGTCCCCATTGTTCAGCAGACTAGTACTACCTGAAAGGTGCTTTGGGCTCGGCAGAGTTGACAGATTCTCATCCCCCTTGAAATGAAGTTTGCAATGATGTCCGGGTGAGGCCCGCACAATATGAATACCCACTGACCATGCGTGAGTTGCCCTTTTCACGCTCCAAGTTACCCACGCAGGCTGGGAACCAAGAAGTGCCCTAGAAAGTGTAATGTGTTTGGGGCGAGGGCGACTATGCAACATTTTATATGCATGAATGATGATCACTATCATTGCTATTGGCACGCAACCCTACATACCATATATTGGACGCACAAACAACACTGGTTTGAAGTTGGCTGGCTCCCATGTGTACTGGGGCAGAATCAAAATAATAACGGTATGGAACTTGGTCTGCAGAGCAATGATGGTGGTATTTTAAAGTCCTGCATCCATCACTTTTGTAGTGCCAAGATGTCCCACGGATGGCAGTAATCATATACAAAACCCCCTTACAATGCATGACTTTTTGATTGTACTGTGCTTGCCCCAGCAAACTTACATGTCTTATATTTTCGCATTTATTCACCTGCCCTTAAGTAAGTAAACCCACAGCATTCATAACATGAACATTGTGTACGGTAGCTTAATTAGTGGATGCACCTGCTGCGGCGATGTGTTCACAAGCTGCAGGTCGCAAGCGTGTTTCCTGCAATAGCCACCATCAATTGTAAGCCTCTGAGGCTGACAAAAATAGCTACATGAAAAATAAAAGGGTAATATTGATAGCTATTACTACAGTGGTTAGAAGTTGGAGGAACCTGCGTGAAGCGCTATGTAAGAACACAAAACAGTGCGTAGGCTCATGCCCACCTGTCTGGGGAGGAACAGGGCAGTGGAAAAATTAGCTGCTAAGGTTCACTCTAAGGGAGCTGCCCCCAACAAGCTAACGTGGGAACAGAAGGAAGCGACCACATGTCCATGGTGGGGGGAGAGAGGAGGCCAAAAATATAGCCATATGTGGACGGTGGCAAGCTTCAGGTGTAGACAAGCACCCACCGTTCACAAGCTGTGCAGCAGGTAGAGGCAGCCTGGCCACAGCCTTTAGGCTAGTTGGTGGGGTGGGGGTAAGAGTAAAATAGCGTGTGCAAGTCCCCTCGCCCACCAAATATTGGGAGAGTTAAATTATATCCCTTTTCTGTAACGGGATACCATGGCTCACAAGTGATGGTGACACAAACTATGATCAAGCTAAGGGGAAATTAAGGCTGTTATGTGCTCTTTATGCATTATTATTATTATTATTCATGTCCGAGTCGCAGAGAGAGAGAGGGGATTTGCTGGGATGGATAGGGGCGGGAGCCGGGGCACGAGCAGAGCTGGAAAGTGGCACAGGGAGACTGAAGGGCGAGGCAGGCCAGGAGCTATAAACCAGAAATATGGTGGTGAAGAAAAGGGGGGCAACGGGAGGAGGACAGGTGTCAGGTGCATGATTGCAGAGTATTGCAGGGACAGGAGGCGGAGAGGTGGTGCATGTCTTGCACGCACAGGAGGAGGAGAGGTGGGTGTGGGGCAGGGACAGGAGGCGGAGAGGACTAGTGCAGGTGCAAATAACAGAGGAGTGGTGGGGGCATTGCAGAATATTGCAGAGACAGACACGTGGCAGAGTGTATAACCATCACACAACATCTGCACATCAGACTGAGGAGAGGATCACTCTTCATGTTGTTCAGTTATTCATCTTGCACTACAGGAAAAAATATGTATTGGCCAGGCTGCTGCTACAGAGCAGTGGCAAATGTTGCCTACCAGCTCTGTGTGATTGATTACCTTCTGTGAAGTTAGGTAATTGAATTCAGTCTTAACTTACCATTTAGAATTATACATTTTAAACATTTGAACATCTTTCCATGTTGTGCTGTTTGATGGGTTGTGTATATTAAAATGCTCGTGTGGTGCCAACAATGTATGTTTTTTATTTTCCTGTGATGTAATTGTTATGCAAAGTATTATTTTTGAAACTTGAAAAATCCTACATCTTTTTGGTCAGAGAATGTTGGCAAGTATGGGTGTTGATTTTATGAAAAGGCAAATGGCATTCGTCCTGTGCAATTTGGGTTTTTATGCAAAACCAATTTAATGAAATTTTATGTTATGTTACTTGGCATTTGTATAGCGCCTTATGTATCATTGGTATGATCTCAAAGCGCTGGTAGGTTGAATGCCCTTGGGAACCGTAGTTCAAGTCAGTAGAGAGAGAGTGTTGTACGGTGCCGGGGTGCACCGGATATGTGTGCAGCTGGTGTAGTGTGCTTATTTCACCTTGGAATGCTAATTTCTGGCAACATCACATCCCATTGCATTTGTTGATGAGTCCCCTCACTTTAATTTTTAGGACTTGACCCCTGCAGAGTAGGGTTTATTCACTCAGCTTGGAGGGCATGGGCAGCCTGCCCTTCCTTGACCTGCTGTCCCAAGACAGACTAGTGTCAGTCGGAAATTGCACGGAATCTCGAACGGATCAGAAGGCCCAGCCACAGCCAGACTCAGTGAGCCACAGCCAGACCCAGTGAGCCACAGCCTGCTGACTTTGCCAGTGGGGCACCGTGACTGGTCCGTGCAGATCGTGGGTGCCGAGTGCTTCTGCCTTCTGCCGATAAGGCAAGTCAGTGTGTTGCTAATGCTGGCACTGCTAAGCTAACCACTGTGAAGGGGTGCGGCAGCGTGCCAAGATGCGGGCATGCGGGCTGCGGCAGTTCGCTTACCTGATTGTAGTCCAGATGTTGCAGCCATTTAATACTCGCATCCAAAAATGTAAGCTGTCCAAATGAGCATGTATGGTTCATGGTTACAAACTTTTTAATGTTAGGGTGAGTATTGTGAACTGTGATGTGAGCAACAAGCCATGCATCGGTTATGCATTTAGAGATTCACACATACAACAATCCTTTTATCACAGACTTGTTTATCAAATGTAGAAATCTCTGATCACGGTTATAGTCCTGAAATGCTATGTGATTTAATGCAAAGCAAACAGGAATTCTCATTGGTGCTATTTGTCCCCTTTCCCGCTCTCAGAAAGGTATTTTGAAAGAATACAATAATAGTGTACCAGACTGTCCTTCTTGGAATGATAACCTACTCTCAGAAAATTATTCATATGGTTACTCTAGTATAGCCCCTTGTGAAATACTTGGTAGTACGAACAGAACACCTGGCTGCAACACAGGCCCAGTGGTAAGTGGTCCCTCAGACACCTGGAGGCTGGTCACACCGTAGTAGGGACAGTTTGAAACTGCATTGAGGCAAGGCCTTCCCTAAGAGTGGGTGACAGAAAAACCATTTACGGGGGCAGCAACAGCTGTGTTTTCACATTAGAATTCTTCTGTAAAGTACTTGAATGACAAAACTAGCTTCATTTATATAGCAATTATTTATTCATATTGATGAGAGGTTTTGTCGCATGACAGAGTTGTAGTTTTGAGCGTGATGTGAGCCAGTCGGGTGGGAGGGCGCCAACGATGCTTCCCGCCTGGGGTGCAATTTTTTGTAAGACCGGCCCTGTCCGTGAATCATACACGGAAAAAAAATCAAAATGTGTTCCTCGTTGAAATCGACCGTATTTAAACAGCAAAAGTCCAGATGCACAAATAGGGCCAAGATTAAGTTACGGATTTAAAGCACATATATGCATCATTGTCCATGCTCATTTATAGGCCAGTTTAAAAAAAACAGCACTGCAGATTTCAAGCAAAGTGCTGCCCAGCACAAAACCATTTATGAAAGAAAGCTTTTCCTTTCCCGTGATTTTGAGTAAGGAGCCCAGTGCAACAGGACTTTAGTAGACTACTTCCTTTCCCGTGCAGGGAACGTAACACTGAGCAAAACATGTGACCGGGGAATGTATTTGTAAATAATAAAATGTATAGCATGCCTTGTCTCGGGATGAGTATAGGATGGGGCAGTGGCAGTGGCTGCATACAGCATTCCTGAGAAGTGGAAAGCAAAAGTAATCACACGTATCCTTTTGTGCTTTTAGTTCCATTCACACCTCAGGTTCTCAGCAATGAAGCAAAGGCTGCTTACTGAGCACAGCAACTCGGCAGGATAGGTCAACGGGAACGTGCTCGCCTTGGAAACAAGACGACACGGAACACCACAGGTTTGATCCCCGGGTCCGCGCTTACAAACCTCTGGGTATAAAGCGCGTTATAAATATCATATCATATCACACCTCATGTCCTCCCCAGCCCAGGTGTATTATAATGGGAACGCTTTTGAGCAATGAAACAAAGGCTGCTTAGCACAACAACCAAGATGGCAGGGCAGGGTGTGATTAAGGTAGGTTTTCCTGTCTGTACCCTTTTGTTTCATGAAATTATTATGCATTGTGGACAAGCAGCTTGCATTTAAAATGGGGCTAATGCCTTATGTGTGTGTGTATATATACTTATTTATTTATTTAAATATGCATATAGCCATCACTGGCTTTGCATATTACACACGAGAAAAACAAAACATTTTTACACTTTGTTAAAAAAAGCTACAAAACTTCAAACCCATCTAAAAAACCAATTGTATCACATATTTAACCTAAAATACAAGCTGACAATTCTTTCAATACAGATAAAATCATTTAAAAAATGTCATCATATGATACATTAAATTAATATCATTCCCATCTAAAAGCTTCAACCAAATGTTCTCAAAATTTTCAGTGGACTTGGAGTTATCATATCCCTTCACATAATTAAGTCTTAGTGCATTAAGGCTTTCACAATTACATATCAAATGTTTGGTAGTTTCAATCGTGTCATTACCACATAGGCGACACAATCTCAACGGTCTTGCCATTCCCAACTTAGTACCTAGTACTACCATAGAATCCATTTTATTAAATTTAAATAATAAATACATTCGTACTATCCAAGGATGAGGAAAGGCTTTTTGATACCTAGGAACTTCTTTCTCTATAGACCAATTTTCAAGAAGCAGCCCTCCTGTTGCTAGAGATGCCACATGTATCATATCCCGCTCTTTTGCTTGATTGTATATTGCCATTTTTAGCTGCCTTTTTACCTATTCTTCCGACCTATACAACCAGCTTAATTTGTTCTCTTTAGCCCACTTCTTATATAGCATACATATATGATTGAGCGTCAAACATTTCCTAAAATTTCCAATCGTGTTAAATACATTCATCAAAGATACTATGAATGTGTTATTTTCCAATATACATAACTTCATAAATAACATTGCTGTCTTATATTCTAAAATGTCACTAGCAAATCTAAAATTACATTCTAAAACAATGTACTCACTTGATACATTGCTTGGCAATCTTAAAAGTTGTTTTAACATACTTCCTTCAAACTTGTTGAGTTCACTTTAAAAATTATTTCGCCACACTTCTGCTCCATACAAAAGACAAGATACAATTTTAGCAGAATATAATTAAACAATTGTTTGTACGGAAACACCACTTTGTTTACCAATAAAATTGAGACAACGGTCCAGCAATTTTTTTACATTTCAATTTTGTTTCTGACCAATGGTGGTTTCATTGCATCTTATGATCTATGATAACTCCCAGGTATTTATAATATTCCACAACTTCAAGTTGGATGTATTCACATACCACTTATAGGTATTAGAACGACTGGTTTTACAATTGCCTAGAAATGCCACTACCTTAGTTTTTCCGATATTTATAACTAGACCATTTTCTTTTAAATATTCTACTAGTGCATTCAATTTATTTTGCAATCCTACAGGTCTATAGTCTAATAACACTAGATCGTCAGCATAGCCAAGCCAACCCAGATGTACTGATGCAATCTTAACATCATCACTTCCTATTTCTTCAAAACACTCAGGGATATCTGCTAGGTAGAGGTTAAACAATGTTGCCACTAAGGTGCACCCTTGTTTAACACCTCGACATGTGACTATCGGTTCAGAAAGTTTACCTTCTCTGTCCAGTCTAATTCGTACTGTGGTAGCAGAGTATAATAGTTGGATCATATATAGGAGGCCTTCAGGGATCCCCCAATTTTTTAGCTTAATCCATAGTTTACTTCTTACAATGGTATCGAATGATGTGCTTAGATCAATAAATAGAGCATATACGGTAATTTACGTACCGTCCAAGAATATTCAACTTCAGTTACTAAGTTAACAATGTTGTGAATAGTAGATGATTTGGCTCTAAAGCCAGATTGATTGTGTGGCAAAATATTGTTATTAACTATCCATTCATTCAATTCATTTAGCAGCACTTTGACGAATATCTTTGCAGGAATGTCTAACATCGCTAACATGCGATAATTGGCAGGCTCCTTCCAATCACCTTTCTTGTGAATCCGTAATATTATACTTTCTCGCCACGACTTAGGTATAATCGCATGTTTTCCGATCCATCGAAACAAGGTAAATAGTGCCTGTGCCCACAGCTTAGGTGCCATCCGTAACAGAGCATTACAGGTACCATCTGGGCCTGTTGCTCTCGAAATCTTAAGCTGTTCTATTAATTTTGTTAGACTATCAATTGTGAAACTACCACTCCAATTTGCTTTAGCAATTTTATCTCTCTCCTCATTCCCACCTTCTACTACAAGAGTATTTTAACATGCAACATCCATCCCTCTTCAGTTACACTATTGATGGGTAAAAGACTCTTCTTAGTGCTATTTATAGTTGACCATATACCCTGGTGGTTATTGGCCTTAGCATAAGTAGCAGTGGTAGCCCAGATTTCATTAGCCTTTAGCATTTGATGTTGTCTAAGCCAATATCAATGTTGTTTTTTGGCTGCTTTGATCAGACTAGAAGCTTCACTTAGTAGGGAATTCTTTAAAGCATTGATCTTATGTCTCAATTGTTGTTTTGCTTTTTGTATTACCCAATCATAGTTAGTATCTTTTTTCCTACTGAGATTCCATCTTTCACTCATATTGTTTGTCTTTCTTTTCTGATTGGAGACTGCTTTGATGTTGGTTACCAGCTGCTCAAATTTGTCAATTATTTTATTAGTATATTCCTCAGCACACTCGGCTAGATGTTCATTAAATAAGGACATTTCAAATTCAGCAATCGCATTAGCTTGTCCTAACTTAGTAGGATTCCATATAATCCGATTTGCTGCACTAGAAATCTCTATATTGCCATTCAGTTGGTAACAGGTCTCTACTTTATTATATTTTATCAATAAATAAAGCGGCAAATGATCACTCTCTTCTCTAATACCTATTGGCATGTCCATCACTAATTCATTAGCACATTCATTGACCACTATATAGTCAATTGTGGATGTACTTCGACCACTTATCCGTGTCACACTACGATTCGAATCACCACGAGTGTTCCCATTCAACATTTTCAAATTGTATGTCAAAAATAGATTAGCCCAGAGTTTACCATGCCCATTTTAAAAACCATGGTCTATTGCTGCAGAGCTGCCATCGACATTCATTTCATTTTCTGGTATTATTATCTTAGCATTCAAATCGCCTGCTAATATACATGGTATATCTTCTTCTAGCTCATAAAAAATCTTGGTCATTGTTGCAATGTTTGCTTTATTAAACACTCCATTGGGGGGATTATATATATATATGTTAACTAATAATATCTTTGGTGTTGCAGGTATATTAGTACTAATCTCTACAGCTAACACCATTTCAGTGGACCATTTAGTGTTTTCCCCACCCAGGGATGTCTCGTAGCTATAAGTAGTCCACCCTTAGGTCGGCCTCTTGGTCCTTTGATAGCCAAACTTTGTATAGTACACCAACAATCTATTTCACATCGATTATGTAACCAAGTTTCTTGCAGAGCTATCAGATTCAAAACATCAAGATTCGCTAAGAGTTCATCTTCTGCTATATAGTGGTGGTTACCTCTCGTATTCCATGATAGCATTATACCTATCTTGTTAGGTACGTTGTTCAAAATGGGACTTAAAAGCTATGGGTAACCACTGCCAGTAGCCCTTGGTCTCTTCAGTGTTCAATGATGTTTCTACCTGGTTTGACTTAGTATCTATTGTCTTGTCTGTTATAGTAACCTCAGGTGTATCTACTTCACAGATAGAGTCTCTCCCTTTATGGACATCTTGTGTAGCTTTTTTTTATATAGTTGACATCTTTAGTGGTTCTGTTGGATTTAGACTTGATCTGAGTTTCATAGTTTTTAACTTTTGGCATGTAAGTTTCTCTACAGGAATATCCGAGTTGTCTAAATAAATCAATATGTATCAATATATATTCAAGCGTGACATTGTCTGTACACCGCACATTAGTAATAGCTACTTTGGGAGTCAACAATTGATCGACAATCTTAAAGTCTCTAGACGATATCATTCGTAATGGAACTATGTTTGAGCATATTTCAAGTAGACGTCTCCTATTCAATAGTTCAACATTATCTGACTCTGTCATCAATTGAAATTGAAGCGCTCTTACATAGTTGGTGGGGTCCTTTTTTTGCATGGAGTGGCTATCATCTAACAATGGATTATTTTGAGTACTAGGAAACATAGGGCCTCATTACACGGACGGCGGTAAGGGCTTACCGGTACCGGTATTTTACCGGTACCGGTAAAACCTTACCGCCTTACTACGAGGTCCCTTTGCGGGTTGGAGAATTTAACGCCTGCTTTTTGCAGGCGTTAAAAACCAACCCACAAAGGGACCAGGGAGCTAATTACGGTACCGCAATTTGCGGTGCCGTAATTAGCACCTTCCCCATTCCCATTATGCCCTATGGGGCAAAAATGGGAATGGGGAAGGGCAATGGGGGAAGGGGGAATTACCGCCCCACCAACCTTGGAATAGGGCGGTAATTCCCCTTTCCACCAAGGCGGTGCCGGTATTTTACTGGCATGGACCAAGGTGCTAAAAGCACCTTGGTCCACCGCCGTCCGTGTAATGAGGCCCATAGTTTTTTACACTCCCACTTTTTCCATTGTCTTTATTTGATTTCTTGTTACTAGAAATAGTAGTTTTAGAAACTTCAAATAGTTTTTGTATGTCCAATAATATTTATTCATCAATATTTTCTTGATTTTTTTCTTTCTTTTTGAGTGGTTTCTTCTTTTTAGACGATGTGAGCCATTCGTCTAATATGGGACATTTATTCACTATTTCCTTACTTTGTTCCCTAGATTTTTGTCTAGCAAACTTTTTTGGACTCTCGTATTTGTTTTTTCAATATTACTTTGCCAGGCAGTCCATGAATTGCCACTATATGCTCTCCTATGAAATTCAGTTCTTTCGTAAGTGGAGTGGGTCTAAATGGCTGACTAGTATTAGTTGATACTATGGCGAGAGAAGGAATAGGTTCGTTTAAAATATCTCCAACAGACATTGTTTTGACTATACATCAATTTTTGTCCTTTTTGTTTTAAATTGTTGTACATGGCTGCCTGAGATATCACTTTCTTTTTAAATGATTTAGTCTTTGTTACTTTTCTCATTGGCATTCTCATTTTAGCCATATGTGAAATTGTGTACTCTCCTACTTGCACATGGTTATCGTTCTCTTTTTTAAATATTTTACATGTGTCATTATCAGTTATAGGCTGGCTGGTTAGTGTTTCAGCATCTGTATTAATTCCAATGTCTTTTTGCGTTTCTTTCCTATTATTAACCTTCATGTCTAATTGTATTAAATTCGCATCTAATTTGCGTTCATTTGTCTCACATTTATCTACCAGATTCATTATTGCTATTTCAAACGCCTCAAGGATTTAATCATAGTTTTTAACAGCAAAGCTTAAATCGGACAGGGAATTTGTCACCTTTTCCCTTATTTTAGATGTATATATTCCTCCATCCATTGTATTATCCCTGCATCCATAATTTAACAATGATCCATCCATTTGTGTAATTATACCTGTGATTGGATCAACCACAGGTCTACTATTTGAATTACTTGTGTCGTAAAATTTCTGACAAATTGCTAGTGTAGTACATTCATTAACTTTGTCGCATACTCCATCATTCTGCTCAGTCATTTCAGACTTCATTGAGACAGTATTTTTTTTATTCTTTTATCATTTCAGTGAGCAATTTGGATCCAATACACAGTAAACTACTGGCAAATTCATCAATCAATTCATTCATAGTATTAAACTTATCTCCGGCGCTTAGTAATAGGGGACTTGGCCGAGTTATTGGGTCTATCTTATTGAAAAAAGAAGTCATTTTGGCCAATACTATCCGGTAGTAGGC
Source organism: Ambystoma mexicanum (assembly GCF_040938575.1). Lineage (NCBI taxonomy): Eukaryota > Metazoa > Chordata > Amphibia > Caudata > Ambystomatidae > Ambystoma > Ambystoma mexicanum. Next base: position 801,445,944 of record NC_090932.1, read on the forward strand.
CTGGTTTAGAAATGATTTTTCGCTTACATGCTCTACTTGGTCTACTGCTTTGAACAAATTTTGCAGTATCAACCTTAATTTGCATGGTATTTTGTAACATATCCAACAACCTTAATTCCATGATTATTATTCAGTACTTACTGGTTTAATACAGACTTCTCAGCTCAGACTCAGGGTCTTGCCAAGAGGTTTATAAAAAAGGGGGAACTTGATGATAGCTAGCTGAGCTCAGCACGAAGCAGCGAACAGCGAACAGCTTGTACTTCCGTAATTCCCGGTGCGCGCGTGGGTGCGCTACGTACTCGGAATTTAAGCGGAAGGAGGGAGAGGCGGGGGGAGGAACTGAGGGAACAGAGCCAATCCAACAAGTCCTAAAAGCAAGATGAGAGGAGAGGGAGGAGTTGACTCTCCAATGTCAACGTCTCACAATATCAACATCCCCACAAGGAGACGGAATCAAAAACACAGTATCAATGTCTCCTCACGTTAGTCAGGCAACATCCGTGTATCCTATAGAGATGTCCTCCTCTCCGCAGCGTTCATTCATGGAGTGGAAGTCTCTATACATCAGTCAGCCAGCTTCTCCAGGCTCCTCGAATCCAGCGAACAGCTTGTACTTCCGTACTTCTCGGTGCGCGCCCGGGTGCGCTACGCACTCGGAATTTAAGCGGAAGGAAGGAGAGGCGGGGGGAGGATCTGAGGGAACAGAGCCAATCCAACAAGTCCTAAAAGCAAGATGAGAGGAGAGGGAGTAGTTAACTCTCCAATGTCAATGTCTCACAATATCAACGTCTCCACAAGGAGACGGAATCAAAAACACAGTATGAATGTCTCCTCACGTTAGTCAGGCAACTTCCGTGTATCCTATAGAAACATCCTCCTCTCCGCCGCGTTCATTCATGGAGTGGAAGTCTCTATACGTCAGTCAGCCAGCTTCTCCAGGCTCCTCGAATCCAGCCAACAGCTTGTACTTCCGTATTCCCGGTGCACGCGCGGGTGCGCTGTGCACTCGGAATTTAAGCGGAAGGAGGGAGAGACGGGAGGAGGAACTGAGGGAACAGAGCCAATCCAACAAGTCCTAAAAGCAAGATGAGAGGAGAGGGAGGAGTTAACTCTCCAATGTCAATGTTTCACAATATCAACGTCTCCACAAGGAGACGGAATCAAAAACAGTATCAATGTCGCCTCACGTTAGTCAGGCAACTTCTGTGTATTCTATAGAGACGTCCTCCTCTCTGCCACGTTCATTCATGGAGTGGAAGTCTCTAGACGTCAGCCAGCCAGGTTCTCCAGGCTCCTCTAATCCAGCCAACAGCTTGTACTTCCGTACTTCCCGGTGGGCGCGCGGGTGCGCTGCGCACTCGGAATTTAAGCGGAAGGAGGGAGAGGCGGGGGGAGGAACTGAGGGAACAGAGCCAATCCAACAAGCCCTAAAAGCAAGATGAGAGGAGAGGGAGGAGTTAACTCTCCAATGTCAATGTCTCTCAATATCAATGTCTCCACAAGGAGACGGAATCAAAAACACAGTATCAATGTCGCCTCACGTTAGTCAGGCAACTTCCGTGTTTCCTATAGAGACGTCCTCCTCTCCACCGCGTTCATTCATGGAGTGGAAGTCTCTATACGTTACTCAGCCAGCTTGTCCAGGCTCCTCGAATCCAGCCAACAGCTTGTACTTCTGTACTTCCCGGTGCGTGCGCGGGTGCGCTGCGCACTCGGAATTTAAGCGGGAGGAGGGAGAGGCGGGGGGAGGAACTGATGGAACAGAGCCAATCCAACAAGTCCTAAAAGCAAGATGAGAGGAGAGGGAGGAGTTAACTCTCCAATGTCAATGTCTCACAATATCAACGTCTCCACAAGGAGACAGAATCAAAAACCTAGTATCAATGTCTCCTCACGTTAGTCAGGCAACTTCTATGTATCCTATACAGACGTCCCCCTCTCCGCCACGTTCATTCACGGAGTGGAAGTCTCTATACGTCAGTCAGCCAGCTTCTCCAGGCTCCTCGAATCCAGCCAACAGCTTGTACTTCCATACTTCCCGGTGCGCACGCGGGTGCGCTGCGCACTCGGAATTTAAGCGGAAGGAGGGAGAGGCGGGGGGAGGAACTGAGGGAACAGAGCCAATCCAACAAGTCGTTAGTCAGGCAACTTCTGTGTATCCTATAGAGACGTCCTCCTCTCCGCCGTGTTCATTCACGGAGTGGAAGTCTCTATACGTCAGTCAGCCAGCTTCTCCAGGCTCCTCGAATCCAGCCAACAGCTTGTACTTCCGTACTTCCCAGTGCCTTATGTATGTTTTATGGACTTCTACATTGGTTTGTGACACATCATGTTTAAATCCTTTAACTATATGTATGTATTTGATCATTCCACAGGACTCATTCTGAGTTTGGTATTAATCCCAGAGGTTTTACTACCTAACTCGGTTACTGATACCACCACCTGTTACAGCAGAATCACCACCAGATTACGGGTGGCAGTGTGGCAGACTTCGCACCCATTCTGGGAGTCTCAAAGGAAACTTTGGGGTGCGTAATAATTATGGCGCAATAATTCTTGCAGTATTGCTCATTAGAATGGAGGATTTACCTTTAGCACATTTGTGGCTGTACATTTTACACTTAAAGGGCACACATATCATTTAGTGGTGTAGTCAAACATGGTGGTAACAAAATTATTGCCATTTTTTACTGCACCTCCATACTCTGCCTTTGTGTCTTCAAATTGGGGATAATGCAGTACATAATATCAAATCTTCTGTTTCCAGCAACCAAATGCTGGTACTGTCCCACTTGGAGAATATAAAATAGCTACTAAGCACAGATAAGTGTCTCATTTAAGCAAAATAAAGGTTTTAGAAAAAATTCACTAGTTGTAGAAAGCAACTGTTTTTAGCTAACAGTGTCATCTGTAATTCAAACACTGCCCATGGTAAAAACAGTTTAACAGGGTGGGATGCTTAACAAATGGTCCTTTCGAAAGAAAAAAAAAGATGCCGATTTTGTAATCGCAACAAAAAATCTGACATTTTTTAAACTCCACAAAACAGGCAATTTTTGGGCAAAAATGCAAAATCTATCTTTTTTATATGAAGTCTGGCAAACAGTGTGGAACAGAAAAAACTGGAACAAATAAGTAAAAGAAGGGTTAATCAAGGGCAGAGTGCGCAAGCTCAATATTTTGGGAAGAGACAGAGTGACTGGACGGAGAGGGAGATCCTGGGCATTTGAGGGGAGATAAGTGAGAAAGGGAGTGATGGACCATAGAAGAAGAGAAAGAGGGACAGATTTAGCGTAAGAGGGAAGAAGAAGCAGACTGTGAGAGGATGGAAGGCCGTCAGAGATTGTTAACCTCTCAGCAAATCCCAATGCCAGAAACATACAAAAGGTGCAATACCAGAAACCTTTGACTCTTGCAGCGTAAAACACACAGAGTCAGATTTACAATTCGTTTTCAATGGGATTACACCATTGTAAAATGCTTTTGTAAAGCAGTCCCGCTGTCTCTTTTTCACACTCTAGGAACTCTTCCACACCTTCAAGTCAAACATGACACATAAAATGTAATTTTGTGCGACAAAAGTTCTCTTTTTGTGCCACAAAGGAACACATTTTGAGCTCTGCGTAACAGAAATAAAATGCTTAAAAGACTTGCCTAAGGCTTTCATACATTCATTTCTGTTGGGGCTCATTTCCATGTATTTGACTGGGATAGAGGAGGGGCAGACCGTCACTTACAATTACGAAATGGGAAATCAACCTGGGGCGGGAGTAGGAAGACAAGGAGTGGAGGGAGGCTTCCTCTAGACAAGGTGAATCTTGCTAACCCTAAGTATCAATGAATCTACTTCAGAGTTAAGAGGATGGGCCCTCCACAGCCTTGGTGCATGCTGTGAGGTATACCCGGATGTTGTCACTTCACCCCCCGGGGGAGCCCTGTCCCTTGAGGCCAGGGAGGTGAGGACACTACCTGATAGTCCCGTTGGGAGTGGAACTCAGCAGGTGGAGCTCATGGGAAGGGAAGCCCCCTATGGGATTAGTGACAACATGGGGAGAACATGGTATCCCCATAGCCCACCTAACACTAACCAACCTTCCTCACCAACCCCCTACAACAATATCCCTAGTGTTCCTATCTGTTTCTGTAAAACCAGTAAGGTAGGAAGTACTGGGATGAGGAAGAGTGTAAGCTCCTCAAGGGACCTATATCCCTTGGATACTGAGACAAAGAAGAGACCAGCTCACTCACTGTCAGAGACCTCAAGATCAGTACTCAGACGAGGAAGAAGTGTGGAAGCATAAAAAACACCTCTATAAACCATACTGAGCGGTCTAGTCTTTGTAGACTTCCTATTGGCCAAGGAACAGCTGAAATAGAAGAGGGAAATTCAAACAGAGAAAGATCCTCTCTGAAGGAACCAGGAGTTGTGGAGCCAATGGTCAGGACCCAAACGAAGCAATTGAGGGTGGGACACTTATCCATTGGCAGAGATATTCCAGAGAGCTCTGCCGTGGTCAAGCCATGTCTGGAAGCAGGAAGACGAATAACCAGAAGATCAAGAGAGCTGGAGAGCATGGTCCGCCTGGGACGCAACGCGCGAAAGCGGGGAGGAGAGTGAAGGCCTTCACCTATCTGTGCCTGGAGTTAATGAATAGCCATTGTTCTTCAGCTAAAAATCATGTGTGAGGAGACAACGTTTTGAATTATTCTTCTCAAATTCTACTAGGATTTTAGCCCATAATAATGCAGGTGTTCTTAACCTGCTTGGCCACTGGAGACTTGTTGGAGCTACTTTTTCTTCCAAAATCAAGCCTTAACGAGCATCTGGCTTTCAGGGGCTATTTGTTTCATTACTTAATCTAATAGAAATGTGTCTTACGCTTGGGAATTATTTTCTTCTTTTCTCTTTGGTGCCAGTCCAAACCCCCCTTTTCCACCGTAAGTTTGGTAGGAGTTGTGCAGCTATTGTCTGATCTGCTCGGATCTGTATTTTCAGCTGATTCAGCGAGTCAAACCTCCCTGCAGCCTCAAGGTTTCTTCGATGCTTCCCATTCAGTTGAACAGGGCTGTGAAGTCCATTTGATCCAAAATGGCCACTCGGAATGGTTGAACTTCTACATTAAGCAAGCTCTGCGTGTATCTCAGTTGCCTTGCATTGTATACATTGGTTATGATATGTTTTCTAGTGTCTATTCAATGCAGATCGCATTCTTTATGTCTAAATGCAGTTTGACCTAGTGTCTGTATCTTTATGGTGAGTGCATTTCTGCTTTGTGTTTAATGTGTCCACGTGTGTCAGTTTTGCTTTCGTCATCTTTGATTACAGCACATTCATTTCTTCTTGAGCTTGCCAATTCATTGCGTCTTTCATTGATCCAGGATAAGGTTGGTAGGATTGCCTTAGTGAATAGCGTCTCCCATACTTGTGGTATTGTGGCAGAGAAGGGAGAGATGCCATAAATGATGCACTCCTTTCATTCCTATGATATAGAGGTGGGGGAGGGGCCAACACTATGAATGACACATTCGTCTGTCTCTTGACACCCTCATTGCACACACACCCCTTCCTATACACTATATCCTTGAAGACCATACCACCTTAAATGTACTTAAAGTAGCTGCTCTAAGCTCCTGCCAAGAGTGGGAGAGATAGAAATAGAGAGAGAAAGAGAAAATGTGTGTGTGGTGTGTGTGTGTGTGGTGTGTGTGGTGTGTGTGTGTGTGGGGAGGGGGGGTGACCCCCACCACCTCCTTATAAGAAGATCATGAAAGGGTCTCTAACCTAATTATCTCTATTTTTCCCCAATATCATGAACAAGGTCTTCTCTTTTCATAGCTCCAAATTCCACCTCTCTCTACTCCTTCTAATAAATCAATTCAGCGTGCATAATAGTAATCCATATTGTGCTCAAATATTGTGCCACGCCCTAATTGTTTCTCCTTGTCAGCTCCCAGCCTGCTTGCACTTATTCATGAATATGTTTCATCTAAACAAACCCTGCAAAAAATGTACTCTTTATTCTTGAGAATCATTCCTATCAGGGTGTGTGCTTTATAAAAAATACTCCTTTGACCTAATGGCACACTCGCAATGACATGTTCAGGTCTTAAAAATACTAGTGTTATTTCTTGTGTGTCTACATAATGAATCCCTAAACCAAGTGCATTTTATCTCCTAGTTACTTACTGGGAAACTTACTCAATACAACTGTTAATTTGTTATAAAATATATCATGCTTTTTTAATCTATTGTGTGGTGTAACCTTAGCACTGGTGCTTTTGAGAGTACTTCCTCACATTACTTGTTGCTTCCCCATTCTAGATACAAATGTTTGTATCAATGCATGCACTTAACATTGCTGCTGAAAAAGGTGTTTTATCTTATTAATTCTTGCTGTTCCCCATACATCTTTGCTGTGCTTAATCTAATATCATTTACTATTGTGTTAACCTACTTCTTAATGCAATTTGCATTCATAATTACATTTATATTCTCGGCACATGTCTCATAAATTGTGTGATCTTGGGCACATTTATTTTTGAATGCCTCTATGCTGTGCAATATGGGAAATGCTAGCCCCTCTCTTGGAGATTTGCCAAATGTGCTGTGGCTTTGGTGCATATGCTTTAGTCTGAACGTGTAATATCCTTATGACTCTGTATTGTATTGTGGTGCATATCCCCTTCCTCTGCTCTCTGTCCTTAATGAATAATATTCTCACTGTTCTGGTTACTTATAGCACTCTCCTGTGCTTTCATTTGCAATCTATATCTTTATTTTGCTTTCCCAAAACTGTGCCCCTTCTCATCCTCCTCCTCTCCTTCTGCAGCAACTTTCCCATTTCCTTCTGCTGACATACTCCCTGGCTTTTTGTTACAAGTTCTATGAAAATAAACGGTGTGCATCTGCCCTTCTTTTTAGTAGTGCACTGAAAGTTTTTGCGAACCACCTTTCCCTTTTCCCAATTACTTTTCATCAATGTGTCTAGACCTTTTTAAATGGTTTCTTTCCATTGCCTTTTTCTCATCTACGTAATTGCCCTATGCATGCTTATGATATATGCTTTTTCAAAATGTCCCATTTATTACTAATTTAAAAAAAAGCCTATATTGCTTAAAATAAGATTAACAAATCAGGGGTGATCTAGTATGTGCCCAACAGGAAAGGTATCTGGCATTAATTCCAAAATAACTAACAAACTCTTTAAAATGTATAATTTTACAAAGTGATATAATGGGGCCAATCAAATTCACATATGTGTAATGAATGGGGACAATTTCTAGTGTAAAACAGTGGGCTTACAATATGGTTTGGTCACATAAAGCTTTCTTGGCAAAACAACAATGTTTCAAAATATATACCTTTACTAACTAAACAACGAAGAGCTTAGCCACCCCCACAATCTCATATTTCAATCAAGTGCTCCCGAGTACATCGCTTCAACATAACATGTACAAATATCAAGAAAAATGTTCTCCTCAAAACGTACTCAATTTTCAATTTCATCAAATGCTGTTTGTTATATGGACCTAAAGCTGAGCTTTCCTACTCAAGAAACACAAGCATTACATGTATGTGTCACAAAAACCCATAAAAAACAAAAGTCAGTACAATGAGTTCTGGTTCAAGGCCACATTTTCATAAGGGTGTGAGTCAGCCCTGGCTCACTTACAACCTTGTACACAAAATATAAACATTTTCAAAATACACCATTCAATCATTATAATACTGTCTCTATTAATAATTTTGACACAAAATCACTCTACTACTATACAAAACATATTATTTTGTTCTAAAAAAACAAAAGTTACACATTTAAACAATCTGTCTTTATTATCAAATTACAAAATTCTATGCATAACCACATATGTATCAGCTCCAGCCCTACTCATTCCTATTCATTTTGATCACATATTCATGAATTTCTATTTATTTTTCTGTCTCAATGTTAATACACACTTATACATCTACACCAAACACCTCCTACCTTATTAAGACTTGTACATATAATTTATATCACAACCTGCATTCTTTCTGAGCTTTTGACACTACAAGCTTCTTTTTAATTCACAGACACGTGTCATCTCTCTTAGCTTCCCATATTTTCACTGGCGTCTTATAAAATGATGTCACTTTATTAAAAGGCCAGCATATGTGAGCTTGTGAAAAAATGATTGCTATGGCTCTGAAACACTTGTGTATGAGCGCAATATAAATTAAATATCACATCATATCACAAGATAGGATTCCATGCTAAAAATGCATTGCACCACCTGCAGGTGCACCAGACAATTGCTTGTGCAGAACTGATCCACAGCTGCTCTAACACCAGAGGTACCTCATGCTTTTTGCTTGTTTCGTGTCTTTCACAAGGAATGAAATTGGCTCTGTTTTTCTGCAACTATTATCACTCCCTCGCTTCGTGTCAGCTCTTATATTGGCTTTTGAAAAAGCCTTAGTCTACTTCAAGGCAAAATAATGCTGTGTCCATTTGGAACGTACATCTCATGCTGCACTGTATGCATGGTTTTTGTTAACTGTGCACAAATTGTGCTTCAAAATAGATGTACTTCTATTTTCTTTTCACTTCCACGGCACGCTATGTTCAAACTGTCTTCATTTGTTCAAAGAAAAAATAGAATCACTGTTGTTGTTTTAGCTCACAACCAAGCCTGAAAGTACTTGTATCTCCTATTTGGCACAAAACGCAGAACTGCACGCTTTCCTAGCCAGAAAAATGCACGCAGAATTGTTCATGTCTGTCCTGTCTCGTCCTTCGTTTACATGTTGTTATAGTTGTATTTATCTTGGTTTTGTAATTTCTCCAGAGTTTTAGCTTTATGCTCATATTGATCTTATTTATTTTTAACCCCTAACTTGATGTCAATCCTTTGTTTAAAAAGTGTAACAAAAATGGTGTTTTATTTCTTTCGGCTATCTTTTATATTCTATTAAGTTAAACACACAAAAGCTTTGTACAACATATACATTAACACACAACTAACATATACTGGCGCCAAACACAATCTACAATCTACACAGTTTAGCACATTTCAAAGCTTTTTCCAACAAAATAGCAATCCTAATTGTGAGAATGAATCAGAGTCTGGACGAAATAAACAGATGGATGTCTAGAATTCAACTTCAGCTGAACGCAGCAAAAGATTCTGTTTGGACCAGGGAAGCAGGTTGCAATTGTAAGGGAATCCTTTGCCCCATGGATTGTTGGGGAGAAACTTCAATTCTCTGCCAAGATCAAAAACCTTGGATGCATGTGGGAAGAGAACCTGGGCAGTGAGGCACAGGTAGGGGTAAAGATCAAATCTGTATGCTATTCTTTACGGATGCTTCGACGAGTGATATCATGCATCCCTAAAAAAGGCCATGCAGTAGTGGTGGAAGCTATGACAAATACCCATCTAGACTATTGTAATAGTCTTTTGATGGGAATCCCAGCCAAACATTTACACAGGCTCCAGAAGGCCCAAAATGCAGCTGTAACATTGATTGGTAATTTGGGAAGAGCGGATCACGTCTTTTGCTGGCATGTGACTGGAAACAACTCCCTCCATAGCACAAATCTACCCCTTGATGGGGAGGAGGGGGAAAGCCATGGTTGTGGCTCTCCAATGTGAGGCATGATGGCCCTGCTGCTACTGCCTTGTGAGCAAAATCAAGTGCAAAAAATACAAGTACCAGAATCCTCAGAGATAATTAATTTGTTACACCTGAAACAGAAATGCAGACCCGCCTGAAAAAACACAGAAACTCAGCCTCCCTGAAGATTGACGAAGTCATGAAAACGTGCGTTAGGAGGAGAAGCTAAAGACTGGTAACAGAGGGCCTGCCTTCACATCTTTAAACATTGTTCCAGGTGTCCCGGGCTCAGAAGGCAGTGCAGCAGGGCCATCATGCCTTACATTGGAGAGCCACAACCATGGCTTTCCCCCTCCCCCCATCAAGGGGAATATTTGTGCTATGGAGGGAGTTGTTTCCAGTCACCTGCCAGCAGAATCAAGTGCGAAAAATACAAGTACCAGAATCCTCAGAATTAATTCATTTGTTACACCTGAAACAGAAATGCAGACCCGCCTGAAAAAACACAGAAACTCAGCCTCGCTGAAAATTGATGAAGTCATGAAAAAGTGCGTTATGAGGAGAAGCTAAAGACTGGTAACAGAGCGCCTGCCTTCACATCTTTAAGCAATAAAATCTCTCTTAACAATCCTTTGACGACACTTAGGTCAAGGGATCAATTGCTGCTAAGCAGCCCCCAGTCAGTATTTGTTACCAGGGGTGACAGGAGATTCGCAGTCTTCAGTCCGAAACTCTGGAACACTATACCACAAAAGATCAGGGAGGGCCAGACACTTGCCCTATTCCGGAAGGCCCTGAAAACTTTTTTATTTAAATAATTACAAGTTGGTCATCTGACGACTTCTAGTGACACAGAAATGAATCTACCACTAGTGACTTCTTTGTATCTTTGTTCTACATTGGTATATATTTGATTCCAACTGTGCCCCTAAATGGTTAAGTCCGTAGTGGGCACGTTAGAAATATAAAAAATCAAATCAAAATCAAATAATTTAACAGCACAGTTCACATTAATAACAAAAGTGATCACCTTCCCTTACTTATAATCATTTAGAATAAGAGGTATATTTCTCTCGCCTCTACTTATTTTACCCTGTACATGGTTTTTAGATGTCACCTTTCACGGTCCTGAACGTGCAATTTATACCTTTAAGTGCACCCATTGGAGTGTGAGATGTCTTCTTTCACTTCACTTGAAGTGCGATTACTTTTAGGCATTCCTTGCATCTATTCACCATTTCCCATTACTTAAAACATTACAATCCCCTTTATTTACATAAACATGTTATTCATTTTTCCTGTCTCTGTCTTTCACATGATACATACCATCATTCATGGATGCCAGCTGCACTATGCTGGCGGTCATGAGGTCACTCTCTTGACAGAAATGAGATCATACTGCAGGTTATTACTTACCTATCACGTCTTCTGGCATCTCCTGCCTGCCAGCACGCTACCATCAAGAAAAAGGGTATTGGGCTGTTGTCACTGTAATCTTATAAAAGACTTAGGGCCCCATGTTGGCTGTGCCCCTTGAACAGGGGGTCCTGCTTCCCAACTCATCAGGCATCAAGCATCAGGCATCCATAAACACTAATTCTTCAGACAGAGGCAGGATAAATCAGACGCCTGGGAGGGTTTCATCATCATGTCTTTATTGCTGGAATAACAGCACACACTCAAAGGCATTTTTGCCTCCATCCCGTTTTTATAGCCTTCTAAGATTACACAGCACTTTCATGCAAATGAACACCTTGTACAGGGTATGCTTTTGATAGGTCAATTTAGTTAGAGAAAAAACATTCCTAAAGTATCATTGGATAACTGTTACGCTCACCTGGTATCCACAGGGATGCCACCCAGCCGGGTTACTCGCTGGTATGCTTCTCAGGTTTGCCCTGATGTGGTCTGCGGAGAAGGTCCTGCCTGAAAATACAGAAGGACTGTGTTCAAGACTGACCGACTGGGGTAAGTATCCTCCCTCCACCCCTGTATGATTTCAGTCCCTCTGGCGCCCTCTCCTCACCTTGTGGTAGAATTAGGTGTGCTCTCCATCCTGCCTTCTTTGCAGGGGTGCGTTGTCTTTCATGGGCGAGTGCGGTCCAGTTACTTCACTGACGCCGGCCTGTTTGATATTGTTCAGGTAGGTCTTATTGCTGTTGTTTAGTTTTGTTGCTATCCTGCATGCCTTTCTTTGTTTAAAATGTCTCTTTTTTCTCCCTTAGGTATGCAGAGCTTCAGCGCGGCGAACTGGCTTGGTTGAGTCCCGCTGGTAAATGATGGCGCATTAAGAGCGCTATGATGCGGTAAGTAAGCGCTATGTGTAGCGCTGCAAAGTCTTGCCTTTGCTAACCTGCGTTTTCCTTCCTTGTAGGTTGCGGTGTTCTTCAGCGTGAGTGGAATGTCCGGAGTGGTGCCAGCCGAGAGGCGACCAGCCAGGTAAGCCTTTTGAGCAGTTCGTAATTTGTAAATGTCTCTACTGCTTTCTTTAATGTTGCCTCTATCTTCCTCTTTCAGGTCATTCTGTCCGAGAGGCGTGCAGATTCGAGGAAGATGTTCTCAGTAGCTGCAAGTGTTTAAAAATGAAGACTGCAGGTAAGATGCTGCTGCTAATGATGTTACTTTTGTCTCCTTGCAGGTTCTGCTTCTCCGAGGTTCGAGTGAATAGCTGGACACGGTGAGCGTCACGTTGCAAGTTGCAAAGTAAAGTGAAGCGTGTTGTCTTGCTCGGGTGTGGTTTAAATAGCCCCAACAAAATAGTCCAGGGAAAGTAGTCCCTAGGCTACCACACCCAAAACACTAGACCGCATAGCTTGGTTCTTAGGAACCAAGCTATGTGGATGTCTCAATGTTGGCTGACAATACAATAAAGTAGTTCCCAAGCACATTGTTTTTCATGGTGTATGAGCCTGGTGCCATAGGCGCCAGGACTGGCCCCATGAGGGCTTTTGAAGAGGATTCCAGGCTCTAGAGGCCCGAATCCTGACTCCACCTGGCCAATGGGTTTGCCAGAGGGGGTTTTGGGCGAGGGTCGTGACAGCACTCCCCACTAGGGCCCCTCCCATGGTATTCCATCTGTCTGGCCCAGGTTTGGTTGGGAAGTTCTGATGGAATTTCCTGATTGGACGTGGTGCGTGGATATTCTCACTGGGTTGCCAGGATCTATCTTCTGGTCCAAATTCTTTCCAATCGACGAGATAATATAGCTTGGTCCTAGAGTATTTAGAGTCCAAGATATCTTTGACTTCGAATTCTGGTTCTCCGTCAACAAGTATGGGCTTAGGTGGTGTCCCAATCCGTGTGCCGGGTTACATTGGTTTCAGGAGGGACACATGGAATACCGGGTGGATGTGTAGATTAGGTGGTAAATCCAGTTTCACGGCTGCTGGGTTGATAATTGCCTTAATGGTATAGGGTCCTAAGAATCTGGGATGAAAGATCCGGGTTCCCTTGATGGGTACGAATTTAGCAGCTAACCAAACTTTGTCTCCTACTTGATAAAGAGGGGCCTTTTTCCGGTGTTGGTCGGCAAATCTCTTTTGTTTTTCTTTGGCATGAATAAGGTGTTCCTTTGCCCTTTTGAAAGCCTGAGTAATGGTTGCGTCTAGAGTCTTTACCGCTGGCATTTCCAAACTGGCTGGAAGGTCTAGTTCAGAGGTACGTGAATGTCTGCCATAAAGGGTATAGAAGGGCGTTTGTCCCGTGCTTGAATGCAAAGAATTGTTATATGCATATTCGGCTATCCATAGTAGGTCTTTCCAATTTCTTTGTTCATGGTGCAGCATGCACCGTAAATATTGCTCGAGTGTCTGATTGGTTCTCTCAGTTTAGCCGTCCGTTTGGGGATGGTGACTGGTAGATAGCCGAACGTCGACCTGCGTTATTGCACAAGATTTTTTCCAGAAGTTTGAAACAAACTGGCTGCCTCGATCAGAGACCAGAACCAAAGGGAAGCCATGTAGCTTAACCACGCTCTCCAGGAACACTTTTGCTAAAGTTGTTGCGTCTGGGATACCTTTGAGAGGAATAAAATGGGCCATCTTCGAGAATAAGTCCACAACTACAAGGATGGTGTTGAACCCTTGGCTTGGAGGTAGATCAGTGATGAAGCCAAGGGAAAGAGTGTGCCATGGAAGTGGAGGAATGTCCAAAGGTTGTTGGAGACCAGATGGTTTTTGTTTCTGTGATTTATTTTGTGCGCAGACACCACAGGACTGAATATACTGAATGATGTCCTTATGCCAGGTAGGCCACCAAAAGTTCTCTTTCACCTTAGCTAGGGTTTTGGCGATCCCAGGATGCCTTTCGATCAGTAAATCACGATAGTTTGAAATAATATGCTGTTGTAATTCCTTCTTGGGTACATATAGGCGATCCCTAAAAAAGGATAGATGGTCCTTGATGGAATATTGTTCTCCTTGAGTTTGCTATGCGAGGTAGGAATCAGGATTCATTGTCCGTTGGATTTCTTTTCGTAGTTCTGCTTCTGTTAAGGCTGTTGTGATACCCAAGAGTTTGTCTTCAGGTATAATAGGTACTGGGTCTGGAGTTGTATATACTATTTCATCTATGCCCATGCGAGATAAGGCATCCGCCTTTCCATTTCTGAATCCTGGTCGAAATGTGATTACATAATCATATTCGGCGAAGAAAAGGGCCCACCGTAATTGGCACGAGGACTGGGCCTTGGCTGTTTTGAGATATTGCAGGTTTCGGTGGTCTGTGATGACTGTTATGTTGTGTCTGGCCCCCAGAAGGTAGTGCCTCCAGGCTTTAAAGGCGGATTTGATAGCCAGGAGTTCCTTGTCCGTTATGGCATAATTAATCTCTGGAGGTTAAAACCTTTTCGACCAGAAGGCCACAGGATGTAGCTGGCCGGTTTCCGGGTTTCTCTGTGAAAGCACAGCCCCCATTGCGAGACTGGATGCATCAGTTTCAACGACATAAGGGAGGTCTGGACAAGGATGTCGCAGGATTGGAGCGGAGGTAAACCTTCATTTAAGTTCCTGAAAGGCTTCTTCTGCTTCTTCGGTCCAAGCAAACTTTGTATTGTTTCTTCGTAATAGTACTGTGATTGGGTGCACCACCTGAGAAAAGTCTGGGATGAACCGGCGGTAGAAGTTCGCAAAGCCCAGCATGCATTGTATCCCTTTCAGAGACGTCGGTGAAGGCCATTTCAGAATGGCATCTACCTTGTGCACGTCCATTCTGATGCCTCCTGGAGTAAGGATAAAACCAAGAAATTCTACTTCGGTGACGTGAAAAAAGCATTTTTCAAGCTTTGCAAACAAGCGATGTTGACGGAGCTTGGTGAGGACTGAACGAACGTGCCTGACATGATCTTGTTCCGTGGCGGCTGAGTATACTAAGATGCCATCTATGTACACTAAGGCGCACACATCAATTAACTCCCTTAAGACGTCATTCATGAAATACTGGAATGCCGCAGGAACGTTGCATAACCCGAAGGGCATGACTTGATATTCAAACAAGCCATACTTAGTACGGAAGGCGGTTTTCCATTAATTTCCTTTTCTGACTCGGACCAGGTGGTATGCTCCTCGAAGGTCCAATGTTGTATAATTCTGGGCATCTTTAACTTGGTCTAGCATCTCAGGGATAAGTGGCAAGGGGTAGCGGTTCTTCACAGTGACCTGATTCAATGCGCGGTAGTCAATACAGGTTCTCAAGTCTCCTTCCTTTTTCTGTACGAAGAACAAAGGACTGGCTGCGGGGGACTTTGAAGGACGGATAAATCAGTTTGCAAGGTACTGGTCTAAATAGGATTTCAAATGAAGGTTTTCTGGTTCTGTGAGAGCATAGATCCTGCCGCGAGGGATTTGTGCACCAGCAACAAGGTCGATCTGACAGTCATAGGGCCTGTGTGGCGGCAATGTATTGGCTTGGTCCTTTCGGAAAACATCCTGGAAATCATGGTATTCACTTGGCAAGGTATTAGTTGCTCCCAGGGTTGATACTGTCGCTCCGGGAGTCATGGGGATACAGATGTCGGGTTTCTCCTCTTGGTAATAGCAGGTAGGGGAGCAGTCACCGGGGAAGGTTAATTTTCGTGCCCGCCAGTCTATCAAAGGGTTGTGAGAAACCAACCATGGCATCCCTAGTATTAGCCTGAACTGAGGTGCCTTGATGAGATCGAATGAAATAGACTCCCGATGTCCGTCTTGGCACAGCAAGGTTACCCTGGCTGTGCACTGGGTTACTGGTCCGGAAGCGATTTCTGTCCCATCCACGGTGGTTACCTTGTCCATAGTTGGCTTAAAACACAAAGGAAGCCCCAGCTCTGCTGCCAGTTCTTGATCAATATAATTTCCAACTGCTCCGCTATCGATGTATGCTTCAACGGCATGCATTCTTGATGACTGTTGGTGGTTAATTAAGATCACTGGTATTGCAAAGTGCGAGGTCAGCAACTCTTTCTTCTCACTCGACAAACTGACCTCTACGTTTGTCGAGCTTGGTAGTTTCCGATTCCTTAGCTTCATCCTTCTCTGTGGTCCCGACTGTTCTTCTTGGGGGTTTTACTGGACAGTCCTTCAGGAAATGTCCTGGTTTCCCACAATACAAACAAACAAAGCTGTTGTTATCTTCTTTTGTCCCGCTCTTGTTTTGTTAATGGAGGCTGTATCCCTCCAATCTGCATGGGTTCTACAACATTTTCAGGTACACGGGGTGTGTTTTCCCTTGGTCAAACATACACGGTCCGAGGGTCCGTCTTAGACCGGTCTGCCTTTCGGTCCAGCAACCGGTGGTCTAGCTGCACGGCCAGATTTATGAATTCTGCACAGTCTCTGGGTGGATCAACCACCTGGGCTAAGACGTCCTTTAATTTGCCTCGTAAGCCTCGATGGAATAACGTGGTTCTTTTGTTTTCTGGCCACCTAGCTTCGGCAACCAGTCAGTTGAAGGTAGCAATGTACGTTAACAAGTCCTGATTCCCCTGTCGGAGGGACAAGAGTTCATTGTCTACTGCAAAGTTGCACAAAGTTTTTCCATTTCTCTCTGGAACCCCCCAAAGTCATGTAATAGAGGATCGTCATGGTTTACTGACGGCACCGACCAATCTGCTGCACTATCACTAAGGTATGATAAGACAAAAGCTACCCGAGCTTGGTCGTTTGGAAATGCTCCAGGCCTACAAAGAAAATGAAGGCGGCACTGATTGATGAATGCCGCATATTTCCGTGGGTCGCCTGAGAACCTTTCTGGTGGTGCCAGGGGCACTGTTCCAGGTAACGTGACCTGTACCGGAGTGGGTGGTATGGCAGGGTTTTGCATCGTTGGATTGCTTCCAGGTAGAGGCGTCTGTCCTGCCTGTGATTGCAAGTATTGCCTGCTAATCTCTTCAGTGCGTTCTTTGGTCACTATTAGGTCTCTCCGGAGGGCATTAGTCTCTTGTTGGGCAGAATGAACCTCAGCACGAAGCTCTCCTAGTAATTGGGCCAATTGGTCCATTTCTGATGTCTCCATGGCGCCCTAGTGGATTTGTTATGGTAGGCTTTGCGTTCTGTTACGCTCACCTGGTATCCACAGGGACGCCACCCAGCCGGGTTACTCGCTGGTATGCTTCTCAGCTTTGCCCTGATGTGATCTGCGGGGAAGGTCCTGCCTGAAAATTCAGGAGGACTGTGTTCAAGACTAACCGACTGGGGTAAGTATCCTCCCTCCACCCCTGTATGATTTCAGTCCCTCTGACGCCCTCTCCTCACCTTGTGGTAGAATTAGGCATGCTCTCCGTCCTGCCTTCTTTGCAGGGGTGCGTTGTCTTTCATGGGCGAGTGCGGTCCAGTTACTTCACTGACGCCGGCCCGTTTGATATTGTTCAGGTAGGTCTTATTGCTGTTCTTTAGTTTTGTTGCTATCCTGCATGCCTTTCTTTGTTTAAAATGTCTCTTTTTTCTCCCTTAGGTATGCAGAGCTTCAGCGCGGCGAACTGGCTAGGTTGAGTCCCGCTGGTAAATGATGGCGCATTAAGAATGCTATGATGCGGTAAGTAAGCGCTATGTGTAGCGCTACAAAGTCTTGCCTTTTCTAACCTGTGTTTTCCTTCCTTGTAGGTCGCAGTGTTTTTCAGCATGAGTGGAATGTCTGGAGTGGTGCCAGCCGAGAGGCGACCAGCCAGGTAAGCCTTTTGAGCAGTTTGTAATTTGTAAATGTCTCTACTGCTTTCTTTAATATTGCCTCTATCTTCCTCTTTCAGGTCATTCTTTCCGGGAGGCGTGCAGATTCGAGGAAGCTGTTCTCAGTAGCTGCGAGTGTTTAAAGATGAAGACTGCAGGTAAGATGCTGCTGCTAATGATGTTCCTTTTGTCTCCTTGCAGGTTCTGCTTCTCCGAGGTTCGAGGGAATAGCTGGACACGGTGAGCGTCACGTTGCAAGCTGCAAAGTAACGAGAAGCGTGTTGTCTTGCTCGGGTGTGGTTTAAATAGCCCCAACAAAATAGTCCAGGTAGAGTAGTCCCGAGGCTACCACACCCAAAACACTAGACCGCATAGCTTGGTTCTTAAGAACCAAGCTATGTGGATGCCTCCATGTTAGCTGACAATACAATAAAGTAGTTCCCAAGCACATTGTTTTTCATGGTGTGTTTATTACTTTTAATAAATACAATCTAATCCTGATTTCTACAATGATGGAACAATTTGATCTGCCTATAGTTTTATCAATATTCAGTTGAGGGGGGAGGGGTTGGCACACCTTATGCACTGCTCTGGTTCCCGATTCCATTCTGTTTGGTTTCTCTTGTTCAGGTCCCAGACCCTGTTAATATGGTTGGAGCTCTTTCAGCCACTCGACATGCAGTCCTGGTATACTCCCCTGGGCCCCAGACCCTTTTCTATTTGGCTGCTTCTTGTTCGGGTTCCAGATCCTGTTAATGTGGTTTTGCTTGTTTGGGTCTCAGACCACTTCTATTCGGTTTCTCTTCCTCAGATCCCAGACCCCTTCAATTTAGTGTCTCTTGCTTGGGGTCCTAGACCCGGTTATTGTAGTTTCTCCTACTTGGGTCGCCAACTCCCTTATGGAACCAGGCAGCCCCAGTACCTTTCTGTCGGGCTCATGAGCTATGTCGTCGGTCTCCGGCTTCTCCCAGTCTCCCGACGGTTTTTCGCAGCCTCCTCCTGTGGTCATGCTGCCTCCGTTTGCATGGCATGCCTGGTTCTCCTGCTGGTCTCAGTCCGCCAGTCCTCGACAGAGCAGGGAGGAACGCTGTGTTCCCACTGTCCACGTCCCCATCAGCTGGTTCTCCCCCAGCCTAGCCATCTGCGATTTGTTGGGCCTCAGCCCGCTGTGTCTCTGGGGAGGAACTGACAGCATGGAATTTATTATTTCCAGTAGCCAAATCCCTTGTTTGAGTTGACTCACGTTGGTTTTGGGGGGGACTTTGCATCACTTTGTGTTTCTTCCTCATCCCAGTATTGATGTTCTCATCCTCCACTAGGCTATGTGTGCTCTACTTCGTCCAAGTGCCGGTATATGTCTCACATCCCAGTAATGTTTAGGTAGGCCAAATCCTCTATCCTATAGCAGTACATGGAAGGATTGTGGGAGCCTGCATGCGGTATGATGAGGAGGGTGGTGGGGATATATTTTGGGCATACTGCGTTCTTCCCAGACAGTCATCCCTAGACCCATAGAGAGGATCCCTCCCCATGAGATCCACCCACTGAGTACCACCCCCCAGGGGGATTATTGGGTAGTAGCCTCACCTCACTGGCCTCATGGGAAGGGGCTCCCCCTAGGGGCGAAGGGGCGACATCCGAGGATTCCTCACATACCGTTCCCCTAATGTCACTGGCTTTCTCATCTTTGAAGGGAAAACGGGACAGAAAATCTACATTTTCCTGTTCCTTTCCCCTTCTGTGTTCAACACTAAAACAGAAGGGTTGAAGATCAAGGAACCAGCACATTATTCTAGGGTTAGTTTCTTTTCTAGGACTGAGCCATCTAAGGGGTGAGTGGTCCATGGTAAGTCAAATCTTTCTACATGTGAGGTAATATTTATGGTATCCTATGGTTTTTGGCTGATGAAAAGCACTGGATGTTCTACGCCATCATATTCCTGTGATAAAACTGGCCGTAACCCTACTTTAGAAGCATCAGTTTGGAGTAAGAACTCCTTATTAAAGTTAGGGACTTTTAAAACAGGCTCACTACACATAATGGATTTCAGAGTATCAAAAGAGGCCTGACCTTCCTTTTGCCATCGTAACTTCTGAGGCTCTGCGTTATTTCACTTATCGGTGAAAGAGGCAGTGATGGTGGAGTAATTTGGAATGAATCTCCTGTAGTAACTGGTAAGTCCTAGGAAGGCCCTTAGATCATGTTTTGTTTTGGGAGTTGGGGTTTATTGCACGCCCTGTACTTTTTCTAGCTGGGGTTGTACAAGTCTGTTTCCCACAAAGAAGCACAAACACTTAACTGCAGATTGTGCTAAGTGTAATTTCTTGGGTTAGCGTTTAGGCCAGCTCATCTCAGGGCTCGAGTAATTTCATACAGATGCTATATGTGGTCTTCCCAGGTTTTGCTATGGATGAACCCCATTAACCTCTGGAAAGTGACATGAAGCCCAAAAGGTAGGTCTTTAAAGTCAAATAGTCCGCTAGGACTGGACAAAGCTGTCTTTTCTCTATATTCCAGTTTCAATGGTACTTGCCAATAGCCCTTGGTAAGATCAATCGTGGAGAGGTAGACGGTCGTGTACAGAAAAGAAGTGTATGTGCACACCTTATATCTGGAGTTAATTCAAAAACAATTCAAATATGATCAAGAGAATTTGGGTGCAGAGGAGGTAAAAACCTTGGCACAAGGTTGAAAATACAACTGCAACTGAAAAGTATCCAAAAGTATCAGCTACTCCTGTCCCCTGCACACCTTAGTGCTGAAATAAATCGCAGAGATTAGTAAGACATTTGTAATCTTTCAAATATATATGAAACATCCATTGATTTCCCAGTGAAAACTAAAGTTACTCACTGTAGTGACTAGAGTACTCCTAGTCCTTAGTCCCCTTTCTTCCATCCTTGTGGGTCTTCCAACATGGGGACGGTACCAGAACCTGTGGCAGCAAAAATATGTGCTACCATCACATAAAGGATACGGGGCGAACCTCTGGGGACATGGGCTCAGCCACCACAGTACTCCTGCTAAAACCGGATAGAGACCCATTAGACTGCGTAGGTTATCGCCCTATTTCATTATTAAATGGGGATGCAAAAATCTACTCCACCATCTTGGCCCAGAGGTTAGCGAACATCCTCCCGGAAATAATTCACCTGCACCAGGCAGGTTTTGTGAAAGGACGCCATACATACAACAATATCCGCAGAGTCATAGACACCATTGAATGGGGCGGTAGACAGGACAGTGGTTCTCAGTGCTAGCACTAGACGCTTCTAGAGCCTTCGACACCCTAGACTGGGAATTCTTACAATTGACCCTCGAAAAATGTGAGTGCGCGACAATTTTCATCCGTATGATCCTAGCTAATTATGGGAACCCAACCACACAACTAATGATTAATGGACAGCTTACAGACAGTATCCCAATCCGCAAAGGTACGAGGCAAGGGTGCCCATTGTCACCATTGATCTTCGCCATGGCCATGGAGCCCCTGGCACAGATGGCTCGGGATGAACAGGGAATCCAAGGGGTGGAGGCAGGAGCCAGTGGGACCCAGAAAATAGCCCTCTACGTGTACAACGTCCTTATGTTCTTGAGACACAACACAATCACTCCCCAAAGCCATAAAGCTGCTAGACAGATTCACAAAGGTCCCCGGGTTCCATATTTATTATGCCATATCCAAGGCACTCAACATCACTGAAGACCCAGAGCAAGTGTCAGAATGGGAGAGACGCTATCCACTGAAATGGGAGCAACGGTCTATTAAATATCTAGAAATACACTTAGCATCCACGTATGGGAGGCTCTATGGGGCAAATATCTCAGACTGCTGACGACTCTGATAGAGGATCTCAAAAGATGGGACATGCCGAAGTTATCCTGGCTCGCACGCATAACGGCAGTCAAGATGTCCCTCCTCCCCAGGTTCCTATATGTGGTGGGAGTGCTCCCAATACGTATCCCAGGCTCAGCAATGAACAACTTACAAAGGGAAGTTATGTCCTTTATCTGGAAAAAGAAAAAGCCCAGGGTTCCCAGAAAAGTCATGTTCTGGCCCCACACACTCAGGGTGAAGGGGTACCACAATTCTGCAGATATATAGGGGCAGCACAGGTGGAGCAGATGCTGTAATGAGCACCCTGGGAAAACCAGAACCGATGGGCAACCCTGGAAAGAGAAGCATCTAGGACCCACCTAGAGAGCCTGGGATTCCTACCCGCAAAGCACAGGGGAAAAGGAGGTGGACTATTGGAAACAACTAATGCCACCCTACGGTATTAGGATAAGGCATTACGGGGAAAAGGAACAAAAATAGGTGGAGGCCCACTCACACCAATGGCCCACAACCCAGACTTTACACCGTGTATGCACCCCAGCTTCTGGACACATTGGGGAGGAGGGCTATCCCTTACACTCGGGATTTTTACACAGAGGGGACTCCCTTAACATTTGAAGGGTGCAAAGATAATTTCCATACCCCCCGAAAGGGAACGCTTCCGCTACACCCAAATTAGACACTGGATCAAGAACACAAAAGTACGGGAGGGGGCAACCCGGGACCCAATAGGACTGGAACTTACCGTAAAAGAAGGGGCACTAGAGAAAGGGGTGTCAAGACTCTACCGGCTGATGTGCGGGGCGGATCCAAAAGCAATTTTACCATACATGCAGAAATGAGAGCTAGACGTAGGGAAACCAATACTAGGGGAGACATGGAGCCAAATATGGCGCCGGGCCGCGAGAGACTCCAACTGAGCTTCAATGAAAGAGGACGGCAAATAAAATATGCCTGAGGTGGTACATGACACTACAACGAAGGCACTCCATCAATCCAAGCTATCCCCCAACATGCTGGAGGGGCTGCGGGCAACCCAGGGACTTAATCCGTATGTGGTGGGCCTGCCCAATTGCGGAGACATATTGGAATGAAATTCAGAGCCATATCAAAGAAGTAGTGGGGTACAACTGCCTCTCGACCCGGCGGTGGTTTTACTTTACTTTTATTGCTTTATTTTGACAAAATAGTCATAAAAGCAGTTCACAGAAATGTTAAAAAACACATTAGTTACATCGTCACAATCGCTTAGCTCATAATTAATCCACTAAAATTATACAATCAGTGCTTTACCTTAAAACCAAATAAAAACTGATCAACATTATACAGACAATAGCAGCTCGTACAGAAAGTTGTCTTTACCCCATAGCACTGTTCAGCAACTTAGCCTTCCTCATATACATTTTTCTTGCCCAGCTCAGATAACTTGTAGTGGCAAGCACAGCCTCCTTATCCGAGACATCCAGGCAAATTACCATACCAGCTAGGGACCTACACCCACGGCTTAAGAACAGAGGCTTCAGGGAGTGCTTGCTCAGAGGCTTGGTGGCCTGACAGAGTAACAAATGGTGTTGTACCGTCTCTTCAGACTCACCACAAAGGATACATGATGCGTAAACAACAATATTCCATCTATGCCGAAATACAGAAGTCAGCAAGATTGCAATAAGAAACTTTAACTATAATGCTCTTGCCCACCTAGGTGAGACATAGTCCAGGTATTCTTCGCAGCTCGCCCACGTCTTTATTGAAAGATATCTGTCCAGCTGCTCAGAAGCCCTGGATCTTCCCTGGATGTCCTCCCGTGCCTTTGCCCCTGCTGCGCTCTTGATTGCTTCTTTTGCAACCGGTATGATGATTGAGGGATTTGAGCAGTAATCCTCCAAACCCAGCAAACCCAGATATCCTTTCACATGGGCAGCCCACTTTAAAGAGCTGTCCCCCTGCTGGGACAAAACATCTGTAACTGCCTCTTTGTATTTACGAAGGTGAGGATTATACCAGAGGCGAGCCCAGTAAAGGACCGGGTGTAATTTACAGATAATCTCAAACCCATCCAATCCAGTTTCCAAAAGCACTAGGATGTTCAGGCCGCAGTGGGCAACCCAATGATATTGTTGTCTTAGTCACTGCAAGGCACTTGGTCTCCACGTGCCCCCAGAGTTCCGCCCCAAACAATGCTGCCTGACGTGCTTGTGGTCTGTTGGCCTCTAGCGAGACTAGCACTGCCCATTCCCATGTTCGTTGTTGAATCTAGTGAGGGCCCCGCCATATCTAGCCAAGGTGAGGTTGGCCTGCTTAACCTGCATTTTCCAACTGCATGATGCCATAACTCTCAGACCTAGATAATCATAGGACTGAACCTGCTCAATTGCACCCCCTCTACAAAGAGAGGTAAGGGCTTGTGCTTCTTGTTGGAATTGGCATTGATGATCATAGCCTTGGTTTTTGTGATATTCAAGGAAAGCCCATTCTTCTTTGCAAAAAATACAAAAATCTCTAGTTGTTTGTACACACCAGCTGGCGTGAGAGAGAGGAGCACAGCATCAGAAGCAAACAACAATGCAGGAAACCTGTCGCCTGCTAGCAAAGGGGCGTCAGTCTGGGCGGCCAACAACCTCTTCAAAACTTCATTAATGAAAATGCAGAACAGCCTTGGCGCCAACACACATCCCTGGCGGACTCCCTTCTGTATAGCAACACTATGGGAAGTGCTTCCCTCTTGGCTCCAGCGGACCACTGCTAAGTTCTCTGTATAAAGACTCTGAATTGCTGTAAGCAGAGCCACAGGGATCCCAAGCTCCTCCAGGACGTGCCTGTGCGACCGTATCAAAAGCTGTGTGGAGGTCCACAAACACAGCATAGACGCTGACCTTTCTCAGAACAGAATACTTTTCACAAATCAAGCACAGCCGAAGACTTTGGTCTATCGTGCTCAGGCACTCACAAAATCCCACCTGGCGATGATCAATTACACCGGAGCTCATCCAAGTGGAATAACAGTGCCCTGGCAAACGTCTTCCCCCCAGCATCCAGCAAGGAAATCGGTCTAAAGTTGACTGGGTCATTGTGCGCATTATTTTTATGTATTGGGCCTATTTCAGCCTTAGTCCAGTACCCCGGAAGTATGGTGCTGGCCAACACAGCGTTATATAACTTGGTCAAATAGTGCACCCATATTGAAGACTCATTCCTGAAAAAATCTATCAGGACTCTATCTGGGCCCAGGGCCTTGCCCAGCTTCTGGCGCACCAGCGCACGCTCCACCTGGGCATCTGTAAGCGTTATGGGAGATAGGGGTAGAGTCGGGGCCAGCACAATGCAATCGCCAGCAGTGCAGAACTCCATCGAATCCCGGAGTCCTCGCGGTAAAGGGTACCATAATAATCTGCCCATACTGATTCCGGAAATAAACCATACAGCTGGGTTTGGCTCCCCCGGTGTACATCCCCCATCTAGGACCAAAATCCCCTAGAATCCCCACAGGTAATTGCTTCCAGGAGATCCCCCCCCATAGCTCTGTGTGCCAGCCCCTTTTCTTTTCGCTCAACAACGTGCAGTAAGCAGATCTTGCCTGTCTAACCACAATGCATCTCAGGAGCCCTTTACACTTAGAAGCAGCTATAAGGCGCCCCTTGGCTTCCCGACACTCCCTGTCGTACCAGGGAGTCGCTTTCCCCCTAGGTTTATATGTGTTTGTCGCAGGTTTAAAACAATAGGGTCCTACTGGCCCCATGATTTCCTCATGGAACTTAATCAAGGCTGCAGCATCTCTCGGGTCTGACCTTGCAAAGTCCTCGAGAACAGGGCAAATTGCAGCATACACCTGCGGTAGAACCCCTTCCAGGTACAAGCGACCCCACCTCACATTCTTCCTTGCCTGGTCCAATAAATCAGGGGCAAGTGTTATGTCATCTTGGGTGCCCTTACTCTCTCCTATATCCCCCCAGAAATCCTTGCTCACTGCCATACGTAAGGGGTGTTGGTCGCTCTCCACCCTCCTGGTGATTTCAAATGCCTCAATAAATCTCCAGGCCTCCAGATTGACAAACACATAATCAATTTTGGTAGAGGACCGACCATTGTCAAATGTATGCACCGCAGGGCAGTCGCCTGGAAAACGCCCATTACACGCCATAAGATTAACCGAGGCTAACATGATGACCATCTCATCCACTGCCTCGTACTGCCTCTTTTGGGGGCTATTAAGCGGGGTAATCACACCCCAGACATTATCCTCCTCTGTTGTGGCGTCAGACAAAGTGGACACCGGCTCAATGTGGGCATTGAGATCCCCCATGATCAAAGTTTTTGGAAGTCTAGAGCAGCGCCCCCTCCATGCCATAACTTCCTTCGTAATCTTCTCTACGAATGACATCCCTCTGCCAGGCATGCCCCTGCTGTAAAAACTAACAACTAGGGCCGGGGTGTTATCCCACAATTCCAAATCCAGGGCCAATACATCGGAAGAATGCATGTCCAGCACTGTGGCAGCTTTGCAAAGGGAGTCCTGGACCCAGATCACCAGGCCCCCAGACGGACGTCCCCTTGGTTCTTTGAGTGCAGGTACAAAAAATGTTGCATACCCCTCCAGAAATGTTGATTTCAGGTGCCCAAGTTTCCTTCAGCGAAACCACCTCGAACCCCTTAATGAACAAACGCCAGTCCTCGTCAATAAGATGTTTGTCGACCCCAGCTATGTTCCAGGATAGGACCCACACCCCGGGAAATGTGTCTGGTGGAACTCTACCACAATTTGGGTTGGATTTGCTTGCAGAATCCTGTCGTCCACTTCCCGGGTGAGAGCAGAAGAAATACAACTCCAACCTTGCTCTGGGTGCCCAACACTTCAAGAGCTATGACCCCACCACAGTGGTTTTGTTGGGGGAAGCAGTAGAAGGAAGCTATGCAAATACAGGGAATAGGGCTACCTTCATCATCCATATGTTGAGTGCGGCCAGAATTAACCTAGCGCAGGCGTGGAAAAATAAACAGGGGCCGGTGATGGCCATGTGGTGGCTAAGACTTTGGGGAGTAATGGCAATGGAAAAGGTGACAGCATTGGCATATAGCTCATACCCGAAATACCTGAACACGTGGATGCCTCTCTGCGAATTTATGGAGGAGAGGGAACAAATGTACTTTAAACCTAAGACCCTGCGCAAAGTCTCTATCCTATAAAGATGTGAGCCCTATGAGGGTGGACTTGTCTGCAATGTATTCAGATGTATTGAGCAAAGACGCTTCGGTTCAACCAAATGCCCAAAAATTACAATGGCGAAAGGCAGTGGGTGGGGGAGTTATAACTGTTAAAACTTGTGAGCCCTTATAAAACCGTGATGAGAACTGATAAGAAGAACAATGACAAGAAGGCTGTGAGCTCTTGAGAAGTAAGTAAAGTTTGTAAAAAAAAAAAGAAAAAAATATGAGCTCCCCTTTAAATTTAGTACAGCACGCAGGGGTCTCACCTTAGTCCCCTTTTGTCATATTGGATGCCTGAATACCTGGCTGTACTGACAATTTTAGCCACTGGCATACTAGTGGGGGAAGGCGGGTGGGACGTATGGAGGAAAGGGGACTAAGGACTATGAGTAATCTAGTCACTACAGTGAGTAACTTAATTACTCATACATCCCATCCCCTTTCCTTCATCCTTGTGGGTGATTCCACCAAACCAAGATAACTGGTCGCAGCTGCAACCACATGTCTCATACTTAGGAAGAAGTGAAAAGGTTCCTCAGAACTGCCTGACCAAACTCTGCATCCCTCCTGGAACTGGTGTCCAGTGAATAGTGTTTACAGAAAGCGGACGGAGTGGCCCATGTAGCCGCCTTCTAATGACATCCCAGGATGCATGCCTCTGAAAGGTGACTGCAGTAGCTTTGGAACTGACTGCGTGAGCGTGGAACCCTGCTGGCACTTTCTTTCCAAAGGCCACATACGCTTCTGAAATTGACACCATCCAACGGGCAATGGAGGCCTTGGGGCCCTGGGCGCTGGGGGTCGCACTCCCGAACATGATGAACAGGGATTCCCTCTTCCAAAAGATCTCGTCCGGGCGAGGTAGAACTTGAATTCTCACAGCAGATCCGCCTCTGACTGTGGATTCGGGAAGAACGTGGGCAAGCAGATTTCCTGGTTTAAGTGGAATGGTGAGACCATCTTGGGCAAGAGGTTTGGATGAGTGCAGAAGATGACCTTGTCGCTGTGGAAAGTAGTGAAGGGTTCACACAAAGACAGCACCTGCAGCTCGCTGGCTCTACACACAGAGGTGAGAGCCACCAGCAGGACTGCCTTGAGTGTCACCCACCTGACGTCGATTTACGCCATGGGTTTGAAGGGTTTGCGCTGTAAAGGCGGCGAGAACCACAATCAGGTCGGAGATGGGATGGGGCCTATGCACAGGTGGGAACAAACTGGACAAGCCCTTGAGATGGGCCTTAACCACCGGGTTGGCTGCTGTGAACGTCTGATCCGGCGAGCTTTTGTACGCCCCGATGGCCACAAAGCAAGTGTGGCAAGTATCCACCTGGACCCCTGAACGAGCCAGGTGTGTAGAAAAAGGCAACACATCATCCAAGGAACAAGAGAGGGGGGAAAAACCCTCCCCATGTGCTGAGTGGCAAAACCTGGTCCACTGACTCCTGTACTATGAGCGAGTGGAGGGTGGAGCAATGGAGGAGGAGGGAATGCAAAGCACCTCCGGCTGTGCCAGCAGAGCTGGAACATGTCCCCCAGACACCCCCAGCCCAACCCACCCATGAAGCAAAGAGGGGATATTTGGAGATCTGAGGTGATGCGATTAAGCCCAGATCTGAAACCCTCCACATCTGGAAGAGAGGTAACAAGGAGTTGGTGTGTAATTCCCACTCTTAAGTGTTGAACCCCAAGCAGCTGTGCCTGTCCACCTCTGTATTGCTGTCCCCCAGGAGATGGACCACGAGTTCCAGATCCTCTCTGACAATGCGCTCCCCTAGATAGACACTGCTTCTATACAGAGGAGGGGAGACCAGGTCCCCCCTGCTTGTTCAAATATAAAATTGTTGTTGAGTTGTTGGTCCTGACCAGAACCGCCTTCCCCCTGATGACAGGCAAGAAAGTCCTGAGAGCCAGGCCCACTGCTCTGAGGCCCTAAAGGTTGACATGAAGGGGGGCCTGCGCTCTGGACCATGAATCGAGTATTCTTCCAGAGTCTCACCCCAGCCCAGGAGGAATGAGTCCATTGTCACCACCAGGGTTGGCTCAGACTGAAAGAAGGGGGATCCCACTGCCACATTGCTGTTGAGGAGCCACCAGTGCAGAACCGGAAGAAAGCCTGTGGGAATGGGCAGCCTGTCTGACTGTGCCCAGTTTCCTGATTCCAGTAGGATGCCAGGTGGAGCTGGAGGCATCTCATCTTGAGTCTGGAATGCTGCACAGTGAACACGTATGAAGCCATGAGACAAAGCAGGCTCCTGGAACCACCATGCTGTGGTAGTTGGGTTGGTCAGGAAGTGAGGAATTGCTATCTGGGGGGACAGTAGCCTGTCTGCTGTCGGGAAAACCCTCTGGGCAGCCGTGTCCCACCTTACTCTGAGAAACACAAGGTCCTGGGAGGGGTTTAACTGCGACTTCCGGTGGTTGAGGGGAAAACCCCAATTAATGAAGTACATCCGCAAGCCGCTGGCAGGAGTGAATGGCTTCCTCTGGAAAGCTGTCCGTCACCAGCAAGTCATTCAGATAAGGGTATAGGTGGTGGCCCACCAAGCAATGAAAGCCACCAACGCATTCATAAGCTTTGTGAACACACGAGGGGCTGAATTGAGGCCAAACAGCAGCACTCTGTATTGGGAGTGGTGCGACATATGGTGAACTGCAGAAATGTACAGTGTGGTTGCAAGATAGGGACGTATAGGTACGCATCATTGAGGTCTAAGGAACATATCCAGTCCCCTACGCACAGCGACTCTGCTATGTGAGCAGGAGTGATCATCTTCAAGCGTTTTAGGGGTAAAGACAAGTTGAGGAACAAAAGGTCCGGGACAATCCTCTGGCCCGCCTGGTGGTTCTTGAGCACTGCATAACCTAGAATAATACCCAGAGCCCCTGTCTGGAGGGGGCACCGGTTCCACTGCCTGAATGTCCAATAAGAGCAGGATCTCCCGTAGAAGCGCAAGCGACCCTACCTGCAACAGCGGAGGAGAAGAAGGAGGGGGCCAACCTGCCCTCACCCTGTGGATAGGATTTTTGTCCCGGCTTTCTTTGGATCGTAAAGCACTTTGCAGTCTAAGTGGAACAGATCTGGGAGGTCGCAGATCCTATCTTACATGCCCGAGGAAAACTTTGTTGCGTGCATCCACGCCGTCCACCTCATCTCAGCACCCAAGCAGAGGCACCTACTGGCTGTGTCAATATGGAAGACAGAGGACTCCATAAGATCCTGTGTAACTGCACGGGCCTCTGCTAGACCCACCTTGAAGTAGGCCTGACTCTTTAGAGGCAGGCTAGGAAGAAAGTCTCCAATCTCACGCCATAATTTCTGGTTTACCACTGCGAGGATGGTGTTGGCATTAGTCTGGTGAAGATGAAAACCGGCATTGAGATAACATCTCTTGCCAAATGACTCGAGTGCCTTGTCCTCTTGTGCAGCAGAGAGGAATATGAGGAAGACTTTGAATATAAAGATACAGCCGCAACAAATGAGTGTGGCCGAGGGTGTGACGCAAGGAGGACTGGTTGCCCATCCAGGAGCTGAAAGCAGCCAGCTTCTTGTTTATCTGGGAGTTGGCCCCAGGCTTTTCCCAAACCTTCATGACCAAAGATAGAACGTCCTTTTGCAGAGGAATACCAGAGCTGCCTGTGGCGCGCAAGGTGAAAACCTCCGCCAGCGCTCTTGTGGGTCCTGTTCAGGATGAGGTACCCGTAAAAACTCTGCTAGGCCCTGAAGACAGTCATGAAACGCTTTGACCGATGCAGAAGGCTCCTCTTCCCCCTGTTTTTATCAAGCAGAGGGGAGTCTGGGTCCTGCTACAGCGAGGTTGGAGTCCACCCTGGTCCGCCCTCGGAGAAGGATGAGGAGCAACAGACGTCTGTGGGAATGGAGTAGGTGTTGGTGGTGCGGGGACCAAAGCCAGAGGAGTTGGAGGAGGAGGGGGACCTGGATGGAGCGGCCATGATCTGTGGTACCGGGACACCCAGTGGAACTGATGGAGGGCCAAAGGAGGAGACTTTGATGGCACCACCTCAGGGACCACCTCTCTAATGAGATCCTTGAGGAATCCTGCCATCTGCAGATAGTGCATAAGTAGAAGGAAGCACCAAAAACAGCCATTGCAGGTCGCTGGGTCGCAAGATGGAGCACGGCCCTCTGATGCACTGTGCCTTCATTCCTGCTGAAAATGCTGAGGAACCTGGGAAGCTTATCCGAACGGTTGGGTAGCATAAATATAGTCATGTGGTGACCAGCCATCTGAACCCTGAGGCCCGGAACCGCTTTCCAAAGGAAGAGGACTGGATCCACCCTGCGCCGCCCATTCTGAGGGTGATGGGGCTGCCCGAGGCCTAATGTCAGAATCTAAAATGGCCGCCAGCCGTGCAGGCTCAGCTATATGCTGGTGTGCCATTTTGGGAGCCTGCGCCAGGCTCTAGGAGGGAGGACACGAAGGGCCCAAACTTTGTGCTGGACTGTTTGTGCCCCCACCCAGAAGCAGAAGCGCCAACCTCATAGAAGACTCAGGTAGGCCTGGGGCCCTCATGGAAGTCAAAATGTCCCCTGTGTCACAACCTCGGAGTGGGCTCCTGGAGGCTTTTTGACCTCAGCGCAGAGCTGGTAGTCGTATAGGACCGCGACTCAGGCTTGTGCCTGGAACCGGATCTCGAAAGTCCCCCGCACCCGGTGCAGAAGAAGAAGCACAGCTGGAGCACCCCTCGGTGGTTTGTCCGAAAGAGCCCCATGGGTCCTTGGCTAGGGAGCCGGTAGCCTTACAGGCCTCAGGCCTCCCACCGGTGTTAGAGTCCGAGGGACCCCTCCCAGCCAGAGGCCCAGGGAAGGAGTTTCCAGACTGGGTTGCCTTAAATAATAAAGGGTCTACCTTCTCGTGACACAAGGTCTTGGCCACAAAGTCCTTCAGATGACCAGGAGGTAAGTGTGGAAGATCTCCCTCCAGCGGGAAAGTCGATTCTTCAACAAATGATGACCGAGATAGCTGAAAGCCACGCACGCATCCCAGCGGTGGTCAGGCTCCAAGCACTCAAGGCAGAGCACATGGGGGTCCGAGGCCGGGAACGACCGATGGCAAGATTTAAATCGCGTGAAGCCTCCTGCTGCTGACATGCACTGGGGGAGGCAAGGCACAGAAGCGAGGTGAAGAAATTGGAAAAAGGAAAGAATGGGGAGCATGAGGAGTGACCAAAAAGTGGATGCTCCTAGCTGCCATGTCCGACATTGTCCATGCAGAAAAAGGGACTGAGGTGAAGTGCCAGAGGGTGGGGCCTCAGAAGCGTTTACATGCTGGCTGCTCTCCCGCACGGTGCAGAAAATGTAAGGGGCTAGCTCATATTTTTCATTGCCAAAAGTCCCGGTACAGTCCCCATGTTGGGGGACTCCCACAAGGATGGAGGAAAGGGAACAAAACATATGAGTATGAAAATAATCCAATTCCACAGTAGTCCAGTAGATAAAACTTTCTTTATGTTTGATATCATCAGCACAACGCATTTCGGGAATCAGGCTCCCTTCATCAGGTGCAATTCAACAGTCTACAATATAATATGACAGTGTCAGTATAATATATGACTTTACTCTTTAAATCTATTGGAAACAATAACATCTCTTAGTGCATTTACAAAAAGATATACATTTTTCTAGACACAGAATGTCCATATTCTAGTTAGCCATGTGTTGTGCCTTGTTTCTATAGATTTAAATATATATTGCTTATATAACATATAGACTCCACTACTGTGGAATTGGATTATTGTCATTTCACTGAGAAATCGATGGATGTTTCATATATATTTGAAAAATTACAAATTTCGTACTAATCTCAGCTGAATTTTTCAGCGCTAAGGTGTGCAGAGGATGGGAGTATCCAATACTTTTGGATGTTTTTCATTTGCATGTAGACGGCTGTGCCCAGTTGATCCACAAGATCGTCAATCCGAGGCATAGGTTAATTGTCAAACTGGGACACGGCATTGAGTTTTCTAAAGTCTATGAAAAACCTCCATGATAGATCAGGTTTTGACGCAAGAACTATTGGCAAGCACCAAAGACTTAGTGGCGGCTTGATAATATCTGCTTTCAGCATTTTCTCCACCTCCTGGAGGACTACTACTTTTGAACCTTGGGGATAAGATAGGGTCTAAGATTAATGACTTTCCCAGGGGGAGTACATATGTGATGGTAAATCCCCTAGACTCTCCCAGGCCCACAGCTAAAGACATCGGTGAATTGATCTAAAAGGTCTTGGGTGCATTGTTGTTGGGAAGGTCTGCAGGTACTACTTTGGGCACATCGGTCTTTTCAGATAGGAGGCTGGCCATTACCATGGAGGAGGACTCGGTCGGATCTTTTTTTCACTCATTTGAGAGGTTCATGTGGTATAGTTGGGATTTAAGACTTCTATCTGGTTGGGAGATACAAAAGTTAGAGGGGCCTATTTGTTTTTTGTTTTAGTACTTCATATCGTCTGTGGCAGCGAGACATCATTTTGCGCTCAGAGGTCGGTAGGAGTACTAGGACTTCCTGTCCAATAGAAAAGGTATGAGTGACCGTTCCTTTGTCATATTGGGCGTTTTGATGTTCTTGGGCTTAGGCTAAATGATTATGGACTATCTCCCAGACCACGGTCATATGTTCTCTGATCCGCTGTGCTATTTGGGACAATGGTAGAATAGCTTCCTCTCTCTGTTCCCAAGTTTCCCTCAACAAGTCTAGGACATCTCTGGGATCACATCCATATAAGAGTTCAAAGGGTGAAAACCTGAAGGAAGCTTGGGGAACCTTTATGATGGCGAACAAGACCCAAGGGACAATCAAGTCCCAATTTCTCCCATAAATGTTCTTCAGAGTTTTATTAAAATGCTCAACCAGACTGTTCATCTGAGGATGATATACGGAGGTCCTCAAAGTTTTAATTTGAAGGATTTGCTTTACTTCGGTCATGATTTTGCTCATAAAGGTTGTGCCCTGGTCAGTCAGTATTACTTTCATGAAACCTATCCGAGACAAAAAAGGAATAAGATGTTACTTTGCATCGGGAAGGCCTCTGTGTAATGTGTACCATAATCTAACATCACCAGGATATATTTGTTCCCAAGTTCTGAAGGTGGTAGAGGGCCTACAATATCCATTCCTATGCAGGAGAAAGAGATTTCTACAATGTGTAAGGGCAGTAAAGGTGCTGGTGGAGGGCTATGTGGGGCAGTATTTTGGCATAAGGAAATAGTCATACATTTTTTTATGTCAAACTATATCCCTGGCAAATAGAATTGACTTACAACTTCTCCTTAAGGTTTTAGCTGTTTCTAAAAGTCCTGAAGTGAGGTGAGCAGTGGCGATTACCAGCACAACCTTACAGTGACATCTGGGGACTAGTATTTGGGACTGAGGGGTTCCCTCAATGCTGGTGTCACCCCTATACAATAAACCTGGTCTTCCAAAAAATAACGGACCAACTTTCTTTCTGCCCTTCTCCTCTGGGATAACTTTGAGGAAGGCTTCAACCAACACAGGGTCATTGCGCTGGGCTAATTCTGGGATATTCTCAGCCTCCCTGTCGTCAACACTTGATTTAGGTACCTCCAGGCTTTGTCCCCAGGTGTGCGTCAACTAGGTCAGAACCCACCCATGACACCATATTTAAGGGTATGAACGGAGGAGACTGACACACACGTGGCATTATTGTTACTTAAGAATTGTATTCAATGAAAATAAGGAGGAAATACCCTAACTATCCCTTACTATAAGAGGGGTTTCCTTGTCTCTACTGAATACTAAGGATATGTCAGGATGTCCATAACAAAGAGCCTACCATCCTGTGGCAAAACCTATTTCCTTCCCTTACACTTCAAACTAAAGGTAAAAGGTACTCACTTGCAAAGTACTGCCTTAGGTCCCAGGCCCCATTCTATTTGGCTTCTTCTAGTTCGGATCCCAGACCCTGTTAATGTGGTTTTGCTTGTTTGGGTCCCAGACCCCTTCTATTTGATTTATCCTGCTTGGTTCCCAGACCCCGTTATTTTAGTTTCTCCTACTTAGGTCCCTGACACCTTTACAGACACAGAGAGCGCTGGTACCTTGCTGTCGGGCTCCTGATCCGTGTCATTGGTCTCGGGCTTCTCAGAGTTTCCTGAAGGCCTTTTACAACCTCCTTCTGTGGTCGCTCTGCCTCTGGGGGTTCCGCCACACTTCCTTGGAGCCGTACTGCGCGTTGCTGTTCAACAGCATTGCACTGCATTCTCCCACACCTGGTTTTCCTTCTTCTGCTGGTCTTGGTCTGTCAATTCTCGACAGAGCAGGTACGGAAGCCAGATTCCCACAATCCAGCATTCGCACCATGCACGTCCCACTCAGCTGCTTCTCTCCTAGCCCCGCTGTCTGCAATGTTGGGCCACCCTCCTCTGTGCCTCTGGGAAGGAACTGACAACGTGGATTGTCCTTAGTTCCTTTTTATTTACAGGTGACAAATACCTTGTTTAAGTTGACTAGACTGCTCATGTTGGTTCCACAGGTGACATTGTATCACTCTGCATTGCCTCCTCATCCCAGTATTGATGTTCCCATCTTCCACCGGGCTATGTGTGCTCTTCTTCGTCCCATGCATATGGCTCACATAGGAAGTCCCTACTCTTCCTCGTCCAAGTACTTTTTAGGTAGGCCAAATCCTCTATCCTACACCGGCACATGGACGTATGTGAGATTACGAGAGCCTGCATGGGGGAGGAGGAAGGTGTGCATATATTTTGGGCATACTGCCGTCTTCTCAGTTGTCCGTAGTCCCAAAAGGGGATTCCTCTCCATGAGATCAACCTACTGAGTACCACCCCCAGGGGGACTATCAGGTAGCTTCCTCATCTCCATAGCCTCATGGGAAGGGGCTCCCCCTAGGGGAGAAGGGATGACAGCACAGTATTTGTCACATAACCTTAATATTTACTTTTCAATTGGGGAATATATTTTGTTTTTGTGCATCATTTGCTTTCACTGTCAAAGTGTATCCTGTCTGAAATAATGAAGACAAACACATTACTTTACTGTATGCCCTTAACTGCTCAGCATGCCAAATGTATTCAAAACAAGAAAGAAGGGTATTTTTATTCCCTGGTGGCTATCAAACGCAAAGTTCCGTTTCCAAGTGTGCTGTGTTCCCGAGTTCTGTGCCCGACACACTGCGGTCAATCATTTCATAATGCCTTTACCGTAAGCATTTTCTGCCATTGATTGCCACCAATATTCTATAAAAAATCATTAAACATATTCTAATTAGACCAGAGGATGCCTTACAAAATCCTAACAATATTCCCTTGTGGTAGTGTCTTTCATTTCAGTTACTTGTATCCTATATCATTTTCTTTTTTGTCACCCGGTACTGGTATACTTGTAGCCAACTCCACTCCCAATAACTTGGATTTAATCACACAAAAGAAGAAGAAACTAGTACGCACAGAATTACATGGTAAACTGAAGCTTGAATATTTGAAAGCTGGTGTGATCCCAGGAGGACTTCAGGTCCATAATATACAGCAAGTGTTCAGCAATAATATTAGATTTAAGCTAAATTGGAGTGGAGTTGAAAACAAGTGTAGCAGAGACTGGATGATTCTCATCATTGAGATCGCTGAAGAAGAGAATAAGAAACACCGAGAAGAATTGCAAGCCATAAAAAGTAAAATACTTGAAGAGTCCATCATTCAGGGTGTTAAGGCCAAAGTAGATGATATCAATAATGAAATCATGAAATTCAAAAGTTCACATTGGACAAAAAAGTGTGGAAATTGAAAATAGATATTGAAACCTATAAAGAGCAAAACACATATCCATATTTGCTTCCCGATTTCTATCAAGAACAAAATAAAAGCAACTGGGCACGGCACCAAACAATAAAGAATGCGGCACCAAGTAGAAATGTTTGACTTTTTTCGAAACGTCCAACAGCTCAAGTGGTAGTGATTAAGAACTACACAGAGATGATACTCCCACCATGTCCAACACACAAAATATTCAACCACAACAGTTTTTTCAACGATGCGGAGAATAGTGGGGGGGGGGGGAGGCAGGAACAGGAGACAATATGTACAAGGGGAATATGGAATAAGGACACGTCAATGGAACAGTCATCAGGAGGAAGACTGGTAGCCCTCATTTGAATCTAATGGGACTACAGGCTGTATCGGAATGAGATTAGTGTCCTTAACAAAGGCCTTCATTTTGTCCCACCTGCTCGGGCTGATGAATTCAAACTGAGGCCGAACTTAGACGTGTCCTAAATTTAAAATATTTCTTTCAGGATATCACAGGTCACAGAGAAGGAAGTACCACTAGGTAAAAACCTCCCTTCACTTTAATTCCTCCTCCATCCTCTATCTGCCTCGAGATGATCACCTTTGAAAATAAAATACTGAAACAAGCAGAAGGAGAAATTACCTTACTGTAATGTTCTTTCTATGGATTTTTCTCCCACAGATTCTTCATCTGACAGATATTCCCGCCAGCTTCGCTGCTTCAGAAAACTTTTCATAGAGGGCATAGTGGACCTCAACCTTGCTGTCGACCATCAATCCGTCTTGCTTGGCGTCTGGTCGTCGGCTCCGGACATGACGTCATGTGTTGTATAAGTAGCGCGTCACTACGCTCTGACCTCAGTTCCTCCTTTTTTCCGGAGCACCAGCATAGGAAAATAGAGAGAACAAGTGTGCTAATGAGCCTTTTACTACCGGGATGGCACTCCCGCTGGAACCTGAAACTGTCCTGCTGGGGTTCCCGACCCCCGGGGTATACCCCAGCTCCGGAAACAGAGCGAAATTAGTAACGCAATGCCTCCTGGCAGGCAAAACTGTGCTAGCCCACTTCTGGAAGTCCCCGGACGGCCCCTGTATGGCCTACTGGTGGGGAAAATTATCGGACATCCTGATCGCAGAAAAAATGGCCGCCGCGAGGGCGGGAGTCCTGCACCGCTTCCAGAATTTCTGGGCCCCAGTACTGGACTATGAACAGCGAGTATGAGCTAAAGGGAATTATCAAAAATTAGTAAAATTATCGTGTAATGCTATTTGTAAATTGTCCTGCCTTGGTTTAAAATAAACATATTTATTTTAAAAAAAAGAAATACATTAAGTGCCTGATTCATGGAATTATTTGCGTGAAAAACGCAAATTTGCACGCCTTTCTGCCCGAAAATCCCCATACTTCAAACAGGGATTTTCAGGCAGAAAGGCGTGCAAATCTGCATTTTTCACACAAATAATTCCATGAATCAGGCTGTAAAGGTCTCAGAAGGAGGAACAATTGAAAAAGAAACAATTATAGTAGTGTTAGAATATTCTTTTTTTTAAGGGTGTGGCAGGAAGACAGAAAAACGGGACACAGAAACCATCTCCAAGTCATCGTTATTTGAAATAGAAAGATGCGCACCAAGCACTGACTTTCGCAGCAGGGACGGATGGGAGGGGAGATGAGGAATCTGCGGGAGAAGAATCCATAGAAAGAACATTACAGCAAGGTAATTTCTCCTTCAATGGATTGCTTTTCTCCTGCAGATTTCTCATCTGATAAACTCCCAAATCAGAAATGAAGGAGGCGGGCAGAAAGTCATAATAAGAGATTTTGTGGTACTGCCCTGTCAAAACGTGCATCGCAAGTGCAAGCTACATTCAGGCTGTAGTGCTTTGCGAAGGTATGCAAAGATGACCATGTTGCGGCGTGACAAATCTCCCAGAAAGGGACCCCCCTCTGCAATGCAGTGGATGCAGAGACCCCTCCCTTTGTAGAATGGGCCCATATGTCTGCTGGTAATTCTTTCCCAGCGGCCTGGTAACACTCATCTATGCAGAGAATTATTTGACGGGATAAAGTCTGCTTTGTTATGGGCAGGCCGTTACGGGCTAAGGAAAAAGTTATGAAGAGCTGGTCAGCCCTCCTAAAATCAGCTGTTCTGGCAACATAGTAACTCAACGCTCTCTTAGGGTCAAGGCAATGGAATAGTTCCTCCTGCTTAGAAGGGTGAGGAGGAGGATAGAAGACGGGAAGCTTGATGGACTGTGACACGTGGAATTCTGACACAACCTTGGGAAGGAAACCAGGCCTTACCCTGAGTGAAACTTTCTCCAGGAAAAAGCGCAAGAAGGGTGACTTAGAGCATAAGGCCTGTAGCTCACTCACCCACCTAACAGATGTAATAGCCACCAAGAAGGCTGTTTTCAATGAGAGAAGCCATAATGGACAAGAGGGGATAGGCTCAAAAGTAGCCGCCATCAACAATGTAAGAACCAGATTAAGATCCCAATCTGGAACAACAAAGGGAGTTGGCAGAAACTTATTTACAAGGCCTTTCAGGAATTGTGCCATTACGGGATTGTGAAAAATGAACTTTGATCCGGGGATCTCTTAAACACAGACAAGGCCGCCAAATATCCTTTGACTGTGGCGACCTGAAGACCAGCAAAGGCCAGTGACAGAAGGAACTCCCTCACTGCAGTGGTGGGGCAAGAGATGGGGTCAATCTCACGTTCCCTGCACCACGCCTCAAATCCTCTCCATCTGCACGCATATAAAGATCTTGTAGATGGTCTACATGCAGCCAGCAACACCTCAAGTACTTCCCCAGAGAGGTCCCAGACATCATATCTCACCCTCTCAAGAGCCACGCATGTAGGTTGAGGGATTCTGGGATTTGGATAGAGTATCCGGCCTTCTGACTGGGTTAGGAGAACAAGGCGCCGAGGCAACCGGTGCGGATATTGACAGATCAAAGAGGTTGGAGTACTATGTCCTCCACACCCAGTCCCGGCGATCAAGATCATGGTTGCTCGAAACCTCTTGAACCTCCGGTGAACCCATGGAATGACGGGAATCAGAGGGAACGCATACAGGAGAGGGAAGGTCCAATCCACCAGAAACGCATCCCCCAGTACACCTTTCGCTGGCAATTCCCTCGAGCAGAGCAGTTTGCATTTCCAGTTGAAATCTGTGTGAACAGATCCACTGCTGGAGTGCCCCAGAGAGAGAAGACCTCCTCTACGACTTCCTGGCACACTTCCCACTCGTGTGAGAACGTGGTCTGACTGCTCAGAGCATCCGCCAAGTTATTCTCTGTGCCGGCCAGATGAATTGCCGAAACCGAGATCTCGTTCTCCAGCAACCAGAACCACAGCATCATTGCTTCCGTGCAGAGAGAGCGGGAGTGCACCCCACCTTGCTTGTTGAAGTAGTGAATCACCACTTTGTTGTCCGTCAGAACAAGGACATGTTCTCCCAGCAGAGACGGGCAAATACTTTCAGGACTAGCCTGATAGCACATAACTCTAGCCTGTTGATGTGCCACCTGGCTTCTGTCATTGACCAGAGGCTGTTCACCTGCAAATCCTCGCAGTGAGTGCCCCAACCCTTCAAGGATGCATTTGTGACCACTGGGGTCTGAGGCCAAAAGGGTTCCCCCGCCAAAAGACTGTTGAACAGGTCGTTGACCACTGATTTGGACACTCTGAGGAGTGTCGAAGTACTGAGACCATTGATCTCTCAGTAACCATTGTAGGGATCTCATGCGCAATTTGGCCTCTGGCACTAGAAAAATGGAAGAAGCCATGAGGCCCAGAATGCGGAGGAAGGAAGCCACTGCTAGAATGGCATTGTTCCAGAATAAATGCACCATCTGTGTCAAGCTGACTACTCTCTCCTCGGGAGGGAAGGCCTTTCCCACTTGGATATCTAGGACTGCTCCGATGAACTGGAGCCATTGGACTGGTGTCATGTGGAACTTCTTTAAGTTTAGGGAGAAGCCCAGCCTGTGCAGCATTGAGCAGGTGTCCTGGAGATGGGAAAAGACCTGCTGTACAGACATCCCTCAGATTAGCCAGTCGTCCAGATATGGAAATAGCTGGACTCCGGATCGCCTGAGGTGAGCCGCAACTACCGCCATGAGCTTGGTAAAGACCTTTGGGGCGGAGGTAAGACCAAAGGGAAGCACCTTGAATTGGTAGTGCATATCTCCTATGGCGAACCTTATGAACCTCCTGTGCCTTTGATGGATTGGTACATGGAAATAGACGTCCTGTAGGTTATGAACATCAGCCAGTCCTGAAGTTCGAGAGCGTGGAGAAGCTCTCTCAACTTCATCATCCTGATTTTGTCTTTACTTAAGAACTTGTTCAAGGCCCTATGGTCCAGATTGGGACGGAGACATCCTCCTTTCTTGGGCACCAGGAAATACCAGGAATACCAACCCGATCCTTTTTGTTCGGGAGGTACCTCTTCCACGGCACCCTTCAGCAACAGGGCTCTCAGTTATTCCTGGAGCTCGTGTCCCGGTTGGATTGGAGGTGGGGGTGGTCTGCCTGGTGGTTTTCTTAGAAACGGCACACAATAACCCCATTGAATGAGCTGTAAAGCCAAGGAATCGGAAGTAATTCTCTGCCATTGGAGCAAGTGATCCATCAACTGTCCTCCAACTGGTGCGCTGTGAGAGGGGAAATCAAAGCGGCTTCTGAGGGCGAGTTGCCCCCACTGCTGACGCTGCCTGTTAGCCTCTAGAAGCCCCTCTGCCCTTCCAGAGCATGAGAAAGGCTTCTGCCCTTGCCTGGCCGGTGGGAGCTGCATTCTTCTGCCATAAGGAACATATCTCCTGTAGCCCCATGTCCTACAGGTGAAGCTAAAGGCAGGGTTGGCCGGCTGTGCCGCTAGGCCCAAGGATTTGGCAGCGAGTTTTGATTCTTTTAATTTTTCCAAGGAATCGTCGGCTTTGTGGCCGAAAAGAAGATCGCCCTCAAAGGGCATGTCCAAAAGTTTAATTTGGACGTTGGGTGAAAAACCAGAGGTCTTTAAATAGGCTTGTCTTCTTAAAGTTATGGGCGAAGCCATAGATCGGCCCACAAAGTCGACGATGTCCAGGCCTGTTCGCAGCAACTGCTTGGCCACGTCTTTTCCATCCTCCACTAGCTGTAGGTAGCCCTTGTGCATCTTGCCTTCCGGGACATACTGGGCAGCATTTTCCACTGCTGTCCATAGACCGAAGGAGTATTTGGCAAAACTGCTTGCCACATTGGTAGCTTTGAGGGCCATACTACTCAACGTGAATGCCTTCTTTACCAAGGCATCTACTTTTTTTGCCTCTCTGTCTGGGGCAGAATGTATGTAGATGATGCAGGTCTAGACGAGACCGTAGCAGCTTGCATGACAAGTCCTTCTGGGGAAGGGTGAGAGGAGGGATATGAGGGGTTTTCTCTAACCGGCCTGTACTTCCCTGAAATGGTGGAGTTGATGGGAGGAATGGAACATGGTGTTTGCCACATAATTGTTACAGGATCAGCAATGGCCTGGTTCAGAGGCATATGACGTTTAGTGGAAAGACCTTCCTCTAGGATGTCAGTAAGGTCATAACCTTGTGGAGGTGTTGAGTGCAAACCCAGGGTGTCAATGACTCTTTCCACCAGATCCCTGTATTTGGATACATTGTGGAGATAAGGCTGAGACTGTTGAAACTCAAGGTGAGGTGAAGTATCCAGACCACTGGCGTCTTGCAGACCTTGAGCCAGTTGTTGTAGTCAAAATTGTCAACCCCACCTGAGCCCAAGAACATTGGATCGACATCTTGGCCGTCAGCATCGTGATCGCCGAAGATACCCGTCATGGTCTCGAACAATTCGGACCGGGGTTGTGGTGTAAAGACTTTGTTGACAGCCATCAACGTCGACGTTGAGGGCTTGTCCTTCGGCGCCATGAAGGTGGATGTTGTTGTAGATCACGACTGAGATGCCATAGCGTCGGCATCCCTAGACGCATGGGGATAATCCAGCTTCCATACAATGTCTTTTGACTTCAAAAGATTAATCGGTGCTAACGTAGTCGGTGCCAGGGCACTAGCGGGTTCGGGACACCGAGCGCTGCTCTTGTCTCTGAGGCATGCCACGTGGGGGTGGGAGCCGTGCCGACTGCAGCATGCTGCTTCAACATTTCAATCAGAGGACTTAAAATCCTCCCACTCCTGGCAGTTGGTAGGCCCCACCGACGGCTTACCTTCTTCCGTCGACGACTCGGAGTCCCGACAATGGCGGTGGCGCCTTTTCTTTTTTCGGGGTGAAGACAAGGAAGAGTGGCTCCTGAGTGAGACCTTTTCTTCTTCTGCGAGTGTTTTTCAGGGGTATGCCCCTCGGTTTCTGCCTCCGAGGACCGAACCGTCGACTGTGCCAGAGACTTTGAGGGTGGACGACCCAGAGCGAGTATTGCAGCTCGGTCGCAAAGTGATTTTGGCTGCATCTTGGCACACGACGGACACCCATCAATCAGTCCTGTGACCCGTGCCGAGGCACCAGAGATGCAACTTGTGTGGGTTGGTTAGGGACACCTTGGTGCCACAATCGGTACACCACTTGAAACCGGACACTCGTGCAACCAACCTCTCGCATCGAGGAATTTAGAAAAAAGTTTACAGTTTTCTGATGAAAACATCGAAAGAGTAGAAAGCTCTGTGTTCCTAAAACAGCGTGTTAGCACGCAGAAAAAAAGAACTGAAGTCAGGGCGTAGATATGCGCTACTTATATGACAACTGACATCATGTCAGAGACGACGACCAGACACTGAGCAAGATGGATCGATGGTCGGCCAGGTCGAGGTCCACTACGCCCTCTATAAAAAATGGAGGGAATATCTATCAGATGAAGCATCTGCAGGAGAATCATGATGAATCTGTGTTAACCTCCTGTAACACACCACCAGAGATAATTTACCAAAAAGGGATAAAGAAGCGCTCAAAACCCTGGAATGCAGTCAAGATTTTATTATAAAGCAAGCAGATAAGGGTGGTGGAATAGGATGTTGATCAGACTCAGACTTCAAGAGGAGATTGTAAGGTTGACCAGACACGCGGTAGAGGAAGGGTGGTTGGAAGAGGAGGAGGAGAAACAATTATTGAATAAAATACACCTGACTACTCCAGCAATCTATATTCTTCCTAAAGTGCATAAGGATAGCACACATCCACCAGGTAGACCAATTGTATCTGCAATTGGATCAGTCCTGGAACCATTGTCATGTATGCAGATTTTTTTCTGATACCATTTGTTCTCAAGAGGAGATCCTACATAAGAGATACTACTGGGATAATAAACATTCTCTCCAACATCATGTAGAGCCAAAGTGATGTGTTGGTCACCTTTGACCTTGAAGCTTTATACACCAGTATCCCTCAATTGTCCAGTTTACAAGTCAGAAAAAAATATCTAGATTCATGTACTGACACTATTGTCAAAATCCCTACTGAGTTCATTTTAGAATGCATATGTTTAGCTCTCACTGAAAACTTTGTTTTGAGAATCAATTGTTCAGCCAGATTCAGCCAGTATGGGGGCAACCTTTGCCCCAGACTTTGCAAATCTGTATGTTGACAATTTTGAGGTCACCTATCTCTACTCCATTCTGGGAATACATCATGGGGTGGTTTCACTACATCGACAATGTTTTAATGCGATGGAAAGGCACCATGCAACAGCTCAGTTCCTTTAATTCATGGTTAAATGGATGTGATCCACACATGAATTTCACAATGACGTGGGATTACAATATGATTGCATTCCTTGATCTGAGTCTGATGAAAAATATATAAATGCAACCATTGATACCTCATTTTACAGGAAGCCAACAAATAAGAATACATTGCTACATTTTACCAGTTTCCATCCAAAAAGCTCCCC
This sequence comes from Ambystoma mexicanum, assembly GCF_040938575.1. Taxonomy (NCBI): domain Eukaryota; kingdom Metazoa; phylum Chordata; class Amphibia; order Caudata; family Ambystomatidae; genus Ambystoma; species Ambystoma mexicanum. The sequence goes on from NC_090932.1 coordinate 801,490,404, forward strand.
AATATTTCTTAGAATAAAAAGAAACTGCTCCAGAAGCAAGGATTTCACTCAACATGAAGTTGCGAGGCTACCCCTTAAAGTAATCAGATAGGGTTACAGGGGATAAGATTACATTTGTGACAAAATATAGCCCATCAGTGATGCACTCCGAAGGTTGATATTAAAGAAATGGCATATCATTCAGACATCTGATTTTACTTTCGGAAAACCCTACTTTGCTTTCAAAAGATCAAAGAACTTGAAGCAGACATTGGTACACACCTATGAGAAAATAAGCCACAGAGACACTACTGTCACTAATCTCTGGGGTCTGGAAGCTGTGAGAGGGCAACTGCTTAGTCTACCCACTCACCAAAAATATAAAAATACTAAACCTGTATGGCCTTAGTTGGGAGTGGAAAGAATTCACAAATTGTAAAAGCACTTGGGTGATCTACGCCATAAAATGCCTGTGTGATTTAATCTACATCGGCACAACCAAACGTGAAGTACAACAAAGAATTTGCGAACACCGGTCTTGTATAAAGAACAAGGTTCCTGATAAACCACTTGTGGAACACTATGGGCCTCATTACGTGGTTGTCGGTAACCCGCGGGCGGCACTGGTTGGTTGCCGCCAACCCCGTAACACTGAATCTGGCGCCTGACTTCCCGTTGCCACCGGGGCATTAAAAGCCCCGGCGACGGGGAATATATGCGCCGGATTTTGTAAGTCTCCATTCCCATCCAGTCCCATAGGACTCTATGGGAGTGGGGAAACGGAAGCACCGGCACCGTTGCTAACGGTGCCGGTGCTTCCGTGACGACTCTGCCTACCGGGGACGATGCGCCCGGCAGTGTCATGGCTGCCTGGCGCAGCGGCCCCAGCAGGCAGACTTGTAGTGTGGCGGTCCAGAAACAAGGGTGCCAGTGAGCTTAACGGCACCCTTGCTTCCAGACCACCACACTTATAATGAGGCCCAATGTATCAAGGAATCACAAATTGAATTACATTTTTTGTTTTGTCATTGAAACTGTGAGGGTTCATCCACGAGGAGGAGATAGAGATGTCTTCACTAAAAGAGTTGAACAAAAATGGATACAGCACCTTAATAAAGTGAATAATGGACTGAATACAAGCATTGAATGTGGTCTATGCATAACAAAGAGAGACTTCAACTCATGTTATAGATAGTATAGTCCCTTGGGTTCAGTCTCAGACTCAATAGTCAATCTTGTTTCCCTTGTGACAGGCTTAATCATAACAGCAACACACTTGGATTATCAACGTTGAGCTTTCGATTTTTGTAACTGAGTTCTCTATAATTTAGTTCTGCCACATAAATGAGGCAGCTTGAATAAACAGACTTTTCTCCATTAGATACAGCTGGGTTTAACAGTTCTATAAAATTAGCCGCTGGATAACACTATAGGAGAGTAGGGTTTAGAAGGATCCGATTTAGAACACAGTACAACGCGCAGGCTAAATAATATGAGTATGTGTTTGTAATGTATTAACTCATTCTCAGAGCACCGTTAAGATTAACAAAGATAAGATAAGTAATGTGTACACATTGAACATTGTATTATAGAGAGAAAGTGGCTCAAATCCTAAATACCACTTTAAACTCATCTTGCATTTGAGCATACCGTGCTCTGATGAGTGGTAAATGATATAGGATATGAGTAGCTGAAATAATAGACACTACATCAAAGCAATATTATTAGGATGTAGTATGCATCTTCTGGTCTAATTAGGATATGTTTAATGATTTTTGATAGAATTTTGGCAGCAATCAATGGCAGAAAATGCTTAAGGTGAAGGCATTATGAAATGATTTATCGCAGTGTGCCGGGGACAGAACTAAGGAACACTGTGCACTTGGAAACTAAGCTTTGAGGTTGATGGCCACCAGGGAATAAAAACCCATAAAAAAACATTTGGCATGCCGAGCAGTTAAGGGCATACACTACAGTAATGTGTTTGTCTTTATTATTTCAGACAGGATACACTTTGACAGTGAGTGCAATTGATGCACAAGAACAAAAAAACATTCCCCATTCAGAAACTAAATATTAAGGTTAGTGGAGTTACAGGAGTCTACTGGTAGTTTACCAGTAGTACACATGCCACGCTTCACCATGTATTTTAAATGTATACAGAGACCTTCCTTGTTTATCACAGAGTGGCAAGTCAATTGGAATAAACGGGGGGAGCCGTGAGGAGAATAAAACCCATTGTCGAAGAAATAATTTGTCCTGATGAAGGCCGTTCAATATAGTTGAGGACGACGCATGGGATGAGTGGATCTCCTTTTAATTGGCCGATAAACGAGGTGTTGACATGGTTTTTAAAAATAAACAGCCAATGTTTGGGGATATTTCTTAACCAGTGGGAAGAACCTTCAGAACTACCTATATTAAACGTGTTAGGTTGTATGTAGTTCTGAGCCACCTAGATGAAAAAGAATGATGTAAATAATATTGTTCATGTAATTTGACCCATAATTTGATTAGCAGTGGCCCCGCGTGGCAGGCTCTCTTCTGACAAAAGATCGGAAAATTACATCAGAAAATGTGATGCTTTATAAATAAATACTAACCCCCCTTGTACTTTATGCACTGTTTGCACTTTCTTGTGTGGGCAGTATCGTTGTTTATGCCAATGTTATATAAGTATATGTTGTGAAATTTGTTCAATGATTAGGAACACATTACTTACCCCTGGTAATGTTCTTTCGACTGGATGTTCCTCCCACATATTCCTCATCTTTGATATACTCCCTTAGCAGTGTGTTGGTGGAGGTGGGAAAGAAGAGTTTCATTGTGATCTAATTTTGGTTTATGCTGTGTAACACAGCCTTTCCAAATCTGGATTCCCGGCCCGAATACGAATCGAAACAGTAATATTTCGCAAATACATGCACAGAAGACCAGGTTGCAGCATTACATATGTCTTGTAGTGGTACCGCTCTCTGGAGGACTGAAGACGTGGCTACACCTCTGGTCGAGTGGGCCCTTAGACTTTCAGGAACCTCTTTCCCGGCCAGGTTGTAACATTTAGATATACAAAGGATGATCCAGCGAGACAGCGTTTGTTTAGGGACCGCTTGTCCTATTCTGTGGCCCGCATAGCCAACAAATAGTTGGTTGTCTACTCTTATCTTAGAAATCCTGTTGATGTAAAAGCATAAAGGCTCTTCTAGGGTCAAGTCTGTGTAATCTCTCCTCCTCTTCTAATGGATGAGGAGGAGGGTAGAAGGCCGGTAAGACAATCTTTTGTGACACTATTTTTGGCAGAAAAGTGGGACAAACCCTCAAAACAACCTTGTGCTTATGAAAGACTGTGAATGGTGGCTTTGAACACAAAGCCTGAAGCTCGCTCAATCTGCGAGCAGAAGTAATGGCTGTTAAGAATACAGTTTCTAAAGCCAACATCCTAAGCGGACAAGAATGTAATCGTTTAAATGGAGAACCCACCAGGAAGCTTAAAACTAGGTTGATATTCCAGACCGGAACAATAAAAGGAACCAGTGGGAAGATGTTGGTCAACCCTTTCAGAAACAGGATTACTATAGGAAGCTTGAAGTAAGAACCTTGTTCCGGAGAGCGCTTGAAAATGGATAGTGCAGCCAGATAGCCCTTAGCTGTAGCAACCTGTAGCCCCTGATGAGTTAAATGTAGTAGAGGGGGTGTGGCTTGCAGCCGATGGAGTAGGTTGGCTTCATAGAAGACACCCACCATCTGGAGAGAAATGCAGAGGACAACTGAGGTAGCTGGAACTAAGATGGCGCCTGCAGGACAAAGAACATAGAGGAGTCGGGAGCAGTGCCCAGGAGACTCAGGAAGGTTGCAGGAGCCCAAGTGAGGGACAGCATTGGAAGAGCCCAGGTGAAGGACGGCTTGCCAGCGAGGGACGGGAGACCTGCATCAGGTGCAAGGACAGGAATCAGAAGCGGGGAGTAGCTGCATCCCAAGTGAAGCCCGGTAGGGACGTAGCGAGAGCAAAGAGACGGCGGCGAACCACCCGCACCAAGAAGACAAGACGGCTACTGCAATTGAAAGGACTGCGCGTCCCCGGAACAGTTTGGTTCCCCCCGCAGCTGGAAGCTAATGGAGGGCCACATACCGGAGCACTAGGCGCCCATGGAGGACACAAGGAGCCAGCAAACAACGCCTCTGCAAGAGGAAAAGGAAGCCGGAAGAGCTGAGATACATTTGGATTAGCCTGCCGTGACAATGTGTGCGTAGCAGAGGAGAACGGATAGGTAAAGGGAACAAGAGGACCAGAGCCGAGCTGAGGAGACAAGAGGCTGGCCACTGCTGCATGTGGGCTGTAAGCCTCTGTCACAGAGTCAGTAGGCTGCCAGGGAATAGACGCTGGGAACTAAATGTCTATTCTGGGCTGGTGGTGATGCCATGAAGGCGACCCGGGCCCCAAATAACCCTTCAGTGATCAGAGGAAGGGAAGATATGTTGCAGCGGCTTCAGGAGACAAAGGGAAGGAGCGCATGAACTCGCACTGAGCGGAGAACACAAGAGAGTGACCCGAGCAGCACTAAGCCCGCAGTGCGTGGTAAAGGAAAGGAGGTATTGGCCGGTGCTTTAGACAAGAGGAAGATAATGGAGGAACCGTTTCCATGAGATGAAACAGAACCGTACCCCCACTTCGCCTGATCTGAGGTAGCTCAGACAAGGGACACCGTAACCCTGAGGGGGGCAAATAAGGGAGAAAGTACCAGTATAACTGAGCCGGGGTGAAAATGGTAAACTGTGGCTGCTCCGGTGCCAAGCTGGAGGCAGCCACAAAGACATAATAAGCAGCTGGCAAGCAGCAGCTGTATCGAAGGAAAGGTTTTAACCACACACGCAGAAAGAACCTGAAAGGCAAGCTCCAGAGGTGCACAAGCAAAGGGGAAAATCCATGTCTGCAAAGCACTGGGCATAAGGAAGCTCCCCAAGATTGGAGGCCTCTCTTGTCCCCTATGAAAGAACGGCACACAACAAGGTTGCCCAAAGGGAAGAATTGAGTCACACCTTAAAGACGCAAGGACAGAGCAAATAGAAATGGCAAATCAGGCAGCGTATTAATTGGGAAACTCAGCAGAAGCGCCACCCGAACAGATAGCAGTGATACCTAATTCAAGTAGAAGGCAGACAGCTCGAATGCCTCCCAAACCGGCCAAAAACAAGGCAAGCCAACCTACTCTAGACGGTTTTGCTAAAACTAGCCAGCGGCCACTAAGTGGGAATACAGAACCGGTGCTGGAGAAAGAAGAGGGAGCCATGGAGTTACATAACCAAGTAATGCTAGGAATAGCAGACCTGAAGGCCTCATTGGGGTCACAGATTGAAGCATTGCAGCTAGATGTGGGGCTGTTGAGACAGGACGTGCGCAGCCTAGCAGAGCGCACCACTACACTTGAGATGCAAGTGAAAAAACTCAGGGGTGCTCTGGAACGCACATGCAGACGTACACATATTGAAACAGAAAGTCAGCCTTTTGGAGAACAGAGTGGAGGAAGCCAAAGAACGGACCCAAAGAAATAATATCTGCATAGAGGGACTGCCGCAGGAAGAGGAAGGAACAGACCAGACGATGTACATAGAAAACATGTTACTTCAGGAAATTGGACCTGCTAACCTTATACAGGGCTTTACAAATGAGAAAGAGCAAAGGGCTCTAACTAGGCACCCCCTCTCCACCCCGGAGCACTCCAAGCCCTATCATCACTTAAGTCCTGAATTACAAAGACAGAGAGAAAATACTGGCCTATTCTAGGCAAGGTGGCGAACTGAAGAGAGCCTTGGCAGACCTGGCACTCTAGCCGGATTAAACGTTTCAGGCACAATTTGCAGCTGCAAAGAACAGGCTCCATAGAGCTGGACTGAAATATATGCTGATCTACCCGGCGCACCTTAAAATCATATACAAGAACAATACCTTGTTGTTCGAACAACCGGAAGAGGTGCAGGCATGGATGGATAAGGAGAAGGTAGGATGCAGCGGAGGAGAGGGAGAGAAAGACTGGAGCAAACGCAAGGAGGGTCCTACCCGACCTGAGGCCAGAAACGATTAAGGCACTTTTAAACGTAGGTGACGATCAGCTGTGCGCTTTGAAATTATTGCAACTATACACAGATCCTGTGACCACGGGGCTTGGGTATAAGGGACAAACCGCTGAATGGCCCAGATAGCGGAAGCTTGGATTTGGCATTGCTTTTCATATGGCGGGTTTTCCTAGCAGCAGATGCTTTACAACCTCCAAGTTTTATTTCTTAAGGGCAATTGTTTGTTTGCCCAACCGCTGTGCACAGGCCCCAGGCAGGACGGCTTGGGGTAGATGCGAAAAGCGGACACACCTGAGCAAGGGTAACAAAGCTAGGCAGGGATTTTTGGGTTGGGGAGTTAAGGGAGTTTATGAGGGGGAGGGTTTGCCTGCATGCGCTAGAATGGCAGATAATAGCACAATACCTAGAGTCAGAGGACCAATGGTGGAGAATAGGAAGTAACAGAAGTAAATGGAGGGTACAGTAAATGTGCTTACCTGGAATCTAAGGGGGTTGAACGCCTACGTAAAGAGAAATAGAGTATACTCATATCTCAAGAGATGCAAAATAGACATTGCCATGATTCAGGAAATGCAACTGACAGCGTAAAAGCAAGCACACGTGTTAGGAAGGTGGGGAGGTGGGGATGTCAAGTGTTTGGTTCCACGTATTCCGCCTTTGCCCGCAGAGTCCTGATATGGATAGCGCCTTCTGTACCCTCCAAGGTTACAAATGTGAAAACAGACAATGAGGGCAGAATGGTGCTTGTTCAGGGCCTCTCAGAGTAAGTAGATACATGCTTGGTTAACACGTATGCCCCCAACCTCAGTGCAGCTACTTTCTTTCAGAATCTCTTTCCCTGATTGGGTCCATATCAGAATATTAATATGATACGGGGTAGGGACTTTAATTGTACGTTAAACCCAGTACTCTATTGATCGGACGTTAGATATACCAAACTAGCACCACTTGCAAAGTCATTCCAGACTCTCCTAGATTCATTTGCTTTAGTGGCTACTTGGAGAGCTCTTCATCCAGATACCAGACACTATTCACACTTCTCAGCGCCGCACAGAGTATATACAAGAATAGATCATTTCTTTGTATGACGGGAATTAGCACATCATATTACTCATGCGCAGTATGAAGGGAGTGTTTTATCAGACCATGAACTGCTTAGTTTACAATGGCAATATGTACCCCCCAGGGCCCTGATACCCACGTGCAGGCTTAGAAGTGAATCGCTCAGAGATCCTATATTCAGAGATAGTATTAAAGATAGCATCACAGACTACGTTTCACACAATATGGGCAGTGTACCAAGTGCCCGGAAACTTCAGGGAAGCATTGAAAGTGGTAGTCAGAGTGGCGGCCATAGCAAGATCCAGCAGTATACAGGTAATTTTTCAAAAAGGAACTGACCTTGGTGGAGGAACAATTAAGGAGATTAGAGCGATTTGGAGAGCAGCACCCGGACAGGGAAGTAAAGGTGGGGGAATCAAAACAGAAAATTATGTACTGCTGGAAGAGACTGGGCAAACATATTTTTTCAAAAAAACACAGAGTGACAGCATACAGAAGGGTATAAGCCCGGCCAATTGTTAGCATGGTTATATCAAAATGAAGCACAACAGAGTCCCATACATGCGATAAACACAGGACAGGAACAAATATGATATACCCAGACAGGAGTTAATGATGGGTTGCATGAATACTACCAACAATAGTACCAAGATAGAACTCTTACTTCCGGCACAAGCCTAAGGGAAGTGCTAGACGAGATTGGCTCCCAGAGCTGAACCAGGAGGAAATAGACAGCCTAGAGAACCCAATCACCCTAGAGGAAATACTGACCACAATTACAGGGTTGCCAACAGGAAAGACACCGGGCTCAGATGGGCTACCTAGCGAATTCTATAAAGAATATGCACACGAATTAGCCCCTCACTTGCTCAGTGCATTCAACTACTCTTACGAACTGGGGGCCCTCCCACTCAGCCTTCGGGAATTCATTATCATACCCCTCCTGAAACCTGACAAAACCTTGTTGGAGTGCAGTTCTTACAGGCCCCTCTCACTACTTAACCAAGATAACAAGATACTTATGTCCATACTGGCGACTAGGATGAAGAGAGTGATAACCAAATTAGTACAGCCAGACCAAAGAGGCTATGTTCCAGGCCGTAGTATGTCCTTGAACTTGCAGAGACTACATCACGTAATGAATAGGACGGCAGCCTGGGAGACTCTGTTTGCCATAGCCACATTGGACACGGTAAAAGCGTTCCATTCAGTAACATGGGACAAGCATTTATTAAGTGGGTTCAGTTAGTGTACACTAAACCGGTGGCTAGGGTCAAAACGGGTAAGCACATTTCAGACGCATGGGAATTAGAGAAGGGTACAAGACAAGGGTGCCCACTATCACCGCTGCTGTACGTCCTTACGATGGAAACAATTTCCCAGTATCATAGAACAGAAAACATTGAGGCAGGGATTTAAATAGATGGGGCCAGGCACTTGATATCGCTCTATGCCGATGATACATTATTGTACACCCAGAACCCAGAGAATAACTTGGAATTACTGCTGGAAGTTATGGCGCTTTTCACAACACTGTCGGGGATTACAATTAGTATGTAAAATTCAGCGCTATTCCCGATAGCAGGACTACGCGGGATAGGGCGCGAGAAGCTACCGGTGCTGCCGCTACAATGGAAAGTGAGTACGTTCAGGCACCTAGGGGTTAATGTGTACCATTACCCAGAGGAGGAACCCAAATATAACATGCAACGAGCGCTAGAAGGCGTTCAGTGCTCATTGAAGTCAGGGGCTAAATTATCACTCTCAATGTTGGGAAGAGCGGCTTTGCTGAAGATGGTAGTGCTGCCTATTCTGCTAAACTTTTTTACGAATGTACCATTCTACATAAACAGAATATTTTATAAGTCCCTGGAGAGTGCTTGTAGAGGCTTCTTGTGGGGGTATGGGCGAAATAGCATAGCGTTAACTTTATACAGGCCGTATGAAGCATTGGCCATCCGGGTACCAGACTTTGAACTGTACTATATAGCAGGGTAGCTGCAATTTGTGGTAGACTGGCTAGCAGACGACCCTACCCCGGACACAAAGATGTTGCAATCCAATGGGCAGAGCTATTATCTGAAGGAGTCACTGTGGCTCATGAAGCCTTGCAGTGGCAGAAGGATACACCTAGTGGCCCTGGGTATGAAGGTGTGGGACAGGGCCTTGGCAGTGATGGGTCTAAAGGACCCTATCTCGGCGCAGATCCCTTTGGTCTCGGTAGTGTCACATTCAACTGAAGCAATGATCAGTGTATGCAGATACTTGGAGGCCTGTCGGGTGGCTACCACAGGGGACTTGTTACAAGATACGGCGTATATACCCTTCTCAGAGCTGACAAGACAGACGGGTATCCACACAGGCCAACATCTACTGCATAGCACTATCAAGAGAGAGATTACATGTAGGTGGCCTGCATACAGCGAGTTAATGGAGCAACACTCAATAGTGAATTTACTATATCACGTAGCAGAGGGAGGGCATGCCATATTGGGAATATACAAGCTCCTACTGGCTAATGGGCCAACCTCCCCTCTAGCGATGAGGGGCAAATGGGAAGAAGATATTGGGGCACCTTTCACAGATGCACAAAGGGTCCGGATACTGGGATACCACAAGAAAGTGTCACGAAATGAGCAGTTGCATCTTAAACAATTGCTAGTGACGCACAGGGCATACATGACACCTCAGTGGATCTCAAAGTTTCCATGGGCACTGGTTCAGGCCTGCCCCAGGTGGAAGGCGATAGATGCAGGGATGTTACATATGTTGTGGGCATACCCAATGGCAGGGGCATTTTGGAGGGAGGTGGCAATTAGACTACGAAATGGTGGGGTGGAATTAGATGCACTTTCTCCGGGGGCTTGCCTATTGGGCCAGTTTTCGCGCCCCAAAGGCTGCAAACATGTTACAAAGTTAAAAGACCTGGTGTGTATCCTTGCCAAACGAAAAATTGCTATGGCATGGAAATCACCCAAGGGCCCAAGAATAGAGGAATGGTGGAAGGACTTGCAGAGTTGGCGGGGGGAATCAACGGCTTGGGTGAGATCAGTGGAGCGGGACCAAAGGGAGGATACAAGAGGACTCAACAAATGGGTAGTCTTGTTGCAGGCCTTGTTCACTACTGCAGCAGGAGTAGAGAAAGAAGTGACTTCACCCGGATGAGAAAGAAAGATGCTAGGTACCTAGACATACTGGGGGTCATTACGAGTATGGAGGTAAAGAACAGCCCTTACCGGCACGGAGCAAATACCGTGTCCGTGTTGCTTCAAGCCCGCTATTAGAGGGCGATTACGAGTATGAGGGCACGATTTTTGCTCCATGCTGGTAAGGACCTTACCGCCCTGCCGGTAAAGGGTGAAAAATCACCCTTACCGGCATAGCGCGAAGTGCAGATAGCTCCACCGCCATCCATGCCGCTGGCATTAGCGGTGACCGCTAGGTGACCGCTTTTAGCGGTCACCGCTAATACGCAGAACCGGAAGTAGCGTCATGGCACAGGAACGGGAAAGAGCACGGCGGCCATCTTTAAAAACACAATCCATTGCCATCCTCTGTAACCAGGACCCATATCACCACCACACCTGTCCCATCATATACTTGCAGCATATTACAATGCCCAAGGCACTAAAAAAAGGTGCGCGCGCTTGCGCAAGGAGCGCTGCTCAGAAGAGGAGCTCAACATGCTGGCAGACACGCTGGTAGAAAAAGGGGATGTCGTCTTCTCCGATGACATGCGGTGACCTGCACTGCAGCGGAAAAAAGAGATATAGGCGGAGGTGGCACAGAAAGTGAGTGCCGTTGGCACCACCCCGAGCACAGTGAAAGATGTCCGGAAGCGCTGGGACGACCTGCGCTTACGTATCCGCAACATCCTCTCTGTTAACCGTAGCCAGGGGATGGCAACAGGTGGTTGTGCGGCCTCCCCCATCAAGATGCAGCACTGGGAGGAGACCTGTGCAAGCACCATGGGGATGGAGGCAATCGAGGGAGTGGGGGACATGGAGCGTGGAGCCCCGTCATCAGCTGATGCGGGTAGGTGTCCCAATTGAACCACTGTAAAGAGTAACACAATGATGTCCCCCTGAACTGACAGTGCAATGATGCAAAGCAGGCTCCACCAGACACGTTTGCAAGACTGCCTACAGGCAGTGCAGAGCACCATCTTGTCCACATGCATGATGCACCCTCATATGTTACATCCCAGACGCATCCCTGCATGACCCACCCAAGAGGTTAGCTACCCGTATGTCACTACCCCAACGCCAATTACCTGCCATTCCATAGAAATGCAGCTACCCCAATGCATGCCTGATACATGTACACCCATCACTAATGGACTCACTCTCTTGGTCCCCCATATGCACACAATCTGAGAATGAAGATCAGAACCCCAGGGAGGATGCTGCGAGACCAGCCAAGAGGTCCAGGGGCATGGAGCCAGCACACCGTCCCTCAACATCCAGGGGAAGAGGGCAACCTGGACTACTGCGCAAGCCCAACACAACGCGGGAACCGACAGAACAAATTTTCATTACGGACATCACCACAGCACCCCCACCAGCCACATCCATACAGGTGCCAGGGACTGAAGGCACGGTATCCACTGCAAGCAGTACCGTTGGGGAGACAGCTGGCACGGCAGCTGTGTCCGATGATTAAGAACACACACCGACACCCGGAACACCTACTGCTACAGGCCCCCAGCAGTCGCCCCAACACTCTCCACCCAGCAATCAGTATGCCAGCAGCCATGAGCTGTCCGCGGTGGATTACTGGCCAGGGAGCTTCAGCCCCACGGGAAGCATGCATGAGGCCCCACCCATTCCGCATGCACCAACAACATCCGCCAGTGTCCGGGACAGGCAGGAGGGCATCAGGGCAATACAAAAGCGCCAGGAGGAGCTGACAGGCCTGCTGACCCATCACATCACCGAATGTGGCCAGGCAAGGGAGGAAATCAGGGAATGCACAGCATCCCTCAAATCTGCCATTGAGTCCACTGGCAAAGACATACGTAGCGAATTGGCGGCTGTGAGGCAGGTCCTCACCCAAATGGTGTCAGCAATGGAGGCCCTGCGTCCCACACAGGTGGTTGAACAACCAGAGACTTCCTCAAATGCCAACTCCAGACAGGCCAGCCCTCTGCGCATGTCTGGCCGTAATGGGCGCAGTTCAGACAGGGGTGCACCCGATGCTACCAGTGGAAAAGGGGTGTAGGTGCAGCCTGCCATTCCGAACTCCTGAAGACTAATGGTGCATGCAAGTGCACACCATGTGTGGGGAAGTTGAGGGGGGAGGGGGAGAGGGTGGGGGTAGTTGAGGGGGAAGAGGGTGTGTGGGTTAGTTGAGGGGGGAGGCAGAGGGTGTGTGGGATGGAGGGCTTATGACTTAATATGTTATATTTATTCAATACACCTGTTGTGAAATCAGAATTCACATGAGCGGACATTGCTTATTGTGTACGTGTGCTTTATTGGTGAACAGTCTACAGTGTCCATGTCCCTGACACACCCAGTGCCCTGTGTCCCACCTCCAGGTCACACTCCCCATCCATGTGTGCTAGAAACATTAATTTATCAAGTGCAGCCCCATCTCCATCATCATCGTCAGGTGGTTGCAGTTCAGCGTCAGGTGGCAGAGGCACATTCCGTCTGATGCACATATTGTGTAGCATGACACATGCCATGACGATCTTGCCCACCTTCTCATGCCCGTACAGGAGTGCTCCACCAGACCTGCTGCAAAACTGTGCCTTCAAAAAGCCAAATGTCTGCTCAATCACCACACGGGTACGTGTATGCGCACGATTGTAGTCCTCTTCGTGCCTGTTCTGCGGGTTCCGGACTGTGGTAAGGAGCCACCTCTTCAAGGGATAGCCTGCATCACCTGCATGTGTGCAAGAATGGTTATGTGTAAGTGATCACATCATATGGAACCTATATCAATGGCACCATAACATGCATTTATTTCCTGTTTGCACCCACATATCCATGAATGAATGGAGCCTCATGACGTAACTGCAATGTGTGTATTTATCTCATAGATAGGTGTGCGTGGCATCGTCTAGTGGGTGGTGGAGTGTCCTATTCCTTGTGAGTGCCCATGCATTGTGGTAGTCCACGCCGGTTGTTCCCATTATCTGGGTGCTGTGTAGTCAATTGTATGCTTTCATCCTGTCACCGTTGACGGCAGACTCATGATGATCTCACTCTGCACAACAAATATGGACCTGCTGCTTTGGTGGACCTCTGTGTTGGTGTAGGGGTGTGTTCATGTATTTTGCACTCATGTGACTCCTTTGTATGCAGTAATAGAGAACTGTCCTTCTTGATGATGGTATTTGGTGCTGTGCATTGGCCATACCAATTGCTTGTCGCTGCATTGTCTTGCGGGGGCTACGGTCTGATTATGTGCAGTGTACATGTTGATGGCTATGGAATGGTTGTAAAAACAAAGAGGTGATGTCTGGAAGGTTTAGACTGAATCTTAACCACTGGCATTGTTCAGGGCAACCCTCCAGACCATCGTTCTTCGCCTGCCAAGCCATTACAGAAGGGGAAAGACCATATGCCAATCAGGCTTGGCCGTACCCCAAAAGGGGCAGTCCAGCCCGAACTGCTAGGTCACATCCCTTCTGCACGAGACCACAAGCATCCCCAAACATGTTTCGCCCTTGTTGGGGCTCATCAATGAGGAGTAGCTAGGGTCTCTAGGCCCAGCAGGCACGGGACCCACGTCTGGGCATACCCGTCCCACTTGGGGTGACAATGCAAAAACAAAGAGGTGATGGCTAGAAGGTTTAGACTGAATCTTAACCACTGGCATTGCTCGGGGCAACCCTCCAGACCATCGTTCTTCGCCTGCCAAGCCATTACAGAAGGGGAAAGACCATATGCAAATCAGGCTTGGCCCCACCCCAAAAGGGGCAGTCCAGCCCGAACTGCTAGGTCACATCCCTTCTGCACGAGACCACAAGCATCCCCAAACATATTTCGCCCTTGTTGGGGCTCATCAGTGAGGAGTAGCTTGGGTCTCTAGGCCCAGCAGGCACGGGACCCACGTCTGGGCATACCCGTCCCACTCGGGGTGACAAAGCAAAAACAAAGAGGTGATGGCTGGAAGGTTTAGACTGAATCTTAACCACTGGCATTGCTCGGGGGGAATGGTTGTAACACTGCATCATTTTCATGGTAGGGCATCTTACGTCTTGCATTTTGGGGTCAGATGTCAGGTGAAGTCTGGCCTGCTTTGGGTTATGAGCATGGTCCATCCTCTCAGGTACTCTCAGCCAGGTGAAGTATGCATCTCCCCCCCCATCTCAGCCAGGTGAAGTATGCATCTCTCCCACCCCCATCTCAGCCAGGTGAAGTATGCATCTCTCCCCCCCATCTCAGTCAGGTGAAGTATGCATCTCTGCCCCCCCCATCTCAGCCAGGTGAAGTATGCATCTCCCCCCCATCTCAGCCAGGTGAAGTATGCATCTCTCCCCCCCATCTCAGCCAGTGTCATGACCTCATCCCCACCGAGGGTTCACGGGGCCCTAAAGACCTTATTCGGTTCCCCTTGGATTCCTTGGAGCCAGTCGTGGCGCTGTTGGCATCGGAGACACATGCTGGGACGAGGTTTCAATGGGAAATGGATAAGCATGGCCGCCCCCATGAGGAATACTGGGGGACTGCATTCAGCGGTCTAGCATCCAGGGCGGGGCCAGCCCCGAAGGCACCTGGGATATCACCTGGCTATTTAAACCACGCCCGATTAGAGGCACGCGCTTCGCGTTATTCTGCTCTTGCAGCGTGACGTTCACTGGGTCTTGCTCTGCATCCTGATCTTCTGGGGCGAGAAGAGGCTAGAACCATCGCCATCCTTACCTGCTCAGGAGCATCCTTCAGCAATCAAAGTCCTCCAATGCTCGTTGACTCTCTCCTGTTTCATCACTAGAAGGTAACGGGAAAATAACGGAACATCTTGGGAACTACTTACCAGTTCGTCAGGAAGATCATCACCTCCAAGACATCTTTCGTCCCTTGGATTCCTGAGAACCATTCATCTTCAGTTCTTCTCGACCTGCAAGACAAATAATAGCACAGGTTAGCCATTTGCAAGGACGCTCTCTGCACTGCTTGGCGTACCATCTTACCTTCTTGAACTTGGCCCCAGCTTCCATCGCAGCTTCCAGCACCTGCAAGAAGAAGGGAAAAGGTTACTTAGTGCAAACCCTGATAAAAACATTGCTTTCACCTTTAAAGACTTACCTGAGAAGGAGGAGTTGCAAGCGGTCTGAACTCCGGCCCTCGCCAATGAAGAAACTCAGCGGAACAGTGCCTTTAACGACGTGCCCCTGCCCGGTGCAGCAGGACGGAGAGCGCATCCTTATAGAAATCAAGGCGAGAGACGTCCCCTGGGGAACTGCATGGGGAACCCGGGAGGTGGGTCACAAGGAAGGGACAGCAGTTAAACTTCACCTCCTGTCTTCTAGAGCCGATCCTCGACAGCCCGAACTCCAGGAAAGGTGAGAGGTCCCGAAGAGCATCCCAGCTCATCGTGTGGCGTCCCCGTGGAAACAAGGTGAGCGTTACAGCCAGGTGAAGTATGCATGTCTCCCCCCCATCTCGGCCAGATGAAGTATGCATCTCACCCCCCAATCACCTACCCACATCACGATACCATGAGCCTGACATGCAACTCACCGAGAATCCAGGATCTGTGCCCTGCATGTCGCTCCATGTAGCGTGGTATTGTGGAGTTTCGCATGACCATTGAATCATGGGTTGATCCTGAAAATCGGGCACAACAATGTGTGATCTTTTTTGAGTCACATACCATTTGCACGTTGATGGAGTGGTATAACTTACGGTTGCGGTACACTGCCTCCATGGCATGTGGGACCACCAATTCAACATGGGTGCAGTTGATGGCGCCAATGCAACCAGGGATGCCGGCCAGTGAATTGAAACCAACTTTGGTGTTGGAGATCTCCTGGGCTGTCCGTGGTAGGAAATTGTGGTCGCCTGTGTGCTTCAGGATGGCTTCGAGCACTTGGTCCAGCGTGCATGAGAATAATGGCTGTGATATGCCATGCATGGGTCCCACTGTGTGCTGGTAGGTGCCTGTGGCCAGGAAGTGGAGCACAGACACTACCTTCAGCAGAGGTGGGATGGCGGTGCGTATTTCAATGAGGCTGACAATGTCGTCATGTATCATGTCCACAACGGTGGTGATGGTGCCCCGGTCCAGACAGTACAGGGTGTGGATCTGCTCAGGGCTTAGGTTGAATGGACTGGCTCTGATGCGAGGGATTGGAGGCTGCCTGCGTGGTACCACTGGCTGCACTGGGGGGGGCATGCTGGGCCTCCCTCACCCTCCTTCTCCTCCTGCGTCTCCTCTGTGCTGCCTGTTGTTGTTGTTGCTGCAGTTCCACTGCAATCATGTCCTCCAGCCCCAGCATTGCTAGTAGTATTGGAATAATGTTTGTGTGTGACTGGGTGTGGGAAGGGGTGGGTGTGCTCCTTTTGTGCTGGCCCAGTCTATATTGCTTCCACCTGTGCTGACTGTGTGCACCTGTGACAGTTGGGAACATTGCACACGGCCGTTTACGGGTGGTCCGCGATGCCGGTATTTGCTCCATGCCGGTAAGGTACTTTTCTGTCTTGTGTAGGCCATTATTAGCATGTCCGCATTACTTGTGTTTGGCTCCTGTTTACGCCATGCCTCTATTGCCGGCATGTGCGGTCGCGTGCCCGCGCCCATGGCGCTATTAGCGGCACCGTTATCTACGGTGCCACTAATAGCGGGTTGGTGGGTCGTAATGGACCGGAGCGGTAAACGATGCCGGTAATCCTTTACCAGCATCGTTTTTCCCTTACCTCCATACTCAAAATGAGGCCCACTGTGTGCTTACAGTGAAGGAGCTAAGCAGGCAAGAGGGGGATGTTGGGGGGGAGACGACGTGTGGGTATAGTTAAGGGAGTTATGATAAAGAGGGCGATATATAACAGTGTTTGTAAGTCAATGATGCATATGTTGAAGTTACGGAAAGTTATTACTCATGTATCTGTTAAAAAAAGCAATTAAACAAAGTTTAAAACAAATGTAGTAGAAAAGACAAAACCGATGGAGTGTCACAAGTAAATGGATCAATTCCTTTATCTGTACAGCAGCTGCAAAAAAAAATCCAACGGCTGTGGTGTAAAGATTTTTTTGTTGGCCTTCTGGCCTAAAGCAATACCTCCATGACACCTTCCGGATGGTTCCAATCTTTGTACCTCAAGCACTCGGAACCCAGTGGAGTGGATATTGAGGTTCCTGATCTCTGGGTGAAGAATGCGACCACCCCCCCTCTTGCTAGAGAAGGTCCTCTCTTTGCGGAAGATGAATTCGAGGGCAGATGGACATTTCCAGAGGTTTCAGGTACCACGTCATACTGGCCCAGTCCAGGGCAATAGGATCATGGATTTCTGAAATTTCCTTAGCCCACTGAGAACATGAGGAATGATGGGAACCAGTGAAAATGTGCACAGAAGTGGAAATTCCGAGTCCACTACGAACGCGTCCCCTAGAGCTTCTCTCGGGGGAAATTCCCTACTGCAGAACTGTTTGCAGTCAAGGGTTGACACCGGTCATGAACAGATCCACTTGTGGGGGTACCCAAAGGGTGAAGATCTCTTGAAGGATGTCATGCGCTAACTCCCACTCGTAGGAGACTGTGCTCTGCCTGCTCAGAGCATCCACTGCCGTGTTTTCTTCTCCGGCCAGATGAACTGCCAAAAGACAGGTTTCTTCTTGCAGTGCCCAAAACCAGAGCTGCATTGCCTCTCTGCACAGAGGCAGTGACCCCACACCTCCTATCTTGTTGAGGTAATGCATGGCCACTGTGTTGTCCGTCATTATCAGGACACTCTTTTCTCGTACAGAGGGCAGGAAGGCCATCAGCGCTAGTCTGATTGCCCTCAGCTCCAAAAGGTTGATATACAGTTTGGACTCTGATGGAGACCAGTGTCCGCTGATTGTTAGACCATTGGTTTGACCTCCCCAACCCGAGAGGGAGGTGTCTGTAACCACTGTAATTTTGGCTTATGGTTGCTGAAATGGTTCTCCCTTCAACACATTCTCCTGACGGACCACCACAGAAGATCCTGCGCAACCCTGTTCAGGATCCATACCAGATCCGTCATCCTGCCGGATAACTGTGACCACTGAATCCTGAGGGCCCACTGAAGAGACCTCATTCTCAGACGGGTCTCTGGCACCAGAAAAATGCAGGATGCCATGAGACTGAGCTATCTCAGAAAATCCAGAAGATTTGAGGCACTTTGAAATTTGTTTACCATCTGCATTATATGGGTAGCCCTGACATCGGGTGGCAAAGCTTTTTCCCAGGAAGATTCCAGGACTGCTCCAATGAATTGTTGCTTCTGGGAAGATGTCATGTGGGAATTCCTGAAGATGAGGGAGAAGCCCAGCTTTTGGAGAGGGTGACAGGTGCTGTTCAGATGTTCCTTAGCCTGTTCGGGTGAATGGGCTCTGATCAGCCAATCGTCCAGGTAGGGGTAGATGTGGATTCCCCCTCTGTAGATTCGCTGCCACCACTGCCATCAGCTTGGTGAAAACCATTGGGGCAGGGGTAAGCCCGAATAGCAGAACTCGAAACTGATAGTGAGAATGCCAACAGAGCATCCCAGATATTTCCAGTGCTTGAGATGAATTGACACATGAAAATAAGCATCCTGAAAATCCAATGACACCATCCAATCCTGGAGATGAAGGGCCTCCAGGATCTGCGAGAGACTGACCATCTTGAACTTGTCCTTTCTGAGGAACTTGTTCAAGCACCTCAAGTCCAAGATGGGTCACAACCCTCCGTCCGTTTTCGGATCAGAAAATAAGGAGAGTACCAACCTGGATTTCTTTCCGCTACAGGTACCTGTTCGATTGCACCTTTCTCCAACAGTGTCTGAACTTCCTGTAGGAGGAGCAGATCTGGTACTTTCAAGGACTGGCCTCCTGGGGGATAGTCTGGTAGTCTCTTTAGAAAAGGGAGGCAGTAACCATGGGCAACTGTTTGTAGTGCCCAAGCATCTGTTGTAATACTTCGCCATTCTTTCAGATGCTTGGATAAGCTGCCTCCCACCACTGCAAATGATTCAAGTTTTCAAAGTGGTTATGTGGCACCAGTTGGTTCAGAAGGCAAGGCAGAGGATACTGCTGCAGCTACTCTGTCTGTACGTCCTCGACCGCCTCGAGGTTGCCTTCTCTGCCCCCTTTGGTTAAATTTACCTCTTCCTCTGCTAATTCAGGAATAGTAACGAAATTAACGATTTCTCCATCCCTGAGCAGAAGATGGAGCTGTTTGACCTTTTGTGGCTGCCTAATGGCCTGACTCAAATATTTCGCTGCTGCCTTAGATGACTGAAACTTTTCAAGGCTTTCGTCTGCTTTAGATCCAAACAAGTAAGACCCTTCAAACGACATATCCATTAATCTGGATTGCACATCAGAAGCAGACGCTGATTTACAAAGCCAGGCAAATCGTCTAAGCACTGTACCAGCAGCCATAGAACGGCTAATACAATCTGCAGTGTCTAGCCCTGACTGCAATGATTGGCACATAGCATCTTTACTGTCCTGAATAATGCACATAAAACCATCCCTTTCTTCACGCTGTGGGATGTGTTCAGGTACCATGGCTATCATCTCCCACAAAGTGTAGGTGAACTTCGCTATAGCACAAGATGCATTTGTTGGTTTCAGTGCCATACTACCCAATAGAGAAAACTTTCTATCCCATGGCATTGAGCCTTTTATAGTCCCTGTACGGAGGGACTGTGGGATAGGCTGCTCCCTTAGATGCAGCAGTAGCAGCTTGCACAACAAGGCTTTGTGGGCTCTAATGTTTCGAAAGAAACTCTGGATCCACTGATGAGGGTCTGTATTTTTTAGTGAAATCCTTGTGAACTGCAGGGATGGTATCTGGATTTTTCCAGTTCTCTAGAACTCTATTCCTCACTGCTTTATGGAAGGGAAGTACTGGGTTTTTAGGAGGTCCCCTGTCAAAAATATCTGTAAGGACATCCTGTTCATATTCAACAGATGATCTACCCCAATCGAATGTAACCTTTGCCATTACTGATCTATAAGATGCATCAGCATGACCTGAACCTTCAGGAGTGCCAGAAGCAACCTCTGGAGAGGTGTCTAGACCACTGGCATCCTGAAGGGTGTCCACAAGGTCTCTCATTTTGGATTCCTGGGATATCAGCTCATCTGGAACACCAGGAGCGCCATATTGCCTACCAAAACTATAAATCAGGCTTTCTTCCTCAACTCTTCCTCATAAATAGAGGCTATGGACATAAACAAGTCTCTTTTTCCCTGAGGTTTAAAAACCTTGTACAGACTTTCAAAAGTCCTCGAAGGCTTTGATCCTGACTGTTTCGGCGTTGATAGACTCGACTTCGACGCCTGCGACGTTGACGAATGGTTCGGAGGAGGATCCCTTTGAGGCGTCGAGGCCATGATAGGCGCAGAAAATGCCTTCAAGGCCTTTGAATCCTTCAAAGCCTTTGATCTACTGTCTGGGCCCATGGGCGTGCGGTCAGTGGTTTTTGCAGATGAAACCCTGTTGGGTTGGGAGTCTAACTACTTCAACGAAGGGACTAGCTCTGCCGCCTTCCCAAACACCTTTAACATCTGGCATCAGAACTTTTCAAGTTCCATTTGACTAACCCCCTTATTATGGAAATCTTACCAGTTTCCCTTCGGGTGAGGAATCCATAGAGGATGATCTGGAGCAATGACGCCTTTTCTTTGATCTCCTTGAAGATGACGAAGAGGACCGCCGAGATCTTGAACACTTCGAACTTTTACTGTGCCTCTTGGCCCGGTGTGGAGATCTCCCTCTTGGACTCTTATCTTAGGATGACGCTTTAGTGGGGGTCACCGAAGACAAACTCGGGATGGTTTGCCCAAAGCAAGTTTCCCCTTTTTCTCCTTTAACACTTTTCCAGTCATAGACTGGCACGAGCCACCTTCTTCGCTGATGTAGCCCACCCCCAGGCACCATAGACATGCTCGATGAGGATTGGTTATGGACATCTTAGCCGAAGACTGAGCACATTTCTTGAAGCGTGTTTTTCGGGACATTTTTGTAACAAACTTGTAACTATGCAGCAAATAATACGCCGAGGCGAAGAACCGTTTTGAGCAGCAGTGCGGAAAAAAGGAACTGAGGCAACAGGCGCAGTGCGTGCCATATATACCAGCATCAACGACATACTCAAGGATGACGGAGGCTCTTGAGGTCGACGACGATGCACGGCACTCTCTGCTAAGAAAGGTTTTGGAGCTGCAAGCAGGATATCGGAGTATATCAAAGATGAGGAATACGTGGGAGGACACAATCAATTCAAAATGTAAAGATGGTTATGTTGTGAGTACAACTTGATGGTGAAGTAGTTAATTGATTATATTATTATAGACATGTGCAGAAGAGGGAGGGGTAGTATACTCTTTCTTGAGATGTTATTTGAGTGAATTCCCCATTTGAGTAGGACCCCTGAAACAAAAAATAGGGGAAGACCCGTTGTAAGAGTTTTGTTTCAATAAGAATGCTCTTTTTTTGTCATTAATGATGCCAATGTTATATGCTTTCATTACTGTTAGGACTGATTTTCTATATGCTGACCTGGTGGACAGATGTATATAAGGATATCCTAGTATTGTGACAGGGACAACTCTGGGAGCTGTAGCCAAACCAGTTCAAGGTAGCAAGGCAAACGGTCTAGGCTAAGTCTCAAGAGGTGGTGAGCTTGTAAGGGGTCCACAAACAGCACACACAGTGAAGCAGCCAAGGAACACACTTAGACAAACAGGTATAAAAATACTTATTTACTTATGGCCGAAACACAACGTGAAAAATGACTACAAACAGTTAACATTATCATTCAATACAAAAAATTAGATACATATATGCAATTACTGGTGTAGGGCAAAATACATATCAAACCCCTGAAAAGGAAGGTACAGATTAGTATTAGCACTACTAGTCCACAGAGATTCAATCCTAACTTCAGAAGTCCATCCCTTAAATGTATGGGGCCTTGTGCCCAAAAGTTCAGCAACATTCCATACAGTTTTGAGAAGCTGGAAACAATGAAAATAGGGTTTCTGGGGTCCAGTGAACAATTTCCAATGGCTAGGGGACAAGTTAATCTAACTGATAAACGTATTCCCAACTTTCGGAGTGCTTGTGTGAACAAGCAATGGCAAAGCCAAAGTGATACAAAAGTTTCTAAAAGTTACCAAACTTTTAAAAGGTAGTTAGGGGTGCAGGTAAGTATCAGTATTATTCACCCCGCACTCTGATTCTTCATGAGACTTGGCAGGTCATTTGAATAAGGTCCAAGGTCACTTTTTCCGTGGTCAGTCTCAGCCCTTGATTCCCAGGTGTTGCAGGTTCGAGCAGCTCTCTGGCCGGTGTCTAATGCTGGTGCAAGGTCTCCCAGTTGAAGAATGCGAGCAGAAATCGATGCAGGGTCCCTCTCAGGACAGGAATGGATGCAGGTAAGCAATTTCGGATGACGGCCATCGATGCACGGCGATGCAAAAGGATTAACTTGCTGCGGTTTGTCTTTCCCTCCTATTTCGGATCCCCTTGATGCTAGGACCACAAAATTCCACAAAGGTATATCTGTGGCACAAGCTCAGGATCCCCCAAGTTCCAGGCCTCAACTCGGAACAGCGTTGTCTGGAGCACGGTAGCCCAAACCTAGAACTGATCAGTCACAGGGCAGTCTTGGGGCACTTCCGAATGCTCTTCTTCGTAGGACTACAAGCTGACATCGAGAATGGATGTTCCCTCCACTCCAAGGGTCGCAGCTCCTTTGTAGGACTGATGGAGATCTTCCACAGGACAGGGATCTACCAGGGCAGCAGCAGAAGTTGGTCACCAAGCCTTCTTCCGACAGGTCCAGGGTCTCCTCGCACGTTTTGTAGCTGGACAGAAGTCTTGGCTCCTTCACTTTCTTCCAGGATCTCTCTAGAGTGTGAGCACGGGTCCTCTTCTTATCCTAAAAGCCAGGTAACTGCAGCAGCTTCCACTAGCCAATGACAGATCTGCCCCACACACACACCCCAGCAGTGGTCCAATCAGGACCACTGCTGGCAAAGTTCATACATACCACTAGACACACTGGTATCAGTTTGTGGATTGGGGCTAGACAGTCCCAGCCCACTTCCTGGCAGCAAACACACAAAGCCCTCCAGTAGCCTGCCAAACGCCTCTGCTTTCCCTGGCACTGGAAGTCCATATAAGGATTTCTTGGCATCACAGGCCAGAAAGAAGGCTAAAAGACAAGATGGCCAAAGAACAAGCGAGAAATCTCGTGGCATGGCCATGTTTGATCACTAGCCACAGTTCATAGCCAAACACGGTAAGGCTAAAACGAAATGCACCACAAAATGGTAAAAAGTCACTGCTGACACCAGCTTCTCCATTTAGCACACCTAGAGTAACCAAACATCCTCTGAGTGTTAGTCTAGGGCAAAACAAAAAGTGTTGCCCATTGTACTGCATTGTAAGATGCATTGTACAATGATAAAAGTTACCACAAGTGATAACAAGTTACTAAAAGTAGTATCAAAGTAACTAGACTAAGGGAAACAATGTTTCCTAGTACTGACAGCCTGAAGGACATATCAGTTCCCCATAACAGATGAGTAAAAGGGTTGTAGGTCAAATGATCGAATCTAAATGGTCGACAGGTCAAATGATCGACACAAAAAGGTCGACAGGTCAAATGATCGCATTTTTTTTTGTTTGTTTTTTCCAATTTTTTTTTTTTGGGGGGTCTGCCCCCAACCCCCTTTTTTTGTTAAAAACAACTTTTTTTCCCTAAACGAAAACCTAAAAAAATATATATAACTAAAAAAAAAATTCGATCATTTGACTGTCGACCAAATTGTGTCGACCTTTTGACTGTCGACTCTTTGTCTGTCGATCATTTGACTAGACAGCGAGCAAAAGCCAATGTAGTGAAGCTTAAGGCTTCACTACACTGTAAAAAGAACAGGTCAGATGCAAAAATCAAAGCAAAATGTTTGGGGGTCCATAGAAATGGAAGGAAAGATGCAGCAAAGAGGAATCTTTCCTAAAACTAACTATTGAATATATTGCGGTTATAATAGAAGGGTTAGGATCTTGTGAAATTTCATGATAGAATGTTTTGTTGTTTAGCTGCCTTTTAATCTCTTTATCATATTCTGAAGGATCACATTCTGAAGGATCCATTACAACGATGCAGGGCAGAGGTGGCAGTCATTCCCCCGGTAGAATGAGCTCTACAACCCTTAGCTACATCCTTCCCAGTCAGATCGTAGCATTCTGAGATCCAGAAAATGATCCATCGTGACAGGGCCTGTTTGGTCACAGCCCTGCCAGAACGAACACCAGTGTAACCAACGAAAAGCTGGTCATCTTTTCTAGCCTCTCCGGTAAGAGAGACTTATAACTTCATGGCCCATGCTGTGTCCAGCCGATGAAATCCTTCCTCTGACTTGGAAGGGTGAGGTGATGGAAAAACAGAGGAAGATGGATGGATCTTCTGAGAGAGATGGAAATCCAAGACCACTTTCAGCAGAAAGGAGGGTCTCACTCTCATGTCACCTTCCCTTTGGAGAAAACCAAATAGATAGTTAAAACAGACAATGCCTAAAGCTCACTCACCCGTCTTATGGAAGTGATAACAACCAGGAAAATCAACATAAGGTTGATGTGATGAACCCAATGGAGTCATCATCATTTTCCGGCGATGACCTCCAGCCAAATGTGGCCAGGGGACGGCGACCGCTACCTGATCCTGACCCTGGGAGTGGCTATATGATGGAGGATCACATGGGGTGTTGACAACCTCTGGGGAGACTTTATGGCTTCATCGGGTGAGACATGGAATCCCCCATTTTCTCCTGAATATAACCCTCCCATATCACCCGCATGGCCTATTGTTAAACGCTCACTCCTTCGCCCATGAAGAATAGGGAAATCACTCTCTCCAATTCCACCCACCATTCATCCAAGGATCATTCACCAATTAAGTCTACTGAAAATGTTTATTCAACTCTTCTGAACCAATTCCAAAATCTGGACTTCATGTCCCAGAATGACCAAAGTACTGGGACGAAGAAGAATCAAACAATGCAGAATGAGAAAATCCCCAAGCACAGTGAGCATTTTAGTGTGAGCACCATTGCCCGGAAAGTTTAAAAGGCAAGTGAAGCAAGGTGAGGGGAGAGAGGGCCATCAAAAATTGTGGGACAGGCCCCCCAGTGGGTGGGACAGTAAGGGTTGGGCACCGTGGGCCTCCATCGCGTTCCCACAGATGTCCCGATGAAAACGGTACCTCACATGTGTGGGTGCACCTACTGGGGGCGCAAAAGGAAAAGGGTAACCCGCTGGTAACCCCACGCCTTTCGCCACAGCACATTTTGTTCATGTGGGCAACCTACAGATTTGGGCCTAGGGTGTCGAAGCCAGCAAGGAAAACAGGGAACCCCATGCATTTCCCAAAAGAGGACACCTGTGGGAACGCACAGAGGTCTGACTTGCGCAAATCGGCCCAGAATCTACTACCCAGAACCTCCGGCAAAGTCTAAATTTGGGGGTAAAAAACACAATTTCCAGACATTTCACTCTGCTCACCCACCGAAACACGCCGCCAACAACAGATGTCATACCTTCCCGCGTTCCCACAGGTGTCCCAACGAAAACGGTACCTCACATGTGTGGGTTCACCAATCTAGCAGCAAAGGGAATAGGCTAACCCACTGGTAACCACAAAAGGGTTTGGGGAGATAGCCTACAGATTTGGGCCTATGGTGTCCAAGCCACCAAGGAAAACTTGGAACTTCATGCATTTCTGAAAAGAGGGCACCAGTGGGAATCCAAAGAGGTCCAACTTGCGCGAAGCGGACCAGAATGTTTTACCCAGAACCCCAGACAAAGTGAAAAATGTGGGGTTTTTTCGGCACATTTCAGACTTTGCCGGGGCTTCTGGGTAATAAATTCTGGGCCGATTTGCGCAAGTCAGCCCTCTGCGGATTTGTCACACACACGGGTTCAAGTCCACATGGTTCCAATGTCCGCACCTTACTACCTGCCTATACGCCCCCACTTACCTGGCTGCAGCATGGTGGTCAAATTGGGCACCTCCGGGGGAAAGCGGGCTGGGACAGCCGCCCGAGGTCGTTACGACCGTTTTTTCATTGGCAGTTGCCATGGCGTTGCACAGCGCTGTATCAGGGCAGCCAGCTCGACTTGTTTCTGCATCGCATGATCGGTAAAAGACGATCACATGCTGCTCACGCGGAACATGTGACGCGGAAACAGCAGGAGAAACTTGTCACGTGACGCCTATCACCTGATTCTTCGCTGCATTTAAAACCAGCGATGGTACGCTGACACGGTGCTTCACAGCTGCTTCGTATCGAGGACTGTTTGGCGTTTCATGGAGCTTCACCCCTTGGCTCTTTGACTACGGAAAGCTCAAGGACCCTTCTTCTTTGGATCACGGACTAACTCGTATTGATTTCCTGGACTACCGACCCTTAGCTGCTCACTGGCTTTTGTTCTGGATTTCCCTTGGATTTGTTCCGCTTACTGGTTTCTGATTTCGGATTGTTTCTTGGACTGCTTACGGATTACCCCATTCTGAAACCTTACTCTTGGCACCACAACCCTCCAGATGCTACAGTGTTCCATCCAGAGTGTTACAGGACCCTTACGCCTCTTGCTGCTGCCGGATAGTCTCTTGCCCCTGCCCTTTCAATCCTCATTAGGGGGTTTGGTTGAGATCCACCGATCTTCCGCCTAGGTAAGCCTGGTTAAGTTTTATCTCTTGGTTCCCAAGTAATCACTGCATTGTCATTGCCTGATTCTTAACCCTTGCTTGCCTTACAGCAGTCAGGGGAGTCTCCGGCGTTCCTGGTTCCGGTTCTTTGGCATTCAACACATGTGGCCTCAAGGATCGCACAGGGAGTTGTTTACTATCTCCTCGTGTGGTACCTGGGGAAGGAGGTTCTTATAATCTTCACGACCATCAAGACAGAACAGACTGTGAAGCCTGACTGGTCGTTTGAATTATGGAGGCCTCAGCCGGAGACCCCGTGGCCGCTCTATTGCAAGCTGTCACTGTCCTTAGGGCGGACATGGCTGCTGCTACAACAGCTATCCATCATCGCCTCGATTCTTTACAGAGCGCACGTCAGCCCTTACCAGCGGATTCTGAATTCGGGGATACCACACCCAAAGCTCCAGGGCCCTCAAATACTTCTCCAGCCCCGTCCCTGTTGTTATCCCTACTCCTTTTCCTTTAGCAGCCCCTGAAAGATACCATGGGGACCCCGGAAGTATCGCACCTTTATGAATCAGTGTAAACTCCACTTCATTTGCCGACCTCAAGCATTCCCTGACTCGACTACCAAGGCAGCCTTTTTGCTGTCCCACTTGTTGGGGGGGGCTCTCAATACTCGTCAGCGTCCATGCACCTCACAGAAACACGGAGCCACCATTTGTATCAACCTTCCTTTATTCCGTGTACATCGTAACTGCCTCCTCTCCCCTTGTCCCCTCCCCTTCCGCCCTCTTACCACTTCCCCGTGTGTCTCTGTTCTTAAAGGGGCTGTGTCCCTATTAATCACGTAGAACACCTCCCCCGTGCTTAACATGAAAGTCCAGTTACATCTGTTCGATAAGTCTCACTGGTCTCTTTATTGCTCTGAGAGGCCTGTTATCGCCATGATGGTTTCACGTGTCGATGGGTGTTCCTCTATTATTTCCGATTGGTCGTAGTGTAATTCAATCAGTGCTAGGGCACTGGCCGTTTGGTAGCTGAGAAGGCAGCAACCTATAGATGGACTCTTTATGACATGTATCGTGGAAGTCACTGTGAGGTCGCGATGTCTCAGGTCACATTGCAATTGCCCTCTGGATGTCATGGGTAGGGCTGCTCCCCATTGAAAGATGTGTGTCCTGGATTCTCGTAGGGGGTATGAGAGGGCGATATCACGATATAGGTCTTCATTCATCACGTTTACCGTCGCTCCTGTGTCGATGACAAATTTGTTTCTGGTGTTCCCCATTTGAATTGTTACTCTGGGAGCTGAAGTGTCCTCCATGTCAACACTGAGGAGGCGGACGTATTCCCAGTCGTAACCATCTTGTAGGGATTGAGTATGTTGGCTTTCCCCTAATTGATATCTTGGTGGGGAGCTGGTGTATGGGTCTATATCCTGTTCATGGGGAGGCAGGTGGTCCCTCATGTATGTCCCCCCTTGTTCCGGTATTTGCATCGGGTCTCGTTGGCGGACGTCGTATAGTTCATGATCTTTCCTATCTGGTTCAATCTGGAGTCCTTCAAGAGCCCTCACAGTGTTCGGGCGTTGATAGCCGTTCATGGGAAATGTTGCATTTCTTTCTACAGGGCGTTGTTGTTCCGTGAGGGTCTCCATTGTGCGGTTGGCAGTCCGTTGGCGTGTTGAACTCCCCTCGGGGAGTTGTTCCTTGCACATCCCTTGAAAGTGGTTTTCCATTCCGCCTCTTAGGCAGCGCTGGCTGATGGCAGGGCACGGTCCTCTGTGTGGGTACTCAAACCCACAGCGGTAGCATTGACGGTCACCCTGGGTACGTTGAGTCGGGTATCTGGTGTTTGTCCTGTTTTGTGAGGTTGAATATCGGGCATAGGGGTTCACAGCTGCAATGATGTCGCCCTTTTTAGGATTTTCAATAGCTGCGGTCTGGACATCCACTTTTTCGTAAACTCTGGCCAAGTCCAATACTTCTTTTAGGGAAAGGGGCTTTTTTAGGAAGTGTTTCCTGAACATCGAGGACATGCACCCTTCTATTATGCGTAACCTGATATCTTCGTCATCGTTAAAGTTGGCAAAGTCACACTTCATTATCTTTCTTTGAAGGCAAATGACAAATTCTCCTAACCGATTCATGAGGGAGTTGACCACATTGGTTGAAAGTGTACCGCTCATAGTCACAATTGGGTGAGATGACGATTTTCTCATTGATGTCATTGATGGCTTGTAGGAGTTTTGCATACGTGGTGCGGTCCTGTAGGGGAATCGTGCGTATGATGTTTTTGATTTCTCTCCCTGCAACATTGGCAAAAATACTCAGTATATTGGGGGGTTCTTGTGTGCCGATGGCACCTACGAAGTCCTCAATTTCTTCCACCCACTCCTCCCATCGCTGGCCCTGGTCGTGGTGAGGATTAATTGTGAATAGACTCGGTCTCCTCATGAGGCTGGCATGCGAGTTGAGGTTGACGTTGGCAACTGGTGGTGTCCCAACATCTACGGCTGCCTGCGCCTGGTCAGTCATGGCGGCCTTTTGGTGACGTGTGGGCACTTTGGTGCTGTTCAAGTCGTTGTGCTGCAGGTTTGGGTTCTCCAGGTGGTCCCCGTCCTTTCCGTTGGTGGTGTAGACAGAGGTGGTGAGCTCCTTTTACTGTGAGGAGTGGTGGCGTCGTCGGCGCGGATGCCGCGGGTGCCCCGGGTTATTTTGTGTCCCCCTATGTCAAGTTGGGGTGGTGGGCGGTCACCCTTTATTACTCTTTTGGTGTGTTGTACCTGGCACTATTGTTACCCCCTCTGTTCTGTTTGGTGTTGGTCGGGGCAACTGGGGTGTTGGCAGGATGCTGGGTCCTCTTTGTGCTCTGGCCCTGGTTGGGGTCGTTTCCCCTGTTACATTTGCGTTGGTTGGGGCAGCTAGGATGTTAGCAGGCACTCGGGTATTTCAGATGCCTAATAATGTGGCACAAATATCTTTCATTGCGTAATGCGGTCGAGCGGGGAATGTCTTGATGTTAGCAGGCACTCAGGTATTTCAGATGCCTAATAATGTGCCTCAAATATCTTGCATTGCGTAATGCGGTCGAGCGGGGAATGTCTTACTTGAGGCGGTTCTGAACGTCTTGCACAGCGTCCGTCGCTCATGCTCCTCTGTTCTCCTCAGGGCTGTCAGGATATCGCTGGGTCCCACGGAGCTGTGGGGCACACGCGTTCCTCGCTCGCGACTCAGGCTCAGTGCAGGTGCTGGATCCGGGCACACGGGCCCACTGCGGGCTGCTCCTCCTCACTGCTGTCGGGCTCACTCGTACTGGGCGCGCAGGCCCGCTGTAAGGCACACAGGCCTCTACTAGGCACACGGGCCTCCTGGAATGCGTCGGCCATGCAGGCTTTCCCATGCGGGCCTCTTCTCTACCGCCGGGCACACGGGCCTGCCTGGATTGCTGGGCGCACGGGCCCTCCAGCAGGGCACACGGGCCTCTTGTCGATTGTAAGGTGCATGGGCCCACTTGAACTGCTGGGCGCACAGGCCCTCCGGCAGGGCACACGGGCCACTGCTCGATTGCAGGGCACACAGGCCCACCTGAACTGCTGGGCGCACAGGCCCTCCGGCAGGGCACACGAGCCACTGCATTATTGCAGGGCACACGGGCCCACCTGAACTGCTGGGCGCACAGGCCCTTCTGAATTGCTGGGCTCACGAGCCCTCCGCTGCTGCCGTCACACGAAGGTTCGTGTCTGCCTCATCGCCAGTTGCTGGGGGTGCTCTCAACACTCGTCAGCGTCCATGCACCTCACAAAAACACAGAGCCACCATTCGTATCAACCTTCCTTTATTCTGTGTACATCTTAACTGCCCCCTCCCCCCTTGTCTCCTCCCCTTCCGCCCTCTTCCCGCTTCCCCGTGTGTCTCTGTTCTTAAAGGGGCTGGGTCCCTATTAATCACGTGCAACACCACTTGTCTGGCGTTGCAGCAACCTGGGCAAATCCCTTGTTAGAAGACGATCATCCAGCACTCTATGACTTCGACCTATTAGTAGGAGAGATGCCCAAAGTGTTTGACACTAGGAATAAGGCCCAATCCCAGGATATGGAATTGCTTGATCTCACTCAGGGCAAACAAACTCTCATCGAATACATAACACGCTTCAATCAGCTGTCAGCAGAAACTTCTTGGCCTGAGAACAAAAAGGCTGTGGTGTTCTATAGGGGATTATGTAGCTCCATGAAGGATGCCCTCTTTGTGGTGCCGTCCCTTCCAGCTGTTTATGCTGATTTGATTGACTTGGCTTTGCAGGTAGATGCCCGAAGAACTGAACAGAGGGCAGAGATTGGCCTTTCAAGGAATCATTCTCTCCCTCCATCTGGCACACTCAGTGAACCCATGCAAGTTGGTGGGATTCGTAGTCGCATAACCCATATGGAACGAGAACGCAGAAGAACGGATAATGCCTGTTTTTACTGCGGCCTCAATGGACATTATGTGAAAGAGTGCCCTTGTCGCCCAAGAAACAAGAATCAGGTTTTTCCGAAAGCTCGCCCTTGAGTTCAGAGACAAGGGTGAGTGCTAATACGGTCCCCTCCGAATCCATCCATGCATTTGGACCCAAAAAACCCATCACAGTCCAAGCTCTGTTAAGGCCCACCCCTGACTCCACACACTTGGTACAGATAGTGATTGACTCAGGGGCCACTGGTTGCTTTATTGATATCACCCTGGCCAACACACTCAACTTACCTCTGATCACCAAGAAATACCCTGAGCCGGTGCAAGCTGTTGATGGGACCTCCCTCACTTCTGGCCCAATCAAGCAACAAACTGCTCCTATTGATGTAATCATTCAGGATATCCATAGGGAAACACTTTCCTTCGACCTCATCTCTACACCTCAGTTCAGGGTCATATTGGGTATAACCTGGTTGCAACAACATAATCCTTTCATTAATTGGGGCACCGGGCAGGTTCTTTTTGAATGAGATATTTGCCAACATTATTGTCTTGTGGAACCCGAGGGAATGCCTACCCCAGCACGAGCACTTGGGGCGGTTGCTCTCCGGACATTGAGCCGATCGTTGTCCCACATACAGTAGGTGCGGTCCTAGATGGAAATCCCTACGGTTTACCATGACTTCCGAACCGTATTTGACAAAGGATCAGCAGAGGGTCTGCCTCTGCACAGACATACGATTGTCCCATAGACCTGGTACCTGACGCCCCAATTCCAAAAGGCCGGATCTATTCCCTATCACCATCTGAAGAGCAGCCTCTAAAGGAATATATACAACAAGCCCTGCGTTTGGGTCATAAACAACCCTCAAACTCACCTCCAGCAAGCCCTACATTTTTCGTCCCAAAAAAAAAAAGAAGGAGACCTTCGCCCTTGTGTGGAATACAGACATCTGAATGCCATTACAGTAAAGAACCGTTACCCCATCCCCCTCATATCCACGCTCCTAGACAGGCTAACTCATGCTTCTATATACACCAAACTGGACCTCAGGGGGGTGTATAACCTGATCCATATCCGAGAAGGGGATGAGTGGAAGACAGCATTCTGCACCCGGCAGGGTTTGTACGGATATACAGTGATGCCCTTTGGGTTGTGTAATGCACCAGCCACATTTCAACGGTTTATGAACGACATGTTCAGTGACATCTTGAACACCTATGCCATCATTTATTTGGACGACATCCTAGTGTTTTCCCCTTCACTGGAAGAACACGTCAATCACGTCAGAGAAGTATTATCCCGTTTGAGAAGGAATGCCTTGTTTGCCAAACCAGAAAAGAAAGTGTCACTTACATACTAAGGAAGTAGAATTCCTAGGTTTCCACATCTCCCCAGGGGGACTAGCCATGAACCAGTCCAAGATTTGTGCCATTACTGAATGGCCAGTCCCGGTGAACCTTAAGACCCTACAGTCCTTTCTCGGATTTGCCAATGTTTATCGGCGCTTTATTCCGGGATTCTCTTCCATCGTTGCACCATTAACGGCCTTAATCAGCCCTCATGTCCCATTCCAGTGCTCTGCTGAACAACATGCGGCGTTTGAGTCGCTCAAAACCTCTTATACCACAGCTCCGGTCCTTCAAAACCCAGACCCGGAACTCCCCTTTGTAGTGGAAGCAGACGCTTCATCCTTCGCTTTGGGGGCTGTTGTTTCCCAACCATGCCCAACTACTGGTCACTTACATCCAGTGGCATACGACTCACGTAAATTCACATTCACAAAGACACACTACACGGTCACTGAAAAGGAGCTCCTTGCCATTAAAGACGCATTTCAAATCTGGAGACATCAACCTCATGGGGGCCAAACACCAAACAATAGTATACACTGACCACAGGAATCTGCAGGATCTTGCGTTAGGCAGAAACCTGTGCAGTTCCCTTAGGGACCACTGCAAAAGGCTTAAGACTACAAGTGTTGGCAGTAAACCCATTTGGTAGCAGTCTGTACCACCCAGATTTACCTGGTAGCTGTGGCTGAGCAGCCAGACTTCTCTCAAGAAGAGTTAGACAGTATATAGAGTATACAAGATAGGTACCAAAATACAGTAGCACAAGCAAACACACTTTGTAAAATACACTAACACTAATATGGCAAGCACGTTTAAAACACTGTTACTATTAATATATATACATCCCTGATCATTTATTGAACAAGTCTTAGTTAAAACACAACTTATTTTCAGACAGAGGTGAGCGCTTAGCCTAAGATGGCACTGCAAAAAGTTAATCAGAAAGGGAGGGAAAAAGGCAGGATTAGGAACATTCACTATACTAACACTTTAGGAGAACCAGAGCAAGTCTGAAAAGGCAGAGTCTACTGAGGAGTAAGAAAGTCATAGGCCAGGCCCACTCTTGAAGAGAGCAAGGCGGAATGTGTCCAACATCACACAGTTGAATAGTACTTTTAAAGAGTCGTTGCAAAGAGTTCAAAAAGGGTTGGCTCAAGTTAGGAAAAGTTAGTTAGTAGGTCCCAGGTCACCCCAGGATAGAAAGTCAAGTATTTACGGGACACCTTGAACAGTCTGTTGCAAGG
Source organism: Ambystoma mexicanum (assembly GCF_040938575.1). NCBI lineage: Eukaryota > Metazoa > Chordata > Amphibia > Caudata > Ambystomatidae > Ambystoma > Ambystoma mexicanum. Next base: position 801,524,415 of record NC_090932.1, read on the forward strand.
GAGACCAGGCGGGACTCAGTACCTGAAATGCTGAGAAACCTCCAGCGGGGCAGTTGTTCCTGGCAGCGGGTGCAAGTCGGTGCTTCGTCCAGGAGATCTCGACGTGGAGGAAAGCTGGAGGTCGTTGCACTGCCAGGGAAGAAACCAGCCGCGGAGTTTCCCGGTTAAAAGGTACTACCCTTTTATTCGCGGTAGTGGTGAAGTGTGCCGGGGTGCTTGGCACGGGCGATTCGACCATGGGACAATCCAGGAAGGTGAAAAAGAGGGCGAACTGGTTATCCCCACCAGCTCAGAGGAAGAAGACTCTCCGGGATGAAGATTTTCTCTGTCATTGGGAAGTGGAGAGACGGTTCAGCAGGGCTCCACCAGTGGTGCCATCGTTGCAAGTTGGCTCAGCTTCTCCCTCTTCTGATTCTTTGGTCCTGTGGCGACTTCTGAAGTTCCAGTCCCCAAAGCCCTGCTTTTATGCAGAAAACCCCCATTCATCAGTCCTGGCTGTCACTCAAACATGCTAAGTGGTGAGCCGGGCGGCTCACCACTGGGCCAATCACACAAGAGTGCGACTTGAGTTGCCGAGGCAACTCAGTCCAGGGTGCCTAAACCCCCCCTCCCACACATCCTGTAGACCCAGACAGAGTGGCACCACTTTTGGAGGCTTCTTGTCAGAAGCCTGCCAAAAAGCGGAACAAAGGGCTCGACTTGGTTTGGAGTTACAGGGGCGAACACAAACGCCATTTTAAAACCCAGTCCTGGCAAAAAGACCCAACCAGGGAATAAATATTAAATAAATAACCCGGCGGTATCTTTAACATTGCACCAAAAAGTGGTGCGTTTAAAATGAATGGGAAAATCCCATAGGAAATATTCTGGTGGAATATTTCACGTGGTAACCACTGCCACTAACCAGAAACTCGACGAGGGAGGACTGCACAGTGCCCCCTCAAAAAACAGACCCAGGGGCAATCTAATTACCCCTACCAGTACTTCCACAATATGATGGTTTGTACTGGTTCTGTTCCCAATTTAAGACTAGTAAAGTCAATGGTGACTTTACATGCCCTGGGAGACAGTAGTCAGTCCCAGGGTATGGAGTCTATGTTTGGGGGTCACTATGACACCCCTGTGTTACTGCACTGAGGGTGCTGTGTAGCACACTTACCAAAAATACATGAAACCCTATGGAGTAAAAGACCCCATAGTCCATAAAACACATTACAAAGTCAAAGGATATCTCAAATCATGTCTAAGAGTGGGAGAAAAAGAGTCTCACTCTTAGCAGGAGCAAAAATAAACCCCAAAAATCCAGCAAAGCTGCTGGGGGACTCACTAGGTTTGGGAAATTAGCCTTAACAGAGAATTCTCCCTAACACTTACCCCCCTCCAGACTAAGGGACAGGAGGATTTAATCCACTCCTGGATGAATCTCATACCTCTAGTCGGTTATCAACACCCTAGAGAGACCATCAGCATTTTGGGGGTGACACCTTGACTTATGTTCTATGGTCAAAGCAAAGGTTTTCCTTTGTAAGCTATATGACCTACAAACCCTTTGAGGAACATCAGTCTTTTTAAAACTATAGGGGATCTGGTTGACCAGTCCCTCAGAAGTTGGTACAACTTCTGAACCTGTGACAGGCTTTTTCAAGGGGTCCTTATAAAGGATTCCCTTAGATCTAGAGGGGCCTCCAGAGGTCCTCACCACTTCTCTGTTGGGAGAAGGTTGCGTCTTAGGCCTCTTGGTTGGAGGGGATGGAGATAAGCAAGGTGCATGCTTCTCCTTCCTCCTAGATCTCACCTTACCTACTTTAGGAGTTTCACTCCCAAGACTAGGATTTGAGTTGGAGTCTTCAGTAGAAGGTCCAACAGTCTGAATGTTTTTGGCATTAGACTTTTCTTTTCTGGTTTTCCACCAGAACTGAGAATTACCAGTTCTCTTAGGCCTAGTTAGGGTTCTTGTTGGTCTATTCACCTCTTCCTCAGAAGCAGGGGGAGTCACAGACTCTAAAACTGGGGGAATAATGGTGTAGCTTGGTTCGGGCTCCCATTTCCCTAACATTTTAGCCTGAAATTTGCCTGGGTCAGAGGTCAACTTACCAACAACAGGGCTTGTAGTGGGGTCCTCAGTAGAGGTTCCCACAGGCTTAGAGTGGTTCCTTAAGGTGGCCTCTCTAGCCAATTTGGTTTGGTTCTGGGTCCCCATACTGGGAGGCCTGGGGGTACTGGATACGACTCCTAGAGTTCTTAGATCATTCCCCAACAGGACTCTCCCAGGCACCTCAGTTTCAACACTGACAGGAATCATAACTGTCATGTTGTTACACTGTATGAGGGCTGGTAGAATTGGAACCATTTGGTTAGGGCCTCCAGACATCTTAATGGGACCTTTGGGTGCCTTTGCAACATCCTCAGGCCTCAAAAGCTTTCATCCACTACTGTTCTGCTGGCCCAGAGTCTCGCCTGGCAGGAGTATCCTGACAATTGACAAGAACACTGTCCACATAATAAACTTTAGACTTTTCGGTATGGAGTTGTACACACTCCTATTCTGATCACTAACCAGACCCATGGACTCTACTGTTAAACTTGCTTGAAAACCCAAAGGTTCTTCAGCAAAGACTTCAAAGTGAGCACTAGCCATTTGGACTTCCTCCTCAGGAGTGAAGGCTAAGGAGACTGTGCTGATCCCTGCAGGTTTACCCTTACATCTGGGATCTCCATTGATATGGTCAGTTGCCTTACAGACATAGCATACTCCAAATGCTCTCTGAAAGGGTGGCTTGTTCTGACCCCCTTCTGGTTGTTGACCAGAAGGTACAATAGCCTGTTGTGGTTTACCCTGGGGCTTACCCTGGTTATTTTGTTGTTTGGGGCCCTCTTTAGGTTGGGAGGTATTAGGAGTCTCTTGGTTCCCTTTTGGTGGCTGCTTTCCCTCACTCTTTTTCTGAGTGACCCCTGAATCCTTGTGAGTAGCCCTGTTGGCAACCCACAAGTCAGCAGCCTTAGCTAGCTTCCTGGAATCTAATTCCTTTGAATCAGCCAAGTGCTATCTGAGCTCAGGAGAGCAGGCATCATAAATTGACTCCAACATAACACGATTTCTCATTCCCTCATAAGTGTTCACCTTGTAACTCTTAATCCATCCCTCTAAGTTTTTCAAACTTTCACTCACCCAGGTAGCCCAAGGGGTACCATCATTCTTTTTGAGGGTCCTAAACCTCTTAAGGTACTGGGAAGGGGTCTTCCCAAATCTAGCTTATTAAAGCTAGCATCACACATTCATAATCCTTTCTATCCTCATCCCCCAACTCCATTACCGCATCAGTTGCAACAGGGGGGAGCCTAGAGAACAACCAGGAAAGTAACTCATTTCCTGTAATGTTCTGGAGCCCATGATTACACTCAAACAAACTCAACCAATCCAACACATCCAACTTAGGCTCATACATACCCACAAGCTCTTTAGGCATTGGGGGGGCCTTTTGGGATTGGAACTCCAATTCAAGTTTCATTTTCTCTAGTTTCAGATATTGAGGACTAAATGTGGGACCTGGCAAAGGTCCAGTAGGTACAGCTGGCAGAGCAGGTAGAGACCTAGGTGGGACAACTACATCATCCTCACCCTCCTCTTCTGGTTCTGACTCAAGATTATCAATACTTGGATGAATATCAAAATCATTAATGTTATCTACATTTGCTGGAGTGGTAGGTTCCTCTAAACCACCATCCAGACTTTGGTTTGCTAACAACCTTTCTATTAGCTCAATTTTCTTGCCTTTAGTCAGGAGATTCTTATGCTTACAGAGAACTCTTAAGCCATCAGCAGTTTTTGTAGCAAGGGACTCTTGACTATAACTTTCCATAGTTGACAGGTTTGAAAATAAACTTTTTAGTGCTAAGCTTTGTGGTTAGTTGCACTAAGGTATCTATAAGCACACTAAAATGTATACTCAATACAAATCCCACCGCTATACACCAGTGTTAGGCAGAAACCTGTGCAGTTCCCTTAGGGACCACTGCAAAAGGCTTAAGACTACAGGTGTTGGCAGTAAACCCAATTGGTAGCAGTCTGTACCACCCAGATTTACCTGGTAGCTGTGGCTGAGCAGCCAGACTTCTCTCAAGAAGAGTTAGACAGTATATAGAGTATACAACATAGGTACCAAAATACAGTAGCACAAGCAAACACTGACCAGAGCTTGGGTATAAAAGTATATAATTATTTATTTAAAAACACACTTTGTAAAATACACTAACACTAATATGGCAAGCAAGTTCAAAACACAGTTACTATTAATATATATACATCCCTGATCACTTATTGAAAAAGTCTTAGTTAAAAAACCACTTATTTTCAGACAGAGGTGAGCGCTTAGCCTAAAAAGGCACTCCAATAAGTTAATCAAAAAGGGAGGGAAAAGGCAGAATTAGGAACATTCACTATACCAACACTTTAGGAGAACCAGAGCAAGTCAGAAAAGGCAGAGTCTACTGAGGAGCAAGAAAGTCATAGGCCAGGCCCACTCTTGAAGAGAGCAAGGCGGAATGTGTCCAAGATCATACAGTTGAATAGTACTTTTAAAGAGTCATTGCAAAGAGTTCAAAAAGGGATGGCTCAAGTTAGGAAAAGTTAGTTAGTAGGTCTCAGGTCACCCCAGGATAGAAAGTCAAGGATTTACGGGACACCTTGAACAGTCTGTTGCAAGGGAGACCAGGCGGGACTCAGTACCTGAAACGGTGAGAAAGCTCCAGCGGGGGCAGTTTTTCCTGGCAGCGGGTGCAAGTTAGTACGTCCAGGGGAAGAGGAGATCTCGACGTGGAGGAAAGCTGGAGGTCGTTGCTCTGCCAGGGAAGAAACCAGCTGCAGAGTTTCCCGGTTAAAAGGTACTAACCTTTTATTCGTGGTAGTGGTGAAGCGTGGCTATCCGGCCACCGGGGTGCTTGGCACGGGCGATTTGACCACGTGACGATCCAGGAAGGCGAAAAAGAGGGCAAACTGGTTATCCCCACCAGCTCAGAGGAAGAAGACTCTCCGGGATGAAGATCTTCTCTGTCGTTGGGAAGTGGTGAGACGGTTCAGCAGGGCTCCACCGGTGGTGTCATCGTTGCAGGTCAGCTCAGCTTCTCCCTCTTCAGATTCTTTGGTCCTGTGGCGACTTCTGAAGTTCCAATCCCCAAAGCCCTGCTTTTATGCAGAAAACCCCCATACATCAGTCCTAGCTGTCACTCAAACATGCTAAGTGGTGAGCCGGGCGGCTCACCACTGGGCCAATCACACAAGAGTGCGACTTGAGTTGCCGAGGCAACTCAGTCCAGGGTGCCTAAACCCCCCTCCCACACATCCTGTAGACCCAGACAGAGTGGCACCACTTTTGGAGGCTTCTGTGGCGAAGCCCGCCGAAAAGTGGAACAAAGGGCTCGACCTGGGTTGGAGTTACAGACACGAACACAAACACCATTTTAAAACCGATTCCTGGCAAAAAGACCCAGCCGGGGAATAAATAGGGGAATAAATATTAAATAAATAACCTTGCAGTATCTTTAACATTGCAACAAAAAGTGGTGCTTTTAAAATGAATGGGAAAATCCCATAGGAAATATTCCGGTGGAATATTTCGCGTGGTAACCAATGCCACCAGCCAGAAACTCGACGAGGGGGGACTCGAAAAACAGACCCAGGGGCAATCTAATTACCCCTACCAGTACTTCCACAATATGATGGTTTGTACTGGTTCTGTACCCAATTTAAGACTAGTAAAGTCAATGGTGACTTTACATGCCCTGGGAGACAGTAGTCAGTCCTAGGGTATGGAGTCTATGTTTGGGGGTCACTATGGCACCCCTGTGTTACTGCACTGAGGGTGCTGTGTCACACACTTACCAAAAATACATCAAACCCTATGGAGTAAAAGACCCCATAGCCCATAAAACACATTACAAAGTCAAAGGATATCTCAAATCATGTCTGAGGGTGGGAGAAAAAGAGCAAAAATAAACCCCAAAAATCCAGCAAAGCTGCTGGGGGACTCACTAGGTTTGGGAAATTAGCCTTAACAGAGAATTCTCTCTAACATCTTGCTTCCCTTAAATGCATCAATAGCCGACAGGTATGTTGGCATCTGTTTTTTGCTGCCTATGATTTTTTGATCAAACATAGGCCGGGTGCGGTCCACGGGAAGGCAGACGCACTATCCCGTTCTCCTGGGGGGTGTCCTTCCCATCTTTTCCAAATACAGTACTCGATCAAAGTCACGTAGTTTGTATTTGTACCCCTACACAGCCAATGCTGTCTGATATACGCCACTGGGTCACTTAACATCCACACTCACTATCCGAGTGGGATCCCGTCTACCATGATGGGCTGCCATTCGTACAAGGAAAACTAGTTCTGCCCACAAGCGACACTCGAATTTTAGCACTAGAGTGGTCACACGACGCCGCCATCAACGGTCACCCGGGTCAACAACGTACTCTAGATATGCTAAAATGTTGGTGCTGGTGGCCGTCGAAGAGACGCGACGTGGAGAACTATGTAAACACGTGTTCAGTGTGCGCTCAGTGCAAATCACGGAGAGGCCGTCCATTAGGATTGCTCCAACCATTACCAGTGCCCCGAAACCTTGGCATACCATCACGATGGATTTGATAACCGACTTACGATACCATCTGGGTAGTGGTAGACTCCTACACTAAGATGGCTTGCTTTATTCCCTGTGCAGGCATCCCTTCCGCCCCTTCTCTGGCCAAGCTGTTTTTCAAATCGATCTTTTGTCTGTTTGGGCTACCTACGGTAATAGTGTCTGACAGGGGATCACAGTTCACGTCCCGTTTCTGGCAGGCCCTTACGAAACTGCTTGGTATAGAGGCCCGGTTCTCCTCTGCTTACCACCCGGAGACCTATGGACAGACGGAGAGAGTAAACCAGGCCCTGGAGCAGTATTTACGATGTCTATCCTTCCAGTACCAACAGTCATGGCTCAGTTTGCTTCATCTCGCTGAGTTCGCTTATAACAACGCCCGGCATTCCTCCACAGGTTTCTCTCAATTTTTCTCTCTCTATGGCCAAAATCCACGGACCCTTCCATTCCCTGATTTGAAGTCATCCAGTACCCCTGCTGCCACTGCTTGTGTGCGTGATCTTACCACGATCCATGCCCGTACCATCATCCATTTGCGGGAGGCCCAGTCATCCATGAAGGCAGCGGCAGATAGGAAGAGGGTGGAGGCTCTTGGGTATCACGTAGGGGACCGTGTTTGCTTATCCACTCGCCACTTGCATATACCTGGCTGCCGCAAACTCCTCCCCAGGTTCGTTAGTCCATACAGGGTTTCTAAAGTCCTGAATCCTGTGGCCTATAGCCTTTTAGTCCCTTCTGCTTGGCGCATTCAGCCTGTGTTTCACACCTCTTTGCTCAAGCCCTGTCCTGGCCCTACCTGCATGGTTTCTCCCCCGGCCCCTGTTTCTGTTATTTCCCCTGATGTTTTCAAGATTAGTGCCATTCTGGGGTCCCGCTTCTTTAGGGGTCGGTTGCAGTACCTTGTGGACTGGTTGGGTTATGGTCCTGAGGACCGGTCTTGGGTCCCTGCTCGTGATGTCCATGCCCCTCTCTTGGTTGCCCGTTTCCACTGGGATCACCCGTCCTGCCCACGGGGTCATGGTCCTTTGGGGGGGCTCTGTCACACACACGGGTTCAAGTCCACATGGTTCCAATGTCTGCACCTTACTGCCTGCCCATACGCCCCCACTTACCCGGCTGCAGCATGGTTGTCAAATTGGGCACCTCCGGTGGAATGCGGGCCGGGAGAGCCGCCCGAGGTCGTTACGACCGTTTTTTCATTGGCAGTTGCCATGGCGCTGCACAACGCTGAATCGGGGCAGCCGGCTTGACTTGTTTTTGCATCGCATGATTGGGAAAAGACGATCACATGCTGCTCACGTGGAACACGTGACGCAGAAACGGCAGGAGAAACTTGTCACGTGACGCCTATCACCTGATTCATCGCTGCTTTTAAAACGAGCAATGGTACGCTTACACAGTGCTTCACAGCTGCTTCATATCGAGGACTGTTTGGCGTTTCATGGAACTTCACCCCTTGGCTCTTTGACTACGGAAAGCTCACGGACCCTTCTTCTTTGGATCACGGACTAACTCGTATTGATTTCCTGGACTACCGACCCTTGGCTGCTCACTGGCTTTTGTTCTGGATTTCCCTTGGATTTGTTCTGCTTACTGGTTTCTGATTTCTGATTGTTTCTTGTACTGCTTATGGATTACCCCATTGTGAAACCTTACGCTTGGCACCCCGACCCTCCAGGTGCTACAGTGTTCCATCCAGAGTGCTACAGGACCCTTACGCCTCTTGCTGCTGCTGGATAATCTCTTGCCCCTGCCCTGTTAATCCTCATTGGGGGGTTTGGTTGAGATCCACCTATCTTCCACCTAGGTAAGCCTGGTTACGTTTTATCTCTTGGTTCCCAAGTAATCACTGCATTCTCATTGCCTGATTCTTAACCCTTGCTTGCCTTACAGTTGTCAGGGGAGTCTCCAGCGTTCCTGATTCCGGTTCTTTGGCACTCAACACCTGTGGCCTCAAGGATCGCATTGGGGAGTTGTTTACTATCTCCTCGTGTGGTGCTTGGGGACGGAGGTTCTTATAATCTTCACGACCATCAAGACAGAACAGGATTCCCACGTGTGTCCCCTTTTCAGAAATGCATGGGGTTCCCAGTTTTCCTTGGTGGCTTGGAAACCCTAGGCCCAAACGTGTATGGTGTGGGCTTGAGCGAAATTCAACATATTCTGCTGTCCAAAACAACTTAGGGTTAGCAGCGTTTTTGGCTTTCCCCTTTGCCCCCAGGTAGGTGCACCCACACATGTGAGGTACTGTTTACATCAGAACACCTGTGGGAACGCGGGACAGGAGGCCATGTGTTGTTGGGGTGTGTTTCGATGGGTGAGCCGTGTGAAATGTGCGGAAAATGCGTTTTTTTTCCCCACATTTCGGACTTTGCGGGGGTGTCTGGGTAATACATTCTGGGCCGATTTGCGCAAAGCATACCTCTGCGGATTCCCACGGGTGTCCTCTTTCCAGAAATGCATGGGGTTCCCTGTTTTCCTTGGCGGTTTGGACACCCGAGGCCCATATCTGTATGGTGTGCCCGTCTGGAGAAAGTGTGAAATTCAGGTGTCAAAAAAGACTTGCGCTTAGCTGTGTTTTAGGCTTTTCCCTTGGCGCCCAGGTAGGTGCACCCACACATGTGAGGTTCCGTTTTCATCGGGACACCTGTGGGAACGCGGGATGGTAGGCCATGTGTTGTTGGGGGCGTGTTTCGATGTGTGAGTCGAGTGAAATGTGTGGAAAATGCGTTTTTCCCCACATTCCAGACTTTGCGGGGGTGTCTGGGTAATACATTCTGGGCCGATTTGCGCAAATCATACATCTGTGGATTCCCACGGGTGTCCTCTTTTTGGAAATGCACAGGGTTTCCTGTTTTCCTTGGTTTTAGGCTTTCCCCTTGGCGTCCAGGTAGGTGCACCCACACATGTGAGGTACCGTTTTCATCGGGACACCTGTGGGAACGCAGGAAGGTATAACATTTGTTGTGTTTGTGTGGTTTTCATAACGTTTTGACCCATTTGCTGGTGCCCTTTGTCACACAACCCTTTGAAAAGGTCTGCCTGTGCTCTTTCAAAAAAGTATGCTTGCTGTTCCTCACCACATTGGTTTTCCTAATTTACACATGCTAAGTGCGTCTCTTCAGGCCGTAAGCATAAAACTCTTGTGTACCATGGCTCAATGTTAGGCTTGAGGTATTGCTTTTTTTGTAAAACTCTACAAAAAATGTGTGCTTTCCTAACTGCAAGAGTCGGGGTAATGTAGCGGAACATTGCTTTTCTCAAAATTCATAGAAGCCATTGCCATACCAAGACAGCCATGTCCACCACATACCTTTTTCTTGGTCAGTTTTCTTGCTTTTCCCCCAATCTATGGCATTTTCCCCTACCTAGTTGTTGCCCGACCTACGCAAATCATCCCTTCCTAAACTTGAAATTTTGTCTACTTTTCAGAAATATATTCCTTTCTGTCCTCCAATTCGGCTTTCCTACCCTTTTCTTCCATTCCGTCCATGCATGCCCAATTGGCGAAAATGGCCATAATCGCCTACCTCTCACAAAACAGTTGATAACCACATCAAAATATTTTTCTTTTGTTTCCACTCAACCTGTTCTTGAAATCCAGGAAATCGGGGAATTCAGCACAGCAAACTATTTGTTCCTAGCTCTTACAAGGAAAAAAACCACAGGCTTCTTTGTATATCATTTTATTGGCATTTTTTGAAAAAACACAACAGTTTTGCCCTTTTTGCTTATTTTCTCTCACCCCCCTACAGCAACCTAGGATTCCTGGGTGGCGTTACGACCGCCTACATGTGGGAAAAAAAGGAGCCGAATTTGTCCAAGATATCGCATGTAACAAAAAAGTTACAAGCCAATGAATGGCCACATACCGAAATCACCAAAAAAGCCCTTGGCACTGGGGGGAAATACCCATGGCACTTAAAGGGTTAATTATTCTCCAATAGTGCTGGCTTTATCACTCATACTGTGCACTTGGCAGGCCTGAAGACTGACACAAAGGAGGTTCTGGGGCACTTTAACCTTCACACACACATTTCACTCGCCCCCCTCTGCACCATCGGGCTCCAAGATCTCCGCCCTCATTTTGAACTATAATGTATCCCTCCCAGTACCTCACAATACAAATCACATGATTGCCGCTTCAATAATATGCTCTGTATGTCTTTTTTTCTATATTTCAGGACTTGTTACTTTGGGGTTAGTGCCCAAAGGGCACCTGGTGCCATAGAATTCAGGGATCTTACGGTTTGGTCAGTTATCTGTGGACCTAGTGCATACAATGCTGCATTTACCGCACTGGCCTTCCCTTCTACCTATGATTACTTATATCTACGTAAAAATAGCAATGCCGCTCATGCCTTGGGCCTCACCATGTAGTTAGACTATACTTTGTTATATATAAATGTAGTCCTGTTAAACGGGAAGGTGTCCCTCTCACTGCTCCCCCTACCCCATGGCCGATCACAGTGCCTCAAAGGCATCTTGCCTCACTTTAAAGTGCCTAAGGGGTGCTGACCCCTTCCCAACATTCCCCCCTTTCATTACTTATACAGTACCGAATTCTGGACTGCTTCTGTGCTCCCACCCCCCGTTTCTGCATCCACATATCGCTGAGTTCCCTTTATTGGCACCCACACCCTACACAATGATCGCAAACTTTCCCCCTTACACACATACTCTTCAGGTGAACAAGTCATATAAATGAATCCTCCCTACCCCGCCAGTTCCACCCAAATCTCTGTGTAATTTTCTGGGTCAGGGGGTGGGGAAATGATAGTGTGGCATAGAGGATCAACTTCATCTCCATACGGGATGGGGAACATTTCATACTTTGGGCCAGCCTGTGGCACATCAGTTTGTACTTCAATATTTTTTGTTTCGCGAGGTGCTTTTGGAGCCCCAATTGATACCATATTTCTTGCACTATCAGTTGCCACACCGGCACAGCTTCGAATGACCAGCTGACAAGGGCATAAAATGACCATGATGAGCACAATGATGGGCATTACCATCTACGGGGCATGGTTTGGCGGCTATGCGATAAAGACACAGCACCTTGGAGCGCCTGCATAATCCGACAAGCTGATGCATCAAGCTGGCTGAATGTGCAACGGCAACTAAAAGTAACACAAAGGAAGGGTGCCTAAAGGTCTGGAGCTCGGTTGGTGAGAAACCTAGGTGAAAACGGAGCGCAGAGCAGTGGGGACAGAGTCCGGAATGAACACCGCACCACCTCACAAAATGGCGGACGAGACTCGTCCACCGAGCTGGTGAGCCCTCACTGAAGCAGCCCTGGGAGAGGTGTTGCACGAAGTGCGGGAGGCGAGAGACGCTCAGCACCAGCACAGAGGAGGGAACTGACAGTGAAATCGGACCCCCTGCTTGAAATGAAGGCAATCCTAGGACACCCCGTGGTGGCAAGATCCTCAGAGCACTGCGACAGAGAATACAGAAGAAGAGCTGCTATAGCGGACACCGGGCGAGTGTCAGAACAGAACTTGAGATGGCAGTTTTGAGGCATCACGCTGCAGCGAGCGCACCCATGTGGAGGAGGGTGGCGCAAGGAAGGCAGCGGAGCCCGAGTAGGGGGGAGGGTGGCTGGGCGTTTGTTAACAGTTATACTTAGTGTGTAGTTAGGTTAGCTGGGAGAAAGCACGAGTGGAGGAGGAAGCACCAAGCAACATGGACATGGACGAGGCGCAAGTGGCGTAATAACAGAGACACACCCCATCAAGGGAAGTCAGGAAAGTACATCAAGGCAGCAGTCCCGCACAGAATCCGTGCAGACAAGAATCAATATGGAGGGGAAGGGTCAGAACTTGATCCAATCCATCTTGGAGGAAGCCATCACTGAAGGCCACATTAGCCTCAAAGAATATGAATTTCTATCTACAAAAAAACTGAGGAGACCAGCATTCTATGTTTTACATAAAATCCATAAAGGGAAAACACCTATCCCGCAAAGACCTATAGTATCAGGCATAGGATCAGTCCTGGAACCGCATTCCGAATTTGTAGATTTTTTTCTGAGACCTAGAGTCAATAAAATGCACTCCTATCTTAAGGATACAACTGCGGCACTCCTGTTCTTGAAGAACCGGAATTTCGATCCCAAAATCCATTTACTTGTTACCCTGGACATTGAATCATTATATACACAAATTCCACAAATGGCCACTCTACAAGTAGTTGAGAAAATTCTCAGAAACCTGGATCCACCCGTAGACACCCCAGTAATCTTGATTATGCAGTTGGCGTAAATAGCGCTTACAAGAACTATTTTCTTTACGAACAAACATATTTTGAGCAAACATCAGGCACGGCCATGGGTGCAACTTTTGCGCCGAGCCTCGCTAACCTATATGTAGCAGCCTTTGAGGAGGATGCTATCTAGTCTGATACGAATCCGTGGAAACTCCACATAGAACTTTGGTCACGCTACATCGATAATGTTCTTATGATCTTCAGAGGCACTGAATCAGAACTAACTAGATTCATGATCTGGCTCAATGAACGAAATAGATATCTGACCTTCACTGAAACCCATAGCAAATTCGAGATACACTTCCTAGATCTCCAACTTGAAGTATGTAACAATACCATAACCACACTGGTATTCAATAAACCCACAGACAGGAACTCCCTGTTAACATTCTCGAGCTTTCACCCAGCAAGCCTGAAAAATAACTTGCCTTTTGGCCAATTTTTAAGGTATAGAAGGAATTGTTCAAATACCTTTGATTTCGAAAGACAATCAGAACATTTGGCAAATAAACTAAAAAAGAGAGGATACCCCAGGAAAACCATCAAACAGGCCAGAAAGAGAGCACATAACATACCATGTGACATCACATTGGATCAGCATGCCAAACCAAAGAGCTCTGAAGACAAAATAACAGCTATTTTCACTTTCTCACCTCTCACTAACAAACTAAAACAAGAAGTTCTAAGACTTTGGCCTATTCTAAATGTAGGGGAATCCAATCTGCCACCCCCCCCCACGATTTGCCATGAAAAGGTACAACAACCTGAGGGATTCTCTTGTCAAAACCTATAAAGAAAAAAGTTTTCCCCTTGAGACACTTTGGAATCACGAAAAACCAACAGGACATACTCCATATGGGTCATGCAGTGCCTGCCCTGGGACCAAGAGAACTAAAACTATAGATATTGGATGGCGCTACCCATGGATACAAAAAGAGATGACCAATTGTAACACCAAGAATGTCATTTACCTTATCACATGCCCATGCGCCTTGAGATACGTAGGGATGACCACCCGTCCGATCAGAATAAGGATGGCAGAGCACCGCTCTTGTATTCGAACTAAACAAATCGCAGCACCCATGATGGAACATTATCTAGAATAAAAGCATAGCCCTACAGAAATCCAATGGACAATGCTCGAAAAGGTGAAGAGTCCAATAAGAGGAGGGAACATCCAAAACTTGCTCTTCAGATGCGAGCAAATGTGGATATACAGACTGAGAACAGATGTGAAAGGCCTAAATGAATCTATGTGCTGGCAAACGCTCACAACCCTTTAATCATCTCTTATACGTGTGTTGGTTACAAGTTTTCTGTTTGTTATAATTTGCCTGTTTCTTTACAATATGTCCGCTTTAAGAACTACATGCGGATTGATGGGATGTTTTGTTGCAACACAACTACACTCTAAAATGTCACATGAATTGTTATGTTCAAAATGTTGCACCAACTGTTTTGATTAATTATTCCTTTTAATTTGTGTATCACCAAATTAGGCTAACACACATTGAGAATTTATCACCATCAGTGTACGAGTATGTACATTCCATCTCCCCCGCTGCTCCTTCCTTTGTAGCACTTAATGTGTCGATTAACCATTAATCCGAGAGCACCAGACTTGCATCGAAGTCTCTTCAAGTATTTTTGAACATACACTATATATTCTTGCTCAAATAAGTCCAATGCCCTCAGTTTGCCGAATTGGCATTTCCTTATTATGAGCAGTTTATCACTTTGTGAAACGGCCCCTCCCGCACACTCCAGACCCCTGACACTATATCGATACACTGAACCAATATGGCCGCCGTGTGCTTGGGCTTCTTCAGTGTCTAGGATGTTTCCCGGCATCACGGCCGGCACGTAGTGGATCACGCGATTATGCGCCAATGAAACAAACATATCCGAGACGCCGTTCCGCGAACTGACGTCCACTTCAGGAATTAATCGTTAGGAGTTGACTCTAATCTATCGGGAGGTAAGCAAAACCAAATTCACCAGCGATATAGCGCTTCCCTCGTTTTGTATCATTTCACGAGCCTCCCGAGCATTCACTTTAGGACAATGTATGTAGTTCATACTATACCCCTGACTTGTGCTCTGGGCTGTTTCCATACTCTGCACCACACACATGCACCCCGTGAGGTGCACCACTGTATTTACATTACCTCCCTCAGATGCGATCCAGTCCACAGAGAGTTATCGCATTGGGAGCAGTCCTTTACAGACTCACCGCATTACAGAGTTTTTAAAAAATAAAATAAAAAATATCCACCTAGTTAGCTATTACCTGATAGGATGGGGAATTTCCAATGGGCCGATGTGTACCTTAGGCAAACTCTCCACGAGTTGACCTTTTTAACGTTTGAGCTAGTTTTTAATGATTTTTGTTGAATTGTGTAACTTGATGAAAATGTGGCAATCCCTTTGAGTTCATAACCCACCTGAAAATTTCATAGATGACACTTTCTCTGTAGGTTTGCAAGGAATGCACGACAATTTTGGGATTCGGGACACTCTAAATAACTATACCTGTGCAAATCCAGGACCCTGACATATGGGAGTTGTTTCATCTTTGATGGGTAAGATACAGACATTATGATTCTTACCCTTTCTGAGGTAACCTATGGGATATGTCCCTAACAGCACCTTCCCCCTTTTCTATCTCTCCCCTCCCTCATCCCACTCTTTCTCACTGTATAGGGCGACCTCCTATTGAATATCACAGATTCATCACCACAAGAAGAAGAAATTAGACCGCACACTAATCAGTGCTGGTCTCTAGCCCTGAAGAAAGTGGTTCTAACAACCTTTACACCACTGGCCCCGGTCGGCTTTTGTGTGACCTGACTAGACAAATGCGGATCAGAGAGATCATCAAGCCAGGCCACATTTTGATCCCAACACTAGGAGGGATTGTGTATTTAAAATCTTAGGAACAGAGCTCATAACAAGAAATACACCTCAGAACCTAAAGAAATAGGAGTTGTCTCAAACTATCCTTTGTCCAACACTCCAAAAACCTTTTGTGAAGTGAATTCAAACATTCTGCCTCTCGACTTATATAATCAGTTTCCCAGCCGAGAGACATTAGATCATCACCTCTATTTCAAATTGGTTGCATTCCAAAACACAAAATCAAATTTGATGTTTATTTGGGACACAACACAAAAAACCATAATGTGTGAAATCTTAAAGGATGAAATAAACAGGAACCCAATACTATGGATCAATTCCAACGCAAAAGCAATATTTGAATAGAATTTACTCGAATCAAATTGTGTTACGACTAAGCAAAGAAAGCCAGCACTGCCGGCCATGGCTGTGCTGACGATTCTGGACCAGCTGGAACTGGAAGACATCTGGAGGAAGGTACACGCAGACACCAGGGGATACACACACTACAGCACTCTACAAAGAACATACATCTGAATAGATTATCTACTCACGGGCAGGGAGACTCTGGGGGAATTCACATCAAAGCATGAACCCTATCCGACAACGCCCCATTGGTAGCAACATGGGACTACACATACAGGGGGGGACCCAAATGGCGACTGAGGGCGCAGGCATTAACGGACAGGGATTTCCAAGAACATATCCAAGACACGATAGACGACTATTTCGACCACAATGTGGGGAGCGTGGACAGCACGGGAACGGTCTGGGAAGCTTTCAAAGTGGTGGTTAGGGGAGCAGTGATAGGGAAGGCAGGAGGACTCGGGGGAAGCATCTTGGCAGAGCTGGGGGAAATAGAAAGGGAGATAGAACGGGAAGAGACACAGGCGGGCATGATCGGGGAAGAACCAGGGGTAATCACTACTCTGAGGTTGCAGTGCATTGTCATTTGGGAGAAATTGGGGGAGAATGGATTATGGGAAGTACGTCCAGATGCTACATGCTGTAGGGGACAAGCCCAGCAGGCTTTTATCCTGGCTAACCAGGCAGGAGAGCAGGCATGACCCAATAAATGCAATTAAAGATGAGAAGGGGACGGAGGTGAGGACCAAGGAAGGTATTAATAAGGTATTTTCACGATTCTATGAAGGGTTGTACTCCCGGAACCAGGAGGCAGAGGCTGGGGACATAGCCGATGCTCTTGCAGAGATTAATCTTCCCAAGATAACGGGGGAGCAAGCGCAGACACTGGAGGCACCCCTCACAGCAGAGGAACTGACGGCTGTAATAGCCGATCTCCCAAGTCCCTGGGACCCGACGGGTTACCCGAGGAACTTTACAAGAAATACAAAGACACCCTGGTCCTACGATTGCTAAAGATGTATGAGGAGGCATACGAGAGAGGACAGCTACCACAGAGAATGTCGGAATCAGTCATAATACCTATATTAAAAACCAGGGAAACTGCCTCTCGAGTGCGTCTCCTACAGACTGATCTCCCTGATAAATCCAGACTCCAAAATCCTGACAGCAACCCTAACCAGTCGACTTAAACAAGTCATACCTACGTTGGTGCGCCCAGATTAAACGGGATATGTACTGGGGATGAACACAACGTGGAATCTGCATGGACGCCACTATATAGTAGACAGTACGAATCAGAGACTGGGAGAATGCGCGGTGGAGTCACTGGATGCTATAAAGGCCTTTGATTCTGTAAATGGAACTGGCTGCTGAGCGCGCTCACCCACTTTGGGATAGGAGAGGGATTCCTATGCTGCATAAGGCTCCTATACAGGGACCCCAGGGCAAGGGTGAAGACGGGCAGACACAATTTGGAGGGGTGAAAAATGTGCAGGGGCACAAAGCAGGGATGCCCACTATGCCTGATGCTATATATACTGGCCCTGGAACAATTTGCGGCTTTCCTCAAGGCGGAGTAGAAAGACACTGGGATAGAAATAGACAGGGTAGTACACCCAATTTCAATATACGCCGACGACATGCTCCTCTATGTCGAGAACCCACGGGTACGCTTGCCGGACCTGCTAGAAGCCTTGGCTGCATTCGCTAGACTGTCAGGAATCACTATTAATAAGGGGAAGTCCTCGCTGTTTCCCCTAGCGGATTTGAGGTGGGCTACCCCTGACCATCTGCCCAACCTAGGCCTCACATGGATGCCAGACACCTTTCGCTATTTCGGAGTGGACATACATCACAACACCACAGAGATGCATAAAACACACAGGTGGCCCTAGACAAAATAGGGAAAGCAATGAAATCTGGAAAACGCTCCCACTGGGGATGATAGGGAGAGCGGCCCTACTGAAAATGACGGTACTGCCCCGCCTGCTATACAAATTCACTAATATCCCACACAACATTGTGGGTTCTTTTTTAAACAACTGAACACAATGGCAAGGGAATTCTTGTGGGGCGGGGGAGGAACAGAATAGCTCTGAAGACATTACAAAGGATTATGAATGGGGTGGGATCAGGCTACCAGATTTTGAATGTTATTATCTGGCGGGACAACTCCAATTTGTGGTAAGGTGGCTGGGAGACGATACATCCATAGACTCACTGCTTTTTCAGCCAGCAATACGACAATAATACCTGCGGGAGCTCTTATGGATAGACGAATCCTTGACCAAACCACTCCCCAATATGGTCAAATTGGCCCTTTCCCTATGGAGGAGGGCATGGAAAACTCAAGGGACACGAGATCCCTGCTCCAGGAAAATTCCCCTTGCGGGATTAGTCGACACCCACACGGAATCTCTAGCAACATATTGTGCACAGTGGGAAGATAAGGGAGTGGCCCATATTGGGGACCTATGGCGAGATGGACAATGGCTGGACTTCCAGACCCTGATGGTAGAGCAGGACATACATAGAGGCCAATTTATATTGTATAACAGCATGGTCCGGACGATCAGGAAGAGGTGGAAGGCCTTACCCGAGGGGGAAGACACTGAAGGGGAGCTGAATGCGTGGTATGATGTGTTGGAAGGGGGAATACAGTATCCAGACTCTATTAACAGCTCCTGGGCAGCAACAATGCGAGAGAGCTGCAAGTGTGAGCCAGATGGGAGGAGGAACTCCAAAAAACCTTCAAAGATGAGGAATGGCACTTAGCCCTCCGATATGCAAAGAAAGTCCCCAGGAATGCAAGATTTAGGCAAATGCAGCTTTATCTCGTACACAGAGCATACCTCACGCCCAAGAGAATGTCTACCAAGGGAAGCAAGCAAACCCGAAGCTGCCCACACTGTGCGGCAGAGAAGGCGGATATGCTGCACATGTCGTGGTCCTCCCCGGTGATAACTCATTTCTGGGACACTGTTAAAGATAGGGTGGCGGAAGGAGGAATTCAATTGCAGGTATGGTCGCAAGAGTCCGATGGGGTGACAATCAGAGGACACATACAGCGAAAATGAAATACTTAATGTGTATACTGGCGAAGCGCCGCATAGCAATGGCATGGAACACAAGCACGGGGCCACTAATAGAAATGTGGTGGGCAGATCTGAAGAAATGGATGATGGCGGAAATGTCAGTTTGTATCAGAACACTGCAAAGGGGTGAGGGCGAAAGTGGGGCCAAGATACTTGCATGGAACTCCCTCATACAAGAGCTGTTCGAAAGGAATGAAGGGTACAGCACAAACGACCCCAGTGGACCGGAGGAAGGCTGACTAGCCGGCAGCAACATGGGAGGAGGACTCTCAGCGAGGAGAGAAGCAAGCAGTGGTGGGGCAATATGGACAAGGCCAGACCCTGGGAACATAAACAAAAGGAGGTAGCGAACATTGAGGACAGAGATGAAGGACGCCACGCCAGTGCGCCAAGAAGATGGATAACTAAGTGTGGAATCCAACATGAAGTGCCAGTTGAAGTGTGATGTTTGTTGGTGTTGCTGGTTGTTATGTGTGAAAAAAAATAATAAAAGAGTAAAAAAAAAAATGATGGGCATTATCATCTTCACGATCGCTCATAACCACGACAGGGCCCAGTTAAATGCCATAGTCAGCCAATCACTATCTTCTATTCCCCCCTTCTCCTTAATGCAAACACCCAGGCCATAAACAGCTCAAATGATGTGGGATTACAATGCATTCTCTGAACCATCTGGAGGCACGAGTGTACAGCAGGAATCGCCACATTTTTTGCAAACCACACCCTCCATCGCTGTTAACATTTTCAGCATGCAGCAATTTTGCATTGCCATAAGTCTCAGTGCCCACAACTCGATCAAGATCACGTTGAACCCATTCTCTGTATCGTTTGCGAGCTGGACCAGTTCCCACCTCACTATTTGCAACCATTTGGCATTGGCTGCAGCCTGCACTCCTGGAGTAAAGATGTGAAAAAAGATTCTGCTGAGCTGAAGAGCCGGTATTCTTCTGGTATTTCACCAAGCAAGGTGGAAGAGTCTCTGGATATTTAATTCAATCTTTTCGTCCTCTGAAGTTGTTGGAACTGTCCTTTTCCTACCCAGATGTGGGGCTCTTGTGTGGGTATCAAGTTCTTATCTTCATTTTCGACTGTGGGGAACTCATTGGCCCCTCTGCATGCATTACTCCCCCCTTTAAGTGTTCTTCTAGGATTACTAATAACGTTGAGTGCAATGTGACCAGCGAACAACAGCTCCTCCATGATGGTGGGAGGTGCAAGTACGCTTGTCGGCTACAGACCCAGTAGTAACCCATCAGCGTAGCCGTTCCTTTCTTCATGTCTGTGATCAAGAGGGTTTTAATGCCATGTTAATTTGTGCCAAGACTGTACTTTTCCTGCAGAAACAGAGGGGGTCATTCCAAGGTTGGAGGTAATGGAAAAACGATGCCGGTAAAGGATTACCGGGATCGCATACCGTTCCGGGCTATTCCGACCTAATACCCCGTTTTTAGAGGCACCGTTAATAACGGTGCCTCTAATAGCGGCAAGGGCGCGGGCAGGCAGCCCATCATGCCGACAATACCGGCATGCCGCTAATGGGAGGACGTCACAAGTCAGGCAGACCTGCAAATACCGGCATCATGAAGGCGCTAATAGGGGATACCGGCATGCTAGCAATAACGGCCTCGCGTACCAACCGTAAAATGTTATGTGCAGTGTTCCTAACTGCCACAGGTGCACACAATCAGCACAGGTGGAGGCAATGGAGTCTGGGCCAGCACAAAAGGAGCGCATCCACACACCACACCCCTTCCCACACCAAAATGATTCCAATAGTAGTAGCAATATTGGGGATGGAGGACATGCTTGCATTGCTACACCAGCAACAACAGCAACAGCAGGTACCACAGAGAGACGCAGGAGGAGAAGGAGGGTGAGACAGGCCCAGCATGCCCCACCAGAGCAGCCAGTGGTACCATGCAGGCAGCCCCCAATCCCTTGCATCAGAGCCAGTCCATTTAACCTAACCCCTGTGCAGATTGGACCGGGACACCACCACCACCATAGTGGACATGATACACAACGACATCGTCAGCCTTATAGAAATACGCAACGCCATCCCCCCCCCTCCACTGAAGGTAATGTCGGTGCTCCACAGGCATCTACCAGCACACAGTGGGGCACATGCATGGCATATCACAACCCATATTTTCTCACATTCTGAACCAAGTGCTGGATGCCCTCCTCAAGCACACAAGGGACTACATATCCCTACCATGGACTCCCCAGGAGTTTTTTGACACATAAGTTGTCTTCCATGCACTGGCAGGTATGCCAAATTGTATAGGTGAACTCGACTGCACCCACGTGGAGTTGGTGGTCCCACATGCCATGGAGGTGGTGTACCGCATCTGCAAGCAATACCACTCCATCAATGTGCAGGTGGTATGTGATGCCAGCAAGAGCATCACATATTGTTGTGCCCGATATCTCGGATCAACTGATGACTCAATGGTCCTGCGGAACTCCGCGCTACCACGCTACATGGAGCGACATGCAGGACGACGTGCCCGGGTGCTTGGTAAATTGCATGACGGGCACATGGCACTGAAATGGGGGGAGAGATGCACACACCATCATGGTGTCAATGTTGTGGTGACAGCACAATGTGTACATCACTAAAGACTGTGCCACAAAGCATCCCAAACAGAACATGACAACCAAATCCCATAGGAATGAAGTAAGGTCGACATCTATCACAACATGCCCAACAGTAACCCACCCCACATCCCACAACACATGCACCACTCATCAGCGGACCTCACCCTCCGCAACACCATCCAGCAGCATGCAGTGAATATGCACTAAGTTGTTGTCTCCAGCAAATCACCACACAGGACAAGCATCCATGGGAGTGCATTGAACAAAACCACCAAGGGAATCCACTGTCTGTCACAGGGCCGCCACAACCACAGGAGTGCAGCATGTCACCATGGGAAAAATCAGCGCTAAATGCCTAATATTGCAGAGCCTACTGCCAACATTCCCAGTCAGAAAATGCTACCGAACACAACACATCACAAATTTGACACAAACACAGCTGTATGTGTCCACAATGCATGAGTAAAATGAAGGCAGTGCACACCGTGTATCATCTTGAAGATGCAACCCACACCATTAGCATACAACCAGGGACATGTGCATGTGACTATCGATAATCTGCTGGCATGTGTGACTAGAACAGCTGTCCATCATGAATCGACGGACATATACCTTTTTTCCACCCATGCAGGTGATAGTGGCTTTTCCTTGAAGCCGTGGCTCCTCACTTCTGTCCGAAACCCACAGAACAGGCACGAGGAGGACTACCATCGTTCCCACACCCGTACCCCTGTGGTCATTGAGCAGACCTTTGGCTTGTTGAAGGCACGGTTTTGCTGCCTCAGCCGGTCGGGTGGGGCACTCCTCTACAGGCATGAAAAAGTGTCCAAGATCATCATGGTATGTGTCATGCTGCACAACATGTGTATCCGACGGAACGTGCCCCTGCCCCCTGACATTGAACTGCAACCACCTGGTGATGATGAAGGGGATGAAGAAGATGTGGCTGCACATCATAGCGGTGCCGATGCACAGGAGGGACGTGCTGTGCGTCAGCCAGTGATTGCACAATATTTCTGACACACATGGCTGCAGAGTCTGACATGATAGTTGGACAGAGGGCACTGGGTGTGGGAGTACATGTACACCATGCATTGCATATGAATAAATGACAAATGCGCAATGATGAATGTCCACTCAAGATATTTTTTAACACAACGGGTGTATTTAAATGTCCAAAAAAGATGAAAGTGCACTAACCCTCCACCACCGTCACCCCCTCCCCCTCCTCCCACAACTCCCCCACACACCCTCCCCCGTCACCCTCCCCAGTACTCCCCCACACACACTGCCCCCCTCCCCTCACAACTCCCCCACACATGGTGTCCAAACAAGTGTCTTTTGCCTTCATCAGGCTGGCCACTCTACTTCCTGCCACTCCCTGCACCTGAAGGCGGCATGTCCGGCCGGCGCAGGGTGTGCGACAACCTGCGTAGTGGGCTAGTCTGTGTGGAGCTCAGGACAATGGGGTGGCCGTCTGCTCCATTTTGGGGGCCGGATGCCCAGCCTCCATTGCATCAGCAATGCGGCTGAGGACCTGCTGCAGGGCTGATACCTCCTCGCACAGTCTACTGGTGTTATCGGCAATGATCTTCCCCAGAGAGTCAGTGTTCTCGCGCCACTCCCGCCTTGCTTGTGCATTGTCAGTTACAAATTGTTGCACCAGGGCAGTAGGCTCCTCCTGCCGCTGCGAAGCATGCCCTGCCTGCTGCACCTCCGCCGGTACAACTGTGGAGGTGGAGGGCGCTTGGGTGTCATGCACAATTTCTATTGGGTCCCCTATGGGACTCATGGCCCCTTGGTTGTACTCCCCCCCCAGACTGCTCCTGGGTGGTGCCGTGGTCGGAGTCTACCGATGTGAGCAGGGGGGATGGTGCCGGACTTGGTGTGCGAGGCAGGTCAGAGGAGTCGTCCTCCACGGGCACCCACACCTGCTCCTGCGCCTCGTCCTCAGCCAGGGGTGATGTAGCTGCTGCCTCCCCGACAGAACTGCTCTCTGCTGAGAATGCAGCTTCAGCTGTGTCCTGTGCCAGTGGGACTGGGGTTGTGGGTTCTGTGTCGACGGCCCTTGGCAGCACCAGTGGCGTGGCATCTGGAGTGGTTTCCTCTGCGGTGCATGGTGAGGCTTGTGTTGGCATTTGGAGGTGGAAGACCTGTTGCTATCATCCCGGGCCCTCTTCCGGAGTGTGGCCGGCTGTGGGGGTGAGTCCCGGGCCTCGCTGTCATGATCTGAGCCTGTGGGGGTCAAAGAGAGGGAGGGCATGAGTGATGCTTTGAGAAGCATCATGCATACATTTGTATAATTGCTCATCTACACAATAGAGGGTAATAGGCAGTGGAGTATGGATGATCACGTTGCTTGCTATATGGGTGGGTAATGCAGGCATCCGTCGGGGTCACTCATGTTGGGGCAGACAAATGCTATGTGATATGCATATTTGTTGTGGCCTGCATGCAGTGTGACATATGCCATTAACATCTTAGTGTGGTTTGTGTAAGGCCTGGCATTGCCTTGCTGCTGGCATCTACATGTGTCTGTGCTGTGTATGACAACTAGGCTGGGAATGTGTGTATATTGGCCCATGGCTTGCCTCTTTAGACAAACATATTGGTGAACTATCATCAGACTCTGCATTACAGTGTTTTCTTAGGACACTCACCTCCTTCCACCGATGAGGTGGTGCCACACTCCATGTCTCCCACGCCTTCAAAGGCCTCCATGCCGATCAGGCTGGCACATATGTCCTCCCACCGGGACAGCTTTATCGGAGAGCTGCTCCTCCGCCAGTTGCCATGGCCTGGCTCCTGTTTGCCGAGAGGATGTTGCAGACTCGCAGGCGCAAGTCATCCCACCTCTTCCTGTAGTCCTTAGTTGTGCGAGCGGTGTTGCCAACCATGCTGAATTTTTGTGCCACTAGTGCCCAGATCTCCTTATTTCTGATGACAGCCTCCCTCTTGAGGCTCTGGACAAACACGACATCGGCATTCTCAGCCAGGGTCTCCGCCAGCATGGTGAGCTCGTCTTCATTAAAGCGCTCCTTGCACTGGCGGGAGGCGCCCTTTTTCACTGCCTTGGGCATTGTATTGTTGTTGTGGATTGAATTTGGCACACAGCAATATACTACAGGTCCTGGCTGCTGAGGATGACAATGGATTGTGTTTTTAAAGATGGCCACCGTGCTCTTTCCCGTTCCCGTGCGCTCATGCTACTTCCGGTTCCGCTTATTTACGGTGACCATTATTAGCAGTCACTGCTAATAGCGTTGACCGCTAATGCCGTCTTGATTCATGCCAGTAGTGCAATCTTCACTTTACATGATGCCGCTAAGGGCCATTTTCTGCACTTTTGCAGCATGCCGGTAATGTCGTTACTGGCATGGCACAAAGCTCATGCCTGCGAAGTCGTAATAGCCCTCTATTAGCGGGCTCTTACCTACACAGACACGGTATTTGCTCCATGCCGGTAAGGACAGTTACTTACCTACAACCTCGGAATGACCCCCAGAGTCTACATTGTTCTTCCTTATGCACTCGCACCAGCTTTTCCATTGTTGCAATCCATGTCAGCTTTTTGATTTGCTCTGTCCAGATTTGCGCACAGAAAGTGTCCACTTATGCTATGCTTTCCTTGCTATATGTTAATAATAGTCCTTATGGCAAGTAAGGTAGTATGATGTCCTGCCAGTTGTTACTGACATGTTTCTGCCCTTTGACCATCAGATAGGGTAGCTCCACACACTTAATGTTTTTTGGGTCGTCATTGCACTTTACAAAATCTGGGCCCATCATTTGCAGTTGCACACTATGTGCCTGGAACGTTCCTTTTATTCTGCATAGTGCAAGATGAACTAGGCATTGTGCCTCTATAATTGGCACTACCTGCGGTACTAACACCTTGGGATCACCTGACGCATGTGGAATGAGTGAACACACGTAACCACTCCCATTTACAGCCTTCCTCACCACACCACTGATATCAGAGTACCATGAATTAGTGACCTCAGGGTGATGGCTATCCTCAATCACATCAAAACCTAACCCTTGATACATGTCATACTTTTGTCATACTTCTCATTTCATTCTTCTATAAACATTCTTAAGGATGGCTGCTTTAGCAGTAGTATCAGAAATAATATGATACCGTTCCATAGTAGTAGACAATCGCCTACTTGCTGTAAACAACCTATTCTCTGCTTCCCCCACTGATGTATCCTGCATATTAGAGTCATTCAATGCATTTATATTATTATTACTGTTCACATTGGTGCAGATATATGCAATCCACTCATATTATTAACATTTATATGTATCATTCCATTTGGATAATACACAATCCTATTTTCCCCATTCCCCCGCATTACAGAACCTCTCCCTATATGTTAAAATTCTGACACAATCCTTGCAGAATAACAATAACCAAAACAAGAAGGAACTCACCAGAGGCACAGATCGGACCCTCAATATGGAAGACTATGCCGCTGGATCGACTTATGATAGCATCTGCTTCGGATACATTACCCTACTAGTCGACGAAGAGACCTTTCTAGTCATGTACCTCACTAGCCGTTATAATAGTAGGCTAGAGAAATCAATCAATTGAAAGGGCGGGGAATCCACAAAGCAGGAAAACACCAGGCTGTAACAAGAGAGAGTATCAGTACCAAGCCTTCAGAAATGTATCTAAGCTATCTGAAGACTTCTAGACTAACCTGAATGAATGAAGTGCCGGACCTTCATTGGAAAAATTGGAGCAACACTTCCAGAATTCTCCTAGGAATGCAATTGGAAATGAGTTAAGTAAGGTCACCTACCTATCCCCTATAGAGCCCTTGAATTCCCCCAGGTGGTGTTCTTACAGCAGAAGAGGTAGTCTGTTGTCCGGTATGTTTGTCCAGAGTGTAGAGGATGACTCAAAACGTAGCAAAAAGGGAAGGAATGTTAGTAGGGGAACTAACCCATACGGCATGAGGGACGCACTAGAGTCGGGTTGGTGCACGGGATAAGAAGATCAGCAGAGCGTCCAAAGACTGGTGAACTTTACTCCACGGAATGATATCTGGATTAGGTAGTGGGTCTGCATAGTCAAATGGAAGGTACATGTTCATAAGCATCCAGAAATTGTGTATGTAGAGGCAATGCAGATAATGTGGAATGTTCAGGATAGCCTCCGAGATAAGGCGAGGCTAACGTGCAGGACGGAGAATGAGCAGTAAGTCTGACTCACGCCCGTGTTGTTGGACTGTCAATAGTCAGGAAACAAAGCGCCTCGGTGAAGGATGCAAGACTAAAATGCAGGAAATTGTATCTTGACACACTTACTGCAACAGAACTAGCTGGATGCCGGAGGAGCGCCCGTTAATGAGCGGGGCTAAGAATGCGCTGTTCTCTGAGTGCGTGGAGAGGACAGCATGACCCGTAGCAAGGAAGCCGTGGCAGAGCCCGAAACAAAATACGAGTCCGGGAAAACATTTATTAGGTGCAGGAAAGCAGAATATGAACTGAGCTTCAGGATAGCGGGAGTAAACAATCAGAAGCACCTGTTTGTACTGCGGGCTTAGTTTAAATAGGCTGCTGTCATTCAGAGACAGATCTGGCATGCAAAGTGACGTCCGATGTCACGTGCCGACAGCCTCCATTGAGTAAAGAACGGTCTAACAGCTGTTCTGAATGCCCATGCTGTGCGATCGTTATGGAAACAAGAACAATGCTGTACATTAGTCAAGGCACGATCACCAAGCATAACAGTACCATCCCCCAAAGGCCCTGCCACCCCCCTGGAGGCATGGAAACGGCATAGAAGGAGGGGAGCACAGATGTTGGATACAGGTTCCCAAGTGCGATCTTCAGGACCATACCACTTCCAATCAATCAGGTAGTAATGAACGCCCCTGCGGCAAACGCATGGCTAGTATAGCATTCACCTCATACTCCTCAGAACCACGAACCGTTACAGACAGAGGACGAACAGGCAGACGGGCGCAATCAAGGCAAGGCTTAATAAGCAACACATGAAAAACAGGGTGAACCCACCACCGGGCTGGGAGCTTCAGCCGCACAGCCAACGGCTTGACAAGACCAGAAACAGTGTATGGTCCCACAAAGCGTGGAATCAGGAACTTCTTACCAGGGATTTTCAGGTTCCTGGTCGATAACCACACGTGCATGCCCACATGATAAAGAAAAGCAGGAGCTCTGTGTACATCAGAAAACCGCTTAGCACAAACCTGAGCCTTCTTGAGCTGGGTGAGTATGTTTGTGTGCACCAAAACGATATCCCAAGCGCAAGCGGTTGTGATCGGAGTGGACATGGGTAATACCAGATCAAACGGAATAGTCCTGGTATGTTGCCCACATAATGCAAAAAACAGTGATGTACCAATGGAAGAATGCAAGGAATTGTTGTAAGCGAATTCTGCTGAAGGCAACACCGATAGCCATGATGACTGGTACTGTAGACACAGACAACAGAGATATTGTTCCAACGTACTGTTAGTGCGCTCAGTCTGCCCATCTGTATGTGAATGGTACGAAGTGGAAAACTTACCATCAATGTGAAAAACAGCACAAAGCGCCCTCCAAAAGTGTGAGGTGAACTGTGAACCTCTATCTGAAATGATGATGGAAGGCAGACCAAAGAAGTGGGAGACGTTCCTTATGAACATATCCGCAAGTACTGAAGCTGATGTAATACCAGTACAAGGGACGAACAGGGCTACCTTAGAGAAATAGGGCCTCATTACAAGGTGGGCGGTAAGGGATTACCGGCAGCGGTAAGGGCACTGGTGCCGGTAATCCCTTACTGCCCTACTACGAGTTCCCCTATTGCGGGTCCTCCCTTAACGCCTGGTTTTTCCAGGCGTTAAGGACAGGACCCGCAAAGGGACTCTGGAGCTAATAACTGTACCGCAATTTGCGGTACCATTATTAGCGCCTTCCCCATTCCCATTGAGCCTATGGGGCTCAAATGGGAATGGGGAAGGGCCCTGGTGAATGAGGAATTACCGGTCCCGCCAACCTTGGAATGGACCAGTAATTTCTCCATTCACCAGGGCAGAGTCAGAACGAGTTTGGAGGCAGCCATGGCGCTAATAGCGCCATGGCTACCTCCAACCTCGTAATGAGGCCCATAGTTTACTACAACCCAAATGGTGTTAAAACCCTGATTCATGGATAGTTCCACAATGAAATCCATGGACAGCATGTGCCACGGTTTGTGGGGCACAGCAGTGGCCGCAACAAACCCATAGGTTTACCCTCCGTAGCCTTACATTATGTACATATGGAGCAACATGAGATATAGTTCACCACATCGTGATGCATGGCCGGCCATCGGCACCATCGACTTAGCAACTCCAGCATCTTTTTTCTCCCCAGATGGGCTGCGATGAAGGAGTCATGACCCCACTGTAGTGCTTGATTTTGGGCTTCTTCTGTTGGAAGGTACAACATTCCCTGAATAAGTGGGATCCTGTTATGGGCATCTAGGGTGAGGTCTTGCAGCTCCCTTGGCTTTGTAGCCACCCAGTTCTGTAACAACTCTCTTAACAACAGTTGCACATTACAACTACAAACCACCTGATCCGAGAGCACCCGTAGTTGGTCGGAACTGAGCGGTGCCATACTGTCATTAAGACGTGAACGCTCGTCAGCCTTAGCAATTTGACGTGCAGGACGGTAGGCAATGTGGAACTCAAACTGATTAAAGAACGCGTGCCACAGGGCCTGTCGTGCTGTTAAGCACTTCATAGTTTTGAACGCCTGCAGGGTGCAGTGATCAGAAAACACTGACTGGATGCTTGGCTCCCAAGAGATGACACCATTCAGTGAAAGCATCTTTGACCGCTAAAAGTTCTCTCTCAGTGACAGTGTAGTTCTTTTCGTATGACGTCAATTTACGTGGGAAGAAAGTCACTGGGTGTACCTCGCCGGTAGTAGGACATTCCTGGGAAAGAATAGCCCCGAATGCGATGCCTGCGGCGTCGGCTTCAACAATGAAAGGCAGCTCTGGGTATTGAAGGATAGGAGTCGTAGTAAAAGCCTTTTTGAGGAAATCAAAAGTCGATTGAGCGGCGGCGTTCTAGGTGAAGAAAACCTTGCAACTGGTCAAGGTGGTGAGTGGTGACAACACGGCTGAAAAAGAACGGATGAAGCAGAGGTAGATATTTGCAAAACCGAGAAACGACTGGAGAGCTTTGGTCGTCTTCAGCGTTGGCCATTCTAAAATGGCTTTTACTTTCAAATGGTTCATCCATACTCCATGGTTTGTAATGTCATACCCAAGGAATTCAACCTCAGATGTGTTGAAAACGCATTTCTCAGGTTTCATGTATAAATGATGCTCATGCAACCGCTTTAACACTGAAGTGCCGTACGTGTTCCTGACATGAGGTGGAGTAGATCAAAATATCATCATCCAAGTAGATGATTACATATTGATCCAAAACATCACTGAAGATGTCGTTCATGAAGAACTGGAACGTCACTGGGTCGTTACATAGCACGATTGCCATCACCAAATATTCAAATAGTCCATACCGCGCCTTGAAGGCAGTCTTCCATTTGTCACCTTCTCTGATGGGTATGAGATTGTAAGCTCCCTGCAGGTCTAACTTGGTGAATATCTCAGAGCAACCCAATTGGTCCAAAAGCACATAGATCAATGGTAGGGGATACTGGTTCTTTATCGTGATTGAATGAAGTGCTCTGTAGTCAATGCAGGGCCTCAAGTCCCCTTCCTTTTTTGGCACTGTTAGGGAGAATTCTCCTTCTAGGGCTAATTTCCCTCACCTAGTGAGTCCCCCAGCAGCTTTGCTGGATTTCTGGAGATTATTTTTTGCACCTCGTAAGAGTGTACATCTTTTTCCACTCTTACATGTGTTTTGGCCTATGTGTTTTTACTCATTGTGTGATCTTGGGCACTGGAGCACACCACTCCAGGCGCCCCTGTTCTTGTACGGGTTGCACAGCACCTTTAGTGTAGTAACCCAGGGTTGTATTTTAGACTTCCCTCTGACTCCATTTCGCTGGGGCCGACTACTGTCCCCCAGAAAAAGGTAAAGTTGCCATTTACTTTACATAGTCATTTTTACCACAGACCCAGTACACCCCATCTTACATGGAGTACTGGAAAGGGCTAATCTGTACCCCTTTTCTGTCTGTACCTCCCTGAGCATTGTTTTGCTCTTTTAACATTTAGACTTCGCTGGTGGCAGTGGTATCTACCCTAACTTTTCTACCGCGATTATATTAGATAAACGTGATACTGTTCTTGGCTATTATATTAGCCTCGAACATAAACCCGCTTGACCAAATCGTCTTTCTTTTGGCTCCGGTGGGGTTTATTCGCCATTTCTTTTTGTTAAAGTCCTTGTGTTTTACTTTGCGCGGCAAACTAGGTTTGCCTTATTTGTTCACCGTCTTTTTGGCGCCTGGGTGTCTAGGTGGGCTGAATGTGAGGGAGGGGTGTAGTCACCCCCTGCACAGGGTATCCTAGGAAACCCAAGTCGCACTTTGCCATGATTGGCTGAGGTGGTTGTCCCGGCTGGACAACCCCCCTGCTGCGTGATTGACAACCAGGCTGTGCGAATGGGGGGTTTTGTGCATAAAAGGCAGGTCTCTTGCGCTAGAAGTCAGAGTCGCCTCTGGAACTACAAGGAACCGAAGAGAAGCAGAGAGAACGATGGCTGCTGCAACTACCTCGTCCCGGTGAAGCTATGCTGCAGTCCTGAGCTATCTACCCTTCAACGACTAAGAGAAGATCCAGTCTGGAGTCTTCTTCCCTTGAGCCTTGTGGGGATAACCAGCTCATCATCTTCAGCCAGAGATCTCCGCCGTGGTTGAAATCGCTGCACACTGTTGTAGTGGTCCGGATTGCCACCTGCTGAGCCTCTCCTGTTTTTAAGGAGCACACCTTTTCGTTGTCGCTGCTGCCGGCTTCATCCCTGCATGGTGCAGACCCCCTTCAGATGTCCTCCTTCACAACGAAGTTCCAGGAATCGTGGGTCTGCGGGAAACGAAAGGGAACAACTGCCAGGGCTCCAGCTGCATCGTGGAAATAAGGTACTGTGTTCTACGCGAGGAAACTGGGTGAACCCCTTTTCTTCATCTCCATGGCTCGTCCTTGTCTTCCCTCCTTCTTATAACTTTTGCTTCCGAACATTGACAATATTCAAGTACTATTGGGCTATACGGAATCGTGAACTGTCTAACGGTGTGATCTTTGGCACAGGCCTCTGGTGTCATCTAAACCTGGCTCCGACCCTTTGACTTTTGAACTCCGGTTTCTGAGTGTTTCTCGATACTATCTGCCTAACCTAAATATTGCCTGTGATTTTTGCCTCCAACTCCCTCTGGGTATCTCAGGTGCTAAGTGTGTTTTTACCCCGGTAGCATTTCATGTCACGGATACGTGTTTATTTAGTAGACCGGATTGTCAAAAAGTGATCGCAACAATATCCGCGGTATCATGTTTTGTTCATAACACCGGTTCATTCCAACACAGGGTACTTACCTTGAGACTTACTGCACAAAGTGAATTGGTTAGTTGTAGTATGTTTAACATGTTGTTTTGTTTAAAGTTTAATGGAGGTGTTGTGTTTATAACTGATAGTTTAAAAATAAATGTACTTATAATTTTTACCTGAAACCTTGAGTCAGTGTTTGCTTGAGTCACAGTAATGGTGGCCCCTTTGTGTAATCTCTGTTACTGCTCATATACTCTTGAGATAAGCCTGGATGCTCTGCTACTGCTACCACTATAACTTAGTAGTACAGGCTTGTACCAAAGGTTAAACTTGTATTGCCACCTGTAGTCTTAATTGTGTGTAGTGCTCCCTAAGGGCACTGAACAGGATTCTGCCTAACACTGGTGTACAGCGGTGAGGATTTGGAAGTAGAGTGATTACACTTAGAGTGCTGCTATTGCTTGGGTTCAACTAACCACAAGGCTAACACCACTAAATCTATTTAACTGAGAAATCATGTAAAATATGGAAAACTACACTGAAGAGTGTCTTTTACTCTATACTGCTGAGGTTCTTAGAACCATGTGTAGAGATAAGAATCTCTCTGGTAAAGGAAAAAAAGTCTGAACTAGTTGCAAAGTTAATGGGAAAAAGTCTGGAGAGTGGGTCAGAAGGGCCTACCACTCCAGCAAATGTGGATTTTGATGTTTCTGATTCTGAGAGTGTTAATTTAGAAGAAGTAGATGAGTCCTTGCTAGGAAACCCTACAACTCCTTTGCCTGCTCAGAATGCACAACCTCTGTCCACAGGGACCCCCACAGGTCCTACACCTACTCCTGAATTTATTGCACTTGAGAAAATGAGATTTGAATTAGATGTGAAACGTATTGATGCACAAACTGCCATGAAACATCAAGAGTTAAGGCTCAGAGAAATGGAGCTGAATCATAAACTAGAAATGAAGAAACTGTCTCTAGAAAATGCTTCTCTCCCAGAGTCTTCTAGGTCTTCCAGCCCTAAGAGACCCCGTATGACAAAGGAAATTATTGGTATGTATGAGACTAAACTTGATGTTTTGGATTGGTTAGCACTGTGAGTACAATCATGGGATTCAAGGTATCTCAGGGAATCAGTTGATTCCTTGGCTTTTCTCTAGGCTTCCCCCTGTTGCATGTGATGCTGTAATGGAGTTGGGAGAGGAGGATAGGCAGGATTATGAGTGTGTGAAACTAGCATTAATAGCTAGGTTTGGGAAGACCCCTACCCAGTATCTTAAGAGGTTTAGAACCCTCAAAAAGCATGATGGTACCCCTTGGGCTACCTGGGTGTGTGACTGTTTGAAAAACTTAGATGGTTGGGTAAAGGGTTACAAAGTGAACACTTATGAAGGTTTGAGGAATCTTGTAATGTTGGAGTCTTTTTTTGATGCCTGCTCTCCTGAGCTTAGACAGTACTTGGCTGATTCAAAGGAGATAGATCCTAAGAAGTTAGCTAAGGCTGCTGACTTGTGGGTTGGCAACAGGGCTACTCACAAGGATTCTGGGGCAACTCAGAAGAAGGTAGAGGGAAAGCAGTCAAGGAAGACAACAAGGAGAATTCCAATAATTCCAATCCAAAAGAGGGCCACAAACATAACCAGGGTAAGCCACAAGGTAAACCGAATCAGGCTAGTGTACCACCTGGTTCCACACCAGATGGAGGTCAGAGCAAGCCCCCATTCCAGAGAGCATTTGGGAAATGCTTTGCTTGTGGATTGCCTGGCCATGTGAAAGGAGATCCCAAGTGTAAGGGTAAACCTTCAGGGATCAACACTGTCTCCTTAGCCTTCTCCCAGGTGGATGAAGTACCTATGACAAGTGGAAACCTTTAGCTACTAGCTGATGAGCCCATGAGAGTCTCAGCTAGTGTTTCTTTATTGCCCTTGGGTCTTTGGGAACAACAGAACCTAGATGTCTATAACTCAATCCCAGATAATACTAAAGAGTAATACAAAGACAGTGTTCTTGTGAATGGTCAGGAGACCCCTGCCATCAGAGACACTGGAGCTAGCATAACTGTGGTTGATGAATGTTTTTTCAAGGTGGAGGATGTTGCTAAGGCACCCAAACACCTAACCAAGTTAGCTGGAGGCCCTGTGCAAATGGTTCCCCAGTTACCAGCTCTCATCCAGTGTAATGACATGACTGTCAGAATATCTGTAAGTGTGCAAAATAACGTACCTGGGAGGGTCCTGTTGGGTAATGACCTTAAAACTCTTGGAGTTGTGTATAGTACCCACAGTGCCCCCCAGCAGAAGGAAGCAGGAGCTCACAAAGTCTGCAAGGAAGAGAACCTTAAGAGGCTCTCTTGGGGACATTCTAGAGGAAGCTATCACCCCAAGTCCACAGGACCTACTTACTGCCATTGCAGGGCAAGAAAAGACAAAGGGGAAACCTAAGTCTGCCAGCAAGAAACTAGCAAGCACTCCTGTTCCCAGAAGGACATCTCTGAAACTGTCCAAAGTCACACCTGTGACTCCCACACCAGCTGAGGCTATGTGTGAGGTTCAACCCTGTATGGTCAAACTAGATACTGAGGAATCAGATCTAGAAGAGGATCTTACCTTGGTAGGAGATCTTGACCCTGTTGACCATCCTGAGCTGCAGTCTTTACTGGCAGAAGGTGGACCCAACAGGGAAGATTTCAGCAAGGGACAAAGAGAGTGTCCTACCTTTGGACGGTCTTCGCCAACAGGCCACTTCTCAGCCCAATGGGACTGAGCCTGGGAAGTATAGGTTGCACTGGGAAGATGGCCTCTTCTACAGTGAACCAACTGAGTCAACCCCTGGAGACTACAAAAGACTTGTAGTACCTCTAGTGAACCAACTCCAGTTTCTGCAGTTAGCCCATGAGGTACCTTTGGCTGGTCACTTAAGTTTTAAGAAGACCAAAGAAAGGCTATCTCTGCACTTCTACTGGCCTAAGATGGGTACAGAAGTAGACAAATTCTGCAGAAGCTGCCACACTTGCCAAACCTCTGGCAAGAGTTGGTCCAAGAATGTGGCACCCTTAGTGCCTCTCCCAGTGGTGGGAATTCCTTTTGAGAGGGTGGGGATTGGCATCGTTGGTCCTCTTGACCCTCCCACATCTTCAGGCAACAGGTTTATCCTGGTTGTAGTGGACCATGCCGCTAGATTTCCTGAAGCCATACCTATGAGGACTGTTATGGCTCCGGCTGTGGCTAAGGCCCTACTTGGTATTTTTACCAGAGTAGGTTTTCCTAAGGAGGTGATATCTGACAGGGGATCACATTTTATGTCCCACTACATGCAAACCATGTGTAAAACCTGTGGAGTTACCTACAAGTTCTCAACTGCCTACCACCTCCAAACCAATGGACTGGTAGAGAGTTTTAACAGAACTATGAAGAGCACGATAGGTGCTTTAGAAGAACCCCTTAGAAGAAAGTGGGACCTTCTAATGCCATGCCTTCTCTTTGCGTATAGAGAAGTCCCTCGGGGGGGGGAGTAGGATTTAGTCCCTTCGAACTTCTCTATGGCCATCCAGTCAGAGGTCCATTGGCCCTGATTAAGGAGGGGTTGGAGAGTGCTCCTTCCCCCAAGCCAGTCAGAGTGACTGAATACGTGATAGGTCTCCGGAGCAGAATGTCACACATGATGGCAGAAAAGTTCTGGTCAAGCATTGGCATGACCAGAAGGCTAACATGGTTGAGTTCAATCAAGACCAGCTTGTTCTTGTTATGGTCCCCACAAGGCAGAGGGCCTTGCAGGACAAATGGATAGGACCCTTCAAGGTTGCGGGTAAACTTGGAGAGGTGAAATATCTGGTGGATTTAGGCAACCCTAAGGAGGCTCCCAGAGTCTTTCACACCAACGGTTTAAAGGCCTATGTCTCTAGACCTGACATAGGAGCTCTGCTTCTAGCTTCAGCTCAGGAGGAGGAGGAGAGTGAACCTCTGCCTGACCTCCTCAGAGACTTACCTTTAGATGAGCAAGTGGAAGGAGTTAATCTCTCTTCCAGTCTCACATCTGACCAGCAGGATGAGTGCAAGTTACTGTTAAATCAGTTTGCCTCCCTGTTCTCACTTTCACCAGGCTTGACCCCATGGGGCCAGCATGACATACACACTGGTGACTGTTTGCCTGTCAAAAGCAGAGGGTACAGAATGTCTGACAATATCAGATCCCACATAAGGAATGAAGTCAACAAGATGCTTGAACTCGGGGTTATAGAACCCTCTACTAGCCCATGGTCTAGCCCAGTTGTGCTTGTACAAAAGGCAGGATCCAAAGAATTGAGATTCTGCCTGGACTATAGAGCTCTAAATGCAGTCACCACGACTGATGCCCATCCTTTGCCTAGGACAGATGAGCTGGTGGACAAACATGGTGCAGCCAAGTACCTCAGCACATTTGACCGAACGTCAGGCTATTGGCAAATAGCCCTGACAGACCATGCCAAGGAGAAAAGTGCATTCTCCACTCCAGCTGGCCTCTACCAATTCAAGGTGATGCCTTTTGGGTTAAAGAATGCACCTGCTACATTTCAGAGGATGGCCAATCAAGTTCTGAATGGTATGGAGGACTTCTGCATGGCATACTTGGATGACATTGCAGTGTTCAGCCCTACATGGAAAGAACATGTTGAACACCTAGGTTATGTATTGCAGGCTCTGGAACAGGCCCATCTGACCATAAAGGCAAGCAAATGTCAAATTGGTCAGAGTTCAGTGGTCTACCTTGGACATGAGGAAGGAGGAGGTGAAATAAGACCATTGCCTAGCAAAGTACAAGCTGTACAAAACTAGGCCACCCCTACTACTCGGACCCAAGTAAGAGCCTTCCTAGGTCTTACTGGGTACTATAGGAACTTCATAGAGAACTATGAGACCATAGCTTCTCCCTTGAATGTCATCTCCTCTCCCAAATTTCCTAAAAAGGTCAGGTGGAATGAGGAGTGCAATCAAGCCTTTGAAGGTCTTAAGAAAGCCCTTTGTCAAGCTCCAGTCGTAAGAGCTCCTGACTATCACCAACCCTTCATTGTACAAACTAATGCTTCTAATATAGGTATAGGTGCAGTCCTTAGTCAACTGGATGAGAAAGGTAGGGAACACCCCATTTGTTTCATCAGCAGGAAGTTGAAGGATCCTGAAACAAGGTGGGCAACAATAGAAAGAGAATGCTTTGCTATTGTGTGGGCAGTGAAGAGGTGTAGATCATACTTGTATGGATCTACCTTCATCATTCAGACTGACCACCAACCCTTGAGATGGCTGATGCAAATGAAAGGGGAAAACCCAAAGTTACTCAGATGGTCAATCTGTCTGCAAGGATTTGATTTTTCCATTGAGCACAGAGCAGGAAGTAACCACCAAAATGCTGATGGTCTCTCTAGGATGTTTTTAACCGACTAGAGGTATGAGATCCATCCAGGAGTGGATTAAATCCTCCTGTCCCTTAGTCTGGGGGGGGCGAGTGTTAGGGAGAATTCTCCTTCTAGGGCTAATTTCCCTAGTGAGTCCCCCAGCAGCTTTGCTGTATTTCTGGAGTTTATTTTTTCCACCTGGTAAGAGTGTACATCTTTTTCCACTCTTACAAGTGTTTTGGCCTATGTGTTTTTACTCATTGTGTGATCTTGGGCACTGGAGCACACCACACCAGGCGCCCCTGTTCTTGTACGGGCTACACAGCACCTTTAGTGTAGTAACCCAGGGTTGTCTTTTAGACTTCCCTCTGACTCCATTTCGCTGGGGCCGACTACTGTCCCCCAGAGAAAGGTAAAGTTGCTATTTACTTTACATAGTCATTTTTACCACAGACCCAGTACACCCCATCTTACATGGAGTACCGGAAAGGGCTAATCTGTACCCCTTTTCTGTCTGTACCTCCCTGAGCATTGTTTTGCTCTTTTAACATCTAGACTTGGCTGGTGGCAGTGGTATCTACCCTAACTTTTCTACCGCAATTATATTAGATAAACGTGGTACTGTTCTTGGATATTATATTAGCCTCGAACATAAACCCGCTTGACCAAATCGTCTTTCTTTTGGCTCCGGTTGGGTTTATTCGCCATTTCTTTTTGTTAAAGTCCTTCTTATGTTTTACTTTGCACGGCAAACTAGGTTTGCCTTCTTTGTTCACCGTCTTTTTGGCGGGCTTCTGCACCTAGACACCGAGGCACCTCTTCAAGGCGCCTGGGTGTCTAGGTGGGCTGAATGTGAGGGAGGGGTGTAGTCACCCCCTGCAGAGGGTATCCTAGGAAACCCAAGTCGCACTTTGCAATGATTGGCTGAGGTGGTTGTCCCGGCTGTACAACCCCCTGCTGCGTGATTGACAGCCAGGCTGTGTTAATGGGGGTTTTTGTGCATAAAAGGCAGGTCTCTTGGGCTAGAAGTCAGAGTCGCCTCTGGAACTACAAGGAACTGAAGAGAAGCAGAGAGAACGATGGCTGCTGCAACTACCCCATCCCGGTGAAGCCCTGCTGCAGTCCTGAGCTATCTACCCTTCGACGACTAAGAAAAGATCCAGTCCGGAGTCTTCTTCCCTTGAGCCTGGTGGGGATAACCAGCTCATCTTCTTCAGCCAGAGATCTCCGTCGTGGTCGAAATCGCTGCACACTGCTGTAGTGGTCCGGATAGCCACCTGCTGAGCCTCTCCTGTTTTTAAGGAGCACACCTTTTCGTTGTTGCTGCTGCCGGCTTCATCCCTGCATGGTGCAGACCCCCTTCAGACGTCCTCCTTCACAATGAAGTTCCAGGAATCGTGGGTCTGCGGGAAACCAACAGGAACAACTGCCAGGGCTCCAGCTGCATTGTGGAAATAAGGTACTGTGTTCTAGGCGAGGAAACTGGGTGAACCCCTTTTCTTCATCTCCAAGGCTCGTCCTTGGCTTCTCTCCTTCTTATAACTTTTGCTTCCAAACATTGACAATATTCAAGTACTCTTGGGCTATACGGAATTGTGAATTGTCTAACAGTGTAATCTTCGGCACAGGCCTCCGGTGTCATCTAAACCTGGCTCTGACCCTTTGACTTTTGAACTCCTGTTTCTGAGTGTTTCTCGATACTGTCTGCCTAACCTAAATATTTCCTGTGATTTTTGCCTCCAACTCCCTCTGGGTATCTCAGGTGCTAAGTGTGTTTTTACCCCGGTAGCATTTAATGTCACGGATACTCGTTTATTTAGTATACCGGACTGTCAAAAAGTGATCGCAACCATATCTGCAGTATCGTGTTTTGTTCATAACACCGGTTCATTCAAACACAGGGTACTTACCTTGAGACTTACTGCACAAAGTGAATTGGTTAGTTTTAGTATATTTAAAGTGTGGTTTTGTTTAAAGTTCAATAGAGGTGTTGTGTTTATAACTGATGATTTAAAAATAAATGTACTTATAATTTTTACCTGAAACCTTGAGTCAGTGTTTGCTTGAATCACAGTAATTGTGGTCCCTTTGTTTAATCTCTGCGACTGCACAGTGGAGGGGATCTGGTATGCCCCTACTTGTTGACATAGTACATGCTGGTGAAGTTGTCCGTCTGGATAAAAATTGTCTTGCCCTCTATGAGAGGGAGAAAGGCCTTGAGAGCCAGCCATATGGCCTTCTATTCCAGCCAATTTATGTGGGACTCCTGCTGAGTCCAGACGCGATGGACACTGTGACTGTCCAGAGTGGCTGCCCAGCCCTCTAGGGAGGAGTTCGTAGGAACGGTGACCTGAGGGGCCGGCTGCTGGAAGGGCTTGCCCTACCGCAGGTTGAAGTCCACGGACCACCACATGAGGTCCGGGTGGAGAAAGGGAGGAATGTCGAGTGGCTCCACCTGGGAGCCCTTCTCCTGATTGCATGAGGCTGCGAATTGCAGCTGTAATCTCCTCATCTTGAGCCTTGTACTGGGTACGGCCAATAGGACCACCACCATTATACCCAACAGATGTTGGTACCACCAGGCTGAGGTCACTGCCCTGGAGCGGAAGTGAGAGGTGGCGTTCTTGATGGCCGCTATCTTGTCCTCTGAGGAAAAAACTCTCTCGGAGCTCGTGTCCCAGATGAGGCCCAGGAAGGTCAGGGTCTGCGTGGGCTGCAGCTGAGACTTCTTGAGATTGATAGTGAACCCCAGGTTGTAGAGTGTATTCACCAGTGCGGAGGAGGTACGGTGAACCGCTTCCGGAGATGTAGCCCAGACGAGCCAGTCGTCCAGGTATGGGTAGACATGTGGCCCTGGGCTTTGAGGAGGGCTGCCAATGCATTCATCAACCTGGTAAACACCCTGGGGGCTGAGTTGGGGCAAAAGGGTAGTACCCTGTTTTGGAAATGGCAGCCCATGATCCTGACCGTAGCAAGAAACGATGCAGCTGCCAAATCGGGACGTGCAGGTACGCGTCCTTCAGATCCAGGGAGCACATCCAGTCTCCCCTGTCCAGTGTTTCCGCAATAAGTGCTGGCGTAACCACGTTGAATTTTTGGAGAGGAAGGGAGAGGTTGAGGGTGCAAAGGTCCCACACAACTCTCAGGCCAGCCTAGTTCTTTTCTTCTGTATGGCGATAGTCCTGGAATAAAAGCCCAATCCCTGCTGGGAGATTGGGACTTCTTCCACCGCCTGGCTCTCGACAGGCGATGGATCTCCGCCAAAGGAGTTGATGTCCCAATCTGTGGGCAAGGAGGGAGGAGAGGAAGGTACCGGTAGGTGGTACCGCGTGGTGACTACGGAGAGGATCCAGGGGTCAGAAAACTTCTGGTGCCAAATTACATGTGAAAAGCAAGCCTCCCCCCCCACCAGAGACACGTGGACCCGAAGGGGCGTGTCATGCCTTCTTTCCCTTAGAGGCTGTTGCGGAGGAGCAGAATTGGAAAAAGCCCTTGCCACTCCCACTCCTTTTGTTGTTTCCTCTGGTGCTGACTCAGAGAATGTTCAGGTTGCCTGGACCTTCGTTCTTGAAAGCCCCAGAACCCGCTGAACTGGGGGTCCGCCTAGCCCTTTAAGACGAGGTAGCAATACCCTGGAGATGAATGGGGATGCAGAAGTTACTCAAACATCAATAATCAAAATGACTCAGGTAGTTGGCAAAAAGGTTAACTGTTTTAATATCAATTATCTAAAACAGAGTGTACAACAGATATCAAAGGATATCTCAGTGCATGGTTTCTCAATTTGCTTCAGAAAAACAGCTTTATAGTAAAAACTCATCAATGATGTTGTCAACCTACGTATTTACTAAAGTCATCCTACGTGGCAAACTACAAAAACCTATTGAAGAAAGTGATATGGCTGGAGGGAACATTGAAGTATACGTTCCATACTAGGCTAAGAGTGTAATAGGCTCCTTAACATCAGGTGGGGCAACTAAGCCCTCCCCCAAAACAAGTCACTATGAACGTCACTAAATACACAATGTCCCATTGGTTACACAAACTATAGGACCCTTAATTACGCGCCCCCCTACAATTGGTTGCCACCCTTCCATTTGTCAGTACTTTTCCACCTATGTTAGCAGCACACAGGCTGAGCTTCCAGGTACTGGTGAGCTGGTCATAACCATAGCTTCCCACCCATATCAACTATCATCACCTCAGTGGTCTGCTGTCAATTAAGGCTTTGAACTTGTCCTTGGGAGTGTTCTTTGATCATGAGTATTCTGGAGAGTGAAGACGCGCTCTGCGGATTCACATAGTAAGCAGTGCGTACTGTAAGTGAGAGCAGTATCACTATAAACAAAATGCATGTGTAAATCACATATAAGTAAGCCCATTTTTTGCAGCGATAATTTCTTTCACATCGTGGACATTTCTCGTTGTCTGCCATAATGTTATTGCTAATGACACTGCCCATTCTTACTCTTTTTTAAGGAAGGAAAAACTTAATTTTAATCGGACAACATCATGCAGTACTTTGGAATCTGCTAAATCTGCTCCACAAGTTTCTTGATCAGCTGGCTGCTGCTTGACGATGAACAAAGTTTCCAATGAAGACAAAGGAATTGTTCTTTCACCAGACAAAATGCAGATTTTCCTCAAGCAACAAGCAAAGTACTTTAATCAGTGGACTCTTGGATCTCTGCCTCGAAAGTCTCATTGGGTTCTCAGTGTTCTCTCAGAATATAGATTGACTTGTGTTATTATGTCTCGTAGCATCTTATTAAGTACTGCATAACCATAACCATAGCTTCCCACCCATATCACCTATCATCACCTCAGTGGTCTGCTGTCAATTAAGGCTTTAACACCTTGTCCTTGGGAGTATTCTTT
This sequence comes from Ambystoma mexicanum, assembly GCF_040938575.1. Lineage (NCBI taxonomy): Eukaryota > Metazoa > Chordata > Amphibia > Caudata > Ambystomatidae > Ambystoma > Ambystoma mexicanum. Next base: position 801,566,979 of record NC_090932.1, read on the forward strand.
GCTCTGGAGAATTCAGGGGAGTGAAGGCACGCTCTGCCTTCATGCGTAGGTGTGGTCATCATGTTTGTCCAACTTCATCCTTCCACGTGACTGAAGATGCTATTTTCTAATAGACCTGTGACATCTTCCTTGTTTTTGTCCATGCCTTCTTTCACACGATTTGTTTCCAATGTCTGTTCATCCCAGTCTGATATGACCTTGGCTTCTTGGGGCTCATCCAGCCTCGACTTTCTGAGTTTCACTCCTGTTAATTCAATTTCTTTTATAACTGCGACACACTGGAAAGGCCTTCCTTTCTTGTCCAGCACTGCTATAATACGTAGTGGAAACATCCATTCTTTACTCACTCCTATATATGTATACGTTGGCACATACTGCAAACTATTCGCTATAAAGCTAGCCTCAAGAATACTTCGTCTGCTTCAGTTTCTTTGCATATGTACATGTATAAAATGACTTGATATCTTCATCGTTTCTGTAGCATATGTTTCTTCATCTTGAGCCCAAGATGTCACTTATCTTTGATACCTTCTTGACGCCTTATAGAATATCTGAATTCTCTTGTCTCTGCATCTCTTCTACGTCAGTTTTGCTTCATGTGTGAAGTCACCATTCTTCTATTTCATTCATTGGTCCTGCTTCTTCTGGAATTTCATTCAAATGGCCATCATACTGTCTCAAATGTAGGTATGGCTTTCTTAATGAGAACCTTGCTTCCAGGATTCTCCTTGGTATCTGTAGTTTCAATGGTACTGCAAGTATCTCACACTCTGGTTCCCAACATATAGGAAATATGGGCGAGGTGGTGAGGTCGGGGTACTCCGCTCCTTTTCTACACTCCCACCATCTGGGTGATTCATCGACCACTCTCCCATCATCCTTTATGTCTAGAAATTTGGGATCCATATCTTTATGACTACTTTCAGGCATCCAGCTGATTTTACATGCTCATCCTTGTTCCAAGTCATGGGCATGCACTATCCACTTGGACTGCAATAGATCCACTTTCTCACAAACTTCTTATGGTTCTTTGGATACAGGCATTTCGTTCCCTCATGTGCATGAATACTGGCCTTCACAAAGTCTCTGATTTCTTCATCTGTCAGATCTCTGGCCTTCCATCCTGATTCAACATCGATCATGATTTTCATCCCTATGGCTTTCTTTTCTGTGTTCTTACATTGTGAGATTATTATCTTAATCATTACCACCTTAAAACTCTTAGGTGGATTTTTCCATACCTCTCCTTTCCCAACAGACTCTCCACGGTCCAATCAATTGTTATATCAAGACTGGACTACGCTAACCCCCTCTACGTCGGAGTCCACGCTTACCAACTGACTAAACTACAAAGAGCACAAAACGCTGCAGCCAAACTGCTACTAGCGCTCGGCCCGAGAGACCACATCTCCCCAGCCCTCAAAACTCTGCATTGGCTTCCCGTTGCCTGAAGGGTGACCTTCAAAACCTTATGCATTTCTCACCGAACACTGCATAAAACCGGACCTCAATATCTGCAAGACAAACTAAACCCCTATCACCCTCCACGTACTCTAAGATCAAGCTCAGCCGGCCTCCTAGTCATACCTAAAACAAACTCAGTCAGGTTAGGCGGATCATCATTCTCAGCCATGGCCTGCACGCTGTGGAACGCACTCCCACCCCACATCCGACTCACGGAAGACCTCATGTCTTTCCGCAAACTACTGAAAACTTGGCTCTTCCCCTAAAACCGATCCCAAACTCAAACTAACTCAATCTGGATAACAGCATCTCAATGACTTTACCAAATACTAGATCATAAATAGCAATGCAGCATCTTGATCCAAGCGAGAAATCGAAACTAATTAACATCTATTGGTTAGCTAAAAAGAACAAACAAAATAGAATGAGTAAAAAGAATCAAACCTGCCAAGTAGATAAAATGAATACGTTGTACGAGAGCAGCAAAGTGGCTGAAATTAAGGAAATTGACCAAATAAGTGTAATGGACATGAGAATCAATGTGGACGTGAGGAATAAAGTGGATAACAACAATTCAACTAACCCAAACTACTAGATCTTAAATGACAATAAAACAAATAACAATACTACATTAAGATCTAAGCGAGAATTCGACAACTAATAACCTCTAACGTAAACTAAAAGGACAAACAGAATAGAATGAGTAAAGTAGATCAAAGGAGTGAAGTAGATAAAAAGAATAAATTGTACGAAAGCAGTAAAGCGGTTGAAATTAATTAAATAGATGTAATGATTGCAATGGACGAAAGGAACAAAATGGACGAAATAAATAAAATGAAGAGGATGGAAAGATGAATACAGGAGACGGATGAATACACTGACAAATGACATGGAATGTATGACTGCATGTTATAAATGGAAAGTACCGAACAGACGATTTGAGAGACGGGTGTAGTGCATGGGACAGATGGAGAGCATGTAACGGATCGAGTGCGTACGACAAGTGACATGGGCTGAACCGATAATGCAGGATGAATGAATGAAGTGAGTGGAGCAGACGAAGTCGTTGGAGTGGATGAAGCGCGTAGAGCGGATGAGTGCGTTGAGCAGATGAGGGTGTAGAGCGGATGAGTATGTAGAGCGGATGAGTGTGGTAGAGCGGATGAGTGCGTAAGATTGGTTGAGTGCGTAGAGCCGATGAGTGCGCATAGCGGATGAGTGAGTAGAGCGGATGAGTGCGTAGAGCGGATGAGTGCGTAGAGCGGATGAGTACGTAGAGTGGGCGAGTGCGTAGAGCGGGCGAGTGCGTAGAGAGCGGGCGAGTGCGTAGAGAGCGGGCGAGTGCATAGAGCGGGCAAGGGGGTAGAGCAGGCGAGTGCGTGGAGCGGATGAGTGCGTGGAGCGGATGAGTGCGTGGAGCGGATGAGTGCGTGGAGCTCATGAGTCCGTAGAGCGGATGAGTGTGTGGAGTGGATGGGTCCGTAGAGCAGATGAGAGCGCAAAATGAATGAGGGCATGAAGCGGACGAGAGCGTGGAACAGATAAGAGCATGGTGCGGATGTAGGTTGTGGTGCGGATGTAGGTTGTGTGAGTGGATAATAGAATGGAGCGGATGTAGAGTGTTGAGCAAATTTAGGGTGTTGAGCGGATGTAGGGCGTGATGGTGTTGAGCAGATGTAGGATGTTGAGCAGATGTAGGATGCGGTGGTGTTGAGCCAATGTAGGGTGTTGAGTGAATGTAGAGTATGGTGCGGGTGCGGAGCAGGTGTAGAGTGCGGAGCGGGTGTAGAGCGCGGAGCGGGTGTCGAGTTGTGGAGCAAACGGTTGATGTATGTGCGGGATGGAATGGTTTGGAATGCATGGAACGTTTGAAAGAGCATGGAAGTGAACAGTTTTGAGTGCTTGAAACGGTCCTAATGCATGGAACAGTCGGAGTACATGGAACAGATGGAGTACATGGAACAATTGGAGTGGTCCCGATCTCAAACACCTAAGTAAACCACCATATCACATCTCCACGCTTACTCTCTTCTTTACACCACCACTCAACTAGAACACAGCGATACTATGACACCATTCAGTATAGCTGTTCTCATACCATCATCTGCCTCATACTCCCCATCACCCTAATTAAACACTGCTGGTTACACACCCTCCAGCCTAGGCGTTCTCCTCAGGCCTAACGCAGCCAGAATCGGTCTGGATATAAACCTGCCATAACGAACACATACTCCTGATCTCTCAACCACCACACCTACCGCTAAGAAGCAGCTATCACACGAATGCCGCACCAGCTGCACACATATCCGGTGCTCACACGCACCTTTGACTCTCTCTACTGACTTGAACTTCGATTCCTGAGGGCGTTCAACCTACCTCCGCCTTGAGACCATACCAATGGTACATAAGGCGCTATATAAATGCAAAGTAACATAACATAACATAACACAGAATCCAAGCAATACCATCACAATCAGGGCTACAAAGAACTTGAATATGTCTGCCATCCACTGTGGAACCCAAGAAAAGAGCGATCCGAACCAGCTATCATCAGCGATCTTCGACTTCGTCTATCATCTGGAAGTGTAGCTTTGTCAGCATCTCTATGGCCTCTGTCAAAGTGCCATTTTCATCATCATGAGAAGGTATGAATGCGCAACATGATTCTCAGATTTTTGCACAAACGCCTCCATCCACAGCTGTGATTATGTCCAGGACATATCTATTTTGAAGAGTCATCAGTCGTATGGCTCTCATCTCTTCCCTGATCGCATTGAATCCCTTTATGGTAGTGTTGATTGTCTTCAGCAATTCCCACCTGGTAATCTGCAGCCATTTGGTATTTGCTCCAACCTGGATACTCGGCATGAAGATCAGCGTGAATACCGACAAAGTCTGACTGAACAGTCTGTGTTCATACGGGATGGAGACAAAAGCTTCTATTGACTTGGCAGAGAAATGGTTCTCTCTCGTCATTCGATGTATCAACTCTACAGATCTCTTCTCCTTCAGGTAAGCATCTGCTTTCAGAAAACTGTGAAGGTTCAAGTCACTTTTAGGAATCACCAGTGCTGGAACATGAACATTCAGTAGTGAGCATCGTCCTCTCCAGTCTTTGGGTAACTTCATTTCTGATGTTTGTTAATCTGCTTAGAATCACATGCTGTGCATAGGTCCGACATCCAGTGGTCACTGCGGAGTATTGCATTTTGTTTTTCGTAGTCAAAAAAGGGGACGTCGACAAGGCGTGTCTGTAACACTATCCCTATAGTGACGTGCGTTGTACCCACAATCCCTCACGCGTCGAGGTCCCTCAGATTGGTTTTTTCCGCCCAGCTTCTGGTCGCCTTAATTATACTTATTATATTCTTAAAGATCCCTCCCCTCGACGTTAGCTGTGAAGCTGTTTCTCCGCCGAGCAAGTTTTCGACGGAGGGGAAGAGACGGAGGAGATCCTTCGGCGCTGCCGAACACGTGGCCTGGCCTCGCCGGCCAACATACAGTAGGGAGAGTGGGGGTTCGAACTTTCATCTTCTCTTTGAGAATGTTTTTCTTTCTCCCCTATCTTTCCCTTGGGGTTGTTATCACCAGTTATTATTGCCTCAGCTATGGAGAGGACACCTTTTAAGGTTTGCCCACGCTGTAGGGGCAAATACACTTGGAAGGACAAACACAAGCTCTGTAATCGTTGCTTGCCCCTCGATCATAAAGGAGGACAGCTGCGCGGCCTGTAAGCTCTTGAAACCAAGAACTCTTAAAGAACGAAAAGTTAAGAGGTGGGCGGACTACGCTATGTCAAAGTCAGTTTCCTCACCCGCCGCCGCTGTTACAGAAAGTGACGAGGAGGGTGATAACTCGACGTCCGTTACGGAAGTCATTAACCCCCAGAAGGAGCGCTCGCGCTCCTCGACGTCCGTCCCCGGCCCCGACGGGCTCGGCTCACGCCCTGCTTATGGGGATGAACACCCCGGTGACAAGGACGCACATAGACCCCATAGGCCTAAGCACACAACCCACGGCTCTTCTTCGTCGAAGACGAAGGATCCATCAGCGCCGAAGGGGACGCAGGGCACTCCGGCGTCTACCTCAGACTGTAAGGGTCTCAAGCCCCACCCGCAAACGCAGCCGTGACCAGCGATTGGGCTTTCATCAAACACGGGCGCTACCTCAAAATCATCCGACGTAACGCTCCATAGAGCGGCCGTCGAGGAACAACGCGTAACGCAGGCAACGTCGACACCAAAGCCCTCTACTGACAAACTCGTTGTCGAGAGCCTGGCGAGAATTGTTTCCGAAGACAAACGTAAGCGGACGACGAAACAAACGTCGAATACCGCACAAAAAGTTATGGAAACGCCGAAAAAGCACAAGAGTAGCCAGGAACTGCCCCCTTCATCTAAGGGCACTTCTGAATGACCGGAGGGCTTTTCAGAGGGTGACGGAAACCTTTCTTCGACGTTGTGGGAGCGTTCTAAGCGTTTTGAAGGTGAAGACACTGATTTCCCCCCTCTAGACTATTCAGGGGTCCCCCATGAGACCCTTGAAAGACTCCATTCTTGTATGGAGAAAATGGAAAGGTTTTTGGGAAGCCAAAACCCACCCACACCCAAAAGACCAAGAGAATGGCCCCAGGATGACCCTAGGGTCAAGATTTCTAGGCTGTTTCCCCCTTCTACAGACGTATATGACCTCACTGAAGAGGAGCAATACCTCCAGGAAGATGAGGAGTGTTTGGGTGGAGAGGAAGAACATGAGGAAGAAGGGTTTGAAGAAGATCCTTACACTAGTGCAGGAGCTTTTGAAGAAGATACAGCTACCTCGCAGCCCTGGCAATCCCCATCAGTGCAGCCTTGGCAATACCCATCAGTGCACTCAGACCCTGATGTCTTTCACCCTTCTCCTCCCAAGGATTCACCTATTGGAAACACCTCCCCCATAGATGACCAACCTTCACTTAATGCACTATTGCGCAAGGCAGCAGCGCATTTTGAAATAGACACAGGGGAGACTCTTCCTGGCATAGACTTTGTAGAGAAAATTATTAAAGAAAAAGCCCCTGTTAGTCAGTCTATTCCGCTCCTGGCTTCTATAAAGAGAAGAATAACTCCTTCCCTTCCCAATCCTGCCTTAGTCAGAGGGGTCAACCCTCGGATAGAAAAGCTCTTCAGCCCTTCGTCCTCTGACCCTTTGTACATCAGAGGACATTTTATTCCAGACTCCCTCATAGTTACTAATACAAGAAAAAGAGTGGGGGTACCACTATCCACTAGTGAGGCACCACCTGACAAAGAGGGCAAGAAGCTCTATGCACTTGGGAAGCGAATCACGACCTCCGCCGCCTTCTCAACTAAGATTGCAAATAACAATTCCCTACTAGCTAGCTACGCAGATGCACAGTGGAGCAAGCTGCGCAGCGAAGCAGAGGACGCACCAGAACCCCTGCGTTCACGCCTGTTAGCTATAATCTCAGAGGGAACTCTTGTAAACCAGGGCATCGTAAAGAACTATTTAGATGCCGCAGAGACGGCTGGCCGTTCCCTGGTTCAGGGAATACTTCTCAAACGCCATGTCTGGCTGCGCAATTCGGGATTTAAGCCGGAAACCCAGGCTTCCCTGATAAATAAGCCCATAGAACAAACACATCTGTTTGGGAAAGCAGTTGATGAGGCCCTAGAACATGCGAAGAAAGAGTTTGATACCATCAAGACTCTTAACCAAATTTCTAGGCCCCCTAACAGACGCAGCTATGGCAATAGACGCTCCTTTCGTGGCCAACGCCAGCAGCAAAACCAACAGCAATTTTACTCTGCTACCACCTGGCCCTCTAACCAGGGTAACAACACCCAGTTCAGTCAAAGAGGCCAACGCCATGGCAAAGGAAGAGGTCGCGGCTCCAGCCCTAAAGGTTCCACGCCCAATACCAACAAATGACCCGAAGATTCGGGTCCCCTCCCATGCATCACCGGTCGGGGGCCGGCTAACATCGTTCCTTTCAGCATGGGAGGGAATATCGTCAGACCGCTGGGTATTATCCACCATAGCCCATGGATACTGCATCGAATTCAACGGTTCCCCGAAGTACAGACCCCCACGGAACCGACGCATGACACCGGAACACCTCACCATTCTTCTTCAAGAAGTAGAAGAGCTACTGAAAAAAGAGGCTATAGAGGCTGTCCCCCTATCTCAGGTAACAGAAGGTATTTATTCAGTGTACTTCCTTGTACCCAAAAATGACTTAACCATGCGCCCTGTATTAGATCTGCGCCCAGCGAACAAGTTTGTCAAACCCCAAAAGTTTCGTATGGTGACCTTGCAGGAAGTAATCCCACTGTTATCACAAGGGGATTACATGAGAACACTAGACATGAAAGATGCATACTTTCATATTTTAATGTTGCCAGCGCACAGAAAATACCTCAGGTTCAAGATAGAGAACAAACACTACCAGTTCAGAGTACTACCCTTCGGGATAGCATCTGCACCAAGGGTATTCACGAAAGTACTGGCAGTGGCAGCGGCCCACCTGCGCAGGTTATCCATCCCAGAATACCCTTACCTCGACGACTGGCTCATAACAGGGGATTCTTACGAAACATGCTTCTCCAATACCCAAAAGACCGTAGACCTTTTGTCCCAACTGGGCTTCTCCATCAACGAAAAGAAGTCCAGCTTAGACCCCAGCCAAATCAAACAATTCCTAGGGGCTCTAATTCGAACAAAGGACGGCCTTGTCTTCCCCTCCAACGAGAAGGTCCAAAACATGCTGTTTCAGATCCCCCATTATGTGGCAGGTCGAGAGGTGACGGTACGCAAAGCAATGCGCTTGCTAGGGATGATGGCGTCATGTATTTATTTGGTACCTCACGCGCGCCTGCGCATGCGCCCAATGCAAGAGTGGCTCTACAGCCAGTGGTGTCAGGCCAGCGGACAATGGGACGATCTAGTGGTGGTCTCGCAGGCCTTGGTTCTCTCGCTATGGTGGTGGACAAAAGAAAACCTGTTATTAGGGAAAACTTTTGCCACACCCGCAGTGGAAGCCACTCTAAACACCGACGCATCCCTTACAGGATGGGGGGCTCACCTATCCCATCAGACTGCTCACGGAGCGTGGACTCCGAGCTTAGCATCCAAGCATATAAACCTGCTGGAACTACTAGCGGTGTTCAACGCACTGAAAGCCTTTCAGGAACACCTACAAGGAAAGACAGTAATGGTCCTCACAGACAGCACCACAGCCATGTACTACCTCAACAAGCAAGGGGGCACTCACTCTCCAGGACTGTCCAAGCTGTCCCAGAATATATGGAAGTGGGCTCTCAAACACAACATGTTCCTACTATCACAACATGTACCAGGGGAACTCAATCTGCTAGCAGACAAACTCAGCAGAGACTTCCCCCTGCCCGAAGAGAACGAATGGCAATTGCACGAAGACATCGTCTTAGACGTCTTCACGCAATGGGGGTTCCCGGAAATAGACCTGTTCGCAACTCTGGAGAACTCACAATGCCAAAGTTACGCCTCCAGGTACCCCCAGAACCAGTCCAAGGGGAACGGTCTGTCGATTCAATGGTCAGGGAAATTTGTTTACGCCTTTCCCCCGACTCCCCTTCTCAACAAAGTGGTGTACAAGATGCACCAGGAGCAGGTTACCATGATTCTAGTGGCCCCAATGTGGGCCCGGCAGCCATGGTTCGCTCACTTGATGGAGATGTCCCTATCTCCCCCAGTGAAACTTCCCTGCCCGTACAACATGCCGTCACAGGACAAGGGCAGGACACTGCATCCATGCCCTCAGACCATGAACTTAGCAGCCTGGCTCCTGAGATCATAGAATTTGGACATTTACAACTCCCGCAGAGATGTATGGACATCCTCAGGGAAGCCAGAAAACCTAATACTCGCCACTGCTATTCTAGCAAGTGGAAAAGATTTGTCATCTGCTGTAGAGGTAAGAGCATCAACCCGGTTGACTGCTCTCCCACTAACATTGTTCTGTACTTGACCCATTTACTGGATTCAGGTTTAGTCTTCAATTCCATTAAAGTCCACCTAGCGGCACTTTCTGCATACACCACTTCCCAACTTAAAGTGTTGTGGTGGAAGATACCAGTTATCAAGGCCTTCATGGAGGGGGTAAAGAGAATACACCCTCCGATAGCTAACCCAGCTCCCGGATGGGACTTAAATGTGGTACTTTCTAGACTCATGGGCCCTCCTTTCGAACCCATGTACAAGGCAACTCTTAAAGACCTCACTCTTAAGACTGCTTTCCTAATAGCTATCACCTCCATTAGGAGAGTAAGTGAACTACAGGCTCTTTCTGTACTAGACCCCTTTGTAACAGTTCACAAGGATAAGGTGGTTCTACGCACACACCCAAGGTTTGCACCAAAATTAATCTCGAAATTTCATGTAAACCAGTCAATAGAACTACCAACGTTCTTTCAAAACCCTTCCAGCTTGCGAGAAAAAAGTCTGCATACACTAGATGTACGCAGAGCTGTCATGTTCTACATGGAAAGAACCAGACCACTGAGAAAGACTAATCAGTTCTTTGTCTCTGTGGCAGCAGGAAGAGAAGGAGATGCAGTTTCAAAGTCCACTATATCTAGATGGATTGTTCAATGCATCACTCTCTGTTACACTCTTGCTAAGAGAGAACTACCCTTCAAGCCAAGAGCACATTCCACTCGAGGCACTAGGGGTTCCATAGCGTTCAATGTAAATGTTCCCCTTGAGTCCATCTGCAAAGCGGCTACCTGGAGTTCTGTGCACACCTTTACAAAACACTACTGTCTAGATGCACACTCTAGATCTGACTCCCAGGTGGGACAGGCAGTATTAAGACATCTTTTCTCTACTGTTCCTTCTCATAACCCAACGCCAACTCCGGGTACTGCTCGCTAGTCTATGCACAGCATGTGATTCTAAGCAGATTAACAAACATCAGAAGACAATGCATTACTTACCGTAAAAGCATTTCTGATGGTTGTATCTGCTTAGATTCACATGCGCCCACCCTTCCTCCCCGCTCTGATGGAAGGAACATAGACATCCTTTTCTATATTTCTCTCTTTTCTGTACTCACTCACGTCTAGAAGGCTCCCTCAGGGCAGAAAAATACAAACAGAGGGACCTCGACGCGTGAGGGATTGTGGGTACAACGCACGTCACTATAGGGATAGTGTTACAGACACGCCTTGTCGACGTCCCCTTTTTCGACTACGAAAAACAAAATGCAATACTCTGCAGTGACCACTGGACGTCGGACCTATGCACAGCATGTGAATCTAAGCAGATACAACCATCAGAAATGCTTTTACGGTAAGTAATGCATTGTCATACGCTCTGGATCCTCAAGCCCAATAGTGATCCATAATTACTGCTGTTCCAAGTTTCATTCCTGGTACATCAAAGATTCGACCACAGTTCTGATTCTCTCCAACATTTCTTGTGTCATCATTTCTGAAGCACAGCTTTGCACTTTCCAGAGGCACTATCTGCAATGTTGCTCCTCTATCTTCAACCCAGGTCAGTAGTTTAGCAAGTCTTGGACATAGTGGCTTGCATCAATTCTGCACTCTGTCAACGGTTGGCTGATAACAACCAATTACCACCCAGGCTCTGCAGATGACCACTCCTTCTTCCCATCCATCTGGTGATAACACTGATCCCCAGATCTGCATCTGGCCTTTGTTCTTCCATCTACTAATTTCATCTGCAGATTTTCCTGGACTCTCAAGTTTACTTCCCATCTGATTTCAGCTCCTTTCACTCCAGGCTTTTTGTATCTGATCACATGATTCTTAGTATGAGCTCTTAGCCTTGTCTTTGTATCTTGGACATAGTCGTCTTCATCTGGATATGTCCATTCAGTTGCCCATTTGAGATAGGCATCTCGGCCCATGAACTGGCCTCTTGTACAGCAGAGTGTTATGTGTGATAGACAATGTGCTGTCTGAACATCTATTTCAATAGCTATGAAGATTTTAGACTTCCTCACTCTATAAGGCAGGAGTGCACATGCAAAACATTCCTCCTTCGAGGTCCTCCTTCCCACTTCTTTCATATGCTGATACCATATGTTATTCCCCAAGTGTGCTGTACTGTCCAGGTAATCATTCAACTAATGATCATCCTCCTTAGCACTTCTCTTAGGTCTCATTCTTTTCTTATGATCTTCTATAATCATCTCATGACGTATGTCAGCATAATTCCTTCTTACTAGACCAATCATAGAGCCTGTTTCTGGTGCTCAAGGACAATTTCTACAACACCTTTTTCTAAGGAAAGATGTCTGGTAACATTTGTCATGGACCCAGGCACTCCTACACAGATTACTGGAGTAGGGATACTAACATAAGGTCTCAGCTGCCTTGTAGTTGCCACATCTGTACACTCCTTCTGCATAGGACGATACATAGGAATCCTTTCTCTATTCAGATTCACATAGTAAGCAGTGCGTACTGTAAGTGAGAGCAGTATCACTATAAACAAAATGCATGCATAAATCACCCACAAGTAAGCCCATTTCTTGCAGCAATAACTTCTTTCACATCGTGGACATCTCTCGTTGTCTGCCATAATCTTATTGCTATTGACACTGCCCATTCTTACTCTTTTTAAAGGAAGGAAAAACATAATTTTAATCGGGCAACATCATGCAGTACTCTGGAATCTGCGGAATCTGCTCCACACGTTTCTTGATCAGCTGGCTGCTGCTTGACGATAAACAAAGTTCCCAATGAAGACAAAGGAATAATTCTTTCACCAGACGAAATGCAGATTTTCCTCCAGCAACAAACAAAGTACTTAAATCAGTGGACTCTTGGATCTCTGCCCTCGAAAGCCTCATTCAGTTCTCAGTGTTCTCTCAGAATATAGATTGACTTGTTTTATTATGTCTCGTAGCATCTCATTAAGTGCTGCATTATTCCTCTGGTCTCTTAAAAAGGCGCGAACCTAAGTTTGTCTTCCAACAAGATGCAGCCATTCCTCAATCAGGTAGTAGAACACCAAGCCGACCAGTCTATGCGCATTATCATCCAATGGGGGCCTTTGTGTTTTCCCCACTGTACCCAGGAAGCTGAAGAACTTGCTCTATTATAGCTGCAAGCAATCGCCTCACAATTGGACCAGATTTAGGATCTTGCAGGAACAGATGAACGCTAGTAGTTCTCCCCACAAGTGCAGGGTATGTACACAGAATGAACAGAAAAACTGCAAGAATGATCCGTGAAACATTGTCATTGGGTACCACCATGGTCACCACCAAAAAGAAATACAATGAGAAAGGAATCAGGGAACTGCTCCCTTTTCCAGTCGTCGAAAAGGAACTCCAAATCTGGCATACTTTCCTTCTCGATCAAGACTTAAATATGCCTCAGTCCAATGTCAACAAACTCCAGTGGCTTAAGAACAAAGAGCTTCCCTTGACTCTCTTTTTAGTAGCTGAAAACAGTTTCCCAAAAACAAGCCACAGTCCAATATACTTTGTTATCTGTTTATTCGACAGCATCTGTGTCCTTCTTCCTCGTCATGGATCTAGTCTGCACGTGCTGAGGTTCTTCCCCGATGCTTGCTTCCAACGGGGGTGCGGCTTAAGGGGGTTCTCCAGCGTAGATTTTTACATCTACAAGAAATATCCAAGCATGTCTGCCTTGCACCTTGACTGCAGACGGTGTCACGTCTTCCACGATGAATGGGGCGTTAACACATGGTTCGTGCCATCTCCAAGTGAAATTGCGTATCAGGATCTGATCACCGGGAAAAAGTTTGGGAAGACGTAGTTCTTCACATCCGGTTGCTGTAGCATCTCCTTCTGTGTTCTATGCCCCACACCCCTTTCGCTTGAGCTGATCTGAAAGGACAGAGATACTTGAAGTCATGCATGTTAAGTAATCACGTAACTCCTTTCCTAACAATTTTGCTGTCGTCTGGGCATCACTTCTAGTTCTAGACTGAGGTGTGAGAGGTGTCCTCATTCGCATCCCTGTCACTATTTCATGGGGGTAAGATGGTGGTTGGAACCTGGTTGTTTTATCAACGCATACAATGTCAGTGGTAGGCAATGCAACCATCCTTTTTTCAAGGTAAGCTTCAATTTGGCTATTCTGTCTTTAATTAGACCGTTGAGACTCTCACAGATCTCATTCACTTGCGGGTGATAAGCCGATGAAAACTTGTGCTTTATTCTAAGCAACAAGCTTATTTGTTCGAAGACTTCGTTAACAAAATGAGAGCCATTATCTGATCTTAATACTTCACATATTCCCCATCTAGAAAACACTTCTCGTAGTAAAAATGTTGCTGCCCAGGTAGAATCTGGGTGTGTACATGGACCAGCCTCAATCCACCTTGAAAAGGGAAATACCACTACAATCATATATCTGTATTAATTGCATACTTGCAGCATGCCGACATAGTCGATGCGCAAATGCTGAAAACGGACCATTAGGTCTCAGAATTACTCCCCTAACTGTGCGCAGTGTGCGCCCAGCGGTAAACTTTTGACATTTGAGGCAGTTTACTACATAAAATGCAACGTGTTCTACCAAATTTGGAACAAACCAATCCTCCGCAATAGTTGCAGCAACGCTCTCTCTAGTGACATGAGCAGGGTAGTGTAGCTGTTCTAACGCCACCCTTAATAAGGCTGCAGGCATCACCGGTTTACCAGTGCTGTCTTGTCACCACCATGCTTCGGAATGGTTCAAAGAACATCCCCTCTGTGTCCACAGGTCTTTCTCATCCTGAGCTGCTTCCCCTCCTTGAATCTCTACTAGTTGTGTCTTAGACAAATTACTATAGCAATCAGACACACTCATCATTACCACCATGGTTTCATTCACATCAGGTGTATCAAATGTCATAATGTTTTCTGAACATGCAACACGTTTTGCTTCGTCTGCTGCTTGATTTCCACGTGAGATAAAGTCTGCCCTTTTAAGTGCTGCACACCTAAGGACTGCAGTGGCTACTGGGAGTTGTAGTGCTTTAATGAGTCCATCCAATAAGGCTGCGTGCTGTACTGGAGTGCCGTCCGCTCGGAGGTAGCCCCTCCTTTTCCAACGTGCTAGACCTGCGTGTACTGGTGACAGCACATAGGCGGAGTCACTGTACACTGTTACTTCCTGGTCTGCGTGTTTCTCGAGCGCGACAATCAGCACCACTAATTCTGCAGCCTGTGCTGAAAAGTGAGACGGTAGTCGTACACTTATCAATACTTCAAACTTTCCATTGGCCGTTGCTTCACCACAGCGGCACCTGTATATCTTTGTGTTATGATGCACTTGCCTGAGTCTGCCTAAGCTGGTCATGTGCTCAGTGATGTCATGCAAGTATCAAGTGGAATGTTGATGTATGAGAATGCTGTGGTGAGTGTTCTGTAACAGTTCAGTTGGTCCCTCCCTCCCTGGGTGATGGGTGCCGGTGATCTATTGTCTTATGCTTGATGTCTTTATGTCCTGTACCATGTAACTGAAGAACTGGAAGTAAACTTACAAAGAAGTAACCTAAAGCTGCATGGACTGTGCGTTACTACATTGGCGACGAGGTATTCCAGAGAAAGAACCCCTGGTACAAGGAAAGCGGAGAAGACAGGAATGAGAAGGACTGCTGCGGGGGGTGCAGTAAACATCAGGACCAGAAGGAGAAAAAAAAGACGACACCGCCCCCAAGTAAGCAAACCCATCACCCAGGGTGGATAAAAGGGAGGAGGTTATATGGACCACAACAGATGTAATAGCAGCCCATAGGTCTTGGGGGTGCTTTGACGTGGAATTGAGAAGCTGGAAGTGGTCCATGACAGAAGGGTGCTCCAGGGATTATTTGGTGGGACCCTGTGAATATTTGGACAGTGGGGGTGATCCCCTGTCGTGAGGACCAGCAGCCCTTAGTGCTAGGGAGTGCTGGGTCTGGGGGACATAAAGCTGACATAAGGAAGGTAACCTCAATACTGGAGCCCACTAGCTGGAGATGCCCAAAGAGTTAAAACGGCCTTAGACTTATATATTCAGCTGTCAATGTAAATGTATGGCAGACGGGTCGCCGTGGCGTCCTCATGCGAAGCAGAAGAGTACGAAATGTGCCGTATAAGATGTTCCTTTGGTCAGTTACAAGAGGCTCTAGCAGTGAACGGATAGAGCGGTGCGCCTCTGAAGGGACTGTGTCTTTAACCCAGCGCGCCGGAACTGTTTAATGCATGTTAGCTGTGCGTGTAAGGGGGGGTACCTGCGTATTGACCATTAGTACATGGGTCTGCGCAGGAGTACTTTCGTCCCCTCTTACAGTCTTGAGACTGATGACATCAGTCTGCAGCTGGAGGAGTAGGCGAAGCAGTGGAGCGTTGCGGTTCAAATTGTTCTGACTGAGGAGTCGTGACGCGTAGGGAAAGGAGCAATGGGAGAGTGATGTCGTTAAAGTAAAGAACCATACGATGCGCACTTAACGTGACGTCTTCACGTTATAAGTGAAGAAGGACTGTGTAATCGAGTCGGAACGACAATCCGGAAGTATTTGATTATGGAGATGCAACGTGAAAAGTACGAGTCAGTTGATCTCGAAACTGCAAAACGACATGTTCCGCGGGAAGGTGAATACGAGGAACATTTTGATAACAAGCGTTTTGGAAGCAGTCATGGAGCACTGTAGATCTTATGATGGATTGTCTTAGCCTACGGGATGCATTCACACTGTAGTGTTTGCGGCGAAGCCACTCTGCCTGTTAGGGGCGTTGCCTAGTGGCCCACAGTGGTGTAGCAGGTTTTGTAGGCATTTATTTTTTTTTTGTTAAAATTTGATGTTGTAGCAAGTTTAAAAGTGCATTGTGTCACTATGAGGCAAATTAATGGTGCACTTTCTTAAGTTTTGGCATGTAGGTATGAAGTCATGCAGCATGGTTTCCGTAAGGTGTATGATTCCCAATAACAAGGTGTATACTGTGTTTGAGATACCTTATGTTTTGGCACTATAGGCGAGTAAAGATACAATGGCCCTCATTACGACCCCGGCGGTAAGTAATGGACATTACCGGCATGGCGCAACTAACGTGTCCGTGCTGGTCTTGAACCGTTAAAAGCGGCAAATTACGACCTCTCGGGCACGAGCATTGCGCCATGCCGGTAATATAATCTGCGCCATGCCGGTAACATCCCAAAAACGTCAGCTACCGGCATCGTATGCCGTGCAAACTGCACCACCGCCACCCTACCCACCGATATTAGCGAGCACCGCAAATAGCGGTGACCGCTATTAGCGGTGACCGTAAAGAAGCGGATCCGGAACTTACGCCCTCGCACCGGAACGGGAAAGAGCACGGCGGCCATCTTTAAAAACCCAATCCATTGCAATCCTCCACAACCAGTGCACATCTGACCCCGAGACCTGGCACAAAACTTCACCCACATCCACGCATCCCCACAATGCCGAAAGTTGTAAATAAATCTTGCGATCGGCAGCGGCAGGAGCGCTTCAGTAGGGAAGAGCTTACAATGTTGGCGGAAACGCTCCAGGAAAACGCGGACATCGTATTCTCCACCGAAATGACCAGACCGGCAATAGGACGGAAAAAGGCCATATGCGAACTAGTTGCACAACGGGTCAGTGCCGTAGGAATAACACCCCGCACCACCAAACAGTGCCGTAAAAGGTGGGACAACCTCCGGCTCCGTGTAAGGAGCATACTGTCGGCCAACCGCAACATGGGCATGGCAACTGGCGGAGGAGCACACTCTCCAATTAAAATGGAGCCGTGGGAGGAGATATGTGCCACAACCATCGGCATCGAGAGCATCGAGGGGGTCGGTGGAATGGAGAGAGGAGCCCCGACATCAGGTGACACAGGTAGGTGCCTCAAATTAAGCCATGCTAAACTCCCTGAAGTCCACTTACATGGGAATCACAATGTTGCCCAATAGGGTTAACGCAACTCATCAGCAGAAGACTGCCAACAGGCATCATTGACCTACACCCTGTACACATGCAGTATGCACACTCCACAGTAGGCACCCACATTCCTGCATGCTCAACCCACCCAAAAGGGAGACAACATGTATGTCACAGCCTCCAAAGTGCACCATCTATTCATCAAATTCATGGCAGTCATCAAAATGCCTGCTCAATGTCCGCTGACCCATCAATAACACTTTCCCTCCTTTGCTCCACCACAGGCTCCCATTCGGACCCCGGCGAGGACGAGACTGGCACCACACCTGCCAAGAAGGCCAGGCCAGAGGAAACACCACACCAACCCTCCACCTCTGCTGGACCAAAAAAAAAAAACACAGCAGCCAAAATTGACTGCCACAACACAGCCCAGGGCAGCGATGATCCCCAAGGCAAGCAGCATGGTACCACCAGCAAAAGACATGCAACAACTGGTGCCACTGAAGGGAATGTGTCTGCAGGAAACAGTACAATTGGGGAAACGGCTGCCATTGCAGCCTGCTCTGATAGTGATGTGGGGAATGATGAGGATGACACAGAATGTCCCCCAACTGCCCACCTTCATTCCCCCCACCTGTCCCCATGTATCCTGCACGCTGATAACACACAGGGGCTATCCCCTGATAACTCCTGGCCAGCCATTCCCTGCCCAGTGGGAGGTGTGGAGGAGGGGAGTAGCCCAATGACCACGCCAATTACATCATTCAATGCCCCAAAATACCAACAGTCGCTGGACCAAATATTGACAAGGCAACACCAACTGTCCTCACTCCTCATGCAGCATGTGGCCGATTGTGGAGGTGCTAGTGCTGAAATGCAAAAATGTGCCGAGACTGTCAAGTCAGCCATCCAATCCTCCAGCAAGGACATCTGTGCTGAACTTGCCGCGGTGCAGCACGTGCTCACTGAGCTCATACAGACAATGAGGGACATGCGTCCTAGCGAGCAGCCGAGTACCTCCTCCGCTGCCAATTCTGCCCCAAGCAGCCCCGTCCGCAGGTCGGCCAGGAACCTGCGGAGTACAGGCAGGGTTGCCCCGGGGGCCGGCAGAGGGGGCTGCCAGTAGAGGCCACCCAGTGGATCAATTCCACATTAGGCACTTTCGACACAGGGATCCACGCACTTTTGCGGGGAGTTGAGGAGGGAGGAGTGGGTGTGTTGGGGAGTTGAGGGGGGAGGAGGGAGTGGGTGTGTTGGGGAGTTGAGGGGGGAGTGGGTGTGTTGGGGAGTTGAGGGGGGGGCGGGAGTGGGTGTGTTGGGGAGTTGTGGGGGGAGGGGGTAAGGTGGGAGTGGGTGTGTTAATTGAAATCACATTTATAATACCATTTTTTCTTGATCACAAGTCACATGTGTGGACATTGCTCATTGAGTATGTGTGATTTATTGGTGGACAATCCACAGTGTCCATATCCCAGACACACACAGTGCCCCAATTGCCATCTCCATGTGACACCCCCCATCCGTGTGTGCTAGAAACATTGGTTGATCAGAGTCTGACGCATTTCATGCCCCTCCTGTGCATCGCTGCCTCCCTGAGGTGCTGCCCCATCCTCACCCTCCTCATCCTCATCGTCAGGTGGTTGCAGTTCTGCATCAGGGGGCAGGGGCACATTTCGTCTGATGCACATATTGTGTAGCATGACACATGCCATGACGATCTTTGCCACCTTCTCATGGCGGTACAGGAGTGCCCCACCAGACCTGCTGAGGCAGCGAAACCGTGCCTTCAGTAGGCCGAATGCCTGCTCAATCACCACACGGGTACGTGTATGTGCACGGTTGAAGTCCTCCTCGTGCTGGTTCTGTGGGTTCCGGACTGGTGTAAGGAGCCACCTCTTCAGGGGATAGCCTGCATCACCTGTATGTGGGCAACAATGTATGTGTCAGTCATGACATCAAATTCCAAACATGACGTGCCACCATGGTATGCATTCAACTGTTACTTTGTACCAATTTTACATGCACAAATGGATTCACACTATGTGACCGGTATATGTGTATTCCTCTCATGGACTGTTTTGCATGCCATCAACCAATGTATGCAGGGGGGGTCAAGTGCCTTGTGAGTGCCCATCCACTGTGTTTGTTCATGGCGTTTGTTTTGGTGACCTGGCAGGTGTCCTGTGATATCAACGCTCTCATCATGGTAACATTGCTGTCAGCCTTATGATGACCCCAATGAGCACTACTAATGTTGATAGGGAAATTTTTGGGGCCTCGGTGTCTGTGTAGTGGTGTATTGATGTTTTTGTCCGTCATGTGCCTCCTTTGTGCGCAGTTATGGGGGACAGGCCTTTCAGTTGATGGTGTTTGGTGCCGTGTATTGGCTAAAGTCATTGCATGTAGGTGCATTTCGTTGAAGTCAATGTGGTCCGAATTGGTACAATGCACTTGCAAATGGTTGTGTCATGGTTGGGACACACCTTCATTCACATGGTAGGGCTGCTTACATCGGGCATTATGTGTACAGGTGTCAGCTGACGTTTGTGCTGCTTTAGGGTATGAGCTGGCTCTATTGCCTCTGCTACTCGCAGCCAGGTAAAGTATGCATCATTCCCCCACCCCCTTTCAGCCAGGTAAAGTATGCATCACACTCCCCCCCTTTCAGCCAGGTAAAGTATGCATCACCCCCCCCACCTTTCAGCCAGGTAAAGTATGCATCATTCCCCCCCCTTTCAGCCAGGTAAAGTATGCATTGGTACGTCAATCACCTACCCACTTCACATTTCCATGGCCATGACATGAGACTCACCGAGCAGCCAGGATCTTGGCCCTGCATGTCGCTCCATGTAGCGTGGTATTGTGGAGTTACGCAGGACCATTGAATCATGGGTTGATCCGGGGAATCGGGCACAACAACGTGTGATGATCCTGTTGGAGTCACAAACCATTTGAACGTTGATTGAGTGAAATAGTTTAGGGTTGCGGTACGGTACCTCCATGGCATGTGGGACCACCAATTCCACATGGGTGTAGTCAATGGCACCAATGCAACCAGGTATGCCGGCTAGTGCATGGAAACCCACTTTGGTGTTTGTAATCTCCTGGGCAGACCGTGGTAAGGAAATGTGGTCGTCTGTGTGCTTGAGGAGGGCATCGAGCACTTGGATCAGTGTACGTGAGAATAATGGTTGTGAAATGCCATGCAAGTGCCCCACTGTGTGCTGGTAGGTGCCTGTGGCCAGGAAGTGGAGCACGGACACTACCTTCAGTAGTGGGGGGATGGCGGTGGGTGTTTCTATCATGCTGACGATGTTGTTGTGTATCATGTGAACGATGGTGGTGATGTGTCCCGGTCCAAACGGTACAAGGTATGAATCTGCTCAGCGGTGAGGTTGAAGGGACTGGCTCGGATGCGTGGCATTGGGGCTGCCTGCGTGGTGGCACTGGCTGTGCTGGTGGGGCTTGCTGGCCCTGCCTTGCCCTCCTTCTCCTCCTGCGTCTCCTCTGTGCTGCCTGTTGTTGTTGTAGTTGTAGCACTTGCATTGCAATCAGGTCCTCCGCCCCAACATTGCTAGTCGTATTGGAATCATTGTGGAGCGTGACTGGGTGTGGGAAGGGGTGGGGTGTGCTGTTTTTGTACTTGGTGAGTTTGTATTGTCTCCACCTGTGCTGATTCTGTGCACCTGTGGCAGCTGGGAGCACTGCACATGGCCATTTACGGTTGGTTCGCGATGGCGGAATTAGCACCATGGTGGTAAGGTACTTAACGGCCTTTGCGATGGCATTGAGAGCATGTCCGCCTGGTTCGTGATTTGCCTACCTTTGCGTGATGCCGGTATTTATGGCGTGGAAGGTCGCGTGCGCGCGAACTTGGTGCTGTTAGCGGCACCG
The DNA here is from genome assembly GCF_040938575.1 of Ambystoma mexicanum. Taxonomy (NCBI): domain Eukaryota; kingdom Metazoa; phylum Chordata; class Amphibia; order Caudata; family Ambystomatidae; genus Ambystoma; species Ambystoma mexicanum. Next base: position 801,588,228 of record NC_090932.1, read on the forward strand.
TTAACTACGATGCTGCTAATAGCACTTTCACGGGTCATGATCGGACCTAGCAGAAAACGATGCCGGTAATCATTTACCGGCATCGTTTTTCACTTACCGCCGGGGTCGTAATGAGGGCCAATGTGTTAGGTAATTAACATATTTAAGCATTTGCAGGTTTATGGATTTTCTAGAAATTATAGCGAAAAGTGCATAATTAAATGCAATGAGATATGGCGTGGAGCTCATTGGTGTGTGAATGAGCTAGTCTAACCTTTTGAGGATTTTTAGGTTGAATGTTTTGCTTTAAGACATTTGGACTTTTAGGCATTTAGGATTAATGCAAGCCATGGTCAAGGAAATGAACTATGTAGGAGATGTTTCCGTTTAAAGTTGTAAAGTCTGAAGAAATGTCATCTGTGGTACCCATACTGTACCTAAGGCTGGCTGTGAATCTGAAGCCTGATGGAAGTGACATGATGAATATTCTGGTTTGAGTGATGTGTGCAGAGTTCATATCTGAATGACTTTGTGTGCAAGATACTGATAGGTAGGTTGGGAGGTAGTATTTTTATTACCGTCTTTGTGTATTGGGATGGAGGTAGCGTTTTTGTTTAATTGACTGTATTGAGGTAGCGCCTCATTTGGGTGTCAATTTGTTGAAGATGGACACTTATTTAAAGGTGATCAAGTGTTGCTGGGTGGTAGCACCCATAGTAGTTTTGGATTTTGGTATTTTGTATACGGAGGTAGCGCCTTTATATGAGTTAAGCATGGTGAGTTAGCACCTCTTTTGGTTATAGGGACGAGTGAGGTAAACCCTGGGGGTAGCGCCCTGTCAGGTGCAGGAGTGAGTGGTAAGTGGAGAAGTGTACTAAGGTGAGTGGGAGTTGTGGTCTGGTGATTTTAGGAACGGTAGTAGTACACTGTTAGAAGAGGTTGACTCTTCTCTTTAATGGACAGGTGGTTTTGTTAGATGAAGGTGTGGTAGTGGTTCTGTAGAAAAAGTTGTTGTACCGGTTGGGGACGCCCTCTGGTAAACATATTGGCTAAAGGGAAATACTCTGTCCAAGATGAAGAGTTGTCTAATGAGTTGTTTTCTTCGTGTGTTATCTGTCAATCCTGGCCATGGTACTCCGAGGTCAGGATCGTGGGACATGTTAGTACCGCCATTGAGATGAGCGTTTAGGCCAACCCATGTTTTGTTGGTGGTCTTGGGGATGGCTGGCCAGCATCTTCAACTTGTTGCAGGATCTGTATACCTTGGTGTGGTTGAGTGGGCTCTATTGGCCTGGTCCATTTAAGTATAGTATCTTTTTGTGTGTTTGTGATCTAGGCATAGTTGGTGATATTTCAGCGGTGGTTAGTGGTTTTATGAGTTCTCTTACTGGGTATGGTGATTCTGTTGTCACCTTGGATGTCTAATATTGCGTCAGGATGGCAAGCTGTGGTCCAGGGTGGCAGCCTGGAGGTTCACCTGTGGCGGGGGCAGATGCGAGGATATATGTTATTTTGGTGGGCGTTTGGTTCGTAGGGTAGTTTTAGCCTTGTGTACAGGCTGGCTGTGTCTAGAGTGAGAGTCTAGAGTGTGTTCGTGGCGGGGACAGACAGAATGTGTTTTGTGTTGCTATCGGGGGTGACACATACTTGTATGCGAAGATTCGAATCACATAGCTGTGAGAGTATCTTGTGAAGGTTGTATGGTGGAGGGTGGTGTGACTTGCCTGCATGTAAAGTGCTTGTTGTTTGTGTATATGTTTCGGAAAGGAGGGAGATGTGTTATGATGCACTTGCCTGAGTCTGCCTAAGTTGGTCATGTGCTCAGTGATGTCATGCAAGTTACAAGTGGAATGTTGATGTATGAGTGTGAGAATGCTGTGGTGAGTGTTCTGTAACAGTTTAGTTGGTTCCTCCCTCCCTGGGTGATGGGTGCGGGTGATCTATTGTCTTGTACATGACGTCCCTGTGTCCTGTAACATGTAACTGGAGAAACTGGAAGTAAACTTACTAATAAGCAACCTATTACAAGTATGGACATTGCTTTTCTACACTTTGTCCATCATTTTGATCAATTCTAGAAGAACCGTCGATAAAGAAAATCTCCCCAGCTGCCAATGCATTTTCCTTCACCGTCGGGAGTTCATCATAGAATTCTTCAGAGTCCAAGCAATCATGTGCATGCTCGTCCTCTGCCATTGGTTCTGCTACAAACATGGCAGGATTCACTATTCTGCATCGTACTATCTTAATCGCTGGATTTGATATAGCTACTTCCTAGGCTGTTACACTCACCTGGTCTCTGCGGGACGTTGGGGAACGGTTGCAGCCCTCCCTGGAACTGGCTCCCCTGGGTCAGGCTTCTTCCCCTGCTCCTGTGTTGTGAACTGCGCTGGTTGTTGATACTGCCCCTGCGAGAATACGAGAGGCCTTGAGAATGCTGTGATATGACTGTGCTCTCCGTCCAACCCTTCTTCCCAGAATGTGGTGAGCATGCGCCTACCCATATAGTCTCACCTGTTTAATTATGATGGCAAGCTCTCTGTCCTGCTTCTCACTGCAAGGGCGCTTTTAGATAGACCAAGTTTCTTTACTGGTCCATGTGCGTGGCAGCCCAGACCGGCTGTGGCTGAACCACTTCAAAGGTAAGTATCCTTCGATAATGATTATTGTCCATATCCTTCAGGCGGCGGTGAGCATTAGGCTGCTGTAGGCAGACTAACACAAAGCGCCTGCATGCGGATGGGGCAGGCTTAAATAGCCTGGTCCCGGCCACACCCATTTGTTCCGACTCGTGGCCCCACCCTGCCACTTCGAGAGGATGCTGCACGTGCAGCCCAATTAATTCCTATGGCCACGACCGACCTGGAGGCACGTGGAGGCCCTGCAGGGAAAAAAGGCACGTGTACCAGAATAAAGTGTGCAGAGCACACTTACTCATGAGCCTGGACCTTTTATGTAGCGGAGCTTGTGGTCCTTGCCCAGTGGTCATGACATAGGCAGAAGCCCTTTGAGATGTCAACGTGCATTTAGGCTTTTCCAAAATGGCAAACAATGCATGTTCAACAAATAACGTCATGGAACACCCCATTACTATGCTGGCAGCCTTCTCAATCGCGAACGCAGCGGCTACCAAAGATTGTTTGCAAGGAAAATGATCCCTCATTACTGGTTCTAAAATCACACTGTGATATGCAAGGGGCTTGTACCCCAACGTGGTTCTCTGCGTAAGTACAGCTGTCATAACAGTGCCATCCGTGTGCGAAAACAAATAGAACTCCTCAGCATAATTGGAAATCCCTAAAACTGGACCTGTGCAAATTGCCTTTTTCAACTCATCAAACCCTTCCTCCATTTCTTCAGTCCAGACAATTTTTTCATGAGTTGGCTGTGCTTTTTTCAGAGCTTGCAACCAGGGCCTTATGTATGATATGATATGGCATTTAAAGGGCGCCTATACACAAGTGTTTCAATTATGAATATTAATCAAAGACCCATGCTCTCACATAATTACATAGTCCCAAACATCTCTGCATGTGCTTGACCATGTGTGGCTTTGCTGTTTTCAAAATAGCCTCAGCCCTCTGCTGAGTAACCTTTTTTCCTTCATGCGAAATTACCTGGCCTATATACAGTGCTTCTTCTTGACAATACTGCAATTTCTCCTTATCTACTTTATATACTTTCTCTGCAAGAATAATCATTAGCTGAACTGAATCACATCCGCGCACTTCCTCTGAGGTGCTACAGACCAATATTTCATCCACGTATTGCAACACAACAATTTCCAAATCAATATTGCTGAAGTCCATCAGCAGGAATCTATTGAAAATCGACGGAGACTCACAGTACCCCTGGGGCAGGCGAGTATTTTTGAGACGAGTTTGTCTGAACGTAGATGACGTTCCTGTGAGTCTTTGTGCAATGGGGTTGAGAAAAACGCATTTTTCAAATCAATCGCAGTGAAATATTGTGCCTCAACAGGGATACTACATAGGATTATTGCAGGATTAGGAACTAGAGGGAACTCGGCCTCTAACTCTGGTTAATTGGGCAAAGGTCTTGCACTAAACGCCACAACCCCCCTTTACTTTTTTTCACAGGATACACTGACGTTTTACACAGTGACTCTGACGTCACCAAGATGCCTTTGTTCCATCATGGCGGATATCGTCTTGAAAATATCTTCATCTGCCTCTCGAGACATGGGATACTGTCGTGCTCGAGGTAAAATTGCTCCTGGTTTCAATTTAATCTTTACATCTCCAGCCCCTTTCAATAGGCCTACTTCATAGGGGCATGTTGTCCACAGTGAAACTGGCACTTTTGCCATGCCTTCATCAAAATACTCAGGGCGCTTCTGTGCTAATATCATTTTCTGAGGTACCTCACGTTTAATGGCTCGTACCCAATAAGTAATACTCATCTCAAATATCACTTCATCATCGGACAGATGGTCTCTAAGCATATCCTCATCAGTGGCGTCAGTCAATCTGTAATCTCCCCCAATGGCAATCACGGTGCTCCATCATCTGCCTTCATAATCATTTCCATCAATCAAAGCCATTTCTCCTGGCACTATGGCTGCTTGTAATTCTAAAGGAAAGATGCATCCTTCCTCTTCATCCATAGGTATCTTTGGCCTAAATAAAAACTCATCAGGTGTTTTCCTAGTTCTACCCACTAAACCTGGCAACCATGGTCACAAAATGCGTACCCCATAGCGAAAAACCTCTGGTTCTAACGGTACTCCTCGTATGGTCACTTGTCCTGAAAACGCCATAATAAATTCACTCACGTTTAAATAATGCATTTGTTACGCTCACCTGGCTCCCACAGGGGCGTCGGTCGGACCCGGACAGCTGCGGTCTCCACCCACGTGATGCGTAGTGCAGCGATGACTGACTGGATCTGCCCTCCTAATCTTGTCTGCTTAACCCGTAGAAATATTCTCCTGCAAGTGAAGAGATGGATTTAGCCACTTGTGGATTCAAGTGATGGCACCCCCACAGTCCTCCCCAACTAATCACCTCCGAAATGCCCTCACAGCAATCTCACCATATATATTCTTGAAAGATGAGCTCTCCATCCTCGTGGATTTGCAGGGGCACGTCGATTCCAGTTACTTCACTGGTTTGAAGGCTCGGGAGAGTTCCGGAGAGTATTGACTCTGAGGTTCCTGGTGAGGACAAGTAGGTATTAAGTTCTTTGAGTTCAATATGTCCGATGTTCACTCTTGTTCCCCCCTTCCTTTCTTGTTTTGCATCTGGCTCGTGAAAAGATGCTCTTGTGGCAGCTTGTGGCGCTCAGGTAAGAGTCTGTATTACCCGGCGCTGTCCGGTAAATGTTGCACGTGGAAAACGTGTTGTTTTGTCTCTCTTTACAGATGCAGCACGTGAAAATATGGAGAGTCACAAAAGGATGCTTACGGTGGTAAATCAGGTAAGTCTATGGTGGTAAGAATTATATTTGTTGGTTCCCTCGGCTCACCTTGTGGTTTTATTTTGTCTCCTAGGTGCCGAAGTTCAGCGAAGAAATGATGGAGGCAGCGCCGACCCAAGGATGCTGTGAAGACTGGTGAGTATGGCACGGCGCTGCAGCTGGAGGTGCGGCGCGTGCAGAAATGATTTCTTTACAGGTCCGGAGACGAGATGGATCCAGAATCAGGTGTGGAATAGAAATAAGTTTGTTTTCTAACCTTGTCCCTTTCTTTCCTCTTTGTTTTAGGAGCTCCGGATTTGAGGCGGGCGTGGCAGAAGACTGGATGCAGGCTGCAGGCACGGTGAGCGTTACCCTGCTGGATGCAGAATAACGCGAAGCGTGTGTTGCTGGTCGGCCGTGGTTTAAATAGCCTAAAAAGTAGTCCCAGGTAAGAAGTCCCTAGAACCACACCGAGTAAAAAAATAGTCCCTGTAGAAAAATAGTCCCTTTCAGGCTTCATGTTGGATTGGAGTCATTTGCGGCATGGTCTGCCTGAGGTAAGTAATGACTATGAGCCTGGCGTCTTAAGCGCCAGGACTGATTTCTACTATGAGCCTGGTGCCTAAGGCGCCAGGACTGAACCCAGATAGCCCCTAGCCGGGGCTGCTGAGGTTTTACTAAATGTCTAGATGCCTGGTCCCGGGGCTGATGGGCTTGGTCCGGATGCCTGGGGGTAGGCATCATGACAGCATTCCTATGCCTTCGTCACGTTGAACTTGGTCATCAGATCTCAACCTAATATATTGACAGGTGTCTGCCTTGAATATAATCATGGTACAGACATGTCACACTTCCCCATAGAGACAGGTAATTCTTCAGTAAAAGGAACTCTACTTGTAGCTCATGTGAAACCTTGAGTATTCATGGTATTTCCAGACATAGTAAATGTCCCCTCTCGTATGCATGAGCGTGTTGCACCTGTGTCTACTAAAAAAGAAAAAGATTTGCCTCCCATATTGACGTCAACCATTGGTTCCTCTTGAGGATTGGGCGTCACTGATAGTATGGAACACATCAAGTCTCCCAGTGAGATGTCCTATTGTGGATACATTCTCATCCCTGTACCTGTGAAAGGATTCCCTCCATCGACAGTGGCACCCCCTATTCTAGGAGTCATTAACTGTCCCGTGCTTGTACCTTGCTGTATTTGCATGGGTGAATGCTGTTACTGTCCTTGCGGCGGATTCATTGTTACCTGCTGCGTTTGTAAATCTTTCTAAATTCTCGCTGCTTGTGTTTGCTGCACTGTCTAATTTTGAGCAAACTCATCTGCATTCTGTGTAAATATGCAGGTGGGTTTGTAGTCCCCTTGAGAATTTCCCATTTTGCATGAAGCCTTGACTTTTACACATGCAAACATAGTGCCCTGACATACCACATGTCCAACATACAGGAGGTCTCCTAATGCCCTATAGCTAACGTGTTTCCTCCTGTCATTTTCTCTAACTCATGTATCCATATCCAAGCGCCAGAAGTTAAGATTGGGAGTTTGCACCTTATATGATCCTTATCCATCTGTGGCGAAGGTATATATTGTCACCTAGCTCCTACTTTCTGTAACAAGGGAAACTGTGAAACCCCAAACTCAAACTCGTCCCCCATCGTCCGTCTGTTCATAACAGGGACAATGGCTCCACACTGCCTTCTTCCTGGCAGCGATCTTAACCTGCTCACATAAGGTGGTGAGTGCCCCCTCTCACCATGGGATCATCCTTTAGGTTTATCTAGCTGCGTCAGGGATTCTGACGCCTGAGATTTGGGTTGGTCTAGATCCAACCATCTTACTTCCTTGTCCATTGAATAACACCCTTCAGGGCCACATGCATTGCCTTCCTCCTCTTCACAGAAGGTTTCTCTATCTTCGTCTGACATATCCTGTCCCCAACTTGTGTGGCTTCTCTTCTCTTCGTCTCTATTCAGAGTCAGTCTATCTAAAGACAGCTCTTTAGGCTCAAAACTACATGAGGCTTCCTCTTTGTCGTACAACTGCGTACTCTCGAGTCAGTCATTTTTACCCTTTCCCTGCAGTACTTTCTTAGTCCTCATATCATGACAGACTTTATTGATAGCGTCCCCAATGCTTCTAGAATCAAACTCATCCTCTAGATTTGCTCTAGACGGACCTGGTATGGGCTCATTTGTCAGGAAGAACTCTTCTATATCCTCTCATGCCACTACTGGATTAGGATGCATTAATTCCTTTTCCACACATTCAGGATTGCGTGCTCCCTGTCTCCTATTTCGTTCTACTTTATCATCAAACTCTCTCTGCTTCCTTGCTTCCTCTCTTACCCTGTCTTCCTCTTTTCTTTTCATATCTCTTCTTTCATTTGCCCTTCGTATCTCTTCATCTCTGTCTTTGCATTTTTGTATCCCTTAATTTCTGCTCTTCCTCTTCCTCTCTTTCTTTCTTCATTCTTCAATTGCCCTCTGTCTGTTGTCATACTTTCTTTGCTCCTCTGCCCTTTTCTGCTTTTTCAGTTGTTCATCTTGATACAACTGTTCCTGTCTTTGTCTATCTTTCCTTTTCGCCCCATCTTCTTTCAATCGTTCCCCTCTCAATCCTTTTTGTCCTGTTCGTCTCGATCTTCCCCTTGCCTCACGTCCTCGATGCTCTTACCATCGAGTTTGAACAAACTCTGACCACCCATCCATTTTTTCTGTATAAGTTCTAACTCATCAGTCTTATCTTTTTCTCCTTTCCATCTCTTTATTTCTCGTCCTATATCTAAAGATGTACTTGGTCGATCACTTCTCTCCTTCCCGCGTCTCTCCTTGTCCCTCGGGACCTTCGAGATTACATCTCTCTCGGGTATTTTCACTGTACCCTCATCGCTGCTTTGCACAGGCAACTCATATGCCAGATTGCTGTACCCTGTCGCTGCCTTAAGCTCTCTTAATGGGTACAATCTGTCATCTTTCTTACTATCGCTGTTTGTTTCAGGCGCGGTGGGGGGAGCAGAAGGCTCCTTACCCCCTCTTTGCATAAATTCAATATCCAATCTTCAGGAGGCGGCTCTTCTCTTTCCTACTAGTACATTTTCCAGAGCTCTAAGCTCGCTAGTCGTTTATCTAGCTTTTTTTCTGTATATGATGCATGCAAATATGTCGCCATATGTTGTAAAACTGCCTTTGATAATGATCCCCCTTGTGGCCATGGCATAATCTTATCTGCCGTGTCTTTAACCCATTCTGCACTGTATTGCTTAGTTTTGGGTGCGTGTTTCGGCAACTGTTTGGGGAGATGTGTAAGTGGAGTAATATCCTCCATTTTGACTTGTCACACTTGGCTGTAAATACTAACCTTTACGATTTGCAATCAAAAAAATAAGTTTCAGAAAAATAAAACAATATTAGCGTGCACCAATTGTCGCAGGCTCCAAACCCTCTATATCACGTTTTCTACTTCACTCTATTTTTTCACTAAACACCATCAATTTAATTCCAATAAATAAATAATTAGTTCTTAAATCTCGTTTTTTCACTTTCTCGTTTCTCAATTTCTCTATTGTTTCTTCACCATATACAATCACATAAAACAAACAGACAAACAACCACTAGACAAACCAACATACTCGAACGGTCACATATCTCAATCTTCTCCTTTCCTGCCCCTAAAAATACCCTGATTGGGATGTAAACCATTCTCTTTGGATTGTCTTTAAACAAATCTGTAGTCTACGTCAACTGTAAATAGGGCTCTAGATACGGTTCCTTCTGTTACGTCTTTACGACGCAGGACACTGGGCGTACTCTTTATCAAGGCACCTTTCCTCACGATTTCTCTTAATTGCTTGGCCTCTCCTCAAGTCAATTACTTAATAACTCAATTGCTTGGCCTCTCCTCAAGTCAATTACTTAATACTCGACGCTCATCGTCTCGTGTTGCTTTACTCCAGCCTCCCTCCGTTACTCCTTTGTCCTTTATCACTTTCTCCACTCACTACCCATTCACAATTTTGCCAACTCATTCAGTTTTTACTCACCATTCCCTTTTTCAACTTCCGACTCTCGGGATCGACGCCTCTTTCTCAGCCGCTTCAACCTTCCGTTCGTTCAGCTTCCTGCAGACGTCTAGAGGGGATTTCATGGAAACTGGGGGACTCGTCTCACCCTTGCTTGCAAGACGAATATTAACAAACTGGTTCCGCTATCTACAGGGAGCTTCATGTCTTTTCAGCCGAATGACAGAGGACGTTTGATATTTCCGGGACCCCAAAGCTTACCATCTTGATGGATTTTTAACCACCCTCTGCTACCACGTGAACTGGGGCTCCTCCCAGCCCTTTACAACAAGGTAGCAATACCCTGGACATGAATGGGGATGCAGAAGTTACTCAAACATCAATAATCGGAACGACTCAGGTAGTTGGCAGAAAGGTTAACTGTTTTAATATAAATTATCTAAAACAGAGTGTACAACAGATATCAAAGGACGTCTCAGTGCATGGTTTCTTAATTTGCTTCAGAAAAACTGCTTTATAGTAAAAACTCATCAATGATGATGTCAACCTACGTATTTACTAACGTCATCCTATGTGGCAAACTAGAAAAACCTATTGAAGAAAGTGATAGGACTGGAGGGTACATCTGAGTATATGTTCCATACTATTGTAAGAGGGTAAAAGGCTCCTTAACATCAGGTGGGGCAACTAAGCCCTCCCCCAAAACAAGTCACTATGAACGTCACTAAATACACACCGTCCCACTGGTTACACAAACTATAGGACCCTTAATCCCCCCCCCCTACAATTGGTTGCCACTCTTACATTCGTCAGTACTTTTCCACCTACGTCAGGAGCACGCAGGCTGAGCTTTCAGGAGCTGGTCATAATGATAGCTTCCCACCCATATCACCTATCATCACCACAGTGGTCTGCTGTCAATTAATTAAGGCTTTGAACTTGTCCTTGGAGTGTTCTTTGCTCTGCAGAATTCAGGGGAGTGAAGGCACGCTCTGCCATCATGCGTACTGTGGTCATCATGTTTGTCCAACTTCATCCTTCCACGTGACTGAAGACCACAAAATTGAGCTCTAGTGTATTTCAAATACTATTTTTGAATAGACCTCTGACGTCTTCCTTGTTTTTGTCCATGCCTCCTGAACAGGAGCTTCATTCTTTCACACAATTTGTATCCAATCTCTGTTCATCCCAGTCTGATATGACTTTGGCTTCTTGGGGTTCATCCAGCCTCGCGTTTCTGAGTTTCACTCCTGTTAATTCAATTTCTTTTATAACTGCAACACATGTGAAATGCCTTCCTTTCTTTTCCAGCACTGCTATAATACGTAGTGGAAAAATCCATTCTTTGCTCACTCCTATATATGTATACGCTGGCGCAACGCCGCAATCTATTCACTATAAAGCTAGCCTCAAGAATACTTCGTCTGCTTGCGTTTCTTTGCATATGTACACGTATAAAATGACTTGATGTCTTCATCGTTTCTGTAGCATGAGTTTCTTCATCTTGAGCCCAAGATGTCACTTATCTTCGATACCTTCTTGACGCCTTATAGAATATCTGCATTCTCTTGTCTCGGCATCTGTTTTATGTGCGTCAGTCTTGCTTCATGTGTGACGTCACCATGCTTCTCTTTCATTCATTGGTCCTGCTTCTTCTGGATTTCCATTCAAATGGCCATCATACTGTCTCGTATGTAGGTATGGCGTTCTTAATGGGAACCTTGCTTCCAGGATTCTCCTTGGTATCTCTAGTTTCAATGGTACTGCATGTGTCTCACACTCTGGTTCCCGACATATAGGCAATATGGATGAGGTGGTTGAGGTGGGGATACTCAGCTCCTTCTCGAAACCGCCAAAGGCCTGCCCCTTGTCGGAGCATTGCTGTGACTGGGTGTAGGCCTTGGGCGTGGCCTTTATAAGAATAAAGACTTTGCTGTTTCCAAGCTATCCTTCTTTTTATCTAATTCTTAATCTGCGGTGGGGTGAAGAGGTCACTACCCTCTAATGGAAGGTCCAATATACGTTCCTGAACGTTGGGGTTAAACTTAGTAGCCCAGAGCCAGGCAGTCCTTCTCATGTCGATGACGATGCAGATGGCCTGGCCAGAGGTATCAATGTGGGCCACGGTGGACTCCAAGATGTCCTGCGCTACCAGCCTGGCTTCTCCTAGGCCCGCCTTGAAGTGTGCTTGGCTCTGCGCTGAAAGTTCTGGGAGGAAGACCACAATTTCCTGCCAGAGCCTTTGGTTAACGGCTGCCAGCATGGACTCCGCCTTGGCTTGACACAGGTGAAAGGAGGCTTTGGAGTACAGCTTTTACCCGTACGCCTCCAAGATCTTCTCCTCCTTGCCTAGCAGCATCAAGGACGAGGTGGCCGAGGACGACTGAGGCTTAGAGTAGAGTGATGCCGCAGAGATCATGGAAGAGTGTGGTGAGTGTATCCCCCTCCATCTGCCTATACTTGGCGTTGAGACGCCGATTGACAGGTTGGGCCGAGTGCGGCTTGAGCCACCCCTTTGTGGCCTGTGCAACTACGTCTTTCTGCATTGGGATCCCCGTTCGGGTAGGAGGTCTTAGGGTGAGGACTTCTGCCAAGACCCCCTCCTCAGGCTGCTCTACCTCGTGCTGGGGAAAGCCCAAATATTCGGCCAAAACTGCAAGGCGTTCGTGGAAGGCCCTGGCTGAAGATGGCGTGTCGGGGTCCTCCTCCTCGTCAGTGTCCACCAGAGTGCTCGGAGGGTCCAGAACTGGTGGAGGGGTGCTGGGTGCTGTGGGCTGTGGTGTGGATACCAGAGCCGGTGGCTGCCGAGGAGGCTGTTGGGCAGCCGCCTGTAATGTGGGAGGCAGGGAAGCCAGAATCGGAGGAGCCGGCTGGGGCAGCGGTGGCTGCGCTGGGGCCTGTGGCACCAGAACCATAGGAGGAATGACTATGGGTGCCAGTGGGGTGGCCTGGGGGAGCATGTCCCTGATGGTATCCCAGAGGATGGCCCCCATTTGGGGAGTTTGCATCAGCCCAAGGAACCTTTCGATGAACCTGTCTTCGGAAGCTATAGAGGTGGCAGGTGATATTGACGTATTGGCCAAGGGCAACTGGGGCCGGAAACACACTGCCTGGGGTGCAGGAGAAACCTGCCCTGACGCGGAAAAGGGGACTGAGAAGTGGCGCTGGTGGCCAGAGTCAGGTGAGCGCATGCTCCCAGGCTGTGCCCCCACGCACCTCTAAATTTAAAGGGGAAGATTTTCTTGCGAGGGACGCCCATACAGTATGGACGAAAGGGGATGGGACGTAAGAGTTCAAAGATTAACAAATAATTCATAAACAGCTAAGTAGTTTTTAAACCGTTCAATGCAAACTAAATTAACCCTTTCCTGGAGGAAAGGCAAAAGCACAAAGTCAGAGGTAGGAAGAGTCTCTCAAGGAGCCAGGACTGTCAATGTTAGTTGAGCAAAGTCTAGGGGAGCTGAAGGTCTTCTTGTAGGTAAGTAAAAGTCAGAATAATGCGTAGGCAGCCTCTTCATGATCACATTCTTGTACTCCCCTTCCTCAAGTCAGACCACTGCTGCCCCTGTCCGTCTCTGCCCACCCTCCTGATCAATTGTGGATGACCTGTCAACAAAGAGTATCTCACCCTCTGTCAATGCACAGTCCCTTGCTTTTGGAGTGTCACCTTCCTCCCCCTCATATTTGACACAGTCGTGCTCCGTCAGGTCCTCTAGTAGTAGGCATTTCTGTTAAGAAGGTGGCAGGATTCACTGTTTTACACCGAACCACATGAATATGGGTTTTAGAAAAGATGATCTCATATTCCCATGACCGTTGCTTAGTCAGGGTAGATTTTGACCTTTCTAGAATGGCAAACAGAATGTTCCACATAAAACGTGACTGAACACCCCATTACGATTGTACAAATAAAATTCTCGTGTATAATCTGGGATGTGTACAAGTGCCAAACTAATCACTTCTTTTAAGTCATCAAACTGTCTGATCATTTCAGCCGTCCACTGTTTCTTATGGTCATTCGTCTTTTGCGCATCCCTAAGGGGCAGTAGAAGTGGTCTTATGTGCGCCGCATATTCTAGGATCCAGGCCCTACAGTAACTACACAGGACCAGAAAAATCTGCATCTCTTTAACTGAGGCGGGTTTGAGGGTGGCGCGTACTGACGCTGCCCTGTCAGTTAGTATTCTCTTACCATTCGCCGATATGAACTGCCCCAAATAGATTACTTCCTGCTGGCAATATTGCAATTTGGCCTTGTCGACCTTATACCCCGTACAGGCCAGCAATTGTAGGAGTGCAATGGAGTCCCTTCGGCAGTAATGTTCACTGTCACTACACACTAGCAGATCGTCCATGTACTAGATAATCGTGCTAGGCACCTGAATATTTCCAAGATCGGCATGCAGTATTATAATTAAATATGCTCAGGCTCTCGCAGTACCCACCCCTGTGGTAATCTAGTGTGTTCGAACCGCATCTGGCCCTGTGTAAATGCCGTGAGGTACCTCGACTCCGGATGGAGTGGAATCTAGAAACATGCATTTGTCAAATCCACTACAGTAAAATATGTGGTTTCTTTGGGGATACTGCATAAAATTGTGGCAGGATTCAGAATTACTGGAAATTCTTTCTGTACCACATAATTTAGGGGGTGCAAGTCCTGAATCATTCTCCAATTGCCCCCAATTGATTTTTTAACAGGGTATATGCTGTGTTACACAGGGACGTAGATGGCACAATAATCCCCTGGTCCAGTAGGGGCTTTATTATTTTTCCAATACCCTCCTCCGCCTCTCTCGATAGTGGATATTGTCTTACCCTGCGCAGCACTGCACCTGGCTTCAGTGTTATACGCACATGTGTTACATCTTTCAATAATCCTACATCATGTGGATTTGTAGTCCACAACTGTGAAGGCACATGTTGTAAATCTTTGTTAAAAAATGGAGATGGAGTTAATGCTGCAATTAAGGGACACTGCACTCTTCGGTACTGTATCATTATGTTACATGGGATGCAGAACTCTAGGATTATTACCCCCACTTTGTCGTTATTTTCAAACAATTCGTCTTCTCCTTTAGCTTCTCTATTGGATCTACACAGAGCACTGTGCGCCACTCACACCCATCCCTATCCATTCCCAATAGTACAACCCTCTTGTTTGAAACCAACAATCCCTGTAAATCCAGCGATAATATTGTTCCTGCAAACACCTCAGGTGACACTGCCAGACGAAAGGTGAAATCAGTGGGCACTCACTAGCACTGTTTGGCAATCCGGGGCACTGCCTTCAAAAGCACTGTACTTCCATAAATAAACATGTCTATGGGAATCCCGCGGACTACCACCTCCCTTGTCATTGTGTGTATTATCAATAACGCCCTTACAGCGCACATCCCAGGCATGGAACAGACTACCCCATGATCTGTAAAGGCTATAGTCATGTTTAACTTGCTGAGCAGGTCCATAGTGGGGAACTCTTGGAATATAGTATGGTGCGCCTGTACTACCTTCCCTTTCACCTTTACATCTAACTCCTCAGTGTATGGAATCTTGGAAATAGCCCCAGAGAATCCCTGAGTGTCAAGATATTTTCCTGATAGTGGTTGACGGCTGAGAGCGAGGAATTCTCCTTGTTTAGAGGACAACTATTTGGATTCTGAGGAAGATTAAGTCATACTTACCTCCCATTTAGAGATTTTGTGGAATCTAGTGACCAGCCAGTATTGCAAATAACGTGTGTGAACTTTGATAACTTGAGGAACAGATATCCTTGGAATCAACACTTCTGGACATTTTTGATGGTGGAAGGTAGTGAATGGAGTGGGAGTGAGCTAATGCATTAGAGCAATATTTTGCAACAATTGGAGTTGCTTTTTCTGCCTGATGATTTATCAACGCCGGCACATTCAGGGACTCTGACGAGCAATACTATACTAGGAGCAACCAGAGGGATTTTTTTCCTTACCACCTAGAACACATTTTCTATGCATCTTCTTCCCCTGAGGAATGTCCAGCTAGTAACAGCACGATAGGGCAGAAACTTATATAAGTCAGGCTAATGTGGACACAATGGGAAAATAGGCAGAAATTACCATCACTGTGTTAGGTTGAGTAACTGTTACTTACGTGTGCATTGTATCGGTACTAATGTTTGATGACTGATGTATTCAAACACAATGTTCTGTATATAATTTTGTTTTAAATGTTTTTGATATGATTTAGCAGGTGGTTCTACTTATGCTCTGATGTATTAAAAAAATTGTGGTATATGTTTTATATAAAGGACAATATATATTTTTGATTCAAAGTGCTATTAGTGTGTATTTGTTTTAAGGTAGATAGCTACAGTCCTTCGCTCTGAGTAGGGGTATGTACGTGTGTTACTGATGGATAGTGACCTTTCTTTTGATTGATAACACAATTTAGTTGCACCAGAGTCCGTCATCATTATGAACTGTTTGTTTCCTATCTCCGCCCCACCAAAGGTTCCTCTTCAGGGTGGGTAGTCGTCGACAAGATCGGACACGTGAGTGCTATCTGTAGGCTGTCCTAATCAGGATAAGTGCTCGTTCCAGGGAAAGAGAAGGGACTACCTCTTACCACTGCTGCTCCCCTTAAGGGAGCGGCAGCCCCACCTGGTGCCCTGTTCACCAGGGCAGCACAGCAGTGCTGTTGCGGGTGCCACACTTGTGTGTCCGGGGCTTGGGGCTTCAGATTATAGGTTTGGTATTGGCCCGATGGATACTCCTGATTCTGACACCCTTGACTCTGTTAGAGGTTTCCTAGCTCTTGGGGCCCTTGGCCCTGTTGCTGCGGCCCATAATTATACCCCATTGCTGCAGACCTGCTCTTGCATTCCCTTGCGAAATGCCCCCACCTTAAACAATTCCAACATTGGAACTGTCCGAACCCACCTCCCTGGGTCCAAACCCTCCTCCTCTTGCTCCTCGAAATCCCACTCTTCCTCGCTGTGGCCCCCCCCTTGCTGCCACTGTGGGTCAGGGTACTGTTGCCCCCACCCACTGCCCTTGTCTTCCTTCAGCCCCTAGTGCTGAAATAGTGGCACTCACTCCTTGCTGGGTGCTCTCTGTTCCTTCCATCTGTGCTGGCGTTACTACAGGCTCCCGGACTGCTATCTTTGCCAATTATTTCTCTACCAGTTTCGCTTCTTCCCCCTGACGCCTTTGGTCTGTGTCCATCTTCCCCTCCTTAACCCTTTTATTTTGATGCACTATTATACTCTGTATTTGCGGCCACCCATTCGCCTCAATGCCCATCCAACGCCTTCTGCACTTCCTTCGACAATCCCCCTTTCACAATAAAATAGAAAAATTGTATTTACTGGTCCCACGGCCCTCTTGTCTCATCTCTACACTTCTCTTACATTTGAAGAATGCATCTAGATGGGTCCTCATCATCACCCATAGTATACTGCATTAACAACTGTAAATCAGTGGTATCTGGGAAGGCCCTCTGTAGTGCGTCCCATATTATTGCCCTAACTCCATTAAATGGTACTCCATCATGTGAATCATCCCCCAGGGTTACTCCTGGGTATCCGGCCTTAACCCACACATCCCTAGCATGGTCCCCAATTACGGCAATCAGTACACTCTTAAGATCCACTATTGCCAGGAGCACCCCTGCTGGTTGCTTTTTGAATTCGTATATCCACTTTCTCCCCCCTGCTGTGAGTTCCAGGAGTGCCTTAATTAAATTATTCTTATCCATTTGGGGTCAGGGAAAATACTGTGTCCTCCCAGCCCCCTTATGTATGAGGGGCATCTGCAGCGTTGCCCTACTTCCCACACCATTCTTCATAACTCGTCTTCTCTATCAGTGCAATCCGGCCCGCCCTGTTCCTCAAACTGCCCCCCCCATAGATCTTCTACTTGGGAGGTGTTGTCAGTCGCCTCTTCAACCCTCCCTTCTCCTTCACTCTGATCCTCAGTAAACATATCAGCACCCTCTTGTGATGCTGGAAATGCATCTGAGGGACAGGGCCCCTGAATCCTTGTCCTGTTACTGTTTTTACCGTGTGTTCTGTTATGTTTTCTGCCCCGGAGTCCCTGTGGGACTCCTGGCAGTGCAGCTCTCTCTTTTGGTTTGGTGAACAGACCCATGGGATACCCTTATGGCATACATGGGTAGGGGTACAACCCTGTGCCCCTAGTGTATGTTTTTGGGTACCTGTGGGTGACCCCAGAGCAGGGTATGGGCTGGTGGCAGCTCCGTGCTGAATTTGACAGGTGCTCCGGGGGTCCTCCATTTTGGGATACCCCGGCCTTGCCATTGGGATCTGTTGATTCCTGATAGGAAACAAGATGGCCCCTGTGGCCTCTTGCTTTCTATGGCCTGTTATCTTGTTTTCCCAAAGTCCTGGGAAGCCCTGTCTCTGTCCCTTCCCCCTGACTGGCTGTTGGGTGGAAGTTCCATGTATGGTATTGTTGTGAAGGCCCAGCTAGACTGACTGGAGCCTTCCCAGTGTCTGTATGTTGTGGGTACCTCCTGTGGGTGGGACCTGGGTGAATGGAGTGTGTGACCAATATACACTCCTTGTTGTGGTTGTCTGGTTTCTGGCATGAGAGACAAAGACTGAGACAGCCCTGCCCGAAACTGGCCTGAATGCAGTGTGTAGTGTTGAATGGCTGGGTACTTGTCCCAATCCACATTCCCTGTTGTGAGTGTCTGGAAGGGAGGAGTGTGGCCTGAATGCACTGTGTGCCTGATTGGCTGACTGACTGCATGAATGCCCTGCAGTATGATTGGCTGCTGAGTGTGTGCCAGCAGCGTGGATGAGAGAGAGGATAGTATATCTGGGGACCTCTCACCACTGGAAAAGTGTTCAGAAGGGACCTTTGGTTGAGAAGCGACCATTGTGCTCCTAAAGCAGCCAGGGAGCTGAGTCTCCACTCTACGAGTAACTGGAACTGCTGATCCTCGACGTCCAGCTGGAAGAAGAAGACTTGCTGTGGCATTTGCTTCGACCGATCTGAAGGCTGACGAGATCGTCGAGGGCTGACCCGAGAGAGGACCTGGTAAGGCGCCCTCTTCCCGTGCTCCGAGGGACCATCGAGCACCGCTCCATCTTCGCCGAAGCGCCCTGGAAGACAGACCCTCGAAAGGCTGTCGACCCGAGACGGGACCGCTGAGGAGATCGAAGTGAAGCACCCGGACATCGACGCCGTCGAAGTCCATTGCCGTCGACCAGGGTTCGCAAGTTTGTGTAACCGCTGGAGGCCCGTCGAAGTTGTGTTGCCCAGCCGTGGGAACCACTTGACGCCGTGCCGCCGACGACTGGAGCCGTCTGCTCCTTTGCCTAAGAACATTCAATCGAAGGACTCTCTCGACCGCATCGTCGACCGCTTATCCTGCAGGAGAAAGTCGAGGACGACCAACGCGCCGAGGAGAAACCTGCCGGTGGGTTTCCCGCCACCCGACGACCTCAAAGACTCGGACGACTCGACGCCCTTGCTGGGCCTCCGTCTCTACAATCTTTGCGGTCCAGAACTATTGTCATCGAGGTGCCCCGCACACCTCCGCCTTGCAGGACGCCGACGCTCTGACGCCGACGAGCACCGCTCGGACGAAGCTGCCGCCTCATCGACATCGTTCTACCTCGTTTGTCAACGGACGTTCGACGCCCCGTGCCTCCCGCTTGAAAGGGAAGGCATTCAAGAAGGGCCGTCGATTCCCCGTCGCCGAACAGCGAGTTCCTCGACGTTTGTCGACGCCTCTTCCAGAAGCTCGACTCCACCAGGTACATTGGGGGGTAAAAACATTATAGGAGAGAATAAGACTTACAGAGCAGTATATGGACTGGGCGTGTGCTATATCTTGTTTTACAGGTTGCCCAGGTGGGGGGATCTCCACACAGAACTGTGCCTAGTGGTAGGGGCCAGTATTCTGCCTACTGCTCAACCATCTTGTTTTCTCTCCTCTCTCTATTGCTGGTTTCACTCTAATGGTCTGTGTGACATTGTACAGTATTGTTAATGCACTGTAATGAGATCTAGGGTGGTACCACTTTAGGATTGTATATATTTGCCATTGTAGATTTTGCCGGAGTACAAAGTGAGTTATTATGATAAATGTACATAACCTTAAATATTGATTATATAAAGACTGTGTTCTAACCAATACAGAGTGTGGATATTCCTTTGTGGGGGCTTGGGGAATACACTGTACTTAAGAACCAGCCTGCATCACCTCCTGAGGAGCTAGGCCTTGATTGCTCGACCATTGCTACCGAATAGAGAATCTTGGCTGGGGTCTCCTGTGCCTCTCCTCCACCATATAGGGAGCGGAAGGAACAAGTTACTTACCTGTAACTGTTGTTCTCCAGCATGGGTCTGGCATGGATTCACATGCTCATGAATATTCCCCGTCGTCAGGCTGGGAATCCTCGGTAAAGAAAAAACCAGTATCAGTTTCGTTTCTGATCTGTCTTTCGTAGTAATAACCAATCACTGGTCTCTGCGTCATACTGACCACAGCCAATGACTGCCCTCTACCTAAGCACCGCCTCTGGCAGCCATCTTCAGATTTGGAAGCACGTGAAGTGGCAGTATGACCAAGTGAAGAGCCGCAGAGGGGTAGGCGGGAGGGTTCGCATGTGAATCCATGCCAGACCCATGCTGGAGAACAACAGTTACAGGTAAGTAACTTGTTCCTTCTCCAGCATGGGGTCTGGCATGGATTCACATGCTCATGAATAAAGAATACATAGCAGTACACACATGCACAACCACGGGAGGTGGCAAAGGCTCAACATTAAGCATCACATCAACTCAACATTAAGCATCTTACCTCCTCACCAGGCTCACCTCAGGCGAACAGGTTGCGCAGCACTGCTTGGCCGACCCTGGACTCCTCCCTGGAATCCCGGTCGACGCAGTAGAATTTCGTGAAGGTGTGCGTCGACCTCCACGTAGCAGCCCTGCATATGTCCAGCAGGGGCACACCAGATAGGAACGCCGTGGTAGCTGCGATCGCTCTGGTGGAATGGGCTCTCGGACGGCCAGGCAGCGGTCGGTTTGCCAACCGGTGACAGTACATGATACAGCCGGAGAGCCATCTGGAGATGGAAGCCTTCGAGAGAGCCTTCCCCTGATTGACAGGTCCAAAGTTCACAAAGAGTTGTGACGTCTTCCGAAAACCCTTCGTGCGGTCCATGTAGAACTTCAGCGCTCTAGCTACATCCAGCAAGTGCAAAGTCCTCTCAGCCGGCGACGAAGGCGACGGGAAGAACACAGGCAACACCAAGGGTTCGTTGAGATGGAAGTCCGACGGTACCTTGGGCATGAAGGAGGGGTGCGTCCTGAGCACTACCCTCGTGTCGTGGAAAGTCAAGTACGGGGCCTTGCAGGAAAGGGCCTGGATCTCTCCCACTCGTCGTGCGGAGGTGATGGCCACAAGAAAAGCTGTTTTCCACGATAGAAACTTCAACGGGGCCGAGTGCAGAGGCTCGAACGGAGGTCCCATGAGCTTGGTCAGCACCACGTTGAGCTCCCACGCCGGGGCCGGAGCCTTCACCGGCGGGAACGATCTGAACAGTCCCTTCATGAACTCTTTCACCAGACGATGAGACCACAAGGACGTCCGCCCCGTGGTTCTGGTGTATCGGGAGATCGCAGCAAGATGAATCTTGATGGACGCGTGTGCCAAACCAGCTTTGGCCAGCGTCAGCAGGTACGGCAGTACTTGGGGAGCCGTAATCCGTAGAGGGTTAATCTTCTGTGCGTGGCACCAGACAGAGAACCTCTTCCATTTGTGTCCGTAGCATTTAAGAGTCGAGGACGCCCTGGCCTTTGCAAGAACCTCTCTGCAATCGGCCGGTATGTCGTATCCTCCAAACTCTAGCGCTGCAGGAGCCAGGCCTGCAAGTTCAGCGACTTCGGGTCGTGGTGGAGGATGGCGCCTCCTTCCCTGGAGAGTAGATCCGCGTCCGCCGGCAGCTTGATCGGCGGGGACGCTGACAAGTCCAGAAGGTCCGGGAACCATATCTGCCTCGGCCACGCAGGTGCGACGAGGATCATCCTGCACCGTGACCTCTTGAGCTGGTTGACGAGCCGGATTAGCAGAGGCAAGGGAGGGAACGCGTAGAGGAACAGGCCCTCCCAGGGGAACGAGAAAGCATCGCCCATGCTCCTCGTCTGGGGAAACCTGCTGGCGAACCTCCGGCACTTGGTGTTCGTCGCCGTCGCGAACAGGTCGATCTGGGGTGTGCCCCACCGTCGGAAGAGGCGATCCACCAGATCCTGCCGTAGTTCCCACTCGTGGCACGAGCGCAGCTCCCTGCTGAGTGAGTCGGCGATGGTGTTTTTTATCCCTGCCAGATGAAACGGCACCAGAAAAATCCCTTGGGCGACGGCCCAATGCCACAGGTCCTGCGCCTCCTTGGACAGCGCTGGGGACCTGGTTCCGCCCTGTTTCCTGATGTAAAACATGGTGGTGGTGTTGTCGGTGAAGATCCTCACCACCTTGCCCATGAGGGACGGAAGGAAGGACCTGAGGGCCCAAAACACTGCACGGAGCTCCAGGACGTTGATATGCAGGGACTTCTCCGTCGGGAGCCAGAGTCCCCTCGCGTGCAGATTTTCGGTGTGCGCTCCCCACCCTTCCAGGGAGGCATCCGTGGTCACAGTCTCCTGGTGGGCTGGGGTCTGGAAGTCCATGCCCGCCGTCAGATGCGCGCGGGTGCCCCACCACCGTATCGCTCGTCGGAAATTCTCGTCGAGCTTGATCCTTTCCTCGAAGCTGCCCGTCGTCTGGATCCAGCGCGCATCCAGGAATTCTTGCAACGGGCGCATCCGGAGCCTGCACATGGGAATGAGGTAGATGCAGGAAGACATCATCCCGAGGAGGGACTTGATGGATCTCACTTTGGCCGCGTCGGCCACCAACATCCGTTGCACCTTGCCCAAGATGGTCCTGGTCCTCTCCTCCGACGGGGAGGCCAGAAGGGACACTGTGTCGAGCCTCGCTCCCAGAAACAGTGCGACTTGCGCGGGCACCAGGTGGGATTTGGCGTAATTCACGGAGAATCCCAGGTCCGTGAGGAGTTGGACGGTCCTTGCCGTGTGGACCACGGCGAGCTCCTTCGTCTTGGAGCGGATGAGCCAGTCGTCCAGGTAGGGGTAGACGTGAATCCCCTCGCGGCGCAGCTGCGCCGCCACCGGTGCGAGGCACTTGGTGAATACCCTGGGTGCCGACCGTAGTCCGAAGGGAAGGGCTTTGAACTGGTAATGACGCCCTTGGACCACGAACCTGAGGAATTTTCGGTGCCCCTTTAGGATGGGAATGTGGAAGTAGGCATCCTCCAAATCCAACGACGATAGGAAGTCTCCTTCCTCCAGTTGACCCAGGACGTGCTGGAGGGTGACCATCCGGAACTTCTGCGCCTTGATGAACTTGTTCAGCCGTCGCAGGTCCAGGATGGGGCG
This sequence comes from Ambystoma mexicanum, assembly GCF_040938575.1. Classification (NCBI taxonomy): domain Eukaryota; kingdom Metazoa; phylum Chordata; class Amphibia; order Caudata; family Ambystomatidae; genus Ambystoma; species Ambystoma mexicanum. Next base: position 801,611,098 of record NC_090932.1, read on the forward strand.
CCATCCTCCCGTCTTCTTCTTCACGAGGAAGTATCGCGAGTAGACTCCGGAGCCCCGAAGCCTCTTTGGGACGAGTTCGATGGCGCCCTTTCTGAGCATCGCCTTTACCTCCAGGAGAAGTTGAGGGACGTGAAGTTCTTTTCTGGCCACGGGGGGGACGCGCGGGCACCTTCTTTGAAACTCGAGCGCGTGGCCCCGGGCCAGGGCGTCCAGCACCCAACGGTCGGTGGAGATGGACTCCCACACGCTGACGAAGCCCGCCAGCCGGCCTCCCACCGGGGTGCTTCGGTGGGGGCCCGACCCCACGGCCGGTTCAATCCTGCTTGGACGCGGCCTTGCCGCCTTGACCTCCTTGGCGACGACGGCGGGGTCCGCTAGACTTGCCTCGTCCTCTGTAGGCCTCTTGCGACGACGAGCGGGCCGCTTGACGGTAGGAAGCGAAACCGCCGCCGGAACCTTTGGAGGCGCCCTTGCCTCCGCCGCTCCGAAAGGGCGTCCGTCGTTGCTGCAGGACTCCAAGGGCCCGGGCCGTCTCAGTATCCGCCTTGATGGCCTGAAGGGAATCGTCCACTGTCTTCCCAAACAGGTTGTTCCCGTCGAAGGGCATGTCCAGGACTCTGGTCTGGACGTCCTGCCGAAAGTCCGTAGCTTTGAGCCATCCACGACGTCGAAGGCAAACGCCGTTGCCCAGCTGGCGGAACCCAGTGTCGGCGATGTCCGTCGCCACGGTGATGGCGTGGTCCGAAGCCACTTCACCTTCCTGGAGGATCTCAAGGGCCTCCGCCCTCTTGTCGTCCGGCAGAAAATCCAGCAGGGGAGCTATCTTGTACCAGAGCTCCCTGTCGTAGCGGGCCACGATAGCCAAGGCGTTGGCCGCTTTAATCGTCGTCGCTGCCGACGAGATGACTCTACGTCCCATAGCATCCAATTTCTTCCCCTCGCCGTCCGGCGGGGAAGTCGATGTGGAGGCCGCACCCCCCCCCGCTTTCTTCCTGGCTGCCGCGGAGACGACGGAGTCCGGGGTAGGCTGCGCCCGGAGGCATAGGGGGGCCGTGTCCGGGACCCGGTACTTTTTCTCGTACCGGTCTCTTCTAGCTGGCGTAGTGGAAGGGTTCTTGAGGAGGGAAAGGCCCTCATCCCAAATGTCGTCCAACAGAGGCACTGCGAGGACCGTCTTCCTCTTGGCCTCGCGCCGCTGATAAAGGAAGCCTTCCTTTTTCTTCTCCTCAGGGCAGAGTTGGAAAAGCTCGGAAGCCCTGGAGATCATGGAGTGGAAAGATCCGATCTCGTCGGGCGGAGAAGCCCTGGTGGGAGGCGACGACGGAAAATCCTCGTCGTATGCCTCGTCGCCCGTACCCGTCGCTGCCGTGTCAGTCCCCGTATCATCCCCTCGGGTGGACGGGGAGGAGGGCTGGACGGGGCGCGACGGTTGAAAAGGAGGTGGAGGATGGATCCTTCTTTTCTTGGTAGGGGGAACACCAGAAGGTCCCGGTTCTGGATCCCCCGACGGGAGAGGTTCCTCCGTCGGTAACGGTAGCCTCGTCCTTATCTCGGTGCATAAGGACTGTATGGCCAACAAAATGGCCGCCGAGTTGTCTCGCGGCGCTGGCAGAGGGGAATCCGACGGGCGAGCAGGGGCCCCGTCGGTATCCTCGACGATGTCGTCGTCGTCACCCGCGTCGGGGTCCATTCCGACGGGCTGGCCTTGTTCCACGCCTAGGCCGTGGCTTAAGACCTCGATCAGCTCCTCTTCTGAGGTTGAGGCCGAATCTACGACGACGCCCTGCCCCCCCTTCTTCTTCCCCACGGAGGGTTTCACGGGGGTCCTATCGATGGGCACAAAAGAAGACTCCCTCCGAGGAGGCAGGGAGATTCTGGGCCCTGAGGTCGCCACCACTGGCGCAGCCTCCACAGGCTGAGCCAGGGCCGCCGCGACCGTTTCGATAGAGGGCTTGGTCGGATGGATCAAGGCCTTCACCACCTTAGGTGCGCTCACCGCCTTATCCTTGAGGGAGGGGGCACTGCCACGCTCCTCCTCTGCCTTAGAGCTCGACCGGGGCCTCTCCAGGAGCTTCGCCGGGTGCTCGGCCTTCCTCTTACCCGACCCAGAGCGTTGGCTCGTGGTTGATGGTGCCGGGGAGGGTGCGCCCTGCCTGGCGCCCGTAGAGCCCGACCGTTCGGCGCTCCCGGTGCCAGCGGACTCGCGGTGCTTGGCCTTATGTTGGGCCCCCGTCGCCGGGGCGCCCTCAAAGGTCTTAGAAGACCGCTCGGATTTCTTCTTCTTCTCGCCAGACGGGCTCTTACCCTCCAGCCAGTTGGCGAGACGTTGATGACGGTCCTTCATGGTCCGTTCCGACATGTTGCCGCAAAACGCACAGTCCTTCTCCACGTGCGTTTTGTCCTCATGAAGGCAGTAAAGGCAGAAAGAGTGTTCGTCTTCCTTAAAGACGTTCTGCAGCTGGCATCCAGGGCAGACCCTGAACAGCTTTCCGGGCGTCGAGCTTCCCTTCTCCTGGGCCATCTCCGAGACCGGGCCTGAGAAGCTTCTGGAGTCCTCCGAAGTGTAGCTCGACGAAATCTTCACCCTTGAGGGGCACAGACGAATCCGACACGGGTCCCCGTTGATCGGATGTAGGATCGGTGGAGCTTGAGGCTCTTTTGACCGAAGAAATTGAAGTTTTTTGTGAAAAAGCGCGAAAAAAAAGCACTAACGCTCGAGAGCAATAGCACGAGGATCCCAACACATGAACGTGCGGTAAAAATCTGAAGATGGCTGCCAGAGGCGGTGCTTAGGTAGAGGGCAGTCATTGGCTGTGGTCAGTATGACGCAGAGACCAGTGATTGGTTATTACTACGAAAGACAGATCAGAAACGAAACTGATACTGGTTTTTTCTTTACCGAGGATTCCCAGCCTGACGACGGGGAATATTCATGAGCATGTGAATCCATGCCAGACCCCATGCTGGAGAAGTACAGACACCCCCCACCGGTTGTTGAGGCCCTTCTCTCACACTGGTGGCAAGCGGTGGGATGCTTATGGTTTTAAGAATCAGTGTATAACCGTGCCACTTACAAAGGATATTTGCCCTTTATTAAATTAAGGTTTAGTTGTGTACAAGGTAACTGCATTACAAACGATGGAGTCTATTGCGAATGGCAAATTAACTCGGATGAGCTTGGAGGCTCTCCAGAGTGCTTGTGAAGCTAGGGAGTTAGACTTTGTGGATAAGTCTAGGGCTGAGCTGATAGCTGCCCTGGTGGACTACCAGACTGATAGTGAAACTCTTGATGAGGGGGGGAATGCAACCAATGAGGACTCTGCCCCTGGGGTTTCTGCTGAATCTGTTTCTGGGAATGCCGCCATTCCTGCTGCCTCTGTTCCAAACTCCAGCAATTCCTTAGAGCTTGAGTTATTAAGGATGAAATTGGCCTTTGAATACCGCAAGTTGGAAATAGATGCTGAGCTTAAGAAAGAGGAGTTGGCTCAACAAGTTGCACTCAAAAATAAGGACCTTGAACTCAAGAGCCAGGACACTGAATGTCAGAGGATCCAGCTAGAGAAAGCTAGAGTGGAGACTTCAGCTAGAACCAGTGAGAGTGTCAGGTCCCCAGCCACCAAGTTTATGAAAGATTTGGTTGGTGTATTTGTGGAGGGTTCGGATATCCTCCAATGGATTGAAGCGTTTGAAATGGCTTGTGCGATTCATGATGTGGATAAAAGAGATTGGGCGAAGTGTTTGTTAAGCAGAGTTCCTCAAACCGGGTATGACTGTATTCTGAAGCTGAGTGTGGAAGAAAGGGGTCAGTACGAGTGTATGAAGTCTGCTTTGATTGCCAAGTTCGGCAAGACACCTACCCAATACCTTAGAAGGTTCAGGGATTTTAAGAAAAAGGAGAATATGTCTTGGGTTGACTGGGTGAGTGCTGCGCACATGAACATGATGGGGTGGATCGATGGATACAAGGTTAAGACTTTTGTTGAATTGTCCCACCTTTTGTTTTTTGAGCATTTCTCTGAAGCCTGTTCACCAGAGCTGCGTCAGTATGTGGCTGACCAGAACATTCTGGACCCCTTTAAGCTGGCTAGGTTGGCTGACAAGTGGGTCTCCCCTAAGGACTCCAGTGGGAAGGACAAGGACAAAGAGAAGGGGGCCTCTCAGAAAGCTGAGGAGTCCCCCAAGCAATCACAGTCGGGTAAACCAAAACCTTCCTCTCCTAAGACCCAAAAATCTAGTGGGGATAAGTCATCTGGGGGTGGGAATAAGAGTAGTGGTCCACCTGCTGCAAAGCAGGCTCCCAGTGGTTCCAGTACCGTACCCCGCACTCCTGGCGCTTGTTGGGACTGTGGGGCTCTGGATCACAAAAGGGGTGACCCCAAGTGTAAAGGTAAGGCACTTGGAGTACAGGCTGTCAGCCTGACCTACCCTTACCCCGTGTCTGAGGTGGAGGCCACTGTCCTCCCCTCCTCTGCCGGGATCACATTTGGTGCTCCGGTGGAGATTTCCTTAGTGTCCCTTGGTGCCTGGGACCAGTATGCGGAAGTACTGGCGACTATCCCACAGAACACCCGTAGGTTTTTGAGAAGTGTCCTCTTGAATGGCCAGCCTTCTACTGGTTTGAGAGACACTGGGGCAAGCATGACAGTGGTGGACAGGACCCTGCTCAGGCCAGAGAACTATGAAGGTGCTCCTCTGCAAACCACCAGGTTAGCTGGTGGGCCTCCCAAATTATCACCTGTAGCCTTAGTCACACTCATGATTGGCGACAAGACAGCGAAGCTTCCTGTCCTGGTTCAGGACAATGTCCCTGCTAACATTTTGTTAGGGAATGATCTAGTAGAGTTGGGGTTGATCTCGGATGGTCTTCCCATGACTGCTGCTGCAGTCACTAGGTCACAGGTGACACCGGGTCTGGCTGTGGGTCGGGTACCCGAGCCAAAGGCGAGGCCTAAGGCAAGAAGAAGGAAGACCAAGAAGGCCACCTCTGTGGAGGGAGCACCTTCTCTTCCTGCTGTTCCGAAAGCACCCATTGGGATCCATGCTCCAGACGGGCTGGGTCCAGTGGGAAACCCAAACTCAACTCTTTTGGGAGAAGAGACAGAAGACTCTCCTGTGGGAGAGGTTCTCAACCCGGAGGATCATCCCGACCTTCAATGCTTGTTAGCTGAAGGGGGACCCTCCCGGGCGGACTTCTGTAAGGGACAGAGAGAGTGCCACTCTCTCGAGGGACTGAGGAAACAGGCCCTGGCCCAGGCACAAGGAGAGGTGCCTAGGAATTTCCGGATTTATTGGGAGGGTGAGCTCCTTGTTAGTGAGCCCACTAAGCCTGAACCTGGTGCCTGCAAGAGGTTGGTGGTACCCCAGGTTTACAGGCCCTTCCTACTGCAGTTGGCGCATGAGGTGCCCTTGGCTGGTCATCTTGGGACCAAGAAGACTAAGCAGAGGCTCTCTGCCCATTTCTACTGGCCACGGATGGGAGTAGAGGTGGAGTCCCACTGCAGGACCTGCCCAACTTGTCAGTTGTCTGGCAAGACTGGAGGCAGTGTCATTGCCCCACTGCAGCCGTTGCCAGTGGTTGGCACCCCATTTGAGAGGGTGGGCATCGACATCGTCGGTCCCCTTGACCCTCCCACTTCAGGTGGACATTGGTTCATCCTGGTCTTGCCACCAGGTACCCTGAGGCGATACCCCTTCGGACGGTTACGGCCAAGGTGGTTGCTCGGGCTCTCCTGGGCATTTTCACTCGTGTTGGATTCCCCAAAGAGGTTGTCTCTGACAGAGGATCCAACTTCATGTCTAGTTACATGAAAACCATGTGGAAAGAGTGCGGGGTAACCTACAAGTTCTCCACCTCTTACCACCCCCAGACCAATGGTCTGGTTGAGAGATTTAATAAAACTCTCAAGGGCATGCTAGGGGCTTTGGAAGAACCCCTAAGGAGGAAATGGGATCTCCTCCTGCCATGCCTGCTGTTTGCTTACATGGAGGTACCTCAAGAGGGTGTTGGTTTCAGCCCCTCTGAGTTACTCTTTGGACATCCCGTGAGGGGGCCCCTCGCCTTGATCAGAGAAGGCTTGGAAGCCACCCCTTCGGGTCCCGCCAAGCAAGTGGGGGACTATGTGTTAGGCCTCAGACGGAGGATGACACAGATGATGGGTCAGGCAACAGCAAATCTCAAGGCCAGCCAGGAATTGAATAAGTACTGGCATGACCTTAAAGCCTCGCAAGTGGATTGGACTCCGGGACAGGAAATCCTTGTGATGGAGCCTACCAAGCCTAGAGCTTTGGCAGACAAGTGGACTGGACCCTTCAGGATCATCTCCAAGATGGGCGAAGTCAATTATCTGGTTGACATGGGAGCCCCTGGGGTAGCCCCTCAGCTATTCCATGTCAACAGGCTCAAGCCTTTCCACCGGCGAGCGGAAGTCTCATGTCTCTTGCTAGCTTCCGGGCAAGAAGAGGATGAGAGTGAGCCCCTTCCTGATTTGCTGCATAGCAACCCTCAGGATGGCTCAGTGGAGGGAGTACATCTCTCTCCAGATTTGACAACAGAGCAACAGAGGGCCTGTAGGGCTTTGCTCCAACAGTACGCCTCTCTGTTTTCACTGAAGCCAGGCCTTACACCGTGGTGTAAGCACGAAATTGACACTGGTGACAGTGTGCCTGTCAAAAGCAGGTGCTACCGTATGTCAGATACCGTCAAGAACCACATCCAGGCTGAGGTCGCCAAGATGTTGGATCTGGGTGTTATTGAACCCTCAACCAGTCCCTGGTCCAGTCCAGTGGTCCTTGTCCCCAAGGCAAGTTCCCAGGCGGGTACCAAGGATTGGAGGTTCTGTGTGGACTACCGAGGAGTCAATGCCGTCACCAAAACTGACGCGCACCCATTGCCCCGGGCTGATGAGCTCGTGGACACCATCGGTGCTGCCAAGTTTGTGAGCACCTTTGACCTTACCTCAGGCTATTGGCAAATAGCTCTGACGGACCGTGCCAAGGAAAAGACGGCCTTCTCAACACCTGAGGGACTCTACCAGTTTAGGGTCATGCCTTTTGGGTTGAAGAATGCCCCTGCCACCTTCCAGAGATTGGTCAACCATGCGCTCAGTGGGCTGGAAGCCTTTTGTGTGGCTTACTTAGACGACATTGGCGTCTACAGTTCCACCTGGGAAGAGCATTTGACACATCGGGATAAGGTGTTGCAGGCCTTGAAAAGGGCTAACCTCACTATCAAGGCCACCAAGTGCCAGATAGCTCAGGGGAAAGTTACCTATCTTGGTCATGAGGTAGGAGGGGGTCAAATCCAACCTCTCTCCAGTAAAGTACAGGATGTACAGAACTGGGAGACTCCCACTACTCAAACCCAGGTGAGAGCCTTTTTGGGCCTCACTGGGTACTATCGCAATTTCATAGCAGACTATGGGACCATAGCTGCCCCCCTGACAGCTCTAACGTCACCCAAGCAGCCTAGGAAGGTTAATTGGACCGAAGACTGTCAGAGGGCCTTTGATGGCTTGAAAGAAAGTCTGTTTAGGGCACCTGTGTTGAGTGCGCCTGACTACAGCTGACCCTTTATCGTCCAGACGGATGCCTGCGACACCGGAATTGGAGCTGTCTTGTCCCAGTTAGATGACAAAGGGAGAGAACACCCCATCATATTCATCAGTAGACAACTCAAGGGTAGAGAACTTAGGTGGGCTACTGTTGAAAAGGAGTGTTTTAGTATAGTTTGGAGCCTTAGGCGTTTTAGGCCCTACCTTACGGGGTCTACCTTCAAGGTCCAAACAGATCATAAGCCCCTGAAGTGGCTTATGCAGATGAAGGGTGAGAACCCGAAATTGCTCAGGTGGTCCATTAGCCTGCAAGGGCTAGACTTCACTATAGAGCACAGACCAGGGAAGAGTCACGATAATGCAGATGGCCTTTCCAGAAGGTATGTTGACCGTCTGGATGAGGGTGTCTATCCCGTGGGAGATTAGACACCCTCCACCTCAGTCTGGGGGGGGCGACTGTGATGCTGGAAATGCATCTGAGGGACAGGGCCTCTGAATCCTTGTCCTGTTACTGTTTTTACCGTGTGTTCTGTTATGTTTTCTGCCCCAGAGTCCCTGTGGGACTCCTGACAGTGCAGCTCTCTCTTTTGGTTTGGTGAACAGACCCATGGGATACCCTTATGGCACCCATGGGTAGGGGTACAACCCTGTGCCCCTAGTGTATGTTTTTGGGTACCTGTGGGTGACCCCAGAGCAGGGTATGGGCTGGTGGCAGCTCCGTGCTGAATTTGACAGGTGCTCCGGGTGTCCTCCATTTTGGGATACCCCGGCCCTGCCATTGGGATCTGTTGATTCCTGATAGGAAACAAGATGGCCCCTGTGGCCGCTTGCTTTCTATGGCCTGTTATCTTGTTTTCCCAAAGTCCTGGGAAGCCCTGTCTCTGTCCCTTCCCCTTGACTGGCTGTTGGGTGGAAGTTCCTTGTATGGTATTGTTGTGAAGGCCCAGCTAGACTGACTGGAGCCTTCCCAGTGTCTGTATGTTGTGGGTACCTCCTGTGGGTGGGACCTGGGTGAATGGAGTGTGTGACCAATATACACTCCTTGTTGTGGTTGTCTGGTTTCTGGCATGAGAGACAAAGACTGAGACAGCCCTGCCCGAAACTGGCCTGAATGCAGTGTGTAGTGTTGAATGGCTGGGTACTTGTCCCAATCCACATTCCCTGTTGTGAGTGTCTGGAAGGGAGGAGTGTGGCCTGAATGCACTGTGTGCCTGATTGGCTGACTGACTGCATGAATGCCCTGCAGTATGATTGGCTGCTGAGTGTGTGCCAGCAGCGTGGATGAGAGAGAGGATAGTATATCTGGGGACCTCTCACCACTGGAAAAGTGTTCAGAAGGGACCTTTGGTTGAGAAGCGACCATTGTGCTCCTAAAGCAGCCAGGGAGCTGAGTCTACATTCTACGAGTAACTGGAACTGCTGATCCTCGACGTCCAGCTGGAAGAAGAAGACTTGCTGTGGCATTTGCTTCGACCGATCTGAAGGCTGACGAGATCGTCGAGGGCTGACCCGAGAGAGGACCTGGTAAGGCGCCCTCTTCCCGTGCTCCGAGGGACCATCGAGCACCGCTCCATCTTCGCCGAAGCGCCCTGGAAGACAGACCCTCGGAAGGCTGTCGACCCGAGAGGGGACCGCTGAGGAGATCGAAGTGAAGCACCCGGACATTGACGCCGTCGAAGTCCATTGCCGTCGACCAGGGTTCGCAAGTTTGTGTAACCGCTGGAGGCCCGTCGAAGTTGTGTTGCCCAGCCGTGGGAACCACTTGACGCCGTGCCGCAGACGACTGGAGCCGTCCGCTCCTTTGCCTAAGAACATTCAATCGAAGGACTCTCTCGACCGCATCGTCGACCGCTTATCCTGCCGGAGAAAGTCGAGGACAACCAACGCGCCGAGGAGAAACTTGCCGGTGGGTTTCCCGCCACCCGACGACCTCAAAGACTCGGACGACTCGACGCCCTTGCTGGGCCTCCGTCTCTACAATCTTTGCGGTCCAGAACTATTGTCATCGAGGTGCCCCGCACACCTCCGCCTTGCAGGACGCCGACGCTCTGACGCCGACGAGCACCGCTCGGACGAAGCTGCCGCCTCATCATCATCGTTCTACCTCGTTTGTCGACGGACGTTCGACGCCCCGTGCCTCCCGTTTGAAAGGGAAGGCATTCAAGAAGGGCCGTCGATTCCCCGTCGCCGAACAGCGAGTTCCTCAACGTTTGTCGACGCCTCTTCGAGGAGCTCGACTCCACCAGGTACATTGGGGGGGTAAAAACATTATAGGAGAGAATAAGACTTACAGAGCAGTATATGGACTGGGCGTGTGCTATATCGTGTTTTACAGGTTGCCCAGGTGGGGGGGATCTCCACACAGAACTGTGCCTAGTGGTAGGGGCCAGTATTCTGCCTACTGCTCAACCATCTTGTTTTCTCTCCTCTCTCTATTGCTGGTTTCACTCTAATGGTATGTGTGACATTGTACAGTATTGTTAATGCACTGTAATGAGATCTAGGGTGGTACCACTTTAGGATTGTATATATTTGCCATTGTAGATTTTGCTGGAGTACAAAGTGAGTTATTATGATAAATGTACATAACCTTAAATATTGATTATATAAAGACTGTGTTCTAACCAATACAGAGTGTGGATATTCCTTTGTGGGGGCTTGGGGAATACACTGTACTTAAGAACCAGCCTGCATCACCTCCTGAGGAGCTAGGCCTTGATTGCTCGACCATTGCTACCGAATAGAGAATCTTGGCTGGGGTCTCCTGTGCCTCTCCTCCACCATATAGGGAGCGGAAGTACAGACACCCCCCACCGGTCGTTGAGGCCCTTCTCTCACACCTCTTCCTCCACATTTTCCCCCACCACCATATTCTCCTCTCCCAAGATGATCCACCCCGTGCGTCTTTCGTTCTCAACAACTACATGTCTTATTCCTTCAGTATCCATCTTAAGCAGCACTTCCCCTGATTAACATTCTCCTGACACTTCTCTTGATGCCCCTATATCCCTTACTGATCTTGGGGATGTCTGTATCCTTCTCAGTACTGTTAGTAATCCTGTCAACCTAGCCTTAAACTCCCTGGGACTATAACCCGCTGATGCCGGTACTTCAGGCGGGTGGGTTACAGAGGTGGGGGGGGGGGGGGGGGTGGGTAGCCTGGCTGCGGAATCCCCTACTGCAGCAGAAAGAGTCCCTATCGCAACAGGTACATAGCTTGGATTAGTACACCCTCCTGCGGGATATGTTGTCAAGGGATATAATCCCCCAATCTCCACTGGCATCCCACCCTCTCCTTCTCCCTTTCTGCACTTCCCATCTTTCTGTATCTGTGCCTCTATTCCGTTCCCTTGATCATCTGTGTCTTGTAACATACGCAGAGATCTAGAATTTCTTTTCTCTTCTGTAGCTGCTTCCCCTTATATTTTGCTACAAAAAATGTGGACATGTGATCCAGAATGCTCTTTTTGTGTGAGCCCTGCCATGGCCATGGGCATGGCATCTTCCCCCCTCCTGTCTCTGCGATGCACTGCTTATGCTATTTTTCAACCCCGTCACGATACAGTGGCAGGACCTTATACATATGTTCTATTGGTGTTCCTCCCCACATGCTAGTGATGTCTATCTCTTACTGACCCTGCAAAGTCCCTCAAACGTTCCACGCTCACTGCTGCTCGCTTATGACAACAAAAATAAAAGAAAATGACCCCCCACCCTTCTCTATCACCCTTTGTTGCACACAGACACCACTCCACAAATTCGTCCAACACCAAACCACACCGCAACGCACACAATTACTGCCCCTTCTAGGGCCTGTTCTTAACCCAAAAAACATTAACACAATAGATTAAAACAACACGCTAAACTAACAACCACTACTTGTTTCAGGCCTACTACTTATAAGAGACCACTACTTTTTATTTCCATATAACTCCTTTAAATACTATACTGCCTTGTGGTACCACATTCCCTCCCCTTCAAAGGAGGGGATCCATGCCTTACATTTGCTTTAGCTTATAATGCCATACCGAAACACTCTATTCATAGATCACATTTTAACAATAACCCCGACTTCATCCACGTCACATGAACGGCCTTGCTCTACACGCAATCACACCTTTCACACTTCCCCATGCATCTGTCCCCTACTTGTTATCTCTTACAAAAGTCTACTCACATGTGCGTGCTCACCAGAACTCCTCCGTCACAGGGTTCCAACACCGGCCTTCACTCTCCTCAGAGCCGCACCCCACATCAAAGAGCAGAGAAAGCTTTTCTTAAAATGGCTCCTGCTAAACCACTCGGAACACGTTTTTTCAAGGCCGGTCGCGGTAGGTGGGCGCGGCTCCATCTGGAGAAGTGGCCTAGAACCCTCTGCAGGTACAAGGGCGCTGGGATAATGTTGGGGTTACCAATTGAAGGCACGCCCCTAAATGCTCACACCAGAGAGAATACAACCCAATAGGGAAAAAAGGCCCAAATCGATCTTGTAAGAATAACAAATTTTAATCTCACACACAGATGAGGGCAACAGCAAATCTGCTGCTAAGAACGTTCTGCCGAAAAGTAGTACAAGTAGAATCTTATAAAGGAAAAGATCATCATAGATGATGCAATACATACAGTAAAAACCTGTGCGGCTGATTGGATGGACTCTATACAGGTACAACCTTTATCCATAAGGGATGGCAGTCTATTGGCCCAAGCCAAGTCCGTCCGTCCGTCTTCCATCAGGTGGGTGTTGCGGCGCTCATCTATTTCTCATGTCGAAAGTTGGAAAACAAATGAATGGTACTCCTACTATACTGCTTGTTTTATCACTCATACTGTGCACTTGGCAGGCCTTAAAACGGACACAAAGGAGGTTCTGGGGCACTCTAACCTTCACACACACATTTCACTCACTCCCCTCTGCGCCATCCGGCTCCAAGGTCTCCACCCTCATTTGAACTATAACGTATCCCTCCCAGCAACTCACAATACAAATCATACGATTGTTGCTTCAATAATATGCTGTCTGTCCTCTTTGAACATTTCAGGACTTGTTACTTTGGGGTTGGTGCTTAAAGGGCACCTGGTGCCATGGAATTCAGGGATCTTAAGGTTTAGTCAGTTATATGGGCTATAACTCGTGGCTACCCGGGAATGGGCCGGGTCATGCTTTGGCCAGTGTGCCAGTGTGAGATAACATGCACACCAGGCACCAGTCTCTGATCTCGGCCTTATAGGACACATTTCTCTTGGCTGAAAAGCATGTCTTTGAAACACTTTTGGAACAATGAATAGACGTTGTGGTGGGTGTAGGTGTGAACAGTCTTCATGGGAGCTCGGGCATGACCAGAGATTTCTGTGGTCTTGTGGATTTGGGCCTAGTGCATGTGTAGAGGAGCAGTTGAATGTCTCTACAGGAAGTTCCGCCCCCCTGCCACATGTATGTTGGAAGCCTGACATTGCGATATGCGCAATGCCAGTAATGGTGCCTATTCCACAAAAAGCCTTTGAGATAAGGTATCCATTAAGAAAAGCCTATCTGATGCATCCCCCCGTGAACTGACAATCTCTTGGAAGAAACCCATGAAGGAATATGAAAATAGATGAAAGAAAGGATTGGTGACATCACAAGAAGTAAGTGTGATGCACTGAGAAGAGTGACTGAAGAAGAGGATGTATAGTCCGCATAGAAACTGATGACGAAGTAAAGCATCAAGTAAGCTTTCATATGCGGAATGAAGAGTGCACGTGTGAAGGTACCTGTGGAAAATACTAACCGTTTTTATAACTGCACAAACGCAGCAACGCAAGTAGGCTACGTAATCATAAAGGCTGGCTACAAGTAGGTAATAGAAAACAGAAAAGAGCTATCTGTAATTTGCGCCAATTTGTGGTGTTTTTTTTTAATACTTCAGATATTGTTGTTGTGTTTCCTTTTGTTACATTTTTAAATGCACTGATGATCCCTCAACACGTGTTTCCCCACCTGTATCTGGTGGTTCATCAGAAGGGTAAAAAACAATAACTCTATAAAGTGAAAACAAAGAAATATATCAAACAGCTGAAATTATTCGAGTTTAACCTCTTTAGTGCAATGGACGAGCTCTCACGTCCTTGACATTATTTACTCAATGCCAAGGACGAGCTAGCTTGTCCTTTGTTGGCACTCTGTTTTGTGTGATCCCTGCAAAGCAGGGATCGCAGAAAACTGAAATCTATCTCCCAGGCTATGTTAGGAAGAGGTTCCTCCTCATGGTCCGGGGGTTGGATTTCTGTCAGTTTCACGTCAGCATGCGTAATGCGTGCTGACGTGAAACAAAGTAATTTTCACTGCGGCAGCCATTTCGGCTGCCGCTGTGAAAATAAAAAGCGAGTTTCCACCTTTCTCCCCCTCGATCTGCGGCACCATTGGGCCGTTCAGATCGAGGGAGGTGTTGTTGAAAAGGGCAGACTCTCCCCTTTCCAACGACACATTTTTAGAAGCATTGCAGGGCACGGATCGGGGGTAGATCACTCGATCCACGTCTAGCAATGCCACTAGACCACCAGGGATCTCTTTGTGATGTGGGGGGGAGGAGAGGGCTGCTTACATAGTAAGCATCCCCCGGGCCCCAAGGTATGGGGCCACCCGTATTGGCACCCCTGGGGGCAGATGGGTGATCATCTGTCCCCAGGGAAGGGGGCACAAAAAATGAATAAATAAACATAAATAAAAGGAGATTTGGGTGGGGGTGGGCGGCCACCAGGATTTTTGTTGGCCAATGAGAGGGGGGTGGCCCTCTCCCCCCCCACCTTCAGTGGACGGGGGCACCGCGTGTAGCACTCCCTGAGGGCAGATTTCTACCCTTAGGAAGGGGTACGTTGAGATGCCCCCCATCCATTTGGGGTGTGGGGGAGAGGCCACCGGATATTTTGGCAGAGGCCTCCCCAAGACTGGGGCAGTATGTTTTGCACCCCGTGGGGGCAGATGGGCACACTCATGTTCCCATCTGCCCCTAGGGAAGGGGCAAAACAAAAACAAAAAACACAAAAGTTTCGTTTTGGGGGGTCTGGGGCCACTAAACCACCAGGATTTTTTATGTCATCAAAGGGGGGTGGTCCTCTCCCCCCCCCCCCACCCCAAGTGGATAGTGGGGGGCACCTCATGTAGCCCTGGTGGTGGCAGGTTTCTGCCCCTAGGAAGGGGCATCTGCCCTCAGGGAGGGCTACATGAGATGCCCCCCATCCATTTGGGGTGGGAGGAGATGGCCACCAGAATTTATGTCACAGCCCCCCCACCCCAAGCATGGGGCAGTACATTTTGCCCCGCCTTGGGGCATATAGACACAGTAACGTGCCCATCTGCCTCAAGGAAAGGGGCAAAACAAAATTATTGAAAATGAAATGGGGTTTTGGTGGGGGGCACCCTAGACCACCAGTGACTTATGTATTGAAAAGGGGGGTGGCCCTCTCCTCCCAGCCAAAATGGAGGTAGTGCATCTCAAGCAGCACTCCCTGGGGGCAGATTTTCTGCCCCTATGCGGCCCAAGGGAGGGCTACATCAGATGCCCCCCAACCATTTGGGGTGGGGGAGGGACAGTAGAAACGTAGAAACCTTGACACAGGACTGCCAAAGCATGGGGCAGTACGTTCTGCCCACCCTGGGTGCAGATAGGCACACTAATGTGCCCATCTCCCCATGGAGAAGAGGCAAAACAAAAAAATAAAATATCGAAATACAGGGAGGTTTGAGGGGGGCACCCTAAACTACCAGCGACTTATATAATGAAAAGGTGGGTGGCCCTCTTCCCTTCCCACCTCAAATGGATGGGGGGGCTCTCATGGAGGGAGGGAGAAGCTGTACCGCAGGCCCGCCAGATCTCCAGGATAGTCAGAGGGTTATGTCCCCGTACGTTGGCGCATTTGTCTCCCATGTCGGTGGACCATCCCCAAACCCAGCGACAGTTCCAGGGAGCCCCGGCAGGGTCCCTGTACTTTCCAAGAGGGAAAAGCTATAATGCAGGCCAGCCAGAACTCCAGGATGGTTGGAGGTGATGCCTCCGGCCTTGGGCACCTTGTCTCCCATGTGGGTCGACCGTCCCCAAGTCATCGGCAGTTGTGGGCAGCCCTGGCAGTGTCCCCTTCCCTCCCAAGATGGAAATTCTGTAACGCAGCCCAACCAGTGCTTCAGGATGGTCGGGGTGATATCCCCGGCCTTGAGCGCCTGTCTCCCATGTGGGTCTTTGCCAGGGCTTGTGGTTAATAAATTCTGGGGCGATTCGCACAAGTCAGACATCTGTGGATTCACATGTGTGTCTTCTTTTCAGAAATGCATGGGTTTCCCTGTTTTCCTTGGTAGTTGCGACACCCTAGGCTCAAATCTGTAGGTTGGCTTCCCAAACCCTTTGGGGGGATAGCAGTGGTTTAGCCTTTTCCCTTTGCACCCAGGTAGGTGCACCCACACATGTGAGGTACCGTTTTCGTCGGAACACCTGTGGGAATGCAGGATGGTATGACATTTGTTGTGTTTGCATAGTTTTCATAACATTTCGACCCATTTGCTGCTGCCCTTTGTCACACAACCCTTTAATTTCCCAAATGTGACTAACATTTAGTCGCTGCTTTAGGCAATATACACTTTTGTAACCTGCACAAGTGACCCACCCTTCAAATGGTCTGCCTGTGCTCTCTCAAAAAATGTATGCTTGCCCTTCCTCACCACATTTGTTTTCCTTATTTACACATGCCAAGTACATCTGTTTAGGCCGTAAGCATAAAACTCATGTGTACCATGGCTCTGTTTTTGGCTTGTGGTATTGCTTGTTTTGTGAAACATTACAAAAAATGTGTGGTTTCCTAATTGGAAGAGTCAGGGATACATAGCGGAGCATTGTTTTTTTCAAAATTCACAGAAGCCATTGCCTTACCGAGCAAACCATGTTGACTACATACCTTTTTTTCTGTCATTTTCCCGATTTTTCCCCAAACTATGGACTTTTACCCTACATAGTTGTTGCCTGACCTGCGCAAATCACCCCCTCCTAAACTTGTAATGTTGTCTACTTTTCAGAAATGTATGCCTTTCTGTCTTCCCATTCAGCTTTTCTACCCCTCTCTTCCATTCCGTCCACGCATGTCCTATTGGAAAAACAGGCCAAAATCGCCTACCTCTCACAAAACGGCTGGTAACCATATCAAAATATGTTATTTTGGTTTCCACTCAACCTGCTTGTGAAAGCCTGGTAAATAGGGAATTCAGCACAGCAAACCATTTGTTCCTAGAACTTCCAAGGAAAAAACCACAAGCTTGTTTGTACATCATTTTATTGGCATTTTCTAAAAAAAAAACAAATCTTCTCCCATTTTGGTTATTTTCTCTCACCCCCCTACAGCAAACTAGGATTCCTTAGGTAGCGTTACGATCGCCTACATGTGGGAAAAAAAGGGGCCAAATTTGGCTGAGATATCTCATGTAACAAAAAAGTTACAAGGAATTGAATGGCGACATACCGAAATCCCCATAAAAGGCCTTAGCAGTGGGGGGGAGCATGGGGGGTGGTGGGTGGGGGGAACCCCTGGCAGTTAAGGGGTTAAACACAATTCTATGATCGTTTCACTACTCACTTGTGAGTCTGTTGTGCTTGGGTTTATGTAGAGGCCCCAATTTGTCGACAACAAATAGCTGTAAGGAGAAGGCAATCTTAATCCTTTTCCAGTACTTTGATTGATACCTAAGAATAGAAATTTAGCTATTTTACTGATTTTGTTTTAGATATTTTATAAATGTCATGATAGACTTATGCTTCAGCTAGATTAGGTTTAAAAGCTTGTAAAGAAGTCCCTTACCTAATTTGAAGTTTGCGGGTTTCCCCAGATTCAGTTTTCCACTGGGTTTGTTCACCGCAATGAAACTAAAAGGGCCGCTATTTAAAGCGCTGTGATGACGTGGACACGTGAATTTGTGCGCGACCTCGTTATCACGTCTGTGATTATATTTGGTTGCCATCTTGCTTTGGGCAATTTTTCTTATGTGCCTGTGTGTCTTAATTTAGGCACTAAATTTAAATTGCTAATTTTGTTGCATAAGAAATGCATAACACTACTTTAAATTTACCAAACTTTAATCTCTTGAATGTAGTAGTTTAAATATGGGGAATTAACATTGCAAGAGTTCTGTTATACCGCAATATTGAATGATAACCTGGTGGTATTTCTAATTCTGTGGCTAGCAATAGAACTGTGTTTAAACACAACAATTTTCAAAGTGTAAGCTTAACTGAAAGAGAAGAAGATTAAAGAAATGCAGTTTGCTATTATCGATGCATGAGACTGATTCTGATTAAGTAAACACACATCTGATTGATAAATCCATAATGAAAAAAGGAAAATTGCAGTTCCTGCGACACAGATAGTGGCTCATCTTTGTATCGAAATTAAGGCCCGATTGGCAAGTGTCTAGTATATTAATCCAAAGCGCTTCTTTGCATCTGAATGTGGACACAGATTGCATTTCCCGCATTTGTAATTACCTTGGAGAGTTGGTTGGTTCCACATTTGTGGGAGACCAGACTTTTGTTTCTGTGGCATATAATGTGATGGATTTATAAGATTTTTTTTAATTCTTTGCCTTGCGAAATGTTAAACGCAGTATGTTCATCCAATTTGAGGAGAGACCAATGTTGGTGCAGTATTTCTCTAATTAGATTGGTTTCAGAAATATATATAGTGATACATCTCACTTTGTTGAAGGTTTCAGGCTGACATGTTTTTGGTTGAGTTGCAAGAAGATCTGATCTTGTTTGAGATGAGGTTTTGCAGAGTGCTTTCTGAAGATGTTGCCTACCATATCCTCTTTCCTCAAATTTGCGGATCATAGTTGCGGCCTGTTTTTCAAATTAATTTTTTTGTACACAGTTGCACTTGATCCTCAAAAGTTCTCCATAAGGAATATTTTTGGTGACATGATTTGGATGGTTACTTTTTGCGTGTAATATACTGTTGCCTGATGTTGGTTTTACATATAGAGTGGTCTGAATGGTGTCATTTTCAACATAAAGTTCCAAGTCCAAAAAACGCTGTAATATACATAGTTAATAGACTGCAGGCGGTGCTGCCACTATATATAGAATCTGGATATTCGATGTCGCAATTTCAGTAAGCTGGAACCCACGGAGAAAGAAGGATTAATAGCTGCGAGTGTGTCACAGCAAAGAAATAAGCAGAAGCTCGAAGGAAGAACAAGAAAGGCTGTCTGGCCTGGTGTCAGACTGAAGCAAGCCAAAACTGGTTATCAGTCCTCGGAGAACAGTGAACATGAGACGCAGAGGCAACCCTTGTTAAAGTTGCAAAGAAAGAATGCCATGAGTGCCAAGTTTCTTTATTAAAGACAATTAAATGCTATAATGCATACCAATTCGCAGTCTCCTGTCACGCGAGTCGAGGATGAAAATAGAAGTGGCCATGCAGATTAGAATATTGATAAGCATGGGCTCACACTCCAGTATAATTCTCAGAGAAGGAAAACTACTACAAGGCCATGTTCAAAAGCAAATTGCATGGCAGAAGACACAAGTGTTGAGAGATACTGGGCTAATTGGATAAAGAGACATGGTCAAATCCACCCACTGACACCTGGGGTAGCTGTTTACGGGCTGCTAGCGAGTCGAATATTCTAGAAGGGTACAAGCTTGACAACCAATTGTAGAGGGCTGTATAACGACGAGCCCTATAGTTTGATAGCCAATGATATCCTGTGTACTTAATAAATGATAAAGATGACTTGCGCTAGGGGTGGGCATGAGTTGTCCACCTGACTGTAGAGACCCAATCACAATCCAACCCCTTATAGAAAGTATACCTAGATGTTCCCCTTAAGCCAACCACAATCCCACATAGGTTTTATTAGTTTGCCATGTAGTATGACATCACAAATGATGAGTTTTTGTTATAAAAAGAGATTTTCTTATGAAAATCGCTGAGGGAGCTTGTGCGACATCCGTTGATGTCCGTTGTAACTCCCTGTTTTAGACAATTGAAAATAAAACAAACAGTATATTGAGACATTCTTTGCCAACTTATCATCTGGTGTAAGAGTTATTCTGCATCCCATCCATCGTATGATGTGTTACCTCAATTAAAAGGACCCAAAGGGTTCACATGCAATGCTGCATTCACCGCGCTGGCCTTCCCTTCTACCTATGATTACTAATATCTACGTACAAATAGCGACGCTGATCACGCCTTGGGTCTCACCAAGTAGTTAGACTATACTTGGTTATATAAAAATGGAGTCCTGTTAAATGGAAGGAGTCCCTCTCACTGCTCCCCCTGGCCCCTCACAGTGCCTCAAATGCACCTCTCCTCACTTTAAAGCACCTAGGGGGGGCAGGGCTGTCCCGTTGCCAACAGAAACCAGGCAGAGGTGGTCACGAGAAGGAAACAGATGAAAGTGCTTCTCCGGTTGACCACAGGAGCATGCAATAACACCACCGAATGCCGGTGAGTCTTCCCAGAGGTTGTGGGGACCCCAGGGCATGTTGGCAGGTATGCCGAATGAAAGTGAATGAACAACAACAAGTGAGAGAAAGAGAGAATCTTCTTTTTTTATTTTTAAATTAAATCTTTTTATTAGTTTTACAACATATAAACTAATTCCCCCCAACATCCCCTCCCTCCCAGCCTCTCACCCCCAGAGGCAGATTACACAGTCCTCGGTCCATTCATTTCATGGATCGATCGTCGAGGTTCACTGTAAGTCCAATAGTCTTAAGGCCCTGGGGGCACCACCCAACCCGGAAATTGTCTCTGAGGAAGGCCAGAGTTTCTCCCCAGTCACTTGCGAAGGTTTGAACTTATCATGTGTAGCATAAATTGCCCACTCAAGAGCCACAATCTCCCATATTTTCTTTTTTTAAACTTTGGTTTTATTAACATTTTCATAAACAAACTTTGGGGCACCAAACGCATTCACATGAAATCAAGTGACAGGCCCGAGGGCCTCCGCCCTCCCACTCCCACCACCCCAATGCAATCACACCCCCCTAAAAAAAAAAAAAAAAAACCCACATCGGGGCTTTGAAAAACGAGCTTTCTTAATCTGGAGCTTGGAAGCGAGCATGAGCGTTGACTTCTAGTTTGGCCGTTTTCCGTCTGCCGGTTCCCGGGCCCTGGGCACCCACACCATTCCCAGTTCCACGATACGGATCAATGGACATCCCATCCCCAAATCTGTTGCACCCCGTACCAGTTCGCTTAAAAGGAGGCCGAGTCATTGTTCACCATTGCCGTCAGTTTGTCCATCAAGAACATGTTTTTGACCTTTTGTAGCCATTCCACCTTGGAAGGAGTTTCTGGGCTCTTCCACTTTTGGGCGAGGGCAACCCTTCCCGCTCGTAGCATTGTTTCCCACATTCTAGGGTACCTCAATGTGTTCGTGTCCTCTGGGGGAGGCCCAGCAGCATGGTCAGAGGGTTCTGAGGGAGCACTTCCTCCGAGATTTCAGCGATCCAGCCCCTTATCTCCTCCCAATATACCTGTACCTTCGGGCAGTGCCACCACATGTGTGCCCTCGAACTAACCTGGTCGCAACCCCTTGGGCATGCTGGGGATACACCTGGGAACATTTTTGACAACTTTGCAGGGTCTCTGTGCCATCCCTGGAGGATTTTAAAGTTATGTTCCATATCCGCAGTAAATAAATTCCTGTGGAAGGCTATTTTAAAGATCCTGGACCAGGCGTCCTCCGAGATCTCTTCCCCTGCCAACTCGTTCCAAAAAGAGCGGAACCGCCTCCTCTCCCCCAAATTGACAGTGTTCAAAATTTTATACACCCCTGAAACCGCCCCCTTCCTGGAAGACGCTGTATCAAGAAACTTCTCAAAGGGGGTCAGTTGTCTCTTCAAGTCTTGGCCCCAGGCCTGGTCACATAGGATGCCCTTCAAGCGGAGATATTCGAAGATGGATAGTGACCCCTGACCAAGAGCATCCCTCAATTCCTCGTATGTTAGGAATTCTCCCTCCCTGAACATCTGCCCTGCCCATTCCATCCCCGAGTTGGACCAGGACTGTGCACAGCGGAACCCCCTACTGCCCAGCTTGAGGGGTTGGCTCCATAGAGAGGACATCGGGGACGGCCATGACGTTAAGTGTGCTGTCTGGGGGCCCTCCCGCCAGATTGCCCATAGAACGTCTAATGTCGGGTGGGACTTCAGTCTGTTCGGGATAAATTTTCGCGGGGCCCATAGAAGGTCCCGAACCTTTAGTGGATGGGTATCCATGTCCTCCAGATAGGACCAGTATGTGCCCAGCCCCTCTTTCATATGCTCCAGGAGGACCCGTAACTGGGCGGCGCGATAGTAAAGTTGGAAATCTGGCAACCCCTCCCTCCTCCCTGGGTAAAGTCAGGACAGTTTTTGCGGTTCTCGGTGTCCTACCCTGCCATATAAACTCACGGACCGCGTTTTGGAGGACCCTGAAGGTCTGGTCAGGGACGACCGCGGGAAGAGAGGTAAAGAGATACAACAACCGTGGAAGAATGTTCATCTTGACTGCCGTCATGCGGCCATACCAGGACGGGATCATGGAGCCCCATCTCCTCAGGTCTGCCGTGATCCCCACCATCACAGGGTCATAATTAATAGGGGCAAGATTGGAAAGGTCCCTGGGGAGGAGAACACCTAGGTATCGGATAGCGGTTTTCCCCACTGTTATCCCCTCCAACCTGTCCAGGGAGTCCATACCTGGGTCTAGTGCTCTCATGGAGAGGAGGACAGATTTGGATGCGTTAATTTTGAGCGCTGAGAAGCGCCCAAATGTGGCCATCAGAGACAAGAGGGGGGGGAGCGAGAGCCGCGGGTCCACCAGGTAGGCCAGGATATCTTCTGCGAACAGGGATAGCTTAAATTCCACCTCACCTCTCTTGATCCCCTTGATATCTCTATGAGCTCTGACTGCGATGGCCAGGGGCTCCACTGCAAGAACGTAAATTAGGGGGGAAAGCGGACATCCCTGCCTGGTTCCCCGCGAGAGGGAGAACGGATCCGATAGCCTGCCGTTCACCTGAACCCTAGCCTTCGGGGCCCTGTATAGTGCAGCCACCCAGTCCCGGATCTGTGGCCCAAAGCCCATTCTCTGGAGGGTGAGTGCCATAACTCTCCATTCGACCCTGTCAAACGCCTTTTCAGAGTCCAAGGATAGGACGCTCGCGTCAAGATCCGCCCTCTGTGCATGGTGGATCAAATCTGTAGTTTTTCGAATGTTGTCTGAGCCCTGACGACCCCCTATGAAACCCACTTGGTCTCCGTGGACTAGTTTCGGCAGGACCCCCTCTATCCGCCTCCCAATCACCTTGGCCAGGATCTTCACGTCAGTATTCAACAAAGAGATCGGGCGGTAGGAGGTACACTCCGAGGGGTCCCTACCATCCTTGGGGAGCACCACTATGATCGCCTCCATCATGGAGTCCGGGAGAGACCCTCCCTCCAGCACTGCGTTGAACACCTTTACCAGATACGGAGCCAGGGTAGAACAGAACCTTTTGTAGAAGGCTACTGAGTAGCCATCCTCACCCGGTGAGGTACCCCCCTTCATGCCGCTAATCACTCGCTCCACCTCATCCTCGGTCACCGGGCCCTCCAACCCCGCCGCCATTTCCCTGGAAAGGGCTGGGATCTGTATAGAATCTAGAAACCCCTCGATTTCCTCCTCATCCCCATTATATTCGGACGAGTATAGTTTTTCATAATATCTGCGGAATGCCTCTCCTATGTGGGATGCATCATGGCCTAATTTCCACTCCTCATTTTTAACTGCTCTCACCATTTTACTTCTCTGGACCTCTCGCAGCTTCCAGGCTAAGATCCTGTCCGCCCTGTCCCCCTTCTCATAGTACCTCTCTCTGACCAGCTGGAGACTTCTTTCGGTTTTTTGGAGGAGGAGTTCCTTCAACTGGAGCCTGTAATCGGCCAGGGCGGCCATCCTGTCACCGTCTAAGGGCTCGGCAGGGGAGCCCCCTGGTTGAAATTGGGCAATTTTCTCCCTCAGGCGCCTTTCCTGGACGGCCCTTACCCTCTTTTCCCGGGCTCCAATTTTGATCAGGACTCCTCGCAAGGTGGCCTTGAAGGCGTCCCAAAGGGTGTGTAGTCCTACCTCCCCATTGTCGTTAAACTCAAAGAATTCGGTGATGGCCTCTAGTATCTCCTGCGTTAGTACCTCATCTTTTAGTAGAAAGTCATTGCACTTCCATCTCCCCCCGCAGTCACTCAGCCCTTCCCTCGCTATCGTAATCCTGACTAGGTCGTGGTCAGACCAGGGGACCGGCTCAACCCTGTAGCCAGATATAGATGAGAACAGGGATTCGTCCACCAAGATGTAATCTATTCTGGAAAACGATGTGTGGATTGCTGAATAGTACGTAAAGGAGGGGGTCTCGGATCTGGGGGTTGGGACCGTGTCTACCAAGCCTAATTCCGAATTGACCCTCTGGAAAGTTCGGGCCATGATTTCATCTGCTGCCCTGGGGATCTGGGGTCTGTTCTTTTCCTGTCCCGGATTGGGCCCAGGACCATATTAAAATCCCCACCCACCACCACCTTGCCGTGAACAAAAAGCTTTAGTTTATCCCTCATCTCCTCCCAGAACTGAGCTTGGCCTTTGTTTGAACCATAGATGACCGCCAGGGTGAGTGGGGCCCCCTGCAGGGCTCCCCGGACTAGCAGGTACCGGCCCCCCGGGTCTTTCAATATGGTTTCTTTTTCGAAGTTGACTCCTCTAGCTAGTAGTATAGCCACTCCTCGTTTCTTTCCCTTGTGGGAAGCGCTGAAGACCTCCCCAATCCCACCACCCCGCAATTTGGGTTCCTTCCCCAGAGGCCAATGGGTCTCTTGCAAGAAGAGGATGTCGAGCTTGGCTCTTCGGAACTCCCTACTAACCAGGGATCTTTTCGTGGGAGAATTTAAGCCCCTAACATTGAGGGAGCCCACTCCCAGGGCAGGCAGACCCTTAGCCATAATTTAAGAAATCTTCCCTCACGATCAACGACTCAGTAATGCTCATTCCCGGATGCTCCTTGAATTGTGCTCTGAACTCCCCTCTTCCCCCACCCTTCCCACCCCGGCGGACATGAAACGAAACCCCAACTGCCCCCAACCCCAACTCCAAACTGAACCCCCTCAACTTTCGTGTATCCCCCCTCCCCGGCGTCCAGCCAAATAGTTCTGCCAGCACTGGCTTTTGGCCGAACCACCAGCCTGCCCCCTGCGGCCAGGCTAATCGCCCATGAAGCTGATCCTCTTGAGCCCCCCAACCCTCCCACGGCTGCATTCCTTTTTATGAGACCCATATACTTGCTGTTCGTGGGGATGCAGTTAAAGAGTAAACCTCCGACTCCTCCGAATGCCATTTTAGATCATAACAGTTCGAGTCCGTTCTCAGTCCTCGGAATCGTTCCGCCCACCTTCTTTTGCTGGCGATGGGGTGTTCATTTTCCTGAATTTACGCGTCCCGGTTCTCTTTCTCCTGTCCCTCGACGGGCTGGGGTCACCGGGTCCGCCTCCCCCTGGGCCCGATGGGCCCCTCCGGGGGTTCGTGTCCACCACGTATTCCTGGATCGCACCACGGATGTCTTCTTCTGTAATCAGGGACGATCTTTGGCCCATGTATTCGAATGTCAGGGAGAAGGGATAGCCCCATCTGTAGCTTATCCCTTTATCCTTTAGCAGCTGCGTGAGGGGGCGGCACATTCTCCGCTTAGCCAATGTGTATGCGGAGAGGTCCTGGTATATGGAAATCTGGCCATTATTATCGGTGATTTCTCAGGCCTTCCTGGCCTCCTCCAGCACTTTAGTCTTTTCCGAGTAGTAGTGGAACCGGGCCAAGATCGAACGGGGGCCCCCCGCTCTGCCCCCCGCCCTGTGCACTCTGTCGAACGTAGGCTCTGTAGTCATCTCCTCTGCAAACAGGAGAGTAATGATGTCCCGCACCGCTCTGGTGACGTCCCTCTCCGTTTCCCCCTCCATTTCGGGCACCCCGAAAATCCTGAGGTTGTTCCTCCTCTCCCTATTTTCGAAATCGTCCATCTGGCGGGCTCTCTCCTCATCCCTCTTTTCGAGGGCTTCTAGCCTCATGTTGAGTTGAATCTCTTGGGGTGCCGAGGTTGTTTGCTGCATCTCGACCTTTTGCAATCTGCCTTCGATATTTTCCACCCTTTGATCAATTTTTTCAAACTTCTGTGCAATATCAGTGCGCATGTCTCTGATTTCTTGTAAAATTGGGTCGAAGCCCCTTTCCATGGCTGAGGAGGAAGGGGCTGAGTCTTCCGGCTGGGCCATGGTTCTTTTCCGACTTGTACCTTTGTCGCCTTTTTTGCCCTCCTGGAAGCGATATTCCTGCAGGGACTCCCGCCAGCTCATCGGGTATCTTCCCGTAGTCCACTGTCTGGGCCTCAATATCCCTGGCGGGGTGATGAGGCCGTTCTCCTGGGGATGTCCGCGGGGGGGCCCCCGGGACCGCCCACCGGGGCAGACCCGTCCCGGGCCGGCACCAGCTGGGATTGTAGAACGTTGCACGTTGTAGGGGGGAGGGGCGGGCACACACCCCACCGTCACCTGGCGGGGGCCTCACACCCCGTCCAAACTCCTCGTGGGGGGTCGGGGCCTTTGCTGGGTACCCCTTGGAGGGACGTCGGGAGCCCTGTAGCCCGTAGGGCTAGTATCGTGGATTTCTTTGAATCAGCAGGGGGGGAAGGGCGATCCAGAACCAGTGGTGGCCTAGCTGTTTGTCCGCGTCCTTTTATTTTGTTCCTTTCTTCTCTCTTCTCTTCTTTCTTATTTTTTTGTTTTCCTCCTTCCCCCCCCCCTCCCCTCTTTCCTTTTGATTCCCCCTCCTGGGGGTGGGGGTGGAGGGTCACCCCCGGGCGGGCACACGCCCCACCTGCGACCAGCGGAGGCCTCACACCCAAGTGACCCCCTGTCCATTGGTGCTATTGTGTTGGGGGGGCGGCCCATACCTCCGGCGCGCTCCGGGGGTCCGCACGCCCTCGGGGAGCGGTCCCCGGGCCTCCCCCGGCTCTGCTGCCTCACCTCTGCCGTTGGGCTGTGGCAGCCCGCGTTCGAAGATCCAGGGGGGAGAGAGGGCCTCCCACCCCTGACCCGCGCCGTCCGCCTCAATCACTCCTCGTGGGCAGGGGGGAGGCGCCGGTCCCCAGAGCCCGCCTCGGGCCCCCAGACTCCGGGTGGGTCCCGCCATCTTCTCTTCGGGGGCGAGTCCCCTGGACGTGTCTTGCCGGGCCGGGGAGAAGCGCGCGGAGAGGCGGGGGCGCGTCCCCCGGACCGCGGCGGTGTCCCCGGGCCGCCGCCGACCCGGTCCCCACCCCTGGTCGGGGAGAAGGGTAGTCGAGGGGGGGGAGGGCGGGCCGGGCTATGGGCCTGCCAGGCCGCGGGAAGGGTCCGCCTCTCCTCCTGCTCCTCGGCCTTCCAAGCCACGCTCCTCACCCGGTGCGGGGAGTCCCGGGTCCGGACCCTCCGTCTCCCGGGGGCCTCGAAGGCCGCTCCTTCGCCCAGGAGGTGCTCGGGGGGGGGGGGCGCCCGGCGGAATCGTTGGAGTGGGCCCACCAGGGGGGATTGGGGGGGCTCAATCCCTTGCCAAAGCCCGGCCACAGCGGGAGCTACGCACTCAGGCAGCCATTGCCTGTGCACCCCCTGGTGGCCTCCAATCTCCCATATTTTCCGTAACCAGTCTTGTACCATAGGTACCTCTGTACTTTTCCACCTTTGCGCTATTACTGTCATAGCTGCGAGTGTGAGGACCATTCTTGCTTTTTGCTAGGTTCTGGGTTCCCCCTCCTCGGTATCTCCCCTAACTCCTAGTATGATTTGCTTGAGTTGTCTATTGCCCCCCGGCCCATAGGCCTGTTCCTGCGCCTTTTGCACCTCTTGCCAGAAAGGTTCTATTTTTGGGCATCTCCACCAGATGTGCTCTGCTGTGCCTTCCATCCCACACCCCCTCCAACAGGCTCCCGAGGTCTCTGGGTATATCTTATGGAGACAGGCTGGTGTGTAGTGCCAGCCAAATAGTATTTTATAACACCCCTCCTGCAGTTGGGATGCTCTTGCTAGTTTGGGTATCTTTCTCCATAGCCTCTCCCATTCCTCTCTCCCGATCTCCCTCCCCAAGATCCGTTCCCATCCCCGCATATATGGCCAGTGTTGTCTGGGTAGTGCGCTATCTAGGATTCTGTAGAGGTTTGATATTAACCCCTTCGACCCGTCATTAGGAACTTTTCAAACTGCGTCATATTCCTGGTCGCTGCCTGTTTGTTACCTGGGTTCAGAACCCAGTGCCGTATCTGTGCATACCTCAGCCTTTCCCCCTCCTTCACCCCGAATTCCCTCTTACAGTCCTCGAATGAGAGAACCTCTCCGACCCGGAACATATCCCCCAGCTTTTTACAGCCTGGCATTGCTTGAATGCCCCTTGTTCTAGCCCAGGTGTAAAGTCCCCATTGTTGAATATAGGTGTAGAGGGGGAGGGGAAGGTTGTGATTCCTTTGGTTCTTACCAGTGTATCCCAATTGTCCGCCACTAATTTAGATATGGTGCTCTCATAAAGATGTTTGGGCCTAAGTTGCTTCGGGAGCCACACAACCTCTGCCAAGTTATGATGTACGACTGCTCTGTCCATTTTCACCCATTGTTTATTTTGCATAGTTTCCCTTTCATGGAGCCATTCTCGAATTACCCGCAGCTGCGTAGCCTCAAAGTACTGTTGAAAGTTTGGCAGGGCCAGCCCTCCCTCCCATCTGGGCGCCATCAATAATTGTCTACCAATTCTCGCTTTTTGCCCTCCCACAAAAACTCATTGGTTATCCCTCTTAGTTCCCTAAAGAAACCTGTTGGTATCACCTGCGGGATTGCTTGGAAAAGATACAACATGCAAGGGAGCGTGACCATTTTAACTGCCGCTACCGACCCATCCACGAAACCCACAGGTTTCTCCACCTATGGAAATCACGCTTGATATCCTTCAGCAGTAGGGGGTAGTTGGCGGCGTACCAGCCCTCGGGAGTTGCTGTGATCTTTACCCCTAGATATCTAATTCCCCCCCCCCAGACTCCATACAAAGGGGGTGGCTGTCCTCAGTGAGTCACGATTCCCTGCTTACAAGGTCAGGTTCAGGAGTTACGATTTGCCCACGTTGATCTTTAGGCCCGAGACCTTTCCAAACTCCTCTAACAGGATTCTATTAGCTTGGATGGACTCTTAACGGCTTTGTCAGGGTGAGCAACATATCGTCTGCGAATGCTGCCACCTTCTGAGCGGTCCCCCCAAATGGAATGCCCTGTATCGCTCCCGTTTCCCTTATCGCTTGTAGGAGTGGTTCCAATTAAATTGCATATAACATTGGGGACAGAGGGCAGCCCTGTTTTGTGCTCCTACTCAACTTAAAGGGTTTTGACATAACCCCATTCACCGCTATCCTCATGGATGGTGTTTGATAGCTGGCCTGCACCATTTTCAAGAACTCCCCCCCAGGCCCATCTTCTGCATGACCCTGAACAGGAAGGCGCACTCCACGCGGTCGAATGCCTTCTCTGCATCTAATGCTACCAGGACCATCAGAGTGTCCGTCCTCTGGGCTTTTTCCACCAAGTGGGCCACCAGCCTGATATTATACACTATCTGATGACCTTTTATAAATCCCCCCTGATCCGGGTGGATCAGCTCTGGGAGGAAGGGCTCCAACCTATTTGCCAGGATCTTCCTATAGATCTTGGCATCGATATTTATGAGTGCAATGGGTCTGTATGACGTCCTTTCCTCTGGGTCCTTGTTGGGCTTGAGAATCAATGTTATCTTAGCTTCTTCCATAGACACGGTTATTCTCCCTGTTTGCCGGATGATGTTAAACAGGGATGTCAGATGTGGGTCTAGCTCTGCTGCGAACATTTTATAAAAGGCCACAGTACAACCATACGGGCCCGGAGCCTTATTTGATGGTAGGTTGCGGATCTCCCCTCGTACTTCTTCTTCCGTGATCTCCCTGCCGAGGAATTCTAGTGACTACCTCCCAACATTTCCCTACTTCACCTTTTCCAGGAACTCTGCCTGTAAGTGGACCTGTGGGCTCTGCTATGTATATAGGGATTCGTAATATTCTGCCAGTGTTTCCTGTATCTCTCTCTCGCACGTGTGACCCGTTCCCCTGTGCCTTTCTTAAGAGCCGTAATCGCTTTACTAGATTTCACCCCTCTCAGGAGGCGCGCAAGGAGTGCATCAGCCTTATTGGTTTTAGCGTAATATTTTTGACAAACTTTAAGGACCGCCGATTCAGCTTTCTTCGTCCGGAGGATCTCCAACTGCCCCAATGCTCTCCTGTACTCCCTCATGTAGGCCCTAGTCGGGGTTGTTCCCGTCCTTTGCCGTGCTGTCTCCACCTCTGCCTCTAGCTGTTCTTCCAATACCTTCAGCTGTTTTTCCCTCTGTGCCCTTGCTGCTATCAGCCCTCCCCTAAGTGTGGCTTTGAAGGCACCCCATCTTATCTCTTCACTCGTGTCCCCCTCTTATTTTGTGCAAAGAAGTCCCTAATCTTCCCTTCTATTTCTTCTCTGATTACTGGGTCTCTAAGAAGGAACTTCGGGTATTTCCATCCCCACACCCCTCTTTCCCTGCGCCCCAAGTCCATGAACATGGATACCACCTTATGGTCGGCTACGCCAATGGGGCCTGTCTTCACCTCTCCAATCTGACTCATGAGATCTGTTGACACCCAGATATAGTCTATTCTAGACTGCGCTCCATGTTCCCCCGATAGGAAGGTGTAGCCCTCTTCACCTTTTTCAGTTCCTGCCACACATCCCTTAGCCCTACACTCCCAATCCTATCTTTGAGTTCTGCAGACATCACTGCACCCCGTCCCCGCCCCAGGACCTGTCCTGCGCCCTGTCCCAGGCTATGTTGAGGTCCCCCAGTAACACTATTTGCCCCCATGCCGTATCTTCCAGTACTCCCAGGACCCACCTCAAAAATTGCGCCTGGCCTGTATTCGGTGTGTACGCTACCGCCAAGGTATATTGGTTGTCTTGGTATGTCCCTTTAACTACAATGTACTTATCCCTTATAGTTTCAGCGACCCTAAAGTCAATCGAGTTTCTGATGGCTAAAGCTACTCCCCGGGTTCTGCTTCTCCCGGAGGCATGCAATATCTGATTGAACCCACGCAGCTTCAGGCGCCCCTGGTCTTTTAGCCTAAGGTGTGTTTCCTGCAACCCCAAAAAGTTCGGGCCCTCTTTCCTCGTAAATTGTTCCAATTTCTTCCTTTTGAGGGGGGTATTAATTCCCCTAATATTGTATGTTAACCACTTGTACGGTTATCAGCATGTGTTTACTCCCAGATTGTTATGGCCCTCAGTCCCTCTCTCACGTGGGTGCCCCCGGGCTACCTTCGCCCGATCTCGCCCCCTTGGTCTTCCCTTTTGTCCTCTAGTAGATCCCGGACCTCTGCCTTCTGTGCCACATGTCCTGTGTGAAATCCGCCTCCTCCCCTGCCTCCCCTCTGTCCCCCCTCTCTCCCCCGCAGCCCCCACCCTCCACCACCGCCCTTCCCTCCCCTTCTCCCTCAACACCCTCACCCTCACTGGAGGGACTTGCCCTCCCCAGTTCTCCACCTCACCTACCTCAGGCTCCCTTGCCCTTATTGATTCTCAGATGGTTGCTCTCCCCTGTGTGCTCCATTACCACCTTTAGAGGCCCACCACGCCTAAAATGCCGATTTCATTCATGACTCCTCCCGTTCTGCCAGACCAGTTTCTCCAGCTGGTGCCCTGCTCCTGTCTTTTGACGGCAATTTGGTCAATCTTGTCCCCCTCCTACTTTTCTCTTCCACCGTCGTCCATTCCCACGACCTCGGTCTATTGTCCACGGGCTGTCCTCCTTCCCACGTAGCGCCCTCATCCAGGTCAATTTGCAGAATGTTTGCTCCTTCTCGCGCTGATCTGATGCGCTTCTGGGTCCGCTCCCAGTCAAACGCCAAACCAAATGGGAAGGTCCATTTGTAGCAAATTCCTCTCTCATGGAGTGCCTTCAGCACTGGGCCCATAAATCTTCTCTTCACCAGCATACTGCTTGCCAGGTTTTGGAATAACGCTATTCGGTGATCTTTGTACATGATCGGTTCCTGTTTCCTTGCCGCCTGGAAGACCGCCTCTTTTTTGAGTGTATCTGGTAAATGCCGCCAATACGTCCCATGGTCTTGCAGCCGACCCCTTCACTATTCTCCCCACCCTGTGGATGTGGTCCAGTTCCACCCTTTCAGGCGAAGATTCTCCCAGGATCTCCGCAAAGATTGACTGGGCTACCTCCTTTAAATCCTTGTCTGTAACCGATGATTCTGGCAGCATTTTCACCCTAATGTTGATCCTACGGGGCCTGTTTTCCATATCCTCTACCTGGATTCCGAGGTTCTGTGTTGCTATGTCGAGTCTTTCGATAGCTTCGCTGTTAGCCATTGTTTCTTTGTGCATTTCCTGTATTCCTTTTTCTAAGTGGTCCGCCCTCTCCCCACTTGTCTCATCTCTTGCCTGATCTCCCCCAAGGCCGAATTAAGATCTGATCTCAGCTGAAATTGCTCTTGGAATGTTTTGGACAGACTGTTCTGTAGGGCCAGCATTTCTCCCCGAAAGTCCTGCTTTGACATTGGGGTGTGCATGTCCCCCTCTCCTTATGTGGCTCCTCCATTCGCGCCCTCTGGCGTAACATTGGCCATTTCCCTGCTGTCCTGCGAGGGCCAGATGTTGGGGAGTGTTCCTGGTGCGTCACCGGATTTTGTTGGACTTTTCCGCCCTTTCCCTTTTGTTTCACGGACAATGTTACCCCTCTTGCTCCTGCTGAACCTTTTCCCCCAGTGGCAACCTCCGGGGTGGATGTTTCGCTCCCCTCACCGGGCCCTCCAGTGCCCACAAGGGCTCTCGATATACTTCCGGGGATTTCCCCCCTTTTCCCCCATTCCCGGTAGGGCGGCCTCTCAATCGTTTAGGTGCTCTCCCCCGTTTACACTTCTCACCTTCCACTGTCTCAATTGGGCGCTGCCTCCTCCAGATTCACCCCCTTGAACCGTGTCCCAACCAGGGTGCTAATGTGGCGGGTTTCAATGCCAGCGTTTTCCCCAACTCCTATGGGCTGCTTCGATGTCAGCTGTGCCCCAGCAGGGGCAGTTCGTGGGTTGCGGCCCCCCGCTGCTGATTCTTGGCTAGATATGCCCCCTCAAGCTCAATTCTCCCTGGGAGGGTGGGGGCCACTCAGGGTCTCCTCTAACGTCCCCGTTCTTGTATCAAATCCCTGGTGGGGTTGTGGGTGGTTTAGGTGTCCACGGGGTAAGCCCTTCAGGGGTGCCTTGGATCTCCCCCACGCTTTGGTTGCCTCCAATGTCTCTGGTGGGTTTGTGGGGTCCTCTCTAACACTGCTCCCCATCAGTGCAACGTATCCCCTCTTACCAGCTCACTCGCGGGGCCCGAGGTGGAGCGTCTTTTCCCCCAATCCAGGGCGGGGAAGAGGCTGCTCCACTCAGCAATGCCGCCGCATCCTCCCGTGGCCACAGTTCCTCCTCGCCTCACAGCTCTGGTCCGCTCAATCCGTCAGGCCCCGGAGCGGGCCAAGTCCAACGGGCCCCTCCACTCCAAGGCTCCGGATCCGAGCCCCTGGGTCTCCGCTCTCAGCGTCTTCCTTCTTTTAGGCACCCGCCTCCTACCGGAGTCCCGCACGGGAGTCGCTGCCTCGGGTCCTGCCTCGTCTGTGCGCCGGGGGGGGGGGCCTCCTCACTGCAGCACACCCCCTTCCGACTTGCTGAGGGGGGCTCTACACGTCTCCGTCCCGCTGCAGTCTCCCCCTCACCCGGTGCTGCAGCCAGGAGCTGTGGTCCGCCCCGAGCCACTGGGCTGGCGCGGCTCTCGCTGTGGGGGGTAAGAAGCTGTCTCCAGCTGTTGGTCTCCCCTCCAGCTGCCCCTTTCTTTGTTGGGGGGTCGTTATGTCCCCCCCCCCTCAGTAATCGGACGGAGTGGTGGGCACCTCCGTGTCACCGGGTCCAGGAGAGCGCCGTCAGCACGTCTACCTAGTGCTGGCGGCCATCTTCGAATCGAGAGAATCTTCTTGACATTAAAAGGGGAAACAAATTGGAAATATAACCCTTACAAGCAGATAGATGCAAATTGGGAGAACTAAGGAAAACCCAGGACTGGATTATATATCTGGAGGACATATTAGCAAACAAAGTGTGTGTGCAACTATGTAAAAGGG
Organism: Ambystoma mexicanum; assembly: GCF_040938575.1. Lineage (NCBI taxonomy): Eukaryota > Metazoa > Chordata > Amphibia > Caudata > Ambystomatidae > Ambystoma > Ambystoma mexicanum. The sequence continues at coordinate 801,644,900 of NC_090932.1, forward strand.
CAGGAAGCCCATGTAAACAGATGAATGATGGCTGGAGAGAGTACCAGGCAACCAACACAGAGTGCGAACATCATAAGCCCTTTCAGGGCAGTATACCAGGCAGCCATCACAAGTGTGTGAAAATAGGATGTCCTGGAAGGAGAGTATACCAGACAACCAGAACTGTGTTGTTTAATAAAAGTAATGAACTGGGTTGTTTGACAAAGAGTTCCTGAGAAGGAACACCAGGACTAGAAAAGGATTGTATGCACCAGATGTTCAAGAGAGATACAATTGCAAAGCCAATACAAGGTTTTTATGTCAACATTGTTGTGGGCCAAGAAAGGCACAAGGAACTGTTGAATGTTAACTTCAGATATATTGGTGTGAGCCAAGACAAGCATAAGGAACTGTAGAAAGTGAATCTTCAGCGAACCAAGAGGAATCCAGGGTAGGGAACCATCCTCTGGAGCAATTACCTATATCCTTTAACCTTATGCTGAAAGCCATTTATTCTTTTTGTGAACATTTTGCCAAACCTTCCAAGGTTAAATACATTTCCTGTTTCACCTTAGAGTTTAGTTTCAGTGTGAGGGTCAGAATAGAACTTTGGACACAGGACAGTTTTCATTTTGAACATTGACGCAGACAAATTCTTAGTTTTGGTTCAGGCAGGGAAATTCCTCTAAGAGCAGGGGTAGAGAGGCATTTTTCTAACCCCTTTTATTTTCAATAAAAGTTTTCATCAAAAACATGGCTAACTTGTGTCCGAGTTTCATTCCTGACTCTTCACAGTGAGCAATATAGTAGAACAGGAATGAAGGGGCTCACAGCAAAATTATCTTAAATGAACTAAGAGTTTATCAGGCATGGTGCCATGGGGGAGAAAAGAATTGTTAGTTGGAATGCAGTGTGTCTATTCTGTTTTGTATCAATATTTGAAAACAACTATGTGACATGGCCTGCTTTCAGGCACTGTCGGGGGAGGGAGGACACCCCAGTCACCCCCAGGTGCCAAATAAGTGTGGGCAGTCCCCCTGCCCTCTCGCCTTACCTACACCAGTGGTGACGTCCAGGCCTCTAGCTGTAAAATGGAGTGGGGGCGGCTACATGGACCACAATGCATCTTGAATGTGGTATAGCGCAGATCCACACAGCAGCACCCAACAGCATGTCCACCCGTGCCACAGCCATTTGCCCATGGGCAGTCACCTGGGACATGCCTCAGAACACCCACCACAATAACACAGGGTCTATGTACAGGACAAGGAATGTATGGAATGATATACAAAGGATGCACACCCATCACACATACACATTGCATGGGCAGGATGCACACGATAATGCTCACTGCTAACAATGCCCAGATACATTGAGACTGCAGACCCATGCATGAGACAAATAACTGACGTCCGTATTTCACACTATGCAGGTCACTCTGGATATCCGCAGCTTGCGTGGCTAATAACCCTGGTGCATAGCCCACATAGAACATGAGACCCCCTACAACCATGCCCAAAGCAGGACCCGCATATGCATAGAGTGCACCTTTGGACTCCTAACAACACGATTCCAGTGCCTAGATCGCACTAGTGGAGCCATTATGTATGCCTCTGACAAAGTAGGGAAATAGTATTGGTGTGTGCAATGCTCCAAAACATTTGCCTGAGGAGGAATGTGCCCATACCCCCTGACCCCTGACGCTGGAAGGCCACACCCAGAGGAAGATGGAGAGTACGACAATGCGGCAGGAGCCAGAGCAGATGCTCACAGGGATGATGTGAGGGAAGGGAGAATGGGCCGAAAGGCACAATAGACAATTTCTTCTAGAACAGTGGCCTGACTCAGTACACAACCAGCACAGTGTGAAAAAGTGCACAAGAACACAATCATGAATGTCCTGGCATGTTTTCAGGTAAACAGATTTTTATGTAACTTGTTCAAACACTATTCCCCCTCCCCCATCAACACCCCAGCAAACTATACCCCACCCGCCCACTCACACCCCAGCACACTATCCCCCCTCGCCCCACCCACCATTGTGTCCATGGCAAGGCCAACAAGAGTCATGACATTCACAAAGGCCATGCCCTCTTCTCCAGACTCCCAGCATCCAGGGAATGTGAAAGCAGCTGGCGCAGGGTCCTCCGCCTAGGGGTGCTCTGTGTCAAAGGCCAGATCACTGGGGCACGGTTTACCAGTTCCTGATTGTGTACTTCCATTCTGGGAATGGATCAGGGTCAGTGTAGGCAGGCGACCCAGTCCCCTTCCAATCCAGGCAGATGTGAACCTGGATAAGGTTGGGAACCAGTTCCCCCACACTACTGGCTCAAACTCTGCCCGGTTTTAACGTGATGTGAAGGCAGCGAGACCTCAGCAATCCCACTGGACGGGGGAGCAAGATGACCCAACGCCAGAGGAGCCACTCACTGGCAGGTTCAAGAACAAAGAAGGAAGAGGAGGAAGAGGGAGGAAGGAGCAAGGAAAAGAAGGAAGCTGGCAGGGTAGGTCAGGGCAAGGGACCAAAAGCAGGAACAAGAGAAAGAAAGACAGGTACTACTGCAAGGCCAGAGACAGCAGGAGAACATACCATCTTGGCGGAGCATTAAGACACACTGGGGAGAAAAACCGGCAGCCTTTCATGCTGGCCACAGTATTCCTCCCGTGTCTGTGGTTTTCCCGTGGCTGGGGCACAGCTGACATCGAAGCAGCCCATAGGAGTTGGGGAAAACGCTGGCATTGAAACCCGCCACATTAGCACCCTGGTTGGGACACGGTTCAAGGGGGTGAATCTGGAGGAGGCAGCGCCTAATTGAGACAGTGGAAGGTGAGAAGTGTAAACGGGGGAGAGCACCTAAACGATTGAGAGGCCGCCCTACCGGGAATGGGGGAAAAGGGGGGAAATCCCCGGAAGTATATCGAGAGCCCTGGTGGGCACTGGAGGGCCCGGTGAGGGGAGCGAAACATCCACCCCGGAGGTTGCCACTGGGGGAAAAGGTTCAACAGGAGCAAGAGGGGTAACATTGTCCGTGAAACAAAAGGGAAAGGGTGGAAAAGTCCAACAAAATCCGGTGGACGCACCAGGAACACTCCCCAACATCTGGCCCTCGCAGGACAGCAGGGAAATGGCCAAAGTTACGCCAGAGGGTGCGAATGGAGGAGCCACATAAGGAGAGGGGGATATGCACACCCCAATGTCAAAGCAGGACTTTCGGGGAGAAATAGCAGCCACCCAGCATGAAGTCACGTGATCGGATCCCAGAGGGATGCAACGTGATGATGGTATTGTGTGGCTCTAACCCCGAGGGGAACCCACTCAGCGAGTGCCAACCGGAACCATTGTCGGTGCTGTCCTGTAACTGCATGCACCACAGGAAGTACAAAGGGCAGGATCCGGCAGGTGAGTGGAGTGGGCGGCGCTGCAGCAAATGGCGGTAGCTCTGAACACTCCGACGAGATTCCTCTGTGGGGGTGGTTGAAGTGGAAGGAATTGATGCGGCCACCTGCAGCTGTTGATGTTGGAGGACATTGCTCTCCCTGATTTGTTCTGCAAGTGCAGAGAAATCTTGCACAACTCACGCATCCTTTATCCAAACCCAGTCAATGAAGCCGTACATGCTGCAATGACAATCCTGCTCCTCGCATTGATGCGGGCCATCCCCGTGGCCCCATGGATGGTGTCACAGATAGCCTCCATATGGTCACTGTGTGCAGTGGCAATTGTATCAATTTGACTCTGTCTTGCCTCCATTTCATTTAACCGCTCCATGACGATGCCCAAAGTAGCTGAAGGCTGGGATGGTGAGGAGGTGCATTGGCTGGAGGACCTGCCAAAAGGGGAACCATAGGAGCTGGTGTCGATGTCAGGTTCAGCGGGTGTGTGCGCCGACAGCGTTGTGGGCTCTGTGGGCTAGGGCTGCGCTCCATGACATGAACTGGACTCTCAGGTGTGTTGGGTGGTGTACGGTGCAGACTGTGGCCTGGTGTCGGGGGAACTGCTGCGGCAGGGTGTGGTGGGGTGGTATGTCACCCCTTTGCGTGATGCTTGTGTTGGTGCGGGAGGGCGCACGTGCAGATGGCCCCGCTGGGTCCTCACCCCCCCCCCGACGCCTCTGGTGATGCTTGTGTGCCTATAGGGGATGCCGTTATGACAAATAATCTCTCACGTGTCTGGCATACACAACGGCAATGGTGATGGGTGTGGCACCAGGCTGTTGGACTGATGCATGGGCCTGGTCTGGTTGCATGGAAGGGGGGGCACATTGGGGGATTGCATTTGGTACATTGCTGACCTAGCTGTTGCTTGACTTGCATGCATCTGATCCCCATGACCAACTTCACAGTTAGACATGATGACTTGGGGGACGGGTCTGGTACTTGTCACTGCCAGGTCCCAATGGGGCACTGCTGTGACCCCACCATGGCTGTGTGGTGCATGGCGCTTGAATGTGTCCTTTGGCTGCCCTCCCCACTGCTCTGGCTCAAAGGGGTGGCCTTGGTGCCCTGGCACATGGGTGCTGCGGTAGGTGCCTGTAGTTGCCCCCACACACTGCCACCAGTCGCAGTGCCCATCTCATGGGTCATTCCACTGGGGGATGCTGTGCTAGGAAGTTGTAGTTACATGCAAATGGGGGGGGGATTTGACTGACCTTCAGCAACCTGGCTGCCAGCACTTGCCTCAGCTCCTCTGACACCTTCGATCCCATCCATGTCGATGGCCAAGCTACATTTCTCTTCCCAGGCTGTGAGATCAAGTTCCGGTGGTAGGCCTCCCCCTTTGGCCAGGCTGTCCTGCCTGTGCTGGGACGGGAGTCCCCAGACCCGCACACGCAGGTCATTCCACCTTTTATGGCAGTCTTCCTCAACTGCAGACACCTTCTGGCTCACCGCCTGCCAGATTTGGGTGAGGCGCTGGGATGTTGTTTTCTGCTGTCGGGAGCCAAAGAGCTCTGCATGGTGGGCCACAACCTCATCCACCAAAACCACAAGCTCTGCCTCAGTGAATTTGGGCTTACGCAGGCGATCTTGCGCTGCCTTGTCCCTTACCCTCTCCTGAGACATTTCAGATACTCTGAGAGTGTGGATGGCTGCCATGGGCTCTGACTTTTGATGGATTGCGATTTTTCCAATGGCTGCCGCAATCCTTCCTGTTCCGGAAGTGACTAATTTCCTGCCAGCGCTGATAGAGCATGTTAACTGCAGCGGCGCTAATAGTACCGGCAGGAGTAGCGCTAGTAGCACTGGGTTTTTGGGGAGTAGCCCGCTTTCTGGTGCTGTTTCCGACTGGCGAATTTAGCATTACCGCTGGGCCATGTGCGCCTGACCGCAAACTTGTGATGCAGCACTATTTGCGCCACGGGTCCAGGCGGTAACACTATGTTCACTCGGCAGAAATAGCGCCCGCTTACCGCCCAACTTGTGATGAGGCCATCTCTGCAGTAGCCTGTGCAAATAGAAATCACATACAAGTCCACAAGGACATTTTTATTAAATAAAGGCAATGAGGAAGGCCTCTCCCCTCACCCACCAGGGAATATTTTTATTGAAAGCCCAATGAAGGCCATAACACCACTAACACACCAGGTATATTTGGGTCAACATTTGGCTTACAAAAAGGCCTGAAAGACCAAACTTTCCCGGACCCCATCAGCGCTCTGTTGACAACAAAGACACATCAGTAGGAAAAAGGGGGTAGGGCTTGCACGCCTTTAGAAGCCCTTGTGAGGATTATCAAGCCGTTCCCTGGCCACACCACTGGAAGTAAGGGTAGACATTGGTCAGGTATCCTATCCTGGGAGGGGAGGGGAGGGGATTTAAGTAGGTGCGTGTGAAGGATACAGTGTGTGTTAGTTGGGTGAGGACAGAAGGTGGTGTAGGACGCCCGAGAAACCAGAGGAGGTGAGAGCAAAAGGAGTGTAGAAACTATTATAAGGCATGGGTCTGTGGAGTGTTTGTGTGTGAGAGTGTGACTAGTAGAGGTAGGGTAGGGTTAATGGAGTGGTACAGTGGCGTAGGTAAGTAGTATCTGGTAGTAGAGACAGTAGGTAGCAGGAGTAATAGGGTAGTGGAGTAGTGAGTGAGAGATGCAGGCAGTAGAGTGGTAGTAAATGGTGAGTGTGTACTACTGAGTAGAAACATAGACTGACAGTATTTAAGAGGGCCTGCTTTCAGGCCCTGTTAAAGGGGGGGGGGGGCCCACCCCCCACTCCACGTCAACTGCCTGGCCAGTGCCAAAATGAGGGCAGATCCCCTTCCACCCCCCTTACCTAAAGAATTTCAGCAGCAGGGCCTGGGAGGACCCCACCACAGCAGTATCAGCACCATTCAGGAAAATGTGCTCCCTAATCTTAGTTCCACCATTGCCCCACAAACCCTATCCAGAAACAACCGAAACATAACACTACAGAACCTACGACCCTTGATCGATGCTGTCCTGGACCCATCCAACTAAAACGACCTAGACCCAGCTAAGTTGGTTGACCTTTACAATGGCATCTTAGAACGAGCCATAAAAAACATTGGCCCTATCAAACTAAGAAAAGCTAAACCGGCAGCCCACCTCAATAAATGGTTGATGACTGAGCTAAAAACTCTCTGCAATGCCAAAAGAGTTGCTGAAGCCGTATGGAGAAAATCGCCTTCCACTCCTAATAAGGCAGTGTTCGCATCTGCTGCTTCCTCTTATAAATTGGCCATTCCCAACACAATAAAAGAGACATACAATAATAGAATACTCAATGCAAAATCTGGCACCCACAAGCTTTTCAGCATTCTGAGGGAACTGGAGACCCCAGCTCCACGAACAGAAGCCTGCGTCAAGGATGCGGATTGGTGTACTGAAATACACAAGGCTTTATCTGACAAATTAACAATGTTCCAAACCAAAACAGAGACTAAAAAGACTAGCCTGGCCAATAGCTCTAACACTATCTCCCATCTGGACCCTCTCTCCCCTTCCCGCCCCCTTTCTTCTCCTCCTCTGTCACACCGAAAGAAGTGGAAAATATTATCTTAGGCCTAAAACCGTCAAGGTGCCAGGGAGACATATGTCCTGCCCCAGCCATCAAGAAAGGAGCTAAAGACTTAGACCCATTCATTGCCGCTGTGATTAACTCTTCTTTCAACACTAGTTCTGTCCCCAATAACCTCAAGTAGGCATGGGTTATGCCCCTCCTTAAAAAAAACGAACTTAGACCCCAACATACCGACCAATTATAGACCCATCACCACAGGTCCTTTCCTCTTAAAAATTCTGTATAGAGCCGCCGATCTCCAAATTCAAAAACATCTGGAGGATAACAACCTTCTAGGTCTTCACCAGTCCGGTTTCAGACCAAGACACGGAACGGAAACGGCCCTTCTGGACTTAAAAATCCAGATGGATGAAGCCAAAGACAAAGGCTACTTGGCCATCCTCTTACTATTGGACCTTTCTGCAGTGTTTGATCTTGTCAATCACCAGATCCTTACAGAACACTTGACCTCAGTCGCTGCCTTCTCCACAAACGCTTCTAATTGGATACAATCTTTTCTCTCAAACCGACAACCAGAGTCTTCGCACCGTCGGCATCAGCTGAGCCAGTCCCCTTCTACTGCGGAGTACCTCAGGGCTTTTGCGTCTCTCCGACGCTATACAACATCTTCACAAAGCTCCTCTTTGACCGTCTTGATAACAATGGTGTCACCTACACAAATTACGCAGATGACACCAAGGTCCTCATTATGCTTACTGGCTGCTATGAAAATGGCTCCAAACTGATTAACTAAATCTACCTGGAAAATGAGGCGTGGATGGCTGCCCACAGACTGTGTCTTAATGATAAGATGGAGCTCCTGATCATGGGATCCCAAGCACGTCTTAACAGACTTGACACACGGTACACGACCTTCAACATTAACGGGAACACCATCAAAGTTCCCAAGGAGGTCAAAACCTTAGGGGTCTAGTTGGAACCACTCTGTCACTTAAGAAGTGAATGCCACTGCCTCAACAACAGCATATACTAATAAACTGATTACTGCCTGCAAATCATATTTGTCTTCCAACAGCTGCATCACGTTAGCCAGGGCACTAGTCTTATCGAGGTTGGACTATTGCAATACTTCTTTCCTAGGCTCTTCAGAATGGAACCTCAATAGACTCCAGGTCCTTCAGAATAATGCCCTGAGATCAGCATTAAACATTCCCCGATCCAACCACATCTCAACTATCAGACGGGACTCCTACTGGCTCCCTGTGCGTGACAGAATCTTGCTCCGCACTCTATCACGCATACATGTTTGTCAAAGACTGCCCCTCAATATCTGACTGACAAATTCTCTAGCAGACAACCCGCCAGACCTACTAGATCCTTCTATTTGCACTGCCTCAAAATCCCAAAGTACAAACTAAAAACGACTGGAGGACTGCGCTTTCCAGTTCTGGCTGCCAAATGTTGGAACTCTCTCCCCCTTACTATCAGAGCTGAATCTTCCTTCTGGTCTTTCAGAGCTAAAGTAAAAAACTGTCTCTTTGACAAGAAACCCTCAGGTCACTCACAATCCTATTCCGATGTAACCTATGCACCCCAACACCTGTCACAATGTATTACTGTATCTTTTTGTTGCTGTCAACCAAAATATAATCGCTGGTGACAATTCTATGCTCTTATATGTATTATGTAACTCGACCAACCTGTAAACTATTGGCGACAACCTTGTTTTTCCTATGTACTCTATCTGTATGCTTTTGTAACTCCTTCATAAGCGCCCAGTTCCCTCAGGGTTAGGTGCGCTCTATAAATAATAAACTAAACTAAAATAAACCGCAGGGAAGACGCCAGAGTCGAGATGCACCCTCAATGATATCCCGCGGGGTGCAGTAAACATGACACCGGCCCACCAGGCACAAGAAAAAAAGAATCAAGGGGTGCTGTGGCTGCAATAACACCGGCCGCCGCACTACAGAGCCTCAGAGTCCACGAGGCCACCAGGGGGGCTAATTTTATTAAATTAAAGGCCCCTGGGGGCCTTTATCCTCCACTACACCACCAGGGACATGTAAAGGGAAAAAGCCCCCAGAGAGACCTACAGGCATGCACGACTCCTGGAAGCTAAGTTAAAAATGCAGTCAGCTCACTGGAAGCAGTAGCAGGGCTTACACACACTCCTAAGCCCTCCCTAGGACCCCTCCCTCAAGGAATGTGTTTCATTGGTTATGGTAAGTGGCCAATCCTGGGTTCGGGGTGGGGTATTTAAGTAGGTGCGTGTGAATGATTCAGTGTGGGTTAGTTGGGTGAGGACATCCGAGAGATCAGAAGAGGTGAGGGCGACCGGATTGTGGAAGCTATTGGCGAGAGGGCGTCTGTGCAGTATTTGTGAGTGGGGAGTCTGAGAAGAGATACAGTAGGAGTCGCACAGCGCTAGTGGTGGCTGAGGTGGCAGTAGTTGTGGGAGTAGTAGAGCAGTGGTGGGAGTCAGCAGCGGTAGTTGGTGGTAGTAGTGGATGGTACTAAGTCGTAGTGAGTGGTAGTGGAGTAGGGAGCATTAGTGAGTAGAAGAAGCAGTAGAGTGGTAGTAGAGGGTGATAGCACAGGTTAAGTACAGAGCAGAAATAGTAAGCGCAAAAGAATAATAAGTGTGACGGTGAATGGGAGAATAGGAGTAACTATCAGCGTAGAGATAGCAAGAGGCAAGGAAATAGATTGAAATGAAGGAGGGAAGAGAAGATAAGATAACTAAGGTAGAGGGGTAATTGGAGGTATGAGTGATAGTAATAACAGGTGTAAAAAAGAAGAAAGATCAAAGGGTGCAGGTGGAAGGGCAGAGTGAGATATTTGAGGGACAGTGACGTGGTGGGAAAAGAACAACTGAAGAGACCAGTATAGTGAAAGGTCAGGTACGAGCAAGTATGAGAGTGACATCGGACCGAAGAAGGCACCACCCTAACCTCCCCAGAGACTGCTAAGCGGGCTAGGTTAGGGAAAGCCTAGAAAACCCCCAGGGAGTGAGACAGCCATCGAACCGGGAAAACCTCATTACAAGCCTAAATCAGCCGTACTCCTAGTCCATAGTCCCCTTTCCTCCGTACTGCATGGTCGTCCCTCGCTAGGGACGGAAAACGGAACAATCTTCACCATAAAAATGTCTATACCCCTTTAAATGTATGTGCACGTGGGTGTGGCCTGGGAGCAACCGCTCCCCTGACTCCGCCCTCTGGCACCACACCATATCTTATTAATGGGGGAAGGATGGAGGGACGTCTGGAGGAAAGGGGACTATGGACTACGAGTATGTTAGTCACTATGTGAGTAACTTAAAATTACTCTTATGTCCCGCCCCCTTTCCTACATACTGCATGGGCGATTACCACTGAACAATGCCAAAGGGAGGTGCGATGCTTTGGATCCTAAGAAAACAGGTTCCTCAGGACCGATTGCCCGAATGCTGCATCAGATCCTGCGCTGCTATCCAGGCATGAATGCTTGCAGAAGGCCGATCGAGTGGCCCACGTAGCTGCTCTGCTAATGGTTTGAAATGGTTTGGTATGGCACATGCCTCTGGAAGGCGACCGCCGACGCTTTGGCCCCAACTGCATGAGCATGCATGCTTTGTGGAACTTACTTCTGCAGAGACTTATAGGCCTCCTGAATTTTGACTACCAGTTTGGAGGAAGAGAATTACTTGTGGTCGGAATTTCTGTCAGCGCCTATGCGGCCAGGTAGGTCTGGCATGTCTCCACCTGTACCCCTGAACGTGCCAAGTTCTCTGAGAAAGATAGCACCTGATCTAGCGTGCACGCCAGAGGGTCTATCCCTTTGTTCTTCGCCCAGAGGCAAAATCTAGCCCATTTGCTTTTGCATTTCCTTCTGGTGGACTCACTTCTAGCTTTCTGAATTATTTCCAGGTGGACTTGTGACAGACGGAGATGTTGCATTGTTACTTGCTCAGGAACCAGGCCGCTAGGGCTAGCTTCTCGGGAGCAAGGTGAACTATCGTCCCCCCCAGCCTCTGCTGTCAGACTAGCCTTCCATCGCGAATCGGTAGGTTCACTGGACCATGCACCGTCAGTGGTCTGAGAACCAGGGCCGCGCCGGCCACCTCGGGGTGATTAGATTCAGGCTCATGTTGGCAGACTCTCTGACTTTGCTGAGAACTTTGTGAATGATCGGCATAGGGGGAAATGCATATGTCATCCTGCTCCAAGGGGGGTCTAGGGCGTCCCAGAGGGATCCTTGCCCTTGACCCTGCCAGGACAAGTACTGCTGACATCTCTAGTTCTGCTCCGTGGCAAATAGGTCTATGGAGGCCTGTCCCAGCTCCTGAAGATGTCCGCTAGGACTTGTTCCTCTAGCTGCCACTAATAGTTGTCCACCCTGAGTTTGCTGAGCCTGTCCACTTCCAGGTTGGATTCCCCCAGAAGATGATTGATGGTTAGCCTGCACAGTGGGGGCGATCTGGTTCCCCCCTGCTTGTTGATGCAGAACATGCATGTGGAGATGTCGGTTTGTAGGGAAACAGACTGACCACTTATTACAGGCAGGAAAGCCTGCTTTCCCCATGCATGTTTTGGAACGCCCGGAGGGCCAGCTGGATGGCCTTCAAGTCGAGGAAATGTATGTGATTTTTTCGTTCCTCCCTCGTCCATGTCCCATGCACACTATGCACGTGTAGGGTGGCTACCCATCCCTCCATAAAGGAATCCGTAGTGATAGTAGACTCTGGAGGTGGTTGCCTGAATGGTCTGTCCCCCACCCCGAGGTTGGTATTTTGTCTGCACCATAACAGGTTTGGTATGAGGTCTTCCGGGAAAGAGACTGATGCTTACGGGGAGCCATTCAGTTGGTTCCATGAGGCCAAGAGGTGCAGCTGTGCCCGTCTTGTCCTAAGCCTGGTGTATGGAATCGCCAGGATACATGACAAAACCCCCAGCAGGTGTTGGTACCACCAGGCCAACGTATTCAGTCTGCTTAGGAAATGGCCTGTAGCCACTTTGATGGCTGCTATGTTCTCATCTGTGGGAAAAATCCTGTTTGGTATCCCACATCAACACAAGGAAGACCAAGGTTTGTGTGGGCTGCAGTTGAGATTTCTTGAGGTTGATGGAAAACCCCAGATTGTGCAGGGTGCCCATAAACCTTGAGGCCGATTGCCGAACCCCCTCGAGCGATTCCGCGATGACCAAGCAGTCGTCGACATATGGATGTAGATGGTGGCCTTCCTATCTGAGTAAGGCTGCTACCGCATTCATCAACCTTGTGAACACCCGAGATCACTCTGAATCTCAGGAATGAGCAGTGGGGCTTCCAGAGAAATACATGTAAATATGCACCCTTCAGGTCTAGGGAGCATGTCCAGTCTCTCCCACACAGAGACTCCAATATCAACGCTGGCGTAACCATCTTACATTTTTGAAGCAGGAGGGATAGGTTCGAGAAGGAAAGATCCATCAGAAAAATCCACAAGTAGAACCCCTGAGCCTTGTTGAGAGGGGGGAACTTCCTCCACTGCTGCACTTTGTACCAGTGAACAGATCTCTGCGAGGAGTGTTGGTGTCCCGATTTGAGGGAGGGGAGGAGACGAAGGAGGTTCCATTGGGACCGATAGACGAAACCCCTGCAAAACAACACAAAGGATCCAGGGATCAGAAAAGAGAGTCCGCCAGGACAGAGTGTGGAGAGCAAGCCTGCCTACAACTGGAGAACTGTGCACCTTGATGGGGCTGTCATTGCTTCTTTGGGCCTGAGGCTGGTGCTTGGGAGGGGGACTGAAAGACGCCTCCTTGTGTGAAGTGCACTGATGTTTGCACTTGTGATGGCTGGGGGACCGGTCTGGTTGCCTTGCCTTCCGGTCCTGGAAGCCCCTGGACCCGCCGAAGGTCCTTCCCCGGTCAGACTTGGTTTGGCTCTGTCCAAATGGCCTGGGAGCAGGCTTAGCCAGAATGGCCAGTGATTTGGTTGTTTGGGAACTATTTTTCTTTGTGTCTAGTTCAAAGTCTGTGGATGAGTGGAAGAGATCTCCCCCTGAAACGGCAGGTCCAGGATACGGTCTTGTACAATCGTGTTGAACTTTGTGCTTCTAAGCCATGCCGTTCTTCTCATATCTGTAGCTACGCAGATTGCTCTGCCAGCCGCGTCAAAATGCCCTAAAGTCGATTCCCGAATATCTTACGCCACTATTGTGGCCTCTTCCAGCCCTGCCTCAATGAGGCCTGTTTGTGCTCAGGGATGTCTGATAGGAAGTCTGAGATCTCCCTCCATAGCCTTTGGTTTGCTGCGGCTAACATGGCATCAGGTGAAGAGCAGCATTTGAAAAGATATTTTCCCTGTGTGCTTCTAGCACCTTTCCCCCTTGGCCAACAAGGCCGAGGTCGATGTAGAGGACTGGGGCTTTGCATACATGGGCACCACTGCTATTACTGGTGGATGTGGCTGCGGGTGCACCGACAAGAGCAGGGGATCCCCCTCAGCCTGCCTGTACTTTGCATCCAATCATCTCCTGTTGGTGGGTTGTGTTGAGTGAGGCTTCATCCAACCCTTTTTTACTAGGGCTTCAACATCCATGCCTGCTATGATCCCCTGGGTCGTGGAGGCAGTGAATTCTACCTTCTACCTGTGAGCTAGGCCTGATCCTCACCAAACTAAAGCAGGCAACTGTGATCCCGCTCCTAAAGAAACCATCCCTGGATGCTTTGGTGCTGGCTAACTTTCGCCCTATTTCTCTTTTTCCTTTCTGTATGAAGCTGCTAGAGTCTCCGATTGCACCTCTTCTTTCTTCTTTTCTTGAATCTTCAACATTCTTTGACTCCTTTCAGTCTGGGTTTCAGCGAGGCATGGCACCATGAGTGTCCTGGTATCAGTGGTCGATGACCTTACCATGTTGTTGGACCAGGGCGGAGTGGGTGCCCTGATTCTGTTAGATCTGTCTGAGGGATTCGACACGGTCGACCACTCTGTCCACTCGTCTGTGGGGTAGAAGGTCTCTCGGGGCCCGTCCTGGCCTGGTTTGTTTCATTCCTAACTGATAGGAGTCACTCACTTTCATTACTGCCTTTTCTCTCATCTCATTGTACACTATCCTGTGGTGTCGCGCAGGGTTCGGTCTTGCCCCCATGCTTTTTAATATCTACACTCAGTCACTGGTTCGCCTCATCCGTTCTTAGGGCTTCTGCTGTAATTCCTACGCCGATGACACTCAGATCCTGGTCCGACTAGACCGTGACCAAACGACGGCAGCCCATGAACAGGAACTTAGCGATCCTTTAGTCATCTACTCCATCGATGACACCACAAGTTAGCGCACGTACAATAATGGGCACTTCCTCCTTAGAGTGCTGCGGAAAGTACTTCCCTTTCTGCCTGACCATCTGCGACCTTCGGTGGTAGCATCATTAATTACCGGTCGTATTGACTATTGCAACGCGCTCTACCTTGCACAGCCCTTGGGCTCCATACTGTTAGGCGATCCTCTGCACACCGATCCACTGCACACCAGAACGCTGCTCACATTTCCCCAACACCTCCCTCCAGGGTTCGAGGCTCATGTGATTCAGTTTACCCAAAGGACCGAAAGCTCCGTACCAGGTACGGTGTACGGGCTCGATTGCAACCCTTCCTGCACTGGCAGTTGCCGTGGAGAACATACAGCAGAAAGGGCGGCGTTACATCTCCACGCCGATCACGTGATCCAGAGTGGCGTTCCTCACGTGACCTTGGTGGATGTCACATGACCCAGAAACGCACAGTATATAAGGCTTGAGACACGGAACACTCATTGCTTCTCAGCTGTCTTCAGACCCTGTTTGGCGTTACGTTTTGCTTTACTGTTTACCTTGATCTCGGAACTCTATCTTGGACTCCTTCGGATTACCCCTTTGTACCTTTGCTTGGAACTGTTTACCTGTTGCTGGATTTTGGACACGACCCTGACTTGCCTTTGGATCATCCCTTGGTACCTTGCTGAACTCCTATGCCATTTCCCTTTTGGGATTCAAGTCACGCCTTCAGTCCTGCAGGTGGCTTATCCTGTATCCACGCTTTCCTGCGGTCCTATTGTTCTAGGGACCGCCTCATCTGAGTCTCGAACCTCCCTCCTAGGTTTCCTGGGTTTTCCTAACACCAGATAGTTAAGACTATTCAGATCCTTTGGTTAATGTGATATATATATTGTAATTGCCTGGTACTTAACCTCGTTCTTTTTGACAGCAGAATCGGTGTTCCAGAGGTTCCGTGGATCCGGGAAGTAACATCTCCCACCTGTGGCCCCAAAGGTCGTACAGCGGGTTTCTTTTAGTTCCCCTGTGCGTCACTTGAGGACGGAGGTCTCATCGGTCTACACGACACTCAAGTCAGAACACATACACCACCTACAACTGCTGCAAAACATAGCAACCAATTTCCCCCGATGGAGCTCACATAAGTCCAGTGCTTCGGGCCCTCCACTGGCTCCTGGTCGCCCATAGGATTACATTTAAATCCCTGTGCTTGGTCCACCAGGCCTTTCATCGGCAGGGGGAAGAATATCTCCAGGACAAGTTTTGCCCCTACATTCCAGGACAGCCGCTCCGCTCAGGCAATGCCAATCTGGTGGCAATTCCGAAGGTTTGCCTTGAACATGTGGGTGAACGAGCATTTTCGTATGCAGCTAGCAAACTGTGGAAGGTTTACCATTTGACCTCAGAGGCACCTCAAATCACCTTCAGTTTAGGCGCGCGCTGAAGTCCTTCCTGTTTTAGTACCATAGGGGCGGGTGGTGTCCTTGTTCTCCTTGTGCCAAGATGCCTTCGGGTGATAGTACGTTTTGTAAATGCGTATAACATAAAATCCATCTGAAATTGGATGCCTGACACCTGGAGGCCGATTTTACCATGAGGGCCTCTCAATAACCCCCCCACCC
Organism: Ambystoma mexicanum; assembly: GCF_040938575.1. Taxonomy (NCBI): domain Eukaryota; kingdom Metazoa; phylum Chordata; class Amphibia; order Caudata; family Ambystomatidae; genus Ambystoma; species Ambystoma mexicanum. The sequence goes on from NC_090932.1 coordinate 801,660,752, forward strand.
CCCACCGACCCCTTCAGGATGTTTCTTTCGGGGCTGTGGCGTGTTTAGATACTCTACCAGTCCTACCAGCCTGTCATGGAAGGACCTGGCCGATGATGTGGTGTCAGGGTCCTCCTCCTCCTCCTCCTCAGTGTCCGTCTGGTCCGAAGCACCCGAGGCGGTCGGGTTCACAGGCAGTGTAGTCGGAGGTATTGCAGTAGGGTGGGGGCCAGTGTAGCCGGGAGCTCCACTATGTTATGCAGCGCAGGTACCTATAACGATGCAGGAGGAGACTCCACTGCACCTGTAGGGGTGGCTTGCTTAAACTGCATTGGGGCTTGAGGCGGCACTGGAGCCGGTGGAAGCATGTCCTTTGTGATGCCTCTGAGAATGATGCCCATCTGCAGAGATAAAAGCCTGAGGAATTTGTCAAAGAACCTGTCCTCACAGGCTGGGGATGCGTGCTCCTGTGCTGTGGGCATGGTCATCGTGGATGGATGCACCCTTGCCGCGCCCTGTCCACTCTGCACATAGTAGGGCTCTGTGTAGCGTCCCTGTCCTGCAATCGGGTATGCCGTTCACCAGGAGACCTGAGGGGTGACCATGGGGGAACATTGCCCTTTAAAAGTGGGCTCTGTGCCTTGCCTCCCTTTAGACTGGTGTACAGGTTCACATGATGCCATTTTGTGCTGCCCCAACACGCCTGGTATTGTATTAGGCATAGCCCCCCGTGTACTGCTACAGGCAGGTTTGTGCTTTTTCCACACCTCAAGCTCCTGCCTGGTAGGCTGTGCGCCCTTGGCCCGAAGACCATTACTGCTGTCGCGTACAGGCACCCCCTCAGACTAGGGCAGAGCCCCTTAGGAGATTTCCTGGTGACAGAGCCAACAGGCCCCTCAGCAATGGTACTGCTAGGGTCAGAGGACCTCTAAACCGCGAGGCCGGTAGCTCAATGAGCCTCAGTACCAAAGCTGGTGACAAGGCCTTCCTGGTCCCTCCCGCACGGCTGTTTCCTGGGAAAGGAATCGCCCTTGTGTGGTGCTTTGTTAAAGAGAACACTCACCTTTGCCTTTGTCTTCCTGCGGACATACTCCGGGGGAGACCTGGAGAACAGCTCCCTCCACCTGGCAAGCTGGTTCTTAAGTGACCGGGGGGTAAGGGCGTTGTTAGGGAGAATTCTCTTATAAGGCTAATTTCCCAAACCTAGTGAGTCCCCCAGCAGCTTTGCTGGATTTTTGGGGTTTGTTTTATTCTCCTGCTAAGAGTGAGACTCTTTTACTCCCACTCTTAGACATGATTTGAGGTATGTCTTTGACTTGTTATGTGCTTATGGGCTATGGGGTTTCTTTTTACTCCATAGGGTATCATCTGTTTTTCTGTATGTGTGGTACACAGCACCCTCAGTGCAGTACCACAGGGGTGTCACAGTGACCCCAAAACATAGACTCCATACCCTGGGACTGACTGCTGTCTCCCAGGGCATGTAAAGTCACCATTGGCTTTACTAGTCCAAAATTGTGAACAGAACCAGTACAAACCATCATATTGTGCAAGTACTGGTAAGGGGTAATTCGATTGCCCCTGGGTCTGTTTTCGAGGGGGCACTGTCCCGTCCCCCCTCGTCGAGTTTCTGGCTGGTGGCAATGGTTACCAAGCAAAATATTCCACTGGAATATTCTCTATGGGATTTTCCCATTGATTTTAAACGCACCACTTTTTGGTGCCATGTTAAAGATACCTCCGGTTTATTTATTTAATATTAAATCACCGGTTGGGTCGAGCCCTTTGTTCCACTATTTTGGCGGGCTTCTCCACAGAAGCCCTCCAAATGGTGCCACTCCGTCTGGGTTCCACAGGAAGGGTGGAGGGGGGAATTGGCACCCTGGACTGCGTTGCCTTAGCAACCCAAGTTGCACTCTACTCTGATTGGCCCAGTGGTGAGCGCCCGGCTCACCACTTAGCATGTGTGATTGACAGCTGGGATGATGAATGGGGGTTTTTCTGCATAAAAGCAGGGCCTTTGGGACTGGAACTTCAGAAGTCGCCACAGGACCTAAGAATCCGAAGAGGGAAGAAGCTGAGCCATCTGCAATGACGACACCACCGGTGAAGCCCTGCTGCAGCCACCTCACCACTTTCCCAACGACAAGAGAAGATCTTCTGCTGGACGAGTCTTCTTCCCCTAAGCTGGTGGGATCAACCAGTTCGCCCTTTTTGCCTTCCAAAGACGTCTCTTGGTCGAATCGCCCGTGCCAAGCACCCCAGTGGCTGGATAGCCAAGCTCACCACTTTTGACCGCGAATAAAAGGACTGCACCTTTTAATCGGGAACTCCGCGGCTGGTTTCATCCCTAGGCAGTGCAACGACTCCACGTTTCCTCCTCGACGAGATCTTCTCCTCCCCTGGTCGGAACCATGACCATCAACCACTGCCAGGAACAACTGCCCCCGCTGGAGCTTCCTTTCTCTTTAAGGTGCTGTGTCCTGCCTGGCCTCCCTTTCTACAGATTGCTAAAAGTGACCCTTAAATCCTTGTCTTCTAAACTGGGTTGGCTCCAGGCCTTTTAACTATATCTTTTGAATCACCCCAACCTCTTTTGAACACTGCAAAGACTTTCAGTGCACTTTAAACCATGTGATCCTGGGCACATTTCGCTTTGCTCCATTTAAAGTGGGCCTGGCCTATGAACTTTGGCTCTACAGTATAACCTGCCTTTCTCCCCTTGCTCTGAACTCTTAAAAGTGTTGGGAACTGTTTTATTTCTATGCTCTGTCTTTTTCTCTCCCTTTAACTGCATTATCAGAGTGCCATCTTGGTTAAGCACTCACATCTGTTCTAACAAATAGTAGGGTTTTAACCCTGACTTGTCTGATAACTATTAAGGGAGGTGTGTATACTTTACCTGACTGTGTTTTAACTTGCTTTTGATTGAGAGTGCTAGTATATGCCATAAAGTGTGTTTTAAATAAATAATTATATACTTTTTATACAAAGCTCTGGTCAGTGTTTGATTGCTCTACTGTGTTTTGGCCCTATTGTGTATACTCTGCATACTGCCCTACTCTTCTTGGGAGAGGTCCGACTGCTCAGCCACAGCTACCAGGTAAATCTGGGTGGTGCAGACTGCTACCAATTGGGTTTACGGCTTACTCCTGTAGTCTTAATCTTTTTGCAGTGTTCCCCAAGGGAACTGCACAGGATTCTGCCTAACACTGGTGTACAGCGGTGGGATTTGTTTTGAGTATACATTTTAGAGTGTCTAAATACCTTAGCGCAACTAACCACAAAGCTTAGCACTGTAAAAGTTCGTTTTTAACAAGTCAAACTATGGAAAGTTACAGCCAGGAGTCCCTTTCTGCAAAAACTGCTGATTGTTTAAGATTTCTTTGTAGACATAAGGATCTTCCTGTTAATGGCAAGAAAATGGAACTAATAGAAAGACTGTTAGAAAACCAAAGTCTGGGTAGTGGTTCAGAGGAACCTACCTCCCCAGCAAATGTAGACAACATTGATGAAGGCAATATGGATCAAAGTATTGATAATGTTTTAGATTCAGAAGAGGAAAGTGAGGCTAATGTAACTGTCCCCACTGCCCCTCTGCCTGCTCTAGCACCTCAAGCTATGTCTACTGGACCTTTGTCAGGTCCCACATTAAGTCCTGAATTCATTGAACTAGAAAAAATGAGGCTTGAATTAGAGTTAAAAAGAATTAGTGCCCAATCTGAACAAAAGCACCAAGAACTAAGGCTCAGAGAAATGGAGCACAAGCATGAGCTGGAGATGAAGACATTATCTGTTGAAACTGCTTCTCTCCCCAGATCCTCTAGGAGTTCCAGTCCCAAAAGACCCCATATGCCTAAAGAGATTGTGGGTATGTAGGAACCTAAGTTGGATGTGTTGGATTGGTTGGCTATGTTTGAGTATAGTCATGGCCTCCAGAACATCACAGGGAATCAGTTGCTTCCTTGGTTGTTCTCTAGGCTCCCCCCTGTTGCATTTGATGTGGTAACAGAGTTGGGGGAGGTGGATAGGATGGATTATGAATGTGCGAAGCTAGCTTTAATAGCTAGATTTGGGAAGACCCCAGCCAAGTACCTTAAGAGGTTTAGGACCCTCAAAAAGCATGATGGTACCCCTTGGGCTACCTGGGTGAGTGAAAGTTTGAAAAACTTAGAGGGATGGATTAAGAGTGAACACTTATGAGAGAATTAGCAATCTTGTTATGTTGGAGACAATTTATGATGCCTGCTCTCCTGAGCTCAGACAGCATTTGGCTGATTCAAATGAATTAGACTCCAAGAAACTAGCTAAGGCTGCTGACTTGTGGGTTGCCAACAGGGCTACTCACAAGGATTCTGGGGCAACTCAGAAAAAGGATGAGGGGAAACAGCAAAAAAGGACTCCAAGGAGAATTCAAATAATTCCAATTCCAAAGAGGGCCCCAAACAAAACTCTAAGGTAAGCCACAAGGGAAACCAAATCAGGCTAGTGTACCTTCTGGTCCCAGACCAGAAGGAGGTCAGAGCAAGCCTCCATTTCAGAAAGCATTTGGAAAATGCTATGTTTGTGGCTCTACTGACCATGTGAAAGGAGATTCCAGATGTAAGGGTAAACCTTCAGGGGTCCAGCTTGTCCCCTTAGCCTTCACTCCAGAGGAGGAAGTACCAATGACAAGTGGAAACTTTCTACTACTGGCTGATGATCCCATTGGAGTCTCAGTCAGTGTTTCTTTAGTGTCCGTGGGGTTGTGGGAACAACAGAATTTAGGTGTCTATAATTCTATCCCAGATAATACTAAAGAGTATTATAAGGATAGTGTCCAGGTGAATGGTCAGAAGACTCCTGCCATTAGGGACACTGGGGCTAGCATAACTGTGGTGGATGAATCTTTTTTCAAGGCAGGGGAGGTTGCTAGGGCACCCAAATGCCTCACCAAGTTAGCTGGAGGGCCTGTACAGTTGTGTCCCCAGTTACCAGCTCTCATCCAGTGCAATGATATGACTGTGAAGATACCCGTCAGTGTACAATGTGAGGTACAAGGAAGAGTTCTGTTGGGAAATGACCTGAAAGCTCTTGGAGTTGTGTCACATACCCCCAGACCTCCTAGTAAAAGGTTACAGGAACTAACCAGACCAGCAAGGGAGAAAACCATGTGAGGTTCTCCCCAGGAGATGATGGAAAAAGAAATCACTCCTACCCCACTGGAACTACTTACTGCAATCTCTAAGCAACCAGAAGCAAAGGGGCAACCAAAGACTTCCAAGAAGAAACCAGCAGCAACCGCTCCAGTGATTCCAACAAGGACTTCCCCTAGGTTGTCCAAAGCTAAACCCGTAAATCCACCTCCAGCTGAGGCTGAGAGGGAGGTACAACCCTGTGTGGTTGAACTAGACTCTGAAGAAGAGCTAGTAGGAGGCCAAGAACTTATTGGAGATCTGGACCCTGCTGACCATCCTGAGTTGCAGTCTTTACTGGCAGAAGGTGGACCCAGCAGATCAGCTTTCCGTACGGCCCAAAGAGAATGTCCAACTCTGGAAGGTCTCCGCCACCAGGCAGCTTCTCAGGCTGATGGACAAGAGCCTGGGAAGTATAGGTTGCACTGGGAAGATGGCCTCTTCTACAGTGAACCGACTGAGTCTGCACCTGGAGACTACAAACTACTTGTAGTCCCTCAAGAAAACAGACTTCAGTTCTTGCAGCTAGCCCATGAGATTCCTTTGGCTGGACACTTGAGTTTCAAGGAGACCAAGGAAAGGCTCTCACTCTACTTTTATTGGCCAAAGATGGGGGCTGAGGTAGATAAGTTCTGCAAGAGCTGTCACACCTGCCAAACTTCTGGCAAGAGTGGTTCCAAGAATGTGGCACCTTTAGTGCCTCCCCCAGTGGTGGGAGTCCCGTTTGAGAGGGTGGAGATTGACATTGTTGGTCCCCTTGATCCTCCAACCTCCTCAGGCAACAGGTTTATCCTTGTTGTAGTAGACCATGCTACTAGATACCGTGAGGCAATTACTATGAGGACTGTTATAGCTCAGGCTGTGGCTAAGGCCCACCTTGGTATTTTTACCAGAGTTGGGTTTCCTAAGGAGGTAATCTCTGACAGAGGGTCACATTTTATGTCCCACTACATGAAAGCCATGTGGAAAAACTGTGGAGTTACCTACAAGTTCTCTACCGCCTACCACCCACAGACAAATGGATTGGTTGAAAGGTTTAATAGAACAATGAAGAGCATGATAGGTGCTTTAGAAGAACCCCTTAGAAGAAAGTGGGACCTTCTACTGCCATGCCTTCTTCTTGCTTATAGAGAAGTCCCTTAGGAGGTTGTAGTCTATAGTCCCTTTGAACTTCTCTATGGCCATCCACTCAGAGGTCCATTGGCCCTGATTAAGGAGGGGTTGGAGAGTGCTCCTTCCCCCAAGCCAGTCAGAGTGACTGACTACGTGATAGGACTCCGGAGGAGAATGTGACAGATGATGGCTCAAGCTAGTGATAACTTGAAGGCTGGTCAAGCTTTGGTCAAGCATTGGCATGATCAAAAGGCTAATATGGTTGAGTTCACTCAAGACCAGCTAGTTCTTGTTATGATTCCAACAAGGCAGAGGGCCTTGCAAGACAAATGGATGGGACCCTTCAAGATTGTGGGAAAACTTGGAGAGGTCAACTATCATGTGGACTTGGGCAATCCCAAGGAGGCTCCCAGAGTCTTCCACACCAACAGACTAAAGGCTTATGTCTCTAGGCCTGAAGTAGGAGCTTTGCTTCTAGCTTCAGCAGCAGAGGAAGAAGAGAGTGAACCTCTCCCTGATGATCTCAGAGGCTTACCTTTGGGTGAAAAGATTGAAGGAGTTAATCTCTCTTCAAATCTGACACCTGAGCAACAAGAGGAGTGCGAATCCATGTTAAATCAGTTTGCCTCCCTCTTCTCACTTTCACCAGGCTTGACCCCTTGGGGACAGCATAATATACTCACTGGTGACTGTCTGCCAGTAAACAGCAGAGGATACAGAATGTCAGAGAATGTAAGAACCCACATCAAAGGAGAGGTCTGCAAGATGCTTGACCTCAGGGTAATAGAGTCCTCTACTAGTCCATGGTCTATCCATGGTCTAGCCCAGTTTTGTTAGTACCAAAGGCAGGATCCCAAGAACTGAGACTCTGTGTGGACTATAGAGCTCTTAATGCAGTCGCCAAGACTGATGCCCATCCTTTGCCCAGGATAGATGAGTTGGTGGATAAACTTGGTGCAGCCAAGTTCCTCAGCACATTTGATCTGACGTCAGGCTATTGGCAAATAGCCCTGACAGACCATGCCAAAGAGAAAACTGCATTTTCTACCCCAGTTGGCTTATACCAATTTAAGGCTATACCTTTTGGACTGAAGAATGCACCTGCTACCTTCCAAAGGATGGTAAATCAGGTTCTGACTTGGATGGAGGACTTCTGCATAGCATACTTGGATGACATTGCAGTGTTGAGCCACTCCTGGGAAGAGCATGTTGACCACTTAGGACAGGTTTTGCAGGCTCTGGAAAAGGCCGATCAGACCATAAAGGCAAGTAAATGCCAGATTGGGCAGAGTAAGGTGGTCTACCTTGAACATGAGGTAGGAGGTGGTGAAATAAGGCCTTTGCCCAGTAAGATTTAAGCTGTGCAAAATTGGACAACACCTACTACTCAGACCCAAGGGAGAGCCTTCCTAGGCCACACTGGGTACTACAGGAATTTCATAGAGAACTATGGGACCATAGCTTCTCCACTGAATGTGATCTCCTCTCCTAAGTGCCATAAAAAGATCAAATGGAATGAGGAGTGCAATCAGGCCTTTGAAAACCTGAAGAAAGCCCTTTGTCAAGCTCCAGTACTCATAGCTCCTGACTATCACCAAACTTTCATTGTACAAACTGATGCTTCTAATGCAGGTATAGGTGCAGTCCCTAGCCAACTGGATGAGAAAGGTAGGGAACACCCCATTTGCTTCATCAGTAGAAAACTGAAGGATCCTGAAACAAGGTGGGCAACCATTGAAAGAGAGCGTTTTGCTATTGGGTGGGCTCTGAAGAAGTTTAGGCCATACTTGTATGGTTCTACTTTTGTCATTCAGACAGACCACCAACCCTTGAGATGGTTAATGCAAATGAAAGGGGAAAACCCAAAACTATTGAGATGGTCAATCTGCCTTCAAGGGTTTGATTTCACTATTGAGCACAGGTCAGGGTGTCCCCACCAAAATGCTGATGGTCTCTCTAGGATGCTTGTAACCGACTAGAGGTATGAAATTCATCCAGGAGTGGATTCAATCCTCCTGTCCCTTAGTCTGGGAGGGGGGGGGGGGATGTTAGGGAGAATTCTCTTATAAAGCTAATTTCCCAAACCTAGTGAGTCCCCCAGCAGCTTTGCTGGATTTTTGGTGTTTGTTTTATTCTCCTGCTAAGAGTGAGACTCTTTTACTCCCACTCTTAGACATGATTTGAGGTATGTCTTTGACTTATGTGCTTATGGGCTATGGGGTTTCTTTTTACACAGAAGCCCTCCAAATGGTGCCACTCCGTCTGGGTTCCACAGGAAGGGTGGAGGGGGGAATTGGCATCCTGGACTGCATTGCCTTAGCAATCCAAGTCACACTCTACTCTGATTGGCCCAGTGGTGAGCCGCCCGGCTCACCACTTAGCATGTGTGATTGACAGCTGGACTGATGAATGGGGGTTTTTCTGCATAAAAGCAGGGCCTTTGGGACTGGAACTTCAGAAGTTGCCACAGGACCTAAGAATCCGAAGAGGGAAGAAGCTGAGCCATCTGCAACGACGACACCACCGGTGAAGCCCTGCTGCAGCCACCTCACCACTTTCCCAACGACAAGAGAAGATCTTCTGCTGGACGAGTCTTCTTCCCCTGAGCTGGTGGGATCAACCAGTTCGCCCTTTTCACCTTCCAAAGACGTCTCTTGGTCGACGCGGCCGGATAGCCAAGCTCACCACTTTTGACCGCGAATAAAAGGACCCACCTTTTAATCGGGAACTCCGCGGCTGGTTTCATCCCTGTGCAGTGCAACGACTCCACGTTTCCTCCTCGACAAGATCTTCTGCTCCCCTGGTCGGAACCACGAACTTCAACCACTGCCAGGAACAACTACCCCCGCTGGAGCTTCCTTTCTCTTTAAGGTGCTGTGTCCTGTCTGGCCTCCCTTTCTACAGATTGCTAAAGGTGACCCTTAAATCCTTGGCTTCTAAACTGGGTTGGCTCCAGGCCTTCTAACTATATCTTTTGAATCACCCCAACCTCTTTTGAACACTCTGCAAAGACGTTCAGTGCACTTTAAACCATGTGATCCTGGGCACATTTCGCTTTGCTCCATTTAAAGTGGGCCTGGCCTATGAACTTTGGCTCTACAGTATAACCTGTCTTTCTCCCCTTGCTCTGAACTCTTAAAAGTGTTGGGAACTGTTTTATTTCTATGCTCTGTCTTTTTCTCTCCCTTTAACTGCATTATCAGAGTGCCATCTTGGTTAAGCGCTCACATCTAACAAATAGTAGTGTTTTGACCCTGACTTGTCTGATAACTATTAAGGGAGGTGTGTATACTTTACCTGACTGTGTTTTAACTTGCTTTTGATTGAGAGTGCTAGTATATGCCATAAAGTGTGTTTTAAATAAATAATTATATACTTTTTATACAAAGCTCTGGTCAGTGTTTGATTGCTCTACTGTGTTTTGGCCCTATTGTGTATACTCTGCATACTGCCCTACTCTTCTTGAGAGAGGTCTGACTGCTCAGCCACAGCTACCAGGTAAATCTGGGTGGTGCAGACTGCTACCAATTGGGTTTACTGCTTACTCCTGTAGTCTTAATCTTTTTGCAGTGTTCCCCAAGGGAACTGCACAGGATTCTGCCTAACAGGCGTAGCATGCCGAACAGACGTCCCGGCCGTGGTCTTCTCCCAGGCGGCAGAGGCAGAGCACATACGGGTATGACGTGGGAAAGGGTCCCTCGCAGGAAGGGCACCGACTAAAGCCCGCCTGGGCTGACTGTGATGCTGGAAATGCATTGGAGGAACAGGGCCTCCATGTCCTTGTCCTGTACTCCCTTATGTGTGTTCGGTGTTGTTTTCTGCACAGGAGTCCAGTTGGGACCCATGGCAGTGTAGCTCTACCACTTTTTGGTTGTGGTGAACAGAGACCCTTGGGATACCCTTATGGCACCCATGGGTCGGGGTACAACCCTGTACCCCTAGTGTATTTTTCTGGGCACCTGTGTGTTGCCCACAGAGCATGGTATGGGCTGGTGGCAGCTTCATGCTGATGGAGCTCTAAGTATCCTCCATTTTGGGATACTCCTGGGGCTTCTTGGTTTCTATTGCCCGTTACCTTGTTTTCCGAAAAGTCCAGGGAAGCCCTGACTCTGTCCCATCCCATGACTGGCTGTTGGGTGGAAAAACCATATATGGTATTGTGGAGAAGTCCAGGCCAGACTGGCTGGAGCCTTCCCAGTGACTGTATGTTGTGGGTACACCCTTGGGGTGGGACCGGTGTGAATAGAGTGTGTGACCAATATGCATTCTATGTTATGGGTGTCTGGTTTCTGTGTGTGTGACACAATGAATGAGACATCCCTGCTGAAACTGACATGAATGCAGTGTGGTGTGCTGAAAGGCTGGGTGCTTACCCCAATCCTCATTCCTTGTTATGGGTGTCTGGGTGGAAGTGAATGGCCTGAATGCATGTGAGCCTGATTGGCTGCCTGCCTGCAAGAATGCCCTTCTGTGTGATTGGCTGACTGAGTCTGGCTCAGCCAGAGTGAATGAGGGACAGGTGTGTACATCTGGGGACCTCTCACTTGCCAATTTGTTCAGAAGCTGAAGTTGAACCTTGAAGCTCATCCCTGAAGCTCAGCTGGAAGAAGAAGATTGCTGCTGCTTCCCTTTGACGAAATCTAAAAGCTGTTGAGTCTGTCGAGGACTGATCTGAGAGAGTAGTGGCTAGGAGACCTCTTCCTGAGCTTTGAATGACCATCGTGCAAAAACAGCTATTCTTCATCGACGCACCCTCTAAACCAGTTCTGTGAGTCTGACATCCGGAGAAGGGGTCCGCCGAGAATCCTGAAGAGAGGCGCCTGGACATCGACACCATCAAAGTCCATTGCCGTCGACCGGGGTTAGGAAGATTTCTGTGACCGCTGGAAGCCAGTCGACCTGTGTCGCCCAGAAGAGGGTGAAAGCTTGTTGCTTTGCTGCTCGACAACTGGAGTTGCGAAAGCTCCACCTTTGCCTAAGAACATTTAACAGAGGACTTCCTTGCCATCACTGTCTAACAGTTTGTCCCGCCGGAGAAAGCCAAGGTCGCCGGCTACCGAGGAAAGTCCGCTGGTGGGTTTCCCACCACCAGAAGTTGATAAAGACATCCCAATGTACTAGCTGCCTAACAACTCTCGACAGCCGCTACTGGGCCTACATACCTCAATGATTCTTCTTTGCACCACCAAACACTTTGCATCAAGGTGTACCGCATGCCTCATCTTCCCAGGACTTCACAATCAATCGGCAAAGAGCACCCCTAAGGTCAAAGCTGCAACATCAACGCCAGTGTTCCACTTTTCGTCGAGGAACTTGAAGCCATGTGGCTCCTGCTTTAAAGAGAGTCCACTCTCGAGGGCATCGTCAATGAACCGTCGAAGAAACTCTTCTACAACAGGTACATTGGGTGGTTTAACTTTTTGACCAGGAAGCAAGTCTTATTAAACATCTATGGACTGGACTTGTTAATACTGTTATTGTAGGTTGCCCAGTTGGGGGGATCCTCACTCAGAATTGTGTCTTAGTAGATAAAGAAAGCATTCTGCCATTGTTTAACCTAGCCTGCCTTCCTTCCTATGATCTATGTTGATACACCTTACTGCATGATTTGTATGCTACCTTATAACTGTCAGCAGTTGATGCATTTTAAAAGGAAACTAAAGCGAAGTGTGATACCACATAGAAGCTGCATATATTTGCCATATTAGAGTTACCAGAGTACAAAGTGTGGTATTGAATGGTTTAGGACGTTTTGACCACATGCAAACGTTTGCATGGTCAAAAAGTCCTAAAAATGCTACCACCAAAGGTTCGAACACCAAAAGTTCGAACCTTTGGTGGTAGCATTATAGGTAGGTATTAAAAAAAAGACTGCGGGGGCTGCGGGGGTGTCCCCCGCAACACCCCACTCACTATACTGTGTGGTATAGTGAGCGGGGTTTTGCGGGGGACATCCCTGCAACACACCCGCAAAAAAAAAAAAAAAACAGGGGCTGCAGGGGTTTCCCCCGCAACACCCCGCTCACTATACTTTACAGTACAGTATAGATTGTATACTTTACAGTATAGTGAGCAGGGTGTTGCGGGGGACACCCCTGCAGCCCCCGTAGCATGTAAGTGTGTTCGCATGAGAAAGGTGCGAACTATGAAAAGTTTGCACCTTTCTCATGCGAACGATTTGCCTGCTGTAATTTCAGCCACAGGCAAATTACTCTGATTCTTATTGAATTATGTATATATATCTTGAACCTTATTTTTATATAAAGAACTGTGTTAGCACATAGTGTGTGGACATTCCTTTGTGGGGGTTTGGGGACTCAATGTACTTAAGAACCAGCCTGCATCACCTCCTGAGAGGTTAAGCCTTGGTTGCTCATCCATTGCTACAGCATAGAGAACCTTGACTGGTGTGCTCTGTGTCACTACCCTACCATATAGAAGACAGGAGTATAGATACCCCCTCCAGTCTTTACATCGACATGCACCGGGAAGGGGAAAGGTATCATTGGCTGTGAAACTGCTACAAAAAAAAGTATTAGTAGTCATTTGGTACCAAGGTCCCTGGGGTAACTAGAAAAAAAGACAGTGGAATTATGAAGAAAAAGGGTCCCAACCACAGCTCTGGTGAAGTAGATCAGCTCCCGTCGACGTGGAAAAGAGGACCGAGGTGTGGCACCGGAGGGCGAAGTCAGGGGAGCGCATGCTCCTGGGCCCACGCCCCCATGTGCATACATTTAGAGGGGTATAGACATGTTTCTGGTGAAAATGGTTCAGTTTCCGGTCCCTAGCAAGGGACGCCCATGCAGTATGGAGGAAAGGGGACGAGACATACGAGTAATCAGAAGGATAGTGGGGTGGTGGGAAGAGAACATAAGTGGTATCCAGTATAGGTAAGAACGTGTGTGTAAGATGAGAGAGTGACACCGAGTTGATGAAGGTACCATACCTAACTCCCTAGAACACTAAGCGGGTGTAGGTCGGGGAAGTTGAAATAGACAGGCACGGCCCTAGCACCAATTACCCAAGGACACCCTTAGTACTGAGAACTACACAAAAGTCCCTAGCTTAAGTTGATTGTAAAGATCTAATAAACAACCTCAGACTTAACATTAGAGTCAGTGTGGTTATTTGTGGCATACCGCCCCTGTCACAATTAATAAAATGTTTAAACAGTAATGGAATGACAAAACTATTCATCCAATCAGGTTCGCCTGACATTGCCAAGTCAGGTGGAGGCAAAACCTCATAGGCCTAATGCTTGGTTATGGTTCAGTATTCCTCCACTTAATGTGCCTTGCCTGGAACTGTCATGTCAAGGTCAAGCAAAATCTGATTAAAGAATGCTTAACAGAAAGGTACTAGCAATCAAAATTGCTATAGCCTGATACAAATATGTTTGCCATCTTTCAGCCAAAACTAAAAATGATTTAAGAGGTAGAAAAGGACACAAATTACTATGAAGTGCTGCATGGAACAAACCTACTCCCGGTAGACTTTGAGCACTTTTTTTGTTTTGCTTGGGTCATGAGGAAGTCTAATCGACATTAAGTGTTTTTCCTGCCAACTTCTTAAGCTCGTTATTATACATGAAGCCATTGTTTTGTAGTAATGTTATTCCAAGTGAGTTTTTGAATTTATTTAAACCCATATGTATTTAACAGCATGAATGCAGACATAGATTTGCACCTGTAGGAGAACACAATCTATAGAAACAACACTTAAAATAATATGCAGAGAAAAATCACATGTGACCTCTGAAATTGCTGGTAAAAATCTTTAATTGTTTAATGTAAAACTTTATATTTACACCCAATACAAAAATGTTCAATAGTATTGCAAATAAAACATTTCATGATAGCTTAAAATCGTTAATGATTTTGCTTTACTTACAAAACTAGAATAGGTTTTCTCAAAACAGAAACGTGCGTAACTAAACCATTCCTACTCTTATTACTGCAATTTAAGTTTCTGTGATAATTAAATATATATACACGTACGTGTTTACAGGTGTACAATGTGTGTATGATTAAATGTAAATACAACTGAACTTTGTCAGCATATTTCTGGTCATAAAATAGAATATTGTACAGGTAATGTCAGTGCATTAGCATTCACTTTACAGCACATGTATTGATGCCTAGAAGAATGAAACCAGTGTAATGGGTATAGAAAATTAACGTTTGAATAGGAACAATAATGTATAAATATATGTATTTACATATTCATACACACACACACATGGCTCAGACCCTTAGCGTACTGAAGATAAGCTACTTCTGACGGAAGGTGTTGTTGATATATGTTCCCTCTCTTTTGAAAGTTCCATCTCGATTTTAGCCTTGATTTTGTCCCATTCCACCTCAACCTGCAAATTTAAACAACCCCTGTTAGACTTTCAAATATTACTAAAGCAAACAAGCGTGTAAAGAGAAAAAAACCCACCTTTCTTATAAATTGGTAAAGGTTACATCAGCACACAGATGAAACATATAATATCTAGTATATAACACCAAAATAGATAAAATGTAAAGTCGCTGAATTGTAAACAAATCATTTCACATTACACCATCATTTTTATAACAAGACCGTAAACTTTTCTATTTTTGTTACCATTTCTACAGACTTGTCATTGGTAACAAAAGAGGGGAGGGAAACAATAAGTGATCATGGAAAAGCTAAATATTTATTTTAAAAAACATGAGGCACATTTTTGTCAATGGCTAATGTGGGGAGTCATCACATTTTCCTTAAAAATAATCCAGACCTTAGTAATGTGGACAACCAGCATCCATGGCCTTCAATGTGAATCTATTAAAACATACTTTCACAATGTTTCCCCAGTGATGAGGATAACCAATTTGAAATATCGACTAATAGCAGAGGTCAATAAGAGTAAAGAACCAAAGCATTGCTTACATGAGTTTTAGTTGGAGAAGTGTGTCCATTGCTATCCAAAGCCAGCCCCAGGTAATGCCCATTGTACACAGAGTGAAGGTACACATTGGCCTTGCTAATACCAGAGGCTGCTCTAGGCTGGGCCCACTGAGTGGTGGGACATACATTTCTGCCACCAGAGCCATTTGCACTGTCAAATTTGCATTCTCCGTGCGTGTTTAAGGCACGTATCAGCAAATCCACTAAGATGCAACTCTGCCCTCACAATACTGGTGCCACCCGTCAGTCTCCCTTTTGCGTGTCAGCTCTGATGCCAACTAAGTACATTTTATTGGGAGTGAAAGGAGAGTTGTATGGAAGGAAGGGGACTATGGATTAGGAGTACAGTAGTTGATACAGGGAGTAACTTTTATTTACTTCTATTTCCCATCCCCTTTACTTCACACTGGTTTGGTGACTGCACAGCAAGAAAACAACCAGGAGGAGGAATCTCAACTAACCCAGGAGAAGAAATTCTTCAAAATTGCCTACTTAAAGCCAGCATCCGAACAGAAACAAGGTGTTAAACCTTCAAGCTTCACTCTGCTGCACTGCACTTTTTCTCATTGTTATGGGGAAACATACTATTTCCCAAGGCTGGCAGTACTGGGAAACTATGTTTCCCTTTTCTTTGTACATGTTATCTATTTTTTTGGTAACTTTTATCATTGCACAATGCATTTTACAATGCAGTGCAATGGAGTTTCTTTTGTATGACCCTAGACTACAATCTAAGGGATTTTCTGGTTACTTTAGATGTGCCTATGGACAAACTGGTTACAGCAGTTACCTTTTAATGATTTTTACAGTATTTTTTGTTAGCCTTACCATGTTTAAAACATTTAGCCACTAACAGTGGCTAGTGTCCCAACATGGCTGTGACGCAGGTTTTTTGTTTGTTCCTTGGCCATCCTGTCCTGTTACCTTCTTCCTGCCTTGACAGGTCAGGAAATCCCTTTTATGGTTATGCAATGCCCGGGAAAGGCATGCTTTTCGCGTGCTAGTGCAGGGCCATGTGTTGGTCCCAATCCACAAACTGGTTTCTGTATGTCTAGAGTGTATGCATGAGTTTCACAATCAGTGGTCTTGATTGGACCACTGCTGATGTGTGTGTATGTATGTGTGGGGCATATATTCCATTGGATGGGCTGAGTGTATGTCTCACCTGAGTTTCTGACTAAGAAAAGTAGTCTTGCAGCCATGATACATGATATGGCATGGCATTTGTAACGTGCCTACACACGTGTTTCAAGTCGTGACATGGCAAGGAAGGGAGGACAGAGACGAACAAGTTACTTCTTACCTTGTAACGTTCTTTCGACGGGATGTTCCTCCGACGTATTCCTCATCTTAGATATCTCCTTCCAGCTCTGCTGGCCTCGGAAAATGTTTTCTCTCTCTAGAGGGCGCTGTACGTCGACGTCCTCCGAGTCGATGTCCCTCGACAGCCGCCGTATCGACGTCATCCTGCCTATAAAGGCCGCGCGCAGCGTCCGTTGCTCAGTTCCGTTTTGTAGCCCACAATAATACTTTCTGGACTAAACTAATCACCCTGAAGGAGCGTAAGCTGCAACAACAAGGGAAGTAGAACTGCGGGGATGGATGGGAGGGTCGATGAGGAATACGTCGGAGGAACATCCCGTTGAAAGAACGTTACAAGGTAAGAAGTAACTTGTTCTTCGAAGGGATTGTGTCCTCCGATGTATTCCTCATCTTAGATAGGCTCCCATAGCAGTATTCTATTACTGGAGGAGGGAGTACTGACTTCACGCTGTCTTCTATTGATGAATAGAATGCAGTACAGCCCTTCCAAACCTAGTCTCTTGACTGGAGGAGGAATCCAAATTGTAAAAACGTGTAAAGGTATGGACAGACGACCATGTAGCGGCCGCACAGATGTCTTTAACCGGCACGCCTCTTTTGAGGGCCAAAAAAGCTGCAATACCTCTGGTCGAATGAGCCCTAAGGTTTTGAGGGGGCTCTTTCCCTGCCAGTTTATAACATTCCAGAATGGCTAGAATGATCCATCTGGAAATGGTCTGCTTAGTTATTGGTAACCCCAGCTTGTGACCTGCGTAACCTACAAACAGCTGGTCTGCCTGTCTTATCCTGGCTAGTCTACTGATGTAAAAACTTAAAGCCCTCCTAGGGTCTAGCCTGTGTAACCTCTCTTCCTCTTTCCCCGGGTGAGGAGGAGGATAGAAAGATGGTAGGATAATCTTCTGAGTGATATGGAATTCAGAAACCACCTTTGGGAGGAAATTAGGCTTCACCTGCAGGACAACTTTGTCTTTGTGAAAGATAGTGTGAGGGGTTTATAAGAAAGAGCTTGTAATTCGCTCACCCTTCTAGCAGATGTAAGTGCTATTAATAAAACAGTTTTAAGGGTAAGGAATCTTAACGAACAAGAATGGAGAGGTTCGAAAGGTGTGCCCATCAGGAAAGTTAGTACTAAGTTTAAATCCCATAGGGGAACTTGGAATGGTCTTGGGTGATAAACATTGGTTAACCCCTTTAGAAACTGAATTACCAAGGGTAATTTGAAATAGGATGGTTCTTCCGCAGTACGCTTAAAGATGGATAGCGCTGCGAGATAGCCCTTAATGGTGCCAACTTAAAGGCCTGAATTTGCCAAATATAGTAGGAAGGACAAAACCATTGGTGTACCACATGAAAAAGGGTCGATATTCTGTTCTCTAAACCAGCTGCAAAATCTGTTCCAAAGGCAGCGGTATAAAGACTTTGTTGCTGGCCTCCTTGCCGAAAGCAACACCTCCATAACATCATCAGGGAGGTCCCAATCCTTGTACCTCAGCCTTTCAGAAGCCAAGCATGAAGGTTGAGGGTTTTGATGTCTGGATGGAGATCCTGACCTCCCTTCTGTGAGAGTAGGTTCTCTCTGAGTGGAAGTCGAATTGGAGGGCAGATGGACAAGTCTCGAAGGTCCGGGTACCACGTTCTCCTGGCCCAATCCGGGGCAATTAGGATCATGGTTCTCCGGAATCTTCTCAACCTCCTGATCATTTGAGGAATGACAGGGACCGGTGGGAACGCGTACAGAAGCGGAAACTCCCAGTCCACTATGAACGCGTCTCCCAGAGCTCCTCTCAGGGGATATTCCCTTGAGCAGAACAGGTCGCATTTCCTGTTTAGGCTGGTGGTGAACAGATCTACCTGAGGGGTTCCCCAAAGGGCGAAGATCTCTTGAAGGACTTCCTGAGTTAGTTCCCACTCGTGGGAGACTGTGCCCTGCCTGCTCAGAGCGTCCGTTGTCAAGTTCTTCTCTCCGGCTAGGTGAACTGCCGATAGAGAGATTCCTTCTTGGATTGCCCAAAACCAGAGCTGCATAGCCTCTCTGCACAGGGGTAGTGATCCTACGCCTCCTCTTTTGTTGAGGTAATGCATGGCCACCGTGTTGTCCATCATTATCAGGACGTTCTTCCCTTGTACAGCTGGCAGGAACGCCTTCAGCGCAAGTCTGATGGCTCTCAGCTCTAACAGGTTGATATGTAGTCTGGACTCCGATGGAGACCAACGACCGCTGATGGTCAAGTCGTTGGCGTGGGCTCCCCACCCCGTGAGTGAGGCATCCGTGACTACTGTTATCTCCGGCCAGGGTTGCCAAAACTGTTCTCCTTTCAGAATGTTCTCCTGACAGGCCCACCACTGAAGGTCTCGAGCTACTCTGTCGGGAACTTGAAGAAGATCTGTCATTCTCCCTGAGAATTGAGACCACTGAGTCCTCAGTGCCCACTGGAGGGATCTCATTCTCAAGCGAGCCTCTGGCACTAGGAAAATGCAGGAAGCCATGAGGCCTAGCAACCTCAAAAAGTCGAAGGCTGGGAGACGTTGGGCATGTTGGAACTTGGTGACCATCTGTAGAATATCTTGAGCCCTCACCTCTGGTGGCGAGGCTTTTCCCAGGGAAGTGTCCAGGATCGCTCCTATGAACTGGAGTCTCTGCGATGGTATCATTTGTGACTTCTTTAAATTGAGGGAGAAGCCCAGTCTGTGAAGGAAGTGGCACATGTGATTTAGCTGGATCTGAGCTTGTTCCGAAGAAAGAGCCCTGATCAACCAATCGTCCAGGTAGGGGTAGATGTGAATACCTTCCCTCCTTAGACTTGCAGCCACTACCGACATTAACTTGGTGAAGACCCTCGGGGCGGAGGTCAGCCCAAATGGCAGCACTCGAAATTGATAGTGAGAGTTGCCAATTGCGAACCTCAGGTATTTCCTGTGTTTGAGATGGATAGGCACATGGAAATAAGCGTCCTGAAGGTCCAGAGATACCAACCAGTCCTGGAACTGAAGGGCCTGGAGGATCTGAGAAAGAGTGACCATCTTGAATTTGTCTTTTCTGAGGAATTTGTTCAACTCTCGCAAGTCCAAGATGGGTCTCAGTCCTCCGTCTTTCTTTGGAATGAGAAAGTAAGGGGAGTACCAGCCCTTGTTCCTCTCCGCTACAGGTACCGGTTCTATGGCACCTTTCTCTAGCAGGTCCAAAATTTCCTGCAAGAGGAGCGGATCTGGAGCTTTCTGAGAGCTGATCCCCGGTGGATGACTCTGAGGTATACGTAGGAAAGGCAGGCAGTAACCTTGGGCAACTGTTTCCAATGCCCAAGCATCTGACGTGATAGCCTGCCATACCGCCAGATGTTGAGTCAACCTGCCTCCTACAGGTGTCCTGTGAGGGAAGTCCTCAGAGTGGTTTTGGGGCGGCTGATGCAGATGCGGATGGTAAAGAGGCACCTGCTGTTGCTGCGGCTTTTGAATATCTACCCCGTCCACCTCGGGTAGTTCTTCTTTGTCCCCTTTGAACCGGTCGTCCTCTACCTCTTCCGAATGCGGAGTAGAAGCGAAAGGACTTGCCCCTCGCAGAGGTTCCTGTGGGACGAAAAGGAGTCTGACGGATTGCAGCTCCTAGGGATTTAGCTGCTGCTTTTGAAGTTTGCAGTTTCTCTAAATTGTCATCCGCCTTTTTCCCGAACAAAGAAGAGCCATCGAATGGCATGTTCAAGAGTCTGGCTTGCACATCTGGGGCAAAACTAGACTTTCTCAACCAAGCGACACTTTGGTTGATGTACTTGCCGCCATTGCTCTGCTGATACTGTCAGCCGAGTCAATGCCCGTCTGGAGGGATTCGCACGTAGCGTCTTTACCGTCCTGTATAATATTCAGGAACGCATCCCTTTCTTCTCCCTCCGGGATGCAGTCA
Organism: Ambystoma mexicanum; assembly: GCF_040938575.1. NCBI lineage: Eukaryota > Metazoa > Chordata > Amphibia > Caudata > Ambystomatidae > Ambystoma > Ambystoma mexicanum. The sequence goes on from NC_090932.1 coordinate 801,681,170, forward strand.
GCCGCTGTAGAAGCACACTCCCAAAGTGTATGGCTGAACCTAGCAAGGGTGCAAGTAGCATTCACAGATTTTAACGCCATGCTACATGCTGAAAAGACTTTCTTTGCCATAGCATCATATTTTTTATCGTCCCTGTCCTGTGGGACGGTAGGATAAGCCGTCTTGACATCGGTAGAGGATGCTGCCTGTACCACCAGACTTTCTGGGGATGGGTGTTTAGACAAAAACTCCGGGTCTGTAGAAGATACCCTGTACTTTGTAGACAGTTTTTTATTTACTGCTGGTACGACATCTGGGGTTTCCCAGTTTGTCATGATCTTCCTCTGAAGAGCTTTATGAAAAGGCACCACAGGATCCTCCTGTGGGCCTTTGTCAAGAATATCCGCGAGGTCATCTTGTTGGAAAGCTTGTGAAGGTGCAGACCACCCCATGAACTCTGTGATCCTGGCCATTAAGGCTCTATAGGGGGTTTCAGCATGCTCCCCTGGGTCTGGCCTAGCAAACTCCACCTCAGGGGAAGTGTCTAATCCACTTGCCTCATGTAAGGAATCATGAAGATCCTTTAACCTGCGTTCTTCAGAGGAAAATTCCTCTCTAATTGGGGTTACAGGTCCCTGCAACTCAAATGTGTCTTCCTGTTCAGACAATTCACCCTCTTCCAAGATTGAGGACATAGTTCTCAATTGTTCTGAACTCAAAGGGAGTAAATCCCATTTCCAAGGCAGAGGGTGCCGAACTTGTCATTATCGGCCTTGAAAACGTCGATGTCGACGGCTTCGAACGTGGTGTCGAAAACAAAGGCAGAGGCCTCGAAGACCTCGACAGAATTGGAATTCTACTCGACAATCTCGAAGCCATCGACGTCGAGGACCTGGGGATAATCACTGGGTGTGTCGTAACCGTGACTTTTCTTGGCGTCGACGCCGGTGTCGAAGCTGGTGTCGAGTCGACAGACCCGTGTGTCGAAGGTCCCTTCGACAACGGCATCGACGGAACCCTCGTCGACGGCGTCGACGGAACGTTCGAGGAAGGTTTGGAGGTCATAGTCCTACTCGAGGGTTCGAGACGCGCTCGAGAGGTTTCCTTCGCCGGGTACTGCGACTCGCGGCGTTTTTGACCTTCGGGTCTTTCGACCAGAGTATCGCTCTCGGCAGTCTTCGAGGGGGTCAAGGCCGCTTTCTCGAAGACTATCATATTTTTGCGGAATTCCTCCCATTCAGCCTGGAAACTATGTTTCGTGGGGCAAGGGATTCTTTTTGGCGAAACAGAGGAAGAGGAAGACGGAGAAGGGGATCTTCGACGTCTCCTCTTCGAGTGCTTCGATCTCGAGGAGTGATGGGACCCACTCCGAGACCTGGAGCGCGAATGGTGACGAGGAGACGAGTGTCTCGACTTCGTCGACGAAGAAGAAGCTTTAAAAGTCTTACCTTTCTCCAGCTTCCCCCTATGCTCCTTCAGGACCTTAGCTGTCATGGACATACAGTCCTCGCATTCCGAACAATGGTGTTCAGCTCCCAAACACCACATACAAACTCTGTGAGGGTCAGTCAGCGACATCTTTTTCCCACAATCTCGGCATTTTTTGAAGCCGGATAGAGGAGTTGTCAATTCCGACGAGGAAGCCATCGAGTACGGATCGAATAACTCCAGGTAACTAGGTATTAATCCGACAAGAACTGAGCAACGGTATTCCGAGGCACTGAGTAAGCGCGGAAAAACGGAACTGAGCAACGGACGCTGCGCGCGGCCTTTATAGGCAGGATGACGTCGACGTCGATACGGCGGCTGTCGAGGGACATCGACTCGGAGGACGTCGACGCGCAGCGCTCTCTAGAGAGAGAAAAAAATTTCCGAGGCCAGTAGAGCTGCAAGGAGATATCTAAGATGAGGAATACGTCGGAGGACACAATCCCTTCGAAAATGATATTACTTGGCCAAGTGACACTGAGATTGCGCAAGTTCAGGGGATGGGGAGGGGAAAAGTGCCAGGGGAAAGTGGAGGGGCAGTGCTGTAAATGGGATCAAAACAATAACAAGAAGTGCGGCCAGCAAGTGGCAGGTGCAAGAGTAAGTGCAGACAGCAGGTGTCCAAAAGTGCAGGTAGGGGGAGTGTAGGGTTACAGATACAGACCCAAGTGCAAGGGTTCCCGGGAGGCAGTGCGGGTGTGCAACTGGGCGGGCAGGGACCTGGGTTCGAAATCAGAGGGTAGCCAGGTGACCATTGCAGTATTAGACAGGAAATCAGCAGGGGAGAGGAAGAGAGAAGGTAGAAACAAAGAGGAAGGTCTTAGGGCAGGTAGGCTGTTCCAGAGGGAGGCCCCAGACGAAGAAAGAGATCTACTGCCAACTCGTTGCTTGGAGAAGCGACTGACCCTGAGGGAGTTGGAGGTGGAGGAGTGAAGAGATTGAGTAGGAAGGTATTTACGAAGAACGAGTTGGAGGTATTGAGGACCCAGGCCCCAGAAGGCCTCGTGGACAATGCAGAGGGTCTTGAACTTAATCCTTGCAGCCACAGGGAGCCAATGCAGAGATGTCAGTGCTGGAGAGATATGATCCCTGGGCTTGAGGCCAAGGACAAGTCTTGCAGTCCTGTTCTGGATGAGTTGCAGAGGGCGGAGAGTAGAAGCAGGCAGATTTAGAAATAGGCTGTTGAAGTAGTCCAGCCTAGGGAGAACCAGAGCTCTAGAGACAGTGAGCTTCTGGGGGAAGGAGAGGAAAGGAATACCACCTCTGAGGAGGTGCAGTTGGTAGTTTGAATTCTTAGAGACGTCAGAGATGTGAGAAGAAAAGGAGAGTGTGGAGTCAAAGATGACCCTGAGGTTCTTAGCCCCACAGGTGGGAGCAGGAAGAGTGCCAAGGGAGGCCGACCAGAGAGTGACAGAAAAGGAGGGTGCAGGTGTGCCGATGAGGAGAATCTCTGTCTTACTAGCATTAAGGCAGAGATCGTTGGCGGCACACCACTCCTGGATAGAAGACAGACCGTCAGAGATGAGAGAAGGAGAAGAGGTGGCAGAGGGGAGCCTGAAAACGAGCAGAGTGTCATCCACTTAGCAATGAAAGTTGGAGCAGAGAGAGCAGCAATGCGGTGGGCGAGAGGTGCCAGGTATTGGTTGAACAGATAGGGAGAGAAGCTAGACCACTGGGGAACACCACAGGTAGAGAGTAAGATAGAGGAAAGGAAGGACCCAAGTTAGACCTTGGAGGGTTGATTAGAGAGGAATGAGGTCAGCCAGGCCAGGGCCTGATTGGTGATACCCAGGTTATCACAGACACGATTGAGCAGGATGGCATGGTTGACCATGTCAAAGGCAGAAGAGAGATCGAGTAAGAGGGGAGATTATAATTAAGGATAGAGAGCAGGTCTTCACGGATGTTCAGGAGAGCAGTTTCCGTGCTTCTGGCTGCTCTGAAGCCAGACTGATGGTCATGGAGACAACCAACATATTCAGTGTGAAGATTAAGCTGGGAGATGGCCAGCTTTTCCAGGAGTTTGCCCAGGAAAGGAGTGATGGAGATCGGGCAATAGTAGCCGGGCACGAGGGGTCGGCTTAGGGTTTCTAGAGAAGAGGGTGCACAAAAGAGTGCTTCAGGGGGGAAGGGATGACTCCAGTGGCAAAGCAGTTGTTGCAGAAGTCAGCCAGGACAGGAGCCAGGGTGCAATGTGGTCCTTGATGGTTTTGGAAGAACGGGGAAGAACCTGTTTTTATGATACTTTAATAGATCTGACTTGTCTAGAAACCTAGTCAGGGGAGAACAGAGGAAAGGAAGAGAAAGAGGGAGGAGAGGTGGCCACAGAGGGGCCGGAAGTAGAGGAGAGAGTAGAGGGAGGAGGAGGAGAGGACGAGAGGGTGGACTGGATGTCCTGGGTTTTAGAGATGAAATGAGAAGCCAGGGCTGTGCAGAGGGCCTGGGAGGGGACAGGAGAGGTAGAGAATGCAGCAGGATTGGCCAGCTCCTTGCAGATTTGAAAGAGTTCGGCTGAGTTGCTAGCTGCCGCAGAGACGCAGGCTTGGATGTGGGCTCTCTTCTTAGTGCGGACAGAGAGCCGGTATTGCCTTTGGAGCAGGCAGCATGCCAGTTTGTCAGAGGATGCGCAAGAAGCTAGCCATTTCATTTCAGCCACCCTGCACTTGCATTTAAGGGTGACAAGGTCAGAGTCATTCGAGGAGTTGCACTTGGCTTTGGGCTTCAAGCGGATCCTCATGACAGGGGCAAGAACATCAAAAATATCCGATATAGAAGAGTGGAGGGTCTGTGTCAGGATGTGTGTCAGCCAGAGGAGCAGGAGGGGGAGAGAATGTGGTGGCGAAAGCCTCAACTGACACACGCTTCATGGGTGGGATGACCGAGAAGGTAGGTGGCAGTGCTGGAGTTGGCTTGGCCTGAAGAGTAGAGAGGGAGAGATGGGAGGAAAGGAGAAAGTGATCACTCCAGGAGAGAGGAGTGGTGAGGGGGATAGAGAGAGGGAGGTCTGAGTAGATCGGAACATCCAGATTGTGCCCTGCAGAGTGAGTCAGGCCAGAGGGGAGAATAGAAAGAGAGAGTCGCAGAGGTGGCAAAAGAGTCCAGAGGAGGGACAGGAAGCATCCAGGTGGATGTTAAAGTCTCCAAGAAGGAGGAGTTGAGTGGTTGAGTCCAGGAGGGAGGAGGAGAGGACCGCCCACTCAGAGAGGTGATCTGTCCAGGGGGCCGATAGTAAACCAGTAAGAGAGTGGCCAGGAGAGAGCGAGAGCCTGCGGGCAAGGCATTCGAAAGAGGAGTAGTACTACATAGGAATGACGGAGGCAGGAATCCACCCTGAGAAAAATCAAGGCTATACTCCCTTCGGAACGGTTGGTTCTGGGCACGGAGAGGATCTTGTAGCCATCAGGGAGGAGAGTGTCAAAGCTTGTGACAGAGCTGGCCATGAACCATTTCTTGGTGAGACCGAGGACATTGAGATCAAGTTCTTCCAGGAGGCGGTAGATGTCAGAGAAGTGTTTGACAGCTAAGCAAGAGTTGAAAGTGGCAATATGGAGAAGGTTGCCAACCTTGAAAGACTTCTGGGTAGGGGGACATGCCCCAGAGATCCTGGAGAAATCCTGCGAGGAGCCAAGCATCTTGTGCAGCTGTAAGACGTTGGAAGACTAGAGGGCCCGTCCTAAGGAGACCAGGTCACCAACTTTTGCTGCAGTCCTGGTGGATCCCTGTCTGGCTGGTGATCTTTTGAAGTGTTAGGCAGAATCATGTGCAGTGCCCTCAGGGATCACTACACACAATTAAGACTACAAGTGGTAATACAAGTTCACCTTTGGTACAATCCTGTACTATACTGTTAAAGTGGTAGCAGTAGCAGAGCAGCCAGACTTATCTCAAGAGTAAATGAGCAGTAGTAGAGATTACACAAAGGACCACACTTACTGTGAATCAAGCAAACACTGGCTCAAGGTTTCAGGTAAATAATATACATACATTTATTTTTAAACCATCTGTTATAAAACACTTAACTTCTATAAATTCAAAACCACACTTAAAATACACTACACACAGAGGGCGCTAGAGGCCCGAACAAGATGGCTACTCCCTTGTGAGCACCCACACGGCCCTCCAAAATCCTGATTAATCCTGCTTCTCCCAGTGGAATACTGCTTTACAATAGCAGCAGACGTAGCCATAAATGCTCTAGGTGCCCAGCAGTAGAAAATTGGCGGCTCCTGAGGCTTTACACAGCCAAAATCCTGTTCAGTGCGCCCCGGCGACCCCTGATAGAGAGAGGGGCCTGCAGACCTGCCACCACCCATCCGCCTCCGCCGGATATACCGGTGTGACGCCAGCGGCTGCCACTGATACAGCGACGGACCATCGTGTAGAGGAGAGCTGGGACGGCCCCGATCGGCCCCTGGAGGTTCGGGAGCACCCAGAAGTCGCTGCTGGCCGCTGGCAAAGCCGGCCTGTGAAGACGCGGTCTGGCCGCGAGAGGAACATCGGCATCGGCCCGGATTTGCAGGCCCGGATCCCTGAAGCCCTGCGGCGCTGCTTGGCTCGCAGAGATCGGGGCTGGCCGAAGACCTCGCTGCCCCTCCTGCTTGAGTGTGATATGCCGCCACCTGTGAGAGCCCCCCGGTGGTGTGGTGGATGCCTGGATGTGGCGCTGAGCCCAGGCCTCCACGCGGCCGAGCGCCGCTAGCCTGGCGGTGCTTCGGCCCTGCGACGGCCCTCAACAGCTGCAGACGCCGAGCCTGAGGGAGAGAGGATGGCGGGCCCCCTGCGCCCGCGCCCGCACCGCATGTCTCCTGCTGGCTAGAGTCTCGCGCTGACAGATCGGAGGAAAGCAAAGCTCCCGAGTCGCCGAGCGAGAGGAACAGCGCACTCGGGTACAGCGCCTGCAGCGGGGCAGGGGACTAGTCAGGCACTTCAGAGGCACTGATCATCAGAGCCCAGGGGGAAGACCATCTGGACATTAGGGCTGAAGGGCCAGGCTCGCACAGGTAATCCACTCCCTCACAAACCACCGCGGGGAGCACTGCCTCCGTTGTAAGAGGGCTGTAGAAGGCAAGACCTGCATATACCACTCCTAGCACCACTTCTTCAAGACACCACGCCACTCTCCTACCACTGTCTTCAAGTTAAAAAGCAAAACAGTAAAACTGTTCTCGTACTAGAACAAACCACACCAGTAACCAGAGGTGCTGACACCACCCCAACCCATCGGGCACTTGCTGGATCTCATGCTTAGAACCACGAGACTTGTACCGCGCTGGTACACCAGGCAACATCGCAATCCTGCAATCTCCCCAGCGGCACACACCCCCCTTCAAACGACACAGTTTCCTGGAACCAGCAGCCTACACCAATATCCTGGCTCCCCAGCAGGACATACCAACAGAAAAACGCCTGCACTGACCATTAGATCCCGGGGGGGGTGGGGTCCATCTGGACACTAGGGCCGAAGGGCCAAGCTCGCACGGGTAATCTACTCTCTCACGGACCGCCGCAGGGAGCATTGCCTCCGCGGTAGGAAGGCGGTAGCAGGCAGGACCTGCATATACCACTCCTAGCACCACTTCTTCGAGACACCTCGCCGCTCTCCAACCACTGTCTTCAAGCTAAAAAGCAAATCAGTAAAACTGAACTCTTAGTAGTTCAAGCCACACCAGTAACTAGAGGTGCTGACACAACCCTAACTCACTGGGCACTTGCTGGATCTCGCGCTTAGAACCACGAAACGTGCACTGTGCAGCTACACCAGGCAACATCGCAATCCTGCAAACTCCCCAGCGGCGCACCTCCCCCTTCAAACGACACGGTTTCCAGGAACCAGCAGCCTACACCAACATCCTGGCTCTCCAGCAAGACGAATCAACAGAAAAAAGCCTGCACTGTCCACACAAACCCACAATTGGGAAATCCGACAAGTCGCAGCGCAAATTGAACTTCGATGGGGGCGCCTCGTCTAAAACACCTAGACACATCAGTGAACCTGATTCCCCACCGCCGTTGCCCAGCCAAGCAGAGTGTGAGTCCCATGCGCTTGACATCAGAGCGCTACTCCTCGAATTGAAAAGTGGAATCAGTAACCTTGACAGTAAACTGCACGACCTCTCATCCAACGTGGACCAAGTGCAACATAGGCTGGACAATCATAGCGAGCGCTTGGACGAGGCAGAGCAACAAATATCCAACCTTGATGATGGAATGGTGTCCCTGACTACCAGCTTGTCGTCCCTCGAAGCCCAGATAAAAACGGCCAATGCACGCAATGAAGACCTTGAAGGGCGCTCTAGGAGGAACAATATCAGGATAGTTGGGGTAAGGGAGAAACAACTCCAAGGCAAAATGGAGGACCACGTTGAGGAGATGTGCAGGTCCCTCTTCGGCCCAGAGGCACTCTTGCAACTATTTGTCGTAGAAAGGGCTCACAGAATACCGGCAGCAAAACCCATCGTCGGAGCACCACCAAGACCAATAATAGCAAAACTTCTCTTATAACTATAAGGATAGAGACGCGATCCTTCGAATGGCCAGGGAGGAAGGAGTACTACAACACGGTGTTGATACGGTCCACTTCTATCCTGATTCCTCACCAGCCGTCCAAGCCCAAAGAAGGTCCTTCACCAACATTAAACTAAGACACCGATCCAATCAAATCCCATATTCGATGTCGTTTCCTGCTCGCCTAAGAATACAACACCAGGGCAGGACCCAGTTTTTCCTGACCCCCAAAGAGGCGAACCTTTACCTAGATCAAGCTGGTTGTGGCCCACCTGTGAATAATCAACCTCGTACACAGAGAACGAGCTCAACGAAATCCACCATAGGTAATAACTGGAAACTGAACACCACATTAAGCGAAAGGATATTCCACCAGATAACACTAGATGGGCCTGAACACCCCACGGCCGTGTAACTTGGGAAGATCCCAGCGCCCCTAGCACAGCAATGTTTAAATTTACTAGTTCCACGTTACAAAGTTGGGACATAACGACAAGCAAGTTGGGGGTTGCTCGTGAGAACTGGGAGGGAGATTCATCACGGTTGGGGGTTAACAAGTTTCACCAAGTTCAAGGCCACCCACATGCGCCACCCACAAGAAGGCCATGCTTCAACTCGCACCCCCTTGCCATGCTGCGCCGCCCCCGCATCATATTGGTGAACCGCCAAAAACAGTTGGCGCAAAGAAACCAAAAGCCATCATCTTCACCGTAGCTACGTGGAATATCAAAGGAGGAAATCAGCTGGCCAAAGTGAGAAAAATGACTCAATACCTACGCCGACACAAGGTCGATCTGGCTCTTATCCAGGAAACCCACTTGAGTCTGGCCACTGAACGCCCCTGGGCGAAAGAATGGGGTTGCCACCATTACTTCACATCATTCTCGTTGTATGCCAGGGGGGTGGCTATCCTCGTCAGCAAAGCAACAAACTTCAGACTAATCTCAGAAAAAAAAGACACGGAAGGCAGGTTGCTGCTAATACGAGATATTACTCTGGTAAACTCATATGCGCTAAACACCAACAGCCACAACAACTTCCAATGGGTAATGACCCAACTAAGCTCAACAGGGCACTCCATGATCATATGGGGTGGAGACCTCAACACAACTCTCAACCCTGCTAAAGACAAGTTGCACAACTTGACTATTGCCCCATCCAAAGCAAGAATGCAAATTAAAGTAATATGCAGCGCTTACCACCTTGTCGATATCTGGAGACTCAAACACCCCGACACCAGATATTATACCTTGCACTCTTGGTGCATAAAACCAGCTCGAGAATAGATTACCTCCTAGTGTCTGCACATAGCCGCCTACAATGGGGAGAGTGCCACATCCACCCACAAGTACTATCAGATCATTCCATGGTGTCCCTAGAGTGCACCACCTTGTATGCTGTCAAGGCTGCCCCACAATGGAGATTCAAACCCAGAGCACTACAGGACGCCGTCTTCGCAGAAGAACTCCGATCTGAAATAACATCCTTTTTAAACATCAATCAAGTGTCAGTGTCCTCAGGCGGGACACTGTGGGAGACCTTGAAGTGCTTCATCAGGGGAGTCTGTATGGCAAAGGAATGCGGAATCCTAAAACTAATAAGAAGTGAACTAAACGCTACCGAAATTCGTCTCAAAGAACTTGAGAGCTCTCTTCTGACAGACAACAACCCACGGGTCCTCGCAGAGTTCAAAAAAGAACTGGAGATCTTCAGGAACACAGCCGAAAGAGAGGTGAAATTCTTGGACCGACACCACAAAGTCCATCCATATGGTGAGGGGCAACAACCCGGAGCCCTCCTTGCGAGACTTATAGCAGCCGACAGAAAACCCACGTCAATAGAAGCAGTAACCGATCACTCAGGTAACACCATCCATTCCGCAATCAACATCATCGAAGCATTCTGCAGGTATTATCAAGATCTGTATGACTCAAATTATTCCATAAGCCCGCCCGAGCTAGCGCAGTACCTAAACACAGTGGAACACTTCTGGGTTGACTCGGAGCCCAGAGAACTCTTGAACGCCCCCATCACCATCGACGAGATCCTCGACGACATCAAAGAGCTACTCCACACGAAAGCACCCGGGCCAGACGGCCTGTCCAGCGAATTCTATAAATCTTACGGGGACCTCCTCACCCCGCTACTCCTGCAAGTGTACGATGAAGCTCTGGCCAACGACCAACTGCCGCCAACACTATACATGGGCAACATCATACTCCTGCATAAACCAGGTAAAGACCCAACCCAATGCTGTTTATACTGACCCATATCATTGACAAATCTTGATAATAAAATCTACGCAAACATTTTAACAAAGAGACTACTTCCCCTCATGCCCGCCATGGTACTGGCCGATCAAGCAGGCTTCATTCCTGGAAGGTACACCTCCTATGGGTTAAGAAGAATGTTCGGAGCTATAGAAGCACTCGACCCAGAGAGCCAAGCGGTTGCGCTATTGCTGGACGCCGAAAAGGCATTTGATTCGGTCGAGTGGCCCTTTCTCTTCATGGTTCTGGAAAGGATGGGACTGGGTAGACGCTTCATCTACCTGATCTCACTGCTCTACAAAAAAACAACATCCAACATCCTTCTAGGAGGTCTGCGCTCAGCTGATATATACCTAAAAAGAGGGGCCAGAAGGGTTGTCCGCTCTCTGCACTGTTATTCGCACTTGTAATGGAACCCCTGGCATCTGACCTGCGCCTGCACCAGCTCCACAGAGGCCTCTCATTCGACTCCCACAAGATAATCATTTCCCTGTATGCAGACGATGTGGCCCTGTTCCTCCGGAACGCTGACGAGAACTTGGGACCCATGATGAGGGCGGTAATCCAATTTCGGCCGTTTCTCAAGCCTAAGAATTAACAATAGTAAATCAGTCATTCTCCCACTCACCGCCGCCACCGTTGAATTCACGGACGACTTTGGCTTTAGATTGCAACACTTAGGTGTGAGGTACCTTGGCATCTACATGTCCAGACTGAAAGAGGACATCATACGCGACAAATACGAGGTTACATTGGTCTCCATTCAAACTAAGATTGACAGGTGGAGGTCGCTACCGCCGACCCTCTGGGGCAGAGTATCCTTGGTAAAAATGATTATCCTGCCAAAACCTTTTCACTTATTTACGAATATCCCTCTGCTGCTTCTGCAGTGCATTAAAAGCATGGTCTTCGATCTCATCTGGGCTGGTAAAATAGCCAGGGTCGCATATACCACACTCACTCTACCAACGCGGCAGGGTGGTCTGGCCCTCCCAGATCTGGAGCATTACTATTGGGCTGCAATTCCTGAGCCACTGGTATGCATCACAGTTTATAAGGCCCCATGTCCAAATTGAAAGGGTGCTCGCGACTCCACACCTGCTCCGTGCCATAATCTTCGGCCAATTTTCAGCCAGCCAACAATCAATGAACCCTGTCGCTACCACATACTCAATTTGGCAGAAGATCACCAAAAAAATGACGTCAAAACCAGATACTCTCCGCTTCTCCCAATTAAGCACATCCCAGGAATCCCTGTCATGTCCGAGAAAGTATTCTTACTATGGACAGCAAAACTCCAGTTAAATTCCATGCATGATCTGTTCCATGAGGGAACCTTCCTGACTTTGCAATAAGCACGCGAAAGGGGAGGCAACAATGCCCTCGATACCTTCATTTACCTAAGACTACGACACTCGATACAGCGGCAATCCCAACCTTTCCGGAACAACCACCTGAATGGCCGCTGTTGCATAACACCATCCAAGCCCAGGTGGAGGGGCACCTGGTGTCAAATATCTACAAAGCTCTCCTCAGCGATCTGAACCCACCCTGCTCGAAAGCAAAAAAAACATGGGAAAACACACTGGGCAACAGAATCCCAGAAGAGGAATGGACCTACATACTCAAACTCACGCAAAAGGTCACAATAAACCCAAGATTTAAGCTGATTCACTTCAACTTCCTCCACCAAACATATCATACTCCCAAACGGCTTCATGCTCAAAGAGAGACTATATTGGCAGAATGTTGGAGATGTGGAGAGTCGGAATCAGACTTCCTTCACCTCGCATGGTCCTGTCCCCCTGTAGCCACCTTCTGGAACGCAATCTTTGAGTAAATATCAGCAATAATAGGAACGGACCTTGATATGGACCCAAAGATGGCAATAATAGGCCTGACCCAATCTTTGCTGAACGCAGTCAGGAAGCTGACAGACCTATTGCTAATCCTGGCTCGTAGGAGAGTCGCATGCACCTTGGGAAAAGGGCCCCCCACCAAGCTCCCGACTATGGCTTAAAGACATCACATACTGCCAGGACGTAGAGACACACTTCATCAGGACTCTACTGCTTCATTCACGCCCCCCTGATATCTGGGGGCCATACATTGCTTTCCTGCTGTCAACAACAGATGCCTCAGATTCGCAACCACCATCTCCATCGCAGCGTCCTGTCGTTAGCGTGCCACACAAAGCAACAGCCACTGAAGCAGCGTTAGGCAGATAACTGTTTTGGTCTAAAGACTTTGCTATCCCAAAGGGCAAGAAGAGGAGGCGGGGGGAGGGAGCGGGCCTCAAGATACAGTCAGCACATGGCCTCACTGTTTGTTATGTTGAAAATGCTAATAAAGAAAGTTTAAATAAAATATATATACACTACACACAATCAATTCCACTTGTTCCAGTGAATTCAAGGTAAGTACATTAGGATTTGACAGACCAGTGTTGCGATACTAACGCGTACCCGCGGATAGAAATGCTCACAAAGTTAAAACACAAAATGTCCACAGTACTTTATTCCGTTGGAGAAAAGCTGGTGCCACGGCAGTTGTTCCTGGTAGTTCCTGCAGACTCATGGTTCCTGCGGCTTCAGTCATGGGGACAAGAAGAACGACGCCTGGAGCGATCTGCACTACCCAGGGATGAGGCCAGCAGCAGCGAAAAGAACAACGATGAATAAAAAGTGTGCTCCTTTAAATCAGGAGAGGGCTCTTCTGATGGCAATCCGGACCACTACATCACAGCAGTGATTTCGACCCAGGAGAGGATCTCTGACTGAAGAAAAGAAGAGCTGGTTGATCCCACCAGGACCAAGGGAAGAAGACTCCGGACTGGATTGTTTCTTGTCGTTGAAGGGAAGATAGCTCAGGACTGCAGCAGGGCTTCACCAGGAGTCGGGGTTGCAGCAGCCGTCTTCTTCTCCGCTTCTCTTCGGTTCCTTGCAGTTCCAGTGGCGACTCTGACTTCTAGACCAAGAGCCCTACCTTTTATGCCAAAATCCCCCATTCACACAGCCTGGCTGTCAATAACTCAGGAGGGGGGTTGTCCAGCCCGGACTACCACCTTAGCCAATCAATACAAAGTGCGACTCGGGTCTCCAAGGAGACCATGTGCAGGAGGTGACTGCACCCCTCCCTCACATTCAGCCCACCTAGACACCCAGACGCCAAAGGAGGGCTTCTGGTCAGAAGCTCACCAAAGGTCTGTGAACAAAGCATGCAAACCTGGTTTGCTGTGCAAAGAAAAACCCAAGAAGGATGTTAACAAAAAGAAATGGCGATTAAACCCAACCGGAGCTGAAATAAAAAGTATTTGGGCTAGCGGGTTTAAAGTTCGGGGCTACTAAAATAGCCTAAAACAATAACATGTTATGTAATATAATCGCGGTAGGAAAACTAGGGTAGATACCACTGCCACCAGCCAAGTCTTAATGTTAAGGAAGCAAAACAATGCTCCAAGAGGTACAGATAAAAAGGGCTAAGGATTAACCCCTTCCAATACTCCATGTAAGATGGGGTGTACTGGATCTGTGGTTAGATGACTATGTAAAGTTAATGGCAACTTTACCCTTTTCTGGGGGACAGTAGTCAGCCCCAGAAATGGAGTCGGTGGGAAGTCTAAAAGACAACCCTGTGTCACTGCACTGAAGGTGCTGTGTAACCCACAAAGGAGTGGGGCTACTGAAGTGGTGTACTCCAGAGTCCACAATCACAAAAACAGATGAAATACACATGGCAAAACACAGCTAAGAGTGGGGAAAAGCTCACACTCCTACCAAGTGGGAAAAATAAACTCCAAAAATCCAGCAAAGCTGCTGGGGGACTCACTAGGTAAGGGAAATTAGCCATAGAATGAGAATTCTCCCAAACACTCGCCCCCCCACAGACTAAGGGACGGGAGGATTTAATCGACTCCTGGATATCCCATGACTTCCCACAGTTGGGACGCGATTCAAGGAAGCTAGCTGGTCTCTGCATGGTATTGGCTGTACGCTGCATCTTATTGAACTGGTTCAGCCTAGAATGCCCACATATGCACAGTGGCTCAGGACAGTCACATGGGCGCACGATACAGAGGAGGCCTGGGGTATATTGCAACATCCGCACTTGAGACCGAGAGACATTTGGCGAAAAGTTTGTGCTTATATGTCCGCAATGACTTCGAATTCAGACACTGAACGCTCTACCCCCACCCTCTCACCCAACCAGTGCCTTCCTGTGAATTGTGACTCTCAGACCCCGTAGCCGGGACTTCACCCATGCCCCACTCCCCTCGTAATGTAACCGAAATGCCAGCACTGTACTGTACAGTATGCATTGTGTAAAGGTGTATTTTGTTGATTACGTTGTGATCATCTCTGTTCTTCCGTGTGTTGTCAAGTCAAATAAATAAAGGTTTATAAATAAATCCACTCCTGGATGGATCTCATACCTCTAGTCGGTTATAATAATCCTAGAAAGACCATCAGCATTTTGGTGGTGACTTCCTGCTCTGTGCACAATGGAAAAATCAAACCCTTGCAGGCAGATTGACCATCTGAGCAACTTGGGGTTTTCCCCTTTCATTTGCATCAGTCATCTCAAGGGTTGGTCGTCAGTCTGAATAATGAAGGTAGAACCAAACAAGTATGGCCTAAACCTCTTCAGTGACCACACAATAGCAAAACATTCATGTTCTATTGTTGCCCACCTTGTCTCAGGATCCTTTAACTTCCTGCTGATGAAACAAAGGGGGTGTTCCCTACCTTTCTCATCCAGGTGACTAAGGACTGCAATTATACCTTCATATGAAGCATCAGTTTGTAAAATGAAGGGTTGGTGATAGTCAGGAGCTCTTAGGACTGGAGCTTGACAAAGGGCTTTCTTTAGACCTTCAAAGGCTTGATTGCACTCCTCATTCCACCAGACCTTTTTAGGAAATTTGGGAGAGGAGATGACATTCAAAGGAGAAGCTTTGGTCCCATAGTTCTCAATGAAGTTGCTGTAATACCCAGTGAGACCTAGGAAGGCTCTCACTTGGGTTTGAGTAGTAGGGGTGGCCCAGTTTTGTACAGCTTGTACTTTGCTAGGCAACAGCCTTATTTCACCTCCTCCTATCTCATGTCCAAGGTAGACCACTGTACTCTGACCAATTTAACATTTGCTTGCCTTAATGGTCAGATGGGTCTGTTCTAGAGCCTGCAATACATATCCTAGGTGATCAATATGTTTTTTCCATGTAGGGCTGAACACTGCAATGTCATCCAAGTATGCCATGCAGAAGTCCTCCATCCCATTCAGAACTTGATTGACCATCCTCTGAAATGCAGCAGGTGCATTCTTTAATCCAAAAGGCATTACCTTTAATTGGTAGATGCCAGCTGGGGTGGAGAATACAGTTTTCTCCTTTGCATGGTCTGTCAGGGCTATTTGCCAATAGCCTGACGTTAGGTCAAATGTACTGAGATACTTGGCTGCACCAAGTTTGTCCACCAGCTCATCTGTCCTAGGCAAAAGATGGGCATCAGGCTTAGTGATTGCATTTGGAGCTCTATAGTCCACGCATAATCTCAACTCCTTAGATCCTGCCTTTGGTACAAGCACAACTGGGCTAGACCATGGGCTAGTAGAGGGCTCTATAACCCCGAGATCCAGCATCTTGTTGACCTCATTCCTTATATGGGTTCTTACATTGTTTGACATTCTGCACCCCCTGCTTTTGACAGGCAGACAGTCACCAGTGAGAATATTAAGCCTGGTGAAAGTGAGAACAGGGAGGTAAACTGATTTAACAGTAACTTGCACCCATCCTGCTGGTCAGATGTGAGACTGAAGGAACAAGTTACTTACCTGTAACTATTGTTCTCCAGCATGGGTCTGGCATGGATTCACATGCTCATGAATATTCCCCGTCGTCAGGCCGGGAAGCCTCGGTATAGAAAAAAATCAGTATCAGTTTCGTTTCTGATCTGTCTTTCTTAGTAGTAACCAATCACTGGTCTCTGGGTCATACTGCCCCCAGCCAATGACTGCCCTCTCCCTAAGCCCCGCCTCCGGCAGCCATCCTCAGATTTGGTGGCACGTAAAGTGGCAGTATGACTGAAGAGCCGCAGAGGGGTAGGCGGGAGGGTTCGCATGTGAATCCATGCCAGACCCATGCTGGAGAACAACAGTTACAGGTAAGTAACTTGTTCCTTCTCCAGCATGGGGTCTGGCATGGATTCACATGCTCATGAATAAGAGAATACATAGCAGTACACACATGCACAACCACCGGAGGTGGCAACAGGCTCAACATTAAGCAATACAACAACTCAACATTAAGCATCTCTTACCTCCTCACCAGGCTCACCTTAAGCAAACAGGTTGTGCAGCACTGCTTGGCCGACCCTGGACTCCTCCCTGGATTCCCGATCGACGCAGTAGAATCTTGTGAAGGTGTGCGTCGACCTCCACGTCGCAGCCCTGCAGATGTCCAGCAGGGGCACACCAGACAGGAATGCCGTGGTAGCAGCGATCGCTCTGGTCGAATGGGCTCTTGGACGGCCAGGCAGCGGTCGGTTTGCCAACCGGTGACAGTGCATGATGCAGCCGGAGAGCCATCTGGAAATGGAAGTCTTCAAGAGAGCCTTCCCTTGATTCACAGTCCCAAAGTTCACAAACAGGTGTGATGTCTTCCGAAAACTCTTTGTGCGGTCCACGTAAAACTTCAGCGCTCTAGCTACGTCCAGCGAGTGCAGAGTCCTTTCAGCCGGCGACGAAGGAGACGGGAAGAAAACTGGCAACACCAAGGGTTCGTTGAGGTGGAAGTCCGATGGCACCTTGGGCATGAAGGAGGGGTGCGTCCTCAGCACCACCATTGTGTCGTGAAACGTCAAGTATGGCGGCTTGCAAGATAGGGCCTGGATCTCTCCCACTCGTCGTGCGGAGGTGAGGGCCACGAGAAACGCTGTCTTCCATGACAGAAACGTCAACGGTGCCGAATGCATAGGCTCAAATGGGGGCCCCATGAGCCTGGTCAGCACCACGCTGAGCTCCCACGCCGGGGCAGGGACCTTCACCGGCGGAAATGACCGGAACATTCCTTTCATAAATTCCTTCACCAGTCGATGAGATCTGTAGTTCTGACGTATCGTGAGATGGTGGCCAGATGTATCTTGATGGAAGCGTGAGCTAGTCCAGCCTTGGCCAATGACAGTAGGTACAGCAATACTTGGGGGGCCGTAATCCGCAGAGGGTTAATCTTCTGTGCACGGCACCAGACAGAGAACCTCTTCCATTTATGTCCGTATCACTTGAGAGTTGAGGACGCCCTGGCCTTTGCAAGAACCTCTCTGCAGTCGGCCGGAATTTCGTACCCTCCAAACTCTAGTGCTGCAGGAGCCAGGCCTGCAAGTTCAGCGACTCCGGGTTGTGGTGAAGAATGGCACCTCCTTCTCCGGAGAGAAGGTCTGCGTCCGTCGGCAGCTTGACTGGTGTGGAGGCCGATAAGTCCAGAAGGTCCGGGAACCAGATCTGTCTCGGCCACGCCGGTGCGACGAGGATCATCCTGCACCGGGACCTCTTGAGCTGGTTGATGAGCCGGAGCAGCAACGGCAGCGGAGGGAACGCATAAAGAAATAGGCCGTCCCAGGGGAACGAGAAAGCATTGCCCATGCTCCTCGGCTGGGGGAACCTGCTGGAGAACCTCCGGCACTTGGAATTTGTCGCCGTCGCGAAGAGATCGATTTGGGGTTCGCCCCATCGTCGGAAGAGTCGATCCACTTGATCCTGGCGTACTTCCCACTCGTGGCACGAGCGCAGCGCTCTGCTGAGTGAGTCGGCGATCATGTTTTTTATTCCTGCCAGATGAAGAGGCACCAGAAACATCCCTTGGGCGACGGCCCAATGCCACAGATAATGGGCTTCCTTGGATAGGGCCGGGGATCTGGTTCCGACTGCTTCCGGATGTAGAACATCGTGGTGGTGTTGTCGGTGAAGATCCTCACCACCTTGCCATTGAGAGACGGAAGAAAGGAACTGAGGGCCCAGAAAACTGCACGGAGCTCCAAGATGTTGATGTGGAGTGACTTCTCCTCCGAGAGCCAAAAGCCTCTCGCGTGAAGATCTCCGGAGTGCGCTCCCCAACCTTCAAGGGAGGAGTCCGTCGTTACCGTCACCTGGTGAGCTGGGGTCTGACAGTCGGTGCCCGCCGACAGATGAGAGCGGGTACCCCACCACCGGATCGCCAGACGGAATGTCTCGTTGAGAGGGATCCTGTCCTCGAAGCTGCCCGTCGACTGGACCCAGCGGCCGTCAAAGAACTCTTGTAAGGGGCGCATCCAAAGCCTGCAAAGGCGCACCAGATAAATGCAGGAGGACATCATCCCGAGGAGGGACTTGATAGATCTTACCCTGGCCATGTCCGTGGCAAGCAGACACTGCACCTTGCCCAGAATGGTCCTGGTCCTTTCCTCCGATGGCGAGGCCAGCCGCGCCACTGTGTCGAGCTTGGCTCCAGAAACAGGGCGACTTGCGACAGAACCAGGTGGGATTTTGGGAAGTTGATGGAGAATCCCAGGTCTGTGAGCAGCTGGACGGTCTTCGCAGTGTGCTCCACGGCGAGCTCCCTTGTCCTTGCCCGGATGAACCAGTCGTCCAGGTAGGGGTAGATGTGGATCCCCTGTAGGCGCAGCCACTCCGCCACTGATGCAAGGCACTTGGTGAAACCCCTGGGTGCTGACTTCAATCCGAACGGGAGGGCCTTGAACTGGTAGTGCCGCCCTTGGACCACGAACCTGAGGGACTTTCGGTGTCTTTTTAGAATGAGGATGTGGAAGTATGCATCCTCCAAGTCAAACGACGACAGGAAATCGCCCTCTTCCAGCTGTCCCAGCACGTGCTGGAGGGTGACCATCCGGAACTTCTGTGCCTTGATGTACTTGTTCAGTCGTCGCAGGTCCAGGATGGGGCGCCATCCTCCTGTCTTCTTTTTTACGAGGAAGTACCTTGAGTAAACTCCGGAGCCCCAAAGCCTCTTTGGGACGAGCTTGAGGGCACCCTTCTTGAGCATCGCCCTTACGTCCAACAGTAGTTGAGGGACGTGATTTTCCTTCCTGGCCACGGGTGGAACGCAAGGGCGCTTCTTCTGAAACTTCAGGGCGTCCAGCACCCAACGGTCGGTGGAGATGGACTCCCACACGCTGACGAACCTCGCCAGCCGGCCTCCCACCGGGGTGCTTCGGCGGGAGCCCGACCCCACGGTCGGTTCAATCTTGTTTGGAGGCCGCCTTGCCTCCTTGACCTTCCTGTCGATGACGACGGGCACCACCTGACTTGCCGCGTCCCCTGTAGGCTTCCTGGGACGAAGATCTTGCCGCTTGGCAGTACGTGGAGGAGCAACTGCCGGATCCCTTGGAGGCACCTTGTCTGCCTCCGGAGCTCCGAAAGGATGGCCGTCGTTGTTGGAGCGCTCCCAGTGCCCGGGCAGTCTCTGTGTCTGTCTTGATGGCCTGAAGGGACTCATCAACCGCCTTCCCAAACAGGTTGTTCCCGTCGAAGGGCATGTACAAAACCTTGGTTTGTACGTCCTGGCGGAAATCCGTGGTCTTGAGCCATCCTCGTCGTCTCAAGCATACGCTGTTGCCCAACTGACGGAAACGGGTGTCGGCGATGTCCGTTGCCACCGTGATGGCGTGGTCCGAAGCAATCTCACCCTCCTGTAGGATTTTAAGGGCCTCAGCCCTTTTGGCGCCCGGAAGGAAGTCCAACAGAGGGGCGATTTTGAACCACAACTCCCTGTCGTAGCGGTCTACGATAGCCAGGGCGTTGGCCACCTTGATAGTCGTCACTGCGGATGAGATGATCCATCGTCCCATCGTGTCCAGCTTCCTGCCCTCGCCGTCCGGCGGGGAAGTTGATGTCGAGGCCGATGCCCCCCCAGCTTTCTTCTTTGCCGCCGCCGAGACGACCGAATCCGGGGTAGGTTGCGCCCGAAGGCACAAGGGGGCAGCGTCGGGCACCCGGTACTTCTTCTCGTACCGGTCCCTCTTTGCTGGTGCCGTGGCAGGGTTCTTGAGGAGGGCGAGCCCCTCATCCCAGATGTCATCAAGAAGCGGTACGGCGAGGACCGTCTTCCTTTTAGCCTGACGCCGTTGGTTAAAGGAACCCTTCCTTCTTCCTCTCTCTGGGCAGAGCTGGAAGAGCTCGGATGACCTGGAAATCATGGCATGAAAGGAACCAATATCGTCGGGCGGGGACGCTCGAGCAGGGGGCGACGGGGGACACTTCCCGTCGTCGCCTCTGTCGTCATCTGTACCTGTCGTAGCCGTGTCCGTGCCTGTATCATCCCCGTGGGTAGTAGACCGGGGGGAAGGCAGAGCAGGCCGCAGAGGTGGGAAAGGTGGCATAGGATGCGTCCTCCTCCTCTTATGCGGTGGACTTTCCGAAGGTCCTGGCTCCGGTTCCCCCGTCGGGTCTGGCTCAGGTACCTCCGTCGGGGGGAGGGACAACCTTGTCCTTATCTCCGAGCATTAGGACTGAATCGCTGACAAAATGGCCGCCGAAGTGTCCTGCGGCGCCGGAAACGACAGGCGCGAGGGCTCTTGAAAAACCTCGTCAGCGACACAGTCGCTCTCGTCATCGCCCTCGTCGGGATCCCTCCCGATGGGCTGGGCCTCTTCCACGACTTCGATGAGCTCTTCT
Source organism: Ambystoma mexicanum (assembly GCF_040938575.1). NCBI lineage: Eukaryota > Metazoa > Chordata > Amphibia > Caudata > Ambystomatidae > Ambystoma > Ambystoma mexicanum. Next base: position 801,702,073 of record NC_090932.1, read on the forward strand.
TCAGAGGTCGTGTCCGTATCCACAATGGCCACCTGCCCCTCCCCCACCTTTTCCAACGAGGACTTCGTGGGGGTTTTCTCAATGGACCTGAAAGCCGACTCCCTCCGCGGTGGCAGGGAGACTCTGGGTCCTGAGGTCGCCTCCACTGGCGTAGCCTCCACAGGCTGAGCCAGGGCCGCTGCGACATCCTCAATCGAGGTCTTGGCAGGGTGAATTAAGGCCATCGTCACCTTCTGTACGCCTGGGGCTATCACCTTGGGGGGAGGGTCCGAGCCTCGCTCCCCCTCTGCCAGAATCTTCGAGATCGACCGGGGCCTCTCTAGAAGCTTCGCCGGGTTCTCGGATTTCCTCTTACCCGAGCCAGAGCGTTGGCTCGTGGTTGATGGCGCCGGGGAGGATGCACCCTGCCTGGCAGCCAAGGAACCCGACCGTTCGGCGCTCCCAGTGCCCGCAGACTTGCAGTGCTTGGCCTTTTGTTGGGCCCCTGTCGCCGGGGCGCCCTCACAGGACTTAGAAGACCGCTCTGACTTCTTTTTCTTCTTCTCGCCTGACGGGCTCTTACCTTCCAGCCAGTTGGCGAGACGGAGGTGGCGATCCTTCATGGTCTGCTCCGACATGTTCCCACAAAACGCACAGTCCTTCTCCGTGTGCGTCTTGTCCTCATGGAGACAGTAGAGGCATAACGAATGCTCGTCCTCCTTGAAAACATTCTGAAGCTGGCATCCAGGGCAGGTCCTGAACAGCGTCCGGGCGGCGAGCTTCCTTTCTCCTGGGCTATGTCCGGGGTAGGCCTCAGAACTTCTGGAATCCTCCAAAAGCGTAACTGGACGAAATCTTCACCCTTGAGGGGCGTAGAAAACTCCAAAACGGATCCCCGTTGATCGGATGTAGAAACGGTGGAGCTTGAGGCTCTATTTAACTGAAAAATGAGAAAAATCTCCTGAAAAAGCGCGAAATTGCAGCAAAAGCTCGAGAGCTACAGCACGAGGACTCCCAACACTTGAACGTGCGGTAAAAATCTGAGGATGGCTGCCAGAGGCGGGGCTTAGGGAGAGGACAGTCATTGGCTGGGGGCAGTATGACCCAGAGACCAGTGATTGGTTACTACTAAGAAAGACAGATCAGAAACAAAACTGATACTGATTTTTTTCTATACCGAGGATTCCCGGCCTGACGGGGAATATTCATGAGCATGTGAATCCATGCCAGACCCCATGCTGGAGAAAGAGAGATTAACTCATTCCACTTGCTCATCTAAAGGTAAGCCTCTGAGGAGGTCAGGCAGAGGTTCACTCTCCTCCTCCTCCTGAGCTGAAGCTAAGAGCAATGCTCTTATGTCAGGTCTAGAGACATAAGCCTTTCAACAGGTGGTGTGAAAGACTCTAGGAGCATCCTTAGGATTGCCTAAGTCCACCAGCTAGTTCACCTCTCCAAGTTTATCCACAACTTTGAAGGGCCCTATCCATTTGTCCTGCAAGGCCCTCTGCCCTGTGGGGACCATAACAAGAACAAGTTGGTCTTGAGTGAACTCAACCATGTTAGCCTTTTGGTCATGCCAATGCTTGACCAGACCTTGACCAGCCTTCAAGTTATCACTTGCCTCTGCCATCATGTGCGACATTCTCCTCCGAAGACCTATCACATAGTCAGTCACTCTGACTGGCTTGGGGGAAGGAGCACTCTCCAACCCCACCTTAATCAGGGCCAATGGACCTCTGACTGGATGGCCATAGAGTTTTTTGAAGGGACTGTAACCTAATATCTACTGAGGGACTTCTCTATATGCAAAGAGAAGGCATGGCAGCAGAAGGTGCCACTTTTTAAGGGGTTCCTCTAAAGCACCTATCATGCTCTTCATAGTTCTGTTAAATTACCAGCCCATTGGTTTGGGCGTGGTAGGCAGTAGAGAACTTGTAGGTGACACCACAGGTTTTCCACATGGCTTGCATTTAGTGAGACATAGAATTTGATCCCCTGTCAGATACCTAGTGGCATGATCCACTACAACCAGGATAAACCTGCTGCCTGAAGATGTGGGAGGGTCAAGAGGACCAACAATGTCAATCCCGACCCTCTGAAAAGGAACTCCCACCACTGGGAGAGGCACCAGGGGTGCCATATTCTTGGCTCCACTTTTGCCAGAGGTTTCGCAAGTGTGGCATGCCCTGCAGAATTTGTCTACACTCTGAACCCATTTTAGGCCAGTAGAAGTAAAGAGAGCCTTTCCTTGGTCTTCTTAAAACTTAAGTGACCAGCAAAAGGTATCTCGTGGGCTAACTGCAGGACCTGGAGTCGGTTCACTAGAGGTACTACAAGTCTTTTACAGTCTCCAGGGATTGACTCAGTCGGTTCACTGTAGAAGAGGCCATCTTCCCAGTGCAACCTATACTTTCCAGGCTCAGTCCCATTGAGCTGAGAAGCTGCCTGTGGGTGAAGACCTTCAAGAGTAGGAAACTCTCTTTGTCCTCTGCTGAAATCTGCGCTGTTGGGTCCACCTTCTGCCAGTAAAGACTGCAGCTCAGGATGGTCAACAGGGTCAAGATCTGTCATGATCTCTGCTTCCAAAAGGTCAGGGTTTTCCCAACTCCCTTGGAAGCAGATCCATAACCCAGGTTCCGAGTGCCAACCAGTCCCAATTGGGACCTTTTGGACCCAGTCCTGGCGCCAGTGGCACCAGGCTCATAAATATGCCCAGTCCCAGCGCTGGAAGCGCCGGGCTCATAATGCTTGGGTGGACTTACCTTCAGCAGACCATGCTGCTTACTTGCCTGCCAGTTGAGCCTCTGATCCTCTTCTGTTTGGAACTACTTTTCCTGTTGGGTGGGGCTGGAGCCACTCCCTAGATTCAGAACACTGGAACTCTTCTGGAAGGCAGGAACTCTTTTCTTACCAGGAACTCTTTTCTTACTTAGGCGTGGCTGTGGAAGGAGACACCTAAGCACTACAGGAGGCTATTTAAACCACACCCGGTGGATGAATCTTGCTTTGCGTTATTCTGCAACCTCTGCAGCAGAACGCTCATCGTGTCTTCTGCATCCGGTCCTGGGCCTAGGAAAAAGGCTTACCATCCTGAATCCAGTCTTCAGCAACACCTATAAAGACAAGAAAGAACAGGTTAGCATTCCGGCATCTGAAAGGCAAAGGCTTACCATCCTGAATCCAGTCTTCAGCAACACCTATAAAGACAAGAAAGAACAGGTTAGCATTACGGTCTTCAGTGACAGCGCTTCACTTACCTGGTCCATCGGCTGTCACCAACGCCTCGCGCTGCATTCCGGCATCTGAAAGACAAAGGCTTACCTACTCTTCGTGCGCTCCGGAGGTCTTCACTCTGCATTCCGGCATCTGAAAGACAAAAGCTTACCAACTCTTCGCACGCTCCGGAGGCCTTCGGCGCTGCATCCCGCATCTGAAAGACAAAACAAGGTGCGTTTAAATACATTGGGGAACTTTAATACTCACGTGCCATTACTCCTTTCCACATCTAATCCAGTGGGTATTCCGGCACCCTGCAGCTGCTCCGAACTCGTACCTGCAAAATAAAAAGACAGTTAGAGCGCATCGTGAAGCAGGCAACAAGCGCTTACTTACGTGCTTCCAGGCGCTTCTATTCATCACACGGGCTCCATCTTCAACTCACTTCAGCCCGTCATCCGCCATCGCCGGAACCCTGAAAAACAAGAGACATCATTACTAAAGACTTTAAAGACATTTGAATGACTCGAAACTTACCGTTCGTGCAGTAAACGACAGACAGCAGTCCTCTGAAGTCAAGAGGCCTGCGCTACCTATCCAGTGAAGAAACTGGTTACAGCACCCTGCCCCGAGGCAGATGGAGAGCTCGGCATTCACTTACCTAAGGTGAGAGCGTTAACCTTTGGGGGTCTACAGGAGAGGAGAAGAGGAAAGAGATAGGGACACCCCAATAACCCCAGTTCATTAACCCCATATTTTCTATCTGCAGACATCTTACTCTACACGTCAGGCATACAGTGCACAGAGGTCCAGCCCAAAGAGCCAACCGGGTGCTACACATCACCTTTGAAGATACGGTAGTCGCCCAGTCAAGACCGGCGCCTCTGCGAGAATCAGGTGAGCGTTACAAGATCTCCTACCAAGGTAAGATCCTCTTCTAGATCTGATTCCTCAGTATCAGATGGCTATCCGGACCACTACAGCAGTGTGCAGCGATTTCGACCAAGAAGAGGATCCTCTGGCTGTGGAAGATGAGCTGGTTGACCCCACCATGCTCAAGTGAAGACGACTCCGGACTGGATCTTCTCTGGTCGTCGAAGGGTAGATAGCTCAGGACTGCAGCAGGGCTTCACCGGGACGGGATAGTTGCAGCAGCCATCTTCTTCTCCGCTTCTCTTAGGTTCATTGTAGTTCCAGTGGCGACTCTGACCTCCAGCCCAAGAGTCCTGCCTTTTATGCGAAAATCCCCCATTCACACAGCCTGGCTGTCAATCAGGCAGCAGGGGGGTTGTCCAGCCCGGATAACCACCACAGCCAATAATGGCAAAGTGCGACTTGGGTTTCCTAGGATACCCTGTGCAGGGGGTGACTACACCCCTCCCTCACATTCAGCCCACCTAGACACCCAGGCGCCTAGAGGAGGGCTTCTTGGCAGAAGCCTGCCAAAAGACGATGAACAAAGAAGGCAAACCTGGTTTGCCGCACAAAGTAAAACACAAGAAGGACTTTAACAAAAAGAAATGGCGAATAAACCCGACCGGAGCCAAAAGAAAAAGTATTTGGTCAAGCGGGTTTATGTTTGAGGCTAATATAATAGCCTAAAACAATACCACTTTTATACAGTATAAATGCGGTAGAAAAGTTAGAGTAGATACCACTGCCACCAGCCAAGTCTAAATGTTAAAAGAGCAAAACAAGGCTCTAGGAGGTACAGATAAAAAGGGCTAAGAAGTAACCCTTTCCAATACTCCATGTAAGATGGGGTGTACTGGATCTGTGGTTAAATGACTATGTAAAGTTAATGGCAACTTTACCCTTTTCTGGGGGACAGTAGTCAGCCCCAGAAATGGAGTCGTTGGGAAGTCTAAAAGACAATCCTGTGTCACTGCACTGAAGGTGATGTGTAACACACAAAAGAAGGGGGCTAGTGAAGTGGTGTACTCTAGAGCCCACAATCACAAAACAGAGGAAATACACATGGCAAAACATGGTTAAGAGTAGGGGAAAAGCTCACACTCTTACCAAGTGAAAAACATAACTCCAGAAATCAAGCAAAGCTGCTGAGGGACTCACTAGGTAAGGGAAATTAGCCATAGAATGAGAATTCTGCCTACGAACGTGCGGCCCAGAGCTCCTCTTTGTGGGAATTCCTTGGAGCAGAACAGGTTGCATTTCCTGTTGATGGTGGCGCAAACAGAATGAAGATCTCTAGAAGGACTTCCTGATCTAACTCCCTTTCGCGAGAGATTGTGCTCTGCTTGCTCAGAGCATCCACCATTGTGTGTTCTCTTCTCCAACTAGATGAACAGCTGACAAAGAGATTCTGTGTTGGAATGCCCAAAACCAGAGCTGCATTGCCTCGCTGCACAGTGGTAGTGACCCTACACCTCTTTTGCCGAGGTTGTGCATGGCCACTGTTTTGTCCATTATCAGGATGTTCTTCCCCTGTATGGAAGGCAAAAATGCCATTGACGCCAGTCTGATTGCCTCCAAATGTAACAGGTTTATTTGTAGTTTGAATTCCGAAGGGGACCAAAGATCACTGATCATGAGATTGTTTGTGTGGGCTCCCCATCCCACGAGGGAAGAATCTGTGACTACTGTCATCTCTAGCCAGGGTTGCCAAAAAGATTACCCTATCAGCACATTCTCTTTGCAGACTCACCACAGGAGATCCTGTGCGACCTTGCTCAGGACCTGAAGAAGGTCTGTCATCCTGCCTGAGTTTTGCGACCATTGGGATCTGAGTGCCCACTGGAGGGACCTCATCCTCTGGCACCAGGAAAATGCAGGATGACATGAGACTGAGCAACTTCAGAAAATCATAGGTCGGGAGATGTTGGGAATTATGACATTTTTCCACCATCTGCAATATGTGTTGAGCACTCATCTCGGGAGGCGAAGGCTTTCCTGACGAAGAATCCATGACTGCTCCAATCATGTGCAGCTTTTGTGAAGGCGTCACCTGGGACTTCTTGAAGTTGAGGGAGAAGCCCAGTTTGTCGAGAGAGTGGCAGGTGCAGCTGAGATGTTAAAGAACCTGTTTGGGAGAACGAGCTCTGATCAGCCAATCATCCAGGTAGGGAAAGATGTAGATCCCCTCCCGTCCTTCGTTTCGCTGCCACCACTGCCATCAACCTCGGGGCGGATGGCAGTGGTGGCAGTACTCAAAACTGAAAACGAAAGCTGCCAATGGAAAATCTCAGGCACTTCCTGTACTTGGGATGTATAGACACATGAAAGTAAGCATTCTGAAGATAGAACAAGTTACTCACTGTGTTAACATCTGTACTCTTAGAGCCTAATCACGAATTGGGTGGTAAGCAAGCACTATTTCCACCGGAACCCGTGGCGCAAATTGCGCTGTATCACAAGTAGGCGAGCACACGCATCAGGTCCCGGCACAATTAGCGGGAAGCATTGGGGCAGCCATTTTGGAAATCACAATCCTTCAAAAATTAGAGCCCCCGGCAGCCATCCACGCTCCCCAAGTAGCAGAAATGTCTCAGAAGATGGTCAGGAGCAAGGCAGCTCAAGATCAGATGCAAAAGCCAAAGTTCACAGATGGTGAACTAGTTGTGCTGGTGAATGAGGTTGTAGCCCACCACGAGGAACACTACGGTGCAAGGCAGTGCAAAACCTCCTCCCAGCGCAACACCAAAATCTAGCAGTCAGTGAGCCAGAAGGCTTCTGCAGTCGGCCGTGTGCCCCGGGACAGGGAAGACTCCAGGAAAAGATGGAATGACCTGCGTGTTCGGGTCTGGGGACTGCTGTCCCAGTACAGGCAGGACACCATAACAACAGGTGGAGGCCCACCGCCGAACTACCACTCACGCGTGGGAAGAAAAGTACAGCTCGGTGCTCGACATAGAAGGAGGTTCAGAGACGGATGCTGGCAGCCAGGAGGCAGAAGGTGAGTCAATCCCCCTCCCTCCCAATATGTGAATGCAACAACAGCAGCCTAGCACAGTATCCCCCTTTGAGACGGCCCATGAGCCGGGAATTGCGACTGTGGGCAGAGTGTGGGAGCCACTACAGGCACCTACCGCAGCACACATGTGCCAGCACACCAAGGCCACCCCTGTGAGTCAGAGCAGTGGTGAGGGCAGCCAAGTGACACATGCAAGCGCCATGCACCACACACCCATGGCGGGAGCACAGCAGTGACCTATAGGGACCTGAGTGACAAGTACCAACGATTCCCCTCAATTATCACGTGTGTTGGCAACGTCGAGGCATCTGGATCAGATGCATGCAAGCCAAGCAACAGCTAGCCCAGCAAGGTACCCTTGCCATCCCCCACGGCCAAATGCAAACCCCCTATGTAGCCCCCCCCACTTTGTGCACCTGTTCCCATTGTTGCCAATCCAATAGCAAACGTAACCAGACAAGGCCTGTGCCGTGCCTCTGTCCAACTGCCCAGTGCCACACACATCACCATGTATTTACCCGTTGTGCATGCCAATACACATGGGAGAATGTGTCCTAACACCATAGCCCATGTATACTACAGTCACACAAGATTCGCCTGAACCGTCGGAGCATGAGGATGCCGCTGGCCCATCTAAAAGTGTGCCCTCCCACACCACAACCACCCTCTGCCAAGGGGCTGACATGAGACCCATAGGTGCAAGACCATCCCACCACACTGCACTGCAGCAGGGGCATGCCTCCCCCCATCCCAGACCACTAGGAGCACGCCAGTTGCTCCAGACATCACCTCTGACAAAGTCGACACTGCCAGAGAGGACACACAACTGCCGACCATGTCACTGGAGGAACAAGGGGACAGCACCAGTGACAGTGACCAAGCGACAGTGCCCCCAACACCAGGCCGCAGTCTGCGCATGCAAGCCACCTCCACACCCGAGAGCCCACTATGTGTCAGACCACGCAGCCAGAGCCCCCAGGGCCCACTACGCTGCCGGCGTACTCACACCCCCGAACCGGACACGGACACGGCACCCCCTCCTATGGCTCTCCTGTCGGCAGCCCATCCAGGCAATGTACCCCCTTGCCATTGCAGCCAAACACTACATTGGGCATGGTCATGCAGAGGCTGGATGAGATGGAAGCAAGGCAACGGCAAATGGAGGCCATCGCCAATGTACAATCTGACCAGATGCAGACCATCCATGATGCAATCCATGGTGCCACAAGGAGGATGGCACGTGACAATGCTAGGACACAGAATGTTGTTACTGCATGCATGGCATCACTTATGTGGATCGGCCAAAAGGTGCAAGAGATATGTGACAGTGTCTCAGCCTTTGCTTAGCAAATACGGGAAAGCAATGCCCTCCAACGGCAACAGATGCAGGGGGGGTAGCATCAATTTCTTCCACCTCACTCACACCAACTGTGGAGTCGCACCAGAGCACACCTAGGCGGCGGTCCCTGCACCATGTGCGCACACAGTCACCGGATGATGGGAGTCGGGAGAAGAGGGCAAGGCCATCGTAGATGGCTTGACTAATGTTGGCCTGAGTGGCCAAGCAATGGACACGCTGGAGGGCGGGCGGAGGGATTGTGTGCCGGGGTGTTGGTGGAGGGCAGGGGTTCATGTGTGCTGGGGTGTTGGTGGAAGGTCGGGGGATTGGGTGTTGGGGTGTTGGTGGAGGGGTGGCGCGGGGGGGATTGTGTGCTGGTGTGTTTGTGGAGGGGTGGGGAGGAGTGGATTGTTCATCAAACAAGTTAAATAATCTGTTGAACTACAATTATGCAAGGACATTCATGTTTGTGTTCTTGTGCACTTTATTTGCACTGTGATGGTAGTGGACTGAGTCAGGTCATCATACTCGAAGTAATTGCCTATTAGTGTCTGCCAGGCCTGTCTCCCTTCCCTCATGTCATCCCTGTGAGTGGCTGCTCTGGCTCCTGCCACATGCTCATCATCTGCATCTTCCTCTGGGTGTGGCCTGTCCGCGTCGTGGGGGTAGTAGCACATTCTTCCTCAGGCAAAAGTTAGGTAGCATTGCACACACCAATATAATTTTCCCAACTTTGTCAGGGGCATACATCAGGGCTCTACCCATGCGATCTAGGCACTAGAATAGTGACTTGAGGAGTCCAAAGCTGCGCTCGATGCATACGCGGGTACGGCTGTGGGCATGGTTGTAGGCGGTCTTGTGCGGTGTACGTGGGTCACACACAGGGGTCATCAGCCATGCCAGCTGCGGATATCCAGTCACCTGCATGGTGTGTAATACAGAAATCAGTCAATTGTCTCATGCAATGGTCTGCTGTCTGAAAGTATGTGGGCATTGTTAGCCATGAGCATTCATGTATACGTCCCGCCCATGCAATGTGCGATGGGTGTGCAGCCTTCATTAATGATGCCATGCATTCCTTGTCCTTTACATGCACCCTGTGTCATTGTGGCGGGTCTTCTGTGGCGTGACTGCACATGGGCAGATGGCTGTGGGACGGTTGGGCATGCTGTGTGGTGCTGCGCGGATCTGCGCTGTGCCACATTCAAGAGGCATTGTGGATCATGTGGTCTGATGTCTCATTGGGATGGCAGCAGTGTCGTCCGTCAGCATGCGTGTGTCCAGGTGTGCCCAACCTGTACATGCTCCCTTGGATCCCCCCATCGCTGGTGCAGGTGCTGCCCAGGTGCTGACTGTGCCTTCTCTGGACATGCAAAGCTTCCTTTCAGTGTTTCTATCCCCCCGTTTTTCGTCTTGTGCTACCCTGCGCATATGTGGCAGGGTTGTACTCGCCCATTATCCAGGTCCGTTGTCCTCTGTGCCTCGCCATGTATCCTGGCAGTGTGCTGTTGCGTAGGACCATGGATATCGGGCACAGCAGTGGGTAATGATGAGGTCAGGGTCCCAAGTCACCTGCACGTTGAGGGAGTGTTAGTGCTTCCGGTTCCTGTATATGGCCTCATGGGCATAGAGCACCACCAAAGCAACGTGGGTGCAGTCGATGGGTGTCACATTGGGCAGTTGTGCGGTGGCATAAAACCGTGCCTTCATGTTGTTGTGTTGTTGGCCTGGGTGGTGGGTAGTGCAATGTGATGATTCACATGGCGCAGGAGGGTATCCAGCACCTGGCCCAGGACTCATGGCCACAGAGTGCTGGAAGGTGCTGGTGTTAGGGAGAATTCTCTCTTTAGGCTGAATTTCCTAACCTAGTGAGTCCCCCAGCAGCTTTGCTGGATTTCTGGAGTTTGTTTTTTTCTCCTGCCAAGAGTGAGACTCTTTTTTTCTACCACTCTTGGACATGATTTATGGTGTTCCTTTGACTGTTAATGTGTTTTATGGGCTATGGGGTCCTTTACCCCAGAGGGTCTCATGTGTTTTTACTGTGTGTGTTACACAGCACCCTCCGTGCAGTGACACAGGGGTGTCACAGTGACCCCCCACCATAGACTCCATACCCTGGGACTGACTGTCTCCCAGGGCATGTAAAGTCACCATTGGCTTTACTAGTCCCAAATTATTAACAGAAACCGGTACAAAGCAATTCGATTGCCCCGTGGTCTGTTGTTCGGGGGGGCACGTCTCCGTCCCCCCTGATCGAGTTTTGGCTGGTGGCAGTGGATACTACTTTTTATATTCAACCACGAATATATCTCTATGGGATTTTCCCATTGTTCGAGGCTACCAACTTTAATTATTTAATTCTTATAGCCTCGAACATACCGCTGGTTTATTTATTTAATATTAATTCACCGGTTGTTATTTTTTGCCAGAAACGGCGTTTGTGTTCTCTTCTGTGACTCCAACCCAAGTCGAGCCCTTTGTTCCACTTTTTGTCGGGCTTCTCCACAGAAGCCTCCAAAAGTGGTGCCACTCTGTCTGGGTACCACAGGGGGTGTAGGAGGGGGTTTAGGCACCCTGGACTGAGTTACCTTGGTAACTCAAGTCGCACTCTTGTGTGATTGGCCCAAGTGGTGAGTCGGCCGGCTCACCACTTAGCATGTTTGATTGACAGCTAGGCTGAGTGAATGGGGGTGTGCTGCATAAAAGCAGGGCTTTGGGGACTAGAACTTCAGAAGTCGCCACAGGACCTAAGAATTCGAGGAGGGAGAAGCTGAGCCGAACTGCAACGATGACACCACCGGTGGAGCCCTGCTGAACCGTCTCACCACTTTTCCCGACGACAGAGGAGATCTCCAGTCCAGAGAGTCTTCTTCCTTTGACTGGTGGGGATAACCAGTTTCGCCTTCTTTTCACCTTCCTGGAGCAATTCGTGGCCGCCTTGCCCGTGCCAAGCACCCCGGCAACCGGAATACCACGGTTTACCACTACCGCGAAGAGAAGGGTAGTGCCTTTTAACCAGAGAACTCCGCGGCTAGTTTCTTCCCTGGCAGTGCAACGACCTTCATCCTTCCTCCACGGCGAGACCTCTTCTTCCTCTGGACGAAACACCGACTTGCACCTGCTGCCAGGAACAAGTGCCCCCACTGGAGCTTCCTTCACACTTAAGGTACTGTGACCCGCCTGGCTTCCCTTGTGACAGATCGTTCGGGGTGACAGTAAAGCCTCGACTTTCTAACCTGGGCTAGCCTGGGACAACCTAGCTAACGTTTCCTGACTTTAATTTCATCCTTTTTGTGCGAACTATCTACAAGACTCTTTGGGCATAACCCCACTATGTCAACCTGGACCCCTTCTTCTTGCTCTCTCCAAGAGTGGGCCTTGCAATTGACTTCCTTGCTCTCCAGTAGAACTCTGCCTATCCTGTCTTACTGTGGTTCTTTGAAAAAGTGTTGAAACTTGTGTGCTTCTTTAACTTTGCCTTTTTCCCTCCCTTTCTTTACAATTTATTAGAGTGTCATCTTATGTTAAGCGCTCACCTCTGTCGCAAAATAAGTGGTGTTTCTCACTAAGACTTGTCTAATAAGTGAATAGGGTTGTATATATATGATAGTGACTGTGTGCTGAATTTACTTACCTCGTTTTGGCTAGTGTAAATCACAAGTGTGATTTTAAATAAATAATTATATACTTTTACACCAAAGCTCTGGTCAGTGTTTGTTTGTGCTACTGTGTCTCTGTACCTATTGTGTATACTCTGCATACTGCCTAACTCTTCTTGAGGGAAGTCGGACTGCTCAGCCACAGCTACCAAGTGAATCTGTGTGGTACAGACTGCTACCAAGTGGGTTTACTGCCAAACACCTGTAGTCTTAAATCTTTTGCAGTCATCCCTAAGGGAACTGCACAGGTTTCTGCCTAACATCCGGCACTGCATGCATCCTGGAATACCATAACCTGGAAAGAGGAGAAAAAAAGACAGCATTAGTAAGCGTTTACTCATGTTTCCTCCCGAATGAAGAAAGCCACACAATTCTTACTTGGGTAGTCATCTCCTGGTCAGTATCATTGCTGGAACATTACGGCTCTCTGCAAGGAGCATCGCAACCTGCAAGGAGAGAAAAGACACAGGGTTAGCAATATAAAAGGCGAAACAGCGCCGCGCATTGCGCATTACTCACCGGACAGCAACGCGCACACCGCGCTTTCGCCGGCCCATGCTCATCTTCAAACTGCATGACAACACCAAAATACCTTTCCATACCTAAAAGGAAAGAAGCAAGACATTATTATTCGAACTAAACGGAACATAAGAACTGCATATAAAGACTGTAAAGCAGCAAACCTACGGAGTCGCAGCAGGCCTGGATTCCCACAGGGGGGCTTGCACCAGTGAAGTAACTTGGTCTCTGCTCTCCCCCACATCTACGCGCCCCTGCCACGAGGAGCAGGACGCAGAATCCACCTTTTACAATATTAAGACCCATCTTTAACTAGAGGCATTACAAAGGGACCGGGAGAGGGTTCGAGAGTGCAAATCAGGGCTGGGTGGCGTCCCCGTGGATACCAGGTGAGCATAACAATTCCATGAGGCGAATCGAAGCATGCAGAAAAAATGGAACTGAGGCAACCGGCATGGTGCATGCTATTTATACCAACGTCGACGTAATGTCAGAGTGCGGGATGGAAGCCGCCGAGAGACTATGACTCAACGGAGCACAGTGCCCTCTGCTGTCGAAAAGGTTGCAAGTAGGATATCATTATATCAAAGATGAGGAATCCGTGAGAGGACACAATCCATTAGAATGACACCCTTTTCAAACCCAACATCCCGAGCTGCTAGCTGATTTTTTTAACGAAGATCTATCTCAATCGTTGAGGCTTGAGATCCCCCCTGCCTATCCTCCCACTAAGGCAGAAATGAAGGCATAAAGCATGAACCTTATGCCCTGCCTCATATGAATTGCAGGCTGTATCCCTCCAAATTTGGCAAAAAATTCAAAACTGTCAAATTCCTTGTGGAAAGGCACCCACACTTCTTTCCAAAAGTATCATCTGCCCTGTGAGTAACACAGTCTTACAGCTCCTGACACAGATAAAGAGGGACTAGAATAGCAGTTCACAACCACCAATAAGACTGTGGCTAATCCTTATATGACATGCACTAAAACACCCAATTGACCGCTCTGTTTAAGAGGGTGTGAAAACCAGATATAATCCAGAGGAAATTAATTCAACAAATGACACTACTTTGGTTTGTCAGAGGAAGGGTATCACCACGTATGGTAACACTACATGTCTTGTCTAACTCCTCTGGTCTGAAATTATCTTTTCTTTCCCCAGATCATTCAAGTAAAGCCTTTGCCTTTAAACACTGGCAAACAGGTGGGTTTGCAATCGAATGACAAATATACTTAGTAAAAGTCCATAAAGACTTTTCAGCATGTAAGCCTACTTTTAGTGTAACCGAAACAGATAGACTTAAATATATCGATCCCAGACACTGGATAATCTAGGGCGCTGAAAGAGAAAGGGGCTCCTGACCATAAGAACAATTTGAAAAACTGACTGAAGATGGTTATTGTGGGTTTGGGCAAGAACAAGGTTCGACCAGGCGCTAGTTCACTGATAGTATGGTTGTATAGTTTACTTGAAATATCAAGCAATAATGAAAAGCCTTGTCACTTGTTTTTTAAGATAAAAGTGATTTAATTACACACTTGAACCCTACACGTGTTTCAACCCGACAATGCTCTTTTTCAAGGCGTGTGTGATATGCGTGAAAGTAGTGTGTTGGTGTTGAGCTGTTGAGTAAGGGCTCTTGTTGAATAGCCTGGCAGGCCTGCGGGGCCTCTGCACAAAGCTGGGCGGTCACAGTGATCTTTCGAAACACGTGTCGGCTTCAAGTGTGCAATATGCAAATGCTCATAGGTAGTAATTAGGTGCAAGCAGTTGTGTTGAACCAATTGAGTGGTTGAGTATAAGGTTGTCGACAATTAGACAAATATACCTCCTGAGCAATGTGTGGGTAAAATTAGAACTGCAGAGAATCATTTAATGTACAGAATTTTGAGTCCTTCCTCTCAGGGGCACTGGAAAACCCTGTCTTAATGGACATGAGCTATTTGGATTTTTATGCACACCTTACACTGTTGGCAATAAACCGCTGCTAAAAGGAAAAAAATGTGTTGTTAAAAGTGTTCACAGAATATTCCAAACAGTGAGAATGTATTCTTACAGCCTACGAATCTTAGAAGGATGTCATGTGGACATCTCACCCGCAGACCAAAAATGGAGGGGCAAGGGACCTGATGCCTTTTGAGAAGCTGATATTGTTTAAACTCTCTTAGCAGAAGGCTTCTAACATAAATAAACATTTAGCGGAAGGCACGGTGAGGAGATGAAGGCGTATTTGAGGAGTTGGGAGAAAGAGTTGGATCGCACGAATCCAGTTCCGTCATGCGAAATCTTATGGAGGAGGACCTCTAGAGCATCCATATGTACAACAATATTAGAGAACACTTACAAAATCCTTTCTCAATGGTATCTTACACCTGATTGTTTACATACTATGTATCCCCTTGTTTTCCCACAGTGTTGGAGGGGGTGCACAAAGGTTGGATCCATGGCTCACTAATGGTGGCATTGTCCCATAATTAAACCCTATTGGGCGGCTGTTGTTACCCTAATCCAAATAATTCTGGGCATTCAGCTTTCCTTAGATCCTTTGGTAGTCTTACTGGGAGATAAGAACAAACAGGAATTTTTACCATTGGTGCCCCTCATACTGTTTTATCCAACCATATGCTTACTGCAGCTAAACTCACCATCGTTCAAAATTGTAAGGCGGCGGACGCCCTTTCGCTCCATATATGGTGGGCCGAAATTTCTCATATTTGCACCTTGGAGAAAATCACTGCTACCCTCTCCGAATCTCTGACCCAATATAGACGTACATGGGATCCTTTCATTACTTTTGTCACTTCGGATGATTACAGCCCTCCAATTCCTCAAAAAAGAGAAGTTTTTTTTTGCAATTCTAAGAGACGCAGTGAGCTCAGTAAACGGATGCCAGCATGATGGAAATCTTAGGTTGAACGGTGTTGCTACATGACAAACCATACGGCCCAAGGTGGATACATTTTTACAATAACACCATAAGATTAGTTATGCAGCAAAAAGATCACTCGACACACCCATGTGTGTGCGCTGGTGTACATATGTATATATATATATATCCAAAGGTTTGAACAGCGAAAGGAATGCCGTTCCAGCAAGTGGCACTCCCGTATTGCGAAATGCCAAAATCCAAAAATGCCAGGGACAAAAAAGTGAAGAACTGCCCAGGTATATTAATCTCAAAACCTTTATTTTTGCAATACAAATAGCAGTTAAAATTACATTCACCCAGTGCCAGCATATTTATCCGTATATCATTTTGCTTTATGTTACTTACACCTTCTGCATATTGCAAAAATCTTTTGTTGGTTTCTTTTTTGTTGAAATCCTCTAGATACTTTTGACGATAAGCAAGAACTGTGTCAACGTGTGTCTTATGCTTCACTGCTAGTTCCAGTGCTCTACAACAACCAAGGAAGAGCATGTAAAAAAAAGGGAACCAAAACAATGACAATTTAAATATGCAGAAACACTCCACACATAAATGAAATACAGAAATGTACATCTTAATATCCATTTTTAGTACCAGTCCCTTCAGTTTCGGCCTGTGCGGCTCAGTCATTCTTCTTAGTTCTAATTTTGTTTTGGGACTGGCACTCCTTTTAGATCAGTCACTTGTACAAGTATCCATGGTTCTGCCCCCCCCCCCTCTGTGGTGCCAGAAATCCTAGGTTTTAACCACTCCTGTTTTAACAATTCTGTCAGTTCTGTCCTTGCGCAAGTGCGGGTACACTTTGATTCTGAACCTGGACTAGTCTCTCCTTGGTCCCTTTCTCCTGCTAACGGTCCCATTGGTTCTACTCCCCCTTCTGTTCACCTCCCTCCTTTCCTGTTCTACAGTTGAATGCCACCTTCACCTTCTCCTCCTAGCTCTGGTCTTCCTTTCAACACAGGTTTGATATGCCTCCCGACCCCCACTCTCTCTCTTTCTCATGCTCATCATACATCAATCCCTCCCAGTGTCATACAGTGTCCAGTGATAAAGTCACCTGGGAAATGGCCGCCATATTTGGGGAAAGTATTTTCAGGGTCAGAAAAAATGTTTGCCTACCTGGTGACTTTTTCCAGACGAGATTATCACATGGAACCGTGGCAAATATTATTTTACTTGTTTTTTTTATGACAAATGCTAAACATACTATACTAAATGCTAAACAGCTTCATGAAGAAATACAGGGAGACATACAGTACAATGGCAGCAGTCTTATATCAAGCACAGTGTTCGGTAATCCCCACACACAAAATATATTTGTGAACATATTAAAATCAAAGATATAATAGTCTTGACATCACTAAATGCACCCACCACACCCTAATCGCATCTTTTAAAACATACAGAAGTCTTATTTTTATGCCAAGTTATTGCCCTAACAGGACATAAACAGCCCAACAGCTCTACATGTTTCTGTCCCCTTGTCCCTGAACTGACCCTTTTCAGGGGAGAGGGTGGAACAGGTTCTTTGGAATATGTGTACACTGTATTCAGAAACCATATGCATTACACTTGGGGCATAAAACTACCTATCAATTACATCCATAATTGATAACATTTTGTCCAAAACATCTACAGCAGAACCATAATATAAGAAATTGGTAAGTAAAGAAATTACTGTTATATTGAGATGAGACTGATCATAGGCTGAACATCAGTCGTTATAAGACTACAATTATAAAGTATATTGTGGCTGAGTGCTGCCAAAACTAAGAGTGAACTAACCGAAAATGTCCTGGAGTCTATGTACACCAAGAGGGATCTTGGGTTTATTGGAGGACAAATGTCAAAGAAGGTATGTAAATATGTATAATTACTGACAAATAAAATGAACTTTCTGTTACAAATTGATTTCTGCTCTGTGGTTGTACAAAGGTGAGTAGAGGCAAAAGTCCTACTCAACCCTCACACTTCTAAAAAACAAGAGTGAACCCAATCATAAAGGTAAAACAGGCACAAGGTTACTCTACCCCTTCAGAGTTGAGCTGCGCTAATTCACAAGTGTCTGTCTGTATTATGAATTCCTGCTGCGGTAGGTCAGACACAGGAGACAGACAACGAGATGTGGTTCATAGTGGTTTGCTTCTTTAAAGTAAAGAAAATGCCTTACCTAGCCTTACTGCTATGATGAAGGTTGCCCGTTCTAAGAAACTAAAAAAAGGGTGCTTGTCAGGGTGTCTTGCATAAACAGACTTCGTCCTCTGCCCAAACCTATGTCATATGCTGCTCTCTGCTCCAATTTTCAGTGCTATGCGGATGACACCTAATTTTCAGAGCTTCCCTCGGGCACCTCTTCTCCTCTTATCTCGGATTGTCTGTCTGCTATTCAGGAGTGGTGTGCCGCCAATGATCTCTGCCTTAATGCCAGCAAGATGGAGATGCTCCTCATCGGCACAACTTCACCCTACTTCCCCGTCACTCTCTGGCCGGCCTCCCTTGGCCCTCTCCCTACCCCCACCTGTGAGGCCTAGAACATCAGGGTCTTCTTCGACTCCAGGCTTTCCTTTTCTGCCCGCATCTCTGATGTCTATAAAAAGTCAAACTTCCAACTGCACCTCCTCAGAGGTATTCTGCCTTTCCTCTCCTTTCCCCAGAAGCTCACTGTCTCACGAGCCCTGGTTCTCTCTAGGTTGGATTACTGCAACTGCCTCTTTATAAATCTACCTGCTTCTACTCTCCACCGTTTGCAACTCATCCAGAACAGGACTGCCAGACTTGTCCTTGGCCTCAAGACCTGGGATCGTATCTCTCCAGCCCTGAAATCTCTTCATTGGCTCCCAGTGGCTGCAAGGATTAAATTCAAGTCCCTTTGCATTGTCCACAAGGCTTTCCGGGGCCTGGGTCCAAAATACCTTCAACTCTCCCTCAGGAAATACCTTCCCACTCGAGCTCTTCGCTCCACCTCCAACTCCCTCAGGGTCAGTAGTTTCTCAAAGAAACAAGCTGGGGGTGGATCTCGGTCTTCGGCTCTGGCCTCCCTCTGGAACATCCTCCCTACCACTCAAACTTGAGGAGAACCAGCTCCAGTTCCGGAAGCACTTCAAGACCTGCCTCTTTGCGTCTGCCTTCTCTCCTCCTCTCCCCTGCTGACCTGTTCTGCTTCAGCACCGTACACCTGGTTACCCTCTGATTTTGGACACAGGTACCTGCCCACCCTGCCACGCACCCGCACTGCATCCAGGCAACCCTTGCACTTGGGTCTGTTTCTATAACCCTACAGCCCCCCTTTTCTGCACTAATCAGACACCCTCTGTCTGTGCCTTAAACCTAGCACTTGCCACTTGATGGCTGCACTACCACTTGTTTTAAAAAAAAAAATATTTATCCTTTGCTCAGCACTTTCCACTTCTCCCTTCCCCCCTGCACTTTCCCCCTTCCCTCTCCCCTGCACTTGCACGTTCTCGATGTCACTGGGCTTAGTAAGATCGTTGTTTTGTTCTCCCTTGTTCCCCTCCCTTGCATCCTCGCCCTCTGAAACAGTTGTGTATGAGCGCGATACAAATAAAATACCATACCATTGTGCTAACTGACCCTACCACTAATAAAGGAAACCAAAACAAACTCTATTCACCTTATTTGGTTTATTCGCCCATCCCAAATGTCTCTTGAAATGCCCTCTGTGGGCTCTCTGGCCTTTAAGCAGCTCACACAGCTCCAACAAAATAAAGACCAAATGTCTGTAGGCCCTTCAGGCTCTCAGCTTTTTTCGTGGTTTATGTAGTTCAAATAAAAGGTCTTAATGTCTAAAGTCCATCATGAGTTCTCATGCTTTCAGGGGACTCATAGGGCCTTATTACGCGTGAGCCGGACCGGTAAGAATGCCAGAAAAAATGCTGGCTCTGGCATTTTTAGCAGACCGGCTCACTCTGCCTCTGCCAGTAGGGGCAGTGAACTACTGGTAGGCCTGACCTAACGGGAATTCAGGCCCCTACCGGCAGAGAAATGACTGAAACACTGGCACCGTCAACAACGGTGCTAGTGATTCGGTAGTTCGCATCCCATGGAGTCCTATGGGACTCCATGGGATTACCGCCATTGCCGGCACCCGTAGCCCAAAAACACTATGATATCGGCCCCCAGTAACAGCAAGGCGTGTTTGCCGGTAACCCGCCGGTAGTACAGCCGGGTTACCGGCATACTTGTAATAAGGCTCATAGTGTTCCAAACAAAAATCCCTGGTCTTCCTGAAGAAAAGGGGAAGTCTGACCCTTCCTGGTGAAATCTGGTACAAACAAGAAAGTTCTGTTTTCAAGTCCAAAATCTGCCTTTGTAGGTCTTTGAGCTCAACTTCAGCCCCTCTAGGGGTTTGGTTTTCTGTCTAGTTTATGGTTCCCTTTTGCCACTTGTATGCTAGTTCACCCCACAGAGTGCTTCTTTTCCTATCTGGTTTTCGAGGAGGTCTCCTGGATTGTTCATTTAGAATTTTCTTTCTTTCTTTCTGGTATTTGGTAACCCCTTGTGGGTGTACGATAGTCGCAATCACTCGCCCTTGGAGTGCTTTTCTTCCTTTCTTGTTTTTGGTAACCCCCTGGTGGTTTACTATCTTTCACTTCCCCTTCTCTGTTATTTCTGGTATTTGATGTGCTTTTGCGCTCTGGCTCTCCGTTGGAGCGTTGCAGAGCTTAAGTGCCTTTCTCCTCTCTGAGAACTGTGTACCTGTTGTTTCTGCAGGGTCTTTTGCTGGGGAAAGCCATCGCGCATTCCGCGTTGAAACCTTGCTTCTCAGGTTGTCGGTTCCTTCCTTTTTCGTGTGGGTGACTCAGTTCGGGCACGTCTGTCTTCTGCATCGGTCACAGGTCAGTCTCTCCCTTCCAGAGACCTCAGATGTTAGAGCTTTCGTCATTCCTGGGCTCAGCAATGTTCCGCAGGCTCTCCGACCAGCACATATGCGTCATGGTCCTGCCACCAGGGTGCGACGGCTCAGTACTGAAGCAGCGGCTTCTATCGAGCTGGCCGGTTTTTAGGTTGACCCGCATAGCTTCAGCTTCTCTCCCATAGGTAAGGGTCTTGTCCCTTATGTGTTTGTCTCCCTGTAACAAGAGACAGGAGTATTTTGTGTAGAGGGCTCACCTGCCTTGGGGAGAAGAGACACATTCCCTGGATTCGTCGCACTGCCCATAATCCAGGATCTTCA
Source organism: Ambystoma mexicanum (assembly GCF_040938575.1). Taxonomy (NCBI): domain Eukaryota; kingdom Metazoa; phylum Chordata; class Amphibia; order Caudata; family Ambystomatidae; genus Ambystoma; species Ambystoma mexicanum. The sequence goes on from NC_090932.1 coordinate 801,722,840, forward strand.
GAACTGAGGCCTTGCACAAACCAAACTTCAAGCTCTGGTAGGAAGTTGACAGGCACAGGTCCAAGTGACCATCTTTGGAATTTGCTTAGATGTCACATTATTGAGGGAAAGGGCAAGTGTTCCATCCCACTTGATGGCAGGCCTGCAGCACCTGGTGAGACCCAAGAAGGCCCTCATCTGTGTCTGGGTAGTGGAGATAGACCAATCCATCACTGCCTGGACTTGGTTCTGGAGAGGCTGTTCTTACCGCCACCCACTTGGTATTTTGGGTAATATGGCATGGTGGAGTAAGGAGTCGGAGAAAGGGGTGGCATGTTTCAACAACACTTTATTTTAGAAATAAAGAAAAGAACCTACCTCTCCCCATCTCTTGAGAGTTATGCCTACCTAAACGAATAACAACTCAAGTGCTTGTCACGATGTTTGTCCTAATGAAAAGTGTCCCTCATCTGTCCAAAAACCTTCTCTAAACCTACCACTAATCTATAAAAGGGTGCAGCATCCAAATGAAACTAGTAACAGGAGAATGACTCCCTTCAACTAGTGAACTGACTCAGTCTATCTCTTTCCCAGCAATCCTTTGCTCGAGCTTCTGGTTCAACAACGAATGTACGGTCAGGAGAATGACTCCCTCCTCCTGGCCCACCTTGCACAGCCTTGAGGGATGTCGTCAGATAGTCTTTGGCAATAGTCCTCAAAAGTCTCTTTACTTCTTCGCAAGGGCTTCTGAAAGCTTGCTTTACAATTCCAGCAATTTCTCCTGGTCTTAGGACATTATGAGGATTACCTTCAGACAGCTCTTGTTGTCTAATACCCTCTTTACTCCTACTTGGATTATCACTGTGACAAGGGAGATTCCTCCGGATGCACTCTTGATTCTTGGCTCTCTGAGTATCACTACTGAGACAAGGGTGATTACCATCAAGGTTGTCTTGTCTCTTGGTTCTCTGAATATCACCACTGTATTGAGGGAGATTACTCCTGAGGCACTCTTGGTTCTCTGAATCTCACCACTGTGAAAAGGGAGGTTACTCCAGAGGCTCTCTTGTCTCTTGATTCTCTGGGTAGCACTACTGTAACGACTCTGGAGCTGCCCCCAAATCTCTTCCGGGTCTCCCGCTGTTCCCGTTACCTGTTAACGTGTCGGGACTGAGGCGTCGGTTCTTTCCAGGGGATGGGCTTACTTTCATTGCTTCAGCACTCTCTGCTTCCTTCACTCCGCTCCCTGCTTCGTCCTTACGGCTCAGCGTAGACTTGGGCCACACAGCTCTGGATCAGCATTCATGCAGGTTTGTGTTCCTAAATTCCAACTTCCCGGGCTGGGCTTGCTTCATGCAGCTGCTCTCTCTCTATTTCGCAGTCCTTTTTTGCTCTTTATTTCCTGTAGCTGGATCCTCCCAGACGTAAAGTCAAAGTCCTTCTTTACTATTGTTGAGCTAATCTTTATGCCTCTTTGGGGCCAACTCTTCTCAGTTCTATGGTAAGACAACCTGTTATTACTCTGCAGGTTTCTTTGGCCCTTCTTCGTCAGAGTTTTATTTCTTTGTGGATCAAAGACTGAAGAGACATTACCATAACAGACAGTAGGTTTTATCAGGAATTTCTGACAGAGACTTGGTCCCATGAGAAACGGGGGTAGGGAGTTCCTTCACGGAATGGGAGTCCTTATCCCCAGGAGGTGAGTCTTTCCCTGTGAGGTCCCGCTTTCTGCCACCAATAAGGGGACTATTGGGTAGCGGACTCGCCTCCCTCGCCTCACAGGGAAGTACTCCCCATTGGGAGAAGTGACCAGATCCTATGAATCCTCACAGTAAGTAACAGTACACTGCTCTATCTGGCACTTAGATGCCTTGATATTCAAGTCAGCCTGCTACATTGCTTGAAGCACCTGCTTCAGGTGGGTTACATGGTCTTCCCAAGTATAACTGAAGACAGCAACGTCATCTAGATAGGCAATGCTAAAATCCTCTAACCCAGATCGGAACTGATTCACCATCCTCTGAAAGGTGGCAAGGGCATTTTGTAACCCAAAGGGCATAACAGTAAACTGATATTGCCCTTGTGGAGTGGAAAATGCTGACCTTTGCTTTGTCAGTTGGGCCGACCTGCAAGCACCCTGCCGTGAGGTCAAAGGTACTCATGAACTGAACTTGGCCGCGCCTTATCGGTCAATGAACTCGTCTGCCCCAAGTATGGGGTGTGCATCTGACAGAATTGAGTCCCCTTTAGACCACACTAAGTCAGGCAGAGTTAACTGCATCTGGGTGTAGCTGTTCATAGCAAGTCGTAAACTGAGTAGGAGTGGTTAAGAAAGGATGAAAGAGTAACATCAGTTGAAAAGGTAAGTCTTTAGAGCTTTGCAAAGAGGCAAAAGAGCATTAATTGTGCGCAAATGAATCAGAAGTGAGTTCCACAGATTAGAACCCAGAACAGAAAAATGCCTGTCTCCCCGGGACACACAACAAGATCTTGGAACAACCAGCAGAGATTAGCTAGCGGAATTAAGTTTGCGAGGTGGTTGATACTTGTGAATTCGTTTTGAGAGGTAGGGTGGTGCTAAGGCATGCAAGCATTGAACACTACGCAAAGGATTTTAAAATCTATCTTCTGTTTTAATGGCGGCCAGTGCAGAGATCTGCGCAGTTCACTAATCAATACATTTTTGGGTAGATGGCACACTGGTCTGACTGCATCATTTTGTGCAAGCTGCAAGCGAGACAACTGTGGCTGTGAGATACCGGCATTAGAGTAGGAACAAGTTACTTACCTGTAACTGTTGTTCTCCAGCATGGGTCTGGCATGGATTCACATGCTCATGAATATTCCCCGTCGTCAGGCCGGGAATCCTTGGTATAGAAAAAAATCAGTATCAGTTTCGTTTCTGATCTGTCTTTCTTAGTAGTAACCAATCACTGGTCTCTGTTTCATTATGCCCCCAGCCAATGACTGTCCTCTCCCTAAGCCCCGCCTCTGGCAGCCATCCTCAGATTTGGTAGCACGTAAAGTGGCAGTATGACCAAGTGAAGAGCCGCAGAGGGGTAGGTGGGAGGGTTCGCATGTGAATCCATGCCAGACCCATGCTGGAGAACAACAGTTACAGGTAAGTAACTTGTTCCTTCTCCAGCATGGGGTCTGGCATGGATTCACATGCTCATGAATAAGAGAATGCATAGCTGTACACACATCCACAACCACGGGTGGTAGCAACAGGCTCAACATTAAGCAATACAACAACTCAACATTAAGCAACTCTTACCTCCTCACCAGGATCACCTTAGGTGAACAGGTTGCGCAGCACTGCTTGGCCGACCCTGGACTCCTCCCTGGAGTCCCGATCGATGCAGTAGAAACTTGTGAAGGTGTGCGTCGACCTCCACGTCGCAGCCCTGCAGATGTCCAGCAGGGACACACCAGACAGGAACGCCGTGGTAGCAGCGATCGCTCTGGTCAAATGGGCTCTCGGACGGCCGGGCAGCGGTCGGTTTGCCAACCGGTGACAGTGCATGATGCAGCCGGAGAGCCATCTGGAAATGGAAGTCTTCGAGAGAGCCTTCCCTTGATTCACAGTCCCAAAGTTCACAAACAGCTGTGACATCTTCCGAAAACTCTTTGTGCGGTCCACATAGAACTTCAGCGCTCTAGCTACATCCAGCGAGTGCAAAGTCCTCTCGGCCGGCGACGAAGGCGACGGGAAGAAAACTGGCAACACTAAGGGCTCGTTGAGGTGGAAGTCAGAGGGCACCTTGGGCATAAAGGAGGGGTGTGTCCTCAGCACCACCCTTGTGTCATGAAAAGTCAAGTATGGAGGCTTGCAAGATAGGGCCTGGATCTCTCCCACTCATCGTGCGGAGGTGATGGCCACGAGGAAAGCAGTCTTCCATGACAGGAACTTCAAAGGTGCAGAAAGCATAGGCTCGAATGGGGCCCCCATGAGCCTGGTCAGCACCACATTAAGCTCCCATGCCGGGGCAGGAGCCTTCACCGGCGGGAATGATCCGAATAGCCCCTTCATTAATTCTTTCACCAGGCGATGAGACAACAAGGACGCCCGTCCCGTAGTCATGGTATATCGGGAGATTGCAGCCAGATGTATTTTGATGGAGGCGTGAGCCAGTCCAGCTTTGGCCAGCGACAGTAGGTACGGCAGTACTTGAGGGGCCGTAATCCGCAGAGGGTTAACCTTCTGTGCACGACACCAGACAGAGAACCTCTTCCATTTATGTCCGTAGCACTTGAGAGTTGAGGAAGCCCTGGCCTTTGCAAGAACCTCTCTGCAGTCGGCCGGGATGTCGTACCCTCCAAACTGTAGTGCTTCAGGAGCCAGGCCTGCAAGTTCAGCGACTCCGGGTTGTGGTGAAGAATGGCGCCTCCTTCTCTGGAGAGAAGGTCTGAGTCCGTCGGCAGCTTGACTGGTGGGGACGTTGACAAGTCCAGAAGGTCCGGGAACCAGATCTGTCTCGGCCACGCCGGTGCAACGAGGATCATCCTGCACCGGGACCTCTTGAGCTGGTTGATGAGTCGGAGCAGCAACGGCAGCGGAGGGAACGCATAAAGAAATAGGCCGTCCCAGGGGAACGAGAAAGCATCGCCCATGCTCCTCGGCTGGGGGACCCTGCTGGCGAACCTCCGGCACTTGGAATTCGTCGCCGGCGCGAAGAGATCCAATTGGGGTTCGCCCCATCGTCGGAAGAGTCGATCCACTTGATCCTGGCATAGTTCCCACTCGTGGCACGAGCGCAGCTCCCTGCTGAGTGAGTCGGCGATCGTGTTTTTTATTCCTGCCAGATGAAGAGGCACCAGAAACATCCCCTGGGCGACGGCCCAATGCCACAGATCCTGGGCTTCTTTGGATAGGGCAGGGGACCTGGTTCCGCCCTGCTTCCGGATGTACAACATCGTGGTGGTGTTGTCGGTGAAGATCCTCACCACCTTGCCCTTGAGAGACGGAAGAAAGGACCTGAGGGCCCAGAACACTGCGCGGAGCTCCAAGATGTGGATATGGAGAGACTTCTCCTCCGGGAGCCAAAGGCCTCTCGCGTGAAGATCTCCAGAGTGCGCTCCCCAACCTTCCAGGGAGGCGTCCGTCGTCACCGTCACCTGGTGAGCTGGGGTCTGGAAGTCCGTGCCCGCCGACAGATGGGAGTGGGTACCCCACCACCGGATCGCCTGACGGAACGTCTCGTTGAGAGGGCTCCTGTCCACGAAGCTGCCCGTTGACTGGACCCAGCGGGCGTCGAGGAACTCTTGTAAGGGGCGCATCCGAAGCCTGCACAGGCGCACCAGATAAATGCAGGAGGACATCATCCCGAGGAGGGATTTGATAGCTCTTACCCTGGCCATGTCCGTGGCCAGCAGACGCTGCACCTTGCCCAGAATGGTCCTGGTCCTTTCCTCCGATGGCGAGGCCAGCGCGCCACTGTGTCGAGCTTAGCTCCCAGAAACAGGGCGACTTGCGACGGAACCAGGTGGGATTCTGGAAAGTTGATGGAGAATCCCAGGTCCGTGAGCAGCTGGACGGTCTTCGCAGTGTGCTCCACGGCAAGCTCCCTTGTCCTTGCCCGGATGAGCCAGTCGTCCAGGTAGGGGTAGACGTGGAGCCCCTGTAGGCGCAGCCGCGCCGCCACCGGTGCAAGGCACTTGGCGAACACCCTGGGTGCCGACTTCAATCCGAACGGGAGGGCTTTGAACTGGTAGTGCCGCCCTTGGACCACGAACCTGAGGAACTTTCGGTGTCTTTTTAGAATGGGGATGTAGAAGTACGAATGCTCCAAGTCCAACGACGACAGGAAATCGCCCTCCTCCAGCTGTCCCAGCATGTGCTGGAGGGTGACCATACAGAACTTCTGTGCCTTGATGTACTTGTTCAGTCGTCGTAGGTCCAGGATGGGGCGCCATCCTCCTGTCTTCTTTTTTACGAGGAATTACCTTGAGTAAACTCCGGAGCCCCCAAGCCTCTTTGGGACGAGCTCAATGGCACCCTTCTTGAGCATCGCCCTTACTTCCAACAGTAGTTGAGGGACGTTATTTTCCTTCCTGGCCACGGGTGGAACGCCAGGGCACTTCTTCTGAAACTCGAGGGCGTGCCCTTGGGCCAGGGCGTCCAGCACCCAACGGTCGGTGGAGATGGACTCCCACACGCTGACGAACCTCGCCAGCCGGCCTCCCACCGGGGTGCTTCAGCGGTGGCCCGACCCCACGGTCGATTCAATCTTGTTTGGAGGCCGCCTTGCCTCCTTGACCTCCCTGTCGACGACGACGTGCACCACCTGAATTGCTGCGTCCCCTGTAGGCTTCCTGGGACGAAGATCTTGCCGCTTGGCGGTACGTGGAGGAGCCACTGCCGGATCCCTTGGAGGCACCTTGTCTGGCTCTGGAGCTCCGAAAGGACGGCCGTCGTTGTTGGAGCACTTCCAGTGCCCGGGCAGTCTCTGTGTCTGTCTTGATGGCCTGAAGGGACTCATCAACCGCCTTCCCGAACAGGTTGTTCCCGTCGAAGGGCATGTCCAAAACCTTGGGGTGTACGTCCTGGCGGAAATCCGTGGCCTTGAGCCACCCTCGTCGTCTCAAGCAAACGCCGTTGCCCAACTGACGGAAACCAGTGTCGGCGATGTCCGTTGCCACCATGATGGCGTGGTCCGAAGCAATCTCACCCTCCTGTAGGATTTCAAGGGCCTCAGCCCTTTTGGCGTCCGGAAAGGAAGTCCAACAGAGGGGCGATTTTGAACCACAACTCCCTGTCGTAGCGGGCTACGATAGCCAGGGCGTTGGCTGCCTTGATAGTAGTCGCTGCAGATGAGATGATCCGCCGTCCCATCGTGTCCAACTTCCTGCCCTCGCCGTCCGGCAGGGAAGTTCATGTCGAGGCCGATGCCCCCCCAGCTTTCTTCTTTGCCGCCGCCGAGACGACCGAATCCGGGGTAGGTTGCGCCCGAAGGCACAAGGGGGCAGCGTCGGGGACCCGGTACTTCTTCTCATACCGGTCCCTCTTTGCCGGCGCCGTGGCAGGGTTCTTGAGGGCGAGCCCCTCATCCCAGATGTCATCTAGAAGCGGTACGGCGAGGACCGTCTTCCCTTTAGCCTTGCGCCGTTGGTAAAGGAACCCTTCCTTCTTCTTCTCTTCTGGGCAGAGCTGGAAGAGCTCGGATGCCCTGGAAATCATGGCATGAAAGGATCCAATCTCGTCGGGCGGGGACGACCGAGCAGGGGGCGACAGGGGACACGTCCTGTCGTCGCCTCCGTCGTCATCTGTACCTGTCGTAGCTGTGTCCGTACCTGTATCATCCCCGTGGGTAGTAGACCAGGGGGAAGGCAGAGCAGGCCGCAGAGGTGGGAGAGGTGGCGTAGGATGCGTCGTCCTCCTCTTATGCGATGGACTTTCCGAAGGTCCTGGCTCCGGTTCCCCCGTCGGGTCTGGCTCAGGTACCTCCGTCGGGGGGAGGGGCAACCTTGTCCTTATCTCTGAACATAAGGACCGAATCGCTGACAAAATGGCCGCCGAAGTGTCCTGCGGATCCTTGTCGGTGACCCCGCCGCTCTCGTCGTTGCCCTTGTCGGGATCCCTCCCGATGGGCTGGGCCTCTTCCACGACTTCGATGAGCTCTTCTTCAGAGGTGGTGTCCGTATCCATGATGGCCACCAGCCCCTCCCCCACCTTTTCCAACGAGGACTTCGTGGGGGTCTTCTCAATGGGCCTGAAAGACGATTCCCTCCGTGGTGGCAGGGAGACTCTGGGTCCTGAGGGAGCCTCCACTGGTGTAGCCTCCACAGGCTGAGCCAGGGCCCCGGCGTCATCCTCAATCGAGGTCTTAGCAGGGTGAATTAAGGCCATTGTCACCTTCTGGACGCCTGGGGTCTTCACCTTGGGGGGAGGGTCCGAGCCTCCCTCCCCCTCGCCGGAATCTTCGAGATCGACCGGGGCCTCTCCAGAAGCTTTGCCGGGTTCTCGGACTTCCTCTTACCCGAGCCAGAGCGTTGGCTCGTGGTTGATGGCGCCGGGGAGGAAGTGCCCTGCCTGGCAGCCAAGGAGCCCGACCATTCGGCGTTCCTGGTGCCCGCGGACTCACGGTGCTTAGCGTTTTGTTGGGCCCCCGTCGCCGGGGTGCCCTCACAGGACTTAGAAGACCGCTCTGACTTCTTTTTCTTCTTCTCGCCTGACGGGCTCTTCCCTTCCAGCCAGTTGGCGAGACGGAGGTGGCGATCCTTCATGGTCCGCTCCGACATGTTACCACAAAACACGCAGTCCTTCTCCGTGTGCGTCTTGTCCTCATGGAGACAGTAGAGGCATAACAAATGCTCGTCCTCCTTGAAAAAATTCTGAAGCTGGCATCCAGGGCAGGTCCTGAACAGCTTCCCGGGCGTCGAGCTTCCTTTCTCCTGGGCCATGTCCGGGGTAGGCCTCGGAACTTCTGGAAAACTCCAAAAGCGTAACTCGACGAAATCTTAACCCTTGAGGGGCGTAGAAAACTCCGGAACGGATCCCTGTTGATCGGATGTAGAAAAGGTGGAGCTTGAGGCTCTATTTAACTGAAAAATGAGAAAAATCTCCTGAAAAAACGCAAAAACGCAGCAAAAGCTCGAGAGCTACAGCACGACGACTCCCAACACTTGAACGTGCGGTAAAAATCTGAGGATGGCTGCCAGAGGCGGGGCTTAGGGAGAGGGCAGTCATTGGCTGGGATCAGTATGACCCAGAGACCAGTGATTGGTTACTACTAAGAAAGACAGATCAGAAACGAAACTGATACTGATTTTTTTCTATAACGAGGATTCACGGCCTGACGACGGGGAATATTCATGAGCATGTGAATCCATGCCAGACCCCATGCTGGAGAAGTCTAGCTTAGAGTTAGTCAATGCTCAGACAACAGTTGAATGATCACCTGAAGAGTTATAAGGCAAAACAGCGTAGTGTGTAAAAAATAGACTGAACTATCTCCCCAACCTGGGCTTCACAACCCACATTACATTGCCAATAACATCCAAGATTCTTAATTTCAGGGCAAGGCAGGTAGGAAGTCCAAAAAGATGAGGTAAAGATGGTAATCTTAGTGGATAATTAAAAATATGCTTAGGCCCACTCTGTTTTTGATGGATGAGTTGAAGTCGATTAAGGACCATCTAATGGTTAACCTCAAACATACAATCAAGGATGTTTTGAAAAGAGGACGTAGCATTGTTGACAAGAAGGTATATCTCTGTATCAACAGCATAAAATTGATAATGAAGAGCAATGTTAGAAAAGAAGGACATAAAAGGACAAATATGTACATTAAAAAGCAGCTGCGACAAAGAGGAGCCATATGGCACATCGCAATGGAGAGGGTCAGATACACAACTACCGACATTGACTTGTTGGGTAGAATTAATGAAACCATGTCAAGGCCTGTTGAGCTATTGCTTGGACTACCAGAAATTGCTGGTGTTAAGATGTCATGAACAACAGTATTGAATGCTGCTGACAGATTCAACATAATGAGCAGCATGCAGGTGCCCTCATCTGCACATTTCAAAATGTCTTCCCATACTGCTAATAAAGCTGTCTCAGTCCTGTGTGCTGGGCAGAAGACAAACTTATAACAGTCCAGTAGGTGATGATCTTCAACATGGTTCTGTAACTGTAATGTGACCACCTTCTGAAGGACATTTGCAGGCCAAGTTAAGTCTGCTATCAGTTGATAGTTTTGCATGATCCCTGCGTCAAGGAAAGGTTTTTTAAGTAGTGAAGTCACAGTAGAAAACTTCAAAACCTCAGGGACTACCTCTTGAGAAAGGGAAGACTTCTGAAAAACTTTAATGAAGTCAGCTAAGTGGGAGGCAAGTCTATGAGCCCAGCAAGCCGGTACATGGTCAAAGAGACAACCAGTGGGGTTCAGAGCCTTAAGAAGTGAAACTAAAGAATGCAAGAAAACTGGAGAAAAATCAAAGATGGGAGCATTGGTCCTCAGGACAGAAGAAGGATAAATAAGCAAGGGAGCGGGGTCAATATTGTTCAGTTCAATCTGAATAGATTTTATTTCATCGATAAACACATTATTAAACCTGTTAGCCAGTTAAGTTGTGGGCACCATAGTTAATTCTTGTCATAGACATAGATTTGCAGAATCTACTGATAACGCAGAACTGTTGTGGTTTATTAAGTGCCATATCCATATAGTTTTTCGAAAAGGTAGATTTTGCTAAAAAAATATTGCCTTGGATAGCAATTTAAATCTAGTTTGGCAGAAGAGCGACAAAGTGTCCCTATGTTTCCTCAAATTAGAGGAGAGAAAAGTTTCACATTTTAAGTCCGGAGTAAAGTGTGTCAATACAAAAAATAAATCATGTCTGGTAAATTGCAGAGAGATCTTTAACTCTATGAGACAATAATTGATTTGATTTGCAAACAGCACAACGTCCGGAATACTGGTCACAATCAAATGTAAATATCCTAGAAAAGTGATCAGACCAGGTGACCTGTATTGTATTGAGATATTTTACACCAGTCCCTCTACAGAGGACTAGGTTAAGACAGTGTCCTAACCTATAGGACAGGGAAGTCACTAGAGACAGAATATCATGGCCCTCAAGTATCTCGGCCAATTTGATGGAATCTGTATTATCTGAGATATTATGCCAAATATTAAAATCGCTCATTAAAAGCAATGTTGGGTGTCATAGGGTTTTTGTAGCCAAGAATTAATGTAGGTGTACCAGAAAGTCATGCCTGGTGAAAAGAAAAGAGTGAACACACACATTTGGGATGAGGAGTCCCAAGACAATTTCTCAAAATCAGTAAGATTCCAGCAAAATGTAAAAATAATAGCAATTGCCCCACCTATGCCAGTGGTCCAATTAAACCAATTGATGGAGAAATTAGGAGGGACCAGTGCGTGAAATGTGGAGAGACTACTCACAGTAAGAGATCAGTATGGCACGTAGACCGCTGAACAGGCTTAAATAGGGATTGTGTCAGCATGAAGGCATGCTGTTTAAGGAAGGGGATAGTGGGAAATATAGTTCCTGCTAAGGGCGGCGTGCAAGGAGAAAAAAATAAAATCAATTAAACAGTCATAAAACTAGATGGGATCGTTGAAAGTGAACACAGTAAGTATATGAATTGGGGTCAAAACACATCAATCGGCTATTGGAATAAATTAAAAATAATATATACAGCGACTGCTAGGTGGCGCAGGCAAGATGGCTGTCCGGTATATTCCTCCTTGGCCGTCCAGAATATAACAACAGCAGGCAGCGGCATGAATGACCGATGACCTAGTCTAGAAGCACCAGAGAGTGTGGGAAGCACCAAGGCGCACACGGTTCAAAGGAGAGCAATGGGGATGAGTGGGGGGATGCAGTGTCAAGCACCAAAGACAACGGGTACAGCAGTACCAAAGTGGCCCGTCGGCCCTGTGCCACCAGGAGGAGGAGCCCAGCCAGAGATAGCAGCGCTCAGCTCGGTGTGAAAGCTGAGCGATGGGCTGGTGAGTGGCCCCACAGCAGGAAGCCTCAGTGTGAACGAAGTGAACGTGGGGAAAAGCGGCCGTTTCAGGTGGCATAGCAGAGCCTCAGCCCTGACCAGGAGTTTCAACTGACATTGAAACAAAGTATTTAGTGCTCCCGCGGCACCCCCATTGCCCCATAGCAGGATCCAAAACATGCGCCAGGCAGAAAAAGTTGCAAGGGCGAAAATATTCATGCTGCACATTCACAAAGGCAAACAGTAGATCCGCAAAAAAATTGACACAGCAAGAACACTGTCCCAGACAGTCACACATAAAGCCACTCGACACGTAGCTGCTTCATAGAGCAGCAGACCAACTACAAAAGCCTGATTCAAAGAGAAGTGGCCAGCTCCACGTCTGCTCTGCACTACATCGGTGAAGGAAGGGGGAGAGAGCTTTTAGCAAGCAACTTCATCACTCAGACCGAACTGGATCCCACCTCGAAAACTGCACTAAAACGGTCCCGCTGCAGCCCTACCACAATGAGGTAGCCCACTCCAGCAGTCTGTGCTGCAGTACCGGGCGAAGACCACGAGATCTCAACGAAGGCGGACGTTAGACTACTGCTGCAAGAGATTAGGTCAATGAAGGCAAGCATAGCAGCATCCATAACAGCAGTACAGACTAGAGTTACCAAGTAAGAAGGCAGAGTTGAGGCGGTCGAAAATTACCAAAAGTCGGCTGCAGTAGCAGACACTAAAATCGAAAGCCGCTTCCTAGACCTGGAACAGTGAGAGGCAGACATAGCCACGAAAGTTGACGACCTAGAAAATAGAGTGACACACGAACATCAGGATACTCGGATTAAAGAAATCCCAGGGGGAAACTCCTCAAGCTTTGGAAAGAAAAATCCAAGCCTTCGTGGGGTTCCTCTTTGAAGCCCCTCCAACACCAGCCATTGAGTTCAACAGGGTGCACAGAGGAGGCAGCCCTCCCCGCCCCAATGGCCCGAGGTCCGTGAATGCGAAATGCCACCACTACAGGCAGCAAGCCGATAAAGCGAAACGCCAAGATAAGATCGAATTTGAGGGCTCAGCATACGCATCTATCAAGACTTGTAGTTAACTACACTTCAAAAAAGAAGGGACTGTGCTCAGCTAACAACATCGCTCTGGGACCAGGGAATCAGATATTGTTGGAAATTCCCCTTCTCGCTGACCTTTGAACATAGGGCAGAGGACTACAGAGTCATGAGTGGCGAGGAGGCAGCAGGGGTCTTTCAGAAACCACAAGGCGAGGACAGAAGCACTACTTTAGGCACAATCATAAGAGGCACAGAATAAAGTAATGATGAACCTTAAGAGGATGAGGATTGATATAGCTCTGCTACAAGAGACTCACCTCACCAAGGAGAAATTGGAGGTGGTTAGGAGAAAATGGGAGGGTAGCGTCACGGGAGCCACATATTCAGCATATGCAAGAGGGGTGGTTACATGGGTAGCACCACATGTGCCGTTTCAGCTGCTCCGATCGACGATAGACCCGGAAGGTAGAATGGTGGTGGTGGCGGGACTCCTGGAAAACAGAGAAGTGAACATCATCAATTTATATGCCCCTAACCATGATACCACTGCCTACTTTAGGTCTTTATGTAGTAAAATTAGCCCCCTGTTGGGTGGCGCGATATTGTGGGGAGGCGATTTCAATTGCACCCTGAACCCCGGGATAGATAGGTCAGATAGCAAGCTAGCAAAACCTGCGCCAGCAGCCAACACGTTGGGGACACTGTTGACAGACCTCAGACTGGAGGATGTGTGGAGACGGTTGCACCCAACGGACAGGCAATACTCGCATTATGCAGCGTCACATGACCTGCATACTAGGCTGGATTATGCGTTTGCTGCCGCCGCAGAGATAGCGGGAGAAATGGTGAGCGCAGAATATAAAGCCAGGGTACTTTCAGACCATTCGCCTTTGGTCTTGGAGTGGCGGCACCACCCCCCTAGGGCGCGATTCCCAATGTGGAGGCTCAGAGCTGAGGCCCTACAGGAGCCGGAATTCCGAGAGGACCTGAGGGAGGCCATCGAGGAATATTTCGGCATTTATACCGGCAGCGTACGATCCATGGGAAAAGTATGAGAGGCATTTAAGGTGGTGGTGCGTGGGGTAGCCATATCAAAATCTAAAGGGCTCCAAGGGGGTATAGAACGAGAATTGCAGGAAACAGAGTTAGAGGACCTGATGCGAAGGGAGGGGACCACCCAGGAAGACAGGTAAGAGAGTAACAAAAGGCTAGCAGCGAACTCTGGGACATATTATGTAAGCTAAATTAGAACAAATATACAGAGAGGCAACATGTGGGGGGAGACAAGCCGGGCAGACTACTGGCCTGGTTATACAAAAATGAGACACCCCGATTGGTGATTAGAGAAGTCAGGGATGCGGAAGGCCAGATCCGTAACACCCAGGAAGGAGTAAACGAGGAGTTCCTTATATATTATAAACGTTTGTTTGAGGACGTAGGTGGAGGTATGGGTCAAGAAATTCTGGAAACAATAGAAGATATAGGGCTGCCCACCTTGGACGACTTAGAACGAGCAGATCTGGAGGCCCCAATCACCTCAGACAAACTGGAGGCGGTGATCCAACACCTGCCCACGTGTAAAGCACCTGGGTCGGATAGGTTACCCAGCAAATTCTATAGAGCGTACAGGCAGGAGCTACTCCAGCCGCTGCTGGCCATGTTCAATGAGGCCTACGAACAGGGGGAGTTGCCGGAATCCCTGCGAGAGGCGGTGATCATCCTGCTCCTGAAACCGGGTAAGCCGAATGTGGACTGTGGGTCCTATAGGCCTTTATCGATGCTTAATCAAGATAGCAAAATACTTACAGCAGTGCTTGCCAACAGGCTTATGCGAGTAATTGGCAAATTGATACACCCAGGCCAAACAGGCTATGTCCCCGGCAGAAACATCACGGACAACCACAGGAGGCTACACCATATTATTGATCAAACTGAGAAAGACCCGGGTGAGCTGGCCATTGTGTCGCTGGATGCGGTCAAAGCCTTTGACTCAGTGAGGTGGCCATGGTTGGTGGCGACCCTGAAAGGATACGGCCGGAATACATTAGATGGGTCAAGATGTTATATAGCTCCCCGATTGCAAGGGTCAAAACAGGCACTATAATTTCAGACAAGTGGCACCTCAGTAGGGGGACTAGAGAGGGATGCCCCTGGTTGCCCATGTTATATACACTTGCGTTAGGGCCGTTGGCAATTTGCCTTAGGCAACAATACGGAGAGGTGGGGATTCGTACGACCGGAAACACACACTTGATATCTCTGTACGCTTCCCGGATGAGAATCTGCAATATGTGCTGGAGGTGATGGATAGTTATGCCGCCCTCTCGGGCATATTGGTAAACCCTGCGAAGTCCAGCGTGTTCCCCTTAGGAAAGTACAAAAGTATTCCACTGGAAAAACTGCCCATTCTGCAGATACCCTGGCAGACCAAGACGTTTAGATATCTAGGCATAAACATATACCACAAGATAGAGGTAGAGCACAAACACAACACGGAGAAAGCCGTTGAAGGTATAAAAAATAGCATGGTGTTTTGGTCCAGATTACCTCTTGCCATTATGGGAAGAGCAGCACTGCTCAAAATGGTGTTCTTGCCCAGACTATTAGACTTTTTTGTAAATGTCCCGTACTTGATCCCCAGTCATTTCTTTATCAGACTTCATAGCCTGTGCAGGGGCTTCATATGGCACAATTCTAGGAACAGGGTGGCCCTGTGGAAATTACAAAACTTGTGTGATAAGGGGGGCATAAACCTGCCAAATTTTGAATTGTATTACTTGGCGGGACAGCTACTATATGTAGCTAGGTGGTTGTCCGCAGATGAATCTGCAGAAGCCAGGGTTTTGCAGGGTGACTCTGCCCCATACTTCCTAAAAGAGACAGTGTGGCTGCACAAAACGAAAGTGTGTGAGATGGGAAGACTGTTGGTGTTGGGCTGGGGGGTCTGGCGCAGGGCATGGAGAACTGTGGGTGACCCAGACCCGCTCTCTCAGCAGGTCCCGTTGGTGGTGTTATGTGGGGAAGATTCCCAACTGATTAAAGGGGTCCGTAGATACTGGGAACCGGTGGGCCTGGCCACCCTTGGAGATATATGGCAGGAGGGGGAGGCATTGGAATTCCAGAGGTTGCTGGAGGAGACAGGGGTGCATAAGGGCCAATATATAGCTTACACCAGGATTATGAAACGGGTGAGGGAAAGGTGGCCTGAAACAGTACTTGCAGAAGAACCCGATGCCATCTTAGAAATTATGTATGATGTCTCGGAGGGTGGGCACGAAATATCTCAGATATATGAGCTCTTGAGTGCGAAGGCGGGGAAGGAGCTGCTCCAACTGAGGCTTGACTGGGAGGGGGAGGTGGGTGAACCCATGACAGAGGGACAATGGGATAGAGCCCAAAGGTACCATAAGAAGGTGTCCCGAAATGCAAGACTCCAGCAGATCCAGCTATATGTCACCCACAGAGCTTACTTGACCCCCGGCAGAATAGCCAGGTTTGGTGGCTCGGCTATACAGAAATGCCCCAGGTGCGGGGAGGAGGAGGCTGGGCTGTTGCATATGTTCTGGGCTTGCCAGAGGTGAAGAGATTCTGGGTAGAACTAAAGATGATAATGGCCAGCCAGGGGGTGGAGCTTGATGTGGGGTCTGCTTGGGCATGTATGCTT
Source organism: Ambystoma mexicanum (assembly GCF_040938575.1). Taxonomy (NCBI): domain Eukaryota; kingdom Metazoa; phylum Chordata; class Amphibia; order Caudata; family Ambystomatidae; genus Ambystoma; species Ambystoma mexicanum. Next base: position 801,739,011 of record NC_090932.1, read on the forward strand.
GGGAGCTTCCCTAGGCCACGTAATCTAAAACATATTAGCAAGATGAAAGACCTGGCCTATATCTTGGCCAAGCGCAGAATTGCAATGTGCTGGAAAGCGGCCCACCGGCCTAGAGTGAAGATGTGGTGAGCAGACCTCCTGAAATGGACTGAAGCAGAAACTGCGGCCTGGTATGAAGCAGTCACTAGAGGGGGGGGGAGAAGAGGTAGGCCCCCTGATAGCCTGGAGACAACTAGTGACTTCGATGGCAAACCCCCATCAGGTCAATCACGAAACGGAAGACTGGGATTAGTTGACGATAATTGAGACACCTGAAGATGCTCAGGTGGATGGCACAGATACAACGGCTCGAGTTTTTGGGGAGGGAGTGGATACGACGGAGGAGAGCATTAATAATGTAATGTCTTAACATTGATCACAAACGTCCTAAATGGTTGTAATGTTTGGAGTGTTGTTGGTTTAAAATAATAAAAATTGTTTAAAAAAAATAATAATCATGAGAGGCACAGACCAAAGAGGCCCGCAAGCCAAACACCTACCAAAAAGAGGGAAGGCAGGAGGATTGAGGCAATACCGAAGATTCAATGCCCTATGATGAACGTAACCTGACCAAACAGAGTGAAAGCAATTTACCATCTCTGCAGCCGTAGGCTGCCCACACAGAGGCGATGCACTTACCAGTCTTTCTTCCTGACTAAACCATGGCTAGGCACTGGATTACCAGCGCAGAAAGAAAACACCCAAGCAAGCTCTGCCGAATCACATGGGATAAATGCCCAAAAGACTTACCACACCTGCTGATGCAAGAACATGGTATCGTAGCACCTGCAGGGACAAGGAACCACCAAATAGCGTTTTTTTTTCCAAGGGCGTCTCTCTGCTTTTTTGTTCACAACAACATTGCGGTTTGCTTTTTTCTTTTTTGGGGGTGGGGGGTGAATGGGGCAGGGAGGGTTCTGGGCAGTTTAAGAAATGGCACAAGCAAAAATACAAGAAGGCATACTCTCAGGGAAGCATATATTAAAAATGTTACACATTTCATGCTCGGCAGTGACTACATGCCAGAAGACTTATCGGGTCATAGTCAAATGTGTACCCTCAAAAAGCGATGTTGGTTAGCAATCTAATTAAATGTGGCACACTGAATGCTGAAGGAATCAACTCACCTCAAAAACGCTCAATGTTAATGAGAGAGTTTAAACTTGCGAAGCTTGATGTCTTATTCCTACAGGAAACCAAATTTAAACAGGGAAGAACGACTGTTCAAAGGAAAATACTTTGGGGGGGGCTGTCTGGGCTGCTAATTAAGTAAAAAAAAATAGACTGGTGGTCACAGCACCCGGATGCTGAGCCGCCTCACATCCCCCATAAAGGTGGTCTGAAGGACATGTTGGAGGAAGCACATTGAGTTGATGCATGGCGACATTGCCAGCCTTCTGTCAAAGCATACACATTTTATTCACCACCACACAAGCCATATTCCCGCTTAGAATATATTCTTATCGAAGGTATATATGCATACAAAGTCGCCTCCTCAGACACAGCGATTGTGGGACGGTCGGACCATGACATTGTAGTGTTCACCTTATACCTCGGTACTACTGAGCCACTATCCCACAGGTGGCTATGTAATGACACCCTCAGCCAAGATCCGATCTTCCATGTACAGCTGCAGGAGCAAACAGGTGAATTTTTTGTGAACAACAATTCAGGGGAAACAGCACTCTCAACATAGTCTGGGAAGCAGCAAAGGCAACCTGGAGAGGTGTGCTTATAGCAGACGGGACAGCCAAAAAAAAAAGGATCAGTACGTTACAAGAATCGAAACTAAAACAGGAAATCAGGAGCAAGGAGGCCTCAGTGCATAAACATGTGGACCCACCCGAGGAAAAAGTAAAAAAAATTCAACAGCTCAGGAAAGAACTAAGCGAAATAGGGAGAAGGAAAGTCTTGACCAAGCTTCGCTATCTGAACCAAAAACATTATGAAAAAGGAGACAAAGCACCCTCTTTGCTGGTGGCTAAACAGAGAGCAAAGAGCGGACAGAGCAGTGATAGAAATTAAGAGCTCAGCTGGGACCCACATAGTCTCCCCTCTAGAAATCATGCAACGCTTTGCACAGTTTTACACCACACTATAGACAGGATAATACCACCCATCTCACTAACAGGAGACTTCTTCCTACCTATACCAAAATCGAACTGTCTCATCCGATGGCACCCCCCCTCTACGGGGGATTAATAAATGCCAGATCCCTGACAGCACATGCTACTGACATCTGCGATTTGATAGTGCTCGATAACTTGGACTTTATCGCTATTACAGAGTCTTGGTTGCATGACGCAGCAGGACCCCTACTCTCTTTAGCTATCCCAGAAGACTTTACTATACTCAGGCAATATAGAACCAACATGCGTGGTGGCGGTATTGCTATCATCGCAAAGACTAGCTTAGGTATGAGAATCTTATCTACAAAAACATCCGAGTCATGTGAATCGCTTACCATTAAGCTTCCACTAGCTAGCTCCCATACATTGACTATCCACCTCATCTACAGACCACCTGGTCCCCTAGGGACATTCGAAAGGATCTCCACAACATAGTCTCCAACAACCTTAAAACCTCCTCCCAATTACTTGTCCTAGGGGACTTCAATCTGGGCTTTAATGACCCCTCAGACAAAAATGCCACCATTATCGCCAACTCCCTCTCCAACCTGGGTATGACGCAAAATACTCTAGATTCCACTCACAATAAAGGAAGAATCCTCGATTGGCTAGCAGATTACAACCGTACAGCCAACATCAAAGCCATTATACCTCAACCTTGGACAGACCATTTCTTCCTGTCATTTGAATTATCCACCTCCAGACCACCTCCACCAGCTCCCATCATGGCCCCGCCTTGCCTAACAAGAAATAAAAAGAGCATCACCAGGGATAAAGTGATGGGGGGGTGTTGCCCTTATCTTCCCTGAGTGGATTCCTGCCACTGTCATTCCTACGCAGACCTACTCCTCTTTTGAATGTCTTGTCTGCCGACTCTCTCTCTCTCTCTCCCAGCCATTCCCTTACCTTGGCTACTATCTATCGGCCGCCTGGTCAAATTTCCTCCTTCCATCTGAGTGGGCTGACCTCTCCTCCTCACTCCTGTCCACTACCACTCAACTCCTCGTTCTTGGTGACTTCAACATCCACCTGGATGCCTCCTGTCCCCCCACTGGACTCTTTCGTGACCTATGCGACTCTCTTTCACTCTCTATTCTCCCGTCTGGGCCTACTCATTCTGCAGGGCACACTCTTGATGCTCTGATCTCTTCTGACCTTCCCCTCTCTGTCCCTCTCTCCATTCCTCTCTCCTGGAGTGATCACTTTCTCCTATCCTCCCACCTCACCCTCCCTACCCCTCAGGCAAAGCCACCCTCATCATCGCCACCCACCTTCTCGGCCATCCGACCCATGAAGCGCGTGTCAGTTGAGGCTTTCGCTGCCACCTTGTCGCCCCCCCCCCCTCCGGCTGACTCCCACCCTGACACAGCCCTCTCCATGCTCCACTCTGCTATATCTGATACTCTTGATATCCTTGCCCCTGTCATGAGAATCCGCCTGAAGCCCAAAGCCAAATGTAACTCCTGGTATGACTCGGATCTCGTCACCCTTAAATGCAAGTGCAGGGTGGCAGAGAGGAAATGGCGTGCTTTGTGTTCATCCTCTGACAAACTGGCCTGCCGCCTGCTCCACAGGCAATACCGTCTCTCCGTTCTCATCAAGAAGAGAGCCCTTATCCAAGCCCGCATCTCTGCGGCATCTAACAACTCGGCTGAACTCTTTAAAATCTGCAAGAAGCTTGCCAACCCAGCTGCTGTCTCTACCTCTCCTGTCCCCTCCCAGGCCCTCTGCACGGCCCTGGCCTCTCACTTCATCTCTAAAACTCAGGACATCCTGTCCTCACTCTCCACCTATCACCTCCCTCCCTCTCTTCCCGGCTCTTCCTCTGGCCCTTCTGCAGCCACCCCTCCTCCCTCCTTCTCTGCCTTTCCCCTTTTTTCTGCTGACAAGGTTTCCAGACAAGTCCGATCTATGAAAGTCTCGTCTAAACAGGTTCACCCCTGTTCCTCCAAACCTATCAAGGACCACATCGACTCCCTTGCTCCCGCCCTGGCTGACTTTTGCAACCACTCCTTCGCCCCTGGAGTCTTCCCATCCCCCCTCAAGCACTCCCTTGTGCACCCTCTTCTTAAGAAACCCTCTTCCGACCACTCCTGCCCGGCTAACTATCGCCCAATCTCCATCACTCCCTTCCTGGGCAAGCTCCTGGAGAAACTGGCCATCTCCCAGCTTAACCTCCATGCTGAATCTGTTGGTAGCCTTCATGACCATCAGTCTGGCTTCAGAACTGCCAGAAGCACGAAAACTGCTCTCCTGAACATCCGTGAAGACTTGCTCTCCAATCTTGACTATAACACTCCTTGTGTTCTCATTTTGCTCGATCTCTCTTCTGCCTTTGATACTGTCAACCATGCCATCCTGCTCAACCGTCTCCGTGATAACCTGGGTATCACTGGTCAGGCTCTGGCGTGGCTGACTTCTTTCCTTTCTAATCGACCCTCCCAGGTCCAACTTGGGTCCTTCCTCTCTGACGTCTTCTTCTTGGGTCCTTCTTCTCCACCTGTGGTGTTCCCCAGGGATCTAATATCTCTCCCTGGCTTTTCAACCAGTATCTGTCACTCCTTGCCCACTGCATCGCCGCCCTCTGCCCCAACTTTCAGTGCTATGCGGACAATACCCAGCTCATTTTCAGACTACCCTCGGCCTCCTCCTCTCCTTCCCTCATCTCTGAAAGTCTGTCTGCTATCCAGGAATGGTGTGCTGCCAATGACCTCTGCCTTAATGCCAGTAAGACTGAGATTCTACTCATCGGCACACCCACTCCCTCCTTCCCTGTAGCTCTCTGGCCGGCCTCTCTTGGCCCTCTTCCTGCTCCTACCTGCAAGGCTAAAAACCTCGGGGTCATCTTCGACTCTACACTCTCCTTCTCTCCTCACATATCTGACGTCTCTAAGAAGTCACACTACCAGCTGCACCTCCTCAGAGGTATTCTTCCCTTCCTCTCCTTCCCCCAGAAGCTCACTGTCTCCCGAGCCCTGGTTCTCTCAAAGCTGGACTACTGTAACAGCCTCTATCTTAATCTGCCTCCTTCACTCTCCACCCTCTGCAACTCATCCAGAACAGAACTGCGAGATTTGTCCTTGGCCTCAAGCCCAGGGACCGTATCTCTCCAGGACTGAAATCTCTACACTGGCTCCCAGTGGCTGCAAGGATTAAGTTCAAAACCCTCTGCATTATCCACAAGGCCTTCTGGGGCCTGGGGCCAAAATACCTTCAACTCTCTCTTCCTAAATATCTTCCTTCACGAGCCCTTCGCTCATCCGTCTCCAACTCCCTCAGGGTCAGCCGCTTCTCAAAGCAACGAGCTGGGGGTAGATCTCTCTCTCCGCGGCAGGGGCCTCCCTCTGGAACAGCCTTCCTGCCTCCCTGAAACTTGAGGAGAACCATCTCCGGTTCCGGAAGCACCTCAAAACTTTCCTCTTTGCTTCTGCTTTCTCTGTCCCTCTCCCCTGCTAAATTCTACACTGAAATTGCACTGAATCTTCAACTGGGCCACTCTCACCGACCTCGGTCCTGGGCCCAGCCACTCTCCACTTGCACTGCCTCCCTGGCATCCCCTGCACTGCGGGACTGTCTCTGTATCCCTACAGCCCCCCCCCCTTCCCAGCACTTGTCTGCACTTACCTTGCACTTGCCACCAGCTTGCCCTATTTATTTATTTATTTTTATTCTACTTACTTGCACTGCACTTCCCCCTCCCCTTCCCCTTGCACTTTTCCCTTCCCTTAACCCTGCACTTGCGCGGTCTGAATGATACCTGGCCTAGTAGGATCGTTGTCTGTCTTCCCCTTGTTCCCCCCTCCCTGCCTCGCCGCGCCTTGAAACACTTGTGTATAGGCGCATTACAAATGCCATATCATATCATATCATATCCCGGCTATTCTACCTACCCTCAACGGATTAGAGGATCACTTAGACTCAGAAACATTAGTCAATGAGTATAACAAAATCATGCTAACCACCCGTGACAATATCGCACCTCTGAAACTTAGACAAAGCAAACTTAAATCTCACCTAAACAAATGGTTTACCCCCAAACTAAAGGATCTGCGACTGCTTAACAGGAGCTGCGAAACAGCATGGAGGCTCACCCCTTCAGTAGATCATAAAACAAAACTTACAGAAATCTCCTCCCAATATAAGAAAGAAATCCATTTGGCCAAACAGAACTCTTTCAATAAGCGTATTTCCAATGCTAATTCAAGCATGAGGGAACTGTTTACCATCCTCAAGGAACTAGAGTCCCCCATCCCTATTCCGGATATTTGCATCAAAGATCAAACTTGGTACTCCGATATTCAGTAAGCCTTATCAAATAAAATCTCCTCACTCCAAACGAAAATAGCCAAAAAGAAAGCCTCCCTTACACAACCAGCTATGACCAACAACTCCTTTATAGACCATGCCCCCAAGGCTCAGGACCCAGCTATACGGTTCATGTTCTCTAAAACCACTATTCATGAGGTGGAGAAAGTCATCCTCTCTCTTAAACCGTCAAACTGCCAGGGCGAACGCTGCCCTGCCCAGATTATAAAAAATGCTGCTAGCGATCTCTCCCCGTTTATTGCTAAACTTGTCAACTCCTCATTCACATCCGGTACGGTGCCCACCAATCTAAAACAATCCTGGGTACTACCACTGCTCAAAAAGCAAACGCTAGACCCTCTTATACCCACAAACTACCGTCCCATTACGACAGTCCCCTTCCTGCTTAAAATCTTGGATAAGATTGCATATAATCAAATCCAAAGTTTTCTGGAACAACATAAACTATTAGGAGAGCGCCAATCAGGATTCCGTCCCCAACACGGCACAGAGACCACCCTTATTGACCTAAAGGCACAAATAGATGAACTAAGGGACAAAGGAAAAATGGCTCTCCTCTTGTTGCTGGACCTCTCGGCGGCATTTGACCTCGTGGACCATGAGGTTCTTTGCAGTCATTTAGACTCTGTCGCACATTTCTCCAGAGAGGCCATAACCTGGATTGAATCCTTTCTTAGTGACAGGACCATGAGGGTGTTCTCCCCATCGGCAGCGGTTGACCCAATCCCCATCCGGTGCGCAGTTCCTCAGGGCTCGTGTGTCTCCCCGACTCTTTATAACATATTCACTTAGCCCCTTTTTGATGATCTGGACCATCTCGGTATCACCTAATAGGGTGTATATCATCGTCCAGGCATGGATGGCAACCCACGGTCTATGCCTGAACGTTGACAAAACAGAGTTGATCATCCTAGGGACACACTCTAATATCAAAAAACTTAGCCAGGACTATACCTCATTTGAAATTGATGGGAACATCATCAAGGTATCTAAAGAGGTGAAGACACTCGGCTTCTATCTGGATGCCACCCTCTCTTTCGATAAGCAGATGAAGTCATTGGCTTCGGCCACTGCCTACACATCTCATTAGTGCAGGCAAGCACTTTCTCTCTGATAACAACGGCCTTATCCTAGCGAGAGCACTAATCCTCTCGAGGCTCGACTATTGTAATGCCCTCTACATTGGGGCAAATAAATCTATCACCCACCGAATTCAAAATCTACAAAACAATGCCCTACAAGCCGCCCTCGGTGCATCTAAAAGATCGCATATTTCAAAGATCAGGCGTCAAAACAACTGGTTATCCACCCAAAACAAAATCCACTTAAAAGTAGCGTCCCTGGCGCACACAACGTTGAACAATGCTGCACCGAGCTATCTTTGTAACAAATTCACAAAAAGAAACCACACGCGCCCTGCCAGAACCTCAAATGCCAACAGCCTCATCATTCCAAGATTCAGGCTATCTAAGGCGGGGGGTAGCAGCTTCCAGGTTCAAGCGGCCCAATTATGGAACTCACTGCCAAACTCTCTACGTGAGGAGCAGCCCTTTCCTAAATTCAGAAAAAAACTACATTAATCTGTTGAGATCTGCCAATGATTAGCCCATTGGCGCCCACTTATTCTCACACAACCTAACATATACACATCACTTTCCTGTTCTCCTTTGATCTTATGGACCTCCTTACTCTGCCCACCTGGCTGATGAGCTAACGTCCATCTAGTGCCTGTATATATACTGTCTTTATTGTATTCTGTATTAATTTTGCTTGTATTTTGTGTGTAAATTGCAATTGCCGCCCATCTGTGATATACTGTTTGTGTATTTTGTACACTTTATCCAACCCATGACCTTACCCTGTAACTTAAGCTTCGCATTTTCTTTACTGCTGCGCCCGGCTACCTCCGGGTCTGGTGCGCATTATAAGTGAATAAAACAAACAAACAAACAAACATCAGAAAGTCGAGACGACCCCACAAGCACACATCAATCCTTAGCAAATATTCTGCTCAGGTCAACCACTCCTGAAGACCATGAAGCCCTGAATGTGACAAATAACAAAATGGAGGTCTTGCAAGCGATTTCCAATCTCAAAGCTGGGTCAGCACCGAGCCAAGATGGCTATACTCCAGCCTTTTGTAAAATGTATGGTCAATCCCTAGTCCCATTTTTAGTTAAACTATATAACAACATAGTGGCAACAGGAGAGGCACCAATGTCCTTCACTCTGGGCAGAATAATAGTAATTCCGGAGACCACCAGGGGGCGTGGCCAAGATGGCAGCCTAACAGCAAGGCTCCGTCCTGGTACATGGCAGTGTGAAAGCGAAGAATAGTCCCCAAGAGCTGCTACAGCGGACACCAATGCAGCCAACGACCGGTGGCAACGGACAGAGGGCCCGTAGCACCCTCAGAACTGCTGTACGGCTCAACGGAGCTTCCCCTAACGAGGAGTGTGGCGCTGCATGGAGCGGGAGGTGAGGCGGCCCGGGTTGCAACAGACCGCGAGTAAAGCACTTGCCGGAGACCCCCAAGTGACACTGGCAGGGGGGGTCAGAGAAAACTGGTGACCCCCCCCCCGCCCCAAGCCTGCAGCATGAGGACCGCTCCGAAGCTGGAGCAGGGGAAGAACTTGCCACTGACAAAGCAGTAGCTTTCCTGCAGCATACGGCGGAGAGGAGAGCGGCATCCCGTCCCCTCGAGCACAAGCAGAACCCAGAAGGTCGTTGTCGGCGTTGATGCAACCGCATGGTTGCAGGCAAGATTGGGCCCACACACGCGGCACTGGAGAGAGGATCAGCCCCGGGCCCCCTGATGGCAGGGAGAGCGGCCGTGCGGTGGTGGTGAGGGACGCCCCTCCCCTCACGCTGTGAAAGCATGCCGGGCAGTGCGGCCCGAGATAAAGTGATATCAGGACTCAGCGGCCCAAACATTCAACCGCACGGTTGCAGGCAAGATTGGCCCCCACCCATACACGGGGCACTTGAGAGACGATTGGCTACCGCCCCCCCTGCAAGGATATAGGCCGTGAGGGGGCTAGGAGGGATGCCCATCCCCACACGGCAATGGAAATGGGATGGGCAGAGAGGCCCGAAATGAAGTGATAACGTGAGGAATTAATGGTATGCCTCCATTCAACCTGCTCCAATAGACATCCCTGAAGACTACGCCGGCCTGGGGCACACAGAGCCCAGAGATCTGCAGCCCATTGACTGGTGAGTGTACCCCAGAGGGGCCTCCAGTGATCAGCTGAGGGGGGAAGGGCTGGTGGAACTCCCCAAGCGCTGCAGCTGTAGGGAGCTGGCCCCAGAGGACAGAGGGGCACAGACTGGGAGCCACACACACATGGGCACCCAGGGTGAAGTAGAGCTGAGACCAGAATAACACCCTCTCACCCCAAAACCCAAAAGGAAGAAAGGAGGCAAGGGGCGGGCAGGTGCCAAAAGGGACCCCGAGGAAGAGGGCCACCCTTGGACACAGGACCTTAAAACACTAACAGAGCCTTCCTAGAGGCCAGGGGCACTGGGAAAGTAGCAGTAGGCTGGCGCAGGAGACCCAATAACAAAGGGCTTCATATCAGCAATCGGCAGTGCTGTGCGTGTCACACAGGAGGGGAAGATAGAGGTAAGATGAACAGTGGTGAGCAACCACTTTATATCATACTTTGATGAGCTAGAAAGGGGTGCTTCAGCAGTACAGGTTCCCTGAAAGAGAGGCCATGGCGACTGAGAAGGGGGATGGTGGACCCCACCCATGTACGGCTGAAATTGGCTCCATTAGAATCAACATTCAGGTGTTCCTGGAGGAGATAAGGGCCATGAGGACTGACATCAGGGCAAAAGTGGCAGACCTCTCAGTGAGGGTAACCACCCTGGAGGACAAGATGGAGAGCCTGGAGGCAAACCAACCCTCATCCGTGGTCCTGGAGACGCAGATGGGAACGTGCCTTCATGAAATGGGGAAACCTGAGGAGGAACTGAGGTTAAAGGTGGAGGACATCGAGAATAGGGAGTGGCGTAACAGCTTCCACTTCTTCGGCCTACGGAAAAAAGAAGGCAAGACCCTGGCTTGACTCAAACAAAAGATACAGGAGATCATGGGGATGGTACTGGCTACAAGGAAGGCGAGATTCTGCCCATGGACAGGGTCCATCGCCAAGCCGAGGTGGCAGAGGGCCCCGCTCAGTCCTAGGTAAGCTGCATTACTACCGAGATAAGGCAGAGGTGCTGGAGAAAGCTAGGCGCATGGGGGACATTGAGTATGAAGGCTCCAAAGTGGCAATTTTCCGGGACTTAGTGGCCCAAACACTCCTTAGGCGTAAGAAATGCGGCCCCCTGAACAGAAGGCTCAGAGAAAGAGGGGTAAGATACAGATAGGCTACCCTTTTGCGCTCATCTATGAATGGAAGGGCGAGAGACGTCAGGTGGTGACGGAAGATATCAAGCGTGCCCTGGAGGAACTCTCGGGACAGGGGCCTGATGGGTGTGGAATTGTAGAAGATGAAGGGCCCACCCAAACCAGCGGAGCTACAGGACTTGTAACACCACGGGGCGACGCAGGGTCCAGGGTGCCTGGAAGTTCCAAAAGCTGGGCACCCTACCCTCACGGGGGAATATCACCTGAGGGGGGCATGGCGATCTTGGCAAAATGTTTCTTAGCCAGTCCCCGGGTTCGTAACCCAAAATGACAGGGGGACTCTGAGTTGGTTTATTGTTTGACATGATGGTTGTGGTGAGGGGAGGGGGCGTATGAAGCCAATGAATATTACCCGAGGTAATGTTACAAAGGAATAAGTTTGGCTTGGTTTAATGTTCTACTGGCGGGGGGAGTTCGGTTGTTTGGTGAATTCATGTTGGGGATAAGGGAAAATGCACAGGGGTGACGGGGAGGGGAGCTGAGGTTGGGAGGGGGAAGGGGAAGGGGAAGTTTAACACATTGCAAGCGAAGAGGCAGCAACACCTAGGTAACTACGATACGGGACATGGGGGAAACCAGGGCAGGGACAGATTCCGGGTGCTTCGGTTCACGGCACTCCGATGCAGGTAGTATGGGACCGTGGACACGGCGGCATGGGGAGGTGTGATGGGGGGGTCAGGGGTGATGGGGAGGTACCATATGCAGTCAACCAGGCGAATGAGGGGAGGCACAGGCTCCCGTTGCGCCCGAGTAGTTTCAACTGGCATAGTTGCAAAGAGAGATGGCTGATTTGAGGATAGCCACGCTAAATGTCAAGGGTTTGAACTCCCAAAATAAAAGATCACCAACGGGTAATATGCTTCATAAGTAGCGCCTATTGGTCCTCTTTCTTCAGGAGATACACTACAAACGGGGGGCAGAATCCCCAATTAAGGGGAGGGACGTTACCACAATGTATAGGGCCTCTCATAAGGAACGGAAGAAGGAAGGGAAAGGTAATTCTACTAGCAGAAACCTTTCGGCTGACTGGGAGACAGCTCAAGAGAGGATTTGAGGGGAGGTTCCTGGGGATTTAGGGCTACAACGAGGGAGTGCAATACACCCTGGCCACGGTCTACGCGCCAAACACGGGGCAAGTGAAGTTTATACGGAAAATATTCGAGATGGTGTCAGGATGGGCGGAGGGTATCATAGTCCTGTGAGGGGATTTCAACCCAGCGGGAGACCCAGGGATGGACTGCTGGGCATTCAAAGGGGACAGGCAAAGGGCAGAGACCAAAGAAAACGTCAACTGTAGGCACCTGCTGCAAGACTACCACTGGACGGACATATGGAAGAAACATCATGCCGGGCCGGGAGGTTATACATTCTTCTCCCCCCATCCCCCCACACCAAACTTACACCAGAATAGATATGCTATTGGCACCCGGGGACCAAGATGCAATAACACAGGGCCCTAAAGTTGAAGCTATAACCTGGTCGGACCACGAATCACAGGTGGGACTCTGGAAGGTTGAGACCCCCTCCACCCCCCGAGGAGGGAAACACGATGGAGGTGTAACAATAACTTGGTAAGGATCAGGTGTCTAGGGATTTCCTAGGGAAGGAAATAGGCGCATGCTTCACAAGCAATGACAACGCGGAAGTGGGCATGGCCACGGTATGGGAAGCCACAAAGGCAATATTTAGGGGACTGCTCATCTCCAAAGGGGCAAGGAAGAAAAGGGCCTAGTTGAAACCAGGTTGCGAAGCGAACTGAAAGCACTCGGAGCAGAGATGATTGTAGTAGATAGGGGCGGTAGTAAAGCGGATGAGGTACACAAAACAGAAGTATTACGAGCAGGGGGACACGGCATGGGCCTTCCTGGCAAATAGGGTGAGGGGTGACAGGTTAGAGAGGAGGATTAGAGGGGTACGGAAAGCAAACGGGACTATGGCAGTGAAGTGGGAGGAGATTACGTCCTAATTTGCGGAATACTACAAGGGGTTATACTCAGCGCTGGAGGCAGTGGGGAAGGAAGAGATTTGCGGCTACTTGGAGGGTACGCAGCTTCCCACTCTGGCAACAGAGACACAGGAAGCACTGGACAAGGAGGTGACGGGGAAGGAGGTACTGTTGGGCCAACTGCAAACTGAAGGCTGGGAAAGCCCGGGGGAGGACGGGTTTAACGCAGATATTTACAAGCAGTATCAGGACCTGCTGGCAGCACCACTGGCCAAACTATTTAACTCCATAACGGGGGAAGGATTGATCCCGCCAATATTCCTTAGAGCATTGATCACAGTGATCCCACAGCCAGGCAAGGAACCATCCTGCTGTGCCTTCTATTGGCCCATCTCATTACTAAATGATGATGTCAATATCTTCGCCAGAGTGATGGCATCCCGCCTAGAAGCCCACCTCCAGGGGCTGGTCCATGCAGACCAAGCAGGCTTTATAATGCATAGGCAGGGAGCCGACAACATGAGAAAGACACTTCACATCCTAAACTCACTGGAGGTGGCAAGGAAAGGCACCATATTTCTAGCCTTGGATGCTGAGAAGGCGTTCAACAGGGTAAACTGGGCCTCTCGGCAATAGACCAGGTGGGAAGTGGAGTCATTTGGACGCAGCCCTATACTCGAAGCCTACAGCTAGGCTGGTGGCTAAAGGGAGTGTCTCGCAGTTGTTCCAGTTACAAAGAGGAACGTAACAGGGATGCCCACTCTCGCTGCTGCTCTATGCACTGGTGATGGAGCCATGGGCCACTAGAAGTGCCACTAGAAGTGTGCAGGAACAAGGGATTAAGGAAGTGGCGGTCAGGGAATCAACATACAAAATGAGTCTTTTTGCAGACGATGCCCTGCTGTATAATGCGGATCCGCTAAGCTCGGTACCCCACATTATGGACAGCATGAAGCTGTATGGTGGACTATTGGGATGCAAGGTAGAATGGGGCAAATCTGTGGCCCTGCTAGCGGGAGGACTGTCAGTTTCAGAGATAGAGTACATGAGTCGGCTCCTATTCCAGATAAAAGAAGACTACTTCCGATACCTGGGGGTGCAGGTCTATAAACAATCCAGTGACCTCTACGCGGGGAATTACCTACCACTGTGGACGACAGTGTGCCAAGACCTAGAATGATGGAGCAGGCTGGGACTTTCCTGGATGGCGTGTTTGAACTGTATAAAAGTGTTGATACTGGCTAAATTCTTGTTCATATTTCAGATGCTCGCGGTGGAGGAGGTGAGAATGAGCCTGTTAAACTTCCAGGGGCCAAGCACAAGATAGCGTACACGACACTGATCCTGCCTAAGGAGGAATGAGGGGTTGGCTTCCCAGATCTCCCCACGTATCATAAAGCGGTTCAACTACAGGTCCTGGTGGATCATCTAGATACAGTTGTTAGGGAAAATTCTCTGTAAGGCTAATTTCCCAAACCTAGTGAGTCCCCCAGCAGCTTTGCTGGATTTTTGGGGTTTATTTTTTTCTCTCCTGCTAAGAGTGAGATTCTTTTGCTCGAACTCCTAGGCATGATTTGAGGTGTTCCTTTAACTTTCCATGTGTTTTATGGGGTCTTTTACTCCATAGGGTCTCATGTTTTTTTTGATGTGGGTTACAAAGCACACTCCGAGCCGTAAACCAGGGGTGTCGTAGCGACCCCCCAACATAGACTACATACCCTAGGACTGACTACTGTCTCCCAGGGCATGTAAAGTCACCATTGGCTTTACTAGTCCCAAATTATGAACAGAAACCAGTACAAACCATCATATTGTGGACGTACTCGTCGGGGCAATTTGATTGCCCCGGGGTCTGTTGTTCGAGGGGGCACGTTCCCGTCCCCCCTGATCGAGTTTTGGCTGGTGGCAGTGGATACTTTTTATATTCGACCGCGAATTTATCTCTATGGGATTTTCCCATTGTACGAGGCTACCAACTTTAATTATTTAATTCTTATAGCCTCAAACATACCGCCGGTTTATTTATTTAATATCAATTCACTGGTTGGTATTTTTGCCAGAACTCGATTCTAAAATGGTGTTTGTGTTCTCTTCTGTGACTCCAACCCAAGTCGAGCCCTTTGTTCCACTTTTTGGCGGGCTTCTCCACAGAAGCCTCCAAAAGTGTTGCCACTCTGTCTGGGTACCACAGAGGGTGTGGGAGGGGGTTTAGGAACCCTGGACTGAGTTACCTTGGTAACTCAAGTCGCACTCTTGTGAGATTGGCCCAAGTGGTGAGCCGGCCGGCTCACCACTTAGCATGTTTGATTGACAGCTAGGCTGAGTGAATGGGGGTGTGCTGCATAAAAGCAGGGCTTTGGGGACTGGAACTTCAGAAGTCGCCACAGGACCTAAGAATCCGAGGAGGGAGAAGCTGAGCCGACCTGCAACGGCGACACCACCGGTGGAGCCCTGCTGAACCATCTCACCACTTTTCCCGATGACAGAGGAGATCTCCAGTCCGGAGAGTCTTCTTCCTTTCACTGGTGGGGATAACCAGTTTTGCCTTCTTTTCACCTTCCTGGAGCATCTCGTGGCCGCCTTGCCCGTGCCAAGCACCCCGGCAACCGGAATACCACGGTTTACCACTACCGCGAAGAGAAGGGTAGTGCCTTTTAACCGGAGAACTCCGCAGCTGGTTTCTTCCCTGGCAGTGCAATGACCCTCATCTTTCCTCCACGGCGAGACCTCTTCTTCCTCTGGACGAAACACCGACTTGCACCTGCTGCCAGGAACAACTGCCCCCGCTGAAGCTTCCTTCACACTTAAGGTACTGTGTCCCACCTGGCTTCCCTTGCGACAGATCGTTCGGGGTGACAGTAAAGCCTCGACTTTCTAACCTGGGCTGGCCTGGGGCAACCTAGCTAACGTTTCCTGACTTTACTTTCATCCTTTTTGTGCAAACTATCTACAAAGACTCTTTGGGCATAATCCCCTGGTGAACCTGGACCCCTTCTGCTTGCTCTCTCCAAGAGTGGGCATTGCAATTGACTTCCTTGCTCTCCAGTAGAACTCTGCCTATCCTGCCTTACTGTGGTTCTTTGAAAAAGTATTGAAACTTGTGTGCTTCTTTAACTCTGCCCTTTTCCCTCCCTTTCTTTACAATTTATTAGTGTCATCTTATGTTAAGCGCTCACCTCTGTCTGAAAATAAGTGGTGTTTCTCACTAAGACTTGTCTAATAAGTGAATAGGGTTGTATATATATGATAGTGACTGTGTGTTGAATTTACTTACCTCATTTTTGCTAGTGTAAATCACAATTGTGTTTTTAAATAAATAATTATATACTTTTACACCAAAGCTCTGGTCAGTGTTTGTTTGTGCTACTGGGTCTCTGTACCTATTGTGTATACTCTGCATACTGCCTAACTCTTCTTGAGGGAAGTCTTACTGCTGAGCCACAGCTACCAAGTGAATCTGTGTGGTACAGACTGCTACCAAGTGGGTTTACTGCCAAACACCTGTAGTCTTAAATCTCTTGCAGTGGTCCCTAAGGGAACTGCACAGGTTTCTGCCTAACAACGGCCTCTGAAAAACAATGGGTGCCTGACACCAGTCCCCCTTGGAGAATGGCTCTGGGTTCCCCCGAGATCGTATCCCTGAGGAGGGTACTGACCCACCTGATCTTGGAGGTCCTATGGGCCCTTTTTATAGAGAGGGTGGGGAGAATAGGTGGCTATCTACGTGGCCGCCCCCCCTGAGTTGCATTTGGGCACCATCAATTTCGCTATCTGCAACTGAAGGGAGTCATGTCGGATGCTAGATGGGGTGTAAATCTACAAAGGGGGCTGACAGACTTCGAGACGCTCCTGCTCACGAGGTCAGGTTCCAGGGGACTTATAGCCTGGCTATATAAGGGGATATTACTAGCGGAACCCAGGGACCCACTCCCAGCCAGGGAAAAATGGGGATGTGACCTAGGCAGAGAAATAGACTACACTCTATGGACACAAATGTGTAGAAAAGTGGCATTGTCCTTGCAGTATAGACACCAGGCCGTGAAGGGCATCCACAGGGGGCACTACCCACCGGCAAGGCTTGCAAAGATGTGCAGGGGATACAACCCACACTGCTGGAAGTGTGGAGGGCCCAAAGGGTTTATGGCCACATGTGGTGGGGCTGTGGAAGGGTGCAAACATACTGGAGGGAAGTCCGGTCGTGGATTAAAGGGGTGGATGGGATCAATAGGGAAATCTCCCTGTGGCGGCTTCTCTTTGGGGTAACGAGGGGGGAGAAAGAAGGTGAGGATGGGCACATGGTAAGGGTGATGTTGGCAGCGGCTAGATGCTGCCTCGCCCAGAGGTGGAAAAGCACAAAGATGCCAGACGAAAGGGACTGGGTGGCAAAAGTGCGAGCTATATATGATATGGAATATCTTACACATCTGATTGATGAATCCTGCACAAACATTGAGAGCCAGTGGGTTCCCTTTTTTGAGAAATATGGACGCTAAAATGGGGAGGATAGGCGCTAGACTGGGAAGGGTGAGGCATCGAGGTTTGATGAAAGGGAATCCCGAGGTCTCATTCCCTTAGGCACGGAGAAAGGCCGTGAGGTGTCAACTCCAGGTGAGCCAAGGCCGGAGGGGGAGGATAGGGCAAACTCACAGGGGATCCCGAGATCAACTGCTGGGAGAATGTCAGCCATAGGAAAGCCACACAGAAATAGGTTGAATTGACTGCAAGGGAACAGGGGGTGGGGATAAAGGGTAGGGGGATCACAGGGGGGATAGAGGGTATGTTTAAGGGAGCAGTGGAATGACCTTACAACGCGGTTTGACTTGCACATATGAACTTCAACCCATGGACCAAATCACGGCCGTGACCCCCAGTGAGGGGCGTCTCAACGTGGGAGGAGTATCACAGTGAAGCACTGCTCATACAAAGCTTGTACTGTTATATTCAAAATGCCAATAAAGTTCAATTTTCAAAAAAAGAATAATAGTCATACCAAAAGAAAGGAAACACAAAGCGGAATGTGCTTCATACTGCCCAATTTCTCTAATCAATGTGGATACAAAGATATATGCGAGTATCCTAGCAAACCGCCTGGGCAGTATACTGATGAAGCTCGTACATAACTATCAGACAGGATATGTCCAGAGTAGGCGAGGCGAGGATAATATCTGTAAAACTGTAGACCTTATAGCCGGTTTGAGTGAGGATGATATAGACCCATGCCTCATCTCAATTGAAGCCAAAAAACCCTTTCGGTAGGGTGGAATGGCAATTCCTGACCACAGCCCTGAAAAAAGCGGGCCTGGGGGAACAATGGATCACACGGGCATTGGCACTATACAGAAACACGACAGCACAAGTGGTAGTAAACGGCATTGCATCAGGAAGCTTCCAACTAAGCAGGGGCACACGGCAGGGATGCCCGTTATCCCTATTACTATACGCCCGAGTGATCGAGCCGCTAGCGCAGGATATCTGCCACAACACCAATTTAAGTGGTTTTAAGAGAGGCAGTACTGAAAATAAATTAGTCATGTTTGCGGGTGACATACTTGCGTATTTCACCACCCCAAAGTTACAATCTCAGCCTTGTTGAAAACGATCAATAACTATGTTCTGCAGTCAGGGTTTCAAATTAATATTCATAACACCACTGTGCTGCCCATGACACCACACAACATCCAAGCCCAGCACAAAATGCCACTTCACGGGTTGCAAATTAGTCTTTCTGGTATCAGATATGTAGAGGTAACCCTTACAGGCCAGCGTGGTGACCTGTATGAAGCCAACTACCCGCCATTATGGTCAGCCATTACCCAGGACCTCAAACAAGGGTCAAAAATGACTTTAACCTGGACTGCAAGTTTTACATCAAAATGAATATACTCCCTAGACTGATGTTCCTGTTTCAAGCTGTGTCTGTAGTGGTCCCCGAGGTGGCGTTGCTAAAAATGAAAAGGGGACTACTCACCTTCCTCTGGGATGAGCTACCCAGAGATAAGTGAGTACTATAAAGCGACCCAACTTAGAATAATAGTAGACCACTTGAGGGAAAACAAAGAGAAACAATGGGTTGCTCTTGAGAACACACCTTTGCTGCGGTCACGATGGTGGAATGGTTGTGGGTCCCCCAGAACAGGCTCACCAAAAAGATCAAGTCCCATCCTGGATTAGCAGTTTTCTGGGCAGTATGGCGACCAGGAGCAGACACAAAGGGTACCACCTCATGGCCCTCCCACTGAGCTGCATATGAGCACCCCCAATAAGAGACCTTATGGTAGACACTCGAATGTTTCCAGGATTTGTATGAAGCAGGATTGATCAGAGCTGGTCAAATGTGGAGCAAAGAAGTGTTAAAATCTAAAACTGAACTGGAACAAGCTCTGCAGACACAAAATATTCCCCCGCTAACTTATCTACAGCTTAGAGGGGTATTAACCGACCATCACTGGAAAGACCAATTGAGCAGACCGTTAACCCCATTTGAGCGCATCATGACGCACAAATGGGCACGAAAGGCTTGATGTCGCAAATGTACACAGCACTGCTAACTAGAGGTCATCTACCCACCCTGTGAACACAGGCTGGCTGGGAGAAAGACTTGGGGCTACACGGCGAAGGGGAAATCTGACCCACGTTGTACAGGGCGGTCTGGTCATCAACAGTTGTGATGCAGTACACAATGTTTAATGGTAGACTCCTGTTCCGCTGGCACCTCACCCCACTCAGGCTCTCGAAAATGTATGCAGGAGTTAGCCGAGTTGCTGGACGGGCTGTACACAAGTTTCAGATTATTGGCACCAAAGGTGCAGATTTACTGGTAGGAGGTGCTGGATTGAGTTCGCACAATTGAAAAGATAAATAGAGACTACGCTCCTCTGCCACTGATGTTTGGGGTTGAAAGAAGAGACAATGGCTATTCTTTGCTACCCCACATGTCTCGGAATCTCTTTATGCCGCCAGATCATGCTAAGCTCAACAATAGAAAAGAAACACCCCCCTGTCCAAATTAGACTGGCTTAACAAAGCATTTGACATTTACGAAATGGAGAGTCTTACAGCAACCTTGCGGAAATACACACACACATTAACGCCAAGTGGCTCCCCTTCATGGACTGTTAGAGGAGAGAGAGATTGGGAGGTGTCCAGAGACAAGCCATGGGGTGACTAAAGCATTAACGACACAGTGAACTCGAAACTCTGACCTACCTGCACGACTCTTTACGGCGCAACTGCCATCCACAATGAGAGACCACAGTTAGTAAGTTCCTGAGAGATCCCTGAAGTGTCAGGAGGTACTCAATGTTTTACAATGCCTTCTTGTACAGTTAACTTACCAGTGCCACAAACCCGGATTTCGGAGCAGCAATCATATTCCTGTCCCACTAAGGTTTTGGGGAAGATTTTCTTTTAGTTTGTTGGTAGAATGCAACTCAACGTTTAGATATAGAGCAACTATTTTGCAAGGCTTTATTATAGTCTTGTTAGGTTGCACACAAAAAAAAAAGTTTGAATATGACAGGTGAGAATGTATTGTTTCATTATGGGATCCATACTGTCTGATCGATGTGCATTTCTCATTTTATGTTGCTTGTCTAAGATTAGTTTGTTGGAAATACAAATAAAAGTCTAATGTTAAAAAAATATATATACTTTTAATGGCATATATGTAGTTCCTGCATAAGAGGAAAGGAGGTAAGGGTGTGAACTGAGCAGCAGAGACAGCTCCCAGCACTCGGGCTGACAAGTCTTTTCAGGCTTGTGACGCCCAAAACTGATTTGCACAGGTGTGTCTTCTCACTACTGGACATTTTAGGGACCAGTACCATAGGGGTAACCCATGGGCACAGAGAAGGCTTCATAAGCCATACGTACATCATCTTGGAGAATTTTTTGTAGATGGTGTCCTTTACCTTATCAGAGATCCAGTGAATTTGGTTCTTCACTGGCTTACTGTCTCGATTGCCAATGGTATGGATGTACCAATCAATTTTACCTAAATTCAGTGAGAACAGACCTGCGTACTGGCCAAGCAGTTGCTGTTAGTCCCACAATTGTTGTTCGCATAGGTCTGGGGAGATGTTGACTCCTTACAGAGACCCATCGATGCACTTTGCATGTAACAAGAATGGGAGGGAGTCCGTCTCTTCCTCAATCTTGCCATATGTCATGAGAGTCTTTACCAAGTCATCCTGGCTGTAGGCTCCAGGCAATTGGCATGAAAGACCCTGTGTGTATGCCTTGGGTCTTTCAATCAATGTGGTAGTTAACACCACTGATCTTTTCTAGCACCACATATAGCCCAGTCCACTTGCCTGAAGGGTGCTGTGCTGGACAGGCTCCATAAACCAGATCATCTGTCCTGGAGTATATTCTGTGACTGTGGCCTTCTGGCTTCAGCCAGTGCATCATGAGCTCTTGGCTGGCCTTCAAATTCTGTGTGCTCTGTACTTGGCCATCTTGGATCTGAGACCAAGCACATAATACACTCTGTCGTGGGAAGGAGTTCAGGGATTGCCCTCCCATCCTTCCAACACCAGGCTTAGTGGACCGCTAAAAGATGCCCAAACAGAAGTTTAAAGGGACTGAACCGCACACCGCTTTGTAGCACCTCCAGGTGGTCAAACAGAAGGCATGGTGTGTAAATATACCAAGTTCTGCGCTTCCAATCAACCAAACATGCCTTTCGGGGTCTTATTGAACCGCTCAGCAAGCCCATTGGTCGGTGGGTGAAAGACTGTGGAGAACTTGTTTTTTATTTTTTATTTATTGAAGTGCATTGGATAAATAAACCTTTAACACTATAGATCATTTATCACAATGAATAAAATAAGATAAAAACAGCAAATATATGTCAGTCAAAGATAAATAATAGTCAAAACAACCAACAAAAAATATTATGATACTTTAAAAGAAAGAGGAAGGGAAGCTAGAACAGTGGTTACCCAGCTAATTCAATTATTTCCATCACTTTCTGCCACACATAAAATGTTATAGAAATCAATTTCATATTACAACATGGGTAAATAGCTGCCCAACTTTATTCAGAGTATAAATAATTAAGATCATTAAAAAAATGTCATACCCCTTAACCTACACTTTATTCATTTTACAGCAGCCAGTTAAGAGGTGTTGTGGAGTGTGAGAAACCTGAAAGTGTCTCACCGATCAGTTCCCGGATATCTGTCTTCCAGGTGGCCAGGACACGGCCATCGCTATTGGATCCAGTTCCTGGGGGTGGACCAGTGCGGGAGGATCACCTGGATGGGGGGTCCACGGGGAGTGGAAGTGGGACACCGTTGGGTGAGATGCGGTAGCCCCTTCCTTATAACACCTTTTCCCCATCCAACGCTGTAGGATATTCAGAAACTCCACCCTCCCCCTTTTCCGACACACTTTCTTACACCAGGAAAGACAACTGACTGAAACCAGGGCCGTTTACCTAACTTGTCCCAACACAAGGGTCAGGCAGAGTCAGGCAATTGACAATAACTACACACACCTGACGGCCCCTTCCCTTCCGCACTGGGATAAAAGGTGGAGCATGAGAGCACACTGGGAGCAAGGCAAAACGCACAAGGGAGCGGCTCTTCTACGACGACAATTCGAAAGGAGGAGAAAAGAGGCAAGAGCCCCAAAGGAAGACAAGGCGGGAAGTGCCCTTGGCCCCTTTGACCCAGACCCGTAAAACCTCTGTGAAAGGAATCATAAAACCGGGAACGACAGCTAGCGCATGGTGCAACAGATGTCAACGGTGCATGGGGGCCTTCCACCCTGATAACCAAGACGGAGAGAGGAGCTTGCTTCCGTGGTACTGTCCTTGACTCCAGAGACAAGAAATGCCAGGGAGTTCAGCTCAGGCGGTGAGTCGGAGGGGGGAACCGATAGCAGACCGGGCTGTGTTGAGCGATGTTTGCAAATGGCAACATGATATGAATTGAAGGAACTTGAGAACAAAGAACCTGTGTGTATTACTGAACTTTTGAGAACCAGGGGAATACCAGCTGCAGAGTGGTCTGGCCCCACATGGGCGATTATTCGAAAGACTCTGGTTGGTCCCCTTTCAGTGAACTACAAATACCAGGAGGCCCTGGGAGAGCCTGACAAAAGAGGTCAAAGTGGTCCTACAAGGGTCAAGTAAAATCCCATGTACAATTGAAAGTCTTTGACCTGTAACCATAAGGAAATTAGATACCTTAAACTTTGTGAGGACAAGCATGAACCCGATTGAGGGATGTCCGCATTGAGTTGATGGTCTGAGCCCGATCGAGGGAGGCCATCATAAAGGCCTAAGAGAAAGGGAAACCTGGAATAAATATAAAGCAACTACAAGTCCCAAGAGGCATTAGGGTGAAGGTGAAAAACATACAGCTTGAGCCCGGCTGAGGGAAGCATACAAAAGGGTACAGCTCGAGCCTGGCAGAGTGAAGTGTACAAAAGGAATTAAGAGAGCCGAACAATGGTCAGAGGGCAGTCCTTGTGGCTGTAAAAAAACTCGCCCACTCCAAAGTCTCTGACCCACCAAACAGTGGAAAGCCAAGCGGCTCGAGCCTGACAGAGGAAAGCCAAGGCACAAGAACCACTGAAGAAGGTTTGCGCCCAATGGAGGGGAACCTTATGCAATAATCGAACTGCGAGAAGCCTGACTGGGGGCTTAAGAGTAAGCCTGACTGGGACTTAAAGGAACTGTAACCCCGTGCTGAAGAAGCCCAGGAGTGTGCTTTGCTCAAGAGTCCTGCCTAGCCCTGTGCTAAAAACGTGGGGAAGGGGGACCTCGGCCATAGCATCCTGACTTATCATTCTGTGAACACTTCTTTCTTTCTTGAGCACACAATATTTTTGTAAACGTAGCAGAAAGGATTGGTAATCATTTTTATTTACTATAGGCCCTTTTATTTGACAAGACGCCACAAGGACTGCCTTATTATTATTTGATGGTCATTGCTTGCTCCCATTTTAGATATAGGTTTAGATTAGGCGTTTTTCTCAACCATTTATACCGTTTAATTAACACCCTTTAACTGTGATCACTTGTGTCGGTCTTTACTGATGCCACCATGAGTTCCTTACAGGAGTCTCTATTTCCACTTTGCAAGCACAACATATACGCTCATTATAAGGGATCTTTTGGCAGGCTCCAGTACGATATAATGTTGGTAGCTGATCGAAGCACAATTGCATAATAAATCTAAGAACTTTGAAACTATGCACCTTAACAATATAATTAAAAAGAGCATTCATTAAAAAACCTTGTCTAATAAATATCCCAAAGAGAGTGTTGTATAAAGTAATGCCCATGTAAGTTTAACTTCTGACTATATCAATTATTTTATTATGTATTTTCCATTTAAATCCAGGATTACATTTCTGTCCATCTTTAATTATCATTATTTTCGTTTACGTATAATTTATACGAAGATTGTTTTGATCAGAATACTTTTACAATCCTGTTAAGCTTCAATGTAGCCCAATAGGCGCTTGATGCAGGATAACAATATCATCTGTGTAGGATAACCATGCAATATGTTGCTGTCCTACACAAGGGAGAAATGTAATACCTTCCCGTAATTCTTCATCAAGATCAGCAACATACAAGTTGTATAGAGTGGGGGCCAGCGTGCATGCAACCCTTTTTTAATCCAAAATGAGTCTTCACAAGATTGTTCAGTAAACCTTCCTGGTTAAGCCTTAGTTGCACTGAAGTGACTGAGGATAACGATTTTAATAAGTGTAATAAGTGGTGTAGGCCCCAACTCTCCAGCTTATTCCAAATGATATTATGATTTACAGTATCAAATACGGACGCATAGTGTATAAAACATAAAGTGCCTTTCCCTTGATTTTTAAGGTATGATGAATAAGATGCATCAAAGTCCATACATTTGATAAAGTGCCTAACCCCTTCCTAAAACTGGATTGTTGCTTCTTTAAAACTTTACGTTCTCTGATCCAATTATTCAAATACTCTAGCAGGGGAAATGAGAAAACCTTTGACACTGAATCAATCATTGCAAGCAAGCGGTAATTGTAGGGCAATTCACATTGCCTTTTTTGAAGATCAGAACCAGGATTGATCTTTTCCAACTACATGGTATTTGGCCAGAAGTTAAAATATGGCTAAAAATGTTTTGGCTAACAATTGCCCATTTTATCAGGTCCTTTTCAGCAGCAAGTTGGGTCTTCCATCTGGGCCAGGGGCCTGTGATGATTTGAGCATAGTAATATAATGCTCAATATCCTCAGTATCATAATCCAAACAACCCTCATCAGATATGGTTTCATATACACACTCCAGCTCAGCAATAAAAGTTTCACTATAATACAATTGAGATATGTGTTCCATCCAGGTATGTTCAGAGATTGAGTTAATTTCTACCTTTCAAACTGTGGTCCCATTATGCCTCCTATATATTGCCCAAAATGTATGCGAGTCAGCATTTCTCAGGGCAGTGAACATAATCTGCCAATGTGTGGCATGTATACAGTATTTATGCGCCCTGACCCAATTCTTATATTTGGTCTTCAAGTTAGAAATAACCTTTATCTTATCACTTTGGGCAACATTCAAATTATTTACATCTCTAATGCTAATCCTGAGTTGTAATTTTCATTGTGCAATCATGATATCACATGTTTTCCCATTATTCGAAAGTCTACTCAAATTCATCCATATCATAAAAGTATGGCAAGCCATTACATAAAATCATACTTAAAAATACCTAGTTAAAATCCATAATATTTCATTCCGTCCATGTGATTCTATTTCCTGTGGAGTTTATTCTATAGTTCCACCATTATACAGAGAATGTTACCACCACATGATCCCTCAAACCGGTATTATATATAATGCAAAATCTGTAACAAAGTCAAACACATCACTGGGCATCAATGCATAGTCTATCCAAGTATGTTTAAGTCCATTGGACCAAGTAAACAGAGGCAACTCATGACTTTCTGCAGTTTCAAATAATTGCATTAAACTGTAGTTCACAATAAAATGAAGCAAATCTTCATCTCTTTCTGTCAGCTCATCTTCATTCACCTCAACAGCTTTGCTTCCATACCTGTTCTTACTTATATCATTGTGCAGTGAGATTTGCATTCCAGTATGTTTACAGGCATCCCGCTGGAAGTTAAAGTCAACAGCTATGATATAATGCCCCTTAGGAAAAATCCATAGCCATTCTTTTAATATATTCTACACACTGTGAATAAAAGATTCTGTCTTAATGTTATCCGGTGGATTGTAAATATTAATTATTAATACAAAGTCATGTTTATTTTAATACTCTTTAGGTAAAATGGCAGATAAAACAATGGTCTTGCAACGCTGTTGAAAATTCCACTAAGTTAAAATGATTTTTAGCAGCAATAATAAGACCTAAATATGGTTGACCAGTCAAATTTCATCTGGCAAGACTCTGAATGACCGATTACCATCCAAAAAAATTGGTCTACTCAGCCATGTTTCCTGCAATAAGTAAATATCAGAATTTTAAAAGATTGACTGGCCAATACCATTATGTGTGAAGGAGTTAAAACCTCTAGTATTTCAAGAGATACATTTAGTGAATCACAGTAAACAGGACATAGCATAGTTTCTACATCGTCAATCCCTGCTAAATGACTACTATTATAATTCACAGCATTAACACAGTATTTAAGCGCTTTCATGATAGTTTGCGCAAGCTCATCAAGGTTGGTACAAACAGTCCTTTCCAGATTTTCCTTCTTCTTGTTTGCTTTGTTGTGTTCTGTAGAGTGTGCAATATCAACAACTCTAATCAGATCAAATCCCATGGTAAGAAATTCTTGTCAATATATCATAATAATTTCGATTATAATAGTGGAAGAGAAGAGCACAAGAGCCCAGTTCAATTCCATTCCACTGTTGGGGAGTTCCACCCAAGAAATGTCTTTTGCAGAAATCATCTGTAATTTAGCATGTCTGTGCAGCAACTGTAGAACATTACCTCGATTTAAATAGAGACTAGTATCTGTTGCATAAGGTTCAGTCATCTTGATCTTTTTAGTGAAATATTTATTACCCTCATGTTTTCCCAATACTGAGATAGATGGCTTATCAAGGAGCTTTAAGGTATTATCAGTGGGTCTATTTCCAACAGTTTCTTTATTTTCCTGAAGCTCTTCTCAGCAAGCTTGTAATGCAATCATAAAAGCAATATGCTTGATATTAAGATCCCCATTTTGAATAATTGCTTGTTGTTTGTTAGATAGCCAAGCCTCCAACGTACTTGGTTGTTTATTTATCTCGTGTGCTGTCTCAACAAAGACATGTGCTCTAGGATTTATTAAAGCAGCTGGCCGATTCTCTTCATTCACAGCTATTATAGCTAACTGCTAAGGACTGTACTGGTGTCTCAGAATGTTTAGATTTAACGGTTAGCATATGGCTATCAACATTAACTCACTTCTTCCTGTTGGCTTGTTTCCTTTGTCGTTTAGGGAGGCTATTTCTATTAGCCTGTTTAGGACCTCTGGGTTTCTTTTTGACATTCTATTGGCCACTCCCTTCTTTAGGGTTTCCTTTATATACACAGTCATTTTCTTTTACTGGTAACCCTGTGTCAAAGATAGAAATAATAGACTTCTGTGCCACCATGTTATCATGCGTAGTATTCAAATCTGCAAGACTAGCATTGGATTCTTCAACTGTAAGCCCTAGTGCAAGAACCACATCGACCAAGCTCAGTAGACCACTCTAAATTATTTGTTGGTCATACATAAATTGTTAAATAACGAGAACAGTGCTTTCAATATAACAAGCGCATCTTTGTCCATCATATTGTCATTTACCTAAGATTCAGACAACATGAAAGAAACTTCATGTGCTGGAGAGGACACATACACTTTTTGCTATACGCTCCAGGTCAGGGGATAGGAATAGAAAAGCGGCAAGATAAAGGCCTATCTTTCCCTACCCAGCAAATTAAAACTAAAGAAAAATGACTTAGTGTCCAAAAAGTATCTGACCCTCAGACAAATACACATAACATTTTACAAGAAATGTTTGGCCGTTTTTAGTTCCACAAAATAATATACCAATTCAAACTGAAAGGCTTTAGAAAGTACTCTTTGTGACCAGGGTTAGACTCCTGGATCAATTCAGGAATACCTTGAGCAAAGTTCGGATTCAGTAAAGTTCTGTGCAATAATGTTCCATTTAACGTAGCACAAAAAGTCTTTTCCATTCAATGCATCCTTCCACTTGGCAAAGTAAATGTCTCTTTCACAAGTGCTTGTTCATAAATCAAAGCAACCGTTTTTTCCACATTCTCCTGCTTGGCAAAATAAATGTCTGTCCTTCAAAACACAATCATAAACCAAGACAATTGTTCTCTTTCAAAGGCCAATTCATTATTATTGTTCTTCAAAGGAAACACTTTTGTCAGGATAGCACAGCGATAACTTTTGGTAATGCAACAGTTCATCAAGAAAAGGCGATGAAATTAATACGTTCTTTTCCAACACACCTTTTACCACAACCAGTGCTTCAAATCATGTTCTTTCCTGGTATACTCGCCGGCTAGAACCAACTACTATTGGTCCCTTTCCTGGTTGACTTGCCTACCAGGATGAAAACTACTACAACTATAATGGTGTTCAGTGGTAATGCTTGTTGCAAGATTCTCCACACCAGTATCTTATGTGAGGAGGTTTGAACGATAACAGCTTCTCTTTACAATATGGGTTACACCTCTCCCAAGATTGCTGTTCCATAAAATAGCCCTTGTTGTCTCTGTATTACTCTTCTACAGCCTTTTGTCTGTTGGCAATGCGGGTTACGATTTCTCCCCATTGGCGCCTCATAAGGAGGTTTGTGCTCCTGCAGCCTTTGTATTACTCTTATGCAAGCTCTTGGCTGCTGGCAATGCAGGTTACAATTATCCCCCAATTAGCATCCCTTATCAGGAGAGTTGCACCCTGGCTGCCCTTGTAGCACTCTTCTGTGGCCTCTTGGCTTCTGGCAATGCAGGTTACAATTATTCCCCAATTGGTTTCCCTCATCAGGGAAGTTGTGCCCTGGCTACCTTATTTCATTTGTTCAGTATTCAAAATCATTATCTTCAATTAAGAGTCTTTTTCGGAGCGCCGCAGTGTCACCTGGTGTCTCAGGCCAACTCACTGGTTTTCCATTGCGTCTCTTTTTGAGTCACGGGTACGGCAGCAGCAGATCTCTTCGGGTCTGTCTGCACTGCTGCCAGCTCTGATATGACTGTCGCGATAAGCGCAGTGCTTCAGGGGAGCTCTGACAGCTCCAAGAGATCTGCGGTTCTGCTTCTTTACCGGAGCGGGTCACAACATGTTGGGAGCTCGTCTCCCACAAGGCGTAGCTTTCCCCATTGCTGCTTCCAGTCGTGCCTTCTCTGCATGTCCATGTGTCTTCTCCCGCATTGACCTCAGCTGGTGCTTCCTCTGCCTCCACCAACCTCCCGCATTAAGCCCTGCTGCCGCCTCTGCCACTCCATCAGTGTCTCCTTCTCCTCCCACCTGAAAATCATTTCTGCATTTAAATGTCCCGCTCATGTACTCTATACTACAACTAGATTGATTGCTTTTTAAGCTACATGGTAACTTTAATCTTCATCAATGGAGTGCCTCTTCCACGTCCCAAAACCACAGGTATTATGAGTTCTGAAGTCCATGATGTATTTGTTTTTTTTTATATGTAGTTAACTTAAACTGATTTGTGAACTGAGAGTTGTCAAGTTTATGGGATGCTGTGACAAGAGCTTGTGATTTACCTTGGGTTTAGGACCTCTATATAAGGCAGAATCGTAACATTTTGAGGTTGTTCTATTTACTTCCTGAACTCCAAAAGTACCAATTGTATGCTGTTTAGCAGAACTTTCATAGTCTGTGCTTTGGGTAGTTCTAGGAGAGGGAATCGTACATTGACAGCATGCCATTAAGTATTTGGATATTATGGGAATCTCATCCTCAAAAGAGGATGAATACTACGTCTTTTCTAGCGGAATTACCACTTCCCCTTGATAGCCGTCTCCTCCCATGTGATCCTCCCTCACGTTACCACCCCCAGGGTTAGGATCAGGTAGCAGCTGCCTTCCCCATGCCACATGCGAGGAGACTTTAGGCTGGGATTAAGTGAGGACTCTGCAAGATTCATCACAGCTCCCATAAGGAAACTGAACTTCAAGTCCCCGGCAGGACCAACTGATGTGAGGGCAACTGGTTACACAGACCCCGGAAAAACTGTATAAAACTGTTTTGTGAAAAAGAGCCTTCCTTAGATGGGTCCTACTAAAGATGAAAATGGCAGCCAGGTACCCCTTCAAAGTGCCAATCTGCTGACCAGTTTAGGCCAAAGAGAGCAGAAAATCCAGTAGGGAAAAGGAACAACACATGAAAGGGTCAAGACCCCTCCCTGAACCCAAAGCTCGGTACTCACACCACTTGCAGGCATACAGGGACTTGGTGGCAGGCCACCAAGGAGAAAGGAGTACATCCTGGATGGCGCCCGACAAGTCCCAATCCTTATATCTCAGCCAGTCAGCAGCCAAGCATAAAGGTCCAAACTGCTAAGGTACAGATGGAGGACGCACACCACCAGATGGGAGAGCAGACCACCTTTACTGGGATGCACCAGGGAGGGGAGAAACGCATGTTCAGAAGCTCCAGGTACCATGTCCTCCAGGCCCAGTCTGGAGCGATCAGCATCAACATGGACCCGAACAACCGCAGTCTCCTGAGAGCTAGTGGAATGACAGAGAATGATGGGAACACATAGAGGAGATCAAAGTTCTACTTGTGCGTCCTCCATATCTCCCTGTTTAGGAAACACTTAGAGTAGAAACAGTCACACTTCTTTTTCACACTGGAAGTGAAGAATCCACTTGAAGAAACCCCCCAAAGGAGATCTCCTCCAGAACCACCTGACAGAGCTCCCACTCATGGGAGGCTGAGGTCTCTCTGCTCAATGCATCAGCGACATTCTCTATCCCAGCGAGATAGGCCACCATCAGAGACACGTCGCCCACCAGAGCACAGAATCAGTCTCATTGTTTGGCTGGGCAAAGCCCCACACCAGTGGTTGAGGTAGTACTTATCCACTGTGTATTGTATTTAGAACAATTAGGGCAAGGCTAATAACCCACAGCTCCAACAAGTTGATATGCTCTCGGGTTTCTGCGGAAGAAGCCTGAGAGCCTGCTCAACGCAAGGTCTCACAGATAAGTGCTGCAGCCCTGCAGAGACAAGTCTGTGACCACTGTTTATTGGGTCCAGGGTTGCCATACCAACCCCCCTCTCAGTAAATTGGCTCAAAGAGACCACCAGATGCTTAAACATATTGTTCAAGACCTGCAAAAGGTCTGACATGTCACCCTAGAACTGAGACTACGGACCCCGAAGTAGCCACTGCATCTACCTCATATACAACCAGGCATCTGGAAGTAGAACAATGCAGGATGCCATGAGGATGAATAAACGTAAGAAGGAAAAGGCTGGGACCAGCTTCTGAGACTGAAAGACATGAACCAGCTCTAGGATATTTGTTACCCAACCATCAGGAGGAAAATCACTGCCCAGTAGGGGTGTCAAGGCCGCTCCAATGAACCTGAAGGTCAGGGATGGCAATACATGGGACATCTTTAAGCTCCGGGAGAATCCCAAACTGTGCAATAGACAGCGTGTGCGGTACAGATGCTCCGACACAGGTACAGAGTGTCGGCTCAGACGAGCTAGTCATCCCAAGTAAGGGAAGACATGCATACTTTGCCTCCTGGGGCGGGCCGCCACCACTGACCACAGCCTGGTGAAGAACCTGGGAGCCAAAGGGAAGCGAAACAGCAGGAACTTGAACTGGTAGTGAGAGGTTACAACCCAGAAAATCTCACATTCTTCCTGTGCTTGTGATGGATTGGCACATGGAAGTAGGTGTGCATTAGGTACACAGAATCTAGCCATTCCTGCAGTTTGTGGGCCTGAAGGATCTGGGCCAAGCTGAAAATCTTTAACTCGTCCTTGCACAGGTACAATACCAAAAGTCTGAGGTCCAAGATGGGAAAAGAGCCCCCGGCCTTCTTCGGAACCGCACAGTATCGAGTAAAATCCCTTGTCTTGTTCTGAGTAGGGCACCAATTCTATGGCAGCCTACAAAAGAATTCAATGAACCTTCACCAACAGGAGAGGGGTCGGGGGCAGTGATGGACTAGAGGGAGCGTGGTTGGATGGGCACTGAACAATCGTGAGGCAATAACCCTCAGAGATATAACATCCCACCTAGCCTTCCGCAAAGCGATCAAGACCATGCTTTTCGTATGAACCATCAATCATTTTATCCGGTTGTTCACTGCTCGCTAATTGTTTCCATAAATAACTGCTGTAACTAAAAGAAAGCTTTGCACTGTTCTGCTCTTAACTGCTACGCTTATTGTAACCAGTAGCAATCTTTGTACCCTTTAACTAAGACATATCCTTGTATCAGCGCCTTGATGCCTCCGGGCTGCTAGTGTGCTCCATAAATTAAACATTATTTTTTTAAATAAACCCTAGGTCATGACATGAAAGACCAATGTTTCAGAAGTGGCGCAATGCCACTCCCCAAAGAACAGAGCTATCCCCCCACCCACAAGGGTGAAATGGGCCAAGTCTCTTTCAGAGATATTTAACCAGGTGGCTTCTGTAGGGACAGTTGAGGTGGCAAAACCACCTTGTTTGATCTACATGGTCTGTATCCTGTCAGTGAAAGGGGCCCCTAGGGGTCCCTTACGTCTATGGAAACGAGGCGAGTCACCACACACGATAGATACGCCAGACACGAGGTTGTATTCCCAAAGCTAGGGTTTATTGCAAAGCAAAAGTCTCAGTTGGCCAACTCGGTCTCACGCCCCGCAACGTGTATCTCTAGACCTCGAGGGACGCAAGAGAATGAATTACGCACATCTGTTACATATATACAAAATGCATATCAAACAATCAACTATGACATGTTTAACACCCCCCTTTATTGGGTTTCTTTGACCTTGGTGTGATGATGGCCACTTTCGACAACTACAACACCTTCAAACATCTATTCTAGTAACAATTTGCAATTTGTGAGTGCGGAGGCATCTTTCAGTTGTTGAACAGAACAAAGCGCTTCTGTTCTTGGAAGCGAGCTACACACGGGGAAAGAGTTGCATTCCAGACCTTGCTATCTATGAGGTGCTATTCGTGTCCTGGGAGCCGACACGCTCTAACGGGGCTCAGCAAAGGGGGCCGTAAGAAGAGCATAATTCAAGCCTTTAGCTGCTTTATTCTAACATATTCTACCATATAACGAGACTGGCTGGCAGCTGCGAAATGATTAAATGCCCTGTAGCTCTGCTTCAAGGCTACATTCGGGAGGGAGCCGGGCATTCTTCCTGGCGCTGCCTACGTTGTGTTTCAACGAACTCTTGTTATCCTCGCGGCCCTGCGGCCTTGTCCTTTTACATGCAGACAACAATGTTTTACAGTTGAGCAGTGTAAGCAGAAAATGTACTGCGAAGCAATAAGAACAGAAAGCAATGAGCAATGCTTAGAAAACAAAATGGCGATTCTTATTACATCAAAATGGCCGTTCATTGGCAAACTCGGAAACCTATATTCTGTCATATCGTGCATGAAACGGTTGGCCCACGGCCATCAAAATACGTTTGCGGTCACACAGTAGAGGTATCTATTTTTCTAGACTGACATCAGGTGATGGCTGCAGTTTGCCTGAGGGAGCTTGATCCCCAACAGGGTGAGCGTATGTGGTGAAGGGGTAAAAGCCCCATCCCCTTGAAACCGAGGCGTAAGTCTGCTGAAAGGCCAGGCCTAAGTATTTGACCACTGCCTGTAATTCCTGAAACATGTGGAGGAAGGCTTCTGCCCAAAAGGATTGCACCCATCAAAAGGTACTTCCAAAAGCTTTGTCCGACTGGCGTGAATCCCAAGTTGTACATCCATGAATGCTTCCTCAGGACAGATCCAGAGCCCATGGCTCATACCACAAAACTAGTTGTGTTGAAAGATTGGCCTGCTAGGAGGCCTTGCCATACTTCACCAAGGCATTAAAGCCCTCCCTCATCTCTTCTGCAGGCAAATTCTCTGCTGCTCTGGAGACAACACTCCAAAGCCCAAATGAGTATTTGGCCAGGGCACAAGATGCATAAACAGCCCTTAGAGCAAGGCTGCCTGATGTAAACACCAAGCGTTTCTAGGTGTCTCACCTCTTGCTCTCCCCATTAGAGGCAATGAGGTGTAAGAGAGAGTCTTAAGGCCAGCTTGTGCAGTGTGCACCATTAAGCTTTCAGGGGATGATTGGGTGGATAGAAACCCCATATATCCGAAAGGGCAAGACGATGCTCTTTTGAAAGGTCCCGGTCCACTCCGGAGATCGATGCTGGTTTCTCCCGGGCTACCCATACAGTGGCCCCCATTGCAGGGTTGAATCGAAGCAGGGTCTCCAATGCAGTACCCTCATAAAAAAATTCCATTCAGCTCATATAGAAGCCGGGCTCAGATGGCGCTGATAAACCAAGTATTTCAACCACCTTTACCATCACTCTCTGGCATGAGGCTCCTCCGGAGTCGGTGCCGTAAAGATACGGGGAAGTGTCCAGACCACTGGCGTCCGGCAGGTCTTATGCTAGGTGATGCTGATTTATACCGTGCACCACTACCACCCAAGTGCAGTCTCCTCAGGGAAGTCATCAGCCCCACCAAAGAAAGAGTAATCTGAAAGGGGATAGGGTCCCCAGCTTTATGGAAATTGCCAGATATATTCTAGATTAATTTTCCCCTCTGAAACGAGATGTACTCCTGTGAGGATCCGATATTGGCAGCACCGGGGTGAGAGGGACCAGGCCGAGGGCTAAATGTTCAAAGGTAGAGCTCTATGGCCCCTCAATGAAGCCTTGCCCACTGGAGCTGGAACCGATCCTGCAGACATGCGGTCATGGTCCAGAGGGCGACAGTATTTCTCATAGGCACTTTCACATGTATATAGGTCTGTGTTCATAGAATACACACTTCCTCTTCAGATTTTGCGATGTGGTACTCACGAAGAACCGAGCCGTTTGTTTCCTGGTTCATCCCGACTTCATATCTCCTCATGTTTCTTCCTTGTTTAGGGCACCTCTGAAGCCTCACTTCCGGCTTTTGGACGTGCCGCACTTTGACTGGCTATCCACAACACACCCCCGGACCTGGCAACCCCATAGGGCCCTTGGATTGGATACCTTCCCAACCAACCAATACGGGCCCTGGTTTGCGAGCCCTCACGAACGTGACGTCTCTGCCATAGCAACGGACGCCATCAGCTTGCATTTTTTCAGTGCAATCTGAAGCTGCATTTTCACGAACGCAGCACACGGGACACGACGGCATTCACAGCCGCTCCAGTTCCCTCGAGACGACTCAGAGCTACTTTCTAACCCACTCCCAGGTACTTCCACTGCAGGTCCTCCACAGGCCTTGACGGCGACGTACTCATCTTACAGCCGATGTGTTTAGTCACTGCCTCATAGGGTCTCGCTTTTTCTTTCTCCACACTTCAGAGCCAGCACATCTGAACATGCTCTTACATGATTTGAGACCCAGCTTCCGTGTGAGGAAGGACACGGACCTCTCTGCTCCCTCTTCGCTGAGCGTGCTCCCGTACTAACACTTTCTGCAGGGGATCCATTTCTGGATCATAATTAAGGTAACCTCCATTTTTTGCGCATCGGGGTACCTCTTATGTATTTCCTGCCCCTCAGGCACAGGAATGTTTACCTTTCACGATATAATAACAATTTTTTGTCGGTTTTTTAAGGTCCAGTCCCTCATGTTTTCCCGCAATCAGGGCTTGTTCTCTCTAAACTGCTATCTTTAGCTTGTTAGCTGGTTTCTACTTACATCCCATTTTCTCAACTGAGTACATGAGGACCGATTTATCTACAGCGGGTTCTCCTGGTACCACTCTAGGTAAGCTACACCCCTTTTATTTTATTTGATCCCCACATGATTGGATATTCCCCCTCTCCCGCCTCCCTCCGTGCCCTCGTACCATGGGGCTGACCTGGGGGTGCATGTGGTGGGCCGGGGCTCTGGGTGGTTTAGGATCCCCTGGGAGGGACCAAGGGCCATCATTCATATTTTACCTGACAGGGATCCATCTGCAATTTTTCAGAGTACCCCCTGTATTAGAGGCTCAGCCTCACATGGCCCTTAACAGTTTAGTGCATACAGGACCATGGTCTTATACTTGCACACGTACATTTGTGTATTCTCCCTACACTTGAAACTCAAGTTTGTATATGTTTGTTTCATAACCTCTTTACATTGTATTTCTATTGACAGCAATTCGTTTTTTTTTCTTCAATACCCTCATGCACTTGCTTTCTATTTTTTTTTCCTTCATTTCACTATAACAGGGTCTTGCTACTCATTGCCCTGACGAAGGCGGAACAGTCTTTCAACTGTGAAGATTCTACTTTCTCCGCACAGTTACCACCGCCGAAACGCACTTTCTTGATCAGAGGATATTGGACGCTCTTCACTAACATGCCTCACCCACTTCGGGTTTCGAACCCTGCCCCTTGTGCTTTATTTGGTAAGGACACGCAGTAGTGGAATTTATTACTTTGGGTTCTTAAAACTCCCCTCTGATGCATTGGCAGACCCAATCCCAGCTTCCTAATACTTTCAACCTGGGATTTCATCTTCAAAGGAATATGTATTCTAGAAAAACTGAATGCCCATATATGAGTAGGAACTCTTATTTTTGTTAAGTAATATTGTAAGCCTAAAAACAATTTAAGAACTCTGCGTATGTCCGGCTTTGGTCCGGCATTTTCCTTTTTCTTTTTGCTTTATTTTTTTGCTCTTTGGCCTTGTCTGGTTAAAAGTGTTGATTTGACAGTTAATATATGGTTTCAATGATTTCACCTATTGTTATATATGTGTAGTATATTGCTTCAACCAGTTAATATATGGTTTCAATGATTTCACTTATTGTTATGTATATGTATTACATGTTTGACTTAATTGTATGTACAAATATTTCGTATTAAATATGTTTTTTATTTACACAAAATCCAATTGTTATGTGAGGTTATGACTTTGAAATATACAAATGGGTGTAGTGTTTTACATAACCAATGAGATTATTTCGGGAATAGGACCCATATAGGACTTAACTCCCTAGGAGTTTTCATGGGCCCTCCCCTGCGTTACCAGTACCCCTTTTGTTGTGTATATATGGTCCAGAGGAGAGCCTCTGCAGGCTTTATCAAGTGTGGGGTGTGTGCGGATGCCGCCCGCACCAATGTCAAAGCCATCAACCTGGGGCCATGGCAAAACATCGTCTGCCCACTCTTCCTGGCTAGCGGGTTGAATGGGGTATGATACCTAAGTCGTATGAGTTGAATCCACTGAAGAGCCTCTGGAGCAGTGACTGTGCTTTTTTAAAGACATAGAAGGGTGGGACTTAGATGAGTTGCTTAGTTAGTGGGACCTCTTTCTGTGCTTTTTTTTTCTTCTTATCCTTTTGGACCAGGGATCGTTCCTCAGTGAGATCATCCACCAACATCCTCCTGTGCTCTGCACCCAAGCACTTAGAAGGAGTCCTCGCACCACGGGCAGTAGGTAAAAGGTTTAGCGGCATGCTCCCTAAGGGCATTTGGATACATCGACTGACACAACCCGCAATACGGCAGGTCATGGTCTTCCCCCAGGCAATAGAGCAAATCATGTGAGGCATCTGAGACAGACATCTGCCTCCTGTAGTCCAAAAAGGGCTTGAAGCCCGAGCTCTTCCTAGGGTTAGGCATGACACAGGAAATAACTAGCAAAGCAAAATTGCATTCCCAAAACGTACAAAGTGTGCAGCAAAAAAGGGTTATATGTGATATTATCATTGGAGAAAACATTGGGGGTGTCTCGATATTTTTTTTAAAGGCACTAAACACCCTACACAACATATGTTAGGACTGGTGTAGTTATATAAACAAACTCCAGGCCTAAAATATTCAGGGAAAGTGCTGGATAGTGCGTGCAAAAGAAATATCGAGTTACCATCGATGTTATTTCGAGCGATATCATCACTGGATACCCATAAAAGAACATTACGCAAAGTCATGTCCCGAACTGCACCCACTGGTGGCGAAAACAGTGGTCGTTTGGTGCTGGCGATCGAATATCATAGATGAGAAATCTATGCGAGGAAGGAATTCCTAAGAAGAACAAGTTACTTACCCCGGGTAAAGTTCTTTCGACTGGATGTTGCTCTCACATATTCTTCATTTTATGATATGATATCCTCCAGATTCAGCTACTTGGAGAAAAAAAATAATTCTGCAGAGGGCGATGTGCGTCATTGCGACTCAATGTCCCTCGAGGGTTTCCAGCTCGGAGTCAACATCATCGTTGGTGTATATATAGCACACACAGTGCCCATTTGCTTCAGTTCTGTTTTTACACCTTCCTCATGCAGAATTACCAGCATCAGTTAATCCTGGACAGTACTAGACTCTGAAAGAGCATAAAGGGTAATGCTTAGAAATTCTACAGCGGGTAGGTTGGGAGGGGGGGATGAGGAATATGTGGGAGGAACGTGTAGATGAAAGAATGTTACCAGTGGGAAGTTACTTGTTCTTCTAATGGATTGTGTCCTCCCACGTATTCCTCATCTTATGATAGACTCCCAAAGAAGTATTAAGTTTTGGAGGAGGGAGTAAGAATTTTCTGTTTTTTAATGTTTGTCATGGATTGAACATAAGGCCACTTCCCCAAATCCTCCTTCCTGGCTAGAGGATGAGTCCAGACAGTAATGCTTTGTGAAAGTGTAGACCAAGTGGCTGCCGCACAAATGTCCTTTATAGGCCCCCCTCTTTGGCGAGTGGAAGATGTTGCCATGCTCCTTGTGGAGTGGGCTCTTAAGCCCTCTGGGGCATCTTTCCCATCCAATCTGTAGCATTCAGAAATGGACAGAATTATCTGTCTGGATTAAGTTTGTTTAGTAACTGGAAGTCCCACTTTCTGGCCAGTATAGCCAATGAAAAGTTGGTCATCCTGACGTATCTTCGTCATTCAAGAAATGTAAAAGGTAAAGGCCCCATCTTGGATCGAGACTATGTAACCATTCCTCTTCCTTGCTAGGGTGAGGTGGCAGATAGAAAGTTGGAAGCACAATTTCCTGGGCTAAATGGAAATCCGACAATTTTTGGCAAAAAAGAAGGTTTAACCCCCTAAGGACAACCTTATACTTGTAAAAAATGGTAAATGTAGGCTTACTAGATAGGGCCTGCAACTCACTCACCCTGCGTGCTGATGTTAACGCAACAACAGAATGGTTTTAAATGTAAGCAGTCTTAATGGTGAAGTGGCTCA
The DNA here is from genome assembly GCF_040938575.1 of Ambystoma mexicanum. Lineage (NCBI taxonomy): Eukaryota > Metazoa > Chordata > Amphibia > Caudata > Ambystomatidae > Ambystoma > Ambystoma mexicanum. The sequence goes on from NC_090932.1 coordinate 801,778,225, forward strand.
AAAGGGGCACACATCAGGAATACTAGATAAAGATTCCAAATTGGGACTTAAAAAGGTGTGGCAGGGAACACAAAGGTGAATCCCTTAAGGAATTGTATGATCAATGGCATTTTAAAATAAGCTATCTCACCAGAGGTGCGCTTGTAGATGGAAAAAGCTGCTCAGTATCCCTTAAAGATCCCAACCTGGAGCCCCAGGTTAGCCAAATGAAACAAAAGACAACACCATAGATATATTTCAATAAAAAGATTCTACATACTTTACCCTACACCAGCAGCAGAATTTGCTCCAACGGTAGAGGTATATGGATTTTGTTGCAGGCCTTCTGGCCAAAAGCAAAATCTCCATTATGTCGTCCATGGGTTCCAATCCATGTATCTCAACCTCTCAGAAACCATGCGTGAAGGTTGAGTGTCTTCTCCTCTGGATGGAGAAGCCGACCTTTTGTGGAACACGTATTGGAGGGCAGATGGACATGCCAGAAGGTCCGGGTACCACGTCCTCCTGCCCCAAACCGAGGCAATTAGTGTGAGAAACCTGAAGTTGTGATCCTGGCTAGATCTGTCATCCAGGTGGCCAGGACACGGCTATCGCTTTTGGATCCAGTTCCTGGAGGGTGGACCAGTGCGGGAGGATCACCTGGATGGGGGTCTTCGGGGAGTGGAAGTCGGACACCGGATGGCGAGTAGCAGTATCCCCTTCCTTGTAAGACCTTTAACCCATTCTACCAGGTTGGATACTAAGGGTCTCAACCCCCACCCCCTTTTCCAACACAACATTTTTCTCACAGGCAACTCACTGTGGAAAAATTGACTAACACAGAGCCGTATACCTGACATGTCCCAATACAATGGTCAGGCAGGGTCAAACAATTACTGATCATTACACACACTTGACTTCCACCACACTTTCCCACACAGATAAAAGGCGGAGCATGAAAGCACACTCTGAGCGAGGCAAAGCACACGAGGAAGCAGAAGTTCCAAGATGGCAGTTTACCGAAGAGGATTGAAAGGAGGGAAGTGCACTTAACCTTTTTACCGAAAGACCAGAACTTTCATGAGCCTTCAAGAATCGGAAACGTAAGACCTGGAATCAAAGCTGAAGTGTCCTGCATTGTGTGTCGGGGGTACCCGGGGCTTTCCTGCATCGATAATCAAAGAGGGGAGAATTGTGTGCGGCTATAGTACTGTCCTTGGCTCCTACAAAAAAGAAACACCAGTAAAGTCAGCACAGCCGGTTAGTTTGGGAGACTGATACCAACCCGGTCTGTCTGGAAACCAAGGTTGCAAGCAGCAACAATGTATAAAGGAAATTGAAGAGAACAGTGCATGAAGTGCATATGGCAAGTGATGCAAATATAATGAATGCACTAAAGGAGTGACTCAACTTAACACAGATACCTTAACATAGTGGTCCGGCACCACGTGGGTGCTCATTCAAAAGTCTCTGTTAGGTATCCAACCCAAAAGGGGACAAATGTAAAGGGAAAGAATTCTAAAGTTGAAGTGGTCCTGCGACGGGTCAAGCCAACCCCCAGGCACATCCAAAATTCTTCGATATTTGATTGAAATTGGTCCGAGCTCGGCTGAGGGAGACTAATTGTGTTAGAAAGTGATTTGAGCCTGGCTGAGGGGGATCAGGGGTGGACTGTAAGTCACCCGAAAGAATATCTTACGAACATTGTGAAAGGAAGGGATATGAGCCCAGATGATGATGATCCAAAGAGAACGACCATTGCATTAAAAGATCTGAGCCAGACTGAGTGTCAGGGTACAGGGAGTCGTAAGGGGGAGTCAGGGCTTAGTGAGAGGCCCAGGGCGCAGAGGAACCAGATACAAAACAAAACAAACCCAAAGGAACAGCCTCCAGCCTTACAGGAGGCTTCTCTGTCCCTTTAGCAGGCAGAAGGCTCGCCGGACAACAACTCCCAGCAGTCTCCGGGCCGGGAACTACTTTTCTACTCCCAGGTTGGGAGGGGCTCGCGCACGCGCATGCGCGCAGAACAAAGGCACGGGGCTTGTGCTTAAGCTCCCGACCGGAACGGACGCATCCTGCAGAGCTCCTGCCGACGGGGATCACGCAAGGGGCCACGCCCCATGTAACCAGCATTCCGGCCCCTCGCTTACAACAGATAAGTGCAGCAAAACCATTGCCAACGAGCGACCAACCCCCACATGGGAATTAGAAGCGCAGCTGCGGGGGGAGAGCGCGAAACAAGCAGAGGAGCATTGGAATATCCAGTCCGTTGAGGGACTCATGCAGGGGGCACCGCCCAGCCGTATTACGTCCCCTGCAAGGGGCAAAAGCTAAGTGCCAATCAGCGTTCCCTAGCATTTAACCAGCGCCGATTTTCGCTATCAAGACCCATTACTATTAACGCGTGAAGCGTTTATTTACTAACGTGTTTTCGGCCACGTGCGGCAAACTTTGGCAGCACGGAGTGCTTTATATAAGGCCACGTGCGGCAAAACTTTGGCGGCACGATGAATCTTATTCCCTTTAAGCCATGTGCGGCAAACTTGAGCCACATGTTCTGAACCACTCACTATAGTTGGGTACTATAAAGCTCTGTGAGCGTGTAATGTGCATGTGCCAGCACTGTATGTGTGTGTGATGTATTATGCCTATGTGAGTTAACACAGGTCACTAATACCAAACTCTCTTGCAGCATTGGAACTGCTCCGAGCTTCGGACCCGAGAGTGCGCAGTTAGGAGGCCAGCACTCAACCACAGAGCCAAGTGCCTTTTGCATCAAAAGCTATTGTAAAACACTGTGTGTATGTTGGGACGATAGTACATATGTTACTGTTGTTTTTTCCCATATGTTCCCTTGCCTGTCCACTTACCCTCTCCTAACCCTCACTCCGGTTACCCTCTGTTCGAGACCCATCCAACCAACGAGATCCTAAGCCTCGTTCCCCTGCTGGGGTCTCGGCGGCCTGTGTAAGCTTTGTCTTGCAGGTACCCAGACTGCAGTGGGGGTAGTTGGTTCGTGCCACTCCTGCACCTGGACTTTGGAGCCGTGACACTGAGGGGGATCCGGGTGAATAGTGAATCAACTAAAAGTGAATATTTGTGAAATTCTAAAGAAGAAAATAATTGTTTTTATTTTTGTTTGGTTGCATCAGTCCCTCTGAATGAGGAGACTGAGTAGTAAAGAGACTTGAGTACAGAAGGTCCTGATGCTAATGATCGAATTGTATCCTCGTGCTAAAAAAGCCAAAGACTATGCAACGCTCCAGTGAACTGCCTTGTCCAGTGGTAAAAACGTGGGGAAGGGAGGGCACCGGCCTGAACATCCTGACATATCATTTTGAACACTTCTTTCTTCTTCATAACATTATTCCCCACACTTTTTGTATTTAGAGGTACGGATTGGCAATAGGTTTTTTAGTACAGGCCCTTTTTGACAAGACACCACTAGGACTGCGTTATTATTATTTGATGGTCGTAGCATGCTCCCATCTGTAGATTCAGGATTAGATAGGCGTTTATCATACCCTTGTTGAAGTTCAATAAACACCCTTGAACTGTGGTCAATTGGTTCCATGTGTTAATACCCCCGCATTATTTTAAAATGTGCAGGGGACACCCCTGCTCCCACAAAATATCCTCCCCAAAAATATCACCTATCGTGAGACAAACGGCCATATGTATGGCAATATTTTTGTGGGGGATATTTTGTAGGGATACCGGTCAATTGTGTCCGTCTTAATGTTGATACCATGTTTTCCTTCCATGAGAAGCATGCATTTCCCGAAAGTTCTCAACATCCTGATCATGTGAGGAATGACGGGGACGGGAGGAAACATGTACAGAAGTGGACACTCCAAGTCCACTACGAACTTGACTCCTAGAGTTCCTCTTGGGGGAAATTCCCTGGAACAGAACAGTTAGTACATGGCCACTGTGTTGTCTGTCATTATCAGGACATTCTTTCCCCGTACAGAGGGCAGAAAGGCCTTCAGCGCTAGTCTGTTTGCCCTCAGAACCAAAAGATTTATGTATAGTTTGGACTCTAATGGAGACCGACGACCGCCGATTTCGATCGTTGGCATGGGATCACCACCCTGTGAGTGAGGCGTCCGTCACTACTGTTATCTCAGGCCATGGTTGCCAAAAAGGCTCTCCCTTCCGAATGTTGCACTCGCAGGCCAACCACAGAAGGTCCAGTCCGACTCTGTTCAGAACCTGAAAAAGATCTGACATCTTGCCTGAGAATTGGGACCATGGAGTCCTGAGAGCTGGGACCCATAGCACCGAAGATGGGCGGAAAGAGATAGAAGGCCCCCCTGCCGCTGCACACCAAAGAAACCTGAAGCACGCTCCCACAGTGAAGGAAAAAAGGATCCGGACCTTGTTGCAACACCAGGAGAAGAGTGAAAGCATGCAAAACCCCACGGACCAAGATGGCAACTCAGACCAACGCCGCAACTCGGACCAAGCAATAGGGAGGGCCCAACTAGCCTTACGGAGAGCTGGGTGCCGAGGGGCATAACCGAAACAACAGAGAATCAGGAGCCGTGAGCGTGCTCCCGCGCCCAGCAACACTATATACTACGAGGAGTTGGTGGGAGCAGGCACGAGGCGGAAGTACAGAGGGGCCCCCGGCCGACACAATCCAGATCAAGTTGAGCTGCTGCTGCTGGAGGGACACATAAATATCTCACCTGAATGAACTGCGCATCTCTGCGAAGCCACCTGCGTCAGACCCACACTAGCCCCAAGGTCAACAGAGACTACCCTTATAACGCCCACCCCACAACAACCCGAGATTACCGGACCCCCACAGCATCACACAGAATTAGAGCCCCCACTGCGAGAATATCATAAGGCGCTACAACATTAGAGCAAGCGAAAACCAAAGCCCACGCCAAACCACGAGCGAACACAATCAGCGCTGAACTAGCGTCCAACCCAACCGGGGGCAGCACACGTCTCCACAATGTCCTCATCCAGAAACAAAGGGAGGGCCGCCACGATGGACCCCTTCATCACGCCCAGACCCCATTCCACTACGCAAACAGCGACCGCTGACGCCGCCCACCAAACTAACGCAGAAGAAAACGGAAAAGACAACCAGGTACTCGAAGCAATAGCGGCCTTGAGAACGTTTATAGACACCAGAATAGACGAGATAAAGTCTGACATGCAACTTATGCGCCAGGATGCCCGCAATCTCACAGAACGGGTCACCAACATAGAATCATCTTTACAGGAGACAACAGAGGACACTGCAGACCTGAAAGCCAAGATGACAGAACTCGAAAGGAAGGTGGCCACACTGGAAGCAAGGTCTGAAGAGGCAGAAGGACGCGCTAGGCGCAACAACATCAGAATTCTCGGAGTGCCAGAAGGAACGGAAACCTCGAACCCGACAGCCTATGTGGAAGCCCTAATACAGCAGGAAATTGGAGCAGAAAAACTAACGCAAGGCTTCGCTGTAGAGAGCGCGCACCGGGCACTACAAAAGAAACCACCTCCGGGCTCATATCCCCACCATATCATAGTGAAGATCCTCAACTTCCGAGACAGGGAAGTAATCCTGAAGTTCTCAAGAGAGGGCGGAACGATAGAACGCGATAACTCTAAGATCACAATTTATCCCTACTACACACAATTGGTACAAAGGGCGAGGAATTAGTTTGTCCCAATCAAGGCCAGACTTAGACAATTGAATCTAAAGTACATGTTACTATACCCGTCCAGGCTAAAGGTCATCTATAAAGGGGGAGCAATATTCCTGGAAACGCCGGCAGCCGCCAACATGTGGATGGAGCACAACAATTTAGCAGAAGTGCAGACCGCGTCCTCCCAGGAAAACCAGAGTAGAGCCCATGAAGAACGCTAGGCCAGCTGCCGCTTCCCTCTCCCCTTAGCTTCTTCCATGACTGCGACTGTGTACCAGCGCACCGAATGGACAGAAACACCATATGAACATGAGATAGCTAAATGATTATGGGGCTCGGCCTCCCACAGACGAGCACACAGCATCAACCCACGAAAAGATCAGTGCGGGCCAGTTGCCAGCACGACCCTACTCGCGGTAGAAACCCGGATGGGACCAGACAGCGTGAGTGCGCCTGAGCACTGCACAGCGATGACAGACGCTGGGCACACAAGTTTTAGTTATGTTTTTTCTATTATTGTTAACACTGCCCTCCTACCTAAAACACCCAAAAAAAGGGAGAACAAGACAACATCAAGACTCGAAGCCAACAGAGATGAAACAACACCGCGGGATACGAAACACTAGAAACTTAGATCACCCCACAGACGAGACCAGGGGCGAACCACAGGCAAATTCACAGTCAGTCAATGGCAACACAACTCAAAGTAATTACATGGAATGTCAGGGGGATGGGATCCTACCTAAGAAGGAACCATATCCATTTCTTTTTACGGAGAAAGAAAGCATCGATCGCACTCTTACAAGAGACCTACCTCACGTCGGAAGCCATGAACAAACTCACGGAACGATGGGGGAGGCCAAGGCAGCGGAGCATCCTACTCAAAATATGCACGCCGAGTATACACATGGGTGAGCCCAGAAGTAGCATTTTAACAGATGGGGATAGAAGTAGACAAAGAAGGCAGATATGTGATAATATCGGGCACAATAGAAAACACCAGGATATGCATAGTGAGTTCGTAATTTCCCCACAACGGCATACCCGCCAACATCAAACAGATGTGTACCAGACTGACACCACAGGGATGGAACTCTCCTACGGGGGGGAGATTTCAACTGTGTGAAAGATGGAGACATGGACAGGTCCGAACCACTGCAGCTGCCAAAGAATACAACCTCGCGAGCACTCAACAATATGGTTGAGCACCTAGACCTAGTCGACATCTGGAGGGACTTACACCCCACGGACAGATGCTACTCATACTACTCATCCCCCCACAGCCTCCACACCAGAATAGACTATCTGTTCATAGATAGGGAATTGGCGCCGCAGGTGGAATCCGCAAGTTATCTGGGCAGATCAATCACAGACCACTCCCCGCTGCTCATGCAAATGAAACTGAAGGGCCCCAGACCCCCCCATCCCGATGTGGTGCATGCCCACCGAAGCCCTGCCAGACCAGGCATTTAAGGAAAGCTTAGGAGAGAAACGGGAAGAATACATAGACATCATCACGGGAACCGTGAAGAGATGGAGCATACTGTGGGAAGCCATGAAAGTGGTGACAAGAGGGAAAATAATAGCAGAAGCGGGGGTGTCAGGAAACAACTGAGAAAAGAGCTAGAAGACAAAGAAGAAGAGATAAGACAACTAGAATCCTGTGAGCTCAAAACCAAAGAAGAGGAAAAGAAACTGAAAGATCAGGAATGACTGCCGACTCGCCTGGGAGAGACTATCCAAGTTCGACTTCACAACACGCATGACCAAAGCACACAAGGAAGCAGACAAACCTGGTAGAATACTCGCCTGGTTATGTAAGAGAGAACACCCAAGACATCTCCCGAAAGAAATCAAAGATGAACACGAAATAACCCACAAGACGCAACAGGCAATAAATGACACTTTCTCTGAATTTTATGCTAAACTGTACGCCCACGACGCACAAGTCTCATTAGAGGACATCAGAGACACCCTAGGAGAAATCGGTCTCCCCACACTGTCCACTGAACAGAGAGAGTCGCTAGGAGAGGTGATCATCACGGAGGACATATCAGAGGCGATCAGATTATTAGCCACATGCAAGACCCCTGGAAGCGATGGCCTCTCACCTGAATTCTACAAGGCCTACGAACCAACCCTGACCCCAATACTCCATGAAGTATACCTCGAGGCATACGAGACAGGGATCCTACCGAGAAGCATGAGAGAAACCCTCATAATACCAATGCTCAAACCCAAAAAACCAGCAAATAACTGCGACTCCTACCGCCCACTGGCAATGTTAAACTACGACAGCAAAATACTAACCACCATACGGGCTAAGCGACTAGCGAGAGTAGTGGGACTCCTAATACACGAAGACCAGAATGGATTTGTGCCAGGCCGCAACCCCACAGCTAATCTACGGAGGCTCCAACACGTAATGGCACAAACCACAGAGAGCAAAGAAGACATGGCAGTGCTGTCGCTAGACGCCACTAAGGCGGTCGACTCCATATTCTGGGAGTGGCTGATCGAGACTTTAAGGGAATGTGGACTCAGGGAGAACTTCATCCGGTGGGTCAAGGTGCTATATAACTCCCCCATGGCAAGAGTGAAAACTGGAAGTAGGGTGTCGGAAGCCTGGGCAATACAATGAGGAACTAGACAAGGATGCCCACTATCGCCAATGTTATACATCCTGGGGCTGGAACCAATAGCCATCTACTTTAGGAAACAGCTCTTCGACGCAGGGATTAGGGTGAGCGAAACATACAACATAATCTCGCTATACGCCGACGATGTCCTCCTATACCTAAGGAATCCGCAAGAGAACGCTCCGGTAGCGCTGGAAATACTATACAATTTTGCAAGATACTCCGGAATAAAATTCAGCAGACAGAAATCATGCACATTTCCACTTGCCGGGCTCAGAGGAGCAAAAGCGGAAGACCTACCCACGATTGGGATCCAACGGCAAACAGAAGTATTCCAGTATCTCGGAGTCAACATCAAGCACACACCAGCGCTCACACATGAATGCAACACAGAGGCAGTGATGGGAGGGCTACGCAACTCCATCAAATTTTGGTCCAAACTACCACTCTCCATGATGGGCCTAGTGTCAATCACCGAAATGATAATACTCCCGAGATTCCTATACCACTTCACCAACATAAGCTACTACATACGCCCACCCTTCTTCCGGAAACTGGAAACCCTGATCAGAGAGTTCCTGTGGGGCTCGTCCCGACACAAACTGACGCTGAATATACTGACACTACCATACAAAGAAGGGGGATACAACTCGCCGACCTCCAGAAATACTATCTAGCAGCCCAACTGAGCCATGTCGCAAAGTGGCTAACAGACAAGCCAACAACAGAAACAGACCTACTACAGCAACTGACGGCCCCAACACATCCCAAAGAGACACTATGAAACCCGCAGGTTGGACCCCCAGACCCACCCATGATAGTGAAACTAGGGAGGCAAGCCTGGAACAAGACCAGCTTGCTGCTCGGGCTACAACACCCATACGCACCTGAAATCCCTATACTGGCGGATGTCTGCAGAACCCCCCCTGATCTACCGGCAACAAGAAACTGAGAAAAGGCGGGACTTTACACATGGGGAGACATGTTCGAAGAAGGAGTATTCAGAGACTTCGACTCACTACAAACACGAGATGGCCTGGCGACCGGCCAATTCCTATGGTACCAACGTGTGAAACTCACGGCAAAGAAGAAGTGGAACACATGGCCTGAGGAACCAGAACCAAACCCTCTGATAGAGGAGATGTATAGCCTGAACGATGGATGGAAGCCAGTATCCAGGCTGTACACCCAACTAATAGAAAGACCCAATCCACGCAGTGTGCATCTGAAAGAAAGATGGGAGAAGGACCTGGGGGTCACTATCACCGAAAATAAATGGAGCAGGGCCCTACAATACCCAAAGGAGGTGTCCAGAAACGCCAGGTTCAGACTCATCCAGCTGAATGTCCTCTATAGAACCTACATGACTGCACACAAGGTGGCCAAATTCAACAAGCAGATCCAGCCACAATGCCCATGGTGCTGTAGCGAACAAGCCAACATGATCCACATGTTCTGGACCTGCCCAAAATCACTGAAATTCTGGGCCAAAATTGAACAAACCTGCAGAAAAGCGGGAGTAAATAGATATGAATGGACCCCAAAGGAGTGCCTTCTAGCTACACACCCCAGGCTGAGCAAAATCAAACATATAGTAAAACTAAAGGACATGACGTGCATCCTCACCAAGAGCGATCGCAATGGCTTGGAAATCACCTGGAGGCCCTAGGCACGAAATCTGGATCAAAGAGATGGAGAGATGGTCGGCCGCAGAAACCAAAGCCTGGGAGGCCGGGAACATGCAAGGTGGGGGCGATACCAACGCAAACCAAGAGTCGTGGAAAGCCCTACTGAGAGACATGATCTTCTCGACAAACTTTCAGCCCCCCTGAGCCAGACAACAAACACCCACCACATATAAAGAACATTGCCATCAAGAAAAAGATCACACCCCCCATCAAGAATCCCCCAAGACATTGAACTCGCATCCCACTAAAGGCCACCAAGTAAAAGGCGAGAGTGAAACAATAATACCATGATTGGAGGACAGTTATAGTTAATCGTTGTTTAATGTTTAAATTCCAGTTACAAGGCAGAAATAGGACACCATATGTTATGAAAGTAATAACCTGTGTTTAAATGCTCTATGTTTATGTACAAATGCCAATAAAAACACTTTTTTAAAAAAAATGGAGTCCTGAGAGCCCATTGGAGAGAGCTCATTCTCAGGCAAACCTCTGGTACCAGGAAAATACAGGATGCCATGAGGCTGAGCAACCTGAAAAAGTCAAAGGCTCGAAGACGCTGGGCACTCTGAAATTTAGTGTCCATCTGCAGAATGTGTTGAGCCCTTACCTCGGGTGGCGAGGCTTTTCCCAAGGATGTATCCAGGACTGCTCCAATTAACTGGAATCATTGAGATGGTATCATGTAGGATGTCTTGTAATTGAGGGAGAAGCCCAGTCTGTGGAGAGAGTGGCAGGTTATGCTGAGGTGTTCCAGGGTCTGTTCGGGAGAACGGCCCCTGATCAGCCAATCGTACAGATAGGCGCAGATGTGAATACCCCCTCACCTGAGACTCACTGCCACCACCGCTTGGGGGAAACCCTCGGGCAGAGATCAACCCAAATGGCAAAACTCAAAACTGATAATGAGAACCGCCAACGTCAAACCTCTGGTAATTTCTGTGCTTGTGATGGATTGGCACATGAAAGTAAGCATCCTAAATTTCCAATGACACCATCCCATCGTGGGGCTGGTGGGCTTGAAGGATCTGAGAAAGGGTGACCATCTTGAACTTGTCCTTCCCTGAGGAACTTGTTCAAGCATCTCAAGTCCAAGATGGGTCTCAATCCTCCATCCTTTATTCCTCTCTGCTACAGGTACTGGTTCTATAGCACCTTTCCCAAGCAGGCTCAAGATTTCCTGCACAAGGAACGGTTCTGGAACTTTGAATGAGTGGCTCCCCAGTGGATGTTCCTGAGGCCTTTTTAGAAAGGGAAGGCAGGACGAGGGCACTGCAGCGCGGCTACAAGTTGGCCGCTGCCTGAAAAGCTCTTTCTAACAACTCCAATATCCCCTAAAAATCATTTCTTTTTCTGTAAAGCAGACGGGCAACAAATAAGAGCATAGGTATCGGAGAAGGTCAAGCATTCAATATTGTGTTTGGGGAGGAGATTGGATTCTTGGTGCGATGCAGCTCGCTTGGTTTCGCTGGCCAGCCTTAGCACCCTCTGTGCTGCTGGAGATTTAGTGGGCCGATTGGGATGCAAGACTGGTGCCCTGAGTTGGGGTCCGCCATGTCGAGCGGCCTATTTACCCCCACTGGACCGGTGTGTGGTGCCCGGCCCCTGTCCTTGAGGAAACATTCGACCCATTACCGCTGGGGTGCTCTTGTCTCTCCGTTCCTGGGGCGGACTTTGGTGGTTGTCAGAAGAGCTGCCCACCCCCTCGCTGCGACGTGAGCGGGCGGAGGAGCAGGGCTAAGTGGAGGGCGTGCAGGGTCTCTTCAGTCGCCGGCGACTTGGCTGCCCATCAGTAATATTCTTCATCGGCGGCAAGAGGCAGACCAGTCTGTCCCCCCCCACCCCAACACCTCCCGGCCCCTAGCAGATTGATGTGAACACACTGAACCATACCCTTTTGGCTCTCAAGAACATTACTGACAACCTGGGGGCTAAGATCGATGCCCTGACGTGCAAGGCAGATGTCTTGGCGGTGCAGATAGATAAGCTATGTAGACGCATGTCATAGGCGGAACAAGGTATTGGAGCTGAGGAAGATAAAGTTGTGACACTGGAGAGAGAAATTATATCATTACAGCAGGTGGTCAAACCTGTGGGAGCCAAGAATGACTACTTGGAGGGCAAATCACACAGAACAATATACATGGAGAAATGTGTTGATAAACTGCGCATGGATGTTCTTGGAGCCCCCTGCCCCCCAGCATCTAACATGTTCTTAGTGGAAAGGCCACACAGATCTCTGGCCGCCAAACCGCCCCACGTGCCCCTGAAAGGACCATTATCGCCAGAATTTTAAATTATAGCGACAGAGACACATATCTTAGAGCAGCGAGGGAAAAGATGGACTTGTGTTTTGGATCTGACACAGGTCCGGGAACAAATTCCTTTCAGGCTGTAAAAAATACTTTGCGTCAGAAGGGCGTTCGTTACTCCATGTTGATCCCAGCGAAACTGAGTATTACTCACAATGGTAAAACCTGGTTCTTCATGTCTCCGGTAGCGGCGGACCGCTTTGCATCAGAATTGCCTGCCTCGGATAGCTCCTTCAGAAGCCCGAACCGCTGAACTGTGGCAGATTACAATGCCCCTGGACACCATGATGCCCTTGGCTATTTTTGACAAGTCTCCTTGACTTTACTGGCCTGAAGCGTCCCCTATATGAGGGTGATCCGCCTGACATGTGGTGGGTTTGTAGGGGATTCCAACTCTAGGGGGAAAAGGAAATATAAGTGGTGAGTCGTTGGACTAATGGAGCCCATGTGGCTGCTGGCGGCTCACCGCTCCCTCTGCAGTCACTGCATAATTGGGGGTTAGTAGTTATTTTTTTATTTTTTTTATTTAAATCAGCTTATTACAAACTTTTTAAAAAAGAAAAACACATCTTTCTCTCCTCTTCCAGCTTTAGTTTTTCAAATTCATCAACTGTGAGTCCAGCTCATCCAAAAAGAACGTTATTGCGAAGGTCAGTTTTCCATCCTCACCGTCATGGATTTTTTTTCACCACTCTTCTTCACTATACGTAGAGAACTTTGAAAACTCTGTGCCCAGAAACTTCCTTCTCATTTCTTTCAGTTCCGGACACGAGATTATCAGATGTCTTATTGTCTCTAGTTCCTTCTTGCAATAACGGCAGTTAATTTCTATTGCCTCTCCTTTTCTTTTTCTCATATTTTTTATCTCAGACGTGTGAAATAAGTTCAACCTTAGTTTTAAGAAGATTTTTCTTCTCCTCAGACAAGGGAACTTAGTCAGTAGTTATTAATTGTCGTTTTGTGGGTGGTATGTGCTTGCCGGTAAATTTTAGTTTCTGGTGTGAGAGGGGGGTAGTAGGGTGGGGAGTTATGTTAGAACGGTACTACTGTTTTGGCTAAGAAGCACATGTAATTTTCAGATTCCAGGGTTTTGCTGACCCGGGCATATTGGTTCGGAAATATGTCTCCTCGTTAGGTCTGGAATATGGAATGTTGTTAATATATGTGAAGATCTCTTGCGGTGAATCATTAACTATCATGCCCTGGAATATTCGCAGACTCGTCAACAGTAAGAAACTCATCTGGTGTTGAACCAGGCTAAGCTCCAACAGGATAATGTACTCTGTTTACAGGGGAGTCACCTGTCTAAGGACACAACACTACCGAGGGCTGCGGGTTGGGGAGTCCACAGATACTCTTCCTCCTATTCTACATATTCTAGAGATGCAGCTATTTATATTCATAATTACTTACCGTTCCGGCTGCAGGATAAAATCACAGACAGTGATGGCCGCTTCCTTGTTGTGGTAGCGGAATGCCTGGGCTTGAAACTTTTCCTGATTAACATGTATGCTCCCAATGTCGATTCCCCAGACTACTTCTGTGAATGTGCTGCTCACCTAAGGGCGTTTCCCTCATACAAGGTGGTATGGGTGGGAGACTTTAATGTAGCCCTATCCTTTTTATTGGATCACTCGGTTATGTCCCAAAAGATCTTACCAGCGGCAGCAGTAGCATGGGGGGACATTGCAGAAGATCATAATCTGGTTGAAGTTTGGACGCACCTGAACCCTGGTGTTAGGGAATATTCATATTATTCCGGAGAACACTGTAGCTCCACCAGGATAGATTACATCATGCTCTACAATGCTGCTAGCCAGGGTGGCGCAATCTGCTAAAATCCTACTCAGGATGCTGCCCGACCACTCACCACTAGTGGTGACGGTCACCGACTCGGATCGTGTTCAGAGTCCGCTTCGGTGGTGGTTCCGCTCCCGGACGTTAGAAGACGCACTATTTTGAGAAGGGATTAAATGTGACATACACAAATACTTCCAAATTAATGAGGGATTGGTCCCTGGCCCTAGAGTGAGTGACATGGGAGGCATTTAAGGTCTACATACGGGGGTGCTGCATCTCTTGGGAAAGTGGTGTCTTGAAATCCCTAAGTAGAACCCTACTGAACCTTGAGGGTGAGATAAAGGAGTTGGAGCGTGAACAAATTAGGAGCCCTGGTCCCGAGATATCCAGGACTCTCTGCGAGACGCACCTGGAACACACTGATGTGGCAAACAGGGAAGAGAAATACTTAGGTGATACAATACAAGTGATTATCTCTGGGGAAGGGGACAGACCTAGCTGTACTTTAACCTGGACAATACAAAAGGAGAGGAGTAGTGGGGATATACTAGAAGTAGAAGATCCCAACGGGAGTCTTCTGAAGGACTCCAGAGAAATTAACAAGGTGTTCCGAGAGTACTATCACAGGTTATACTCGGCACAAACAAACATGTCACCGGGTGAAATTGGGAACTTTTTGGACCGTGTGGCACTGGGTTGGTTGAATTCTGCTCAGGCGGATCTTTTAAATTCACCCCCGACCGAAGAAGAAATATGCAGAATGATTGGCTCATTACCGTGCGAAAAGCCCATGGCATGGAAGGCATATCTGCAGAACTGTATAAAGAATATGCACATCTCTTGGCCCCACATTTGTGCCATATGTACGAATATTCCACATCAGCAGAAACCCTTCCAGAATCCACCAGAACAGCGCTGGTTATGCTTCTGCTGAAACCAGACAAAGACCCCCGACAGTGTGCCTCCTATAGGCCCTTGTCTCTGAAAATACTGACAATAAGATCCTGGGCAAACTACTGGCCGATAGGCTGATTCCGCACATGCAATCTTTAATTCTCCCAGTCCAGGCAGGATTTATCCCGGGTAGGACCACAAAGAATAAACGACTATTTACTTTAATGCATAATATTGATGACAAGGTACCCATCGTAGCAGCAGGAATCAACACCGAAAAAGCCTTTGACTCTGTTGAATGGCCCTTTCTTTTCAAAGTCCTGTGTCATTCTGGTCTGGGTCTATGGTACTTACAATGGATTCGCCTTTCATAAACTGCTCCTCGAGCAATGGTTCTAACTAACCGGACTATATCCGACTGTATTACTCATACAAGAGGCACTCTTCAGGGATGACCCCTATACCCCCATCCTATTCGCCCTTGCGGTCGAGCCTCTGGCTTGTATTAATAGGGAATTCTATGCGCATAGGGGTGTGAAAATATTCACACATCTCGACTATATCTCTTTATGCTGGCGACATGCTGTTGTATGTCAAACACCCTAAGCAGAACTTGTGGCCGCTCGTCCGTGAGATCTCCTTGTTTGGAGAATACTCCGGACTATGAATAAATCGGTCTAAATCAGAGGTCCTGCCTCTTACATCAGCGGTCGATCCCAGAGATATTGGTGAAGGCTTTCGATGGTGTCCTGGGAGCATAAGATATCTGTGTATCAAGGTGTCAACTTCCTCCTCTCACTTATTTGAGAACAATTATATGGCAGCATTATTGCACCTGGAACACAAAGTTGAACTGTGGATTCCGCTATCACAGGTGGCTAGGCTCTCTCTGGCCAAGATGGGGATAGCCCCGAAGATGCTACGATATCTTCAACAACGTACCAACAATTCCCCCATTGCGGTTCTGGAAACAAGCTTGTGGCCTTTTAACAAAGCTGGTATCTAGAGAAAACGGCCAGATACTTGCCAGAGCCTCAATTGGCTCAAGGCTGGATTACTGTGGCATCCTGCTTATTGGGTTGGCTAAAGCCGAGATAGGTCGCCTTCATATAATTTTAAAAAATGCGGTCAGGATTGTCCTGGACATTAGAAAAAGGGAACATGTGTTAGATGCCAGAAGGAGCCTGCATTGGCTTCCAATAGAGGCCAGAATTGTTTTTTGCCTTTTAGTGATAACTCAGAAATGCCCGATAGGTCCCTCACTATTTAAGTGAAGTGTTAGAGATGAAATCGAATACATGCAATCTCAGATCTAACAATAGCAACCGGGAATCCCAGCATACAGACTGTCTCAGGTAAAGAAAGGAGCCTTTTTTGCAGCAGCCCCCATGGTATGGAATACTATTCCACCAGACATGAGGGAAGAAAAATACACAGCTGTGTTCAGAAAGAGACTCAAGAATTACCTGTTTAGATAAGGAGGATGGAATTACCCTCCTCAGGTCTGATCTTTGGCATGTGTACTTTCTATTTTAATAATTATGTGTTGTCTATGTACTGCGCCCTTAAGCCTCTGGGTCAGTGGTGCGCAATATAAATGATATAACATAACACACAACAAAGACAGGCTATGGTGGCTCTTGACAAACTGACCCTCCCTTTTGCGGAAGGCGGACAAGAATATCCAGACCTATATGCCTAGTTTCTGGCCTAGCAAATTCAATATGCCACTTGGCAGTGGCACCCCTCGACTGAAATCCCTCATATGCTGGAGAAGGCCACAGCCTGGTCATATTGATGAAAAAGGGATGCCCTACGGAAGGAAGATGGTAGTGCTCAGAGAAGATGTGCAGCAGGTTGATGGGCATGTGATCAGGCTACAGCGGAGGAAGGGGGAAAGGGGAAATTCCACCCAGAATATGAGAAATGCTGTTCATAGTGTAGAGATAACACACAAGGTGGTGTTTAAGACACACTTTCAGAAACTTGGTGTTTACACTGTCAGGAATGTGATACGAGAGGGCAGATTTATCTCATGGGACGCATTAAAAGAAAAAGGTTCCTGAGGTGAGGTGACAATGCTACTCTATTTTCGATTGATGGAAACTGTCCGCACAGCATGGCCGACCTTCCTCGAAGCGCCAGCACAGTCCCCCTTGATGCACTTCATGGTTAATCCTCCTGAAACCACTAGGATGGTGTTGACGCTCTAAAGAAGCAAAGGGTACTACATTTAGGGCAAAATGGGAAGCATCCTTGAGGAAGGATCTCCAGGAAAAAACATTGGCAGAAAATATGTATGCTATCACAACAAATATTCTTGAATAATAGGCGTTAGGGAGAATTCTAATTCCATGGCTAATTTCCCTTACCTATAGTGTCCCCCGGCAGCTTTGCTGAATTTGAAGGGTTTGTTTTTTTCTCATGCTAAGAGTGTGACCCTTTTTCCCCACTCTTAGGCAGATTGCTATGTGTATTCTAGGCTATTTTTTGTGTTTAATGTCTATGAGGTTTATCTCACCCTCATAGGAACCATCTTTATCCACATGTGTTGCACAGCACCCTCAGTGCAGTGACACAGGGGTGTCGTAGCAATCCCCAAACATAGACTCCATACCCTGGGACTGACTACTGTCCCCCAGGGCATGTAAAGTCCCCATTGACTTCAATAGTCAATTTTTATGAACTAAACCAGTACAACCCATCTTACACTATGGAGGTACTGGGAAGGGTTAATAGTTTTTCCCTGGTGTTCATTTTCGAGAGGGTACCGTACAGTCCCTCTCTCAAAAGTTTCTGGCTGGTGGCAGTGGTTACTACCGAAAATATTCGACAGCAAATATTTTCATATGGGATTTTCTCATTGTTTGAGGCTACCACTTTTACTGACAGCCTCTAACATACCGCCGGCTTATTTTATTATTAACTTTACTTCGGTTGGTTTTATTTGCCAGAACTTTAATATAAATTCTTTCTCGTGTCTTTCTCTAAACTCCTAACCCAGGTCGGGGATCCTTTGTTCGTCCTTTTGGCGGGCTTTTACCAAGAAGCCCTCCTTTCGGCTCCACCGAGTCTGGGGTGGGTCCATTGCGTGGGAGGGGGAGTAGGACCCCTGGACAGAGTTACCACAGCAACTCATGTCGCACTCTAACCTGATAGGCTGGAGGGTCTCCCGCCAAGACGACCACTCCACTGTGCGAGTGACAGCTAGGCTGTATGAATGGGGGTCTTTTTGCATAAAAGCAGGGTCCTGAGTACTGGAAGAGCAAGACGTCGCCACTGGAACTGAGGAACCGAAGAGGAGAGAAGCCAAAGACACCTGCAACGACTGAACCACTGGTGAAGCCCTGCTGCAGCGTCTCACCACTTTTCTCCACACGACGAGAGGAGATCTTTATCTGAAAGAGCCTTCTTCCCTTGAACTGGTGGGGCCAACCAGTTTGCCATTCGCCTTCCCGGACCTGCCTTGGTCACATCGCCAGTGCCCTGCACTTGGAGGCCGGGTAGCCAGGCAGCCATCCACCCGGACAGCGATTAAAAGGAGCGTACCTTTCATTTTCGTCTGGCAGCACCGCGGCTGGTTTCATCCCTGGGTAGTGCAGTAACTCGGACCTTCCTCCACGACGAGAGCCTCTCTTCCTCTGCTGGATCCCCCTAACTGTAGGAACTACAAGGAACAACCGCCACTGCAGGAGCCTCTTCTTCGTATTAAGGTACATTGTTCCGCCAGGCCTCCCTCTTCGAGTGGTAGTGTTAAAGGTGTTTTAAAACCTTTACCTACCAGTTGTGTTGGCCGCCCCTATCGTCTAACATTGTCTTTCACCTTCGGCAACCACCTTTTTGAATCGTGTAACAAAGACTTAACTGCAGCTACAAGAACATTTTGCTCCTAGGCTCTTTGCCCTGTACCACTGACTTTGGCACAGGCCTATTGACTCTGGCTGAAATTGTTAGAACTGCCTTCTCTAGATTGCTTCTCAACTAGAACTGTGTTGGTGCACCTGGGGGCGTGGTTAACTAGCCATGGTGTAGGACGTGCCTTGCTGAGCAGCTCCTGTGGATCTGAAGTTGATCTGAAAAATCACACTGAAAAATGATCCACGTACCTCAAAAATAAATGCAAAGACGCCGGAAAAGGTGCCCCACAACAACTGAAGGAAGCAAGTAAATCGAGTGAAGTATTACAGAGAAAGAACTTTTATAAATGCAGCTCTGTGGAAACGAAGGCATATAAGATGGCGGACAACAAAGGGACCAAAACCGCGACCGCAGAAGTAATTGAGCCGTGTTGTGGAGATTAAGGAAGAGGACCGGCATTCAACACCAGAGCGGCGCTTTGTCTTTGTATCCGCTCGCTCCTAAAGTCATGAGCAACATTTGCCCATAGAACACAGCGCCCTGTTAATAACGAGGCCAATTACAGGACTCGGAGCAGCGGAGTGAATTGTGCAGCGGATACAGTAGCCGCGTTCAGTGAACTTTGGCTACAATAGCGGTGGGCCTCCAGACACGAACGGAACGTTCCGAGCGGCCGCATGTTGTGCAGAGCCGACAGAAAAGACACACTGCTACTCTAAACAAACAATAGCGAATGAGCCGCGCTGTGTGAGAGGAGCCGGCGGTGCTAGCACGATACATCCCTGCCCGTAATTGTATGCGGAAGCTGGGATAAAACAGCGAACGAGCCGCGCTGTGTGAGAGGAGAAGGCGCTGCTAACACGATACATCCCTGCCCGTAATTGTATGCAGAAGCTGGTATAAGACATTGAATATAACGCCTCCCTGCCATTGCATTGAAAGGAATAAATGCCCTGCACAAACGGAAGTCCATATTAATGCCCAAAGGATACGGACACCGGATGCCAGTTATTTACTAAGGACCTTCCCACTCTGCTGGGGCATATGCCCAGGTAACCAACCTTGTTATGCCGCCCCATAGGGAAAATGGGCACATGGCACTATGTACCATATGAGCCTGAGGCATTACCTGTAACTGTTGTTCTCCAGCATGGGTCTGGCATGGATTCACATGCTCATGAATATTCCCCGTCGTCAGGCTGGGAATCCTCGGTAAAGAAAAATCAGTATCAGTTTTAGTAGTAACCAATCACTGATCTCTGTGTCATACTGACCACAGCCAATGACTGCCATCTCCCTAAGCCCCGCCTCTGGCAGCCATCTTCAGATTTGGTAGCACGTGAAGTGGCAGTATGACCAAGTGAAGAGCAGCAGAGGGGTAGGCGGGAGGGTTCGCATGTGAATCCATGCCAGACCCATGCTGGAGAACAACAGTTACAGGTAAGTAACTTGTTCCTTCTCCAGCATGGGGGTCTGGCATGGATTCACATGCTCATGAATAAAAGAATACATAGCAGTACACACATGCACAACCACAGGTTGTGGCAACAGGCTCAACATTAAGCAATACAACAACTCAACATTAAGCATCTCTTACCTTCTCACCAGGCTCACCTTAGGCGAACAGGTTGCGCAGCACTGCTTGGCAAACCCTGGACTCCTCCCTGGAATCCCGGTCGACGCAGTAGAATTTCGTGAAGGTGTCCGTCGACCTCCACGTAGCAGCCCTGCAGATGTCCAGCAGGGGCACACCAGATAGGAACGCCGTGGTAGCTGCGATCGCTCTGGTGGAATGGGCTCTCGGACGGCCGGGCAGCGGTCGGTTTGCCAACCGATGACAGTACATGATACAGCCGGAGAGCCATCTGGAAATGGAAGCCTTTGAGAGAGCCTTCCCCTGATTGACAGGTCCAAAGTTCACAAAAAGTTGTGACCTCTTCCGAAAACACTTCGTGCGGTCCACGTAAAACTTCAGCACTCTAGCCACATCCAGCGAGTGCAAAGTCCTTTCAGCCGGCGACGAAGGCGACGGGAAGAAAACAGGCAACACCAAGGATTCGTTGAGGTGGAAGTCTGACGGCACCTTGGGCAGGAAGGAGGGGTGCGTCCTGAACACTACCCTCGTGTCGTGAAAAGTCAAGTACTGGGGCTTGCAGGAAAGGGCCTGTATCTCTCCCACCCGTCATGCGGAGGTGATGGCCACAAGAAACGCTGTTTTCCACGACAAGAACTTCAACGGAGCTGAGTGCAGAGGCTCGAACGGAGGTCCCATGAGCTTGGTCAGCACCACGTTGAGCTCCCACGCCGGGGCCGGAGCCTTCACCGGCGGGAATGATCTGAACAGTCCCTTCATGAATTCTTTCACCAGACGATGAGACCACAAAGACATCCGTCCCGTGGTTCTGGTGTATCGGGAGATCGCAGCAAGATGAATCTTGATGGAAGCGTGCGCCAGTCCAGCCTTGGCCAGCATCAGTAGGTACGGCAGTACTGGAGGAGCCGTAATCCGTAGAGTGTTAATCTTCTGTGCGTGGCACCAGACAGAGAACCTCTTCCATTTGTTTCCGTAGCATTTAAGAGTTGAGGACGCCCTGGCCTTTGCAAGAACCTCTCTGCAGTCGGCCGGTATGTCGTAATCTCCAAACTCTAACGCTGCAGGAGCCAGGCCTGCAAGTTCATCGACTTCGGGTCGTGATGGAGGATGGCGCCTCCTTCCCTGGAGAGAAGATCGGCGTCCACTGGCAGCTTGAATGCCGGGGACGCTGACAAGTCCAGAAGGTCCGGGAACCATATCTGCCTCGGCCACGCAGTTGCGACGAGGATCATCCTGCACCGTGACCTCTTGAGCTGATGGATCAGCAACGGCAATGGGAGGAACGCGTATAGAAATAGGCCCTCCCAGGGGAACGAGAAAGCATCGCCCATGCTCCTCGGCTGGGGAAACCTGCTGGCGAACCTCTGGCACTTGGAGTTCATCGCCGTCGCGAACAGATCGATCTGGGGTGTGCCCCACCGTCGGAAGAGGCGGTCCACTAGATCCTGTCGTAGTTCCTACTCATGGCACGAGCGCAGCTCTCTGCTGAGCGAGTCGGCAATGGTGTTTTTTTATTCCTGCCAGATGAAACGGCACCAGAAACATCCCTTGGGCGACGGCCCAATGCCACAGATCCTGCGCCTCCTTGGACAGGGCTGGGGACCTGGTGCCGCCCTGCTTTCTGATGTAGAACATGGTGGTGGTGTTGTCGGTGAAGATCCTCGCCACCTTGCCCTTGAGGGACGGAAGAAAGGACCTGAGGGCCCAAAACACTGAACGGAGCTCCAGGACGTTGATATGGAGGGACTTCTCCGTTGGAAGCCAAGGCCTCTCGCGTGCAGATTTTCGGTGTGCGCTCCCCACCCTTCCAGGGAGGCATCCGTGGTCACCGTCTTCTGACGGCCCGGGGTCTGGAAGTCCATGCCCGCCGTCAGATGCGCGCGGGTGCCCCACCACCGGATCGCTCGTCGAAAGCTCTCGTCGAGTGTGATCCTGTCCTCGAAGCTGCCCATCGTCTGGATCCAGCGAGCGTCCAGGAACTCCTGTAACGGGCGCATACGAAGCCTGCACAGGCGGATGAGATAAATGCAAGAAGACATCATTCCGAGGAGGGATTTGATGGACCTCACCCTGGCCGCGTCTGCAACCAGCATCCGCTGCACCTTGCCCATCATGGCTCTCGTCCTTTCCTCCGACAGAGAGGCCAGAAGCGCCACTGTGTCGAGTTTCGCTCCCAGAAACAGTGCGTCCTGCGCGGGCACCAGATGGGACTTGGCGTAGTTTATGGAGAATCCCAGGTCCGCGAGTAGTTGGACGGTCCTCGCTGTGTGCTCCACGGCGAGCTCCCTTGTCTTTGCTCGGATGAGCCAGTCGTCCAGGTAGGGGTAGATGTGGATCCCCTCCAGGCGCAGCCGCACCGCCACCAGTGCGAGGCACTTGGTGAACACCCTGGGTGCCGACCTCAATCGGAAGGGAAGGGCTCTGAACTGGTAGTGACGCCCTTGGACCACAAACCTAAGAAACTTTCGGTGTCCCTTTAGGATGGGGATATGGAAGTAAGCATCCTCCAAATCCAACAACGACAGGAAATGGCCCTCCTCCAGCTGACCCAGGACGTGCTGGAGGGTAACCATCCGGAACTTCTGTGCCTTGATGAATTTGTTCAGTCGTCGTAGGTCCAGGATGGGACGCCATCCTCCTGTCTTCTTCTTCACGAGGAAGTATCTTGGGTAAACTCCGGAGCCCCAAAGCCTCTTTGGGACGAGCTCGATGGCGCCTTTCTTGAGCATCGCTTTTACCTCCAAGAGAAGCTGAGGGACATGATGTTCCTTCCTGGCCACAGGGGGGACGCGCGGGCACTTCTTTAGAAACTCGAGCGCGTGACCCTGGGCCAGGGCGTCCAGCACCCAACGGTCGGTGGAGATGGACTCCCACATGCTGACGAAGTTCGCCAGCCGGCCTCCCACTGGGATGCTTCGGTGGGGGCCCGACCCCACGGCCGGTTCAGTCCTGCTTCGACGAGGCTTTGCCGCCTTGTCCTCCCTTGCGACGACGGCGGGGTCCGCCCGACTTGCCTCGTCCCCTGTAGGCTTCCTGTGACGACGAACAGGGCGCTTGACGGTAGGTGGAATATCCGCCGCCGGAACCTTTGGAGGCACCCTGCTTGCCTCCGGCACTCCGAAAGGGCGGCCGTCGCTGGAGAACACCAAGAGCCCGGGCCGTCTCCGTGTCCATCTTGATGGCTTGTAGGGAATCGTCCACTGTTTTCCCAAACAGGTTGGTCCCGTCGAACCGCATGTCCAAAACTCTGGTCAGCACGTCCTGCCGGAAGTCCGTTGCCTTGAGCCATCCACGCCGTCTAAGGTGCATGCTGTTGCCCAACTGGCGAAACCCAGTGTCAGCAATGTCCGTCGCTATCGTAATGGCGTGGTCCGACGCCACTTCTCCTTCCTGAAATATCTCTAGGGCTTCCGCCCTCTTGTCGTCCAGTAGGAAGTCCAGCAGGGGGGGCGATCTTCTATCACAACTCCCTGTCATAGCGGGCTACGATAGCCAAGGCGTTGAGATGACTCTTCGTCCCATCGTGTCCAATTTCTTTCCCTCGCCGTCCGGGGGGGAGGTTGACGTAGAGGCCGAAGCCCACCCCCGCTTTCTTCCTGGCCGCCGCGGAGACGACCGAGTCTGGGGTTGGCTGTGTCCGGGACCCGTTACTTCTTCTCGTACCGATTCCTTCTCGCAGGCGTTGTGGATGGGTTCTTGAGGAGGGCGAGACCCTCATCCCAGATATCGTCCAGTAGGGGTACAGCGAGGACTGTCTTCCTCTTGGTCTCGCGCCGTTGATAAAGGAAACCTTCCTTCTTCTTCTCTTCCGGGCAGAGCTGGAAAAGCTTGGATGCCCTGGCGATCATGGCATGAAACGATCCAATCTCGTCGGGCGGGGAAGCCCGGGGAGGAGGTGACGACGGAAGATCCTCGTCGTAAACCTCGTCGTCTGTACCTGTCGCGGCCGTGTCCGTCCCCGTATCATCCCCACGGGTCGTGGACGGGGAGGAGGGCTGAGCAGGGCGCGATGGTTGAAAAGGAGGTGGAGGATGAATCCTTCTTCTCTTAGGAGGAGGGCTCCCAGAAGGGCCTGGCTCCGGGTCCCCCGTCGGGAGCGGTTCCTCCGTTGGTGGTAACGGCAATCTCGTCCTTATCTCCGAGCATAAGGACTGTATAGCCAACAAAATGGCCGCCGAGTTGTCTTGCGGCACTGGTTGAGGGGATTCCGACGGGCGGTCAGGAGCCTCGTCGGAACCCTCGACGTTCTCGTCGTCTCCTACGACGGGGTCCCTCCCGACGGGCTGGTCTTCTTCCACGCCAATTCCGTGGCTTAAGACTTCGATCAGCTCCTCTTCAGAGGTTGAGGCCGAATTCACGACGACCTCCTGCCCCCCCTTTTTCTTCTCCGTTGGAGGTTTCATGGGGGTCCTGTCGATGGGCCTGAAAGAGGACTCCCTCCACGGTGGCAGGCAGACTCTGGGCCCCGAGGTCGCCTCCACTGGTGTAGCCTCCACAGGCTGAGCCAGGGCCGCCGCAACTGTCTCGATAGAGGCCTTGGCAGGGTGGATCAAGGCTTTCACCACCTTAGATGCGCTCACCGCCTTCTCCTTGGGGGGAGGGTCACCGCCTCGCTCCCCCCCGATGGGGCCTTCGAGCTCGACCGTGGTCTCTCCAGGAGCTTCGCCGGGTGTTCGGCCTTCCTCTTACACGAGCCAGAGCGTTGGCTCGTGGTTGATGGTGCCGGGGAGGATGCGCCCTGCCTGGCAACCTTAGAGCCCAACCGTTCGGCGCTCCCGGTGCCAGCGGACTCGCGGTGCTTGGCCTTCTGTTGGGCCCCCGTTGCCGGGGTGCCCTCAAAGGTCTTAGAAGACCGCTCGGACTCCTTCTTTTTCTCGCCTGACGGGCTCTTCCCTTCCAGCCAGTTGGCGAGACGCAGATGGTCGTCCTTCATGGTCCGCTACGACATATTGCCGCAAAACGCACAGTCCTTCTCCACAAGCGTCTTGTCCTCATGCAGGCAGTAGAGGCAAAGGGAGTGTTCGTCCTCCTTAAAGACATTCTGAAGCTGGCATCCAGGGCAGACCCTGAACAGCTTTCCGGGCGTCGAGCTTCCCTTCTCTTGGGCCATGTCCGAGATGGGCCTGAGAAACTTCTGGAGTCCTCCAAAAGCGTGGCTCGACGAAATCTTCACCCTTGAGAGGCGTAGAAGAATCCGACACGGGTCCCCGTTGATAGGATAAAGAAACGGTGGAGCTTGAGGCTCTTTTGACCGAAAAAAGAGAGAATTTTCCTATGAAAAAGGGCGAAAACGCACTAAAGCTCGAGAGCAATAGCACGAGGATCCCAACACTTGAACGTGCAGTAAAAATATGAAGATGGCTACCAGAGGCGGGGCTTAGGGAGATGGCAGTCATTGGCTGTGGTCAGTATGACGCAGAGATCAGTGATTGGTTACTACTATGAAAGACAGATCAGAAATGAAACTGATACTGATTTTTCTTTACCGAGGATTCCCAGCCTGACGACAGGGAATATTCATGAGCATGTGAATCCATGCCAGACCCCATGCTGGAGAAGGGGGTACATCTAATGGCCCAAGGGAACAAAGGAGCAGGCCATTGATTGCCACGACTGTAGAAACATTGCATGCAGGGTCGAGCCAGAGCAATGACGGTGCCTGCAGGACCTGTGTGAACACCGACACGGACACACACAGTACAGAACGTGCAGAATACGGATGGCTCTGCCAGGAGTCAGAGCAGGTCTATAGGAAGAAGTAACAACTGTTGAAGACGTGGGAGGACACAACCCACTAAAAGACAACTCAACGCATATTAACACATACTGCAGTCCTCTGAGGATAACACTTCCAGGCCTCGACTATTCCTGTGGCGTCACAGAAGTACAAAGAAGTGGAATTGGCTACGAAAGAGCTGGAACTAGACACACAGTTAGGATTGCATGATGTCGATGAGAGGAGCTAAGGCCAAGAGTAAACAACCCACGATGGTTGTCTTTGCCAAGACACAGCAGACTATTACTGCACTGGCACAAAGTGCAACAGCTGCATCTGTAGAAGGTACCCCAGCAAAAGAAAACCATCTGATCCTAGCAGCTATAACAGAGTTGAAAACCTCATGGGGGACAGCAATGGCGGACCTACGAACTGCCTTGGAGACCAAAATAGATGCAGTAGGAATAGAGGTCACCTTGCTGCGACAAGATGTCAGGGTGCTGGCAGAAAGAACGAGTGGCCTAGAGAGTGCGGTGAAAACCAACACAGAAACCAGCACCAGGAACACAAAGGAGGTACATATACTAAAGCAGCAGGTGGCTAACCTCGAGAACCGAGCGGAAGAAGCTGAAGGAAGGGCGAGACGAAACAACATCTGCATGCTCGGCCTGCCAGATGGGGAAGAAGGCCAGGACCCCACGGACTATGTGGAGAATATGATCCTGCAAGAAATAGGGGCCAACAAGCTCTCACAAAGATTTACAGTTGAGCGAGCACACAGGGCCTTGATGGGGAAACCGTGGCCCAGGGCCCCCCCTCGGTCAATAATTGCAAAGATCCTGAACTATAAAGATAGAGAGAAGATCTTGGAGTACTTTCGTAAAGGTGGAACGATAGAAAGAGCATCTGCGACTGTCATTGCGTATCCCGATTACACAATGCTAGTGCAGAGACAGTGTTACAGCTATGTGGCGATCAAGAGTCAAGAGAAGACTGCGCACGGCTGGAATCAAATACATGCTTTTGTATCCTGCAAAGCTAAAATCCTGCATAAAAGTAGAGCGATTTTTTTTTATACCCCAGAGGAAGCGGCGTCATGGCTGGACTTGCAGGGTTGTCCGGAACGAGAGGAGAAGCACGATAAAAGATGGGGATATTTCATGCATAATGAAACGATAAATGGGGGGGAATCCCAGTAGAGACTGTGGCACAGATAACAGGGGAAGGGCACAGACGGCTAATGTTGAAATTGCATTATGATACTCTTGGAATTGTTGAACTTGTTGTCTGGAATATAGACTATAAAGCACACAAGTAAACTGGGTGGCATTATGCATGGTGATTTTGAAGCAAACAGGAGCAGCAGGATGAAGGCACCCCACCCCCAGGAAGTAGTAGTAAAACAGCCACTAGGGCAACTTTACCCTGCTGAGCTGCGAGTACAGGCTATTCCCAGAAAGGGCTAGATGCGGGGGTGCCTGAGATCCAGGGATGGAGCTGGGCAACAGTTGGGGAGGGTATTGTTGGGGCAGGGAAGGGAGGTGGGAAGGAAGGAGATTGGGGTGTTTGATGTGTTTTTGGTTAAGGGGTGTTCAAGTTGGGAAACAAGCCTATATTGAAGGAGAATACACTTGGATTTGGACTACACTGGTGGGGGAGGGGTGGGACTCTGGCAGGCCATGGGGGATCTTAAAATAATCACTTGGAATGTCAGAGGGCTTAATAGCTACTTAAAGAGAATAAGGTTATGCTATACCTAACCAGACAGAAGGTAGACATAGCCCTGCTGCAGGAGACTCACCTGACTTGGGATAAGATGGAGATGATCGGGAAGAAATGGAAGGGAACTGTGGTGGGCTCATCATATTCGGCTTATGCTAGGGGAGTAATCATTTGGGTGGCGCCGCATGTCCCGTTTCAGTTGTTACAGACGATTGTGGAAACAGACGGGAGGATGGTCATATTGAGGGGATTGGTGGAAAACAGGGAGATAAGCATTATAAATACATATGCTCCGAATCAAAACACAGCAGCATATTTTAGAATTCTGTGTAACAATCTCAGCACGTGTGTGGGGCGAGAGGTGATTTGGGGAGGAGACTTTAATTGTGTACTAAATCCTAAGTTAGACAGATCAGATGGGAAAATGGATAGACCTGCCCCAGCTGCCAAAGCATTGCAGACACTGCTGGATGATTTTGGTCTCGGGGATGTCTGGAGGTCACATCACCCCCGAGAGAGGCAATATTCTCACTATTCCGCTCCTCAGCAGCTACATACTAGGTTGGAATATATTTTTGCCACGCAGGAGATAATGACAGAGATCACGCAGACAGAGTATAAAGCGAGGGTCCTCTCAGACCACTCGACATTAATCCTAAAATGGCAATTCTGACCCCCGAGAGCGAGGATCCCGACATTGCGCCTCAGAGCAGAGGCGCTGAAAGACCCTGTTTTTAGAGAAGACATGAGGGAGGAGATCATTAATTATTTTCAGATCAACACTGGCAGCGTGGACTTGGCGGGTACGCTTTGGGAGGCCTTTAAAGTTGTGATGAGAGGGGGTAGCCATAGCAAAGTCCAAAGGCCTGCAATGTGGGATCCTGGCTGAGGTACATGAAACGGAGGAAGAATTAGAGAGAGCGTTGAAGGGAGAAGATATTACCAAGGAAGACACTGAATTAATACTCAGGCTGCAACAGAAATGTGCTGGGCATTGGGAGAGACTGTGTATCCTTAACTATGAAAAAATACATAGAGAGGCAGCATGCAGGAGGGGATATACCATGAAGGATCTTGGCATGGCTATATAAAAGTGAGATCCCCATGCCCACGATTAGAATAATAACAAGGGAAGATGGGAACATAGTTGACACCCAAGAAGGAATTAACCAGGAGTTTGCAGAGTATTACAGGCTACTGTATGGAGATGATGAGGAGAGTAAACACACAAAGAAAGTAGAAACATTGGAGGATTTAGGACTGCTGCAGATCAGTGCGGAGGAGCGAGAGGAGTTGGACGCACCTTTAGAAGAGTTAGAAGAGGTGGTGCGGCAGTTGCCCACCAGCAAGACCCCGGGGGCTGATGGACTCCCGAGTGAATTCTACAAGATATTTAAGGGAGAGGTGCTCCCCCCACTTTTAGAGATGTTGAATGAGGCATATGAGATAGGTAGACTGCCAGAGTCCCTCAGATGAGCGATTATAATACCGCTTCCCAAACCCAACAAGCCTGGAAATAGATGTGGTTCGTATAGACCCCTATCGATGTTAAATCAGGACACTAAAATACTGATGGACGTTTTGGCAAATAGACTGAGGCGGGTTATTGGTAAATTAATACAACCTGACCAGACAGGGTATGTTCCGAATAGGAACATATCCAATAATCTCAGGCGACTCCATCGAGTTATTGAGCATGGAAATGAGAATGAAGGCGAACTGGCAATTGTATCACTGGACGCAATAAAGGCCTTTGACTTGGTCAAATGGCTATGGTTGATGGCGGCCTTGGCTGGTTATGGAATAGGGCCTGAATGCCTACAGTGGGCATAAATGTTATATAGTGAACCGCTGGCTAGAGTTAAAACGGGGGCAGTGACATCAGAAAGATGGCAACTCTGTAGGGGTACTAGACAGTCCATGGTCTCCTATGCTTTATATACTTGCCCTGGAACCCCTAGCGATATACCCGAGGCAGCAGTATGATATGATAGGCATTGCCGTGGGAGGGGAACAGCACTTAATTTCCCTGTTTGCGGATGATATGTTGTTGTATTTGCTACACCCGGAGGAAAACCTACAATACATCCTGGAGGTGATGGAGAGATATGCGGGGCTGTCTGGTATAGCTGTGAACCCCCAGAAATCTAGCATGTTCCCAATGGGTAGATATAAGGGGATCCCATTAATACAGCTACCAGTTTTACAGATACCATGGGAGGTTAGCACATTTCGGTATCTTGGGATAGATTTATATCATACGGTGGAAAAGGAGCATAAGTATAATACAGAAGTAGCGATTAAGAAAATTGAATTCAGTTCTGGGTGAAGCTGCCTTTAGCAATGATGGGGCGTGGGGCAATGTTGAAGATGGTGGTCCTACCCAGGCTCTTACACCACTTTGGGAATATACCACACTTGATAGCGAAGAAATTCTTCATTAGATTAGATGGTATGTGCAGGGATTTCCTTTGGCATGGAACACGAAATAGAGTGGCCCTTTGGAAGCTACAGAATCCACATGAGAAAGGGGGTGTAAAACTGCCTAACTACAAAGTTTATTATATAGCAAGCCAGCTGCAATATGTAGCTAAGTGGCTCTCAGAGGAGGTGACCTCTGAGTCCAGGCTGTTCCGACAGGATTGTGCTCCATTCTACTTAAAGGAAATTATGTGGCTGCCCAAGGCAGAAATGGAAGGGCATCCTAAAATGATGATACTTGGGTGGAAGATGTGGCGCAGGGCATGCTAGATGATGGAGAACCCATTCCCGTGTTCCCCACAGGTGCCACTAGTGGCGTTAGCAGGTGAAGAAAGGCAACTGAGGATGATGATCAGGAATCACTGGGAACCGGTGGGGTTAACAACAATGGGCGCTATATGGCAAGAGGGGACTATAATGGACTTCGAGGTGTTGAGGGAGGAAACCGGGTTACACACGTGCCAGTATATTACGTATCATAGAATGGTGCAGAGAATCAGGATGACATGGTCCGAAGTGGTACTAGGGGAGGAGCCGGACGCCACCATAGATACGATATATGACATAGCGGAAGGGGGACACAAGATTTCCAGATTATATGAGTTGATGATGTCCAAAGTGGGAAAAGAGGTAGTACAACTGAGACAAGATTGGGAGGTGGAAGTGGGAGCCCCGATGGGTGATGAGATGTGGGAAAGGGCCCAAGGGTATCACAAAAAGGTGTCAAGGAACGCAAGACTAAAGCAGATGCAACTATATATTACACATAGGGCGTATATGACTTCTCAGAGGATAGCTAGATTTAAAAATGCAAGACGGCAAGCATGCCCCAAATATGATGAGGAAAATGCTGGAATGGTGCATATGTTTTGGTCATGTCCAATCACTGAGCGTTTCTGGGGTGAAGGGGCACACAGACTAGAAGAAAAGGGTATTAAGATTGTGGTGGATACGGTGTGGGCCTGCTTGATAGGTGGGTTTCCTAGATCACGTAAGTTTAAACATGTGAGCAAACTAAAAGTCTTGGCGTATGCACTTGCAAAGAGAAGAATTGCTATGGGGTGGAAGACATGCCACAGACCACGACTAGAAGTATGGTGGAAAGATTTACAGAAATGGGCGGAGGCAGAAACCATGGTATGGCAAGAAATGAGTAGAGCCGGGGGGGGAAGAAACAGAGACCCTGATGGCGTGGAAATTACTTATAGCAGAGTTATTTGGGCCAATGCAAGATCCAATGGAACACACGGAAGAGGAATCCCTACCGCAGGATGCAGAAACAGAATATGAGAGAAAGTAGGCTCGAAAGGGGGGGTGGGATAGGGTAAGCGGTGGATATAATGAAGTGATGCATAATTGAAATGTTATTACATGCACCACAAGTTTGGTTTGTATGGTTTGTTTGAATAAACTAATAAAATGTTTCCAAAAAAACCTGTGTTGGTGCACCTAATTCTTTTAAACCCCTCTTCCTTCCAATTTTCAAAACTTGTGAAGTGCCATTTTGCTCGGTTTTCATTTAAGGATTCTCTATGCTAAAGTACTGCCTTGCCTAAACCTGTTCACAAACTTATGGGAAGTGTTGCTAGGGTGTGTAAGACGATATTTCTGTATAACTTGTGCTTTCCCTCCCTTGTAAGAAATTGCTAGAATGCCATTTGTGTTTGGTTTTCACTGTGCCGTTTTGCTCAGTTTCTACTCCTACTCAAACTTGTCTACAATTTATTTTTTTTAAACTCTTTTTATTAGTGGTCCGGAAAACACAAACACAGTAACAGCAGCATCGTACAAATTGAAATCAACATGATACGGAAATAGAGAGATACAACAGTACATATAACCTGAATCCACCAGGGGTATCGAGTCTAACCATCACTGTCATCATCAGGGATCATATCACAAAGAAACATTCTGAGGGGTCCCCAAATGTCCTTAGGCTTACACACCGAAAGGCATTTGAGGACAAACTGTTCTTCGGCCTCGTTTACATAGTCCAGCTCCCGGAGGAACTGCTTCACAGTGGGTGGCGCCGGATTTTTCCATTGTTGCAGAATACATTTTTTGGCCACTGCACATGTGACATTGAACAGCCTTCTGATCTTTTCGGAGCACTTTCCTATATCCCCAAATAAGTATTTCTGTGGAGTCAACACCGGGGGAATTTGTGTGATTTCATCAAGTACATCTGCCACCTCCCTCCAGAACCCAGCCACCACCGGGCAGCTCCAATACATGTGGAACGAGCCAGCATAATCTGTTTTGCATTTGGGGCACTGACTCGGAGCATCAGAAGCGAAGTTGGCTAACTTGGCCGGGGTGTAGTGCAACCTGTTAAGAATTTTAAATTGGATCACTCGTAGTCCAGCATTTAAGGAAACCTTCTTGGTGAGAGAGCAGTACCTGTCCCAAGTTTTATCATCTAAAGGGATCTGGAGATCTCTCGCCCATTTATCTCTGTTCAAATTGGCCGTTGGTGAGTGTGTCTGTACTATGGCAAATAGGCTGGATACCTTCAAGCGGTCCCCGGCCGCGATCATCTCATACGGTAGTACTGCAGAACTCTAAGTGGGCCCCTGCCGAACGCACCAGTTATCGGCTGAAGGGTTGCGAACTTCCCCTCAATAAACATATCTCTCAGGCGCATCTCATCTCCGGGGTCCCAGGTGGACCGTAGACAGACATTGTGTGTCGGAGGGATGCCAGGGTAGTTCCAGAGGGAGACCTCCGGGTTATACAGGGTCGACAATCCCAGTTTCTTGAATATTGCCCTCCAGGCAGGTGGTGAGTTCCTCTACATCAACGTGTGGTGGGCCGCCATCCCTAGAATATCAATATTTAGAGAATTGGGCCTGGGACTTATAATAATATATTTCAAAGTCAGGGGCCGCCAGGCCGCCCGACGAGTATGGTTCAGTTATTTTTCCCCATCCAATTCTGGGAGTCTGCCCATGCCAAAGGAAGGTTGTAGCCATTGGCCTAAGTTTAGTGAAGAAGAGTCTCCCCGGCCAAATCGGTATGTTCACAAACAGATATAGCAATTTAGGCAAAACTACCATTTTAAGAACCGCTATCCTGCCATGTAATGATATCGGAAGGCGGTCCCACAATAGAAGCTTGGTCTTTAGGGCCTGTAGTGTGGCGTTGTGATTGTCAGCGTATAACCTATTTTTACTGTGCGACACAAGTATTCCCAAGTATCTGATGGACTCACTGGACCAGTTCAGCCCGCCCAGTGAGCTAGGGCAGCCAATTCCCGGCGTGAGAGGGAAAACCTCTGACTTATCCTTGTTAATGGAGTAGCCAGAGTATGAAGTGAATTCTTGAATCTCCGCCATTACAGGCACTAGGTTGTTTTCCGGTTCACGGTTATATAGGAGCGTGTCGTCCGCGTACAGAGATATTAGCTGGTTCGCCCCCTTTAGGTTAATGCCCCTGTTGGAATGTCGAAGCCTGACCGCTATTGCCATTGGTTCTATTGTTAGGGCAAATAGTATAGGTGAAAACGGGCAGCCCTGTCTAGTGCCCCGTCCCAGCAGAAACATATCTGAGATTGCCTTATTGGTCAGGACCCAGGCCCTGGGTTTCGTGTAAAGCAATTTCACGTACCTGACGAAGTTCGGGCCTATCCCAAATGCCTCAAGTACTGCTAGTAAGTAGGCCCAGGACACAGAATCGAAGGCCTTTTCAGCATCCAATGAAACGGCCACAGCGTTCCTTCCCGGGTCAATTTGGGCCATTATGCCAAAGAGCCTACGCAGGTTAAGCGCAGTAGATCTAGCGGGGACAAACCCATTCTGATCCGGGTGAACGAGTGCCGGGACCGCCGATAAAGGCCTGTTGGCCAGTACCTTGGCGAATATTTTGGCATCTGTATTAATAAGAGATAGCGGTCTATAGGACGACATATCCTGTGGAGGGCGGCAAGGTTTAGGGAGAACAGTTATCAACGCCTCTCTTATGGATGTAGGCAATATGTTACATTCATGGGATTCCTCCCAGACCCGCAACAACAACGGAACAAGCTCCGCACTGTATTCCTTGTAGAACTCTGCACCCAGGCCGTCTAACCCCAGAGCTTTATTAGACGTTAAATCTTTAATCGCCTCAGCAATCTCATCTACAGTGAGAGGTTGGTCCAGTGCCAGGCGGGTCTCTTCCTGGAGTTTCGGCAGCGACAGTGCCGCAAGGTATGCCTCTATCTCAGTAGCCGATTTAGTGTCTCTATTTTTATACAATCGTTCGTAGAACCCAGCAAACTCAGCATTAATCTCGTACTCATTAACCAAAACCACACCGTTGGGTGTTTGTATGCTGGTAATTTGATTAGTGTGTCTTTCCTGTTTGAGTAAATTAGATAGTGTCCTACCAGCCTTGTTGCCCTCGTCATATCTCCGGGCTCGGATCGGTGCGGCAATGAACTGTACTTCCCTGGAGGCTAGTTTGTTAAATTCCTGGAGATGTTGCTGTATGTCAGCTAATAAGGCTTTGTCATGGGTACGAGCATAAGTGTCCTCCAGTTTACCTTCAGTCAGAGCCAGTTCAGCCCAAACTCCTTTAAGAAGACCCACAGATTTAGAAAGTAGCGTGCCTCTGACCCAGACCTTGAAGGATTCCCACACCGTGGAGCATTTATCGACTGAGTCGATGTTAATTTCAAGGAACTCAGAAATCTCAGTGTGCAGCCCCTCCACCACCCCGGGGTCCCTCAGCAAACCCTCGGGCATCCTCCATCTCTTGTGGGGTCTAGGGCAATTATGAAACGTGACCTCCAGTGTTATAGGGGCATGGTCAGACATCGTGCGAGCCAGTATTTCACATG
This sequence comes from Ambystoma mexicanum, assembly GCF_040938575.1. Lineage (NCBI taxonomy): Eukaryota > Metazoa > Chordata > Amphibia > Caudata > Ambystomatidae > Ambystoma > Ambystoma mexicanum. The sequence goes on from NC_090932.1 coordinate 801,813,378, forward strand.
CCTTTGTTCCAGCAATCAAAGAGGGGGAGATAAACCAGTAATCGATTCTGGACTCGGAGTCATGTACCGATGAATAGTACGTGTATCCCCTCGCAGTCGGGTGGAGGACACGCCAGGCATCCTCTAGGGAGAGCTGCGAAAGGATACTTTGCATAGTGAGAACAGCCCTGCTTGGTGCTCCAACAATCGCGCTGGGTCTATCGAGTACCGGGTCCATAGCAATATTGAAATCCCCTCCCCAGACTATATTAGGAATATCGATCGCAGAGATCAATTGGTATACATCTGTATAAAAGGCAGGGTCATCAATGTTCGGCCCATAAGTGTTGACCAACAATATCTGCTGACCAGCGATCGAGCCCCAGACAAGAACATATCTACCCTGAGGGTCTAGCTTATGGCCCTCGAGCCGGAGCCCAAGATTCGGGTGCATGAGCATAGCAACCCCCCCTGGACTGGGATGAGTAGTTGGTACAGAACCTGGACTTGCCCCAACCAGGCAACAGTAAATCGTTATCGCAACCAACAGTATGAGTTTCCTGTAGCATAACAATTTGGGCACCGTGCCTGACAATGTAGTTTCCCACCTTCTTGGACTTCAAACGGTTATTTAGACCCCTTACATTCCATGAAACAAGTTTAACCCTCAAACCGTGAGCAGAGCCTTGCAAAACAATTGTAAGGATAGTAACTCAAACCCCTCAGATGTCGCATCAGGCATCATGGACCATGTCAGTGCACTCCAGACCACTTGTTTCAACAGTAACTTATAACCATTTCCCGAAAGAACTTTCCCAGAACAGAGACCCATGCAGTCGGGTAGCCATCCAGCTACACACCATGGGGTTCGAAAAAAACAGTCCCCAACTTTCCCCATCCTGACCCGCCCACCACCCTCACCGTCTGTCCCAACTCGACAGTGTCCGATCCCAAACTTGTGGAACACTCCCGGAGTAGCCATGTTGCCTCACATGACCGCCATCCCCGGCCTCCAACGACACCACTCACAGGAGATGGCTGACTGTAATCTCACATCAAAAGGGCCCGTGAAATAGGGCCAAAAAACCACTGAATGCCAAATCATGAAAATATGTAATTCCTAGTCCGCCGGTCGGGGTCTATTGTTCGGGGCAGGTCGCTCCCCTCTTGGAGGGAGGGGTATAGAAGACTCAATATAGGATAGGGCTTCGGATGGGTTCTCAAAAGAGTGCGACCTTCCAGCATGTTGGATTCTCATTTTGGCCGGAAACATCAAGGCGTACGTGATCTGCCGTTCTCTGAGGAGCCTCTTGACAGGTTCATATGATCGTCTGCTCGCCTGGACAGAGACGGAAAAGTCAGGATAGATATGTATGCGGTTTCCCTCATAATGAAATGTGCCGGTCTCTCTAGCCAAACAGAGGATTGTGTCCCTGTCCCTATAGTTCAGCAGACGAGCAATTATAGTTCGTGGTGGTGCCCCCGGCTTGGGTGCCGGGGCAAGGGTGCAGTGCGCCCTCTCAACTAGGAAGTGTTCAGACAATGCCTCAGGCCCAAATAAGGATTTAAAAAGTTCTTCCATGTGTTTCTCCATCTGGCCCTTGCCGAAGGATTCGGCCACCCCGGGGGGCGTGGCTTGGCGGCCATGCGAGCGTGAGCGAACTCCGAGAAGCTCCCACTAGATCCGACCAAAGATCCTGAGAAAGGCGCATATCTGGACGGAAAAACCTGAACAAACGCTAGGAAAAGACGTCGGAAGACCCAAAGCACACACGGGAGAAGACCCGAGGGAAAACGGAGCCCGGAAAACCGAAAACGAGAAGAGGGCGAGACGCGTAGTACCACCAACAAAATGGCGGGCGCGCGACGCTGAGACCTGCACTTCGGCACACGAAGAAGGCCGAAGGGAAGGAGAGGAGCCGGGCGAGACAGCTGATCAGGCAAGATCGAAGCACCTCCAGAGAGGCAGAAGTCCGGGACGCCAACCGCAGAGATAGCCGCGCGACACCGACCCAGAGAAGGCGAAGACGGCGCGGCTCAAGGATAAGAAGCGGCCCACGGACCGGGGCCGAAGAACAGCGTTCCCCAGCCGAGGCGGAGACGAGCAGCAGCAGCGGAGGCCCAGCGGAACAACGGAAGAACCTGAGCGGTGAAGCAGCGGAGACGAGGGGCGACCTACAAACCGAGCTCAGAAGAACGGAGGCGAGCGGCAACGGCGGAGAGCCAACAGAGCAACGCGGGACCCCGAGAGACGGGACGGTAGAGACCGGGAGACGATTCGTAGACCAGATCGAGAGAGCCCCCTCGACGCTGAGGAGTGTGGAAGCAGCGGAGGCCCAGCAGAACAACCGAAGAACCCGGGAGGCGAGGCAGAACGGATTGAAAGCGGCCCACAGACCGAACCGAGGCAGATTCCTTCACGACGAGGCGGAGGAGAGCAGCAGCAGAACAACGAGGGATCCCACAACGAGAGGCAACGGAGAACGGACTAGATCCAGAAGAACCTGGCCAACGCGGAGATGAGAAGCAGCGGCGGCGGAACCCGATAGGAGAAACAGCGACGAATACGAAATACGAGAAGACCCACAGACCGGTTAGCCGACGAAGAGCCCTTACCTGCCAGTCCGGAGTGGAACCGAGGGGGATAGCAGACCAACGCCCAGGCCGAGCAGGACCGGAGCATCACCCGACTGGCAGCGAGACAAGGCACCGGCAGCAGCAACAGGAAGAGAAGCCTGAGACAACCACAGAAGCAGCGCGACACCAAACCGGGAAGGAAGAAGGCGTCGAGACCCACGGACGGGAAGCGGCCAACAGATCGAACCGAAGAAGAGCCCTTCCCTGCCGACGCAGAGGTGACCAGCAGAAGCAAAGAGCCAGCAAGCAACGGGTGATCCCGAGAAGGGAGGCGACGCAGCGGCACAGGAACCAGGACCAGGGAACAGAAAACAGACCGTGAGGAAGGCCAGGAGAGCCGGGACCTAACGGAGACGAGACGAGAGAAGAAAGGTAGCCGCCGTCATAACGAGGAGGACAAGAAATCACACGCAGACCCGGACACCACCCCAACCAGCTGCCTCACAGATAACCAGTAAACGGAGGTGAGAACCACATAGTCACCACGAACTGGCCCCCTCCCACACAGGCAGAAACCGGGGAACGAGCCGCCCTACGCAAGGCACAGACTCCAATCGCCTGGAAGCGAAAGAGAAGTGAACACCGGAGAGAGACGGCAGACGGACAACGAGGGCGAAGACACAGAGAGAAATCGCCATGATAAGGCAACACAAGTAAGAAAGAGCGGAAGCGAGCAGGAGAATTGAGCAGGGACCCACAGAAGCACAAACAAAACCAGAGTGAACAGAGCCCAACTATAGGCTAAGAGCAGTGGGCACTAACATGCCAGACAAGCCTAAAGGCGGCAGAGGGAGACAAACAGTCATGGAGACATTCACCCGAAAGAGCGACGACCAACAGCCAGAGACTGGGGAGAAAGACATGCCGGAGCCATACGCCACGCAAGGAGAGATCAGGCAAGTGGAAAGTAGCATACTGGAAGCCATAGGGGCGTTAAAGACGTCGATAGAAGGCAAGTTGGACGCAGTGATGGTAGACGTGGGACTCCTTAGACAAGATACGAGAAACCTGGCAGAAAGGATGACAACAGTGGAACAGCAAGCGCAGAGCAACACAGAGGAAGTGTCCGCCTCGCGAACACAAATGACGGAAGCACTGGAAAGAATTAATACACTAGAACGCAGAGCTGAAGACGCAGAAGGCAGGGCCCGGCGCAATAACGTACGAATAGTGAGGCTGCCAGAGGGGGAGGAAGGAAGGGACCCCACGAACTACATAGAAAATCTACTGATCCAAGAAGTGGGAGCAGAGACCCTATCCCAAGGCTTCGCGGTCGAAAGGGCACACCGAGCGCTGACTAGAAGACCGCGCCCAGGAGCACCACCAAGACCAATGATTGCAAAAATCATGAACTTTAAAGACAGGGAGAAAATCCTGACCTTCTCGAGAGAAGGAGGGAACATCACAAGGAACGGAGCCAGGATAACGATATATCCAGACTACACAGCACTCGTGCAAAAGCAGAGAGCCCAGTTCTGGCAGACCAAAGAGCGCCTTCGAGCGGCAGGGGTGAAATTCATGCTGCTGTACCCAGCCAAACTAAAAATACTGCACGATGGAAAAACACAGATCTTCGAGACAACGACCGACGCCCAGGAGTGGATGGACCAGCGTGGGATTCCACAACCGGCGGAGAGGAACGAGCGAAACAGAAACCACCCCCGACAAAATAGAGACTAGAACCGGGCACGACAAGTACACTCAACGCTACAGGAACAAGATGGTAGAGGTGCCCTACCAGGAGGAAACGAAAAGGAGCAACCGACAGCCTCCAAGCTGAAAAGCCTACAGTAAAAAGACTTACAAAGGGAGCATAAGACTCGGGGAAGGAGAACCGCCAAGACCCGCGGAGAAGCCCCAGTAAAAACAATGTTTATAGTGTCAGTTTCAAGACACTACGCCGCGACGGGCAAGGCCGAGGAGGAAAAAGCGGCACCTGGAAAGCGGTGGAGCCCGAGCGGAAGAGGGGAGGCTGGGCGTTTGTTGACGTTATTTGGGTTAACAGTTACAACAGTTGGGGAGTTAAGGCAAAGCCCGCAAAGAAAGAAAGAGAGCGGAAGAGGATCCAACGGCCGTCACACACAAAGAACCGACAAGGAAAGCAAACTCAGGGGACAGCACCCACGAACAAAAAGCTGGCGGAAAGCACGAGGCAAGACCACCTACAATACAAAGCGGCCAACTGAGAGAGAGATGGCCCGAGGGAGAAAACGGACGGATGATTTAAAACTCAACAGCCGGAAGAAGAAACTCGGGCCCCCGGCTGGGACACACCGAGAGAATGAGACACTAAGCGAGCCCATGGGAAAGAACAGGCCGCAACCGCTAGCCCCCACAAGGACCGAGATGTCCTAAGAATTGTCACGTGGAATGTCAGGGGGATGAACGCATATGTCAAGAGGCTAAGGATCTATACTTGGCTGAACAAAACAAAGACCCACATTGCACTATTGCAAGAGACGCACCTGACGGCGGAAAAACAGGCCAAAATAAAGGAAAAATGGGGAGGCCAGATGTATAGTGCAACATACTCCAACTACGCCAGAGGAGTCATAACCTGGGTCGCCCCGGGCGTCCCATTCCAGCTCATCAACCAGGAGAAAGACGCGGAAGGAAGAATCCTGGTAGTCCATGGGATGCTAGAAAACCGGGAGATATGCCTCGTGAACACCTATGCCCCAAACCACGACGCTACGGCCTTCTTCAGGACGCTCCCGCCCAGGCTGGCCCCGTACAGGAACGCAACGATGATCTGGGCAGGCGACCACAATTGCACACTAGACCCCCGGCTGGACAGGTCGGACAATAAGCACAAGAGAGCAGCGCCACCAGCGAGGGCACTACAACAGATACTGGACCAGCTCGAGCTCGAAGACATTTGGAGGAAGGTACACGGGGAAGAGAGGGGATACACACATTATAGCGCCCCACACAAGACATTCACGCGAATAGACTACCTGTTTACGGGCAAGGAGACACTGGGGGAATTCACTGAGGCACACATACACGCGCGAACCCTATCCGACCACGCCCCCCAGACGACCACATGGGCACACACACACAGGAGAGCCCCAATACCAACATGGAGATTGAGAGCAGAGGCATTACTAGATGCGGGATTCCAGGAGCACATCCAAAGCGTAATAGAAGACTATTTTGAACATAATGAGGGTAGTGTAGAAAGCACAGGAACGGTCTGGGAAGCCTTCAAGGTGGTAGTCAGAGGGGAGGCGATGGGGAAAATGGGAGGTCTCAGGCGAGAAACCCTAGCACGATTAGATGAGTTAGAAAGGAGAATCGAGAAGGCAGAGAGACAAGCGGGGGAGAAGGGAGCGGAACAAGAGAACCTCACCGCCCTGCGACAGCAGTGCGTAGAGATCTGGGAAAGACTGGGACGGCTAGACTATGGAAAATATATACAGAAACTACACGCCGAGGGAGACAAGCCTAGCAGACTCCTGGCCTGGTTAACCAAGCAGGAGACTAAGCGGGAGCCAATTAATGAAATTCAGAACAGAAAGGGAGAGGTGATAAGATCCCAAGAGGGAATAAACGAGGTGTTCTCGCAGTTCTACGAGAACCTATATTCCAAGGTCCAGGAGGCAGAGGAGGGAGACCTGAGAGAAGCCCTCGCGGAAATCAAACTTCCACAATTGACGGAGGAACAGGCCCAAATACTAGACGCCCCTCTCACTGCAGAGGAACTAACGGAAGTAATCGCCCAGCTCCCGACAGGGAAATCCCCGGGGCCGGACGGACTCCCAGGGGAATTTTACAAACAATACAAAAATGACATAGTCCCGAGACTGCTAGAAACACTAGAAGAAGCATACGAGAAAGGAAGACTCCCGAATAGCATGTCAGAATCCATAATAATCCCGATCCTTAAACCAGACAAGCCCCCCCTTGAATGCGGTTCCTACAGACCGATTTCCCTAATAAACCAGGACTCCAAGATCCTGACGGCGGCACTAGCCAACCGCCTGAAAAGAGTGCTACCCACCTTGATCCACACAGACCAGACAGGGTACGTGCCAGAACGAAACACGTCCTGGAACCTGCGCAGACTCCACTACGTTATAGAAAGGACTAACCAGGAGGGAGGGGAGTGTGCAGTAGCCTCACTGGATGCAATCAAAGCATTCGATTCGATGGGATGGGACTGGCTCCTGGGAACGCTCACCCACTACGGAATTGGTCAAGGGTTCATAAGATGGATAGAACTACTATACAAAGACCCGAGGGCGAGAGTCAAGACGGGTAGACAAGTCTCTGGGGAATGGGGCATAGAGCGAGGCACAAAACAGGGATGCCCCCTGTCCCCAATGTTATATATCCTGGCCCTGGAACCGTTCGCAGTATTCCTAAGAACGGATTACAGGGACACAGGCATAGAGATAGACGGGGAGACACACCAGATATCCATATACGCAGACGATATACTCCTTTACATACAGAACCCACGCATCCACCTGCAGGACCTACTAGAGGCGCTACGCGCGTTCGGAAGGTTGTCGGGAATAGTGGTTAATAGAGAAAAATCCTTGCTCTTCCCCCTGGCAGGCCTACGCGCAGTACCGTTAGATCAATTACCGCCCCTGGGCATCACATGGGCCCCGAACACCTTCAAATACCTAGGAGTGAACATCCATCACGACACCATGGAAACACACGCAGGTAACACACAAGTAGCCTTAGACAAAATAGAAAAGGCTATGAAATTCTGGCAGACCCTACCGTTGGGCATGATAGGCCGGGCGGCACTACTAAAAATGACAGTCCTACCCCGACTCTTATATTACTTTACGAACATCCCATACAACATACCGAGGCACTTTTTCAAGAACCTACACACAATGGCGAGAACCTTCATATGGGGAGGGGGACGAAACAGGGTGGCACTGAGCACACTACAGAGAAGCTATGAGTGGGGGGGCATCAAACTCCCAGATTTTGAATATTACTACTTGGCAGCACAACTCCAATTTGTAGTGAGATGGCTGGGTGAGGAGACCTCAATAGACACGATAATCATAGGGCCAACACTCCGGAGGTATCACCTGAGAGAATTACTATGGATCAATGCTGCCCAAGCCAAAGACCTACCCAAAATAGCCCAACTAGGCCGAACACTATGGAAGAGAGCCTGGAAGACACAAGGCATACGAGACCCCTGCTCAAGACACATCCCGCTGGCGGGGCTGGTGGACACCCGAGTGGCCAGCCTGACCACGTACAGAGCACAATGGGAAGACAAAGGTGTGGCCCAAATTGGGGACCTGTGGCGTGACGGACAGTGGGTAGAATTCCAGACCCTGATGGAAGAACAAGAGGTACACAGGGGCCAATTCATCCTGCACAACAGCCTAGTTCAAACAATAAAGAAGAGGTGGAGCACTATGCCAGAGCCCGAGGACGATGAAGGAGAACTAGAGGCATGGTACGACATATCTGAAGGAGGACACACGGTGTCCAGACTCTATGAGCGAATACTGGGACATACCAACAGAAAGGCACTAACAGCACGGATGAGGTGGGAAGAGGAACTACAACAACCTTTCGAAGACGAGGAATGGAACAAAGTCCTCATGTACACAAAAAAGGTGTCCAGAAACGCCAGGTTCAGACAACTGCAGATATACATAGTACACAGAGCATATCTAACTCCCAAGAGAATGACGAAGATGGGAGAAGGGCAAATCCGGAGCTGCCCGCGGTGCGGAGACGAACAGGCCGACATGGTGCACATGTTCTGGTCGTGCCCGCAAATAGCAGACTTCTGGAACACGGTGAGAGAAAAGGCGTTAACAGCAGACATACAGATGCCAGCAAGAACACCAGCAACATACCTACTGGGCCTGTTCCCAAGGGGGCACCGGCAGATGATACACATAGCAAAAATGAAGGACCTAATGACAATACTAGCGAAACGCCGCATAGCAATGGCATGGAACAAGAGCGAAGGCCCCTCGAAGGAAGGATGGTGGGCTGACCTACAGAAATGGGCAATAGCAGAGACAGCAGTCTGGGCGAGAGCTACACAAAGGGGAGAGAGCGACAGCGGAGCCAAACTACAAGCATGGAACTCCCTGGTGCAAAACCTGTTTAGCAGAGGGGGCGAGGAAGATACGACTGACAACAGCGATCCAGACGACTCAGGAAACGAAGAAATCGAACCGCCCACGTCAGGAGACACTACACAATTCAGAGAGAGAGATCCAACGGGAAAAAAGGGGCGAGGTCGAGACCAGCGCGGACTCTGAATAGTGCAAATCCAATTGGGAAAGACCAGCAAACACATACAAGGACAAGACGGAAGGAAACTCCCAGAGAAGGGAGGGAGGCCACCAGGAGACCGGCCCCTCCGCTACGAACTTGACAACGGCCGGCGCCGGCCCCGAGGCGGCAACGGACCACGAACACACTGCGGCAGCCTTTGGGGAGAGGGAGGGGGGGAGGATGGGGGAAAGGAAAATGGGAGGGTGACTTTTGTTTCGGTTCTGTTCTGTTCTGTTTTGTCTGTTCGCTCCCATTCCTTTTATGTTGTAAACCAATAAAAAGAAGTTAAAAAAAAAAAAAAAAAAAAAAAGGATTCGGCCACCCCAAACAACGCGGACATTGTTTCTTCTGGACCTGGATTTGAGGTCCTCACACTTGCTCTGCAGCTTGCTCATCGCGTCTTAAATATAAGATATATCACGACTGTGGTGCCCAATAGTATCCTCGTTAGCACTTATCCTGCCTTCAGCCTCGGTGACACGAGCACTCTCCTTATCGATCCTGGCCTTCAAGGAGCCTATGGTAGCCACTACCTGATCCAGTTTGGTATTTACAGCCAGGAATCCGTTCTAAACTAGTGTGGCCAGTTTATCCTCTCTGTCCAACACATCCCGTTCAACCTGTTCTCCCCCATCTGGCTGCGTGCAAGTTGCCACAGGATGGCTAGCCGTATTGGTAAATGTGTCCATGGGGCCCTTCTTCTTGCCCTCAGGGGTCTTATAGGCTCTGCTTGACTTGCTAGGCTCCCCCATGATTGTATCTTATCTGTGCGTGCATTGGATCTGACAAGGGATCTCCGTAGGGTCGAGGCCCACCCCACAGGGAGCAGACTCAAGGGGTACAGAACAAAGTGCGAAATCAGGGTGGAATGTATCCTCCCACGTATATGGAGACCAGCGCACCAGCGAGAAATCCAGTATATTGGCCCCCAGGGGTCCTCCCCAGACAGTAGTGTGAAACCAGAAAGACCGCGTATCTGTTGCGCCGAGGGGGCGATTAGTCGTCCCAGCCAGCAAGAATCAGCCACCAGCAATACGTAGGTTACACTGCAGTCCAGATTACAAGGAGATTATGGCTCTAGTGTGGCAGGTAGAACGCGGGAGGTTCACCGCTCCAAATCAGGAGTTCTCGAGAGACACTCCGGCACCCAGCACCGGATGCCCCCTTCATGGCCAAGCTATCCACTCCAGGAGCCACAGGTGTACAACTAAGCTGGCGAAGGTAGTACGTAGGAATTTCGGCCCTCTGCAGCACGGCAACCAAGAGGCACTCAAGGTGTCCCAATTGGAGAGACAGGAGCGTGGGCCCAACAGTCCGTATATGCAGTGTAGCCGGCCCCCAGCCGTACAGACAAGCGGAGGGGCTCAGAGGGGGGCAAGCGGCACCGCAGATGGACCACGTCTGCCGGGGGGACTGAGGAACAGGAGGTCGCGACCCCCACGGCACCGGCAGGGCTCCGCGTCCCCTCCCCCCCACACCCGGCAGCAGCTTACTTGGTTTGCCGGATTGGCGGTGTCAGGATCGAGCACCAGCAAAAGCCGAATAATACCAGGGCAATGAGAGGAGGTCCGGCAGGCAGCGACGGGTCAAAGCAAGGACCGGGGCACGGTAGACCATCCAGCGCAGAAACGAGTCTCCCAGAGCGTCCTCACAAAAGGATGCAGGATCCGGCGCCAAGGAGAAAGCTCCGCCCAGCAGCGGCCCGCAGTGCCCAGCAGCCCCGATTGTTGAGTAAGTTTGCCTGGAGCCAGGAGTCAGCCCGGGAGTGCCGCTCCCGTCAGAGGAACTCAACGAGGGCAGAGCTCGAGATTGCAGCACCGCCTAGGGCTCAGATTTTCACAAGCAGCGCCCGAGCCCGGCCGCCACCGGCACACCAATCTACAGCAACTCAGCCAGCCAAAGAATGGATTTATCAGCTCAGGATGTGAAGGCGGCACGGGAGCTTCGGGTCTAAGTGGCCATCTTCTCAGTGCGCAACAGCGCCCCCCCGGAACTTGTCTACAATTTAACTAGGGAGTTGTGTATACTTTTCTTGACTGATTTTAACTTGCTTTATTAACTGTGATTGATGGGTTGAACTAGAAGTGTGTAAAATAAATATATATTCTTTTTAATACAAAGCTTTGGTCAGTGTTTCCATGTGCCTAATACTGCTCATCTCCCTTTTGAGATAAGTCTGACTGCTTAGCCACAGCTACCAGCTAAATCGTTGTGGTACAGACTGATACCAAAGGGGATTTATTGCTCATACCTGTAGTCTTAATCTTTTGTAGTGCTCCCCAAGGGAACTGCACAGGATTCTGCCTAACAACAGGTATTGCTTAGTTCTTTTTTAATTTGTTCATCAGATGTATCTTACACCCGCCGATTGCATAAATACTACCACGACAGATCGGCTGCATGCCCAAGGTGTCAATCGACGACAGCGGATTACATACATATGGTATGGGAGGGCGTACATATACAATCCTACTGGGGGTGGGTTCATGGAGTGATGAAGAAAATGATAAAGGATTGTCCTTCGAGTGTCCCTGAAGCTTGGGTTTTGGCTTGGTTTGATGTGGCCTCTAAACAAGACAGGAAAAGCCGGGGATGGCCTCGGTGGTTGTGAGAGCATTGCTTGATAAGGCCTGGATGAGACTGAGGGTCCCAACAATGCAGGAATGGATGTCTGCTCTGAACTTATGTGAAAGATGAGAGATGGCTTACGCCTCCACACTTCCAAGCGAAGCAGACCTCCCGACTACTGGTCCCCCCTACGTTCAAATATGAATAGCGACAAAATGAATTGTCGGGGATGGTTGACGAGGTCCTGAATGTCTGCTCCCCTCATCTTGCTCACCTACAGAGCACAGAGGATAGTGACCAAAACGTTTAAGAAAGGGAGGGACTCTTTTTTTTTTTATAACTCTGTTTATTGAATTTTAACAACATAACAGAGAAACGTACACGCATAAGACATGAATCAGCGGTATACACGTTGAAGGCAATTATCCATAGCAACTGGGCCAGTAGGGCCGAGGACCTTAAGACATCAATAGGACAAGGCAGGCAAACAATGCTAGCAGCGTTACCGGTGTACCCCCACCCGCGGGGCTCATTGAGCGTCTAGCCATTTACCCCATATTTTTTCGAATTTGCGGGGACAGCCTCCCTTGCATTATAGATCCGGCGCTCTGAGGTTGCGTACCTGTTCAACTCATTAGTCCAACGGTTCAGGCTCAGTGGTCCGGCAGATCCCCAATTGGCCACAATGAGTCTTTTGCCTGCCCCCAATGCTATTGCCAAAAACATGTTCTCATATTTGGACAGGTCTACTTCACCCCCAACGCCCAGGAGTATCATCTTGGGGTCCCTAGGGATTGGTGTCGCCAGAGCGGCTGAGATTGTGTTGACACAGCCCACCCAGAAGGCCTGTATCGCCTGACAGTCCCATATCATATGGTAGAAGGTGGCTGGTTCAGTTCTACATCGGACACATGTCCCGTCTTCTATTCCACCCCATCTGGCCATCGCAGTGCGTGAGAGGTATGAACGATGGAGGATCCTCAATTGTATTAGTCTGAGCTTGGATTCTATTCCAATTTCTCTGGGGGACATTAATGCCTCCACCCAATCTTCAGGTTCCAGGGGGCCCAGGTCCCTTTCCCATTTTGCCTTTAGCCCGTCGAGTTGTGTAGCCCCGAATGAGTTAAGGGCCTGATAGAGAGTGGAAGTGACCCTAGAGGAGATGCGCTGTGGAAGGATATTGGTCTCGATGGGAGAGCAGGGAGGTACGACCGTAGTGTCGGGGAATTGGGTGCGGATGGCGTGGGATAGTTGCGCATGCCGAAACCGGTCCATGGGTGCCAGGTCAAATTGTTCGCGCATGGTCTCGAAGCTCAGGAGGCGACCCTCTTGTATAACGTGTGCTAATGTTTGTATTCCTTTTGCCAGCCAGTGACCGAAAGAGCCCATTTTCACTAGTTCCGGGAGGAGCGCATTGTGCCATATGGGTTGCGACAGTGTTGGCTGCTCTTCCCAGCCGATTAGCTTGTGTGCGGCCCGCCATGCGTGCCGGATGTGGTGGGTCATTTTGGGCAGCACCGGCAGTTGATCGTGGGTGGCATAGAGGGTTTGGAGCGGTGTTAGCGGGGACATGGTCTCCAGCTCTATATGGGTGTGCGGGAGTGTGGGATCTGTGTGGATCCAGTCATTCACCACCCCTATCTGTGTGGCCAGGTAATAGGTGCGTATGCAGGGTAAACCGATGCCACCCTCCCACACTGATCTCTGGAGCGTATCAAGGGCAATCCTGTATTGTTTCCCGCCCCATAGTAGTGTGCGCAGGGTCTTGTCAATGAGTACGAATGTTTCTCGGGGGATAGGGAATGGGGCATTTTGGAGGACATACAATAGTCTTGGAAGGGTCATCATTTTGAATAATGCGGCCCGGCCCATTAGTGATAGGGGAAGAGATTGCCAATGGGGGGTGTCTCTGTTGAACCGCTCTATGACTGGTTGTATATTGAGCGGGGGGAACCCGTCAAGCGTCGGGTCGAGTCGTATACCCAGGTATTTGAGTTCCCTGATAGAGACGTGATATGGGCAGGTCTCCGGGATCGCCGACTCGCCACCCTGAATCGGGAAGAAGACGGTTTTGGCCTCATTAACCTTCAAGCCTGCAAAGTATTGATATTCCCTGAGTATGCGGGAGATCACCGGGCATGAGATACTCGGGTTACTGAGGTATATGAGCTGGTCATCCGCATAGAGCGAGAGGCGGTCTTCTCCCTCTCCCGGCCAGACGAAACCAGTCCAGTTGGTGTTAGCTCTAAGCTCGATCGCTAGCGGATCGATGGCAAGGAGGAAGAAGAGTGGAGACAGCGGGCATCCCTGTCTCGTGCCCCGACCCAGGGGGAAAGGTTTGGAGGACCTGCCGTTCACTCTCACCGTATATGTACTGAAGGGTAAATCCCCTACTCTGTGGTGGACTGGGGAAAACAATCAGCAAAAACCAACAAAAAATGTCCCCACAGGTTATAAACTGGTGATACGGTATATATATTACCTGTACACACCTCTTTCTCTCTGACCAAACAAAAAAATTAGATCATTTACTTTGATTTTGTCACTTAACCAAATATGAAGTCACACCCTAAACATCAAGGATGTTTTTCGATTATTTAATAAAGAGCATAAGACAATATATTACACATGAGCCTCTGTGACATTTCACTGGCTATTAGACACTTTTTTTCTTTTTTTGTGTCAGGCTCAAAACATATGACAATCAGATCAACAATATCTCAATAAATCATACACCATACAGAACGATAATGATCAAAAAAACCTGCATCAATTGCAAAAAGAAAAACTATACATTTTGAAAAAACAAACAAGAAAAAGTTAAACATAGAAAGGAGAGATTTTCCTTTCAATAGAGACACTGAATGTCACGAAAAATACATTCTTCTTCTATATCCAAGAAGTCTTCTGAGATTACTTTGCTTCCATCCTGTTTCAAATATGGAAAACCTCAGATAATACTGCTCGGGTTTCACTTCTTACAAAACTGCTCGGGTCTACGTATAGGATCTGGCCTAGCAGGTGCAGGCACAGATATCACCTCTGGGGGCCGAAAAAGGTCAACCAGGTGTGGTCAAATACGTTTCGGCGTAAAGACTTTAACAGAAAACGCCTTCCTCAGGACCAAAGGTCAGATGTGTAAGACATTAACCCCTAGGGAAAAGAGACAAAAATAATAAAGTGGGGATGTTAAAGTTAAAAGAGCCACCCAACGATGGCTGAACAATATTTAAAAGCATTCCAATTCCTAGATCAGGGTTGTAGCAAAGGAATGATTCAAGAGTGATATATTCTAAGCAGATAATCTATACAACCGCTGGGACAGTAAGGGAGAGCAAGCGTACACACCCGATCTCAGTGTAGAGTAATTCAGCATGCACTAGAGAATCGTGCTCTGAAGGAATAAAAAGGTGTGTAACTCCTAGCCCAAAAATAAAAAAATGAAGTAAATGAAAAAATAAATAATTTAATAGAAACGCCACATTATGGTTTCAGTAGGAAGAAAAAGAAGAAAAAAACACCATGCCATGTGCGTGCTAGTTCGCCTAGATGGAATAAGGCATTACAGGCAATAGGCCCTCAATGTTACAGGAAAGACAGATCTGAAGAAGGTGTGCCCAAAAGCTAGAGGCAATACTTTACCTCAAATGGGATTTCGAAGTAAAGCACAAAACCAGCAGGACCGGATATAAATGCAAAAATGTCGACTCACTGAAGGGCACCGAGGTGCACTTCACCAGATGTAGTCTGTGTCTGCTACAAAATGCCTGAAGCAAAACAAAAAGCCAAGCCATAATGTGTATATTTATGATCCTCTAGTCTCGAAGAGTACTAAAGAGGATAAAACATGTTGGTAACAAGGAGTAAAGCGTGTAATTAAAAGCAATACCTTGCTATAATGTTCTTAAGGGGCCCTGTGTTTTCAAGTTGGGCTCTAATATCTGTGGCTGCTGGATGTTCACTGTTTGTGAATCCGTCTAGGAGCAAAAGAGAAAAAAATACAAATGGCATGTCAAAGGTGCACTATCGTTGTGTGCTAGCCGTAGTTATAAACGAAAAAGATTTGAATTGTTAACAGGCAGCAAACACAAACTCACCAACTTCTGTAATGCGGCAAAGTTGCTTCCTGCACTATAATTAAGTACACGGTTCCTCAAGAAACAGAGCATATACCGTCGCTCTGAGAATCCAAATAAGTCAGTCCGTTTGATAACGCGCTGCACAAAGGTCTCCCCGTTACCGTGTGACAGAGTAAACAGGGCAGCCTGTATGAGCTCCAGTGTGTTTACAATGGTTTGTATTGGAGCATCGAGTTGCGTGACGTACAGCGGGTAGTCCACGCTGCCATAGTGGTTGGGGACTGCATCAGTAGTCCAGGTTGGGGGAAGAGCGCCATTGTAGTGATAGCGGTCAAGTAGGAAAGTGCATCCTACCCAAGAGGATTTCTCTGTAATAACAAGGGCCAATATTTCAAATGACGGGTAAAATCAACATCAAAGACTTAATGGCAATGAGATCTTAATAATATATGCCATAATGTTTGGCAGGCTAATACCCCTCAAATAGCTACAGCCTGTTCAAAAATAGCCTGATGTCCCAAAAGGTTAACTTAACCTCGTGTATATCAGCTATGGGGAAGTAAATGAAGTACAATAAATGGCTGCAGTGTCAACCAACTAGGAAGAAAGAGTGGCTGCCAGAATCTGCAAAAAAACGGGCACTAAACAAGGTGGTAGGTAAAGTGAAGATGACTGATGGCCTCTAGTAATCAAAGTGTAGTAGGTGCCATGTGAGCAAATATAAATCTAACGAGTATAATGTGCTTCAGCACTGCAGATTTTGAATCCATTTTTTAGAGACATAAAATGTTATGGAGATTTTAAACAGAGCCCTATGTGGGTGAGTTGACAAGACGTTGATTACACGAGTCACTGACAGATTAAAGCATGCCCAAAGTCATTGTGAGAATTCATAGGAGGGAGATTCTTCATTAAGTCCTCTCGATTTATCGAGAGTTTGCAGACGATGGATCCATCTGGATTCTTTGTTGCTCAGAGCTCTCTTCGGGTTGGAGCTGTTTTTCACAACATCCAACACCCACCATTGAATGTCATCCGGGGTATGTGCAAAAGCAACAAAATGAGACACCATTGGTGCTTGGTGGTTCTTGCACCTAATCCTGGATCGATGTTCATTAATCCTTATGTGCACTGATCTTGTGGTTTGGCCCACATATCTCAGTCCACATGGGCATTGGATACAGTATATTACATTCGATGTTTTGCAATTGGATAAGAAACGTATGTCCCATGTTCTGTCCTGGATTTTAAAATTGGACATTTTTCTTGCGAATTTACAGGCCCGACAATTTCCACAAGGGTAGTGTCCCAACAATGGTCTGAGAGTTCTAAGGCTTGTATTCGGCTTGCCGTGACTCGTTGAATGCACCAGTTTGTCTCTCAGATTTCTCGATCTTTTAAAGGCAAACAATGGTTTGCCTTTATCTTGTAAGCAGTTACTCACCATTGGCCAGTATTTCAAGAGTGTCTTCTTAATCAAAAAAGATTGTGTACTGTAAGTTGTAACACATGTTATACGATTCTGGTTTCCCTCCCTCAGGCTAGGCTCTAGCAAATTTTCCCGAGGGGTGAATCTTGCTCTTTTGAGGGAGTGAGACACCAGTTTTTTTGGGTAGCCTCGTTCTTTGAGGTCACTGGCAAGTTTGTTAGCATGTTTGTAATAATCAGCAATCTCTGTACAGTTTCTGCGGAGTCTGAGAAATTGACTGAACGGCAAATTCTCTTTAAGGGATCTTGGATGAAAACTCTTAAAATGTAAAAAGGTGTTTCTGTCGGTCGTTTTTTTGTGCAGAGAGCAAGCCAGATGTCCTACTTTTACATAAATGCATAAGTCCAGAAAATTGATTGTCGACTTAGAGTGCAACATCGTGAATTTGATGGTGTTATGCTGACGATTCAAATAGGCAAAAAATTCCTGTAGAGACTCGATGTTGCCCCTCCAAAGAAAAATCACATCATCAATATACCTATACCATTTTCTAATATATGGTCTATGGATGTTGTCTTCCGAGAGGACATATCTCATCTCGAAAGCAGCCATGAACAAAATCGCCAGGCTAGGAGCAAATGCTGCTCCCATTGCCGTGCCTCTTGTTTGTAGGAAGAACTGCCCTGAGTAAATAAAGAAATTTCTTTGTAGAGCAATAGTCATTAATTCGACTATAAAAGCCGCTGGGACCCTATGTTGGGTCGCCTGGTGAGTGAGGAAAAGATGAACTATCTCTATTGCCTCCTCTTGAGGGATGTTTGTATAGAACGATGTAATATCCATTGTAACTAGGAAATCCTGATCTTCATCAAATGGTTCTCCCTCAAATATTTTTATAGTTGCTGTGGTGTCTTTCAAATATGTGTCTGTTTGTTGGCTGATCGGTTGCAAAAATAGATCTATAAACTTACATAAAGGTTCCAGGATGGAACCACAGCCCGACACAATCGGTCTACCCGGAGGGTGTATTTGGTCCTTATGGATCTTAGGAAGACTGTAAAAAGAAGGAGTCCTTTTTCCGAGTAATTTAGATATTCAAATTCTTCCTTTGTTATCCATGATCGTTCTACTGCATATTGAGTGACATCCCTGATCTCTTTTTCTATGTCTAATGAGGGATCCTTCCTCAGGTGGCAATAGCTTTGGGTGTCTTCCAGCAAGTCTAAGGCCATACGGTTGTATCGTTCCCACGAGAAGAGGACAATACCTCCCCCCTTGTCAGCGGGTTTAATGATCAGGTTGGGGTTTGATGTTAGTTCTTCCAGTGCTTTCTTCTCTTTATTTGAGAGATTATTTCTGACCTGATGATTTATGTTCTGGATACTTCTCAGATCATTCAAAACACATTTTTCAAATAAGACAATTTCCTCTGCCACCTGATTATCGGATGGAGTAAAGGCCGAGGGAACCCTAAGTCCAGTGTCTGTCGCAATCTCGTGGTCCCCTTGTTCACAAAAAAAGTTACTAAGTCTAACTTTTCTGAAAAATTGTTTCATTTCAATTTCCGTAGAGTACCAATCCGTCCTGTTGGTGGGGACGAACGAAAGGCCCTTTGTGAGAAGCTGAATTTGTTGATCGGACAATGCTATATCTGATGGATTAAAAACTGGAATGGTTTGAACTTCCCTATTTCTTGCCTGAGGGATAGTGGGGGTTTCTATTGGTTGTAGCCTCTCCTGCGGGGTCGTTGCCACCTTCTTCCTCCCCACGTGTCCCATGGCTGGCTGTAAAAATCCCCTGGGTAGCCTCGAAACTGGCCTCTCCCTAAAAAAGATCTTTGTCCCCTGGATCTAAAGGTTTGTTGGGGTCCCAGTTGGTGCTGGTTCACTCTCACCGTGGCCTCCGGGGATGCATATAAAATTTTTACCCAGGATATAAATGTCTGCCCCAGGTTCATCCTAGCCATGATCTCCCACAAAGCATCCCACCCCACAGAGTCAAAGGCTTTTTCGAAGTCCACCATCAGGAGGGCGAGTGGGGCTGGTATTTCCTTTGCCCTGGACAGCGCCAATTGGACTCTGCGTAAGTTCATCCGAGTTGATTTATTGTGCATAAATCCACATTGGTCTGGGTGGACGAGGGTCTCCATCACTTGCAGCAGTCTGTTAGCGAGTGTTTTGGCGAGGACCTTCGCTTCTCCATTGATCAAGGATATCGGACGATAGGAGGCGCATTCCTCCGGGGGTTTCCCAGGCTTATGTATGACAACTATGCATGCCTTCCTGAGGTCTGGGGGACGTGCTCCTAGTTCCTTGCTGCATATAAACATGCGGTGCATGTGGGCAGGAAGCATGCCCCCGAGGCACTTCCACGTTTCAGTTGGGAACCCATTGGGGCCCGGAGTTTTCCCAGGTTGGAGTTGCGCCAGTGCATCTTGTACCTCGGTGTCAGTGATGTCAGCATTCAGGAGATCAGATTGGTGTTGCTGGAGTATCGGAATCTCGATGTGATCGAGGTATCGAGAGGGCTCAACTGATGGATTCCCAATGGGTGGGGTATAAAGATTTTGTAATAGGTGGCGAATGCCTCGACGATATCCGAGTCGTCTGTCAACAATGTCCCATCCAGAGATCTGATTGCCCTTACGTGTCCCCTGCTTTGCACTCGTCTCTCCAAACAGGCCAGAGTCTTGTTAGCTTTGTCGCCCCTCTCGTATATTTGGCTCCGGACTAATTGGTGGGCAGTTCGTGCGTTGTCTAGGGACAGGTTACTGAGGGCGTCTTGCGCCGTGATCATCGCTTCCTTTGCTTCTTGGGTGTTTTGTATAAGGACTTGTCGCTCACACTCCAGGACGCGTGTTTCTGCTTCCCTGATCTTCTGGACTTGGCGTTGTTGGTAGGCGGAGACCGTCGAAATAACCTCCCCTCGTAGAAGGGAGAGACTCTTAATACTATAAAATGCTTTCATGGACTCCGAGTCATGATCTCACCTTGGAGAGCCCCTTGGCAAACAGCGAGTGGACGGGATAAGGCTAAACTATCATATGGCATTGTCACGTGCTGACTAGTGGTTTGTGATGTCATAGTTCCGTACTTAGTTTGGGAATGGCATTGGTTAAGGAAGGGTTGAGGGCACTGGGCGGGGGAGATTTATTGGGATCTCTTGTCTTTTGTTGGTTGGCAACTACAGTGCCTGAAGAGAGATTTTAAAAAAAGAAAGGTGAGTCAGTAACTCTGGGATACTGTTTCCAACGCCCATGCATCTGAAGTAATAACTCACCATTCTTGCAGATGCAGTGGGAATCTGCCACCCTCCAGGGTCTTGTGGGTTAAGGCCTCAGAAAGGGTTTGAGGTGGCTGAAGCAGCGGCTGGTGGTAAAGTAGCCGTTGCTTGGGCGGGCTTTGCACCTCTCCCTCGTCCACCACAACAGAATCTTATTTGCCTCCTTTTGACTTTGCAGTCCTCTCACTCTTCCAACTGAGTAGGAACGAAAGGACCTACTCCTCCAAGATGATCCGCTGGGGTGAGATGGATGTGGTTGTCTGATAGCGGCACCAAGGGATTTGGCTGCCGCCTTTGAGGTCTTAAGATTCTCTAGGCTCATCAGGCTTGATGGCAATCAGCTGGGTGCCCTCAAAGGGCATACTGAGGAGCCAGGCCTGCACGTCAGGTACAAATCCTGCCTTCCTCAACCATGCAAACCCTTGTATTACCTTGCTTGCCACCATGCCTCTGTTGATAATGTCAGCAGAGTCCAGTCCTGATTGTAGAGCACACACAGCCTCCTTGCTCTCTCTTACAATACTAAGAAAGCCGTATCTCTCGTCCCCTTCAGGAATCTGGTCAGCCGCCAAAGCTACACAGTCCCACAGGGTGAATGTGAATTTTTATAAAGTGCAAGTGGCGTTTGCAGACTTGAGCTCCTTGTTTCCGGGAGAAAATGCCTTTCTTGCCCAAGCGTTGAAACGTTCATCATTCCTATCCGGTGGGATAGTAGTGTATTCAGTTTGCTTTGAGGTCGATGTCGCTGCCTGAACTAGGCATCCAGCATAGGGTGTTTCGACAGGTAGTAGGGTCGCTCCTAGAGTGCCTATATTTTTTGGTGACATTTTTGTTCACCGCTGGACTTGACTCAGGAACCTCCCAATTAGCCATGACCTTTTTCTGGAGAACTACATGAAAAGGAAGAATGGGATCCTTTTGTGGGCCTTTGTCCAGAAAATCTGTTAGGTCTTCTTGCTCAAACAGTGGAGCATGCCTGTCTCATCCCAGGAATCTATTCATCAGGTGCAAGAGGCATCAGCATGGTCTGCTTGATCTGGCTTGCCAAATTCCATTTCCGGTGAGGTGTCAACCCCACTAGCAGTTGGCAGATTCTCATACAGATCTTTCAGTCTGGATCCTTCAGAAATAAACCTTTCTGGGGCGTTAGGTGTGTCCAGTTGCAACCCAAGTGGTGGAGCAGAGGCGTAGACAAAATAGGGCCTGAGCGGGAAAAGCCCACACAAAATCTCGAAATGCCCATTCAGCAAAGCTTTGTGGGCATTTACAGATGTTAATGTCACTGCAGTGGGCCCAACTACATTACCTTAAGGCCCCACTTGTTAGACAATTCTGGCTACACCTCTGTGGTGAAGTGTAATTGGGCCTCATGCTGAGTTTGCTGGTCCGGAAATAAGGGTGCCGGTAAGCTCACCGGCACCCTTGTTTCCAGACCGGCAAACTACGGGTTTGCCTGCCAGAGCCGCAGTGCCCGACAGGTCTGACCCTGGCGGGCACATCGGTCACTGTAGGTAAAGCCGTCAAGGAAGAACCAGCACCGTTAAGAACGGTGCTGGTGCTTCTGTGTCCCAACTCCCATGAAGTCCTACAGAACTCTATGGGAATGGGGATTAACAAAATTACTGGCACCTCACTTCCCAGCCGCCGGACTTGTAATAGCCCGGTGGCACTGGGAAGTCAGGTGCTAGTAATTTTTTATGTGTCCGGCGGCATCCTGCAGGTAGCACCGGCAGGGTTACCGCCGGACCTGTAATGAGTCCCATTGTCTGATGGTTCGTAATGCTCATAGATTGATGATAAAGACAAGAAAAAGTCCTTTTTCGATAAAGGCTTGTATGATTTTTTAATCTCTTTAGGTTGTGAGGGTAAAGGTGTTGATGGTTTCGACCTAGGTGTCGATTACTTTTTTGACGATGAGGTGGACGTCCTCAATGACCTTTCCGTCGATTTTGCAATCGACAGAGCCCCCGAAGGGCATGACCCTCGACTCAGAGTCCTCCATGATTTCTTGTCATGTCTAGATCTCGAGGGGTCTCCGACTTAGCTCACGGGCTCAAGGGCGCACAGGAGGTAGTCTTTTGCATTTGTCCTTTTCTGCCGTATGCGGCTCGACAGGAGCATGGCATTTTACCTTTTCCTTCGAGGGGTTTGGATCTCTCTCTCGCAAAGATTTTCAACATTTCTTGTCCAAAATGTTCCCACTAAACCAAAGTAGAGGATTTAGTTGGACAGGTTATACTTTTCTCCAAAGGGAATCAGACGAACTCGTAGAGGATGATCAATAATGACTTTTCTTTGACTTCCTCGAAGATGACGAGGAATTATGTGACCAGCTGCTGGAGCGTGATCATTTCTTTCATCTCTTCCTTCGAGGAGAGACACCTCTCGACTCGTCCGATTAACTTATTTTTGATGAAGTCATCAAAGGGGATTTAGTAGGGGTCCTACCCGCCGTTAGTTTCCCTTTACGCTTTCAAAGCCTTACCAGTCCTCGACTGACAGGATTAACAGTTTAACATTTTATGTTTGATGCCAAGGCACCAGACACACCTTAATGGGGGAACGTGAGGGACATCTTGGTGCGACAGTTGTAGCACTTCTTTAACCAGGTCTTTAGGGTTGAAGGAGCAGAAGACGAGACCATAGCTTGAAAAAAGTTTCTCACAAAAATTGAAGCATGCCCTAATTCTCAAAACGAATGCTATCACAGAAAAACAGAACTGAAGCCAACGGGCGCTGCGTGTGCCATATATACCGACGATGTCGACTCCGAGATGGAAGCCCTCGAGGGACATCGAGTCGACCGCATTGACTCACATGCCCCTCTGCCGAAACATTTTCAAAGCAGCCGGAGGATTTCATAAGATGAGGAATACATGGGAGGACCCTATCCATTCGAAATCCTGTGAGAGTTGGTTGACTGTAGGAGTGGAATTTTAATTACTAAAAGGTAACGGCAGCAACCTTCTGTTATTCATTACAAGTGATACAGTCTCTTGGTACAGTGATTAGTACGGCTGTAAAAGTTTAGAAAGAAAACATTTCAATGCGTGTTTATCAGACTTGTAACATGCATTCATTGTTAAACAGCCCCATACTAAGTAGCTGTCATGAACCGTCGCCTGTGTCCCTTTTGGACCTCCTGGTCCCTGACCCATAGAGCTCTGAATGCAGTAACCATCCCAACATGGCCGTCTTATACGAAACGTAGCTTGCCAGCCTTTATGTTACGTGCTTCACACACTATTAAACAGATACACCCCACGGCGCGACGCGTCTCAATGCTGCTGTTCGCCGTAGCTGCACGTGTGCTGCTGGAGTTCGCTCGGGGCTATCCTCTTGAATTTCCCATTTCCCGGTTCCTTGATTCCTCCTCCTTTCCTTACATCCTTTAAACTTACCCAACTTCCTGGATTTTCACCACGCTCGAGTCACGGCTATCGTGCCTCCGTGCGCAGACATTGTTTCTTCCTGGTTCCATCCCGGACAGTCTGAACGAAGCACGCTGGAATACGAAGACCCGCGCACAGCTCTATACAAATCCCAGACTGTACGGAAGAAGCCACGAAAGAAGGTCGCAAGCAAACAGGAAAGACAGGTGAGAAGGGGAGAGACTTGCGACAGATTGAGACGCCCAAAAGTCAATATGGATACAGGGATGGAAGCCGCGGTTCAAGACCTCATGCGAGGCATGCAGGAACTTACCACCGAAGTTCAAAACCTTAAAGCTGAGAACGCTGCCTTAAAACAGCTGGTATTGTCTCAGGATTCTGCTACCAAGGAAAGTGGTTTATTAGGAGGAGTGGTGGACAAATATGACAGCTCTCCAAAGACCCTTCGTGCCTTCTTGGATTCATGCCTAGTGCATTTTACCTTCAAGCCCTACTACTTTTCCACCCCTAGAGCAAAAGTAGGGTTTATGATATCACACCTCACTGGCAACGCATTAACCTGGGCTATTCCCCTAGTAAATTGGGTCGACGCCCTCCTGGATGACTACAATGGATTTGTGGAAGCCCTAAAGGCCATGTTTCATCGTCCTGAGCAGGTCTACAGCGCTCAAGAACGTCTACTTGATTTTAGACAAGCATCCCAGGATATGCTTACCTACGTCACCTGTTTCAAACAACTTATGAAGGAAGCCCGATTGGTCCCAAGAGGCTATCTTCACTGTTAAGGTGGGTGTCGCGGGAAAGTTGCGTACCCGAATACCTGGTTGATCTCGACGGGGCAGCCAGAGTGACGAGAAGAATTGGTGACACAAGAAACCAGCCTCTCCTCCACCCAGAATGGGTACTGGGTAAAAGATGGACCGATTCCCAACGCCACAAGCTGCTCTCTCCTGATTTCTGTGACGTCGGGACTGTGCAAGCACAGGCAGGTGAGGTTGAAGGAACAAGTCCTTGAAGTGGCGAAGCTCCAGAGTCCAAGGATGGGAGAGGCGATTCCAAGAAATGAAGCTGAAGAAAAAGGGCACGAGAGTCCAAAGAAGTCAAAGGCGAACTCCCGGAGAATGACACTGGATGCTGTGATGCTCAAGAGTCAAAAGAAGACAGAGCCGTACTCCAGAAGATGACAATGGATGCTGTGATGCTTGAGAGTCTAAAGATGGCGGAGGCAAGCACCAGGAAAGGCACTGGAAGGATGACCACAGGGCACAGGCTGGCGCAGGGTTGGAGAGAAGAGGCAAGAGAAGGCAGGGAGCACTGGTCAGGTAAAGGGAGAGGGAACCCGGGAAAAGATGGGGAAACCAAGCAAGGACCAGGCTGGGAGAGGAGAACTACAAGGCAGGGAACCCCAGCAAAACCCAAAGGAAACCAAGGGAGATCCAGGAGAACCCAAGGGGAGAAAACTGGAGGCAGACTGGAGAGGACAAGGGAAGGGAATCCCCAGGCTGAAGAATAGAACTAGGTTAGGCGCTGGAACACAAGGGAGAGCGAGTAGCACGATCTGGAACAGAACGCGTTGAGACGCGATCTGCTCCCGATCCTCACTCTCCCTTTATGGGCCGCCGGCGCCCGCAAGGCCTGGAACGCAAGCCTGATTGTAGGCGGGCGCCGGCGGACCCAGAGCGAGGCTTGGACAGCAAGCCGCTCCAATCCCGGGTGACCACTCCACGGCGCATGCGCGGAACCTTGACGAGGTCTCCTGCGCATGCGCCGCGGAGCTGCAGCCCAGGTCCCCAAAGCTCTCCCTCCGGCGCCTCCCCAAGCGCGAAAGCGCGAAGAGAGGCGCCAGGAAGGAAGAGCGCGTGTGGCGAACCCCGGTCTCCCGGTAAGCGTGACACTATGCCCTCTCCCAGGAAGGCCCGGAGCCCCAGGTTTCCAAGGAAACCGACGATAGAACTCCCGCACAAGACATGGAGCGTGCACATGTCGAAAAGGTTCCCAAGTGCGATCATAGGCCGGGTACCCCTTCCAATCCACCAAAAAATGGAGCACCCCCCTGCGATAGCAGGCATCACATATCTCCTGAACCTCGAATTCGGGGACCCCCTGCACTAGAACAGGAGCTGGGTGAGTACCGGCACGACCATAGGGGTCAACAACATAGGGCTTCAAAAGGGAAACATGAAAAACAGGATGAATATGCCATGAATGGGGTAGCTGGAGACGAAAAGCCACAGAGGACAGGCGTTTGGTAATCCTAAATGGGCCAAAATATCGGGGAGCCAATTTAACAGGTAAGTTGCGAAGTGGCAGATTTCTAGAGGACAACCAAACCCTATCCCCAACCCGGAAATCAGGTTCCACTCTCCTCCTCCGGTCAGCCTGAGACTTCATATGGTTTTGGGCAGCCTTCAATGATTTGCGTGCCAACTCGTGCTGCTGTTGGATAGCGGAAATCAAGGCATCAGTGGAAGGAACCGTACTGGACGCACAGGATGGAAAGGTATCAATTTCGGATGCTGACCCGCCGAGCAATAGAAAGGACTGGTTCCGATGGAAGAATGAGTGGAATTGTTGTAGGACACCTCGGCTAGGTCCAGGTATGCCATCCAATTGGTCTGTGTGGCATTTGCAAGACTATGGAGGTATGCTTCCAGTGTCTGATTCGTTCTCTCCGTGAGACCATTGGACTGTGGATGATAACCAGAGCTCAGGGCTCTGCGAATACCAAGATGGCCACAAACCTTACTCCAGAAGGAAGAGAGGAACTGAGCACCACGGTCAGAAATGATCTTCTCAGGAAGGCCATGTAACCGATAGACTTCATGCAAAAAGGCCGTAGCCATCTGGACAGCAGTAGGTATCTTCTTGAAAGGAATGAAATGGGCGTACTTCGTAAAACAGTCCACAACGACCATAATACAAGTGTACCCTTCAGAGGGATGCAGATCAACAATGAAGTCAGTAGCGATGGTGTGCCAAGGATATGGCGGCAACTCAGTAGGTAAAAGTAACCCTAAAGGATGTTGTGTGGGAACCCTGGATTGAACACAAACCGGACAGGCCTGCACATACTTTCGGACCTCACCAGCCCAGCCAGGCCACCAAAATTGTCGAGACAGCAGTTCTTGTGTTGCTCGAATCCCTCGGTGGCCTCCAATGGGGGAATCATGGACGCCGTGCAAAAGGCCATCACGAATATCCCCCTCGGGGGTGTACAGTCTTCTCCGGAAGAATAGAAGGTCATGATTTACGGATATTGAAGGCTGTTGAAGTAAAGTCGACCTCCTAGAATCAATCCGGGTAGCATCTGATATCGACTGCAAGAGTGGTGATAAAGTCGATAAAAAATGATGAGAAGAGATCAGTGGTTGTGTCCGACTGGAGTAACCCTCTTCCTTCTCCATCTCCAAAGACCGAGACAAGGCATCAGCCCTTAGGTTCGAAGATCCGGGGATGTAAGTGATATGAAACACAAACGGAGAAAAGAAGAAGGCCCACCGGGCCTGTCGTGGTGTTCGACATTGCAAGGAACGCAAGTACTGCAAATTGCGGTGATCAGTACGGACCTCGATAGAGAAGCGGGCTCCCAGCAGGTGATGTCTCCACTCCTCAAACGCGGTCTTGATAGCCAATAGTCCCTTCTCTATAACTGCATAGTTCTTCTCACTAGGGTTCAGCTTACGAGAGAAGTAGGCCACTGGATGTTCAACCGAAGTAGCGGGATCCTTCTGCAAAAGAACAGCCCCTACAGCAAAGTCCGAAGCGTCCGCCTCGACAATGAATGGCAATTCGTCCTGTGGGTGACGTAGAATCGGAGCGGCCATAAAGGCTGACTTCAAGGTGTCAAATGCTTGCGTGGCATGAGAGTCCCACAGGAAAGCAATCTTGCTGCTAGTCAGTCTAGTGAGAGGTGCCGAGATCTGAGAGAAATGAGGAATAAATTGCCTTTAAAAGTTGGCGAATCCCAAAAAGCATTGCAAGGACCTTACATCATGAGGCTGTTTCCACTCTTGAATAGCCTGGACCTTCTTGGGATCCATCTCGATACCAGCTTGACTAATCACAAATCCTAGGAACTCTATCCTCGATTGATGAAAGGAACACTTCTCTGCCTTGGCAAACAGAAGATTGAGGGATAGACGATGGAGGACCTCTCGTACATGGCTTATGTGTTCCTCCCTAGAGCTGGAGAAGACTAGTATATCATCCAGATAGATCCAGACAGAGATTCCAATCAGGTCTCCGAAGATGTGATCCATGAGCCGTTGGAAAACCGCAAGGGCATTGCACAGACCAAAAGGCATCACCCTGTATTCAAAGTGCCCAAAAGGTGTCTTGAATGCAGTCTTCCATTCATCTCCACTCTTGATGCGAACCAGATGATAGGCCCCTCTTAAGTCAAGCTTAGTAAAAATCCGACCCCAGTGCAGGGTTTCTAGTATACTACGAATCAAAGGTAGTGGGTACCGGTCCTTAATGGTAATATCGTTCAATTGCCGGTAATCAACACAGGGTCTCAAAGTGCATTCCTTATTCTTTACAGAAAATAGGGGAAATCCTGCGGGTGACTTGGATGGTATGATGTATCCCTTACTCAAACAGTCTGACAAGTAATCCTGTAGCACTCGTTTCTCTTCCTGGGTTAAAGCATACAGTCTACCATGGGGAATCTCAACACCAGGTGACAGGTCTATGGCACAATCGAACGACCGATGAGGTGGCAGGGGTATGTTTCCTGGTTCAGCAAAAACCTGTTCAAAGTTGGCATATTCAGGAGGAATCTGGAAAGTGGAACAAAGACTGGTCCCCTTGCCACGAAGTTCCAGGGCCGTCGAAGAAACCAGAGTCTGGACTGGCAGGCTGCATTTCTGGGTGCAAGATGTGGAAGTGAAGGTCAAGGTGTGAGTCCTCCAATTAATAACTGGGTTGTGATGCTGGAGCCAAGGTAACCCCAAGACTAACTTGTAGGTAGGTGACCTGATAACATCCAGAGCAAGCTCTTCCACATGATCGGCGATCCGAAGATTTAGTCCTACAGTGTGCAGACGAACCGGTCCAGAAGATAAAGGAGTACCGTCGATAACCTCCACAGGAAGGGCAGAGTGTCTGGGTAGAAGGGGAATCTTATTGATGTTTGCGAATGTTTCATTGATGTAATTGCCAGACGCCCCACTATCCAACAGCCCAAAAACCTCTAGAGTCCGACCGGGCAATTGGATCTGGACCTCCAAAGTTAGTAAGGTAGCTGGTTGCATGGGAAGAAGAATTGAACAAGAAGTGGAAAGGTCTGAAAAAGGGGTGAGACCCGTCGTTGCCTCTCCTCCACACGACAGGTCCTCCAGTTTCCCACCTTCTTCTTCTGAGGTCGTAAAGGACACGTTCCCAGGTAGTGCCCAGCAGCACCGCAGTAAAGACATAGGCGTAAAGTTCTTCTTCGCCTCCTTTCTTCGTCAGATAAAGGCCCCCTGACAGCTCCCAACTGCATAGGTTCGGGTCCAGATTCTGCCGAACTAAAAGCCCTGGCGGGAAGGCTGGCCGTTCTAGGACTGACTCTCTCCAACCGACGTCTCTCAGCCTTTCGTTCAGCTAATCTCTGATCAATTCGAAGCACCTGATTGATTAAGAGTTGGAGGCTCTCAGGTTCGGGGATGTGGAGCAACTCGTCCTTGTATTCCTCCCTCAACCCCCGGCGAAACAGGGTCTTCTGCGTGATTTCAGGTCATTGTGAGTCTGTAGCCAGCAGGCGGAAGCGACTGATGTACGTTATTATGTCGGAACTGCCCTGCTTGAAGTCCATCAACTGATTCTGCGCAGCGGCGGCCAGATTGGGTGTCTGAAAGACCTCCAGGAATGCCTTCGCAAAAGCAGCAAAATCATTCAATATGGGACTGTTAGTAGCCACAAAAGGTGTTGCCCAGGCTAGGGCATTCCCAGTTAAGTTTCCCAAAATGTATCCGATCTTGGCTTTATCGTTATTGAAATAGGTCGACCTGAAGAGAAAATGGATTCAGCAGTGATTGCAAAATTCCGCCACTCGACGTGGGTCTCCATCAAACTTGATTGGGGCAGTATGAGCCAAAGAACTCTCAGCCTGCGGAGCACTCCATGCCCCCTGAGTTACCATTTGGCGTAAGACTTGGTTTTCCTGGTGTAAGGCAGTAATCTCTGCTCTGAGGGCTTGTAACTCATTCCACAGGTTCTGTGGGTCTTCCATTTCCAAATCGGAAGGTAGGCGTCTCAATCTGTTAAGGTGGGAGTCGCGGGAAAGTTGAGTACCTGAACACCTGGTTGATCTCGACGGGGCAGCCAGACTGACGAGAAGAATTGGTGACACAAGAAACCAGCCTCTCCTCCACCCAGAATGGGTACTGGGTAAAAGATGGACCGATTCCCAATGCCACAAGCTGCTCTCTCCTGATGTCTGTGACGTCGGGACTGTGCAAGCACAGGCAGGTGAGGTTGAAGGAACAAGTCCTTGAAGTGGCGAAGCTCCAGAGTCCGAGGATGGGAGAGGCGATTCCAAGAAATGAAGCTGAAGAAAAAGGGCACGAGAGTCCAAAGAAGTCAAAGGCGAATTCCAGGAGAATGACACTAGATGCTGTGATGCTCAAGAGTCCAAAGAAGACAGAGCCGTACTCCAGAAGATGACACTGGATGCTGTGATGCTTGAGAGTCCAAAGATGGCGGAGGCAAGCACCAGGAAAGGCACTGGAAGGATGACCACAGGGCACAGGCTGGCGCAGGGTTGGAGAGAAGAGGCAAGAGAAGGCAGGGAGCACTGGTCAGGTAAAGGGAGAGGGAACCCGGGAAAAGATGGGGAAACCAAACAAGGACCAGGCTGGGAGAGGAGAACTACAAGGCAGGGAACCCCAGCAAAACCCAAAGGAAACCAAGGGAGATCCAGGAGAACCCAAGGGGAGAAAACTGGAGGCAGACTGGAGAGGACAAGGGAAGGGAATCCCCAGGCTGAAGAATAGAACTAGGTTAGGCGCTGGAACACAAGGGAGAGCGAGTAGCACGATCTGGAACAGAACGTGTTGAGACGCGATCTGCTCCCGATCCTCACTCTCCCTTTATGGGCCGCCGGCGCCCGCGAGGCCTGGAACGCAAGCCTGATTGTAGCCGGGCGCCGGAAGACCCAGAGCGAGGCTTGGACAGCAAGCCGCTTCAATCCCGGGTGACCACTCCACCGCGCATGCGCGGAACCGTGACCGAGGTCTCCCGCGCATGCGCCGAGGAGCTGCAGCCCATGTCCCCGAAGCTCTCCCTCCGGCACCTCCCCAAGCGCGAAAGCGCGAGTAGAGGCGCCAGGAAGGAAGAGTGCGTGTGGCGAACCCCGGTCTCCCGGTAAGCGTGACATTCACCCTCTTTCGCAGAGGGTTGAATGAAGAAATAAAGGACGAGCTAGCCAGGGTAGCTCGCCCTAATTCTTTCCAGGCCCTCTTGGATCTTTCCTTGCAAATTGATTTTCGAATCCAGGAAAGAAAGGTAGAGAAAAAGAAGTCAAAATCATCATTCCCAAAGACTGTCATCGATCATCCTTCTAGTCCTGAATCCGCAGTTTCTCCGACCTCTGAGCAAGAACCTATGCAACTGGGGTCCTTCTGTGGACCCATTAACCCACAAGAAAGGATGCGCCGTATTCACACTGGTCTCTGCATGTATTGCGCCTCCGATAAACACCTTGTGAGAGAGTGCCCTATTGCTCCTCCACAGCGTTCGGGAAACGCCAGCTCCCGATCCTAGATGGGGCACAGTTTCGGGAGAATGATGTCTGATCCACATCAATTCCTTCCTTGAACTCTCCTGGACAAAATAACCTTGTGATACTACAGGCCTTTCTATCGCCTTCCAAGAAAGAATCCTAACCCACCCTGGCATTAGTGGATTGCAGAGCCATGGGCATATTCATAGATCAGGATTGAGTCACAACTCATCGTATCCCATGTGAAACACGAGAGATTATGCAACCTGTCGAAGCAATCGATGGAAGACCCCTCTCTTCAGGACCCATTACCCTTCAAACCAAGGAGCTTCTTTTCCCAATAAACCACCATCAAGAAAAGGTTAAATTTGATGTTATAAGATCCGCCCACTATCCAATGGTTTTAGGTATGCCTTGGTTACAGAAGCATAAGCCCTACAACAATTGGGCAGCAGGCTCCTTGTTTCTTGGTTCGGAACATTGTATGCCCCATTGTTTGTCCCTGAACACCTTACCAAAAGCCTCTGAAGACTTCCCAAAGAATCAACAAATACCAGTCACCGTCTCTAACGTCATCCAGATTCCCAGGGCCTATCAGGCGTACTCAGATGTGTTTTCAACTGCCATAGTTCAAGCTCTTCCACCCCACAGACCTGAAGATTGTGCCATCTATACTGAAATATCAGCTGTAATTCCATTTGGAAGAATGTTTATCTTGTCAGAACCTATAAAGAGGGCCCTCCGGGAATACCTGGATACCAATCTGGAAAACGGAACTATTCATCCATCCAATTCCCCAGCGGGCGCCTCCCTGTTTTTTGTTCCCAAGAAGGATTCCAAGGAGCTTAGACCATGTCTCGATTACCGTGGTCTTAATCAATGCACTCTTAAGGACCGTTATCTATTGCCTCTCATCTCAGACATCCTGGAAGCCGTCAGAGGCGCGGTCATCTTCACAAAACTAGACCTCAGGGGCGCCTGCCATCTTATTCGTATAAAGGAAGGTGACGAATGGAAGACAGCCTTTAGAACACCCTCCGCCATTTTGAGTATTTAGTTGTGCCCTTTGGACTTGCTAATGTCCCAGCAGTTTTCCAACGATTCATGGACCGGGTATTTTCTGATATGCCGCTCCTCTTCGTCATTGTATATCTAGACGACATACTGATCTACTCCAAGGATCATCAAAAACATGAAGAACACGTAAAGGCAGTCTTACAACGTTTAAGGGAACATAAACTCCTGGCCAAACCTGAGAAATGTCTCTTTCACGTGTCCATTGTTCACGATCTCAGATTTGTTCTTATCCAAAAAGGGATTGGAATGGATTCTTCAAAGGTTGACTCCATTCTATCTTGGCCTGTTCCCACTAGCGTTAAGCAAATTCAATCCTTCCTGGGGCTTGCTAACTTCTACAGAAAGTTTATTCCAGCATTTTCGGAAATTGTTCATCCAATTGTCACATTGTTAAAAAAGGATACCCCCTTTCATTGGACCTCAGTCCAAGATTCAGCATTTCAGTGATTAAAATCGGAGTTTATACAAGCCCCCATCCTTGCTCAACATGACATAAAAAAAACCCTCATTGTTGAAACTGATGCTTCCAACTACACCATTGAGGCAGTCTTGAAACAGGAAGTTGGAGACAAACTAGAACATCCCATCGCCTATCTCTCCCGCACCTTGACTCCCAGTGAAACCCATTATTCTGTCCTGGAGAAGGAATTGTTAGCAATCCGTCAGGCCTTCACTGATTGGCGTCATCTCCTTCTGGGAGCAAAACACCCAGTTCAAGTTCGCACAGACCATTGGAATCTCCAAGTATTACAATCCCTAGAATGCAGAAACAGTCGCCAAGCTCGCTGGGCCTTCTTTTTTGCCCAATACCAATTCCAAATCACGTAACGTCATAGCCGATGCTTTATCCAGGCTTCCCGACTATGAGCCCCTTGAGGATCGGACCTTTCCTAAGATGTTTGCCCACACTATATTTGTTGCCCAAGCAATCACCCTCTTGGAGGATATTCAAATTCAAAACCAGTCCTCTGAACTATGGAAGGTGTTTAAAAGAAACAATCAATGGAATCTCAAAACAAGAACGGATACCTGTTCAAGGACAATCGCTTGGTCATTCCCACTCCTGGATTGAGACAAAGTTCACAAGCCTATGTCATGATACTTTCCATTCAGGGCACCGTGGCATCACCAACACTCTCCATCTAATACAAAGACAGTTTTGGTGGCCAAAGATGAAGGATGATATCAAGATCCATATCTAGATTTGTGCAATCTGCAATCAGAACAACCACAATAACAAAAAACCAGCAGGTCTCCTGCTTCAACCGGCGATACCAACAAGACCCTGGGAAATCATTGCCACGGATTTCATAGTGGAACTACCCTCTTCCAGGGGCTACACAACTATAATGGTTACCATTGATTTGTTCACTCATATGGTTCACTTTACACCTTTATCCAAACTGCGATCCTCATCTGAGCTTGCTGGAATTTTCCTGGAACACATATTCCGGCTTCATGGGCTACCTTTCAAGATCATTTCTTATAGAGGGCCCCAATGCATATCCCAGTTCTGGAAACAGTTATGTCGTATACTGGGAATCCAGCGTGCCATGTCTTCGGGATATCACCCACAGACCAATGGAGCTACTGAGCGTGTTAACCAAACTTTAGAACAATATCTTCGTTGCTTCACCACCAAGGTCCAGGATGATTGCTCACTCTTAATACCTGTGGCTGAATTCACATACAATAATTCGGATCATTCAGCTATCAAAACCAGTCCTTTTTTCTGTAGTCAAGAATTTCATCCTTCAGTCCTACTGTCCATTCTTCTACATCCAACCCCAGTTCCTAGGGTTGATTCTTGGATTGAAACATTAATCAATGTACATAAGGAAGCTAAAGAAAATCTGGAAAAGGCTCGAAGAGACGTGAAACTTTATGCTGACTCCAAAAGAAGACCAGGACCTTCATATTCAATAGGTGATAAAGTCTGGTTATCCTCAAAACTCCTCCCACGTCACTTACATCCAAATAAATTGGCACCCAGATATTACGGTCCCTTTACTATAAAAGAAATCGTCAATCCAGTGGCCTTTCGACTCCAACTACCTGAATCATGGAAAAAGATCCACCCAGTTTTCCATACTTCTCTGTTAAAGCCATATGTCCAACCCTCTCGAACTGTTCCAAGAGCTACGCCAGTGATTGTCAATGACCAACTCGAATATGAGGTCTCCAGAATATGTGATTCCAGGTACCGACGTGGTCAGCTGCAGTACTTGGTCGAATGGAAAGGTTATCCACCTAATGAGCGAACCTGGGAACCCCTTTCAAACAAGAATGCCCCCAGGTTGATTCGAAGATACCACCTTATCCATCCAGGCAAACCCGGAGGAGCTGGGCTTCAGAGGAGGCATGCTGTCATGAACCGTTGCCTGCGTCCCTTTTGGACCTCCCGGTCCCTTACCCATAGAGCTCTGAATGCAGTAACCTTCCCAACATGGCTGTCGTATACGAAACGTAGCTTGCCAGCCTTTAAGTTATGCACTTCACACACTATTAAACAGACACACCCCCGCGGCGCTGCGCGTCTCAACGTTGCTGTTCGCCGTAGCTGGACGTGTGCTGCCAGAGTTCACTCGGGGCTATCCTCTTGAATTTCCCCTTTCCCGGTTCCTTGATTCCTCTTCCTTTCCTTACATCCTCTAAACTTAACCAACTTCCTGGATTTTCACCGCGCTCGAGTCACGGCTACCATGCCTAAGTGCGCAGACATTGTTTCTTCCTGGTTCCATCCCAGACAGTCTGAACGAAGGACGCTGGAATCCGAAGACCCGCGCACAGCTCTATACAAATCCCAGACTGTGCGGAAGAAGTCACGAAAGAAGGTCGCAAGCCAACAGGAAAGACAGGTGAGAAGGGGAGAGACTTGCGACATTAGCATGTCTATGTAATGAGGATGAAAACTTCCCAAATTACAAAATATAACATACAATTAAAGTACCAAAACGTTATATCGTTTTTTAAAATTAAAATTTCTATGATTTATATCTTAAACCTTACATTTATATATAAATTCTTTAGTTCACTAAAATATTCTCTATAAAAGCAAGCACATTCATAATGTCCACTATTTGTTTTACTTATTTTCCATTATTTAGAATTCAGTTCATTTATCCATTATGTCGGCATTAATGTCTGTCCAGAAACCTATACAACAGAAATGAAACTGTAGTCTGTCAAAAAACAAAAAAGATTGCAAAAAACAGAGTACACACATTACCTTTCCCAATTGTACAGATTAATGTTGATCTGAATGGCTTGATAAATAAGTCCTGCTTGTAGAAGTACTGTTTCTGCATCTGGAATGTTGCCACTGAATAGCAAGGTATTAGCCATGCGTGATTCTTTTGAGGGGAGATCTTTAATAGCATTGATATATTGCACTTTATCAACCTAAAATAAAACGGCTGTTAGTAACTGAAAACACTAAATGGAGGCTTTGCAAAAGTAGTTCACTGTGAAAATAAACATTTGAAAGCATACATTACCTCACCAATTGATGCATATGCCACTTCCGCTGTTGTCATGTCTTTACTGGCCACTGCCATAGCTGCCAAACATGCCCACAGTGTTTGATCCTAAAATGAAAGCACAATACAGTTCACTTTTAGTACGCCTACGGTCCTAAATTCTCATAAATGTTGAATACCTACGATTCCATTGCTATTAAGCCTGATTCATGTGCAGTGGAATGAAGGATTCTTGAAACCAGATATTTGGCATTGAAAGAGGTTTAATCCCAGTTCAAATAAGATGAAGGTATACTGAAAAGGGGTAAACATAAAAGGGTGAATTCCAGGTAAACAATATCAGGATGGTCTTTAGCAAGGTGGATGCTTAAGTGTAACCTTTTTGGACCTAAAGTCGAAGACGGAAAAGATTTACCGAAGGATGCGCTTACCCTTAAGGCAATGTGTAAGAGTCACTCAAAGTCCCAGGGAATGTATGGTACCCAAGTGCCCTTATTTAGATACACAGATGATGTTTCAAGAGATGGGTCGTCCTCTTGGCCGTATTATGTGGTCAACAGGATGTCTGTTCCCCTGCTAGGTAGATTTTGAGGCTGCACTAATTGTTGCCCCACACCAGTCTGCCGACACCCAAGCCTAGGGCCAACTGTTCTCAGCCAATCCAAGGCTCTGGTTCTGTTCAGCAATGTGTCCACCACGGGCTCTGGTTTTCTCCTGCAATGAGCCCAACACAGGCTCTGGTTCTGTGGTAGTCTAGGTGTATCTGCTCACAGCAGGCTTTGCATATTTTCTTCTTTTTAATGCGTTCTGGCCAAAAACAGGATCTGCCTTATGGCACAAAGAACGCAAAGAGCAATTCTTCTACCTTGCTTCCACCTTTGCATTACTCCTACTCCTCATCCTACAGCTTTCCCTCTTCCTCCAAACCGCTTCCTGTTCAGCTCTTATGCCTTCCTCACATAGATGTCCTTCTCTTCTCCACTCTGTCCCTTTTCCTCTATCAGCTCTGGCAGATCAGAAGGAGGACACAGACTCCGATCTTAAATCTCACTATTGATTTAAAAGAAAAGTGAAAACTCCTCCCTATGCTACAGGTATTCCATACCTACCAAAACTAAGGTGCTTGTCAGTGAGTCCAAAAGGAAGATCAGTCCACTGTCCAAACTAACCTATTCTAACCCTCTCACTATTAGAACAACGAAAAAAGTCAGAGGAGAATGAATCCCTTCTCTTGTGAGCTGGCTCTTCACCAGTATATTGTTTAATATTTCTTAGCAACTGAGACAGTTCCGATATTGGGTTTCTCCAAGTCGCAATCTTCGTTTCTCTTCTTCATAAACTTTTCTTGTTTGTCTTTTTTTTTATCGTTGATCTTTCCTCTGCAAAAGCCCAATCTAGTCCTGTCGCTACAATTAGATTTAAGCTTTTCTCCTTATTTAATGTCCACTTTTTTATATTGTTTGGGACAAGATTGCACATTCTCATATTGGTTTTCTTGTGCGTCTTTCATTCTGAATATTATATCTTGACTGGGACGAATATGAGCGTCCCAAAAAGAATTCTCACTCTTTCCATATACTATCGTTACTTCCTCTACACTGGGACAATTATGACAAGTTCTAGTAATGATTCTCACTCTTTCTATATACTCTTGTAGTAATGATTCTAACTTTTCATATACTCTGGTTACTTTAGGTTCCCTGGGACGAGTGAGCCTTCCAGTAAAGATTCTGTATCCCCTAATGGATCTCCTGGCTTCCTAGTTACCTTCAATGTTCAGGGATATCGTCATCGGGGCTGGTAGTAGGTTGGGACCTTGCTTCTCATTTGTCGGATAGCCTTCACGGTTCTACAAACGTTCCCCGAGGGCAGTCGGTTCCTCTTTCCATTGTTCTGCTTTGTACTTCCTTCAAAGAAGTGGTATCAGTGCGGTTTATGGATGCTCCAGTCCACCACCGCTTAATTTGTGGTCACACCACTACGTACTCTTTTCTCAGAGTCAGAATGCCTTGCATTCGGTCCGCTTTGCCAAATCTCTCTTCTCTGACGCTTCGCATCTGGAATTTATTTCGGGCTTCCCTTCTGCATTGGACACAGTGCGACCTGTGTTTCTGCAGCGCTCATTGCTAGGACTGATTTTCTATACTCTGGCCTGGTGGACAGATGTATAGAAGACCAACCTATATTGTGACAGGGACAACTCTGAGGAGCTGTAGCCAAACCAGTTTGGGTAGTAGTGACAGGCGGTCTAGGCTAAGTTCTTCAGAGGTGGGGAGCTTGTAAAGGGTCCACAATGGGAATCACAAATTACACTTAGACAGGATGTATAAAAAACAGTTATTATTTATTGGCCAAAACACACTATAGAAAAATGACTACTAGCAAGTAGGGCAATCGCACAACACTGATAAAAATAGATACATGTATACATTCACTTATTAAACGGGCATAATATTCAACACAAACTCCTGCAAAGGAAAGGTACGATTATATTATGCACGTATAGGTCCACAGAAAATGATCCCTAACTCAAATTGTCCAGCCCTAAATTGTCTGGGGCTTTTTGCCTAATAGTTCAGGAAAAAGTTCCACAGAACCTTTGAAGCAGGAAAAAATGCAGGTAGGTTCTCTGGGGTCAAGTGAAAGGTTCTTAGGGTTAGAGTACATGTTAAACTAGCTAACAGAAGTAGCCCCAACTTTCAGACATCGTGCACAAGCAATGGCAAAGACAAAAGTGTTGGAATAAAGGTTTATTATAAGCCCATTGACTTATAATGGGAGTATCAGGGTAGGTAAGAAGCTATGTAACTTACCCCCCCGTACTCCGATTCTTCCCCAGACTTGGCGGGACAAAGAAAGAGGGTCCGACGTTCCTTTACCCGCCAAACGTCACTGTCCTCGCTTTGCAGGGCTTGCAGGTTCTAGCTGATCTCCGGTTGGTGTCCTTCACTATTGCAAGGACTCTCGAATAAAGAATGCAGCAAAACCCGATGTAGCACCCCTCTCGGGTCTGGACCTGGGTCCAGTAAGCGTTTTCAGATGGTGGTCACCGCAGCACAGCGATACAAACTGACTGAACTGCCACGGTCGGACTTTCCCTCCCATCTCAGGTCCTCTTGGTGCTAGGACGCCGGCATTTCGAAGAGGCTAGTCTCATAGGGCTAGCTGAGGATTCTCCCAAGTTCCAGATCGGAACTTGGAACAGTGACGCTGGCAGCACAGTAGCCCGAATTCGGAGCTGGTCAGCCACGGGACGATCCCGGAACACTTCCGAAGGCTCTTCGTTGCAGGGTACCGAGCAGAAGTCAGGAATGGATGGTCGAGGGGCGTGGCCAACCAGCACACGATGAGGACGTGATTCCTCGGTGCTCCGGGCCGCCAGCCATATCCTGTAAAATATCCTGGAAATATTGATCCAACAATGTAAAGAGACCACGATCCAGTAGACAATACAGCTGGCAACAGCTGACAGCCTTGTAGAACAGAACCGGTACATGGAAGTGAAGATATCGGCTGCGGAAAAATGCGTGTGCCCGATGCCGAGCCGAAACCAAAATGGCCACCGCAACCGCTAAGTGAAAGAAGGCCTGGCGATTTTGCTGCGGCGGAGCTGTGCTTTCCTCATGCCGAGCTCTCCCATCGGCTGAAAACAACCAGAGAAAAGGGAGCGGTCTCTCCCGCCTCGGCCACGCTGCGGGGCTGCACTATGTTGCGGTGCATCGGTGGAGGAGAGCACACAAGACCCTCGCGCAGGGATCCGGCCCCAGCCCGCGCCTCTGACAGAGATCACCACCAATGTTGGCCAGAGTCCCCCGGTGTGCCGATTGGGATCCTGCTGTGGCCGGGCTTGCGGCGACACCCTGACCGCGGGAGGAGGGAGTGCTCAGTGCTGCCCAGCCGCAGGACAGGAGGAGCGGCTGCTGACACCATCAGAGCGCCAGAGCAACAACCTGGGGTGAGGTGAGCGGGGCCGCCGGGGTGCGCTGGACAGCCAACAAATGCCACGTCGCTGAAGGTAGGCTACGGCCCCAAAGATACAGGCAGAGAAGCGTCTAAGCTACGGACCGCCACGGATCTGGCTTGCGGGACCTCCCTGCGGTACTTCCGACAGAGCCCGGGGGAGAGACGCTGATAGGAACCTGGAAGAGGCTGCCACCGGCAGCAGATTACGAGCCGGTACATCGACTTACCCTGCATTATACGGATTGCCGGGCCCCGCTCACCTCACCCCGTGTCCGTGGGGGAGGGGGGTTTGGGGCGCTACCGGTGGTGAGGTGGTGGCGGCTCCCCCGTGCATCCAGAAAATATGTGCGTGCATGCTTGCACCAGGGGCATGTTTCTCGCCTAGTATCTTTCCCATAAGTGTACACCTGCAACTCAACCAACGGACAGGCGGACGCCATTGTTGCCCAGCAAATCAAAGTTCAAATACTTAGAAGTGTCTCCCAATAAATCATAAGCCATACAACGTGCTACTCAAGACCTGAATAACATCCCTGCTTGCATGCCAGGAACTCTGTTGGCGGGAACCGGTGAAAGGTGGGGACAGAATGGCGGAGTAGAAGAGATCCTATACGAGCCAAGAAGAGAGGACCTACACGACCTGGTGGACACATGCGGCAAAAGCCTTGCTTACACCCCTCTGCGGGACCGGTTTCCCACCACAGGCTTAGCCCCACAGGGCCCTTCGAGTGCGCCTGTTGGGAAGTAACAGGGGGAAAAAGGGAACTGTGCAAAGACACAAAACGACGACAAGTGGCACACACGTTAAAACAGACCCCTCAGGGCGATTGAGGCCGGTGGGGTCCACATACACGGTAACAGTTGACTACGTCTGCCCGCAAAACTGAACTGGCATACCTGTAGAACACTACCGACATAACGAACAAATTCATACTACCAGATCCTGGAGAAAGCACAATAAGCCTGACTCGCAAAAGAGACATACAAAGATACCAATTATAAAAGCAGCGAAGAGACTTGCATCTACACGCGGACTCTGCGCACACAGGGAAGGATAAGGACCCAAACACTGAAACCACCAGTGTTCCACACCTCCCACGGAGACCAACGAAAAAAGCAGATCAAACACCTACTGTAATACAGTTCTGGCCCAACGCCTCCTGTCATAGCACTGTGACCCATGATCCCGCGGATTGTGCTCATAACCACTGAACAACAGCCAGACGCCAACACTGTATGCGGCTTGGCCCTCGCACGAAATGAAACAGATCCCCTACCACATAGCGATTAAAATCTGCAATATGGGGAAGGACAAACCCAGGAAATCCCCCACACAGAGTAGAATGGAACAATACACGACCGCGCCGCTGACCCACTCGCTGAAGCAAGCCACGTCGGCGGAACCGGAGAACAGCAAAGACAACATCTCCCTCAGGGATGTGATGGGTGACATAGCTAGTTCCAGGTCATCAATGGAGAAAAAAATGGACAGTATAGGCGCCGAAGTATCTCTCCTGCGACATCATCTACAAAAACTTACCTCACGTACCAGGGAAGCTGAAGCTTGCATCTCAGAGAATGAGGACAGCCTGCGGGGTGTCAACCGGCAAATGTCTGGTGTGCTGGAACGCATCAAAATCCTGGAAGGGAGAGTGGACGAAAGCAAAGGGAGATCAAGACGCAATAATATTTGCATCCTTGGCTTCCCTGAACAAACTGAAGGAGCAAGCATGGAATTATTCCTTGAACAATGGCTCGCAGACTTATTTGAAATGAAATCTTTTTCAAAATGCTTTTCAATTGAACGAGCACACTGCGTACCAACCGGAAGAGCCGTACCTGGAGCACCACCATGCACATTCATCGCAAAACTCTTAAATTACAGAGACAGGGACGCCGTGCTACAGATGGCAAGGACAAAAGGGTCCATCACGTACAATGGCTCCAAAATTGCTTTCTTCCCTGACTTTACAAGAGAGTGTTACGCTCACCTGGTTCCACGGGGATGCCACCCAACAGTTGGGACTCAGGTATCCTTCTCTGCGGTTCCCATGTGTGACAAGTGGGAGGGTTCTGCCTGGAATACAGGTGGGCAATGTTCAAGACTGGGCAACTGGGGTAAACAGTCTCCCACCACCCTGTATACCCGCGGCCTCACTGGACCTCTCCTCACCTTGTTTTTAATGCAGGTGTGCTCTCCGTCCTGCCTTCTTGGCAGGGGCGCGTTGTGCTTGGTGGGCGTTTGCGATCGAGTTACTTCACTGATGCCGGCCCGCTTTGAGTCTTTCAGGAAGGTCTTATTGCTGTGTTATATCATTGTCCTTGCATGCCTTTGTGGGTTAAATAATGTCTTTTCTCTTCCTTAGGTGCGCAGAAGTCCAATATGTGGCATAGACTGAATTGGGTCTCGCCGGTAAGTAATGACGTTTTTAGAGCACCTTGATGCGGTGAGTAGACGCTAAGCGCAGCGCTATGATGCCTTGCCTCTTGCTAACCTGTTGTCTTGTCTTCCCACAGGTCGCGGCGCTTACCAGGTGCATAGAATTCCTGAGGCGATGCTGGTCGAGGAGTGGCTTGCGAGGTAAGCTTTTTGGCACCGTTCATTAAATTGTAAAAATGTCTAATGCCTTGTTTCTTCCCTTTTTTGCAGATCCGTCGGTTCAGGAGGAGTGCTGGTTCCAGGATGCTGATCTCAAGAGCCGTGGACAGCTAACGATGAAATTACAGGTAAGCTGATAACGATG
Source organism: Ambystoma mexicanum (assembly GCF_040938575.1). NCBI lineage: Eukaryota > Metazoa > Chordata > Amphibia > Caudata > Ambystomatidae > Ambystoma > Ambystoma mexicanum. The sequence continues at coordinate 801,855,991 of NC_090932.1, forward strand.
TCCTTTTTCTCCTTTATAGATGCTGTTCTTCCGAGGTTCGCGGGTGCAGCTGAACACGGTGAGCGTCACGTTGCAGAATTGCAAAGCAACGCGAAGCGTGTTATCCCAGTCGGGTGTGGTTTAAATAGCTTCAAGAAAGTAGTCCAGGTAAAAAAGTTCCTATCGTACCACACCCAGAAATACTATACCGCATAGCTTGGTTCCAAGGAGCCAAGCTACGTGGATGCCTCCAGGTTGATTGACACTGAAATAAAGTAGTTCCCAATACAAGTCCTTTATGAAGTATGAGCCTGGCGCCAAAGGCGCCAGGACTGGCCCCAAGAAGGCCTAGGCCAAGGATGCCTGGTTTTAGTGGAGACCCTTCCTGGCCCATGGGGTCTTCTGGATGGGGGTCGTGACAGAGAGGTACAAAAGGCTTGCCAATCCTTTGATCCGCTCTAGAGGCATCTGCAATCAATGAAAATCAAATATGGGCTAATCTTCCAGGCTCAGCTTAAAATATTCCATAATGGCACAACAGTACATTTTACGGATCCCAAAGAAGCGTGGAACTGTGCTAAAAGGCATATAGATGGAGATTGGAGTGTACGGGAAGACATGAGACTGGACGTAATAGACGACGCCCCGAGAGATTACCACACGTCGGACCACAACAGCAACTAGACAGAATGCAACAAAAGGAAAATTATTAAATAGGAACTACAGATATAAATGTTATTACTACTTTCTGGATGCGAGTACATAACGCAACTCCTGAAACACACTGGAACAATGGATCACAGGTGTGTACAACAGCTGGCGGGCCATCCCGAGCCGCCCCCCCTGACGTGGAAGTGTGAAAGCAACGTCAGCTGTGAGTGAGATAAGAGGCCAAGCAACACCGACCATATCACAGGTCGGGGAACTTGACTTGTTGAGAGTTAGTGTATGAGTGTTGAGATTTAGTAGTTCTTAAGTTTGTAATGGGCCAACATATGCTTCAGTTGGGGATGGCGTATAGGGGAGAGGGAGTTGGGTATGAGTTTTTTATTAATTGGTTTACATACAAAGGTACTGTGATCACACCAAATATAAGTAAGACAGTGCCAACACACATCCTAGCACCCGCAAAACAGATATTTCCCGCAGGACACATGCATAAACCACAAAATCCAGACACCCAATGGCACCGCCAACTGTGATAACCAATAAGCAGCTGACAATAATGACATGGAATGTTAACGGGCTAGGGTCCGGCATTAAGAGACGCCTGGTGATGCAATACGTAAATAAACATACACCGGATATAGTACTCCTAACTGAAACACACCTGGCTGTGTGCAATCTCTTGAAAAGATCCAACTATCGCACTGCGGTACACGCAGGCTTTTTCATGGGAGCTAGATGGGTGCTGTTCCTAGTCCATAAGAGGCTGCCGCTAAGATATCAAAGGTGACTCACGACACTGGGGGAAGATATGTACACATAAACACTACATTATGGAACCAAACTCTTGCGATTATGGCAATATACTCCCCCCCGGCAATCCTAGCTACACTACTGGCAGAAATTGCACCCATCCTCACCGCGAACACAGCTGATATCTGGGTTTTAGGTGGGTACTTCAATGAGGTCATGGACAACACACTAGATCGTGCACACATAAGCGGGAGGAACCCTACAACTAGCACCAAACTAGTTACCTTTGCCTATGCACTAGGCTTGAGAGATGCATGGCGCAACCTACATAGAGACACACGCGAATACATCTTCCACTCAGGCGTGCATGCCACACTATCTAGGATAGACTACTTCTTCCTACCAGCCCAGAATATCCATAAGGTACATAGCGCGTCCCTACTTCCACGTGGCATATCTGATCACTCCCCACTAATGATAGAATTTGAAACGGAAAGACCACGCCCTCCGCCCACCTGGTGACTTAACTATTACCTGGTGCTCCCAAACCTACAGGAAAGAATAAGCAATAGTACCTCCACTTATTTTGAGTTGAATATGGGTTCCGTGGACAATCCTGGATCATTATGGGAAGCTTATAAGCCGGTACTGAGTGTAGAAATCCTCTCTGTAGAAAAAGGCACACCTGAAGGAGGTTGTAGACGTGAAGAGGAGGTGGCACACAAAGAAACACAGCACATAGAAAATAACACACCTGAGACAAATGGAGCTTTGATACTGGCTCAGAAGAAACTGCACAATCTATCACTATATTGTGCCAAGAAGGCACATAGACCCATGAGAGCATGACTGTATGAAACGAGGGAGAAAGCAGGCGAATTGTTAGCCTGGTTGGAAAAACGTGATGAGGGGCATCGACAAATCGGAAACATTAAAGATGTAAATACAGAGCTAGTCTCAACTGACAAGGAGATAGCAGAATGCTTTGCGAAATACTATGAAGAGCTCTATAGCCCCCCCCCCCCCCCCCCCCCCCCCCGAGTACCCCAATAGTGAACACAGCACTAGATGAGATCGACCTCCCCTCACTCAATACAGAGCAAGTAGACATACTGGACAGTAAAATAACAGAGGAAGAGATATCGGCAGCCATCTCCCAACTTCGATCAGGCAAAACTCCAGGCCCGAACGGCTTTCCGGTTGACATTTGGAAGAAACTAAGCCATGTAGACATTGCACCACACTTGCTCAACATGTTCGAACACTCAAGAAGAGAAGGGATACTCCCGATGGACTTACGTAAAGCCACCATAATAGTAATACCAAAGGAGGGCAAGCCCCCAGACGAATGCATCTCCTATAGGCCCATATCCCTAATAAACAGCAAAGCCAAGAAACTAGTGAAGGTACTAGCCAATAGACTCCAAAAAGTAATTATGTTCCTGATCCACCCAGATCAATGTGGCTTTATGCCGCAGAGATCCACAAGAATGAATATCCGTAGACTGCACTTAGCGCTTGAAAGAGCACCAACCCTACAACAATCACTGGCGCTATTGGTTATTGATTTTGAGAAAGCCTTCGACTCAGTCCACTGTGAGGCACTATGGATAATAATGAGGAAAATTGGCTTTGGGGAACAATTAATAAATTGGGTCCAGCTCCTGTATAACGCCCCCATAGCAGAAGTGAGGGTGAATGGCTGGCCCTCCCGCAACATCCGACTGGGGAAAGGTACAAGACAAGGTTGCCCACTATCGGCCACACTATTCGCGCTGATCGTTGAGCCCCTGGCAGTAATTCTGAGAAACACACTGACGTGGTCTGGTTTCCGATGGAACCCAACTTGGGATGATAAGGTCTCTCTCTACGCGGATGACCTACTGATTTACCTGGGTGATCCGGCAGTCTCTTGTCCAATAGTTACACAAATACTGATAAAATAAGGTGCCTTCAGTAGCCTGAGAGTGAACTGGAGTAAATCGATACTCTTACTGGTTAAGGGAATAGACTGTATACCTCCCGAGGGTTCCCCATACACAGTCGAATTGGAACAATTCTGATATTTGGGCATCCTGATCTCGAACAGACTGGAAGACTATGTGACCCAAAATTTACACCCAATTGTGAAGCGCTTTGCACAAGACGTAGGCCACTGGGTGACACTGCCACTGACCCCACTAGGAAGAGTACCACTCTTCAAAATGCTGGCTCTGCCCCGCTTTTTATATATACGACAAAATGCCTGTTACGGAGAATTCTCATACTTTGGTTAATTTCCCTTACCTATAGAGTCCCCCAGCAGCTTTGCTGGATTTGAAGGGTTTGTTTCTTTTTACCTGCCAAGAGTGAGACTCTTTTCCCACTCTTAGGCATTTTTGCTATGTGTGTTCTAGGCTATTGTTGTGTTTAATGCCTATGGGATTTTCTCTCCCCCATAGGACCCATCTTTATTCACATGTGTTACACAGCACCCTCAGTGCAGTGACACAGGGGTGTCCTAGCGACCCCCAAACATAGACTCCATATACTGGGACCGACTACTGTCTCCCAGGGCATGTAAAGTCCCCATTGACTTTAATAGTCGATTTTTATGAACTTAACCAGTACAGCCAATCTTACTATGGAAGTACTGGAAGGGGTTCATAGTTTTTCCCCTATGTTCATTTTCAAGGGGGTACCGTAAAGTCCCTCCCTCTAAAGTTTCTGGCTGGTGGCAGTGGTTACTACCATAAATATTCGACTGCGAATATTTCCCTATGGGATTTTCCCATTGTTCGAGGCTACCACTTTTTCTGACAGCCTCTAACATACCGCCGGTGCATTTTAAAATTAACTTTGCTCCGGTAGGTTTTATGTGCCAGAACTTTAATGTAACTTCTTTCTTGTGTCTTGCTCTACGATACTAATCCAGGTCAGGGATCCTTTGTTCGTCCGTTTGGCGGGCTTCCGCTCAGAAGCCCTCCTTCCGGCGCCACTGAGTCTGGGGAGGGTCCATTGTGTGGGAGGGGGGAGTAGGACCCCTGGACAGAGTTGCCACAGCAACTCAGGTCGCACTCTTTCCTGATAGGCTGGAGGGTCTCCCGCCAAGAAGACCACTCCACTGTGTGAGTGACAGTTAGGCGGTATGAATGGGTCTCTTTCTGCATTAAAGCAGGGTCCTGAGGACTGGAAGAGCAAGACGTTGCCACTGGAACTACGGAACCGAAGAGGAAAGAAGCCAAAGACACCTGCGACGACTACCACCACCGGTGAAGCCCTGCTGCAGCGTCTCACCACTTTTCTCCATACGACGAGAGGAGATCTTCATCTGAAAAAGCCTTCTTCCCTTGAGCTGGTGGGGCCAACCAGTTTGCTAATCACCTTCCCGAACCTGCTGTGGTCGAATCGCCAGTGCCACTCACTTGGAGACCGGATAGCCAAGCAGCTATCGACCCGGACCGCGATTAAAAGGAGCGTACCTTTTAAACTTTGTTTGGCAGCAGCGTGGCTGGTTTCATCCCTGGGTAGTGCAGTCCCTCGAACCTTCCTCCACGACGAGAGCCTCTCTTCCTCTGCTGGATCACCTGAACTGCAGGAACTACCAGGAACAACCGCCACCGCAGGAGCCACTTCTTCACTTTTAAGGTACATTGTTCCGCCAGGCCGTCCTTTCTTCGCGGTAGTGCTAAAGGTGTTTTAAATCCTTTTCCTACCTGTTGGGTTGGCCGCTCCTCTCTCTTAATATTGTCTTTCGCTTTCTGGATCCACCTTTTCAACATCGTTAACCAAAGACTTGACTGCAGCTACAAGAACATTTTGCTCCTGAGCCCTTGCCCTGTACCATTAACTCTGGCACAGGCCTACTCACTCTGGTCACTTTTTTTAGACCTGCTTTCTCGAGATCGATTCTCCATTCAAACTGTGTGGTGCAACCCTCTCTTATAACTACCCTTTCCTTCCCACTGCATAATCATTGTGAAATGCCATTTTGCTCAGTTTTCATTTGAAGTATTGCCTATACTGATGTAATGTCTGGCTGAACTGGTTCACACTTGATGGGAAGCGTTGCTAGGGGGTATAAGAACCTATTTCTAGATAACTTGTATTTTCCCTCCCTTGTGAGAAGTTGCTAGAGGATCCCTTGTGGGTAGTTGTCACTGTGCCGTTTTGCTCAGTTTTCACTCTGGTTCACTTGGTCTACAATTTATATAGGGAGTGTTTATATTTTTCCATTGACTTAATTTAACTTGCTTGATACTTGTGATACATGTGTTTGCTTAGAAGTATGTAAAATATATATATATATACACGTTTTAACTACAAAGCTTTGGTCAGTGTTTCCTTGTGCCACAGTACAGTAGGCCTATTGTGTAAACCCTGAATACTGCCCATCTCCCTCTTGAGATAAATCTGACTGCTCAGCCACAGCTACCAACTAAATCTTTGTGGTACAGACCGATACCAAAGGGGATTTATTTCTCTCACCTGTAGTCCTAATCTGGTGTAGTGCTCCCTAAGGGAACTGCGCGGATTCTGCCTAACAAAGCCCCTCTACACATCCCCACAGCAGATTTTCGCAAGATAGACAAGACACTACGGAAACTATTATGGGGAGGGAAACACCCAAGGATAGCATTGAGTACCCTCCAACGCTCTGTGTGAGAGGGAGGGATCGGGCTCCCACACACCCAAACATACTACTGGGCGAGTCAGATGGCGGCTGTAAATGATATACTACATGGTAACCCAGAACTACCGCACATACGAGCAGAAAAGACGGCAAGGCATGGCATACCCCCAATCGAGAGTTTGTACAATATGGTGGGCCGCCCCCTTGCCCGCACAATAACAGCCCACACGGCCCAAATCTGGATGGAAACGCACAGACACATAGGTTAGGGAAACAAAATCACCCCCGTACAAACCCTCTGGAACAATACCTACCTCCCGGAGCTTCACCAAACTACCTAAATGGCCAAACTGGGAAACAGTGGGAATATTAACAATCCAGCAAGTGATCAAAGAAGGCAAAATCATACCCTTTTCTGAACTGTCGGCCACTCATGGACTCCCACCTACTGAAAACTACCATCACACACAGTTGTCCCATGTACTCACCAAACAAATGACAAACCTCACTGACCTGCCAGAATGTACACCGATAGAGAAGAACATTGTCTTAGATAGCGTGAATGCCAAAATTACATCTGTCATGTATAACGCAATCTCTTCCTTTGCCACGAAAGAATTGTGTAGTCTAGTCTAAAGGCAAAATGGGAGAGGGAATTGGGCCCGCTGTTGTCTGAGGAATGGATGTCAACCCTAATGTACCCCAGAGAGACAGCAATATCGGCCAGAATCCGACTTATACAATTGAAAGTACTACACAGAATATACTATCCCCGAGTAGCACTATACCGCTGGGGAAAGACCACAGATGCCAAATGCCTACGCTGCAAACAGGAAGAGGGTACCTTTTACCACATCCTATGGCAATGTGCACGTATACAGCACATATCGGCCAGAATCCGACTTACACAATTGAAAGTACTACACAGAATATACTATCCCCGAGTAGCACTATACCGCTGGGGCAAGACCACAGATGCCAAATGCCTACGCTGCAAACAGGAAGAGGGTACCTTTTACCACATCCTATGGCAATGTGCACGTATACAGCACTTCTGGCAAAAATATTGTTACAGGTTGTCAAGGGTCATAGGCCGGCCAATCCCAAACAAACCAAAACTCCTACTACTGGGGATTGAAGAGGAGGAAGAAATGACCCGCTTCGAAAATATCCTGCTCTCAACGACTACAGGGCTGGCCAAAAGGAACATTGCACAACTATGGGGATCAGAGATCACCCCTCATTATGACCAATGGGTAACTGATGTGGACACCTGTATAATAATGGAGCGCCGAGTCTATCAATCTAGTGGCTGCCCTGGGAAAGCCGGCATAATATGGCAGAAATGGGAGCAGACTATGTAATGAACAAGCACAACTATGTGATCCTGATATGCAATAATTACACAATATGGAAATGATCCAGCCAGGGTACTGTTACGCTATGTGCTACTGAACTTTAACCAAGAATGGTGTCTAATCGCATTGCCTTTATCGAACGTATCTAATTTATGTTTGTATACTGTATGTTGTTGGTTTTGAAGTAACAAAATACAATAAAATGTGTTATTAAAAAAAAAGAATGGATGGTCCCTCCACTCCAAGGGTTGCAGCTCCTTCGCAGGACTGCTAAAGATCTTCAGCAAGACAGGGCTCCTCCAGGACAGCAGCAGAAGTTGGTAGCCAAACCTTCTTCAGGCAGGTCTCCGTTCTTTTTGCAGGTCTCACAGCTGGATAGGATTCTTGGCTCCTTCAGGTTTCTCCATGATCTCTGAGAAATGGGTGCAGGTTTCCTCATCTTAAAAGCAAGGTAAGAGCTGCTGCCCTCACTAGCCAATGACAGGACTAGCCCCTCCCACCCCCCAGCAGTGGTCCAATCAGGACCACTGGCAGGTACATTCATGCATACCACTTAGACACACCGAAACCAGTTTGTGGATTGAGACTAGACAGTCGAAGCCCACATCCTGCCAGCAAACACACACAGCCCTCCAGTAGCCCGCCAAAACCATCTGTTTTCCCGGGCATTGGAAGTCCTCATAAGGATTTTCCTGGCATCACAGGCCAGGAAGAAGGCTAAAGAACAGGATGGCCAAAGGACAGGCGAAAAACCATGTGGCACGGCCATGTATGGATACTAACCAAAGTTAGTAGCCAAACGAGGTAAACGTGGTAAAACTAAAACGAAAAGTTCCCAAAAGTGGGAAAAAGTCACTGCTACCACTAGCTCATGCTTTGAGCACACCCAGAGTAGCCAAAAATCCTTTGAGTGTTAGTCTAGGGCAAAACAAAATGTACCCCATTGTTCTGCAGTGTAAGCTGCATTGAACAATGATAAAAGTAAACACAAGTGATACAAAGTAACCAAAAGGAGTAACACAACTAAGGGAAACAAGGTTTCCCTGTACTGACATTGGCAAAACAGAAAGGTGATCGCTGGAAAGCTTTGAATTAATCATAAAACCTTCTGTAATGGCTTGGCAGGCGAAGAACGATGGTCTGGAAGGTTGCCCAGAGCAATGGCAGAGGTTAAGATTCCTTCCAAACCTTCCAGCCATCACCTCTTTGTTTTTGCTTTGTCACCCCGAGTAGGATGGGTATGCCCAGACATGAGACCCATGAGTGCTGGGTGTAGAGACACAAGCTATTCCTTACTGATGAGGCCCAACAAGGCTGAAACATGTTTGGGGATGCTTGTGGTCTTGTACAGAAGGGATGTGACCTAGCAGTTTGGGCTGGACTGCCCCTTTTGGGGTGGGACTAAGCCTGATTTGCATATGGTCTTCCCCGTTCTGTAATGGTTTGGCAGGCGAAGAACGATGGTCTGGAAGGTTACCCAGAGCAATGCCAGAGGTTAAGATTAATTCCAGACCTTCCAGCCATCACCTCTTTGTTTTTGCTTTCCCAGTACTGCCAGCCTAAAGACATGTCAGTTTCCCCATAACATATGAGCAAAAGCCAGCGTAGTGAAGCTTAAGACTTCACTGCACTGCAAAAAAGCAGGACAGAATCAAAAATAAAAGCAAAAAGTTTGGGGGTTCCATAAAGATGAAAGGAAAGATGCAGTAAAGAGAAATCTTTCCTAACACACACCAGCGAGTTGTCTCGAAACTCGCAGGGTTTCTCTCTTTCGATGTCTATGCCTCGCATTCTTATTACGATGTGTTGGAACTTCCCGAGCGCAGCATCAAAGTTCTTCCTTTCTTTCGACTTCATGCTCTGTATGTTTCCCATGAGTTTCTTCATCTCAGTATTGTACAAGTTCTTCTTTATAGGCACAATTAAAGGATTCGACTGACAATAACAAATCCTAGTTTGTTCTTCATATTTTCTTTCAGTAGAGGTAGCTGTAGTTGGAATATTATGTGGCTTAGAGAGTACCTCATCAGAACGGGAGTCATTGTCCCCAGAAGGCAATCTCTCCCGGTGAGGTCCTGCTTGCCTCTACCCCTAGGGAGGGTATTGTGGAGCGGGCTTGACTTCTCTAGCCTCACTGGGAAAAGTTCCCCCCTGGGGAGAAGTGACAGAATCCAGCGATTCGTCACACAGTGTTGACATCCTCCTCTTGCTGCATTATAAAATGACATGATTTTTACATGGATTTTCAATGGGGTGCAGGAAGGGCAAATGTATACTGTGGTAGCGGTTTTCAAGTTTTACATGCGACACTTCGCCAGTGGATGCCTTCTCCGCGACCTGTATGTTACTGAACTAAGAATGTATTATTTTTCTTTAAATCCTAGCAGACTTTGGTTGAGGGTTCCCCTGTGAAATACTGGCATATGGCAGTGCTGGAATACAGGCTAATATCGGGGAATGTGCAGTAAAGGTGCTCAGCTCAGCACTTTTGGATGTTGAGGAGCACTGGGTGAAGGCCACCCAATCATCATGTTTGGACTTTGTCAGTTATATCCAGACATAACAATGGAATATTCTTCAGAGATGGATGTGTGTCAAAGGGTGGTGGATCTACACCTTTTGTCTGAGGAGGACGGGACCAAAAGTCGACACGACAGCCGAGATGAACTGGAACTACTACGTCACATGAAGCCAGTCAGGTGGTGAAATAGACAATGCACTTCAATTAGAATACAAGAGTATCTACTATTTAGGGAGGCAAGAACAGTGTGCCGCAAGACATGTGGAGATATGGGGTAGAGCGTCTAGAGGAATATTAGGGCAGCTGAGTTGGTAGGCTGCACAGGTTAGTTTGGTATGCAGGGTTAGCTTGGGATGCAGTTTCTTTTCTCCAAAGACAATGGGCCTCATTATAAGTGAGGCGTAATGGGTTAACGGGACCCGCTAAAGGAGGCGGACCCGTTAAACCCTTTCCGCCTCATTACAAGCTCCCCTCGCGGGACCCGGTAAGTAACGCCTGGTCAAACCAGGCGTGCTTACCGGGTCCCTCGAGGGGAAGAGGGAGCAAACAACGGGCACCTCGTAATCGGCCCGTTGTTTGCTCCCTCCCCCATTCCCATTCAGCCCTATGTGGGCTGAAATGGGAATGGGCAAGGAACGGGCCCGGGTTCCTGGAGGGAGGAATTACAGGGACCTCCGAACTCAGAATGGGCCAGTAATTCCCCATTCTGGAAACCCGGACCCGATTTTGGCAGCAGCCATGCCGCCAATAGCGGCATGGCTGCTGCCAAAATCGTAATGAGGCCCAATGTAACAATAAATAAGGAACAAGTTACTTACCTGTAACTGTTGTTCTCCAGCATGGGTCTGGCATGGATTCACATGCTCATGAATATTCCCCGTCGTCAGGCTGGGAATCCTCGGTAAAGAAAAAACCAGTATCAGTTTCGTTTCTGATCTGTCTTTCGTAGTAGTAACCAATCACTGGTCTCTGCGTCATACTGACCACAGCCAATGACTGCCCTCTACCTAAGCACCGCCTCTGGTAGCCATCTTCAGATTTGGAAGCACGTGAAGTGGCAGTATGACCAAGTGAAGAGCCGCAGAGGGGTAGGCGGGAGGGTTCGCATGTGAATCCATGCCAGACCCATGCTGGAGAACAACAGTTACAGGTAAGTAACTTGTTCCTTCTCCAGCATGGGGTCTGGCATGGATTCACATGCTCATGAATAAAGAATACATAGCAGTACACACATGCACAACCACGGGAGGTGGCAAAGGCTCAACATTAAGCATTACATCAAACTCAACATTAAGCATCTTACCTCCTCACCAGGCTCACCTTAGGCGAACAGGTTGCGCAGCACTGCTTGGCCGACCCTGGACTCCTCCCTGGAATCCCGATCGACGCAGTAGAATTTCGTGAAGGTGTGCGTCGACCTCCACGTAGCAGCCCTGCATATGTCCAGCAGGGGCACACCAGAAAGGAACGCCGTGGTAGCTGCGATCGCTCTGGTGGAATGGGCTCTCGGACGGCCAGGCAGCTGTCAGTTTGCCAACCGATGACAGTACATGATACAGCCGGAGAGCCATCTAGAAATGGAAGCCTTCGAGAGAGCCTTCCCCTGATTGACAGGTCCAAAGTTCACAAAGAGTTGTGACGTCTTCCAAAAACACTTCGTGCGGTCCACGTAGAACTTCAGCGCTCTAGCCACATCCAGCGAGTGCAAAGTCCTCTCAGCCGGCGACGAAGGCGACGGGAAGAACACAGGCAACACCAAGGGTTCGTTGAGATGGAAGTCCGACGGTACCTTGGGCATGAAGGAGGGGTGCGTCCTGAGCACTACCCTCGTGTCGTGAAAAGTCAAGTACGGGGCCTTGCAGGAAAGGGCATGGATCTCTCCCACCCGTCGTGCGGAGGTGATGGCCACAAGAAACGCTGTTTTCCACGACAGAAACTTCAACGGGGCCGAGTGCAGAGGCTCGAACGGAGGTCCCATGAGCTTGGTCAGCACCACGTTGAGCTCCCACACCGGGGCCGGAGCCTTCACCGGCGGGAACGATCTGAACAGTCCCTTCATGAACTCTTTCACCAGACGATGAGACCACAAGGACGTCCGCCCCATGGTTCTGGTGTATCGGGAGATCGCAGCAAGATGAATCTTGATGGACGCGTGTGCCAGTCCAGCTTTGGCCAGCGTCAGCAGGTACGGCAGTACCTGGGGAGCCGTAATCCGTAGAGGGTTAATCTTCTGTGCGTGGCACCACACAGAGAACCTCTTCCATTTGTGTCCGTAGCATTTAAGAGTCGAGGACGCCCTGGCCTTTGCAAGAACCTCTCTGCAGTCGGCCGGTATGCCTTATCCTCCAAACTCTAGCGCGGCAGGAGCCAGGCCTGCAAGTTCAGCGATTTCGGGTCGTGGTGGAGGATGGCGCCTCCTTCCCTGGTGAGTAGATCCGCGTCCACCGGCATCTTGATTGGCGGGGACGTTGACAAGTCCAGAAGGTCCGGGAACCATATCTGCCTCGGCCACGCAGGTGCGACGAGGATCATCCTGCACTGTGACCTCTTGAGCTGGTTGACGAGCCGGATTAGCAGTGGCAAAGGAGGGAACGCGTAGAGGAACAGGCCCTCCCAGGGGAACGAGAAAGCATCGCCCATGCTCCTCGCCTGGGGAAACCTGCTGGCGAACCTCCGGCACTTGGAGTTTGTCGCCGTCGCGAACAGGTCGATCTGGGGTGTGCCCCACCGTCGGAAGAGGCGATCCACTAGATCCTGCCATAGTTCCCACTCGTGGCACGAGCACAGCTCCCTGCTGAGTGAGTCGGCAATGGTGTTTTTTATCCCTGCCAGATGAAACGGCACCAGAAACATCCTTTGGGCGACGGCCCAATGCCACAGGTCCTGCGCCTCCTTGGACAGTGCTGGGGACCTGGTTCCGCCCTGTTTCCTGATGTAAAACATGGTGGTGGTGTTGTCGGTGAAGATCCTCACCACCTTTCCCTTGAGGGACGGAAGGAAGGACCTGAGGGCCCAGAACACTGCACGGAGCTCCAGGACGTTGATATGGAGGGACTTCTCCGTCGGGAGCCAAAGGCCTCTCGCGTGCAGATTCTCGGTGTGCGCTCCCCACCCTTCCAGGGAGGCATCCGTGGTCACTGTCTCCTGGTGGTCTGGGGTCTGGAAGTCCATGCCCGCCGTCAGATGCGCGCGGGTGCCCCACCACCGGACCGCTCGGCGGAAACTCTCGTCGAGTGTGATCCTCTCCTCGAAGCCGCCCGTCGTTTGGATCCAGCGCGCGTCCAGGAACTCCTGCAACGGGCGCATCCGGAGCCTGCACATGGGAATGAGGTAGATGCAAGAAGACATCATTCCGAGGAGGGACTTGATGGACCTCACCTTGGCCGCGTCGGAAACCAACATCCGCTGTACCTTGCCCAGGATGGACCTGGTCCTTTCCTCCGACGGGAAGGCCAGAAGGGACACTGTGTCGAGCTTCGCTCCCAGAAACAGTGCGTTTTGCGCGGGTACCAGGTGGGACTTGGCGTAGTTCACGGAGAATCCCAGGTCCGTGAGAAGTTGGATGGTCCTTGCCGTGTGCTCCACGGCGAGCTCCCTCGTCTTGGCTCGGATGAGCCAGTCGTCCAGGTAGGGGTAGACGTGGATCCCCTTGCGGCGCAGCTGCGCCGCCACCGGTGCAAGGCACTTGGTGAATACCCTGGGTGCCGACCGTAGTCCGAAGGGGAGGGCTTTGAACTGGTAGTGACGCCCTTGGACCACAAACCTGAGGAATTTTCGGTGCCCCTTTAGGATGGGAATATGGAAGTAGGCATCCTCCAAATCCAACGACGACAGGAAGTCTCCTTCCTCCAGCTGACCCAGGACGTGCTGGAGGGTGACCATCCGGAACTTCTGCGCCTTGATGAACTTGTTCAGACGTCGCAGGTCTAGGATGGGGCGCCATCCTCCCGTCTTCTTCTTCACGAGGAAGTATCTCGAGTAAACTCCGGAGCCCCGAAGCCTCTTTGGGACGAGTTCGATGGCGCCCTTCCTGAGCATCGCCCTTACCTCCAGGAGAAGCTGAGGGACGTGAAGCTCTTTCCTGGCCACGGGGGGGGGGGGGGGGAGCGCGGGCACCTTCTTTGAAACTCGAGCGCGTGGCCCCGGGCTAAGGCGTCCAGCACCCAACGGTCGGTGGAGATGGACTCCCACACGCTGACGAAGCTCGCCAGCCGGCCTCCCACCGGGGTGCTTCGGTGGGGGCCCGACCCCACGGCCGGTTCAATCCTGTTTCGACAAGGCTTTGCCGCCTTGACCTCCTTGGCGATGACGGCGGGGTCCGCCAGACTTGCCTCGTCCTCTGTAGGCCTCCTGAGACGACGAGCGGGCTGCTTGACGGTAGGTGGAGAAACCGCCACCGGAACCTTTGGAGGCGCCCTTGCCTCCGCTGCTCCGAAAGGGCGTCCGTCGTTGCTGCAGAACCCCGAGGGCCCGGGCCGTCTCAGTGTCCGCTTTAATGGCCTAAAGGGAATCGTCCACTGTTTTCCCAAACAGGTTGTTCCCATCGAACGGCATGTCCAGGACTCTGGTCTGTACGTCTTGACGGAAGTCCGTAGCCTTGAGCCATCCACGCCGCCTAAGGCACACGCCGTTGCCCAACTGGCGAAACCCAGTGTCGGCGATGTCCGCCGTAATAGTGATGGCATGGTCCGACGCCACCTCACCTTCCTGTAGGATCTCCAGGGCATCCGCCCTCTTGTCGTCCGGTAGGAAGTCCAGCAGGGGAGCCAGTTTGTACCATAGCTCCCTGTCGTAGCGGGCCACGATAGCCAAGGCGTTGGCCGCTTTAATCGTCATCGCTGCAGACGAGATGACCCTGCGTCCCATAGCGTCCAATTTCTTTCCCTCGCCGTCCGGTGGGAAGTCGATGTGGAGGCCGCCCCCCCCCCCCGCTTTCTTCCTGGCTGCCGCGGAGACGACGGAGTCCGGGGTAGGCTGCGCCCGGAGGCACAGGGGGGTCGCGTCTGGGACCCGGTACTTCTTCTCGTACCGGTCTCTTCTAGCTGGCGTCGTGGAAGGGTTCTTGAGGAGGGCGAGACCCTCATCCCAAATGTCGTCCAGTAGAGGCACCGCGAGGACCGTCTTCCTCTTGGCCTTGCGCCGTTGATAAAGGAATCCTTCCTTTTTCTTCTCCTCAGGGCAGAGTTGGAAAAGCTCGGATGCCCTTGCGATCATGGAGTGAAACGATCCAATCTAGTCGGGCGGAGAAGCCCTGGTGGGAGGTGACGACGGTAGATCCTCGTCGTATACCTCATCGTCCGTGCCCGTCGCTGCCGTGTCAGTCCCCGTATCATCCCCTCGGGTGGACGGGGAGGAGGGCTGGACGGGGCGCGACGGCTGAAAAGGAGGTGGAGGGTGAATCCTTCTTTTCTTGGGCGGGGGAACGCCAGAAGGTCCCGGTTCAGGATCCCCCGACGGGAGAGGTTCCTCCGTCGGCAACGGTAGTCTCGTCCTTATCTCTGAGCATAAGGACTGTATAGCCAACAAAATGGCGCCGAGTTGTCTTGCGGCGCTGGCAGAGGGGAATCCGACGGGCGATCAGGGGCCCCGTCGGCACCCTCGACGATGTCGTCGTCACCCGCGTCAGGATTCATCCCGACGGGCCGGTCTTCTTCCACGCCAAGGCCGTGGCTTAAGACTTCGATCAGCTCCTCCTCAGAGGTTGAAGCCGAATCTACGACGACGCCCTGCCCCCCCTTTTTCTTCCCCACCGGGGATTTCACGGGGGTCCTATCGATGGGCACAAAAGAGGACTCCCTCCGAGGTGGCAGGGAGACTCTGAGCCCCGAGGTTGCCACCACTGGTGTAGCCTCCACAGGCTGAGCCAGGGTCGCCGCGACAGTATCGATAGAGGGCTTGGCCGGATGGATTAAGGCCTTCACCACCTTAGGTGCGCTCACCGCCTTATCCTTGAGGGGGGGACACTGCCTCGCTCCCCCTCCGATGGGGCCTTCGAGCTCGACCGGGGCCTCTCCAGGAGCTTCGCCGGGTGCTCGCCCTTCCTCTTACCCGACCCAGAGCGTTGGCTCATGGCTGAAGGTGCCGGGGAGGGTGCGCCCTGTCTGGCGCCCGTAGAGCCCGACCGTTCGGCGCTCCCAGTGCCAGCAGACTCGCGGTGCTTGGCCTTGTGTTGGACCCCCGTCGCCGGGGCGTCCTCAAAGGTCTTAGAAGACCGCTCGGATTTCTTCCTCTTCTTCTCGCCTGACAGGCTCTTCCCTTCCAGCCAGTTGGCGAGACGTTGATGGCTGTCCTTCATGGTCCGCTCCGACATGTTGCCGCAAAACACACAGTCCTTCTCCACGTGCGTCTTGTCCTCATGTAAGCAGCAGAGACAAAAGGAGTGTTCGTCCTCCTTAAAGACGTTCTGCAGCTGGCATCCAGGGCAGACCCTGAACAGCTTTCCGGGCGTCGAGCTTCCCTTCTCCTGGGCCATTTCCGGGCCGGAGAAGCTTCTGGAGTCCTCCAAAGCGTAGCTCGACAAAATCTTTACCCTTGAGGGGCGCAGACGAATCCGACACGGGTCCCCGTTGATCGGATGGAGAGTCGGTGGAGCTTGAGGCTCTTTTGACCGAAAAAACGAAGTTTTTGAGAAAAACCGTGAAAAAATAGCACTAACGCTCGAGAGCAATAGCACGAGGATCCCAATACATGAACGTGCGGTAAAAATCTGAAGATGGCTGCCAGAGGCGGTGCTTAGGTAGAGGGCAGTCATTGGCTGTGGTCAGTATGACGCAGAGACCAGTGATTGGTTACTACTACGAAAGACAGATCAGAAACGAAACTGATACTGGTTTTTTCTTTACCGAGGATTCCCAGCCTGACGACGGGGAATATTCATGAGCATGTGAATCCATGCCAGACCCCATGCTGGAGAAACATTTGCCTGTTCTTTCTCTAAAACCTAACCTGGATGATTTTCTATCACCTTCAAAGATGGTGCTCATGAATCTAACCTATCCCGCAACACTGTTGGACCCTTAGCTGCTTCCTGTGGAAGAACCCCCCACCCCCAAATCCCTAAGCACGCTCAAATGCTCAAACAAATATAGTAGTCTTTGTTAAAATCTATATGGGGGGAGAGGTGGAGTTCTGAGTTGGATACATTGCACTGGTTGTTGGGTTTGCCTGTTTTTGTGATGATTCTATTAATCGATTTTTACTGCTATCCTGAAAGAAATCTGGCCAAATATTGGCATTAGACAACTAGGTATGCTGATTTTAAATATATGTTTTGTATTTGACTGAATGCATTTAGGTCATGGTAAGAGAAGGTATCCAAAGGAAACCTCTGACTATTATCTGTATTTGTGTCATTTTATGTCACATACTGGATGGAGCCTGATTAAATAGGGAAAGACAAATGCTTTCAGGTTGAGAGCCCATATCCAAAGTCAGGACAACTCTGCAGCGATCTGGTTATATGTTCCCTCCCCCCCTCAGGACCGCAAGAGAGTGGAATCAAAGAGTGCATGAAACAGGGGCACCTGGATAACGGGGCACATGGAGACGAAGAGGGTAATATAAGTAGGGCAAGGGATGGGCAAATAAAAGTCGAAAAAGACAGACGCATCCCAAAAGGGGTCTGTGAAGAGCCAGGAATGAAACACGGACACAGGGACTTATGTTTGTGGATACAAACTTTTATTGAAATAATAATGGGGTTTGGGAAAGGCTTCACTGTCCCTAATCTAAGGTATTTCCATACCTCAACCAAAGACTAAGGGTCTGTCTGTTGTCAAGATGCGCAAAGCAAAAAGGACATGGGTCAGAAATCCTATCCTAGCCCACTCACACTAAAAATAACTAAGGTGCTAAGGATGAACAAGTTACTTGTCCCTGGTAATGTTCTTTCGATTGGATGTTCCTCCCACGTATTCCTCATCTTATGAAAATATATCCCTCCAGTTTTGCTGCTTCGGAAATGTTTTTCGACAGAGTGCGCTGTATGCAGTGTCGCTGCGTCGATGTCCCTCGAGGGCCTCCGTCGACCATTGCTGTCATCAGCATAAATAGCGCATGCAGCGCCCGTTGGCTTCAGTTCTGTTTTTCTTTTCCCCTTTGCAGAAGAATTACCAGGCGTACCCAAGACCGAAGGCTCTCCGAAAGCATAGAGTGTAATGACAAATAAATTGTACAGCGGGGTAGGCTGGCAGGGTCGATGAGGAATACGTGGGAGTAACATCCAATAGAAAGAATGTTACCAGGGGTAAGTGACTTGTTCTTTGAATGGATTGTGTCCTCCCACATATTCCTCATCTTATGATAGACTCCGAAAGCCGTAACAATTTGGAGGTGGGAGTACCAATTCATTTAGAATTTTATCAAGAACCGAATGGAGGACGGCTTTTGCAAAAAGCCCTCCCTCACTGGAGGAAGAATCCAGGCAGTAATGTTTTACAAATGTATGGATAGACGACCAAGTGGCTACTGAACAAATATCATTTATTGGGACAGCCCCCTTTGAAGAGCAGCAGAGGTTGCGATGCCCCTTGTGGAATGAGCCCTTACGCCTTCCGGCGGGTCCTTACCGGCTAGTCTATAGCATTCGCTAATAGCCAGGATAATCTATCTGGATATGGTTTGTTTGTTGACTGCAAGGACCAATTTGGGACCAGTATATCCAATAAAAAGTTGATCCATTTGGCGAAATGTAGCCATTCTTAAATATAGAAACTTAGAGCCCTTCGTGGGTCTACTCTATGTAGTCTCTCCTCTTCTTTACCTGAATGAGGAGGTAGATAGAATGTTGGCAAGGTTATTTATTGTGACAAATGGAAGTCGGAGACTACCTTCGGTAAAAAAGAAGGTTTTACCCTAAGAATGACTGTCTTTATAGAAAGTGATATGAGGAGGTTTACAAGAAAGAGCCTGCAACTCGCTTACCCTGCGGGCTGATGTTCTTGCGATAAACAAAACAGTCTTTAATGTCAAGAGCCTTAAAGGGCATGAATGTAAAGGCTCAAATGGGATACATGTCAAAAACGTTAACACAATATTGAGGTCCCAAACAGGTACATTGAATGGAACTGAAGGGTATACATAAGTAAGTCCCTTCAAAAACTGTACAATCAAAAGGGATCTTAAAATATGAATAATCTTCTGAGGAGCGCATGAAAATGGAAAGCGCTGCCAAGTAGCCCTTAATGGTTCCAATCTGGAGCCCCAGATTGGCTTAGTGTAACAGAAAAGAGAGCACCATGGATGTGTCACATTGAAATGGATCTACATTCTTATCCTTGCATCAGTTGCTGAACCTATTCCAATGGCACAAAAATTTAGTTGCTGGCCTTCTGGCTGAAAGCAAAATCTCCATTACGTCATCCAAGAGTTTCCAATCCTTGTATCTCAGCCTTTCAGAAACCAAGCGTGAAGGCTGAGTTTCTTGACCTCTGGATGGAGAACTCAACCTTCCTCTCGCCGGAGAAGATCCTGTCTTTGTGGAAGACATTTGGAGGGCAGACGGACATGTCAAGAAGGTCCGGGTACCACGTAGTTCTGGCCCAATCTGGGGCAATTAGGATCATGGGTTTCCCGAACTTTCTCAACCTCCGGATGACTTGAGGAATTATGGGGACTGAAGGAAACATGTACAGGAGTGGAAATTCCCAGTCCACTACGAATGTGTCCCCTAGAGCTCCTCTTGGGGGAAATTCCCTGGAGCAGTACAGTTCCCACTTTCGGTTGCCACCGTTTGCAAACAGATCCACTTGCAGGTTGCCCCAATGAGTGAAGATCTCTTGTAGGACTTCCTGAGCTAGTTCCCACTCGGGGGAGGCTGCTCTGCCTGCTCAGAGCGTCCGCCGCCGTGTTCTTCTCGCCGGCTAGATGAAATTCTGAGAGAGAGATTCCTTCTTGTATAGCCAAGAACCAGAACTGCTTTGCCTGTCGGCACAGTGGTAGTGACTCTACATCTCCTCTCTTGTTGAGGTAGTACATGTTCACTCTGTTGTCCTTCATTATCAGGACATTCTTTCCCCGTACAGATGCAGAAAGGCTTTCAGCGATAGTCTGATTGCCCACGGCTCTAAAAGGTTGATGTGCAGTTTGGACTCCGATGGAGACCAATGACTGCTGATTGTCCGATCGTTGGTGTGGGCTCTCCACCCCGTGAGTGAGGCGTCCGTCACAACTGTTATCTCTGGCCATGGTTGCCAAAAAGGTTCTCCTTTCAGAATGTTGTCCTCGCAGGCCCACCACAGAAGGTCCTGTGGCACTCTGCTTGGAATCTGAAGGAGGTCAGACATCCTGCCTGAGAATTGGGACCACTGTGTTCAGAGAGCCCATTGAAGTAATCTCATTCTCAAGCGAGCCTCTAGCACCAGAAAAATGCAGGATACCATGAGGACGAGCAACCTCAAAAAGTCAAAGGCCGGAAGACGCTGGGAAATCTGAAATTTGGTGACCATCTGCAAAATGTCTTGAGCCCTCACCTCAGGTGGCAAGGCTTTTCCCAAGAATGCATCCAGGACTGCTTCAATAAACTGGAGTCTCTGAGATGGTGTCATGTGAGACTTCTTGTAATTGAGGGAGAAGCCCAGTCTGTGGAGGGAGTGGCAGATGATCCGGAGATGTTCCTGGGCCTGTTCGGGTGAACATGCCCTGATCAGCCAATCGTCCAGTAGGGGTAGACATAAATCCCCTCTCTCCTGAGACTTGCTGTCACCACCGCCATTAACTTAGTGAAACCCTCGGGTGGAGGTCAGTCCGAAACTGATAATGAGAACCACCAATGGCGAACCTCAGGTACTTCCTGTGCTTGTGATGGATTGGCACATGAAATTAAGCATCCTGAAGGTCCAATGATGCCATCCAATCCTGGAGCTGGAGGGCCTGAAGGATCTGAGAAAGTCCATCTTGAACTGGTGCTTTCTGAGGAACTTGTTCAAGTATCTCAAGTCCAAGATAGGTCTCAGTCCTCTGTCTTTCTAGGAAATTAGGAAGTAGGGAGAATAGCATCCTTTGTTCCTCTCCATCACAGGTACTGGTTCTATAGCACCTTTCTCTAGCAGGGTCAATATTTCCAAAGGACCAACCCTTGTCCGAGCGCTGGTGCGTTTGGCTGTGGGTCTTAGAAGTGGACTTGGTGAGGATAGATAAAGATTTCGTTGGCTGTGAGCTATTCTTTTTCTTATCGAGTCCTCATCCGTTGTCAAATGGAACAGGTCTCCCCCCTCAAAAGGAAGGTCTAGTATACGTTCCTGTACATTGGGATTGCATTTTTTCAACCTTAGCCAAGCCATCCTTCTCATGTCAGTGGCAATACAAATGGCACAACCTGAAGTGTCAATGTGAGCCAACGTGGACTCCATTATGTCTTGTGCCACTATTTTGGCCTCAGCCAGCCCAGCCTTGAAGCAAGCCTGGCTATGAGTAAGGAGCTCCAGGAGGAAATTGGCAATCTCCCACCATAGCTTCTGATTTACAGCCGCCAATATGACATCCGCATTGGCCTTGCGCAGGTGGAGAGCGGCGTTGGAATACATTTTCTGGCCAAACGCTTCCAAGATCTTTTCCTCCTTACCGAGGAGTGCTGAGGCTGAATTCGCTGAGGACAATTGTGGCTTGGAGTACAGTGATGAAGCAGCTACCACTGAGGAATGTGGTTGGGGTACGCCGACAATAAGAGGGTGTCCCCTTCCGTTTGCCTGTACTTAGCATCAAGGCGCTTATTGGTAGGCTGGGTAGAGTGTGGCTTGAGCCACACTTTTTTGGCAAGCGCCACTACGTCCTTCTGAAGTGGGATTCCCGTTCTAGCAGTAGGGCGTAGCGCAAGAACTTCAGTCAGTACTCCCGCCTCCAGTTATTCCACCTGTGGCTGTAGGATCCCCAAGTACTTAGACAGGCCCACCAGCCGCTCGTGAAAAGCTTTGGCTGACGATGGAGTGTCCGGGTCGTCATCCTCATCTGTGTCCACTGTTGTGTCCTGCGAGTTCAGGGGAGCCGGAGGAGTGCTGGGCACAGGCAGCTGTGGTGTGCTGATCAGTGCCGGAGGCCGCTGAGACGGCAGAGCCGGGGCTGCCGGGACTGGTACAGGCATGGGGGCGGGGCAGCCCGAGCTGCCGTGACTGGTACAGACATGGGAGCCAGGGGCTGCACTGGACCCGGGGGCGGTGTGGTTGTGGGATCTTGCGGCTATACAGGAGGGAGAATGTTCCTGATCACGTCCCTGAGTTGGTACCCATCTGTGGTGATGTCATGAGTGCAAGGAACTTCTTGAAGACCTTGTCTTCACAGGCCAGAGGAGTGCCTGATGGTATAAACATGAGGGTCGGGCCTTGAGGCTGCAGAGTTCTGGCTGTGCCCTGTCTCGCTGCACAGGGCGAAGTATACCTGCCCTGCGAAGTGGATGGATAGGATGTGGACCAAGTGACAGGGGTTGACCAATCCCACCTGAAAGCTCTTTCCCCTGCCTGGTCTCTGAAGAGAAAAGGCGTCGAGTGAGGCGCCATTTTGTGTGGCCCGGCAGTCATTTTATTTTGCCGAGCTGGGACGGGCTTCCAGCAGTGCGCTGAGTGGTGGCGGTTGAGGCCTACCCTGCACCTCAGGTCAGGACCTGGTAGGCGGAGTGCCCTCGGCTGTGGTGCCGGTAGTGCTGCGTACAGGCGTCCCCTCAGACATGTGTCCGGTATTCGGGCATAGCCCCTCGGGTTGGAACCCGGCAATAGAGCCTTGCAGCTCCTCAGCAGTATCACTGGTAGGGTCTCGCGACCCCTCAGGCTGGTGGCTGGTAGCTGGAGCAGCCTCTGTGTTGTTGCTGGTCTTAGGACCTGAGAGGTCCTTCCCGCTTGGATGCTTCCTTGGGAAGGAGTTACCCTTGCGGGGTGCGAAGGAGAACAGGGCACCTACCTTGGGCTTGGTCTTCTGCTTCACAAACGGTATGAGGTCCTCTCGAGGCGAAGAGCAGCTGCCACCTGGCTAGTCGGTTCGTGAGCGTGCGCACTTTGTCAAGATGTTGCATGCGCTACAGCCGTCCTAGCTGTGGTCTGGGCCAATGCACTGGAGGCAAAAGGTGTGGGGGTCTGATTTTGGGAAGGGGCCCTCGCAGGCTGGACACCTGCTGAAGCCCGCCGTCGTCGACATGCGCCGGGGAGGAGCGTGACACCAGAGGACAAAGCAGTACCTATTAATTGAAAAGACAAAAAAAAGACAGGAATTCTTCTCCGGGGAAGAGCGCATGGAATTACTATGCCAAAGGCCTAACCCAGGAGCGCTGGTGAAAGTGGTCCGTTCCCATCAACGCAGAAAAGAGGACTAAGGAGTGGCGCCAGTGAGCGGAGTCAGGGGAGCGCATGCTGCCAGGGCCAAACGCCCGCACGCATCTAAATTTAAAGGGGAAGATGATTTTTCTGGGGAAAAAGGTTCAGTATCCCTTACCTAGCGAGGGACACCCCATACAGTATGGAGGAAAGGGAAAGGGATGCAGGAGTACCTTCCAAGATATTAGCTTGCAAACAAACTATTGACTCTGGTGCACTCCTATTATCAGAGTAATTCATTAGGAGTTACACTTACTGGCGTCTCTTTGCTTAGTGGAGCAGAATATTGCCTGAAGTCAGCTATGGCGTCGTCCACTGGCTCCAATTACAACTTGAGAAGCAATTGTAACCCCTGCATAACAAATTTAACAAAACTCCCATTATGCTGACCTCTTCCCCTCCTCAACCTGAACAAAAATTGACACTGCATTCGGTAAATACCCGTAATAGTGATGGTTAGAAAATGACCAGTAAAAATCCCAAGTCCACATGCAGGGTATACACAAACTGGATTCTCCATTTCTGGATGAATCTTTCATTAGAATGTGTCAATCAGTATGGTGGTCAGCTTACCTTCACATGAGGCCGCTGTCCAGGGTCCAGTTGAATTTTCACCTCAAATGCATATGCCTCCTGACCTTAAGGATCAGTTTAAGTATCCATGTAAGATATCAATACTAGAGAACAGGAGTTAAAGGTATTTCACTTGTTCCTTCTCCAGCATTGGATATTAAATGGATTGACATGCTTATGGATATGATTATACAGCAGTACAAACAACACAACCATGGGAGGAGGAACAGCTCAACAGAAGCAATGCAAACTCTCATCTGGAACACTCGCCTCAAGCAAAAAGTTTGCGTAGCACCACTTGGCTGACACAAGACTCCTCCCTGGAATGCCCATCGAAGCAGTAGAATCAAGTGAAGTTGTGGACAGACCTCCACATAGAAGCTCTGCAGATGTCAAGCAGGGGAACACCAGCCCCTCTCTGTGGGAGAGGTAGGAGAGCCAAAGCAAACTGGTAGGTTTATGTGCTCATTGAGATGAGTCAGATGGGACCTTTGGCATTAAAGAAGGCTGGGTGCGCAGCAGCACCCTGGAGTGGTGAAAGGTCAAATATGGTGGTTTGCAAGAGAGCCTGCACTTCCCCAACATGTCTGGCAGATGTAATAGTGACACAGAACGCAGTCTTCCACAAGAGAAATTTTAAAGAAGACCAGTGAAGAGGCTCAAAAGAAGGGCCCATTAACTTGGAGAGTACCACATTGAGTTCTCAGGCTAGAGCAGGCGCTTTAACTGATAGAAAAGACCTGAAAGGGCCCTTGGGAAACTCCTTAACAAGCCTATGTGACCAAAGAGAAGGCTTGCCAGTTGTCCGAGTGTAACGGGAGATAGCAGCCAAGTGAACCTTTATCGAAGCGTGTGCTAGACCTGCTTTTGCCATTAATAGAAGATATGGCAGGATCTGTTTAGCCTTGATACAGGGGTCGAGTGGTTGATATTGGCACCAACTGGAAACACTTTTCCAGTTGTGTTTGTAGCAGGAAAGAGTCGACAGCACTCTAGCCTTGGCAATAATCTCACAGCATTCCAAGGGTAACTGGAAGTGTCCAAATTCTAAGGCTGCAGGAGCCAGGTTCGCAAATTCAGGAAAAGATTGGCCATGATACAGGACGGCTCCTTCTCCCCTGGATAGTAACTCTGGAAAAGGAGACAGCTTGATGGACGGCGCCACCGAATGATGAAGCAGGTGGGGGTACCAGATTTGACATGGCCACATCGGGGCAATTGGAATCATCCTGCACCAGCTCAGTTGGAGTGCACTGAGTAATCATAGAATAAGAGGGAGCGGAGGGAACGCTTAAAGGAACAGGCCCTCCCAAAGGATGGAGGCAGCATCCCCTAGACTCCTCATTTGAGGAAACCTGCTGGCAAACTGGCTGTACTTCGAGTTGGCAGCCGCAAACAAATCGATCTGAGATTGACCCCATCTTCAGAACAGTCGATGAACTTGATCCTGATGGAGTTCCCACTCGGGGCAGGATCGCAACTACCTGCTGAGGGAATATGTGATGGTGTTGTGGAAACTGTCCAGGTGAAGTGGAAAGAGGAATATCCCCTGAGTTATGGCCCAGTGCCACAGCGATTGAGCTTTCTTGAAGAGGATGGAAGAGCGTGTCCGTCCTTGCTTCATGATGTAGAACATGGTGATCTTGTTGTCTATAAAGATGCGGACCACCTTCTTCTGTAGCTATGGTTGAAAAGACTTGAGAGCCCAGAGCTCTAACACATTGATGTGAAGTATCTTGTCCTCCAGTAACCAGAGACCTCTGGCGTGGAGGTTTCCGGTGTGCGCCCCCTACCCCTCCAGGGAGGCGTTGGTTGTGACAGTGGCTTGAAGAGCCAGAGGGTGAACGTGGGTACCCTGCGTCAGGTGCTGTCAATGCATCCACCAGTGATCGTCAAAACTGTGGGTTGAGTGCAATCTTGTAATTCCAAGAGCCTGACACTTCCTTCCATCTGGCATCTAGGATATCTTCGAGTGGCCTCAAGTGCAGCCTGCAGCGAGGCACCAGAGAGATGCAGGAGGATATCATCCCTTGCAGAGAATTGATAAAGCAAGTCACTGCTGCCTGCAGAGAAGACAGCGGTTGACTCTTGTAGATCATGGCCTTTATTCTGTTCTCTGATGGAGTAGCAAGGCACTGCAGGTGTCCAGCTGAGAACCCAGGAAGAGCTCTGTTAGGACAGTTTTTCTAAAGTCCACCCAAAGGGACCTAATAAAACAGTACCTTGTGCAATACAGAAACTCCATCTCTTATTATAAGGCTGCACTACTCAAAGTATTGGTAGCTATGACAGAGCAGCCAGGCTTATTTTAGGAGGGAGAGAGGGCTGTAGGGAGGTACAAAGAACATGTACAGACATATGGTACAAGGAAACATTTAAACCATTATGTTTACAATACATCAGTGTATATTTATATATACACAGGCAATCAAGACTTCTTTAGAAAGGTAAGTACTATTATACTAAGGCACTTTCCCCTCCCCTGCACTTGTGCAATCTCAATTTCACTTGGCCTAGTAGAATTGTTGTCTCTGTCCTCCCTCTGTTCCTCCCGCCTTGCCTTGTCGCTCCTTGAAACCGGTGTGTATAGGCACGTTACAAATACCATATCATATCGTAAGTCATAAACACAATTATAAAAACCAACACAATAATTATGGTAAGTAAACCAAAGTATAAAACACATTTAGAATGGCAGTATGCTATTCAAGGGGAGGAAAAACACATTAGTAGACTTCTAGAATGACGGTATGTAATTCAAGGTGAGCAGACCCTATTGGTAGTAAACTATGTTACTTATTCAGTTTCAGGAATAATATAGATATGCAAACCATGTTACAAGTAAGTACTTTACAATACTAAGTAAGGAACAAGTTACTTACCTGTAACTGTTGTGGTCTGGCATGGATTCACATGCTCATGAATATTCCCAGTCGTCAGGCTGGGAATCCTCGGTAAAGAAAAAATCAGTATCAGTTTTGTTTCTGATCTGTCTTTCCTAGTAGTAACCAATCACTGATCTCTGCATCATACTGACCACAGCCAATGACTGCCCTCTACCTAAGCCTCGCCTCTGGCAGCCATCTTCAGATTTGGTAGCACGTGAAGAGGCAGTATGACCAAGTGAAGAGCCGCAGAGGGGTAGGCGGGAGGGTTCGCATGTGAATCCATGCCAGACCCATGCTGGAGAACAACAGTTACAGGTAAGTAACTTGTTCCTTCTCCAGCATGGGGTCTGGCATGGATTCACATGCTCATGAATATAAGAATAAATAGCAGTACACACATGCACAACCACGGGAGGTGGCAAAAGGCTCAACATTAAGCAATACAAAAAACTCAACATTAAGCATCTCTTACCTCCTCACCAGGCTCACCTTAGGCGAACAGGTTGCGCAGCACTGCTTGGCCGACCCTGGACTCCTCCCTGGAATCCCGATCGACGCAGTAGAATCTCGTGAAGGTGTGCGTCGACCTCCACGTAGCAGCCCTGCAGATGTCCAGCAGGGGCACACCAGATAAGAACGCCGTAGTAGCAGCGATCGCTCTGGTCGAATGGGCTCTCGGACGGCCTGGCAGCGGTCGGTTAGCCAACCGGTGGTAGTGCATGATGCAGCCGGAGAGCCATCTGGAAATAGAAGACTTCGAGAGAGCCTTCCCTTGATTCACAGGTCCAAAGTTCACGAATAGCTGTGATGTCCTCCGGAAACTCTTTGTGCGGTCCACGTAGAACTTCAGCGCTCTAGCCACATCCAGTGAGTGCAAAGTCCTCTCGGCCAGCGACTAAAAAGACGGGAAGAAAACAGGTAACACCAAGGGCTCGTTAAGATGGAAGTCCGACGGCACCTTGGGCATAAAGGAGGGGTGCGTCCTAAGCACCACCCTCGAGGCATGGAAAGTGAAGTACGGTGCTTTGCAGGATAGGGCCTGGATCTCTCCCACTCGTCGTGCGGAGGTAATGGCCACCAGGAATGCAGTCTTCCACGACACAAACTTCATCGGTGCGGAGTGCATCGGCTCAAATGGGGGCCCCATGAGCCTGGTCAGCACCACGTTAAGTTCCCACGCCGGGGCCTTCACTGGCGGGAACGACCGGAACAGTCCTTTCATAAACTCTTTTACCAGTCGATGGGAGCACAGGGACGTCCGTCCTGTGGTTCTGGTATATCTGGTGATCGCCGCCAGATGAATCTTAATGGAGGCATGGGCTAGCCCAGACTTTGCCAGCGATAGCAGGTACGGCAGCACTTGAGGGGCCGTAATCCGTAGGGGTTGATCTTCTGTGCTCGGCACCAGATAGAGAACCTCTTCCACTTATGACCGTAGCATTTGAGAGTCGAGGACGCCCTGGCCTTTGCAAGAACCTCTCTGCAATCGGCCGGTATATTGCAGCCTCCAAACTCTAGCGCTGCAGCAGCCAAGCCTGCAGGTTCAGTGACGCCGGGTCGTGGTGGAAGATGGCGCCTCCTTCTCTGGAGAGAAGGTCCGCGTCCGCCAACAGCTTGATGGGAGGGGACGTTGACAAGTCCAGAAGGTCCGGGAACCAGATCTGCCTCGGCCACGCCGGTGCGACGAGGATCATCCTGCACCGGGAACTCTTGAGCTGGCTGATGAGTCGAAGCAGCAACGGCAACGGGGGGAACGCATACAGGTATAGGCCGTCCCAGGGGAACGAGAACGTATCACCCATGCTTCTCGGCTGGGGAAACCTGCTGGCGAACCTCTTGCACTTCGAGTTCGTCGCTGTTGCGAACAGGTCGATTTGGGGTTTGCCCCATCGTCGGAAGAGTTGATCCACCTGATCCTGGCGCAGTTCCCACTCGTGACACGCGCGCAGCTCCCTGCTGAGCGAGTCGGCGATGGTGTTGCTTTCTCCTGCCAGGTGGAAGGGAACCAGGAACATCCCCCGGGCGACCGTCCAGTGCCACAGATCCTGTGCCTCCGTGGATAGGGCTGGGGATCTGGTGCCTCCCTGCTTCCGTATGTAAAACATTGTTGTGGGGTTGCCCGTGAAGATCCGCACCACCTTGCCCTTGAGCGACGGGAGGAACGATTTGAGAGCCCAGAACACGGCTCAGAGTTCCAGGACATTGATGTGCAGGAGCCTCTCCTCTGGGAGCCAAAGGCCTCTTGCGTGTAGATCTCCAGTGTGGGCGCCCCAACCTTCCAGGGAGGCGTCCGTCGTCACCGTCTCCTGGTACGCCGGCATCTGAAAGTCCTTGGCCGCCGTGAGGTGCGCTCGAACACCCCACCACTGAATCGCCCGCCGGAACACCTTGTTGAGGGGGACCCTGTCTTGGAAGGTGCCCGTCGCCTGCATCTAACGGTCGTCGAGAAATTCTTGAAGAGGGCGCATCCGTAGTCTGCAGAGGCGCACCAGGTAGATGCAGGAGGACATCATCTCCAGGAGGGACTTGATGGACCTCACCCTGGCCACGTCCGTGGCTAGCAGGCGCTGCACTTTGCCTAGAATGGTCTTCGTCCGTTCTTCCGACGGGGCCGCCAGGCGCCTCACTGTATCGAGCTTCGCTCCCAGAAACAGGGCCACCTGCGACGGCACCAGGTGGGACTTTGGGTAATTTATGGGGAATCCCAGGTCTGTGAGTAGCTGGACGGTCCTCACAGTGTGTTCGACGGCGAGTTCCCTCGTCCTTGAGCGGATGAGCCAGTCGTCCAGGTAGGGGTAGACGTGGATCCCCTGCAGGCGCAGCCGCTCCGTCACTGGTGCTAGGCACTTGGTAAAGACCCTGGGGGCGGACTTCAATCCGAACAGCAGCGCTCTGAATTGGTAGTGGCATCCCTGGACGACGAACCTGAGGAACTTTCGGTGACCTTTGAGGATGGGAACGTGGAAGTATGCATCCTCCAGGTCCGACGACGATAGAAAGTCGCCTTCCTCCAGCTGTCCCAGTACGTGCTGGAGGGTGACCATCCTGAACTTTTGTGATCTGATGTATTTGTTCAAACGACGAAGGTCCAGGATGGGGCGCCAGCCGCCCGTCTTCTTTCTGACGAGGAAGTACCTTGAGTATACCCCGGAGCCTCTTCGGGACAAGCTTGATGGCGCCTTTCCTGAGCATCGCCCTTACTTCCAACAGCAGTTGCGGGACGTGATTTTCCTCCTGGCCAGGTGGAACGTGAGGGCACTTCTTCAGGAATTCGATAGAGTGTCCTCTTGCCAGGGTATCCAGCACCCAACAGTCGGTGGAGATGGACTTCCACACGCCGACGAAATTCGTCAGCTGGCCTCCCACCGGGGTGCTTCGGTGGGGGCACGAGACCACGGCCGGTTCAGTCCTGCTTGGAGGTGGTGGCCTTGCCGCCCTGGCCACCTTGCCGACGGCGGCGCTCCCTGCTTGCCGCGACCCCGGTAGGCCTCCTGAGACGAGGAGCGAGCTGCCTGGCGGTAGGACGGCGAGCCACCGCTGGATCCCTTGGAGGCACCCTGCCTGCCTCCGGAGCTCCGAAAGGGCTGTCGTTGCTGAAGGGCTCCTACGGCGCGGGCCGTCTCCGTGTCTGTTTTTATGGCTTGTAGGGATTCGTCCACCGCCTTCCCGAACAAGTTGCTGCCGTCGAACGGCATGTCCAACACCCTGGTCTGGACGTCCTGACGGAAGTCGGTCGCCCGGAGCCAACCCCGTCGTCATAGGCAAACACCGTTGCCCAGCTGGCGGAACCCGGTATCAGCAAAATCGGTTGCCACCTTTATGGCGTGGTCCGACGCCACCTCGCCCTCTTGCAGTATTTCCAGGGCCTCGGACCTCTTTTCGTCCGGCAGGAAGTCCAATATGGGGGCCAGCTTAAACCAGAGCTCCCTGTCGCAACGGGCCACGTTCGCCAGGGCGTTGGCCGCTTTGATCGTCGTCGCCGCCGACGAAATGACCCGCCGCCCCATGGCGTCCAACTTCTTTCCCTCGCAGTCCGGCGGGGAATTCGACGTCGAGGCTCCTGACCCCGCCGCTTTCTTCTTCGCCGCCGCCGAGACGACCGAGTCTGGCGTTGGCTGGGCCCTGAGGCACAGGGGAGCGGTTTCGGGGACCCGGTACTTCTTCTCGTACCGGTCCCGTTTGGCTGGTGCCGTGGAGGGGTTTTTGAGAACCGACAGGCCCTCCTCCCAGATGTCATCGATTAGAGGCACCGCGATGACAGTCTTCCTCTTGACCTCCCGGCGCTGATCGAGGAAACCTTCCTTTTTCTGCTCCTCCGGGCAGAGCTGGAACAATTTGGACGCCCTGGCGATCATGGCGTGGAATGAGCCAATCTCGTCGGGCAGCGAGGACCGGGAGACGGGAGACCCGTTCTGTCGTCGTCGCCATCGCCCTCAGAACCCGTGGTTGAGCCCAACGCACCGTCATCTCCCGACTCGTGGGAGGATGAGGAGGGAACTGTAGGCCTTATGGGGGCGAGCGGAGGAGAGGGTTGGGTCCTCTGTCGTTTGTTCTGAGGACTTCCCGACGGGCCAGGCTGCGGGTCCTCTGGCCTGGGCCGTGGGAACCTCGTCCTTATCTCAGAGAATAAGGACTGGATCGCAGACAAAATGGCCGCCGAGCCATCCTGAGGCCTAGGTTCCGGCCGCGCCGGAAGGGAAGGCTGCTCTTCCTCGCCATTGTCGTCTTCCTCGGTTATCTCCCGAGGATCTTCCTTACGGGATCGAACCTTCTCGAATTGGACTTCGAGGTTCCTTATGGCCTCGGTCAGTTCCTCCTCCGAGGCTGACTCCGAGCTCGAGGAGGCTACCGTGCCCCCCCTCGCTTCTTCCATCATTGCGGCCATGACGATGGGCTGAAAAGAGGATCCCTCCTTGGCGGCAGGGAAACTCTAGTCCCGGAGGCAGTCTCCGCTGGCGGGGTCTCTGCCGGCTTGGCCAGAGTCGCCCCGATCGCCTCGATAGAGGCCTTTGCCTGCTGGGTAGGGGCCTTCACCACCTTAGGTGCGTCCCGGGCCTTCTCCTTCGGGGGAGGGGCGACGCCTCGCTCCCCCTCTTCTGAGATCGGACGGGGCTTCTCCCGAAGCTTACCCGGGGTCTCGGACTTCCTCTTCCCCAAACCCGAGCGCTGGCTCGTGGTTGACGGTGCCGGAGAAGGTGCGCCCTGCCTGGCGACCGAAGAGACCGACCTTTCGGCGCTCCCGGAGCCAGCGGACTCGCGGCGCTTGGCCTGGTGTTGGGCCCCCGTCGCCGGGGCGCCCGCACAGGACTTAGAAGCCCGCTCGGACCCTTTCTTCTTCTTCTCACCCGTTCAGCTCTTCTACAACCAGCTGGCGAGACGGGATCGACAGTCCCTCATGGTCCGCTCCGACAAGTTCTTGCAGAACTGGCAGTCCTTCTCTACATGAGTCTTGTCCCCATGAAGACAGTAGAGGCATTGCGAATGTTCGTCTTCCTTAAACAAATTCTGCAGCCTGCATCCAGGGCAGCTGCGAAACAGCTTGGGTCCGGGCGACGAACTTGCATCCTGGGCCATCTCGAAGTAGGCCGCAAATCTTCTGCAATCCTCCAAGAAGTTGATTCGACGAAATCTTCACCCTTGAGGGGCGTAGGAAAATCCCGCAACAGGTAGCCGTTAACGGGAGTAGAAACGGTGGAGCTTGAGGCTCGATTAACTGAAAAAATGTGAAAATTCACCTGAAAAAGCGCGAAACACGCAGTAAAAGCTCGAGAGCTAAGCACGAGGACTCCCAACACTTGAACGTGCGGTAAAAATCTGAAGATGGCTGCCAGAGGCGGGGCTTAGGTAGAGGGCAGTCATTGGCTGTGGTCAGTATGACGCAGAGATCAGTGATTGGTTACTACTACGAAAGACAGATCAGAAACAAAACTGATACTGATTTTTTCTTTACCGAGGATTCCCAGCCTGACGACGGGGAATATTCATGAGCATGTGAATCCATGCCAGACCCCATGCTGGAGAACTTATGCTATTTCAGGAATAATCCAATTACCCTACCACACTAGTAAGTAATTACTTTGCAACACATGTAACTTATTCTTCTTGCAGGAATGATACAGTTACACCCATATTACTTTCTAGAATAGCGGAACACAATTCAAAGGTATGCACTAACTTTTACATCACTTTTCAGAAAGGCAGTATTCACTTGAAAGATAACTAAGAACTCAGCATTACACACTTAGAATGGCAGAATGCTATTCAAGGTTAGTAAAACCCTATTGGTTGTAAACACTTACACGTATTCTGTTTTAGGAACATGTAGGCACACCAACATTCCTTTTTAGAATAATGTAACACAATTCAAAGGTAAGTAAATAACTGTGTACACTTTTCAGAATGGCAGTAAGCAAGTCACAGGTAAGTAAGAACTTTGTAACACTTTGTAACTTATTTTATTTCAGAGATAATCAGTTACAACACTAACGCATAGCAAGTAAGTATTTTCTTGTTATAATTTCCTTACAGATGCCTTATCTTTTGAAGACCTTCCCTAATCTAGGACATAAGTGTTCTCAGAGGCAGAAGGGGCACACTGGTGGTCCAGTGGCCAACAGTAGGCAGGTCAGAATACGCACAAACTGCAAAAAAGTCAGTAATTAACAGACTTTCGAGTTAGTGGAAGTGTTCAGGGACTTCGTAGAAAGCTCCCTAGATGTGTTCCAGCGTTAGGCCTGGGCGAACGGTATGGGTGAACTCCCAACTACACAAATCACCACCCTAGCCACAGAGGAGTGACAAAAGACTTTAGGTAAGTATTTTTTTTGTTTATTTGTTTTGGTTTATTACAAACCTTTACAAAATTTCACATAGAATAGAAAAAACAAGATGACAGCAATTTCAATGACAAATCTCAAGACAATAATATCAGCAAGACAACTTCATAACAAAAGCATATCAAACTTTCAAATCTAAATATTACTCTAAATAAAACCAAAAATCAATACTAAAATTAGCATGCCTGAATAAAACTAGAATATTTAATACAGATCACAAATGTTTTTCAAAAAAGACATTCCATGTATAATTAAAACTGTTGAATTCTCATGCATCATTCTATACCAAATTAATTCTCTATTAACAGAACCAATTGATCTTACAAATTAGGCAAAAGAATCAATCCTTTGACTAAGAAGGGTAGGACAAATAAGCAAGATATGTTGTAGCGTTTCTTCAACCCCCTCTACTTTACAATATCTACACCATTGCCATTCTTCAAAAGACTTGCATCTAATATTCATTATCTGATTGGTCTGCATAACATTAAACCTAAAACGCATAAAGTAATTACGAAACCTCCTACTCGGATACCTCAAGTATCCTTCCATTACCGGGAACAATTTCCATAACGAATAAGGAACAAGTTACTTACCTGTAACTGTTGTTCTCCAGCATGGGTCTGGCATGGATTCACATGCTCATGAATA
The DNA here is from genome assembly GCF_040938575.1 of Ambystoma mexicanum. Lineage (NCBI taxonomy): Eukaryota > Metazoa > Chordata > Amphibia > Caudata > Ambystomatidae > Ambystoma > Ambystoma mexicanum. The sequence continues at coordinate 801,890,123 of NC_090932.1, forward strand.
TTCCCCGTCGTCAGGCTGGGAATCCTCGGTACAGAAAAAAATCAGTATCAGTTTCGTTTCTGATCTGTCTTTCCTAGTAGTAACCAATCACCGATCTCTGGGTCATACTGCCCACAGCCAATGACTGCCCTCTCCCTAAGCCCCGCTTCCGGCAGCCATCCTCAGATTTGGTAGCACGTAAAGTGGCAGTATGACCAAGTGAAGAGCCGCAGAGGGGTAGGCGGGAGGGTTCGCATGTGAATCCATGCCAGACCCATGCTGGAGAACAACAGTTACAGGTAAGTAACTTGTTCCTTCTCCAGCATGGGGTCTGGCATGGATGCACATGCACATGAATATAAGATTACATAGCAGTACACACATGCACAAACACGGGAGGTGGCAAAAGGCTCAACATGAAGCAATACATAACTCAATATTAAGCAACTCTTACCCCCTCACCAGGCCCTTCAGGCGAACAAGTTGCGCAGCACTGCTTGGCCGACCCTGGACTCCTCCCTGGAATCCCGATCGACGCAGTAGAATTTCGTGAAGGTGTGCGTCGACCTCCACGTAGCAACCCTGCAGATGTCCAGCAGGGGCACACCAGACAAGAACGCCGTGGTAGCAGCGATCGCTCTGGTCGAATGGGCTCTCGGACGGCCAGGCAGCGGTCAGTTTGCCAACCGGTGACAGTGCATGATACAGCCAGAGAGCCATCTGGAAATGGAAGCCTTCGAGAGAGCCTTCCCTTGATTCACAGGTCCAAAGTTCACAAAAAGCTTTGACGTCTTCCGAAAACTCTTTGTGCGGTCCACGTAGAACTTCAGCGCTCTAGCTACATCCAGCGAGTGCAAAGTCAACTCGGCCGGCAACGAAGGCGACGGGAAGAAAACTGGAAACACCAAGGGCTTGTTGAGGTGGAAGTCTGACGGCACCTTGGGCATGAAGGAGGGGTGTGTCCTGAGCACCACCATCGTGTCGTGAAAAGTCAAGTATGGAGGATTGCAAGATAGGGCCTGAATCTCTCCCACGCGCCGTGCGGAGGTGATGGCCAAAAGAAAAGCTGTTTTCCATGATAGGAACTTCAACGGTGCCGTATGCATAGGCTCGAACGAAGTCCCCATGAGCCTAGTCAGCACCACGTTGAGCTCCCACGCCGGAGCTGGGGCCTTCACCGGCGGGAACGAGCGGAATAGTCCCTTCATAAATTCCTTCACCAGGCAATGGGACCACAAGGACACCCGTCCTGTTGTCCTGGTGTATCTGGAGATGGCAGCCAGATGTATGTTGATGGAGGCGTGAGCTAGTCCAGCCTTGGCCAACGACAGTAGGTACGGCAGTACTTGAGGGGCCGTAATCGGCAGAGGGTTAATCTTCTGTGCCCGGCACCAGACAGAGAACCTCTTCCATTTGTGTCCGTAACACTTGAGAGTTGAGGACGCCCTGGCCATTGCAAGAACCTCTCTGCAGTCGGCCGGTATATCGTATCCCCCAAACTCTAGTGCTGCAGGAGCCAGTCCTGCAAGTTCAGCAACTTCGAGTCGTGATGAAGAATGGCGCTTCCTTCTCTGGTGAGAAGATCCGCGTCCACGGGCAGTTTGACTGGTGGGGACGCCGATAAGTCCAGAAGGTCCGGGAACCAGATCTGTCTCGGCCACACCGGTGCAACGAGGATCCTCCTGCACCGGGACCTCTTGAGCTGGTTGACGAGCCGGAGTAGCAGTGCCAATGGCGGGAAAGCATAGAGGGACAGGTTGTCCCAGGGGAACGAGAAAGCATCGCCCATGCTCCTCGGTTGGGGGAACCTGCTGGCGAACCCCTGGCATTTGGAGTTAGTCGCCATCGCGAAGAGGTCGACAAGGGGTCTGCCCCACAGCCTGAAGAGTCGATCCACTTGAGCCTGGTGCAGCTCCCACTCGTGGCACGAGCGCAGCTCCCTGCTGAGTAAGTCGGCAATGGTGTTCTTTATCCCTGCCACATGAAAAGGTACCAGAAACATCCCCTGGTCGACGGCCCAGTGCCACAGATCCTGGGATTCCTTGGACAGGGCTGGGGATCTGGTTCCACGCTGCTTCCTGATGTAGAACATTGTGGTGGTGTTGTCGGTGAAGATCCTCACCTCCTTGCCCATGAGGGACGGAAGAAAGGACCCGAGGGCCCAAAACACTGCGCGGAGCTCCAAAATGTTGATATGAAGCTGTTTTTCCTCTAGGAGCCAAAGGCCTCTCGCGTGGAGATTTCCGGTATGCGCTCCCCACCCTTCCAGGGAGGCATCCGTCGTCACCGTTACCTGGTGAGATGGGGTCTGAAAGACTGTGCCCACCGTCAGATGAGTGTGGGTGCCCCACCACCGGATCGCTCGTTGGAAGGTCTCGTTGAGCGATATCCTGTCCTCAAAGCTGCCCGTCGCCTGGATCCAGCGTGCGTCGAGGAACTCTTGCAGTGGACGCATTCAAAGTCTGCACAGGCGCACCAGATAGATGCAGGAGGACATCATCCCGAGAAGGGATTTGATGGATCTTACCCTGGCTACGTCTGTGGCTAGCAGGCGTTGCACCTTGCCCAGGATGGCTTTCGTCGGACGGCGAAGCCAGCCGTGCCACTGTGTCGAGCTTGGCTCCCAGAAACAGGGCGACCTGTGAAGGGACCATGTGGGATTTGGGGAAGTTGATGGAGAACCCCAGGTCAGTGAGTAGCTGGACGGTCTTCGCTGTGTGTTCTATGGCGAGCTCCCTTGTCCTTGCTCAGATGAGCCAGTCGTCCAGGTAGGGATAGTCGTGGATCCCTTGAAGGCGTAGCCATGCCACCACTGGTGCTAGGCACTTGGTGAATACCCTGGGTGCCGACTTTAATGCGAACGGGATGGCCTTGAACTGGTAGTGCCGTCCTTGGACCATGAACAGGAGGAACTTCCGGTGTCCTTTTAGGATGGGGATGTGGAAGTAGGCATCCTCCAAGTCCAAAGACGACAGGAAATCGTCCTCCTCCAGCTGTCCCAGCACGTGCTGGAGGGTGACCATCCGGAACTTATGAGCCTTGATGTACTTGTTCAGACGCCGCAGGTCCAGGATGGGATGCCAACCTCCTGTCTTCTTCTTTATGAGAAAGTATCTTGAGTAGACCCCGGAGCCCCGAAATCTCTTTGGGACAAGCTCGATGGCACCTTTCTTGAGCATCGCCCTTACCTCCAGAAGCAGCTGGGGTACGTGGTTTTCCTTCCTGACCACGGGTGGCACGCGAGGGCACTTCTTTAGAAACTCGAGGCCGTGCCCCTGGGCCAGGGTATCTAGCACCCAACAGTCGGTGGAGATGGACTCCCACATGCTGACTAACTTCGCCAGCTGGCCTCCCACCAGGGTGCTTCGGTGGGGGCCCGACGCCACGGTCGGTTCAGTCCTGTTTCGAGGCCGCCTTGCCGCCTTGACCTCCCTGGCAACGACAGCGGGAACCTCCAGACTTGCCCCGTCCTCTATAGGTTTCCTGCGACGAGGAACGGGCCGCTTGACGGTAGGTAGAGGAGCCGCCGGAACCTTTGGAGGCCCGTTGCTTGCCTCGGGTGTTCCGAAAGGACGGCCGTCGTTGCTGGAGAACTCCCAGGGCCCGGGCTGTCTCCGTGTCCGTTTTGATGGCTTGCAGGGACTCATCGACTGTCTTCCCAAACAGGTTGTTCCTGTCGAAGGGCATGTCCAACACTTTGGCTTGTACGTCCTGGCGGAAATCCGTCGCCTTCAACCATCCGCGCCGTCTGAGGCAAACACCATTGCCCAACTGGCGGAAACCGGTGTCAGCGATGTCCGTCGCCACCGTTATGGTGTGGTCCGACGTCATGTCGCCTTCTTGCAGGATTTCTAGGGCTTCTGCCCTCTTGTCGTCCGGCAGGAAGTCCAAAAGGGAGCGATTTTATACCAAAGTTCCCTGTCGTAACGGGCAACGATAGCCAGGGCGTTGGCCGCCTTAATCGTCGTACCATCGCGTCGAGCTTCTTTCCCTCGCCGTCCGGCGGTGAAGTCAATGTCAATGCTGATGCCCCCCGCCTTCTTCCTGGCCGCCGTCGAGACGACTGAATCCGGGGTCGGCTGTGCTCCAAGGCATAGAGGGGCCGCTTCGGGGACCCGGTACTTCTTTTCGTATCGGTCCCTTTTTGCCGGCGTCGTGGATGGGTTCTTGAGGAGGGAGAGCCCCTCATCCCAGATGTCATCCAGTAGAGGTACTGCGAGGACAGTCTTCCTCTTGGTCTCTCGATGTTGATAGAGGAACCCCTCCTCCTCTTCTTCGGAGCAGAGCTGGAAGAGCTCGGATGCCCTGGAGATCATCGCATGGAAGGATCCAATCTCATTGGGCGGGGAAGCCCGGGGAGGGGACGACGACGGGAGGTCCACCCCGCCGTCGCTGCCCTCGTCGTCCGTGCCCGTCGTGGCCGTGTCCGTGCCATCCCCGCGGACCTTAGGCGGGGAGGAGGGTTGAGCAGTCCTCGAGGGCTGAAAGGGTGGAGGAGGATGTGTTCTTCTCCTCTTGGGTGGTGGACTTCCCGACGGATCTGCCCCTGGCTCCTCCATCGGGCCTGGCTCCGGCTCCTCCGTCGGGGGTAACGGCAACCTAGTCCTTATTTCAGACCATAAGGATTGAATTGCCATCAAAATGGCCGCCGAGTTGTCCTGCGGGACTGGCTGCGTCGGGCACGACAGTTGGTCTGGGGCCCCGTCGGTGCCGCCGTCGCTTCCGTCGTCCCCCTCGACCCCCTCATCGGGATGCCTCTCGACGGGCTGGTCCTCCTCCATGCCCGCGTCGTGGCCCTCAGGGGCTTCGACAAGCTCCTCCTCAGAGGTTGTGTCTGAATCCACGATGGCCACTTGCCCCCCCCCTTTCCCCGCTGGGGGCTTCGTGGGGGTTCTTTCGATGGGCTTGAAAGATGCCTTCCTCCGAGGTGGCAGGGAGACTCTGGGCCCCGAGGCCGCTACCACAGGTGTAACCTCCGCAGGCTGCGCCAGGGTTGCCGCGACCTCCTTGATAGAGGCCTTGGCTGGGTGAATCAAGGCCTTAGTCGCCGACTGCGTGCTTGTGGCCTTCACCTTGGGGGAGGGCTCCCCGCCTCGCTCCCCCTCAGCCGAAATCTTCAAGATCGACCGGGGTCTCTCCAGAAGCTTGGCCGGGTTCTCGGATTTCCTCTTACCCGAGCCAGAGTGTTGGCTCGTGGTCGATGGCGTTGGGGAGGGTGCGCCCTGCTTGGCAGCCGAGGAGCCCGACCGTTCGGTGCTCCCAGTGCCCGCGGACTCGCAGTGCTTAGCCTTCTGTTGGGCCCCTGTCGCCGGGGCGCCCTCACAGGACTTAGAAGACCACTCGGATTTCTTCTTTTTCTTCTCACCTGACGGGCTCTTTCCCTCCAGCCAGTTGGCGATACGAAGATGGCGGTCCCTCATGGTCCGCTCCGACATGTTCCCGCAAAACACACAGTCCTCCTCCACGTGCGTTTTGTCCTTGTGAAGACAGTAGAGGCATAAGGAATGCTCGTCTTCCTTGAACACGTTCTGCAGCTGGCATCCAGGGCAGGCCCTGAACAGCTTCCCAGGCGTCAAGCTCCCTTTATCCTGGGCCATGTCTGGGGTAAGCCTCAGAAACTTCTGGAATCCTCCAAAAGCGTTGTTTTGGCGAAATCTTCACACTTGAGGGGCGTAGAAACTTCCGAAACGGGTCCCCGTTGATCGGATGTAAAGACGGTGGAGCTTGAGGCTCAATTTAACTGAAAAACGAGAAATTCTCTTTGAAAAAGCACGAAAACGCAGCAAAGCTTGTGAGCTACAGCACAAGGACTCCCAACACTTGAACATGCGGTAAAAATCTGAGGATGGCTGCCGGAGGCGGGGCTTAGGGAGAGGGCAGTCATTGGCTGTGGGCAGTATGACCCAGAGATCAGTGATTGGTTACTACTAGGAAAGACAGATCAGAAACGAAACTGATACTGATTTTTTTCTGTACCGAGGATTCCCAGCCTGACGAAGGGGAATATTCATGAGCATGTGAATCCATGCCAGACCCCATGCTGGAGAAACCTGGTTATACAGTTTCGAATCCAATATTGTATTTAATGTGTTTTGCCAATTGTTGCCCCTGAGGATTAATTGAATTTTTTCAGGTTTATTAAGAAGCATAGCAACTGACATCCCTAGGCTTCTTAAACAGTTGCCAGTCTCATTATTCAGATTACTCATGAAAGCACTTGATGTTTCGGTTACAGCACACACATACAGGTCCCAATCCCTATTCACTCTACATTTCCTCCATAAAAGCAATCTTTTCCAAATTACTAGTGATTTGAGAGATTGTAGACCAAATTAATATCTTATGAGTTCGATTGGAGAACAGTTGGGGTGGAAAAACAAGACACTCCTCCATATCTTATCCTCCAACACCTTCAGATATTCCATAAACTCATAGGCGAAAAATTCCAGACCATATAGTAACCTCGGGAAGGCTTTCATGATGTAAAATTCCCTCAGTGGTATCATAGAGAATCTTCCATTTTTTTTTTCAATAAAGCGCATTTGCCGTATTGCTGCTTACACTTTTTACTTCAATTGATTTTTGAGTAATGCAATCAATCCCGTGCTAGAAAAACAATAACCCAGATTTTTGAAGGCACATTGAGATTTAATCGGTTTGTCTTCACAGTACCATGTATAAGTGCTTTGTAGTTTGTTAAGTTTACCAAAACGAATGATAATTGTTTTCGTGGGGTTAATTTTTAAGTGTAGATCAGAAGAACAAGTTACTTACCAACTGCAACGTTGTTTCGACTGGATGTTCCTCCCACGTATTCCTCATCTTATGATAAATCGTTATCTCCTGCTTCGGAAAAAAAATGTTTTATCGGCAGAGGGCGCTTTGCTCGAGGTCGTGGCGTCGATTGTCCCTCGACGGACTCCGTACTCTGTCGACGTCACCGATGGTATAAATAGCTCGAGCCACGCCCGTTGCTTCAGTTCTGTTTTTTCAATGAACATATAGGAGGAACACCCAGGCGTGCCCCATGGCAGATACATTCTTCGTGAGAGAAAAGTATAAGAAATCGTAAACTGTACTGCGGGGTAGGATGGGAGGGTCAATGAGGAATACGTGGGAGGAAAATCCAGTCGAAAGAACATTACAGTTGGTAAGTAACTTGTTCTTCGAATGGATTGTGTCCTCCCACGTATTCCTCATCTTATGATAGACTCCCATAGCATTGGCAATTTTGGTGGTGGGAGTACTAATTACAGTTTTCATGGACAGAATGCAAAACTGCCTTGGCAAATAACCCCTCATTGGAGGAGGTAGTATCCAAGCAGTAATGCTTGATAAAAGTATGCATTGTTTTCCAAGTTGCAGCTGAACAAATATCTGCTTCCGGAACTCCCCTCTTTAGAGTCGCAGAAGTAGCCATTCCCCTCGTAGAATGGGCTCGAAGCCCATCTGGTGGGTCTTTTCCCGCCAATCTGTAGCATTCAATTATGGCCAAAATGATCCAGCGGGATATGGTCTGTTTTGTTACTAATAAGACCAGTTTATGACCAGTATAACCCACAAACAGTTGGTCATCTTGTCGTAATTTAGACATCCTTGAGATGTAAAAACTAAGAGCCCTCTTGGGATCTAGTCTATGCAGTCTCTCGTCTTCCTTGCCCAAATAAGGAGGAGGATAAAATGTTGGTGATATTATTTTTTGTGACAAATGGAAGTCTGAAACTACCTTTGGTAAAAAGGAAGGTTTAACTTTAAGTAAAACAGTATATGGTGGTTTGAATGAGAGAGCCTGAAGCTCACTAACCTTGCGAGCTGATAATAGGGCCACAAGGAGGACAGTTTTTAGTGTTAAAAGCCTCAATGGACAGGAGTGCAGAGGCTCAAAAGGTATTCAAGTCAAGAATTTTAGTACTAAATTTAAATCCCAAGTTGGGATATGAAAAGGTACTGGAGGGTATACGTTAGTAAGCCCTTTTAAGAATTGAATTATTAATGGTATTTTGAAATATGAAACCTCTTCCGAGGTGCGCTTGAAAATGGACAGCGCAGCAAGGTATCCTTTTATTGTTCCTATCTGGAGCCCCAGATTGGCTAGATGTAACAGAAAAGAGAGCACCACTGGAGTGCCACATTGAAAAGGGTCCACATCCTTATCTTTGCACCAGTTACTAAACCTGTTCCAGCGACATCTGCACAAAGATTTTGTTGCTGGCCTTCTGGCCGAAAGCAAGGCTTCCATTACGTCATCCGGAATATCCCAATACTTGTATCTCAGCCTCTCAGAAACCATCCGTGAAGGTTGAGTGTCTTGTCCTCTGGATGGAGAACCCGACCTTCCTCTTGCGAGAGAAGATCCTCTCTTTGTGGAAGACGTATTGGAGAGCAGATGGACATGCTAGAAGGTCCGGGTTCCATGTCCTCCTGGCCCAATCCGGAGCAATTAGGATCATGGTTTTCCTGAACTTTCTCAACCTCCTATTTACTTGAGGAATCACGGGGGACTGGGGGACACGCGTACAGTAGTAGAAACTTCCACTCCACTACGAATGCGTCTCCCAGCGCTCCTCTTTGAGGGAATTCCCTTGAGCAGTACTGATCGCACTTCCTGTTGATCATGGTGGCGAACAGATCCACTTGAGGGGTTCCCCAAAGGGCGAAGATCTCCAGAAGAACTTCCTGAGCTAGCTCCCACTCGTGAGAGACCGTGTTCTGCCTGCTCAGAGCGTCTGCCGCCGTGTCCTTCTCTCCGGCTAGGTGAATTGCCGATAGAGAGATTCCTTCTCGTATTGCCCAGAACCATAGCTGCATTGCCTCTCTGCACAGTGGTAGTGACCCTACTCCTCCTCTTTTGTTGAGGTAGTAGATGGCCACCGTGTTGTCCGTCATTATCAGGACATTCTTTCCCTGTACAGAGGGCAGAAAGGCCTTCAGTGCTAGTCTGATTACCCTCAGCTCCAAAAGGTTGATATGAAGTTTGGACTCCGATGGAGACCAACGACCGCTGATTGTCAGATCGTTGGTGTGTGCTCCCCACCCCGTGTGTGAGGCGTCCGTCACTACTGTTATCTCCGGCCATGGTTGCCAAAAAGATTCTCCCTTGAGAATGTTGTTGTTGCAAGCCCACCATAGAAGATCCTGAGCAACTGTGCTCGGGACTTGCAGAAGATCCGACATATTCCCTGAGAACTGGGACCACTGAGTTCTGAGTGCCCATTGAAGGGATCTCATTCTCAACCTGGCCTCTGGTACTAGGAAAATGAAGGATGCCATGAGGCCGAGCAACCTGAGAAATTCGAAGGCCGGTAGACGATGGGCATTCTGGAACTTCGTTACTATCTGCTGGATGTGGAGAGCTCTCACTTCGGGAGGCGAGGCTTTTCCCGAGGAAGTATCCAAAACTGCTGTGATAAAATGGACCTTTTGGGATAGTATCATATGGGACTTCTTGAAATTGAGGGAGAAGCCCAATTTGTGGAGGAAGTAGCAAGTGATCAAAAGATGTGCCTGAGCTTGTTTTGGAGAACTTGCTCTGATCAACCAGTCGTCCAGGTAGGGGTAGATGTGAATACCCCCTTCTCCTGAGACTCGCTGCCACAACTGCCAACAGTTTGGTGAAAACCCTCGGGCGGAGGTTAACCCGAATGGCAGAACCCGAAACTGATAATGAGAGTTGCCAATCGCGAACCTCAGGTACTTTTTGTGCTTTGGATGGATTGGCACATGAAAGTAAGCATCCTGAAGGTCCAATGATACCAACCAATCTTGGAGTTGGGGAGCCTGAAGGATCTGAGAAAGAGTGACCATCTTGAACTTGTCCTTCCTGAGGAATTTGTTCAGGTTTCTTAAGTCCAAGATGGGTCTCAGTCCTCCGTCCTTTTTTGGGATGAGAAAATATGGGCAGTACCAACCCCTGTTCCTCTCCGCTACAGTTACCTGTTCTATGGCACCTTTCTCTAGCAGGGTTAAAATTTCCTGCAACATGAGCGGGTCTGGAGTTTTTACGGAGTTGTCTCCCGGTGGATGATTCTGAGGCCTTTTTTGGAAGGGGAGACAGTAACCTTGAGCTACTGTTTCCAGTGCCCAAGCATCTGAGGTAATGCCCTGCCATTCCTTCAGATGCTGAGAGATCCTGCCTCCCACTGGTGTTTTGTGCAAAAAGGTCTCAGAGGGATTTGTAGGCGGCTGCAGGAGTGGCTGAGGGTATAGATGCCGCTCCTGGGGCTGATTTTGCACCTCTTCCTCGTGCTCCACAAGGGAAGTTTCTTTTGCCCCTTTGAGAAGCCTGTCCTCTTCCTCTACCAAATGAGGAGTAGTAATGAAAAGAACGACCCCTCCAGGAAGATGAGCCGGAATAGGGTTTTAGAGGCTGGCGCATGAAGGCACTAAGCGATTTAGCTGCCGCTTTCGATGCCTGAAGTTTTTCTAGGCTTTCATCAGCCTTACTGCCAAACGGGCCTCAAGCCATCAAAGGGCATGTTGGAGTCTGGCTTGCATGTCTGGTGCAAACCCCGACTTCCTCAACCATGCAAATCTGCGTAGCACAATGCTTGCAGCCATGGATCTGCTGATACTATCAGCAGTATCCAGTCCAGACTGGACACATTCCCCCATTGCCTCCTTCCTGTCTTTGACTATATTCAGGAAGCCTTCCCTTTCCTCGCATTCCGGAATATGCTCAGCCGCCGCAGAAATACAGTCCCACAGGGTATGGGTAAACCTGGCCAGGGTACAGGTGACATTTGTCGATTTAAGGGCCATACTGCCTGAAGTGAAAACTTAACTTGTCCAGGCATCAACTTTTTCATCCTCTCTATCTGGAGGGATAGTGGGATATGCAGTTTGCTTTGATGTGGATATTGCCAGAATAACTAGACTTTCTGGAGTTGGATGCCTGTTTAAGTATTCAGGATCCGTACCAGCTGGTCTGTATTTCTTGGGGAAATTACTATCTGCAGCAGCAATGCTCTCAGGCTTTTCCCAGTTTTTCCCCACCCCCCTCTGAAGAGCCCTGTGAAAGGGGAGAACTGGATCTTTTTGAGGACCTCTGACAATTATATCCGTCATGTCATCTTGTTCAAAAACGGGTGAAGTGTTACCCCAACCCATATACTCAATTACTCTGGACATAAGACTCCTGTACCCCAAGTCTGCATGTTCGGCAGGATCAGGTCTGGCAAACTCTAATTCTGGGGAGGTGTCAATTCCACTGGCAGAATGTAGAGTGTCACTCAGGTCTCTCATTTTGGACTCTTGATCAATGAGTTCCTCAGGAACTTGTTTTGTCCCATATGAAACTCCAAAAGGAGTGACTTCCTCTTCCTCCGAGCCAGATTCCTCATAAATTGAGGACATGGACTTAAAAAAGTGTGACCTGGGCAACCGAGTAAATCTTCTTTCTTCCTCTACCATACGCGTCGAAGGAATGGAAAAATCCTTCGAAGTTGTCGAAAGAATCTTCGATGACTTCGAAGATGACTTTGATACAGGCGTCAAGGTTATTTTTGGTTTCGATGCCGAAACGGTTGACGCCGATGAAGTCGTCGAAGCCTTCAACGACTTATGTTTTTTATATGGCACCGGAGAGGTGCTCGACTCTCAAAGAGTCCTCGACGACTTGTCGTGGACTCGAGTTTTTTCGAGTATCCTCGACACTACCGGTTTTTACCAAGGTAGTCTTAGACTTCCCTTTGTCGTCCAATGGAGCGACCTTAGGGGTATGGCTCTTCCGAGGTTCATTCAAGGGGGGGTCAAGGCTGCATTCTCGAATACCTCCATCATCTTTTTATGAAATTCTTCCCATTTTCTGGGAGAATCCGATTTTGTCGGACATCGAATTTCTTTGGTCGTCTCGGAAGTTGATGAGGGAGATTTATGTCTCCTCTTCATTTTTTTGGACGAGGAAGAAGAGTGTCTCGATCTACTCCTAGATCGAGATCTCTTTGAATGCCTATGGCGATCCGATTCCTTCGAATCAGTCGCTTTCTTATGTTTTTTGGACGTCGCCTTTTTAGAGGCTTCCCTCCCCACCGACAGTTTACCTCTCCTCTCACAAAGAGCTTTCTCGGTCATGGATTGGCAGCAACCACAGTCGTCGGTCCGGTGACTGGAACCGAGACACCAGAGACAAACTCGGTGGGGATCCGTGATCGACATTTTCGATCCACAATTTACGCACTTCTTGAACCCAGTCTTGGGTGTCGAAGGAGTCGAAGAAGACATTTTCTTCAAAGAAAATTTCAAGCGTGCCATTCTCGATAGCGAAGCGATCGGAAAAACGGAACTGAAGCAACAGGCGTGGCTCGAGCTATTTATACCATCGGTGAAGTCGACAGAGTACGAAGTCCGTTGAGGGACAATCGACACCACGACCTCGAGCACAGCGGCCTCTTCCGAGAAAATGTTTTTTTTCCGAAGCAGCAAAGCTGGAGATAACGATTTATCATAAGATGAGGAATACGTGGGAGGACACAATCCATTCAAAATAAATGTTTCAAATTCTTTAATCAAGTGTTGGAGGCCCACCTTAGTATTATCCAATAACAAAAAAATCACCTGCATATGCCAGCCACGGAATACTCACATTACTGAGTTTAGGAGACACAAGACCTTTGGTGGCCAAAGCTCCTTCCGCTCTGCAGACGTAGAGATTAAATATCGTGGGGAGTAACATACAACCTTCGCGTAGGCCATTAGTAATGAACAACTCAGATGATTACCACCCCTCCGAGTTTAGGCGTACCTTCAACATTGTGTCAGAATATAAGGCTATTACAATATCCAACAAATGCTTTGGCATACCAAGCTCATTCAATTGTCTCCATAGTATTGGCCTATCTACAAGATCAAAGGCCATACTAAGGTCCATTGATGCAATAAAAGGGGGCCTTGCTCCCTTTTTTATTGAATTATCACAAAGGCATTGTATAATTAAACCCCCACAGTCGGTTTCGATATTCTTTTTAAAGCCAATTTGTTTTGAGTCCAAAATTTGATTGGTATGGATCCACTTCTGAATATCGGCCAAAACCATAGACGCAAAATGACTCTGGGTCAGCTATATCAATAGGCCCGCAGCTTGAAGGGCTAAGACGGGAACCTTTTTTAAAAATAGGTAACACAATAGAGACCCTCCATGAATGAGGGATAGTCTTGGTGAACAAAACATTATTGAAAAGCATATGGAATATTCTAGCCCTGAACCCAGGGTTTGTCCTCAAAATTTTGTTGGACAAGTTATTTGGGCCCGGGGCACCAGAGTTTTTAGATCGCTTAATTTAACCCATAATGGTTTCAACTGGGTTAGCCAGTGTCCATTTTATTTTGCCATCAAAAACTTTCTTAACCGGCAACGCCCCACCTTTGTAAATGCTAGCATAGTGTCCCAACCATACCTCTTCTAAAATAGGATTTAAACTCAAATCATTCTGTGACCGTTCCATAAAATTAACGAGGTTCCAAAAGTTGGATGAATTGAAGCCCCTCAATGATTTCAACATGGCTTCCCATTCCAATTGTGATCTTCGACCTCTATGATTAATCAACCAATTTTTATAGTGTTTTTTTTTATCCTATTCAGTATCATGGGTTCAATGTTTCCCTAGTTTGTGTAGTCGCCATATTTATTTCCGCATGAGGGCTTTTTGATTGTGAACCTCAATATACGTACTGTGCCTATTATTCATATTGGGTGCACCCTTTAACATGACTGCCTTCCACAACTTGAATATTTTTGGTTACATATAATGCAAAGTTGTTAACTGAATATCTACATAAACGCTGGGATGAAGAGGACATATTATACTCCCTTACCATAGTGGATGTAAACCTCACTGTTTTGTTAAAGGTCCATATAATTCTTTTACTTTTGAGGTTTATCGAAACCCCTTCGTTATAGTGGCTAGCATTTTCTCGAAGGACATTAACACCAAGTTCCAGGGTAAGCATACTATGGTCGCTAAGGGAAGAATCTTAACTTCGAAAGACATTTACTAATTTCACCTGAAAGGAAAATATAGTCAATTATCGAAGCAGTACCCCTGGCTTTCCACGTGTGTTGTTCGTTTTGGACTAGTTCCAAGGCCCACAGAACCGCAAGGTGGATCCATAAAATACCTCTCAATTTGGAATTCCCCCCCACTGTGGTCAAGATGTCCCTGTTGGAGTAGAACATGTCCCCAACAACCTGATCCACAGAACAATCGGTGTTCAGGTGGATCTGTGTGATTTTTCCATCACGGATAAGTCAACGACGGAAAAGTTTTCATGAGAAATGTGCGAACCACAAAAGGTTTGCACATTTCCCATGTGAACACGCATTCAAAACCTCTACATACCCACACCCCCACCCACAACACTCCCCCCACCCACACCCCCAACATAAACAAACCCTACTTACCTTTTTTACACACTGAGTCCCTGCAGCACCATTTCCCTTTCACTTCTGTGATCGGGAACCGGCGCTGCAGGGTCCTTTAGTTTTTATTCATTTTTTTTCAGGAGCTGCTGGGGTGTCCCCCCTAATCCCCGCTCACTATACCACACAGTATAGTGAGCGGAGTGTTGCGAGGGACACCCCCTGCAGTCTTTTTTTATACTTACCTACAATGCTACCACCAAAAGTTCGAACTTTCGGTGTTCGAACCTTTGGTGGTAGCATTTTTATGGCTTTTTGTACGGTCAGACCTTTTTTTTCCGTCCGATCGTACAATTCCGTTCAGGTCCCCGGCTATAATAATAAGCCCTCAGGATTATCAAAGAGCCACAAATCGATTTTTACCCCAAATTGTTTAACTCAAACTCCAACTGTTGGTCAGTATATTCCCTAGGGTTCCAATATACATTCACTATTAATAGTGGAAAACCTGCACCATCGGCCCCAACCCTAAAGGTTACAGCCAAAATAAGATTGCAAAGTACACCATTCCCCTGTTTTAACAAGTGTTCTAGAGTCTTTAAATACAAGCAAACCTCCCTTAGGCGGTCCTTTTGGGCCACAGGATGCACACATTTCAGACAATGAGCATCCCTCCCATCCCAATTTATCACAGGCCCAAGTCTCTTGAATTAAGACAATATCAAAAGTTAAGAACTCCTCCATAAGGCTCTCATTGTTCAATAAATTATAAATAGCCACGTGAATTCCAACTCATTAACTTCAAATCATGCAATGTGCTAAAGACGTTTACCCAGCTGTTTTATCGTAATAATTGATTCTCTTAAAGAAAGGGCTCACTACCTCCAGTCTTGTTGTTCAGGGTTAATTCCTAGACTACGATTAGTTACTTCATTATTCGATTCCTGGATCCCCCAGTCACCTTTCCTAGGCCCACCTTGAACTGGGACTCCCCGTGATGTCGATATTAGATGAGGAAAAATATCAAAACCTCTACACTGCAATGTTTCTGCTTCTTTCAATAACAAAGCCCTCACTAATGGAGATGGCATGACCAAACGTACAAGATCGTATCTGTATTTATGAATGATATATATATATATATATATATATCAGCTGTAGTAATTAAACTCAATTATGGTATTGTATCAAACAAAGACATTATATAAGGTCTGTTCAATGATACTTGCCCACCATCATTAAATAAGGATCGAAGTATTAAACCAGGAAGATCAGGATAAGTAGGCTTTCTCAAATCGAAGTCTTGGTTCGTCATCCCAGTAAACAAATGATCACCGCCTGCCTCATTAGCATAACTACTCAAACATGTGTTATTATACAGAGATTCCACTTGCCTTTTCTCTATTATAGATTGACTTTCGTTGGATATGTTTTGATAGTCATTAAGAGCCATGCCTGGCTCATCCTCAGAGGATTGTTCGCTTTCGGCCAAAACCTTTTGTACAATGCGAAGCAATGCTTCTTCACTATAATGAGAATTCACTATGGCCTTTACTTTAGGCTCATTTTTGCCTGTTAACAAATCGGCTTGACCCCTGAAATCGTGACTAGATTCTGATTCAGGAGCCAAGCGAAGATTAATATATGGAATGGTATTAGCCTTTTTCCAATCGTTATGCCCTAAACCTGTATTAACTGAGTTACACGCCCCTCTTGTATTAAAACTCATTGGTTCAGGAATGGTAACGAGAGTTTGCTTCAACAAGACTCCTACATCAGGGACACACAGAGATGTTATGATACCAGGAGCCCCTCTATCATTGGGCAAAACAATGGGGTTCCCAGGTTCAGGGTTCAATACCAATTTTTTTTTAAGATCTCAAATATATCATCTTTTTTCTTTTCATGACATCAGACAAAGCATTTCCATGGCATCAGTAAGTATTTTCCATAAGCCACACAGAACCTCGGCACTGAAGAAAATCTTGCAGATGGACGCCTTCACGATGCAGCAGCACAGGACCGGTCTCTGGATTCTTGGTCATGGTGACGAAAGAAAGGACACTTGATGGGAAATTACAGCAGCAGTCAAGAAGAAAGGCTCCCAGCAAAGGATTCTTCTGTGTTTCTCGCGGCTCTGTGAATTTGGTGCCCTTTTCATGGTACCAGATGAAGAACGGTAGTTGTCTGAAGGATTTGCCCCGCTTGCACTCTGGCGAGGGGACTTCAAGGAGTGGAATCTTGCTTCTGGAGGTCCAACAGGAGCCCATTGAAGTTTCAGTTTGATTAATTCATGGGAAGACGTCAGCCCTGAGGTCCCAGGGTATTGGTGGTTTGCAGCCCAGGAAGGTACAGCTCGTCATGGGATGGCTCGAAATACAGGTCAGCCTAATGGTCAGAGTCGTCGTCTTTGGGACTCCACGGTCGCATGGAAGAAGGCGTCAGCACATGCAGCGGTTACATAACGGGCATCTCCGGTCACGGGAATCAGTCACAGCAGTCTTCTCTTCTTCCTTATCGGATTCAGCTCCATTGGTCGACTTAACTTCAGCTTCCAGATCAAGGCCATTTATCCAGGAACCCAGCCAATCGGCAGACATGCTGCATTCAAACTGTGGGGGTGTGGGGCGGGGGGAGGGGATGGCTGTTCTTTCAGGACAGCCAGCCTCCCAGTTAGGACTGGTTCCAGGCAGGCATGCCAGAAGACAATGGACAGCAGAGTTTTTGACTTCTCCCTTGTTTCTGTCTTCACAGACACTCTGGAGCCTCTGAGGAGTACACAAAGGGTTCCCGCCAAAGACAAAAATCAAAGCAGGACCTCCCAGGACGTCAGAAGAAAGACCAACACTAAAAATGGTGAAAAAAGTAAGAAGCTCCATTCTAGATGAATGGTGACCCATATGTGCCTTGCCGTGGCTGGTTTGACAGCCTGCGAGTAAAAATTGCACAAAAGTCAGTAGAACACATACACTGGCACCCGACATAACTGTAAGCTTGTCACTGTAACAAACATGTTACAGGAGCAATGAGAAAGGGGATACAGTGGATCCCCTCTGCACTTCATATAAGGTGGGGTGTGCTGATCTCACAACATAAAATGTAAAGAGGAAAAACATATCTCTCTCTCTACCCTCGAGAGCATGTGTTCTGCAAGGTAAGTAGGACTGTAGCAGAAACGTTACAGAACTAGTGAGAAAGGGGATACTATGTAACCCTTCAGCACTACACATACGTGTGGGGTGCTGATCGCAAAATGGGCATTGTAGAAAGACTAAACCGTATCCTTCTACCCTGTAGAAATGTCCACTAGGTCAAAGGTTGCTAATAGCAATTTTAGCGCCCTCGCAGGCGGGGAGTGTTTCAGCACTTTGGTATCTGACCTCTCCATGCAGGGATTCAAGACACAATTAAAGCCCCCCCCCCAACCAATATTACAGAACCGTCCCTATAGGATCCCAGTCTGGTGTGTAGTGTATGAAAGAAGGTTGGCGTGTTGTGGTTGGGTGCATGTGTATTTATTATGCAAATGTCCGCATTCTCGAAGAGCCCTTGCATTAGCACCATTCTGCCCTCATTATCTGTCTTGGTCCTAGTCACTTTGAAGGGCACTGTAGGTGCTATCCAAGTCAGTACACCTCAGGCAGACGCTGAGTATGTGGAGCCTACAAGCCCCCCAGCCCCTATTTTCTAGTAAGCAGTGCTTGCTTCTTAGGTGTGAGATGAGTCTCTTATAATAAGGCTATATCAATTTTGTGTCTACGGAGGTAGGTATACACTCTATTTCTTTTAACAAAATTATTCAAACCCCGGACATTCCAGGTTAATAATTTAATCTCACTAGTCATTATCCAACATATGCAATAAATTAAACAGGACAACCTGACCCCATTCCCCTATACCTTGTGCGTCCCGACCCACCATCTGGAAAAATATCCTCTGCACAGCGACTGTTAATGGCAACACAGATTCCCCCATAACTTCCCCAACTACCAACAATAGCCCAGCATTGATAAACATTCTCAGGCGTGTCCGCTTTTCGCTTCTGCCTGCGGGAATAGGCCCCAGGTTGTCCGCAGCGGGCCCAAGAAAGCCGGCACCCAAAAAAATGAAAAACAAAACTTGAGGACGGGTTAGTTGCAGCTTTGGAAATGAGCTACTCCCTCTGGATTCCGAGTTCAACCAGAGTTTGCTTCCTGCCACTGAGCGAAATAGGTAGCGTCAGTGGACTCAAAGGGGAATCCGGCCACTCTGCGTGTGTTGCCTGCTCTTGGTACATCCAATGGTTTCCTGTCATCTGCTCGCATGAACCACATTCACCTGCTCCTTTTCCTGTCACTGTCGTCAATGACCGCCAGTGTCTTCTATTGGGGTGTCTTTGCTTCTGTTCGGTGGAGCATCCTCGCCAGGTCGCGAGCCAATTCCCTCCCTGTCCATCCAGTCCTGCACCTCTCCAGGGTGATCAAAGAATAGAGTGCAGTTTTTATGTACGACCTTCAATCTCGCAGGATACATTAGCATATACTTCAGCCTGGCATTGCGGAGCCTGGCTTTAGTCGGTGAGAACTGCACCCTACTTTTCTAGACTTGAAAGGTGTAGTCCGGGTATATCGCTAATTTTGCAGATGCCCTCCGCAGCATGCCGCCCTGCCTGGAGTAGGAGAAGATCTTCTTTCTGTCCCTGTAGTTGAGCACTTTCGCCATTATCGGACGTGGAGTGACAGCGGGTGGTGGTTTCCTGACGAGCGCCGTGTGCGCCCTCTCGATTCTGAATCTCTGCGAAAGGTTTCCCGCTCCAATGTCTTGTAAGAACAGATTTTCAATATAAACCGTAGGGTCTGCGCCCTCCTCTCCTTCAGGTAGACCTACCACTCTCACGTTGTTTCTTCACGCTGTCCCCTCCGCATCTTCCGCTCTGCTCTCAAGAAGGCTAACCTTTTTTTGTAAAATATGAATCTGGGCGCCATTGTCCTGTGCCATTGTCTTACTCTCTCTCAGTTGGGATTCCAATTTGGTGGTCCTCTCTGATAGTTTCCGTACATCTTGAAGTAATAGTCTGACATCAACTATTACTTCATCAATTTTGGTGCTTAGTGTCGTCCTAAGTTCAGCGATTGCCTGCATGATCTGGTTATTCGCGTCTCCCGCGTCCCCTTCATTGTTGCCAGTCATAGCCATCTTGTCTTGGGGTGGGGGTACCATGTAATTGTAAAGTGTTTTCTGGCAGTCCTTCCCTTTGGCAGTCTTGTGAGGCATCCAGCTTTTTGATTGACTCCTCTGGTTGGGTACGACAGGTATTTTGTCCCACGTCTCAGTACTGCATTTCGCACTCGTGTGGTATCGTGCGGGTCACCCCCAGGCTATGACATGGGGTGACTCTACACTGGTTCCCAGGGGACAGAGCTGCCATACATGAGGCGCCGGGATGCACTAATCTGGCAGTCCCTGACCCAGTCTCACCTACACCCACAGCCGGAATTGTTCTCCCCCAGATACCTTTGCGTTATGTTTTCCCCGATTTATGGACTCCTGCTTAGCATTGCAGTTCTCTTGTAATGGCAGCCCACAGCTAAGCAATCGTATGGCAGACTTCCCGTGTCTGGGCAGTGATGGCTCTTAGTTCCCTTTGTTGTCGCCGTTTACACTGTGCCTGCAATGACACGGATGTTGTCCGGGTCACACTGTGGCCTCCCTGGGCCAACTAAGTGCGTGAGTTCGCGAACCCGCAGCAGGGGGGAGGTTTGAATTAGTATGCCCCCTTACTCCTCTGCTCATATGGGCCTTCCTCCCCGTCCACAGGCACCTGCCAGTGTGCCAGGAGTGATGCAGGCCACAGGCAGTGAGAGTTGGAGCCCTCCCCAGCTCTGTTACTGCAGGCGCGGCACTCGTGTTTATGTATGGGTAACTAGTACCCTTCTCTTGTCCCACATCGCCAGCCGTTGCCTTCACGTTCTCTCCTTCTCATACACAGCCCCCATGGTTCCGGCCCTTGGGGGTCCAATAGAGCCCTGTGCAGTGCAAGGAGAAGGCAGACCGAAGTCGGGCACGAGGGATTTATTAATGTTCCACTCGTTTGCACTCGACCAGGGGCACGCCCCCACTTCTTGCGCTGGTGTCAGGCCCCTACGTTAATTCCTCCTACACAAGCGCTAGCGGGTCAATCAGTCTTTGCAGGGCAGGCGCGCAGGCTCACCTTTTCACTGTGTGTAGTCCTGACTCTGCTACTGCCTCGCGGCCATACCCACTGTTGTAGCGCAGCTGTTCTGTGGTTGTGGGCACTTACTCCCCAGGGTCTCGGCCCCGGCTAGGGAGTACGTTGATCTGTCCCGCTCCTTACTTAAAGCACTGCGATCTTTGTTGCATCAATCCACTGCCCCTCCAGATTACCATCTTGTTTCCTTTGTACAGCAGGACGGGTGCGTTTCGTAAGGTATTTGCACGACTAATCAGCCTGTTGAAGTGTCTTGCAGATCGGGAAACATTCAGAGCCACATTCCAAACGGGCTTTCCGTTTGTCTCAGCACGCACCAGTAATGTATTCACGCCTTGTTTGACAGAGATTGCAGTATCAGACAGGAGCTCCTCTTAAAGCAGCCTCACATCATGCCCCTACAGTGCTCTCAGCAACTCTATTTCTTTTCAAGGCAGTATTTTTCAGTGGGCCTGAAAACAGGTTTTGCATCCCCATCCTCCCAGATGTCATTGAGCGGAGATATAGCTATAACTGATTTCCTGGATGCCTCCCTCCTCTGAAACAAGAAGCCTTCCTTCTTCTGCTCTTCAGGGACAGGGTTGAAGAGCTTAACAGCAGGCATTAGCAGCGCATGAAAGGAATTTATTTTATCTGGAGGTGAACTCGTGGAGGTTAAATCGGTATCAGAGTTCTCTCCATATGTTGGCACCAAGTCATCGTATTTATCAGTTGTATGGTTACCTTGGGATGTGTGCTCTCTTCTGGGAGGTCGAAGATGAGGTAATCCTTCCTCTGGAAGCCCCCACTGGGTCCCAGTAGGGGACCCTTGAGGGGCCATTGGGGTTAGCCGCTGTTGTAGCTCTGTTACAAGAGACTGCAAAGTAGATAAAATGTCCTGCAAAAATTCTCTGGGTGCAGAAGGCACTGGGACTGGAGTAAACAGTCCAGGGACTGCAGGCCGTACTGCAGAAAGAGGGAAAAACTAGGAACTGAGGGAACAGGCACAGTGCGTACTATTTATACTGTCATGAACATCGCGTCCAGACGTGGCAATGGTAACCGTTGAGGGATATTGACTCAATGCCCCACAGCGCCGTCGGCTGCCAAATTATTTCTGAGACTGTAAAGCAGGATACAATATATCAAAGATGAGGAATCCGTGGTAGGAACATGCTTCAGAAAGAACATTACCAGGGATAGGTCATTCGTTCTTCTAATACAAACGAGCTAATGAAAATTACTAAATGATATTAAAGTAAAACTTAATGTGCACATTTTTCTACAATTCACATTTTTCCACTTACCTTTACAAAGCGACAGAGTCTAATAGCTTCTTCCCACCTGGTCGTGCTAACATAGTCATGAAGAATTGCAGGATATGGTGATATATTAGTATGCACTAGTGAACCATCGGCTCTTCTTACTGTCACTCGGTTTCCCACAAAACTCACAATCTGAGGGTTTTTGCTAAACTCGCTGTTTCAAAAATATAAAACAGAATGGACAAATGTAAATTAAATGTTATGTCCCTTATTCCTTTAAGATGACAGATTGATATTTTGTTTTTTTAAAACAGGTACATATTAGGTAACAGCAATTCCACCTAAAAGGTTAGAGAGCGATATCACACAAGTACAAGCATATATGTGTAAACTTATACCCAGACAGCCAGCTTTGGCTCCACTTCCTCAATGGGCCCTTGTAAACCATCCCAAATGTCTACTGCAATGTTATTTATGCACCAGGAATCAGCACTGGTACGAGATCTAAACATACAGCAATCCTAGTACCATTTATAGCATTAGCACAGCTGATTAACTCCCGAATATCCAATTTATGGACAGCAGAAGAGACTCCTCACATATCATAGGCACTTCATTCTAACAATGTTAGGGCAGCCATCAGGTCTCTGCAACTGGATCCACTCGTCTCAAATGTCTTCTGTAAATTGCAGGTGCCCCACTTGACCAACCATCTGGCTTTATCTTAGCCACATATGGAGGATGTTATGACTGATTTTTTGCAAAGATTAGATCCTTTTTCCCCCATCTCTATAAATAGCCACTTTGTCACTAACATACGTTCGACTGTTTGGATGGTAGCCAGCATACCGAAAGCCTAATGCTGGCAAGTAGGGATGGGCTCGGCTGTGCCATCACAAAAACAAGTCCTGAGAGTTTGAGCATCAGAGAAATGTGTCTGAAGCTTGCACCTGTAGAGAAGGCATGGTATCACAAGTATAACACTATGGATACAATTTGTCAAACCTTTATTGAAAATGTTGGGGTCAGAGAAACTCCTATTTTGCCCTAAAACTAAGATGGGCGACCATCAAACTATAAACAAAACAGTCCTAGTGGAGTCAGTCAAATCAAAATGGCCTATACAAACAAAACCGACTGCCTGCCCTATCTCTTGTACAAAAAGTGTAAAAAGGAGAAATGTATGCAAAGAAAAAATCAGTGTTCAAAAGAATATAGGTAGTTGAACCAGCTCTCCTCCTCACGTCAAACCTCACGGAGTAAGGCTATCCTTGTAGGCAGGATGGCACACACTGGCTCGGTTTCTAACACTCTAAGCAATGCCAAACCGTGGATTGAAGCCCGTCTGGCCTTACACGTTAAAGTCTCTTTCTTGACTTGCAAAATTGTATCCCAACGAAAGGTTCACACAGGACCCCCTCTGCCGGGCTCATGCCTTACAGCACACAGTTCACATATGTCCCCTTCTGTCGGGCTCATACCTCTCATGTCACAGTTCAACACAAACTTGCTGTGGGTCAGCCTTCGCCAAGCATATTGTACTTCGAGTCTACTCCAATCGGGCTCGGACGCCTATCGGATGTTGAAGACTTTCCATTATGCGCTGCTCTTTTTACAGACACCCGCTGGACAACTTCGACTCAAAGTTCACCTTTACTCTCGCTTTATTCTCTTGTGCCGTTTGCTTGCTTTTTAGCTTCAAACAATGTACCTTTCACTGAGACTTTCGAATGGGCTACTTCCTTTCACTGGACCACTCTGTTACTAAGAATCGCTGATATTATAGCTGCATTTTACTTTAAAGTACATTCACGGTCTGCCTTTCTTCGCATCTCATCCACACATGTGCAGCCTTCACGTCTGATATAATGTTGCTTCTTCATTTTCTTAAACACACACCAGTCTCTCAGTTTGCTTGCCAACTCACCGCATGTGTGCACTTCTTTCTGCTTTTGCTATTTCCAATTCACGAGTCAAGGTTAGTACCACAGGTTTGGCCTCGCCTCCCCAACTCTGCCGTTCACCCGGGAGGGTTGCTGGTGTCCTTGGAACACAATGCAATCTTCACTTGTGGGATCTGGCCTTCTCTACATGTCTTTCACGGTGTGTCGGAGGCAAAGACCTCCAGTAGGGAACCCTTGGGGTATTCGGCCTGCTCCTCTTGGCCCTTGGTCCGTTGCTCTGGTCCTATAGGTGTGCCTTTGTCCAGGAAGTTCTGCTCGTACTCGTGTTCCACCTTGCTCAGAGTGTGTCTTTAGGTGTTGCCTTTTATTCGAGTTAGGAGAGCTAACTGGTATCAGGTGTATGCACTTAGTGTAAAGTGCCTGAATTTGCCTGACCCGATTAACGGGACATGTCCAGTTCAATGTGAGAGATTAGCCTGGTTACTCTCAGTCCCCTTCTTCCTCAGCCCACTGTTTGTGTAAAAAAAGGGGGTGTGGGGGAGTCGGGTAAATCCTACACAATAGGATGGGATATATGAACAAAAAAGGGGGGAATGCCACATCTCACCATCAGCTGTCTTAACCCCACTTCCCGAAGACCGCTCACCCAGGTGATCCTCCCGCACTGGTCCACCCCCAGGGTCTCGATCCAAAGGCGAATTGCCATGCCCTGACCACCTGAGAGAGATCCCCCAGGGACTAGTGGATGAGATACCCTCTGGTTTCTCACACACCCGACAATTTCAATGAAATGAAAACATCTTGGATGGGAGGAGGGAACAAATTGGTTGGTTGGAGACTCATGGTCTTGAAAGGAGTCCGCTTCTATAGACGGCAACATTTGTATGCAATATTCCTGGAGGATAGTATATACAAGGGGAAGGAGGTGAACAAATTTACAGCAGCATATTATCTGCACCATTAGAAGCAGGGGGTGAAGAGAACCAGGCACAGGCATAGCAAAAAAAGGCTCCAAACACCCTATAATTAGTAATTAAACAAAATGTGTTTAAGAGCCCAATCTTTTTCCTAGGGAGATGCTGGTCTGCATTATGGTCAAAATCTCCTTTGAGCTGTGGGAAAGTAGAAGCCAACATAAGAAGGACTTTCAGGCAATTTGAAGGAGACAAAAAGAAGAGGTTAACCAAACACTGCATACAAGAAGCAGCATAAGCAAAGCCAATAAGCCTGACGTAGAGTATGATTTTTTTTAGAAAGCCACCACAGTACAAAATCAACTTAACTTCGGCCACTGTTTAAATTGTACTATGTGTTTGTATCCTCTGTCTGTCTTGGACTGTCCCTTATATACGTCTTTATCACTCCCAACACCACTGTTTCACGTATCATACAATATTTTAAATGCACATTTATTGTAAAGCATCCCGCAATGAGAAAGCTTGCCACTTTCTGACCCTACGTGACAATGCTCATGACAGAGTTTCTTTTCAAAATACTAGGTTTAGACAATAATAAATACAAAATACAGCTTATTCTTCACCATTATAAAACCAGACCTATTCGGTTGCTAACGATTTTGGGTTTCGGTTCAAAGGTGGAGCTTTAGCATCACCTGTTTGAGGCAAAACTAATGGAATGGCGGAAGGAATGGCAACTTATCTGTGGTTCGCTGGCCATGCATTGGCCTCTCCACAGTAGAGAGGGTAGGCTTCGTAGCACATGACATGGTAGGTAAAATTATGGCTACACCCCACCCTCCCGGAGTGGATTAATTCTCATCAAAAATAGGGCCATCTTCCTAAAGTAAAAATGTCCTCTGCCGTCATTATGCATATGTGAAATGAATGCCGATGACATCCAGATTCTAGTAGATCTATATGGGAGTCAAGAAGTAAGCAAAGAGGTGTGAGAAGTTTTAGGCGCAATTGAGTACTGGATACAGGGCAATCACTGGAGGCTCAATGGTGATAAAACGGAAGTCCTACTACTGGGTAGTGCAGTCGGGAGTTTCCTTCCTTTTATGTGGACTACAGGTTTAGGTGATCCACCTGCCACTGAGGAGGTAGTCAGAAACTTGAAGGTGATATTTGACAGTAAACTGCCCTTTGCTACACAGCTGGAAATGGTTGCAAAAAATGCACATTTTGATCTATATAATATAAATAGGTGTCGCCACCTACTAGATAAAGAAAATGTACAAACGCTAGTTCAGTTTTTATCAAGAATTCAATCTTGTGTCCTCTACTTATTTGGGTGTTTCAAAAAATCTCTTGGCCAAAGTTGAAGCAGTTCAAAATCGGGCTGTACGTTTAATTCTTGGACTAAAGGAATCAGAGCATATTTTATTTATTTATTTATGTATTGTTTGCTTGTTCTTGTTAGGCGTTTATACAGCAAGTACATACTCTGTTTCAAAGCGCCCAGAGGGCAAGGGAGGTAACAAGGGAGTGATACATACTGAATACACAACATAGATGAGGAAAGGAAAAAAGGATGAACCTACTATGCCTTGTGAGTATTCAGAATGTGCAAGTGCAGCAAGGAAGAGGGCAGAGGGTGTAGGTGCTGGAGTATGCATGCTCATGAGTGAGCAACAGATCAAATGCATGGTGTGGTAAGTGCTATACGGCCTGGAGCCGTGTTGGGTGCACGTACAAGCCTCCAAGGCGGAAGGAGTGCCAAGGCAAGTACTGAGAGTAGACAGAAACTGATGTGGGAGGTCAGGGGCCGCGAGTATGAATAAGAGCCCATGACACCAATCACAGCAACTGTGAGATTAGCAGAGGAGAGAAGATGGGAAGGAGGAGGTAAAGAGGAAAGTCTTGAAGAGCTTCCGGAATTTAAGGAAGTCCTGCTCAAGGCGCAGAGGGATAGGGAGGCTGTTCCATAGCAGGGAGCCAGCTGAGGAAAGCGATCAACCTCCTGCCCTCTGTTTAGCAAAGCGCTTTACACACAAAGAGTTGGTGCCAGAGGAACGTACAGATCTGGAGGGAGAGTATTTAGTGAGATAAAGTTGAAGAGAGTGCGGTCCCTGGGCCCAGACAGCCTTGTGGATGATGCAAAGGGATTTGAATTTAATCCATGCAGAAACTGGGAGCCAGTGAAGACTTTTTAGGGCAGGAGAGATGCGGTCCATGGGCTTAAGGCCAAGGATAAGTCTTGCAGCCCTATTCTGGATTAGCTGGAGAGGTCGCAGAGTGGAAGAAGGTAGATTCAGGAGGAGGCTATTGCAATAGTCAAGCCTCGAGAGAACCAGTGCTCGGATAACGTTGAGCCTCTGGGAGAAAAAGAGAAAAGGGAGAATTCCATCCAGAAGGAATAGCTGAAAGTGGGACTTGTTGGCAATGTCCTGATTGTGAGGGAGGAAGGAGAGAGAGGAGTCGAAGAGGACTCCAAGATTCTGGCTTCAAAAGAAAGAGCAGGGGGAGAGCCCATGGAGTAAGGTCAGAGTGAAGGGAAGAAAGACGGTGCAGGGTCCCGAGGAGAAGGATCTCAGTTTTATAGGCGTTGAAGCAGAGATTGTTGGAGGTGCTGTGAGAAACCTGACAGTGTCTCACTTACTAATCATCCAGGTGGCCAGGACACAGCCATCACTATTGGATCCAGTTCCTGGGGGTGTGTTAGGGAGAATTCTCTGTTTAGGCTGAATTTCCTAACCTAGTGAGTCCCCCAGAAGCTTTGCTGGATTTTTGGGGTTTATTTTTTTCTCCTGCCAAGAGTGAGACTCTTTTACCCTCACTCTTGGGCATGATTTGAGTGTGTTTCTTTGAATCTAGATGTGTTTAATGGGCTATGGGGTCTTTTACTCCATAGGGCTTCATGTGTTTTGTGATGTGTGTTACCCAGCACCCTCAGTGCAGTGACACAGGGGTGTCATAGTGACCCCCCAATATAGACTCCATACCCTGGGACTGACTACTGTCTCCCAGGGCATGTAAAGTCACCATTGACTTTACTAGTCTTAAATTCTGAACAGAACCAGTACAAACCATCATATTGTGGACGTACTGGCTGGGGCAATTCAATTGCCCTGGGATCTGTTAGTCGAGGGGGCACGTCTCCGTCCCCCCGATCGAGTTTTGGCTGGTGGCAGTGGATACTACTTTTTATATTCAACCACAAATATTTTCCTATGGGATTTCCCATTGTTTTAGGCTACTATCTTTATTTAATTTACGGTAGCCTCGAACATACCGCCGGTTTATTTAATTAATATTAATTCTCCGGTTGGTATTTTTTGCCAAAACTTGATTCAAAAATGGCGTTTGTGTTGTCTTCTGTGACTCCAACCCAAGTCGAGCCCTTTGTTCCACTTTTTGGGGGGCTTCTCCACAGAAGCCCTCCAAAGTGGTGCCACTCTGTCTGGGGTACTTTGGAGGGGTGGAGGGAAATTTAGGCACCCTGGACGGAGTTGCCTAGGCAACTCAAGTCGCACTCCATCCTGATTGGCCCAAGTGGTGAGCCGACCGGCTCACCACTTAGCATGTTTGAGTGACAGCTAGGCTGAATGAATGGGGGTTTGCTGCATAAAAGCAGGGCTTTGGGGACTGGAACTTCAGAAGTCGCCACAGGACCTAAGAATCCGACAAGGGAGAAGCTGAGCCGACCTGCCACGACACCACGACAGGTGGAGCCCTGCTGGACCGTCTCACCACTTTTTCCCAACGACAGAGGAGATCTCCCGCCGGAGAGTCTTCTTCCTTTAACTGGTGGGGATAACCAGTTTCACCGTCTTTTTGCTTCCCGACGTATCTCGTGGCCGCCTTGCCTGTGCCAAGCACCCCGGCAACCGGGATACCACGTTTTACCCCGACCGCGAAACCAAGGTACCACCTTTAACCGGAAAACTCGGCGCTGTTTTATGTCCGGTAGTGCAACGACCTTCATCTTTCCTCCAAGTCGAGATCTTCTCTTCCCCTGGACGACGACGCAACTTGCGCCCACTACCAGGAACAACTGCCACCGCTGGAGGATCCTTCCCACTTAAGGTACCGTGTCCCGCCTGGCTTCCCTTGCTACCGACTGTACGGGGTAGATGTAGCCCCCGGCTTTCAAACCTGGGTTAGCCGGGGACACCTTGGCTAAACTTTTCTAAGCCTCTCTAAACGCTTTCTGAATCCTCTGCAAGACTTTCTAAGCCTAGTGTAACTGTGTGATCTTGGGCGCATTTGTGCTCTGCTCTCTCTAAGAGTGGGCCCAGCCTTTGGACTTTGGCTCACCAGTGACTTTTTGCTCTCTGCCTTGCTAACAGTGTTCTGGAATCGTAGAGTGGTGTACCTCTTATTATCCTGTCTTTTCCCCTCCCTTTTTCACAAACTTATTAGAGTGCAATCTAGTTAAGCGCTTACCTCTGTATGAAAATAAGTGGTGTTTTACTGTGATTTTCTAATAGGGAAAAAGGGGTGTATATATCATAATAGTAACTGTGTTTAGAATATTTTACAATAAGAGTGCTGGAGTGTTTCAACTGTGTGTTTTTAAATAAATAATTATATACTTTGATACCAAAGCTCTGGTCAGTGTTTGCTTGTATTATTGTATTTGAGTGCCTATTGAGTATACTTTGCATACTGCCTAACTCTTCTTGAGGGAAGTCTGACTGCTCAGCCACAGCTACCAGGTAAATCTGGGTGGTACAGACTGCTACCAAGTGGGTTTACTGCCAACACCTGTAGTCTTAAATCTTTTGCAGTGGTCCCTAAGGGAACTGCACAGGTTTCTGCCTAACAGGGTAGACCAGTGATAGAGGATCGCCTGGATGGGGGTTCCTCAGGGAGAGGAAGTGGGACACAGACGGGTGAGACGTGGTATCCCCTTTCTTGTGACACCTTTTCCCCATCCTGCCATGTAGGATACTCAGAAACTCTTTGCACAGTATGAAAGACAACAGACAAACACCAGAGCCGTTTACCTGACATGTCCCAACACAAGAGTCAGGCAAAATCAGGCAATTGACCAGAATCACACATACCGGACGGCCCTTTTCCTTCCCCACGGGGATAAAAGGTGGAGCATAATACTGGGAAGGCAGACCGAACGACGACTCAGCTATCCAAGCCCGGCAGTCCAAGAGGAGGAGAAAGACAGCGAGAACCGAAGGGGCGACAAGAAGAGAAGTGACCTTTACCTTTCCAACCGAAGCATGCAAAGCCTCTGTGGAACAAATCGTAAGACCGAGAACAATAGCCAGTGTGTGTTGCAGCAGATGGCAACGGTACACAGGGCCCTCCGCCGCTGATAACCAAGCCAGAGAAAGACGCTTGCCACCGTGGTACCGTCCTTGACTCCAAAGACAAGAAAAGCCAAGCGGTTCATGACAGCCGATGAGTTGAGGGGACAACCAATAAGAAACCAAACTGTGCTGAACGAAAGTCGCAAATGGCAGATTAAAGAAAGAACTGTAAACATTAAGGGAAAACCAGCTGCAGAGGGGTCCGGCAACATGTGGGTTTTCATTCGAGAGACTCTGGTTAATCCCACGTCTTGTTGAAACTACTGATATCAGAAGGCCGTAGGAGAGCCGCAAGAGAAGGTTCAATGTGGACATACAGGGGTCTTGCAAAATCTTCTGTATAGTCGCCAGTCTTTGACCGGCAAACGATTAGAAACAAGCGAAGCAAAGAACTGTAAAATTGGCAAGAGTGAACCCGACGGAGGGGTGTCCACTGTGAACTGTTTACAAAGACATTAATTTGTGAATACGAAAGGTTGAAATATCTTTGCACACAAGCCATAGTGAACCCTACGGAGAGAGGGTGACATTCAAGAGGGGTCTGAGCCCGGAATAGGGGGACACAGGGTGAAGAAGCTTCATCCAAAGAAAGGCAAACAGTCAAGCAGGGCCTGAGCCTGGAAGAGGGGGACCCAGGGGTGAAGAAGCATCACCCAAGGGATATTGATCTGAGAAAAGTCTAATGAACCTGACGTAGGGAAGCTGATCTGAGTCCGGAAGAAGGGGTTCCAAGGGGTTAAAAGTAATCACCTAACTTACATTGGAAAGGAACTTTTTGTTTGTTATTTTTGGACTCTATCATGTTCTCGGAGGCAAGAGACTTTTTGTAGAAAAGAGACTTAACCACCGAAGGTCCTGATACCTGAAGCGGAACTGTCATCTCGTGCTGAGAAGGCTCGAGAGTGTGCTGTGCTCAGGAGTCCCGCCTTGTCCCGTGCACAAAATTTGGGGAAGGGAGACCCCGGGCTACCACACCCTGATGACTTATTTGTGAACACTTCTTACTTTCTAGCGAACCTTATCCCATACTTTGTTTTCCATTTAGCGTAAGAATTGGCAATAGGTAGTGCCTCTTTTTCGACGATGATGAGGAGTGGTGGGAGCCACTCCTCGACCTTGATCTTTTAACATTCTTCCTCTGAGGAGAGTCGCCTCTTGGCACGTCGGACGAAGGCTTCTACGACAGGGATTATCATTTTTTTTTTTACCTACAGCCAATTTCCCCTTTTGCTCCTTCAGAGCCTTTCCGGTCATTGACTGGCCCTAGGAGCAGGCCAAGGTCTTATGCTCCACCCCAAGACACCACAGACAAACTCAGTGTGGGTCGGTTAATGAAATCTTAGAATCACAATCCTGACACTTATTCAACCCGGTCTTTAGGATACTATGTGTCGAGGAAGAAGACATTTCCTGAAGAACAAAGGAAGCGTGCCGTAGTTTCTCGAAGCGTTAGCTTACGCGGAAAAACGGAACTGAATCCCTACGGGCGCTGTGAATGCTAAATATGCCTTCGATGACATCATCCACGAGACTGAGGCCCTCGAGGGACATCGCATTGACTGCATCGACGCACAGCACCCTCTTGCGAAAAGAAATTCCGAAGCAGCTGAAGCTTGATATCGAATATAAAAGATGAGGAATACGTGGCAGGACACAATCCATTCGAAAGCTCGAGAGTGTGCTGTGCTCACGTGTCCCGCCTTCTCCCGTACACAAAACGTGGGGAAGGGAGACCCCCGGCTACCACATCCTGACTTATTTGTGAACACTTCTTACTTTCCAGCAAACCTTAGCTCACACTTTTTTTGTATTTAGCATAAGGATTGGCAATAGTTTTTTCTTAGGATAAGCCTTCTTATTTGACAAGATGCCACTAGGACTGCCTTATTATTTTTTGATGGTTGTAGCTTGCGGCCATCTTCGATTTAGGTTTAGATTAGGCGGTTTTCCAACCTTCCTATACAGTTTAATAAACACCCTGGAACTGTGATCACTTGTGTCTGTCTATTCTTGATACCATGCCTTCCTTACAGTGCACCAGTACTGAAAGCAGATAGGCAGTCAGGGATGATGGAAGGTGCAAGGGGGTCAGCAGGAAGGTTGAGAAAGCGTTGAGTGTTGTCTGCATAACACTGGTAGTTGGGGGTGGGTGGGTGGGGAAGGAGGATATGAGGCATGCCAGCAGAGCAAGGTAGATGTTAAAGAGCCAAGGGGAGAGGATAGAAACTTGGGGGACACCACAGGTGGAGAATGAAGTAGGAGAGGAAAATGTGCCCATGATGACTTGGCACGAGCGGTCAGTTAGGAAGGATGTCAGCTAGTCCAGTGCCTGATCCAAGATACCACATCTCTTCCACTCCAGATTAGCTGGGAGCGTTCAGCCGCTCTGCCTAGCCGGCTCTCCAACGCGCCGCATCACTCTCCTGGCGCAGCGTTTATAGTGTTGTCAAGCCAATGCAATTGGGTCGGCAGCGCTCGCTCTGGCAGTTCGATAGCAGCTTCCTGTGGGTTTACTGGCAGTCTCTTCCCAAGATCCGAAACCGCCCGCTGTCGGCATGCACATGTCCCCTCCAGTTTTCTGTTGGGCCAGTGTTGGTGATTCCATGCGAATCAGCCCCGGGCCATCACAGCCCCTCACTCCGGCAGGGTCCGGAATCCACCAATGACTCCCCACACGTGGCATGAGGTGTCTGATGTTAACATGAGATGGTCGCCGAAATCATGTTCGAATTTCAATCTCGCCGGGTGGTGCCTTCCACCCGGCCTCAACGGTGCTCTGCACGCCCCATGTATTTTGAATCTAGGCGAACCTATCTGTACTCTACACACTTAGACTTCTAGAAAACTAAAACACCTGACTATCACAAGATAACCGGCTAACAAACACTGTTATGACATCCTTAACGACCAACACATCCATTGGCTACCTAGCCATACTCTCTACACTTTCTGCCTTAGCTTTTACAATAGCCCCTCGCCACATTCTGACTACAGAAAGGCAACCTATCAGAAAGATGTACACACAACCACCACCTAAACAGACTGCTCCCCTGACCTGGACCCAGCTGAATCAGGTTTGTCCCACCGGACTAAGGAAGTCTAGACTAGGTACTAGACTACCCAAACAGCCTGTCCCCCTATCCCAGACCCAACTGAGTCAGGCGGATCGTGTCGCACTAAGGAACTCTAGACTAGGCACTAGACTACCTAAACAACCTGCGCCCTTCACCCAGACCCTACACAGTCAAGCCTACCCTACCGAACTACGGAACCTCAGACTAGGCTACAGACTTCCCAAACCACCTAGCATTCACATACCCCTCAGCCACGCTAAGAAGGAGCTCAAACACACCAGCCGAAACAGGCAGACAAGGAAACCCAGCTGCAATCTAACCCTTTGCACCAATTCCTCTGAAACTCTGCCCAACAAGGTCCACACTAGCAATAACACGCAAATAACTCAAAACCTCAAGGGTGGTCTCATCAACGCTAGATCCCTAATAGCTCACGCCTCGGAAATTGATGACATCACCTGTAACCAACTTGACTTCCTAGCAGTTACCGAAACATGGCTTCACAAAGCCGCTGGCTCATGATAGCCATACCCCCTAACTTCACCATCTTCAGAAAAGACAGGGAAACGTCCAAAGGAGGAGGCATAGCTTTTATTTGCAGAGCCAATCTCAATATCAAAGAAATAGACAGCCTCACTATGCCGTCAGCTGAAATACTCTCCCTTAAACTAGAAATCTCTGCCACACATACTATCACAATACACCTGATATACAGACCTCCTGGTCCACTAGGCACCTTTGAAGAGGACTTAACCACCCTACTAAATACTAATGCCAAACCAGGAACACAAATCATCCTATTAGGCGATTTCAACTTAGGCTACAAAGACCCAAAAGACTCTAATGCCTCACTATTCGAAAATAACAGCCCTACTAATTCTAAAGGCCGCACATTGGACTGGGTCGCAGACATCAATTGCATTTCCCTCATAACAGCAATTGAACACTGTATTTGGACAGATCACCATCTGATCTCATTGACTACCTCGGACCTCCCACAACCTAAATCTACCAAACTTCATGCTCCACCTGCCCTCACCCGTTGCAAAAAAAATATAACACTCGCTAATCTTCTCCCCCTGCTCCAACCTATCACTAATCACTCCAGCCAGTTCTCTAACCCTAACAATCTAGTCGACCTGTACAATAACACCATCAACTCGGCGATCGACGCCATTGCGCCGCTGAAACCCACTAAATCAAAACCTATGGCCCATCTGAACACTTGGTTCACCGCTGCGCTAAAAGCCTTACGCAAAGAGAAACGACATGCAGAAGCCTGCTGGAGAAAAAAACCCTCCTCCCACAACAAAGACCTTCTCACTGCCCTCACTAACAGCTACAAAAAACAAATCATTCAGGCTAAAAAAGAGACCTTCAATGACAGAATCAAAAAAGCCAATTCGAACACCAGGGAAATCTTCTCCATTCTGAGAGAATTAGAATCCCCAATTGCACACATAGACTCTTGCACCAAAGACAAAGTCTGGTGCACTAACATTCAAAAAGCCCTATGCAACAAAATCACAATGCTACAAGACAAAATACGAGCTAAAAAATCCACCCTCCACAACATCGCCCTCTCTACGCAAGAAACCATCCTCCAGGAACTTGCCACTAACCAAATTAAACCCCCTAACCAATTTAGCTTTAGAGCCATCTCTACTGCAGAAACTAAGAACATCATCTTGTCCTTGAAACCATCCCGATGCCTCGTGGACACCAGTCCAGCCCCAATTATTAAAGAAGCTGCACATGAACTAGCCCCCTTCGTCACATCATTCATTAACTCCTCATTTAAATCATGCTCTGTGCCAACAAACCTTAAAGACGCATGGATACTACCTCTACTAAAAAAAGTTAACCTGGACCCCAACGTCCCAACAAACTATAGGCCAATAACAACTGTCCCGTTTCTCCTTAAAATCTTAGATAAAGCCGCATAGCTTCAGATCCAAGATTATCTGGAGAGCAACAATCTACTAGGGTCAAGACAATCTGGATTTAGGCCTAGACATGGAACCGAAACGGCTCTCCTTGATCTTAAAAACCAGCTAGACGAGCATAAAGACAGAGGAGATATGTCTATTCTCCTACTCCTAGACCTATCAGCTGCTTTCGACCTGGTAGATCACAAGGTACTGTGCAGTCACCTCAAATCGGCAGCCAACTTCTCCACAAAAGCCACGGCATGGATAAATTCATTCCTGGACCAGAGAACCATAAGAGTCTTCTCTCCTTCATCAGCAGCGGATCCAGTCCCCATCACCTGCGGAGTCCCTCAAGGGTCATGTGTTTCCCCCATGCTATACAATATTTTTACAAAGCCTCTCTTTGATATATTGGACAAGCTAGGGGTCTCATATACCAATTATGCCGATGATACCCAGATCCTTATCCCAATCCAAGGTGACTATGAAAAAGACACCAGACTCAAACAAAATTTACCAAATCATCCAAACTTGGATGGCCACTCATGGCCTATGTCTTAACGACGATAAGGCCGAGCTCTTAATCATTGGTTCTACCA
Organism: Ambystoma mexicanum; assembly: GCF_040938575.1. Classification (NCBI taxonomy): domain Eukaryota; kingdom Metazoa; phylum Chordata; class Amphibia; order Caudata; family Ambystomatidae; genus Ambystoma; species Ambystoma mexicanum. The sequence goes on from NC_090932.1 coordinate 801,925,647, forward strand.
ATAAACTGAACAAACTACCCCAGCTTTACAATTCCATCACAATCGACGACATCAAAATAAAGGTAGCTAAGGAAGTTAAAACCTTAGGCTTCTACCTAGACTCAGCTCTCACCCTCGACAAGCAAGTAAATGCCACAGCCTCAGCAACCAGCTACAACTGCAAACTCATCCATGCCTGCAAACCATACCTTTCCATAGATAGTTGCACCACCATCGCGCAAGCCCTCATCCTCTCCAAATTAGACTACTGCAATGCACTGTACCTAGGTACCAGTAAACATAACACTAACAAACTCCAAACCCTACGGAACAATGCCCTCAGAACAGCCCTAGGCATACCCAAAGGACAACACATATCTACCCACAGAAGAGCCGTCAACTGGCTGGCCATCAATGACTGTATCAAACTCAAAAATCTGAACATTACACATAACTGTCTGAACAACAAAGCTCCTGCTTACCTGTCAGAAAAATTCACAAAGCACACTTCTGAACGTCCCATCAGAAAGGCCCTCTCAAATAGCATCAAAGTCCCTAACTTTAAACTGAAAAGAACTGGTGGGTCTAGCTTCCCGGTTCGAGCAGCGCAGCTCTGGAACTCCATCCCAAATGCACTTAGAGTCACCCCCTCTTCCATGTGTTCAAAGCCAACGCTAAACTCTTGCTTAAAAATAACGACCGCTAAATGCCCCAACTATACCAAATACTCTGTATATTCATTGCAAACACTGTAACTTATCTATACTGTAAGTCATCCGACAGTGCTACACAAAAGCTTCTGATAAATGTAAAATATCTCTCTTGTAAGTAAAAATGCCTTGTAAGCAATGCTCGATATATGAGCCTGTAATATATGATCCTGTAACCTAAGAAATGTAATGTAACTGTAATATATGATCCTGTAACCTAGGAAATGTAACGTATTCATATACCTGTAACCCAAGATTTATTTCTCTGCAAGCGCCCAGTTGCTTAACGGCCAGGCGCGCTATATAAATAAATAAACAATACAATACAATGTACAGTTCCAAGGCTGCAGTGAGGGTGGATCTCTCCGCTCGTTAATTGACCATTTTGACTGCTCCACGTGTGGACTTGGCCAGAGACTCAGTGCTCCTCCTTCCTTCCTTCACTGTGAGACGGCAATAGGAGGCACATCCTCTGCCCGCCGTGGATACCGTTAACAAGGCGGCGTGCAAGTGGACAGCTCTCCTTCCCCGGGTTTGGCCTCTGCAACAAGCCTTTACTGCTGCAAGTCCTCTTTGTCCGCAAGCGGCCACAGGCCCGCCCACACAGGGAGACCTCTTGGCAGCCAGAGTATGCGGCCGCATGCTCACCCCGTCTGCGCCCACTGAACTCGGCCAAATGGCTCTGATCTCTGGCACCGTTGGGGCAAACCCTCTGTATCTTGGTCAGGTTGTGCTGGCCCCCTTCGTACCTCTTTCCAGCCAGTACTGCAGCATGCCCTTATCTATTAACTGCCAAAATTGTGCCAGAGAGCTCTTAGCGTCCACGGAGCTTACGCGAAGGCGTCCGTCTTGCTGATCGCGCAACAACACCCCCATGAAAAGGAAGGTCTTGAAATGCTTCTGGAACTTCAGGTGATCCGGCTCAAGTTTGAGAGGGGCAGGGAGGCCGATCCAGAGGGAGGCACCTGCAGAGGAGAGAGATCTACCCCCAACCCTGTGCCTGGAGAAGGATCTGACCCTTAAAGAGTTAGAGGTGGCTGAGCGAAGGGCTCGAGAAGGAAGATGTTTTGGAAGCGACGTAGTGCAGGCCCAGTCCCAGAAAGCCTTGTGGACAATGCAGAGGGCCTTGAACTTGGTCCTTGCAGCCACCGGGAGCGAGTGGAGAGATTTCAGGGCTAGAGAGATAGAGTCCCCGGGCTTGAGGCCAAGGACAAGTCTTGCAGCCATGTTCTGGATTAGCTGCAGAGGGTGGAGGGTAGAGGAAGGCAGATTGAGAAAGAGGCTGTTGCAGTAGTCCAGACTAGAGAGAACCAGGGCTCTGGAGACCGTGAGCTTCTGGGGGAAAGTGAGAAAAGGAAGAATACCTCTGAGGAGGTGCAGCCGTTAGTGGGCCTTCTTGGCAAGGTCTGTGATGTGAGAAGAGAAGGAGAGAGTGGAGTCGAAGATGACACCAAGGTTTTTTGACTCACAGGAAGGCAAAGGAAGAGGGCTCAAGGAGGGTGGCCAGAGTGAGAGATGGGAAAGCAGGAGCAGGGGTCCCAATGAGAAGGATCTCACTCTTACTGGCATTAAGGTAGAGATCGTTGGAGGCGTGCCAATCCTGAATCACAGATAGACAATCAGGAAGCGCGAGAGAGGAGAGGAGGCTGAGGGGAGCCCGAGCGAGAGCTGAGTGTCATCCGCATAACACTGACAATTAGAGGAGAAAGTAGAGATAAGGTGGGTCAAAGGGGCCAAATAGACATCGAAGAGCCAGGGTGAGAGGTTAGAGCCCTGGGGAACACCACATATGCATAGAGAGGTGGTGGAGAGAAAGGGCCCAAGTTGGACCTTGGAGGGTCAGTCCAGGCTAAAGGAGGACAACCACTCCAGGGCCTGATCCATGATGCCCAGGTTCTCACGGAGTCGAATGCTCAGGATGGCGTTATTGACCATGTCAAAAGCAGTCGGAAGGTCAAGGAGGATGAGGACAGAAAGAAGGCTTGAATCGAGATTAGTGAGCAGATCTTTACGGGTGTTCAGGAGAGCAGTTTCCGTGCCTCTGGCTGCTCTGAAGACAGACTGATGGTCATGGAGAAAAACAACTGATTCACTATGGAGAGTAAGCTAGGAGATGGCCAGGTTTACCAGGAGTTTGCCCAGGAAAGCAGTGATAGAGATCAGGCAATAGTTTGCGAGACAGGTAGCATCGACAGAAAACTTTTTAAGGAGGGGGTGCACAAGGGAGGGCTTGAGGAGAGAGGGGAAAGTTCCAGTGGCAAAAGAGTGATGCAAGAAATCGGCCAAGGCTGGAGCGAGGGTGTCAATGTGGTCCTTTTAGGTTCTGGAGGAGCAGAGAAGCACTTGTTTGGACAACACTTTCATAGATCGGACTTGTAGTCGGAGAGAAAGAGGAGAAGGGAGGAGGTGAGGGAGAGGCGACCAGAGGGGGGCCGAGAGAGGTAGAGGGAGAAGAAGAGGAGAGAGAGGAGAGGGTGTCCTGAGTTTTAGTGGTGAAGTGAGAAGCCAGAGCTATACAGAGAGCCTGGGAGGGAACAGAAGAGGTAGAGACTGCAGAAGGATTGGCCAGCTCCTTGCAGATTTTATAGAGTTTGGCCGTGTTGTTAGAGACCGCAGAGATGCAGGCTTGGATGTGGGCTCTCTTCTTGGACAGGACAGAGAGTCTGTATTGCCTTTGGAGCAGGAGGCAGGCCAGTTTGTCAGAGAAAGCGCCAGATCCCTCCCCTTCCTCTCAGCCACCCTACACTTGCGTTTCAGGGTGGCAGGGTCCGAGTCATACCAAGAGATGCACTTGGAGGTAGGCTTCAGACAGATTCTCATGACAGGGGCAAGGACGTCCAGAGTGTTGGAGATAAAAAAAGATGCAGATTAGAGAGGGCTGTGTCAGAGTGTGAGTCAGCCACAGGCGTGGGAGGAGCAGAGAAAGTAGCAGCAAAGGCATCCCACGACACACGCTTCATGGGCCGAATGACTGAGAAGGAAGGCGGCAGTGCTGGTGTTGGTTTAGCCTGAGGGACAGAGAGCTTCAGGTGAGAGGAGAGCAGAAAGTGGTCAGTCCAAGAGAGAGGACTGTAGAGACGGTTCGAGGGGGGGATGTTTGATAAGATCAGAACAACCAATGTATGCCCAGTGTTAGGGAGAAGAACAAGTTACTTCTTACCTTGTAACCTTCTTTCGACGGGATGTTCCTCCGACGTATTCCTCATCTTAGATATCTCCTTCCAGCTCTGCTGGCCTCGGAAAAAGTTTTCTCTCTGGAGGCCGCTGCGCGTCGACGTCCTCCGAGTCGATGTCCCTCGACAGCCGCCGTATCGACGTCGTCATCCTGCCTATAAAGGCCGCGCGCAGCGTCCGTTGCTCAGTTCCGTTTTGTAGCCCACAATAATACTCTCTGGACTAAACTAATCACCCTGAAGGAGCGTAAGCTGCAACAACAAGGGAAGTAGAACTGCGGGGATGGATGGGAGGGTCGATGAGGAATACGTCGGAGGAACATCCCGTCGAAAGAACGTTACAAGGTAAGAAGTAACTTGTTCTATGAAGGGATTGTGTCCTCCGACGTATTCCTCATCTTAGATAGGCTCCCATAGCAGTATTCTATTATCGGAGGAGGGAGTACTGACTTCACGCTGTCTTCTATTGATGAATAGAATGCAGTACAGCCCTTCCAAACCTAGTCTCTTGACTGGAGGAGGAATCCAAATTGTAAAAACGTGTAAAGGTATGGACAGACGACCATGTAGCGGCCGCACAGATGTCTTTAACTGGCACGCCTCTTTTGAGGGCCGATGAAGCTGCAATACCTCTGGTCGAATGAGCCCTAAGGTTTTGAGGGGGCTCTTTCCCTGCCAGTTTATAACATTCCAGAATGGCTAGAATGATCCATCTGGAAATGGTCTGCTTAGTTATTGGTAACCCCAGCTTGTGACCTGCGTAACCTAAACAGCTGGTCTGCCTGTCTTATCCTGGCTAGTCTACTGATGTAAAAACTTAAAGCCCTCCTAGGGTCTAGCCTGTGTAACCTCTCTTCCTCTTTCCCCGGGTGAGGAGGAGGATAGAAAGATGGTAGGGTAATCTTCTGAGTGATATGGAATTCAGAAACCACCTTTGGGAGGAAATTAGGCTTCACTTGCAGGACAACTTTGTCTTTGTGAAATATTGTGTGAGGGGGTTTACAAGAAAGAGCTTGTAATTCGCTCACCCTTCTAGCAATGGTCTTGGGGTATAAACATTGGTTAACCCCTTTAGAAACTGTATTACCAAGGGTAATTTGAAATAGGATGGTTCTTCCGCAGTACGCTTAAAGATGGATAGCGCTGCGAGATAACCCTTAGTGGTGCCAACTTGAAGGCCTGAATTTGCCAAATATAGTAGGAAGGACAAAACCATTGGTGTACCACATGAAAAAGGGTCGATATTCTGTTCTCTACACCAGCTGCAAAATCTGTTCCGACGGCAGCCGTATAAAGACTTTGTTGCTGGCCTCCTTGCCGAAAGCAACACCTCCACAACATCATCAGGGAGGTCCCAATCCTTGTACCTCAGCCTTTCAGAAGCCAAGCGTGAAGGTTGAGGGTTTTGATGTCTGGATGGAGAACCTGACCTCCCTTCTGTGAGAGTAGGTTCTCGCTGAGTGGAAGTCGAATTGGAGGGCAGATGGACAAGTCTAGAAGGTCCGGGTACCACGTTCTCCTGGCCCAATCCGGGGCAATTATGATCATGGTTCGCCGGAATCTTCTCAACCTCCTGATCATTTGAGGAATGACAGGGACCGGTGGGAACGCGTACAGAAGCGGAAACTCCCAGTCCACTATGAACGCGTCTCCCAGAGCTCCTCTCGGGGGAAATTCCTTTGAGCAGAACAGGTCGCATTTCCTGTTTAGGCTGGTGGCGAACAGATCTACCTGAGGGGTTCCCCAAAGGGCAAAGATCTCTTGAAGGACTTCCTGAGCTAGCTCCCACTCGTGGGAGACTGTGTTCTGCCTGCTCGGAGCGTCCGCTGTCAAGTTCTTCTCTCCGGCAAGGTGAACTGCCGATAGAGAGATTCCTTCTTGGATTGCCCACAACCAGAGCTGCATCGCCTCTCTGCACAGGGGTAGTGATCCTACGCCTCCTCTTTTGTTGAGGTAATGCACGGCCACCGTGTTGTCTGTCATTATCAGGACGTTCTTCCCTTGTACAGCTGGCAGGAACGCCTTCAGCGCAAGTCTGATGGCTCTCAGCTCTAACAGGTTGATATGTAGTCTGGACTCCGATGGAGACCAACGACCGCTGGTGGTCAAGTCGTTGGCGTGGGCTCCCCACCCCGTGAGTGAGGCATCCGTGACTACTGTTATCTCCGGCCAGGGTTGCCAAAACTGTTCTCCTTTCAGAATGTTCTCCTGACAGGCCCACCACTGAAGGTCTCGAGCCACCCTGCCGGGAACCTGAAGAAGATCTGTCATTCTCCCTGAGAATTGTGACCACTGAGTCCTCAGTGCCCACTGGAGGGATCTCATTCTCAGGCGAGCCTCTTGCACTAGGAAAATTCAGGATTCTATGAGGCTTAGCAACCTCAAAAAGTCGAAGGCTGGGAGACGTTGGGCATGTTGGAACTTGGTAACCATCTGTAGAATATCTTGAGCCCTCACCTCTGGTTGCGAGGCTTTTCCCAGGGAAGTGTCCAGGATCGCTCCTATGAACTGGAGTCTCTGCGATGGTATCATTTGTGACTTCTTTAAATTGAGGGAGAAGCCCAGTCTGTGAAGGAAGTGGCACACGTGATTTAGCTGGATCTGAGCTTGTTCCGAAGAAACAGCCCTGATCAACCAATCGTCCAGGTAGGGGTAGACGTGAATCCCTTCCCTCCTTAGACTTGCAGCAACTACCGACATTAACTTGGTGAAGACCCTTGGGGCAGAGGTCAGCCCAAATGGCAGCACTCGAAAATGATAGTGAGAGTTGCCAATTGCGAACCTCAGGTATTTCCTGTGTTTGAGATGGATAGGCACATGGAAATAAGCGTCCTGAAGGTCCAGAGATACCAACCAGTCCTGGAGGATCTGAGAAAGAGTAACCATCTTGAATTTGTCTTTTCTGAGGAATTTGTTCAATTCTCGCAAGTCCAAGATGGGTCTCAGTCCTCCGTCTTTCTTTGGAATGAGAAAGTAAGGGGAGTACCAGCCCTTGTTCCTCTCCGCTACAGGTACCGGTTCTATGGCACCTTTCTCTAGCAGGTCCAAAATTTCCTGCAAGAGGAGCGGATCTGGAGCTTTCTGAGAGCTGATCCCCGGTGGATGACTCTGAGGTATACGTAGGAAAGGCAGGCAGTAACCTTGGGCAATTGTTTCCAATGCCCAAGCATCTGACGTGATAGCCTGCCATACCGCCAGATGTTGAGTCAACCTGCCTCCTACAGGTGTCCTGTGAGGGAAGTCCTCAGAGTGGTTTTGGGGCGGCTGATGCAGATGCCGATGGTAAAGAGGCACCTGCTGTTGCTGCGGCTTTTGAATATCTACCCCGTCCACCTCGGGTAGTTCTTCTTTGTCCCCTTTGAGCCGGTCGTCCTCTACCTCTTCGGAATGCGGAGTAGAAGCGAAAGGACTTGCCCCTCGCAGAGGTTCCTGTGGGACGAAAGGGAGTCTGACGGATTGCAGCTCCTAGGGATTTTGCTGCTGCTTTTGAAGTTTGCAGTTTCTCTAAACTGTCATCCGCCTTTTTCCCGAACAAAGAAGAGCCATCGAATGGCATGTTCAAGAGCCTGGCTTGCACATCTGGGGCAAAACCAGACTTTCTTAACCAAGCAAATCTCCTGGTTGATGTACTTGCCGCCATTGCTCTGCTGATACTGTCAGCCGAATCAATGCCCGTCTGGAGGGATTCGCACATAGCGTCTTTACCGTCCTGTATAATATTCAGGAACGCATCCCTTTCTTCTCCCTCCGGGATGCAGTCAGCCGCTGTAGAAGCACACTCCCAAAGTGTATGGCTGAACCTAGCAAGGGTGCAAGTAGCATTAACAGATTTTAACGCCATTCTACATGCTGAAAAGACTTTCTTTGCCATAGCATCATATTTTTTATCGTCCCTGCCTGTGGGACGGTAGGATAAGCCGTCTTGACATCGGTAGAGGATGCTGCCTGTACCACCAGACTTTCTGGGGATGGGTGTTTAGACAAAAACTCTGGGTCTGTAGAAGATACCCTGTACTTTGTAGACAGTTTTTTATTTACTGCTGGTACGACATCTGGGGTTTCCCAGTTTGTCATGATCTTCCTCTGAAGAGCTTTATGAAAAGGCACCGCAGGATCCTCCTGTGGGCCTTTGTCAAGAATATCCGTGAGGTCATCTTGTTGGAAAGATTGTGAAGGTGCAGACCACCCCATGAACTCTGTGATCCTGGCCATTAAGGCTCTATAGGGGGTTTCAGTATGCTCCCCCGGGTCTGGCCTAGCAAACTCCACCTCAGGGGAAGTGTCTAACCCACTTGCCTCATGAAAGGAATCATGAAGATCCTTTAACCTGCGTTCTTCAGAGGAAAATTCCTCTCTAATTGGGGTTACAGGTCCCTGCAACTCAAATGTGTCTTCCTGTTCAGACAATTCACCCTCTTCCAAAATTGAGGACATAGTTCTCAATTGTTCTGAACTCATAAAGGGAGTAAATCCCATTTCCAAGGCAGAGGGTGCCGAACTTGTCATTATCGGCCTCGAAAACGTCGATGTCGTCGACGCTGACGTCGAAGGCTTCGAGCGTGGCGTTGAAAACAAAGGCGGAGGCCTCGAAGACCTCGACAGAATTGGAATTCTACTCGACAATCTCGAAGCCATCGACGTCGAGGACCTGGGGATAGTCACTGGGTGTGTCGTAACCGTGACTTTTCTTGGCGTCGACGCCGGTGTCGAAGCTGGCGTCAAGTCGACAGACCCATGTGTCGAAGGTCCCTTCGACAACGGCGTCGAAGACATCGACCTCGGCGTCGACGGAACCCTCGTCGACGGCGTCGACGGAACCTTCGAGGAAGGTTTGGAGGTCATAGTCCTACTCGAGGGTTCGAGACGCGCTCGAGAGGTTTCCTTCGCCGGGTACTGCGACTCGCAGCATTTTTGACCTTCGGGTCTTTCGACCAGAGCATCGCTCTCGGTAGTCTTCGAGGGGGTCGAGGCCGCTTTCTCGAAGACGCTCATATTTTTGCGGAATTCCTCCCATTCAGCCCGGGAACTATGTTTCGTGGGGCAAGGGATTCTTTTTGGTGAAACAGAGGAAGAGGAAGACGGAGAAGGGGATCTTCGACGTCTCCTCTTCGAGTGCTTCGATCTTGAGGAGTGATGAGACCCACTCCGAGACCTGGAGCGCGAATGGTGATGAGGAGACGAGTGTCTCGACTTTGTCGACGAAGAAGAAGCTTTAAAAGTCTTACCTTTCTCCAGCTTCCCCCTACGCTCCTTCAGGGCCTTAGCTGTCATGGACATACAGTCCTCGCATTCCGAACAATGGTGTTCAGCTCCCAAACACCACAGACAAACTCTGTGAGGGTCAGTCAACAACATCTTTTTCCCACAATCTCGGCATTTTTTGAAGCCGGATCGAGGAGTTGTCAGTTCCGACGAGGAAGCCATCGAGTACGGATCGAATGACTCGAGGTAAATAGGATTAATCTGACTAAGAACTGAGCAACGGTATTCCGAGGCACTGAGTAAGCGCGGAAAAACGGAACTGAGCAACGGACGCTGCGTGCGGCCTTTATAGGCAGGATGACGTCGACGTCGATACGGCGGCTGTCGAGGGACATCGACTCGGAGGACGTCGACACGCAGCGCCCTCTAGAGAGAAAACATTTTCCGAGGCCAGCAGAGCTGGAAGGAGATATCTAAGATGAGGAATACGTCAGAGGACACAATCCCTTCGAAATCTCTGTTTAGGCTGAATTTCCTAACCTAGTGAGTGCCCCAGCAGCTTTGCTGGATTTTTGGGGTTTATTTTTTTTCTCCTGGCAAGAGTGACTCTTTTACCCTCACCCTTGGGCATGATTTGAGTGTGTTTCTTTGACTCTAGATGTGTTTAATGGGCTATGGGGTCTTTTACTCCATAGGGCTTTATGTGTTTTTGTGATGTGTGTTACACAGCACCCTCAGTGCAGTAACACAGGGGTGTCATAGTGACCCCCCACCATAGACTCCATACCCTGGGACTGACTACTGTCTCCCAGGGCATGTAAAGTCACCATTGACTTTACTATTCTCAAATTCTGAACAGAACCAGTAGAAACCATCATATTGTGGACGTACTGGCCGGGGCAATTCGATTGCCCCGGGGTCTGTTAGTCGAGGGGGCACGTCTCCATCCCCCCTGATCGAGTTTTGGCTGGTGGCAGTGGATACTACTTTTTATATTCGACCGCAAATATATCTCTACGGGATTTCCCATTGTTCAAGGCTACCAACTTTAATTATGTAATTCCTATAGCCTCGAACATACTGCTGGTTTATTTATTTAATATTAATTCTCCGGTTGTTATTTTTTGCCAGAACTCTATTCTAAAATGGCGTTTGTGTTCGCTTCTGTGACTCCAACCCAAGTTGAGCTCTTTGTTCCACTTTTTGACGTGCTTCTCCACAGAAGCCCTCCAAAGTGGTGCCACTCTGTCTGGGGTACTTAGGAGGGGTGGAGGGGGATTTAGGCACCCTGGACTCAGTTACCTAGGCAACTCAAGTCGCACTCCGTCCTGATTGGCCCAAGTGGTGAGCCAGCCGGCTCACCACTTCGCATGTTTGAGTGACAGCTAGGCTGAGTGAATGGGGGTTTTCTGCATAAAAGCAGGGCTTTGGGGACTGGAACTTCAGAAGTCACCACAGGACCTAAGAATCCGACGAGGGAGAAGCTGAGCCGACCTGCTACGACGACACCACCGGTGGAGCCCTGCTGAACCGTCTCACCACTTTTCCCAATGACAGAGGAGATCTCCAGCCCAGAGAGTCTTCTTCCTTTGACTGGTGGGGATAACCAGTCTGCTTCCTTTTTCGCTTCCTGGAGCATCTCGTGACCGCCTTGCCTGTGCCAAGCACCCCGGCAACCGGGATACCACATTTTACCACTACCCCGAATCAAAGGGTAGTACCTTTAACCGGAAAACTCAGCGGCTGGTTTCTTCCCTGGCAGTGCAACGACCTTCATCTTTCCTCCACGTCGAGATTTTCTCTTCCTCTGGACGACGCCGTGACTTGCAACCGCTGCCAGGAACAACTGCCCCCGCTGGAGGATCCTTTCCACATAAGGTACCGTTTTCCGCCTGGCTTCCCTTGTAACCGACTGTACGGGTAGATTTAGACCCCGGCTTTCAACCTTGGGTTAACCTGGGACACCCTGGCTAAACTTTTCTGAAACCTAACTAAAACCTTTCTGAACTCCCTGCAAGAGTTTTGAAGCCTGTTTTCATTGTGTGATCTTGGGTGCATTTGTGCCCTGCTCTCTCCAAGACTGGGCCCGACCGATTGAACTTTGGCTCACAAGTAACTTTTGACTTTCCTGCCTTGCTTAAGAGTTCCTAAGTATTAGTGTGGTGTATTTTCCTACATTCTGCCTTTTTCCCTCCCTTTTTCGTTAACTTATTGGAGTGCCATCTATAGATAAGCGCTCACCTCTATCTGGAAATAAGTGGTGTTAACTAAGACTTGTCTGATAAGGAATAAGGAATGTATATATAATAATAGTAACTGCGTTTAGAGTGATTTACAATAATAGTGCTGGAGTGTTTCAATCAGTGTGTTTTTAAATGAATAATTATATACCTTGATACCAAAGCTCTGGTCAGTGTTTGCTTGTGCTATTGTATATGAGTGCCTATTGTGTATACTTTGCATACTGCCTAACTCTTCGTGAGGGAAGTCTGACTGCTCAGCCACAGCTACCAGGTAAATCTGGGTGGTACAGACTGCTACCAAGTGGGTTTACTGCCAACACCTGTAGTCCTAAATCTTTTGCAGTGGTCCCCAAGGGAACTGCACAGGTTTCTGCCTAACACCCAGCAGAGGGTACAATGAAGAGAGAGAGAGTGGTGCAGATGTTGCGGAAAAGCCCAGAGGAGGGATTAGAAGCATCCAGGTGGATGTTGAGATCTCTGAGAAGTTGAGAAATAGAGGCAAGGAGAGGTCAGTCCACTCTGAGAGGAAGAGGGTAACCTGGCCATGTGGCCTGTAGATGGTGAACACAGTCAGAGAGAGAGGCCAGGGGAGATGGATATCCTGCAGACCAGACATTCAAAGGAGGGGTAGGCTGTTAGGGAGAATTCTCATTCTATGGTTAATTTCCCTTACCTATAGAGTCGCCCAGCAGCTTTGCTGGATTTGAAGGGTTTGTTTCTTTTCTCTTGGTAAGAGTGAGACTCTTTTTCCCACTCGTATGCATTTTTTGCTGTGTGTGTTCTAGGCTATTTTTGTGTTTAATGTCTATGGGGTTTTTCTCACCTCCATAGGAACCATCTTTATTCACATCTGTTACACAGCACCCTCCGTGCAGTAACACAGGGGTGTCATAGCGACCCCCAAACATAGACTCCATACCCTGGGACTGACTACTGTCTCCCAGGGCATGTAAAGTCCCAATTGACCTTAATAGTCAATTTTTATGAACTAAACCAGTACAACCCATCTTACTATGGAGGTAGTGGAAAGGGTTCATAGTTATTCCCTTATGTTCATTTTCGAGAGGTACCGTACAATCCCTCTCTCAAAAGTTTCTGGCTGGTGGCAGTGGTTACTACCGTAAATATTCGACCGCAAATATTTCCCTATGGGATTTTCCCATTGTTCGAGGCTACCACATTTCCTGACAGCCTCTAACATACCGCTGGTTTATTTTTAACAATAACTTTACTCCGGTAGGTTTTATTTGCCAGAACTTTAATATAACTTCTTTCTCGTGTCTTTTTCTAAACTCCTAACCCAGGTCGGGATCCTTTGTTCGTCCGTTTGGCGGGCTTCTTCCAAGAAGCCCTCCTTTCGGCGCCACTGAGTCTGGGGTGGGTCCATTGTGTGGGAAGGGGTATTAGGACCCCTGGACAGGGTTGCCTCAGCAACCCATGTCGCACTCTATCCTGATAGGCTGGAGGGTCTCCCGCCAAGGATGACCACTCCACTGTGTGAGTGACAGCTAGGCTGTATGAATGGGGCTCTTTTTGCATAAAAGCAGTGTCCTGAGGACTGGAAGAGCAAGACATTGCCACTGGTACTAAGAAGCCGAAGAGGAGAGAAGCCAAAGAACCCTGCAACGACTGAACTACCCGTGAAGCCCTGCTGCAGCGTCTCACCACTTTTCTCCACATGACGAGAGAAGATCTTCATCTGCAAGAGCCTTCTTCCATTGAGCTGGTGGGGCCAACCAGTTTGCCAATCGCCTTCTTGGACCTGCCTTGGTCGAATCGCCAGTACCCTGTACTCGGAGGCCAGATAGCCAGGCACCAGTCCACCCAGACTGCGATTTAAAGGAGCGTACCTTTTATTCGTCGGGCCGCACCGCGGATGATTTCACCCCTGGGTAGTGCAGTAACTCGAACCTTTCTCCATGACGAGAGCCTCTCTTCCTCTGCTGGATCAACCGAACTGCAAGAACTACCAGAAACAACCGCCACCGCAGGAGTCATTTCTTAATTTTAAAGGTACATTGTTCCGCCAGGCCACCCTTTCTTCGCGGAAGCACTAAAGGTGTTTTAAATCCTTTACCTGTTGGGTTGGCCGCCCCTTTTACTTAACATTGTCTTTCACCTTCTGCATCCACCTTTTCAAATTTGTTAACCAAAGAATTGACTGCAGCTACAAGAACATTTTGCTTTTGAGTCCTTGCCCTGTACCAGTGACTCTGGCACATGCCTACTGACTCTGGCTACATTTGTTAGAAATGCCTTCTTTAGATTGATTCTCAACTAGAACTGTGTTGGTGCACCTACTTCTTATAACTACCCTTCTCTTCCCCTTTCTAAACCTTGTGAAATGCCATGTTGCTCAGTTTTCATTTAGGTATTTTCTATACTGATGCACTGTCTTGCTTAAATCTGGTTCACAAACCTATGGGAAGTATTGCTAGGGTGTGTAAGAAGCTATTTCTAGATAACTTGTGTTTTCCCTCCCCTGTGAGAAATTGCTAGAGGATCCCTTGTGTGTGGCTTTCACTGTGCCGTTTTGCTCAATTTTCACTCTGGTTCACTTAGTCTACAATTTAACTAGGGAGTGTGTATATTTTTCCTTGACTTAATTTTAACTTACTTGATGACTATGATAAATGTGTTTTATTAGAAGTGTATACAATAAATCTATATCTACTTTTTAATACAACGCTTTGGTCAGTATTTCCTTGTACCATAGTGCTACAGGCCTATTGTGTAAACCCTGAATACCGCTCATCTCCCTCTTGAGATAAGTCTGACTTCTCAGCCACAGCTACCAACTAAATCTTTGTGGTATGGACTGATACCAAAGGGGATTTTTTTTTTTTTTTTGTTAACTTCTTTTTATTGGTTTTACAACAAGAGGAAAGTGCATTCCCAACTCCCCCCACCCTCCCTCCCCTTGAAGGCAATTGCTTATGTCCGTGGTCCATTATCGCCATGGGCCACTCGCCAAAGGTTATTAAGTTCATAACAGAGAAACCATCGTCCCGGCCACCCCCCTCTCTCCCCTGGGAGTGGCCTCTCCTTGTCCGTGAACACATGTGTTGGCACCTTGGAGTTGTGTCTATATTGTCCATTGTTTGCTCCGGCCCCGGCCAGGCCGCCTCCTCCCCACTCACTGTGTTCCCTCTGGTCTATGTTTCGCCCCCGGCATAGGCGGGCCAGCCTGTCCTCCTTCCGAGTCGTCTGAGTCACTTCTATTGTTTTCCACTCCGCCTCCGAACAGGTCCTGCACCAGGTTGTTCCACGCCAGTATTCTGGCTCCGCTATTGCCTTCTCCCCTCTGTGTGGCTCTCGTCCAGACAGTCGTTTCAGCTATTGCCCATTTTTGTAGATCTGCCCACCAGCCCTCTGCCGAGGGCCCTTCACTCGTGTTCCATGCCATTGCTATGCGGCGCTTCGCCAGTATTGTCATTAAGTCTTTCATTTTTGCCACGTGTGCCATCTGCCTGTCTCCCCTCGGGAACAGGCCCAGTATATAAGACCTAGGTGACCAGGCTTGCATATGGATTCCTGCCGTCCTCGCTTTATTCTTCACCATGTTCCAGAACTCTGTTATTTTGGGGCACGACCAGAACATGTGTACCATGTCTGCTTGTTCTTCCCGACAGCGTGGGCAGCTGGGAGTTTGTCCTTTTCTCATCTTCGTCATTCTTTTGGGAGTTAGGTATGCTCTATGGACTATGTAGATTTGCAGCTGTCTGAACCTGGCATTCCTAGAAACTTTTTTCGTGTATTGGAGGGTTCTATTCCATTCTCCATCCTGGAAGGGCTGCTGGAGCTCCTCTTCCCACTTTGCCCGCACGTTCAGTGTCTTCCTATTAGTGGTACCCAGTAGTTGCTCGTAGAGCCTGGACACGGTGTGTCCTCCTTCAGAAATGTCATACCAGATATCCAGCGCACTCCCAGTATCCTCTGCCTCCGCCTCTGGCATGGTTTCCCACCTCTTCTTTATTGCTTGTACTAAGCTGTTATACAGGATGGACTGGCCCTTGTGCACCTCCTGCTCCTCCACCAGGGACTGGAATCCGACCCACTGTCCTTCTTGCCACAGGTCCCCTATTTGGGCTACCCCCTTGTCCTCCCATTGTGCCCTGTACGTGGCCAGGCTTGTTATGCGGGTGTCTACCAGACCCGTCAAGGGGATCTGTCTCGAGCAGGGGTCCTGCATGCCTTGCGTCTTCCAGGCTCTTTCCCATAGCGTTCGGCCCAGCTGGGCCATGTTAGGAAGAGCCCTAGCCTGGGCAGCTGGCATCCACAGGAGTTCCCTCAGGTAATATTGCCTGAGTGCTGGTCGGAGAAGAATTGCGTCAATGGAGATATCCTCCCCCAGCCATCTCTCCACAAATTGGAGTTGTGCCGCTAGGTAGTAATGCAAAAAGTCCGGGGGTTTGATGCCCCCCCACTCGTGGCTCCTCTGTAGTGTAGTCAGTGCTACCCTGTTTCTCCCCCTCCCCACAGGAAGGTCCTCACCAAGGTGTGCAAGCGTTTAAAGAAAGCTCCTGGGATGTTGTAAGGGATATTGGCAAAATAATATAGGAGCCGGGGCAGGACCGTCATCTTCAATAAGGCCGCTCGACCTATCATCTCCAGTGGTAGGGTCTTCCAGAACTGCATGGCGTGCTCAATTTTGTTCAGGGCCGCCTGCGTGTTGGCTATGTGTGTGTCCGTGGTGTCATGGTAAATGTCCACCCCCAGGTATCTAAAGGTGGTCGGGGTTAATGTGAGGCCCAGGTGCGGCAGTTGATCTGGTGGCACTTTTCGCAGGCCCACCAGGGGGAACAGTGAGGATTTCTCCCTGTTAACAATGATTCCCGATAGTCTACCGAATGCCCCTAGTGCCTCGAGTAAATCTCGCAGATGGGTGCGTGGGTTCTGGACGTAGAGCAGTATGTCGTCTGCGTAGATCGATATCTGGTGTATCACCCCGTCAATCGCTATGCCCGTATCAATATAATCCATTCTTAGGAAAACCGCGAATGGCTCCAAAGATAGAATATATAGCATTGGTGACAGCGGGCACCCTTGTTTCGTACCTCGCCCTATGCTCCATTCCCCGGAGACAAGCCTACCCGTCTTGACCCTTGCTCTCGGGTCTTTGTAGAGCAACTTTATCCATCGAAGGAACCCCTGCCCTATCCCAAAGTGGGCGAGTGCTCCCAAAAGCCAGTCCCAGCTCACCGAATCAAATGCTTTTACCGCGTCTAGTGAAGCTACTGCGCACTCCCCCTCTACTTGGTTAGTCCTATCAATGACGTAATGGAGTCTCCGGAGATTCCATGTCGTATTCCGTTCAGGTACATACCCTGTCTGGTCGGTGTGGATCAGGGTGGGTATCACTCTCTTGAGCCGGTTAGCTAATGCCGCTGTCAGGATCTTGGAGTCCTGGTTTATCAGGGAAATTGGTCTATAAGACCCGCACTCAAGGGGTGGTTTCCCTGGTTTAAGTATTGGCACTATAATGGATTCCGACATGCTATTCGGGAGCCTCCCCGTCTCATATGCCTCCTCCAATGTTTCCAGCAATCTAGGGGCTAAACTGTCTCTGTACTTCTTATAGAATTCCCCCGGTAGGCCATCCGGCCCCGGGGTCTTCCCTGTCGGCAGTTGAGTGATTACTTCCGCCAGTTCCTCCACTGTGAGGGGAGCATCCAGCATTTGGGCCTGCTCCTCGGTGAGTTGCGGGAGCCTGATTTCCGCGAAGGCGTGCTCCAGGTCCCCCTCCTCCCCCTCTTGGACTTTTGTGTACAGCTTCTCGTAAAATTGCGAGAACACCGCATTTATACCCTCCTGGGACCTTACCACCTCCCCTTGACTATTCTGGATTGCATTAATTGGTTCCCGCTTGTCCTCCTGTTTGGTTAGCCAGGCCAGGAGCCTTCCGGGCTTATCCCCCTCTGCGTGCAGCCTCTGTATGTACTTCCCATAATCTAGGCGCCCTAGTCTTTCCCAAGTCACCATGCACTGTTGCCGCAGGGTGGTAAGATCCTCCTGCTCTCCTCCGTTCTCAATCTTCCTTTCTAACGCATCCAGTTGAGTTAGGGTTTCCCTCCTGAGTCCTCCCGTCTTCCCCATTGCCGCACCTCTGACCACCACCTTAAGGGCCTCCCAGATCGTCACCGTGCTGTCCACGCTACCCGAGTTGTACTCAAAGTTGTCTTCTATCGTGCTTTGGATATGTTCCTGGAATTCCCCATCCAGCAGTGCTTCTGCCCTTAGTTTCCATGTGGGCCCCCCTGTGTGTATGTGCCCATGTGACTCTCAGGGGGGCGTGATCAGACAGGGTTCGTGCATGTATATGTGCCCCAGTGAATTCGCCTAGTGTTTCCCTTCCCGTGAAAAGGTAATCAATCCGCGTGAATGTCCCATGCGGAGCACTGTAATGTGTGTATCCCCTTTCCCCCTCATGTACCTTCCTCCAGATGTCTTCCAGTTCCAGCTGATCCAGTGTCTTTCGTAACCTCCGTGCTGGTGGCGCTGGTCGTCTATGCTTGTCGTCCGACCTGTCTAGTCGGGGTTCCAGTGTGCAATTGTGGTCTCCAGCCCAGATGATCGTGGCATTCCTGTACGGGGCCAGCCGGGGCGTGAGTGACTCAAAGAAGGCTGTTGCGTCATGATTGGGGGCATAGGTGTTCACCAGGCACACCTCTCGGTTTTCCAGCATTCCGTGGACGATCAGGACCCTACCCTCAGTGTCCTTTTCCTGGTTGATGAGCTGGAATGGGGTGCTCGGAGCGATCCAAGTCATCACCCCACTTGCGTAGTTAGAGTACGTTGAGCTGTACATCTGACCTCCCCATTTCTTGGCCACCTTGGTTTGTTTTCCGACCGTCAGGTGCGTCTCTTGCAGCATTGCAACGTGGGCTCTTGTTTTGTTTAACCAGGTGTAGACCCTCAGCCTCTTGACGTATGCATTTAGCCCTCTAACATTCCATGTGACGATGTTTAGGTCATCTCGGTTCTTGTGGGGCAGGCGTTAGTGGCCCTCTCCGTCCCATGGGCCCGTACACTTTCATGTCCTCTTGGCGTGCTTCTTCCGGGAGTCCTCGTCCCGCATCTCTCCTGTGATGCTTTGTGTGGTTCACACGTCCTCCTTCCCCCGCGTTTCCCTGGGGTTTAGCTGTTCTTGGATTTGGTTTTTTATTGGTGTTTTCCTTCAGTGCGCTTCGATGACCCCTGGCGCCCGGGGTCTGCCCCGCGTGTCCACCTTCCGTGCCTTCGCCGTGGTTTCTTTGTCTGCCATGTCCTTTTTCTCTCATGCCTTCACCCCGCAAACTTAGCCTCCTAACAACTGTAACTAAAAACAACGACAACAAACGCCCAGCCTCCCTCCCCCTGCTCGGGCCCCACCGCTCTCCAGGTGCCGCCTTCTTCCCCTCAGGCGCACTTGTCGCGGCGTAGTGCCTTAGAACTGGCACTATAAACATTGTCTCTGCTTGGGGTTCCTTCTGTGGGTCTTGGCGGTCCAGTTGCAGAAGTCTTGTACTCCCAGTATAATTCTTTGGTTTAGGCCTTGAACTCGTGAGCTGTTGGTTATCCTGCTCTTTCACTTTTCCACAGGGAGTATCCCTGTGTCTTCTTTCCCGTTTTGTCTTAAAATGTGTTGCAGTGAGGTGGTGTAGCAACTTGCGGCTCGCTGCAGTGTTCCTCAGATTTTGTCTCGCCCAGTTTTGCCGGGCGCCTGGGTTTTGCGTTCCATCTTCAATCTCCTTCTCTGCCACGTCGGGGCGCCTCCCTGTTCCGTCTGTTCACCCCTTCCGGCTGCGGGAACCCTTGTTGGTCCGTCCATAGTTGGGCGTCCGCTGTGGTCTCAAAGATCTGTGTCCTTCCGTTATGTAGCACTTTGAGCTTAGCCGGGTATAGCAGCATGAACTTCACGCCCGCAGCCCGAAGGCGGTCTTTGGTCGGCCAGAACTGAGCTCTCTGCCTTTGCACGAGCGCCGTGTAGTCTGGGTAGATGGTTATCCTGGCTCCGTTCCGGGTTATGACTCCACCGTCTCTCGAGAACGCCAGGATTTTTTCCCTGTCTTTAAAGTTCATGATCTTTGCGATCATAGGCCTCGGTGGTGCCCCCGGGCGTGGTTTCTTAGTTAATGCTCTATGTGCCCTTTCCGCAACGAAACCCTGGGTCAGGGTCCCGGCTCCCACCGCTTGGATCAGTAAGTTTTCGATGTAGTTCGTGGGATCTCAGCCTTCCTCCGACTCCGGCAGCCCCACTATGCGTACATTGTTGCGTCTAGCCCTGCTTTCCGCGTCTTCGGCTCCGCGTTATAGCGTACTGATGCGTTTCAGTGCCTCTGACATTTGTGATTGGGAGGTGGTCATGTCTGCTGTATTACTCTGTACCTGTTGTTCTACCGTTGTCACTCTCTCCGCCAGGTTTCTCGTGTCTTGCCGAAGCAGCCCCACATCTACGATTACTGCATCCAGCTTGCCTTCTATCGATGTCTTCAGTGCTTCTATGGCCTCCAGGATACTTCCTTCCACATGTTTGATCTCTCCATGCGCCACTTGTGACGTTGCCGTGTCCATTTCAGCTGCCTCGGGCTGCTGATCTTCATTCTTGCGGGCAAATGACTCCATGACCGTCTACCTCCCCCTGCCACCTCTTGGTTTATCTGGCATGTTGGTTTCGGTTGCTGTATGCCACTATGCGGGTCCTGCTCCTGCAGTTTCGTAGTGGTAGCCTATCGTTGTCGCGTTGGGCCGGGGTCTTTACTGTGGTCTTCCTCTTGTGCGGATAGCCTCACCCCGTCTTCTGTGGGGTGGTGCCTCTGGCTATTTCTTCTGTGCAGATGTGTGTGGGAGTAGGCCCGCCAGTTGTGTGGTTCGTGGCACTTCCAGGGTCTCTGTCAAGACTGTTTGAGTGGGCTGTGTCTTCCACGTATGTCCTATGATCCCCAGGGTGGGCCTGGGGTCGGGCGTTCGACCAACCTCTCTGGTGTGGCCCTGTTGTCCGTCGCCGTCCGCCCCAGTGTGTGTGTTGGCGGAGACTGGCCTGTCACAGATGTATCACCATCCGCTGCGTCCGCTGCGAGCCCAGGTCGGGGCCAGATGCTCCGTTCACCCCCGGCACCCCGACTACCAGCCCCCTCTCGGGCTCTGCCACCTGTGCCTACTGTCGGGTGGGCCGTGGGCACTCGCGCTCCTGTCTGCCTACCCTGGCTCCTTTCTTCTGCGGTGGCTTTTCCGTCTCCCGCGGCGGCCAGTCCTCCAAGGGCTTCCAGCCCCCCTTGCTGATTGTCAGGGGGGGCGCACCCTTCAGGCCTCCGACCCCGCAGCTGCCCGCCTGGTCTCTTCCCGCTCTGCCGCGGCCTGTGCTATGGTCTGTGGGCGTTCGCGCCTCCTCCGTCTATCTCGGCACAGTGCCGCGGCGCGTATCTCGGTCTTCTTCCTTCTCCCGGGCGGCTCGGTGGTCTTCACTGGGCTGGTTGTCCGCCGGCGGCGCCCCCGGGTCCTGTCTTCCTTCCTCCTGCACCCGCCTTCTTCTCCGTGGCGAGCGGCCTTTTCAGCGAGGTGCGCCCGCCATTTTGCGTGGTGGTACCGCGTATCTTGCGCTCTCCGTTTCAGCCTTCTCAGTCACTGATTTTCCTCGAACTTTCTTCTGCGTGTTCTCTGGGCTTTTCGATGCCTTCCCCAACTTTTTTCCTATCGTTTTCCTTCTGTTTATGGCCGTTTTTCAGGATCTATCTCCGGATCGAGTGGGAGCTCTCCAAGACTAGCTCACGCTCGCATGGCCGCGAAGCCACGCCTTAGGCACTAAAGGGGATTTATTGCTCTCACCTGTAGTCTTAATCTTCTGTAGTGCTCCCTAAGGGAACTGCACAGGATTCTGCCTAACATATCCCTGCGTAGGGATGACAAAAGCAGGGACCCACTCCGGTGTTAGGACTGATTTTCTATACTCTGGCTGGTGGAGATATGTGCTGTGACTGACCATGTAGGTGCAGTCAGGGGGGACAGCATTCACTGCACCCCATGAAACTGGCCCTGTTGTTTACCGCACCACACGTAAGCATCTCAGTAAATTGTATTGTTAGGCCTTCCCTCACATCTCCCCAAGAAAGTCACATTTGTTTACATTGCTGTTGTGTTTAAAAACGAGACCTTTTGCCCTTGTTGAGGAAAGTTGAATCTGGTTTGCAGTGTGGTAACTGGTACTCTTAACTTGTGTCATTAGGCTCTCTCTCACTGTTTAGGTCCCCACCCCGCTGGGAGTACCTTTGTACTGTTTTTAATACATTCTTTTAATTGGTTTACAACAGGTAAAGGACGGGCATACTGTTAGGGAGAATTCTCTCTTTAGGCTGAATTTCCTAACCTAGTGAGTCCCCCAGCAGCTTTGCTGGATTTCTGGAGTTTGTTTTTTCCACCTGCCAAGAGCGAGACTCTTTTTCTCCCACTCTTGGACACGATTTATGGTATTCCTTTGACTGGTAATGTGTTTTATGGGCTATGGGGTCCTTTACTCCATAGGGTCTCATGTGTTTTTCCTATCTGTGTTACAAAGCACCCTCTGTGCAGTAACACAGGGGTGTCATAGTGACACCCCACCATAGACTCCATACCCTGGGACTGACTACTGTCTCCCAGGGCATGTAAAGTCACCATTGGCTTTACTAGTCCCAAATTTTTAACAGAAACCAGTACAAACCATCATATTGTGGACGTACTGGTTGGGGCAATTCGATTGCCTCGGGGTCTGTTAGTCGAGGGGGCACGTCTCCGCCCCCCCTGATCGAGTTTTGGCTGGTGGCAGTGGAAACTACTTTTTATATTCGACCGCGAATATTTTCCTATGGGATTTTCCCATTGTTCGAGAGTACCAACTTTAATTATTTAATTCTCATAGCCTCAAACATACCGCCGGTTTATTTAATTAATATTAATTCGCCGGTTGGTATTTTTTGCCAAGACTCGATTCTAAAATGGCGTTTGTGTTCTCTTCTGTGACTCCAACCCAAGTCGAGCCCTTTGTTCCACTTTTTGGCAGGCTTCTCCACAGAAGCCTCCAAAAGTGGTGCCACTCTGTCTGGGTACCACAGGGGGTGTGGGAGGGGGTTTAGGCACCCTGGACTGAGTTACCTTGGTAACTCAAGTCGCACTCTTGTGTGATTGGCCCAAGTGGTGAGCCGGCCGGCTCACCACTTAGCATGTTTGATTGACAGCTAGGCTGAGTGAATGGGGGTGTGCTGCATAAAAGCAGGGCTTTGGGGACTGGAACTTCAGAAGTCGCCACAGGACCTGAGAATCCGACGAGGGAGAAGCTGAGCCGACCTACCACGACGACACCACCGGTGAGGCCCTGCAGAACCGACTCACCACTTCCCGACGACAGAGAAGATCTCCCGGCTGGAGAGGCTTCTTCCCCTGACTGGTGGGCACAACCAGTTTTCCTTTCTTTCTTCGCACCCCAGCCCGGTTTGTGGTCGAACTGCCTGTGCCAAGCACCCCAGCAGCCGGATAGCCACTCACCAGTGAACCACGAATCACCGGACCGCTCCTTGTACCTGAGAAACTCCGCGGGTGATTTCTTCCCTGGCAGTGCAACGGACTCCTGTCTTCCTCCAAGACAAGATCCTCTCTTCCCCCGGACGAAGCACCGACTTGCACCCGCTGTCAGGAACAACTGCCCCCGCTGGAGCGTTCTCACCACTTTAAGGTACCGTGTCCGCCAGGCCTCCCTTTCTAAAGATTGCTACAAGGTAATAATAACCCCTTAACCTTCTGGACTGGGCTAGCCGCCTTGACCCTCTAACTGGTCCCTTTCTTTGGTCCAACTCCTTTTTGAACCTTTACAAGACTTTTGTGCACTGCAACCGTGTGACCTTGGACACATTTCGTTTGATCCTCTTAAAGCAGATCCGGCCTCTTGAACTCTAACTTCACGGTTTCACTTAGCCTTCCTCTCTTGTTATGTTCTGGTAAAAGTGTTGGGATCTGTTTCAACTTGTTCTCTGCTTTTCTCTCCCTTTTAAACCGAATTATTAGAGTGCCATCTACGTTAAGCGCTCACCGCTGTCTGAAAATAAGTGGGGCTTCACTTAAGAATTGTCTAATATTCTTTTAAGGGAGTGTATATCTTTTAGTGACCGTGTTTTTGAATTGCTTACTATTAGTGCCTGTGTGTTTTTCTAGATGTGGTTTTAAATAAATAATTATATCTCTTTTACACCAAGCCCTGGTCAGTGTTTACTTGTTCCACTGTGTTCTCTTGACCTATTGTGAATACTCTGTATACTGCCTAACTCTTCTTGAGGGAAGTTTGAATGCTCAGCCACAGCTACCAAGTGAATCTGTGTGGTACAGACTGCTACCAAGTGGGTTTACTGCCAAACACCTGTAGTCTTAAATCTTTTGCAGTGGTCCCAGAGGGAACTGCACAGGTTTCTGCCTAACACATACCCATCACTCCAAAGGAACAAGTTACTTACCTGTAACTGTTGTTCTCCAGCATGGGTCTGGCATGGATTCACATGCTCATGAATATTCCCCGTCGTCAGGCTGGGAATCCTCGGTAAAGAAAAAACCAGTATCAGTTTCGTTTCTGATCTGTCTTTCGTAGTAATAACCAATCACTGGTCTCTGCGTCATACTGACCACAGCCAATGACTGCCCTCTACCTAAGCACCGCCTCTGGCAGCCATCTTCAGATTTGGAAGCATGTGAAGTGGCAGTATGACCAAGTGAAGAGCCGCAGAGGGGTAGACGGGAGGGGTCGCATGTGAATCCATGCCAGACCCATGCTGGAGAACAACAGTTACAGGTAAGTAACTTGTTCCTTCTCCAGCATGGGGTCTGGCATGGATTCACATGCTCATGAATAAAGAATACATAGCAGTACACACATGCACAACCACGGGAGGTGGCAAAGGCTCAACATTAAGCATTACATCAAACTCAACATTAAGCACCTTACCTCCTCACCAGGCTCACCTCAGGCGAACAGGTTGCGCAGCACTGCTTGGCCGACCCTGGACTCCTCCCTGGAATCCCGGTCGACGGAGTAGAATTTCGTGAAGGTGTGCGTCGACCTCCACGTAGCAGCCCTGCATATGTCCAGCAGGGGCACACCAGATAGGAACGCCGTGGTAGC
Organism: Ambystoma mexicanum; assembly: GCF_040938575.1. Taxonomy (NCBI): domain Eukaryota; kingdom Metazoa; phylum Chordata; class Amphibia; order Caudata; family Ambystomatidae; genus Ambystoma; species Ambystoma mexicanum. The sequence continues at coordinate 801,950,071 of NC_090932.1, forward strand.
TGCGATCGCTCTGGTGGAGTGGGCTCTCGGACGGCCAGGCAGCGGTCGGTTTGCCAACCGGTGACAGTACATGATACAGCCGGAGAGCCATCTGGAAATGGAAGCCTTCGAGAGAGCCTTCCCCTGATTGACAGGTCCAAAGTTCACAAAGAGTTGTGACGTCTTCCGAAAACACTTTGTGCGGTCTACGTAGAACTTCAGCGCTCTAGCCACATCCAGCGAGTGCAAAGTCCTCTCAGCCGGCGACGAAGGCGACGGGAAGAACACAGGCAACACCAAGGGTTCGTTGAGATGGATGTCCGACGGTACCTTGGGCATGAAGGAGGGGTGCGTCCTGAGCACTACCCTTGTGTCGTGAAAAGTCAAGTCCGGGGCCTTGCAGGAAAGGGCCTGGATCTCTCCCACCTGTCGTGTGGAGGTGATGGCCACAAGAAACGCTGTTTTCCACGACAGGAACTTCAACGGGGCCGAGTGCAGAGGCTCGAACGGAGATCCCATGAGCTTGGTCAGCACCACTTTGAGCTCCCACGCCGGGGCCGGAGCCTTCACCGGCGGGAACGATCTGAACAGTCCCTTCATGAACTCTTTCACCAGACGATGAGACCACAAGGACGTCCGCCCCGTGGTTCTGGTGTATCGGGAGATCGCAGCAAGATGAATCTTGATGGACGCGTGTGCCAGTCCAGCTTTGGCCAGCGTCAGCAGGTACGGCAGTACTTGGGGAGCCGTAATCCGTAAAGGGTTAATCTTCTATGCGTGGCACCAGACAGAGAACCTCTTCCATTTGTGTCCGTAGCATTTAAGAGTCGAGGACGCCCTGGCCTTTGCAAGAACCTCTCTGCAGTCGGCCGGTATGTCGTATCCTCCAAACTCTAGCGCTGCAGGAGCCAGGCCTGCAAGTTCAGCGATTTCGGGTCGTGGTGGAGGATGGCGCCTCCTTCCCTGGAGAGTAGATCCGCGTCCACCGGCAGCTTGATTGGCGGGGACGCTGACAAGTCCAGAAGGTCCGGGAACCATATCTGCCTCGGCCACGCAGGTGCGACGAGGATCATCCTGCACCGTGACCTCTTGAGCTGGTTGACGAGCCGGATTAGCAGCGGCAAAGGAGGGAACGCGTAGAGGAACAGGCCCTCCCAGGGGAACGAGAAAGCATCGCCCATGCTCCTCGCCTGGGGAAACCTGCTGGCGAACCTCAGGCACTTGAGGTTCGTCGCCGTCGCGAACAGGTCGATCTGGGGTGTGCCCCACCGTCTGAAGAGGCGATCCACTAGATCCTGCCGTAGCTCCCACTCGTGGCACGAGCGCAGCTCCCTGCTGAGCGAGTCGGCGATGGTGTTTTTTATCCCTGCCAGATGAAACGGCACCAGAAATATCCTTTGGGCGATGGCCCAATGCCACAGGTCCTGCGCCTCCTTGGACAGTGCTGGGGACCTGGTTCCGCCCTGTTTCCTGATGTAAAATATGGTGGTGGTGTTGTCGGTGAAGATCCTCACCACCTTGCCCTTGAGCGACGGAAGGAAGGACCTGAGGGCCCAAAACACTGCACGGAGCTCCAGGACGTTGATATGTAGGGATTTCTACGTCGGGAGCCAAAGGCCTCTTGCGTGCAGATTTTCGGTGTGCGCTCCCCACCCTTCCAGGGAGGCATCCGTGGTCACTGTCTCCTGGTGGGCTGGGGTCTGGAAGTCCATGCCCGCCGTCAGATGCGCGCGGGTGCCCCACCACCGGATCGCTCGTCGGAAACTCTCGTCGAGTGTGATCCTTTCCTCGAAGCTGCCCGTCGTTTGGATCCAGCGCGCGTCCAGGAACTCCTGCAACGGGCGCATCCGGAGCCTGCACATGGGAATGAGGTAGATGCAGGAAGACATCATTCCGAGGAGGGACTTGATGGACCTCACCTTGGCCGCGTCGGCCACCAACATCCGCTGCACCTTGCCCAGGATGGTCCTGGTCCTCTCCTCCGACGGGGAGGCCAGAAGGGACACTGTGTTGAGCCTCGCTCCCAGAAACAGAGCGTCTTGCGCGGGTACCAGGTGGGATTTGGCGTAGTTCACGGAGAATCCCAAGTCCGTGAGAAGTTGGACGGTCCTTGCCGTGTGAACCACGGCGAGCTCCCTCGTCTTGGCTCGGATGAGCCAGTCGTCCAGGTAGGGGTAGACGTGGATCCCTTCGCGGCGCAGCTGCGCCGCCACCGGTGCGAGGCACTTGGTGAACACCCTGGGTGCCGACCGTAGTCCGAAGGGGAGGGCTTTGAACTGGTAATGACGCCCTTGGACCACAAACCTGAGGAATTTTCGGTGCCCCTTTAGGATGGGAATATGGAAGTAGGCATCCTCCAAATCCAACGACGACAGGAAGTCTCCTTCCTCCAGCTGACCCAGGACGTGCTGGAGGGTGACCATCTGGAACTTTTGCGCCTTGATGAACTTGTTCAGACGTCGCAGGTCCAGGATGGGGCGCCATCCCCCCGGTCTTCTTCTTCATGAGGAAGTATCTCGAGTAAACTCCGGAGCCCCGAAGCCTCTTTGGAACGAGTTCGATGGCGCCCTTCCTGAGCATCGCCTTTACCTCCAGGAGAAGTTGAGGGACGTGAAGTTCTTTCCTGGCCACGGGGGGGACGCGCGGACACCTTCTTTGAAACTCGAGCGCGTGGCCCCGGGCCAAGGCGTCCAGCACCCAACGGTCGGTGGAGATGGACTCCCACACGCTGACGAAGCTCGCCAGCCGGCCTCCCACCAGGGTGCTTCAATCCTGCTTCGACGAGGCTTTGCCGCCTTGACCTCCTTGGCGACGACGGCGGGGTCCGCCAGACTTGCCTCGTCCTCTGTAGGCCTCCTGAGACGACGAGCGGGCCGCTTGACGGTAGGTGGAGAAACCGCCGCCGGAACCTTTGGAGGCGCCCTTGCCTCCGCTGCTCCGAAAGGGCGTCTGTCGTTGTTGCAGAACTCCAAGGGCCCGGGCCGTCTCGGTGTCCGCTTTAATGGCCTGAAGGGAATCGTCCACCGTTTTCCCAAACAGGTTGTTCCCATCGAAGGGCATGTCCAGGACTCTGGTCTGAACGTCTTGACGGAAGTCCGTAGCCTTGAGCCATCCACGCCGCCTAAGGCAAACGCCGTTGCCCAACTGGCGGAACCCAGTGTCGGCGATGTCCGTCGCAACGGTAATGGCGTGGTCCGAAGCCACCTCACCTTCCTGCAGGATCTCCAGGGCCTCTGCCCTCTTGTCGTCCGGCAAGAAGTCCAGCAGGGGAGCCAGTTTGTACCGGAGCTCCCTGTCGTAGCGAGCCACGATAGCCAAGGCGTTGGCCGCTTTAATCGTCGTCGCTGCAGACGAGATGACTCTGCGTCCCATAGCGTCCAATTTCTTTCCCTCGCCGTCCGGAGGGGAAGTCGATGTGGAGGCCGCACCCCCCCTCCCCCGCTTTTTTCCTGGCCGCCGCGGAGACGACGGAGTCCGGGGTAGGCTGCGCCCGGAGGCACAGGGGGGCCGTGTCCGGGACCCGGTACTTTTTCTCGTACCGGTCTCTTCTAGCTGGCGTCGTGGAAGGGTTCTTGAGGAGGGTGAGGCCCTCATCCCAAATGTCGTCTAATAGAGGCACTGCGAGGACCGTCTTCCTCTTGGCCTCGCGCCGCTGATAAAGGAAACCTTCCTTCTTCTTCTCCTCAGGGCAGAGTTGGAAAAGCTCGGATGCCCTGGTGATCATGGAGTGGAACGATCCAATCTCGTCGGGCGGAGAAGCCCTGGTGGGAGGCGACGACGGTACATCCTCGTCGTATACCTCGTCGTCCGTACCCGTCGCTGCCGTGTCAGTCCCCGTATCATCCCCTCGGGTGGACGGGGAGGAGGGCTGGAAGGGGCGCGACGGCTGAAAAGGAGGCGGAGGGTGGATCCTTCTTTTCTTGGCAGGGGGAACACCAGAAGGTCCCGGTTCTGGGTCCCCCGACGGGAGAGGTTCCGTCGGCAACGGTAGTCTCGTCCTTATCTCTGATCATAAGGACTGTATAGCCAACAAAATGGCCGCCGAGTTGTCTCGCGGCGCTGGCAGAGGGGAATCCGACTGGCGATCAGGGGCCCCGTCGGTACCCTCGACGATGTCGTCACCTGCGTCGGGATCCATCCCGACGGGCCGGTCTTCTTCCACGCCGAGGCCGTGGCTTAAGACCTCGACCAGCTCCTCCTCCGAGGTTGAGGCCGAATCTACGACGACGCCCTGCCCCCCCTTTTTCTTCCCCACGGGGGATTTCACGGGGGTCCTATCGATGGGCACAAAAGAGGACTCCCTCCGAGGTGGCAGGGAGACTCTGAGCCCCGAGGTCGCCACCACTGGTGTAGCCTCCACAGGCTGAGCCAGGGCCGCCGGGACAGTTTCGATAGAGGGCCTGGCCGGATGGATTAAGGCCTTCACCACCTTAGGTGCGCTCACCGCCTTATCCTTGAGGGGGGGGACACTGCCTCGCTCCCCCTCCGCCTTCGAGCTCGACCGGGGCCTCTCCAGGAGCCTCGCCGGGTGCTCGGCCTTCCTCTTACCCGACCCAGAGCGTTGGCTCGTGGTTGATGGTGCCGGGGAGGGTGCGCCCAGCCTGGCGCCCGTAGAGCCCGACCGTTCGGCGCTCCCGGTGCCAGCGGACTCGCGGTGCTTGGCCTTATGTTGGACCCCCGTCGCCGGGGCGTCCTCAAAGGTCTTAGAAGACCGCTCGGATTTCTTCCTCTTCTTCTCGCCGGACGGGCTCTTCCCTTCCAGCCAGTTGGCGAGACGTTGATGGCGGTCCTTCATGGTCCGCTCCGACATGTTGCCGCAAAACGCACAGTCCTTCTCCACATGCGTCTTGTCCTCATGTAGGCAGTAAAGACAAAAAGAGTGTTCGTCCTCCTTGAAGACGTTCTGCAGCTGGCATCCAGGGCAGACCCTGAACAGCTTTCCGGGCGTCGAGCTTCCCTTCTCCTGGGCCATGACCGGGCCTGAGAAACTTCTGGAGTCCTCCAAAAGTGTAGCTCGACGAAATCTTCACCCTTGAGGGGCGCAGACGAATCCGACACGGGTCCCCGTTGATCGGATGGTGAGTCGGTGGAGCTTGAGGCTCTTTTGACCGAAAAAACGAAGTTTTTGAGAAAAAACGTGAAAAAAATAGCACTAAAGCTCGAGAGCAATAGCACGAGTATCCCAACACATGAACGTGCGGTAAAAATCTGAAGATGGCTGCCAGAGGCGGTGCTTAGGTAGAGGGCAGTCATTGGCTGTGGTCAGTATGACGCAGAGACCAGTGATTGGTTATTACTACGAAAGACAGATCAGAAACGAAACGGATACTGTTTTTTTCTTTACCGAGGATTCCCAGCCTGACGACGGGGAATATTCATGAGCATGTGAATCCATGCCAGACCCCATGCTGGAGAACATGTATAATAGCTGAATGGTGCTCAGTAGACAGGACTAAACAAGGAAGCAAAAATGTAATTCATACAAAACAAGGCAATGCAGGTTGCAATACAGTACATGTGGGCAATTCCAGACCATGGTAGGCAGGGAGCACCGACAGAGAAAGGTAGGGTCCACAGCGGCAGCACCTGTGTCCCCCAATCAGTTACCCATAAATTGGACCCAGTTATGCAGTTCCGGTCCATTTAACCCACACCTTCAAGAGTTTACCGGGTCAACTCCTGGCAGTGTATATGCGCTTCTCCAGGGATGCACATCTGTCCATTTTGTTAGACCATCTGCTTAGGGTTGGACCTTCTGGCGCCCCCCCACTTGGTGGAAAACAAGTCTTTTGATTAGACCCATTGCAAAAGCAAGTAAAGTTTTTTCACCTCGTATGTGGTCCCCATCCCCACAGATCCCCACCAGGGCCACCTTGGGTTCCAGTTGAACAGGAGTGTCTAGGACCTCATTGATTTCATCAATACACTTATGCCAGAATCCCTGTATGACCGCACAGTCCCACAGCATATGGTAGAAGATGCCCGCCACCCTTCGGCATTTCAAACAGTCAGCATCTTCGTCCAGCCCCCATTTAGCCATTGAGGCCCGGGAATGGTAGGCCTGGTGGAGTATTTTATATTGTATAAACTGGAGCTTGGCGTCTATGCCTATTTCGAGTGGGAACATCAATGCCTCCACCCACTCCTCTGACTCCAAGGGGCCCACCATTCTCTCGCACCTCTCCCGCAGGTGGGCTAAGTCTCAGGCCCCAAATGCGGTGATCACTTGGTACAGTGTTGATGTGGGTTTCATCAGGATCCTCTTTTGAAGGACATTTACCTTGAGGGGGGAGCTTTTTGGAATGTCTGAAAGCTTTGGGAATTGGGCACACAAGGCGTGCGTCAGTTGTATGTATCTGTATATATCTCCAGGGGGGAGACCAAACTCCTAACTCATTGCCTCAAACAGCTTCAGGTGTCCATCCTGTACGACATCCGTTAAGGTCAGTATCCCCCGATCCTCGCAACTAGGAAAACGGCCCATTTTCAGGACCTCTGGGATATACCCATTATCCCACAGAGGTTGACCCATTGTCGGCCGTCCTCCCCACCCAATGTATTGGAGCGCCTCCTCCCACACCGCACATATTTGGCGTATCATCCCTGGCAGGTCAGCGACTACAGTGTCTGGTCCGTACAGGGCCCGGAGGGGCGTTCTCTCGCCCATGCATCTAATCTCATTCCCATTATGTGTCGGAGCTGGGTCTGCGTGGAGCCAGTCGTTCAAGACCCCCATCTGCGCTGCCCAGTAGTCAGCCCTAAAACAGGTATGCCCAAACCCCCCTCTCAGACTGACCGCTGTAGCGTAGTCAGGGCGGTGCGGGGTTGCTTCCCGCCCCGTAGGAGTTTCCAGAGGGTAAAGTCTATGGTTAAAAAGATTGTGCGGTGGGCGTAGGTAGGAGCATTCTGCATGATGTACAGGAATCTCGGGAAGGAGAGCATTTTGAAGAGGGCAACCCTCCCCAGCAAGCCTATCGGGAGGGATTGCCAGTTGGTGACATCTGCTTCAAATCTGTTCACCAGTGGTTGGAGGTTAAGCCAGAGAAATTCGGGGGCCACCCAGATGCCCAGGTAGACAAAGCTCTAGATGTGGATTGCGTTAGCCCCTCCTTGGAGTGGGAAAAAAATGTCTTGTGTTTGTTAACTTTAAGCCTACAGAACTCCTGGTATTCGGTGAGGATTCTGGTGACTTCAGGGCACAAGACTCTAGGGTTGCTCATGTACATGAGCAGGTCGTCAGCGTACAGCGAGACCCGCCCCACCCACCCACAAGGCTACACAAACCCAGACCACCCACGGGACGTCCTGAGCCGGATTGAAAGGTGCTCAATGGCCAGTAAGAATAAAAGGGGGGAGAAGGGGCATCCCTGTCTGGTTCCCCTGCCCAGTGGAAAGGGTCTGGAGGAGATCCCGTTCACCCTCACCACCGCTTCAGGGGCGGTATACAGTATTTTAACCCACAACAAAGTTGGGCCCAAGCCCCATGCAGTCCATGATATTCTATAGGGCAGTCCATCCCACAGAGTCAAAGGCTTTTTCAAAGTCCACTGCGAGTAGAGCAAGTGGCTCCTTGATCACAGCAGCTTGGCTAATTGCAAAGTGAACCCTGCGCAGATTCATCCTGGTGGATTTTGCCGGCATGAACCCGCATTGGTCTGGGTGGACTAAAGATGGAATGACCCCCCAGCATTCTTTTGGCCAGTACCCGTGCTAGAATTTTGGCCTCCCCGTTGATGAGTGAGATAGGTCTGTATGAGGTGCAGAGGTCCGGGGGCTTCCCGGGTTTGGGAATTAGTACTACAGTGGCCTGCCTGAGGTCATGTGGCAGCATCCCATCTGCTTGAGAGCGCAGCAACATGCGGTGCATATGTCCGACCACTGAGTCGCCCCTTTGCCTCCAGGTTTCCACTGGGAAGCCGTTCGGTCCAGGAGTTTTTCCGGATTGCAGCTAGGACAGGGCTGCGGCTACCTCCTTCTCATTGACCTCTGCTTCAAACTTTGCAGTCTGGGCCCCACCGAGCCTGGGGAACTCAATGCAGTCCAAGTAGTGCGGGGCCGCCCCTCCGGGTGTGACCTCTCTGGAGGCATAGAGACACTCGTAGAAGGCGGCAAAGGTGTTGCCTAAGTCTGCATCCTAATCATCTCCTCTTTAGACTCTGGTGTCCCCGGAGGTGAGAAACCCTTCCTCAGCCCTCTCTGTGGCCTCTTGTTTGTCAGTGATCTCTCAGACTTGTTGCTGGTGGTGTGCCGTGACCAGAGAAAGGGCCTCCCCCCGGAGCACTGCCTTGTACCATTCCCAGAGTATTATGGAGCTGGCTAATGAACCTTAGTTTAGAGAAAAGTATTCATTTTTTTTCTGCGCAAGGCCCTGTTAGGAAGAAACCTGTGCAGTTCCCTCTGGGACCACTGCAAAAGATTTAAGACTACAAGTGTTTGGCAGTAAATCCACTTGGTAGCTGTCTGTACCACACAGATTCACTTGGTAGCTGTGGCTGAGCAGTCAGACTTCCCTCAAGAAGAGTTAGGCAGTATACAGAGTATTCACAATAGGTCAAAAGAACACAGTAGAACAAGTAAACACTGACCAGAGCTTGGTGTAAAAGATATAATTATTTATTTAAAACCACATCTAATAAAACGCACAGGCACTAATGTTAAGCAGTTCAAAAACACGGTCACTAAAAGATATACACTCCCTTAAAAGAATATTAGACAATTCTTAAGTAAAGCCACACTTATTTTCAGACAGCCGTGAGCGCTTAACGCAGATGGCACTCTCATAATTTGTTTTAAAAAGGGAGAGAAAAGCAGACATAAATTGAAACAGATCCCAACACTTTCACAGAACACAACAAGAGAGGAAGGCAAAGTAAAACCGTGAAGTTAGAGTTCAGAAGGCCAGATCCACTTTAAGAGGATCAGAACGAAATGTGTCCAAGGTCACACAGTTGCAGTGCACAAAAGTCTTGAAAAGGTTCAAAAAGAGTTGGACCATAGAAAGGGACCAGTTAGATGGTCAAGGCGGCCAGCCCAGTCCAGAAGGTTAAGGGATTATTATTACCCTGTACCAATCTTTAGAAAGGGAGGCCTGGCGGACACGGTACCTTAAAGTGGTGAGAATACTCCAGCGGGGCAGTTGTTCCTGGCAGCGGATGCAAGTCGGTGTTTCATCCGGGGGAAGAGAGGATCTCGTCGGGGAGGAAGACAGGAGTCCGTTGCACTGCCAGGGAAGAAACCAGCCGCGGAGTTCTCAGGTAAAAGGAGCGGTCCCTTTATTCGCAGTCCAGTGGTAAGTGGCTATCCGGTTGGCAGGGTGCTTGGCACAGGCAATTCGACCAAAAGACGTCCTGGGATGCGAGGAAAAGAAGGTAAACTGGTTGTGCCCACCAGTCAGGGGAAGAAGCCTCTCCAGCCGGGAGATCTTCTCTGTCGTCGGGAAGTGGCGAGTCGGTTCCGCAGGGCTCCACCGGTGGTGTCGTCGTGGTAGGTCGGCTCAGCTTCTCCCTCGTCGTATTCTCAGGTCCTGTGGCAACTTCTGAAGTTCCAGTCCCCAAAGCCCTGCTTTTATGCAGCACACCCCCATTCACTCAGCCTAGCTGTCAATCAAACATGCTAAGTGGTGAGCCGGCCGGCTCACCACTTGGGCCAATCACACAAGAGTGCGACTTGAATTACCAAGGTAACTCAGTCCAGGGTGCCTAAACCCCCTCCCACACCCCCTGTGGTACCCAGACAGAGTGGCACCACTTTTGGAGGCTTCTGTGGAGAAGCCCGCCAAAAAGTGGAACAAAGGGCTCGACTTGGGTTGGAGTCACAGAAGAGAACACAAACGCCATTTTAGAATCGAGTCCTGGCAAAAAATACCAACCGGCAAATTAATATTAAATAAATAGACCAGGGGTATGTTCGAGGCTATGAGAATTAAATAATTAAAGTTGGTAGCCTCGAACAATGGGAAAATCCCATAGGGATATATTCACGGTCGAATATAAAAAGTAGTATCCACTGCCACCAGCCAAAACTCGATCAGGGGGGACAGAGACGTGCCTCCTCGACTAACAGACCCCCGGGGCAATCGAATTGCCCCGACCAGTACGTCCACAATATGATGGTTTGTACCGGTTTCTGTTAATAATTTGGGACTAGTAAAGCCAATGGTGACTTTACATGCCCTGGGAGACAGTCAGTCCCAGGGTATGGAGTCTATGGTGGGGGGTCACTGTGACACCCCTGTGTCACTGCACGGAGGGTGCTGTGTAACACACACAGTAAAAACACATGAGACCCTCTGGGGTAAAGGACCCCATAGCCCATAAAACACAAACAGTCAAAGGAACACCATAAATCATGTCCAAGAGTGGGAGAAAAAGAGTCTCACTCTTGGCAGGAGAAAAAAACAAACTCCAGAAATCCAGCAAAGCTGCTGGGGGACTCACTAGGTTAGGAAATTCAGCCTAAAGAGAGAATTCTCCCTAACAGGCCCTCATTCACCTCAGGGATCCCCAGGGAGCATGTGTTGAGTCTCCAGGAGGGGCAGGGTTTGGTTCAGGTCTGCTTTATAGTGAGTAGAAGGGGGGAGTGGTCCGAAATACCTCTGGCTAGATAGGTGGCGGATTTCAGCATGTCCGACATATCTTGTGGGATGAAGAAATAATCTATACGGGACATGGATTTGTGGGCGTTGGAAAAGAAGGAGTATCTGGAGTCCGTAGGATGAAGAGTGTGCCATGCGTCCACCCACACAAATGCTGATGCGAAGGAGTGGAGCTTAGTTTGTGTTCCAGGGTTCCTGTTACCTACATGAGTTCTATCCTTAAGCACATCCATCACATCATTGAAATCACCCCCCAGTACCCCATTATTGTTACGCTCACCTGGTATCCATGGGGGCGCCACACGATACTGGATGGAGATCTAAACGCTATCCCAGACCCCTCTCTGCTTGGTTATGTGCCAGAGGTTGGGTAGTGCCTTAGGTTTTTGTGCGTTGAACTCGTCCTGCGTCTCTGTGCAGGGGTGCGTGGTTGGTGCAGGCGTTCCGTGGACTTAGTTGCTTCACTGGTCCGTGTGCCCTTATGTCGGGTCCAGACCGGCTGTGACTCTGACTCTGCTTGCTGTCTTCCAGGTAAGTTATAATGTCTTTTCCGTCTTTATTCTGTCTCTTTCTTTCCCTCCGTTTTCTCTGTCTTCTCTGCGTCTTGCTTCACTACGCTGTTCCCCAACAATGTCCCTTTTTGTTTTCACAAGTATGGCGAAGACCACAGTGAGTTATTGATGCGCGGAGCGCTGCACTGTTTATTGGTGTTAATTGCTAACCTGTGTTCTCTTCTCTTCTTTTTACAGGTTGCAGTGATGTTCTGGAGTGATGAGCGATCGAAGCGCTGCTTTCCCAGGTAAGTGCTTTGTTAATGCTGACCTTGTTCCTTCTCCCTTGCAGGTTGTGGTGAAACCCGGAGATGGGTGAAGTAAGAGAAGCGCATGGTGCTGCCAGGACTCGCTGCTTGCCCAGGTAAGAATTTTTATTAATGCTGTCCTTGTTTCTTTACCTTTGCAGGTTGCAGTGAACGCCGGAGATCGGCGAGGTAGGCAAAGCGCAGGATGGATTCAAGGCTGGTTACTTCACAGGTAAGTGTTCTTGCTTGCTAATGCTGTTCTTGTTCTTCCAGGTTATTAATGGAATCCGGATCTAGGGCTTCAGGATCGGGCCGTCGGAGAAGCAGATGAGTAGGAGCTGGACACGAAGAGCGTTACGCTGCAGGAGTGCAGAATAACTCGAAGCGTTTTCTGCTGTTTGGGTGTGGTTTAAATAGCCCAGGCCAAGTAGTTCCAGGCCCAGCCACACCCAAAACACTAGACTGCATAGCTTGGTTCTAAAGAACTGAGCTGTGTAATAGGCCTCCATGTTGGATTAAGGTCCAAAACTGGTATTGCTTTATTCCTGATAATGAGCCTGGCGCCAAAGGTGCAAGGACTCCATGTATGTTTCCGATGGAGTTTTAAGGCCCTTGTGACCAGTGTGAAGGGCTTTAGAACCATTGCTGCCAGGGGGCTGTTTTACCTGAGGGGGACAGGGGCATGGATCGTGACAATTATCTGCCTGTTTCCTCATCATTGCCTCCTGGAGGTTGTTAAGGAGTTAGTGGGGGTTTGGGAGGGGGCGTACACTACCACAATCCCCAAAAAAAGACCCTTCCAAGATCGCCGGTAACCACCACAAAGCACCCCCTCAGGTCCGTGTGGAGCCCTTTCAGTTGGAATAGGACCCGCTTATGCATGAGGATCATCGTACCCCAAGACCCGCTGGAGAACCCTGCATGAAAGGTAGTTGCGTGATTGGATCTCCTGAAGAACTTACATTCCGTGCCCATAAGGTGTATCTCGGTCAAGATAGCGATGTTGGGTGAGTGTCTGTTCAATTGTTGAGTTCTAGCCGCCTTTTCACCCCAGAGCCCAGTCCGTTAACGTTCCATGTGAGTAGGGTTAATTGACTGTCTTGCGCCATTGGTATATGGTGGGGAATTCCTCCCCTAGTCCCAGTCTGCGACCCCAGTTGTCCCGGTGGGCAGTGTTCACCCACTTCGACCCAATTCCATTCCTTGCTGCAACCGAACATGACAGCCCATAAATCAGACCTACCCCCATTCCGAAGTGGTGAGAATTATTGCTTCAATGACCTTTGTGAGGAACGTCTTACCCTTCCCCCACTCCGTAATTCCCCCCCCCCAACCAGAAGCACCTGCAATCCGAACCAAGCTCCAACTAAGCGCATAACTCTTAACACAAACCAGTATGGGACTGTAACCCAGACTGTAGTAGTGAAGTTCACCTCATGTAGGCGGCGACCACCTGTGTCAAACCCGGTTAGTCAGTTGGTCCATAGCAGCGCACAGGCCGTGGTATTGATATGTTCACCCGTTCTCCATGGTTCTTTCCCCCTTATGCGGTTCTGCTTCTGGGTCATGGTCTGAGGGAATTATGGGTGGTGGTGATCGTTCCGTTCTTGGCTTCCACCCAGTTGGTCCTTTCGGAGATCGTCAGGACCGAGTTTTATTAAGGATTTGAGTCTCCAACCATTCCCATGCTTCTTTGGGTGTGTAAAACAGATGTGTGGACTCTTCATGGTGGACTTTCAGCAGCGACGGAAAGAAGAGCACATATTTGATCGACAGCGATTGCAGTTTCTTTTTTACAGAGTCGAAGGATTGTCAGGCCTTCTGTACTTTTTTTAGTGTGGACCGGGTAAAAGCCAATGCGGTATCCATTGTAGGTGACGGGGCCAGTGGCACGGGCCATCTGGAGGATGATGTCCCTGTCCCGGAAGTTTAGGAGCCTTGCGATGATCGTCTGTGGTGGGGCCCCAGGGACAGGGCGTTCGGTGGGGACCCTGTGCACACGTTCTATTGAAAAGAACTTGGACTTTTTTGGGGAGGCAGAGAGATGGGGTAGCCAGTCCTCGAGAAAAAGTTCAACACTGGGGCCCCTCTTCCTTCTCCGAGATCACGAGATTCCTTAGGTTGTTATGTTACGCTCTTCCCTCACTATCCTCCGCACAGTATTCAAGTTAGTCAACATTTTTAGAGATTACAGCCAGTGGCTTCTCCATTTGTCAGACCGTGTCCTCTGTATTCTTTGCTCCGAATCCCCCACCCTTGACACCAAGTTATGGAGGTCGTGGCGGGCGAAGGACACTTCTGCGGATAGGCCCCCTATCTTCAGTTCTAGTGATGTCCTCGAGTCCCCAATCGTCTTCATGATGTCCGTGAGAGAGAGATGGCAGGGTCTTGAGTTCCGTCGCTCGGCTCTTTGCCTCCTAGGATTTGTGTTGTGGGTCTAGGGGTAGCTCTGACCATGAAGAGGTCCATTTTACTTTGCAGGGCCTGCCTTTTAGCCTTGTCTTTGACCATTGTGCTTGTTTGCGTGATCTGGGAGGGAGGGGCTCCTAATACCGGTGCATGTATCGGTCTCCAGGTGGGTTCAATGTGTCAATGGCAGTACTATGCGTGACACTGGTTGCTCTAGTCCACGTGGGCTGCCAGAGTGGCTGCAAATGAGTGCAAGGGAATTAGTGCTGCCACAGTGTCGCTCGAGAGTGGAAGGACGTGTCAGGCCACAGGTTACATGGGGAGCCAGGAGCGTGACTTTCTGTTGTGAGGGTCCCTTGTGTCACCAGCAGGGTCAGACACTCCGGGGTCCAAGCTGTCCACCTCCCCCTGTTACTATCCCCCACACAGGGGCAAAGGGCTTGGTCCACCTATCCGAAGGAGAGCAGGCCTCCAATGTTTATGTCCCTGCCAGATGAGATGTGATCCGTTCCAGTGCCTCCCGTGGGGCTGTCTGGATATCTGTGGGCGAAAGAGGGTGTTGTGTGGGGGGGCGAGGGGGGATGGTGGTTTGTGCCCCCTTTCCGGTTGCAGAGGAACCCCGCCAGGGGTGACAGAGTCCCAGGTCCCTCAAGGAAATGGGGTTGTGGGTCCGGGAGTTAGGGGGCTCACTTGTAGAGTTGTGTGGGGTTGGGTGAACAGGTCCAATCCCAGTCCGCTGTTCCCATCCCACGGGAGTCCAATATTTCGGGTGATTTATACCCGGGTCTGGTTAAATCCTGCGCTATTCGCAGCTCCCTTGCTGCCCACACACAGGGCCAGGTGATACTGTGTGCCGGCGTCACCTTACTGCTGCCCACCCTCCTCTGCTCCTTGTATTATTGAGACCCCTGCTTTATGCTGGGCCCGGGGGGGGGGTGTGGGGCGGGGGGGGGCACCACTGTTTGATTTGGGCTTTGATGGTATGCAGTTCCATGGGGGTCCCCTCTTTTCCTCCCCAGTGTGTTATGGCATTTGTTTATGCAGCCAGGGCACCAGGCGGCACGGGAGGCCCTTCACACCGTGCTGCACGAGTGGTATGTCTGTTCAAGGCATCCAGCGGTGGAGGAGAGTTGAGGGTTTGCCCCCTTCCCAAGGACTCCACTCTGCAGTGTCCGGGGGCTGGGCGGGGTGAGGGGGCTGAGCCCAAGCATCCCTGGACTCCCGCTGGGACACGCTGTGGCCAGGGGTCTCTCTCACCATCATCTGGGGGGGAGGAGAGGAGGGGTCAGTACGTTGTGCAGACTCTGCCAAACAGCGTCCTATCCCACAGTCATCCATGCAGAGGTCTCTCTCCCACCAGCTGCTCAAGTCTAGGAGGGTCCACAGCCTCGGACTCCGCACAGGACCCAGCGGGCGCCAGGGGTCCACCTTCGGCAACCGCCTGCAGGGATGATCTCCTCGATGTTGCACGCCACGGCGCATGCAAGATGGCACTCGATTCACCCTTTGTGGGGTTGCACAGCCGTTCTTCCCTTCCCTTGCTCCGATTTGTGTTGGAGAAGTGTCTGCTCTGTGTGGCCTGCTTCTACCGTCCCTGACTGTATTTTCAGCTGCGGATGATTGCAGGGGAACAGAATATTATTTCAGGATGTTGGCGGATTGTCGAGAGCTCAGTCGCTTAGATCTGCATATGCACCTCGTGCATGCGCACTCCCAGTACCTTTGTACTGTTGAGTGAACCTGTCTATCCCTTCTGTGTGACCTTCCCCTCTGCGCATCCTGTGCTGTGCGGCGCTGTGCATCCCCCTGACGGCACCTACCTGGTCAGTCGCAGCAGATTGACGGCTGCAGGTTTCATGCTTTCTCAGCAGGTACCATCTGGAGCTGCCCTTAGCCTTTGGGAACTTTGCCGCAGGGGGATGCTACGGGCAGTGGGGCTGCCTTGTGAGCAAAGTTCAAGAAGGGTCTAGTGCCCAATCATGGTTGGGGTGGGTCGGAGGGAGCAGAGGAGGACACAAGGGGCGGGGAGAGGAAGAACAAACACAAATGGGTAGAAAGGCAGCAGAAGGATTATGCCCACAATGTAACTTAAAAGGGCAGAATGGAGTCGCACCTAATGCAGGAACAGAGCTGAAAAAAAGCTCACCTTCACTCTGTGTGCTCAGGCCAGCAGATGACAAGCTGTGCAGAGCACCATGGTGGTCTTGCCACTTGGATGTTCCTCCAACATATTCCTCATCTTTGATATATTCACACGTCTTCTTGCAGCTTCGGAAACTTATTTCATAGTATCGGGCACCGTGGGTAGTCGGATCGTGGCCCTCGATGGACTCCGTCCTGTCCTCGGCCGTGTCGTTGATGCTGTTATAAGTAGCTTGCGTGGCGCCCGTTGCCTCAGTTCTAGTTTTTGCCTCCCTATGCTCAGCCGTAATAAAGGTATGACCCAGACATTAAAAGAGAGGAAGTTGTAAAAATACAGACATTCTCTGCAAGATAGAGGGGTAGGATGGGAGGGCGATGTGAAACATGTGGGAGGAACATACAATTGAAAGAACACTACCAGGGGCAAATAATTTGTTCTTCGAATGTATTGTGTCCTCCCATGTATTCCTCATTTTTGATAGACTCCCAAAGCAGTATGTAGAAGGAGGTAGGAACAGAGAATGTATTGCTGATTAATTCTGTGAAGTACAGCCAGGGGCAGACTGGGAAGGGGGACAAGGTGGCAATTGCCCCCCAGGCTGGCTGGGCTGTTGCACACTGTCCCAGAGCTTCAAAATTTAAAAAATATTATTAAAAAAGGTGGAATCCTTAAGAATCTATCCTGCCTTGAATAAACCAAATGCCCTCAGGCCTGCTCGGCTTCTGTTTAGATAGGGTGAAATCCCTGTCTTGATTTCAGTAGTGTTGCAGAAGTGCCTTGGTGGTTCCCAGACATGGCCCTCCAGAGTCAGTAAGTGAGAGCGAGAAGAGGTTAGGCACAGGGACATGTTCATATTGCCCAACGGCAATTTCCGCATTTAAATGACAGGATTCTATGGGGGTCATTATGAGGTAGGAGGTAACCATGCTAACCATTAGCGGCATGGCTATCCCCTTACCGGGTACCGGGTCTGGGTTCCTTGAATGAGGAATTACTGGGCCATTCCGACCTTGGAGAGCCCGGTAATTCCACATTCAAGGAACCCATCCCCATTCCCATTCGAGCCCCCATAGGGCTCAATGGGAATGGGGAGGGTGCTAACAACGGGCCCGTTAACAACGTAGCACCCTGGTCTGCTTGCGGGACCCGCTAAGGGTGCCTGGTAAAACCAGGCATCCTTAGCGCGTTCCCACGAGCAGACTCGTAATAAGGCTCTAAGGGGTTGACGGCTCTGGCACCTTTACCGGCGCCGTTAACCCCTTACCGCCAGGGTCGGAAGGACCCCCCTATGTCTCGGGATAGTAATGTTAGCACCACCATCGCCCATACACCATTAGTCTGTCACAATCCTCTGCAGCTTATTCAAGTCCGTGCCAAGGAAGTAAGGGTCCATGGGCCTCATTACACAGACAGCGGTAAGGGTTAATGGTCACCGTTAATGGTACCGGTGACCGTTAACCCTTACCGCCTTACTACGAGGTCCCTTTGTGGGTTGGAGACTTTAACGTCTGCTTTTTGCAGGCGTTAAAAACCAACCTGCAAAGGGACCAGGGAGCTAATTACGGTACCGCAATTTGCGGTGCCGTAATTAGCTCCTTCCCCATTCCCATTATGCCCAATGGGGCAAAAATGGGAAATTACCGCCCCATCAACCTTGGAATGGGGCGGTAATTCCCCTTTCCACCAAGGCGGTGCTGGTATTTTACCGGCATGGACCAAGGTGCTAATAGCACCTTGGTCCACCGCCGTCCGTGTAATGAGGCCCCATATCTTACAGTTTGTCCCCAGTTTTATTCTGTAAGAATGCTTTCCTCTGGTGAATTTCTTGATCAGTGGTGAGCCCATTACAAAAAGGTTCTAATAGTATTGTGAAAAGCACCGATGGATATTACTAAATGGGGCTTATAGAAATGGCTTTTGGATTGTTTGTGGTACTCACTATTGGGCACAGTTGAAAAACATGCACAGAAAGATGTAACATTCAAGTATTAATTAGTAGTAGACATCAAACTCAGGGGGTCATTCAGGGTTGGGTGGATTTTTCTCATGAAATACCACTGGCGAATATTACCCCTGAAGAAGTTCTGTCATTTGTCTAATATTGTTATAAGAACGAAACATGTCTGGCATTGCGGTTGCTCTATTATTAGGCAACTTTGTGTAAAGTTTAATTCAATTAATGAGAACCTTGTTGTTGAAAAGGATTGGTTAAACTAGGGCACAAACTGGCAGGAGGGAGCATTTCAGAATTTGGGAGCTCTCTGTTTTGTATATTCAGCTGTTGTCTGCATAACTTTGTATGGTGAAGAGAGTGTGGTTTAATATTAGTATGAGAGGTATGTAAGTGGAAAGGAAGCACGTTTTCAATTTGAGAGTGTTTTGTAGTGTGTTATGAGTTTTAGGTAATGAATTGTTTACATAAAGTGTTTTTTATCATCATGAAATGTTTATACAGATTGTTTAATATATTTTTTAATTTTTTTTGTTAACTTAATAAAGTCATGTATTGTAATATGCTAATTTTTTAGCGTTTCAGTGTGTTTTTGGTTAACAAACATAGTTATTGTGATTGAATAGTGTTCCTCTTCCTGCCTATGGGGCACAGCATAAAGGCAACGGGATTCCCTAGTTGGGAAGTTTGCACAAGCCTTTGTTAGGGGGGGAAAAATCCTGTGGCCATTAAATAATTTCCCCTCAATCTTTTGATTGTAAATGCGTGTTTAGAGTGGGTTGTCCCCACAAGCTATAGGAAGTAGGCTATACACCGTTTGTGGTCATGCTACGGGTCGTTGGTGTGACTGTGACAGCTATGGAGGTAGCAAGCAAGATAGGTGTCGGATTGATTGACTTTTACGGATAAAACCACATTGAGTGCGAACCTAAGCGCTTAGGATGGCGGCAGAACGCACTAAGAGTTACGATGACAAATACGTTTTAGAATTATTGGCACAATCTACCCTTTTTTCTGATGAAGGTGAAGGATCGCTTCTCATGAATTTAAGCAACTCGGACAAGCTATTGCAACTCAAGAAAAGATTGATACGTACGGAATTGCATGGCTCTATTATGATCGAGTATTTATGATCAGGTACTCTGCCCCAGGTGTTAGTAGTTCATAACGAGCCACGCTTGTTCCTGTAGAAATAAAGAATTTATCATCCAGTGGAGTTACATTGCCAACAAGTGCGGATGTGACTGGACGATCCTCATCATAGATACAGCTCGGGAAATTACAATTAAAATATCCGGCGATCTGGAAAAGATGGAGGAAGAAATTAAAAAATGTGTGCCTTTAGATACTTTCAAAAAACGTTTAGATGAAATCATCAAAGAAATCACCGAGTTCAAATGTTTTTGTACTCAAGATCGGATTAGCAGAATGAAGAAAGACCTACTTCAATTCTCACATGAGAATGCTTTCTGTTATACGAAGGAAGGGTATGATCCTTTTGCGAGTCGCCAACAACAAGGTGGGCAAAACCAAGGCAGACATGTAAACTTTGGGAACACTTTGTTTAGTTCAAGCAGCTCAAATGGTGGGAATTCCTCTAACCAAAAGGGTTATAGAGGCCCTCGCCAACGTGGTAGGAACCAAGGCTGGCATGGGAGGACGGCACGCAACAGAAGGAATTACAATGCGGGTAACCAGGGTTTTACAAGTGGAGACCCGCAACAACAGCAACCACAATCTTTTTTAGATCCACGCCAGACTCCAAATATTTGGCACGAACCGAGGCAGCTAAGCAGCAGCCGACCCTACTAGTGAACCTTTCCTCATATCTACCAAGTGTAGAAGAGGTGAAATTGATCAACAGAGGTTTTTGGTTTTTTGGTTTCATCCCTACTGTCAGCTACGACAAATTTCAAACACACGCAGAGATAGAACAGTTACTGCGTAAAATTCACTTGCGACAATTCTTTGCTGACCAGAAGTCTGATATGGAGAAAAATTAAAGTGGTTTTCGTAATAACTCTTCTTTTAATCCACCCACGAGCAGTTACTCCCCCGAAGCAATTGTCTTTGCTAAGAGTGTGGCATGATCTACATCAACTAGAAAGTCAGGGTTTAAAACACCCTTTCCAGAATATATCTAGGTTAGAAAAGGCAGCTCTCAAAAGCCTCGCTACCAACACCGACATCATTCTGCGGAAAGCAGACAAGAGCGGGGCAATCGTCATGCTTAACCGATAGGATTATATAACTGAGTGCCAGCGCCAATTACAAGACATACAGTTTTACCAACCGTTAGAGGTCGATCCGACAAAGAGGCTCGCTATTGTGATTAATCAAAGTTGAGAAAGCATGCGCTAGAGGCTGGATTTGGCCACAAATTCCTTACGGTTAGGAATCCCACCATACCCAAGTTTTACATCTTGCCCAAAATTCACAAGACTTTGGTCAATCCACCAGGCCTACCGATTGTGTCTAGAACTAATTCTATTCTTGAGCCACTATCGAAATTTGCTGATAGGTACCTGAAGCCGTATGTACATACTATGTACTCCTATGTGCAGGACACCACTGAAATCAATAACATAGTGGAAGAGATGCAATTTACTTCTGACCTTGTAACGTTCTTTCGATGGGATGTTCCTCCGACGTATTCCTTATCTTTGATAATTTGTCTCCAGCTTGCTGGCCTCGGACATTTTTTCTCTGTGGAGGGCGCGTCGACGTCTGCCGAGTCGATGGCCCTCGACAGCCACCATATCGGCGCCGACATCACCATGCCCATAAATAGCCACGCGCGGCGTCCGTTGCTCAGTTCCATTTTGTAGCATAAAATAAGTCATGCCTGAATTGGTTATTGACCGTGAAGAAGCGTAAGGTGCAACCACAAGGGAAGTATTACTGCGGGGATGGATGGGTGGGGCGATAAGGAATACGTCGGAGGAACATCCCATCGAAAGGACGTTACAAGGTAACTTGTTCTTCGAAGGGATTGTGTCCTCCGAAGTATTCCTTATCTTTATTAGACACCCATTGCAGTCGCATGTAATTGGAGGTGGGAGGAATAATGTCATGTATCCCTTTTAGGAATGAACCGAATGTAATACGGCTTTGCCAAATCTGGTCTCTTGACTAGTGGAGGAATCCAGGTTGTAAACTTTTGTGAAGGTATGTGCGGACGACCATGTGGCAGCCGCATATGTCTCGGGCCGGTACCCCTCTTTGGAGGGCCGAAGAGGCTGCGATACCCCTGGTTGAATGAGCCCTAAGATTTTGGGCTGGCTCTTTACCTGCCAGTTTATAACATTCCAGAAGGGCCAAAATAATCCACCTGGAAATGGTCTGTTTTGTTATGGGTAGCCCCAACTTGCGACCTGAGTATCCTACAAACAGTTGGTCTGCTTGCCTAATCCTAGCCAGTCTTCTGATATAAAAGCTCAGCTCAGAGCTCACCTTGGGTCCAGCCTATGTAGCCTTTCTTCCTCTTTCCCCGGATGGGGAGGAGGGTAGAACAAAGGTAAGGTAATTTTCTGAGTGATATGAAATTCAGAAACCTACTTTGGGAGGAAATTTGGCTTCACCTGTAGGACAACTTTGTCCTTATGAAAAATTGTATGAGGGGGTTTACAAGAGAGAGCTTGTAATTCGCTCACCCTCCTAGCAGATGTTAGTGCTACCAATAGGACAGTTTTAAGAGTGAGAAATCTCAGCGAACAAGAGTGGAGTAGTTCGAATGGAGTATCCATTAGGAAATGTGAGACTAAATTTAAGTCCCATAAGGGAACTTGGAATGGTCTTGGAGGCTAAACATTAGTTAATCCCTTGAGAAGAACAAGTTACTTCTTACCTTGTAACGTTCTTTCGACGGGATGTTCTTCCGACGTATTACTCATCTAAGATATCTCCTTCCAGCTCTGCTGGCTTTGGAAAATTTTTTCTTTAGAGGGCGCTGAGCGTCGACGTCCTCCGAGTCGATGTCCCTCGACAGCCGCCGTATCGACGTCATCCTGCCTATAAAGGCCGCGCGCAGCGTCCGTTGCTCAGTTCCGTTTTGTAGCCCAAAATAATACTGTCTGGACTAGACTAATCACCCTGAAGGAGCGTAAGCTGCAACAACACGGCAAGTGGAACTGCGGGGATGGATGGGAGGGCCGATAAGGAATACGTCGGAGGAACATCCCATCGAAAGAACGTTACAAGGTAAGAAGTAACTTGTTCTTCGAAGGGATTGTGTCCTCCGACGTATTCCTCATCTTAGATAGGCTCCCATAGCAGTATTCTATTATTGGAGGAGGGAGTACTGATTTCACGCTGTCTTCTATTGATGAATAGAATGCAGTACAGCCCTTCCAAACCTAGTCTCTTGACTGGAGGAGGAATCCAAATTTTAAAAACGTGTAAAGGTATGGACAGACGACCATGTAGCGGCCGCACAGATGTCTTTAACCGGCACGCCTCTTTTGAGGGCCGATGAAGCTGCAATACCTCTGGTCGAATGAGCCCTAAGGTTTTGAGGGGGCTCTTTCCCTGCCAGTCTATAACATTCCAGAATGGCTAGAATGATCCATCTGGAAATGGTCTGCTTAGTTATTGGTAACCCCATCTTGTGACCTGCGTAACCTACAAACAGCTGGTCTGCCTGTCTTATCTTGGCTAGTCTACTGATGTAGAAACTTAAAGCCCTTCTAGGGTCTAGCCTGTGTAACCTCTCTTCCTCTTTCCCCGGGTGAGGAGGAGGATAGAAAGATGGTAGGGTAATCTTCTGAGTGATATGGAATTCAGAAACCACCTTTAGGAGGAAATTAGGCTTCACTTGCAGGACAACTTTGTCTTTGTGAAAAATTGTGTGAGGGGGTTTACAAGAAAGAGCTTGTAATTCGCTCACCCTTCTAGCAGATGTAAGTGCTATTAATAAAACAGTTTTAAGGGTAAGGAATCTTAATGAACAAGAATGGAGTGGTTCGAAAGGTGTGCCCATCAGGAAAGTTAGTACTAAGTTTAAATCCCATAGGGGAACTTGGAATGGTCTTAGGGGATAAACATTGGTTAACCCCTTTAGAAACTGTATTACCAAGGGTAATTTGAAATAGGTGGTTCTTCCGCAGTGCGCTTAAAGATGGATAGCGCTGCGAGATAGCCTTTTACACTGCCAACTTGAAGGCCCGAGTTTGCCAAGTAGAGTAGAAACGATAACACCGTTGGTGTACCACATGAAAAACGGTCGATATTCCCTTCTCTACACCAGCTGCAAAATTCGTTCCAACGGCAGCGGTATAAAGACTTTGTTGCTGGCCTTCTGGCCGAAAGCAACACCTCCATGACATCATCAGGGAGGTCCCAATCCTTGTACCTCACCCTTTCAGAAGCCAAGCGTGAAGGTTGAGGGTTCTGATGTCTGGATGGAGAACCTGACCTCCCTTCTGTGAGAGAAGATTCTCTTTGAGTGGAAGACGGAATTGGAGGGCAGATGGACATATCTAGAAGGTCCGGGTACCACATTCTCCTGGCCCAGTCCGGGGAAATTAGAATCATGGTTTTCCGGAATCTTCTCAACCTCCTGATCATTTGAGGAATAACAGGGACTGGTGGAAATGCGTAAAGGAGTGGGAACTCCCAGTCCACTACGAACGCGTCTCCCAGAGCGGCTGATGCAGATACCTAGGGTAAAGAGTCACCTGCTGCTGCTGCGGCCTTAGTACTTTTGACCCGTCCACCTCGGGTGGACCTCCTTTGGCCTCTTTGAGCCGGCTGTCCTCTGCCTTTCCCGAATGCGGAATAGCGAAAGGACTTTCTTCTCCCGGAGGTTCCTGAGGGGCGAAAAGGAGTTTGGCGGATAGCAGCTCCTAAAGATTTTGCTGCTGCGGATTGTCGTACTTGCCGCCATGGCCCTACTGGGCAACTGTCTCCAATGCCCAAGCATCTGACGTAATAGCCTGCCATTCCGTCAGATGGTGAGTTAACCTGCCCCCTACAGGTGTATTCTGTGGAAAGGCCTCAGAGTGGTTTGGGGGCGGCTGATGCAGATGCCGAGGGTAAAGAGGCACCTGCTGCTGCTGCAGCTTCTGTACTTTTGAACCGTCAACCTTGGGTGGATCTCCTTTGGCCTATTTGAGCCAGCTGTCCTCTGCCTTTCCCGAATGCGGAATAATAGCGAAAGGACCTTTCCTCTCCCAGAGGTTCCAGATTTTGCCGCTGCTTTAGATGTCTGCAACTTTTCCAGACTGTCATCAGCCTTTTTCCTGAATAAAGAAGAGCCGTCAAAGGGCATATTCAAAAGTCTGGCCTGTACATCTGGAGCAAAGCCAGACTTTCGTAACCACGCATGCCTGCGGATTGTTGCACTTGCCGCCATGGCCCTGCTGATACGATCAGCGGAATCGATGCCAGTTTGAAGTGATTCGCACATGGCATCTTTGCCATCTTTAATAATGTTAAGGAAGGCTTCCTTTTCCTCTCCTTCTGGTATGCAGTCAGCCGCTGATGAAGCACACTCCCATAGTGTGTGACTGAATCTGGTGAGCGTACAGGTGGCGTTGATGGACAACAACGCCATACTACAAGCAGAGAAGACTTTCTTCGCCATAGAATCGTACCTCTTGTCATCTCTATCCTGTGGGACAGTAGGGTAAGCGGTCCTACTGCTAGATGAAGTTGCCGCTTGAACCACCAGGCTCTCTGGAGTCGGGTGTTTTGATAAGTATTCAGGGTCAGCAGCCGCTACCCAATACTTGGCTGACAATCTTTCATTGACCGCAGGGATAACTCCAGGAGTTTCCCAATTAGATGTAATTTTCCTTTGCAAGGCTGCAGGGAAGGGGACCACAGGGTCCTCCTGTGGACCTTTGTCTAAAATGTCTGTTAAATCATCCTGTTGAAAAACAGGGGAAGGCGCAGACCAACCCATAAATTCAATAATTCTTGCCATAAGGGTTCTATAGGGTGTTTCGGCATGTTCTCCTGGGTCTGGCTTAACAAATTCCACTTCTGGGGAAGTGTCCAGCCCACTTGTCTCATGTAGTGACTCTTGTAGGTCCTTCAGCCTTCTTTCCCCAGAGGTGAAATCCTCTGAAGTAGGCAGTGTGGTCCTCTGTAACCCAAATGTTTCCTGGTCAGAATCTTCCCCCTCTTCATAAATTAAAGATAGTCCAGGGTACTCTGACCTCTGAAATGGTGTAAAACCCATCTCTAAGGCAGAAGGAGCCAAACTCGTCATTATTGGACGAGAAAACGTCGATGTCGTCGACGCCGATGTGACAGGCTTCGAAGGCGCCGAGAACGGCGTTGAAAAAACTGGAAGGGGTCTCGAAGAACTCGAGATCCTACTCGAGGACATCGACGACGGTCTCGGCGTCGTGCCGGAGGCCCTTGGAATCACCGTTGGCGGTGGAGTAGCCTTGGTCTTCTCTTTCATAGGCGTCGATGGATGCGTCGAGGAACCCTTCGACAACGGCGTCGATCCATGCGTCGAAGGAATCTTCGACGACGGCGTCGAAGATGGTGCCTTCTTACCCGATGGCTCGTGGCGCTCTCGGGTGGAGTGTTTCGCCGGATGCTGCGACTCGCAGCGTTTAGATTTTTTGGGTTTTTCACCCGGGGTATCACCCTCAGCTGTCTTCGAGGGGGTCGAGGCCGCGTTCTTGAAGATGCTTAACATTTTCTTTCTGAATTCCTCCCACTCAGCTTGAGAGCTGTGTTTTGTGGGACAGGAGACCCTTTCTGGGGACACAGAAGATGACGAGGAAGGGGATCTACGACGTCTCTTTCTTGAGTGTCTTGATCTCGACAAATGGTGGGAGCTACTTCGAGATCTAGAATGCAAATGTTTTCGACGGCGAGTAGATGAATGCCTCGACTCAGCCGAAGAAACCTTCGATGAGGTTTTTGTCATGATCTCTGCTTCCAAAAGGTCAGGGTTTTCCCAACTCCCTTAGAAGCAGATCCATAACCCAGGTTCCGAGTGCCAACCAGTCCCAATTGGGACCTTTTGGACCCAGTCCTGGCGCCAGTGGCACCAGGCTCATAAATATGCCCAGTCCCAGCGCTGGAAGCGCCGGGCTCATAATGCTTGGGTGGACTTACCTGCAGCAGACCATGCTGCTTACTTGCCTGCCAGTTGAGTCTCTGATCCTCTTCTGTTTGGAACTACTTTTCCTGTTGGGTGGGGCAGGAGCCACTCCCTAGATTCAGAACACTGGAACTCTTCTGGAAAGCAGGAACTCTTTTCTTAGGCGTGGCTGTGGAAGGAGACACCTAAGCACTACAGGAGGCTATTTAAACCACACCCGATGGATGAATCTTGCTTTGCGTTATTCTGCATCCTCAGCAGCAGAACGCTCATCGTGTCTTCTGCATCTGATCCTGGGCCTAAGGAAAAAGGCTTACCATTCTGAATCCAGTCTTCAGCAACACCTATAAAGACAAGAAAGAACAGGTTAGCATTACGGTCTTCAGTGACAGCTCTTCACTTACCTGGTCCATCGGCTGTCACCAACGCCTCGCGCTGCATTCCGGCATCTGAAAGACAAAGGCTTACCTACTCTTCGTGCGCTCTGGAGGTCTTCACACTGCATTCCGGCATCTGAAAGACAAAAGCTTACCAACTCTTCGCACGCTCCGGAGGCCTTCGGCGCTGCATCCCGCATCTGAAAGACAAAACAAGGTGCGTTTAAAGACATTGGGGAACTTTAATACTCACGTGCCATTACTCCTTTCCACATCTAACCCAGTGGGTATTCCGGCACCCTGCAGCCGCCCCGAACTTGTACCTGCAAAATAAAAAGACAGTTAGAGCGCATCGTGAAGCAGGCAACAAGCGCTTACTTACGTGCTTCCAGGCGCTTCTATTCATCACACGGGCTCCATCTTCAACTCACTTCAGCCCGCCATCCGCCATCGCCGGAACCCTGCAAAACAAGAGACATCATTACTAAAGACTTTAAAGACATTAGAATTACTCGAAACTTACCGTTCGTGCAGTAAACGACGGACAGCAGTCCTCTGAAGTCAAGAGGCCTGCTCCCCTTATCCAGTGAAGAAACTGGTTACAGCACCCTGCCTCGAGGCAGATGGAGAGCACGGCGTTCACTTACCTAAGACATCTTACCCTTCGAGCCAGACATACAGTGCACAGAGGTCCAGCCCAAAGAGCCAGCCGTGTGTTACACATCACCTTTGAAGATACGGTATACGCCCAGTCAAGACCGGCGCCTCTACGGGAATCAGGTGAGCGTTACAGTTTTTGACTTACCTCTCTCGAGCTTCCCCTTGCGCTCCTTCAAGGCTTTCGCCGTCATGGACATGCAGTCCTCACACTCCGAACAATGGTGCTCGGATCCCAAGCACCACAAGCAGATCCTGTGTGGATCCGTTATCAACATTTTTTTACTGCAGTCTCGACATTTCTTGAAGCCGGATCGCGGCGTCGTCGGTTCCGATGAAGATGCCATCGAGAACGACTAGGTATTATTCGAGTAGATATACAGTTATCCTGACTGAACTGAGCAACGACGTTCCGAGGCCCCACGGAGTGCGGAAAAACGGAACTGAGCAACGGACGCAGCGCTTGGCTATTTATGGGCATGGTGACGTCGGCGCCGATACGGTGGCCGTCGAGGGACATCGACTCGGCGGACGTCGATGCGCAGCACCCTCTACAGAAAATATTTCCGAGGCCAGCAAGCTGGAAACGTATTATCAAAGATAAGGAATACGTCGGAGGACACAATCCCTTTGAATGTTACTTATTGAGAATTATTTTATTTTCAATGGACAACTTTTCCATAAAATTCATGGCACAGCAATGGGCTCTTCAGTAGCCCCCTCAGCAGCAAATGTGTTAGTTGAAAGCTTTGAACGTAAGGTCATCTACAATTCCACCAACCCATACTTTTGTAAATTGGGGTTATGGAGTCGCTATATAGACGACATCTTAATAGTTTGTGATGGCACTACTGAAGAGTTCAAAGAATTTATGTTATGGACCAACTGTCAAAACCCGTACTTGAAGTTTACCTCCACACAGAATAATCTTGAGATTAATATTCTGGATATTACAATCTGGGTGGACACCAACTGGAACATTCCACAGGTCAGACCATTCCATAAATGAACTGACCGTAACTCACTTTTAGAGTTTGGTAGTTGTCACCCGTGACATAAAGGGAGAACCTTCCAGTTGGGCAATTTTTACGGCTCAAGCGTAGTAGCTTGACAATAGCAATTTTCCTGACAGAAGCTAATTCCTTGAGCGAGAAACTGACTGCCAGAAAATGTCCGACCAAACTTGTGCGTTTAAAAGATCGAAAAATAATGATTGTGCGAGCCTGTTGGAGTACAACACCAGAGTTAAAGAGCACAAAGGATTTGTGTTTGTAAGTACTTTTACCCCTCACACAAATCAGGCCATTAAGATTATCAAGAAAAATTGGAGTATCTTGATGGGAGGGGAGTTCACTCTTGATCTCCCATTATGTGCGTTCAAGAGAGGCCCCAATTTGAAAGATCTAATAACAAAAAAAGACATTTCAAAGAAACCGGCAAAACAAATGAGCATTACAGAAGCATGGGGACTCCCAAAAGCGTTAGCCCACGCACCATGTGGCCAATGCGTTTATTGTCATCAGACCAGTAGGACTACTCAGGTCGACATAGGTTTGGAAAAACCTTGGGCCCAAGTAACTTTTAGTAAATGCAACACGAGTAATGTCGTGTATGCGATATGGTGCCAATGTGGCAAGCTGTACATTGGGATGACTAAGAGGAAAATCAAGATTCGCATTTCTGAACATAGGAGCTGTATTAAAAATAAGGTAATTACAGCTCCCATGGTCAGTCATTTTTGGATAATGGACTATGGACCAAATGATTTCAAATGGACAGTTCTACTCCATCTATCCTCAGGAAACGAAGCTGACATTTCAAAGAAGCTATAGACAAAGGAACAATGGGGCATTTTTTTGTGTAACACAGCCGTCACTGGACTTAACGAAACCGTGGATTGAAATTGTGTGTCATAATATGGTGACTACTTTCAGTATTTTTAATGTGACTAGCAACTCCATATTAATTAAGTGTCTCTAGCAACCCTGGTAGTGCTGGGTCGGACAGTTCACTAGGTCGGTGTTTCCTGAAACGTAGGTACGGTGCCTTTAAGAAAACACCGGCTTAATAGTTCCAGGGAACACCTGTAACTTGCGTTGCGATTCTCGTGCTTACTGAGTGTTATATTAACCTTTGTTTATTTCAATTAGCCATGGCAACACAAGATGAATTTACCATCTGCACTCAGAAAACGTTTCAAGGGAGACTGAAGTAGTAGATAATGGCATGTGTTTTACAATGCTCACTGCCCTATCTTTTCGGCGGAGCTCACTGTGTTTGCAAATTAGTTAATGATAATTGCAGGCACGTGTGCATTAGTCACGTGACATTTAAAAAGAGGACGGTGAAGTGCTCCTTCCAGCTCCAGACAATTGTGGGAACGCGCACGCGAGCACAGGAGATACAACGCGAAAAGCCAAGCAAACGGAAAGTAAGTGTGAAGGGCATTCGCTGGGGAACGCGTACTTTTCTGAACTCGTATGTTCTTAACTTTACGAGTTGCGGGCAATGTAGTATCAGCATGATGTTTGAATACTGATAGTTAATGGATGTTCAGCCTGTGTACTTTGTTGGGCGACACGCGGAATGAAATGGCGCAGTGTTTTCTTTGCAGTGTTTTTGGAAGGGTAATCGAGCGGCTTCGCGTATGAGTGGCATTCAGGTGGCTTAACAGAAGGGGCCAACCTGGCCACGAGATTAAGAGAACTAAGTCGACCATTGTTTCGAGTGAAGTCATCACTCTATATGTAAGTGTCTCTCTTTCTTAAAATACCCTATGCTTTGCATATTCCAATGTGGACAACATTGTGGTATTATGGGTGATCTGCTGATATAACTTAGGAAAGATTGAGAGCAAGAGTACGAGCAATTTAAATAAAAAAACATAAAAAGGACACATTTTGATCACAGTGATAGGTGGATGGGCTATAACAGTCCAATGTGGGTCAAGTTTCCACTTTTCATGTTAGGTAGGGCATGAGTATGGACATTTGCCTTCCACTAAGGTGTTACATTAAAAAATGTGCCCTTTTTACTGTTACCTGTAAAGTTACTAATATAGGATGAATTCTTTTTTTAAAAGAAAACGTCTTATTAATGAACCAAAAGTGATGAATGCGACATGTAGTTTGGGAGGCGACATTTAGAGTTGTTTGTTTTTTCCAGAGCTGTAGCAAGACGGTGGCGACGGTGCGCGTGGTGTTTGACTACATCGGTGGGCCGTTTGACTTATGAAACAAGTCTACAATACCATAGACTGTTTACATTTTTGAAGTCATCACGGTAAGTTAACCATAGGAGATTGGGCACTCCAATGGTGAGACTATATGTAATTAAATAACAGCATTACTTATAGCTGTTTTTTATGCTGTCCCCCATAGGACCATAGAGGAGCATTTCCACACAAAGTTTGAGAAGACCAAGAGAATCTGGTTGTGGAATTTCCCCTGAAGAAGTTTGGTCATTTATCTAATATTGTTATAATAACGAAACATGTCAGGCATTGGGGTTGCTCTATTAGTAGGCAACTTTGTGTAAAGTTTAATTAAATTAATGAGAACCTTGTTGTTGAAAAGGATTTGTTAAACTAGGGCACGAACTGGCGGGAGGGAGCATTTCAGAATTTGGGAGCTCTCTGTTTTGTATATTTGGCTGTTGTCTGCATAATTTTGTATGCTGAAGAGAGTGTGGTTTAATATTAGTATGAGAGGTATGTAAGTGGAAAGGAAGCACGTTTGCACTTTGAGAGTGTTTTGTAGTCTGTTATGAGTTTTAGGTCATGAATTGTTAAGTGTTTTTTATCATCATGAAATGTTTATACAGATTGTTTAATATATTTTTTAATCATTTTTTTGTTATCTTAATAAAGTCATGTATTGTAATATGCTAATTTGTTAGCGTTTCAGTGTGTTTTTGGTAAACAAACATAGTTATTGTGATTGAATAGTGTTCCTCTTCCTGCCTATGGGGCACAGCGTAAAGGCAACGGGATTCCCTAGTTGGGAAGTTTGCACAAGCCTTTGTTAGGGGGGGGGGGAAGAATCCTGTGGCCTTTAAATAATTTTCCCTCAATCTTTTGAGTGTATATGTGTGTAAGATTCTATAGGGGTCATTATGAGGTAGGAGGTAACCATGCTGCTATTAGCGGCATGGCTACCCCCTTACCGGGTACCGGGTTAACTGAATGAGGAATTACCGGGCCATTCTGACCTTGGAGAGCCCTTTAGTTCAACATTCAAGGAACCCATCCCCATTCCCATTCGAGCCCCCATAGGGCTCAATGGGAATGGGGAGGGTGCTAACAACGGGCCCGTTAACAACGTGCCTGTTAGCACCCTGACCTGCTTGCGGGACCCGCTAAGGGCGCCTGGTAAAACCAGGCATCCTTAGCGGGTTCCCACGAGCAGACTCGTAATAAGGCGGTGAGGGGTTGATGGCTCCGCACCTTTAACGGCGCCGCTAACCCCTTATCGCCAGGGTTGGAATGACTCCCCTATGTCTCGGGATAGTAATGTTAGCACCGCCATCGCCCATACACCAATCACAATCCTCTGCAGCTTATTACAACTCTGTGCCAAGGAAGTAAGGGTCCATATCTTACAATTTGTCCCCAGTTTTATTCTGCAAGAATGCTTTCCTCTGGTGAATTTCTTGATCAGTGGCGAGTCCATTACAAAAAGGTTGTAATAGTATTGTGAAAAGCACCGATGGATATTACTAAATGGGGCTTATAGAAATGGCTTTTGGATTGTTTGTGGTGCTCACTATTGGGCACAGTTGAAAAACATGCACAGAAAGATGTAACATTCAAGTATTAATTAGTAGTAAACATCAAACTAAGGGGGTCATTCAGGGTTGGGTGGATTTTTCTCATGAAATACCACTGGCGAATGTTACCACCTACACCAGTGGCATTTATGAAAATCAGTCCAATTCAGAGTTTACCACCGGGGAGATTGTATTTTTGGAATACCTCCATAGGTATTTTGGAAATACCACCTCTGCAGGTGGTAACATAAAACAATACTTTAAAAAAGTCAGCTATTTCCACCTTCAAAGATGAGGAGCAAATGGATTATGTGCATTAGTGGTTTATACCACTACTTTACTTTTTTCATGCACAGAAGGAACATTCAGAACCTCTTATACTAAACGTGGGTAAGGTTCTTAGGGAGGGCATCATAGATGACCACGTTTTCACCCCTTACCATGGCCCTTTGTAAAATCATGTTTCACTGTAGTAAAATAAAGTGCAGGCATTTCACATCTGGACAGGGAAAACATTTTTCAAAAAATTGGATCCAATTTGGCTGTCTAACTCCACCTTTTCGGTGTAAGGGGATGGGACCGGCCATACAGTATGGAGGAAAGGGGACGGGATGCAAGTACTGCAGCAATGTCACATGATAAAGTGACTAAACCTCTGGCTCAGCACCAGCTGCAACATTTCTTCCATTGGCAGAGGTAAAGAGCTTTTGTTGCTGGTCTTCCCGCCAAAAGCAATACCTTCATGACATTCTGTGGAGGGTCCTAGTCCCTGTACCTCATCCTCTCAGTAGCCAGAGATTAAGGGTACTGACGACGCTGGGGTGGAGTATCCAGCCTCCTTGTAAGAGCAAGTCCACTCTCTTCGGGAGGCATTGTGGAAGGTAGATGGCCAAGTCCAGAAAGTCCCCGTACCACGTTCCCCTGGCCCAATCCGGGCAACTCAACATCATTGTTGCATCGAACCTCCACAAAGTCCTGATGACATGCGTTATGATGGAAATCGGTGGGAACGCATATAGTAGTGGAAAATTCCAGTCCACCACGAAGGCGACCCAGGTGCCCCTCTCAGGGGAAATACCCTGGAGCAGAGCAGCACAGCGCACACTTCATATTGGAGCTGGATGTGAACAGATACACTTGAGATCTCTGCAAAGACTTCCCGGCATAGCTCCCACTCATGAGAGACAGACCCCTACCTGCGCAAAGAGTCCGCCATTGGGTTCTCCTTTGCAACCAGATGAATTGCTGATAAGGAGATCCATCTTTGCAATATCCAAAACCAGAGTGGCATTGCCTCTCTGCACAGAGGAAGTGACCCTAACCCCCAACTCTTTTGTTCAGGTAGTGCAAGGCCACTGTGTTGTTTCTCTTGTTATTGAGGGCAAAAAGGCTATCAGCGCCAGTCTAATCGCCCTTAACTCCAGAGGGTTTATGTAGAGTTCTGTCTCCGCTGGGGACCAAGTACGCTCACCTTGTGTTTAATTGAGCGTCCCAGCCCTTCAATGGCGTGTCCGTCACTATACGCAACTCCCCATCGTGTGTGCCACGTGCCCCAGCCTTCTCCAGCCTCCTACACCCAGGCGCCCCTTTTGCCCTTTCTCATTGACTGCCCTGTTTTGCATTGTATTGCTTTGTGTTCTGCTGCATTCTTCCTTATTCTAGGTTTACATTTGTCGACTGCTTTGTTCTTTTGAATATTGTTCTGTGTTCTGCTGTGCTCCACCCTCCTCTAGGTTCTCTTTTTAATGATTGCTCTTTTCCCGATGCTGTGGTTACCTGATTTGCTTACCGGACTGCCTTGTTTTCTGCCTGCTCTTCCATCTGAGCTCTTGTCTACATAGTCCATCGTCCACTATTGTCTTGTCCCTTTCTGTCTTGTCTGCTTGCACCCCTCATGGTGTAGTCCCCTAGTGTCTCCCCCACCTTTCCCCTCCACCCCTCTCCTCTTCCCCCACCTACTCTCCAAACCAGGCCTCCCTATCGCTGACACCTGTACCAGTGCTTCCTCTAGACAGACTCTCACCGACATCCTCTTGGTCGTTCACTCGCCAGACCTATGGACTCTTCATATGTCTCTGTGCTCTCTCCTTTAACTTCTTCTCCCATTAATGGTGGCACCCAGTGGGTGGCCCTCCTGGCCCCCTTTCACTCCTCTAAGGTCATCATTTATGTTTATCGGAATGGCACTGTCTTGGTCGAAGGCCCTCAGGCCAACCTTCTCTCCTCTCTGATAGACGCTTCCAGCGCCTGATCAATTTCCTTTCTTCTCCTGCTTTCCTTTCTCTCCCTTCTTTGGCTTCCTTGCTTGGCCCCTCTGCCTCCCCCTTGGCTACCTTGCCCTCTTCCTCCTCCTTCTTCTTCTGCCGCCCCTCAGGCTCTTTTTACGCCTCCGCAGGGCTTATCTCTGATTTGTACCCCTCCTCGGGAGTCTTTCAAGGTTTGCAACCTTCTCCATATTGCCACTCTCAGCTCTCGCTCAACTGTCAAACACTCCTCTGACATCTGCCGCCTCCTGGAAGAACTTGTTCTCAATGCCCTCAGTCTCACTGAGACATGTTTCATGGCCAGCTCTGTCACAAGGTTTGGCACGCCCAGATTTAACCATTCTGCAGCAGGCGTAGCCTTGATCTTTCCCGAGTGGATTCCTGCCTCTGTCATTCCTATGCAGGCCTACTCCTCTTTCGAATGCCTTGTCTGCAGGCTCTCACTCCCTCCTGGCCACTCTCTTAACAAGGCAACCATCTATCGGCCACCTGGTCAGATCACCTCCTTCCTCTCTGAGTGAGCAGATCTCTCCTCCTCCCTCCTGGCCTCGACCACTCAACTCCTCCTTCTTGGAGACTTTAACATCCACCTGGAAGCTTCCTGTCTCTCATCTGGACTCTTTTGTGTCCTCTCTCTTTCTATACTCCCCTCCTGCCCGAATCACTCTGCAAGGCACACTCTGGATGTTCTGATCTCCTCAGACCTCCCCCTCTGTATCCCCCTCACCACTCCTTTCTCCTGGAGTGATCACTTTTTCCTTTCCACCCATCGCTCCCTCTCTACCCTTCAGTCCAAGCCAACTCCAGCACTGCCACCTACCTTCTCGGTCATCCGACCCATGAAGCAAGTGTCAGTTGAGGCTTTCGCCGCCACTTTCTCTCCCCCACCACATCCTCTGGCTGACTCACATCCTAACACAGCCTTTTCCATGCTACACTCTTCTATCTCTGATATTCTTGATGGTCTAGCCACTGTCGTGAGGATCCGCTTGAAGCCTAAAGCCAAGTGCAACTATTGGTATGACTCTGACCGTGTCACCCTTAAACGCTAGTGCAGGGTGGTTGAGAGGAAATGGCTAGCTTCTTGCGCATTCTGTGACAAACCAGCCTGCTGCCTGATCCAAAGGCAATACCAGTCCACACTAAGAAGAGAGCCCACATTCAAGCCCTTGTCTCTGCGGCATCTAACAGCTAGGCCGAACTCTTTAAAATCGGCAAGAAGCTGGCCAATCCTGCTGCAGTCTCTACCTCTCATGTCCCCTCCCAGGCCCTCTGCACTGCCCTGACTTCTCATTTCATCTTTAAAACCCAGGACATACTGTCAACCCTTTCGTCCCCTCCTCCTCCTCACTCTACTCTCTCCTCCACCTCCCCCCACACCTTCCTTGTGGCCACCTCTCCTCCCTCTTGCTCTTCCTGTCCTCTGTTCTCCCCAAACGAGGTTTCTAAACAAGTCCGATCTATGAAAGTCTTGTCGAAACAGGTTCTTCCCTGTTCTTCCAAAACCATCAAGGACTACATTGACAACTTCGCTCCTGGCCTGCCCTGGCTGACTTCTGCAACCACTCCTTCGCCACTGGAGCCTCCCATTCCCTCTCTGAAGCACTCTTTTGTGCACCCTCTTCTCAGGAAACCCTCAGCCGACCTCTCCTGCCTGGCTAACTATCACCCGATCTCCATCACTCCTTCCCTGGACAAACTCCTGAAAAAGCTGGCCATCTCCCAGCTAAATCTTCACACTGAATCTGTTGGTTGTCTCCATGACAATCAGTCTGGCTTGAGAGCAGCCAGAAGCACAAAAACTGCTCCCCTGAACATCTGTGAAGACCTGCTCTGCAACCTTGATTATAGTCTCCCATCTGTCCTCATCTTACTCGATCTCTCTTCTGCCTTTGACACGGTCAACCATGCAATCCTGCTCAATCGTCTCAGTGATAACCTGGGTATCAATGATCAGGCCCTGGCCTGGCTGACCTCGTTCGTCTCTGATTGACCCTCCCAGGTCCAACTTGGGTCCTTCCTTCCCTTTATCTCACTCTCTACTTGTGGTGTTCCCTAGGGATCTAACCTCTCTCCCTGGCTGTTCAACCAATACCTGGCACTTCTCGCCCACCACATTACTGCTCTCTGCTCCAACTTTCGGTGCTATGCAGATGATACTCATCTCGTTTTCAGGCTCCCCTCTGCCACCTCTTCATCCTCCTCTTATCTCCGAGTGTCTGTCTGCTATCCAGGAGTGGTGTGCCACCAACAATCTCAGCCTTAAAGCCAGGTAGACAGATTCTCCTCATCGGCATACCTGCACCCTCCTTTCCTGTCCCTCTCTGGCCAGCCTCCCTCTGCCCTCTTCCTGCACGCACACTCTCCTTTTCTTCCCACATCTCTGATGTCTCTAAGAAGTAAAACCACCAACTGCACCTCCTCAGGAGGTATTCTTCCTTTCCTCTCCTTCCCTCAAAAGCTCACAGTCTCTAGAGCTCTGGTTCTCTCTAGGCTGGACTACCTGCAACATCCTCTTTCTAAATCTGCCTGCTTCTACTCTCCACCGTCTGCATCTCATCAAGAACAGGACTACAAGACTTGTCCTTGACCTCAAGCCCAGGGATTGTATCCCTCCAGCACTGACATCTTTGCATTGGCTCCCAGTGGCTGCAAGGATTAAGTTCAAGACCCTCTGCATTGTCCACAAGGCATTCTGGGGACTGGGTCCTCAATGCTTCCAACTCTCTCTTCGTAAATACCTTCCTACTCAACCTCTTCACTCCTCCACCTCCACCTCCAACTCCCTCAGACCAGTCGCTTCTCCAAGCAACAGGTTGGTGGTAGATCTCTTTCTTTCGGCTGAGGACTCCCTCTGGAACAGCCACCCTGCCTCTCTGAAACTTGAGCAGAACCATCTCTGGTTCCGGGAGCACCTCAAGACCTCCCTCTTTGCTTCTGCCTTCTCTCTTCCTCTCCCCTGCTGATTTCCTGTCTGATACTGCACTGGTCACCTGGCTACCCTCAGGCCCAGGTACCTGTCCGCCCAGTTGCACACCCGCACTGCCTCCACTTCCACTCTTCCACTTGGCTCTGTATCTGTAACCCTACAGTCCCCCTACCTGCACTTTTGGACACCTGCTTCCTGCACTTACCCTTGTACCAGCCACCTGTTGGCCGCACTTCTTGTTATTGTTTTGATCCCATGTACAGCACAGTCCCCTCCCCTTTCCCCTGGCACTTCCCCCTCCTCTGCACTTTTGCGATCTCAAAGTCACTTGGCCTGGTAGGATCGTCTTTTCCGTCCTGCTTCTGTTTCCCCTTCCTTGCCACGTTGCACCTTGAAACACGTGCGTATAGGCGCATTACAAATGCCATATCATCATATAGTCACATTCAGCCGGGGTTGCCAAAAGGTTTCCCCTTCATCAAGGTCTCCTCGCTGGACCAACACAGAAGATCCTATGAGATCCTAGTTGGGGTCTGCAATAGGTCCATCATGGTGCCCGAGAACTGCGACCACAGGGATCTGAGAGCCCACTGAAAGGATCTCATTCGCAGTCTCACCTCTGGCACCAGAAAATGCAGAATGTCACAAGGCCCAGCGACTTCAAAATCAATGGCCGGAAGAGGCTGGGCGTTTTGGAATTTGTAGACCCATCTGCTGAATGTTGGTAGCTCTGTCCTCGGGAGGAAAAGCCATCCCCTTGGATGAGACCATGACCCTTCTGAAGAACAGAAGTGCTTGCGAAGGGGTCATTTGGGACTTCCTGAAATTGCGGGAGAAGCCCAGTCTGTGCAGGAAGTGGCAGACATGACTTAGATGAGCTTGGCTTGCTCCTCTGAGCGGGCCCTGATGAGCCAGTCATCGAAGTAAGGGAACACATGAATCCCCTCCCTTCAGAGACTGGCTGCCCTGCCACTGACATCAGCTTGGTGAGGATCCTTGGGAAAAGGTCAGCCCGGATGACAACACTTTGAATTGGTGGTGTGTACTGCCAATCATGAATCTTAGATATTGCCTGTGTTTGGGATGAATTGGCAAATGCAAGTGACAACAGCCAATCCTGGAGCTCTTGAGAATGGAGGATCTGCGACAGTTACCATCTTGAATTTGTCCTTCCAGCAAAACTTTTTCAATTGCCTCAGGTCCACTATGGGTCACAGACCCCATCCTTCTTTGGGACTAAGAAGTAGAGGGAGTACCATCCCTGATTCCTTTCCGCTAGAGGGACGCATTCTATCGCACCTTTTTGAAGCAGGGAAAAACCTCCTGCTGCAACGAGGGAGGTAGTGTGCAAGCAGGGTGGCGTCTGATGAAAGGAAGACAGTATTCCTGGGAAACTATCGGTTTGACCCACATGTCCGAAGTAATGCCCTGCCATGCTTTGTAAAAATGTGGGCTAGATGCCCTTGCACTGGAGAGGTGTATGAAAGAGTATTAGGAACGCTTTGTTGTCACTGTTGCCGCAGATGGGACGGAAGAGGCAGAGGAGGATTGGTTTGCCTTCCCTACCCTCTAGTAGGTTTGGGAAACCTTTGTCTGGAGTTCATTAGGCCTCTTCTTCTTTGGCTGTAAGATCCATCATAACTAAAGGATCTCTGCCAAGCTGGAACCGGAGTTTGAGATGGTTGCTGACGTATAGCTGCACTTAAGGATTTGGCAGCTGCTTTTGAAGATTGCAGCTTTGCTAAGGTGTTGTCAGCCTTGGCACCAGAAATTCTGTGGCAGTCAAAGAGCATGTCCAATAATGTGGCCTGGACATCAGGTGCAAAACCAGACTCCTCAGTCATTAAAATTGCCTCAGTACTGCACTGGAGCCCATCATTCTCCCCAGACAGTTCGAGGGGTCCAGGTCAGATTGCAAAGCTGGGCCCATAGCCTCTGTTACGTATGCCACTATATTGAGGAAGCCATAAATGTTCTCCCAATCAGGGATTTCATCAGTGGCCTGCTCTATCACTGACCATAGAGTATGTGTATATTGGACCAGAGCATGAAGAATGTACTTCCTTTAGGGCCATGCTCCCTGAAGCAAAAATACTCTTCACCCAGGCATCCACCTTCTTATCGTTCCTATCTGGTGACAAGGATGAGTAAGCTGCTGATCTGGCCCCTGAAGTGGCGGCCTGGAGACCAGCCTTTCTGGGTTAGGGTGCTTGGCTAAGAAGTCAGGATCTAACAGTGTAGGCTTGTACTTACTTACTGATGGCACTGAGCAGGGCTTCTGCCAAAGCTCCATAAGGGGGTCCTTTAAGGCAGCATGGCAGGATAGACCTTTGTCCAGAATTTCTGAAAAGTCATATTCAGTGACCATCTTGCCAGAGTGGTCCCCACCCTAAAGCCTCTGAGACTTTATCCATGACTGACTGACCTGGTAAGCTGCACTGGGGTGAGCATGAACTTCTTGAGGGTACATATTCCTCTTAAGGCAAGTGTCCAGCCTACTTGCCCCATGGAGATCAGTAGCCCGGTCCTCGAATGTGTTCTCCTTCGAGAAAAAAATCCTCTGGATGGTTTTTCAGGCTCATGGGCTTGAGACCAAAAGGGATCTGGATGCTGAAGGGCCTCCTGAGGAGGGCGCTGATGTGGCTTTGTGAGATGCAGATGGGGGCACAGCCTTCTACGACAATGAGGGCTTTGCAGGTCTAGTAGATGCCGTGCTGGGGCCTTTTGGCGCACTTGATAAATCTTTCGAGGAGTCCCTAGTGGCTTTTACGTTGCGTGGTGGACTCCAACCCTTTTTTGGCCTTGGACTCGGAGGAGGTCAATGAGGCCGCTTTTTCAAAGACATCAAGCATTTTGAGCCTGAACTGCTCCCACTTCTCTACAGAGCCAGATTTAGTTGGGAACCTTACCCAAGTGCACAGAGACTAATCTGATGAAGAGGCCGTCCTCCTTCTCTTCTTCGTATTCAAGGCACAAGATGAGTGATGGGAATCACTGTGGGAGCAGAACTGCTTATGCGACTTCTTTTTCTCTGACGGTCACTCGGATGCCCCGGTCTCATAATCAGGGTGAATTTTGGAGGGAATAGAACCTGGACACTAGGCTGACGATCGCCCGAATTTTAACTTTGAGTACCTCTCCTTCAAGGACTTCTGCGCCATGGATTGGCATTAGCTGCAGTCAGCCGTATCATGGTCAACACCTAGCAACCTTAAGTATAGTCTGGAAGGGTGACATTTTACCATCACAGTCCTTACAGCACTTGAAAACCAAAGGCTTTAGCGCCGACATTGCATCGAATATTTCAAATTTATCATCAGGAAAATTAAAGGTTTTACTGAGGTGTTCCGATCGTTGCATGCGGAAAAAACAACTAAGGTCATGGGGCGCATGCAGCCTATTTATACTGAAGTAGATGTCACTTTTGGTACTCATGTCGAAGTAGCTCGACGCTGCATGACATCCCCTGGTGGCCAAAACATCCGAAATGTGCTGCTGCCACAGAATACATCTAAGATGAGGAATACATGGGAGGACACCATCCATTAGAGGCAAGCTTCTAGCGCAGGTTTGGTGAAAATCTGCACAGTGGATTTTTTTGCAGGTGAGCACAAATATTGGCTTATGAGAATTTGCATTGGAAATGGCCATACCTTTTACCCCTCTCTCGACAGAACTGCATGAAACTTTTCAAAATCGAGAATATGTATCGTATCAAAGGTTTCACACAGAATATAACTTCTATACCTTATCAAAGGTTTCAGAGAACAGCAACCTATGTTTTCTCAAAAAGTAACGCTCCTATGAGGGGTCCAATTTAACCATAAATACAGAATCGTTATGGCTGACTCTGAACAATATATACAACGATATATGAACCTGCCCACATTAAGTGTGAATAACTTAAACATGAATATACATTTAGGCAGAATCTACAAAAAATAAAGTTACAAAAAAATGATATTAAAGGAGAGGTCCAGAGGTCTGAACTAAACACATAACAATATAGGGTGTGCTTTAAGGTACTAGGCTCCGGCTTTTGGGTGTTCCCATAATTGTCGTGGATAACGATGACCTATGTAATGGTACATCATTTGTAGAATAACTAAAACTGACAGAAAAAAGGTTGGCTGACCATTAAGAATGTTACCGGAATACTCTCATCAGAAGAGAAAATGCACACGAGCGTCTGCTCAATGCAAGAATAGATTTCTTAATGGTCCCCACTGGTAGGTTTTGGTCCATTTTACGAAATGAGAAACCTTTCAGTAGATGGCATCCAATGCTGTGAGCATCATAAATGAGGAATTCGAATATTTACTACAATGAATATTACAGTTTTTACAAAAAACATAATAGATTACCTTGCATCTTTTTCAAAAACTGTTTTCAACAAAAGGTCTTTGTCAACGTACACCACACTGGGGTAATACCAAACAGTAAAATGATTATCCTGAAGTCCACACAGTATATTGGCGATGTCACTCCACGCCAAAGTGAGAACCATGGTACCTTGAAAGAAACAAAAGAAGACACTGCTATAGTTTTGTTCAGGTGTCCAAAATTAAGATTCTTCTGTGTAATGCCACAGCACAATTCTACTGTGGATGACTATAAACAAAAATGTAATGTGCACAGATTTCAACTTATATTACATTGCATAAATTGCAAAATAAAGTGTGTCCAATTTAAAGGTACAGTAAACCTAAATGGAATACATGCTGCCTGGGTTTGAAAAATGCAGTTAAAGGAGCTACTCGAAGACTTTGTTTATGTAGATACCAATTAACACTATTTCATTGTATTTTATTATCTGAGAACTTGTCAAGTGAAATATACACCACCAATGTGGTCTCTTCCAGCTAGAAAAATATAGCAATACGTAAGAAGGTACTGAATGTTAGGCAGAATCCTGTGCAGTTCCCTTAGGGAGCACTACAGAAGATTAAGACTACAGGTATGAGCAATAAATCCCACTTGGTATCAGTCTGATTTAGTTGGTAGCTGTGGCTAAGCAGTCAGGCTTATCTCAAGAGGGAGATGAGCAGTATTCGGGGTGTACACATTAGGACTACAATACTATGGAACAAGGAAACATTGACCAAAGCTTGGTATCAAAAAGAATATATATATTTATTTTACACACTCTGATGTTCACACACAAATCACTATTATAAAAGCAAGTTAAACCATTCAAGAAAAGTATACACAACTCCCTATTTAAATTATAGACACACTTGAGCATAAGTGAAAACTGAGCAAAACGGCACAGTGAAAACCAAGCAGAAATGGCACGCTATCAATTTCTCAAAAGGGAGGGAAAGGCCAAGTTATACAGGAATATACTCTTAAACACACCAGCAACACTTCCCAAGAAGATTGTGAACAAGTTAGGCAAGGCAGTACTTTAGCATGTATAATACTGAGGTGAAAACCGAGCAAAGTGGCCCTTCACAAGTTTAGAAAGTGGGAAGGAAAAGGTGGTTGGAAGAGTGAGGTACACCAACACATTTCTAGGTGAGAAGCAATCTAGAGAAGGCAGTTGTAAAAGATTTAGCCAGAGTCAATAGGCCTGTTCCAGAGTCAGTAGTACAGGGCAAAGTGCCCAGGAGCAGAATGTTCTTGTAGCTGCAGTCAAGTCTTTGTTAAACGATTCGAAAAGGTGGTTGCAGAAGGTGAAAGACAATGTTAGAAGATAGGGGCGGCCAGCCCAGTAGGTAGGTAAAGGATTTAAAACACCTTTAGAAGTACTCAACGGAAAGGGAGGTCTGGCGGAACAATGTACCTTAAAATGTAGAAGAGGCTCCTCCGGTGGCGGTACTTCCTGGCAGTTCCTGCAGTTCGGGAGAGCCAGCAGAGGAAGAGAGGCTCCGTCATGGAGGAAGGTTCGAGTTACTGCACTGCCCAGGGATGAAACCAGCCGCTGTGCTGCCAAACGAAATAAAAGGTACGCTCCTTTAAATCGCGGCCCGGGTGAACTGGTGCCTGGCTATCCGGTCTCCTAGTGCTTGGCACTGGCGATTCGAACACGGCAGGTCGGGGAAGGCGATTGGCGAACTGGTTTGCCCCACTAGCTCTAGGGAAGAAGACTCTTGCAGGCGAAGTTCTTCTCGAGTCGTTGGAGAAAAGTGGTGACGATCTGCAGCGGGGCTTCACCGGTGGTTCAGTCGTTGCAGATGTCTTTGGCTTCTCTCCTCTTCGGCTTCTTAGTTCCAGTGGCGACGTCTTGTTCTCCAGTCCTCAGGACCCTGCTTTTATGCAGCAAGATCCCCATTCATACAGCCTAGCTGTTACTCACACAGTGGGGTGGCTCTCCTGGCGGGAGAACCGCCCAGCCTATCAGGGCAGAGTGTGACTTGGGTTGTGTAGGCAACCCTGTCCAGGGTGCCTATTCCCCCCTCCCACACATCCTGTCTACCCCAGACTCAGTTGCGCCGAAAGGAGGGCTTCTGTGCAGAAGCCCGCCAAAAGGATGAACAAAGGATCCCCGACCTGGGTTAGGAGTTTAGAGAAAGACACGAGAAAGACATTAAATCAAAGTTCTGGCAATAAAAACCTACCGGAGTAAAGTTAATATTAAAATAAATCGGCGGTATGTTAGAGGCTGTCAGTAAAAGTGGTAATCTCGAACAATGGGAAAATCCCATAGGAAAATATTTGCAGTCGAATATTTTCGGTAGTAACCACTGCCACCAGCCAGAAACTTTTGAGAGAGGGACTGTACGGTACCCCCTCGAAAATGAACACCAGGGAAAAACTATTAACCCTTCCCAGTACCTCCATAGTAAGATGGGTTGTACTGGTTTTGTTCTTAAGATTTGACTAGTAAAGTCAGTGGGGACTTTACATGCCTTAGGAGACGGTAGTCGGTCCCAGGGTATGGAGTCTATGATTGGGGGTCGCTACGACACTGCTGTGGCACGGCACGGAGAGTGCTGTGTATCACACATGAAAAAGATGATTCCTATGAGGGTGAGAAAAACCCCATAGACCATAAGCATACAAGATAGCCTAAAACACACACTAGCAATCTGCCTAAGAGTGGGGAAAAAAGGGTCTCACTCTTAGCAGGAGAAAAAAGTAAACCCCTCAAATGCAGCAAAGCTGCTGGGGGACTCTATAGGTAAGGGAAATTAGCCATAGAAGAGAATTCTCCCTAACACTGAATGATAAGAGGAGGAGCGAATCCTTGAAGGTTATCAGTGTTCCAGGTGATATAAAAGGCTTGTGTTCCTGAGGCAGTAGGCTTGAAGAGAAGGGAGCTGAATCCTGGTCTTGTGGTGAAGGATGTAAAAGAGGATAGCATGTAAAAACATGTATACATTTTTTTTTTAATTTTGTATTTCTTGATTTAATTGACATGCAATTTATTTTTTCCATTCCTTCCACTCCCTCTAAAAGAAAAAGAAAATAAAAACACAAGAGAAAAGTCAAGATCAAGATCAAAATCAAAAATACCGGGAATCCCTATCCTTGTCTGTCGGGAGAAAGATTGTTTTCTCAAGGCTTTGTGTCTCGCAGTTCCAGTTTTAGGAAAAACTGTGAGACAGCTATAACATAAGATGTTTCATCACCTTCAATTATGCGAAACCATCACTCCTCTTCGTTCCAGATTCGCAGATCTTTAAATAGGTGGCTCATGTGAATGTTTCTTAAGGTTGTTAAGCCAACACATGATAATAAAAGATTTCTAATTGTTTCTTTGTATTCCTTAATCTTGCAGAAGCG
The DNA here is from genome assembly GCF_040938575.1 of Ambystoma mexicanum. Lineage (NCBI taxonomy): Eukaryota > Metazoa > Chordata > Amphibia > Caudata > Ambystomatidae > Ambystoma > Ambystoma mexicanum. The sequence goes on from NC_090932.1 coordinate 801,994,733, forward strand.
ACATTCGTTTCCGGTCGACAGCCCTCTTATCGCTCTTATTTCATTTGTCATCAGAAGGTTCAGTCGTATTCGTAGAAAGGTGTTTCTCAGTGTTTTATTTGTAAACTTCTTCAAGTAGTTTGGAAGTTCATAGATTTTTCTGGTCGCTGGTGGCAGATGACTTATCAATTTGCTTCTGGAGGTCGGGGAGATAGTCTGGATCCAGTCCCACTCTACTCGCTTTTGTCTTGTTTTAGCCGGGTTTTGGATAAGTTCATCTTCAGAGCTGCTTATTTCCTCCAGAATCTCCTTATTTCTTTGTACCCAGCTCATCAAGAAGTTACTTCTTTTTTCTGCGATTTCTATGTTAACGATACCCAGAACACTTGTACATTTGCTGGTGATAGTTTTTCTGTACAGCATCAGCGAGTTCCTATTAATCCTGTATTGCAACGATTGGAGACATAGTTTGTGACGTATTGATGTCACCGGTGTTGATATTGGTAAATTAAACATTCTGCGCCACAAAAAGCCTTCTAGCCGAGGCCAGCACTCGTTTGGGATCACCGGGAGGGCGTCTGAGCCATATATCAATGATAGAACGAACATTCCTTTATAGGATTGTATGACTGGAATTATAGTGAAACAGCCATATTTTCTATCGATCGCTCTGGATACATTTATTACATAGATGGAATGATCCTTTCTTTTCTGAATGGTCAATTCATATATACAAGTAGATATTGTGTTGACTGATTGCATGCTCGCTTCACTATGCAATAATGAAGTCAGTCAGAGAGAGTTTATTCTATGACAGTCTATGGGAAACGCAACATGTTTAAGCATTAAAACAAAACAGTTTTAAAAAAAAAAAGAAAATATGACACAAACAAAAATTAGCCCAGACTGGTTTGAAGAATGTTGTTCCTGTATACTGATGGGGTCCGATGATTTCACAGGCTTGGCAGGCCAATAGGAGGCAGAATAGCCTTTGGTTGAGGTGCGTGGTGAGCCAGCTGCAGTAGAGAAAATCCCTGCACGTAGCCCTCCTTCTCCCAAAAACCACTACTGCACCAATGGTGGTACGGTTAAAGGAGGAGGAGGTCCTCTTGCCTCAGAGTCTGCCGTAGAGGCATCCCAGAAGGTTCAGTGTCTTAGGAGGTCCAGAGGGCAATATGGCTAGAGAAGTCTGGTGGAAACCGTGTATGATCGTGGCCTTCCTCCGGTGGATGCTAGAGGACGAATTCCTACTGCCTTTTGAGACAGGGCAAAGGTCTTCATGCCGGGGCCACCTAAACAGACATGTTCAGACAGAGTGTCTTGTATCCAGGGAGACTTAGGCCTGAGAGAGTTGTCATGTCTTAAGGTGTGGAGGGAGAGAGGATCAGAGTTGAGCAGCTAATCCCAAAGCACCAAGGAAAAAAATGTGATGGAGCAGAGAGGATCCTGCAACAAGGTGTACCTGAACCTTGCAGCCTTGTAGGAGAATCAATTAGAATCAAGGCAGCACTACAGAAAGAACAGAACTGAAGCAGATTGCAGTTAGCATCCGGAGAGAGGTGCAGAGAAGGCCAGGAGGAAGTGGGTGGAAGTGAAGTTCTCTGGGACAGAATTAATGAAGCATCAGGGAAAATAAGAGGAGGAGGATGGAGCCGCCTGAAACCCTTGGAAGCAAACTCCAGGGAAGAGCACAGCAGGAATAGCCAAGAAACCCGGGAAGAGAGGCTGGTAGCTTCTGAGAAGGGACATCACAACCAAAAGCACCAAAAACTGAATAAAATGCAGGAGATGGCAACAAGAAAAAAGTTGGCAGGGAGGTGGAAGTGACCAGGAGGAGAGTCAAAGGTATAGAACCATAGGGAAAAGGGAAAAGAGGAAAGTCTGAGAAAAAGCATAGAAAAAGGAGCAAAGGAACAGAAAAAAGCTGGAAATTGGAAGAAAGAGGAAGAGGTGGAAAAGAAGGGAATAAAGATCAAGGAAGATAATCAAGGAGGTCAGAGAAGGACAAGTCCAAAGGAAGAGAAGGGAAGTAAAGTACAGTACAAGGGGAGATGTCCATCCCACCAGAAAGGAGCTAGAGAAAAAAGAAAGGGGAAATGAGGAAAAAGTGAAACGTGAAAGACCAGGAAAGAAGTCATGAAGAAGAAGGGAACAAAGGAACAGATGAGAAAGTTAAGGAAGCAGGAGGGGAGGGATAGAAGGTAAAGAAAAGCTGGAGAGATGGAAAGAGACAATGTGGTGCAACAACAATGAGGGAGAGACTACATTCCATATAAGGAGAGGAGCCAGAGAGAGACAAAAGAAACTCACTTGGGTGACATGGCGGATCCAAGGTGAAGAGACGTAAATGAAAGGGGGCAGGTGGTTGAAAGAGGAAAGGTTAAAAGGAATGTATTGTGGTGAATCAGGACGAAAAGAAGAGACGATTAAGTAAAAAGGAAAGGAGAGTAGACAAGGAAATCAGAAACAACCCGGGAGGAGCAGCTTTAAGGGAGAAAAATACAAAGGGTAAAAAAGTCCAGAGAGTGACCTGGATGGGGAAATCTAATAATAATCCATGATGAAAAAAAGAATGGCTAACAAGAAAAGTATCAGAAAAACGATTCCACGAGGAAAGGGGTGGTAGAGCAAGTGGAAAGGGAAGCAAAGACCATGGGACCCTGGATAGTTCTAAACCATAAGACGACCACAGGAGAGGGGCAATGCAAAAAGGGCAAGAGAAAATGTGAAAATAATACAAGAACAACGCAGAGCAGGAGAGACATCACAGGTCACTACCTAGAAGGAGAGACACGTATATAACAAAGGGTAGAGTGAAAAGAGTAGGTCTATCAAGGAGAAAGTGAAAGTGCAATGCAGACAGAATACAGGCTGAAAAAGTGTCATAAATACTGATCCTTGTAGAGATCAAACACTTCAGCATCATTCTGAAAAAACAAATAATTTACCGTAAAATTGAATTCGCTCTGTGTGCCATTCATAATGCTATGTTACCAGTCCCATGACATTTATTCAGTGGAAGACTGATTTACAGTGTGTCATGAAGCAGAGTGGGAAAAATAAAATGGGCCAAATGCAAATGGGTTTTCTTAACACTTTAAAGGGTATCTTGCCAGCTCAAAGGAAATTAACTCCTTTAGGGCTCAGAATGTGTTACGTTATGTCACATTTACACTGCGCTCTTCACCACTGCAGGGGTCTTACGGTTGTATACGAATTGACGGAGTTACAATTGTCCGAATGAAAATTGACCTTTTGCACAATTTACCGAATTTTAAAGAATAAAAAATGTGATGTTTCATGTAAACAAAATGCATTTTTGTCTTTTTTATGAAATATTTTGAGTGTTTTTTATACCTATAAATTAAAATATGTTTATCTCTATTTTCCACGGAACGAGGGGGTAAGAGCTGTCCCTCGGACCCGGCCTGATAGCGGACAGGGAGCAGACAGAGCCTTAGTAAGTGGGCCTTTGAATTAGGGGGCCGGCTAAAGCCGGTCGGTCCCCGATAGGCCACTTTATCTTCACAAAGGCCCAATCAGCATGCAGGGATTCAGAAACACAATCAGGCAATCATTGTAGGTCGAAAAAAGGCAGCAGCCATCTTGGAAATGCCACGAGATGGCAAGAAAGGAACAAAATGAATGAGGAGTTCCCAGCACACAGGCCCCAAGATCAATGGGCACAAAGGAAACAGTGAGGACGTGTGGCGAAAAACGTGCTGCAATTAAAAATAAATCTTTTTTCTTTCTTTTTCTAAATAAAAAGTATCTTCTTATTCTTTCACCTTCTCCCAAAAGAATCCATGAAGATGTTGCGCAATTGTGGAAGGTCTATCGACCTCCTACCTGTATGCAGGGCAGTGAAGCAGCAGGCAGCACAGCCTCCAAGCGTGTATCCAGAGGTAGGAGGGATCACACACAATATGCTCAGGTGAAGAGGCCAGCATACGGACGATGGAGCAGACCTTCATTTTGACACTGACAAAGCATCAATTTAAATGATAATACATTGATACAAGAATGTGGAGCATATATATCCCCACATAACGTGCTGTCTGAAATATCAAAGGTTTATGCCTATGAGTGCCATAAGCAGATAGGGTGGGTTGCATTTTATGGACATAGTGGTCGGGAGCTAACAAGTTGAAGGAGAGTGTGAAGGTAAGGGTTTATAAAATTGGATTATTTCAAGTGTAATCTGTGAGAAACATAAGGTACTCATGGTGGCAACAGTAAAGACAGACACAAGTGATCACAGTTCCAGGGTGTTTATTAAACTCTAAAGGTGGGCGAGAAACACCTAATCTAGACCTAAACCTAAGATTGGAGCAAGCTTCGACCATCAAATGAAAAATAAGGCAGTCCTTGTGGAGTTGTGTCCAATCAAAAAGGGCCTATACTAAAAAACCTATTGCCAAAACCTTAGAACTACATACAAAAGAGTGGGGGATAGGATTCATAAGAAAGAAAGAAAAGTGTTCACAAATAATATGTCAGGATGCAGTAGTCGGGGTCTATTAGGACTTGATGGTCGCGAGGAACAAGAATACCTCCTCCCTAAGCAACCAACAGCAAGATAATAGCCACTTGCTGTTCGAGGATTAGGGCCACAGGTGTAGAAACAGGATACCAAGGTGGTCTGGATGACTGCTGTAAGAGGAAAAGGGCAGGTAAGATCAAGAACACACAGGGCAATACAAAGCAGAATCTCAAGAAACAGGACTGTCACCTACCAGGGACCACTAGGTGGAAAGCCAGAATGGTGGGGTAATACCTGTTCCCTCAGTGGGCTGAGATCAAGGAAGCCAGGGGAGGAGAGGAGAGTTGCCACACTGGATGCACCTGAGCAGAATGCTCCTGGAGTTGGGAACTAGGGCAACCAGGATGCCAAGAAAAGGTCTGGTTTCAACTAAGACAAAGGAGGCGACAGAGACTTATCCAAAAAACAGTATGCGGTCAGAATCCAGAAAAACCAGAAAGTCCATGCACGGTACCAACAGGGAACAACAAAGAAGTCCTTAAGACGTAATCCGGGGTCAAAACAGCAGGTCAAGGCAAACATGAACGATGAAACGAGTTCCAGACGGCGTCAGCGAACAGCTGAGAAGCGCCGTGTACCGTCCTGGAGTTCGCTATATGCAAATCACGTGATTTCTGGGGACACGTTATGCGTCACGTGATCATTACATTGGTTGTTAGGAGCTTCAGAGTTGCTGGGTCCAATGTCCAATGAAGACGCTGTTTCTGAAAGGGGCGTGGCCGTTGCCACAGCGACCCGCAACGCTGTGCTGCGATGAACAGGTGAGCCATTCTGCTGCTTTACATTACGGGCCGCAGGAGCCGTATTCCGGGATATGTTGATGATCCGGGTGTCGTGCAGATTTGGAGCCCGTATGAGCCGTCTGCTAGAAGCGGCCTGATTCCACTGCATGTGCACATGCCAGGGGAGTGTCCATCTGTGATAGAAGTGATGGCTCCTCACCTGACGTGCTCTCCGATGGCTTCCCCAACTCCTCCCACCAGCGGGAGATCTAGCCTTGTAAATGGGAATGGGGCGTGGTTGTGTACGGGCATTAACACCTGGTCTGGGACACGGTCGGGAATGGGCACATGAACGTGTGGGCATGACAGAATCCGCCCCAAAGGGCCCATGACCCCGTGGGCAGGACGGATTATCACGATGAAACCGGGACACCAGGCGGGGGGCATGGACATTCAAGGCCAATTCCCAGGACCTCTCCTCTGGGCCAAAACCCAACCAGTCCACCAAGTAATATAAGCGACACCTGGACATACGGGAACCCAAGATGGCACTAACTTTGTATTCCTCAACCCCGTCCACCGAAACCGGGGAAGAGGGCGCCACCAGTCTAGAAGCAGCGAGGTTCAATAGCGAAGTAGCGAACACCGGATGAACGCGCAATGAGGAGGAATGGCTAAACCAAAGGCCACCGAATTCACCATCCTCGTCCCCTTGTAAGGATCCACAAACCCAGGCAGAAGCTTACGTGAGCCGGGCAGGTGCAGGTGTCTAGTGGAGAGCCACACCCAGTCACCCGGGGCAAATGACGGGGCCGGGAGCGCTTTTTGTTGGCCGTGACCCTCATGGATTCCTGCGCCTCGAGGAGATGGGTAAGTGTTTGAGAATGTACCAGGGACAAGTTACGGGCGCAAGCAGTGGCAGCAGGGACAGTAAGAGCGATGAGATCGGGAATCAGTAGTGTGCGGGGGTGTTGGCCATACATAGTAAAGAAAGGGGAGGTACCCAGGGAAGAGTGTGGGGCATTGTTGTAGGCGAATTCAGCTAGGTGTATCAGCTGGTGCCAAGATTGCTGATTCTGGAGGGTGAGACAACGTAGTACTGTTCCATGACCTGGTTCACCCTTTCCGTCTGTCCATCCTTTTCCGGATGGTAGGTCGAAGAGAAACGGACGTCGATACCTATGAGACTGGTAAGGGCCTTCCAGAATTTAGATGTGAATTGCGTACCACAGTCCGATATAAGGACTGTGGGTAAACCAAAGAAACAGAACACTTCTCTAAAAAACATATCAGCCAGTTTGGGGGCCATAGGGAGACCAGAACAGGGAACAAAAGGGGCCATTTTGGAAAAGGAATCAACAACTACCCATACGGTATCCAACCCCTTAACCCTGGGTAGGTCCGTAACAAAGTCCATGGTAAGGGTATGCCATGGGCGAGGCGGCACCGGAAGTGGCTGGAGTAACCAGTGGCCACCCTTTTCTATTTTTACACTGGCCGCAAATAGAGCACGTGTTGACATAGGAATCAACGTCCTTCCTCATAGTAGGCCACCAACACCATCTCTGCAGTAAGCCGAGGGTGCGTCTCTGGCCTGGAAGGCCATTGATGGGGGAGTCATGGGACCATTCCAGAGCCAGATTGCGTGTATCCGGGGTTGGCAAGAGCAACTTCTCCTGATAATACGGAAGGCCTTCATGAAGGGTTAATCCCCAGTCAGTTAATTGTTCAGAATTGGATGCGACCCACTGGCGAATGGAAGTCAGGAGATCGAGAGGTGGGGTACAAACGCATAACACATGTTTCTTTTCTAGCACTGTGTCTGGGAAAATTGGGAGAGAAACACCCCCAGGGGATCGAGCTAGGGCATCTGCCTTCCGGTAGTGTGTCCCTCCGATGTCCCTCGACAGCCTCCATATCGGCGCTGACGTCAACACGCGTATAAATAGACTTGCGCAGCATCCGTTGCTCAGTTCCGTTTTGAAGTTAACAGTTGTTTTACATTAATTGGTTATTGACCTTGAAGGAGCGTAAGCTGCAACCACAAGGGAAGTATTACTGTGGGGATGGATGGGAGGGGCGATAAGGAATACGTCGGAGGAACATCCCATTGAAAGAATGGTAACGACCAGGTAAGAAGTAACTTGTTCTTCGAAGGGATTGTGTCCTCCGACGTATTCCTTATCTTTGATAGACTCCGATAGCAGTGGTGTGTAATTGGAGGTGGGAGTAAAAGCCATGTTTCCTTTTAGGAATGAACAGAATGTAATACGGCTTTGCCAAACCTAGTCTCTTGACTAGAGGAGGAATCCAGGTTGTAAAATCTTGTGAAGGTATGTGCGGATGACCGTGTGGCAGCCGCACATATGTCTCGAACCGGAACCCCTCTTTGGAGGGCCGAGGAGGCTGCGATACCCCTGGTTGAATGAGCCCTAAGATTTTGAGGAGGCTCTTTCCCTGCTAGTTTGTAACATTCCAGAATGGCCAAAATAATCCATCTGGAAATGGTTTGTTTTGTTATCGGTAGTCCCAATTTGTGACCTGAGCAACCTACGAACAGTTGGTCTGCTTGCCTAATCCTAGCAAGTCTGCTGATGTAAAAGCTTAAAGCCCGCCTTGGGTCCACCCTATGTAGCCTTTCTTCCTCTTTCCCCAGATGGGGAGGCGGATAGAATGAAGGTAAAGTAATTTTCTGAGTGATGTGGAATTCAGAAACCACCTTCGGGAGGAAATCAGGCTTCACCTCTAGGACAACTTTGTCTTTATGAAAAATTGTATGAGGGGGTTTACAAGATAGAGCTTGTAATTCGCTCACCCTTCTAGCAGATGTTAAAGCCACTAATAAGACAGTTTTAAGTGTGAGAAATCTTAGCGAACAAGATTGGAGTGGTTCGAAAGGAGTGCCCATCAGGAAATTTAAGGCTAAATTTAAGTCCCATAAAGGAACCTGGAAAGGTCTTGGAGGGTAGACATTAGTTAATCCCTTTAGAAATTGTATTACTAAGGGTAATTTGAAATATGAAGGCTCCTCTGCAGTGCGCTTGAAGATCGATAGCGCTGCGAGCTAGCCCTTGATAGTGCCAACTTGAAGGCCTGAATTTGCCAAGCAGAGTAGAAAGGATAACACTGTTGGTGTACCACATGAAAAGGTGTCGATATTCTCTTCTCTACACCAGCTGCAAAATTTGTTCCAACAGCAGCGGTATAAAGACTTTGTTGCTGGCCTTCGGGCCGAAAACAAAACGTCCATGACATCATCAGGGAGATCCTAATCCTTGTATCTCAACTTTTCAGAAGCCAGGCGTGAAGACCTTGGTGATTCTATTGTATAGATACACTTTCGTGACAATATAAGTCACTGTTGAAAAGAAATGGGGATGACACTTTTCTGATGACTGTATATGTATGTTTTTAGAATGAACATTGGCCTATACGCTTCAAAGAAGGGCAGAGTAATTACTTAGTGCCCTATGTCCTGAAGAAGGTCTTTGTGACCGAAACACGTGTCGACGATTTGCATCTGGACTAATAAAAACACCAGATTTTTGACACCTGATACTATGGACCGGGTCATGAGTATATGTAAAAACTAAGGAAGATGTTCTGATGTCTGGATGGAGAACCTGACCTCCCTTCTGTGAGAGAAGATTCTCCTTGAGTGGAAGACGAATTGGAGGGCAGATGGACATGTCCAGGAGGTCTGGGTACCACGTTCTCCTGGCCCAGTCTGGGGCAATTAGGATCATGGTCCTCGGAATCTTCTCAACCTGCTGATCATTTGAGGAATGACAAGGACTGGTGTAAACTCCCAGTCCACTACGAACGCGTCCCCTAGAGCTCCTCTCGAGGGAAATTCCCTTGAACAAAACAGATCGCACTTCCTGTTGGTACTGGTGGCGAACAGATCCACTTGAGGGGTTCCCCAAAGGACTTCCTGAGCTAGTTCCCACTCGTGGGAGACTGTGCCCTGCCTGCTCAGAGCGTCCGCCGTCAAGTTCTTCTCTCCGGCTAGGTGAACTGCTGATAGAGAGATTCCTTCTTGAATATCCAAAACCAGAGCTGCATTGCCTCATTATCAGGACATTTTTCCCCTGTACAGATGGCAGAAAAGCTTTCAGCGCTAGTCTGATTGCTCTCAGCTCTAACAGGTTGATATGTAGTCTGGACTCCGATGGAGACCAACGACCGCTGATGGTCAAGTCGTTGGTATGGGCTCCCCACCCCGTGAGTGAGGCATCTGTGACTACTGTTATCTCCGGCCATGGTTGCCAATACAGTTCTCCCTTCAAGATGTTTTTCTGGCAGGCCCACCACTGAAGGTCTCGAGCCACCTTGTCCGGAACCTGAAGGAGGTCTGTCATTCTCCCTGAGAATTGCGACCACTGAGTTCTCAGTGCCCACTGAAGAGATCAAGTTCTCAGGCGAGTCTCTGGCACAAGCAAAATGCAAGATGCCATGAGGCCTAGCAACCTCAAAAAGTCGAAAGGCTGGGAGACGTTGGGCATTTTGAAACTTTGTGACCTTCTGCAGAACATCTTGAGCCCTCACCTCTGGTGGCGAGGCTTTTCCCAGGGAAGTGTCCAGGACCGCTCCAATGAACTGGAGTCTCTGTGATGGTATCATCTGTGACTTCTTTAAATGGAGGGAGAAGCCCAGTCTGTGAAGGAAGTGGCAGACATAATCTAGCTGAATCTGAGCTTGTTCCGGAGATGCAGCTCTGATCAGCCAATCGTCCAGGTAGGGGTAGACGTGAATCCCTTCCCTCCTTAGACTTGCAGCCACTACCGATATTAGCTTGGTGAACACTCTCGGGGCGGAGGTCAGCCCAAATGGCAGAACTCGAAATTGATAATGAGAGCCGCCAATTGAGAACCTCAGGTATTTCCTGTGTTTGAGATGGATTGGTACATGGAAATAAGCATCCTGGAGATACCAGCCAGTCCTGGAGCTGGAGGGCCTGAAGGATCTGAGAGAGAGTTACCACCTTGAACTTGTCCTTCCTGAGGAACTTGGTCAATTCTCGTAGGTCCAAGATAGGTCTCAGTCCTCCGTCTTTCTTCGTATGAGAAAGTAGGGGGGAGTACCAGTCCTTGTTCCTCTCCGCTACAGGTACCGGTTCTATGGCACCTTTCTCTAGCAGGTCTACAATTTCCTGGAAGAGGAGCGGATCTGGAACTTTCAGAGAGCTGTTCCCCGGTGGATGACTCTGAGGGATGTGTAGAAAAGGCAGGCAGTAACCTTGGGCAACTGTCTCCAATGCCCAAGCATCTGACGTAATAGCCTGCCATTCTGTCAGATATTGAGTTAACCTGCCTCCTACTGGTGTCTTGTGATGATAGTCCTCAGAGCGGTTTTGAGGCGGCTGATGCAGATGCCGAGGGTAAAGAGGCACCTGCTGCTGCTGCGGCTTTTGTATTTTTACCCCGTCCACCTCGGGTGAATTTTTTCAGACCCCTTTGAACCGGCTGTCCTCTGCCTCTTCCGAATGCGGAATAGAAGCGAAAGGACTTACCTCTCCAAAAGGTTCCTGAGGGGCGATATGGAGTCTGACGGATGGCAGCTCATAGGGATTTTGCTGCTGCCTTTGATGTTTGTAGTTTTTCTAAACTGTCATCCGCCTTCTTACCAAACAAAGAAAAGCCGTCAAAGGGCATATTCAAAGGTCTGCTTTGCACATCTGGAGCAAAACCAGACTTTCGCAATCAAGCAAATCTCTGGGTTGTTGTACTTGCCGCCATGGCCCTGCTGATGCTGTCAGCAGAATGGATGCCAGTTTGAAGGGATTCGCACATTGCGTCTTTACCATCCTTGATGATGTTTAGGAACGCTTCCCTTTCTTCTCCCTCCGGGAGGCAGTCAGCCGCTGATGAAGAACACTCCCAAAGTGTGTGGCTGAACCTTGCGAGCGTACAAGTAGCATTGATGGATTTCAACGCCATGCTACATGCAGAAATACTTTTTTGGCCATAGAGTCATATCTCTTATCATCCCTGTCCTGTGGAACAGTAGGGTAAGCCAATTTACTACCTGATGAAGTAGCTGCCTGAACAACCAGACTCTCCGGAGTTGGGTGTTTGGATAAATATTCATGGTCAGCAGAAGACACCCTATATTTAGCTGATAATTTTTTGTTAACCGCCGGGATTACCTCAGGTGTTTCCCAGTTTGCCAATATTCTCCTTTGTAATGCCGCATGAAATGGCACCACAGGATCCTCCTGTGGACCTTTGACCAAGATGTCTGTGAGGTCGCCTTGCTGAAAAGCAGGTGAGGGTGTGGACCACCCCATAAACTCTATTATCCTTGCCATCAAGGTTCTATAAGGGGTCTCAGCATGTTCCCTGGGTCTGGTCTGGCAAATTCCACTTCTGGGGAAGTGTCCAACCCACTTGCTTCCTGCAAGGATTCTTGGAGGTCTTTCAACCTACCTTCCTCAGAGGTAAATTCCTCTGGTACAGGAGTTGCAGATCCTTGCAACTCAAAAGGTCTTTCCTGATCCGAATCCTCCCCTTCTTCATAAATAGATAAGACTCGGGAGTGATCAGGTCTTGAAAATGGTATAAATCCCATTTCCAGAGCAGAAGGGGTCAAATTCGTCATGATTGGCTGAGAAAACGTCGACGCGGACGTTAAAGGCTTCAAAGCCATCGAAAAAGGCATCAAGAAAGGTGGTAGAGGCCTCGATGAACTCGAGAGTATCGGGATTCTACTCGAGGTTGTCGACGACATTCTCGTGATCGAGGCTCTGGGTATGGCCACTGGCTACGAGGTGGCCGTGGGTTTGTCCTTTCTCGACGTCGGCTCGACTGACCTGTGCGTCGAAGAACCCTTCGATAATGGCGTCGAAGACGCCGATCTATGCATCGAAGAGATCTTCGACGCCGGCGTCAAAGACGGGACTTTGCCTTTACTAGAGGGTTTGTGACGCTCTCGAGTGGCTTCTTTCGCCGGGTACTGCGACTCGCAGCGTTTTGATTTTTCAGGTCTTTCACCCAGGGTATCACCCTCAGCAGTCTTCGAGGGGGTTGAGGCCGCTTTCTCGAAGACGCTCCGCATCTTTTTCCTGAATTCCTCCCACTCAGCCTGAGAGCTATGTTTTGTGGGGCAGGAGACCCTTTTTGGGGAAACGGAAGAAGACGACGAGGAAGGGGATCTTCGATATCTCTTTTTTGAATGCTTAGATCTCAAAGAGTGATGGGAACTGCTTCGAGACATAGAACGAGAATCTCTTTTCTGATGGCGAGGAGACGAATGTCTAGACTCCGCAAAGGAAACTTTTGAAGAAGTTTTAACTGCCTTACCTCTCTCGAGCTTCCCCTTACGCTCCTTCAAGGCTTTCACCGTCATGGACATGCAGTCCTCACACTCTGAACAATGGTGCTCGATTCCCAGGCACCACAAACAGATCCTGTGAGGATCCGTCAATGACATTTTCTTTCCACAGTCTCGACATTTTTTGAAGCCGGACCGTGGAGTCGTCGGTTCGGGTGAGGAAGCCATCGAATACGAGTCGGTATTCACGAGGAATAATGAAGTATATTTGACTGAAGAACTGAGCAACGATATTCCGAGGCCCCCCGGAGCGCGGAAAAACGGAACTGAGCAACGGACACTGCGCAAGTCTATTAATACACGTGATGACATCGGCGCCGATACAGAGGCTGTCGAGGGACATCGGCTCGAGGGACGTCGTCGCGCAGCGCCCTCTACTGACATTTTTTTACGAGGCCAGCAAGCTGATGATCTACTATCAAAGATAAGGAATACGTCGGAGGACACAATCCCTTCGAAGGGGTGAAGTTCTTGATATTGCTCGGGCAGTGATGGTACCATGGCCAGAGCATCTTTCATTGCATCACACAAGCCCTTATAGAAAACAACCGCCTTCTTATTTTCAGCCCAGGAAGTCTCCACGGCCAATTGATTGTACCGGGTGATGTAATCAATGAGAGATGCCTTTCCCTGGATTAGGTTCAGTAATTCCAGATCACGTGATTGTGCTTTGTGTCTGGTATCAAATACTTTGGTCATCTCTGAGACTAGCAGATCGTAATCATACAGTGCGGGACTGTCTTCTTCCAACAGAGGATTAGCCCAGGTAGCGGCAATACCGCTCAAATGTGACAATGTAAAAGCTGCTTTGGTTGTTGAGTCGAGAAAGGCCTGAGGTCTACACAGGAAATGGAGCTTGTACTGATTAAGAAATGTTCAGAACTTACGGGGATCTCCATGGAACTTCTCAGGGGCAGCCAAAGGGAACGGTGTAGGGACAATGGGCCTGATTACGAGTTTGGAGGCAGGCATGGTGCTATTAGCACCATGGCTGGCTCCATTACCGTGTTCCTTCAATGAGGAATAACCAGGTCATTCCAACATTGGAGAACCCGGTAATTCCTCCTTGAAGGAACCATTCCCCATTCCCACTTGAGCCCCCATAGGGCACAATGGGAATGGCGAGGTAGGTAATAACGGACACATTATAAATGGCCCGTTATTACCTCCCTCTTCCCCTCGCAGGACCCGGAAAGGACGTCTGGTTTTACCAGACGTCTGTTTCGAGTTCCGCAAAGGGAACCTCGTAATCAGCGCTCCCGTAGTGAAGGGGGCCGGTCCTGTAACGGCCCCCTTCATTACAGGAGCGCAAGGGTTATAATGAGGCCCAATGACTTGGGCTGATACAGGTAGAGAATTTTGGGAATTGCTGGGCGTGGGTACAGGGTCCCCAAACTCAGGATCAGCGGGTAGGGCATGGTGTTCACTCTGAATGGTATCAAGGCGTTGGTGAATCGCCGCTGTAGAGGCGGCCATGTCCGCGCACAAGACAGCAATGGCCTGGACTAGCGCAGTCACTGGGTCCAAAACGGAGGGATCCAGGCTCCGGGCGACAAAAGGCTTCTCAGTCTGATAGGACTTGATGGTCGCGAGGAACAAGAATACCTCCGTCCCTAAGCAACCAACAGCAAGATAATAGCCACTTGCTGTTCGAGGATTAGGGCCACAGGTGTACAAACAGGATACCCAGGTGGTCCGGATGACTGCTGTAAGGGAAAGAGGGCAGGTAAGATCAAAAACACACAGGGCAATACAAAGCAGAATCTCAAGAAACAGGACTATCACCTACCAGGGACCACTAGGTGGAAAGCCGGAATGGTGGGGTAATACCTGTTCCCTCAGTGGGCTGAGATCAATGAAGCCAGGGGAGGAGAGGAGAGTTGCCACACTGGATGCACCTGAGCAGAATGCTCCTGGAGTTGGGAACTAGGAGCACCAGGATGCCAAGAAAAGGTCCGGTTTCAACTAAGCCAAAGGAAGTGACAGAGGCTTATCCAAAAAACAGTCCGCGGTCAGAATCCAGGAAAACCAGAAAGTCCATGCACGGTACCAACAGGGAACAACAAAGAAGTCCTTAAGACGTAATCTGGGGTCAAAACAGCAGGCCAAGGCAACATGAACGATGATACGAGCTTCAGGCGGCGTCAGCGAACAGCTGAGAAGCGCCGTGTACCGTCCTGGAGTTCGTTATATGCTGGGAGGCAAATCACATGATTTCTGGGGACGCGTTACGCGTCACGTGATCACTACATTGGTTGTTAGGAGCTTGAGAGTTGCTGGGTCCAATGTCCAATGGAGATGCTCATTCCGAAAGGGGCGTGGCCATTGCCACGGCGACCCACAACGCTGTGCTGCGATGAACAGGTGAGCCATTCTGCTGCTTTACATTACGGGCCACAGGAGCCGTATTCCAGTATATGGTGATGATCCGGGTGTCGTGCAGATTTGGAGCCCATATGAGCTGTCTGCCAGAAGCAGCCCGATTCCGCAGCATGTGCACATGCCAGGGGAGTCGCCATCTGTGATAGGAGCGATGGCTCCTCACCTGACGTGCTCTCCGATGGATTCCCCAATTCCTCCCACCAGCGGGAGATCTAGCCTTGTAAAGGGGAATGGAGCGTGGTTGTGTACGGGCATTAATACCTGGTCTGGGACGCGGTCGGGAATGGGCCCATTAACATGTGGGCATGACAGGGTCTCCCTTGCCCACGTTTTGAGCATGGGATAAGGTGGGACCTTTGAGCACAGCACACTTCTCAAGCTTCCCCAGCACGAGACGACAGTTCCATTTCAGCTATCAGGTTCTTCGACGGTTATGTCTCTTTTCAATAAAAGTCTCTTGCCTTAGAGGACCTGAAGTGTTTCAATTAATAAATAAAAGTTAGTTTCCTTATGGCACTTAAGGTGATGATTTTTCACCCCTGGGTCCCCCTCTTCCGGGCTTGGATTCCAAAACATTTCCTATCGATATCAGGACCTTGGGTGGTTGAGTCTCCTGCTTCCGAGGGCCTGATAGGTTCACGGATTGGACTTGAGGTGACGATTCTGCACCCCTGGGTCTCCCTCTTATGGGCTCAGGCCCCTCTCGAATATCAGCCTGCCTCCCTTTCGGGTTCACTCTGGCTTGTATTCAGAGACGTTTTTCTCGATTATCTTCACATGTAGTTGGGGTGATGGCTTCTCATCCCTGGATCCCCCTCCGCTGGGCTCAGACCCCTCTCGAGTGGTTGCCTCCCTTTGCCGGGTTCACTACGATCTTCTCACTCAATTTTGTTTATAGCATTCCGAGTCTTAATATCCTTTTACACAGTTCACAGCGTTCTATATACTCCCTAAATGCACAAGAATCAGACAAATCCCCCAGGCAGACCTATTGTGTCTGCCATTGATTCCTTGTTGGAACCTCTATCTGACTACTCTGAGTATTTTCTCAAGCCTTTTGTCCTAGAGATGCCGTCATATGTTAGGGACTCAACACACATGATTAAGATTATTAATGACTTCCTAGTGGAAGAGTCGGACATTTTGGTCACGATGGATGTTGAGTCCTTATATACGGCAATCCCTCAGCTAGAATGTCTTCAAGTTTTGGGGAAAATATCTGAATATGAGAATGAGACTGCATCAACCCCCGACAGAGTTTATCCAGGAGTGCATAAGACTAGCAATGACAGAAAATGTCTTCCTTTTCAAAAAACAACTTTACAAGCAGGAGAAGGGGGTCGGGTAGGGGGGCGACATTTGCTCCGGATGTCGCCAACCTATACATGGCCGATCATGAAGATAAGTTCATTTTGGGTCCCAATACTGCTTTGAGCGCCCACCCTACTTTGCAACTCCACTTAATACTATGGAGACGATACATCGATGATGTCTTTTTAATTTGGAGGGGTTCTGTGGAGTCATTGATGGAATTTCACATTTGGGTAAACCAATGCGATATAAACATCAAATTACCATGGAATATAGTCATCGCCAAGTCAGTTTTTTTGGATTTAGTAATTAAGAAGTCTGGGAACCAACTTATTACTACCCTTTTTAAAAAACCTACCGACCAGAATTCCCTTCTCCATTTTAATAGTTTTCACCCGTCCAGTTTACGCCAGAACCTTCCCTACAGGCAGTTCTTGCGTATTAGAAGGAACTGTGTGGAAAAAGACGAGTTTAAGTTACACGCAGAACATCTAAAAGAGTCTTGCGAGGAGAGGGTACCCTAGGAAAATGATTAAAGATCAAATGAAAAGAGCCGAATATACCAATCGAGATATATGTCTTACCACTCGAGAAAAACAAAAGAGGGAACGTCTTGTATGCGTGACTACATTTAACCCTGTAAGTGGTGATATAAAAAAGATTATAAACAAACATTGGAACCTGATAAAACAACCAGGGTCACTTACACAAAAACCTATGTTCGCCTTCAAGCGTAACCAAAATCTTAGACAGAGATTTGTATGCACGTATAGGGAACCAATACAAGATCAAACTATTAATAGTCAATGGGGATTGCGACCGATTCTTGGCCATTACAGATGTGGCAAATGTGTGGCCTGTCCACTTACTGAAACTACACTAGAGTTCAAGTATGGGGAGAAAGTTTGGAAAATGAATTGTCATACCAACTGCCTGACTAAAATGTTATCTATGTCATTAAGTGCCTGTGCCAACTGCTGTATGTGGGGAAAACGACACAAGAAGTTAGACAACGAATTTCGGAACATCGAAGTTGCATAAGGAATAAAGTGGCGGACAAACTCCTAGTAGAGCATTTTGTCAAATTCCAGCATAAAGTTACAGATTTGCGTTGGTTTGTACTCCAACACCTTAAGAATAATATGAGAGGTGGTGATGTGGGGGTAACATTACATCGCATTGAACAGAAATGGATCTGTACCCTGGACACAGTCCGGAATGGACTTAATGTTTCAGTGGAGTGGAACAAGCTGGTTGTAAATAAATGAGAGGGTGATCAGAAAGTTAAAACTGTGTCCTAATTTATGTATATAACTGTGTGGTGCTTAGTTCTGCCACGGTATAACACAGTGCAACTGTAATAAAGAAGAAAAAAAGCATGTATGTAATGGGAACGTTGAAATATCCTATTTTTGTTAAACATTTGGCAGTTGGTTATGACTTAAAGCCTATTAATGGTTAGTCTGGCATATCCACACTTGAATATGAAGTGTTCGAAAGGGCAGTCCATAATAATGAATATTAGCAATGGTGTGGATATACTGATGACCCCGTTCAGATTGTCAGGTGGTCTCCTTCTCTCTTTATAATTATGTAGAGGATTTTTACTGATTTTTATTTTTATTTTTCACTGTTGATCAGGTGCCACACGGATGTGCACTGTTGCTATCCGCAGCACAATATGCCCTGATTATACTCTTTTTCAATTGACATCCGAAAGCATGGCTGCTTGCCCGACAGCCAATGGAGTCCTTTGTTTGTGTCCTCAGCGTAATGTGAGACGTTTTGTAACGCGGCCATCTTGGGATCTATTTTGATCCCTTTTCTCTGTTCTATGCCCACGTTGTGACGTCGTGTGTTCATAATGAGAGGGTGTCCGCTCTCTATGTTTGTTATCCACAAGAGGAGAGACGTGCCGCCGGATTGTGTGTTGAATGCTACGAGTTGTTGCCGGTAAACCTGTAGAAGCTGTAGACTTGCATTCACGTTGTATAGACTTTATCTAAATGCGGATACTTAGTGCCGGGGGCATGACTAGGATTAACTAATATATAGTCATAATAAATAATATTTACATCGGATAATACGTGTAGATTGAGCACCTGTGTCTGAACGAGTCACTTGTTCCATAAATCATGGCTATAATATAGTGTACACCGGATGGTGCTGTTAGATTGAGCATGTAGGTTTGAACGGTCGACACGGACAATTTAAAACTTGTTCCATAATCCATAGTTACTTTAGCCACATTGGATGGTGCGGTGAGATTGAGCACGCGTGTCTGAACGTTACAGATGCCACATGATCTCACGAGAGAACACACGAGAGTCGGCTAGGGCGTTTTATGATAGATCAGGGTTAGAATGTATTACATGGGATGCAGGTATCTTCATTGCCATCCTAATGGATAGTATATGTTATTACGAGGGGCTGGCATGTACAACTGAATTAAGTAGCATGATGGGGCATACCCTAGAAGTTACTGATTACTATGTCTTCTCTATTTCTATAGTGGTATAGACCGGGCTCAGGTCTGTGGATGGATTCATAGCTGAACCAACCAGACACATTAATTGGAATATAACTGTGGACTGTGCCGAAGGCGTGCAGATTTTTTATCACAAATACCAGCAGTGATTGTAAATGTATTTTGATACATTTTTATTGTGTTTCGAGAATGGTTAAGTGATGTAGAAGCACTTAACAGTGGTGATTATAAATAGATCAAGTGGCACTTTCTGTTTAATCCACAGGATGTCTAGAATGTTTTAGAGTCCCTTGGAGGATTGATTCCACTGGTCAACTCGCTTACCCTTGAATAGGCTCTTGGGGGCGAGTAGACCTTGGTGATTCTATTGTATAGATACACTTTCGTGACAATATAAGTCACTGTTGAAAAGAAATGGGGATGACACTTTTCTGATGACTGTATATGTATGTTTTTAGAATGAACATTGGCCTATACGCTTCAAAGAAGGGCAGAGTAATTACTTAGTGCCCTATGTCCTGAAGAAGGTCTTTGTGACCGAAACACGTGTCGACGATTTGCATCTGGACTAATAAAAACACCAGATTTTTGACACCTGATACTATGGACCGGGTCATGAGTATATGTAAAAACTAAGGAAGATTTTACTATTAGCAGTAGTTTACACTGCTCTGACATGCCAAATTGGTTTTACTGTTTATGGTTTGAATGTGAACGCATGGGATTGAGAATGATCGTTTGAGATATGAATGTTGAATTGATTAAATGAATTATTTGTTTTTATGATTTTATATCATACATGTATTAATTATGTAAAATTTGTATTAAGTGTTAAAATTTGAATTTATATTTGAGCAAAGACTTTGTGTCATCCCATTCCACTGGTCCAACTTGTCTTTATGTAACACAGTTCACTGTGGACATCCCTCTGCCGGGTTCACTTTTGTCAACACACCGTTTCTTGGGACTTTAGACTTCGCCCCTCTGTATTGGCATCCCTCCACCGGCTTCACTCTTGCTACTTCACAATTCCTTTTCGTTTCTCCATCAAACAGGATTCGTCTCCCGTAGCTTTCAATGGTTTGCAGGTCAAAGACTTTAGACTGTACAGAGGCTTTTGCTAGACCCCTGTAGGACCACTTTAACCGTTCGCATGCGGCCCTCATAAGGCATTCTGGTATTAGCAGTTTCAACACACGCGGGACTGTCCAGAGTCTATTGAGAAGCAACCACGTGGTGCTGGATCCCTCTGCAGTTGGTCTTCCCATTGAATGATTTAACAGTTCTTTGAACTTCCTTTAAATTGCTACTTTGCGGCTTTCGTTGAACACAGTTCGGTTCTTATCGGTTCTTCCCTCAACTCACTGGCTGTGATGAAACGCTTGCCGTTTCTTGTGTCTGGAGTCAAGGACTTTACAACGGTAGCAGGCATCTCTCTCTGTCTTGCTTATCAGCGTAGGCGTGCCCCGTGCACCATTAGGATCTGCTGCAAAACACGTTAGCTATTGTTTCGCAGTCTTATGATTCCTTCTCTGGAGACATTGCAGGGCCAGGATGGAAAGGGCAAGGTTGCTTCTTTCCTTGTCACCCTCTCAGTTCTCGCTGTCGTTCTCCTTTTCTTGAACAGCTGTGCTTGATTAGCTGTCTGGTCGTGTGGTCTGCCTTGCTCGTACTGTGCTCTCTTGCTCCACCTTTAACCCCTGTGGGCAAAGGAAAGAGCCGTCAGGTGTGTGAGGTTCTGGTCAATTGCCCGACTTTGCCTGACCCTTGGGGTTTGGACATGTTGGGTAAACAGTTTTATTAGTACGCTGTCTTTCGTGAGGTAAGACATTGTTTGTGTCATAAAGG
The DNA here is from genome assembly GCF_040938575.1 of Ambystoma mexicanum. Taxonomy (NCBI): domain Eukaryota; kingdom Metazoa; phylum Chordata; class Amphibia; order Caudata; family Ambystomatidae; genus Ambystoma; species Ambystoma mexicanum. Next base: position 802,015,338 of record NC_090932.1, read on the forward strand.
GGAGGGATTAGTGTGTCCGATTGTCCTACGGGGTAGGATGGGTAAAAGGCGCTATATGGAATTACAACCCTCGTACCAAAGGTTTTGATAAACTCAGAAGGGTGAGATTGATAGGGTTTGTGAGATAGACGGGAATGACCAGGATTATTTTCGTGCACGGAACAGGGGAGGTTGTGGGAACGATAGTGTTTATTCAAAGTATACTGCTTGTTGGGAAAGAATAATCAAAATAACGTGAAGAAGAACGATTGGGAGCATTCGGGCAAAAACAGCGTTTCAGGGAGTTGTGGTTTTTTAATGTACCGGGATTTGGGTTCCTAGGGAATTTACCAGATTTGGAGGGGTCATTGGATTTGAATAAGGGAGATTCTTTGAGTGGAAGGGAGGTAGATGTGAAGCAGCCTATAAAGGCTTTAGGAACTTCGTCGTCCTCGCCATCTTCTTCGGTATAATACTGCGTCTCACCTGGGGCATATCCCCAAGCATTACCCCAGGCTCCCCTACCCAAGTGATCCTCCCTTGCTCGTCCACCCCCAGGTTTTGGATCTTAGGGCACCAGCCCTTCCCTGGCAACCTGAATAAGGGATTCTCGAGTTCTAATTAGGAGTATACCCTCAGGTTTCTTACAGAAACCAGAAGGTGTCTCACCCGCTAGTCCTGTGGATGTCTCACTCAGGTGGCCAGTGCACAGCCATCGCCTTTGGATCCAGACCCTGGGTGTGGACCAGTGCAGGAGGATCAGATGGGTGAGGGGTCTTCGGGGAGTGGGACACTGGATGGCGAGACAAGATATCCCTCCCCCTGCATCACCTTTACCCCATCCTACCAGGTAGGATACGTGAGAACTTTAACCCCCCCCCACTCCTTTCCCTTCACAAACACTTCCACACAGATAGCCCACTCTGGGAGAAAACAGACTCACACCCGAGCAGTGTACTTGACATGCCCCGATATTACAGTCAAGCGAAGTCAAGCAATTAATGACAATCACTCACACCTGACTTCCATTAAACTTCCCCACATGGATAAAAGGCGGCGCACAAGAGCACACTCTGAGTGAGGCAAATAAACGAAGGAACAGCAGTTTCGCGTCAGCAGCTGAACGAGGGGAGAATAACAGCAAACCAAGAAATGGTCGCAAGGAGGGAAATACCCTTGACCATTTCGGCAAGAAACTGTTACTTTCAAGAAACCTTCGAGTCAGATAGCTTAAGGCCAGGAAACCAGACTGAAGAATTCTGCATTGAGTGGAGATACCGGAGGCCATCCCGCATAATAGACCAAGGCAGGGAGGAGCCCCAGCCGCTGTGGTATCGTCCTTGGCTTCAAGAACAAAGAAGCGCCAGAGAGATCAACACAGCCGATGAGCTGGGGAGACCGGTACAAGACCGGTCTGTGTTGAAGTTAAGGTTGCAAGCAGCAACATTGTATAACGACTGGTAGGGAGAATTCTCTGTAAAGGCTAATTTCCCAAACCTAATGAGTCCCCCAGCAGCTTTGCTGGATTTTTGGGGTTTATTTTTTTCTCCTGCTAAGAGTGAGACTCTTTTTCTCCCACTCTTGAGGTGTTCCTTTGACTTTGTATGTGTTTTATGGGCTATGGGGTCCTTTACCCCATAGGGTTTCATGTGTTTTTGTTAAGTGGGTTACACAGCACCCTCCGTGCAGTAACCCAGGGGTGTCGTAGCGACCCCCACACATAGACTCCATACCCTGGGACTGACTACTGTCTCCCAGGGTATGTAAAGTCACCATTGGCTTTACTAGTCTTAAAATTGTGAACAGAACCAGTACAAACCATCATATTGTGGACGTACTGGTCGGGGCAATTCGATTGCCCCGGGGTCTGTTGTTCGAGGGGGCACTGTCCAGTCCCCCCCGACCGAGCTTTGGCTGGTGGCAGTGGATACTACTTTTTATATTCGACAGTGAATATATTCCTATGGGATTTTCCCATTGTTCGAGTCTACCACTTTTTAATATAGCCTCAAACATACCGCCGGTTTATTAAATTAATATAAATTCACCGGTTGGTATTTTTTGCCGAAACTCGGTTCCAAAATGGCGTTTGTGTTTGCTTCTGTGACTCCAACCCGGCGGGCTTCTCCACAGAAGCCTCCAAAAGTGGTGCCACTCTGTCTGGGTACCACAGGGGGTGTGGGAGGGGATTTAGGCACCCTGGACTGAGTTGCCTTGGCAACTCAAGTCACACTCTTGTATGAATGGCCCAGTGGTGAGCCGCCCGGCTCACCACTTAGCATGTTTGAGTGACAGCTAGGACTGATGAATGGGGGTTTTCTGCATAAAAGCAGGGCTTTGGGGACTGGACTGGAACTTCAGAAGTCGCCACAGGACCTAAAGAATCCGAGGAGGGAGAAGCCGAGCCGACCTGCAACGACGACACCACCGGTGGAGCCCTGCTGAACCGTCTCACCACTTTTCCCAACGACAGAGGAGATCTCCAGTCCGGAGAGTCTTCTTCCTTTGACTGATGGGGATAACCAGTTTGCCCGTCTTTTCGCCTTCCTGGATCATCTCGTGGCCGCCTTGCCTGTGCCAAGCACCCCGGCAACCGGGATACCACAGATTACCGCTACCGCGAATAAAAGAGTAGTACCTTGTAACCGGAGAACTCTGCGGCTGGTTTCTTCCCTGGCAGTGCAACAACCTTTATCTTTTCTCCACGTCGAGACCTCCTCGTCCTCTGGACGAAACACGACTTGCACCTGCTGCCAGGAACAACTGCCCCCGTTGGAGCGTTCTTCCCATTTCAGGTACTGCGTCCCACCTGGCTTCCCTTGCGACAGATCGTTCGGGGTGACAGTAAATCCACGACTTTCTAACCTGGGTTAGCCTGGGGCCTGTTAACTAACTGTTCCTGACTTGATCTCATCCTTTTTTTTTAAACTATCTACAAACACTCTTTTGGGCATAACCCTATCTGTGATCCTGGCCACATTTCGTTTGCTCTCTCTAAGAGTGGGCCTGGCATTTGAACTTCCTTGCTCTCCAGTAGACTTTGCCTAACCTGCCTCACTGTGGTTCTTTCAAAAGTATTGAAATTGTGTGCTTTCATAACTCTGCATTTTCCCTCCCTTTTTTTAAATAACTTATTAGAGTGTCATCTTAGGTTAAGCGCTGACCTCTGTCTGAAAATAAGCAGTGTTTCTCACTAAGACTTGTCTAATAAGTAATCAGCGTTGTATATCTATAATAGTGACTGTGTGTTGAATTTACTTACCTCTTTTTGTGCTAGTGTAATTTGCAAGTGTGTCTTTAAATAAATAATTATATACTTTTACACCAAAGCTCTGGTCGGTGTTTGCTTGTGCTACTGTATCTCTGTACCTATTGTGTATACTCTATATACTGTCTAACTCTTCTTGAGAGAAGTCTGGCTGCTCAGCCACAGCCTACCAGGTAAATCTGGGTGGTACAGACTGCTACCAATTGGGTTTACTGCCAACACCTGTAGTTTTAAGCCTTTTGCAGTGGTCCCTAAGGGAACTGCACAGGTTTCTGCCTAACAACGACCGCTTTAATTAACATTGTTAAACACATGTAATGAAAGACGCGAGTAAAGCTAAATGGCTGATGAATGTTTCAACTTGATACAATACCGTTGACAGAGTGGTCCAGCACCGTGAATGTGCTCATTCAACGGTCTCTGTAAGGTATCCTGCCAAGAAGTGGAGAAAGTAGAAGATTGATCAGAACATTGTGCAAAGTGAATCGAAGTGGTCCTGCGTCGGTTTAAGCAAAACCCATTGCACATTCAAAAGTCTTCGATTTTGATATCAAGAGGAAACCGTAGAAAGTGAGATTACATGGTCCAAGCCCGAACAGAGACCAAATGTTAAAATTGTGGAAAAGGGATCCGAGCTCGAACGAGGGAGCTGCATGACCAAGCCCGATCGAGGGAGATCCATGGTCGGAGCCCCAATGAGGGAGGCCAAATGTAAACATTGTGGTAAAAAGGGGGTCCAAGCCTGAAGGGGGGAGACCCATGATGAATACTGGAAGCGAGAACTTGTGCATGTGAAGATCCTGATGAGAGTGGAACTTTGAAATTTGTTTGTTACGACAGGCCCTCTGCAGTAAGAGACTGTTATTGGAAAAGCGGCTTTGGCAGAAGGCTCTGATACATAATCTTTTAACTCTATCCTTGTGGCAGAAAAGCCAGACTGTGTGCGAAGCTTGAACGTGCCGCCTTGACGTGTGCTGAAAACCTGGGGAAGGGAAGTCAACTGCTCGACCGTCCTGACATATTATTTCTTAAGCACTTTTCTTTTTGCATACACAATTGTCCCACACCCTTTTGTATTAAGAAGTAAGGATTGGCAATTGCTTTATAAGTATAGGCCCTTTTATTTTGACAGAGACTCCTCTAAAACTGTGTTATTATTTGATGGTCTTAGCTTGCTCCCTTCCTTAGATTTAGGTTATATAGGCATTCAACCAACCCATTGAAGTTCAATAAACACCCTTGAACTGTGATCACTTGTCTTCACTGTTTGATACCATGCCTTCTTTACAAATCCGTACGCAAAAAGGCACATTCTGACTGCTTTCTTGAATCCAGAATATGTTGGGAAAGATTGGATGCTGTGAGGGACAAGGGTACACAGTTTTAGAGCCAAGAAGAAGGATGATCCACCTAGTTTCTTTTTGGAGAAATGGGGCGCCACAAGTCTGAGTTGTGACCATGATTCTGAGGGTGAGTGTAGGAGTGTGTATCTAGATTTTTCAGGAATTCCATTGCAGCCTTGAAAGTGAGGCAAAGGAGCTCATTTTGGTCATGGTGTAGCGTGAAATGCATTTGTAAGAAAATGTACACATGGATTTCACACTGTCGACACCATACTATATCTTCCATCATGTGTATGGTGTTGAGGGGGCACAAATGCTCTTTGTCTGGTATACTCTCCTGTCGCAATTCATGATTTATCTCCCCCTTGCTCTCAATCATACAAATACTCCAGCATTTACGCCAGCATGTCATTTTCATGCTGGCGTAAATACTGAGGGTTTTATGGAATCCAATAGTTTTTTTACACCAGCAAAAAGAAGGCAGATTCCATAGGAATCCATTGTAAATGCTGCCTGCCATGCTCACAAGGCAGGCAGCGTACACTCTATTTGCACAGCCGAGTGCAAAAGGGTGGAATACCAGCGTCAACGGCACCTTTTTACTTTCCACTTTTGGACTCTGTTGTGCAAATGTTGACAATTACCAGTGGACGAAGTGGGCGGCAGCGGTTGGGAACAGTTAGGAGAGGTGCTCCTCACCTTTTAAAAAATAAAAAGATTTTCTGTTCCTATACTTTTATTTTTAAAAGAAACCATTCCGGAATGGCTTAGTTTTAAAATAAAAGTGTAGGAAGAAGTTGAAACTTGCACTTCACTGAACATTAGCATAAACACCAGATGTGTTTGTTTGGATTGCGCTTAGGAGTGGGGATGGCGTTGGGCTTTGTGGGGAGCAGGGGCAGGTCAGTAGGAAACAAAGTTCCACTAATTCTTTGCGTACACTTGGACCAATGAAAATTACGCAGAGGTGACCTGTGTATGTAACTGGTCCCTTCCGCGTAATTTACAGGGACTCCAGAAATTAGCCCCACAGGGTTCTGAATGCAATTCTTCTTCCCACTCGAAGCCATTTGAGTAAGAAGTGCTTGGGAGATGATGACTCGGAGTTCAATGCGCTAGAGCATACCCACCAATCCCGGGCCTTGACTGAAAGTAGAGAATGAGAGCATGTAACCGAGTTGAGCCTACGCTCATAAAGTATTAGGATAAGCTTGTCTATGCTTTTGATTTCATTCCAAGCCCTATAAAGTTGTTTTGTCTCACGCTGAAGAGATGTGGGCTGTGTTGTGAATGTGGTGGAAAAGCATACGGCTGAGTGGTTTTACCAGGTAAGGCTAAGTGTGAGTAAGGATATTAGTAGATTTTGGGAGCTGAAAACATTTGGGGTATGACCTGCTGAGTGAGTGATTTCAAGACCTCTAAATTGAGCATTAGACTTCTGGTGAGTCAGTTAGAAGGTATTTCAAGCCATATGTTGAAGTCTCAAAGTATACAAAGATTCTGAATATTATAAAGATATCCCACTAAGAAATCTGCAGGTTCATTATTGAATGTCGGTTTGCAGTGTGATGAATCCTATGGAGTCCTCACGAAAACCCTACCTAAAGTCTCCTCTCAAGTGGCCAGGGAAAGGAAGACGCTTCCTGGTCCTTACCGTGGGGGCGGTGTTAGCTGGGAGGAGAAGGGCCCCAGGGAAACAGGAGGACTTCATGAGATGAGACGCAGACCACCCTATCTCCATCACTACTATCTTGGGTAAACTTCTGGAGAAGTTGGCTATCACTCAGCTGACCCTCCACACTGAATCCATTAGCTGCTTCCATGACCATCAGTCTGGCTTTAGAGCATCCAGAGGCCCGGAAACTGCTCTTCTGAACACCTGTGAAGACATGCTCTCAAATCTTGAAACTAACACTCCCTCTGTCCTCATTCTCCTTGATCTCTCCTCTGCCTTTGACACGATTAACCACAATATCCTGATCACACCCTGGGAATCACAGGTCAGCTTCTGGCGTGGTTAGTCTCCTTTCTCTCTGACCGCCCATCCCAGGTGAAACTCAGAACCTTTCTCTGAACCATTGCTCTCCCAACCTGTGGCGTTCCCCAGGGTTCTAACCTCTCCCCCTGGTTCTTCAACTTCTATATGGGTACCTTGGCAAGCGTGATTGCCACTTTCACCTCTAACTTCCAGTGTTACGCGGTTGACACGCAACTATCTTTCAGGCGACCCTCAGCCGCTTTCTCCTCCTCACTCTTATCGGACTGTCTGTCCGTCATTCAATCATTGTGTGCTGCAAACAACCTCTGCCTCAACGCCAGTAATACTGAGATCGTTCTCATTGGGACCCCTGCTCCCACCTTCCCACTTTCGCTCTGACCCGTCTCCCTTGGCCCTGTGCCAGCACCCATATGTGAGGCAAAAAACAGGGTCATCTTTGACTCCACTCTCTTCCACTCCTCACACATCTCTGACATCTCTAAAAGGTCCCTTCTATCAGCTACACCTCCTCAGAGGTACTCTTCCTTTTATCACTTTCCCTCAGCGGCTCACTGTCTCCAGAGCCTTGGTTCTCTCTAGGCTGGATTATTGCAACAGCCTCTTCCTCAACCTCCCTTCATCGGACCTGCGCCCTCTGCAACTTATCCAGAACAGAACCGCAACACTTAACCTTGGCCTCTAATCCAGGGGCCACATCTCTCCGGCGCTGAAATCTCTGCATTGGCTCCCCGTGGCTGCAAGGATCAAGTTCAAGACCCTCTGTATTGTCCACAAGGCTTCCTTGTGCCTTCCTATCTGCAACGCTGCCTACCTAAATACTGTCCCTCACAAGCCCTCCGCTCATCTACCTCCAACCTTCTGCGAGTGAGCCAGTTCCCCAAGCAGAGATTTGGAGGGAGATCCTTATCCTCAGCAGGTGCCTCCCTCTGGAAGAGGGTCCTTGCCGCCGTACGTCTTGAGCCTGAGCTTTTTAAGTTCTGGAAACTCCTCAAGACCTTCCCCTTCTCCTCTTCCTTCGCACTCCCTCTACTCTGCTAACCTAGCCCTCTGCTCTCTCCTTCTCTCCCTCCTCTTCCTTACAGCTTGCCAACTGGCCGCCTCGTGTACCTCAGTGTCTCACTGGTCCCGGGCACTGCCTCCAGTTCTCTCGCACTTGCCTCATGGCCCTACTCCCACCCACCTTCACTGCACTTAGAATAACACTAGAGAATGGCTCTCTCTGCACTTATCCCGGTCTCCACCGACCGGGTGCACTTAGACCTCCCCAGCCTGTGACCCACTATGCACTAACAACCCATATGTAACATGCTTGATGATCGTCTGTCTGTTCTCCCTTGTCTTCCCCTTGAATTACACTTGTGAAACTGCAGAATTGCAGTTCGGGCTATTTGCTGTGTCTCAATTTGTTAATTGTATTTACGCACTTACTTCGCCTGGACAGGCTATTACTGTCTCAGAATTTCAAGGACACTGAGCGACTGTTTTTTTCCCCTTGTCCCCACCCTCCTTGAGCGCTTTAAAACACTTTCATGTGTATAGGCGCTATATAAATAAATAAATAAACAATACAGTACTTGTCTCCCTCAAGGAAAGGAATTTCATTAATGCCAGTACATATAATGGCATGTTGTCAAAGCGAAGGGGCACTCCCTAGAGTTAATTGTAACAGAGTGAGTGAAGACGAGAATAACCAGTCATGTTTTAAGGGGGAGAAAAGCTCTCGCTAAATGTATAATACTCCCAGAGGTGCCCGGCCACTACTCTCTCCTGCTGCTTCTGCTGCTCTGTCTTCTTCTAATGCCCGACACCTGAAAGGTCCCTTTTAAAGGTCCCACTCAGGTGTGGGTCATTACAACTAGACCGAACATTACATTTCACAAACTCTGGACCCTTCTTCCTCATCCCAGTACTAGGAGCATTATGGGACTTGAAGTCCACAATGTTCCTAGTTGTTTCAAACACAGAATTATCCACTTTGCCATAGGACAACAGGATCATCAGGTAAATTATTAAGGGTATTGTCCCATTCCTCCTGACCCAGGTCCCCTCACACGTAATAACGCTCCCAGGATTAGGTAGCGGCTGCCTTTCCCTGGCCTCATGAGAAGGGTTCCAGGCAACGGTTTTTGGTATGATCACCTCTGATTCGTCACATAGCACATAGAACATACCTATCAGTTGGTGACTGAGCAAGAGGTAATCATAGCATATCTGAACACACCACATTGGAAAGTGGGGCTGACCAAAAGCAGCACAAATAGTAGTAATTCTGACTTGGGCTGTGGAGGAGCCAGCAGGACATTGCAAATGGTGCGTGTACAGTCCGATAGTAACTATGAGGACCCTGGGACCTAAGAAAACCAACACAGGTAAGTACACTTGCACACCAATTTGAATGTAATTTAGTTAGGTTTAAACAGAATGGTAATCTTTAGTAAATAATTCGAGGTGCGGGGGAGAAAGACACAGCCTTGGTACCTAGGCAGGTTATATACAAAAAACAAAGAAGAAATCCAATGTGGATAGCCACGTCCCCTGCACACTTTCTAGACGGTCAAGATAGGCCTACTGATAATTTCTTGTGTACATTTTTCTTGAAATACAGTATCGGTAACTTTCAATCCCTTCTGTAAGAAATGTCCATAAATAATTCAATTGAAGCTTTCTATTTTATAAAAAACAATTTTTGCTTTTTATTTGTCTTTTGGTGAGCCCAACGCGTTTCGAGTATAAAAAACTCTTCATCAGGGGCGGCATTTTTCAACAAATTAAAGTCTACAAAAGAAAATACATATATACTTCAATTAGTTTGAACTTAAAGCAGTTTTTACACAATTTTGAAAAACATCATATCAAACCTTTAGATCAATTTTAACAAATAAATTGTTTGCAAGGAAGTCAGCCTAGTCTATAGGGCAACATCCCATTTTTCAGTACTCATTTTAAATCCATCTCCCACAGGGCTACAAGCTATAGGATTTTGTCAAAAACCAACAATTAAGGTTGATATGCAAAGGACCGAAGTCTAGTATGGGCGTATAGTGTCTTATTAAATTTCGAATGTGGGTTAATGTGCCTTATGTATCCATAGTTGTGGTACACAGAATTGGAGAACGTGGTATAATATCTTAAGCAACTGTGAGTATACGGAGGAAGTGATGAGAGAAACAGGCTAGGAGAGGTGGGTCAAATAGTAGCATTCGGAATGTGAAAAAATGGGCAACCATCTTACCCAGGAACATATATTAGGCTCATGGAATGATCCAATATTAGCAGAGCTGATCCAGGTGTCAAGCGGACACTATGTAGTGCATCTCATGGAAAGAAGACTTTGGTGAAGCCTTGATGGATATGGATATCTAAATTGGATAATGGTATAACCAAGCGGTTATTAAATTAGCCGAGCGGAATAATAAGTGCAAACGAGAGGGTCCAGCCTCTAACTCAAAAGGAACTTACAAGTTCAGTATCCATCTGCGTCCAGGAGTAGTCCGAGTACGATCGGGAACCGCACCAGAGTGATGTATTCACTCGGCGTCCCTGTTTATACACTGAAAAGAGGCTGTGAGGTCATCGCGCGCAAGTGCGTGCAACGTCACGAAAAACGTGACATCACCCGCGCACGTGCGCCAAGACGTAAACAAACCAAGTAAATACGTTTTAGGGGACCGGGTTGGATTTGAGCCATAAAAGAATTATGAGTGATAAGGATGGTCATGAAGTTGAACAGTATTTGTAAAGACTAGGTGATGTAAATCACGATTAAAAGGTATGTATAAAAGAAAGAGTTAGGCACATAACGAACAATTAAAAACAATGTTATTAGTCCCATAGATTATTGGGTGTGCTTTCTGGTGTTCGTCTAAATGGCAAACAAATGTGTCTGGCAAGGGAATTATCAGAATGCAGACAGTTTAGATAAATCTAGAGAATGTCATTTACATTTCAATTTGAAAACAGAATATGTACACAAATCTCGAGATGCCAACAGTATAGATATTCTAGGTATACAGACTAGTACATGTAGGAATAATTTATGTTCAGAAAATGAGGTAGCATATAATACACAATATCAGTCACAAATTTCACAATATTAGTCCCAAATTACAATTGTTGTGAGTTTACATGACATGAGTAAACTGTACATTTATATTTTATACAAAAACCGGGTACAGGTGATCCCTTGTCTAGACAAACAGGTGCTAAAAGTGAATAAAGTTTTAAGGAGTGTCAGGGCAAATCTTGAATTTTGATATTTGAGCTATCATGGAATGAGATGTTTGGGCTCAAAGTATTCCAGGGGTAATTTACAAAAAAGGTCCTAAATAGTAATCACAGATGAGATTTGTGGTACTCGAAGTCCTACGACCCCTAAAAATGCCGCCCCTGATGAAGAGTTTTTTATACTCGAAACGCGTTGGGCTCACCAAAAGTCAAATAAAAAGCAAAAATTGTTTTTTATAAAACAGAAAGTTTCAACTGAATCATTTATGGACATTTTCTACAGAATTGATTGAAAGTTATCAATATTGTATTTCTAAAAATGTACAAAAAATGTTCAAAAGGCCTATCTTGGCCGTCTAGAAAGTGTGCAGGGGACGTGGCTATCCACATTGGATTTCTTCTTTGTTTTTTGACCCTGTGACCTAAGGCCAGAAACAATAGGAAGCCCCCCTCCACTCTAAAAACTCCAAAGAACAATACAACTGAAAGAACATTGAAGCCCCTTTACTAGGCCCCAATACAACAAATACTCAGCCAGTGTTGTAGGAACTGGTAACTGAGAACGGTGATATCCAGACCCCAGCCACCAACACGCCACCAACAGGGGGAAGTAAAGAATTGTGAGATGTGAGGCATGTAAGAGCATTAAGAGTGGCATAAAATGGGACACAGGCGACATCCTCGAATGAATATGGTGTGTTGCCCTGCATGATGCAACATATAGTAGAGCATTCAACGTGTGTGTGGGTACGGTGTGCACACTCAAATACAACTGAGAACATAATATGAAGAGTACTACCTTGTCCCAGATCACTGAGGTATGGCAGCATAGTGTTTCAGGGCCCATGGCACCATTCTGTAGACAAAACAAAAGAGGTGATGACTGGAAGGTTCAGAATGAATCTTAACCTCTGGCATTGCTCTGGTCAACCCTCCAGACCATCGTTCTTCGCCTGCCAAGCCATTACAAAAGGGAAAAGACAAATGCAAATCAGGCTTGGTGCCACCACAAAAGGGGCAGTCGAGCCTGAACTGCATGGTCACATCCCTTCGGCACAAGACCACAATCATCCCCAGACATGTTTCAGCCTTGTTGGGCCTCATCAGTGAGGAGTAGCTTGGGTCTCTAGGCCCAGCAGGCACGGACCCACGTCTGGGCATACCCGTCCCACTTGGGGTGACAACAGCAAAACAAAAGAGGTGACGCAGCACATAAGCAGAGCGTTCAGCATACAGGAGGCATACCCTTTACACACAGAAAACTTGCCACCGCGGTTACTACTGAATAAAGTACTAGTTGAATCACTCATTCAACGTTTGGGGCGACCCACTGGCCTCTGTTACGTTCCAGGCCTTTAAAAGGGCGACCACCATTCTTCAACTGTTTAGATGCAATCTGGTCTCAGTGACCCACTGATTCCAGAGGGTTCATGGGGGACTGTTAGTGTCCTCTGGCATCTCTTCTGACGCGACCAAATCATGCGTCTTCAGGAAGCGCCACATTTCACCAGGATCATCAAATGAATGCCACTGTCTGGCCAGTTGGATACAGAAGACCGGAGGGAATTTAAAGGAAATTGCAAAAATCAGAGTCTCTCAAGGCTTTGAAGACAGCATCGAAGCCTTTCCATGGAGAAATCATTGAAAAGGCGAATTGTCAAGTTATCGAGTTGGATAGTGCCAGTTGCCTGATAGGCCTTCATGATTTTCGACCTTGTTCTGTAAATTCAGGAAGCATATGGTGATAATACGCAGTTGGTCCCCTTCTTGTGTATTCGTAATAGGGGCTCGATGTGTGCACTCAATGACATATTTCAGGGGCACAGGTAGGTGCTGACTGTTTTTGAAGAAGCCGTACAGAAAGATGTTCAGATCCGTCCCCTCCATGTTCTCAGGATAGCCGACCAGGCACACATTGTTTTGGTGCAACCTGTTCTCCTGGTCTCCCACCTTTGCCCCTAAGATATGGACCTCTTTGATGAGTGTGTCAATCTCAGTCATATTAGTTTCGTAGTTGTCCTCGAGTGCACTAATGCGACGCTCATTGCCGGTAGCCCGTTCAGCCTGGATATTTAGCCGCCCATTGATAAGTTTGAGCTGTTTCATGATATTCTGGACCGTGTTGTGCGTTTCCCGAGTCTGTTGGTTAAGAGTCCTCATTTCAGTTAGTAGGCTCTGCAATTGTGTAGGGATATCCATTTTATTTTCCACTTTATTTTTATTAAGCATTAATCATTGAACAGAACTTTGTAACTCAATTAAGCATCACTGGTAACATCAACTGTTCTACCCTCACCGCCCTCAATTTCCCTCCCCCCACACTATACCTACCATCTGGTAAGGACAAACACTTAGGCGGAGTTGAGATCCTGCTTTCACAAGATAACTGGCACAGTGGGATCCACGTACATGGTAACTCATTACTTCGGACCCCCTTATACTCTTCAGGGCAGGAGAGCAACATCAACTCAGCGAAAGACACAGATCAAAGTTTAAGGGCCTTGCATCCTTCTTTTAGCAAGCAGCACTCAACTCAAACAGGAAATTGTCCATCCTATCAGAGACGATTGCTGAGAGTTTTTCATACCTAAAAATACCCCACAGTTTGGCGACCCACTTGTTTCTGGATGGAGCGGCTATTCGCTTCTGTCACGCTCACCTGATTCCCACAGAGGCGCAGGTCTGGCTTCGAGTGCTGATGCTTCTTCTATGGTGAAGCGCAGGGCTCTGAAGATGGACTCTCTGGCTCGCAGGAATATTCCCCTGTGCGTGAAAAGGGAGTGTTACCCACTGACGGAATAATGCTCAAGCCTCCCACTCCCTTCCAACCCTCCACGATACCCTTCCTCGATTCCCCGTGAAGTCTCACCTTAGGGTCTGGAAGGATGAGTTCTACGTCCTGCTTCTGATGCAGGGGCGCGTTGAAACCCAGTTACTTCACTGGATTGAGGTTTGATGGGAGTTCAAATAAGCTTGACTATTCAGGTAAGGCGCTGTAAGAGTTCTGTAGCAAGTTCAAAAGTTCAAGCTTAATAATAATGTTCATTGTCTTATTGCAGCAAGCGCTAACGCTTATGTCTTTTTCCCCTTAGGGGCCGGGGTTCGGAATGCCAGAGATATGGCGCCGACCCGAAGTGAAACGTGCAGTTCCAGTAAATGACAGGTAAGTTCTGGATGAGCGTTCGGGTAATGTCTTTGCCTTCGCTCATTCAATGTCTTTGCCTTTTTTCCCCATAGGGGCCGGGGTCCGGAATGCCAGGAAGCGGCAGGACCCGAAATGAAATGGGAATGACCCAACAGGTAAGTCTTAGAAGGAAACTGAGCTTTTCCTATTCCCTTCCTTCTCTCACCTTGTGTTCTTGTCTTTTTCTCTCTAGGCTCTGGGAAGTGGCTGCGGATCCGGATGATCGCTGCTGAAGATGGAGGTGCCCAGGAAAGGTGAGTGAAATGCAGCGCTGCAGCGATCGAAGCGAAATGCTTTTAAAATGATGTCTTCCCTTTCAGGATTGTCGGAGTGATGTCTCTGTGATGCAGCTTTAGCAGGTAAGGTCTTCTTTCTCTCCAATTCTCTCTTAGCAGGTGACCCAGGATGCTGACAGGCGTGGCTGAAGTCCAGATGCAGGAGCTGACACGGTGAGCGTCCAGCTGCGAGGAGCAGAACAACGCGAAGCCTGAGTTGCTGATCGTGCGTGGTTTAAATAGCTTTGTAAGAAGTTCCAGGTATGTATCCTTCCACCGGTCAGGTATGTATCCTTCCCCGACCACACCCAGGGGAAAGTAGTCCCACAGGTAAAGTAGTTCCATTCAGGCCTCAAGAGGGCCTGGATGTAGCAGCATGGTCTGCATCAGGTAAGTGCACATTAAAACACTTGAACACTTGTCTAGCTTTATGAGCCTGGCGCCTAAGGCGCAAGGACAGGGGTCCAACATGAGCCTGGCGCCTAAGGCGCCAGGACTGTGTCCAAAGGGCCCCAGCTTGGGCCCGCTGGCACTTCCCTGGGGGGAATGATGCCTGCCTCTGGGGTTGCTGGGTCGGACCTGGCTCCTTAGAGGTAGGCATCATGACAGCTTCTAATTCTGAGCCAAGGAAACCCTTGCGGCCCTTAGCATGGCTTCCGCTACTCTAGGGAAGCTGGTTGTTTCAGAGCCAGGGGACGGAACACCAAGGAAAAGTTCAATGGGGTGCAGTTCCGGGGATATGCCGACCATGTCTTTAATCCACCTCAACAATTCAGCCCAGTAAATTTGAATGGACGGGCACTCCCACCAAATATGGTACCATGTTCCCTGTTGCCCGCATTCCCTATGGCAGAAAGGAGAGGCTACCACAAAAATTTTAGACAGCCTAGCCGGGGGAAAGTGCTATGCATGTACGATTTTAAAGTTATGTTCCATCGCTGCCGTGTAGAGAGACCCAGACAGCATCAATTTACATATTGAGCCCCACGGTGGTTCTTCAATCTCCTCACCCAACTTTTCCACCCAAAAACATTTGAAATTCTGTCAACCATCAAGGTCTGCTGTGATCAGGACCCTGTAGATTCTGGAGAGTGCTCCATTCCTCTTGATGGACGCTGTGATAATCCTTACACGGGAGAACTCCTTACACCACTTAGGGGTCCGTCAGGATGCCCTTAACACGCAGGAATTTTCAAATACTGACAGTGGGGTCGGGCCCATGGCTTCAGCTAGGGTCTCGTAACCAATGAAGATATCATCCCTAAACAGCTGTGCAGCTCTCTCAAGCCCCATGTCCGACCAATGATGTGTGTTGCGAAGCCCCACGTTACCCAAGTCCAGGGGTGTGCCCCACAGCGAGCTCAGGGGGGAGGGCCAGCTAGAGGTGTGTTTTAGCCCCGTTACGTTTACACAGTTCCCAAAGGACCGCCAACGTGGGATGGGATCTAAGATGGCGGTGGATCTCCTTGGTTGGAAATAACAAGAGGTCTCATTTTCTTGGGGTGCATCTGAGTATCCTCTATGTATGTCCAGTAGGTGTCCATGTCATCCCTCAAGTGCTCCATCATCACCTGAGCTGCTTTATAATGAAGTTTGAAGTCGGGAAGGCCAAATCCCCCCAGGTCTATAGGGAGGGTCATGGTTGCATGCTCAACTCTCGGCTTTTTCCCTTTCCGGATAAACTGTTGGACCAAGCCCTGGAGAGCCAAAAAGAAGGAGTCTGGTAGGCGAATGGGGAGTGCCAAAAAAAGATACAAGAGCTGGGGGAGAATAATCATTTTTACCAATACCATTCGGCCAAACCAGGATAAGGTAAGTGGGCCCCATTGTTGGAGATCTCCTTTAATTTTTCCCAGGATTGGGGTATAGTTGAGGACGAACAGGGATTCCAGGGGCCTGGGGAGCATAACACCCAGGTACGGGGTGGACTCACCTTCGACTCTCATCCCACTCATTGTTTTCTTACCCGCTGTGTCCCAGCCGCCCCCTCCCATGGGCATTACACTTAACTTGGAAAGGTTTATTTTCAGGTCTGAGAAATTGCCAAAGGCTTATATCTGGGTTTGGAGGCCCCACAGAGATTTCATTAACTCCGTCAGGTAGCAGAGAATATCGTCGGCAAACAGTGATATCTTAAAGACTTGCTCCCTGCATTGAACACCTGAGATCTCCTGGTCCAATCTAATGGCAGCAAAGCTAAGGGCTCTATAGCCAGGGCAAATAACAAGGGAGATATGGGACAGCCCTGCCTAGTCCCTCTAGTGAGTTGAAGGGGGGGTCAACAAGGGCAAGTTTTGGGCTTGTCTATTGGCTAGGAGTTTTGCCAGGATTCACGCCGGTTTTCAGGAGGCACATGGGCCTGTAGGATGAGCACCGGGCAGGGTCCTTACCTTCTTTAGGTATCACTACGATCAGGGCCACTAGCATTGACTGGGGAAGGGTGCCCGATTCTAGGGCCTTATTGAACAACCTAGCCATTAAAGGAGCGAGGGTGAAAGAGAATGCCTTATAAAATGCCACTGTGAACCCGTTGTCACCAGGTGTGGTGCCCCCCTTAATTCCCCTAATGGTATCTATTATTTCCTGGGGGGTGATGGGCGCTTCCATTGGATCTGCCTTTAACGGGGGGAGATGCGGGATTGGGAGGGAGTCGAGGAAACGGTCAGCGTCCGACACATCTCTGTCATATTCTGATATGTAAAGTGTGTAATAGAACTGACGGAATTCCTCTGCTATTTAGGAGTCCTCAAGGAGCTTTTGGCCATCGGTGGGGAACAGACCATCTACTCTAAAACTATTCCAGAGCTCTCTCAACCTCCATGCTAAGATCTTATCAGCTTTTTCTCCCTTCTCCATATATTTCTGTTTAAGAAATGCCAGTTTTCGTTCCGTTTGCCCGGCTATGAGCGCCTTCAGTTTCTCTTTATGTTGTTGCAGATCCTCCCACCTCTCCGGGAACATTTGGGATTTCAATGTATCCCCTGGCTGGATGGCCTCAATTTTTTCTCTAGGAAGCTTTTCCTCATTCTCCCTCTACCTCCTTGCCCCCATTCCAATGAGAACCCCCCTCATCGTGGCCTTGAATGCTTACCAGACCCCCAGTACTCCCACCTCCCCATTATCGTTAAGTTCAAAGTATTCCTTTATCGCTGTGAGTAGCGCCTGGGACAGCACTTTATCATGCAGTAGCAGGTCGTTGCATGACCACCTTTCTTTGTCTTGGTGTTTTCGGGGGGACACCTATCAGGACTCTCACTAGAACGTGAGTCGACCATGGGATCGTCTCCACCGTGAACTCGCCTACTCGCTCCTGTAGTGAGGAATCTACCAGGATATAATCAATTCTTAATAAGGTAGCATACGCTTTGGAAAAAAATGTAAATAGGGGTTCATGTCCCTGCTCCATCACGTGTGTGTCCGGGAGCACTAGTTCATGGTTAACTTGTCGAAAGTGGGCAGCTAACCGTCATTGAAGCAGCGTGTCTGAATAGGTACCCTCGCACCGTCTGTCGACCTCAGGGTGCAAGACCATGTTGAAATCTCCCCTCACAATTAGGGCCCCTTCGGGAAAGGACATTATTTTAGATCTAACCCCTTCCCAATCTTGGTACTGGGCCTCGTTCAGGCAATAAATGGAGATCACTGTGACCTTAGCACCCCTGATCTCCCCCTTGACCATCAAGTAGCGACCTTCTGGGTCCTTACGCACTGCTTACTGTTTAAAGTGTGCCTAGCTAGATACCACAAGGGTGACACCCTTCTTTTTGGATGGACCCGAGGCATGGGACACCTCTCGTATTGATCTGGCTCTTAGGGATGACTCCCCTCTCCGCACCCAATGGGTCTCCTGGAGAAACATGAAATGTAGCTTTAGGCAATTGAATTCCCTCACTACTATGGTTTGTTTGTGGGGGGTAGGGGGATTTAGACCCCGTATGTTTAGTGAACCCAGTGCCAGTGTATGTTTTGTGTCACCCATCCGGGGAGCGTAATGGTCTCATGAACGTCTCTATGTTAAATTACTTGTGTTCGCCTACTAGGATTCAGGACACTCAAGCTCATGGAACCCGTGCCCGCCCCCCAATGGAATAGAGCATGGTAACTTGTAAAATGTGTGCAACAATGCAAGTACAAACAAACCCCCTTCTACACCCCCTCACCCCACCTGAGCGCCTGGGTTAGCTGCAACAAAGGAACTGCCGCTGGGCCAGGCCACCAGTCCCTACCACACCAGGCTTTAGCATGAAATTAAATAACTCATCTGAGCCCCCCTTAATAGAATCAACCCAGCTAAGGATCAACTCGTACAACCCACCTACACCCGCTGCACTCAACAATGCACCTCTTATAGTGTACCAAACAGCTCCCGGGACCAAAGACTCAACGCCAAGGCGTCTGCTTCAGAGGCCGGCAGCACAGTGCGGAAGACACAGTCGGAAGACAAGCGGACAGTGGAAACAAGGGAAACACTTACCTACAAGAGAAGTGGACTAGTCGCAGCTGGCCTGGCCTTCCACGACAAGGGACCAGTGAAGGAACTTGGTTACCTTCAACAAGCGCCCCTGCCAGAAGCAGCAGGACGGAGAGCTCATCATCATTCAGAAGGTGAGCCACAAGAGTAGTGCAACCCCAGGGAAGCCACATCCAGGGAGATGAGGTCTGGAGAAGGGATCAGGGACCACAGGATGCATACACATACGACCCCCCCTTATATTCACGCAGGAACCGCACTGCTCATCAAAGCAGTTCCCCACACAGATGTAGAGGGAGGAACAGACAAGATGAGTTTCATCCCTGGGAGGGCTGCAACCGTGCCCCAACCCCTCCGCAGATTCCAAGTGAGCGTAACAGCCGTCCAGTCAGTACTCCACCTCTCGTGGGGGCTCCTCCAGGATCAATGATGTCCTGCACGGTGGGCGGTGCTCTGGTCCCCCGGGGTGGCTTGTGGGACACCCAGAGCTGTGAGGCCGCGCACCCTTTCTGCCCAGCCGCTGCCTCTGAGACACTACGATTACCGTCCACCACAAGGATTCCGGGCTGTGTGTGTCTTCTCAAGCGGCCCACAGGAGTATGTGTCCAGAGGTGGGTTGAGCCCTCACCTCGCAAGGCCCGGTCACCAGACACACGTTGTGGCCGTGTGGAGCTGCAGGACGGAACACTTTTGCAAGTGTTCCGGTTCCCATTTACCACAGTGATACTTCTGAGCCACAGGGGCTCCGGTCTTTGTTCTTTCACCGCAGGGATCAGCAAAGGTTCATCTCGGTGTGAGGGTGTCGAAAACACCCACTGAGGGCTACAAGGGGAGAGCTGCAGCCCTTTTAGAGCCTGGATGGCGGAACCGATGCAAGAGCATTAGGCCACTCCCTGGTGGCTCTTCAGGGATATACATTTGATCTTTGCCCCTCTGCGGAAGTGCGTGGATCGCTTCTATTGGGTCAAGTCTGAGTAGACCCTCTACCTCAGGTTGTGAGGATTGCTGCAATATATCACAGTGATCCACGGTGAGCACAGATTCACTGCCTGTTCCTGCTCAGTTGCACAAAAGAATATCCAAGTAGTGCTGGGGGAGCAGGCTCTGAGGCATTAGGGGGCAGTAAATCAATAGCGTTGGCCCCATGGTGGCCCTGCAGCATATCCTGAGCAGTGTAGATGTGTGCACTGCACCAAGCTTGTGAGATGCTTGCAATCACAATGTAGATTATAATTGCTCTTTTATAACGTGCTGAATACCAATGAGTAGTTTCTAAACATGGGACGGGGATTCAAACCTGTGTTGCGCTGTCAGGTCTTGCTTTCAAGACAAGCGTGTTGCCCCTCAGCTATCCTTCCTCCCCCAATCAGTCAAAAGGTATGGGTTGGATTTGAAAGAATAGGTAGTTCTCAGCAACTAATGTTTCTATATGGCAAATAAGTGCTTATTGAGCTGGCATGGCTTTGGAGAGTGAGACCCAATATGTAATGTCTTTCCGAGCTGCCATATGCTTGTTTGCTCCTCACCTCGAGTATAAACGTGTTCCAGCACAAAGTGCCCCATACAGAGCACTCCACAGCATGCATCTGTGATCCAGGCAATGCCGTCGGCTAATTCCCTGCCAATATGACGGATTCAATGTCGCCCCATGTGATATGGGGGAAGCAGGAGAATGGGTGTTCACCCTTCGGTGGCGGGTGCCCAGCGGCGTCCCCAGCAAGTCAGAAGTGGTGTGCGCAGCAGGAGCTGGATCAGCTGCAGCGAGGGTGATCCCACGCAGCTCCATGCATCCCAGCTCTGGCGCAGCATCGAAAAGGTATCACGTTGGGCTGCGTTACTACAACCATGCAGGGCTCCAGGTGCTCTCCATGTAATTCCTTTGGCGGCGCGCTAAGGTGCTATTAACCGCACATCTGTCTAAAACGCCATCAGCCAGTGCAGCGGAATAGGGCACCAATGGAGCTGACAGGCACAGGGGAACAATCCGGGCGGCCAGGGCAATGTAACTCACCCAGCAAACTTGGCTGCCTTACGCAGCCAAGCAGCTAAGGTGGAAGGCAGCTTGGTGCCTTTTCTCCCGCCAAGCAGCATACGTAGCACTTGGCACACAGCAGTGTGTCAGCAGAAACAGGGACAAGCCCAAGGACAGGAAGAGTAGGAACAAAAGGAAAAAAGAGGCCACCCCAAGGTGTGAATGGCCGTTGGCGCCAAGCGGCCAGAGGGGCAGGAATCCCATGGAAAACTGCATAGCCCCCGGGCTATGGAAGTGGAATCAAAGGAGGGAGCTCGGAGTAAGAAGTCAGTTCTTTTTGGTACTCCGAACAGGGCACCAACAGTCATCCCGCATACGCACGAGACTTCTTTCTTTTGAGCATTGTCCTGCTCTAATAAGCAAGCATTTCACTTTGCTGGAGGAGGAGCATTGCTTTACAAACAACTTTTCGAACATTTCACTTTGCTTGAAGGAATTTGCTACATATGGAGGAAGCAGCAAGCATTTCACTTGAAGGTTCGGTCCTACCACTGGAAGGAGTAACTAACATTTCATCTTGCTCAAGGAAGCCCCAGCTCTGGGAACACAAAGAAAACCTTAAAGTGCATGCCGAGAAGAGGGATGGTCAACGTTGAAAGGCAAGACTTACATGCTGTACGGATCCCGGCCAGCGAAGGAAGGACCTCCAGGAAGGCGGCGAACGAAAAGAGACAGGAGTCGTAGCTCATAGCTGGCTGAACGGAGGGCACGTGAAGCAGGAGAAATTCAGTGGAGGAGAGAGCCTGGACAGGGTCGCATAGCAACAACAGGGAGGAGTCTCTATCACCCGGGACAAAGATTTTAGTCCATTTCAAGCACAGGAACTACGCTACTAACTTTCGGCTGCGCTGAGGGTAAACATCAGAGGCAAGTGAAAAGGTATAAAGGCTGCGCTGCAGCCGGTGAAAAGGCACACGTCTACCGAGAGGAAAGCGGTACACATGGCAACGCCAAGGCACATGCAAGTGGGGGGTGCCAATGCAAGCAATACTTAGCGTAGGCCAGCGCAACGGGTGAAAAAGATTGCGCAAGCAGATTCAGAATTTTGGAACAAAGCTTTCGGAAGAGTGATACAATAAACAAACAAAAACACAGTAAAACGACCAGAAGGAATTTATTGAAGAAAGGGGCACAGATTGACAAAATAAGCAGTGAGTTGCACGGCTCACACAAACAAGACATAAGTGGGAAAAGGAAAGATAGCAGAGAAAAGCATGTCCACCACAGAAAAAAGAAGCAACAGATTAATGGAATGGGCAGCAGCTGCAGAGGAAATACACGGCTGGACCTGGGTGCACAAGAGGCTAGGAGATGACACAGATGAACAAGTTACTTACCCATGGTAACGTTCTTTCAACTGGATGATCATCCCACGTATTCCTTATCTTTGATATTCCCATATCCAGCTTGCTGCTTCTGAATTTTTTTTTCCAGTAAAGGGTGCTGTGAGTCGATGTCCCTCGGAGGCTTCCGTCTTGACGACGACATCATCACGGGTATAAGTAGTCGTGCGCAGTGTCCGTTTCTCAGTTCCGTTTTGAAGTGTTAGACATTGTTTGTCCCTACACCAGCTGCAGAACCTGTTCCAACGGTAGCGGTATAAGGAATTGGTTGCCGGCCTTCTGGCCAAAAGCAACACCTCCATTACATTGTCCGGGAGGTCCCAATCTTTGTACCTCAGTCTTTCAGAAACCATACGTGAAGGCTGAGAGTCCTAATATCCGGATGGAGAACCTGACCCTCCTCTCGCGAGAGTAGATCCTCTCTTTGTGGAAGACGCATAGGAGGACAGATGACATGTCTAGAAGGTCCGGGTACCACGTTCTCCTGGCCCAATCCAGGGCAATTAGGATCATGGTTTTCCTGAACCTCCTCAACCTCCTTATTACATGAGGAATGACGGGGACTGGAGGAAACGCGTAGAGGAGTGGAAATTCCCAGTCCACCACAAACGCGTCCCCTAGAGCTCCTCTCAGGGAAATTCCCTTGAGCAGTACAGTTCACACTTCCTGTTGGCATTTGTTGCGAACAGATCCACTTGAGGGGTTCCCCAAAGGGTGAAGATCTCTTGAAGGACTTCCTGAGCTAGTTCTCACTCATGAGAGACTGTGCTCCGCCTGTGTAGAGCGTCCACAGTCATGTTCTTCTCTCAAGCTAAGTGAACTACAGACAGAGAGATTCCTTCTTGTATAGCCCAGAACCAGAGCTGCATTGCCTCTCTGTACAGTGGTAGTGACCCTACACCCCCTCTTTTGTTGAGGTAGTACATGGCAACTGTGTTGTCCGTCATTATCAGGACATTCTTTCCCCGTACAGATAGCAGAAAGGCCTTCAGCGCTAGTCAGATTTCCCTCAGCTCTAAAATGCTGATATGTAGTTTGGACTCCAATGGAGACCAACGACTGCTGATGGTCAAATCGTTGGTATGGACTCCCCACCACGCGAGTGAGGCGTCCGTCACTACTGTTATCTCTTTATCTCTGGCCATGGTTGCCAAAAAGGTTCTCATTTCAAAATGTTCTCCCGACAATCCCGCCACTGAAGATGCAGTGAGACTCTGTTTGGGATCTGTAGGAGATCTGACATCCTTCCTGAGAACTGTGACCACTAGGTCCTGTGAGCCTATTGGAGAAATCTCATTCTCAGGTGAGCCTCTGGCACCAGAAAAATGCAGGATGGCATGAGGCCGAGCAACCTCAGAAAAATCAAAGGCTTGAAGATGTTGGGCATTTTGGAATATTGGCACTATCTGTAGAATGTCTGGAGCCCTCACCTCTGGTGGCAAGGATTTTCCCAGGGATGCATCCAGGATTGCTCCGATAAACTGGAGTCTAACCACCATTAGCTACCAGACCATCCCCCACCAATGGCTGCTTCCGCGTTGGGCTCGGCGGGGCCAGTACCAAGAGTGCCGGATGACGAGGCAGAGTCGTGAGCCACACTGTCCGCCCTCACCGCTGAGGTGAAACCCCAACTTCATCATGAAGGGAGGCCTCCCCTGGGAGACACATCGATGGCCCTCCCGGACGCCCGAGGGCGGATGCTCCCCTGTGCGACCGCACCATCCTCGTCACACTTGCTGAGTACTGGAAGTACCGGACACAGCTCTGCATAACAGCCGTCGCGGCAGGGAGCACACCGGGCCGGCTGGGAGACCTACCCTGGTGGCTCTGCGGGCCCCACCGGCACTACAGCCCTGAGGTGCCCTGGTTCACGAGACACCCGCGGACACCGCACGGGGGCTGCCTGTGTGGGGGGCATCATCCTGGACGCTCGCGCCATCCACTGACTGAGGAGCTGGCGAAAGCGGCGGCTCACGGCCAGCAGGGGGAGGCGCCCCTTTTTCACACATGAACCATAGGCGAGTGCCCCCGTTGTGAAGGACTATGCGGAACACCCACCGCGACCCGGCCCACAGATCAGCTCCCTACCCAGACCTGGCTCAGCGTTCAGAACACTGAGTCCAGGGGCCTGGGGAGGGGGATTCCATACACACCACCTCCCCTTCACCCCCACCCAGCCAAACATGCCTCCTCCTTCCCGGACAGCCCTGATGACTGGGGCTGGCCCTGCTACCCCCCGCGGACCACCCAGGGCGGCTGGAGAACCGCAAACCGGCCAACCCCTGCAAAGTGGGGCACAAAATTCTCAGCAACCTCCAGCTCTGCCCTTTCAACAATCCACAACATACAAGGGACTAGCTCTGGGGTGTGCCAGGAAGATCCTCAGCGCCACCCCGAACCACAGGAGCCGCCTCAGACAGGGACCCCCCTTCCACGACATAGGACCCACCCCAATCCACCGAACCCTACTCCAACAACCTCGCTGCAAAAACCCCACAACTCTCGAGGGCAAGGGGGGTGTGAGGTGGGTCCCCATATCCTCTACCACTTGTCCCCATCGGCAATCATCGTGTCCGAGGTGAGAACACAGGGGTTCACCACCAATATTACGATCCAGAGCTCATGCGCAGCACTGGCCCCCGTCCCTACACTGCAATTCTCCCTCGGCAACCGTCGAGCACAGCCCATTCCCCAACTGGGCATCTAGCCCCCTCTAAAGGACCTATCCATTGGGAGATGATGACTATATATGGTCTATATGTGTACCAGTCAACAATCTGTCGGGAGGTCTAGCAGTGGCCAGTTTCATTAAATCTCTGGAACTGGGCACTGCTTTGGCTTGAGAGAGGTTTGGGTTGTCCCGGATGGATATCTTGCTTGGCCTTTCTCTCCTCAGGCTGGGTTTTCTTTTTTCCTTTTTTTTCTGCTACCTTAGGCCTTCTGGTACAGCTTTATTCCAGCTACTCAATATATGAATTTGGGCTATTTTTAATCGCTCATCATGCAAATATATAATGAATTATGTGACTATTTTAACTTAATATTTACTGAATCCTTGCTATAATCGTTTTGTACTGTATTGAAAATGTTATGTGACCTAATTTTTTCACTTTACATATTTAATAATTGTGTTTCTATTGATTAAACAAGAATGTACGACCACCTCTGCTGACGCTGTTACCTCCGCCTGTTCTACGCCTCCAACCCACAGATTTACCTGGAGTCCTCTCTTTTAGCAGCTTTCCATTGCCTTCCTGAGGGATACGTGGGGGCCCCTCTTTCCCCCTGGGGAGCTGCCGGACCCCAACGACACTGCTGATAACTCACCTACGAGGCACCCACGGGAAATGGGCAACCAAAAGAAACAAGCAAAGATGGACCAGTTTGCTCGGACAGACCGAGACTCACAATCTCAGAAGGACGGCCCCGGACCCTCCCACCTGGACATCTCAGCGCTTAATCAAACGCTAATTGCATTAAAAAATAGTACAGACAATCTTGGGGCAAAATTGGTACCTTAACATGCAAGGTCGGTGTCTCTGCGGTACAAATCGATAAACTGTGTGGAAGAATGACGGAGGCAGAAAACCGAATCTGAGACAGGGAGGACAAAATCGGCGAGCTCCAACAGGAGGTAGAGTCACTTCAAAACAAACGGTCAAGAAAGTAGTGGCTAAGAATGGCCACCTGGAAGGGAGATCGAGGAGAAACAATATAAGAATTACAGGAGTTGTCGAGCCCAACCCAATAGACAATATGGAACATTTCGTGGAAAAACTACACAAGGAAATCCTCGACGATCTACCAGTCACAAACCTCTTCATGTTAGAGCGGGGCCCCCGCTCCCTGGTGAACAGGCCTCCCCCTGGTGCCCTCGAGAGAGCTATAATCATTTGCATCTTTAATTATCGTGATCGAGACATCCTGCTCCGGGTGGCTAGGGAGAAAAAAAAAACTCTACGCTGGGGCTTGGCGACAATCTGCCTATTCCCACACTTCAGTCAACAGGTACAGGATCAAAGAAAACCCTTCCAAACTGCAAAAAACATCCTAAAAAAAAGACATTCGCTATTCAATGATGTTCCCCGCCAAACGCAAGGTCATGTTCAACGGGAAAACATTGTTCTTCAAATCCCCGCAGATCGGTTTGCCTTGGAAATAATGGACCGAGGGGCCTCCCCCGTTGATCCCCTTGAGAAAAATGGTCGGTAACTTTGTACCTTTTCAGATCACAAACCACCTGTGGACACCACTACTGGGCCCCACAGGGGCTTCGCATAGCGACCACTGGACTAACAAATGAGCATGGTACCCTACTACTGTAAGAGAAATATGGCAACAAACCTTTCGCCAAACCAGAAGCACAATGGTCGCCAGCACTCCCCATGCCCAGCGGCAAAGTAACCTGTTTGGGATTGTTGTTGGGTGGAGGGAGGTTTGATTCGGTTGGTAGGTTGGTGTTTCTGGCATTGGTGGGCAGTAGTGGGGGGTGTTTACAAGGTTAAACAAGTTGAAGCACAAAGTTTAGAGGGGTGGCGAGGGTGGGTCTCTTCTTCCAGGATCACGAAGTCCTTAACACATTCCACATTGGCTATGCACTCATATTATCTAAGACCTGCAATGCAGTATATACACCCTCAAGAGGCTGCCCACAGTCTTGTCATAATGTGATACACCCCCAGGGGGTAAGCTCCCCCTCCAATACTGACATTACCCTGGACACTTGGAACATACGGGGGTTCACTAATGGGAAAAGACGTGCCTGATTGCGTAATTTGCTAAGAACCACCACGTTAGCGTCCTTTATCTTCAGGAGACCCACCCGAGGAAGGGACAGAAACTCCCAGGCCATGCAGGATGGGGTGTCCACAGGTACGGCTCATCCTACACCACCCAGCCCTGTGGAGTTGCGATATACATACACCAGTCATTGGAATTCAAAATGCACAAACTATTACCGGATGAGGAGGGCCGTTTTATCCTGGTTGCTGGGGAAATAGCTGGGTGGCATGTCCTTTTTATAAATATATATGGCCCTAACTTTGACTGCCCAGAATTCTTCCAGTCATGCTCCGAACACTTGCGCAAATTTCCGGGGTACGAAGTGGTGTGGGTGGGGGATTTCAATATAGCCCTGTCAATGACCCAGGACAGGTCCTCATCCGTACAAACACTCACCCGCGCTGCCCAAAAGTGGGCGTCTATCGCAACCGACTACGCCCTGGTTGACATATGGCGCCTTCACCACCCCCATAGTAGGGAATTCACGTTCTACTCTAACGTTCATGGGAGTTCCTCCAGGATCGACTACATTCACATGTCCCCAGAATTGTCCACAGTTTCCTGCAGAATGGAGATTCTTCCCCAGACCTTGTCCGACCTCTCCCCAGTCCTGGTACAGTTTACAGGCCCGACCACCCCCCTGATCTCCCCACACAGCTCCGATGGAGATTTAGGGCCCGCGCACTTGAGGATGTGACATTCCGTGAGGACATCCGTCAAACCATTATCGAATTCTCCAGCTACTCTCAGAGTCCGTTTTTTAGATTAACAGTTTTAGTTGGCTTCTTGTCTCCTGGGCGATTCCTTATATGGTTTATATGTTATTGTTTCCCCTGTGATCTGCACTTGTGGCTCCTTTATTGTGACTGTAACAATAAATGGACGTACGTAATGTTTATGTTGGATTGGAACCTCTTGTGCTCTCACGGATCTATTGTGCAGAAAATAATCACGGACAGATTTAGTTGTTGAGATCAAAGCAAATTTAATCCAGTGGATTATTTGCATTATTCTTCATACATAATTCCAATTTGCAAAAGAAAGCGGGATTTTTTGACTCGTGTTGATATGATATGATATGGCATTTGTAACGTGCCTATACAAAAGTGTTTTAAGCGCGACGAGGCAAGGGAGAAGGAACAAAGAGGATGGACAACGGTCCTACTAGGCCAGGTGTCATTCAGATCGTGCAAGTGCGTGGGAAGGGGCAGGGACAGTGCACTACCAGGTACAATGATAACAAGTAAAGTAACAGCCAGCATGTGGCAAGTGCATGGGTAAGTGTGGACATCAGGTGTCAAGGGCTGGTGAGGGACTGTGGGATACAGAAACAGTCCCCAAGTGTGGGGGTAGCCTGGTGGGCAGTTCAGGTGTGTGATGCTGGCGGGGGAGGACCTGGGCCCGAAATCGGAGGTGTCAAGGTAGCCAGTGCAGTTCTGGTTACAGCCAGGAGGTCAGCAGAGGAGAGGAGGAGAAAAAGCAGAAGCAAAGAGAAAGGTTTTGATGTGCTTCCAGAACCGGAGATGGTTCTCCTCAAGTTTGAGGCAGGGAGGCTGTTCCAGAGGGAGGAACCAGCCGAAGAAAGAGATCTACCACCAACTCGTCGCTTGGAGAAGCGACTGACCCTGAGGGAGTTGGAGGCGGATGAGTGAAGGTATGGCGGCCCCAGGCCACCGAAAGCTTAGTGGACGATGCAGAGAGTTTTGAACTTAATCCTCGCAGCCACTGGGAGCCAGTGCAGTGACTTCAGTCCTGGAGAGATACGATGCCTGGATTTGAGGCCAAGGACAAGTCTCAGTCCTGTTCTGAATAAGTTGCAACGGGCGGAGAGTGGAAGCACGCAGATTTAGAAAGTGGCTGTTGCAATAGTCCAGCCTAGAGAGAACCAGAGCTCTGGAGACAGTGAGCTTCTGGGGGAAGGAGAGGAAAGGAAGGATACCTCTGAGGAGGTGCAGCTGGTAGTGTGACTTCTTAGAGATGTCAGAGATGTGAGGAGAGAAGGAGAGTGTGGAGTCAAAGATGACCCCGAGGTTTTTAGCCGCACAGGTGGTAGCAGGAAGAGGGCCAAGAGAGGCCGGCCAGAGAGCTACAGTGAAGGAGGGAGCAGGTGTGCCGATGAGGAGAATCTCAGTCTTACTGGCATTAAGGTAGAGGTCATTGGCGGCACACCACTCCTGGATAGCAGACAGACAGTCAGAGATGAGGGAAGGAGAGGAAGAGGCAGAGGGTAGCCTGAAAATGAGCTGGGTATCTGCATAGCACTGAAAGTTGGGGCAGAGAGCGGCGATGCAGTGGGCAAGGAGTGGCAGGTATTGGTTGAACAGCCAGGGAGAGAGGTCAGACCCCTGGGAGCCACCACAGGTAGAGAAAAAGGTAGCGAAGAGGAAGGACCAAGTTGGAACTGGGAGGGTCGGTCAGAGAGAAAAGAAGTCAGCCACGCCAGAGCCTGACCAGTGATACACAGTTTATCATGGAAACGGTTGAGCAGGATGGCATGGTTGACCGTGTCAAAGGCAGAAGAGAGATCAAGCAAGATGAGGACACAAGGGGTGTTAGATTCAAGGTTGGAGAGCAGGTATTCACGGATGTTCAGGAGAGCAGTTTCCGTGCTTCTGACAGCTCTGAAGCCAGACTGATGGTCATGAAGACAACAGATTCAGTGTGGAGGGTAAGCTGGGAGATGGGCGGTTTCTCCAGGAGCTTAACCAGGAAGGGAGTGATGGAGATTGGGCGATATTTGGCTGGGCAGGAGGAGTCGGCAGAGGGTTTTTAAGATGGGGGGACAAGGGAGTGAATCGGGGGAGACAGGAAGACTCCAGCAGCGAAGGAGTGATTGCAGAAATCAGCTAGGGCAGGAGCCAGGGAGTCGATGTGGTCCTTGATAGTTTTGGAGGAACATGGGTGAACCTGTTTCGACAAGACTTTCATAGATCGGACTTGTCTGGAAACCTTGTCAGTGGAGAACAGGGGAAAGGCAGAGAAGGATAGAGGAGAGGTGGCTACAGAACGGCCAGAGGAAGAGCAGGGAATAGGGGGACGAAGGGGATAGGAGGAGAGTGAGGACAGGATGTCCTGAGTTTTAGAGATAGGAAACAGGTAGGGGAAGCACACCCTGTTTTATGTAAATTCAATGTAAAACTTCAGAAATTCCTTATTTTTTCTAATCCATTGGACCTTAAACTAATCCGTTTCTTCTGGGTGCCCGGGGAGAAAAAATGACTCTCAAGCTATTTATTGATACACAGGGAAGAAAAACGTGACTTGACCGCGGCACACTCCTAAATTTTCAGAATGTGACCCCATTTTAAGAGTAATTCGGTGAGTCTCTCATACCACTTTACTAATAGAGTTGGGCGAATGCATGAAACTCACATATTTGAAACAAATAGATTTATAGTATGAATACTTACCTTCTAGGCTATTTACTTCCGAGATTCCATTTGGATTATTCGAATCAAAAGCAGAATAGACCTGTATGGCAAATTGGTGAACAAGAGAAACTTACAGGTACAATGCTATAATGTATAAAAGTTAAAAACTAGCACACACTGCATCATTAAATTACTAATACACAGATTATATTATTCACAGAAAACCATCTATGAATGGGGAATCATGAAAAAATGTGGTTTCCATAATCTCACAACGGAATAAGTTGACACAGAAAAATCCTGTGGATATATGTATCAAAAAAGAAAATTATGCTTTATTTTGACAAGTTGGTTTGATTTAAATAGGAAGAATTGGTTATCCTTTATAATGAAGAATTGTTGAAATTGGTGATTACTACATCAGTAATAAATAAGTGCTTGCTCCTGAAGAAGAGAGAAAAAAATCTCTCGAAACGCGTTGAGCTCATTTGAAAGGATTGGTTTGAAAAAAACATTTGGGAAAATTTTGTAAACTTTTGTTGAACTGCTGTTTGAGAAAAACATTTTTTATTGGGAATTATTTTGGAGTGAATACAACTCAAGAAAATGATAATACTTTTTGGGAAAATGATAATACTTTTTTGAATAATGAGTAAAAGAATTAATTTGAAATTTACATGTGAAAACTGGTTATTTTGAATCTGTGGATTGAATTTTATATTTAATACTTGACTACCTTGATTGTTGCCAAAAAAACTTTACAAAATATTGAGACAACGAATATTTGAAATTATAAAAATCATTGAGATTTGTTTGGAAAGATTCTTTCCACTATTGAATGGTGTGCAGGGGACGGGAGTTCCTATTACCCATAGGAACCTCATTCTGAGTTTTAGAGATGAAGTGAGAAGCCAGTGCCATACAGAGGGCCTGGGAAGGGACAGGAGAGGTAGAGACTGCAGCAGGATTGGCCAGTTGTTAGATGCCTCAGAGACAAGGGCTTGGATATGAGCTCTCTTCTTGGTTAGGGCAGAGAGCCGGTATTGCCTTTGGAGGAGGCGGCAGGCCAGTTTCTCAAAGGATGTACATGAAGCACGCCATTTCCTCTCGGCCACCCTGCACTTGCGTTTTAGGGCAACGAGGTAGCCCGCTGCATCCCTATGTTATGAATGAACAAAAATCGGTCCGACCGTATTCTCTACAGGCTGCTCTTTTGAATACGGTAGTCACTGATAACTAATTTTGAGCCAGTATCCAGCACAGCTGGTGCGTGGAAACCGATATACCAGCGACTGGGTATACAATTCCCATCCATGCCAGAATTGCGTATATGGGGCCTGCAGGTGTTAGGCCCGACTTGTGACTAAGCAATCACTCGGACCTGGTCCACCCTAGGGGTCTGATTTATGTAAGATATGTATCCTAATCGGGTATTTGTTTCCAGGGAAAAATTCATGGACAGGTTGGGGGCAGGACTTTTCAATGCCTGAGGATGTGTATGGCCTTCAGGGCATGGTCTCTGTTGTTTCCATTAGAGACTCCTAAAATCCCTCTTTTGCAGTACATTGTTAATTCAGCTAGCTCTAGAAGAATTGTTTCCATTATTTACAGAATGGCCCAGGAAACCCACCCACTGGAGGTTACCCCAAGTAAACTTAAGTGGGAACGAGATCTAGAGAGACAGGTGGACGATCAGTTGTGCGCTTTTTAAAGCAGAGCAGCTGCGGAGTGGATGACGAGTGACAGTCTGAGGCAGTCTATGGCTGCCAGGGCTACGGGGGGGTGCAACCCCCAAAACTGTATCCGAACCAGCTACTGCCAGAGCCGGCCTCAGCCGGGAGGAGGACTGCAGGAGGCTCCGCAGTTTTCGTCCACAGCTACCCAAGGATGATCTTATAGTAACACGCAGCAGCCCGCAAGTCTCCTCAGAAAACCCACAAAACCTAGAGGCAGCCAGCGACTTGGATAAGAATGAGGCGGAAGAAAGAAAACCCCCGCCCACAACAGCAAATACTATGCCCCAACCTCACCAGACCTACATCCTCACCCCCGAGTGACTGCACCTCGCAAACATCTCACCTGTGGATGGCGGGGGGCATCCGTCTCTCGGAGGAGGGATGGTTCCAACCGCTCAGGGGAAACCTTGGGTGGCGGGTGAGGTGGTTTCGCCGCAGGGTTCCAGTGTGACGGGACCAGCCAGGGCGGGGTCTCAGACGGGAGGGGAAGGTGGCCTCCCACTGTGTCGATCTGGTTCGGAGGACGCACGACACAGGGGGGGGGGGGGTTCAGCCCCGACATCGCCCCCAGGCTTGCAACAAAACAAGACTTCGACGCAGGGGCCAACCACGCCCCGCAGGGACGGGCCCTCAAAATGAAAACACTACTCCTGGCTCGCGATTGTGTGTAAGAACGCTGATCCATGGACACAATGCGGGAGCCACACTGCCGCCTGAGCCACAAGCCGTTCCTAAAGATGAGTCAAAAGATCTAGACCTATAGGCGACGGCCGCCACACCACAGCCTTCACAACACACAGGGGGGAAAACTTTGCCTGCTAGGGCTCACCAATAGAGAAACAAACGCCCAGCAAAACTGACCAAAATTTTAGGCACAACACGTGGACAAACCAGCCAACGCAATCCTAATGGCAAATCGACCATGTATAATAAGCGAGAAACTGGGAGCCCTCATGACCACGGCCTTGAATAATCTTTCACTGGAAAACACCCTAAAAGACTTCTTTTCAAAGCAATGTAAGTGGTGCAAATTTGAAAGTCTGGGAGAGGTCTCAGACGTGGAAATGCTGGAGGCAGCTTTGGATCCTTAGGCCCCCACCAAAATCCGAAAGATGGAAAATGGAACAAATAGACTGACGAAAAACACATCAAAGAGCCCAAGATGGCATTTTGGCAGGCCTTCTGATTTACAATTTACCTTTGGACAAAATCTGGCAACACCACTGCATAAGCCTACACAAAACGACACACAGAACACCAGGAAAGAGCCGTGGGCCCCGGATGAAACGCTCCCCAAAAATTCTACATCTTTAGACGACCCAGAAATCATTATTTTGGTGCTGGTACGTGGGCAGAATCTGGAAACAACAAATGAAGGCGTTCGTCCAGCATCGCCCTCGACGTCCCCAAACTCTGTTGTCACTCCGGAGCGGACTGGGGTGCATGGGCAGGCGGGGCCTCAGGCCGATGGAAGCAAGTCAAACGATGATTGCTTCTTTAACCCTAAAGAAACAAACTTAGACCTACAAGATGTCTTCGACCAACCTAAGCCAAAAGACCATAATTAAAAGACCTTCATTCTAGAAGAAATTCACTTCCTCCTTTGTCCTCTCCCCCATACAAAAGCAGAAAACAGAGTGACCTACCCCACAACCACGCAAAGGAGACCTCAGGCAAAAAAACAGATATTTTTTCAGTCATGTCATCAGTTACAATAGCCCTGGCCCCTTTCTGTAAACTCTACGAGTCCATAAACGACACCCTCAAAGATCACACATCAAGTTTTGCAATGATGCATTCCAAACTCATCTTCTTGGAAGGTTACATCAAGCAACTAGAACGCAGACACAATGCACCCTTTGTCTCGGATCAAGAAAACTTCTCACACTTAGCTGGGGAAAATCCTTTGGCAGCGCTCAAAATATCACCTTACAAAACTATCGAAGAAAGTACTCAGACCTTGAACATAGTAACAGACATACAAACAAAGCCAAGATGTAATTGCACAACGTGCAACCTTGAAACCGCGACCCTGCCACCTGGGGGCTTAAAGACAGAAAACAAAACATCAAATGAGACACCCCCAAATGAACATCGCTTGGACAGGATTGCGGCAGACATGGACACGGAAAGCAGAGCTGAAAAGCTCTGCTCCTCCCTTGACGAGGAAGTGATCTGTATTGAAGACATGAAAAGCCACAAAACACCAAGACCTCTGAGACAAACTACCTTGAAGAACACAACTGCAGCCCTCGAATCAGCAAACGTCTGAGAGAAGTCGTTCTCGCCAACAAAAAAACAAAATACTCTGTTAGTTCTTTGACTATAATCTGCATAATCCAGCAAGGAAAGCGTACCTGTCCAAAAGAAAGTTCTGACAGCCCCAGCACATACCAAACAAAAAGAGGACCTACCCGCAAGAAATAAAAAAGTTACTACTGCTAGTATCACAAACCATCTGGAAGAGGGCCAAACCAAACAGGCCTCACCAAGAACAATTGAAGACTTTTTGGAGCAAAGGGACCTAATGGAGCTCAGTCAGCACCTCGAAGACTCAGAAGTCAACTCACCCTTGGAACAAGTATCGCTACCAAACCCCTCTTTTGGAAGGGCCCAAACTGTCCAAGATGATCCCCAATGCATTCTGGCATTAAATGACCGATTCAAAAACCTAGTTGGCACCAAAAATAAAGAACTAATGATCGACCCACCCCATGTCCACCCCAAGTCAACTGATAAAAATACAGTTACTTATCAGTCAAGAGCAAGAAACTCCCTCAGAGATCGCACGCCAACAAGAGAAGCGGGATCTGCACACGTCCAACGAGTGCCTACTTAAGACACAAAACCAGTCCTCGAGAGCAGAGCCTGCAAGACCCACCAGTAGAGCCACACCCCGTCATGAAGACCAGCCCAGAGAGAAAAAGGTAACTACCTTTAAAGTCAGACAATTACGGACAACAAGAAATACACGGTCTTGAACAGACGTACCGTCTTCAACCTGGTTCACAGTCTCAAAACACTTTGATCTGTAAAATCTGAAGACTTTAAAATTATAGAGCCGAGTCATGAAGGGAAAAAAGCCATTTCCCACCACGACACAACCTCTAAAACAGTAGACAACATGCTAAGCAGTTCATCTGACACTTCAAAAACAATGCTTCGAGCTGACATACCTAAATAGCCCTGAAAAATCTTTATCACGTACTGACCAGAAAAACACAACATTTAAAGAAAACTGCTCGAACCCTGACACAGAGTGTACAAATCATCCTGAAGATGGTTGTTCCTTGGCCTTTGGCGCCCCCAGAAAAAAAAAGACTGAAACGAAATTGCCTCCCCGGTCAAATCCGGACTTGGAAATTGGCCCTATCAGCCTTCAAGAAAGATCTTCTACACTTTGCAGGGCTCACAGCCCGCCTCCATCTTCCATCCAGCTTGACGCGGGCAGATGCCCAAACGGACCACGGCCAATAGTAAAAAGATCCATCACTCAGGCCATGGACGAAAGATCTTCAGCAGCTAACGAACGACTAAGTCAGCCTCAACACTTCACTCAAGGGCATGGCTCCCCAAAGTAGCCACCAACCAACCTTTCCACAGGCTGCATTGACGTTATCCCTAGGCTGCTGGAACACTCTGGGCTTCCTGCATCTGACAGTCCCCGTGGAGATAGACTTGGGCTCCTTTGACATCCTGTGCTTGCAGGAAATATGGCTGAAGGACAAACCAACCTTAGATGGCTTCGACGTAGCCTTTTCCCCGGCGCATAAAGGAGAAAAAGGCAGTCCAACTTTTGACGGCAGTACGATCAGGTAGCGGCTTACAGATCGAAAAAGTACTACTGGCAAATTCATCCGTTCTGACAGTCCTGCTTTCTTTGACGTATGAAGAAGGGACCACTGGTAACCTCCCTGTAACAAAATTGCTAATCACCAACATCTACTGGAACCCGCAAGGGATACAGACCTAATCACTACTGGAAATGGTAACGACCACAATCGACTCTGCGCACTTGGACTACCAAGGCGCACACTTGCTCATTTGTGGCGACCTAAACGCAACCTGCGGCTCTGTTGTGCCACGAATTAAACGGACAAGTGGGGCCCATGCAGAACTACGAGGCAAATCTTGGTTGAAACTGATGACATCAAGACAACTTTTCAACACAGCAACCACACTGAATGTAAGAAGCGACACCCCCTACGTGGGAGAGAGGGTTCTCAAAATCGACAATTGACTAAATATTCGTGTCGCAGTCGTTTTTACCTTTCATGACTTCAGCCAAGGTCATAAAAACATCGCAAAGCGATCATAACTTGTTGTCCATCAAATGGTCCTCAACAAACACACTAAGCTTTACTGTTCGGCAGCTGTAGAACCTGCCAGCAAAGGAAATCGCCTGAATCTGACTGTAAATAACATCAAGGAACAAACTAAATCATACAAAGGGGAAAAAACTGTGCTCAAGTCGACTACAGACCACTTTTAGAATCCTTCAGGGGCCACAAACACACACACAATAAAAAAGGCCAAGAGGGGAGGCGCCATATCCACACTACGACTCTCTCCTGGCCGCCAAACGAAACAAAGTCCATAAAGCTAAAAGGTTAGTATCTCGCCATAACACCAGAACCAACCAAGATTTGGTGAAAGATTCATCAAAGAAATACAAGTCCTGGTTAAGGTCTTATCGGCTGGCACTTTACCAATGTGACTGAGGAAATGCTGAAAGGAAAGTTAACAACTGCAACTCCAGCAAATATTTGGTACGCTGATCAGAACAACGGGCAAATCCTCAGACGATGCACTAACCAACGGCATCCCTGAACACACTTGGGTCAACATTTACTCAAACCTGTTCAAATCACCCTTCCCGCTATTAGACGACAAAGCCATAGACCAAAACTTGCCGTGGATCGACTTCCATGACAAGGAGGATATTCGGCTAACAATATCTAAACTCAAAAACTCGAGAGCACCAGGGCCGGACGGAATAACCAACATCGACCTAAAAACATCTCCAGTCAATGGTCCAGCCTAATAAGCCTCATATTCAAAAGATGCGCTGACCTCAGAAGAATTCCATCATCTTTGACCACATCAGTAATAGTACCGATTTTCAAGAAGGGTTGCAAGGACGACCCTAGGACCTTTCGCCCAATCTCTCTGCTAGATGTCATTGGCAAAGTCTATGGAACCCTGCTACTAAACAAATTCCACTCCTGGGCAAGCAACAAACCCTGTGCTGACCCACTTCAATCAGGCTTTAAGAAATCAGTAGGCACAAGCGTAAACATCATGCTTCTAAGCATCCTCAAAGCCAAGACTTTTGAAGGGGGCCCTCGCATCTTCCTGGGACTCATAGACCTCACTCAAGCATTCAACCTAGTAAACAGAACAAAGCTTTGGCAGAAGTTAGCAGACTGGCACTGCCCCTCCGGCATCCTAGGGCCACTAAAAGTCCTCCACACAAACACCAGTGTCCGAGTGCGGCTAAGCAAACGGGGCCTTCTTTCAACAGGAATACCCACTGCCAGAGGGGTAAAACAAGGCTGCCCACTTGCCCTGGCCCTTTTTCTGGCCTATATGGGAGACTACAAGCACGCCAACGCCTCGATAAAATCTTTCCCACCGTCAATTGGTCGGGAAAAGGTGCCCCGACTTTTGTACGCTGACGAGCTGATCCAACTCGGCCAAACAGCCATTGGACTACAACGCCAGTTGGACACCCTTTCCAAGTACATATCTGCCAATGACCTCGAAATAAACAAATCGAAAACCAAGATCATGATTCTGGAAAAAAGTATAAAGAATGGAGAAAAACTAAACTGGCACTTGGAGGGGAGTAGCGTCGAAAAGGTCCTGAGTTTAAATATCTGGGAGTAATGCTCGTCAGTTCCAATACAGAAAGATCGATGCAAAACACCCTGCACAAAAAAATGAGAAACCTTACCTCACAAGCCAAAATCATTGATAGGAAGTACGGGCGATTCTCCTTGCAACCAACAATAAACTTCTACAGAGCGAAAGTTATACCATCGATCACATATGGCGCAGAGGCTATGTCGGTAATTCCAAAATCCATCTGGTCCCTCCTAGAAAGTTTGTTTTGGAGAACATTACTCAACCTTCCAAAATCTACGCCAATGGTCTTGATCAGACGAGAATTTAACTTAAACTCTCTTGAGGCAATAGTCAACCGGAACACCATCATGTTTTACAGGAAAATCATCGACCCGCCTAGCCCTCCGGTCTTTTCACTAATAAAAACAGAGATGAGAAACCGACTTTGAAAAGGAATACAAAGAAAGACGTGCGGTGTGCGGCAGCTCACCCGAAGAACTGATACAAAACCAAACAAAAACCAAAAAAAGACTGGACGAAACTAATTGGATCTTGACCCTGGACAAAGCACAAAAATACAAGCTTCCATCACACCTCCTGCCAGAGGCAAGAAAACTAAACGAAACTCAGCCTTTTCTAAAAAGGCACCCACATAAAAGACTGAGACACACTCTTTTAAGGGCCCGGATAAATCTCCTCCCTTCAAACAAAATCCTGAATATAAGAGGGCTTTCATCAACAAACTGCTGCAGATTTTGTGGCGCCCCTTATGAGATCGAAATGATACATCTTTCATTGACATGCTCAGAAACCAGCCGTTTCAGAACTCCCTACTTGGCACACCATCTGGCTCCTGCATATATAGATGAACAATTTTGGTGGGCTTGTTTGATTGGTGGCAAAAGGACCTCATGGGCAATAGAAGCAGTAAAAATTCTGGATCAGATTTTCCAATTGACAGACATGCCAAACACAACGATCACGCCTCTTCCTCTTGAGGTCACGGGAAAAAAATGACAAAAATCGTTTGGACAAAACAAACCTGTCTCAGGTTCCTTCCTCGCTCGCACTTTACGGAACAAAATTCTATTAAATCAGCTTCTTCTAAAAATCGCTTTTGGCGATTAAATCTCGTAAATAAAAAAAAATTCAAAATAAAGAAATAAAATAAATAAAAATCGATGAAAACCACAGATGGGGAAATGCCCCAAATGTCACGGAGGAGCTGCAAATTTGATGCATAGGATTTAGGCGTGCCTTGTCGAGCAATTCTGGGCTCGGTTTACAGATACAGTATCTCCAAAACTCTTTACTGAGATACTCACGGATCACATGTGTTCCTTGTTTGGTAGGTTTTGTGAAATCGTTGGTGATGATCATAAACTGCTGTCAATGTGCACGATCATTACTAAGCTATGTACACTATTGCGCTGGACGAAAGCTGTTCCCCCAAATATCCATGAGTGGTTGAAGGATCTGACATGGAGCTGTGATATGGAACATAATTACTCCTTAATGGTACAACCTTGCCTTCGTCCCCGGAATACCCGATACCCATTTCAGGGGATGGGTTGTATTTGGTGTTCCATGGGGTCCGTCTGTCTGGCTAACATTTTAGACCTACTTTGTGTGTATAATACTATGGTTAATAATCACATTGTGTTTTGTTTGCTGCTGTCCAATGGGTACACTGCTTATTACTACTGTGTTGTAATGTGATGTGAACCGAACTTGAAATAAAAGTTCAAACGACAAGTATTCGACCAGTGATGATCTATTTCGATGGAGCTGTCAGTATCCATACCTCTGGCTCTGCATGGACTGCCATGAATGGTTGTATTGGAGAGGAGGCATCAGCATCTCCCTGAAACACAGTACTTGCATTAGTATGCTTCTCAATATTGGAAACATAACACACACTTGGGGTCGACGGCACAGGTACATATAAAGAGATAACCACAAATGATGCATTGTCTAAAACAATCAAGGAAAATATAAATATGCAGATTTCATCGA
This sequence comes from Ambystoma mexicanum, assembly GCF_040938575.1. Classification (NCBI taxonomy): domain Eukaryota; kingdom Metazoa; phylum Chordata; class Amphibia; order Caudata; family Ambystomatidae; genus Ambystoma; species Ambystoma mexicanum. Next base: position 802,055,208 of record NC_090932.1, read on the forward strand.
CTTATTTCTCCGATTTCTTTACATCTGCATCATCAAAATGGGATGTTGTGATTGTAGTGGAAGCTCCGTCGTCTCCCTGAAACACAGTACTTGCATTAGTATGGTTTTCAATATTGGAAACATAACACACACTTGGGGGTCGAACGCACAGGTACATATAAAGAGATAACCACAAATGATGCATTGTTTAAAAGAATCGAGGAAAATCTAAATATGATCACAGTTTATCGACTTATTTCTCCGATTTATTTACATCGGCATCATCTAAATGGGATGTTTTGATTGTAGTGGAAGCTCTGTCGTCTCCCTGAAACACAGCACTTGCGTTAATAGGGAAGAAAGTATAGCAAATGGAATCACGTTATATGATCACGCATGTTGGAGCCGTCAGTATCCATACCTCGTGCTGCTGAAGAATATCTATGGATGTTCCAAATGTAGTGCGCGCTTCCGAAAGCTGTTGCACCGATTCGTATACGCATGGTCCTGCTTCCACTTCCCCTGGAATTACTTGAATGTCAGGCTCTGCATCAAGTGCAGGGGTTGACGCTCCATCAACTGCCTGAAACATAGTACTTGCATTAGTGAGGATTACAATAGTGAAAACATAACACACACCTGGGGTCGACAGCACAGGTACATATCAACGGCTAACCACGAATGAAACATTGTGTAGAACAATCAAACAACAAGAATTCCAGCTCTGATGATGACGCTCGATGGAGCTGTCAGTATCCATACCCCCTGCTGGTGAAGAACATCTAGAAATGTTGTAGATGTGGCAGACGCTTCAGCATCTCCCTGAAAGACAGTACTTGCATTAGTATGGATACCACTAATTATAACTGAAAACAAACACCAGTGGATGATAACTAAGGTGTATATCAATTGGAAAGCACTAACCAAACATTCGGTAAAATAATTACACGATAGAATAAAACTATTACTTGACATGCATAAAACAAGTCCTTAGCGGATTAGCCTAGTAAGATTAACTGATACGCGCTAGAAGTGGTTGATAACTGCGACCACGTCAAGGATGTAGAATGTTCTTGCTTCAGATTCAAGGGATAGTCAAGAAGTTGTAAAGGTAAATTAATGATTGATAATGAAATGCCAATATTAAAAATAGCCATGTAAGGCGACAGAATACTTGACTTGAAAAATGCTCAATACAGCACAGTTCCCTGTTCCCATATATATACATTGTGTTTGTGGGTTATGAAATCGAAAAAGAATATACTGATAAATGTTATTATTCAAAAAACTATACACTCATATCAATATCGAAATTATTACATGGGATAGAACACCTACAATATCAATTAATCCATTTGGCTACCTACACACTACCGCAAGGCCTAAAGCTAAATCCGGACACTTGACTCACCGGTGGCGGAATGTGGACGAATAGAGTGGGAATAGCGTTTTCGAGCAATTTCCGTGTCGTTTGCCGTTTATTCTTCTTTGTAACCCAAGATGTTGTGTATATGCCCAAGGAAAAGTGCCGGCTGCAGATGCGGTATCGATCACCCCTCTTGTCCTGTAAGACTTGTTGGACTCTACTTTTCAGCTCATCCAGTGGATATCGGCAATGTCTGACCCATTCTCTTATTCGATCAACAGTTTTCGGAAATACATGCATTGTAGTGCCTTCAGATTTCGCATGGGTCTTCGAAGGGCAACCGCTAATCGAACAGGCAGGCATTGTTGATAAATCTGAAAAGTAAATATCGACATTATTATACAATCTTCAAGAATAAAGATTTGATACAAAAGTAAATGAATCATACAATGATCAATGAAAGGTTTGTTTTAGTTGCATGAACTATACCAGTTCATTATGTGCGGCTTAGTATTTGCATAAGTTGCAGAAATGTATAAATGATGTGACTAAAATCTGAACATGTGACTCGTCCATTGGATGTTCTGTCTTGCAAGAGAAGGATACATGCTTACATTATAGACTGGACCCCCGAAGGATGCAATTCGATGACAATAGACACAGATGAAAATAAATAGATCTATTGATAGCATAGCAATGGAAACTCAAGTCAATAGCAATGAGACCAATGAACATAGCACTATTGTGTACTCTACTCGCAAATAGATAGAAATTAAAAAATCTGCAAAATATGACTAGGATACATGGCCTTACCTTGACCAACAAACAGTTGTATTCAGCAAGCAGAGCAGTATGTGGCAGGAGAATAGGTGGGTGGCCACAGGTAGCACACTGATGGGTTTGCTCTAAGCGGTCACAAAAGTTCACGGATAGCACGACGACAAGCAGATTAGCATAGATCTCAGTGGTTGCCAGGTAGCACGTTCAGGAGTTGACTTGCAAAGCACAAAGATGTTCTCATGAGACATATCAAGTGGTTTATAAAGTATTAGAAACAGGGGTGTGTTTGTGAATGAATGACGTATGTATGTCGTGGTGTTAGGGGGGCGGCCTGCTTCAAGGGGAGGCCTGGCTGGAGACACGGGGTGTGAGGAGGCCATGTGACCGATGGCCCCTTGGCGTGGGATACCTTTTGAAGTGTACATGTAGTTTGGCACCTTGGCCTTTCGCGCCCTCTAATACTTTAGAAACCACTTGATATGTCTCATAACTTTAAAAAAATGTTTGTGCTGGGGACTATTTTATGTTTTTTTCCAGTCAATTGGACTACACTTTATCTTGTGTTTAAACTGAACATCCCTTTTCCATTAATTGAGGCGAGGCGTGTTCAGGCTCGAGATGTTCATGTCCAATGGCCAAAACATGAATTAACTTTGTTTGGAGAATACAGCAAAGTTGCATTGGACCATTGCTACAGTGCGACCACACCACCACAAGAAGATGATATTGAATGTATTGAAGATAGCTCTGAAGTAGTTGCAGATCAATTCACACAATAGACACCCGCCAAAAAATTGCCACCCAAAAACCTGTCGACATTGTTGTGTTCTCCCATCAACGTTGAAGTAACAGGTGTCGAAATGACAGAGAATGAACCAGCCGCAGCATCCATAGACGCATCAGAACTTGATATCAGCGATATTACTTTCCAATGTGTTGAAATCTTCGCAACGTCACAGGCTGAAACAACGTTGACGCAGGATGACAGTCTAATGAAAGAGAGCAAATACATTGTATTCGACAGTTGTTTGATGGAAATTATAAGTATGCTGAAATGTGTGCATTCCGTTAGAGGGAAAATATGTGGGAAGCCATTGATTAATGTGACTCGTCAAATAAAAGGCAGTAATGTCAAAATAAATGCCGCCTGTAGATTAAATCATAGGTTCTCATGGTCTGCACAAACGATGCTGGGGAAAATGCCAGCAGGCAATCTACTGTGTGCAGCTGCATCTCTTTTTAGTGGATCCAGTTTTAGAAAGTTAGAGGCTTTCTTTCAGTTTGTGGGACTCCATTTCATTTCTAAATCGCTGTACTACATATACCAACGTGATTATCTGTTTCCGGCCATTAGTGATGCTTGGAAAATTGAACAATTGTCTCTAGTAAGTACATTCGAAGGGAAACGTTTCAGGCTAGCCGGCGATGGACAGTGCGACAGCCCTGAATTTTCTGCCAAGTACTGCACCTACCACTTTCAGCACATGGATAGTAAGAAAATTGTGAGTTTGGTGGTCGTGCAGGTAACACAATGTACATCCTCAGTGGCCATGGAGAAACTAGGATTTATAAAATCAGTGGAATATCTACAATCAAGGGGAATGCACATCAACCTCATAGCCATGGACAGACACGTTTCAATTGCCAAGACAAAGAGAGCAGTTCCCGCTTATTAATCATCAATTTGACGTATGGCATCTTGCTAAATCAATCAGTAAGAAAATCTCAGCTGCAGGAAAAAAAAAAGGGTTTGAAAGTATTTTGCAGTGGTCCCAGTCCATCACCAACCATCTTTGGCGGAGCCAAAAAACTTGTGAAGGGTCAGTGGAAATACTACTTGAAAAATGGCAGTCACTGATGCACCACTGTACCAACGTTCAGCGCTGGTCAGAAAACCTACATTTCAACCAATGTGAACATGGCCCTTTGTCCCCACAGGAGGCAAGGAAGAAGAAGTGGTTGATTCCATCTTCACCTACACACAAAGCCATTGAGAAGATTGTTTTCGACAAAACTCTATCAAGAGATTTGAGAGGACTGACAGAATTCTGTCACACAGGAGATTTGGAGGTGTTCCACAATATGTGCCTAAAGTACAGGCCAAAGCGCTTGCATTTTAGCTTTCGGGGCATGAAACATCGCACTCTACTAGCGGTCTTGGCCCATAACAGCAATGTCGGACGTGAACAATCTAGGACTAGGGGTAAAGTAAGGATGCCTTGCTACACTAAGGTGTTTTCAAAACGAAGTAAGCAATGGGTGATCAAACCAGTCTATGATGAAATGTAGTTCGACTTTGTGAAAGGCCTTATTGTTGCTGTGTTAGAGAAGCACAGATATGGAATTTTGGACGTTTCTGGCAGAGCAGTGATCCATTGCCACCGAACATTGCAACTGTGCCATGTCCACCAGAAGCACAGCTGGTTGTGAAGTACAAATCCCGGTTTAAATAATTGCAATACGATTGTCTTTTTGTAAATAAATGTTATTGTACAGTGTACCTGTAACCCAAACCCCTACCTTCACCATCATGGGTGGCGTACAAGCTGGGTGTCATCTTTGAATTCTCTCTATTCACCTCATATATGTGTGTGTATATATTTTTCTCATGTCTCATCTCATCTCATGTAAATGCTGCGCACTGCTGCGCACTGTTAACGGAGGGGAGGCTTGCGTATTGCAAATAATAAAACAAACAAACAAACAATAAATCTCACTTTTAACTCAACTCCTGTGGTACTTTATACTTTCCCTGACCTTCCGCCAAAAATTAAATGTCTCCATTTGGGGTGCAAAGCTCGCAGACAACGGGGACAAAATTGGGGTCCTTAGAACGCGCCAAGCGGGCTGTGGCATTTGGGAGAGAAGCCAGTTCGCATTTGCACATTGAGGCGCACTACACAGAGGGATTCAAAACTTCAAGTTCTCACAGATGCCTTTACTAGGGGATGTTGCAAATAAAGAATGCGAAGGACAGCGGCTTTGATTTTCAGCTTGCGCCTAGAAGAGGCCAACAAGTCGCACAGGGAGTATAAGGGTCTATTGTTTTTTGACTTTGAGACAGGGACCATGCCAAAAGAACTTCATTTGAAGGGGGTGCGCAATAACGTAAGAGACGATAAGGCAGAAAATTCAGAAACTATAGTTCAGTATACGAAAAATCGTTGTCAAGAGCACGGTCCGTTTTACAGACTGCATTACGCAGACAATGGAAATTTCAAATATAATGTGAGTAAATCTTTAGACGCTTTTATACCGGAATGAAGAATTAATGAATGGATGCATGAATAAATGAATGAATGAAGAGCTAGGAAAAGCAAGGAAAAAGTGTTCGTAGTGGGCACATGGGCATGCAGGTCCACTGGTCTCACCGATCTCGGTCCTTGGACAACCACTTTTTCCCTGCACTGCCTACCTGCACTACGGGACTGTCTCTGTATCCTTTAGGCCCTTTCTCCCGGCATTTACCTTGCACTTGCCACCAGCTGGCCCTATTATTTATCTTGTATTCTACTAACCATGTACAGCACTTTTACCCCCCTCCTCTCCCCTTCCCCATGCACGATCTGAAAGACACCTGGCCTAGTAGGATCGTTGTCTGTCTGCCCTTGTTCCCCCCCTGCCTCATCGCTCCTTGTAACACTTGTGTATAGGCGTGTTACAAATGCCATGCCATATATATCATATCATTCCACACGCATGTAGACTAACTGTCGTTTCTCATTGTGTGTTGGCCTCGATTTATTTTATTACTTTTCGCATTGATTTTAGAGCCGAACATACTCCATTGAACTATCCTTGCAAGCAAATAGTTTCTGATCGGCCCTAATAAATAAAATGAGTAATATTAATGAAGATCGGCTGGCGAGACTAATTATAATTTCTTTGTTTTCATAACAGGTATTTGCTCCCCTTCTGCTACTGTCATCGGTTTGAGACACCGGCAGACGGATTCTTCAATAGACACCTGCAGCTTCGTGTGAACAACTGGAGCACGTTAACCATAATATGGGACGATCACCAAGGGCCCACATGCCCTTACGCTGTACTGGTGGCTAGAAGCAACATATCAACCTTTACGATGGACTAGTGCCTAGTTGATGTAACAGCCTTGCGGTTCACCGTGCTTCCAAAGAGCTTCTTTTAACGAAAAGCAACACCCTGTGTACCATTGCGGATACAGATAAAAGAAAATAAATGGCTTTCGGAGTTCATATGGCAATTGCTGAATATGGTCTAAACATTTAATGTCAAATAAATGTACTTTACCAAATGTACCGTGTTGCTGTTTGATTTTAAAGTACAGTTTCATATTCCGAATTGTGGCGGGCTGTGTTGTGAGATGGTCTGTGTTGGTTTCCGGGTTCTGTGTGGAGTCGCGTAGAAGACGACTCGGCGCGTTTGCCTACGCAGCACAGTAACGTCACGGAGAGAGGCGGAGAATATGAATGTTTTGATGATGTCAGGCTCAGGGGCGGGGGAATTGATTTAGTGCCGCAGAAGCAGGTCAGCCAGGGCGATGCGGCAAGTGATAGGATTATCACAAAATGGCGGCTCCCTGGTGCCCGTTTTCGCATGCGTTTAATGGAGGAAAACTCGGGTAAGGTCCATAGGAAGGTTTTCTAAAATCGAGCCACTTAAGCTTAAAAAAACATGGCCGACCCGTAGGGACAATAAACATTTTTACTGGACCATGCCTTTAAGTGTTTTCCATAGTGGTAGGGCTAGTTAGCAGGATAGGATTCGGTCTAAAGAGCTTTAATTTGGACTTTAGCATCTACCCGTAGCTTTTCTTTTGATAGGTAGGGAACTTCCCTCATAAAAATGAACCAAGTACTTACCCCTGGTAATTTTCTTTTGACTGGATGTTCCTCCCACATATTCCTCATCTTTGTTATACTCCGATATCCTGCTTGCAGCTCAGAAACATTTCTCACCAGAGGGAGCTGTGCGTCACCATCAACCTTGTGTCCCTCGAGAGTCGGCGTCCTCCTCGAGTATGACGTTGACGCTGGTATACATGCCATACACTGCACCAGTTGCACCAGTTTGTGTTTTTCCTCTCAACAGCACAGGAGTCTCGAAGAGGAGATTACTTGAGCGTTAACGGACAGGAAGGTGTAAACCACAGAAACTCCTTCTTGACAGAGGGGGAAGGATGGGAGTGCGATGAGGAATACGTGGGAGAAACATCCGGTCGAAACAACATTACCTGGGGTAAGTCATTTTTCTTTGAATGGTTTGTGTCCTCCCACATATTCCTCATCTTTGATATTTTCTGATAGTAGCGTGTTGTAGGAGGTGGCAAAGAAGAGTTTGATTTTTATTTCATTTTGGTTTATGCTGTGTAACACAGCCTTTCCAAATCTGAATTCCCAGCCCGAAAGGGAATCTAAACAGTAATATTTCGCAAATGTATGCACAGAAGACCAGGTGGCAGCATTGCAGAGGTCTTGTAGTGGTAGCCCTTTCTGGGGGGCTGAAGAAGTGGCTACCCCTCTGGTTGAGTGGGCCGATAGACCTTCGGGAACCTCTTCCCGGCCAGGTTATAACATTCATATATATATAGCATGATCCACCGAGACAGCATTTGTTTAGTGACCGCTTGTCCCATTCTGTAGCCCGCATAGCCAACAAAATGTTGGCCGTCCACTCATATCTTAGAAATCCTGTTGCTATAAAAGCTCAAGGCGCTTCTAAGGTCAAGCCTGTGTAATCTCTCCTCCTCTTAAAATGGATGAGGAGGAGGGTAGAAAGCCGGTAAGACAATCTTTTGTGTGAAATTAAATTCAGACACTATTTTTGGCAGAAAAGAGGGACGAACCCTCAAAACTACCTTGTCCTTATGAAAGACTGTGAATGGTGGTTTAGAAAAGGCCTGAAGCTCGCTCACTCTGCGAGCAGAAGTAATGGCCGCTAACAATACAGTTTTCAAAGACAACATCCTAAGTGGACAAGAATATAATGGCTCAAATGGAGAACCCATCAGGAAGCTTAAAACTAGGTTGAGATCCCAGACCGGAACAATAAAAGGAACGGGTGGGAAGATGTTGGTCAACCCTTTCAGAAATTGGATGACTATAGGAATCCTGAAGTAGGAACCTTGTTCTAGAAAGCGCTTGAAAATGGACAGCGCAACCAGATAGCTTTTGGCTGTAGCAACCTGTAGCCCCTGATGGGGTTAAATGTAGTAGAAAAGACAAAACCAATGGTGTGTCACAAGTAAATGGATCAATTCCTTTATCTCTACACCAGCTGAAAAATGTGTTCCAACGGCAGCGGAAGGTCCCAATCTTTGTACCTCAACCTCTCAGAAACCATGCGTCGAGATTGAGGGTCCTGATCTCTGGATAAAGAATGCGGCCTCCCTCTTGCGAGAGAAGGTGCTCTCTTTATGGAAGATGAATTCGCGGGCAGAGACATTTCCAGAAGTTCCGGGTACCACATCGCCCTGGCCCAGTCCGGGGCAATCAGGATCATGGATTTCCGAAATGTTCGTAGCCTCCTGAGAACATGAGGAATGACCGGGACTGGTGGAAACGCATACAGAAGTGGAAATTCTCAGTCCACAATGAATGCGTCCCCTAGGGCTCCTCTCGGGGGAAATTCCCTGGAGCAGAACTGTTCGCACTTCTGAATTTGCATGTTTTGCTTTCAGTGACATACTCCCTGCGGAGAAAACTTTCTTTCCCATGTCATCGAGCCTTTTATCCTCCCTGTCCGGGGGGACTGGGATAGCAAGCTCCCTTATATGCAGCAGTAGCTGATTGCACACAAGGCTTTGTGGACTTGGATGTTTCGAAAGAAAATCTGGATCCATTGATTAGGGTCTGTATTTTGTGTGAAATCCTTGTGAACTGCAGGGATGGTATCTGGATTTTTCTCTAGAACTCTATTCCCCACTGCTTTATGGCAGGGAAGGACTGGGTCCTTAGGAGGTCCCCTGTCCAAAATATCCATATGGTCATCCTGTTCATATTCAACAGATCTTCCCCATCCAAGGTATTCAATAACCTTTGCCATTACTGATCTATAAGATGCATCAGCATGACCTGAACCTTCTGGAGTGCCAATGTCAACCGCGGGAAAGGTGTATAGACCACTGGCATCCTGCAGGGTGTCCCCAGAGTTTCACTTTTTAGATTCTTGGAATATCAGATCCTCTGGAATCCCAGGAATGCCACATTCCCTACCAAAACTGTAAATAGGGATTTCTTCCTCCACCTCTTTCTCATAAACAGAGGCCATGGACTTCAAAAAGTCTTGTTTCCCCTAAGGCGGTAGAGTTTAGTCCTCTGACGTTGAGGGAAACAAATCTCACGGTGTGATGTTCCCTGACGGGAAGTGAGGCCACTGCTGGATCTGGATGGGAGGGGGGGGTGGGATGAGTGTGGATCAGCCATCATTTTGAAGAGTCCATAGCTGTGTACCCTCCTGCTCTTGGAATTTTAACCCAGGACTCCAACGGGAGGGCTGAGCTTTAACCAAAGGGGGGGGGGGGGGTCGATCTTGTGGGTCCGGCACCACCCCAGGCCAACTGGGCCAAACAACTGCTCTCAGCCAACACGACTGGAACCAGGAACAAGAGCTGTGCATAATTCCAAGGACTCATTGGTGGATTGTTCCTTGGAAATGGGCATGAACCATGGAGGGGGGCAAGGGGGGAGCGCTGCAACGACTGTAGAGGTTAATCTGTTTTCTCGTGAGCGGCGAAGCTCCTTCAGGGCGGAAGAAGGTCCCGGGTGAGAGGGAAGAGCAGAGTTTTGCAGACTGGAGTCATGGGCAGATAAGGAGCATCGGGGTATGTGGATTAAGCCTCAAGCCTTTTGGAGTCTGACGCTCCTGCCCACGTGCCCCTCCTGTGATGGTTTATCTTTTCCTTCCATAACTTGGGACTCTCGGCCATGCAGTCTGCCTAGCTTTCAGTGGGGAGACAGGCCCCTTGTCAACAGCACTTTCTGAAGCTGGAGGCGTGGATCCTCCGGGCGAGGTTGGATGCATGATCTTTTCCGCATATTCGAGGTGGCTGATTTTCTGTAAGGTGCCTTTGTAGGAGAACTGTAGGGCTGTCGGAAAGAGCCATCTATATCGGATCCGGTGGTCCTGAAGGAAGAGAGTCAGAAGCCAAAGGGCCCTCCTCTTATTAGAAGAGAGAGGTCCTGATAGATCTGGAGGAGAGAGCCTTGGAAGAATAATTCGACCCAGGAGCGGCTGATTGTCGAAAAGGCTTACTTTGTGGTAAAAAAGTGCACCCTCGTTATAACATCGGGGGAAGGGGGGAATCTGATTCCACCCCACAACTCGGGCGCAACCTGTGGGTGCGGTCTAGAAGGAGCTGAGATTTGTCCAGCTGTGGAAGCAAAGACTGGAAGAGGTCTCCCACGTATTCCGTCAGGTCTTTGTCTGGGACTGAGGTTGGAATCCCTCGGATCTGCAGGTTATTGCGTCAGGCCCTGTTTTCAAGGTCTTCCTGTTTAAATTCCAGGATTTCACATTTGTCTTGTAGGGATCTGATCGAGCGTTGGATTTCCCCCAGGGCGGCCGAGTGGTCTTGGGATCGATCTTCGACCTCCCCCAGTCTTTGTTCTGCCTCCGTTACCCTTTGATCAGTGTGTTCTAGTTTTGTAGTAAGTTCGGTCACACATTACCTGAATTCTGATTTAATGAAAGCCAGGATGTCGTCCCTGGTCGCGAAGGTCCCCCTGTCATCCGGGGACTTCTGCGGAGTTAACTTGGGGGGGGTCTTGTTTCTTTCCTTTGTCAGCCAACAGTAGCATTGTGGCTATGTCCGGGTTCTTACTTGGTTTTAGCTGCTTTGCCATGGCGTCCTCTATAGGTGGATGGAAAGGCACAGTGACTCCTGGAGAGGAATAGGGTAAATAGGCTATTGTCCAGGTCTTGGTTTGAAGTGATTAGCTTGTGTGAGGCTCCACCGACTCCAGCCTCCGTTCTATAGTTGGTGTGGTTGATGGGGCAGCTGGCGGGGGAGGAGTCCTTCTCTTCTTTAGGTCGTGGGTGAGGTTGACGTGCCCCCTTGGACAGAAATGGAGAAGAGGGGGCTGAGGTGTGGGCTGGGGCGCCCCAAGAAATGAAAGAGGGGGTGGGGGAGCAGAGCGACTACTCGAGTGGGGTAGGAGAAAGTGTTGCTTCCTGATGGAACTTCCCCAAATTTGTTTGTGTGCGCCGACTTTGCTTTAGTTGATGAGGGACTCTGGTGGCATTAAGGGTCCCATTGATGATGATGTAGCACGGCTCTGTGCTATGTTGGGTTAATGGGGCCCCCCGAGCGGGGCCTGGGCGTTTTCTGCCCCAAGCGGTCGACAGATTCACCCACTTCATGCAGGTGGAGGCAGGCGCAAGGAGGGGCTCCTCTTCTTCCCTCACCAATCTGCGTCTCCGGCTCCCCCTCTGCCGAGTCCCCCGCCTCAGGGCCTTGATCGGCCTCAGAAGTTTCCCTTCCACGGGCCGCAGGGTCGGGCCCAGCCTTGGTGTCCCCAGTCCCAGTGCTGCCGTACCCCGGGCTGGAAATGCGGGCGGGGCGTGTCCACACTGCCAAAAGCACCTCGAGATGGCCGGGGCGCCCCAGGAATGGGAGCGAGAGACAGAGGATAGTGTAGCTTCAGGAGTAAAACAAAAGGGGGGGAAAGCCAGAGCACCCTGGTTCATTCGTTCATCCACCAGGGATCTATGAAACAGCGATTCACTGCATTTGCCTCGGGGGAGGGAGTAAAGTCCTTTCAGCACTCCTCTTTGCCAGCTCAGCCCGCAGGGCCAGGCTCGCACCACTGCTACGAGATGGGGCCCACCTCTTCAGGGAGGGGGGGAGAGAAAGTAACCCAGATGGGTCCATGGGTCCGATGGGCAGTCTGTGCCGCAGGAGGCCATTGGTGTTGCATGGGGGAAGTTCGGGGTGCTCGATCCTCGTGAGGCTGCCGGATGGGATAATTTAATGTTGCTAGGGGTCCATAGGGTCAGGAGAGCTTTTCCGTTCCCCTGCAGTCCGTGCACTCTGTTCCCCGATGCGCCACTGGGTACCTTACCAGAACGACCAGTCCCAAGGTCGTGGGACTCCGACTCGGGGCGAGAGTGCAGGCAGGGGAGGGCGGGCAGATGCTGCAGGGTGACACCGTGGGTCCACTCATCAGGCACCCGGCTGGATGGATCTTCTGGAGCAGGGTGGTGTCGATGGTGCCCGGAGGGCACACAGCCGGTGAACCGTTTCAGTTCGGCTCAACAGAGCCGAGGTCTCATACTCTCCTCACTTCTCCCGCAGGTGTCTCCGGACTTTGCCCACCTTTTTGATTTATACAGCAGAGAGGCCACAGAGTGGACCCAGCTCGTACTCGGTCTCCCCAGGGCCCCAGCCTCTTATTAATGCTCCGGCAGCAGCCCTAGATCTTCATAAGCCCCCACAGGCAATTTAATTGCAGGATGGTTAGCCAAAACCTCAAATATTCGGAATGCAACGGGCACCCCACGGAGGCCATCAGGAGATCAGGAGCGCTCCAGGCCACGCCCTCGATTCCTTTTCTTTTAATAAAAGCCTTGAAACATGATTCGCCATCATCCGAGTACTTGTTCTGGTTTCGCCACACTTTAAGCAGACCCTGCCTAAGTGCCTTCTGTATTTCAGAGTGCTGCGAGCTGTCCACTTCTGCTCTATAGAGGCGTATCCCTGTGCTGGACATTTATCAGGCAGCTACATGGGCCTCCCTCACATGTTTGCCAAGATGTATCATGTGGATTCACTGTCAGGGCAGGATGCTTGTTTTGGTCGACCAGTGCACCAGAGCTTTCTAGCGTAGGTGATGTTCTCACTCTCCTCCCACCTCCAGGTTCTCTGTCTGGGTCTTATAAAAATGGGTTTGGCCAGTAGCATATCAAGCGGCTCAGTGATCATCAGCCCTAAAAGCTGCATAACCATTGCTCCCAATAGTTTTTAACTATTAGTAATTAATAGTTAGTTAGGATGGTGGTCCTTTAGAGGAGAAGTGGGTAATCTCCCACCTTGAAGAACGATAGAGAAGAGTGGAGGAGCACCCAGACGCTGGCCGCTCAGAAATAAACGCTCACCATAAATGGAAGGGATGACCACTGGTAGGAGCGTCAAACAAATATTGTCAGCCAAAAGAAAAACTGAATGGGTGCACATAGGTGGGGAGTGGATACATTCCAAATAAAACAAGCAAAAGATCTTAGACAGGACTCCAGAGAAACCAGAGCAAACCAAGCTCTGAGAGAAAGGCCTTCAGAGAATCCAGAGAAAGGTCCAAGATAGGCCTTCAGAAAAACTAGAGCAAAATAAGGTTTGAGGAAAAGACTGCAAGAGAATCCAGGGAAATGTCTGAAATCCAGAGCAACCCAAGATCCAAGAGGGAGACCTTCACAGAAGTAAGAGACACGTCCCAGAAAGACCTCCCGTGAATCAAGTTAACCAGAAGACCACCAGAGAAACAAAGAGTACTGCAAGGTATAGACAGACACATAATCGAACTGTGAGCACCTTAGAGGATGACACCTAAGGAAGTAACCTTCGAACTACCAACAGACCCTTCACTAGATCTGACTGATGGAGGCACTCTAATATGCCAAAAACAGCAATTTCGCCAAAATGTAGGTGGGGAGCAGGCTCCTTCTAAAGACTGAAATGCCAGTAGCGGAAAAGCAAAACATAGAGAGTATCTCAGACAGTGCTGAGTACATAAAACCAATTAGTATCCCTTTCACTAATACACATACCTGAACTATGGAAAACAGAAATGACCTAAGAGGATGAAATAAGTGGACAATTCGCCAAGGGTGGGGATCCGTGACGGACTGCATGGGGATGAGAAAAAGTGCAATACAAGGGGCACTCAAAGGCGGCATGAGGGCGCAACAAACTAAATGGGTGTTGGACATAGGCAAATAATATTACAGTAGGTATAGCTTGGAAAGTGATACATGAACAAGTCCAGGTTTGAAATGAGTTCCAGGAACAGGAGACAGGATAGCATCACAGAAAGGTTCACTATTGGGCTAAAGAGGGCTACATTTCTAAACCGTGGGTCAGTTTCAGAAGAAACAAAACCAAGGAATAACCTACAGCTTTCATAGGTAAAAAGGGCATGGTTATAACCAGAGCAAAGAAAAAGTCCAGTTACAAAAGTGGGAAGGTTCAAGCCAAAAACAGAATTCAGAATAAATGAAGCCGAGGCCACCAAGTAGGGAAAACAGAATTGAGAACAGCCAGACAGAAGCATATTGGACTCACCAGTGTTGTTTAGCGAGGAGCTGGTGGCAGACGGCAACAAAAAGCAATCCTTCAAGTCGTAGTGTTGGCATCGCATGTGCACTGGGTACATAGGTCCTGGGGTTTATGGTCCAGTTGGCAAGTTTCCCCAGAAACCATGGTGAATGATTTAAAGATCCAGACGGTCCAGGGAATTTCCCTTTCTGGTTGCAATCCCCGACTGGTTCGGATGCTCTTGGCCACTTCATTTGGAACTTTGTGTCATTAGCATAGTGTGACCAGAAGAGGACATAGATTTGTTAATCCTGCAGTAAGGACTTCCCTTCTAAGAACCTGGGTCTCTGCGGAAATGGATTACGCCACTCTGTGTTGGCCAATCCTTGACACTGTTTACATAGAAACTCCCTTTTTGTCCTTAGAGTTTTCCTATAGGTGATCACACTCAACCCAACCTTGCTTTAATAGGGAGATAAAATGAATATTGAGATCATCATTCCTTGACACACTCAGATTGGTGCATGATCATAGGAGCCATTCATTTTAACAGATAAAATTGTATTAAATCATTCACTGCAAACAATATAGCTAAACGTGCAACCCTACATTTATTTACTAAATCTATATAGAATAAATGAAAATAATCGGTGGTAGGCAGTTGTTGTGCTACAGTGGAGAGTGTTTATCAAGTGTAGGGATATTAAAGTGGACACTAATTGATGTTCACTGAACCCAACCTTGCAACCAATCTTTGATAAAGAGATAAAAATCAGATGAGATCTCTCTCTGCCCTAATTTCTCAACACCCTCACAAGTGGTGTCAGATGTGGGATGTAGGGTACAACTACAATGGCACCCACCCACAATGCCACTACAACATTACGGGTAAAACTATGTGACCTGTGGTAGGTCAGAAGGTGAAGACGGACTATAAGATGTCATGATCAACTTGCTTTTATTTAAATAACAAAGAATCCTAGTCTATGAGATGCCCTAACAAAACTAAACTAGGTTTCTTGGCGTAAGATGTGAAGTCCAAACTTAATAGTCTGTCCTCCGTCAAAACTAGCCTACGCTGACCCTACCACTATTAATACATAAAATACCAGGAGAATGCCTGTGGGATGATTCTCAGCACAGGTCTCTTCAATATATTATTAAACAAGGGTGTGGATGCCCTCTACTGAGAACAAACATGGGTCAGATACCCTGTCCTATGGAATTTCTCTCACTCAGGAGGGTCTACAACCAAGTATTAGCTCACTGCACCCTTCACAGAAAAAAAACGAAAAAATATCTTCATGGTGATCCAGGTTCTCTTAGTCCAGGCTCTCCCTCCTTCACAACTGGTTGGGAAAGCCTGCATTCACAGGCGGGCCGGAAAAGCTGGCTGAAAAAGATAGCTGTCACTTTAAGAGTTTTAGAAGTGGAAGGGCCTACGTCATGCGTGCGTCCTTCCGCGTACCAGGCCCACACCTTACCCTCATGTCACCAACGGTCCACACCCAGTTCCTGTGGTTCCGCTGAAGCGGTAGAATTTTAAGTACATGCGTACTGCAGGGGATGGCTGGGTTGGTGGGTGTTGTGAAGGAGGGAGTGCCTTGACAGAGAACCTGAATCACCATGAAGGTAATTTTTAATTGCTTTGTCGTCCTGGCTCTCCCTCCTTCCCAACTGGTTGGGACCAGACCTAAAAAGCCTTTGAATAAGCAAGGGTGGAAGAGACAGCATGCACAGGATTCAGGCAAACAAGTTGCAGAAAACCACTTGGCGGAATTTTGCATAATTTTTAGACGATGTGTCTATAGCATAGTGCTTGCAAAAGGCAAGCTGGGTAGCCCAGGTAGCTGCTTTACAGTGTGTACAATGGGAATGTGCCTGGTAAAGGCTACAGATGCAGACTTGGCTCTAGTAGAATGAGCCTGAAGTCTCTGCAGAGTCGCAAGCCCTTTGAGGTCGTAAGCCTTGGAGAAACCAGGAGATGGACCACCATAGGTAACAAAGAGCTAATATGCTTTTTGAAATGGTCTGGTCCTTTCAAGGTAGAATTTTAAAGTTCTTACTACATCTAGATTATGCAATTTCTCTTCTGCTGCAGACACATGCGATCTAGGATGAAAAAAAAGGAAGACATATTTCCTGGTTTAAGTAAAAATCACAAACCACCTCAGGCAGAAAGGAAGGAACCGTACGCATGACAATTTTGTCTTTATGGAACACAATATATGGCTCCTTCGAGGAAAGAGCTTGGAGCTCCCCATTTCTTCTAGCCAAAGTAATGGTCACTAAGAAGGCTGATTTCCAGTTCTGAATTCTAAATCGCATGATCCGATAGGCTCAAATGGTTTTGGATTAGGGCTGCTAAGACCACATTGAGATCCCACTTTGGTGGAGGTTCACAAAAAGGGGGATGTAAACTTAAAAGGCCCTCGAAGGGCCTTTTAATGGCCTTGCTAGAAAGAGAAAAAGACTTATGCTCTCTATTCAGGTAAGCACTGATAGCTGATAAGTAATGTTTGCACGTGTCTACCTTGATACCGGTAGAAACAAGATAAGACATGAAGGACATGACGTTATCAATGCAGGCCTTTAGAGGGTTAAGGTTTTGTTCTAAGGTCCAGTGAAAGAAACAAAACCATTGGCTACAATATTCCTTCTGGGTGGTGGATTTCCTAGAGGCCAACATAATAGCAATGATTATTTGTTCTGACAAATACAAGTGGAAGAAGGCAAGCTTCTCAGAAGTCAACCCTTCAAGTTGAGCAATTGAGGGGAGGGGTGAAGACCCTGCCCCTTCTGTTGAATCAAAAGATCTCTTGAAAGTGGAAGATCTAAACGGGGATACCCCGCTAACTCCAGAAGATCTGGAAAACAAATCAGATCGGGGCTACTAGAATCATTGTCAGGTTGTGTGCCATTTCGATTTCAGCAACATTTTGTGAATCAATGTAAGAGGTGGGAAGGCATAAAGTGCTAGAGTTGACCAATCCAGATGTAGAGCATCTCCCAGAGACCGAGGACCCTGACCTTGCCTTGACGCAAATTGCGGACAAAGAGTGTTGTGTTGATTGGCAAAGAGGTCTACTGATGGATGGCCCCACTTCTGAAATATCATGTGTGTGACTGATGGTTTCAGCTCCCATTCGTGCGGAGCGGACTGTAACCTGCTTAGTTTGTCCGCCAGGATGTACTTCTTGCCCTCGAGATGGGACGCCAACAAGACAATGTGATTTTGAATGGCCAAATACCAAATTGGTTCTGCTAGGAGACACAGGGGGCGGGAGCGAGTCCACTCCCTGCATGTTGATATTAAACATTGCAGTGGTATTGTCCGTTACAAATTTCACCACTTGTCCTTGAAGTGAGGGAAGAAAAGATTTTAGAGCGCAAAATATGGCTCTTAGTTCCATGACATTTATATGGTCCTTCCTTTCCTGGGAGGACCAAAGACCGTGAGCTGATCGGCTTTGACAATGGGCTCCCCAACCATACTCTGAAGAGTCTGTTATTATGACTATTTGGTGAGGGGGAGGATTGAACGGGAGATCCCGTTAGCAGAGTCTCTGGGTAGTTCCACCAGTGCAGAGACTCTTGGACTAAGGTCTGGAATTTAGATCTTTGTTTCCTGGGGATCTGGGAGCTGATTCCAGCTGAGAGCAAGATACCACCGAGTCGTTCTCATATGGAGCTTTGCAAACGGAACTAGGTTTATGCAAGAGGCCATGAGACCCAAGAGCTTTTGAAACCACCAAGCTGTTAGTGACTGGTGAGTGGAGAACCGAACGATGTTTTGTTTAATTGGTTCCACTCTTTCCAAGGGTGGAAAGACTTTGTGCAGAGTAGTGTCTATAACTGTTCCTAAGAACTGGATCCCTTGCGAAGGACTGAGTTGGGATTTTGTCACATTTATGGAGAACCCCAGGCTGAACAGAGTATGGCAAGTAATTTGCAACTTTTGGAGCAATACCTCCGGAGACTGGGCTTTAAGAAGCCAGCCGTCTAGGTAGGGATATAGATGGACTGTCTGCAACCGAAGGAAGGCTGCCATTGACCCCAGAATTTTTGTGAAAACCCTGGGGGCAGAATTTAGCCCAAAGGGTAGACATGTGAACTGGTAGTGAGACTTTGCTTTTGTGAATCTCAGAAACTGACGGTGGGGTTTGTAGATGGGGATGTGAAAATATGCATCCTGTATGTCTACCAATGCCATCAAATTGTGTGGATGTAGTGAAGCCAGAATCTGAGGGATGGTTATCATATGGAAAGTATCCAGAGACAGAAATTGGTTGAGGTCTGAAAGGTCCAGAATTTGACGGATTCCGCCCGATTTCTTTGGGATCAAGAAGCAACGTGAGAAAAATTCCTAACCTTTTTCCTCTTGGGGAACCAATTCTATTGCTCCTAGAAGAAAGTTTTTGAATCTCTTCCAAGAGCTCCGGGAATGATTTTTGGAGCTTTGGAGGAGAGGAAGGTGGAGTAGCCGGAAGGCAATGAGGTACCCATGTTGAATAATATTTAGAACCCAGTCCTCTTGAGTAACGGTTTTCCAAAAAGGGAGGAAGTTGGAAAGCCTTCCTACTACCAGGAATGTATGCTCCTGGGCGATGGTTGGAGCGGAAGGTAAGTACATGCCCGGAGGAAAGTCAAATGCACTTCCTCTGCGGGGGGCGCTGTTGTGCGCCGAACAAGATGGCCGCCTGAAACATGAGCTCCGTGGCAGGCAGATCACTCGATCCTGATCTTGTGCATTTACGATCTACAACTTGTACCAGGCTGCTGCAATTCGCAAGCTGCTGGATCAGGGATCATCTGGTCCGAATCCCGAATAAAAACGGCGCCGGGAACCCTGTGATCGGGAACTGCCGTGACCATCCCCCATCGCCCGCGCATCTGCGCGCCGAAATCCGGCACTCGAGGAGAATCAGACGGTCCAGGCCCCGGAACCGAGACACCCCGCCACCTCTGTGGAGGCCCGTGTGGTGGTGGCACACCTCTGCGGGGACGACTGGGAGCGAACCACGCGGTTGCTTAGGCCGTACAGCGCCGGCGCAGAGCACCGCAGATATTAGAACTGTAACCGCTGTGAGCCTCGTATGCTGGACCTGCGCCCGCGCTGGGCGGCTCCTACTCAGGCCCTCATCGACTCCTACATCGGCCTTCATCCTGCTGTCCCCCTCACTGGGCCCTCCCCCTTCAACGAGACTTCAGCGCCCGGTGGTAGAGCAGAGGCACACCAAAGCACGCCGGGTGCTGGGCTCCCCCGGTGGCGTGGACTAGATTGCCGGACCCTTGGCGGCCGCAAGGTACATGGGGGATGGGGATGCTGCTAACCCCTGGCCATCTCGAAGCAGAGATAAGGACAAATTGCTGCGCTGCTCCGCGGGGGTCACCAAATACCCGCACCCAATAGAGGACGCCCTGGACCAGCTTGCTCCCGCCGAGTGACTTGCTGAGGCCCGGCCCCTGCCCCGGCTCACCACGCAGGGTGCCCCTCCAGCCCCGTACGGAGTGATCGCACCAACATCATCCTGCACCCTCTCAGCGCGGCGCAGCCCGCACTAGATTCTTATCTGCACCAGGAGGGGCCCGTACCCCTGGTGGCCTGGCCGCAGCCTGCTGGTTACCCTGGCTGGTGCCCCTTACACTGGCTGAGATCCCCGGTAGTCCCCTGCCCCGTGCTGGATACCCTACGACACCCGAAGCTCTGCCCTGACAATGCTCCTCCTCCTTCCAGGGCGCTGCTTGGGTTGTACCCTGCCGACCTTTGCCATCGAGGCCGCCTGCCTGGATCCCCTGGGGGCTGTACCTCGTTGGTCCTGTCCGTTGGGGTGAGGGGTACCATCAGCTCTCCCTCATCTCTCCTGCGTCGCATCACCGCCACAATGACTAAAGGGACTGGGAAAAAACAGAGCTCCATGAACATGTTCACGAAGACTCCGGTCAGTTCTGCTGAGGAGGTCTCCGAGCAGACCCCTGCCACTATCTCATCCCTTGCTACCTCAGAATCTCAGAACATGATGGACTTTATCCGTGAGGGGTTTTTTTTTTAATATTTTTATTTTATTTTGAAGCCAAACAAACACACTACAACGGTTTCAATACATAAAAAAACATCATTAGACCAACACATTTTCATTAGAACTCCCCAACACCCCCCCCCCCACCCTTGAACTAGAGCCGGTTCTCACGTGTCATTTACAGGAGCATCATCGGGTGGCACAATACTTAAGCAGGCATCATCTAAGTCCTCTGTTCCGTTGTTACCCTGGTGAGGGTTTGCCATAGAGGCCACCAATTGCCGCCAGCAAGGGCCCTACTTCCTCCTCGCCCCCCCTAGTGACCGCTTCAAACCAGACTACAGATTCAGCTTCCGCCCACCTCAAGAGGTCCGCCCACCATAGCTCCACCCTAGGACTGTGGGCCGCCTTGCAGCCCATGGCAATCCTGCGCTTGGCCAAAACACAAGCCAAGTCCTTCATCTTGCTTGTGTGTTTTGAATGTAGGGGTCTAGGAAAAAACCCCAGCATGCATGACCAGGCCGATTCCACATCCAGCACCACTCCCCCACCAGCCAGTTTCGTCTTAACCTCATCCCAAAATCTGTGCACTTCCGGGCAAGCCCAAAACATGTGTAGCAACCCCGCATCCACCTCCCCACACCTGGGGCATTGCTGCGTAGCTGGTCCCCCAAACTTTGCAATTTTCCCGGGAGTCAGATACGCCCTGTGGGTAACGTACAATTGAAGTTGGAATCTCGCGTTCCGGGACACCTTTTTATGGTACCTCTGGGCCCACTCCCATTGCCCGTCTGTCATGGGTCCTCCCACCTCCTCTTCCCAATCTTGTCTCAATTGAAGCAAATCCTTCCCTGCCCTTGCTTGCAGGAGCTCGTATATCCTCGATATTTCGTGCCCGCCCTTCGATACATCATACATAGTTTCCAGGGAGGCATCAGGGTCTTCTGCTAGCACTGTCTCGGGCCATCTTTCCCTAGTCTTTTTCACAAGCCTAGAGTAGGTTATATATTGGCCACCATGCAACCCCATCTCTTCCTGCAACCTCTGAAAGTCCAATGCCTCCCCTTCCTGCCATATGTCCCCGAGGGTGGCCAGGCCTACCTGTTCCCAGTATCTACGGATCGATTCAAGTAGTTGAGAGTAGCTCCCGCACAGCGCCGCCAAAGGGGCCTGCTGGGAGTACGGCTCCGAATCCGCCCCAATCTTCCATGGCCTGTGCCAGATCTCCCAGCCCAGCCTCAGTAGCCGCCCCCTGCCCACCAGTTTGTCTCTGCGCAACCACACCACTACCATCAGAAAGTATGGGGCTGAATCTCCACGCAGAAGCCTAGCTTCCGCCGAGTCTTCAGCCAGAAGCCACCTGGCCACATACAGCAGCTGCCCCGCCAGGTAATAGAGTTCAAAATTAGGCAGGCCTATCCCCCCCTTGTCACATGGGTTCTGGAGCTTCCACAGAGCAACCCTATTCCTAGAGTTACCCCACACGAAACCCCTACACACGCTGTGAAGTTTCGCGAATAGGCTGCTAGGTATCAAAAATGGGACATTCACGAAAAAGTGCAAGAGTCTAGGCAGGACCACCATCTTGAGCAAGGCCGCCCTCCCCATCATGGTCAGGGGCAATCTAGACCAAAACACCATGCTGTTCTTGATCCCCTCTATCGCTTTTTCCGTGTTATGCTTGTGTTCTGCCTCGACCCTGTGGTAAATATTTATTCCCAAATACCTAAATGTCACAGGCTGCCATGGTATTGGCAGGACAGGTAGCCTCTGTACCGGGACCTTCCTATATCTGCCCAAAAGAAACAGACTAGACTTTCTAGGGTTCACCGATATGCCCGAAAGGGTGGCGTACCGTTCCATTACCTCCAGCACATACTGCAGATTCTCTTCTGGATAACGCAAATAAAGGAGCATGTCATCCACATATAATGATATCAGGTGCCCTCCGCTGACAGTGCTTATGCCCACCTCCCCATATTGTTGTTGCAGGCATATTGCCAGCGGCTCTAATGCCAGTATATATAGCATGGCTGACCAGGTATCTGAGACTGTGGACCCCGTTTTGACTCTCGCCATCAGGGTGCTGTAAAACAACTGGACCCATCTGAGGTATCCAGGTCCCATTCCGTACCCCTTCAGGACCGCTTTCAGCCAGGCCTTGAACGCGTCTAACGACACTATGGCCAACTCGCCTGTGTCCTCCTCAGTTTGGTCAATGATATGGTCTAGCCTCCTGTGATTATCGGTGATGTTCCTGCCTGGAACATATCCCATCTGATCTGGGTGTATCAGTTTCCCAATCACCTTCTTCAGTCTATTAGCCAGCACTGCCGTAAGTATTTTGCTGTCCTGGTTAAGCATGGACAACGGTCTGTAAGACCCCGCACTCCATGGCCGGCTTGCCTGGTTTCAAGAGTGGGATGATCACAGCCTCGCGGAGGGACAATGGGAGTTCCCCCTGCTCATAGGCCTCGTTGAAAGTGGCAAGCAGTGGCTGAAGCAGCTCTTGCTTGTATGTTTTGTAGAACTCACTAGGCAGCCCATCCGAACCAGGCGCCTTGCAAGTGGGCAGATTCTGAATTACCACCTCCAGTTCATCCGAAGTGACAGGTGCGTCTAACTCCGTGCGTTCTAGGTCCTCCAGGGTGGGCAACTCTATGTCCTCCAATGTGTCCAGTATGTCTTGACACATATCCTCCCCCGTGTCCTCATACAAGTGTCTGTACAACTTCAGGAACTCCTCATTTACCTCTTCTTGGGTGTTGCAGATGCACCCCCTCTCATCCTTAATCTCACTGATCACCGAGCGGGGGGTCTCACTCTTATACAGCCAGGCCAGCAGTCTGCCCCGCTTGTCGCCCCCTGCGTGTATCCTCTCCGTATATTTCCTGTGATTGAGTCTGCACAGCCTATCCCAGAGTGCACTGCAGGACAACTGTAGATCTTTACTTTGGTTCTGTTATCATGAGCGGTGTTCTCACAACGTGTGAGATCCTCTAGCTCCCTTTCCGCTTCTTGGAGTTCCCTTTCGATACCCCCCTGGAGACCCTTAGCTTTGGAAATGGCTACCCCACGCATCACCACCTTAAACGCCTCCCACAATGTGCCCACAGAGCGTACGCTTCCCGTATTTATATGAAAGTATTCTTCGATGGCATCCCTCAGACCCTCCCGGAACCCTTCGTCTTGTAGAGCCTCGGTCCTGAGTCTCCATGTAGGGATCCGCGGTCTTGGGGGCTGGTGTCTCCAGTCTACCACCAAGGGCGAGTGGTCAGATAGTACTCGGGCCTTGTATCTCAGCAGTTACAAACATGTAATCTAGCCTTGTGTGCAAATCATGTGGCGCTGCGTAGTGTGAATACTGCCTATCCGTAGGATGCAGCCTCCTCCACCCATCCTCTAGGCCTAGGTCTTTCAGTAAAGTACCCAGCGCTTTGGCCGCCGGTGCCGTTTTCCCAGCCCTGTCCTTGGACCTATCCATTCTGGGATTCATGGTACAATTAAAGTCCCCCCCCCCACACTACCGTACCCCCTGCCAGGGGGCCAAGTTTACTGTAGAGGGTCCTAAAGTAAGCCCCTGTGTCGTTATAGGGGGCGTACAAATTTATGATATGCACTTCCCTGTTTTCCAAGAGACCCGTTACCACCACCATTCTACCCTCCGGGTATACCGTAGAGTCAAGCACCCGAAACGGCACATGCAGCGCCACCCAAGTAATAACCCCTCTAGCGTATGCAGAGTACGCCGCACCCACAACATTGCCCTTCCATTTTCTCCTGACCACCTCCAGCCTTTCCCTAGTGAGGTGAGTCTACTGCAGCAGGGCTATGTCTACACGCATCCCCTTTAAGTACAGCATCACTTTATTACATTTCAGGTAGCTGTTAAGGCCCCATACATTCCAGGTCACAATTCTGAGATTACCCAATGCCATCTGGTCGGACTATCCCCATCCCATCCTTTCCCATAATGCTCCCCGTACTTATTTGTTTTCTGGCTCTCTCCCTTCTATTCACAGACAATAACCCCCTCCCAACTTCACACCACTGCACACAACTCTCCCCCTGCCCCCCTCCCTACCAACCCGCAACAATAGCCCAGCTCCATCCCTGGATCTCAGGCCTACCCACGTCTGGACCTGTCTTGTATCCGAGGACAAGGACCCCACAGGGCGTCACCTATCTAACAGTGACCTAACTAAGTATACTACTATTGGGTTTAGGGGTGTCACAGTATTTGTTTTATGACGGTACGATAACCTTCTTGCCAAATGACGGTATATCATGGTTATCGCGGTATAGCAGGTGGAGTTAACTAATCTTAACAAATATTTTCTAAAAGGCCATAAATTGACAGATGTATCATCACAAACAAAACCAGGCACCCAGGGCCAGAATTGGGCTTTTCAACATACTTTCCACCAAACACAAACACACGTGTGGAGAGGAGGGGGTGGGGGTGGAGGCCTGCTGCAACTGGCAAAGCAAACTGAATAGCTTTTCTTAAGTGGTCATTTAGGCTTTTTGCTCCCCCACTGGCTACTGGTGAAGATGAACATGTTGCCATCTTGATAACCTGCATGCCACAGATCAATGGAGGCTGATGGTGATTGTCATTTATTATTTTTTTTTCTCTCTCCCCTCTCTCTCCCCTCTCTCTCCCCTCTCTCTCCCCTCTCTCTCCCCTCTCCCCCCCCCCCCCAAAAGGTGTTCAGTAATCACTGACATGTTACCCTTTTGGTATGGCAGCAGGGAATACCCACAGAGATGAGTGAATTTCGCATTGTGACTTATTATATGTAAATTCAATGATAGAACCAGGGAAATCCCCCATTGCCATATGTTTAGAGAACATTATCCATTATAAATATATAAATCCCAAAGCCGCCACCCCAAAGTAAACCCTTTTCCTTCTTGGCACTGTATCTATTCTTCCTATTGCTAACATATTGATTTTGTGTAAGGCACGTGTGGTTTATGGAATGGCATTAAAAACTGCTCCAACTGAAACTACTTGGCAGACGGCACATCCAACAGTGCAAAACCAAGACTGCGCAGCAATTGCTTACTGCAGCCTTTCCAAATCAGATTGAAAAGCACACTTAACGGTATGAACGTTATAACGGTATAAACAATGTGACGGTTATTATTGTTCAATTAAGTGGTTCACGGTATCTTTAACGGTATACCGTTATACTGTTACATCCCTAATTGGGTTCAGAGGGTGCTTCCTAAGAGCTCCCAGTCATCTATTTAGGAGAAGTGCATTCAACGGGACCCGCCGGCGGATACCATGACTTCCTTCCCACAAGCACAATATCGTTCTATATTCCAGTCCCAATGTCATAACTATGGCCCCACGGGTGCCTCTGCAACGTGCTGCTTATCTCCAGCCGCTTCTGTCTGGACATCCGGTTCCTGAGGTCAACCCTGCATATCCAGCCACTCCATCGCTTCAGTCGGAGTCTCAAAGAAGAGGGATCTATTCTTATAAAACACCTTTAACCTTGCGGGGTAGAGCAACATGTAGCAATGGCCTGCTTCTCTAAGCCTCCTTTAAGCGTATAGTCCGGATACGCCGTTATTTTCGCTGACCCCCTTTCTATCGTACCTCCTTTTCGGAAAAATTTGAAAATCTTTTCACGGTCTCGATAGTTCAAGATCTTCGCGATCAACGGCCGCGGGGGGGGCTCCTGGGGCCGGTCTCCTGGTCAGGGCCCTATGCGCCCTTTCAAC
Source organism: Ambystoma mexicanum (assembly GCF_040938575.1). Classification (NCBI taxonomy): domain Eukaryota; kingdom Metazoa; phylum Chordata; class Amphibia; order Caudata; family Ambystomatidae; genus Ambystoma; species Ambystoma mexicanum. The sequence continues at coordinate 802,081,318 of NC_090932.1, forward strand.
CGCAAACCCCTGGGTGAGCTCCCCGCCTATAATCTCCTGCAAGAGCATGGTTTCAACGTATTCCGTGGGGTTCGGTCCTTCCATTCCTTCCGGAACACCCACTATGCAAATGTTGTTGCGTCTGGCGCGCCCCTCTGCCTGCTCTGCTCTGTCCTCCAGATTGCCAACTCGTTGCACAAGGGCATGAAGTTCCTTAGCATGTGCATTGCACGTCTCCGTGGTCGGGGCCAACTCTTTCTCCAGTTCCCCAGTGCGCTCCGCAATCGTTCGCACGTCCTGTCGCAACAGGTTCACCTCTTCTTGGACCGCTCCGATCTTGAGGTCCAGGCCCTCCTGCAGCTCTTTCATGGGCAGGCCCAACTTAGTTTCCCAGGCCACTTTCAAGTCGGCAATTGCTGCCAGCACCTCCTGGATAGTACCCGGTGGGTCCGTCGCCGCCGCAGGGGTCTCTTTGCTCTTGCCCCCTTCCGAGCCTGGGGGCGACCTGGCGTAGGCTTCCTTCGTGGGCTGCTTGATCCGGGGTCGCACCACCTTAGAAGACATCCTGCCGCGTCGGTTGGGCAAGATCCCGCCGTGCTCCTCTGCACAGCACTGTCCGCGTGGTCACAGACCACCCACTGCCGTCCCAACCTGCGCCCGTCTGCCACACGCCCCCAGCTGTGTCTCCGGTGCTGCGGAGCGCCTCGCGGGGTCCGCTCACCGGCCCCTCCACAGCAAGGCTCCGCCGGACTCGGGTTCGCTCTGCTGGCACACCACAATCCAGTGCCTCCTCAGTGGGGGCCCGCACTTATGTTCTTGCCAACAGCCAGAAATGCATGCAATGCGTCTCTCTAGTTGGGCGCGCCCAGCTCCGGCCGGCTCTGTCTTCCTCAGCTCCACGGACCATTTATGGCCCTTTGTCCACGAGTGGCCATCTTGGGTGCTGCGCTTTCACTGCACGACCGCCATCTTCTTCGAAGTCCAGTTCTGAAGATATGCAATCTCGCTGGTGGGGCGGGCACTCACCATGTGCCCCCCACTTTCATGCACCCTTGGGTGCACCGTGGACTTGAAAGTCCGCCGAAAACCATCACTTCTTCCCAGGATCAAAATCGGATCGTCGGGAGCTCCTCCAAGGAACATCCCCTCACGTAGCCATCAAGCCACGCCCCATTCATCTGTGAGGGTTTTACCACGCTCCACTCGAAGTTAGACGACATGAATGGCACTATCTCCTCTATCAAGGCTCACATTGAGAGGACCGACAGTCGAGTGTTGGAGGTTGAAACCAGGGTGAGCTCCGCTGAGGACGGTCTGGGGGCGCTGCAGTCGGAGGTCACGGCTCTGTCCAACCGCGTCCTAGAGGTGGAGAAGAAAAATGAGGACTTGGAATCTTGCTCGAGGCGTAACAACCTCCGTATCATCGGGGTCCCCGAGAGTGGCATAGGAGAGCCGATGGAAGACTTTGTGGAACACACATTACTGTCGCTTCTGGATTCACCGAAGCTCTCTCCGCAGTTTGCTATAGAGGGGGCACACCGGGCCCTGACGCCTAAACCCAAGCCGGGTGCACCTCCACAACCCATTATAGCTTGTGTCCTTAACTTTCGAGACCGTGATGCCCTCCTCAGAGCCGCAAGACTCAAAGGTGAACTTCTACTGGACGGAGCAAGGATACACCTATACCCTGACTTCTCGGTGGCTGTTCAGCGGGAGCGCAAGTCTTTCTTGGCTGTAAAAAAAGGTTTAGAGATCACGGAGTCAAATACTCCAAGTTATACCCCGCTAAACTGCGAGTCGAGCACAACAATCAGGTGTCATTCTTCACAATTCCGGAGGAGGCCTCCAGGTTTATCGACGAACATTTCCCAGGCTGACCTTCCTCCCCAGCTATTCCTCTACAGCTACTCAGCTTACCCGTTGGGGAGGCGCCGACACCGGCTTTCCCACCACGCCAAGAATATACCACACTTGTACTCCTCAACAAATGTTAGTTGGATTACTCTGCATGACTGTGCCAAGTTAAACTGTGCCAAATATCGTTGTCAAGTTACGTCTGAAGCTTCATTGTAGGCACCATGTTCTCACTGGATCTGCCACAGGCCCGGAGCAGCGTCATCAGACCGGCCCCCAGGCGTTGATGCCACTGGTTTGGATTTGGTTAAAGGGTTTTGGGGTTGTCATTCCTCTAGTTGGGGGAGGGATGTGGGTGGGGGCGGGTTGTGATGGGTGTTTTGTTATAAAAAAGTTTGGCGCTGGCAGCGAGGGCGGACCGCAGGGTAATGCAGTGTTAATGGGGCTACAGGGCTGCTACATCGGCCCACTGGACATTATCATCCTGGCGATATGAACGCCACCGCTCCTTTGACGGAGAACAATCTAACTTTCATGCACTGGAATGTGAGGGGGCTGGGCAATTTTTAAAAAATGAGACAGATACAGCTGCAAGCTGAACAGCATGGATCCAAGATCCTTTTCTTACAGGAGACGCATGCGGTTCTGAACATTGTATGAGATTTGCCAGAACCTGGGGCCCCCAGAGATACTTCACCAACTTCTCTACTCAAAGTCGTGGGGTTGGAACAAGTTACTTACCTGTAACTGTTGTTCTCCAGCATGCTTCTGGCATGGATTCACATGCTCATGAATATTCCCCGTCGTCAGGCTGGGAAAACTCGGTAAAGAAAAATCAGTATCATTTTCGTTTCTGATCTGTCTTTCGTAGTAGTAACCAATCACTGATCTCTGCGTCATACTGACCACAGCCAATGACTGCCATCTCCCTAAGCCCCGCCTCTGGCAGCCATCTTCAGATTTGGTAGCACATGAAGTGGCAGTATGACCAAGTGAAGAGCCGCAGAGGGGTAGGCGGGAGGGTTCGCATGTGAATCCATGCCAGACCCATGCTGGAGAACAACAGTTACAGGTAAGTAACTTGTTCCTTCTCCAGCATGGGGTCTGGCATGGATTCACATGCTCATGAATATAAGATTAAATAGCAGTACACACATGCACAACCACGGGAGGTGGCAACAGGCTGAACATTAAGCAATACAACAACTCAACATTAAGCATCTCTTACCTTCTCACCAGGCTCACCTTAGGCGAACAGGTTGCGCAGCACTGCTTGGCCGACCCTGGACTCCTCCCTGGAATCCCGGTCGACGCAGTAGAATTTCGTGAAGGTGTGCGTCGGCCTCCACGTAGCAGCCCTGCAGATGTCCAGCAGGGGTGCACCAGATAGAAACGCTGTGGTAGCTGCGATCTCTCTGGTGGAATGGGCTCTCGGACGGCCGGGCAGCGGTCGGTTTGCCAACCGATGACAGTACATGATACAGCCGGAGAGCCATCTGGAAATGGAAGTCTTTGAGAGAGCCTTCCCCTGATTGACAGGTCCAAAGTTCACAAAAAGTTGTGATGTCTTCCGAAAACTCTTTGTGCGGTCCACATAGAACTTCAGCGCTCTAGCCACATCCAGCGAGTGCAAAGTCCTTTCAGCCGGCGACAAAGGCGACGGGAAGAAAACAGGCAACACCAAGGGTTCATTGAGGTGGAAGTCCGACGGCACCTTGGGCATGAAGGAGGGGTGCGTCCTGAGCACTACCCTCGTGTCGTGAAAAGTCAAGTACGGGGGCTTGCAGGAAAGGGCATGGATCTCTACCACCCATCGTGCGGAGGTGATGGCCACAAGAAACGCTGTTTTCCACGACAAGAACTTCAACAGAGCTGAGTGCAGAGGCTCGAACGGAGGTCCCATGAGCTTGGTCAGCACCACGTTGAGCTCCCACGCCGGGGCCGGAGCCTTCACCGGCAGGAACGATCTGAACAGTCCCTTCATGAATTCTTTCACCAGACGATGAGACCACAAAGTCCCGTGGTTCTGGTGTATCGGGAGATCGCAGCAAGATGAATCTTGATGGAAGCGTGCGCCAGTCCAGCGTTGGCCAGCGTCAGTAGGTACGGCAGTACTTGAGGAGCCGTAATCCGTAGAGGGTTAATCTTCTGTGCATGGCACCAGACAGAGAACCTCTTCCATTTGTGTCCGTAGCATTTAAGAGTTGAGGACGCCCTGGCCTTTGCAAGAACCTCTCTGCAGTCGGCCGGTATGTCGTAACCTCCAAACTCTACCGCTGCAGGAGCCAGGCCTGCAAGTTCAGCGACTTCGGGTCGTGATGGAGGATGGCGCCTCCTTCCCTGGAGAGAAGATCCGCGTCCACTGGCAGCTTGATTGACCGGGACGCTGACAAGTCCAGAAGGTCCGGGAACCATATCTGCCTCTGCCACGCAGGTGCGACGAGGATCATCCTGCACTGTGACCTCTTGAGCTGGTTGATGAGCCGGATCAGCAACAGCAATGGAGGGAACGCGTATAGAAACAGGCCCTCCCAGGGGAACGAGAAAGCATCGCCCATGCTCCTCGGCTGGGGAAACCTGCTGGCGAACCTCTGGCACTTGGAGTTCGTCGCCGTCACGAACAGATCGATCTAGGGTGTGCCTCACCGTCGGAAGAGGCGGTCCACTAGATCCTGTCGTAGTTCCCACTCGTGGCACGAGCGCAGCTCTCTGCTGAGTGAGTCGGCGATGGTGTTTTTTATTCCTGCCGGATGAAACGGCACCAGAAACATCCCTTGGGCGATGGCCCAATGCCACAGATCCTGCGCCTCCTTGGACAGGGCTGGGGATCTGGTACCGCCCTGCTTTCTGATGTAGAACATGGTGGTGGTGTTGTCGGTGAAGATCCTCACCACCTTGCCCTTGAGGGACGGAAGAAAGGACCTGAGGGCCCAAAACGCTGCACGGAGCTCCAGGAAGTTGATATGGAGGGACTTCTCCGTCGGCCAAATGCCTGTTGCGTGCAGATTTTCGGTGTGCGCTCCCCACCCTTCCAGGGAGGCATCCGTGGTCACTGTCTTCTGGTGGCCCGGGGTCTGGAAGTCCATGCGCACCGTCAGAGGCGCGCGGGTGCCCCACCACCGGATCGCTCATCGGAAGCTCTCGTCGAGTGTGATCCTGTCCTCGAAGCTGCCCCTCGTCGGGATCCAGCGAGCGTCCAGGAACTCCTGTAGCGGGCGCATCCGAAGCCTGCACAGGCGGATGAGATAAATGCAAGAAGACATCATTCCAAGGAGGGATTTGATGGACCTCACCCTGGCTGCGTCCGCAACCAGCATCCGCTGCACCTTGCCCAAGATGGCCCTCGTCCTTTCCTCCGACGGAGAGGCCAGAAGAGCCACTGTGTCGAGTTTCGCTCCCAGAAACAGTGCGTCTTGCGCGGGCACCAGGTGGGACTTGGCGTAGTTTATGGAGAATCCCAGGTCCGTGAGTAGTTGGACAGTCCTCGCTGTGTGCTCCGCGGCGAGCTCCCTTGTCTTTGCTCGGATGAGCCAGTCGTCCAGGTAGGGGTAGACGTGGATCCCCTCCAGGCGCAGCCACGCCGCCACCGGTGCGAGGCACTTGGTGAACACCCTGGGTGCCGACCTCAATCCGAAGGGAAGGGCTCTGAACTGGTAGTGACGGCCTTGGACCACGAATCTGAGAAACTTTTGGTGTCCCTTTAGGATGGGGATATGGAAGTAAGCATCCTCCAAATCCAACGACGACAGGAAATCGCCCTCCTCCAGCTGACCCAGGACGTGCTGGAGGGTGACCATCCGGAACTTCTGTGCCTTGATGAATTTGTTCAGTCGGCGTAGGTCCAGGATGGGACGCCATCCTCCTGTCTTCTTCTTCACGAGGAAGTATCTTGAGTAAACTCCGGAGCCCCGAAGCCTCTTTGGGACGAGCTCGATGGTGCCTTTCTTGAGGATCGCCTTTACCTCCAAGAGAAGTTGAGGGACATGATGTTCCTTCCTGGCCACGGGGGGGACGCGCGGGCACTTCTTTAGAAACTGGAGCGCATGACTCTGGGCCAGGGCGTCCAGCACCCAACGGTCGGTGGAGATGGACTCCCAGACGCTGACGAAGTTCGCCAGCCGGCCTCCCACTGGTTCAGTCCTGCTTCAACAAGGCTTTGCCGCCTTGTCCTCCCTGGCGACGACGGCGGGGTCCGCTCGACTTGCCTCGTCCCCTGTAGGCTTCCTGTGACGACGAACGGGCCGCTTGACGGTAGGTGGAATATCCGCCGCCGGAACCTTTGGAGGCACCCTGCTTGCCTCCGGTGCTCCGAAAGGGCGGCCGTCGTTGCTGGAGAACACCAAGAGCCCGGGCCGTCTCCGTGTCCGTCTTGATGGCTTGTAGGGAATCGTCCACTGTTTTCCCAAACAGGTTGCTCCCTTCGAACGGCATGTCCAAGACTCTGGTCTGCACGTCCTGCCGGAAGTCCGTTGCCTTGAGCCATCCACGCCGTCTAAGGCACACGCCGTAGCCCAACTGGCGAAATCCAGTGTCAGCGATGTCCGTCGCTATCGTAATGGCGTGGTCCGACGCCACTTCTCCTTCCTGCAAGATCTCTACGGCCTCCGTCCTCTTGTCGTCTGGTAGGAAGTCCAGCAGGGGGGCGATTTTGTACCACAACTCCCTGTCGTAGCGGGCTACGATAGCCAAGGCGTTGGCAGCCTTAATCGTCGTCGCTGCCGATGAGATGACTGCGTCCCATCATGTCCAATTTCTTTCCCTCGCCGTCTGGCGGGGAGGTTGACGTAGAGGCCGAGGCCCCCCCCGCTTTCTTCCTGGCCGCCGCGGAGACGACCAAGTCCGGGGTCGGCTGTGCCCGAAGGCACAAGGGGGCCACGTCCGGGACCCGGTACTTCTTCTCGTACCGATCACTTCTCGCAGGCGTTGTGGATGGGTTCTTGAGGGCGAGACCCTCATCCCAGATATCGTCCAGTAGAGGTACACCGAAGACCGTCTTCCTCTTGGTCTCGCGCCGCTGATAAAGGAAACCTTCCTTCTTCTCTTCCGGGCAGAGCTGGAAAAGCTTGGATGCCCTGGCGATCATGGCATGAAACGATCCAATCTCATCGGGCGGGGAAGCCCGGGGAGGAGGTGACGACGGGAGATCCTCGTCGTAAACCTCGTCGTCTGTACCCGTCGCGGCCGTGTCCGTCCCCGTATCATCCCCACGGGTCGTGGACGGGGAGGAGGGCTGAGCAGGGCGCGATGGTTGAAAAGGAGGTGGAGGATGAATCCTTCTTCTCTTAGGAGGAGGGCTCCCAGAAGGGTCTGGCTCCGGGTCCCCCGTCGGGAGCGGTTCCTCCGTTGGTGGTAACGGCAATCTCGTCCTTATCTCCGAGCATAAGGACTGTATAGCCAACAAAATGGTCGCCGAGTTGTCTTGCGGCACTGGTTGAGGGGATTCCGACGGGTGGTCAGGAGCCCCGTCGGCACCCTCGACGTTATCGTCGTCTCCGACGTCGGGGTCCCTCCCGACGGGCTGGTCTTCTTCCACGCCAACGCTGTGGCTTAAGACTTCGATCAGCTCCTCTTCAGAGGTTGAGGCCGAATCCACAACGACCTCCTGTGCCCCTTTTTTCTTCTCCGTCGGAGGTTTCACGGGGGTCCTGTCGATGGGCATGAAAGAGGACTCCCTCCGCGGTGGTAGGGAGACTCTGGGCCCCGAGGTCGCCACCACTAGTGTAGCCTCCACAGGTTGAGCCAGGGCCGCCGCGACTGTCTCGATAGAAGCCTTGGCCGGGTGGATCAAGGCCTTCACCACCTAAGGTGCGCTCACCGCCTTCTCCTTGGGGGGAGGGTCACTGCCTCGCTCCCCCTCCGGTGGGGCCTTCGAGCTCGACCGGGGTCTCTCCAGGAGCTTCGGCAGGTGCTCGGCCTTCCTCTTACCCGAGCCAGAGCGTTGGCTCGTGGTTGATGGCGCCGGGGAGGAATGCGCCCTGCCTGGCACCCGTAGAGCCCAACCGTTCGGCGCTCCCGGTGCCAGCGGACTCGCGGTGCTTGGCCTTCTGTTGGGCCTCCGTCGCCGGGGCGCCCTCAAAGGTCTTAGAAGACCGCTCGGACTTCTTCTTTTTCTCACCTGACGGGCTCTTCCCTTCCAGCCAGTTGGCGAGATGCAGATGGCGGTCCTTCATGGTCCGCTCCAACATATTGCCACAAAACGCACAGTCCTTCTCCACGTGCGTCTTGTCCTCATGCAGGCAGTAGAGGCAAAGGGAGCGTTCATCCTTCCAGGGCAGACCCTGAACAGCTTTCCGGGCGTCGAGCTTCCCTTCTCCTGGGCCATGTCTGAGATGGGCCTGAGAAACTTCTGGAGTCCTCCAAAAGCGTGGCCCGACGAAATCTTCACCCTTGAGGGGCGTAGAAGAATCCGACACGGGTCCCCATTGATCGGATAAAGAAACGGTGGAGCTTGAGGCTCTTTTGACCGAAAAAAGAGAATTTTCCTAAGAAAAAGCGCGAAAACGCACTAAAGCTCGAGAGCAATAGCACGAGGATCCCAACACTTGAACGTGCGGTAAAAATCTGAAGATGGCTGCCAGAGGCGGAGCTTAGGGAGATGGCAGTCATTGGCTGTGGTCAGTATGACGCAGAGATCAGCGATTGGTTACTACTACGAAAGACAGATCAGAAACGAAACTGATACTGATTTTTCTTTAACGAGGATTCCCAGCCTGACGACGGGGAATATTCATGGCCATGTAAATCCATGCCAGACCTCATGCTGGAGAAATGACTATTATTCATAAGAGTCTTAAATTTACACTAATTTCTTCACAAATAGACCCCCAGGGTAGATATGTACTACTCCATGCTCCACTCCAGAGTAGGGAGGTGATCTTGCTGAACATCTATGGCCCCAACATAGATGACCCAGAGTTTTTCACACACCTCGCATCCCTTCTGGTTGGTTTCCCTTTGGTTCCTATCCTCTGAGGTGGGGACTTCAACACCATTTTTGATATAGACCTTGACAGATCTGGGTCCAGGCCCCGCCAACTCACCAGGGCAGCCTATGCTGCACTGTCGTCCCTTCCCCGCCTTGCGGTCGTAGATGCATGGAGACTACTCTACCCTGACTCCCGTGTCTATTCCTTTTACTCTTCAGTCCATGATTCCTATTTCCAAATTGATAGGTGGGTAATCTCTGACGTATTGATTAAAAATGTGGTACAATTAATGATCATCCCTAGGACCCTATCCGACCACTCCCCGGTGACCATCACCATGGCTGGGGGCTGGACTGTGACCGTACCAGACGCTGGAGGATGAAACCTCATTCTCTCCTTGACCCTCTGTTCAGATCGGAGCTCGAGGTAGCCATTGCAGAGTTTTTTTAAATAAACAAGGACTCAGTGTCCTCGCAGGCTACCCTGTGGGAGGCCTTTAAGGCATATATTAGGGGCATAGCACTGTCCAAAGAGAGTGGCATACTTAGAACAATTCGAAGGGATATCGCTGTCAGCAAAACCAAGCTATCAACCCTGGAGGCCCAGTGTTCGCAGTCCTCAACCACTGCGACCCTTGCAGCTATAGGAGTGGAGCTGGACGTTTTTTGTTCCCTGGCAGAACGAGAACAAAAATTCCTAGATAGCCCCGGCCTGGCGAGGGGATACGGAGAGGGCGAGTGCCCCGGCTGCTTCCTTGCTAGACTCATCCGTCATGAGCTGGGTGCTCCACATATACCTGGGATTGTTCGTCCGGATGGCTCCTTAGCTATCACATCACAGGCCATCAATTCGGAGTTCTTCGCTTTTTACGAAGCCCTATACTCAAACTCGGACAAGGCCACGGAGGCGGAGGTGGACTCCTATCTTGCTGCTCTCCCCCTAACGGTCCTCTCTCCCGAGACTGCTGGTTCCCTCGATTCTCCACTCACCCTGGAGGAGTTTACCGAGGCCATAGAGACCCTCTCTCCTCGGGGAAGGCTCCCGGCACCGATGGCATCCCAGTTGAATTCTATAAATGCTATGAGACTCTCCAACTCCCTCACTTAATAGCTCTCTGGGAGGAATCGGTAGAGGCAGGCATACTCCTCCCATCACTCCGCGAAGCCACAATTACGGTATTGCTCAAACCTGGTAAACCTGCCACCCAGTGCAGCTCATATCGCCCACTTTCCCTCAAACTGTGATACAAAAATCTTTGCCAAAATGTTAGCGACCAGGCTTGCCACCTGTATGCCATCTATTATACACCCGGACCAGGCGGGATTCATTCCAGGTCGCTACACCGCTCTGAACCTTAGACGGCTCTTTAATATAATTAGCAGGATTAGCCCCAATGTGCAGGCGGTCGCCGCAACCCTCGACATGCAGAAAGCGTTCGATTCAGTTTCTTGGAGATACCTCTGGCGGGTGCTCGAACAATGCAACTTCGGGCTGGTTTTTCGCTCCTGGGTCAAGGTACTTTACTCAGGCCCTGTGGCCAGTGTCCGCACGGAGGACAGATGCTCCACATTCTTCAATATTGCCAGGGGAACGAGACAGGGCTGTCCGTTCTCTCCCCTGATTTTCGCTATAGTGATAGAACCTTTTGCCGACATGCTTCGACAACTCCACTCGCATAGAGGGCTTCGCTCGGCGGGTCAAGCCGATATTGTATCCCTCTATGCTGATGATGCACTCCTTCTCGTGCGGTCCCCCTCCACTAATTTACCCCCGATATTGAAAGATGTTATCCACTTCGGGCACATCTCAGGCCTCAAGGTGAATTGCACAAAATCTATGCTTTTTCCGCTCACGGAATGCACCCTTCCCCCCCCCCTGACACTATGGGGTTCACGTGGGCGCAATCGAAGTTCACTTATTTGGGGATTGAAATAACACGTCAGTTTGAGTCGACCCTCAAGGAGAACTATCAAAACTACCTTGCGCACCTGGCAGCTAAGACTCTGGCATGGAGCAAATTGCCGATCTCCCTGGCAGGTAGAATAGGGTTATTGAAAATGATAGTATTACCCCAATTACTATACAGGTTCACCAACGTCCCCCTGTGGCCGGGCGAGGGTTTCTTCCAAGCACTGACACGCAGCATCAACTCTTTTTTGTGGCATTCGGGTGCGGTCAGGCTCAAGCTCGGTACCTTATCTACCCCGATGGCTGACGGTGGCTTTGGGGCCCCCGATTTTCTTAAATACTGGTTGGTTTCTCAAATCCAATACACATCCTACTGGTTTAACACAGCAGACCCTCCTCCACATGTTCGACTCGAAAAACTGGCTGTCAGCGACCGGGACATCCGCTCCCTGGTGATACAACCCATTCCTTTGGCACGGGATACACTGAATCCGGTGGCTTGCACCTCCCTGGCGCTAACGAAAACGTGTAAATTGCTAGATACTCCTCATCCATTTCATCGCAGATGGGCTGAAGCGGGATACGAGTTGCTCCGTGATGTATTCGAGCAGGGTAGCTTTGTTGAGTGGCCCCACCTGCCGCTGCCCTTGAGGGGTGGCCCGAGTGCATGGCTTTAGTATTCATCTCTACGTAAAACCCTTAAAAGAAACTACCCCATGTTTCCAGCAATGCCACCGGACGATCCCGCTATTGAAGAACTGACTCCCCCCACACCTCCCAGAGGGAAAATATCTAGGCTATACACAATGATACAATCCAGATTCACTCCGAAATTCACTGGGCTAAGGCGGGCGTGGGAGGACCACCGCGGGTTGGAGGTGACGGACGGACGCTGGGCTCACATGTGTGCCCGTATACACCAGGTGTCTTTCAATTCCCGTTTCAAATTGATTCAACTAAAGGTGTTACATAGGTTTCATTATACCCTGAGCAAGATGCATCGTATGCTTAGTGATCAATCCCCAAGATGCCCCAGGTGTGGGCAGGATGGCGCCGACTATATGCACATGATCTGGGCCTGTCCCCGCCTCTCCCAATTTTGGGAGATGGTGTTCACAACCGTATCTGCTATACTTGATCAACCTATCGACCCCTCCCCAAAGAAGTGCTTATTCCATGACTTTCCAGGGCTACCCCGAAATTGCAAGAAACTGTCCGGCCTTTGCATGCTCCTTGCGGTACGAGCCATTCTGCTCCGTTGGCTTCGCCCCGCACCTCCCACGCATGCGCAATGGCTCAGGGCTCTCGCATGGGCCTCAGGCACTGAGGAAGCGTGGTCCTGCCTACAACCAGCCCACTTGAGGCCTAGGGATGTTTGGCTCAAGTTTCGCTCCTATATGTCAGATTTAAATGCAACACCGGATACAACTTCCCCAACTAATACACCCACTCATGCAGGTTGTCTATCCTGAGCTAAGGGCTCTCTTACACTGCGTTCGCACTGGATGCGTTCTTGATGGAAAATGTTCATACTAGATGCACTGACTGTATGCCTGTACTGTTAACTGTACCTACCTTGTGCTTGCCTTGTGTATTGTTCGCATGTGTTCTGCTGCCAAGTTGTTTAATAAAAAAAGTTTTTTTAAAAAAAATGCACTTCCTCTGCTCCTGAACTGAATTAGAGGCAGAGGAGGCGGCTGATTTATTCTTGGGTCTATACTGTCTCTTCTTTGAAGAGTAGTACGATTTAGCAGAAGTGGAGGAATCACTTTTGCCTTGTGTACAGGGTTTACATGACGTGAAGTTTTGGTGATATGGTTGTTTCCTGAGATGGAGCTGAGAGTTTTAGCTGCTGTGACACTGGCCTTACTTTTCTGTAGGACCTAATCTGTAGATGGGTCAAACAATGTCTTGCCATTGAATAGAAGGTCAAGCATCTTCTCCTGGATATCCTGGTGAAGGGAGGCGGCAGACAGATATGCATGTCTCTGCATGCAGACTGAACTAGTAACTGCCCTAGCAGTTGTGTCAGTTTGGTCTTTAACGACTTGAAGCTGTTGTACAGCAGTTTCTCTGCCTTCTGAGATCCAGAAAGAGAACTCATCAGCAGGTTCCTGAGATAGCATGTCAGTGATGCGCTCTAAATTCTAGCAGAACTGTAGCAGTGTTAATCTGCCGAAGTTGTAAGGTAGAGGTGGTGTAAGTCTTCTTACCTTGGGTCTCCCATGCTTTTGCATTTGTGTCCAGAACTGAAGCTAGAGAAGGAGAAGGGCCTTTACCCTCTGTGCCCAGTGCAGCAGGGACTACTGTTGATTTAGTTGGAAGATTTCCCATGAGAATGAATAGTTTATGCTTGGACACCTTGTATTTATTATCTAGGGCCTTGGAGATGTGGGGATCGGAATGAGGTCTTCCCCCAATGAGCTAGAGCTTGCTCCATAACGGACAATTCCATGGTCAGGGGAACCCTAGACTGCTGTTATGGCAGTTTCCCAAAAACACCAGCCGTTTCAGGCTTATCCTTTGGGAAGATTTCAAAGAGCCTGCATGGCTTTAGTGACAATGTCATGGAGCACTTTAGAGGGTGAATGAGTGGTGTCCTCCTCTGAATCAGAGTCAGTGTCCTTTGACATTTTCTGTTTTTTGGGTGGAGGAGCAGGGACTACATTGTCCACTGGTACCAATAAAGGGTTAGGAGTAGGTGTTAGGGAGAATTCTCTGTTTAGGCTGAATTCCCTAACCTAGTGAGTCCCCCAGCAGCTTAGCTGGATTTTTAGGGTTTATTTTTTCTCCTGCCAAGAGTGAGACTCTTTTACCCTCACTCTTGGACATGACTTGAGAGTGTTTCTGTGACTTGCTATGTGCTTATGGGCTAGGGGGTATTTTTTTCCCCATAGGCTATCATTGGTTTTTGAATGTGTGTTACACAGCACCCTCAGTGCAGTAACACAGGGGTGTCATAGAGACCCCCAAACATAGACTCCACACCCTGGGACTGACTACTGTCTCCCTGGGTCTGTAAAGTCACCATTGACTTTTACTAGTCTTAACTTAGGAACTTAACCAGTACAAACCATCTTACTGTGGAAGTACTGGTAGGGGCAATTAGATTGCCCCTGGGTCTGTTGTCGAGGGGGTACTGTCCCGTCCCCCCTCGCCGAGTTCTGGCTGGTGGCAGTGGATACCACGGAAATATTCCACCGGAATATTTCCCAATGGGATTTCCCATTGTTTTTAATGCACCACTTTTTGGTGCAATGTTAAAGATACCGCCGGTTTATTTATTTAATATAAATTCACCGGTTGGGATTTTTTGCCAGAACTCGCCGCCAAAATGGTGTCTAGGTTCACTTCAGTAACCCTGAACCTGAGTCGAGCCTTTGTTCCACTTTTGGTGGGCTTCTGCACGGAAGCCCTCCACAGTGGTGCCATTCTGTCTGGGTACCACAGGGGGTGTGGGAGGGGGTTTAGGCACCCTGGACTGAGTTGCCTTGCCAACTCATGTCGCACTCTGGTGTGATTGGCCCAAGTGGTGAGCCACCCCGCTCACCACTTAGCATGTTTGAGTGACAGCTAGGCTGTATGAATGGGGGTTTGCTGCATAAAAGCAGGGTTTTTGGGACTGGTTCTTCAGAAGTCGCCACAGGACCTAAGAAGCCGAAGAGGGAGAAGACGAGCCGACCTGCCAAGACGACACCACCGGTGGAGCCCTGCGGAACCGTCTCACCACTTTTTCCGACGACAGAGGAGATCTCCCGCCGGAGAGTCTCCTTCCCTTAACTGGTGGGGACAACCAGTTGCTGCCTTCTTTTCGCCGTCCCGAAGCATCTCGTGGCCGCCTTGCCTGTGCCCAGCACCCCGGCAACCGGGATACCACTTTTTACCTCAACCGCGAAAGAGGGGTAAAATCCTTTGTGACCGGAAAACTCCACGGCTGGTCTCACCCCTGGCAGTGCAACGACCTTCAGCTTTCCTCCACGTCGAGATCACCTCTTCCTCTGGACGACGCCGCGACTTGCACCCACTACCAGGAACAACTACCACCGCTGGAGGATCCTTTCCACTTTTAAAGGTACTGTGTTCCGCCCGGCTTCCCTTGCCACCGATTGTACAGGGTAGATTTAGCCCTCGGCTCTCGAACCTGGGTAAGCCTGGGACACCCTAACTAAACTTTTTCTAAATTCAGTAAAACCTTTTCTACTCACCTGCAAAGACTTGTTACATTGTTTGATCTTGGGCATATTTTCGCCTGGCTCTCTCTAAAGCGGGCCACGAACCAATTCTCCTTGTTCCACAATTGACTGCCTTTTCTAACCTTATGTGAAAAGTGGACAAAGAAATCAAGGCTCGGGAGGATATCTCGCGCTCACACCAATGGCTAATTGAAAGACCTATTATCACTAGTGCTATAATTCTTCTGAATAAGTGCAAAAGTTCCTCAAGTTACATAACACTTGTCAGTTCAGTATAATTTATTAATTTGACTTCCAAAGTAAAGAACAGCCAACACGTGTCGGCTGTTCTTTACTTTGGAAGTCAAATTAATAAATTATACTGAACTGACAAGTGTTATGTAACTTGAGGAACTTTTGCACTTATTCAGAAGAATTATAGCACTAGTGATAATAGGTCTTTCAATTAGCCATTGGTGTGAGCGCGAGATATCCTCCCGAGCCTTGATTTCTTTGTCTACTTTGTACAAACTTTGTGGGAAGTTTGAGGGAGTGATATCACTTGCTGCCGACCCCCCCGCATTTTCATTATATATATATTTTTTTGAAATTTGAGAGTGGAAAAGAGCGCACGCAATCTGTTAGCGATCCCACAACATTTCTTGTATTATGTGAAAAGTGTTTTACCTTGCTGCTGTCATTACTTCTGCTTTTTCCCTCCCTTTTCTAATAACTTGTTGGAGTGCCATCTGATGTTAAGCGCTCACCTCTGTTTGGAAATAAGTGGTGTTAACTTAGACTTGTCCAACAAATGACTAGGGATGTACATATAAGTAATAGTGACTGTGTTTTGACTTACTTACCTTTTTCTGTGCTAGTGTAATTTATGAGTGTGCCTTTTAAATAAATAAGTATATACTTTTACACCTAGCTCTGGTCAGTGTTTGCTTGTACTACTGTGCCTCTGTACCTATCCTGTATCCTCTATATACTGCCTAACTCTTCTTGAGGGAAGTCTGACTGCTCAGCCACAGCTACCACAGTGAATCTGTGTGGTACAGACTGCTACCAAGTGGGTTTACTGCCAAAACCTGTAATCTTAAATCTTTTGCAGTGGTCCCAGAGGGAACTGCACAGGTTTCTGCTTAACAGTAGGGTCAACTGGAACCGATCCATGTGGTAGTACTGGTGACATTTTGGCTTTGATGCCTTGAGCCAAGACTTTGAGGAAAGGCTCAGAAGAACAAGTTACTTACCAACTGTAACGTTCTTTCGATAGGATGTTTCTTCAAACGTATTCCTCATCTTAGATATTCTTACCTTCCAGCTTTGCTGCTTCGCAAAAACCTTTTCTCCACCAGAGGGCGCTCTGCTCGAGGCTGCAGCGTCGATGTCTCTTGGCAGCATAAGTCAAGCGGCGACGTCATCCGTTGTATAAAAGCCTCGCGGTGCGCCTGTTGGCATCAGTTCTGTATTTTCGTATATTACAATCAATGGATTGTAGATAATGGCGTACCTCTTTTGACCCAAGCATTAAAGGAACTTTGAGTGTAAATCACAAACTGTACTGTGGGGTAGGCTGGGAGGGTCGATGAGGAATACGTGGGAGGAACATCCAATCGAAATAACATTACAGTTGGTAAGTAACTTGTTCTTCGAATGGATTGTGTCCTCCCACGTATTCCTCATCTTAGATAGACTCCCAAAGCAGTTTTTGTATTGGAGGTGGGAGTATGAGAGATATTAATCATGTACAGAATGAAGTACTGATTTAGCAAAGAGACCCCCCTGTGAGGAAGTCGAATCTAGGGAATAGTGTTTTATAAATGTGTGCATGGATGACCAGGTGGCTGCTGCGCAAATATCTTATACTGGGATACCCCTTTGAAGTGCTGTTGAAGTTGGCATGCCCCTGGTGGAATGAGCTCTCAGCCCATCTGGAGGATCTTTCCCAGCCAATCTGTAACATTCAGGTATAGCCAAAATGATCCATCTGGACAATATTTGCTTAGTCACAGCCATCCCTAATTTACGGCCAGTGTATCCCACAAAGAGTTGGTCGCACTGATGTAACCTGGCCAGTCTTGAAATATAGAAACGAAGAGCGCTCCTAATGTCCAATTTGTGTAGTCTTTCCTCCTCCTTACTTGTGTGAGTGGGAGGATAATAAGCAGGCAGTGTTCTATTTTGTGACAGGTGAAAATCTGAGACAATTTTTGGTAAAAACGAAGGTTTGACTCTAAGAACAACTTTATCTTTGTAAAAGATGGTGTAAGGAGGTCTGCTAGAAAGTACCTGCAACTCACTCACCCTGCGGGCTGAAGTAATTGCCAGTAGAAGTATGGTTTTTAAAGTAAGGAGCCTTAACGGACAAGAATGTAAAGGCTTAAACGGAATACATGTGAGAAACTTTAATACCAAGTAGGCCCACAAAGGTACTTGAAAAGGAATTGAAGGAAACACATCAAGACCTTTTAAAAATTGTATAATTAAGGGTATTTTGAAATATGATTCCTCCTCTGAGGAGCGCTTAAAGATGGATAGCGCTGTTAATAACCCTTTATTGTACCAACCTGGAGCCCCAGATTGGTTAAGTGTAGAAGAAAAGATAATATTGTGGGAATATTACACTGAAAAGGGTCCACATTCTTATCTCAGCACAAGTTACTGAACTTGTTCCAACGACACCAGTACAGAGATTTAGTTCCTGGTCTTCTGGCCGAAAGCAAAATCTCCATTACGTCATCCGGAAGGTCCCAATCCTTGTATCTCAGCCTCTCAGAACCCATGCGTGAAGGTTGAGTGTCTTGACCTCTGGATGGAGAACCCAACCTTCCTCTCGTGAGAGCAGGTCCTCTCTTTGTGGAAGACGTATTGGAGGACGGATGGACATGTCCAGAAGGTCCGGGTACCACGTCCTCCTGGCCCAATCCAGAGCAATTAGGATCATGGTTTTCCTGAACTTTCTCAACCTCCTGATTACTTGAGGAATCACGGGGACTGGGGGAAAACGCGTAGAGCAGTGGAAACTTCCACTCCACTACGAATGCGTCACCCAGAGCTCCTCTTTGAGGAAATTGCCTTGAGCAGTACTGATCGCACTTCCGGTTGATCGCGGTGGCGAACAGATCCACTTGAGGGGTTCCCCAAAGGGTGAAGATCTCCAGAAGGACTTCCTGAGCCAGCTCCCACTCGTGCGAGACCGTGCTCTGCCTGCTCAGAGCATCTGTCGCCGTGTTCTTCTCTCCGGCTAGGTGAATTGCCGATAGAGAGAGATTCCTTCTCGTATTGCCCAGAACCATAGCTGCATTGCCTCTCTGCACAGTGGTAGTGACCCTACTGCTCCTCTTTTGTTGAGGTAGTACATGGCCACCGTGTTGTCCGTCATTATCAGGACATTCTTTCCCTGTACAGAGGGCAGAAAGGCCTTCAGCGCTAGTCTGATTGCCCTCAGCTCCAAAAGGTTGATGTGAAGTTTGGACTCCGATGCAGACCAAAGACCGCTGATTGGCAGATCGTTGGTGTGTGCTCCCCACCCCGTGAGTGAGGCGTCCGTCACTACTGTTATCTCCGGCCATGGTTGCCAAAAAGATTCTCCCTTGCGAATGTTGAAGTTGCAAGCCCACCATAGAAGATCCTGAGCAACTGCACTCGGGACTTGCTGAAGATCCGACATATTCCCTGAGAACTGGGACCACTGAGTTCTGAGTGCCCATTGAAGGGATCTCATTCTCAACCTGGCCCCTGGTGCTAGGAAAATGCAGGATGCCATGAGGCCGAGCAACCTGAGAAAATCGAAGGCCGGTAGACGTTGGGCATTCTGGAACTTCGTTACCATCTGCTGGATGTGGAGAGCTCTCACTTCGGGAGGCGAGGCTTTTCCCGAGGAAGTATCCAAGACTGCTTGATAAACTAGAGCTTTTGGGATGGTATCATATGGGACTTCTTGAAATTGAGAGAGAAGCCCAATTTGTGGAGGAAGTAGCAAGTGATCAAAAGATGTGCCTGAACTTGTTTTGGAGAACTTGCTCTATCAACCAGTCGTCCAGGTAGGGGTTGATGTGAATACCCCCTCTCCTGAGACTCGCTTCCACAACTGCCAACAGTTTGGTGAAAACCCTCGGGCGGAGGTCAACCCGAATGGCAGAACCCGAAACTGATAATGAGAGTTGCCAATCGCGAACCTCAGGTACTTTCTGTGCTTTGGATGGATTGGCAAATGAAAGTAAGCATCCTGAAAGTCCAATGATACCAACCAATCTTGGAGTTGGAGAGCCTGAAGGATCTGAAAAAGAGTGACCATCTTGAACTTGTCCTTCCTGAGGAACTTGTTCAAGTTTCTTAAGTAAAAGATGGGTCTCAGTCCTCCGTCCTTTTTTGGGATGAGAAAATATGGGGAGTACCAACCCCTGTTCCTCTCCGCTACAGGTACCTGTTCTTTGGCACCTTTCTCTAGCAGGGTTAAAATTTCCTGCAACAGGAGCGGGCCTGGAGTTTATACGGAGTTGGCTCCCGGTGGATGATTCTGAGGCCTTTTTTGGAAGGGGAGACAGTAACCTTGAGCTACTGTTTCCAGTGCCCAAGCATCTGAGGTAATGCCCCACCATTCCTTCAGATGCTGAGAGATCCTGCCTCCCACTGGTGTTTTGTGCAACAAGGTCTCAGAGGGATTTGGAGGCGGCTGCAGGAGTGGCTGAGGATACAGATGCCGCTTCTGAGGCTGATTGTGCACCTCTTACTCGTGCTCCACGAGGGAAGTTGCTTTTGCCCCTTTGAGAAGCCTGTCCTCTTCCTCTACCAAATGAGGAGTAGTAACGAAAAGAACGACCCCTCCAGGAAGATGAGCCGGAATAGGGTTTTAGAGGCTGGCGCATGGAAGCACTAAGCGATTTAGCTGCCGCTTTTGAGGTCTGAAGTTGTTCTAGGCTTTTATCAGCCTTACTGCCAAACAGCCTCGAGCCATCAAAGGACATGTTGAGGAGTCTGGCTTGCACTTCTGGTGCAAACCCCGACTTCCTCAACCAGGCAAATCTACGTAACACAATGCTTGCAGCCATGGATCTGCTGATCCTATCAGCAGTATCCAGTCCAGACTGGAGACATTCCCCCATTGCCTCCTTCCCGTCTTTGACTATATTCAGGAAGCCTTCCCTTTCCTCGCCTTCCGGAATATGCTCAGCTGCCGCCGAAATACAGTCCCACAGGGTATGGGGAAACCTGGCTAGGGTACATGTGACATTTGTCGATTTAATGGCCATGCTGCGTGAAGTGAAAACTTTACGTGCCCAGGCATCAACTTTTTTATCCTCTCTATCTGGAGGGATAGTTGGATATGCAGTTTGCTTTGATGTGGATGCTGCCTGAATAACTAGACTTTCTGGAGTCGGATGCCTGTTTAAGTATTCAGGATCCGTACCAGCTGGTCTGTATTTCTTGGGGAAATTACTATCTGCAGCAGCAATGCTCTCAGGCTTTTCCCAGTTTTCTCCACCCTCCTCTGAAGAGCCCTGTGAAAGGGGAGAACTGGATCTTTTTGAGGACCTCTGACAATTATGTCATCTTGTTCAAACCCATATACTCAATTACTCTGGTCATAAGACTCCTGTACCCTGAGTCTGCATTTTCTGCAGGATCAGGTCTGGCAAACTCTAATTCTGGGGAGGTGTCAATTCCACTGGCAGAATGTAGAGTGTCACTCAGGTCTCTCATTTTAGACTCTTGATCAATGAGTTCCTTAGGAACTTGTTTTGTGCCATATGAAACTCCAAAGGGAGTGACTCCCTCTTCCTTCGAGCCAGATTCCTCATAAATTGAGGACATGGACTTAAAAAAGTCTGATATGGGCAACGGAGTAAATCTTCTTTCTTCCTCTACCATACGCGTCGAAGGAATGGAAAAATCCTTCGAAGTTGTCGAAGGTATCTTCGATGACTTTGAAGATGACTTTGATACATGCGTCGAGGTTATTTTTGGTTTCGATGCAGAAACGGTCGACGCCGATGGCATCGATGAAGTCGTCGAAGCCTTCGATGACTTATGTTTTTTATATGGCACCGGAGAGGTGCTCGACTCTCGAAGAGTCCTCGACGACTTGTCGTCAACTCGAGTTTTTCGAGTATCCTCGACACTACCGGTTTTTACCAAGGTAGTCTTAGACTTCCCTTTGTCGTCCAATGGAGCGACTTTAGGGGTATGGCTCTTCCGATGTTCATTCGAGGGGGTCGCGGCCGCATTCTCGAATACCTCCATCATCTTTTTACGAAATTCTTCCCATTTTCTGGGAGAATCCGATTTTGTCGGACATCGAATTTCTTCGGTCGACTCGGAAGATGATGATGAGGGAGATCTATGTCTCCTCTTCATTTTTTTGCACCTGGAAGAAGAGTGTCTCGATCTACTCCTAGATTGAGATCTCTTTGAATGCCTATGGCGATCCGATTCCTTCGAATCAGTCGCTTTCTTATGTTTTTTGGAAGTAGCCTTCTTAGAGGCTTCCCTCCCCACCGACAGTTTACCTCTCCTCTCACAAAGAGCTTTCTCGGTCATGGATTGGCAGGAACCACAGTCGTCGGTCCGGTGACTAGAACCGAGACACCAGAGACAAACTCGGTGGGGATGGTGATCGACATTTTCGATCCACAATCTACGCACTTCTTGAACCCAGTCTTGGGTGTCGAAGGAGTCGAAGAAGACGACATTTTCTTCACAGAAAATCTCAAGCGCGCTGTTCTCGATAGCGAAGCGATCAGAAAAACGGAACTGAAGCAACGGGCGTGGCTCGAGCTATTTATACCATCGGTGACGTCGACAGAGTACGGAGTCCGTCGAGGGACAATCGATGCCACGACCTCGAGCACAGTGCCCTCTGCCGAGAATTTTTTTCCGAAGCAGAAAAGCTGGAGATAACGATTTATCATAAGATGAGGAATACGTGGAAGGACACAATCCATTCGAAATAAAGTTACAGCTGCCCGCTGTGCTGTTCGACTGCTCGCTTGCCTGTGCTTTAGTAAATAATGCTTTTCCTTTGATGTAGGTTTCAGTCGAGGCCCGGAGGGGAGACCGCTGCGTGCCGAGTGAGGGATGAAGCCGGCGCTGAGTAAGATGAGGTCTGTGCTGACACCGGAGCTTCAGGGAGAGCCGCATAATATCAGGTAAGGGTTTGAGTTTGCAATCTTTACTGCTGCGATCCAATCCGCTTTGATTTCTTTGTTCTGCTTCTTTGCAGGTTGCACAGAGGAGCTGGTGTCCGTGGTAAGCGTTATGCTGCACCGGCAGAATAACGCAAAGTGAAGCTGCATGCTAGGGGTGTGGTTTTTATAGAGAGCCACACCCAACGCCTGTTGTGCAGCTCACAGAAATGGCCTTGGCCTAATGGGTGCTCATCTTGGGAGAATCAGGATGTGTACTGCCTTCCTTGCTTCTAGAATCCACTACATGCCTAATGTGCCATATGTGAGACCAACTAGCTGGATCTGAGAATGTCCTTTATGTGTGCATGTAAAGGTGGCATGGGCCATGAGGAGGAGATTGTGCATAAGTGGGGAAGGGTTTTGAATGTGGCCAAGACAGCTGGTTAGAACCAGTTGGGGTGCAGGTGGGCCCAAATTGTCCTCAGACTGAGGAGAAAATGGAGGCAAAATGTGAGGAGTCTGAGCTCTCACAGGAGTGCTGACCAACTCTTCTGGTGGAACAGTAAAAAAATGTTGAAGTGTCAAAGTCTTCTGAGTCAGAAATTAAAGTTGAATTTTCTTTCTGGCTCTCTTATGCTTATGCCTCTTATGAGAGGACTTATGAGATTTTCTCGGGACTGAGGAGCAAGCAAGCTCAACTGCAATAGTTGAGGGTAAAACCTTTTCTTTCAGTACCGAAGTACCAGAAGTTTTATATGCAGAAGCCGACTTGGCTTTGTCCAGTACAGGGTAATCGGAAATGGACCGAATCAACCCTGATCAACCCCGGAGCGCAAGCCTCTTTGCACGTACCCATGCCTGTTCGGTGTACCGAGACAATAGAGGGTTTTGCTGGTACTGTTGTTATTTTATCCGGAGTAAATAACTCTTCCGGTACCGGGTGGGTCTTCTGTGACCCTTTCCCACCTGGATGAGGTAAAACTTTCCAACCTGGAGGTACTAGTGCTTTCCCACCCAGAGGTACTTTCAGGTGAATAGGCCTGGGGTTTCCCCCTGAACTGTCCCGTGAAGACTCTGGAACTGAGGAGGCAGTCTTCCCTTGGGTACCGACAGACACCAAACTTTCAGGTGTGGGGTGTTTCCTGAGGTAATCACGGTCAGTAGACGATGGCCTGTATTTTCTAGTGAGGTTTCTATCTATAGCAGAGCTAGATTCAGGTGTTTCCCAATTTGCGTCTACCTTTCACTGCAAAGCCCTGTGAAAGTGTAGTACTGGATTTTTTTGCTGCCCCTGATCCAGAATATCGGTCATATAGTCTTGCTCGAATGTTGGAGAGGCTCTACTCCACCCCATGTAATCTGTCACCCTATTCGTAAGGTTTCTGTACTCCGAATCAGCGTGATCCGTAGGGTCAGGTTTAGTAAACTCCAACTCTGGAGACGTATCAATGCCACTGGCAGAGTGGAGGGAGACGCAGAGATCTTTTAACTTTGACTCAGGGTCAATCAATTCTTCAGGCACATCTCTAGAGCCATACCCGACTCCCCGAGGAGAAGCTTCTCCTTCTGAGGCACTTTCCTCCTCAAATATGGAGGACATGGATCTAAAAAAGTCAGACCTAGGTACAGGTTTGTACATTTTTTCTTTTTCCTCGATTCTCCTCGAGGAACTAGACGGAATCGTCGAGAGCGCTGATGGTTTACTCGATGGCACTGTAACCATCGAGGTTTTTGGCGTCGAGGAGATCGGCGCTGATGCCGTCGATGTAACTGTTGAGGTCATCATTGACTCTTTGACGAGGTTGGAGATGTACTCTATTCTCGAGTCGAAGACTCAGGTCGACAATGTCTTTTCTCCGACTTGCTACTTGCCCAGGTAGCTTTTTACCTGCCTGCGTCGTCCAGGGGAGCGACCGGGGTCAAAGATTCACATCATTTTTGTTCGAAATGCCTCCCATTTTCTGGGGGAATCCGATTTGGTCGGACATCAAACCAGCTCCGTGGAGGAGGCAGAGAAGGAAGAGTGAGACCTATGACGTCTCTTTTTTGATTTCTTGGAGGAAGTCGAAGAATGTTCCGATAGACTCCTCGCTCTAGACCTCTTCTGATGTTTATATTGAGCGGAACCTTTAGATTCCTCTGATTTTTTTAATTTCTTCGAAGAGCCCTTCGAAGCATCCGGACCCACCGCTAGCTTACCTTTAAGTTTGCAAAGAGCTTTCTCCATCATCGATTGGCAGGAGCCACAGTCGCTGGTCCGGTGGTCGGGACCCAGGCACCAAAGGCAAACTCGGTGGGGATCTGTGATAGACATTTTTGCCTCAGAGTCTTTACACTTTTTGAACCCTGATTTTAGGGTAGAATGAGTCGATGAAGACGACATTTTTCTCTTGAGGAAGAAAAACGAAGCGCGCAGTGTCTCGAAGCAAAGCTCGGAAAAACAGAACTGAAACCAACGGGTGCGGCACAAGCTATTTGTACCACGAGTGACGTTGACACACTACGGCGACCTTTGAGGTACATCGATGCCTCGATCTCGTGTACAGCACCCTCTGCCGAATTTTTTTACCCGAAGCAGCGAAGCTGGGTGATACAATTATCATAGATGAGGAATACGTGGGAGGACACAATCCATTCAAACAATAGTTACAGGTAAGTAATTTGTTCCTTCTCCAGCATGGGGTCTGGCATGGATCCACAGGCTCATGAATAACTAATACATAGAAGTACACCATTAAACAACCACAGGATGTGGCAAGGCTCAACAGAAGCAGTTAACTCTTACCTATGGAACAGAATTGCCTCAAGCGAACAGGTTGCGTAGCACTGCTTGGCCAACTCTAGACTCCCCCTTGGAATTCCTGTCAACATAGTAGAAGTTCGTGAAGGTGTGAGTGGACCTCCAAGTAGCAGCCCTGGAGATGTCCAGCAGGGGCACAACAGACAGGAAAGTCGTCGTCGCAGTGATCGCTCTGGTGGAGTGGGCTCTCGGACGGCCCGGCAGTGGTCTGTTCGCCAACCAATGCCAGCGCATGATGCAGCCGGAGAGCCACCTTAAAATGGAAGCCTTGGAAAAGGCCTTCCCATGTTTCACAGGACCAAAGTTCACAAACAGTTGTGAAGTCTTCCGAAAACCCTGTCTGTCACGTAGAACTTCAAGGCACGAGCAACCTCCAGCAAATGCAAGGCCCTTTCAGCCGGTGACGAAGGCTTCGAAGAAAAAAACAAGTAACAGCAAAGGCTTGTTGAGGTGGAATTACGAAGGAATCTTCGGCGTGAAAGAGGGGTGTGTCCGCAGCACCACTCTCGATTCGTGGAAAGTCAGGTATGGTTGTTTTCAGGATAAGGCCTGGATACCACCTACCCTCCTGGCAGAGGTAACGGCCACAAAGAAAGCCGTTGTCCACGAGAGGAACGTGAGAGGGGCCTGATGCATAGGCTCGAAGGGAGCCCCCATGAGTCTTGTCAGAACCACGTTTATTCCCACGCCGGGGCAGGAGTCTTCACCGGCGGGAAAGATCGAAAAAGTCCTTTGAGGAACTCCTTGACGAGTCAATGAGACCAAAGCGAAGACCTTCCTGGAGACCTAGAGTAGCGGGAGATAGCAGCCAGCTCCAGTCTGGCCTTGGGCAGGGATAGCAAGTACGGAATAATCCGCGGGGCTCAGGAGGGGTAATCTTCTGAAACTGGAACCACGTAGTGAAACGCTTCCACTTGTAACCGTAGTACTTCAAAGTCGACGACGCACTGGCCTCGGCGAGGACATCCCTGCAGTCCGCAGGCCACTCATATCCTACAAACTCTAGGGCTGCAGGAGCCAAGCCCTCCGGTTCAGCGATCCTGGGTCGTGATGAAGGATTGCACCTCCTCCTCTGGTGAGAAGATCCAGAACAACTGGCAGCTTGACCGGAGGCAAGGCTGACAGGCTGAGAAGGTCTGGATACCAAATCTGCTTCAGCCACGCCAGGGATGTGAGCATCGTCCTGCATTGTCACTGTCCGAGTGTGTTGATGACTCGTAGCAGGAGAGACAACAGAGGAAATGCGTATAGAAAGATCCCTTCCCACAGAAGGAGAACGCGTCCCCCAGGCTCCTCGGTTGGTGGAATCTGCTGGCAAACATCCGGCATTTGGAGATCACCGCCATCACAAACATATTGATCGGGGTCTACCCCACTTGGTGAAGATGCGGTCCACCTGGTCCAGCTGAAGTTCCCACTCGTGGCAGGAGCGCACTTCCCTGCTGAGGGAGTCTGCAATGGTGTTCTTGACTCCCGCTAGAGGAAGAGGGACGAGGAACATCTTCTTTCCGACGGCCCAGCTCCAGAAGTCGTGTGCTTCGTTGGACAGCACTGGGGATCGAGTAGCCCCCTGTTTCCTGATGTAGAACATGTTGGTGGTGTTGTCCGTTATGATCCTCACCACCTTGCCCTTCAGAGATGGAATGAATGACTTGAGGGCCCAGAACACTGCCCGTAGCTCCAGGATGTTGCTATAGAGATCCTTCTCCTCGGCAGCCACAGGCCTCTGGTGTGCAGACATCCGGTGTGGACTCCCCAGCCTTCTAGGGAAGCGTCTGTAGTGACCGTCTCCTGGTATGGAGGGTTTTGAAACCGTGTGCCCCGGACGATGTTGAAGCAGGTGCCCTATTGCCCGACAGAACTCCTCGTTGAGCGGTATCTTGTCCACGAAGCTTCCGGACACCTGTATCCAGCGAGCATCCAGGAACTCCTGAAGAGGTTGCATTTGCAACCTGCAGAGCCGGATAAGGTAGATGCAGGATATCATGCCGAGCAATGCCTTGATGGTACGCAGCGTGACTGGCCTCATCGAAAACAGCCCCTGCACCTTCGCCAGAATGGCCGCCTCCTTCTCTTCTGAGGGTTACGCCAAGCAGGGCACCGTATTGACTCTGGCTCCTAGGAACAGCGCGTTCTGCGATGATGAGAAGGAGGACTTTGGATAGCTGATGGAGAATCCCAGATCCGTCAGTGGCTGGACAGTCACCTCTGTGTGTCCGAAAGGCCAACTCACGCGAGCGGGCGCAGATGAGCCAGTCGCCGAGGTACGGGTATACGCGTTATACCCCGTAGATGTACCGCCACCGGTGCTAGCCATTTCGTGAACACTCTGGGAGCCGACTACAATCCGAAAGGAAAATCACCTTCCTTCCGGTGGCATCCATCTTCTTCCCCTCGCTGTCCGGAGGGACCGAAGACTACGAGGACGGGTTAGCCGACCGTTTCCTTGCGGCTGTCGATACCACTCAATACGGCGATGGTTGGCGACCTCAGGCACTTGGGTGCGCAGTCTGGCACCTGATACATCTTCTCCAGCCTATCTAGTTTGGCTGGAGCCGTGCAAGGGCTCTTCAGGAGGGTCAGTCCCTCTTCCAACACGTCATCTAGAAAGGGCACCGCCATGACGGTCTTCCTCTTGGCCTTGCACCTCTGGCACAAGAAACCCTCCTTCCTTGTCTCTTCGAGCACAACGTGAAATAGCGCGGAGGCTCTGGCGACCATGGAGAGGAACGACCCCACCTCATCCGGCGGGGACGCCCTAGGTGGTGGATTCAAATGCAGAGACTAGCCATCCACTGCAACGATATTCTTGTTGTCCGTAGTGACGGCCGTATCCGTCTCCATACTCGTGTCTAGGTCTGCTGGGGGGAAAGCAACCCGATGCAGATGTGGAGGCTGAAATGGGGCCGTCGATTGACGCCTCCTATTCTTCGTTGGAGGCTGAACGAGGGCCTGGGGGACCATGTGAACCAGGCCCAGTGCCATCCTCTTCTGCATCTCTGACACCAAGGTGTGAAAGGTCGACAGAAGGTCCAGAGACACATCCCTCAGCAGAGCTGGCGGGATCGGAAAACTAGGCCCTGTGCCATCGTCTCAGTCAACCTCCTCTTCCACGTGGACCATGTGCAAGGACTCCGGGTCCTTGTCATCCGTGGACGAGACCTCTAAGCTTGGGCCATTGCTTGGGAGGCCTGTTTCTGGGCCTCCTCGCCACCTTCCCCCTTTTTCGCCCTTTTGCGGGGATTGTACCGGGGGCCTGAGTCAGTTTCTCCACTTCTGGCGAGCCAGAAAACTTTGACAAAATCACTGCAGCGGTGTTGTGCCTCAAGGACAGGGATACCTTCTGTGCTGCGGGGGCTACCTTGACAGGGACAGCTCCCTTAGCAGTCATGATAGCAGATGCCACCAACTCTATTGTCGACAAAGTCTTAGCCAGTGCCGATTGGGCCTGCTTGGCCTGTTCAGCCTTCTTCTCGTCCATCTGTGGTTTCTCAGACTTTTCCCTCAGTAGCTAGGGTAGATGATTTCCTTTTCGAGGAGGAGCTCGATTGCCGGCTGGCAATGGAGGCGGAGGGGGTTGTTAATTGCGCCCTGTCTGCATTGGGACCCGCTTCCGCAGCGAACCTGGTGGATTCGGACTTGCAGTTCTTGGCCTTGTCTTGGGCCCCCACAGATGAGGCACCTGCAAAGGTCTTAGAAGACTGCTCCTCTGACCCAGGGTCCAGGGTGAGGCATGACCCTGCTCGTGGCACAGGCCAGAGGCCTTAGCGTTAAGCCACACCGCCAGACTACTGTGCCTGTCCCTAGTCTTCTTGGAGAACCCGAGACATATCTTGCACTCCACCTCCTTATGGTCTGGGTGCAGGCAGTAGAGGCATTGCAGGTGCGTGTCTTCTACAAACACATTCCGTAGCCCGCACTTGGTGCATGGCTTGAAGAGGGACCTTCCCTCCTTCTCCTTTGTCATGAGGGAGCAAAGTATTCCCGATGACCTTATGGAATCTTCGATGATCTTCACCCTTGAGGGGTGCTGAAATTCACTGTCAATGGATCCCCGCTGTCGGCAGATGGAGAAAAGAGCACACTGGCTCTTTCGGAAAAAAAATAGAACCTTTTTCTGTCGAAAACACGAAAGGAACAAGTTACTTACCTGTAACTGTTCTTCTCCAGCATGGGTCTGGCATGGATTCACATGCTCATGAATATTCCCCGTCGTCAGGCTGGGAATCCTCGGTAAAGAAAAAAATCAGTATCAGTTTCGTTTCTGATCTGTCTTTCGTAGTAGTAACCAATCACTGATCTCTGCGTCATACTGACCACAGCCAATGACTGCCCTCTACCTAAGCCCCGCCTCTGGCAGCCATCTTCAGATTTGGTAGCACGTGAAATGGCAGTATGACCAAGTGAAGAGCCGCAGAGGGGTAGGCGGGAGGGTTCGCATGTGAATCCATGCCAGGCCCATGCTGGAGAACAACAGTTACAGGTAAGTAACTTGTTCCTTCTCCAGCATGGGGTCTGGCATGGATTCACATGCTCATGAATAAAGAATACATAGCAGTACACATATGCACAACCACGGGAGGTGGCAAAGGCTCAACATTAAGCATTACATCAAACTCAACATTAAGCAATTCTTACCTCCTCACCAGGCTCACCTTAGGCAAACAGATTGCGCAGCACTGCTTGGCCGACCCTGGACTCCTCCCTTGAATCCCGATCGACGCAGTAGAATTTCGTGAAGGTGTGCGTCGACCTCCACGTAGCAGCCCTGCAGATGTCCAGCAAGGGCACACCAGATAGGAACGCCGTGGTAGCTGCGATCACTCTGGTGGAATGGGCTCTCGGACGGCCAGGCAGCGGTCGGTTTGCCAACCGATGACAGTACATGATACAGCCGGAGAGCCATCTGGAAATGGAGGCCTTTGAGAGAGCCTTCCCCTGATTGACAGGTCCAAAGTTCACAAAAAGTTGTGACGTCTTCCGAAAACACTTTGTGCGGTCCACGTAAAACTTCAGTGCTCTAGCCACATCCAGCGAGTGCAAAGTCCTTTTGGCCGGCGACGAAGGCGACGGGAAGAAAACAGGCAACACCAAGGGTTCGTTGAGGTGGAAGTCCGACGGCACCTTGGGCATGAAGGAGGGGTGCGTTCTGAGCACTAGCCTTGTGTCGTGAAAAGTCAAGTACGGGGGCTTGCAGGAAAGGGCCTGAATCTCTCCCACTCTTCGTGCAGAGGTGATGGCCACAAGAAACGCTGTTTTCCTCGACAAGAACTTCAACGGAGCCGAGTGCAGAGGCTCGAACAGAGGTCCCATGAGCTTGGTCAGCACCACGTTGAGCTCCCACGCCGCGGCCGGAGCCTTCACCTGCGGGAACGATCTGAACAGTCCCTTCATGAATTATTTCACCAGACGATGAGACCACAAAGACGTCCGCCCCGTGGTTCTGGTGTATCGGGAGATCGCAGCAAGATGAATCTTGATGGACGCGTGCGCCAGTCCAGCCTTGGGCAGCGTCAGAAGGTACGGCAGTACCTGGGGAGCCGTAATCAGTAGAGGGTTAATCTTCTGTGCATTGCACCAGACAGAGAACCTCTTCCATTTGTGTCCATAGCATTTAAGAGTTGAGGATGCCCTGGCCTTTGCAAGAACCTCTCTGCAGTCGGCCGGTATGTCGTATCCTCCAAACTCCAACGCTGCAGGAGCCAGGCCTGCAAGTTCAGCGACTTCGGGTCGTGATGGAGGATGGCGCCTCCTTCCCTGGAGAGAAGATCCGCGTCCACTGGCAGCTTGATTGAT
The DNA here is from genome assembly GCF_040938575.1 of Ambystoma mexicanum. Lineage (NCBI taxonomy): Eukaryota > Metazoa > Chordata > Amphibia > Caudata > Ambystomatidae > Ambystoma > Ambystoma mexicanum. The sequence goes on from NC_090932.1 coordinate 802,111,886, forward strand.
GGGGACGCTGACAAGTCCAGAAGGTCCGGGAACCATATCTGCCTCGGCCACGCAGGTGCGACGAGGATCATCCTGCACCGTGACCTCTTGAGCTGGTTGATGAGCCGGATCAGCAATGGCAATGGAGGGAACGCGTATAGAAACAGGCCCTCCCAGGGGAACGAGAAAGCATTGCCCATGCTCCTCGGCTGGGGAAACCTGCTGGCGAACCTCCGGCACTTGGAGTTCGTCGCCGTCGCGAACAGATCGATCTGGGGTGTACCCCACCGTCGGAAGAGGCGGTCCACTAGATCCTGTCATAGTTTCCACTCGTGGCACGAGCGCAGCTCTCTGCTGAGCGAGTCGGCAATGGTGTTATTTATCCCTGCCAGATGAAACGGCACCAGAAACATCCCTTGGGCGACGGCCCAATGCCACAGATCCTGCGCCTCCTTGGACAGGGCTGGGGATCTGGTACCGCCCTGCTTCCTGATGTAGAACATGGTGGTGGTGTTGTCGGTGAAGATCCTCACCACCTTGCCCTTGAGGGACGGAAGAAAGGACCTGAGGGCCCAAAACACTGCACGGAGATCCAGGACGTTGATATGGAGGGACTTCTCCGTCGGAAGCCAAAGGCCTCTCGCGTGCAGATTTTCGGTGTGCGCTCCCCACCCTTCCAGGGAGGCATCCGTGGTCACTGTCTCCTGGTGGCCGGGGGTCTGGAAGTCCATGCCGCCGTCAGATGCGCGTGGGTGCTCCACCACCGGATCGCTCGTCGGAAACTCTCGTCGAGTGTGATCCTCTCCTCGAAGCTGCCCGTCGTCTGGATCCAGCGCGCGTCCAGGAACTCCTGCAACAGGCGCATCCGGAGCCTGCACAGGCGGATGAGATAAATGCAAGAAGACATCATTCCGAGGAGGGACTTGATGGACCTCACCCTGGCCGCGTCCGCAACCAGCATCCGCTGCACCTTGCCCAAGATGGCCCTCGTCCTTTCCTCCGACGGAGAGGCCAGAAGCGACACTGTGTCGAGCTTCGCTCCCAGAAACAGTGCGTCTTGCGCGGGCACCAGGTGGGACTTGCCATAGTTTATGGAGAATCCCAGGTCCGTGAGCAGTTGGACGGTCCTTGCCGTGTGCTCCACGGCGAGCTCCTTCGTCTTTGCTCGGATGAGCCAGTCGTCCAGGTAGGGGTAGACGTGAATCCCCTCTCGGCGCAGCTGCGCCCCCACCGCTGCGAGGCACTTGGTGAACACCCTGGGTGCCGACCTCAATCCGAAGGGAAGGGCTCTGAACTGGTAGTGACGCCCTTGGACCACGAACCTGAGAAACTTTCGGTGTCCCTTTGGGATGGGAATATGGAAGTAGGCATCCTCCAAATTCAACGACGACAGGAAATCGCCCTCCTCCAGTTGACCCAGGACGTGTTGGAGGGTGACCATCCGGAACTTCTGTGCCTTGATGAATTTGTTCAGTCGTCGTAGGTCCAGGATGGGACGCCATCCTCCCGTCTTCTTCTTCACGAGGAAGTATCTTGAGTAAACTCCGGAGCCCCGAAGCCTCTTTGCGACGAGCTCGATGGCGCCCTTCCTGAGCATCACCTTTACCTCCAAGAGAAGTTGAGGGACGTGATGTTCTTTCCTGGCCACAGGGGGGACGCGCGGGCATCTCTTTAGAAACTCGAGCGCGTGACCCTGAGATAGGGCGTCCAGCACCCAACAGTCGGTGGAGATGGACTCCCACACGCTGACGAAGCTCGCCAGCCGGCCTCCCACCGGGGTGCTTCGGTGGGGGCCCGACCCCGCGGCCGGTTCAGTCCTGCTTCGACAAGGCTTTGCCGCCTTGCCCTCCTTGGCGACGACGGCGGGGTCCGCCTGACTTGCCTCGTCCCCTGTAAGCTTCCTGTGAAGACGAACGGGCCGCTTGACAGTAGGTGGAAAATCCGCCGCTGGAACCTTTGGAGGCACCCTGTTTGCCTCCGCCGCTCCGAAAGGGCGGCCGCCGTTGCTGAAGAACCCCAAGAGCCCGGGCCGTCTCCGTGTCCGCCTTGATGGCTTGAAGGGAATCGTCCACTGTTTTCCCAAACAGGTTGTTTCCGTCGAAAGGCATGTCCAAGACTCTGGTCTGCACGTCCTGACGGAAGTCAGTAGCCTTGAGCCATCCACGCCGCCTAAGGCACACGCCGTTGCCCAACTGGCGAAATCCAGTGTCAGCGATGTCCGTCGCAATCGTAATGGCGTGGTCCGACGCCACCTCTCCTTCCTGCAAGATCTCTAGGGCTTCCGCCCTCTTGTCGTCTGGTAGGAAGTCCAGCAGGGGGGCCAGTTTGTACCACAACTCACTATCGTAGCGGGCTACGATAGCCAAGGCGTTGGCCGCCTTAATCGTCGTCGCTGCCGACGAGATGACTCTGCGTCCCATCGTGTCCAATTTCTTTCCCTCGCCGTCCGGCGGGGAGTTTGACGTAGAGGCCGTGCCCCCCCCCCGCTTTCTTCCTGGCCACCGCGGAGACGACCGAGTCCGGGGTCGGCTGTGCCCAAAGGCACAAGGGGGCCGCGTCCGGGACCCGGTACTTCTTCTCGTACCGATCCCTTCTAGCCGGTGTCGTGGATGGGTTCTTGAGGAGGGCGAGGCCCTCATCCCAAATGTCGTCTAGTAGAGGTGCAGCGAGGACCGTCTTCCTCTTGGTCTCGCACCGTTGATAAAGGAAACCTTCCTTCTTCTTCTCTTCCGGGCAGAGCTGGAAAAGCTCGGATGCCCTGGCGATCATGGAGTGCAACGATCCAATCTCGTCGGGCGGGGAAGCCCGGGTGGGAGGTGATGACGGGAGATCCTCATTGTAAACCTCGTCGTCTGTACCCGTCGCGGCCGTGTCAGTCCCCGTATCATCCCCACGTATCAGACGGGGAGGAGGGCTGAACAGGGCACGATGGCTGAAAAGGAGGTGGAGGATGAATCCTTCTTCTTTTAGTGGGAGGGCTCCCAGAAGGGCCTGGCTCCAGGTCCCCCGTCGGGAGCGGTTCCTCCGTTGGTGGTAACGGCAGTCTCGTCCTTATCTCCGAGCATAAGGACTGTATAGCCGACAAAATGGCCGCCGAGTTGTCTTGCGGCACTGGTTGAGGGAGATCCGACGGGCGATCAGGAGCCCCGTCGGCATCCTCGACGCCCTCGTCGTCTTCCACGTTGGGGTCCATCCCGACAGGATGGCCTTCTTCCACGCCAGAGCCGTGGCCTAAGACTTCGTTCAGCTCCTCCTCAGAGGTTGAGGCCGAGTCCACAACGACTGTCAGAGCCCTGGCAAGTGTTGGGGTGGTGGCAGGGAAAAGAGCCCCTATGTTTGGTTATGGAGGGAGGAGGGGGCCTTTGCAGCGCCCAACGGGCTTCTCAAGACGTGTTCTCCGCCCCTTTAGCAGGTCGTGTGGCCAGGGGTGGAGAACAGCCAAGAAACTACATTTCCCAGCGGCAGGACACATGAGAACCGCGCCCACGCGAGCCGCGCCCCACGAGCGCTGCTCGCAATCCTGCCTGGCAACCTGAGCTCACGTGCATCCGACGAGTTCCGGTCGGCAAGCATCTGCGGGGCACCAGCCCACCTGAAAGCATACCCCAGGCCCCGCGTCACACTTAAGATAAGTAGTGCAAGGTTCCACGCGCAGCGGCTAAATTGCATGGAAGAGATTCTATAAAACTAACAAGAAAACCACGAAACCAAGTCGCGTGCAAAACAAAACTAACTCTTGGGGCACAAACTATTAACCCTGCATGGGTAGTGCTTGCATAACTACCGCATGCACCGTGGGGGGGCATTGCATGGTCCAGACTACTAAGACCCGTATGGGGAAAACGAAAGTCACGGGCCGCTCGATCTCAGAACAGTTAACCCATTAATGGTAGAACAAGCACACACATTCGTTCTGACTTTCCTTGTTTGCTTTTAGAGAAAGACGACTCCGCGGAACGGTGCTGAGACAGGAAAGACGGCAGTCGCCGCAGATCATCAGAAAACAAAGCTAAGTCCCAGTTTATGTTTCTTGTAGCTTTTTATGACGGAGTGGGCTTAGCACAGAATTGCCCCTCACATGAAGCAATGTGGGGAATGCTTATTTCTACATGATGTAATGTGGGGATGTTGCATGCAGTAACCTGCAGAAGCAGTTGGCCAAACCGGTTGGAGCTCCAGCACAAAGGCTCCCGAGTTTACCAGATGAGGTAAAGAGCATTGGAGTGACAAGTCACAACTCCACTGAAAGGAAGCAGGAGCCAAGGAGCATGTTATCCTAATTCCCCCTTCCCTATCCACTACTCCTTCCTCTACCTCTTTCCGGTGATCCTAAAACCCTCAGCCTATCCAATCCACGGACCCTAACCCTCTTTCCCCGAAGGGTCGCGGAAGCCTGCGATGGTGTAATCTCCAGGCCCCAAGACCTAACGGGAAGGGAGGCGTTTGTGCTGCCTCTGCGCCAGAAGAAGAAGAAGACTGAAGGCTCTGACAGAATTGCGAGCCCACGTGTAAATCAGGCGCCCAGGCAGTACAACCATGGCGGATGTGGTTACACTCCTTCAGGAATTGAAAGCGGAATTGTCCGCAACCAGACAGGATTACCAGAATCTGGCAGGTCAGGTCCATACTTTAACAATCCAAAGCCAAGCCCAAGCAACGCCACTTCCAACCCCTAGAGTGTCATCCCCAATTACAGTACAGGTGCAGGTGTCCACAGAACCGCCAATACCACTAGCGGCCCCAGAAAGGTACCATGGAGATCCTCAGTCCTTTAACCAGTTTATAATTCAATGTCAACTGCATTTCTTAACCAAATCAGCGGTTTTTCGGACAGCCCAAGCGCGCACCGCATTTGTGATTTCCTACCTTACGGGCGATGCGGCCTCATGGGCCACCCCCTTGGTCCAAAAGGACGACGGATTGCTCTACGATTGGGATTTGTTCCTCGAGGAATTTGGCAAAATCTTCAATCGTAGGGCAGCAACGCTAGTGAAGGATCGTGAACTATTGACACTAAAACAAGGCAACAGAGAACTGGTTACTTATGTCACGGCCTTTAATCGACTGGCTATGGAAACCGATTGGCCTCAGGAAAAAAGGATGGCTTTGTTCCATCAGGGGCTAAGGGAAGATTTAAAAGACCAAGTAGCACAGGTTGACCCACAACCAGAGACCTGTTCTACAACGATCGATCTTGCTCTCAGATTGGACCAAAGACAAAATGAGCGGCGACAAGACCGGCGCAGGTGGGAGAACAAGCCTCTAGTTAGGCTCGATCAACAAAAGACCCCAAAGACATCGGAAAGAGGAACAGACGAACCAATGCAGATCGGAACTGTGCGTGGGCCCCTGTCTAAAGAGGAGAAAGAGAAGAGGCGAAGAGAGAAACTGTGTCTATATTGTGGCAAGGCCGGCCACTTTGTGCGGGAATGTACAAACAAGCCTGTGAAGGGAGGTCCTTCGGGAAACGAGACCGCTCGCCCATGAGGGTGGCAAGGACGAGCAAAGTTGAAGACACCCCCGAAATTCTAGCGAACGTGCAACATAGCCAGGCAGGTCATGTTTTGATAGCAGGTCACTTCAGATGGGAAGAAAAGCGGACACCAGTGTCATTGATGGTGGATTCGGGGGCCACAGGGAATTTCGTGGATCGCCAGGTGGCCTTGAAAATGGGTATTCCATTGTGTGATAAATCCCGTCCAGAAGAAGTCAAATCGGTGGATGGTTCGCAGTTGGTTTCAGGACCAATTACACAGCAAACACTACCTTTACACTTGAGTTGTGGAGTAAAACATCAGGAAACAATCCGCTTTGACGTAATAGCAGCTCCTCAGCTCGGGTTTATTTTGGGCTGACTTGGCTGCGGCAGCACAACCCAACCATAGATTGGAGTACCGGGATACTGGAATTTAATTCCACTCACTGTCACGCGAACTGTGGAGCATCAGAAAAGGTAACTCATTGTGTTGGAGGAAGTTCTGAAACCGACCTGCCTATGGAGTATGAAGCATATCGGGACGTCTTTAGCAAAGCCGCGGCCGAGACCCTACCCCCACACCGGCCTTTTGACTAACGAATCGATCTAGTGGAAGGAGCAGTATTGCCCTGCAGTCGAATATATGCGCTTACGGAAGCAGAAGAAAAACATCTGAAAGAATACATCGAAAAGAACTTGGCTAATGGGTTTATTAGACATTCCAAATCTCCGGTTTCCTCACCCCTGTTTTTCGTGCCAAAGAAAACAGGGGATCTAAGAACATGCATTGACTACAGGGCAATTAATAAGATAACCATAAAAAATCGTTACCCCCTGCCTTTGATACCAGTGTTACTAGATCAGGTACGCGGATCCACAATTTACACCAAGCTAGATCTCCGTGGGGCATATCATCTGGTACGGGTAAAACAAGGCGACAATTGGAAGACAGCATTCCGCACGAAGTTTGGCCTGTACGAATATCAGGTAATGCCCTTCGGGCTCTGCAATGCGCCAGCAGCGTTTCAACATTTTCTAGATGAGGTTTTGCATGATTACATCGATGTATTTGCAGTAGTGTAAATCGACGATATACTAATCTACTCACGAGACCCAAAAGAACACCAGAGTCATGTCAAGGCCGTTCTGCAAAGGCTACGGGAACATCATTTGTACGCCAAACTAGAAAAATGTGAATTCCATCAAACAACAGTACAATTCTTGGGGTTTATTCTGTCTCCTCAAGGGGTCACTATAGACGAAAAGAAGGTGCAATCTATTCTAAACTGGCCCTCTCCTGGTTCAGTGAAAGACATTCAAACAGTCTTAGGATTTGCCAACTTCTATCGCCGTTTTATCGATGGTTTTGCTAAGAAGGTGCAACCGATGACACGACTATTACGGAAAAGGAGTTCCGTTCCAGTCGGACGAGAAGGCAGAGGAAGGTTTCCAAGCTTTGAAGGCAGCATTTACCACTGCGCCAGTCCTGCGACATCCGGATCCAGCCAAGCCGTACATTGTGGAAACCGACGCTTCCAGTTATGCAGTTGGGGCAATATTGTCGCAAAGAGATGAAGATGGTCAGTTGCATCCAGTTGCCTTTTACTCCCGGATGTTGTTGCCAGCTGAACAAAACTATGCAATAGCAGACAAGGAGCTACTGGCTATCAAGACAGCCTTCGATGAATGGCGCCATTACTTAATGGGAGCTCGACACACTGTCACGATATACACAGACCACCGGAACTTGCAATTCTTGAAATCAGCCAAAGCATTGAGTCCAAGACAGCTACGGTGGGCAATGCAATTTTCGGAATATGATTTTGTGGTGACATACCGTCCGGGTATGGAAAATCGCATAGCTGACATACTGTCACGGTACCCAGAACCTAGTCCGGATTCCAGTCAATCGGAACTCGTGCCAAAGACAATTTTAGACCCAAGTCATGTCATAGGTAGCATAGCTGTGGATACTATCTTTGAAGACATCAGAAAGGCCATGTCGGCACAGGAATTAGTGCATTGGACAGCCGGAGACAAAAACAAGACCGTGAAAGACGGACCACCTTTCTTTAAATCAGCATTGTATCTCCCAACAGTGCCTCTTCGTCAACAGGCCATTCGATGGTGCCATGACTCACCTTTCGTGGGACATCCAGGGAAGAAAAAGACTATAGAATTACTCCTCCGGCATTTCTGGTGGCCAGGGTTAAGACAGGAAGTTCAACAACACATCGCCAAATGTGAAACCTGCTTGAGAAATAAGTCGGAGCATCAGAAACCGGCGGGAGTTTTACAACCACTCCCAACACCACCCACTCCATGGCATACCGTGTCTATGGATCTGATAGTGGAGCTACCACAAAGTCAAGGGTACAATACCATCTTGGTTGTAGTGGACTATCTCACCAAAATGGCACACTTCATCCCCTGCCAAGGAACCCCCTCGGCTAGTACAGTGGCAGACTTGTTTTTACAACACATAATACGGCTACATGGTGTACCCTATAGTGTGATCTCAGATCGAGGCCCACAGTTCACGTCAAGGTTCTGGCAGGCCTTTTGCAAATCAGTGGGAATGGAAATAAGGCTTTCAACCAGCTATCACCCGGAGACAGACGGCCAAACTGAACGCTTTAACCAGTCATTAGAGCAATACCTTTGTTGTTTGACACAAGGTTTAGAGAACAATTGGGCAAAAGTGATATGGCTGGCTGAACTGGCGTATAATAACGCATTTCACACATCAACGAAAACCTCGCCCTTCTATAGTATGCATGGGCATCATCCTCGCTTCCAGCCGGTGCCTCAACACGAGTACCCAGAGGTACCAGCAGCGGAGACAAAGAAGGATTAGCTAGCGGTCATCTGGCAACAGGTACGAGATAATTTGGATAAAGCCAAACAGGCATACAAACTACAGGCAGACAAGAAAAGGCGTCCCAGCCCACAATACCGGATCGGGGACAGGGTTTGGCTGTCAACACGGAATCTTCGATTACAGGGGTCGCCTAAGTTCAAACCTCGATTCATTGGCCCATTTAAAATCACAGCTCTGATTGGACCAGCAGCAGCAAAACTGGATCTACCGGCAAATATGAAAGTGCACCCAGTATTTCACGTTGCTCTGCTCAAACCAGCCCCGTCTTACATTCCGCCCAAGAAACCCCCACCTGTCCTGATCGAAGGGTACCCCGAATTCGAGGTTCAGGCTATCCTGGATTCACGTGTAAAGTAAGGTACACTGTGGTATCTGGTGGATTGGGTGGGGTATGGTCCTGAGGATAGGTCCTGGGAACCAGCGTCTAATATTCATGCTCCTCGGCTCCTCCGCCAATTCCATCGAAGAAATCCTTCTAAACCTGGGCCCACCGGAGGGAGGGGAGGTACTGTCAGAGCCCTGGCAAGTGTTGGGGTGGTGGCAGGGAAAAGAGCCCCTATGTTGGGTTATGGAGGGAGGAGGGGGCCTTTGCAGCGCCCAACGGGCTTCTCACGACGTGTTCTCCGCCCCTTTAGCAGGTCGTGTGGCCAGGGGTGGAGAACAGCCAAGAAAATACATTTACCAGCGGCCCCGACGGCAGGACACATGAGAACCGCGCCCACGCGAGGGCGCATGCGCGAGCCGCGCCCCACGAGCGCTGCTCGCAATCCTGCCCGGCAACCTGAGCTGACGTGCATCCGACGAGCTCCGGTCGGCAAGCATCTGTGGGGCACCAGCCCGCCTGAAAGCATACCCCAGGCCCCGCGTCACACTTAAGATAAGTAGCGCAAGGTTCCACGCGCAGCGGCTAAATTGCATGGAAGAGATTCTATAAAACTAACAAGAAAACCACGAAAACCAAGTCGCGTGCAAAACGAAACTAACTCTTGGGGCACAAACTATTAACCCTGCATGGGTAGTGCTTGCATAACTACCGCATGCACCGTGGGGGGGGGGCATTGCATGGTCCAGACTACTAAGACCCGTATGGGAAAAACGAAAGACACGGGCCGCTCGATCTCAGAACAGTTAACCCATTAATGGTAGAACAAGCACACACATTCGTTCTGACTTTCCTTGTTTGCTTTTAGAGAAAGACGACTCTGCGGAACGGTGCTGAGACAGGAAAGACGGCAGTCGCCGCAGATCATCAGAAAACGAAGCTAAGTCCGAGTTTATGTTTCTTGTAGCTTTTTATGACGGAGTGGGCTTAGCACAGAATTGCCCCTCACATGAAGCAATGTGGGGAATGCTTATTTCTACATGATGTAATGTGGGGATGTTGCATGCAGTAACCTGGGATATGTTTAGTAGGTGTTTGTGAATAACATAGGCAATCACACAGGCTCTGCAGAAGCAGTTGGCCAAACTGGTTGGAGCTCCAGCACAAAGGCTCCCGAGTTTACCAGATGAGGTAAAGAGCATTGGAGTGACAAGTCACAACTCCACTGAAAGGAAGCAGGAGCCAAGGAGCATGTTATCCTAATTCCCCCTTCCCTATCCACTACTCCTTCCTCTACCTCTTTCCGGTGATCCTAAAACCCTCAGCCTATCCAATCCACGGACCCTAACCCTCTTTCCCCGAAGGGTCGCGGAAGCCTGCGATGGTGTAATCTCCAGGCCTCAAGACCTAACGGGAAGGGAGGCGTTTGTGCTGCCTCTGCGCCAGAAGAAGAAGACTGAAGGCTCTGACAACGACCTCCTGCCCCCCCTTTTTCTTCTCCGTCGGAGGTTTCACGGGGGTCCTGTCGATGGGCATGAAAGAGGACTCCCTCCGCGGTGGCAGGGAGATTCTGGGCCCCGGGGTCGCCACCACTGGTGTAGCCTCCACAGGCTGAGCCAGGGCCGCCGCGACTGTCTCGATAGAGGCCTTGGCCAGATGGATCAAGGCTTTCACCACCTTAGGTGCGCTCACCGCCTTCTCCTTGGGTGGAGGGTCACCACCTCGCTCCCCCTCCGATGGGGCCTTAGGGCACAACCGGGGTCTCTCCAGGAGTTTCGCCGGGTGCTCAGCCTTCCTCTTACCCGAGCCAGAGCGTTGGCTCGTGGTTGATGGCGCTGGGGAGGATGTGCCCTGCCTGGCGCCCGTAGAGCCCGACCGTTCGGCGCTCCCGGTGCCAGCGGACTCGCGGTGCTTGGCCTTCTGTTGGACCCCCGTCGCCGGGGTGCCCTCAAAGGTCTTAGAAGACCGTTCGGAGTTCTTCTTCTTCTCGCCTGATGGGATCTTTCCTTCCAGCCAGTTGGCGAGACGTTGATGGTGGTCCTTCATGGTCCGCTCCGACATATTGCCGCAAAACGCACAGTCCTTCTCCACGTGCGTCTTGTCCTCATGTAGGCAGTAAAGGCAAAGGGAGTGTTCGTCCTCCTTGAAGACATTCTGAAGCTGGCATCCAGGGCAGACCCTGAACAGCTTTCCAGGCGTCGAGCTTCCCTTCTCCTAGGCCATGTCCGAGATGGGCCTGAGAAACTTCTGGAGTCCTCCAAAAGCGTGGCTCGACGAAATCTTCACCCTTGAGGGGCGTAGACGAATCCGACACGGGTCCCCGTTGATCGGATGAAGAAACAGTGGAGCTTGAGGCTCTTTTGACCGAAAAAAGAGAAATATTTCTGAGAAAAAACGTGAAAAATAGCACTAACGCTCGAGAGCAATAGCACGAGGATCCCAACACTTGAACGTGCGGTAAAAATCTGAAGATGGCTGCCAGAGGCGGGGCTTAGGTAGAGGGCAGTCATTGGCTGTGGTCAGTATGACGCAGAGACCAGTGATTGGTTACTACTACGAAAGACAGATCAGAAACGAAACTGATACTGATTTTTTCTTTACCGAGGATTCCCAGCCTGACGACGGGGAATATTCATGAGCATGTGAATCCATGCCAGACCCCATGCTGGAGAAAAACAAGTAGCTTGCAGAGCAAACTCGAGGTCTCCCAACTCTGAAGCATGCAGCAAAAATCTGAAGATGGCTGCCAGAGGAGGGACTTAGGGAGAGGGCTGTCATTGGATGGGGGCAGTAAGACCCAAAGCACAGTTATTGGTTTAAAGGAGAAATACAGTTTGTAAGCGAAAGTTAAACTGTTTTTTCTTTTACCGAGGATTCCCAGCCTGATGACGGGTGTTAAGCCGGATTTCTGAACTCTGACCTGGTGGGCAGATGTTTAAAAGGCCAGTCTAGTTTCTTGAAACAGGGTAACCTCTGAACAAGTCAGACCAATCAAGGTAGCTATGGCAGGCGGTCAAGACTAAGTCTCAGGAGGGGTGAGGGTGACTGAAAGACCTCAATGAGCACACAGAGCAAGGACACTTACAAATTACTCCCAGACAGGTGTTATATCAAAAAATAAACACATTTATTACAAGGCCTCAGACCATAGCAAAAGAATCACAACAACACCAAGTAAACCAACACAAGACAATCAATACAAGATATATACAAGACCATTGGCGTCCAAAGGGTTAACTGCACGAAATATGTCCACAACCTAGATGGGGAGAAAACAGGCAGTGCAGATAGTCTTTAGGCCCCTTCGACATCAGCAACCCACCTAACTAAAAGGCAGTCCAAGCCCTAAGAAGAGGAGTGTTGTGCTCAATAGTACATGCAATGCCAGTGCACGCGGTTGTTCCAATGAGCAAAACGGGGTCTCTTCAGGGGTCTCTAGCAGCTCAGGAAGGTGGATGAGGCGATGAAGAATACGTTCCCACTATTCAGGGAGGACCTCCACTTGAAGGCAGAGGCAGTTCCAGAGTGCGGGATGGAGTCTAGCAGTGAAAAGGAGAGAGACTGTCAGGGGTCACTTGTGCGTAAAAGGGGGCCCTTGTGCTAGGGGTCACCGGTTAGTGTTGGAAGTACTCACCGGTCCCAGGCACACTCAGACCCAAACTTTACCAGTTCAGTCCACTTCGCTTTCAGGTTTAAACGCGGCAAAAAGGACGTCTCTGCGGCCTTCAGTTCCTGAGATGCAGTGAGGATTCCCAAATGGGACAGTGGTGATCTCTCCGCTCCGAGTGGATGAATCAACCTGGTTTCACTGCAGCAGGCTTCAGGGGCAAGAGGGTCACAAATGCAGCGCACTTGCAAAGGTTGTTGCCGCGGCAGGGCAACACGGTAACCGCGTATGCTCCGGTCCTGCTGCACTCGTCTCACATCAGACCTGGGAATGCCAAATGTACGATATTCGGAGTGAGGGTGCCGTGAACACAGAGCTAGCAGTACACCAAGTTTCGAGGGCCTCCTCGAAACGGCAGCTGTGACAGAGCAAAGCAACTTGGTAAGCTGGTCAGCCCACTGGTTGGCCCAGGGACACTTCTGAGAAAACTTACTTGCAGGGTTTGATGAAGGTGCCGAGAATGGTTGGTCCCACTATTCTAATGGGTCAAAGCGTCTTCGCAGACCTTCTAAGACGATCAGATGCTGAGGGGTCCCACAGGACAACAGCAGGCTCAGGGTGCCAAACCTTTCGGAGGGTCACCAGCGGTTCCTCGACTCAGCTTCGTAGTTTCAGGATACTTGGATCCTATCCTTCGTTCAGTGGGAACCCCAGAGATCGACCTGATATGGGTGTTTTCAGCCTCCTCTTATCCAAAGTTCCCTTCGTGCCAAAACGGAGAGGACCCAATGGGAGATCTGCTCACAAACACACACTCCATACGTGGACCAATCACAGAACACAGTGCTCCCAGTCATTCACCGCACTCCAGACTCTCTGGCACCCATGATGGGTATTGGGGACAGGCACCCCAGCCCACATCCTGGAGGCACACACACAAAGCATGCAGAAGCCTGCGAAAGCTTGGCGTTTCGCGGGAAACTGCATGTCCAAATAAGGACTGACCCGGGTAGACAGGACCTGGGGAAGGTGAAGGGGCAAGATGGCCAAACGACAGGACAAAGAACCTCGTGGCATGGCCATTTTGGAGCCAGGCCACCTATTAGTGCCAAACGCGGTTAACGCTGTTAACATGGCAGAAAAGGGTTAAAAATAATGCGAAAAGATAGCTGCCGCCAGCCCTGTCCATGACACATCTGCACATCTCACAAAAAGTCCATCGGGAGTACCTAGGGCCTTTGGAATATGACTACAGACCCACGGTACACTGTACTGGATGGTACATTGTATACTTGTTACATGTTGCACAAAAGTTGCAACATTGGAAAAGGACTAAGGGAAACAAAGTCTCCCAGTACTGACTGTCTTAAGCGCATGTCAGTTTCCCCATAAAAAGTGAGCGAAAGCCCAGAGGAGTGCAGCTGAAGGCTGTGCTTCTCTGGCAAAGTCAGTTTATGGTGTATAAACAGCAGCAAAAGGTTTGGTGGTGTACAACTGAAGGGAAAATTACATACAATTATGAAATCTTTCCTAACAACGGGGAAAATTCATGAGCATGTAAATCCATGTCAGACCCCATGCTGGAGAAGCAGCAGTTTCCCAGCACAGAACTCCTGCGCCCTTAGTCCGGCGGGCTTCGGCCCTACAGGTATCAACGATAGATCTTTTGGGGATGAAAAAAGTTCAGGAAGGGAAGGTCTAGCAATACCCTTAGGCCAGCCTGGTTTTGCTTGGTGTCAGGATGTCAAAGAAGACCAAAGAGTGCACCGTCCTGTGTCCAAAACCTATTTCCAACTCTTACACTCATACAAAAACTAAAGGCTTGGCGAATTACTCCCTTCTCCTAGATGTTGCTTCACAGTTCGAATGAGGGAGAGAATTGTTCCTTGAGGGAATGGCTCACTTCCTTGCAGATGATGATCCTTTTTAGTTGAAAAAGAAAAGTTCCCCAAACAAGACAAATCAAAAGTTCCCAAGTGTCTCAAAACAAAGTCTCATAAAGGGTATCAAAATAAAGTCCCAAGTTAAATCCTCAAGTGTTCTTCATACAGTTCATAAACTCCAGGGGGTACGCTTCTCTTCCGCTGGCTTTGTGTAGCCTTTGCAGGGCCCAGAGGATGCTTCTCCTCTCTTGTCCTTCTTACAATGTTATTAGACAGACCTGGTATACTCTCCTGCCAGGGACTGCCTTAGGTCTTACAACTGCTTCTTATTGGTTTGCTGGTATTCAAAAGTTAGCCCTAGTATACTTGCCTGCTAGGGTTTGAATTGGACCTTCTGACTCTTTCTTGTTCATTTGCTAATTTTCAAAAGACAATCCTGATATACTCTCCTGCAATTGTTTGACTTGGGTCCAAGAGCCTTGCATCAGACTTCTTTATTAGTGGGTTCCAAACCCCTTCTCTTTGGTTTCTTAATTGTGGGTTCCAGACACTTTTATACAGGTTTCTGGTTTGTGGGTCCCAGACCCTTTCACACTGATTTCTTGCTTGTGGTTCCCAGACACCTTCACACCGGTTTCTTGCTTAGAAGATGCATGAATAAAACCCTTGACCCCATGATGAGGCAGGCAGTGCAATCTCTTGAACTAGCTGAGTTATTGTCAACAGAAGCACAGGGAAACTTATTTGAATTAGAAGATGAGAAGATGGAAGGCAGGAAGGTAGAAGAAGAGGAAAACTCATTGAAAGGATGGAAAGAATCCAAGGGTCTAAGATATGGAGGCACCAGGCATGAATTTGAATGAACAGTATGCAGCCAACTGGTGTTTGGTGGGCCTGGAAGCAAATCTCTTTTTTTTGTTCTGAGGCAGCTGGAGCTGAGGGGGTACATAGAAATCCTTTATTGGTTTCCTGGGCTGTTTTTGATGGTTTATGCTTGAAGATCTATCAGGAGGACGAGCATGCCTATTCTAATAACTTCTAAAACCTCCTAAGGCCCAGAAGTGTGACTGTTGGCTAGTCTGGTGAGGACAGCCAATGATTTTGCTGTGATAGGTCTGGTTGTCATTTTCTTTAGCTCCTCATCTGTAGAGAAATAGAATAAGTCAGTGGCATCAAATGGCAGATCTAAAATACTGTCTTGCACATCCTGCAAAAATCAAGTCAACCTGTATCAGGCTGTGCGCCTCATATCTGCCCAACTACAGATCCCATAACTAGAGGTGCCTATATGATGAAATGTAGACTCTAGGAGGTCTTGCGCCACTTGTTTTGCCTTAGACAAGCCTGACTTAAATGCTGCTCGTTTCTCTGGCAGAAGATCAGGTAGAGAAACGCTGGTTGGTCGCCACCAACAATGCATCAATGTTTGTTTGCCCCAGGTGCAAAACAGCATTGCCATAAGCTTTTCTTCCATATGCATCTAAAATTCTATATTCCTTTGATAGCTTAGGGGAGGAAGTAGAAGAAGCAGAAGACAAAGGCTTCCCATAAAGGGAAGCCACCACAGAAGAGAAAGGTTGAGGATAAAGAGAACGCTGAGAAGAGTTAGAGGAAACTTGCCTGAATCTGGTATCAATCTTTTTATTTGTAGGCAGACAAGTGTGCTTTTTGCTATGGCTTTGTGGCTAGTTGTTAGGCAGAATTATATGCAGTACCCTTTGGGAACACCACACACAATTAAGACTACAAGTGACAGTACAAATTCACCTTTGGTACAAGCCTGTACTACACAGTTAAAGTGGTAGCGATGGCTGAGCAGCCAGACTTATCTCAAGAGTAAGTGACCAGTATCAGATAGTTACACAAATGACAGCAATTACTATGATTCAGGCAAACACTGACTCAAGGTTTTCAAGTAAAAGCATATACATTTATTTTACTCTTCAGTTGTATAACATTACACTATTATAAGCAGTCAAAAAATCACACTCTTAATACACCACACCACTTCCCTTAAATTCCAGACAAGTTAAGCTCACAAAATGAAGTGGGAGCAAAATGGCACTCCAGCAATTTAAAAGGGAGGGAAAGACAAAGTTAAATAGAAATTAGATCACACCAACAGGTAAGTACTCAGGGCAATTGAACAAGAGGAACTTCAGTGATAAGATCAAGTAGAAATGGCTTAGGGCCAAAGTCAATGGGTCAAAAGTCTTTTGCTCAAGATCACACAGTTCAGGGTAGTTTGCGGTAAAGTTCGTGGCACGGATTCCGGACGAGGTTGGTTGATAGAAAAGTTAGTTCAAAGAGAAGAGAAGGACAAGCCCTCGGATTGGAGAAAGATTTCAAACACTTTCACCGCGGTTGAACGAAACGAACAACCGGATTTGCACAGTACCTTAAAACGGAGAGGAAGCTGTAGCTGAGGCGGACGTTCCTGGTAGTTTCTGCAGGCTCACGGTTCCTGAAGCGACTGTCGGACTGACAAGAAGTAGGAAGACTGGAGGGTCGTGCACTACCCAGGGAAGAAACCAGCAGCAGAGCAAAGCAAAGAATAAAAGGTGTGCTCCTTAAAACCCAAGTAGGGTCCGACCTTCCTGGCTATCCGGCCCACTGTAGCTCTCTACAGCAAATTCGACCAGAGGAGGGGTCCTGGCTTGTAGTTTGGGTGAACTGGTTAGTCCCACCAGCTCAAGGGGAGAAGTTTCCTGGAGGATCTTCTCTGTCGTCAGATTCTGAAGATTCGGACCTGCAGCAGGGCTTCACCGGGCGGTTCAGTCGTTGTAGGGGTCCTCTTCCATCAGCTCCTCATTGGTTCTTTCGTTCCAGTGGTGACTCTGCCTTTCCAGTCCCAGAGACCTGCTTTTTATGCAGTTTTCCCCATTCATACAGCCTGGCTGTCAATCACACAGCAGGGTGGCTGTCCTGGCAAGAACAGTCCCCTCAGCCAATCAAACAGGAGTGCGACTTGGGTTACCAAGAGAACCCATGGCAGGGGTCCGAAGATCCTTCCCTCACATTCTGCCTACCCAGACTTTCAAGCGCCTTAAGGAGGGCTTCTGTGCATAAGCCCGCAAAAAGACGGTGAACAAAGGAATCATCCCCGGTTTGGGACACAGAGTAAAACACGAGAAAGACTTCAACAAAAAGAAATGGCGAATAAACCCACCCGGAGCCAAAATAAAATGTATTTGGTCACGCGGGTTTATGTTTGAGGCTAATCTAATAGCCTAAAACAATACCATGGTTATATAAGATAACGGCAGTATAAAAGTTAGGGTAGTTACCACTGCCACCAGCCAAGTCTTGATGTAAAGGGAGCGAAAACAATGCTCCAAGAGACACAGGCAAAAAGGGATAAGAATTAACCCTTTCCAATACTCCATGTAAGATGGGGTGTACTGGGTCTGTGGTTTAAAGTGACTAAAATTAAGTTAATGGCAACTTTACCTTTTCTGGGGGACAGTAGTCAGCCCCAGAAAATGGAGTCAGTGAGAAGTCTAAAAGACAACCCTGTGTCAGTGCACTGAAGGTGCTGTGTAACATACATGAAAAATATGAGGCCATGGAGTAGGTGAGGCTCCAGTGCGCAAGATCACACAAAAAGTGAAAACACACACAGCAAAACACATGTAAGAGTGGGGAAAAGGCTCACACTCTTACCAGGTGAGAAAAAGAAACCCTTGAAATCCAGCAAAGCTGCTGAGGGACTCATTAGGTAAGGGAAATCAGCCATTTATGAGAATTCTCCCTAACACTAGTGCCAGGATCACTTTTGGCAAAGATTGCCTAACAGCCCTGACGCTTGCCAATACCTCATCCAGAACATCCCCTTCAGATTCAACTTCTGGGGGAGCAAGGATACCCACAAATGATAATATTCCAGTAATGTGGTCAGGGAAGGACATTACAGGTGAAGTGAAGTATTCCTCACCTGCATCATTATCTGGGTCTTGTGCAGGAGTGGATGATTCAATTTGTTCTAGAATCTCCAAACCTCTATCAGGCACAGGGTCCTGAGGAGGTGTTTTAGGAACCTTAGTGTGGCTACAACACAATTGGTGATATATGAATCTGAAGTATCTGTTGAATAAGTTGATCAACTACAGGTGTGGAAGAAACCATCACTGGCGGAACTGGAGTCATTTGACTGCAGCTCATGGGCACCATGAACCTTGAGAAAACTTAATCCTCACTAGACTGGCCCCATGACAAAATAGGCAAGGGTGTTATGGATGATGAAGTTTCATCAGAGGGCACCGAGCGAGGCTGCTGTACCAGAGCAGATCATGTATCTGAATACCTGTGGGCTGAGGACAAAGGTGGATATGACATGCACCATGAGGTCTGCATAGATGACCACTAAACACTAGGAGTAAATTTATGCCCTGTGACCGATGGTGGAAATCAGACAGTAGGATATGGATACTACAATCTACTAGGACCTGCTTCCATCTCTGAGGGGGGAGCCACATGAGGAGATGCAGTGGTCAGTGTCCTTCTCATGTCTGGCAGCCATTCTGCGGAGGTTACTAAGACATTGGGCCTCATTACGAGGAGGGCGGTAAGGGGTTAACTGCGCCGGTAAAGGTGCCGGAGCCGCTAACCCTGTACCGCCCTACTACGAGGTCCCCTCGCGAGACCCGCTCTGGATGTCTGGTTTTACCAGACGTCCTTTGCGTGTCCCGCGAGGGGGCAAGCATGCTAACAAAGGGTCCATCATTAACGGGCCCGTTGTTAGCATGGTCCCCATTCCCATTGCCCCCGATGGGGGCTCAAATGGGAATGGG
Source organism: Ambystoma mexicanum (assembly GCF_040938575.1). Lineage (NCBI taxonomy): Eukaryota > Metazoa > Chordata > Amphibia > Caudata > Ambystomatidae > Ambystoma > Ambystoma mexicanum. Next base: position 802,130,824 of record NC_090932.1, read on the forward strand.
GATTAAGGGCATGGCTGCCTCCAAACTCGTAATGAGGCCCATTGTGTCTCAGGGGTGTGCGGTAAACACCTCTCCGGCGCCGAGGGCTTGTGCACAGCTTCTGAAGAACCTTTGGGAAGACTCCCAGTAGACACACTGAGGAGCTTGAGCAAGTGCTCGGTAGGCGATAAGCTTTCCGAGATTTGATCTCCGGTTGTCCTGGTACATGAAGACATCCACTTCAGCCTAGGCCCAGTGAAAGAGCTGCTTCACCTGTCTGCGCCTAGGCTAGTAATCGCCCTGCTGGCCTTAGGCTTGCACCCAGCATGAGAGCATTTAGACCCCTTTGGTACATGCACCGATAGAAATAACCCATTGGGCCTTCCAGAGTTCACCGGTGCAGGGCGATGTCGACGCTGAAGAGCCACAAGACTGGCAACTCTCAGTGGAGGAAACCTGAAATTATTCCTTCCACCAAGGTGAAGAAGAAGTTGTGTAAGAAGAAGCACTTAACTTGTCTTGATGTTTCAACACGTAGGACTTCAAGTGTCCCGGAAGAACCTGGAAAAAAATATTCCTCCAACATCTGCTGGGTGCACCACACGTGACGCAGAGGTCCCTCAAGTATCAGCCCTGAAGCACTGCAGACAGAGTACGTGTAGATCCAACACTGGGAAAGGACTGTGAAAAAAGGCACACAGATAATACCATGGGGACCAGCATGTGCTGGAGGACAGAGGCAGGGGGTAGGAGAAACAGAAAATAAAAGCAGGGAAAGCATGCTAAACAGGAGCGCTGCCCTAAGGACAACCATTCCCATTCATGTGGGAAAAGGGACTGATGGTAGGGTGCAGGGCTTGGGGCCATGCCCCATGGCCACGTTGTCTCGTATCTCAAAAAATGTAAAGGGGAAAACACACTTGCAGAGCTAAAGGCTCCTGTCCCTTGGCCACAAGGGAATGCCATACATTATGGAGGAATGGGGGCGGGCTGTTGGAGTAATATATCTTATAATAAGCATCCTCAGAAAAGCAGACTTGACTACCAATTTCTCTAAATGCCACCTGGCCTAGAAAGCGATTAAGTAACTTGGGTTTTACGTGGGAAAATATCACATTGAGTCTCAGGAGTAGAAAGTGGAAGGTGAAACCAAAACCCCTACGCCTGCCACCAAGAAGGATCTTGTACTGGTATTTATTTGGATTTATAAAGCGCTTTTGCCAAAGCATTGTACATGAATGAATGGTAAAACTTTAAGCAAAAATGACAAAGGATAAAATAAACAGTAAAGACAAGAATGGAGCTTCAATTGTTAGAATAAGCAGAAAAAAGAGTTTTAAGCGGTGAATGAAATACATTAATAGAAGGAGATGAGTGAATAAATAAATGAAGAAAGTTCCAGTCCTTCGCAGCGAAAAGAGAAAAACAAACTCAAAAGGGAAGTGGCACAGGAAGGCTTAGGGTCAGTAAGGAGAAATTGGGATTGTGAGCAGATTGAATGTGAATGAGAGTAGACAGAGGAGAGAGAAGAGAGTGGGGGAAAGCTATGGGTTCACCTATAGACAGAGTGGAAATGGAAAAGAAGGCGGGATTCAAAGGGCAGAAACTAGATAAATGGGAGAGTAGAAGAGATGGAGAGAGGAAAAAAGAAGACAGAGTTGTAAACGGAGTGAATAGTTTAAGGTGGGAAGCAGGAAGGCCAAAGAGGAGGGCAGAGCAGTAGTTGATGCAAGAGAAAATAAACTTTATAATGGGTAGTTAGCTGGCCTGGAATGGGCGGGAGCGACAGATATTAAAGAGGGAGAAACGGCAGATGTAAGCAGTGTTTGAGATATGCAAAGAAAAGTATAGACAAGAGTCAAAAGTAACCCCAAGTTTGCGGGCAGAGGAAGACAAGGAGAGTGAAGAAGGAGGAAAGGAGTGAGCGGGTGTGAGCATAGGGGGTGGCAGGCCTTGCACAGTCTTTAAAATATGACTAGACCTGCAGACTCCGTTACAACGCCGACCTGCAGGCCTGGCACATGGAACGCAACAAATCCCAAACTGTGGAAACGAGACAGATGACAGCACCAAGTCAATATTTTACTACATCTGCAGGCATAAATGGACTTCGAAGCAGACCTATGAGCTGAGAGAAGCACATCCAAGAAATCGTCCGACAAGTCCTACTCTTTGTACCTCAGCCTCTCCAAGTAGCCATGCATGAAAGTTCAGAGGTTCGGGTGGAGGACCTACCCACACTGACTGGGAGAGAAGAGCCACTCTCTTCGCTCATGATGGAGTGATAACAATCAACGTGGATTTGAACAGACATAGTTTCTTCAGATCCAACAGAATGGCAGAAACTTGTACATACGCTTATGTTAATTCTGGCAAGGGATTGTCTGCCTTTCAATACTGGCTTGAAATGGTGCAATTTATGAGTACTGCTCTTGCAAAAAATTGGGCAAATCACCACAGAATTTACAAGTAGTTCCCTAACATGGAAAATTCCAATAGATGCCTTGTCACCAACAGTACTGGGGATATGCTGGCAGGTGCCTCACTCCCACTAAAAACACATGTTTGTATTTGTATTTATTTATATTTATTACATTTATAGAGCGCTTTACGCCAAAGCGCTTTACATTACAACAAGAATACATTAGAATAAATTGGAAGCATAATTGCAAAACATGAGCCAAACCATTATAATATGTAGAACAATTTACCTAGGACTATTAAAGAGAAACAGAACAGAGGAAGAGTAAGAGGGAAGTAATGAGGTTAACAGGACGGGGGATGAAGAAGATGAGATTTCAAGGAAGAACGGAAGGAGGGGTATGAGGAAATGGAGCGGATAGAGAGAGGTAGAGAGTTCCAGTGTAGGGGGGCAAGGAGTTGAAAGGATCGGAAACGAGAAGGGGCACAAGGAGGCGGGGGAACAGTGAGTAGGAAGAGATCAGCAGATCACAGGGGGCGAGAGGGAGCGTAGAATGAGAGGAGAGAGGAAAGGTAGGGGGGCGAGATCATGAAGAGATTTAAAGACGAGACATGGGAAGTTAAATTTAAGTTGAGAATGAAAGGGAAGCCAGCCAAGATAAAAGAGAGAAGAAGAAATGGAATTGTGAGGAGAGCTAAGACAAAGGGTACGGATAGCAGAGTGATAGAGGGATTTGAGGGGAGCAAGATGAGAGGCAGGGTAGAGCAATAGAAAAGACGAGAGAAAATGAGGGAAGAGATTAAGAGTTTAGTGGCATGGAAGGTGAGGGAGGAACAGATTTTGCAAACATTGAAGAGGTGGTAGCGACAGGAGCGGGAGGTAAGAGAAATATGGTGGGTAAAGGAGAGGGAGGAGTCGAAGTGGAGGCCTAGATTGCGAGCATGGTCAGAGATGGGGAGATTAGAAGGGGGAAAGAGAATAAAAGGAGGGGGAGGCGAGGTAGAGGGAAAGAATAAGACTTCAGTCTTATCAGTGTTGAGGGAGAGAGAGTGGCATGGCATCCAATTTTTGATAGCAGTGAGACAGTAAGAAAGATTAAGGTGGATGTCAGGAGAGAAAGAGGGAAAGAGCTGGGTGTCATCAGCATAGAAACGGTGAGAGATACCAAAGGAAGAGATGATAGGGGCAAGAAGGGAAGTGTAAATTGAGAAAAGGAAAGGGCCGAGTACAGAGCCTTGGGTGACACTGAAGTCACCCAAGACGGGGGCATCCATCGGCAAATCCGCCTCCAGGATCCCTGGTCCCTGCAACCACCAGGCCTCCTCTACAGCCTGCCATCAGTCTACAAAATCACTGCCCGCCCCTCCTCTACTGATCCTCTGTTCCTCTCTGTTCCTTCCAGTCCTCCTCATCAACAGGATCTCTGGTCCACTGGTCCACCGTATCTCCGCCCGCCCGCCCTCCTCCTCAGACCGGGACTTCCATTGACCTGTCCGCCATCCGAATCCCTGATCCCCGTTACTACCAGGCCTCCTCTTCAGCCGGCCCACCGGACTACTAGTCTCTCCTCCCACAGGCCGGGGTCCATCGACCAGTTCCTCCATCCCGGTCCCGTGCTCAGCTGATTGTGCCTCCTGGCCTCTTCACTACCACCTGCAGACCACTCCTGATCATACCAGGCCCGGACAATAAAGCCACTTCTAACTCATTAGCTGTTACGGTCCCCTGTCCTTGCTGGCTCCCTGTCCCTGCTTGCTAACTCACCGTCTATCTCCAACCTCCTCCTGTCCCCCCATCTACCTGTAACCACCAGCTTCTCCAAATGCACGGTAGCAGCGGTCCTCCACTATTACTCTCTCTGAGGATCTCCTCGCCAACCTACCCTCCCTCTGCTCTCTACCACCTTCAACTTCCCCTCTTGCCCTGCTACTCCCTCCAGCGCTATTCCTAATCTCTTTCATCCCTTACTATTTGACTCCCATTTACACCTTCTCCCTCTCCCCCTTCCTTCTCCCTCCATTCCCACCTTCCCTCCCCTACCACTTTATTCTATCACCACTCCTCTCTTTTTCCCTCTGTTATGCGCTCTGCCATATCCCTTTCGCTCTGCCCTCATCACCCCTCCCCTCACCTCCTTCCCTCACCCCGCCTTCCCCTTCCTCTCCTACTCACCTTCTCCTTCCTCCTTGTGTCCATTCCCTTCCATAATCCCGTCCCCCACTCTACCCGTTCTTCACATACCCTCGCTCTCCGCCCTAATCTTCTCTACCCCCTCTCTGTTCAACCCTCCAGCCACATGAACATTGCTCTCGGAACGCCAGATCCCTCTGCAATAAGACCGCAGCAGTTTTAGACATGTTCTTTCGTCTCAACCTTAATTTCCTATGTCTAACTGAAACCTGGATCCCTCCTCACGACGCCACTGTCCCTGCTTCCCTCTCCACCTCTTCCTCCTCCTTTTCTCATATCTAGCACCCTTCTGGCCGTGGCAGAGGTTTTGGCCTTCTCTTCCATCCTAAATACCTTTCCTCTACCTTCCCTCCATCTCTTCCTGCTTTCCCTTCCTTTGAATTTCTTTACAAATCCTTTTCCCCTCACCCCATCTCCTTTCTAATCATTTATCGACCCCCTGGCCCGCTTTCTTTCTTCTATGATGACCTTGATCATCTCCTTTCTCTCATCTCTCCCTCTCCTCGTACTGTACTTGCCGACTTTAATCTGCACCTCCCTTCTGCACCTCACTCCTCTCCCATTTTTTCCATCCTTGACTCCTACCTCCTTTCCCCTTTTCCTTCCTCTCCTACTCACTCCTCCGGCTCCACTCTTGACCTTATCTTCAACTCTTCCTACCCCTCTTCCACTGTCTCCACACTTCCAATCTATCTCTCCGATCATGCTTTACTCTCCTTCTCTCTTACTCCCCTTCCCAACACTTCTTCTCCTAAGCCTTCCCCTTCCATCTTTTCACGACACGACCTTCGCAACTTTGATCCCTCCCTTTTTTATCGACACTTGCTCTTCTTCTCTCCCCAAGATTTCTCTTCACTATCGGCCAATGAAGCACTTTCTACTCTCTCCTCTTCTATCTCCTCCTCTCTTGATCTACTTCACCCCCTTTCCTTCTTCCGTCCAACCCGGAAACCCTCTCAACCTTGGCTCTCTCCTCAACTTCTCTCCATGCGGCGCCTCCTCCGATGTCTTGAGAGACTCTGACTCAAATCACCTTCGCTTTCCAACCAAACCTTATATTTCTCTTACCACTCTTGCCTCTCCTCAGCAAAACGCTCCTACTACTCCAACCGTCTCCAATCCCAAGCCTCCCACCCTCGCTGCATCTTATATCGTTGTCGTTGGGAAAATGGTGAGTTCGTTGCAGCAGGGCTCCACCGGTGGTGTCATTGTTGCAGATGGCCCCGCTTCTTCCCTCTTCGGATTCTTAGGTCCTGTTGCGACTTTTGAAGTTCCAGTCCCAAAAGCCCTGCTTTTATGCAGAAAAACCCCCATTCAACAGCCTAGCTGTCACTCAAACATGCTAAGTGGTGAGCCGGGCGGCCCAATCAGAACAGAGTGTGACTTAAGTTGCTAAGGCAACGCAGTCCAGGGTGCCAATTCCCCTCCCCACCCATCCTGTGGAACCCAGACAGAGTGGCACCATTTGGAGGGCTTCTGTGGAGAAGCCCGCCAAAAAGTGGAACAAAGGGTTCGACCTTGGTCAGAGTTACAGAGAAGGACACGAACGCCATTTTAGAAACGCGTTCTGGCAAAAAGACCCAACCGTGAATTTAATATTAAATAAATAAACCAGCGGTATCTTTAACATTGCACCAAAAAGTGGTGCGTTTAAAATCAATGGGAAAATCCCATAGAGAATATTCCGGTAGAATATTTTGTGTGGTAACCACTGCCACCAGCCAGAAACTCGACAAGGGAGGACTGGACAGTGCCCCCTTGAAAACAGACCCAGGGGCAATATAATTAACCCCTTCCAGTAGTATTTAGGACTAGTAAAGTCAATGGTAACTTTACATGCCCTGGAAGACAGTAGCCAGTCCCAGGGTATGGAGTCTATGTTTGGGGATCACTATGACACCCCTGTGTTACTGCACTGAGGGTGCTGTGTAACACACATGAAAAACAGATGCTACCCTATGGAGTAAAAGACCCCATAGCCCATAAGCACACAAAGAGTCAAAGACATACCTCAAATCATGCCTAAGAGTGGGAGGAAAAGAGTCTCACTCTTAGCATGAGAAAAAAACAAACCCCAAAAATCCACCAAAGCTGCTGGGGGACTCACTAGGTTTGGGAAATTAGCCTTATAAGAGAATTCTCCCTAACATCCACCCTTTCTCCCTCCGACTTTGCAAACTTCTTCTCTTCCAAGATCCTTGCCCTTTGGCAAAAAATCAATTGCTCCTCTTACTCCCCCTCCCCCTTCTCCTTCTCCTACCTGCATGACTGACATCTCCCCTGTCTCCCCTTCTGACGTTTCCATCCTCCTCTCCAAAGCCCACCCCTCGTCAGCTCCTACTGACCCTTTCCCTTGCCTCCTTATACCCAAGATCTACCCTCTTCTTATTCCCTACTTAACTTCCTTCTTCAACACCTGCCTTTCCTCTGCTATCTTCCCCTCTGCTTTCAAACATGCCACTATCATTCCTATTCTGAAGAAACCTTCTGCTGACCCCCTGCTCACCTCTAACTTCCATCCTATCTCACTTCTCCCATTCCTCTCTAAACTTCTCGAGCGCCTGGCCTACTCGCAACTCTCAACCTTTGTCACTAATCTCTCTCCTTCCTCCCTCTCAATCTGGCTTCCGTCCTAAACACTCTACTGAAACTGCCCTCACTTACATCCTTAACTCGCTCCTCTCAGCTCGACACTCTAAGCAATCCTCTGTCTTTGTTCTTCTAGACCTCTCTGCTGCCTTCGACACTGTCTATCACCCCCTTCTTCTCAACACCCTTCCTTTGGATTCAAAGGCTCTGTTCTTAACTGGCTTTCCTCTTACCTCTCCTCCCGCTCTTTTACTGTTTCCTGGGGAGGCCGCTCCTCTCCTCCTGGAATACGGAGTACCCCAAGGTTCGGTACTTGGCCCTTTCCCTTTCTCACTCTGTACCTCCCTCCTTGCCTCAGTTATCTCTTCATTTGTCATTTCTCACCATTTATACGCCGATGATACTCAGCTCTTCATCGCCTTCTCTTCCTTCTCTACTGACCTCCACCTTAAACTCTCTTCCTGCCTTACTGCAATAAAAAATGGGATGTCTTCCTTTCCCTTAACACTGATAAAACTGAAGTAGTTTTCTTCCCCTCCAACTCTCTTCCCCCTCCTCCTCCTTTAATTCATGTTCCCCCTTCTAATCTCCCCATTTCTGACCACGCTCGCAACCTAGTCATTCACTTTGACTCCTCTCTCACCTTTTACCATCGCATCTCTCTCACTTCTCGTGCCTGTCGCTTCTACCTCTTTAATATTCTTAAAGCCCGCCCCTCTCTCACTTCCCATGCTACTAAATTCTTAATCTCCTCCCTTATCTTCTGTCACCTCTTCTACTGCTCCTCCTTACTCTTTGGACTTCCTACTTCTCATCACATCCCCCTTAATTCTATCTACCACTCCACCGTCCGCACCCTCTGTCTCCTCTCCACCTGTGACTCCATCTCTGCTTCCCTTTCCTCCTTTGGCTGGCTTCCCTTTCACTCCCAACTTAAATTTCAATTTCTCTGCCTAGTCTTTAAATCTCTCCATGGTCTTGCTCCCCCTTATCTCTCCTCCCTCCTCTCGTTCTACACTCCCTCCCGCTCCCTTCGCTCTGCCAACCACTTCCTTCTCACTGTTCCTCCTTCCCCTTGTGCCACATCCCGTTTCCGCTTCTTCCATCTCCTAGCTCCCCTACACTGGAACTCCTTACCTCTCTCACTCTCCTCTATTTCTACCCTTTCCTCATTCCGAACTTCCCTCAAATCTCTCCTTCTCCATTCCCTGCCATGAACCCCCCCCTTTATGCTCCCCTCCCACCATGCCTTATCTCCTTGATCATCTCCCTCCCCCCATTCTCACCCTTCACCCCATCCGTTTCCCTCCTCCTCCTCTTCCCCTCCCCTCCCTCTCCGTTCTACTGCACTAATCTCCTTCTCCCCTCCAGGTAATTGCTCTACTTATTGTTTTGTTGGTCTGATTCTCAATTGTAAATTGCTTCTACTGTTACAGTTATGTTATTGTCATATGTATCCTGTTGTTAAAATGTGCAGCGCTTTGGTGTAAAGCACTATATAAACTAAAATAAATACAAATAAATACAAATAAGTCCAAGGGGAGAGTAGGGGAGGTACGACCGCCCAAAGAGACAGCAAAAGAATGGTTGGAGAGGTAGGAGGGGATCCAGTTAAGAACAGGACCTTTGAAACCAAAGGAAGAAAGAGTGGTGAGGAATAAGGGGTGATCAACAGTATCAAAGGCAGCAGAGAGATCAAGGAGGGCGAGGACAGAGGATTGCTTAGAGTAGCAAGCGGTAAGGAGGGAGTTGAGAACAGAGGTGAGGGCAGTTTCAGTGGAGTGTTTAGGGCGGTATCCAAATTGAGAAGGGGGAGAAGAGAGAGATTGGATACAAAAGTTGCGAGTTGAGAGTAGACTAAGCGTTCAAGAAGCTTAGAAAGGAATGGAAGAAGACAGATTGGCCGAAAGTTGGAGGAAAGGATGGGGTTAGCAGAGAGATTGTTCAGAATAGGGATGATAGTAGCGTGTTTGAAGGCGGAAGGGAAGGTGGCAGAGGAGAGACAGATGCTGAAGGAGGGGAGGAAAAGGAATAAGAAGCGGGTACATTTTAGAAATGAGGGGGTGGGGAGAGGATCAGAGGGGGCAGCAGTAGGATGAGTTTAGGACAGGAGGAGGGAAACATTGGAAGGAGTAACAGGGGAAGAGGTAAGACATTTAAGAGGAAGGGGTGTTGAGAGGGGGGGAGGGGAGTAAGAAGGGGAGCGAAGAATGTTTTGGTGTAGAGTGAGTATCTTGGATGAGAAAAAGTTAGCGAAATCGGAAGGAGAGAAGGGAGAGGTAGGAGAATGGTCAGGGGTAGGCGGGGAGCGAAGACGAGATAGGGTCTGAAAGATACGACGTGGATGGGAGGATTGGCATTGGAGGAGGTTAGAGTAGTAGGAGAGCTTAGCTAAGCTAAGGCAGGAGTCATAAAGAGAGTGGTATGAGAAATAGGAGACTTGATTAGCAGGCGAGAGGAGCTTGAGCCAACGTCGCTCAAGGCGACGGAAGAGGCAGCGCATAGACAGAAGGTGTGGGGAAAACCAGGGTGGAGAGGGTTTGCGGGTAGGGCGGAAAGAGGAGAGAGGGTGAAGCTGATTGAGGCTGGAAGAGATAGAGGAGGACAGAGAGGATAAAGCTTCATTAGCCGAGAGAATGTTGATGTCAAACAATATGTCCCGACTGTCTTATTTTTTTAAATCTCTTTATTAGAATTTTCTTTCTCTTTAACATAAAGCAAACAAGTGCAGTAAACATCCGGTCAATGAGATTACATAATGTCGTTCTTCCAACATCGGGTCTCGGGTTCGCTGCAGGATATCTAGCTCTGCCATCTCCCACCTACGAATATCTTCCATCCACTGTGTCAAGGACAGGCCCTGGGGTTTCTTCCAGGCTATAGACACGCTCCTTTTGGCCAGTACTAGCATGAATTGGGCCAGTCGCTTGCGTATTTTATGGTGCCTCCCACTTGGTAATAATCCCCATAAACATACTCTTGGGACACATTCAAAACTAGAACCCTGTAATCTGTAAATATTTGATAGCACTGCTTGCCAGAAGCCCGCAGTCACAAAGCATCCCCACATCATGTGCCAAATCCCTGCCAGCCCTGCCCCGCATCTCGGACTATCTCCACTCAAAGTACGGTTCATTGTGTGCAGTTTCATGGGGTTACTTATACCCTATGCAGGACATTGAAAAGTATCAATTGAAATCTTGCATTTCTGGAGACTTTTCAGATCTGTTCCCACATTACCCCATTCTACTTCCGAGATCTGCTCCCCCGTGTTGCTTTTCCACTTGGCTTTCACTGCTAGCTCCTCCCTGGGATACAGCTTGCCTATTGTCTGATAGATTCGAGAAATCCTGGCTCTCCCCTCCCCCCGTGTCAGCAGCAATTGCATTAATGAATTTGTAGCATGTTCCTCTGGGGGGTCCGCCCATATTCTTGCTAAACGATTAACCACTGCCACGTAGGGAAGAGCGTGGTTTGGCAGCCATGGAGTAGGCTGTGTTTTCGGTCTACTCCTGTTGATCCTGCAGAGATCCTGTCGTACGCGACATGCTGCGGCTGAAGCCGGCAGCTACATTTGGCTTGGAGGCTGTCGGAATATGTGGGGCATGCTTTGAGCACCCATGGATTTGAAACGGAGCTGAAATGCAGAAGTTATGCATTAAAAGATAAAGAACAGTCCCGAGTTGGCAGAAACAAGATGGCAAAGTCTGAAGGCAAAGGAAGACACCAGACCGGGTCTTTGACTATGTCCTGCGTGAAGTCCCGTGAAAGCAGGGGTGGGTGGCAGGAATGATTTTGTGTCTTTTGAGTATTGAAGCAGGCTTCCTCCAGCGAGCCTGAGCACTGTGCGCCCAAGAAGATACTTTATTGCAGGCTGGGCACACGCCCAATGAGATACATTGTCGCACGGACGAGCTGTGACACAGAGCCCAGTTCGGCCCTGGGGGAGCTCGGGGGTTGCGGGAGCCCGAAGCGCGTTGCGGAGAAGACAAGATAGGAGGACGCCGGGAGCGTGCTGCGGTGGTTCCCCTATGGGAGTGCGGCCATGGCCCAGCAGAGCTCTGCTGCTCACACACGGCTGGAGGCCGATTGAGGAGTAATTCAGAGCTAGACCGCGGTCTCTCCGACAACGAAGCAGTGAGGGCACAGGCTGCAAACTGCGAGTGGCTGCTGTGAGCGAGCCGAGTGCCCGCTGCCAGGAGCGCAAGGGGTGGCGCAGCAGAGGGCCCCCCCGCCAGGTCAATTTACACACGCCATGGCACAGTGAGAGGAAGCGCCGGTGCAGCCAGGATTCTGGTGTTTGGCCTGCGGAGAGGCGGCAATACGGCCAGGGGGCCACTGAAGATATAAGGATATCAGATGGCGTAATCACAAGTGTGTCCACTGAGAGAGCTGCTTGTGATACGGTGCGGGAGCTAGAGCCAGCATGAACAATTAATGCAGAGGAAGAATAGGTTGGAAAACTGATATTGTTGGGAGGCGCTGAAGGCACAGGCTATTAACATACTGCCCGGGCAACTGGCACGCCGGGAGATTCCGCCCGAGGATTGGAACCTACAAAGCATGGCACAGGATGAAATCCAAGGCATGACGGATAGGGTGCAATGTGAGCAGTCCACGTGCCGCTGACCAGACGGAGTGCAGAGGGGTGTCCGGACAAACGCAGGAATGACCCGCGAGCCCACGCTGCAGTGTTTCAGTATCAGATAGGCTGCTGGGGGTAGGCAACATTGCCAGAATCCACATAAGCATGAGTGCAGATATGCAGAAACAGCACCCAGTTGGCAATGAGCCAATAGGAAGGAATCAAGCCAGATAGGAACGGTGAACCCCACTGGAATTAATGACAGCACACGCCAGCAGACTGGAAAACTGTTGACGCGGACCCCGTACATAGTGAACGGTCCTCTGAGAAAAAGGAGCAAGCGGTAGACCGCACCATTGGGAACCCCGTACACTTGGGACGTGTAGCTGGTGCTCAATATAAGAACTTCTACCGCATTGTCGCCGCAAGATTGAGGACAGTACGCAGGTTGAGCTGGAGACGGCGGGGGCAATGGTGCTCAAGAGTGGCAAAGCTAAGGTTAAGTAGCCTACAATGTACATCTTCATTAAACCACTGCAGTCCCCAACCATGCCTGCACAGGCTAAGGGTACCGTACAGGAAACGACCCCACCACGGGATTATTGATTGATCCTGGACGCCATAACGGAACTGAAGTCGTCATGGGGGACCACGATAGCGGAACTAAAGCCGGCACTGGAATACAAGATCGACGCATTGGGATTAGATGTCAATCTCCTGCGACAGGATGGGAGGGCATTGGCGGAACGCACAAGTGGTCTGGAAAGCGCTGTGAAACTTAATTACAGAAGTCAGCACTACCAACGCCAAGGAAGTTCATATCGTGAAACAACAAGTGCGCACTTGGAAAACCGAGCGGAGGAGGCGGAAGAAAGAGCGAGACACAACAACATCCGCATAGTGGGACTGCCGGAGAGGGAAGAGATTCCAGATCCCACGAACTATGTGGAGAAGATGTTGATCCAAGAGATTGGCGCAGGCAAGCTCTCCCAGGGATTTGCAATTGAACGGGCGCACAGGGCCCAGACAAGGAAGCCTCAACCAGGAGCTCCTCCCCACGCAATCATTGCAAATATTTTGAACTACAAGGACAGAGAAAAGATCCTGGAATACTTTCGGAAAGGTGGGACGATAACCCAAGCATCGCCGACGGTCACTGGATACCCGGATTACACCATGCTGGTGCAGCGACAACATCTCAGCTATGTGGCAGTGAAGAGACGACTGAGAGCATCTAGCTTCAAATATATGCTCTTGTACCCTTCGAAGCTCAAGGTCCTACACAAGGGCAAGGCACACTTCTTTGAGGAGGCGGAGGACGGGACGAACTGGTTTGACGCCCAAGGCTGCCCAGAGGACACAGCTAGGTTGGGTCGAGAAGGACAGGATAAGTGAACCAGCACCACACTATTCATTATTAAGGCAGGGGGTGAATGTATATTATTGGGAAAGATGCTAGGGGCAGCTTGAAGAAACGCTGATGCTAGCAATTGGCACTTTCATCATGTGGACTTGTTGGACTGGAATATAGCAGAGGGTAACGTTTGACAGGGCTAGAAGAGCACGTCGTACCATAGCTTAACACAGAAGACATTGGAAGATCAGACCTACCCCCGGTAGTTAGAGTAGCGGAATCGTCAGTAGGGCGATAACCCCGCTGTATCCCGAGTATTGGCAACAGCCAGGAAAAGGGCTAGATGCAGGGTGGCCTGAGATCCAGGGATGGAGCTGGGCATCAGTTGGGGTTGGGGTGGGAGGGAAGGGAGGTGGTAGCAGGGGGGCTTGAGTTTGGGTTGGGTAGGGCGGTGGGTGGGAAGGGAGTTGGGGGAGTTCAGCAGATGGGAGGGAAGGGAGTTGAGGGGTTAGTTGAGTTATTAGTTAGATCGAGCTTACACACACGCGCTGATGCGCTTGAAGCGGATGATGAGGAGGGTCAGAGGTGGGAAGGGGTATGGCTGAAATATGGGAGACCTTAGGATAGTAACCTGGAATGTAAGGGGGCTCAAAAGTTACTTGAAGAGAAACAAGATCATGCTGTACTTAAGGAGACAGAAGATTGATATTGGCCTAATACAGGAAACACATCTCATGAAAAAAAACAAGGGGTGATGGAAAGGAAATGGAAGGGGACCTTCATAGGTACAACGTATTCGGCTTATGCTAGGGGGGTGATCACCTGGGTGGCACCACATGTCCCGTTCCAGCTGTTGCAGTCTACAGTTGAGCCGGATGGGAGGATGGTGGCAATACAGGGATTGATTGAAAATAGAGAAATATGCATTGTCAATACATATGCCCGGAACCAAGAGACAGTGGCCTATTTTAAGACCTTATATAGTAGAATAAGCCCGTACCTGGGAGGCGCGGTCATATGGGGTGGCGATTTTAACTGCACGTTAGACCTGAGGGTGGATAGGTCGGACAGGACATTTGACAAAATCACCCCTGCTGCTAGGGTTCTGAGGACCCTGGTGGGAGACCTTCGGCTGGAGGATATGTGGAGGTTACACCACCCACATGATAGATATTATTCACATTACTCGGCCCCACAAAGCTTGTACATGCGACTAGATTATGTGTTCGCCTCACAGGAGTTGACAGGAGAAATAGTGCGATCAGAATATAAAGCGAGAGTCCTGTCGGACCACTCGCCATTGGTCTTCACATGGCAATATGTGCCTCCGAGAGCTAGGATCCCAACATCGGCTGATCAGAGTCGAAGCATTGAAAGATACGGTGTTCAGGGAGGACCTCAGAGAAGAAATCGTAGAATATTTTGGAAATAACACTGGGAGTGTGGAGTCGGCTGGTACCCTATGGGAAGCATTTAAAGTGGTGGTGAGAGGAGCAGCTATAGCCAAATCTAAAGGGCTGCAGGGAGGCATACTTCTGATGTACAGAAGGCAGAGGCAGAACTGGAGACAGTCCTGGGTAGAGGGGGTGACTCCCGGGAGGATGCCAAGACCATTCATCAACTGTAGTAGGAATGTGTAGGGCATTGGAAGAGATTATGCAATTTAAGATTGCTGGCATGGCTGTATAAAAGTGAGACCCCCAGACCGATGGTTAGAGCAGTACGGGGGGTGAGTGGACAAATCTTAGATACCCAAAAGGGCGTGAACGGGGAGTTCCTTGAATTCTATAAACGATTGTATGGAGACGTGGGAGGGGGTGGAGGGAGCGAGATAGCTGAAACACTAGAGGATATTGGCTTACCAAAAGTTAGTGCTGAAGAGCGAGAAAACTTAGATGCCCCGATTAAGCTGGAAGAACTAGAAGCTGTGATTAAGCAATTACCTACCAGTAAGACTCTGGGAGCAGATGGACTTCCCAGCGAGTTTTACAAAATGTATAGGAAGGAAGTGCTCCCCCCACTGCTAGCAATGCTAAATGAAGCATTCCAAACAGGGACATTGCCGGAATCCCTGAGAGAGGTGATCATTAGCCCACGCCTCAAACCCAATAAGCCGAGTACGGACTGCGGATCGTACAGACCACTATCGATGGTGAACCAGGACAGCAAGATACTCACGGCTGTGTTAGCAAATAGAATGAAACAGGTCATAGGCAAACTAATACATCCTGATGAGACCGGATATGTCCCACACAGAAGCATATCCGACAACCTCAAACGGCTCCACCGTATCATAGAACAAACGGAAGGAGACTCGAGTGAGATGGCAATTATATCATTAGATGCAGTGAAGGCCTTTGACTCTGTCAAATGGCCCTGGCTGATAGCAGCCCTGGAAGCATATGGAATGGGTCAAGGGTACCTAAGGTGGGTGAAATTACTATATAGCTCACCAATGGCTAGAGTCAAGACAGGAGCGATTATCTTGGACAGATGGAAACTCCGTAGGGGCACCAGACAAGGATGCCCCTGGTCCCCGATGTTGTATATTCTTGCGTTGGAACACCTAGCGATATACCTGAGGCAACAATATGAGGTAGTAGGGATCTATACAAAGGGGGGACCGCACTTAATATCGTTATGCACGGATGACATGTTGTTATACTTGAGGTATCCCAAAGAAAATTTGCAATACATCTTAGAAATGATGGAGCGATTGGCGTTGCTCTCTGGCATTGCTGTCAATCTTAAGAAGTCATACATATTCCCCCTGCGTAGGTATGTAGGGGTACCGCGGGAGCAACTGCCAATAGTACAAATACCTTGGGAGACCATTACCTTTAGATACCTGGGGATTGACATGTATCAGACGATGGAGGCTGAATATAAACACAACACAGAGAAAGCGGTAGCAAACATTGAGGATAGCATGAAGTTCTGGACTAGGCTCCCTCTAGCCATGATGGGAAGGGGGGCACTACTGAAGATGGTCGTCTTACCCAGGCTACTACACTTTTTTGGAAATATACCACACATGATACCCAAGTGATTCTTTGTTAAACTCCAGAGCATGTGCAGGGGCTTTATTTGGAATGGAACTTGGAACAGGATAGCCCTATGGAAATTACAAAACACGTATGAAAAAGGGGTTTTAAGCTACCTAACTTCGAGGTTTACTATGTGCCAAGTCAATTACAATATGTGGCTAAATGGCTAGCGGAAGACTCAACATCAGAGTCCAGACTGTTCAGATTTGAATGTGCCCCGTTTTTCTTGAAAGAATGGATATGGTTGCCCAAACTAGAGATAAAAGGGAGCCCGGGATGTTGAAACTGGGATGGAAAATATGTCGTAAGGCTTGCCAGGCAATGCAGAACCCGACCCTGTGTTTCCCGCATGTGCCGCTAGTGGCACTGACCGCCGGAGATGTGCAACTGAGGAAGATGATTCGTAGGCATTGGGAACCGGTGGGAATTGCAACATTGGGAGATATATGGCAAGAGGGAGAAATAAAGGAATTTAATGAGCTGGTGGAAGGAACCGGTTTACAGGTGGGGCAATATATTACTTATACCAGATTGGTACGGCAGGTGAGAGAGACATGGGCTGGGAAAATGCTGGAAGAACAATCCGATATGGCCATTGAGACATTATATGATATCGCAGAGGGAGGGCGCAAGGTTTCTCGAATCTATGAATTGCTGATGTCCAGGGTGGGAAAGGAAGTGACCCAGTTAAGACAGGATTGGGAGGAGAAAGCAGGGGAACTCATGACTGATGGGTTGTGGGAGCAGGCATCATAAAAAGTGTCCGGGAACGCGAGCTTACAACAAATACAGCTATATTTAACCCACAGAGAATACACGACCCCCCAGAGAATTGCCCGCTTCCCAAATGCAGACTGACAGACATGCCCCAAATGTGGGGAGGAAAACGCAGGGATGATGCACATGTTCTGGGCATGCCCTGAAATTGGGAAGTTCTGGGAAGAAGTAGCCCACTGATTAAACGAGAAAGGGATCAAGTTGAACGTGGAAACAGTGTGGGCATGCGTGGTAGGGGGATTCCCTAGACCGCGTCAATTGAAAAATGTGAGTAAATTTAAAGATTTGGCTTACATACTAGCCAAGCGCAGAATTGCCATGGGGTGGAAAGCATGTAACAGACCCAAGATAGAAGTTTGGTGGAACGATCTCCAGAAATGCACCGAAGCAGAAACAGTAGTGTGGGGAGAAGCGGCCAATAGGGGAGGGGAAGAGGAAGCAGAGACCCCGACGGCCTCGAAACACTTAGTGGCCACACTGTCGGGGTCCACCCAGGACGGTTCAAGCGGTGACGCCTCTGAAAACACTGATGGGGAGATACCCCCAGAGACATAGAAGGCAGAAGGCGAAATAGTGTAGGCTCGAGTTGGGGGGAGGGTTAAGGGCAAGCAGTAGATAATTAACGGTATTTCTATGGTGTTTCAAATGTTCTGATGAATACTGCTGGGGTTGTTTATTGTTGATTGTTATAAAAATTAATAATTTAAAAAAAAAAAAAAACAATGCCCTGTAGGCTAGGAACTGCCCTCTGGGGAACCCATATCGTTGACTCCATTCCTCAAGCAGTATCACCTTCCCTCTTTCAAACAAGGTCCCCACTGAAACACCCCTTCCCCATCAACCCCAGGAATCCCATCCTTCTAACAGATGACCAGAGTGCTGAGTCCGCACTCCACGGTAGGTCTGCACTGTACAGTCCCAATACCTGCTTACTTTTCAGATGTTTCTTCCAAATTTCCGGTAGTACCTGGCACACCTTTGTGTCCACCCCCTGACCCCCCACGGTCTGCCACAGTAATTCCACTCCACTTCTATGAGCTGGGAGATCCCCCAGTAAACCTGACAGCAGTTCCCCTCCAGTATCCGTCCACATCAGCACCCCTGTAGCTCTGCTGCCAAAAAAGAACGCTCATAATTCAGCAGATTGAGACCCCCTTCCTGACGTGGACATCTTAGTGTTGCCAGTGAGCCCCTTCCTCTATCTGAAATCCACAGCAACTCCCAAACCCGTTCATCCAACATCTTGAAGACCTTTTTGATAGCATATGGGATGTTGGTAAAATAATAAAGGAGTCTCGGGAGAGTGACCATTTTGCACAGAGCCTCTCTGCTCATCAATGATAACGGTAATTTCTTCCAGAGTTGGACCAAGTACCATATCTCTGAGAGTGCTCTGCCTATATTATGTACAAATGTCTCTTGGATACTGTGAAAGATCTGAATGCCTGGATACCAAAACGACTCCCCAGGCTGGGAGGGTAGTCAGGTCCTGATCTAACTGACATTTTAAACCATGTTTGTGATGCTGGGGCCCTCAATATGTCACAGAGCTGTATGTGTATAACAGGCATGGGCCATTCGTCAGGCACCAGAATTACCTGCATGATTCCTGCAGGGAGAGGCAGCAATCATGTGAGCTTTTCTCTGTGGAATCGGCCGAAAAGACTGAGTTCAAAAGTCTGAATGGGAAATTCGGCTGAATTTCGGCCGTTCAAAAATACAGAACAGCCAGAAAGTTCAACCAAATCCCCCATTCAGGTGGCAGGGCTGCAGGGGTGTCCCCTGCACCCTTGCTCACTATATTGTGAGTGGCAGTTGCGGCGGTGTCCCCCGCAGCAGGTCCCAAAAATAAAAACGAAATAAAAAGGACCCTGCGGTGCCGGTTCCCGATCACGGAAGTGAAAGGGAACAGGCGTTGCAGGGACACAGCGAGTCGGCAACAAGGTAAGTAGGGGAATGGGAGTGTGGGTGGCAGTGGGGTGGGGTGTGGTGAGGGTGTGGGTGGGGTCAGGGGCCAAGTCGGAAATGTTCAGGGGAGAAAAGACCAAAGGTTATTTCGGAAAAATAATCTTCAGGTCTTTTCTCCCTCAAACATTTCCATCTCAGACTTTCAACACCAATCGTTTTCTGTGCTACTGCCTCCTTCATAAAGGGCAGAAGGGAGGCAGATCGACATCCATTCTTTTTTTGTTGCTGTACATTGCTTTATTCGACATTCATGCCTTCAGCACACACAATTCATTTATTTTCAAATTTGTTTAATGAGTTTTAACAAGCACAGAAGGAAAAGAGGATTTTAGCACTCTATTAAGCAATGATGGTTTCACAATTAGTGGTTAAAAGCATGACCGTATGCATCACAATAAACATAGTTAAACAATAAACCAAACAAAACCAAATATAAGATTCTCCAGGCATGTTCACTAGGCTCTGGCGTCGAGTGAATGATTCAGTAAGTATGGTGGCAGAGGTATATCAAAATTTGTATTTCTGGGGTGACAATGTGGCAATAGGACACAGGTAGACGCAGATTCAGGGGGGAGCCGAAAAACATATGTGCACACAACAAACCACAGTTAGCGGGGGCAAAGCGTTCATGGGAGCTTATCGTCGGATGGATGGAACATGTCATAAACAAGCGTTTTCCAGGATTTGTATGATTCCCCAGGGGTCTCATCTAGCTGGTGTATTGGCCTAGCCCAGAATTTGGTTTCAGCTTCAATCCAAATTTCAAGTTCGCTGTACCATTGATGATATTGCGGGCCCCCAGCTGACTTCCAGGACATAGCAATGCGGCGCTTGGCAAGAATACAGGTCAGATCCATGAATTTAGTCATGTGTTTGTACTTGCTAATCCTAGGGTATGCGCAGAGGAGGCACTCCATCAGTCCCCAATTGTATCTGTTAACACCTGCCCTTTTGCAAACCTGTTCAATGAGAGCCCAAAATCCTTACGCTTTCATGCAGTTCCAGAACATGTGGATTAGGTATGCATCATCCAGATGACACCAAGGGCGGGTTGGGTGCTCACCTTTGTTGAACTTAGCCACTCTAGTGGTTGTCATATATTTACGGTGGAGCACGTTTATTTGAATTAATTTGAAGAAAGCTTTTCGAGATACCTCCTTGGGAAAATTGAGTATCCATTCCCACTCCCGCTCTTTAATAACAGTCCCCAGATCTGATTCCCAGTGTGCTTTCAATTTAGGTCCCAGAGGGTTAGGCCTGTTCAACGGGCAGTTGTATAATATAGACACAGATCTCCAGCCATCCTCCAGGATATACATCAGGGCTAGTAGCTCAGTTTCTTTAGGTTCAAGTGGATACCCACACCATTTACATCTGGCCACACCTACCATCTTCATGTACAATAAAAATTGCCCTTTGGGTAGGCCAGTGTGTTGGGATAGGTTCTCAAGGTCCCTGAATTTGCTGCCTTCAAACATGTCTCCCCAGGTTGAGATACCCCATTCTTCCCAGTGCCTTACGCCCGCAAAGTCCTCTCAATTCCTCCACACGTCAGTTGCTATTGGGACACTGGGCGAGTAAGGGCATGATATTTGGAGCAGCTTCATCGTTCTGGACCATATCTTCCTACCCACATCTACAAGTAATGGCAAGGCGTTCAAGCAATTGGTCGGGAGCCACAGCATATCGTTGTGGCGGGCAGGAGCCACCAGCCGGTGCCATAATAGCGACTCAGAAGTGATATCATCAGACAACCATTTCGTCACAAAGCTAAGTTGTGCCGCCAGGTAATAAAACTCCAAGTTTGGTAGCTGCACACCACCTTCTTTGTAAGGTTAACACAATACTGAGAGAGCAACTTTGTGTCAGGCAGGGCCCCACACGAATACCCTAAATTGCGTGTCTAATATGCAAAAGAAAGGGGCCTTGCTATAGTAACGTACATTAGTGAAAATACAGAAATCTAGGCAGGACTATCATTTTTACCCATAAGCGAAAGCGGCAGCCGGGACCAAAAAGACAGATTTCTTAAGACCCTTTACCACCCCTAGGGTGTTAAAGGTGTGTTTGTCCTCCGGTGTATGCCTGATCTGAAGGAGTGCATTTTCCTCAGTCCCAGTACCGGCAGAGCAGTTTCACTCACCCCACGAAGGCCAACCAAAGGAAAGAGGCAGGACTTCCTTCTTTTGAAGGAAATCCCAGAGAGTGTTGCAAAATTGTCCAGTACATCCAGAACCATTGGTAAATTGTGTTGAGGTTTGCACAGATAGAGCAATACATCATCAGCATATAGTGACACAAGATGTCTGGTCTCACCCACCATGATTCCCGCCCCAAGTTATTCCTGACGCAGGTAGGCCGCCAGGGGTTCCAAAGCCAATATATACAGCATAGGTGACAGCGGGCAGCCTTGGCGCGTCCCCCGCTGAATGTCCCACACTTCGGATACGTGTCTGTCAGATTTGACCCTAGCTACAGGCGAGGAATACAAGAAACAAAAGAGCAATCCAATGTGGATAGCCACGTCCCCTGCACACTTTCTAGACGGCCAAGATAGGCCTACTGATAATTTCTTGTGTACATTTTTCTTGAAATACAGTATCGGTAACTTTCAATCCCTTCTGTAAGAAATGTCCATAAATAATTCAATTGAAGCTTTCTATTTTATAAAAAACAATTTTTGCTTTTTATTTGTCTTCTGGTGAGCCCAACGCGTTTCGAGTATAAAACACTCTTCATCAGGGGCGGCATTTTTTCAACAAATTAAAGTCTACAAAAAAAGATACATATAAACATAAATTAATGTGAACTTGAAGCAGATATTTCACAATTTAGGAGAACATCATATCCATTTTTCAGATTATTTTTTTACAAATTAATTTTTTACAGATCAATTTTTTACAAGGCAGTCGGCCTAATGTACAGATCAACATCCAATTTTTCGGTCCTCATTAGTTATTCATCACCCATAGAGCGAGAAAATATAGGAATTTGTCAAAAAAATCAACAATTAAGATTGACATGTAGATGTCCTAAGTCAAATGTAGGCATGTAGTTTCCTTCTTAATTTCAAATGTGGGGTCATGTCCCTTATGCATGCATAGTTGCAGTACACTGGGAGGGTGAGAGTGATTTCCTTATAAAATTCAAGTGTAGGGAATTATCTAGAAAGAATATCCCCTATACATGCAAAGTGATGGGTAACAGAATAGGAAAGGTAGGTCAATTATTGCATAGTTTGTTAAAGAAAAAATTGGGGGTGTAGTACTTATTATTTACAATAATTACTTCAGACATAACAGCCAATATTATCTTCAGATCTCCGGAACCTCAATGGGGTACTCAGTGGCCCCATCTTATGCAAACATCTTCATGTACCACTATGAAAAGACTTTTGTACTAGATAACATTCTCTGGAAAGATAAAATCAAATGCTGGCAGAGATACATCGACGACATTTTCGGAATATGGAGGGGCACCGAAACAGATTTGCTAAACTTTTGGAACTTCCTTAACAGCTGTAAACCAAAAATCGGATTTACCATCGAAATTGGCAAACCTCATGTTAATTTTCTAGATGTCACTGTGGAAATCACATGCTCCTCTGTGAAAACCAAAATATACAGAAAACCTACGGATGTGAACAGTTGTCTTCACCACACAAGCCATCATCCACAATAGAAAGCTTCAATTGAATTATTTATGGACATTTCCTCCAGAAGTGATTGAAAGTTACCGATACTGTATTTCAAGAAAAATGTACACAAAAAATTATCAATAGGCCTATCTTGGCCATCTAGAAAGTGTGCAGGGGACGTGGCTATCCACATTGGATTGCTCTTTTGTTTCTTGTATATATCCAGCCTAAGTACCAAGGCTGTGTCTTCTCCCCCGCACCTCGAACTATTTACCAAGGATTACCATTCTGTCTAGCTTTAACTAAACTACATTTACTTTGGTGTGCAAGTGTACTTACCTGTGTTGGTTACAGGCGAGGAATACAACAGTCCAACCCAGCGAACAAAACTCTCTGCAAACTCAAAGTTCTGCAGCACAGCAAATAACCATCCCCAGTAAAGAGAGTCGAAAGCATTGATTGCGTCGAGTGATGACACCTTGTACCGGAGTTGGTCTGTTGAATGATATGGTGGAGTCTGCGGAGGTTCAGAGTAGTGCTACGACCAGGGACAAACCGGTTTGGTCAATGTGTATCAAATCTGCAATTACCTTATGGAGCCGCCGCGCTAGCACTGTGGTCAGTATTTTCATGTCACAGTTTAGCATGGTGAGGGGGCGATAAGAGTAATATCTGTCCATTGGTTTCCCGGGTTTAGGTATGGGGATTACCAAGGTTTCTCTCATGCTGGTCGATAGCACGCCTTTAGAGTATGCTTCTTCATAAACCTTTATTAGTACTGGAGCTACCGTAGAGCTGCATGCTTTATAGAATTCAGGGGGAAGCCCATCCCTACCAAGCGTTTTACTTATAGCAAGCGAAGAAATTGCTTCGCTGACCTCCTCCAAAGTGATGGGTTGATCTAGTAAAGCTTGCTGAGTGTCTGTAATCTTCAGTAGTGCCATAAGGGAGAGAGCCTCTGTGACTTCCCCGGGGCGCCTCTGTTTATCATGACTATATATTTGAGAGTAGTACGTGACGAAGATAGCAGCCTTCCGGGCCTGTCCCCTTCCGCGTGTGCCCTAGTAGTTTGTGTGATGTAGTCAAACTTAGATAACCTTTCCCACACCTCAAGGCAACTGGCCAGAGTCTTGGCTAATGTCTCTTCGTCCGACCGCAGGCCCGAGTGCCGGGCCCCCAGCCTACAGATCTGTTCCTCCATGGCTTCTAACTCCTCCGGCAGTACCCGGCGGATGCCCCCAGCGCTAGCTACAATTTCTCCTCTAGTCACCACCTTCATGGTTTCCCATATAGTGCCCCATTCCTCCACACTCTCTACATTATGTTCTAAAAATTCAGATAGCGATGTTTGCAATTTGTTTTAAAAGATTTCATCGGTCAGGGCACCAGTAGGCATGCACCACACCGGAATTGGGGGTCTAGGGTTTAGAATGTTCCATGTGATCACCAGAGGGGAGTGGTCAGATATCGAGCATCCCAAATACTCAGCACTACAGATGTCGGTCATCTGCCGTGGCCCCACAAATAGATAGTCAATTCCAGTGTGCATGGTCGCCGCCGGGGAAGTATCGAGGAAGTGTACTCTGTCATTATGGATAATCTTTATCCGAGCAAGGTACAGGAGCATATATTTGAGGTTCAAGAGCCTAAGTCTCGCATTGACCGGCACAAACAAGGTTCCTGGTCCTCTGTACCGCAGGCATGTAAGTCTGGGTTAGGGTTGTAACGGTAAACCGGTATACCGGTATAAACACCGTTGTCAATTTCATTTTGCTTCAATAACCGTTACTGTGTTTGTAACGGTAAACCGGGTGAATACACTTCAATTAATGCATTGCAAATAGGGCTGGGCTGGCTGTGTGTTGTTCACTGACCCTGGGGGACTGGAGGAGGTGGAGTTTGCCCGGGCCCAGACTGGGCTGGCATCAGCAAGCCTGTTTTTGTTTTCCACGTGTACTGCAGTGCACTTCAATTAATGCATTGCAAATGGGACTGGGCTGGCTGTGTTGTTCACTGAACCTGGGGGACTGGAGGAGGTGGAGTTTGCCCGGGCCCAGGCTGGGCTGGCTTCAGGGAGCCTGGACTCCCTGGAGGAGGTGGAGTTTGCCCGGGCCCAAGCTGGGCTGGGCTGGCTTCAGCAAGCATGGGAGTGGGAGGAGGTGGAGTTTGCCCAGGCCCAGGCTGGGCTGCCCTTAGCAGCCTGGGAGTGAAGGAGGTGGAGTTTGCCCAGGCTCAGGCTGGGCTGGGCTGGCCTTAGCAGCCTGGGAGTGAAGGAGGTGGAGTTTGCCCGGGCCCAGGCCCAGGCTGGAATATTCCTGAATCGTGTGTGTCACTGTTTGGGCTGCATACCCTGCTGTCACACTTCCAAACTCTACGTGCTGTGCCTGTGCCACGGATTTCCAAGGTTCCAGGAAGGTAAGCAGCCCCCAAACCAGGACCGCTATCCTCTTTTTCTTCCCTCCCTTCTCATGGCCTTCTTTCCCTCTGTCCTGCTTCTCCCCCTTTGCTCAAATCTAGTGCTGTATGATTAATGCCCCCTTAATACGTGTGATTGCTACTGAAATGTGTTGTTATTATCTATCTACTATTATTTGAAATTCTATATTTTTAAACAATTGAACCGATTTGGGTGCATCACGCAAGGAAATTTGGCTGTCACACTAAATTGTCAGCACCAGCTCGTAACAAACTGTCCCCTGAGCTGCACGCTCCATAGACTGATAATGAAGGACATGTTGTTTAATGAGCAGGTCGTAAATAGAGGAGGGTTCTACTAGTGCTGCGGGAGAAAAAAGAATGGCATTGCAGTTGGAAGCACGAGAAGGGGTGTGTGTGATAGTGTTCCAAACTGAGCTAAAGGAGATGTGCCTATTGAGTTGCAATTAAGTGGTACGAGGGTGGACTTCCTACTTTAGGGTTCATACATTCACCAATGTTCCCAATAGTTGGGGTGACTGACAGTCTGTCAGGTTCTGAGACCTGTTGTCTGTACCACATGCAGTGGTCGAAGTGTGCAGGAGCAGTGCTCCCATGCTTTTCTTTTTTGATTTCACTGTTCCTATACTTTTACTTTATAGAGAAACCGCTCCGGAATGGTTTCTTTTTTAAATAAAAAGTATAGGAACTATTAGAAAGTCTGCGTCTGCTGTCCGACCCGGGTAAGGGTCGTGATGTCTCAGCTGTGCCTGTGCTTTTCTACATTAAATGCATGCGACCACTAGTGCGCAGGTCGTGTTGGAGTAAAGCACTCACTTTATGTGCCTGAGTTTCCCTGAAGTCTGCAGAGTGACAAAGAACCTCTTGCTGCTAGTGTGCGATTTCAGCACACCCCAAGGCACCTCACACTTAAAGGTAAACCAGCCTTATAATTAACCAGTCGTTTCATCCCTGGGCCTGGCCAAGTTCTAGGGCAATCTGTCAGCAAACGCACAAATGTTAATTTTTATTTTTGCATTTCATTACCGTTGGGTCCCACATGGCATATGAACAGAGATCTTTGCGTTGCCAATGCTAATACTACGGTCATGAAATACAAAAGTTAAAAGCTCAGTTTATATGTGTTTTTTTTTTCCATTCCTTGAAAACCCGTGTTTCAATTCAGTTGTGTTGCTGTGGTGGGCGGGAGCGGTGCTCCTATACTTTATTTTAAACGTTTTACTTTTCCCATGCTTTTATTTTAAAAAGAAACCAATCCGGAATGGTTTCATCTTAAAATAAATGTGTAGGTAGAAGTTGAAATTTGCACCAGAATGCATGAATGCACTGCACTCAACATTCCCTTAAACAGCAGGTGTCTTGTTTGGGGTTTTGAATTGCGTGTGGGAGGGAGTGGGACGATGGGGTTTGGGGGAGCGTGGTTCAAGTCAGCAGGAAGCATAGCTCCACTACTTCTTTTCGCACACTTCGACCACTGATCCATCCTCCCTTACTTGTCTCTTGGGAATGGTTTTCGTTTAGAGACCTGTATTTATATAAGTGATTTGTTTTTGAATGAGCATCATGGTCACTTTTGGTGGTTAAGTGATTGCCGTGTGTGGCCTTGCAAGGCAGTAACAAGCCTGTGCAATAAATAGTACGTTCTAATTTCAATTATGTTGTATGACAAAAAGTGTTGTCGTCCAGTGTGTGGCCAGTCACTGCTCCTCGGTCTCTAATGGCAGAATACAGTTGCTGGTGCTAGGCAGTACTTTGCATCCAAGCAACTAGTGTTCCTTCTGAACGTGTTTTTAGTAGCAGTGGCTACATATTATCACCTTTTAGGAGCAGGCTATCTACAGAACATAGTTTTACAAAGGTAGCGGGCGCCCCTCTCTCGCAAGAACAGACATGATAACCTGTTCAGTGGTTATTAACCACTTGAGAGTTCGCAGCCACTGCTTTTACTCACTGTGCCTTTCACAGATGGGAAATATCCATTTGCATATCAGTCTTTGTCCTGCCCAGAGGCAGTCCAGCACCGAAATACAATGGCAACTCCAATCTGAACGAGAGTACCACCAGCAACCCCATACACGTGTTTCACCCTTGTTGGGGATCATCAGTGAGGTGAAGCTGATGCCTCTCTAAGCACAGTGAGAGGGAGTCTTTGGTTGCCCCCAGGAGACCTAGGGTTACCAATCCCAGGTTCCTTAAAAAATAGTTTTACAAAGGTAGCGGGCGCCCCTCTCTCGCAAGAACAGACATGATAACCTGTTCAGTGGTTATTAACCACTTAAGAGTTCGCAGCCACTGCTTTTACTCACTGTGCCTTTCACAGATGGGAAATATCCATTTGCATATCAGTCTTTGTCCTGCCCAGAGGCAGTCCAGCACCGAAATACAATGGCAACTCCAATCTGAACGAGAGTACCACCAGCAACCCCATACACGTGTTTCACCCTTGTTGGGGATCATCAGTGAGGTGAAGCTGATGCCTCTCTAAGCACAGTGAGAGGGAGTGGGCAGGACAAAGACTGATATGCAAATGGATATTTCCCATCTGTGAAAGGCACAGTGAGTAAAAGCAGTGGCTGCGAACTCTCAAGTGGTTAATAACCACTGAACAGGTTATCATGTCTGTTCTTGCGAGAGAGGGGCGCCCGCTACCTTTCTAAAACTATTTGTTAAGGAACCTGGGATTGGTAACCCTAGGTCTCCTGGGGGCAACCAGACCTGGTCTCCCTCTCACTGTGCTTAGAGAGGCATCAGCTTCACCTCACTGATGATCCCCAACAAGGGTGAAACACGTGTATGGGGTTGCTGGTGGTACTCTCGTTCAGATTGGAATTGCCATTGTATTTCGGTGCTGGACTGCCCCTGGGCAGGACAAAGACTGATATGCAAATGGATATTTCCCATCTGTGAAAGGCACAGTGAGTAAAAGCAGTGGCTG
This sequence comes from Ambystoma mexicanum, assembly GCF_040938575.1. NCBI lineage: Eukaryota > Metazoa > Chordata > Amphibia > Caudata > Ambystomatidae > Ambystoma > Ambystoma mexicanum. Next base: position 802,158,743 of record NC_090932.1, read on the forward strand.
CGAACTCTCAAGTGGTTAATAACCACTGAACAGGTTATCATGTCTGTTCTTGCGAGAGAGGGGCGCCCGCTACCTTTCTAAAACTATTTGTTAAGGAACCTGGGATTGGTAACCCTAGGTCTCCTGGGGGCAACCAGACGTGGTCTCCCTCTCACTGTGCTTAGAGAGGCATCAGCTTCACCTCACTGATGATCCCCAACAAGGGTGAAACACGTGTATGGGGTTGCTGGTGGTACTCTCGTTCAGATTGGAATTGCCATTGTATTTCGGTGCTGGACTGCCCCTGGGCAGGACAAAGACTGATATGCAAATGGATATTTCCCATCTGTGAAAGGCACAGTGAGTAAAAGCAGTGGCTGCGAACTCTCAAGTGGTTAATAACCACTGAACAGGTTATCATGTCTGTTCTTGCGAGAGAGGGGCGCCCGCTACCTTTCTAAAACTATTTGTTAAGGAACCTGGGATTGGTAACCCTAGGTCTCCTGGGGGCAACCAGACGTGGTCTCCCTCTCACTGTGCTTAGAGAGGCATCAGCTTCACCTCACTGATGATCCCCAACAAGGGTGAAACACGTGTATGGGGTTGCTGGTGGTACTCTCGTTCAGATTGGAATTGCCATTGTATTTCGGTGCTGGACTGCCCCTGGGCAGGACAAAGACTGATATGCAAATGGATATTTCCCATCTGTGAAAGGCACAGTGAGTAAAAGCAGTGGCTGCGAACTCTCAAGTGGTTAATAACCACTGAACAGGTTATCATGTCTGTTCTTGCGAGAGAGGGGCGCCCGCTACCTTTCTAAAACTATTTGTTAAGGAACCTGGGATTGGTAACCCTAGGTCTCCTGGGGGCAACCAGACGTGGTCTCCCTCTCACTGTGCTTAGAGAGGCATCAGCTTCACCTCACTGATGATCCCCAACAAGGGTGAAACACGTGTATGGGGTTGCTGGTGGTACTCTCGTTCAGATTGGAATTGCCATTGTATTTCGGTGCTGGACTGCCCCTGGGCAGGACAAAGACTGATATGCAAATGGATATTTCCCATCTGTGAAAGGCACAGTGAGTAAAAGCAGTGGCTGCGAACTCTCAAGTGGTTAATAACCACTGAACAGGTTATCATGTCTGTTCTTGCGAGAGAGGGGCGCCCGCTACCTTTCTAAAACTATCTACAGAACATGTAAACATGCTGGTATTTCTGCATCATAATTTGTGATTTTTTTTTATTTTTCTAAAAAAAAGTTTGTTTGCTGCTTACTCAGACTTGCGTTCTAATACTTAAAATCTTTTCAGACTTTGAATGTAAGCAGATATATGATCCTTTTGACAGTTTTACCTTGGTAGTGTTGCTAAAACATAATTCAGCAAACCAAAAGGTTTGGCATAACTATGCCTGCAGTTTATTGATTTTAAAACCTTCCAGCTATCATACTTGAGACCCTACAGTCATATACGTCTTGGCCTCCTACTTCTTTAGTTAAACTTCTAAAAAGGTTGTATTGGTTTACAAAGTAAAATTGGACCTCCTGCTCCGTTGAGTTAAAACTAAAATAAATGTTTGTAAGAAGAACTAAGACAACTTCTTGGTGATGTTTTCTTGTTTGTGTATTGTGTCTTGTTGAAAAAGTGACTTTTCCAGTCAAAATAATATTTAAGACCATGCTTATAAACACACGTGCGCACTATACTGCAATAACCGCGGTATACGTCACTTCAAATGAAGGTTAACATACCGTCAAAAAATCAATATCGTGACATCCCTAGTCTGGGTACATAGTTATTTTGGAGCTGGACCTCTGTATTTCACCACCCTCCTTAGAATACTTCAGTATCCCGGCTGTTGCGCCGAAACAAGATGGCCGCTTAGGTGTTTAGCTCCAGATGGGGAGAGCGAATATGCCTTGTTTTTACCTCTTCATCTCCATCTGATCCTGACAACACCGCCGGCTCCTCTTCGGGAACCTCTCTGCTGCACGCCTGCGGACTTTCGGGGTCGGGCGTGCTCCGGTCGCTGAGCCGCGCCTCCCGCTTGAGCTGGGGCTGCTGTTGCCTGGCTCTCCCCGTTCTGCGGCTCCTGGGGCCACGGCTCTCCCCGCCACCTGAGGGCACGGCGCTGCGGGCCGCTGTGGGGGATGGGCGCTGGGCCCCCGGAGCACAAGTGATTGCGGTGGCTGGCGTGATCACCCCTTGCCGTTCCTCTGCAAACTGCCCTGGACTTCTGGCTGCTCCCCTGTCCTGTAGCTGCCTCCCACACCGTCCACGGCGACATCCGGAGGCCCTGGACTCCCTGCCCCGCCTGCCTGTGAGCTGCGCGGAGCAGAGCCATCACTGCAACCCCCCCCCCCTGCCTGCACACCGTCCACCGCCCCCTCCCTTCAGTCACTGGACCTTGTCTGTTGCAAGGTACAGGGTGCGGGGGGTGGGGGATAAATGTGACCGGCTCCCGTGGTCCTTGCGGCCGGCCCCTGCTGCCGCCTGTGCCCCACACGTCCCATCCTCCTTCACTCCTGCTGCAGCCGCGGTCCTCGGCCTGTTCGGGGTGGCGCGGGCAGGCGCTGAGGCCCCGAGGTCGGAGATCTGCGGCGCCGCTGCCCTCCACCAGGGTCCTTGGGGGCGCTTACCGTGAGTGTGCCTGTGCCTCCGGCACCAATGTCCCCCCCAGCTGAAAGCCCGCCCTCCTGAACACTTGCTGCGGGCCTTGGCCCTGTCCTGGGCGGCTCGCCTTGAAAACACCCCTACTGCACACCTCCGCCCTGTGTTATGGACATTTGACCTTCCTTGCCTGTGCAGTAATACGATCGGGCCAACTTGAGAGGCCTCGCCGGCCGCCGCAACTAATTGCAATACCCTGCGGGGTTGGGATCCTGTGGGCTCCCGCGCCCTCACTGTGCACAAGTAAATCAGCTGGGCCAGCCCCGCAGCCCTTCAATTGCGTTGCGCCGCTTAAGCGATCAGCACGCTCCTACCTGGAGGTGGGGTCCTCCTCTGACACCTACATTACCCTGCTCGTGGCTGCCCGCGGTTCCCGAGTCGACCATACCCTGTGCCTCACTGGCCTGACCCCTATGGTCCCCCGCTCACATCGCCTTGAGCCATTTCCTCCTTTACCACTCTAGTGGTGCAATGGTCCTGTGACATCAGCACAACAAAGCTTCCCTGCGGCTTCAGGGGGCACGTCGTGGGCATTGATTGACCGGAAGAGGTCACCCTAACCCTGCAACCAGCGTACTTTATCACCTTCCTTGTATCAGCCCCCTCCGGGACATTCATCAACATGGTACGTGGAACTTGATATTTTTAATTGCCGTTTCTCTCTGGGGTCCTGCGAACCATACGCTAGCCATCACCATGACCAAGGGTGCTGGGGCTGGAAAGAAGCAAAGCTCATTAAACATGTTCGCCAAGACAACCTCCAGACAGCCGTCCGAGCCTCTAGAGGAATCACCTACCGTTTCGACATCCTTAACTTCTGATGACCCGCAGAAAATGCTGGAGTACATGCGCGAAGGCTTCACCATGCCACATACTAAATTGGACGATATGAATGGCACCATCTCATCTATAAAAGCCCATATCGAGAGAACGGACAGCCGGGTTGCCGAGATAGAAACAAGGGTTGGCACTGCCAAGGATGACCTGGGTTCCCTTCACGCCACGGTGACCCCTCTCACCAGTCGGATCTCGGCGGTGGAGAAGAAAAACGACGACCTCGAATCTCGCTCTAGACGAAACAACCTCCGTATTGTCGGCGTACCCGAGGACAACATCAAGGAGCCCATGGAGGATTACGTGGAACGCATCCTTTTAACACTCCTTGACAACCCTAAACTCTCTACACAATTCGCAGTGCAAAGGGCACACCGCTCCCTGGCCGCGAAGCCCAGACCTGGGGCGCCACCTCACCCCATTATAGCCAGAATCCTAAATTTCTGTGACTGAGATGCCCTTCTCCGAGCGGCCAGGGCCAAAGGGGAGCTACTTCTGGGATCGGCGAGGATTCACCCGTACCCGGACTTCTCCGTCACTGTGCAACAAGAGCACAAAACCTTCCTCGCATTGAAAAAGAGACTCCGTGATTTAGGAGTCAAATATTCCATGCTCTTTCCCGCAAAGTTAAGGGTCGAACATTCCAACCAAATATTCTTCTTTACCATTCCAGAGGAGGCCTCGAAATGTATAGACAAACACTTTCCGGGTTGACTCATCCTTATTACGTGATCCACACTCACTGTGGTTATTGTCAAACCTGAGCCACAGATGGGACCAACGTAGGCGAGTCCCCCTATGATGGCCACTCCTTTAATGATGTTCACTAGTGGCTGGTTTGTTTCATGTTGCTCCACCAATCCTCCGCAATTGTGGCACTGTTCGCCACACAGACTCATTGTGTTTAGAGACATGCAACGTTCTGATAAGTCTGCACATCGTGTCTTCTTCGAACACTCCGGTTAATGCTGTTGTATTGCATAATCTGCACTCGCTCTCCCCGGTCCGGTGCGCCATCGCCCGGATAGCTAACAGACCCCCAGGCGTAGATGCCTAGAAAGTTGTGGTTGTTATGGTTATGTTTGGGTTTCGTCCCTCTGATTGGGGAGGGATGTAGGTGGTGGGGATGGGACGTTCTGGTTAAAAAAGTATTGACGGCCACCGGAGGCACGACGCGAGCCATAGCGGTACATTTTGAACACATTGATAGGGGTCCACATGCATCTAGATCGAGCAACTTCCTTTCGCTGGTGACCCCTTTGCAAAAATACAATCAATACCCTCATGCGAATGGCTAATACCGACCTTACCTTCAAGAGTTGGAACATTCAGGGGTTGGGTAGTTACAAAACGATGCAGCAGATACAGCTGCATGCTGAACGCCACAGAGTTAAAATTCTATGCCTACAAGAAACCTATGCTAGCTCTGAGCAATGTGAATGATTCGCTAAGCAATGGGGGACCCAGAGGTACTATACCAACTATTCCACCCAAAGCCGTGGCACCCTTACTTTAATACATAAGAGCTTGAAGTTCACATGTCACCACTCGCACAGAGATCCTCTTGGTAGATATGTATTGATCATTGGCAAACTGCAACACCAGGAAGTAGCCATCTTGAATGTATATGGCCCCAATGTCGATGACCCCGATTTCTACCTTCACCTAGCCTCTCTACTGGAAGGCTACCCCCTGGTCCCGATTTTGTGGGGAGGTGATTTTAACACGATATTGGATGTCACCCTGGATAGGACGGGCTCTAGGCCTCGCCAACTGTCCAGAGCAGCCTACACTATCCATACAACGTTCCCGCATCTGGCACTGGTGGATGCCTGGCGTCTAATGCACCCCGATTCCCGTACATACTCCTTTTATTCCTCAGTTCACGATTCGCACTCTAGAATAGACAGATGGCTAATAACAGCAGACATGCTGGTCAGATGCCTCTCTCACCAGGCTATCCTCCCCAGAACACTATCAGACCATTCACCGGTACTCATTTCCTTAAACTGGGGCCTTGATGCTGATAAAACTAGACAGTGGAGGATGAGCCCTCATTCGCTTCTCGACCAGGTTTTTGTGACCGAACTCGAATCCTCTGTTGAGGAATTCTTTGAGGTCAACAACTCTGTATCAACGCAAGCTGTCCTCTGGGAATCCTTCAAAGCGTACACGAGAGGAATCGCCATTTCCAAAAGTTGCGGTATCCTGAAGGGAATCCGTGCAGATATTGCCACTAGCGAATCAACCCTGGCCAACCTCGAATCCCAATATGCCCGAGATCACTCCGCAACCACGCTAGCGGAGCTGGGTTCGGAGCTGGACAGGTTCCGCGGCCTCACCGAGCGCAAGGTTAAATTCCTGGACTCCCCCCAGTCGGTAAGGAAATACGGTGAGGGAGAACGACCGGGTCGAATGCTAGCTCGTCTGCTGCGTCGTAAGCTCAGAGCTCCCAATATCCTGGCCATAGTGAGGCCTGATGGCTCACTCGCCACTTCCCCAAAGGATATTAACTGAGTTTCTGTCGTTCTACTCCTCCCTGTACCCTGAAGTCGATGGTCCCCAGGTTCCAGAAATTGACTCCTACTTAGAGAATCTTCCCCTATCAACCCTGTCTGCTGACGCCAGCATCTTCCTGGAGAGGCCCCTTCACCGCCGAGGAGCTTATTGAGGCTATTGAGTCGCTGGCAACGAGGAAGGCTCCTGGCCCCGATGGGCTCCCCATGGATTTTTATAAACAATACAAATCTCACCTGGCTCCACACTTACTGGCCTTATGGGAGGAGTAGTGCGATAGGGGTATCTTACACCCATCTCTCCGGGAGGCTATGATAACAGTGCTCCTCAAACCTGAAAAGCCCCCTACTCAGTGCGGCTCATACCGTCCACTCTCATTGATTAACAGCAATGTAAAAATATACGCTAAGTTACTAGCCAACCGCCTAGCCCGTACATGTCCCACATCATCCACCCTGACCAGGCGGGTTTTCTCCCGGATGGGTCCACATCCCTGAACCTGCAAAGACTCTTTAATGTGATCAGCATGATCAGCCAGGCCACACAGGCGGTAGCAGCCACTCTGGACATGCAGAAGGCATTCGACTCGGTCTTGTGGAAATACCTATGGCGAGTTCTCGAGAAATGCAAGTTTGGCCCTAACTTCCGAACCTGGATAAGGCTACTTTACACCGCTCCATCAGCCAGAGTCCGTACTGAGGACAGGTGCTCCACACCCTTGCAGATATCCAGAGGTACGCGACAAGGATGCCCCTTCTCCCTGGTAATTTTCGCCATAGCCATGGAACCATTCTCTGACTTGGTCTGCCAGTCACACTCGCATAGGGGATTGCGCATAGCCGGCCAATCCGATATAATTTCCCTCTATGCCGACGACGCCCTTACGTTCCCCTGAAACCAACCTCACCCCTATACTAGCAGACGTTGCCCGTTTTGGAGACATATCTGGTTTGAAAATAAACTGTTCCAAATCTGCTTTATTTCCGCTTACCGATTCCACACAGCCCCCCTTGGACTTATGTGGATTCATCTGGTCTCCATCTAGTATCACTTACTTTGGGGTGGTGGTCTCACGTCACACGGCGAGGCTGTGCGAGGACAATTACCAAAATTACCTAACTAACCTGGCTACAAAAGCCTCCAGCTGGACCAGGCTCGCCATTTCACTAGCAGGTAGAATTGGAATTCTTAAAATGGTGGCATCACCTCAATTTCTTTACCGATTCATCAATCTGCCTATATGGCCTGGGGACGCATTCTTTAAAACACTATGCAGTATAAGCAACACCTTCCTATGGCATTCTGGTGCAGTCCGCCTCAAACTGTCTACGCTGTCCGCCCCCAAGGAACTTGGCGGGTTCAGCGCCCCGGATTTCACCAGATACTGGATGGTAGCCCAAGCTCAGTTTGCCGCTCATTGGTTTACCACTATTGATTCCCCCCCCACATGTTCGGCTGGAGATACTAACGTCTGTGACCGAGTGTTGGCTCCCTGATTCTCAAACCAATCCCTCCTGACTCGGATTCCGCAGACCCCGTTGCTAGCACATCCTTAGCATTGACCAAACTCTGGGCAATGGTCGACACAGCCCACCCATTCCATGGGGACCTGCCATTATGGAACTTCTTCCCAGATGTCTCACATATTCCACAATCAGTAGTATTTCGCTGGTCGGATGCTGGCTTTCTGACACTCCGTGATCCCTACGAGCAGGGCAACTTCATTGAGTGGCCTGACCTCCCTCTCTCCCTCAAGCGCCGGCCCTCAGTGGGGCTACAATACTCCTCACTCCGGAAGAATCTCAAATCCAGATACCCTGATTTCCCCACCCTACCACCTGACAAGCCCATAGTTGCAGAGCTCTGCTCCTTTTACTCCTTCAGGGGCAAGGTGTCGAGACTCTACGGCTTATTGCAGACTAGAGCAGCCCCCTCCTTCACCAAAGTGAAACGTAAGTTGGAGGGGGACCTCAGGGTCGAGCTCACTGACGAGAGATGGTCCCGAATGTGTGCCCTCACCCATGACGTGTCTTATAACACTAAATTTAAATTAATCCAATTCAAGGTGCTACACAGATACCATCATACACCAATGAGACTACACTCATGTTCAGCAGCGCTCCTCCCAATTGCCCCAGGTGTGGTACGGATCAAGCCTCATACATCCATATGCTATGGTATTGCCCTCACTTGACCCAATTCTGGTCTGGCATCTGTTCCACACTTTCTGACGTATTGGAACACACTATTGCCCCCACCCCGCTGCACTGCCTTTTCCATTATCTCCCTCAGCTGACCCGGGACTCTAAGAAACTAGCAGGTCTGTGCATGCTGTTGGCAGTCCGCTGAATATTGTTGTGCTGGCTCCGCCCTAGGACCCCTACCTACACACAGTGGCTTAGGACAATTACATGGGCACATGACACTGAGGAGTCCTGGAGCGCAATGCAACACCCACATTCAAGGCCAAGAGACATCTGGCGGAGGTTCCGGGATTATATGACTGCTATGGCTTCACTGTTGAACTCTGTTTCATCCTTCCCGGATTGTTCCCCGTAAACGTTGTCCCCCTCGACTCAGCTGTTAATACTTTGTCTACTACCTCATTCCCCTGCCTTTCTCAGATGATTTACAGTATTCTGCTAATATGTATATTGCTTGGTTGTTTGCTGCGGGTGTCTTGTGGCTCCCTTTGCCTCAGGTGTGTTGTCAAGTCAAATAAATAAAGGTTTAAAAAAAAAAAAAAAAAAAAGAATACTTCAGTATCCCCCCCCCTGTCGCAGAAATTCAGGATCTTCACAATGACCAGTCTAGGGTGGGAGATGGATGGAGGTTGCTTCTCAAGTGATCAGTGGGATCGCTCCACTTCGAAGCCCTGCGACAGATTGCCAGGCCCGATCTCCTGGAGTGACAAGTTCTCAATGTATAAGGTCATATCTGAACCCTCCGCACTCTCAGGTAGGCCCAGTATCCGTATATTGTTACTGCATGCCCTGCCCTCAGCGTCTTCATCGTGTAGTTACAGGGTCGTATTTCTCGTCTCCAGTTCTTTGGCCAGTGTTGCCAAATCTTTCGTGGTGTCAGCCGTTTCCGTCAGACCCAGTTCACCCGTCGTGACCCTCTTAGCTAGCTGTCCAACGTCTTGCTGGAGCAGTTGGACATCAGCTTTGACCTCATCTATCCTTGTCACCAACGAGGTTCTCAAAATAGCTATTGCAGCTAGGACCTGGTCTTCCTGTGGGGATTTTTCCTGAAATGTCCAGTTCAATTTGTATGACAATCATGTTTTGTGGGGGCTCTCGTTGTTTGCTTTGACTGGCGAACGAGTTCATAATGGGCGATTTGCCTTTGCTCTTTGTGGGAGACATTGTCCCGGACAGCAATCAAGTCAAGGAAAGTTCTGTGTCCCTGAGACAGACCACTTAGACCAGACATGTAAGTTGAACAAAGGTTAGTCTTTAAGAAATAAAAAGAAAAATATTAAATCAAGTATCACTTCTCTTTCCAGCCGAGATGACTCTGATGAGGTTTTCCGCAAGTCTAAGGCAGAAATCTCTGTTTAATCTTCGTAAGCCCACTGGTATGGACTTGTGGTCTCCTCGCTTTCAAACCGATTCTGAAAGAAGAAAGAGAAATCTCCATCAGTCCTTCGTCTCTTTGCTTTATATAGGGGCTGGCCACTCTTGACCCAATCAGGTCTCTCCTTATCTCCGAAGTTGGAAAAACCCTCCCAAGCCCCGTCCCCTTCCTTCTGTACTCCCAGTCGCCATGATTTCTCCACGCCATGGGCCACGAGGTGAAGATTGGGGTTTATACAGTCAGAGGTCCCCAGCTTTGGTAAGGATAAAGTCCCTCTAATATCCTTCTTTTTGGTATCTTTTCTCTGTTTTACAAGTGTAAGGTTATACGGTTCTTTTGCTTCTCTTTGCTCCGTTCCCCGTTTGTGGCGTCTTGGCCCAACAACCTCCCCCCGTTGGTCGTTCGTGCTGCGGTACACGCGGCACACGCCGGCAGTCCCTTGATCCGTCTGGGCGCCTGTGTCGTGGTTTCCGCGTTCCCCGCCCCTAGGACCCACGCCACCTCTCAACCCAGTTACCGCTACCGGCCGTGCGTTAGGGTTTCCACTATCCGCACCCAGGCAACACAATTCGCGGATGGCACCCAGGTCTGCCCACGACCACAAATCACTGCTTCCTTCAGCGGCCTCCTCCTCCTCCTCCTTTCGGCCCGTATGTTCATGCTCGAGTTCTGCTTCCCCAGTGTCCACCTCAGTGCTTCCCGCGGGTCCCTCCGTTGTTTCCGGGTATTTGGTGTTCGCATGGCGTCCCATGGCCTCTGATGCAGTCTGGCTGTTACACACACAACCCCAGGAATCGAGCCGCTCGGGCCGATCCATGCTCCGGGACAGATAGTCAGGAACCACCTGAAATGATGCTGGTTTATGTACTGTTTTGAAGGAGAATGCCTGCAGCGTGAGAAACCACCTAAGAACTCTTTGATTGGAATCCTTGTTCGTGGCCAACCATTGTAGAGGAGCATGGTCTGTGAAAACTGTAAAAGTTCTTCAAACAGGTAATATTGTAAGGTTTCAATGGCCCATTTGATGGCCAAACACTCTTTTTCTAATGTGGAGTATGTTATCTCATGAGGTAGGAGTTCCTGCTGATAAAGGAGACTGGTGTTAAGTCCTCTTCCGTGCCCTGTGATAACACAGCCCCCAATCCTGTTCCAGAAGCATCAGTCTGCACAAAAAACGGTTTTCCGAAGTATGGACATTTCAAAACTGGCATAGTAGAAAGGATAGTTTTAAGAGACTGAAACGCAGCTTTGGCTGCGTCGTCTTGTAACACATTTCCCTTGTAGGTGATTTAAGAGCATCCATCAAGGGACCAGCAATGGTTGAGGATATGGGTATGAACCTTCTATAAAAGCTTATGAATCCCAGGAACGCTCTTATTTGTTTCCGGTTACTAGGCATGGTCAGCTTTGTAATAGCCTCGACTTTGTCCACCTGGGGTTTAATAACCCCTCCTCCCACCAGGTAACCTAAATACTTTGTTTCTCTGGCACCGAGGATGGTTTTTTTAGGATTGATGTGTAGTCCTACCCTTCCTAGGGAGCTTATTACATTCACCAAATGTTCGAGGTGGTCCTTCCATGTTTTTCTAAACACAATAATATCATCAAGATATGCTGAACTGTATGCTGTGTGTGGGGCCAAGACTTTATTCATTAAGGCCTGAAAAGTCGCTGGGGCACCGTGTAAACCAAAGCGTAATACGGTGAACTGATATAGCCCGGATGGAGTAGAGAATGCCGTCTTCAATTTGTCTTCTTCTCGTAGGGGAATCTGCCAATAGCCTTTGGTTAGGTCAATCAACTGATATAATGGGCTGCACTCAGTTGCTCTATTAACTCATCGATTCTGGGCATGGGGTATGCTTGAAAGGTGGATATGGTGTTGAGTTTCCTGTAATCCATACAGAACCTGATGGATCCATCAGGTTTGGGAACTAACACGATTGGAGAGGACCAGTGGCTGGTGAAGGGTTCTATTACTCCCAGGCGTAACATTTCTTCTACCTCAGCTTATACGGCTGCTCTTTTTGATTCAGGCAGTCTGTAAGGGCGGATTCTTACTGTTTGGGAGGGGTCAGTGTGAATCTCATGCTCTACAAGGGTCGTCTTCTCAGGATAGAAAGAGAACACTTGTTCCAATGATTGTAAATGCCTTTCCAGTTCCTTTCTTTTCTCGTGCTCAAGTTGTGCCCCCCATTTCACCGCCTGGAAAGCCTTTTCTGTATTCGTCACCTCTAGTTGGTTTACCCTTGGGAGTTCTCTTGCGGGTTCCCTCCATCTTTTTAGGAGATTGATGTGATAGTTCTGGTGTTTTTCCCTCCTGTCGGGTTGTTCAACCAGGTAATTCACGCGGTCTAAGACGGCTGTAATCTTATATGGTCCTCTCCACTGAGCCAGCATTTTATTGGAGGAGTTAGGTAACAATACCAAGACCTTATCCCCCAATTGAAATGTCCTCATCCTGGCGTTCTGGTTGTAATAGGTAGCTTGTGACACTTGAGCTCTTCCCAGGTTTTCTTTGGCCAACTCTATAAGTTTAGTCAGGTGTTCCTTCATTTCTATGACATAGTCCGTAAGAGGTTTTTCTTCCTCTTGTTCTTCCCAATCTTTCTTGGCTATGTCAAGGATTGTTTTTGGCTTATGTCCGAACAATAGCTCGAATGGTGAGAACCCCGTAGATGACTGTGGAGTGTCTCTAAGAATCATCAAGACCCAAGGCAACACTCTGTCCCAATCTTTTCCCGATGGTGCCGTTACTCTTTTGAGCATGGTCTTAATAGTTCTGTTGTACCTCTCAACTAGTCCATCCGTTTGAGGGTGATATACGGACGTATGTAGCTGCTTGATACCTAGTTGCTTGCACACTTTTTCCATAACTCCCGACACAAAGTTGCGTGTTTGATCAGTTACTATTTCGTTAGGCAGTCCAACTCGTGAAAAGAATGGAACCAACTGTTGGCATACTTGTTGAGCACTAACACCCCTCATTGGGGAGGCCTCCGGGTATCTGGTGGCATAGTCCACTATGACTGTTAGGGAGAATTCTCTGTAAAGGCTAATTTCCCAAACCTAGTGAGTCCCCCAGCAGCTTTGCTGGATTTTTGGGGTTTATTTTTTTCTCCTGCTAAGAGTGAGACTCTTTTACTCCCACTCTTAGACATGATTTGAGGTGTTCCTTTCTCTTTTCATGTGTTTTATGGGCTATGGGGTCTTTTACTCAATAGGATTTCATGTGCTTCTGATGTGGGTTACACAGCACCCTCTGTGCCATAACCCAAGGGGTGTCGTAGCGACCCCCCAACATAGACTCCATACCCTGGGACTGACTACTGACTCCCAGGGCATGTAAAGTCACCATTGGCTTTGCTAGTCCCAAATTATGAACAGAAACCAGTACAAACCATCATATTGTGGACATACTGGTCGGGGCAATTCGATTGCCCCGGGGTCTGTTGTTCGAGGGGGCACGTCTCTGTCCCCCCTGATTGAGTTTTGGCTGGTGGCAGTGGATACTACTTTTTATATTCGACCGCAAATATTCTCTATGGGATTTTCCCATTGTTCGAGGCTACCAACTTTAATTATTTAATTCCTATAGCCTCGAACATACCGCCGGTTTATTTATTTGATATTAATTCACTGGTTGGTATTTTTTGCTAGAACTCGATTCTAAAATGGCGTTTGTGTTCTCTTCTGTGACTCCAACCCAAGTCGAGCCCTTTGTTCCACTTTTTTGGTGGGCTTCTCCACAGAAGCCTCCAAAAGTGGTGCCCCTCTGTCTGGGTACCACAGGGGTTGTGGGAGGGGGTTTAGGCACCCTGGACTGAGTTGCCTTGACAACTCAAGTCGCACTTTTGTGTGATTAGCCCAAGTGGTGAGCCGGCCGCCTCACCACTTAGCATGTTTGATTGACAGCTAGGCTGAATGAATGGGGGTTTGCTGCATAAAAGCAGGGCTTTGGGGACTGCAACTTCAGAAGTCACCACAGGACCTAAGAATCCGAGGAGGGAGAAGCTGAGCCAACCTGCAACGACGACACCACCGGCGGAGCCCTGCTGAACCGTCTCACCACTTTTCCCGACGACAGAGGAGATCTCCAGTCCGGAGAGTCTTCTTCCTTTGACTGGTGGGGATAACCAGTTTTGCCATCTTTTCACCTTCCTGGAGCATCTCGTGGCCGCCTTGCCCGTGCCAAGCACCCCAGCAACCGGAATACCACGGTTTAACACTACCGCAAAGAGAAGGGTAGCACCTTTTAACCGAAGAACTCCGCGGCTGTTTTCTTCCCTGGCAGTGCAACGACCTTCATCTTTCCTCCACGGCGAGACCTCCTCTTCCTCTGGACGAAACACCGACTTGCACCCGCTGCCAGGAACAACTGCCCCCGCTGGAGCTTCCTTCACACTTAAGGTACTGTGTCCCGCCTGGCTTCCCTTGCGACAGATCGTTCGGGGTGACAGTAAAGCTTCGACTTTCTAACCTGGGCTGGCCTGGGACAACCTAGCTAACTTTTCCTGACTTTAATTTCATTCTTTGTGTACGAACTATATACAAGACTCTTTGGGCATAACCCCACTGTGTGAACCTGGACCCCTTCTGCTTTCTCTCTTCAAGAGTGGGCCTTGCAATTGACTTCCTTGCTCTCCAGTAGAACTTTGCCTATCCTGCCTTACTGTGGTTCGTTTAAAAGTATTGGAATTTGTGTGCTTCCATAACTCAGCCTTTTTCCCTCCCTTTTTAATAACTTATTAGAGTGCCATCTTATGTTAAGCGCTCACCTCTGTCTGAAAATAAGTGCTGTTTCTCATTAAGACTTGTCTAATAAGTAATTAGGGCTGTATGTATATAATAGTGACTATGTGGTGAATTTAGTTTCCTCTTTGTGCTAGTGTAATCTATAAGTGTGTCTTTAAATAAATAACTATATACTTTTACACCAAAGCTCTGGTCAGTGTTTGCTTGTGCTACTGTATCTCTGTACCTATTGTGTATACTCTACATACTGCCTAACTCTTGTTGAGGGAAGTCTGACTGCTCAGCCACAGCTACCAAGTGAATCTGTGTGGTGCAGACTGCTACCAAGAGGGTTTACTGCCAAACACCTGTAGTCTTAAATCTTTTGCAGTGGTCCCTAAGGGAACTGCACAGGTTTCTGCCTAACAATGACTAATATGAACTTGTGTCCATGGCTGTTGGGTTCCAAGGGACCAATCAGGTCCATTCCTATTATTTTAAACGGTTCTTTTATAAGAGGCATTGGCTGTAGAGGGGCTTTGTGTGGTTTATGAGGACTTGTCTTCTGACATATCGGGCAATCTTCGCAGTATTTAGTCACTGCTCTGTACACCCCTGGCCAATTTCTCTTGAGTTTTTTCCCTTCCCAGATGTCCGCCTACCACGTCATCGTGGGCTAAACTTAGCACAATTGGCCTAAAACTAAAACATTTAGGCACCAGTAATTGTTCCAATTCCCCTCTACTTGAATCGTTAGTTATGCGATATATCAAGCCTTTCTTTGTTTTGAACCATGGATAACCTGTCCCAATATCCTGGACAGGTACGGCTTGTTCTCTCGCATTCTTTAAAGTAGGATCTGTTAACAGTTCACTTCGAAATGACTTTACGCTGCCCTCTGGTAACCAGTCTATCATTCCAATGTATTTGTTCCCTTCTTCCCATTGCCGTTTGGCTTCTCTAACCTCATTCCGAGTTTTCTTTATATGGTTGGGAATGCCCGGTTCAATCTCGCTATGGGCATATGGTGCTGACTTTAACCACTCGGCTTCGTTTACACACTCTCCAAAGGTCGGTAAGTCAGTACCCAATAACACCTGGGCTGGCAAGTGAGGCATTATGGCGAGACTCATTCTGGAATTTACCCCATTAACTTCTAGGTCTACTTCCTTAGAAGGATACTCTTTAGTGTCCCCATGTACACATCTTATTTGAATTGGTTGTCTTCCCGCCCCTTCAACCACACTTACTTCCGGCCTTATGGCTGTTTGTTCACTTCCGGAATCAAGAAGACCTTGTCTTGGAGTGCCATCCACTCGGACTTCCACTAGATAAGGCTCCCTTCTTCTCCGGAATTGCCTGGACTGGGCACACCCAATTTCCATCGGCTCGGGCTTAGGTCTTCTTGGGCAGAACCGGGCTATATGTCCCCATTCACCGCAGTCAAAGCACTGAGGTTGCTTGTTAGCGTGGTCCTGGCTGCTGTGCGGGTTTCCGAGTGACTGTTCTTGACTTCCGGGACTGGAGTTCCTCGAGGTTCTGGTTTATGTACATCCAACGGAGCCAACCGGGTGGGGCGGCCTTTTGGAAAGCAATAGCAATGTCAATGGCTTCTGACAAAGTGGGCCGGTGGTGTTGACATACCCACCGTTGCACAGCCGTGGGTAGAGCATCCACAAACTGTTCTAGTTTAACTTTGTCCATGATTTCTTGAACAGTGCTAGCAGTTGGTTTTAACCATTTATCACTTAAGTCATTTATTCTATAAAGCAATTGCCTGGGGGTCTCACCGTTGCGTAGACGTGTCTCTCTCAGCCTAGCCCTGTAGGCTTCCTCGTCCACCCCCATCCTTTCCAGTATGGTTTTCTTAATGTCCGCATACGTGGCATCGCCTGCAGGATTAGCAGCCTGGTATGCTCCTTGCATCGATCCAGTCCAGAGGGGAGCAATGAAGTGGCCTCATTTGTCCACTGGCCACTGGGAATTTCTTGCTATTCTTTCAAAATTGGTAAAGAAATACCCTGGGTCTTCTCCTGGCTGGAATTTCTGTAGCACGTTGGTAGGGGCTATGGAAGCGCCTCTGGTAGCTGTCATCGTCTCGGAGATCTGTTTAATGACATCTTGATTAGCCGCTTGTAGTTGTAGTGCTTGCTGTAGAGCCTGTCTGTCTGCCTGAGCCTGGTGGGTCTACACCTGTAACGATTGCTGGAGTTGTTGCTGCCCGTCTGCGAGAGCTTTGATGAGGGCCTCCATGGCATTTACGATCCAACCAGTGCCACCAAATTTTGTGACAGACCACTCGGACCAGGCAGGTAAGTTGAACAAAGGTCAGTCTTTATTGACTTTAAAAAATAAAAAGAAAAATATTAAATCAAGTATCAGTTCTCTTTCCAGCCGAGATGACTCTGATGGGGTTTTCTGCGAATGTAAGGCAGAAATCTCTGTTTAATCTTCGTAAGCCCACTGGTATGGACTTGTGGTCTCCTCGCTTCCAAACCGATTCTGAAAGAAGAAAGAGAAATCTCCATCAGTCCTTCGTCTCTCTTTGCTTTATATAGGGGCTGGCCACTCGATCCAATCAGGTCTCCCCTTATTTCCGAGGTTAGAAAAACCCTCCCAAGCCCCGCCCCCTTCCTTCTGTACTCCCAATCACCATGATGTCTCCCTGCCATGGGCCACGAGGTGAAGATTGGGGTTTATACAGTCAGAGGTCCCCAGCTTTGATGAGGATAAAGTCCCTCTAATATCCTTCTTTTTGGTATCTTTTCTCTGTTTTACGAGTGTAAGGTTATACGGTTCTTTTGCTTCTCTTTGCTGCGTTCCCCGTTTGTGGCATCTTGGCCCAACAACCTCTCCCCTTTGGTCGTTCGTGCTGCGGTACACGGGGCACACGCCGGCAGCCCCTTGATCCCTCTGGGCACCTATGTCGTGGTTTCTGCGTTCCCCGCACGCAGGACCCACGCCACCTCTCAACCCAGTTACTGTTACCGGCTGTGCGTTAGAGTTTCCACTATCCGCACCCAGGCAACACAATTCGCGGATGGCACCCAGGTCTGACCCCGACCACAAATGACTGCTTCCTTCAGCGGCCTCCTCCTCCCTCCTTTCTGGCCGTATGTTCAGGCTCGAGTTCTGCTTCCCCAGTGTCCACCTCAGTGCTTCCCGCGGGTCCCTCCGTTGTTTCCGGATATTTGGTGTTCGCATGGCGTCCCATGGCCTCTGATGCAGTCTGGCTGTTACAGTCCCAATATGCATTCAAGAGTATGTGAGGTAGTGTGGGTTGAGTGGGTATTTCCCCATAGCACTGTGCAAGGTGGTGTTTGTACATATGCTTCAGGGTACAAGGATTGCAGGTGCTGTAGGTTGTGGCGTGGGTGATAATGCCACCAGTTGGATTGGATCAGCCAGGGGGGGGGGCCAGCAGAAGCGGGCAGCCCCAGTTGGTGGATATAATAATAATTATTTGGCATTTATATAGCGCTACAAACCCTCGGGTATCTGAGCGCTGCTTATTATTACCCACGGTGTGTGGTGCTCATTTATCGACCTCGGAAGGATGAAAGGCTGAGTTTGGCCCTGCCGGGATTCGAACCTGCGTTAGCAGGCTCTGCACGGATGTCAAAGCGAGCGCTCTACTCGCTGTGCCACTTGACCGGCTATGCCCCCAATCGAATGTTCAATAGATGAGTGAACAACTGCTTGTGGCACAGTGCCTGTTGGTGCCTTTGTGTGGACTCAAAGTACAGACCTTGCAGGTGTATTAGGATATAGTGCCCCAGGGGACCATACTTGGCATGCCGTAGTGATAGGAAGGATGTTGGAGCTTAGAGGTGGTCAGGCAGTCACTATTGCCCTCATGGAGATAAGCTGGGTTCTAACTCGGTTTTACAGTATAAGGCCTCTACAATTGGATAGCGGCAATGATGCACTTTGGTTAGGGAGTACAAGCGTGCAAACCTCCTTGCAAGCAAGCGTTTCTAGGGCTGATAACAATGATATGGCTTAGCAAGGTATCAGGCTCCAGCAAGCCCCACTCTGTATGGACCGGGTGCTAGAGGGGGGAAGGGATGGGATCTCAACACAGCGGTTACACCGCAAAGCAGCAGTGTCAATATTACGTGCTCCCTGGCTCCAAATTTCCAGCTAACTGCTTACCGGGGGAAGGAAGACAGGCAGGCGTCTTCGCTTGCATGTACATAGTTATTCAGTTGCTTCGCTCCTCTCGCCATGGTGTGTCAATGCGTGGCTCCCTCATCTGCAAACTCTGGCATGGGGGTACGTTGGGCGAGGGCAGAGCGTCCCTCAAAGCCCACGCACCGCGTGGCTGCCAGCACTCGACAGTGGGGAGGCCGTGGAGGAGTTATGGCCACCTGAACATCACCAGGAAAATCCTTGTGGGGAAGTATCACAATGCAGATGGCCCGGAAAGTGCACGCAGGGCTTAAATACTTCTCTGTTGTTCTGTGGCTTTTCCCTTAGCTGCAACAGTGGCCATCTTGGATCGTCTAATCGCAATTTTCCAGCTCAATTTTCTTTGGGACATTGTCTCCGATTTTTGTCAAAGGTACGTCGGTCAGCAGGGAGCCAACATCCCCTGCAGGAAAGTGCCTACAGGTGACACAGAAAGCCGGCATCATCACCTGGTTGCAGGATCAGGAAGGATCACCATGGGAGGTCAGTGGAATTGCAGCCTTACCACATGAGCTCAGGCCACGGCCGCAGCACACACAATTCATATACATTGATATTTGATACAATTGTAAAAATAACAATTTTATATACAGAACAGTAAAAAGTAATACAAGTTAAGAGATGCTAAAAGTCCATAAAAACTCAATTACAGGCAAAAGGTTTCCTTCGAAGAAACTCCCAATGAATACATTTAGCTACAAAGTAGATGTTGACGGATTTCGTGGACTTACATAGTATCCCCGCTTCTGCTACATTAAAAACACTGGTTTTCTTAAACAATGGAACCAGATAAAAGTTCCTCAAATCAATAAAACTTGTGCAGAACAATACAAAATGGGTAACTGTCAGAGCACCTACACGACACATAGGACACATTTCAGAGCGATCAGTTTTCCAGCTAGAGGTAAACGACACAACATTAATGACACCAGACCTAAATTCCAGAAATAAGAATTGTGCATATGCTGGAGTAATTAGGTCAAGGTAACTCAGCAGCTTGGTCAACTTTCAGTTTAGGTAATCCAGCCCTGCCTTCAAAGACAGACAGGAACTTACGAGATATTCTTGGCTATCGCGTTTAGTAACCAATCTCACTTCCACCGATTATGAATAAGTCACCCCTCTCTACAACCATACTCTCTTTGCTCAAAATGTTAATATAATGATGGATATATTGTCTTGTTGGGTTGTTATATGATTTGTGCATGTTTCAAGTTTTCACTATAAAATTGAATGTTATTTTAGACTTGCGATTTAAAATTTGATTGCATATAACTTGCTGACATGGTTTACACATGTTCATTGTTTCAATCTTTCCAATTATTTTGACATAAAAATAGGGTAACCAAATAGGCATTGGCTTACATTTCCTGTTGGATGTACCATTTCCATCCAGAGTGGTATACAGATTTTTTTCTCCAAGTGTAAAAAGACAATGTGCATCTTTAATCTACGGTGCCCAAGTTAGAGTGGGGAAAAAAGAGTAGCGTTGAGAGGCATTTTTCAATAATACACACAATTTATTAACTTTATTTTTCCAAAGGAAACCATCTGCGATCCTAAAAATTAGGTACACTAAACGCTTCAATGCAAATGCTGTTAACAGAGGCATCTTTCAAAATTGCTAATTATATGATGAAAAACAAATTTACTTTTACAGATGGTGCAATTGTAAAGGGCACAGTCGCTCCCCTGGCTGAGTCTATTGTACAAGATTTAAAAAACTGTCCTGATTTTATGTATGCCATGTCAGTGCTAACAGGAGGATATCTGCACTATCAGCCAAAGTGATAGCCTATGTCTGCAAATCTGCCTTTTTCCGACATGAATTTCCTGAACTCAAAGCTTTGATCCTGTCTTATAGCAACTGAGTGCTGTTGCTGTTTCAAGCTACACTCCAGATTGCTGAGCACTGGTGGATAGCATGCAGGGTCAACCTTCACATTTAATATCTCAATTGGTTTCCTACATACTGATATGCTAGACATCTTTTAGGAGACATCTACTTATAAAAACAATAATGAAATAAAGATGTTTTTGAAGTTATTAATATCATGGTAAATGCATATGTTCTTTCCTTTTTATATGAACAGCACATAAACAGCCCAGAAAATCTTCATATACATTCTCACACTAATGGACGTCACCACACCAGTAGCTCCCGCCTACAAACCGTTAACTACCAGTAGCTCTTGCTAACAAAGGTTGGAGACCTCAGGTCTATACTATAGGAGACTTGTATCTGGTTTACATAAAGTGGCACTCGGGGTGAAGGTTTTGGGGTATACTGATTTAGGCTCCAATATAGAAGAAACATATTGGGATAGTGCATTGGTATATGCACAAAAGGTGTCCAGAAGCGCTTGACATGAATTTATCCAACTGTATGTTCTTCATAGGACTCATGACTCCAGATAGCGTATCTCGATTCTCTTCATCAGTGTCCTCCTGTTACCCTGTGTGGCAATCATATGGCTGATCTGATACATATGTTTTGGCCTTGCCCATTGACTGAACAGTTTTGGGGGGGGCTATCCGTCAGAAGATGGAGGCGGTGGGAATTACTAGTTTTAAATGGATACCTGAATTGTGCTTATTGGGTGTGTACCCTCGCCCCAAAGACTACGAGACATGTGACTAAGCTTCTTACTTTAGCCTGTATACTGGCAAAACGCAGGATAGCCATGACTTGGAAGAAGCCCGTTGACCCGCTGCTTGGTGTGTGGTGGGATGATATGAAAAGATGGTCCATGGCTGAGACGAAGGTTTGGAATAGGAAAGCATATACAGGATCACAAGAGGTTAATGATAATATTTTGGCCTGATATTCTCTTATACAATCCCTGTTCAATCCCTCTGATGATATGCCACCCTGAATACCACATACATTTGGTTGAGATACTACTATATGTTTGTTACCATCGATGGAGAATGGCAATCTTTCCTAGATTTATATAACCGGGATGCAAGTACACATTCCAAAGATGGACCTTCAAAATGTTAAATGTGTGAACACATATGCCCATATTATTGTAGATTTGATTACCTCTGTGGCGAATGTTACTGGTAAACTGTTGCAATGCATGCACTGTTTTCATATGTTGTTACCAAACGGATGGTGGAATGGAGTTAATTCCAACCATTTAAGTGTCACACTGAAATGTTACTAAAAATAGATTTTTTAAAAAAAGCTTATGCCCATCGAAAGGCATATCCCAGAGCGTTATCTGAACATCTTAGATGACACCTGAGGTCCTAATACAGGAGTGTCGTCTCACCACCCTGCCAGTAGACATTGCCCGCCCCACAGTCATGTCATGTCCAGTCCTGACTACAGCATCGGTCAGCATCTGTAAGTATATTTTGCCATTGTGGACGATGACCTTAAAGCCCTCTCTCATCGCAATGTCAGGTAGGTTCTCAGCCGCACCAGAGACTGATGAAGAGGCCAAAAGAAAATGTGGCTAGGGCACAGGAAGCATTTCCCGTTCTAAGGCCAAAACTGCCTGAGGCGAAAACATTCTTACCCCGGGCATCCAACCTCTTAGACACACTGTTTGGAGGCAGATAATGAAAGGTGGATGTTTTCAGGTTGGCAGTCTCAGCCTGCACTACCAAGCTCTCAGGAGAGGTGTGGGTGGACAGAAAGGTGTGGCGTTGAGGTACGCGTTCGTGTTTATTTGCCAGGTCCCGGTCAACAGAGGGGAAGGAGACAGGTTTTTCTCAGGCTTCCTATACCAGAGCCTCTACTGCGAAGTTAAAAGGCAGTAAAGCCCAATTCCATGGACCTTCATCTATAATGTCCTTAAGTTCGAACTGAACTTCCGGCCGGAAGGGGCTGACAAGCCCAGGGTCTCCATCACTTTGGGCAGCAGCCATTGGAATGAAGCCGTAAATTATCCAACTCTGGGGCGTGGCTAGGCAGCGCACCATGTGGCAGCATCTGCTGTAAGCTCCATACGGAGATGTCCATCGGAGCTATTAATGGCGCCCTGAATGAAAAATTCCTAACTGGAATGGTGGTCGGAAGGTGCCGGGACCCTACTGCGTTCGACCTGGAGCTCGTTTAGACAGCAGACCGCCGGCATTGTCAGCATTTCGGCTTGCTCACCAGACCCTGGTGTGAACAAAATGGCGGGCGTCTCCTCGAGGCCATGGAACTGAGAAGGCGAACGTAGGAGAAGACATGCATAACATGAGAAAACCTGGAGAAACATTGCGAGCGGAAGGCGTTGCAATGTAGTGCCTTTGATTTGGTGGAAATGGGATGCTCGAAGAAGGAGCAGCGATGCGAAGGTGCTTGTTGGTGTCGCGTGGCGGGGGGAGAGGCGCCGGAGGACCCCTGTCTGCCGACCACAGGTGAAGAGACATACTGAGGCGGAGTTCGGGTTGGTGACTGGGCGGCCCCCCCTGCTCCTCGGGACTGCCTGGGGGCGCACACTCCGTCTCTCTAACGTGGCGCTGTGTAAAGACGCGGACGAACGGCTGCGGCGAGGAGAGGGGCGGGCTGATATAAGGAGCCCCGGTGTGAGGTGACGTGCCTGCCCGGCTGCAACAGTGGACGCAGAGCAAAGACCAACGGGATCCTAAGGATTACGCAGATTGCCAGCTGCATCATGGATGGAGGAGGTAGGGGGCGAGGCCTGACTAGGTCTGAGGTGAAGGCCAGCTGGGGGAAAACGTAGTCGGATTTGGCTGCTGGGTTGTTGGGGCCCACCTGGCCTTCTCATCCTTCTCGAGCATAACATCACAGCCACAGTGAAGCCATGACCATCCCCCCCACTCTATAAGCGTGCAGGCCAGCTGAGAACGTTTACTCCTAATTTGGGAAATTGCTTGCAGATATCTGGGCTTGAAACAGGGCTGGTACTAGAGATTTGCAGGCCATTGCCCCGCGGGGGCCTTAGCGCTCTTAGCTCAAGTGGGTGCATTGGCAGAGAACACAAAATAAGCCTCGGAGGGACTGGAATAACTTTTTAGATTGGCAGTGCCCAGGTCCGCACAGAAGCATAGAGGTGACGAAATTACGGCGTATAAGATGTTTGGAGGTCAGGGGGAACAGAAGATGCAATCAACAAGATCAGATGTTCATTCACCGCAGGATGGTGAATCCTCCATGGAACCCGCGCTCTCTAAGCAATATTTTGAGGAAGTGATGAGGGCCCTCAAATACGACATTACGCAAGAGATAAAATCTGAAATAAAATCTTCCACGGACTCTCTTGCACAATCTATTGCAGAATTGGACTCTCACCTAAAAGGTCTAGAAGACAGGATCAATCAGTTGGAGAACGCGGCATGCGAGCAGGAGCACGACTATGAGGAACTCTCCAAAAGAACGCAAAATGTGGAGAACCGACTAGAAGAGCTATGGGCGGAGCAAACAGATTTGGACAACCGGTCTAGAAGAAATAATATTCGTTTGCATGGAATTTCAAGGAATGTACTAGACCATGACCTTCCAGAATATGTTGGAGCCCTCTTCAAGTCCCTTCCAGAGCTGGAAGAATCGGCCAACCTGATCCTAGACAGGACTCATCGAGTCTACTCTTCAATCCAACAGAGAAAAAGCCTTTTGCCTGATGTTTTCACAAGTCTCAATTTTTTTCATCAAAAAGAGGAAATCATGGCGGCGGCAATAAAGGCTGAACCGGTGAAGTTTCGGGGCTGTGCACTGACTCTGTTCCAAGATCTCTCTCCTTTTACTTTGGCAAATCGTAGCCGGCCTCAGAAGGTCACAGCCTGGCTCCGGGAGAGGAAGATCCACTACTGATGGGGCTATCGTGCAAACTGCTTTTTGAATATCACAACCGCTCTTATGCAATTTACTGTGAGGAAGAAGCAGAGAAATTCATGCGGGGAAACTGAGGTAACGGGAGCGATGTCAGAACGAGAGCGGAAGAACGGTCCCATAGCCCATCGCCGAAAGATGCAAGAAGGAAACCCAAAGGCTGGCACACAATGAAAGGGACTTCTGGCACGATGAAGAGCGGCACAGACCCCACATGACATGTGGAAATTAACACAGTGAATTGCGCACCCGATTCGACAACACCGTGATGCAAGCCTGCTACGGCCTCTTCTATTCGCTTGGTTGCTTCTCTGCTTGTTTTGTCCCTCTAGGTGACTCTGGGTGGCTACTGTTCCTCTCGCAATAAAGGATGGCTGAAAGGCATTAGCTCTCTCTCATAGGTAGTCTCCCTAGGAGATACTGTAACAATTAACAAGGAAAGGTTGTAGAGGTGCACTCGTATCCCACAAGTTCAAAACCATTGTATAACACAATTAAATGATTAACAGTTTCTAGGTGCCTTCCTATTAGGCCTGTGCTACCAGGTCTATAACGATTGAAAAACAAAGAATGTTGTCTCAGAAGTACACTGAGACACAAATAGGTGCACTGCTATTGCAAGAAATATTGCACAAAAATTCCTAAAGTTAATTATACGTAAGCAATTTTCATAAAGGTAATTCGTAAAATAAAACTATGAATTTGCCAAATCAATAATGGTTCTTCACAGGAAATATCAACTCAATTAATCATTGCAAGTTCATACAGTAACAAAATTGATTCATATGATAAATTCACATCATATCATAGCAAAGAAATTCACATAATGTAAATTGTTTACAATCACGATTTACCCCAGATAGTTGAAAACCCAAAATTCAAAGAATTTCTGTTCATTAGTTAGAATCAATGTTCATGATACAATATCTCGACCGGGAGTCTGTTGTTGATGTTAATTCTGACCAACTCCACTCAGTCTATTACTACTACGCGCTTCAGGCTAATTGCTCTTTTTCAGGTATGATACTGTTTTCAGTTTCCTATAAATAAATAAAATAATACAGGGTATCAGAATCTATTTCCTTGATGATAAGTATTAATTCCATTCGTGAAATTATAAAGTGAAGGTAATCTTACTTAAGTTCTATGCACTAACCTGTGTCTCCTACATCCATCAAATGGAAAAGTGTGTTGATATTTGTCACCCACCAGCCCTAGAGATTTTGCTGTTATTCTTGATTCTTTAAACCTCTCCAGAGACTCGCCGGCTATTGGCCAAAAGGGATGTTCACCATCAAAGGCTATGTCGCAGATCCTTGACTGTACCTCAGGTGAAGGTATGAAGCTCTCTCTGAAGGACCATCGACATCCCCATCAATCTCCCGACACAGTCTGCCATGTTGAAGCCAGTTTTGAGGGCTTGGTAGGCTGCTTCCTTCCCATGGTTCATCATGTACAAGAATCCATTCATAACTTAGCGTTCTGGAAAAAAAAGTCCCCGCTTTGACATCGCATTCAACAGAACATGGGAATATTGTTCTAAAGTGTAAGAGGCATTGACCGCCTACAGCGCCATGCTACCAGATGTGAAAATCGTCTTTCGCCATTGTGTCCATCTTTTTGACTGTCTGTAGGGAGATTCAACATTGAAGGCCTAAGGTCTGCAGCCCCGGCCTGACCACAATCCCTGCGGGGCTTGGGTGCGTGGAAAAGAAGGTTTGATCAACCCCAGGCTGGTTTGTACTTCTTTGTGAGCTGCCTGTGGACCGCTGGTGTCAAGCAAAGATGCTGCCATAGGGTTGCAATAGGGTGTGCTATCGCTTTATGAAACAGCAATGCCGTCTCTGATTGTGGTCCTTTATAAGGATATCTGTTAGTTTCTTATTGCATTAAGGGTCTCCGAGGCGGTGACCATCACCTTCTCGACGACCTTATGGAATTGAGCATCCAGGTTCGCGTACAGTGCTGCTTGCTGTAGCTGGACATCTGGAGCGGTATCTAGACTGCTTGGGCGTGCATGCCTGATGCCATCTCCATGAGCTCTTCAGGTTCAGTGTTGAAGTCTGGCATGCAGTCGAGCCCCGTGCCCGCCTTCTCTGGCAACTTTCTTCTTGAGGTGGACCCTCGATGTTGGCTCCTGAGAATTTAGTGGCCGACCTGAACAGCGATTTGAAAGGGGTCTACCTAGCTTATGTTAGGCTGTGCACTCCCTCAAGGCATTCGAAACCATGGGCTGGCAGTAACCACATTGCTCTGTGTCATGGTCCTCTCCCAGTTACCACACACAAATGTTGTGTGGGTCAGTGATGGATATTTTGGAGCTGCAGTCCAGGGAGCAATTCAAAGACTTAGGCCCGTGCATACTGAAGCAGAAAGAATTTGTATAATGAGCTGTGTTCTGAACAGTGTGCTGAGAAAGTGGAAAAAAGGTACTAAGGAGTGAGGTCATAATGCATGCAATAAGTACGTTGTCCGACATCACGTCCGGAGTCGATGAATGATGCAGTTGAGGCATGAGGGAGTCGAGGAGACATTGTGCCACACTACACTCTGATGGCGACGGGATTAACTAACAAAATAACCCACACACAGGCCATGGACACTGGGGCTTACACACCGAGGTTGAAAGGCAGTAGAGTTTCACTCTGTGGGCCATCATCCAGGAGGTATGTCAGTTCATATTGAACTTTAGGCCTGGTGGGCACAGACAATTCCAGTGTTACCACCATCTTCGCCATCACCCTCTGGAAAGAAGCCAAAGATCTTACCAGAGTTGATGCTGAAAGGATGTCCAGCTCCGGAGAGGGGTCCAGGCCGCTAGCCTCCTGTAGGGCTGCGTCCACATCCAGCAAGACTTTTCTCTCACTGTACCACTCCTCTGGGAAGTGCACGTCACCACACTAAAGCAATGGAGTTCCATCCTGAAAGGAATAGGATCACTCTACTCATCAAAGATGTCAGACATCTTAGACATGTACCTGCCCGCTGGAAGTTCTCCATATTCCTGGGGGACACCAACAACAATGGCACCTTGGTGTGGACAGACACCAATTGCTTGATGCCCAAAAGCAGAGCAGCACGGTGCCGAACTAGAGCAGTGGTGGTTGGAGTTGGGGACGAGCGCAAGGGTGAGAGGTTGTAGCAGAGGAATCCCTGTCAGCTCGTCCAAGTATGGTGGGTGCTGCAGATGACACAGGTACAGAGGGCATATCCATCGGGACCTTGGATAATTTGACTTTTTATCAGCCAGAACTACTCTGATTCCTCTGAAATGAAGAATTGGATGGGAAATGGTACCTGTGGTGCTGTAGCCAAATCCTCATAGGGTTCATTGACCTGAAGTGATGACTTATTTTCTCTGAAGAAAAGTAGAATGGTACCTCAAAGCGTTGCTAGGATGTTGGGACCATTTTCAATGCTTCTTTTTCTTCTTGTCCTTTCAGAGAGGAGAGTGCTTTCTTTCCTTCACAACCACTTTCCTCTGCACCAATCCTGGGGGTTCTTTTGCCACTTCTAGTCAAAAAGTGAATACTTTTGCGGCACCCTCCTTAAGGGCTTTGGGGTGCATGAATTGGCACAGCTCACAATCCTACAGATTGTTTCTCTTCCCAAAACAGTATGGGAAGAACCTGTGGGGCTCCTAGACAGGCTCCTAGACAGGCACCAGTCTCCCTTAATCCACATAAGGCTTAAAGACCAAAGCCTTACCTGGATCAAGCATAACATAGTTGAACAAGTTAGCTAAGCTAAGTGGCGCTCCCGAAGCATACAGAGTGCACGGAAAAAAGAAACTGATGTCATGGGTCTCCACATACACTATCCCCAAAGTCATGTGCGGCATGGAGTGCACAACAGCACTGGACAGAGTCGCGATGTGCCCCATAGTGATCAAAAAGGTTCTAAGGACAGGTGATGCTTGAGAGAATATCAAAGATGAGGAATCCATTAGAAAGTCCAAAACGACTGAAACACTGCGTAAAAACAAATAAAGTCAGAAAAAGGCTAAGACTGAGAGGACATGTTTGGGTACGTCAGATATTCTGTGATTACTGAAACGTTTAAGTCTAATAGTCATTGAAAGAATACAAATTCAAGGTTATGGAGTTGCTAACAGGCTTTGAAAAAATGGAAAGTAAAATAGAGGGTGCAGCAAGGTTCTTCCCATGACCAACAGACATTAAAGGAATAAAAAGTAATACCTAGGGAAAAACGAAATTGAATTTCAATTTTTGAAGACATACCCAAAAATGAGGGTGATGCAGGAAAGTCAATTGTAAAAGTCACTGGAAGAATATCACCTCAAGAAAAACACATTCAAAGGCTATTATTCTTTGCAGGATTTCAAACTGAAGTTTGAATTGTACCAAAATGGATTAATTACTGATTAACACTGTAGGAATTCCAACTGATGCATGCTGGGAAATGAAAGCCCATGAAAAAGAATTAGGATAAAGGTGTTTGTGTATTCTGCAAGTAAAAGCCTGATTGAAGATAACTATGTAAAGATGTAATTGAATGCAATGAAGGCCAGAAAAAAACTTTTTATTGGCCAGGCGAAGTTAAAGATTGTTGAGGATACGGAGAAGAGGGAACACCAACCAAAGGGTGGAATTAAGCATCCCCGGCTTGTCAGGGTTGCCTACTTATCACCCGATGCCCAAATACGGCCACACATTGGCAAGTTCAAAGAAGGGCAGAACAGGCCTGAGGACACAACAAATGTGGCAGGCTAGCCTAGGACTTCAAATGGTAGTAAGGGGTTATAGTGTTTCATGTGAGGAGACTTTCTTTTGAGTAGCAGACAAGGAGCCTCATCACAAGTTGGGCGGTAACGCCGGCGCTATTAGCGCTGGCGTTATTAGCCCTACCTCCAAACCCCCTGGCGCTATTAGCGCCGGATCATGGTTTGGCGGAACGGTTAGTGCCCATTCCCCATTGGGCACATTCGGGAATTCCTCATTCCCCATTGGGCACAATAGGGAAAATGTGCGCTATTAGCGATGGCGGATTTCCCGCCAGCGGTAATGTGCCGAAAATCGGCAAATTTGCTGCGGATTTCCCTCCAGCTCAGAGCTGGGGGGAAATCCGCCAAGGCCATGATCTGGCGGACCCTTAAATGCAGCAGTAATAGCGCGACCGGCGGATTTAAGGGTTACTGCCAAAGGCGTGATGAGGCCCTGTGTAGGCTATGCAGTGATGGCCTGTCCCCATCCTACATTACCACAGCGAAATGACCTTGTGTGACCTTTCTTTCTACCATGGAGGTGCGTGGTTTACATTATTTTGGGAGTGCTTGAAAGACGGGTCTGGAAAGTTGAGCTACACGGGTAGGTCGACAGCATTGCTTCACTCCCCATTCTCCCATTATTCAGGGAACAGTACATAGGGAAAGGCCTCCCAAAGAGATGTTTAAATCATCCTATTATAGGTAGAGACGGGTGCTGCAGGATATGCTTACAGAAGAAGGAGGCACTCGTTTTCAGATGATGGTGGCTCTCAACAACAGGAGGTTAACAAGTAGTTGAATAAAATTGTTCATGTGTTCAACAATCACCATAAAATAACATTACATATCCTTATTACACAGATTCTTACCAATTTTTATTACTCTCTGTTCTTTACCAAACTTCCTTACTGGCGTGATGTAGAGATCCCTGTTTTTATCAATGAATGCAATTTTTCTTTCATTTGCAGGTCCTTTTTGATCCAAGGCAATCTCTACAATTTCAATCTATAAAACAAGTTTGATTTTAAAATATTAGCATAGTAAACTCAAGTTGTACTGAACATAACATTGTAATGTGTCACACAAGGGCAAGATAACTTATTGGGTAAGAGAGGAATATAAAGTCCCTGGTGAAAAGCTAGAAATGGCATGCTGCAGGGTTATTACAATCACAATGTAAATGTTACTCACCGTAGTGACTAATGAACTACTAGCCCATAGTCCCATTTCCTCCCTACTCATTGGATGCCTGTCCCACAGGAACGGACTAGAGCCTTTTGCACAGTAAAACAATGAAAAGCTTCATGCAAGCCGATGCCCAACTGATGGATGGGGTCCCACTCTTCCATGCCATGCCCTTCGGCTCTGCTCACCAGTCCTTCACTTCCTCCTATGCCACACTTGACAGTTAGCTAAATTAGTAGGGATGTAAGGAACGCAAATGGAGAAAAGGATGCTAAGGACTTGAAGTAGTATAGTTACTACAGTAACCGCTTTTAAAATTCCTATGTCCAGTCTCCTTTTCTTCAAACGTTTGTTTCCAGAGCAATATACAGAACAAGTGGCTGCACTGGCCTAAACTGAACGAAACCGGTTGTTTACAACTGCTTGAAAAACTGAGTGTCTTCCCGACAACTAACTCCATGAACTAGTATGCGAAGAAGAGCAAGTTGAAGAAGAAACCCAGATGGGCGCTTTCCATATAACCTTAATAGGTATGTGCCTCTATAAGGCCATTGTGGACACCTTGGCCCTGACTGTGTACATGTACAAGCCCTTAGGAGGATGACACTTTTAATGTTTGTAGGTCTCAAGAATGCATCAAACTAGCCACCTAATGATGGAAGTACTCCAGGCTGGTTTCCCAGCTGTTGAATCTCCAGAGGTGAAAAACAGCATGTCAGACGTACAAGTAGTCTTTGTCCTGTCCAGGTAACTTTTGAGAGCAGTCTAAACACTTAGACTGAGCAGAGTTATTTTTTAACCCAAAGACTGGTCTGGAAAAAAGGATGATAAACAAATACCCTTGTTGATATCGAACATTGTACCAACCTTTTGCAAAATGGAAAGATGAATGCAAAGAAGCACCTTGTTCTTGTGGAAGGCTGTGTAGGGTTCTAAAATAGAAAGCACTTGGAGCTTTCCGACCTGCCATGCTGAAGGGACTAATAGAAACGCTGTTTTCCAAGAGACCAGCTGCAGGTGAGCTGTGGCCATTGAATCAAAGGCTTCATAAGCCAAAGTTGTTAGTATGTCGCTCGGATCCCAAACAGGGTATGGATCCCTAACTGGAGGACCATGATTGAGCCCTTCAGGATGCCTCTTAACCACTTAATTCAGAGTAGAGAAAGCCTTCTCTTCAGTGCTGAAGCAGGCACTTGTTCCTCAAGGTAAGTGCTACAAGTATGCACCTGCAAACATGATCCCGCCAAGGATGACAGAAACAATAGAATTGAATAAAGACTTGAAATCAGAGGTTTAAAGATGCCTATCCAGGGACCAGTGAAAAAAAGGGCACTAACTTGCTGCAGTACTGTTGATGAATGTAGACCTTACTGGCTGCCTGCATGATGGCCATTCGGTAGTTGGTCAGATTATTTATTTATTGGTGTCCGCAGGAGACGTCAGGGAAGCCAGTTGCCAGCCGTCAACTAGCACCAACCTCTAAAGTAAGTGTGGCACCGGTGGGGAGTGGAGCAATTACTTCACTCCAGAAAGCCCTGTCACTCTATATTAACCTGCCCTTGTACTGTGAATGCTTGCATGTGCCACACTAAGACATAACTATAATTGTTGGCATGCACCACACCCAGATATAGTCAGGAACATTAGTCTACATCTAAACCGCAATTAGATCTGCAAAGTTTGGGCTGCGTCGGACCCAGGCAGAGTCGTCAATGATAGCAACTGCCTCTTAAGACTGAGTCACACCTAGACAGGACACCCAAATGTTACTGTGTTGTTATTTGCTTCCAAAGACTGACTCACATCTAGATAGTGCGCTGAAGTTTACTGTGTTATACTCTGCCTCTTAAAATCGTCACATCTAGGTAGTGCGCTGAAAGCACCAAAGGTTTACTGAGTTGTACACTGCACATCTAGATAGTGTGATGGAGTTTACTGTGTTGTATTCTACCTCTTAAAACGGTGTCACGAGAGGGGGCACTGTTGAGCAGCCCGAAAATGGCTGCCTAGCCTTGGAGCTCCATGTGGCGACACAAATCCGGCTGGAATACACACTACACCCTGCTGGATGCTCGAGTCCAATTCTGAACGTATCCGGACACCAGAAGACCCGCAACGACTGGCAGCTGTTTGCAGCCTGGCCGCGTGTGTGGCTCTCGGCACCGCTTCACATCTGGGCCTGGTCGACTCTCCGGTGCCGTGGCGAGGGGCTGCGCCTGCTGGCAGCGGCACGCTGGGACCCTGCCCGCTTGTCCCCCACGCATCATCTGGGTGTACTGCTGCGGCCCCGCCTGGGCCTGCAGTGACTTGACTATGGCCCCGCGCTGCGGCCTAGGGGGTGCAGCCGTGCCGGGGTCTGCCTTGGCGGCTGCGCCATCAGTTCTCTTCTTGGGCTGCGGGCCGACCCTGATGCCCCGGGGGCCTGGCGGACTCTCCGGATCTCGCGCAGAGCCTGGGGCTGGACCTGGGACCGCCCCTGGCCCGTATGCCCCCTGTGCCCGGCGGGCTACTGCTGGGCCCATCTGCCCCTGGGGCATCCGTGCTCTCTGCTGCAGGCACCGACGGATCCGGGAGGTCGCACCATGCAAGTTGGTAGGAGTGCGCTCGCGGGGCAGGTGAGGAGCTGGGGGGGCTAAACTTCTGTGAGCACCTGCTGCCTGTGCTGCCGGCCCTCCAGCTCGTCCTCCACTCTGCACTGCACCTTCTTTGGCGTGGCCCCGGCACTGCATCTGCCTGTACCCTTGAACGGTACACAGGCTGTGTGGGGACCTGGCCTGCCTCTCCATTATCTGGCCACTGCTGACTGAACTGGGCCATAGGTGGTGCTTCTTTTTCTGGTCCCTCTGTGCCCCCATAAGCTCCTCACGGCACCTGCTGGGCACCGCTACGTTGAGCCGTACTCCTGCTCTCCACATCGCCCCTGACCTTGCCGACTAGGGCACCTTAGCAGCACGCACTGCACAGGAAATGTCTAACCGATCCCAGGGGGCTACTAAGGTGGGGGCTATAGGTTCACAAAGGCAGCACCAAGGGCCGAGCTGGGGTCTGCATCGTCCATTCTGGAGAAATCTGAATCCGAACTGCACCACAGCGCACCAACCCCTGATCTCACTCCGATGATGGAATCAATGGCTAAGAACTTTGCTTCCTTCCCCGAGAAGCTGGACGATATCACCGCCAATGTCGCTTCACTTAACTCACGGGTTGACCAAGCGGGAACTAGGATCACTGAGGCAGAAAACAGAATTGGCGCGAACGAGGATGGGCTGCACACCCTTCAGGATACAGTGGCCTCCCTGACCCGAGACATGAAGATCGTGAAGGCAAAGTGCGACGAATTGGAGTCCCGCTCGCGCAGGAATAACCTACGCATCATCGGGGTCCCAGAGAATGCCCTTAAGGGGCGCATGGAAGTGGCAGTCGATAACTTGCTTAAAGAACAACTGGGTAACCCTGCCTTGTCCCCATACTTCACAGTCGAACGAGCACACCGGGCCCTATCACCATGTCCTAAGCCAGGAGACTTCCTCAGGCCTATCATCACCAGCATCCTCAATAATAGGGACAGGGACCTTATCCTCCGCCTGTCACGTGAGAAGGGTGACCTACACCTCGACTCACACACCATTAGGATATTCCCTGACTTCTTTGTTGGCGTGCTACAGGAGAGGATGCCGGTTCCTCGGTGTCAAAAAACTGTTAAGAGAGCGTAACGTCCCCTATGCAATATTCTTCCCGGCACGGCTCAAGATGACCTATAAGGAAAAACTGTACTTTTTCACCGTCCCAGACGAAGATGTGAAGTTCATAGAGTCACAAATACCACTTCATAATCCAACAGGGGACCATAGGGATAACGACTGAGCACTGGCTGGCTAGATTCCATGTTACTTGGTCATTAATGTTTGCTTCCTAATGAGATGATGGTAATAACGACTCACTGATCTGACTTCGCATATACACCCGACTCCTGCCAGCAGTTGCACCAAGTTGGTTCCCTCCTTGCTGCCACTATCTGCTCCTCACCCCACATTGTTCAATCTGACGCAGGATTGTATTTGCATCTGAGTTTTAATCAATTGGTCTCATGTTGCCAGGAACAGACTGTTTATGTTGCTTACTCTTTCGATCAAGCCCTGTTTTTGATACGCTAACTGGTGTTGTGTAATATGCGATTGTTATGTGTACCGCTGACCCACGTACCGCTTCAGTACTTAATATTCCCTGTTTTGTTTATGTGTCAACTGCATGGCGACAGCGCGCCCCTTTGAGTTTGCAATGATCACTCACGTAGGGTTGTTGGTGGGTGTTGGCTCCTGTTGGACCAGTAGCGTGGCTGATCCATGTTGGGATTTGCCTGCTAACTCCTGTTATGTGGGAAGGTTTGGTACAATAGGGAGGGGGGAGGTTGGGGACACTACCTGCCAGGAAGGGGGCGGGGGGAGTCGATGACCGGGGAAGGTGTATTGAAAATGGCAGAGGCAGACCGGCATATCATGGTACATCGAGGTGCCTTCAGAGTGGCAACACTGGTTGCAAACACATGCTATGACAACAGAGCTGGGATGTGCCCTAAACAACTGAAATGCCCACTACCGTAATGTCCTGGAATGTTCGGGGTTTGAGTAATCACACCAAGGCCCGCAAAATCATGGCTTATGCTCACAGACACGGTTGCAAAATATTACTTCTACAAGAAACGCACTCTAAGGCCCCCCTGGAAAGGTGGGGGGCGCAAATACTGACTCGTACCCTTTCGGACCATGCCCCAATCACTCTGTTGCTAGAGTTGGGGGTACCTGCCCCAACATTTAACACATGGCGATTCAAGTCTGCTGCCCTTCAGGACACTGTTTTTAGAGCTGACATTTTAGCAGAAATCGAGTCCTATTTTGAGCACAACACCCCTCACGCCACTACCATTGGTGTCCGTTGGGACGCCTTCCAAGCTTATATCAGAGGAATGTCCATATCTAAGGAGGCGGGAGTACTAAAGACAATAAGAGCAGACCTTAGTCACTCCAAGTCCAGACTGCGAGAGCTGGAGCGGGATTGTTCGACATCAGCCGTCCCTACCACCCTTGCCCTAATTAGTGAGGAACTCCAGTCATTCAATACACACGCCACCAGGGAGGTCCAATACTTTAGCCGTCCACAGGCTGCACGGAGGTATGGAGAGGGTGATAGACCCGGCAAAACATTGGCGGCTTTAACAAGGGGAGAGTGGGGTCAGGCCCAGATTGCTTGTGTCAAGGACAGTCGAGGTGTTGCGCAGTGGTCTGACCAACAGATACTGGACATCTTTACTGACTTCTATACAAACCTCTATTCCCAACCCCTCAAACATAGTGAACGACATATGAGGGATCTCCTCGATCAGATACCAACGACATGTATCTCTCCCGCAACCAGGGACCAACTACACTCCCCGATCCTACTAGATGAAATAGTAGACGCCATATCAAATCTCCCTAAAGGTAAAGCTCCGGGTCCCGATGGGCTCACGGCCGAATTCTACCAGGAACACGTAGCCATACTGGCCCCCAAGCTATTGGAGGTATGGGATGAGTCACTCTGCATGTCTGCCCTCCTCCTCCCCACCCTGTGCAAGACCGTTATAACGGTGCTACTTAAACCCGGTAAACCCAGCAATGAATGCGGCTCATACAGGCCCCTCTCGCTCATGAATCTGGATACCAAGATCTTTGCCAAAGTAATAGCGAACCGTTTCCTCCCAGTTATGACACACATGGTCCCTGAGGATCAAGCAGGCTTTGTACCAGGGAGATCCACTTCCCAAAACATTAGGTGGCTGCTCAACGTTATGGCGCAAATCGGATTGCGGTCACTCTCGACGCTCAAAAAGCATTTGGTATGGTATCCTGGAAGTACACGTGGTTAGCGCTGGAGACGATGGGCATCGGCCCTAACATGATCAGTTACATCAAACTACTATACACCTCTCCAGTGGCCACGGTTCGAGTAAACTCCCTGACGTCCACTCTGATCCTGCTCTTCAGAGGCACCCGACAGTGCTGCCCATTCTCCCCGATTCTTTTCGCTCTGGCGATAGAGCCAATGGCAGACCACATCAGAGCGTGCCACTCTCAAAAGTGAATAGGACTAAAAGACACCCCTGAGATTATATCTCTCTATGCTGATGACGTGTTACTGTTTATCAGGGACCCCGCTATCCATCTCGATCCAATTCTGCGAGATATCACTCACATAGGCTCCCACTCGGGATTCACAAACAATTATTCCAAATCTGAGGTCTTTCCGCTCACTAGCTCCACCCAACTACCGGCCACTGAATACCCACTCCGCTGGTCACCCGGTGGGATTAAGTACCTGGGGTCCAGGTGTCCCTAACTAAAGACACATTGTTAGCGGACAACTACCTGGCCGCAGCAAAGCTAGCCGAGTCCAAAATGGCACGCTGGTGCTCCCTCCCATTGTAACTTGCTGGGAAGCTTTCACTCATCAAGATGGTATTGCTCCCCAAGTTGTTGTACACATTCAGTAACATACCCATCTGGCCAGGTGGGGACATACTTTACAAGACTACACAAACTATGTGTGCAGTTCCTGTGGCACACTGGTGCTGTGCACAAAAACTGGTCAGATATGATGCTCCCATACGAAAGAGGGGGATTTACCGCCCCAGACCTGACGTTGTATTGGTTGGCGGCACAAGCTCAATACGCCACCCATTGGTATCCTGGGTCCCCTTCCCGTCTACATGTCAAGCTGGAGATCCTGGCAGCAGCCGATGTCAATGTAATGACACTCATATTGCACCCGCAGTATGCACCAGACTCGCCTATCGACCCAGTCGGAGCCACTGTGCATGCCTGGGGCCGGTTGTTCAGTGCCGCAGCAGAACAGCACCCCTACTATAAGTGGCTCTCTGTCTGGAGGTTCCCCGGGCTGGAGCCGACACACGACAGCCCTGACGCGACACTGGTGTGCCCTGGGCTATCAGGCACTAACAGACTTCTATCCCGACGGGCAGTTCATAAACCCACAAACATGGAGGCCGGGCCACTCTCAGTCGGCACTAGTATTTCTGCAGTACTATAGGCTTCGAGGGGCCTTCCACCCCGCTTGGCCCGATTTCCCCAATGAGCCCCCAGACTCTCCAGGGATCGCATATATCGCTAATTCAGGTGGAGCCCGTGGTGTTGTTTCTTCATTATACAAACTGTTGTTGACAAATGCCCCGACTCGACCCTCCAGGGCGTGCAACGAGTGGGCAGATGAACTGGACCTAGAGGTTTCTGACCACCTATGGGAGAAAATGTGCTTGCATACCAAGAGTCTCCCTAAATTTGCGCTACCGCGGCATGCAATACAAATTGTTGAATAGGCTGTCCTACACCCCTCTGAGGATCTCTAAATTTGCCCGTACCATCCAGCACTCCTGCCCCCGCTATAAGGCAGAGAATGCTGACCATCTACATATGTTCTGGACATGCCATAAACTGACAGAGTTCTGGGAGAGAATCCTAGGGACTTTATCTGAGATCAGTGACACTGTTATTGACCCTGACCCGATGGGAGTCCTGTTTGGGGTATGGAAAGATGACGGGGCTAAACGTATGGCAACATTTTTAAATATAAGTTGCATTGTGGCCAAGAAATGCATACTTCAAAGTGGGAAGAGTTTCACTCCCCCTACATTTCAGAAGTGGTTACATTTGCTTACTTGGTCTCGAAACTGTGAAGAAAAGTACCTTAACATGCTTCCTATTCACTCACGCCCCAAGAACATTCAGACCGCATTCAACAGCTACCTTCACAGCCAAGAGGAGAGCACGTCTGTGAGGGGCTCTTCCCTGATCACACAGCGTTTATACTTTGTGGTGCGTCACGATCTACTGCTCCCCCACCTGTTGCAAAGCTGCTCTTATAGTCACTGTATTGCTTCATATGTACACTGAATGTAGTGCTCGCTCTGATGTATATGTTTGCTGTATGCCTCTGCCGACAAAAATAAAAGTAAAAAAAAAAAACGATATTACATCTAGATAGTACACCGAAGTACGCTGAAAGCACCAAAGGTTTACTGAGTTGTACACTGCACATCTAGATAGTGCGCTCAAAGATTGTGTTGTACTCTGCTTCATAAGACTATCACATCTAGACAGTGTGCTGAAAGTCTACTGTGTTATACTTTGCCTCTTAAGACTGTGTCACATCTGGATAGTGCACTCAAAGATTACTGGAAAGTCTAGCAAGTTGTACTCTACTGTGACTGTGTCACATCTAGATTTCGTGCCCAAGAGATATAGGGCCTCATTACAACCTAGGCGGCCACGGAATGAACAGTGCCGGCAAGGGACCGGCACCGTTCATTCCGGCCCGCCCTATTATGAGGTCTGCAGCGGGTCCCGCTCTGGAATGCCTGGTCAGACCGGGCGTCCTTTGCGGGACCTGCTAGCAGACCAGGATGCTAACAACGGGCCCGTCATTAACAGGCCCATTGTTAGCATTCTCCCATTGAGCCCTATTGGGGCTCAAATGGGGATGTACTGGGTCTGGGTCCCACAAAAGGGATTTACCGGGCCCTCCAAGGTCAGAATGGCCTGGTAAGTCCCCTTTTGCGGGACCCGGTACCCGGTATGAGGGTAGCCATGCTGCTAAAAGCGGCATGGCTACCTCCATACTCGTAATGAGGCCCATTGTGTCACATTCCACCTTCTTAGCCTATCTCAAATCGAGATAGCGCACTAACAGTTTATTGTGTTGAATTCTATCTAGCAAGACTGCATCACATCTAGATGGCGACCCCATATCCACCTCTCACACCAGTCCGGATTCCTAGAACCCAGCGCTCCCTCCCATCCTCACTCAGTCCCCACAGCTTGTAACCCACACTCTAGCTCCCACCTTCCCAAATTCCCCCACCATTCCTTCCCTGAGCACACCTGTAGGAATCCCCCCATGCAACCCACTTCACCATAACGCTACCTGCCCGACCTCCTACCATCAACCCGCATCCAACCGTAAAATCGGAGACGAACTCTGGCACAGAAACCAGCTACCCCCTCCGAAGCCCACTCTCCCTGCCTTTTCCACCCAAACTCATCACTCCCAACCCTCCCTCTGACCGCATCTGAGAACTTCCCAAATACTCCTCTGCATGACACCCCGCCCCCTATCAAACTCGAAAATCAGAGCCACACTCTGGTGCGCCAACCACCTCCCTCCCCTGAACACCATACAACCTCTCCATTCGCACCCAAATTCATCACACCCCACCCTCCCTCTGACCGCTATTGAGAACTCCCTAATACCCCTTGACATGACCTGCCACCCCCTATCGAACTCCAAAGCCAGAGGAGCCCGCTGGCGCTCCAAATAACTCAAACCCTCACCTTCTTCAACCCATACCTCCCACCCAACAGCAATCATCCCTCCACCTATTCCCCCCATACCTCAGAGTCCCGATCCCCCATCCCACCACAGAAATGCACAGCCCCCTCCCTACAACCCCCTCCTTGCTCCCCCACCCGCCCTTTAACCTCTCCTCGACACCTGCCAACATCCCCTCTCTAAAAGCAGCACGTTTCGCCCTCGCAAGAACAGTAGCTGCATGTCCTTCACCCTCCGACCCCGACACCCCCCCTCTCACACCCCTACTGCACAGAAAGCCTTGAAAAGTAGAAAACAACCCTGGCCCGCCTCCATAACTGTCTACTCCTCACCACTTCTACCCAGTCTCCCAATCTCTCCCTCCCCCATCCCTGCTACACTCACCCCTGCCCTCGCCCCGCTTTCACTCCCTCACCCTTGACTTCTCGCCCTGCACACCGGACTGCCACAATCCTTCGAGACTCACCTGAGACTCTCCCCCCCCCCCAAACGTCCCCTCACCCAATGAGTTTCCGTCCAATCGCCTGCACCCTCAATCTCTACCCACACCCTTCACATACCCTCCTCAGCCCGCCTACTCTTCCCACCCGGCACGGACCTGTCTCCACCCTTCGTCACCCTGAGCCCACTGACACCCTTCCTCTCCACCACCCCTCATCTCCCTGCATCACTGACCTTGAGCAATTCACCGCTCCCTACCCCCCAGCCCTCACGCACTGCTTACTCATACCCCAACAACCTCCATGACCACACCCCATTCCGAAGTCAAGTGCATCCTTTTCAATGCCCGCTCTGTAGCAAAAAACAGACAACATCGTTGACCTCCTCTCCTCCGACAAACCTGACCTAGTGTTTATCACTGAAACCTGGTTCTCGGACGACTTTGCCCCTGTTGCACATGAGGCATTCCGACCCGGCTACTCCCTCATCCCACTAAACAGACCCTCAGACCCATGGACGGGATGCCTGGAGGGGACGCATGGAGGGGATGGATGGATGGATGAATGGAACGGATGGATGGGACGAACTGATAGATGGGACGGATGGCTGGCTGGATGAGATGGATGGATGGATGAGATGGATGGGTGGATGTGACGGATGGATGAGACGGATGGATGGATGGGGAGACGGAGCTGTAGCTGAAGCAGACGTTCCTGGTAGTTCCTGCAGGCTCACGGTTCCTGAAGCGACTGTCGGACTGATCAGAAGTAGGAAAACTGGAGGGTCCTGCACTACCCAGGGAAGAAACCAGCAGCAGAGCAAAGCAATGAATAAAAGGTGCGCTCCTTAAAACCCAAGCAGGGTCCGTCCTTCCTGGCTATCTGGCCCACTGTAGCGCTGTACAGCGGTTTCGACAATAGGAGGGGTCCTGGGTTGCAGTTTGGGTGAACTGGTTGGTCCCACCAGCTCAAGGGAAGAAGTTTCCTGGAGGATCTTCTCTGTCGTTGGATTCTGGAGATGCAGACCTGCAGCAGGGCTTCACCAGGCTGTTCACTTGTTGTAGGGGTCCTCTTCTGCCAGTTCCTCGTTGGTTCTTTCGTTCCAGTGGCAACTCTGCTCTTCCAGTCCCAGAGACCTGCTTTTTATGAGGTTTTCCCCCATTCATACACCCTGACTGTCAATCACACAATCAAACATGGGGAAACCATAGCAGGGGTCCTAAAACCCCTCCATCACATCCTGCCTACCCAGACTCTCAGGCGCCTAAAGGAGGGCTTCTGTGTGGAAGCCCACAAAAAGGCGATGAACAAAGGGACCAAACCTGGTTTGGCACGCAAAGTAAAATAGGAGAAAGACTTTAACAAAAAAGAAATGGTGAATAAACCCAGCCGGAGCCAAAATAAAACGTATTTCGTCAAGCGGGTTTATGTTCGAGGCTAATATAACGTCATGATTCCTGCCCCTCATGTCCCCAGCCCTCCAAGATGTCAGGCTGGAGCCAGGCCATGATCCCCTACATGGCTCTCAAGGGCCTCTCCATCCCTCCAAAGACCCACTTGGAGTCAGACTTGGCACTTGTGGCACCAGACTCGCTCACTCCCATAGGATAACATTGGGGATTGGACTTGTAGTGCATTGATGGGGACAAGATGGATGCCCCCACATATTTCGGTTCCCAGAACTGCATGTGCAGTCTAGTCTTTTGGGTGTGGTTCAGCCCAGAGACACCTAGGATACCCAGAGACTATTTAAGCCATACCCAGGCTGAGAAACATTCTTTTACGTTTTCTGCACCTGCAGCGTGATAATCACCGTGTT
Organism: Ambystoma mexicanum; assembly: GCF_040938575.1. NCBI lineage: Eukaryota > Metazoa > Chordata > Amphibia > Caudata > Ambystomatidae > Ambystoma > Ambystoma mexicanum. Next base: position 802,200,584 of record NC_090932.1, read on the forward strand.
CGGATCGGTCTCCAGTAGGCCTGCATCTTTCTTCTGCGCTAAGCTCCTGCAAGAACAAGAAGACCGTTAGGAACAGCCTTACCTTGCGGCACTTTTGCCCATCATTCATCGCTCCTTCTGTTCTGCGGGCATCTTCGGCGGTGTCATTCCCATCCTTGAACGCCGCTTCCTAAGGAAAAGGGAAAAGAACAGAAAAAAGGCATTAGTAAGCATTCTGTAAATCTTTGCTTATTTTTAAATACTGTACGAGCTTCAAATGCTTACCTGAATCCCAGCCGCTCTGGGGGAACTCTGTCTCCGGAACGTCTCATCCATCTGCAAGAGGGAAAAGACACTCCAGGTTAGTGTGGAAACATCTAGAGGCGCTGCATACCGCGCTTACCCACCACATTTGTTCTTCATAACCGGCATCCACGCTGAAAACGTCACGGCACCTAAAAGACACCGAAAAATAACTCAGTTCAATGCAAATACGAAAGGGGTGTATCGCGCATCGCGCTCTCACTCACCTTCAGCGCTACTCATCTCAGCAGCACGCCGCCATTCCCGGGCGCCGGCCATCATCTAAGGAAGGAAAGGAACGAAGTTAGAGAACTGTTCAAAAGACTCATTATACTTACCTGTCCGACTCTTGCCAGTGAAGTAACTAGGCAGTAACACGCCCGCATCAATCAACGCGCCCCTGCGCTGAAAGCAGGACAGAGAGCACACTATCCAAGAAAACAAGGTGAGCTGTGGATCAAAGGGAAGGGTTGGACCCCGGGGAAGAAGGGGTTCAAGCACACAGAGACAATAGGGAGTTCAACTCTACCAATCCTGTGTTTCAGGCCCAGTCTCCAGTCGAATAGCCTCCAGAGAAAGGTTCGAGGTTGTAAGAGGTCAGAACAGGCTGAGTGACGTCCCCGTGGATACAAGGTGAGCGTTACATATAATAGCCTAAAACATTACCACGTTTATATAAGATAATTGCGGTATAAAATTTATGGTAGATACCTCTGCCACCAGCCAAGTCTTAAAGTAAAGGGAGCGAAACAATGCTCCAAGAGGCACAGACAAAAAGGGATAAGAATTAACCCTTTCCAATACTCCATGGAAGATGGGGTGTACTGGGTCTGTGGTAAAAGTGACTAAATAAAGTTAATGGCAACTTTATCTTTTCTGGGGGATAGTAGTCAGCCCCAGAAAATGGAGTCGGTGGGAAGTCTAAAAGACAACCCTGTGTCACTGCACTGAAGGTGCTGTGTAACACACATGGAAGAATATGGTGCCATGGAGTAGGTGAGGCTCCAGTGCCCAAGATCGCACAAACAGTAGAAATACACAGAGCAAAACACATGCAAGAGTGGGAAAAAAGGCTCACACTCTTACCAGGTGAAACAAAAAATCCTAGAAATACAGCAAAGCTGCCGAGGGACTCAGTAGATAAGGGAAATCAACCATTTATGAGAATTCTCCCTAACAGATGAACTGGACGGATGGACACATGGATGGGACGCATGGATGGGACGCATGGATGGATGGATGGATGGATGGATGGAATCGATTGATGGATGAATGGAACCGACGGAAGGGATGGATGGATGGGACGGATGACTGAGACCGATGGACAGGACGCATGGATAGATGGGACGTATGGATGGGACGAATGGATGGGACGAATAGATGGGACGGATGGGACGTATAGATCGATGGGACGGATTGACGGATGTATGGAACGGTTCAGACAGATTGATGGAAGGATGGATGGGAAGGATTGACGGATTAATGGAACGGTTGAATGGGACGGATGGATGGGACGGATGGATGGGATGGACGGGACAGATGGTTAGATCAATCGGATGGATGGATGGATGGATGGATGGGAAGGATTGACGGATTAATGGAACGGTTGAATGGGACGGATGGATGGATGGATGGGACGAATGGATGGATGGGACGCATGGAGGGGACAGTTGGATGGATGGGACGCATGAATGGGACCGATTGATGGATGAATGGAACGGATGGATGGGACGAATGGATGGATGACACGGATGGATGATTGAGATGGATGGATGGACGGGACGCATAGATGGATGGGACGAATGGATGGATGAATGGGACGAATGGATGGGTCAGATTGACGGATTAATGGAACGGTTGAATGGGACGGAAGGATGGATAGATGGGATGAGGGGTCGGATGGATGGGCGGAATGGATGGATGGAATGAATGGAACGGATAGATGGAACGGATGGATGGGACGGACGGGACAGATGGATAGATCAATCTGACGGATGGATGGAACGGATGTATGGGACGGATGGATGGGATGGACGGGACAGATGGATAGATCAATCTGACGGATGGATGGGACAGATGGATGGATGGATGGATGGACAGATGGATGGATGGATGGATGAGACAGATGGATGGATGGATGGATGGATAGATGGATGGATGGATGGATGGATGGATGGATGGATGGGAAGGATTGACGGATTAATGGAACGGTTGAATGGGACGGATGGATGGATGGATGGATGGGACGAATGGATGGATGGGACGCATGGAGGGGACAGTTGGATGGATGGGACGCATGAATGGGACCGATTGATGGATGAATGGAACGGATGGATGGATGACACGGATGGATGATTGAGACGGATGGATGGACGGGACGCATAGATGGATGGGACGAATGGATGGATGAATGGGACGAATGGATGGGTCAGATTGACGGATTAATGGAACGGTTGAATGGGACGGAAGGATGGATAGATGGGATGAGGGGTCGGATGGATGGGCGGAATGGATGGATGGAATGAATGGAACGGATAGATGGAACGGATGGATGGGACGGACGGGACAGATGGATAGATCAATCTGACGGATGGATGGAACGGATGTATGGGACGGATGGATGGGATGGACGGGACAGATGGATAGATCAATCTGACGAATGGATGGGACAGATGGATGGATGGATGGATGGATGGATGGATGGATGGATGGATGGATGGATGAGACAGATGGATGGATGGATGGATGGAGAGGACGGACGGGTGGATTGATGGAATGGATAGCTGTTCACGTGCCTGTCTCGCGCGCCTTAAAGATAACCATCATATCATCATCATATCACATTGCTACGCTTACTCTCTACTATACACCATCATTCAACTAAAACACAGCTATACCCCTGATTAATTCAGCCTAGCTGTTCACATACGAATACGATCCCATGAACACATCACCCAAATAAACACAGCTAGCCGAGCACATTCTGGCCTAGTTGCTCACATATGTGTCCTTCAGGCCTAACACAGCCAGAGCCCAGTCTGGGTGTCCACCCACCAGTCTGCACACATCCAACTGATATCTTCAGCACCTCACTTAACACTAGGACGCAGCTACCAACTGGCAATTACAACAGCTGCACACATATCTGATGCACGCACGCACCCTATGACACTATCTCTCTCTACTGAGCAGAACTATGGTTCCCAAGGGCGTACAACCAACCAGTGCTTTGAGGTCATACCAATGATATATAGAGCGCTATATAAATGCCAAGTAACATAACATAACATTTATATAGCGCCTATACACTTAACAAGCGTTTCAAAGCGCTCCAACGCAGGGAGGGTAAGAAGCTTAACAAGGATTAACATTCTTAATGGGCATTGGGATATTCAGAATGGGCAAGTGCTATGCGATTAGTGGTACAACATAGTACAGGAGGAATACAAACTGTTACAACATATGACAAGAAATATTGCACGTGCCCGACGGTCGTTCCAATAATGCAAAAGCTAAACGTAAAGAAAGGAGAGAAGGAGGGGGGTGTAAGGTAAGACGAGCAGTGCAGGTAAATGCAAGAGACACATAGAAGAAGAGGAGAGGTGGTGAGAGGGTTGTGGGGGGCGGTAGGCACATTATGCACATCCAGAAGAAAAAGTGGCTGCAGATCAGTGGTCGAGGTGTATGAATTTAAGTAGTGGAAGTATGTTCGCTGCTGGCCTGTCCCTGCTCCCTACAAACCCCAACACCAAGCCCCCTACTACACGCAACAAACCCCTAAACAAGTGCGCCTGCTGTTTAAGAGAATGTTCATTGCAGCGCACGAAAGTGCGCGTTTCAACTTCTTTCTACACTTTTATTTGAAAATGAACACAGTCCATAATGGTTTCTTTTTTTAAAAAAAAGTATAGGAACAGTAAAACTTAATTTAAAAAAGTAGAGGAGCACTGCTCCCATCTGCTTCCACCCACTTTGACCACTGCTGCAGATGTAAAAACACCTACAAACGATTTTCACGCAAGGCCCACCAAAACCCATGAATCAACAATGGCTGCAGATGTCAAGTCACGATGAAACGAGATTAGGTGAGCTGCTTACTCACAAGATGGACTGCATGAGTGCCTTGAGTTCAGGTGGGATAGGTGAGAGGTTACCATCAGCCCCCCACGACCAGATGATTTCAGCAGGATGTGCCGAGGTGGAGGACGAAAGAAAGGGGGGCCAGACAGAGCCATACAGGGGCCTTTGGTGAGGGCCTTCGGAGGAAAGGGCCGGCTTACAGCCTGCCGGTTTGTTGATTGGCCACATATTTGTGGGGTGGGCCAATCAGCAAAGCCCCAGGCAAAGTGAACACAAGGTACTCGGGTGCACAGAAAACAACAGTGCCAGAGGTGGCCATGATGGTAAGGTGGAGGCCGACAGGCAGAGACCCCACAAAGGCCTCAGAGGCAGAAACTACTGCCATTGCTGTTGAAGCAGCCAAGCACACATACACACACCAAATACCCAACATGAGCCAGGTGGACTGAATAGGGCTCAGCAGGAGAACAGGAGGGAAAGCAAACAAACTAAGGCTATCCATAATGACGGAAAGGTCATTTCATAGAGAAGATGGACGTCTGCCCATACAAGAGGTATATAAAGGGCACATGGAATTCAGATGACTGGCAGTAATGTCTACTTGCAGAGTACCCTAGTTCTAGATAAGATGAGCCACCACCTTCAACTAAAGTAAACACTTGTGATTTTGGTTAGTGGGTGGCAGAGTCAGCTTCCGAAAATCTCTTCACACTAAGTGGAAGATCACTATGAAGATGCCCTGCAGCAAGCCCACTCATATAGCTGGACAACTAACATGCATATTTTGGGTGGACTTAGTTTCACCCTACTTGAAGTAATTCATAGATGTTGCGTGACTGTGATGAATTGCCATCTGGCAAGTGTGTGAAAGCCCTAGCTTTTTTATTTTAATTAAATACAATGATGCAGGTAATTCCATCTCTGAAAGGGTAATCTGCTGATCAGATGGATCACCTGCTCTAGGAGAGGCAAAGGGTAGATTCAGAGTTCACAGTTACCCTCTTGACAGCTGCAGTGACAGCCAGGTTTCTGCAGTACAGTGGTTACATTTAAGTTATGTACCCCTGTTACAAAAACTGGGCATAACTCTGAGGATTCTGTCCTGGTGGCACGTCAAAACTGTAAATAGAAACCGTTCCCGAGTTAGCGTATGGTGATCAGCATCTCGCATAGCTATCCCAGCCACATTAAATTAATGCTCACACGTGTCAGCCTTGTGGGCCAAGTTCAGCTGTGGAAGGGTTATGTGTGTTCTTTCCAGACAAGGTTCCCCTACCCACTGGAAGGACTTTAGCCTTGGGGGATTGCCTCTCTTTGTTCCATTGTAAGGGAAGGGAACACCCTTTGCCCCTGGATGGCCCCTCCACAGGAAGCTGGCCTGGGAATAGGAATCAAAGTGCAAACCCATTCACAAATGACTAGACCTCACACAAGGGTGCTGCATTTCTAAAGGATGAGGAAGAAGTACGGGTACTAGGGACTAGGAGGATGTGGAAGTGGTGGTAGTAGTACCAAGTTTTAATTTCTAATGGTTGCATTTTTGCTTACCGGACTCCCTGCTGATAACAGACCATGTGTACCATCCTGCAAAGATGTGTACGACAGTGACTGCTGGGATCCTCTCATTGAGCTGCCAACCTGCTAAATGATAAATACAGGCTTGGAAAGCTGAAGCTGTTCTAGAGCGGCGCGACAGCGACCCCTTCATCACGCGCAAAGCACATTGCTGTCACGCCATCAGGCGTGATGGCGGATGGAGCGGTGCTGATCGCCGAAGAAGTGGAGGTCTTTTGTAATGTGCACGAGTCGCAGGATCTTTGCACATCTAAGATTTACCCTGCGCTGAGTGATGAAAGTCTGTAATCTACTGACACATGTATCTACCCTTTCAAATATCCATGGGTGTGTCCTCTCTATAAAATAATCAAAATTCCTTTCGGAAATTAGTAGGTCTGCATCTAGTGGTCAGACTACCAGGATTACTAATTTTTTTACCGCTTGCGAGGATAGAAGGTATAGAGATTTAAGTCCCGTGGAGCTTAAACTTTCAGAAAAAGTAGCCTGCTTAGGCTCCAAATTGACGGAAAGCATCTTTAGTGTCATATCGCTAGAAGATAATCAATTGTCTATCTCGTCTCCCCCTATTAAGGCATTGCAATTGCAACAAAGTATTGAACTCATGTGTGAGATTGTTAATGAAGTATTCAATAAACCTCGTAATGAGGATGTTGACTGTCCAATCGATGCTTATTGTATGTTGCTGGTAGATCTAAAACAAACTTGTGGTGTGGATGAGAGTAAAAGGCCAGACGGTTCTTTATATGCAACACCTATATTACCACAAACTGCCCCACCATCTCCTTTAATATCCATTGTAGTAACATCTGCAAATATTGAGGATGATATACGCAGCATCCTGGAGACTGAAAGTAGGTGGGAGAGTATTTCATCCACCTCGCTATACTCATCGTTAGAACAATTGTTGAATGGTTATAGGTAAGGGTATAGCAGGAGAAAACCTGATACTAGAGGCGCTTTCGGGTTGATGTGTATATATATATATATATATATATATATATATATATATATATATATATATATATGCAAGTTTGTATAATCTTAAAAAGGGTTGGATAGCTGCACACCTTTTAAAGTAGAGATTACCCCCTAAATCTCTCCAAGTTTAAAGTATAATGAATACACTTTCTGGGCTAAGTTAACACTACACACAAATATCATTTATATTTGTGTGTAGTGTTGATGGTTAAAAATTTTATTTTTAAAACAATTTTTATTAATTTCACCAAACAACCAAAAAGAACCAGACAGTGAAAAACAATCATATATTTCAATTATTATGTGAAGTTTCACAATGTGTCCACCGTCTCCCCGTTACCCCCCCTCCCCTATGCCGAGCTTACCCCACATCACCGCATTCCACCACTGTATCTGAGGACACCCCTTCCGTCGCTTCCCCTGAGGAGCCATCATCATCTAGGCTAGTCTTGGCAGGCCCAGACAGTGAAGCTACTAAGTGCCTCCAAGCTATCAATGTCTCTGCTTCTTCATCTCCCCCTCTTAACTGCTTCACTCCACACCACCGTTTCTACATCCGCCCATTTCTGAAGGTCATGCCACCAGACTTCTACTTTTGGTCTAGTGCTTGCTTTCCAGCTCATGGCAATCCTGCACTTCGCAAGTATACAAGCCAGGTCTTTGAGTTTACTCACATGTTTCAGTTTATGAGACCTGGGAACCCCCCCCAAACCCCAACATGCATGCCCACAAAGATTCCACCTCCAGCCTAATTTCCTTTTCAGTCAAACAGTGGGCCATCTCCCTCCAGAATCTCCTCATTTCCAGGCACGCCCAAAACATGTGCACCAGTCCCGCATTCTCCTCCCCACATTTTGGACATGCTTGTATTCCTGCATTCTTAAACCTTGCAATCTTCTGAGGGGTCATATACGCTCTATGGGTAACATATAACTGGATTTGTTGCAACCTCGCGTTCCTGGGCACTTTTATGTGGTATCCTTGTACTCTCACCCACAACCCATCACTCATAGATTCCTCAGCTTCCTCTTCCCAGTCCCGTCTCAGCCGAGTCACCTCCTTTCCCACCCTTGACATCAGCAATTTGTAGATTTTGGAGACCTCATGGCCTCCGTCTGACACATCATTAAATGTTTCTATGGCAGTGTCGGGCTGACTCTCCAGCACTATATCTGACCAATTGTCTTTTATCTTCCGCACCAACCTATTATAAGTGATGTACTGTCCCTGGTGTAGTTCAGTGTCTTCCACCAGTGTGTCAAACTCTACTGCCTTCCCATCCTGCCACACATCTCCCAGCGTTGCTATCCCAATCGGTTCCCAATGCTTCCGGACTATCTTCCTCAATTGTTCATCCACTCCCTTCAGTGCCGCTAGCGGCATCTGTGGGGATCACGGGTACGGGTTCTCCCTGGCCCGGCAAGCCCATCGACATATCCTCCATCCCAATTCTAACATTCTTGTCCCTCCGCCTTGCTGTAATTTTGGCAACAATATCTATTCTTTCAGGAGTAACGGGACACATTCAGCCCTCAACAACCTGGACTCCGGTGTGGAGTCTTCCGATAACCACCTCGCCACATATTGTAGTTAACTGGCCAGATAGTACATCCCAAAATTGGGCAATTTAATGCCCCCTTGGTCATACGTGTTTTGCAATTTCCATAATGCTATTCTGTTCCTAGTGTTGTGCCATATGAACCCCCGACATATGCCCTTGATTTTAACAAAGTATCGCTTGGGTATCATATATTTATATTCACAAAATAGTGTAACAGCCTAGGCAGCACCACCATCTTTAACAGTGCCACTCTCCCCATCATGGTCAGAGGGAGCTTGGGCCAGAACCTCATGCTGTTTTCAATGTTAGCCACTGCCTTCTCTGTGTTTTGTTTATATTCGACCTCTACCCTATGATGTACATCAATCCCCAGGTATCTAAAGATCCTGGTCTCCCATTGTATTTGTAATACCAGCAGTTCCTCTCGTGGTATCCCTTTATATCTACCCAGGGGGAATATACATGATTTCCTGGGGTTCACTGTGATGCCAGACAGCACCGCGTATGGCCTCATTACTTCCAGAATATATTGTAGGTTCTCTTCAGGATATCTCAAATACAACAGCATGTCATCAGCATACATTGATATCAAATGCTGCCCTCCCTTCGTACTGATCCTCACCTCTCCATATTGTTGCCTCAAATATATCTCTAGGGGTTCTAGCACTAAAATAAACATCATTGGGGACCACGGACATCCCTGTCCAGTACCACTGCTGAGTTGCCATCTGTCTGAGATGGTCGCTCCCGTCCTAACTCGGGCCAGTGGTTTACTGTACAGCAATTGGACCCATCTCAAGTACTTGGGCCCAATCCCGTATTCTTTCAGGGGCGCCATTAACCAAGGCCATTTGACAGAGTCAGAGGCCTTCACTGCATCTAATGAAAGTATTGAAACCTTCTGGGGGTCCCTTTCAGTTTGTTCTATAACATGATAGAGCCTTCTGAGATTGTCGGATATGTTCCTGCGCGGAACATACCCGTTCTAGTCAGGATGTATGAGTTTATTGATAACCGGTCTCAGCCTATTTGCCAGCACTGCCGTAAGTATTTTGCTATCTTGGTTAAGCATGGATAGAGGTCTATATGATCCGCAGTCCATGCATGATTTGTTAGGCTTAAAAAGCAGTATAATAATTGTCTCCCTCAGATACTCCGGCAGCACTCCCCTATCTAATGCCTCGTTTAACATTGCTAGTAGTGGGGGGAGCAACTCCGCCTTGTACGTTTTGTAAAACTCGCTAGGGAGTCTGTCCACCCCTGGAGCTTTACTAGTGGGTAAGTGCTTGATCACTGCTTCCAATTCCTCCAATGTAATAGGGACTTCTAAATTCTCCCTCTCCGCTACCTCTAATTTGGGAAGGCCGATGCCCTTCAATGTTTCTATCACATCAATCTCCTCCCCCTCGTCAAAATCCATATAAAGTCGCTGGTAGAACTCTAAAAAACCTTTATTCACCACTTCCTGGGTATCTAGCATCTGTCCTTCCATCCCCGTACAGCTCTGATTGTTTGTTTGGGTGTCTCATTCTTATACAACCAGGCTAACAACCTGCCCGGTTTATCTCCCTCCGCGTGCTGTCCTTCAACGTATCTTTTTTAATTCAGGTTACACAATCTCTCCCAGTACCCCCTGCAATCCTGTTGCAGTTGTCGTATGGTTATAGTCTCCTCTGGGGAATGCCCTCTGTTGCGCATTATTATCTCCAATTTCTTTTCTGCTTTGTGTAACTCATGTGTTATTCCACCCTGTAGGCCTTTGGATTTAGATATTGCTGCTCCCCTCACCACCACCTTAAATGCCTCCCATAAAGTTCTAGCCAATTCTATGCTCCCGGTGTTGTTTTTAAAGTATTCCACTATTTCTTTCTTCAGGTTCTCTCTAAACCGTGTCTCTTTCAAAGCCTCGGTCATCAGTCTCCATGTCGGGATTCGTGCCCTGGGCGGCGAGAACTGCCATTTCACAATCAATGGCGAGTGGTCAGAGGACTCTCGCTTTGTATTCTGACTGCACTAGTTCCCCCCTCAGCTCCTGTGCTGCAAATATGCAGTCTAACCGCATGTGTAGTTTTTTTGGAACCGAGAAGTGAGAATATTGCCTATCCTGTGGGTGGTGCATCCTCCATACGTCCACTAGTCGGAAATCACTTGGTAGGGACTTCAGAGCTTTAGCTACTGGGGTGGGCTTCTCCACCTTCTTGATCTGTCAACCCTGGGATCTAGTGTGCAATTAAAGTCCCCTCCCCATATAACTGCTCCCCCGATATATATGGGCTGATCTTGCAGTATAGGGTTCTGAAGTAGCTGTTAGCATTTTGGTTCGGGGCATAAGTGTTTAGAATGCTCAGCTGTTTTCCACTAGTCCTTTTATTAGCACCATCTTCCCATCTGGCTCTATGGTGGACTGTAACATCTTAAAGGGGACATGCGGTGATATCCATGTAATTACCTCTCTGGCGTATGCTGAATATGTTGCTCCTATGGTGGTCCCTCTCCATTTCCTCCCCACCACTTCCTGTTCTTTTGTCAAGTGAGTTTCCTGTAATAGAGCAATATCTATTCTCTGTCTCTTCAAATACATCATGACCATATTCCTCTTCAAATAACTATTGACACCCCTGACATTCCAGGTCACTATCTTGAGGTCCCCCATCTTAACCATACCCTGTTTCTCCTCTGTCCTCCCTTGTCTTCCGCTCCATGCGCAGTGATTTATAGGTGTATGCTCGCTCCCCCCCTTTTCTTAACATCCCTTCAAACTCCCCAACTCCCATCCCACCCCCCATCCTACCCCTCCCCAACTGCTGCTCTCCCAAGGCCTCTCCCCCCCCCCCAACTTCCACAAACTGTTGAACTAGTCCACGGTCAAATGTTCTTTCAACATAACAATCCTGTAGACAATTGGTTTACTTCTCCGACCTGCCCTCCGTCTGGTCATATGCGCTCGCTGGACAGTTCTGGGCATCCAACCACTCTGCCACGTCCTGCGGGTTCTTGAAGAATAGCACCTTATTCTTGTGGAACACCTTCAATTTTGCAGGGTACATCAACATGTACCTGTATCTCGCCTCCCGTAACCTCCTCTTGATCGTACCATAATGCAGTCACTGCCTTTGTACCAAGAAGGTATAATCAGGGTACGCTGTGACGGGCTTGGATGCTCTATGTATTGTTCACCTTTCCGGAAGTGTCCCAAGACCTTCTCTCTGTCCCTATAATTCAGGATCTTCGCGATGATCGGCCGTGGGGAGGCCCCTGGTGGCAGTCTCTGGACCTGTGCTCTATGCGCATTCTCCATAGCGAACCCCTGAGATAGTGTTCCTCCTGTAATCTCCTGTAGCAACATAGTCTCAATGTAGTTGGTCGAGTCTGAACCTTCTTCGCCCTCAAGCAGCCCCACAATTCGCACATTGTTTCTGTGAGCCCGTCCCTCTGCTTCGTCTGCTCTGTTTACCAGGTTGCGCACCTATTCCCGCAGTGTGTGGACTTCTGCGGCGTTCACCGTGCTGGTGGCTGTGTTAGCCTTCACCTCCGTCTCCAGTATGCTTGTGCGTTCTGCCAGCTCTCTCACATCTTGCCGGAGCAAGTTAACATCCACTTGAACCACATGTATCTTAAAATCCAGTGAGGTCTTTAGTTTGGCCAATGCAGCATCCAGCTTGTTCTCCCCACATACTTTAAAATCTGCGATCGTGTCTAGGATCTGCTGGTCATTGCGTGCCGGGGAAGCTTTGCTAGGTGTGATTTGTCCCTTGTTCTTGGCCGCCTCCGTTGTCTGGGGGGACTTGGCAAACTCTTCCATCTTTGATTGCTTCCCTTTATTTTTTATAAACTTTGTGGCCATTTTTGTGCCAGACATGGACTCACACTATAGACGGGTAGGGTCACTCCCCATGCAGTATGAGTTATACGGTCATCTGTTTTCTGCAGAGCTTATACAGGTCGTATCAGTGAGCTCCCGTGGGCACCTCCTTACGCACCCTTGGGTCTGCACCCACCGCTACACTCCAGCAGTATTGGTATCACTGTAATCGTGGTGCTTTCAGCAGGAGCGACTTCACAACAGCAGTATGTGTCAGCACTTATTTGTGTAGTGCTTTTCGTGGTTTGTGTTGCTCCTCTGAGCGGGTCTAGGGTGTTGTTTCAATCCGTGCCCAGCGACGTGTTATGCGCGGTCATCTCAGCTGGAGGGGGGCTCTGATTCATGTCCATTCAAACTCACCACTGCGCTTCGGGGGACAAGCTCACCCCTCTCACCTTGAATGTTTCCTACGGGTGGCCTCCTCCTTGCCCTGGTGTGCCCCGGGATATGTTTTATGCTGCCGGGAACCGGCCTGGATTGTGGTTTCTGCCCCCTACAAGTGTCATTCACAGGGTTCCTGCTGCATACCTCTCAGTCAGTCAGTGTGCTTATTTTAGGGCGCCTCTATGCCCTTGCATGTGCCGCCCACTCCCCCTCTAGGGAGTCTGCAGGGCTTAACTGTTGGGTGACTGTGTTGACCCTTCTTTGCTGTAACCCACGCTCATGTGGGCCACCACCCTCCTCCACACCTTTTTTTCCGTTTCCGAGCAGCTCCTCGTTCTAAGCATCCATTGTCACAAAGTATCCTTCATCATACAGTGTTGCGGACCTCTCTGCACCCGTAGAATTGTGCACTGCTCTCTGCATCTGGCACATGGCCTCTGCCTCTCCACAGTGTCCCTTCTGGGACTCCGGTCGATTTCGCCACCATTGGCGTGTTTACATTAAACGCCTCAATTTCTATACGTATGCCACTTGATACTCCTTCAGAGGTTCTGCAGCGCTTATGTGCTTGGTGGCTGCGGTAACATCCCATCACAGCCTCCCTCGCTCCCGCAGGCCGCCAGCCTCCTCCACTTCCTTTGTTTGTGGTCGGACTGTTCTTAATGCCGAGCTAACAGTGTTATACTGTGTCCCCCATATATCAGTAACCGAGCGCGGTCACCCCTGTGTCATGACCCTTGCCCCTGACCCTCACTGGCAAGTCAGCCTTCCAGTTAGGGCCAGGTCAAAGGCCTTAAAACATCACCCAAGACTCTCTTGGAGTCAGTCCTGGTGCCTTTGGGGCCAGGCTCATAGCCATCATGAAGACCAACAACATTAGAATGGGACTATTTACTTGGGACTATTTAACTTGGGGGGGTAGTGGGTTCAGCCAACATGGAGGCACACACATAGCTATGCGGTCTAGTCTTCTGAGTGTGGCAGGCCTGGGACTACTTTACCTGGACTACTTTGGGTGTGGCAAGCCTGGGACTATTTTACCTAGACTACTTTACCTGAGACTATTTAAACCACACCCAAACAGCAGAACATGCTTTGCGTTATTCTGCTGTGGGCAGCGTAACACTCACTGTGTCCAGTTCTTTGATGCCAGCTTACCTGAAACCTAGAACCTACAGAGAGAGAAAGAACACTACGAAACTTATCTGGAACAGTATCCCGTCTTCAATCCATCGCCAACTTCAGTTCCACTCACCTGAAGGTACGAACTCCATCATCCGGCGCTGTATGTATCCAGGAATACCATAACCTGGAAAGAGGAGAAAGAAAGACAGCATTAGTAAGCGTTTACTCACGTTTCCCTCCGAATTAATAAAGCCACACAATTCTTTCCTGGGTAGTCATCTCCTGGTCAGTATCATTGCTGGAACATTATGGCGCTCGGCGAGAAACATTGCAACCTGCAAGGAGAGAAAAGACAGGTTAGCAATATAAAAGGCGAAACCGCACATCGCGCATTACTCACCGGACAGCATCACGCACACTGCACTTTCGCCTACCGGCCCATGCTTATCTTCAAACTGCATGACAACTCCAAAATACCTTTCCATACCTAAAAGGAAAGAAGCAAGACATTATTATTCGAACTAAGAGGAACATAAGAACTGCATATAAAGACTGTAAAGCAGCAAACCTATAGAGTCGGAGCAGGCCTGGATTCCCTCAGGGGGGGCTTGCACGGTAGGGACGCTTCCTCCCTGCCTCTCTCGCACGCTTGGGTCGTCAGCCCCCTCTGCTCCCTTAGTCTCCGGCTGGGCAACCCTCTGTGTGACACGTCCAATGTAACTATGTATCTATGTAGTTTCAGCGATTGCGCTCGGCCTGCTTTGCTCCCGCGGACTTGCGCTCTGCTTGCAGCTCGAGACACGCTCTCAGGCAGCAAACCTCCTCTCCGGCTCATCGGACGTCCTTCGGTGCCCTTTGTTCCGTCACGTCGGCCATTTTGTTGCCATTGTCTGTACTTGGATACAAACTTGCAGTCCATGTCTCCAGTTCGTTCATTCACGTGGGAGCTCTGGACCTTCCTCGAACATGCCCCACTTCCTCACATGTACAACGGTACCTTCTTGAGCTCAATCATCCTCTGTGAGCACAGTATTTTGCCGGATCATTTCAGATCATCAGGAGCAGCTCTGAAGACACGTCCTACTCCATGACCCTTCTTGATGGTTATAATTAACAAATGTGAGGCAATAGAAAATACCTTGGCATTGCACAGTACTGTATTAAATAAAATGGTATTTAAAAAAGTAAAAGTAGGGGTTGCAGATCGAATGTTGCCGTCCTAAGTTGTAACGGATTTGATTATTGAGGAGGACAATACAGACTAGAAGTGGTTGTCTAAGATTCCAAATGTTGGCACCACATTATGGACCTAGTGAAGTCACAGAGGCGAGACATGGCAATAGCTTTGTTTGACGCTATGAAGGCATTCGATTCCCTTTAGTGGAAATGGCTATTTCGGATGCTCAGGGAATTCGGGTTTGGGGATAATATTTGTAGATGGCTGGCCCTCTTATATAAGAAACCGCTGGCGATGGTGAGGACTAACAACTGGGTGTCTGGGACATGGGAGCTAGGAAGGGGGACACGGCAGGGGTGCGCAGCTTCCCCAATTCCGTTTGCCCTGGACCCGAAGCCTTTGGCAGAGTTCCTGCGGCAGGAAATGAAGGATGCCGGAATTGAAGCGGGAGTGCATATAGTGTCCCTTTACGCGGACGACTTGTTGTATGTGGTAGATCCCTAGGTGCATCTCCCAGAGCTGCTCGAGATACTGCAAAATGTTCGATTCATGTCGGGTTTCCGCATTTATCCGGGGAAATCGGTGCTGTTCCTGTTAGTGGGGGTTACAGGATTGTCCACTGGAGGAGCTGCCAGAGTTGGGAATAAAGTGGGAGACGGAGTCATTTCACTATTTGGGGATACGGGTATTCCATGAGATGCAGGATACGTTTGTACACAACACAGGGAGGGCATTATCGAAAATAGGAGACTCAGTCCAAATCTGGAAGGTTTTACCCCTGTCGCTGATGGGCAGGGTGGCGTTATGCAAAATGGTGATCCTGCCATGATTGCTTTATTTCTTTACTAACATACCGTATTGTTAGGGAGAATTCTCTTCTAGGGCTAATTTCCCTTACATATAGAGTCCCCCAGCAGCTTTGCTGGATTTCAGTTTTTTTTTTTACTCCTACTAAGAGTGAGACTCTTTTTCCCACTCTTAGCTGGATTTTGATGTATGTTTCAGCCTATTTTTGTGCTTATGGGCTATGGGGTTTTTCTCACCCTCATAAGTATCATCTTTTTACATGTGTGTTACACAACACCCTCAGTGCAGTAACCCAGGGGTGTTGTAGCGACCCCCAAACATCGACTCCATACCCTGGTACTGACTACTGTCTCCCAGTGCATGTAAAGTTACCATTGACTTTACTAATCAATAGTTATGAACAAAACCAGTACAACCCATCTTACTATGCAAGTACTGGGAAGGGTTAATAGTTTTTCCCTGGTGTTCATTTTCGAGAGGGTACCATACAGTCCCTCTCTCCAAAGTTCTGGCTGGTGGCAGTGGTTACTACCATAAATATTCGACCGCGAATATTTCCCTATGGGATTTTCCCATTGTTCGAGGCTACCACTTTTACTGACAGCCTCTAACATACTGCCGGTTTATTTTAATATTAACTTTACTCCAGTAGGTTTTTATTGCCAGAACTTTAATAATATTTCTTTCTCGTGTATTTCTCTGAAATCCTAACCCAGGTCGGGGATCCTTTGTTCGTCCTTTTGGCTGGCTTGTGCACAGAAGCCCTCCTTTCGGCGCCACTAGGTCTGGGGTAGACAGGATGTGTGGGAGTGGGAATAGGCACCCTGGACAGGGTTACCTAGGCAACCCAAGTCGCACTCTGCCCTGATAGGCTGGGAGTTATCCCACCAGGATAGCCACCCCACTGTGTGACAGCTAGGCTGTATGAATGGGGGTCTTGCTGCATAAAACAGGGTCCTGAGGACTGGAGGACAAGACGCTGCCACTGGAACTAAGAAGCCGAAGAGGAGAGAAGCCAAAAACATCTGCAATGACTGAACCACTGGTGAAGCCCTGCTGCAGATCCTCACCACTTTTCTCCAACGACTCGAGAAGATCTTCACCTGCAAGAGTCTTCTTCCCTTGAGCTGGTGGGGTCAACCAGTTCACCAATCGCCTTCCAGGACCTGCCTTGGTGGAATCGCCAGTGCCAAGCACTAGGAGACCGGATAGCCAGGCACACATCCACCACGACCGCGATTTAAAGGAGCGTACCTTTTATTCTGTTTTGGCAGCACCGTGGCTGGTTTCATCCCTGGGTTGCACAGTAACTCGAACTTTCCTCCACGATGAGAGCTTCTCTTTCCTCTGCTGGATCTCCCGAACTGCAGTAGCCTCTTCCACTTTCAAGGTACATTGTTCCGCCAGGCCTCCCGTTTAGCTGGGTATTGCTAAAGGTGTTTTAAATCCTTTACTTACCTTCTGGGCTGGCCCCCTTTTAGTCTAACATTATCCTGCTACGTCTTGCAACCGCCTTTTCAATCGTTTAACAAAGACTTGACTACAGCTGCAAGAACATTTTGAACCTAGCGCACCTTGACTTGTACCACTGACTCTGGCACACGTCTCTTGACTCTGGCTCAATCTGTTACAACTGCCTTCTCTAGATTGTTTCTCATCAAGAAATGTGTTGGTGCACCTAAACTCTTATAACCACCTTTCCTTCCCCTTGATATATTGCTGAAGTGCCATTTTGCTAGGTTTTCACCAAAGTAGTGTTGATGCTAAAGTGCTGCCTTGCTTAACTTGTTCACAATCCAATTGGGAAGTGTTGGGGTGTGTTTAAGAGGCTAAACCTGTATAACTTGTTCTTTCCCTCCCTCTGAAGAAACTGTTTAACACTGTGTCATTTTGCTCAGTTTTCACTCTTGCTCAAACTTGTCTACAATTTAAATTGGGAGTTGTGTATACTTTTCCTGACTATTTTAACTTTCTTTAGTAACAGTGATTTGTGTGTAAAAATAAATATATACATTATTTTTGATACAAAGCTTTGGTCAGTGTTTCCTTGTTCCATAGTATTTTAGTCCTATTGTGTAAACCCTGAATACTGCTCATCTCCCTCTTGAGATAAGTCTGACTGCTTAGCCACAGCTACCATCTAAATCTTTGTGGTACAGACTGATACCAAAGGGAATTTATTGCATATACCTGTAGTTTTAATCTTCTGTAGTGCTCCCTAAGGGTACTGCATAGGATTCTGCCTAACACATATGTGGTAAAAAGAGTCTTTTTTAAAATGCTGGACGTTAAGATTAGGGAGCTATTGTGAGGTATGGGGAGTAGGAGGGTGCCCTTGAAGATACTGCTGAGAACAAGAGAGGAAGGTGGACTGCGCCTCCCGAACTATGAAAAATACTTTGTGGTGGTGCAACTGCAGTCGGTGCTGGTGTGGGACCAACCAGGGGCTGAGACCGTTGGGGGAGTGATAGGGGATCTGCCACTGAATCATAGGCCGGTTGAACTACTTTGGTACCAACTGGGTAATAAGGGGAGAACTGTAGTGTTTGAGGCAGTGTCAGAGACATGGAGGAAGTATGTCGGTGGCAGGGGGATTGGAGGACGGTATGAGGGTAATCTCCCATGGGGTGCTGATCAGAAGCTTCGTCAGGCGATTGGTAGGGTAGGAGTACAGAGGCTCCGGGAGAAGGGGTGTGAAACGGTGGGGGATCTCTTTGAAGGAGGGAAACTACTTACCTGCAAGGAATGGAGTGCTTGACCAATGCTTGTCCAGCTTTCAAGTTGTCACTTGCTTCTGCCATCATGTGCGACATTCTCCTTTGGAGACCTATCACATAGTCAGTCACTCTGACTGGCTTGGGGGAAGGAGCACTCTCCAACCCCTCCTTCAACAGGGCCAAGGGGCCTCTGACCGGATGACCATAAAGAAGTTCAAAGGGAGAATAACCTACTCCCTCCTGAGGGACTTCTCTATATGCAAAGAGAAGGCATGGCAGTAGAAGGTCCCACTTTCTTTTAAGGGGGTCCTCTAAAGCACCTATGATGCTCTTCATGGTTCTGTTGAACCTTTCAACCAACCCATTTGTCTGAGGGTGGTATGCTGTTGAGAACTTGTAAGTAACTCCGCAGGTTTTCCACATGGCTTTCATGTAGAGGGACATAAAATTAGACCCCCTGTCAGAGATTACTTCCTTAGGAAACCCAACCCTGGTAAAAATACCAAGGAGGGCCTTAGCCACAGCCAGAGCTTTAACAGTCCTCATAGGAATTGCCTCAGGGTACCTAGTAGCATGGTCTACTACAACAAGTATAAACCTGTTGCCTGAGGAGGTTGGAGGATCAAAGGGACCAACAATGTCAATCCCTACTCTCTCAAATGGGACTCCACTACAGGGAGAAGCACTAAAGGTGCCACATTCTTGGAGCCAACCTTACTAGAAGTGTGGCAGGTTTGGCAGCTCCTGCAGTACTTACCAACTTCAGCCCCCATCTTTGGCTAATAAAAGTAGAGTGAGAGCCTTTCCTTAGTCTTCTTGAAACTCAAGTGACCAGCCAAAGGAATCTCATGGGCTAACTGCAAGAACGGTGGTCTGTTCTCTTGGGAGTACTACAAGTCGTTTGTTGTCCCCAGGTGCAGACTCCGTTGGTTCACTGTAGAAGAGGCCATCTTCCCAGTGTAACCTATATTTCCCAGGCTCTTGCCCTTCAGCCTGAGCATCTGCCTGGTGGCGAAGACCTTCCAGAGTTGGACATTCTCTCTGTCCCTTACTGAAATCTGCCCTGTTGGGTCCACCTTCTGCCAGTAAAGACTGCAGCTCAGGATGGTCAACAGGATCCAGATCTCCAATGAGTTCCTGGCCTTCCACTAGCTCTTCCTCAGAGTCTAGTCCAACCACACAGGGTTGTACCTCCCTTACAGCCTCATGTGAAGGGGGAGTTACTGGTGTAACTTTGGACAACCTAGGGGAAGTCCTTGTTGGCTGCACTGGAGTGCTGGCTGTGGGGTTCTTATTAGAAGTTTTAGGTTTCCCTTTTTCTTCTAGTTTCTTAGATACAGCAGCTGACATCTCCAATGGAGCAGGAGTGATCTCTTTCTTCATCATCTCCTTGGGAGCACCTCTCATGGTTCTCTCCCTTGCAGGTCTGGTGAGCTCCTGTAACCTTTTACTAGGAGGTCTGGGGGTATGTGACACTACTCCAAGAGCTTTCAAGTCATTACCCAACAGAACCCTTCCTGGAACCTCACTTTGTATGCTGACAGGTATTTTCACAGACATGTCATTACACTGGATGAGAACTGGTAGTTGGGGAAGCATCTGCACAGGCCCTCCAGCTAACTTGGTGAGGCGTTTGGGTGCTTTAGCAACATCCTCAGCCTGAAAAAATAATTTGTCCACCACAGTTATGCTGGCCCCAGTGTCCCTAATGGCAGGAGTCTCCTGACCATTCACCTGGTCACTGTCCTTATTATACTCTTTAGTATTATCTGGGCTAGAATTATAGACATCTAAGTTCTGTTTTTCACACAAACCCAGAGACACTAAAGAAACACTGGCTGAGACTCCAATGGGTTCATCAGCCAGTAATAGAAAGTTTCCACTTGCCATTTGTATTTCCTCCTCTGGAGCGAATGCTAAGGAGACAAGCGGGACCCCTGAAGGTTTACCCTTACATCTGGGATCTCCTTTCACATGGTCAGTAGAGCCACAAACAAAGCATTTACCAAATGCTTTCTGGAATGGAGGCTTGTTCTGACCTCCTTCTGGTTTGGCACCAGGAGGTACACTAGCCTGATTTGGTTTCCCTTGTGGCTTACCCTTATGGTTTTGTTTGGGGCCCTCTTTGGAATTGGAATTATTAGAATTCTCTGTGGAGTCCTTTTTTGGCTGTTTTGCCTCATCCTTTTTCTGAGTAGCCCCAGAATCCTTGTGAGTGGCCCTGTTGGCAACCCACAAGTCAGCAGCCTTAACTAACGTCCTGGAATCCAATTCCTTTGAATCAGCCAAGTGCTGTCTGAGCTCAGGAGAGCAGGCATCATAAACTGACTCCAACATTACAAGATTCTTCATTCCTTCATAAGTGTTAACCCTGTAACCCTTAATCCATCCCTCTAAGTTTTTCAAACTTTCACTCACCCGGGTAGCCCAAGGGGTACCATCATGCTTTTTGAGGGTCCTAAACCTCGTAAGGTACTGGGAAGGGGTCTTCCCAAATCTAGCTATTAAAGCTAGTTTCACACATTCATAATCCTTCTTATCCACCTCCCCCAACTCCATTACCACATCAGTTGCAACAGGGGGAAGCCTAGAGAACAACCAGGGAAGTAACTCATTCCCTGTGATGTCCTGGAGCCCATGATTATACTCAAACATTTTTAACCAATCCAACACATCCAACTCAGGTTCACACATACCCACTAATTCCTTAGGCATCCAGGGTCTTTTGGGACTGGAACTCCTAGAGGAACCAGAGGAGAGAGAAGCATTTTCCACAGACAACTTTTTCATTTCTAGTTCATGATTAAGCTCTATTTCTCTGAGTCTCAACTCAGCTTGCTTCTGCTCAGCCTGGGCATTCATTCTTCTGAACTCTAGCTCTTGGTTTCATTCACATTGAGCAATAAAACGTTTGTACTCTAATTCAAGCTTCATTTCTTAAGTTCAAAATAAGCAGGGTTACATGTAGGACCTGGTATAGGTACAGTAGGTAAGGCAGACAGAGGCTCAGAGTGGCTAACTTCATTAGGTTCAATTTCCTCTTCTGACTCATTATCAAGACTTTGATTCAGATCAATACCATCACTGTTTTCTACATTTGCTTGGGGGGATGTGGGGTAGATTGTTGTACCACCCGGACTTTGGTTTTCTAACAATCTTTCTACAAGTTCCATTTTCTTGCCCTTCTCAGAGAGATTCTTATGTCTACACAATACTTTTAAGCAATCAGCAGTTTTGGCAGACAATGATTCTAGGGTATAACTCTCCATAGCAGACATAATTAGAAAATCAGCTTTTTAGTGCTAAGCTTTGTGGTTAGTTGTCCTAAAGTATTCAAAAAGCACACTAAAGTGTATACTCAATACAAATCCCACCGCTGTACACCAGTGTTAGGCAGAAACCTGTGCAGTTCCCTCTGGGACCACTGCAAAAGATTTAAGACTACAGGTGGTTGGCAGTAAACCCAATTGGTAGCAGTCTGTACCACCCAGATTTACCTGGTAGCTGTGGCTGAGCAGTCAGACTTCTCTCAAGAAGAGTTAGACAGTATACAGAGTATTCCCAATAGGTCAAAAGAACACAGCAGAACAAGCAAACACTGACCACAGCTTGGTGTAAAAGAGATATAATTATTTATTTAAAAACACATCTAGTAAAACACACTGGCACTAATATCAAGCAGTTCAAAAACACGGTCACTAAAAGATATACACTCCCTTCAATGATTAGTTAGACAAGTCTTAAGTAAAGCAACACTTATTATCAGACAGCGGTGAGTGCTTAACGAAGATGGCACTCTAATCAATTGGTTTAAAAGGGAGAGAAAGGCAGAGCAAAGATAGAAACAGATCCCAACACTTTCGGAAGAACAACGTAGGAGAAGAAGGTAGGTTAAAACCGTAAAGTCAAAGTTAACAAGGCCGGACCGACTTTAAGAGGCTCCGGTCGAAATGTGTCCAAGGTCACACGGTTCAAAGTGCCCAAAAGTCTCGCAATAAGTTCAGAAAGGAGTTGGATCAACAGAAAGGGACCAGTTAGATGGTCAAGGCAGCCAGTCCAGTCCAGAAGGTTAAGGGATTATTGTTACCTTGTGGCAATCTTTAGAAAGGGAGGCCTGGCGGACACGGTACCTTAAAATGATGAGAACGCTACAGCGGGGGCAGTTGTTCCTGGCAGCGGGTGCAAGTCGGTGCTTCGTCCGGGGGAAGAGAGGATCTCATCGTGGAGGAAAACAGGAGTCCGTTGCACTGCCAGGGAAGAAACCAGCCGTGGAGTTCTTAATTAAAAGGAGCGGTCCTTTTATTGGCGGTCCAGTGGTAAGTGGCTATCCGGTTACCGGGGTTTTTGGCACGGGCAATTCGACCACAAGACGTCCTGGGATGAGAGCAAAGAAGGTAAACTGGTTGTGCCCACCAGTCAGGGGAAGAAGACTCTCCAGCAGGGAGATCTCCTCTGTGGTTGGGAAGTGGTGAGTCGGTTCAGCAGGGCTCCACCGGTGGTGTCGTCGTAGCAGGCCGGCTCAGCTTCTCCCTCGTCGGATTTTCAGGTCCTGTGGCGACTTCTGAAGTTCCAGTCCAAAAAGCCCTGCTTTTATGCAGCACACCCCCATTCACTCAGCCCAGCTGTCAATTAAACATGCTAACACTTGGGCCAATCACACAAGAGTGCGACTTGAGTTACCAAGGTAACTCAGTCCAGGGTGCCTAAACCCCCTCCCACACCCCCTTTGGTACCCAGACAGAGTGGCACCACTTTTGGAGGCTTCTGTGGAGAAGCCCACCATAAAGTGGAACAAAGGGCTCGACCTTTGGTTTGGAGTTACAGAGGCGAACACAAACGCCATTTTAAAACTGAGTTCTGGCAGAAAATACCAACTGGTGAATTAATATTAAATAAATAAACCGGCGGTATGTTAGAGGCTATGTTAAAAAGTATTAGCCTTGAACAATGGGAAAATCCCATAGAGATATATTTGCGGTTGAATATAAAAAGTAGTATCCACTGCCACCAGCCAAAACTCCACGAGGGGGGATGGGACAGTGCCCCCTCGAATAACAGACCCAGGGGCAATCGAAATTGCCCCGACCAGTACGTCCACAATATGATGGTTTGTACTGGTTCTGTTACTAATTTGGGACTAGTAAAGCCAATGGTGGCTTTACATGCCCTGGGAGACAGTAGTCAGTCCCAGGGTATGGAGTCTATGGTGGGGGGTCACTATGACATCCCGGTGTTACTGCACGGAGGGTGCGGTGTAACACACACAGAAAAAACATATGAGACCCTATGGAGTAAAAGTCCCCATAGCCCATGAAACACATTAACATTCAAAGGAACACCACAAATCATGTCCAAGAGTGGGAGAAAGAGAGTCTCACTCTTGGCAGGAGAAAAAAAACAAACTCCAGAAATCCAGCAAAGCTGCTCGGGGACTCACTAGGTTAGGAAATTCAGCCTAAACAGAGAATGCTCCCTAACAATGGTGCCGGAAGTTTGGCCTACTGCAGGGGCTTTTCTTAGCGTATGGGGCAGTGGTTCGTAGGTTAGCAGAGATATGGGAGGGAATTCCAGAGGAGCCGGAGTCGTATCCGGTGCTCCGAGTATTGCTAGATCAGGCGGGGGTAAGGCGGGTATTTCACAGATCTAGAAGGCCCTGCGGGAGGGGAAATCTGAGGGGGAGCTGAAGGTTAAGGAGAAGTGGGAGGCGGACATGGGATGTCAAATACCGGGAAAAGAATGAGCACAGGTCTGGGATTTGGTCCGGAAGACATCAAGGAACGCCCGTTTCCAGCTGGTCCAATTTAATATTTTACATAGGACGTATGCGACTCCGGTGGTACTCCGGGCAATGAATAGGGAACTGTCGGATGAATGTCCTAGATCGGGTACGGCGTATGCTGCGTTTTGGCATTTGACATGGGAGTGCGGGATAATAGCTGAGTATTGGGATGAGGTCATTAAAGTAGTGAATGGGTTGTTGGGGACCAGAGTGGTACGGTGTCCAGAAACTTGTCTATGGGTTAAGCTCCCAGGGGGGAAAAGGCACAAAATACATAACAGAATGGCCCGGTTTCTGCTTATACTGGCTAAACACTGAATGGCGATAGCATGGAAATGCCCACAAGGCCCGGCGATTAACCTATGGTGGAAGGATTTTCGGAGGTGGGGTATGGCAGAACTAACGATTCTGCAGAATGTGGACCCTGAGATAGAAGGGGAGGGTATATCGATCCATTGGACCCAACTGCTGAATGACCTGTCAAAGGAGGGTGGAGTGGGGGGGGGGTGTTACGGGTTATTGGGCTGTTATTATAAAATGTCAATAAAGAGTGTTTAAAAAAAATAAAGATCCCTAATGTTGGCTATATTGGTAGCAATGCACTGATTGTTTTGAGGGATGAGAGACATCTAACATAACATGTGTGGTGCTAGAAATGTGTCCATAAGTAACAGTCCAATTACACATAGCGGAAATGCTAGCAATTCTGTATCTATAGCAATCTTGAAAAAAGAACATTGCTTTGTGAATCTTTTTTTATTTAAAAAAAATGATTTTGCAAATTTTGTGGGGGGGGAGAAAAAAGTATACCGGAGCATTTCATTTTTTCTCCTGCATGTTTTCCTTCTGTGCCCTTTTTCCAGTCTGCTGCCCACATCCTCATTCAGAGGCGAGAGACACTTCAGAAAGCCTTTCATGGGGCCTTGTGGCTTTTTTAAAATGGCTGCCGCATTTTCTTAATATAAAAGGCTCTGCCTGTGGCCTCCAGCAACTGTCTCTCTGCCTGCCTGTTGGTTACCTGAATTACCTTATTAGCCTACGGTGGACCGGCAGGCTTTAGCCGGCCCGCTCACTTGCAGGGCCCACTTCCTAAGGCCCTGTCTGCTCCCTGACCGCTGCCAGACAGCTGCATGGGATTTTGATTCCTGCACCCCTGCACATGAGCTTCCAAGATGCTGCTACCTCACACCTCAAAGACATCTGGACTACCATGACATTCACACTCCCATTGCCATGGGTTAGTTCCCTCCTTTCTGGACACACTCCTACCCTCTCCAGACATCACTTCCTTCTCTGCTTGCCTCCCATGCTTACACTCCTGCTTGCATTTCATTTTAAAACCTCTGCACATAGCTGTAGTTACAAATCTAGCTGTGTTTTTGCTTTTTGCTTGAAACCAAATCTAGCTCGGCTTTTGCTTGAAACCAAATCTAGCTGTGTTTTTGCTTGAAACCAAATCTAGCTGTGTTTTTGCTTTTTGCTTGAAACCAAATCTAGCTCGGCTTTTGCTTGAAACCAAATCTAGCTGTGTTTTTGCTTTTTTGCTTGAAACCAAATCTAGCTGTGTTTTGGCTTTTTTGCTTGAAATCAAATCTAGCTGTGTTTCGGCTTTTTTGCTTGAAACCAAATCTAGCTGTATTTTGCAAACTTGCTGTACCCTTTGCTTGTGCTGCATGCTTTTTTATGTAACCTGCTAGCCCAGTGATTGCACCATTCTATTCTGACCTGCCGTCCCTCCCACTCCCCCTTTTTTTGCTTCTCCCTCTTTCTCAACCTCACCCTTGGCGCTTTCTGTCTCCCCTATCTTCTCTAACTGTATCTCCATCGACTATCCTTGCCTGCTCACCAAGTCTGTTAGGAAGAAGTTCAAAAAGGATATCTTGGCCTCTAACCTTGGTCTCCCCATCGCTCACACCTATTCCAGCGCATCCTCTAGACAGACCCTCACTGACATCCTCTTTGTTGTTCCTTCGCCAGATCAATAGACTCTTCATATGATCTCTGTGCCCTGTCCTCTCCCCTCCTCTCCCATTAATGGTGTCACACGTTGGGAAGCCCTCACGGCCCCCTTCGACTCCTCTAAGGTCATCATTAATGTCTACCTTAATGGCCCCGCCATGGTCCAAGGCCCTCAGGCCAATCTCCTCCTGTTGGATCAGCATTTCCCTTGCATTATTAATTTCCTTTCATCTCCTGCTGTTCCCTCTCTCCCCCTCCTGCTTCCCCTTTGGCTAACTTGCCCTCTCCCCCTACCCTTTTGCCCCCTCTCAGGCTCCTTCAACTCTAATCTGTACCCCTCCCCAGAAGTCCTTAAATGCTGGCAAACTTCTTCATCTTGCCACTCTCGCTCTGCTGTCAAACACTCCACTGACATCTGCCGTCTCCTTGAAGAATTCAACCTCAATGTCCTTGGTCTTACTGAGACATGGTTCCAAGCCAGCTCTGTCACAAGCTTTGACACTCTCCTCCCTGACGGCTACAAGATCCTCTACGCACCCAGACCCACCCGGTTCGGAGGGGGTGTAGCCCTGATCGTCCCAGAGTGGATTCCTGCCTCTAGCATTCCCACGCAGACCTACTCCTCTTTCGAATGGCTTGTCAGCAGGCTTTCTCTCTCCGTCAGGGGCCATCTGTTATTGTGGCTACTATCTATCGGCCTCCTGGTCAAATCACCTCATTCCTCTCCGAGTGGGTGGATCTCTCCTCCTCCCTCCTGGCCTCAACGACTCAACTCCTCCTTCTTGGTGACCTCAACATACATCTAGATTCTCCCCGTTCCTCCTCTGTACTCTTACGTGACCTCTACAATTCCCGCTCCATTTCTATCCTCCCTTCTAGCGCGAATCAATCTGCAGGGCATACGCATGATGCTTTGATCTCTTCCGATCTCCCGCTCCCCATCCCTCTAACCACTACTCTCTCCTGGAGTGATCACTCTCTCCTTTCCTGCCGTCTCTCCCCTTCTACTCCCCCAGGCCAAGCCAACCCTAACACTGCTACCTACCTTCTCGGACATCTGGCCCATGAAGCGTGTTCCAGTTGAGACCTTCTCCGGCACCTTCTTTCGCCCCTCCCCCGACTCTGGCTGACCCACATCCTGACACAGTCCTTTCCATGCTTACTCTTCTATCTCCCATACACTTGATGTTCTTGCCCCTGTCATGAGGATCCGTTTGAAGCCCAAAGCCAAGTGCAACTCTTGGTATGACTCTGATCTAGCCACCCTTAAATGCAAGTGCAGGGTGGCTGAGAGGAAATGGAAGGCTTCTTGCTCATCCTCCGACAAACTGGCCTGCCGCCTGCTCCAAAGGCATTACCGGCTTGCTGTCCGAACTAAGAAGAGAGCCCACATCCAAGCCTGCATCTCTGCAGCATCTAACAATTCAGCCGAACTCTTTAAAATCTGCAAGGAGCTGGCCAATCCTGCTGCAGTCTCTACCTCTCCTGTCACCTCCCAGGCCCTTTGCACGGCCCTTGCCTCTCACTTCATCTCAAAAACACAGGTCAACCACACCATCCTGCTCAACCGTCTCTGTGACAACCTGGGTATCACCGATCAGGCTGTGGCTGACTTCTTTCCTCTATGATCGACCCACCCAGGTACAACTTGGGTCCATCCTTTCCTCTACCTCCTTCTCTACCTGTGGTGTTCCCCAGGGGTCTAACCTCTCATCCTGGCTTTTCAACCAATGCCTGGCAACTCTCGCCCATCGCATTGCCTCTCTCCGCTCCAACTTTCATTGCTATGTGGATGACACTTAACTCATCTTCAGGCTTCCCTCGTCCACCTCTCACCCTCTCTCAGTTCTGACTGCCTGTCTGCCATTCAGGAGTGGGGTGCCGCGAACGATCGCTGCCTTAATGCCAGTAAGACGGAGATCCCCCTCATTGGCACACCTTCACCCTCCTTTCCTGTCACTCTCTGGCCAGCCTCCCTTGGCCGCCCTCCTAGCCCCACCTGTGAGGCTATGAACCTCATGGTCATCTTCGACTCCACGTTCTCCTTTTCTGCCAGATCTCTGATGTCTCTAAAAAGTCAAACTACCAACTGCACCTCCTCCGAGGTATTCTACCTTTCCTCTCTTTCCTCCCAGAAGCTCACTGTCTCTCGAGCCCTGGTTCTCTCCAGGTTGGATTACTACAACAGCCTATTTCTAAAGCTACCTACTAATTTACCTGATCCTACTCTCCATCCTCTACAACTCATCCTGAACAGGACAGCGAGACTTGTCCTTGGCCTCAAGCCCTGGGATTGTATCTCTCCTGCCCTGAAATCTCTTCATTGGCTGACAGTGGCAGGAAGGATTAAATTCAAGACCCTTTGCATTATCCACAAGGCATTCTGGGACCTGGGTCCAAAATACCTTCACCTCTAACTCCATAAATACCTTCCTTCTCGAGCTCTTCGCTCCACCACCTCCAACTCCCTCAGGGTCAGTCGTTTCTCAAAGAAACAAGCTCAGGGTAGATCTCCGTCTTCGGCTGGGGCCTCCCTCTGGAACAGCATGCCTGCAAACCTGAAACTTGAGGAAAACCATCTCTGGTTACGGAAGCACCTTAAGGTCTTCATCTTTGCTTCTGCCTTCTCTCCTCCTCTCCCAGCTGATCTGTTCTGCTTCGGCATTGTGCACCTGGTTACCTTCTGATCTCGGGCCTAGGTACTTTGCCATCCTGCCACGCACCCGCACTGCCTCATGGCAACCCTTGCACTTGGGTCTGTATCTGTAACCCTACAATCCCTCCTCTTTCTCTGCACTTCTCAGACACCCCATGTCTGAGCCCTAAACCTCGCAGTTGCCACTTGCTGGCTGCACTACCACTTGTTGTTTTATTCATTTGCGCGTTCTCAATGTCACTGGGCCTAGTAAGATCGTTGTTTTTGTTCTCCCTTGTTTCTCTCCTTTGCCTCAACGCAATCTCAAAAAGGCTCGAGTATGAGCACCATACACATAAAATATCAATATCAATATAGGGAATAGCAGTGGTGAGAGCCATGCATGTGTGGCTACTAAATAAAAGTACACCAAAAAAAGCAAAAAAGAAAAAAACTGCTTCAGGCAATGATCCATAGCAAACCCAAAGCCACAAAATCTCGCCCCCCGTCCCTCAAACTGCAAATATGGACCGTACTGTAGATGAGTTGGTCACTTTGATTTGGTGCCCATAGTTACAAGCTCCAAGACGAAGGTTAATAGAGTAACTGACACAGAAAGTAGTAAGACTGCTGTACAACTACTGGAGCTAGCAAGAATGGGTTAAAAGAAAGTGATATTAGAACCTTCTTACTTGAGCCAAATGAGCAGCAGTGGTAGGTTACACAAACCTAAGCAAGATCAACAAGACTAAAGAAAAAGGTGAGATCAGAACTTGTTGAGAATGAAGTACTGGATGGGTTTGAGGCTTTATTTGGTGATCATTTATCACTGGTAGTAATCAATGTTTTAACGGTTTGTAGTCAATATCTGAAGAAACTTGATCATTTTAAATGGACAACTGTTGGTGCCGCAACATCACAACAAAGTGATAATCCGGTGTACACTGCATTGGGACTATCCTGTGTATCTGCATTGGCTAGCTATCCCCCTATCAACCATGCAAATTTGTTAAAAATAATACATCCACTAATCCCCTTACGGTAGTAAGAAGCAATTATTTATTGCTGGTTGATCAGCTCGAAGACAAGGGCAAGATTAGTTCTAAGGTTGCATTTCATACCGAGGAATTGCTAGATTTTGTTCTTGCAACGAAATTGAGCTGTTCAAGAAAGGTTATAAATGCCAAACAGTGAAAATGACTACAACAAAATATAGTAGGCCAAATGTTGCCCAAAGACCACATTTACCAGAATTACCACCAGAGGACATGAAGACACAGCATAAGGAGCTTCATAACAATGATATGAGGGAGGCTGATAAGGTTGATGGGTGTTGGCAATGGCTCCCCAGGGCCTTCCAACTACATTTCAATAAAATCCCCTGATACTGGGTTTCTTCTCTTCTCATGGAACACAACGGGGCACTGTAAGGAACTCATGGTGGCAACAGTAAAGACACACACAAGTGATTACAGTTCGAGGGTGTTTATTAAACGGTATGCAGGATGGAAAAACACCTAATCTAAACCTAAATCTAAGATGGGAGCAAGCGTCGACCATCAAATGAAAATAAGGCAGTCCTAGTGGTGTTGTTTCAAATAAAAATACTAAGAAACCTATTGCCAAACCTTACAACTAATACAAAAAGGGTGTGGGATGGTTTTCAAGAAAAGAAAAGTGTTCAAAAATAATATGTCAGGATGCAGTAGCTTGGGTCTCCCTTCCGCACGTTTTGAGCACGCGTAAAGGGGAATCTTGGAGCACAGTACTCTCTCCAGTTTCCCCAGCAGGAGACGACAGTTCCACTTGCAGCTCTCAGGGCCATCGATGGCAAAGTCTTGTTTCTCTTGTAATTCTCCTGCCTTCGAGGGCCTGACGTATTCAATAACAAAACAAACGTTCCTTCAACAAAATTGTTTCCTGGTTTTACTTTGGGTGAGGATTCTTAAACCCTGGGTCACCCTCTTCGGGGCGCTGACCCCTCTCGACTTTCCGCCTCCCTCCTCCGGGTTCACCATGGCTTGTCCTTTATTCACCAATCTTAACATCTTTTTAAACAATACCAGTGTACCTTCCTCTGCAGGGTTCACCTTTGTCAACACAGTTTCTCAGGACTCAAGATTTTGCCCCTCTGTCAGCATCCCTCTTCCGGGTTCACTCTTGCCAACTTCACCTTCAACATTTACTTTCAACGTTTACGGGATTCACTTCCCTTGCTTTCTCATGTGGCAGGATTCACTTCCATTGCTTTCTTTATAGTTCTTGGCTTTCAACTGTACAGGGATTTTGCTGGACCTCCTGTATGACCACTTTGACCTATCTTGGTGGCTATCCTACGGCCTTCTGATATGGTATATATGATATATGATATGATATGTATGGCATTTATAACGCACACATACCCAAGTATTTCAAGGCACAACAAGGCAAGGGAGAGGGACAAAAGGAGGACAAAGACAACGATTTTACTATGCCAAGTGACATTGAGATCGCGCAAGTGCAGGGGAGAGGTGAGGGGAAAAGTGCCAGGGGCTTGGGGGGAGGCAGGACAAGTGCAGTACACGGGATCAAGACAACAAGTAGTTCAGCCAGCAGGTGGCAAGTGCAGGGTGTAGGTAAGGGGACTTTAGGGTTGCAGATACAGACCGCAAGTGCAAGGGATTTGCAGGAGGCAGTGCAGGTGTGCAACTGGGCGTGCAAGGACCTGGGCCCGAATTCAGAGGGTAGGGAGATGACCAGTGCAGTATCAGACAGGAGATCAGCAGGGGGGAGGACGAGAGAAAGCAGAAGCAAAGAGGAAGGTCTTGAGGTGCTTCCGGAACCGGAGATGGTTCTGCTCAAGTTTCAGAGAGGCAGGGAGGCTGTCCCACAGGGAGACCCCAGCCGAAGAAAGATCTACCACCAACTTGTTGTTTGGAGAAGCGACTGACCCGGACAGAGTTAGAGGTGGAGGAGCGAAGAGCTCGAGTAGGAAGATATTTCAGAAGAGGGAGTTGAGGTATTGAGGACCCAGGCCCCAGAAGGCCTTGTGGACAACGCAGAGGGTCTTGAACTTGATCCTTGCAGCCACTGGAAGCCAATGAAGAGATTTCAGGGCTGGAGAGATACGATTCCTGTGCTTGAGGCCAAGGACAAGTCTTGCAGTCCTGTTCTGGATGAGTTGCAGAGGGCAAAGAGTAGAAGCAGGCAGATTTAGAAATAGGCTGTTGCAGTAGTCCAGCCTAGAGAGAACCAGAGCTCTAGAGACAGTGAGCTTCTGGGGGAAGGTGAGGAAAGGAAGAATACCTCAGAGGAGATGCAGTTGGTAGTTTGACGTCTTAGATATGTCTGAGATGTGAGGAGAAAAGGAGAGTGTGGAGTCAAAGATGACTCCAAGGTTCTTAGCCTCAGAGGTGGGAGCCCAAGGCAGACCGACTAGAGAGTCACAGGAAAAGAAGGTGCAGGTGTGCCGATGCAAAGGATCTCTGTTTTATTGGCATCAAGGCAGAGACCATTGGCGGTACACCACTCCTGGATTGCAGACAGTCGGAGATGAGAGAGGGAGGGAGAAGAGGTGGCAGAGGGAATCATGAAAACGAGCCTAGAGTCATACTCATAGCACTGAAAGTTGGGGCAGAGAGTGGCAATGCAGTGGGCGAGAGGTGACAGGTATTGGTTGAACAGCCAGGGAGAGCGGTTAGACCCTTGGGAAAACCACAGTTAGAGAGTGAAATAGAGGAAAGGAAGGACCCAAGTTGGACCTTGGAGGGTTGATTAGAGAGGAATGAGGTCAGCCAGGCCAGGGCCTGATCAGTGATACTCAGGTTATCACAGAGACGGTTGAGCAGGATGGCATGGTTAACCGTGTCAAAGGTAGAAGAGAGATCGAGTAAGATGAGGACAGAGGGGAGATTAGAATGCAGGTCTTCACGGATGTTCAGAAGTGCAGTTTCCGTGCTTCTGGCTGCTCTGAAGCCATACTGATGGTCATGGAGACAACCAACAGTTTCAGTCTGAAGATTAAACTGGGAGATGGCCAGCTTTTCCAGGAGTTTGTCTAGGAAAGGAGTGATGGAGATTGGGCGATATTTAGCTGGGCAGGAGGGGTCGGCTGAGGGTTTCTTGAGAAGAGGGTGCACAAGAGTGTGCTTCAGGGGGAGGGGAAGGCTCCAGTGGCAAAGGAGTGATTGCAGAAGTCAGCCAAGGCAGGAGTGAGGGTGTCAATGTGGTCCTTGATGGTTTTGGAAGAACAGGGAAGAACCTGTTTTGACAAGACTTTCATAGATCAGACTTGTCTAGAAGCCTCGTCAGGGGAGAACAGAGGAAAGTAGGAGAAAGATGGAGGAGAGGTGGCCAGAGGGTGTCCGGGTGTAGAGGAGAGAACAGGATGTCCTGGGTTTTAGAGATGAAATGAGAAGCCAGGGCCGTGCAGAGGGCCTGGGAGGGGACAGGAGAAGTAGAGACTGTAGCAGGATTGGCCAGCTCCTTGCAGATTTTAAAAAGAGTTCGGCTGAGTTGTTAGATGCCGCAGATACGCGGGCTTGGATGTGTATCTGTGGTTTAACTCAGATGGGGATTGACCAGAGTTTTCTCGGAGCAGCACCCACGTGGTGCCGGTCCCTTTCTGCAGCTGGTCTGCTCTTTACAATTTTACAGTTCTTTGAACTTCTCTTACTTTGCGACTTTAATTCACCACAGCCTGGTTCTTATCGGTTCTCCCTTTGACTCACTGTCTGTGATGAACCACCTGGCTTTCCTCGTGGCTGGAGTCAAGGCCGGGACCACGGTAGCAGTAGTCTCAATCGCTCCAGCTTATCAGTGTTGATACACTGCGTGTATATTTGACATCTGCTGCAACACACTTAGGCTATTGTCCTCGGTCTTGTGATTCCTTCTGCGGAGGTTTCACAGGGTTTTGTCGGAAAGGGCAAGCTTGTGTCTCTCCTCGTCTGCCTCTCGATGTTTGCCGACTTTCTCCTCCTCTTGAACTGCAAGGTCTGGATAGCTGTCTCGTCGTGCAGTCTACTTTGCTCGTACTGTGCTCTCCTGCTCCACCTTTTATCCCTGTGGGGAAGGAAAAGGGCTGTCAGGTGTGTGTGATTCTGATCAATTGCCTGACTTTGCCTGACCCTTGTATTGGGACATGTCAGGTAAACGGCTCTGGTGTTAGCCTGTTCTCTTGTGTCTCGTGCAAAAGTGTTCGTGTCGGAAAAGGGGGGGCAGAGGTTTTGAATGTCCTACATGGTAGGATGGGGAAAAGGTGTTGAAAGAAGGGGGATACCGTGCCTCACCCTTCGGTGTCCCATTCCCTTAGGACCCCCCCCCATCCAGGCGATCCTTCCTCACTGGTCCACCCCCAGGAATTGGATCCAATAGCTATGGCTGTGTCATGGCCACCTGGATGACAGATCCCCAGGGACTAGCTAGGGAGACACCTTCAGTCTCACAGCACACACATTATGAAAATAGAAGGGGGCTTTCTTGAAGATATGCAGATGTTTGGACTAATAATGCTGCAAGACACTTGGTGTGTTGAGCCCCTCACATTAGATGGGTTTGTAACCATATTTGTACCAGCTGTCCAAGGACCCAAAGGCAGGCCTAAATGAGACCTACACTCAATGCAGTTTGCAATAAACGAGACATTTTCTAAATGAGCACCGGAAGTGAACATGTCCTAGTAGGTCAAATGTATAGTGTCCCCTAATGGAAAACGGCATATTGGTCCTTAATATATATGATCCCCCACCTAGGGAAGCCCACACTCCTACTATGAGAATAGTGGAGGTTAACTTAGATGCTGGTGGGATTAGTAGCCCTGTGATCATTGAAGGGGACTTCAATGCTAGAATCCCCTCAGATATTGATATCTGTAGTGATAAGATTATATCTGGACCGGTCTTGTCATGCAATTATAATAAAAAAAGGAATGTTTTGGGCACATTTACAATATTTTGTACGATTAAATGGTTATTGTAATGGTAATGCTGAGTGTGGATACACCAGGATTGGTGGTCGTAGCGCTTCTACTATCGATTATATTTTTGTTAATCAGGCTGCCTTACCTCTGGTGATTGACATGGGCTTGACTATTCGTTAAGAAAATGATAATTTCCCCTTGTGTGTACTCCTTGATATAAATTGTCCAAAAAGCTACTATGTTGCTACTAGTGTGATCTAGAAAATGAACACTGGAGATGTTGTTGGGTGGAGCCTGCCCAAATTACAGGAGGCTAATCATATACGTTTTTCAAGTTCGACACTTAGTTTATATCTGAGAATCTGACTCTGGAACTAATAATTGAGAATTGTATAATTAGATATGAAAAGATATTGCATACCATAAGTGAGCATGTACTTGTCAAGTACAAGGAATAGGATGGATATTGCATGTAATATCAGCTCCAAATGTGTACACGACTTTGACGCTACAGTCCAGGAGGAATAGAAAATAATTTGACACATCAAGTGCATGGTTAATAAACCCGGAACTGGTATGAGGAGGGTGGAAAACGTACATCTTAAATATGCCACAATAAAGCAGAAAAAAGTATATATATTTGCCACCTCGTCTTATAAGAAAAAAACCTAAAAAAACCTTAGAGGGACGGACACAAATTACAATTGCAGAATTAGACACTTTAACTACCCTTGTTGAATTACAACAGGAAAATATCATACCAACTCCTGAAGACACCATCGATCTCAGTACATTGGGTATCAGCACATACTGGCCTTCGACCAGCAAATTAAAGTGTAAATTGAAATTTGACCCTCTGAGCACACAAAACTGCCACATAGAGGCCTTCTCAAATGTAGTCATTGATGACTTGAAAAATGAAAGATGGAAAATCAAACGGCAACCAAAAAGCAATCTGTCAAGAAAACAGCAAAAAGTACTATCAGACATTGTCAAACTGGACAAGTACATAATTAAACCTGCTGATAAGGGTTGCAACATAGTCATTATAAATAAAAAAAGACTACATCCGAGAAGCTTATAGACAACTTAATGATGGGAATTGTTATGAAAGACTACCCACCAATCCTATCAAACATCTGGAAAGAGAGGTATTGGCCTTTCTGATCAAATGGCAGAATGCAGGCATTTTAGAGGAGGACAGTCAAATTTCTAATGACTAAACATTCTGTAATTCCTACTATCGATTTCCTCCCAAAGGTTCACAATAACCCCACTAGACCTCCAGGGAGACCTATAGTGACCCTTAGTGGCTCTGTCCTTGAAATCATGTCCACATTTGTGGACAAAGCACTCAGTACTTTTGTATCTACCTTACCCTCATATGTCAGAGATACTACAGATTTCTTATCCAGGATAGATGATCTCCCGTGGGAATCCACATATATACTAGCCACTATTCATGTGGTATCCCTATATACATCTATCCAACATAATGATGGAATACAGGCTTGTCAAAATGTCCTCAATACACGGTCCCTGAATCATTTACAGCATTCTAAAATTATCCTCGAAATGATAAAGTTGTGTCTGGAAAACAACATTTTTCTCTTTAACAATGAAGTGTTTCGTCAATCTCAGGGGACTGCCATGGATACGACTTTTGCGTCTTCGTATGCCAATCTGCTGATGGGTCACTGGGAAAAAAATACTGTCTGGGCAGACACTAATGAAAAATATACAGAAAACATCATTCTGTGGCTTCGCTACAAAGATGATTCATTCATCATCTAGAATGGAGCAATACAATTGTGGTGTGAATTTTTAACAATTTGAATTTGAAGTTCACTGAACACCATAGTCAAGAATCCATAGTATTTTTGGATGTCAAAGTTCAAATTGTGGCTCAAAAGGTAAGGTGTGTATTACATAGAAAGATAGACACCCTACCTTTTGAGCCACAATTTTAACTTTGACATCCAAAAATACTATGGATTCTCGACTATGCTGTTCAGTGAACTTCAAATTCAAATTGTTAAAAACATTCCCCTACATGCCAACAGTGCACATCTGAAAACGTTGCTGTGGAGTATTCCATACAGTGAATTTATCCGGATCAGACGGAATTGTAGTGAAATCTCTGATTTTGACTTAGCAAGTCAAGTTACGGCTCAAATCTTTTTACAGCAACAATACCCGAAAAGAGTAATAGAAAGGTCATTTTTGAAAGTACGAGCCATGGACAGACGAAAATTGCTTACAACGTCCAAGTCGAACTCACAAAATTTGGATGAGGAAAACATTATCAGATTGATTCTAACATTTGGAAGCCATTGTCAAATCATCAAACAAATAATAAAAAAATATTGGAAGATACTTCAAGCTGATAGGGACCTAGGCAGCTTACTAAAGGATCATCCAGATATTACTTTCTGCAAAAGTACCTCTATCAAAGATTTGGTGGTTAGTAGCTATATGGCACCAATTAAATCTTACATACATATCAATTGGTTGTCCACAACGGGAGATGGCTTTACGAAGTGCAGCAGATGTAAAATCTGCAAATATGCACACAACTGCAAAAGTTACAGCCATCCTATTTTAAAACATCCCATGTCCATCAAGAGCAAAATCACATGTGAATCCGGCTTGGTTGTGTACGTTTTGACCTCTTCATGTCTCAAGTGGTATGTTGGAAGCACTAAATGTAAACTCAAGGTACGCATACTACAACATGTCAGAGCCATCATCAATAAGGACTGCACATACCCCATGGGTAAACACTTTTCAGAAGAACACAGGGGAGACCCTAAAACCTGACATTTGTTGGCATTTACAGAGTAGTCACCGGCCCGAGAGGCAGAGGCAGTGAAAGACTACTTCGACAGGAGGAAACAAGGTCATTGATTTTGGATGAAAACATCCTGTTGACCATAATGTCGATGAGGAATTATACACGTTCCTCAGAATATAAATAAGGAGTAATATGCATAACCTCATGGCTGCTATCTTTTGGTCCCTCTGCTGTGCTTTGTCCTTTAGGGTTTTATTCACTTGATTTTTATTCTGTTTTTAAAAAATAAAAGATGTGTCTGGCAATATGGTAATATAAGACTATCTTTTTGGCCAAGTCTGGTGCGTACGGAATAATATAATCGAAGATACACATAGTGTGAGAGATAGGGCAGAATGATGCTCCTTTGGTCCATTGATATTCTTCAATTTTGAATGGAACTATGCACTCTTCGATCTGAGTGCAGCACTTTAAACGCACTTTGCACTTTATCAAGGGTAATGCCGGTTTAAGAGAACACATAATTGATTATCAATTGACAATGATTGAAGATTACTTATTATAATAGATCTTAGATTATGTGTTTGTACTTACACCATGCACACTGTATATTACATACATCTAGCCTTATCGACAATGAAGAATTGCCCTTGTGTGTGAATTACTGATGCACTATGTTCAGCTTATGCCGTTTTTAATGATAATGCATTATGCATGTTAGTTGCCAGATCCTACTGATGACAATGGAAATAGATATTTAATTTCTCAGCATCACATTAATGGGACAAAGTTATTTAGAAATAGTAACATGCATATAATATGATATACTTTTAAATACTGATTCCCTGTTACCGCATCTTCCTTGCACCTTGCACTTTATCTGTCGCACCAGCAATTAACAACACAGGAAGGTTCCATGCATTATAATTGGCCAATTGGCATCCATTTCAGGGAATGCTCTGGCATGAATGTATAAGTCATGTAAGTCATAATATGGAATTGCATCTAATATTGATTGGTTGTATTAGCAATCTGGCGTAATGGCAGTACTTGGGACAAATATAATTTCGGGAATATAATGTGCACTTTGCACCATACTTTTCTTCGGGTTATGATCTAATGGTCACTTTAAAAACTTGCAATATATTTATCTTTGTGTATAAATGCATGCATGATGAATGCTTTGTTTAGCCTATGCCTAACAAGAGAGACGCTATATGTATTATGGATATTTCTCACTATGACACACATGCTATCAAAAATGGAGCCTGTCTCCTCAAAGATGGCCGTTATAAATCCAATGTATTATCAGTCACCTTTTTTACAGTGTTGTTAAATTGGTCTCCCTGGAAAAGGAGGGGTTACTGTGGTCAAGCCTCAGGTGTGGGGTGAAACGCATCAGGCTGCCAGCCGGCATAGATGTGACCAGGAAAAAATGCATTTTAAACTGCAAAATTTACAAATAAAGGTTGTTTTGCTATTTCAACCCCTGCAGTTTGCAGGTTGGCTTTTGTTTTGCTGCAACAACTTGGAACGACTGTTAAATTCACTTATGGGGGTGCTGCTCGCAGTGATGGCGTTTTGCTGTTTGTTTCTTAAAATATATATATACACACACACACACACACACACACACTAGTGGCTTTGTAGTTATGGTTAAGTTGCTAATCCCATAGGAAGAGCCCTTTTTGGGCAGTTTATAACTTCGCTCTCCCTGGACGAATCCTCACCAAACTTTGTAAAAAAAAGTATATGGCCCACTCTGAATGGTTGGGCAAAGTTTGGTCCGGGGGGGGCAAAGTTATAGGGGGGGACCCAAAATTTCTTTTTTTCCCATAGACATAATGGGAAAACAAATTTGCTTACGCCTACAGCCCAAACCGCTGGACGGATTTACACCAAATTGGCGGCAGGAGCAGCAGCTTGTTCCCGAAAGCTTGCTTTTGTTAATTTGGTGTAGATCCGTTTTAAATGACCATAACGTAAGGCAAAAAAATGTGTGACATCTATGCTCGCTCCACGGACTCACTTCCCTGTTTGGTGATGTCATCTTTGATGTCCTGGGTGTTAGTCTTAGCAGTGCACGGTGGTGGCGCGAGTTATGGTTGCTTAGCTTACCATAACTGCCGAATTTCAGGGGTTTTTCGATTTTACTTGTAACCATGACGTCCTTTTACAACGTTTTTTTAATGAATTTCATAGGTTTTTATTAGTGCAACTTAACCCTAACGTCCCCTTTCACTGAATATATATATATATATATATATATATATATATATATATATATATATATATATATATATATATATATATATATATATATATATATATATATATATATATATATATATTCACTGACAAAAACGTTGTTAAAGGGACGTTATGGTTAAGTTGCACTATTAAAAACCTATGCAATTCACTTACAAAAAACATTGTTAAAGGGACGTTATGGGGACGTTGCACTTCTAAAAAGCTATGAAGGGAATAGTTTCTTACCTGTAACTCCATTTCTCCAGCATTGGTATCTTTCATGGATTCACATGCTTAGAATATTCCCCGTCGTCAGGCTGGGAATCCCCGGTACATTATATAGACCCTTTCCCGTAGGAAAACATTTTCGACGCTTATGCGTCCTATCCACCTCGTTTTGTATCATGCGTGCCCGCACCGTCAGGACGTCATGATATAAATACAGGACCCGCCCCCGCGCGCCCTCAGATTTCGGCCCCCAAAGTAGTGGGGGAACCGGTTTGCATGTTCAGGGGAGGCAGGTGGGCGCATGTGAATCCATGAAAGATACCAATGCTGGAGAAATGGAGTTACAGGTAAGAAACTATTCCCTTCTCCAGCATTGGATCTTTCATGGATTCACATGCTTAGAATAGATTACATAGCAGTACACCCCCAAGAGAGGAGGCGTGCATGCAAACCCATATACTTTCTTCGCAAAGCCCGTTCCCTATGATCATGTATACATTAGTAATTGTTAACATAGGAAAACGCACCGCATACAGTCATAAATTCCACAGGATGCAACCCCTCAGTCGGGGCTTACCTTATTGGAATAGGTGTCGGAGCACCGCCTGTCCCATCCGGGTATCTTCTGCATGTTGCTGCGACAGGCAGTAATGGCGGGTAAAGGTGTGTGTAGCCGCCCAGGTAGCCGCCATGCAGATGTCCCCCAGAGGGACTCCGGCCCACAGTGCCGTCGACGATGCCGCTGCTCTAGTTGAATGAGCCCTTGGCCGTCGTAGAAGAGGCTTCCCTGCCCTGGAATGGCAGTACGAAATGGTAGATGACACCCATCTTGACAGTCCTTGCTTCGAAATGGCTTTTCCTCTAGCACCCAAACCATAGCCCACGAACAGTTGTCTCGTGTCTCTGAATGGTTGAGTACGATGAAGATAAAACTTGAGAGCCCTTTTTACATCCAATGTGTGTAACGTGCGCTCGCTCCCGAGCATGGCTCCGGAAAAAACGTAGGCAACACAATAGAGGAGTGTTTATGGAACACCGAAGGAGCTTTTGGTATGAACTGTGGGTTAGTGGCCAGGACTACCTTGTTCTTGAAAAATCGTAAGTATGGTGGGTCTACCATTAGAGCCTGAACTTCTGAAATACGTCGGGCTGAAGTGATGGCCACCAGGAAGGCCAATTTCCACGACAAAAACTTTAGAGACGATGATGACATTGGCTCAAAAGGAGGCTTCATAAGAGACGTCAAGACCAGATTGAGGCTCCACTCCGGCGGAAATTTCTTCTCTGGAGGGAAACTCCGAAAGAGGCCTTTAAGGAAATGCTTAATCAGGCGGTCGCTGAACAATGGTGCCGAATGCCGTCGACGAGTAAACCTGGAAATGGCGGCCAGGTGTACTTTTATTGACGATACCGATAGGCCCTTTTGAGCTAAGAACAGCAAGTATGGAAGGAGCTGTTCCGGCTTAATAGATTGCGGCGCCAAACCTGGTTGATCCTCACACCACTGACAGAAACTTCTCCATTTGTACGTGTATGAGGCGTTTGTGGAAGGCGCTCTTGCCGCTTGCAGGATACACCGACAGTCCTCCGGCATCGTTAGCCGACCGAATTCGGCGAAGTCAGGAGCCAGGCCGTCAACTTGAGGCTGTCCGGGTCGTGATGCCAAACAGCCCCTTCCTGTCGAGACAGAAGGTCGGGGGTCTTCTGGAATCTCATCAGTTCCGCCACCGCTAAGTGTAGCAGGTCTGAAAACCACACCTGTCTGGCCCAGTACGGGGCCACCAGAATTACCCGACATGGGTACCTGAGGATCCATTGCAAAGTCCGCCGGACCAATGGAAATGGAGGGAATGCATACAGGAATTTGTTCGACCATGGGAAGGAGAACGCATCCCCCAGTGAGCCTTGCTGAGGCCATCTGCTTGCGTATTGATGACATTTCCTGTTGTTCTTCGTCGCGAACAAATCTATGGAAGGATGTCCCCATTTCTTGAATACTTGCTGTAGTTGTTGGTCGTTCAGCACCCATTCGTGAACTTCGTTCATTTCTCTGCTGAGGGCATCGGCTTCCACATTTCTCACTCCTGGCAGGTGGAACGCCAAGATTTGCATGTTGTGTTGTAGGGCCCAATGCCAGATTTTCTGTGCCTCCGTCGATAGGACCTGGAAAGTGTCCCTCCTTGTTTCCTCAAGTAGAACATCGTAGTGGTGTTGTCCGTCATGACACGCACCACCGAGTCCCTCAGTTGAGGAAGAAAAGATTTCAGAGCCCATCGCACTGCTCTCAGTTCTAGCAGGTCGATATGCAGGGAGGACTCCTGCAACGACCACTGGCCTTGTACCTGTAACGTATCCAGATGAGCTCCCCATCCGCTCAGCGATGCATCCGTCACCACCGTCTTTTGGAACTCCGGTTCCAGTAGAGGCATTCCTTTCGTTAGATGAGTAGACACTTTCCACCAGCAGAGTGCTTGTACTAGTTGTTCGTCGACGACCAGTCTGTCGGACCAGCGACCTCGGCTCTGCGCCCAACGGTCCGCTAGAAATTCCTGGCAAGGCCTCATAAACAGACGGCAGTTTATCACGGAATGCAGGGCGACATGGTCCCTAGCAGGGACATGTATTTGTGCACCGACACCCTGGTACCGCATCTCCATTCCGACGCCTTGCTTTTCAGTTTCTGAATTCTTTCGCTGGATGGCCTCACCAGGCTTGTGTGTGTATGAAACTCCGCTCCTAGAAAGACCAAGGTCCTCAAAGGCTCCACGGAGGACTTGTTGAAGTTTATTGCGAAGCCCAGTTCCTGTAAGAGGGACATTGTGGCCCATAGACTGTTTCGTGTTTGTTCCCTGGACGAACCTCTGACCAGCCAGTCGTCCAGATATGGATAGACATGGTGACCATCCTTCCTTAAATGGGCCGCTATAGGGGCCAAGCACTTGGTGAACGTCCTGGGGGAGGACTTGAGCCCGAACGGGAGGACCTTGAACTGAAAATGCTTTCTCCCGACGACGAACCTTAAATATCTCCTGTGTCGCGGGCGTATTGGGATGTGAAAATAGGCGTCTTGAAGGTCTAGAGACGACAGATAATCCATGGGTTGCACCGACCTGATAACCTCCTGGAGCTTTAGCATTTTGAATTTTTGGCTCTTTAGCCATTTGTTGAGTACCCTCAGGTCGAGAATGGGCCTCCATTTTCCGTTTGGCTTCTTGACAACAAAGAACCGGGAATAAACCCCGTGTCCTTCCTGTGCCACAGGAACTCTCTCTACCGCTCCTTTTCGCAACATAAGCGCCGCCTCTTGTCGTAGGATTCGGAGGTGGGGCTGGGTCGAAAATACAGGCGGAAGACATGGAGGCTTGTCTTTGAATTGTAGCGCATGACCCATGCGAATCGTGTCTAGAACCCATCGATCTGTGGTGATGCATTTCCATTGGTCGAAGTGATGAGAGACTCGTCCCCCCAGGACGTTCCGAAGGCCGTCATTGGTTGCCGGTTTGCTTGTTCTTCGTCGACGATGGACCCGAGCCTCGCCGCCTGGAAGCTTGATAGTCTCTGCTTCTACGTGCCGACTGGGACGCTCGTCTGAACCCTTGTGAAGAGTACGAGGGCCTGTTAAATCCACGATCCCTCGAGGCTCCAAAGCGGGAGTTTCCAGAAGCACCCCTAAAGGGGCGAAAAGAGCGAAAGTTTCTACCCGTTTGGAGGGCGCCGAGGGACCTAGCCGTATCCGTGTCTTCTTTCATCCCATTCAACGCTTCATCAACCTTTTCGCCAAACAGGTGTTCCCCTTCACATGGCATGTCAAGGACTTTGTACTGGACTTCAGGATGGAAAGTAGTGCATTTGAGCCACGCTTGTCGACAAAGTACTACTCCATCGTTGATTTGTTTGAAGCCAGACTCTGCTAGGTCAACTGCAATATTAATTGCATGGTTCGAGGCCTCTTCGCCATCCCGCACCAGTAACATGGCTGCTTTCCGGTGTTCGTCTGGCAGATGTTCTAGGATAGGGGCTAGTTTGTGCCACATTTCTCTATCATATCGTGACACGATCGCTAAGGAATTGGCTGCTCTTACCGTCGTCGCACCGACCGAGAGCACCTTTTTTCCAAAGGCGTCTTACCTCCTAGCCTCGCTTTCTGGTGCAGTTGAACATTTTTGCTGTACCCTGGCCTTCCTAGCCGCTGCCGCCGACACCACCGAGTCAGACAGAGGTTGTGATGTTAGACATTTTGGAGTGGACTCCGGAGCTTTAAACTTTTTCTCAATCCTTCCCTTTATAGCTGGCTCCGAGAACGGATGGCGCATAATCTTGAGACCTTCTTGCCACACATGGTCCAAAATTGGGATGGCAAATACCGATTTCCTCCTTTGACCCACATGGTCAAAAAGGAAACAGTCTTTCTTCTGCTCCTCAGGAATCAAGCCGAACTCAGAACAAGCTTTTCCCATCATTGCATGGAAGGCTCCCACATCATCCGGAGGAGATGGCTGTGTCTGGCTCCTCGTAGACTCTACCTCTACATCCGAATTCCATGTTGGGTCCCTCGACGGTGAAAGGGAGATGTCTGACCCTGAGTCACCCAGTATAGAATCGGACTCCGATAACTCACCCTCCTCTTGTGCTCGAGGACGATCTTTT
Organism: Ambystoma mexicanum; assembly: GCF_040938575.1. Taxonomy (NCBI): domain Eukaryota; kingdom Metazoa; phylum Chordata; class Amphibia; order Caudata; family Ambystomatidae; genus Ambystoma; species Ambystoma mexicanum. The sequence continues at coordinate 802,245,326 of NC_090932.1, forward strand.
ACCTCCTGGGGAGTCGATGTGTTTTTAGTCATTGAGCGAGCCGCACAAGTTTGCTCGTCGACGGAAGGTACAGAAAAAAGTGACGATGAAGTCCCGGGTTGAGGGTTCTGCGTATCCAGTCGCTGCAGGAGCTTCTGAAGAGTATTAAGCACATCCAGAGACAAAACTGTCTGGGAGTTCAGCAATGTTGATGATATAGGCACCATACCCCCGCTCGCACTCATCGTCGTCGTCGTCGACGTGGAAGGCCGTAAGCCTAAATCCGATGGCTGCAGAACCGCGCCACCTTCTCCTTCCGCCGAGCAGGCCGTGTCTGGCTGCAGTAAGACTTCAGGGGGGATCGGGTCATAGACCTCAGGCAGCCAAGCCATAGACTGAGTCTCTGTCGACGAAGGAATCCCAACCGCTGCTGCCTGAACAGTAATAGGCATCGTCAATGACACCGCGGTCGACGAGCAAGTAGTCGTCGTCGAGCCCTTAGACTTCATCGCCGATTTCGATGCCGACTTCCCGGCTGAAGCATCTCGACTCATGGAAGACCTGGGGCGGTCCCCTGAGGAGGATTTTGCCAGCGCTTGCCTCTCCGTCTTAGATGATTAGGAGGAGGAGGGCTTTTTATGTGATGAGGAAGACCCAGCATGCTTCCCATTATGCTTGTCCTCAGTGCGGTTTTCTGCTGGCCGCACCTTTTTTGATGGAGGTTCCGACTTGCTCCTGGAGGCCGTGGAGCCTACTTCCGAAGCCGGGTAGGCACCCGCTCCGGGTAGGCACCCGCTCCGTCGACCAGCCTTCTTTTACGGTCCTTATGGGAGAAACCCTGGCATATCTCACATGTATCCGCCGTGTGGTGCGGGTGTAGACAGTAGATACAATCCATGTGGGCATCTCCTTCATAAACTTTTTTGAGGCCACATGTCGCACAAGGGCGAAATAACGCTTTTCCAGACATAATTCTCCAGAATTTGAACGTCGCCGAAGCGAAACAGAAGAAACAACCTAGTTTCCACTAGCAGTAATCACGAGGATCCCACTACTTTGAAAGACGGTTGAAATCTGAGGGAGCGCGGGGGCGGGTCCTGTATTTATATCATGACGTCCTGACGGTGCGGGCACGCATGATACAAAACGAGGTGGATAGGACGCATAAGCGTTGAAAAAGTTTTCCTACGGGAAAGGGTCTATATAATGTACCGGGGATTCCCAGCCTGACGACGGGGAATATTCTAAGCATGTGAATCCATGAAAGATCCAATGCTGGAGAAATTCACTGACAAAAAACATTGTTAAAGGGACAATATGCTTCAGTTGCCCTAAGAAAAACATATCAAATTCAGTGCAACAAATACTTGAAAGGAACATTACACTTACTTTGCACTAATAACAACCTATCCATATTATGGTTACAAGTAGGACCGAAAAACCCCAGAAATTTGCCAGTTATCGTAAGCTAAGCAAACATAACTCGTGCCACCATTGTGCACTGCTAAGACGAACACCCATGACATGAAAGAGGACATCACGACTGACATCAAAAACGTCATTGATGACAAAAAAATGACAGTTTGTCAGTGAATTTCGTAGCTTTTTAGTAGGGCACTTTAACCATAACGGTCCTTTACCATAGTTATTTCAGTAAAGGTGATAGGTTTTTAGTAGCGCAATTTAACCATAATGTCCCTTTTACCAATGTTTTTTGTAAGTGAATTCCATAGGTTTTTACTAGTGCAACTTAAGCATCATGTTCCTTCAACAATGTTTTTTCAGTGAATTTCATAGGTTTTTTGCAGGATACCCTTAGTTTTTGAAGATGTACTGTACAACATACTGAACCTGCGGGCACCATGTTAAAGCGCACAGCAGTCTCGGACTATGCGTCTGGTCGCGGACGGCATCCAACCTGCTCAGAAAGGCAGGTGCTCTCTTGCATAGTGATACCGTTCAGCAAACACAAGGAACATATGCAAGCAGCAGCATGCACATGAATTGCAAGGTAAAAGAGTAGGTCTGCAAACTGTGTACTTATGAATTAAACAGCACAAAGGCATAGGGACTACACCATAACGGAATGCACCAACAACAGAAGTGACGTCGCCCTTCAACAATCTTACCACACTGCTACTGTGCATGGGAGGGAAACTAATAAGTGTGAAGCAAGAGACCAAGTAAAATACCTAGTCACACAGCCGCTCTCTACGTTACCCAACCTGGGTTGTGGTTTTCTCAAAATTACTAACAGTTCAGCTTTAAAGTCAAAAATATACTTCAAATTTCAAAATGATAAACGAGAAGTTCTGTTGTTTTTCAAAATAGTTTATATCAAAAAAATTATCTAAAAAAATGATTGGTCACTAATAGTTTCTTAGTGAGGAAGAGTTTGCCACAATTAATTAATCAATCAGACCAAATTTGCCAATGCATTTCGGAAATAAATTTCCTTCATCAGGGCCACTCTAAAAATGATACATCCATATTCATGAACAAGGGAAACAGTTCAAAACAGTGCATAATTGCATATTGATGTCATACAGCATTGTGGTAAAGTTAAAAACATACCATTCAGTTGAGGTTGCAGTACTGGATGAGTAAGAAAAAGCAGAAGAAAGAAAAAATGGAAAAAGCCAATGAGTCACTATTGTATATAGGTAACTATCAGTTAAATGAAAAAGAAAAAGAGCCAGTTACCTGTGACAGGTAGGTAGAATGTTGAGTGTGGCGAACTAAAGTGTAGAGGCCATTTGGTGACCGAATCAAACTGCCTGACAGGAATCAGCGCAGTAAAGTAGCTTGCAATGCGATTGCTGGAAACAGAAGAAACCCGTTGTTGAAAGCGGTTCTCATCCGTAATCATGATTATTTAAAAGGTGAGCGAAGTCTTACCGTACCGAGGGCGGGAGCGGAGCTGTTCTCCCGTCGCCGGCATGAAGCAGACTGCCGTTGCCGCATCAGAGTGTTGCAGAGGCAACGCTTCCTAAATACGACACGTGACCGCATCGCAGCCCGAAGGGCGCGCGGGCGATAACAGATGCTGCAATCAGTAAGGTAATAAAGTAAAGTAAAGTAATAAGACCAGAACATCACTGCAACGTATCAAGCACACTACAGTTTGTCTGATAATTGCGCGGGTGGTGCAGTATACAATAGTACAGAAGCATAACGTTTTTATTTTGTACGTAGCAATGGCAAGCACCTTACAGTGGCTGGAAGACAATTTCCCTCATGACGCAATAACTTACGATACTAACCCCATTGGTACTCAGATTAGTGAGTAACGTAAATTATGTAGTATATATTGCTTCATGTACACCTCACACATTTTGTTTTCTGTAAGAGAACATATTGGAAAGGAAAGCATGGCAGCACAAGCGGCACCCCTTCCACAACAGCATACTGGCATAGAAAAGGAAAAAAACTCTGTATATAGCAAAATGGACACCCTGGAAGCGAAAATGGAAGAATTTGTGAACAATTGTGTCGCCTTAAAATATTGCGTACAAGGGTATATTATGGACAAAATAAAATAGCACTGCCAGATCTGCATGTGTACCCCTTCCCTATGTCACAGCCCGCCATCCCCTCTAAATCTGTGTGATGGGAGACGTTGCAGTGATACCTCAATCCCTTCCTCCCCTCACGACCAACCTGTGCACATCCCCAATTCCACACAATAGGTATCACTTCTGCTACCCCTTCCCTTTCCTAATGAAGTGTATGAATGTGTGTAAGTAAATGTTGATATTTAAATTGTTGCTGGGTGTATATGTGGTACTGTTTTCTTTTTTTAAATGCTGTTCTGACTCAGCAGCGCACAGTCCTCGTAGGAATGACCGCAATGCAATTAAGCAAAAGGGAGGTGTTCCATGGACACCGCACCTGCCCGGCCTATCCGCAATGATGATGGAGGCATCGGTACGACGCCAGTACGGCTCGCATGTCAGCATCTTGTGCACGGCCTATAATTACATGTGGGAGCGGACGTTTGTTCGTTGCACAAGTACACGCATGTGCATCTGTTCCTCTGTTTCCTGGTAACACCGCCACTGTGCAGCATATGGAAACAAACTTTAATTAGTTTGAGCCCCCTACCCACGTCCTACAGGTAGCTATACACAAACATCTCACCTGCTATACCCTATAAACACCCAGCGTGTCCCAAAATGGTCGGCGCACGTGTGCCCCACTATTAATCGGAACAGAAGTCGCAACGGTGTGCATAGGACACCTATGCACATGCGCACAATGTATTCTGCCCAAAACGCATCATGCGGACAGCCATCCCAAGGGAGAACAGTGGCGACGTCACCATGCGACCGCACCCACGCTGCGCATGGGCCCTTATTTCAGGGACACGATCCGGGGCCTCAGACAGTGGCAAAGTACAGTGTTGTGAAATGTACGGAGTGTTTTTCGGAAAGTACACGCTTAAAAACACACCACAATGTGCCATTGCACATGTATATACGTTTTTTTTAACAATGTAGGCCTGTTTTCTGGGTTCTCCACAGCAGCCCTACAAAAGGCCACACCCCAGAGCTGTTCCGCAATCTGTTTGTAGCTTTTCTGAACAGAGTAGCAGGCCACATAGGTTTGACCTGTAATTGATGTTGTGCCGAATCTGCTGTGCTACATTGCCTTTGCAAGTAATGGCAACCATGTTAGCCCGGCTTACTACCCACAGTAATGGAGAAAAGTATTAACGGCCCTTCCTGTGAACCACACCCTCAGTTGCGATAGTCCCCACTGTCCCATTTCCATGGGTAGCATAGTATGTGGCACGTGCGTTTCCCCAAGTACGGTGAGGGCGTGCCCCAATAAAGCAAAAACATTCCTTCTTCCCTTTCCACTTTCCAGCACGCCGTCATTGGGTACTGTTAAATAGTTCCACACGCATCCACAATCACATTGAAGAGCTCTCCATGTAACAGTATCAGTTCTGTACAACAGTCCTCTGTGTACACACCACACCCAGAAATGTTATTGAGCAATCCCTCAGCCCCCACAGTCCCATTTCCATGGCTGCCATCCACAAAATCTGTGGATGTGGCTTTCGTGATGCGTGCGAGCGTGGGGAATAAATTGCAACCATGGTAGGGGAGTTCGCTTTTAGTGGCGGCTCTGAAAAGAGCCTTTTTTATTTAGTTGCTTCTAGAGAAACACCTTTTTTCATTTTTTATTTGACTTAGTGTTTTCTTGTGCTCACATTGTTACAGTAAACTCTTCAACGCATCCTGTAGATGGGCAAACAAAACTGCATTACCAATGGGCGACAACGAAATGCCATTTGCATGGAAAAACTCAGCATTTCCACAACTAATGAGGTCATTGTTGAAGAAGAACATTCCACCTCGGACAAAATATTAGACATGCTTCTGTTGATGAGACACCTTCCAACCTCTGGCTGACTGGGAACAACATACATTAGCATTGTCCCATACTCTTCTTGGTATTATAGAGGAGAAAAGCACCTGGGCAGTGGGAAAAAGCCTCTTCACTACATTCAGCGACCTCTTCAGTCGACGGAACAAACCTAAACAAGCCACATAACAAAAATACATGCCGCCGTAGTGCACAACGACAACATCAACAGTAGCAAAAGTGTCCAGGTCTCTGCAAAGTGCATGCATTTCGCCGAATCTGCAGTCATGGACAGCGCACCACAATGCATCCACTCCTTCCAAACCGAAATTGCCATCATAGTGTCTTTCCTGGGCATACTTGTGCAGATCTATCACAAAAGCATCACCCAAAGTCAACACAATGCGTTCCTCCATGTCAGTCAGCCTCACCACGCAGAGTAATGTAAAACAGTATGACCACCCCTTCCTTTGAACCACCCCGTCAGTACCTGATTGGATAATCCCCACAGTCCCATTTCCATTGGCCAGCATGGTGAGAACCCAGAATGTGGCACATGTGCTTTGTAAATTGCCGCGAGGGCCGTGCCCCAGTAAAGCAAGAGCAGTCCGTCTTCCCTTTCCACTATTTTTTTGTCCAACTCTACCTCATTGGGTACAGTTAAATAGTCACACACGCATCCACCAATGCCTTCCAAGACATTAGCATCTAACACTGTCGGTTCTGTACAACACTTCAAATGTATCGTTACACATTCAGCCTGCAAGTGTTGTGTCATTCAAAAGCACATACAGTAGAAAGTTCAGTAAAAGAATGCAAGATTTTTGCATCCACATTCATCCACTTGAGCACCCATCACCACAAAATAGAGGTATGAATACTTTTTCTGCAGTAAGTTTACAACTCTTTTATAAGTGCCTCTGTGCACGGTATCTGCCACTGAGCGTCCATTACGTTCTTAAAAAGCACACTGTTTTTTCTCCCATCCCCTACCATCAAGTGGCACTTTAATGGTATATGCTTGCAACATTTTCATTCACCCATATCATCGATTGTAATATCGAAACAGGAACTCTCTTCTTTCCTTCTGACAATTCTACACATTTATTTCCCCACTAACCCATCTCCTACATAAATCGTAAAAATATGGCACGAAAACCAGCACTGAATGTATCTTACCAACCTAAAGCAAGTTCCCAAAAGGTCGCTGTCTGCACAGCTGTGGTTCTCTGTAGGCTGGACTATTGCAACAGCCTCTTTTTAAATCTGCCTGCTTCTACTCTCAGCCCTCTGCAACTCATCCAGAAGAGGATTGCACAACTTGCCCTTGGCCTCAAGCCCAGGGATCTTATCTCTCCTGGACTGAAATGTCTGCACTAGCTCCCAGTGGCTGCGAGGAATAAGGTGAAAACCCTCTGCATTATGCACAAGGCCTTCTGGGCCCTGGGACCTCAATACCTTCAATTCTCACTTCCCAAATATCTCCCTGCTCGAGCTCTTCCCCCCATCCGCCTCCAACTCCCTAAGGGTCAGTCGCTTCTGCAAGCAACCAGTTGGTGGTAGATCCCTTTCTTCGGCTGGGGCCTCCCTCTGCAACAGCCTCCCTGACTCCCTGAAACTTGAGAAAACCATTGCCGGTTCCGGAAGCACCTCAAAGCCTTTCTCTTTGCTTCTGCTTTTTCTCCTGCTCCCCTGCTGACTTCCTGGCTGAAACTGATTCTGCACTGGTTACCTTGCCACTCTCTGATGTCGGGTCCAGGCCACCTCCCCCGTCAGTCGCACCCCTGCACTGCCTTTCTGGCAAACCCCGCACTTGGGGACTCTTTACTGTATCCCTAACAGTTTCACCACCACCTCATGTCTGCACTTATCCTTGCACTTGCCACAATTGGGCTGTATTTATACTTATTGTCATTTGTTCTTCTTCCCATGTACTGCACTTTCCCCTCCACCTCCCCATGCACTTGGGTGATCTAAGTGACACCTGGCATAGTAGGTTTGTTTTCTCTGTTTCCCCTCTGTTCCCCCTCCCTTGTCTCATCGCGCCTTGAAAAACTTGTGCATAGGCGCATTATGAATGCTATATCATACAATTTCACATCATATCATATACACACATTGCATCCATAACAACAGGATGCCTGCCACTTACCTTGTACACTTCACAGATTTTTTTCCCGCAGTACCCCACTAACTACATGCATACAAACAGGATGCATGCCCCTAATGATGCACACTTCCACCATAGCCTTCTGCACTTCTCTGTATAAAGAAACCTTCTGCCATAGTTTATGCGCACACACCACAACCAGAAACCTTATTAAGCAATGCCTGAGCCTCCACAGTCCCATTTCCATGGTTGCCATCCTGAAAATGGCCGGATGTGGCACGGGTAATCCTGAAACCTTTTTTGTTTTTTATCTTTGTATAAGTTTCTGCTTGCTTCTCCTCCTTCAATTCTTACCGAATTATGGTCAACGCTTCATGCACAGGATAAAACAAAATCGTATTGCCAATAGCGTTCAAAGAAATGCCATTTGCATGGAAGCAGTGTATATTTTGCAACTTCATGCTCTCATAGTGGGTGGAGAACATCCCATCCGTGCACATAAATACAGACATGCTTCTGTGTGCAGACATGCTTCTGTTTATAAGACACCTTCCAAGCTCTGGCTGGGGACAAATTAAACCGGCATGATCTCATACTTCTCTTGGTGGAATGGTTGAGAAAACTACCTTGGCAGTGGGAAAAATCTGCATCACTTCATTCATCAACTTCTTCAGGTGACGGACCAAACGTCCACACAACATGTAACCCAAATGAGGACCTTCATAATGCAACACAACAACTTGAACAGTAGCCACAGAGGCCACATTTCTGCAGAGGCGAACCATCCCGCAGAAACTGCACGCATAGAGACTGGCTCACAAAGCATCCACTCATTCCAACCAGAAATTAGCAGCAACACCTCTTTGCACGGCATAGCTGTGCAGATCTTGTACAAAGGTATCACCCACAATCAGAACTGTGCGTCTCTCCATCTTTACAGACTCATTACATAGAGAGTATTGGGAAAAAGTAGTACAGCCCCTTCCTCTGAACCACACCCTTGACACCGGATTCCATAATCCCCACAGTTCCATTTGCATGCCCACCATGCTCAGAATGGCAGGATGTGGCACTTGCGCTTTCCCAGCTACAGCGAGGGCTACACCACAGTAAAGCAGGGACAGTCCTTCTCCCCTCTCCACTCTTCTTTTTCCAGCACTCCCTCATTCAGTACTGTGAAATATTCATGCATGCATGCAGCAATCACATCCAAGACTTCTGCATCCAACACTATAATTTATGTACAGCACTCCATATTAACCGTTGGACACTCTGAGTACACGTCACGTGTGCCATCCAAAGCACCTCCAAAGGTCTGGAGAAGAGTCCACGATTTCAGCATCCAAAATCAAACAGAGCGGCACCCATCACGCCTTTGACCATGCACACAAGAGTCTACTGCTTGCCCACATCCAGCACAACATAATGGAGCCATGCATGCAAACATGGGCGAAACCACAATCCACACACGTAACATAGCCAGCGGCACTTCTACCCAACCCAGCACCATAACACAGAGATGCATGGAAACATAACAATTAGCAGATTCCACAAACATACCACTGCCTCTGCCACCCCTACCCACTACCATTCACAAAGTATTGTGTCACTGCCAACCAAACCACACAATCTTCACAACATCGGGCCTACTCCCAGGAAGCTGCACAAACCAGAGCATCCAAGCACATAGAAGATTCACTTCAACCCTACCCTCTTCGATACCGACAGTGTTCCAACACTGCACCCAGTGGGCACACTGCAGTACTTTTACTGCACAATCTCCAGCCATATACCTAAAACTGTAGGATATTCTAACAATGACCATATCCATGGAACCAACAATATATGCATGTCAGCTCACTTCTGGTGCTCTATGAAGAGTAAAATGTGCTCCACAACCATTCTGTAAAGGTGACCACCCTCTGAGAGATGCAGTGAAATCTGCATTGCTGCGGTGGGTGCGGTGAACGCCTTGGCTTTTGGGTGCATGGCTTGTGGTCTTTGGCCATGCACCCAATAGTCTAGGCCTTGGCCACACCCACCGCAACGTAAGCCAGCCATGCATGGCAACATGTCACCAACTACCACAATCCACACACGTACCACAGCCACCGGCACGCCCCCAACTGACAGTATTCCAACACTGCACCCGGTGCACACACTGCAGAACTGTTCACTCCATTAGCTGCAGCCATGGAGCAAACACTGTAGGATGTGCTAACAATCACCACACCCATGGAATCAACAATGTATGCAATGCTGACGAACCACACAAAAAAGGCAACAATGTGAAACCTAATTGCAACCACGGCACATAGTTGTCAGTGCAAGGCCTTCATTCATGCATCGAATGGTCTACGGGCTTACCATATGCAACACACGCAATCTTACAATGTTCATTTCATATATATATATATATATACATATATATATATATATATATTTATATTTATTTTACTCCTGGGTGCGTAAATATTTTAATTGCTAAGAATGGTAATCCAGTGGGGTTCTTTTCTGGAGGGTCATAAGGGTTGCTAATAGCTCTAATTGTCTCATTGGTGGCGCTTCCTGTAAATATTCGGAGGTATATTTGCTGATACCTTAGGCAAAGAGGTTTGGAACAACCCTTACCTTATGAAGTGTGATTAGAAATGGGGAGGGTTAACCTCAGTTATGGAATAAACCAACATTATTAATAAATTGAATTGTTCAAGAGCCGCTGGACCCGATGGCAAATGCAACGCCTTAGTTAGATCAAATCTTGAACAGTGGGCAAAAACACTGTATGACCTAATGGTACGCATCAGTGAGACAAACACTGTCCGAAGCTCATGGTTAGATAGCTACATTGTTCCATTTTATAAAAAGGGCGGCAAGAGTTGTGAGAAACCGGAGGACGTTCTCACACCTACTCCCTGGGAATCTCTGCCCAGTTGGCCAGAGAAGGGCCATCGCTTTTGGATCCCAACCCCGGGGTTGGACTAGCGAGGGAGGATAAACTGGGTGGAGGGTTCGTGGGGATTGGCTAGGGGACGCCAGAAGGCCAGATATGGTATTTAACCCCTTCTTAATTCTGGTCTACTCCCCCCCCCTCAGCTTTCATGAGCTATTGTCAACCCTATCGATATACCCTTCTTCGAACCAACAAAAAACAGAGGCTAGAAACAGGCAACTAGGAATAATATCTACTTCACATTGATATATATGATATGATATGGCATTTATAAAGCGCCTATACACAAGTGTTTCAAGGCGCGATGAGGCAAGGGAGGGGGAAACGGAGGGAAGACAGACAACGATCCTACTAGGGCAGGTGACATTCGGATCGCGCAGGTGAATGGGAAGGGGGAGTGCGGGGGGTGCAGAGAGAGGAGACAGTGCAGTACATGGGATAATAGAATAAATAACAATAAGTAAAAAGTATGGCCAGCAGGTGGCAAGTGCAAGGGTAAGTGCGGACATCAGGTGTCAAGTGCTGATACTGGGACTGTAGGGATACAGAAAACAGTCACTAAGTGCTGGGGTTGTCAGGAAGGCAGTGCAGGTGTGCGACTGGCGGGGGAGGGGCCCTAGGCCTGAGATCAGAGGGTGGCCAGGTAACCAGTGCAGTTTCACTATCAGCCAGGAAGTCAGCAGGGGAGAAGAGAAGAAAAAGCAGAAGCAAAGAGAAAGGTTTTGAGGTGCTTCCGGAACCTGAGATAGTTCTCCTCAAGTTTCAGAGAGGCAGGAAGGCTGTTCCAGAGGGAGGCCTTAGTCGAAGAAAGATCTACCGCCAACTCGTTGCTTGGAGAAGCGATTGACCCTTAGGGAGTGGAGATGGATGAGCGAAGAGCTCGAGAGGGAAGATATTTAGGAAAAGAGAGTTGAAGGTAATGAGGCACCCATGCCCCAGAAGGCCTTGTGTACAACACAGAGGGTTTTGAACTTAATCCTCGCAGCCACTGGGTGCCAGTGCAGAGATTTCAGTCCTGGAGAGATACGATCCCTGGGCTTGAGGCCAAGGACAAGTCTCGCAGTCCTGTTCTGTATGAGTTGCAGAGGGTGGAGAGTAGAAGCAGGCAAATTAGGAAAGAGGCTGTTAAAGTAGTCCAGCCTAGAGAGAACCACAGCTCTGGAGACAGTGAGCTTCTGGGGGAAGGAGAGGAAAGGAAGAATACCTCTGAGGAGGTACAGCTGGTAATGTGACTTCTTAGAGACGTCAGAGATGTGAGGAGAGAAGGAGAGTGTGGAGTCGAAGTTGACCCCGAGGTTTTTAGCCTCACAGGTGGGAGCAAGAAGAGGGCCAAGAGAGGACGGCCAGAGCATGACAGGAAAGGAGGGAGCACGAGTGCCGATGAGGAGAATCTCGGTCTTACTGTCATTAAGGCGAGATCATTGGCGGCACACCACTCCTGGATGGCGGACAGAAAAATCGGAGATGAGAGGGAGAAGAGGTGGCTGAGGGTAGCCTTAAAATGAGCTGAGTGACATCCGCATAGCACTGGAAGTTGGGGCAAAGCATGGCAATGCGGTGGGCAAGAAGTGCCAGGTATTGGCTGAACAGCCAGGGAGAGAGGTTAGACCCCTGGGGGACACCACAGGTAGACATAGAGAAAGAGGAGAGGAAGGACCCGAGTTGAACCTGAAAGGGTCAGTCAGAGAGGAAAGAAGCCAGCCACGCCAGAGCCTGACCGATGATCCCCAGGTTATCACAGAGATGGTTGAGCAGGATGGCATTGTTGACGGTGTCAAGGGCAGAAGAGAGAGCAAGTAAGATGCAGACACAGGGGATGTTGGAATCAAGGTTGGATAACAGGTCTTCACGGATGTTCAGGAGAGCAGTTTCGCATGCTTCTGGCAGCTCTGAAGCCAGACTGATGATCATGGAGGCAACCAACAGATTCAGTGTAAAGATTGAGCTGGGAGATGGCCAGCTTTTCCAGGAGTTTGCCCAGGAAGGGAGTGACAGAGATTGGGCGATAGTTAGCCGCGCAGGACAGTTCGGCAGTGGGTTTCTTAAGAAGAGGGTGCACAAGGGAGTGTTTCAGGGGGAGGGGAAGACTCCAGTGGTGAAGGAGTGGCTGCCGAGGTCGGCCAGTGCAGGAGCCGGGGAGTCAATGTGATCCTTGATGGTTTTTGGAGGAACAGGGATCGTCTGGGGAGAATAGAGGAAAGGCAGAGAAGGAAGGAGGAGAGGTGGCCGAAGAAGGGCCAGGGGAAGAGCAGGGAGTAGGGGGACTAGGAGGAGAGGAAGAGAGAGAGGACAGGATATCCAGAGTTTTAGAGATTAAATGGGAAGCCAGGGCCGTGCAGAGAGGGGCTGGGAGGGGACAAGAGAGGTAGAGACTGTCAGGATTGGCCAGTTCCAAATTTTAAAGAGCTCAGCCGAGTTGTTAGATGCCGCAGAGACAAGGGCTTGGATGTGAGCTCTTTTCTTGGTGAGGACAGAGACCCGGTATTTACTTTGGAGCAGGCGGCAGGCCAGTTTGTCAGAGGATGTACATGAAGCACGCCATTTCCTCTAAGCCATCCTGCACTTGCGTTTAAGGATGACAAGGTCCGAGTCGCACTTGGCTTTAGGCTTCAGGCGGATCCTCATGACAGGGGCAAGAGCATCAAGAGTATCACATATAGCAGAGTGGAGCATGGAAAGGGCTGCGTCAGGGTGCGAGTCAGGCAAAGGGGCAGAGGAGGTGAGAAAGTGGCGGCAAAAGCCTCAACTGACACGCGCTTCATGGGTCGGACGAGCGAGAAGGTGGGTGGCAATGATGGGGTTGGCTTGGCCTGAGGGGTAGAGAGGGTGAGCTGGGAGGAAAGGAGAAAGTAATCACTCCAGGAGAGAGGGGTGGTGAGACGGTTAGAAAGGGGAAGGTCTGAGGAAATCAGAACATCCAGAGTGTGCCCTGCAGAGTGAGTCGGGCCAGAGGGGAGAATAGAGAGTGAGAGAGAGTAGCAAAGGTCACGAAAGAGTCCAGTGGAAGGACAGGAAGCATCCAGGTGGATGTTGAAGTCTCCAAGAAGGATGAGTTGAGTGGTCGAGACTAGGAGGGAAGAGGAGAGGTCTGCCCACTCAGAGAGGAAGGAGGAGATCTGACAAGGTGGTCGATAGATAGTAGCCACAGTAAGGGAATGGCGAGGAGAGGGGGAGAGCCTGCATACAAGGCATTCGAAAGAGGAGTAGGCCTGCGTAGGAATGGCAGAGGCAGGAATCCACTAGGGGAAGATAAGGGTTACACCCCCTCCGGAACGGTTGGACCTGGGCGCAGAGGGGATCTTGTAGCTGTCAGGGAGGAGAGTGTCGAAGCTTGTGACAGAGCTGGCTGTGAACCATGTCTCGGTGAGTCGAGGACATAGAGGTCAATTTTCTCCAGAAGGCGGCAGATGTCGGAGGAATGTTTGACAGCTGAGCAAGAGTTAAGGGTGGCAATATGGAGAAGGTTGCCGTCCTTGAATGGCTTCCGGGGAGGGGTACAAATCAGAGGTATGCCCTGCGGAGCACAAAGGGGGGCAGAGAGGGAAGGAGGAGAGGGCAAGGTAGCCAGGGAGGAGGCAGCAGGAGGAGGCAAGGAAGACATGGAGGGGGGAGAGGGGACAGCGGGAGAAGAAAGGAAATTGATGAGGCACAGAAAGCGTCGGTCAAAGAGGAGATGGTTGGCCTGAGGGCCTTGGACCAAGACGGTACCAATCACATAAACATTAATGATGACCTTAGAGGAGTGGAAGGAGGCCAGAAGGGCCTCCCATCGGGTGCCACCATTAATGGGAGAAGAAGAGAAAGGAGAGAACACCAAGACCATATGTAGGGTACATAGGTCTGGTGAGGGAACGACAAAAAGGATGTCAATGAAAGTTTGCCTGGAGGAGGCACTGGTATAGGTGTCAGCGATAGGGAGGCCTGGATTGGAGACCAAGATGTCCTTTTTAAACTTCTTCCTACCAGATTTAGTGAGGAGAGCAGGATAGTCGAAAGAGAAGCAGTTAGAAAAGATAGAAGAGACAGAGCACCATAGAGTGGGAAGGGAGAGGAGAGAAGAGGAAGGGAGTGGGGGGGTAAGGGAGAACACTAGGGAAGGACACAGGGTAGGGTGCAAGCAGACAAGACAGAGGAAGGAGAGGCAGGTTTAACAATTAGACAAGATGACGGACACTCCGATGTAAAGGACTATTACAAAGCAATTTCAAAAACAGGTGAAAAACTCACCTAAGTTATGCTAGGTGGACAGGGGTAAATGAGGGTAGCGTGCAGGTCTGGATGATGGCTGGCACTGGCTTCCCCTGCGGACACCTGCAGACACAACCAGGAGCCGCCTCTAGGGGAGCCACCCTTTGCCTGGGGGCCCTTAGCCGTAGGGGCTGCCGGGCAGAGGGCTGCCCAGGAGGGTCAGTTAAGACCAGATGGACACCCAATCAGGGAGGGTGGGCGGGAGTGGGTACCAGGAAGTGGCTGCAGAGGGAAGAGGTAGGGGCAGGGGGAACAACTCGCTCGAGGTGCCAACAGTTGGAAGAAGCACAAAACTACAAAGATTGGAGGCCCCGAGGGTCGGGCCCATTCTTACCTGCAATATGTTACTGCAGGCCCCAGGCACACAGCTGCTCACACCCACTTCACCAGGCAAAGGAGGCAAGCTGGGAGAGCAACAAGCAGGTAGTCCAGGAGGACTCAGAACTTCCACCAATCGGGGGGGGGGGAGCAGGCTGGGAGGTGTGAAGGAGTGGGGACCAGGAAGTGGCTGTAGGGGGAGAGGGGAGGGGAACAACGCGCTCGAGGCACCAACAGTTCGAAGAAGCACAAAAATAAAAAGATTGGAGGCCCCGAGGGCCGGGCCAATTCTTCCCGGCAATATGTAACTGCAGGCCCCAAGCACACAGCTGCTCACACCCCCTTCGCTAGACAAAGGAGAAATGCAAACCCCATTCTAACAGGAGACTAAAGAAAGAGCAACCAGGGTGAAAATGGACTTCCTCTTAAAGTTTTTCTCCCTCCATATCAAATTTTCCCCCTGAAATTTCACTATAGTACTGGGATGAAGAAGAGGGATCCTGAAGACTACAGAGTGAAGGTCAGGCATGTCCCAATAATTGGTCTAATTGGAATTAGGCAAGCCAGGCAAGTGAACCACACCGGAAACCCCTTGGTGGGATCCGAGTGTATAAAAGGTGGAGCACCAGCAAACCTGAGGAGAGAGTAGCAGGAAGGCCAGCACAACCCACAAGAAGCCAAAGGAGAGCGGGAGCTGAGAAGCTTAAGGACTGCAGAGTAAAGCAGAGTGTAATTGCATGGTGAGGGAGCTGTGTCTCCAGAGAGCCAGGGAAAGCAGGAGAAGGGAGCTGTGGAACGTGTTGCTTCCTTTACTGTGGCCAAGCAGTACTTGTGCCCCTGAATGAAATAACTGTCCAGGGGCGTCTGAGGGGCAGGCAGTGAGACCTTGACCTGAAATAAAAGAAACTGGCTTAACGAGGAAGCTAAAGAAAAGAATGCTGTGATTGGTGATTTTCAAAGCGTGTGAGAAACACGGTGTGCGTATAAAAGTCAATGTGTCAGAGAGTTACATTGGATTGGAGTGGTTGAGGGCAGTCGGCATGTTAGCGAAAGCCTCCAATCAAAGCAGCAAGTACAAACTGAAACACATGCAATGTTAGAAATGCATTTTGTAGAAACACTATATCAAAGTGGTCATGTTTGAAAAAGTGGTACATGTTCAAAAGTCTCTGATCAATGAAAAGCACTGAGAAAGAAATACAAAATGGTAATGATAAGAGTAAAGGCTGTGGATGAGTAGCCAAGGGAACCCAGTGAAGTGTGAGCAAAATGCTAAATGAATAAAACTGAGCTGAATAAGTGAATTGAAGGCTGTATGTAAAGGCTAACAAAGTTGAATATGAAAAGGAGAACCAATTAAGTGCCAAGAAAGATAAATAATTGATCTATGACCTTGTGATTTTTCTCGAACTGTCAAACCTATTTAAGTAAATGTGGCCAAAAGCTGGGACAAGCGCAACTGGTTGCGTGACCTGCAATGGGTGGGCCGTGCGGCCTGTTAACTGTGCCTACACTAGGTAGCCCCAATAAATCCAGGAGAATTTTGAAAGCAACCCTGACACAAGTTAAAGCTGAACATTGTGAGGTTATTTTGTGAAGCTTGGGGAATGGAACCCTAAACTCCTTTGGAACATTGTTTTGTGAACTAATGCTTGAAGCTTGGCAAAGGGAACCCTAAGCTCCTTCTGAGATTTGTATACTGAAATCAAGTGCGCTTGAAACTTGGGAAAGAGAAACCAAAGTCCTGAACGAACATTTTAAGCTTATAATTGTTGGAACTGTAGCCTGAACTTGGGGAAGGAAACTGGAGACTGCTCCAGACTTTCTTTTGAACATTATTTTAGTTGGAATAACCCTACACTAGATTTTGGGGCGTGGCTTGCAGCCATGGAGCAGGTCGTCTTCCAGGACCAGTCCCGCCCCATCCTGCATGATCTGCAAAAAATGCAGGTTTCATAGTTAAAATATTGCTGAAAATTAGCAAGAACGAGGAAGAACCAAGAATACGCTGCAGCAGACAACTCAAGGCTGTTAACCATCCTAAGTAAAGCTCCATTTGAGAGACCCGGACAAAAGACCAAGGGAGAGAGATTATTATGTGCACAATAACAGTGAGGGATTGGAGGCTACTGGGGAGAGTGTCATAGTAATTCGCCCTGGAGGGCTGTGACATCTCCTATGTTCAAAACACACATAACAACTGTACGCTATTGACCAAACACTAGCAAGGCACATATAATTACGCCCAAGATCCCACGGGAGGGGCAGAAAACAATTGCGCCCAACTACCAGAGAACCAAGCAGGCTGGATGCCTCTCAAGGTGGCCAGAACAAAACTAAACCAGCCCACATTAGACAGCTTTGTTAGAACCAAGCAACATGTTCCTGGAAGTGACATGGAATCAGTGCAGGAGAAAGGGGGAGAGGCCAAGGAACTGCACAGCCAAGCGATGCTAGCAATAGCAGACTTAAAAGCCTCATTGGGGTCCCAGATTGAAGCAGTACAAATAGATTTTGGACTGTTGCGCCAGGACGTGTGAAGCGCACTGCCACTTAGGAGACCCAAGTGAAGGAGACTGCAGGAGCGCTCCGCGAGATGCATGCGGATGTCCATGTCTTGCAGCAGGTCAGCCTGCTGGAAACCAGAGTTGTTGAAGCGGAAGGTCGAGCCAGGAGAAGAACAAGTTACTTACCCCTGGTAGCGTTCTTTCGACTGGATGTTCCTCCCACGTATTCCTCATTTCTGACACTTGAATGCCCAGCTTCAGCATTTTTTTTTCCGGCAGAGGGCGCTGTGCGTCAATAGCGTCGAGTCGATGTCCCTCGAAGGCCTCCGTTGAGGAGGATGTCTTCGAAGGCATGTATAGAACGCACAGCGCCCGTTGGCCTCAGTTCTGTTTTTATTCCTCTTGCAGCAGAGATGCCCGTAAAAACAGGAGTGACCGTACTCAGCCTTGATGGAACAGAAGCTGTAATAGCATAGGAAATTCTACTGAGGGGTAGTATGGGAGGGCAAAAAGAAATACATGGGAGGAACATCCAGTCTAAAGAACATTACCAGGATAGTCAGGGGTGATGTCCGTGGCCTTTGGTGCGTGTCTCCCATGTGGGTCGACCATCCCCAAATCCAGCGGTGGTCCCAGGGAGCCCCGGCAGGGCACCCACCCCTTCTCAGAGTGAAGAGATGTAACGCAGCCTTGTCAGAGCTTCAGGTTATTCGGGGGTGATGATCCCGGCCTTGGGGGCCTGTTTCCCTTGTTGGTCGAAAGTCCCAAAGTGCAGCGGCGGACCCAGGGACCCCCAGCAGGGTGCCCATCCTTCCCTGTAGGGAAAACCTGTAAAACAGGCCAGCCAGAACTTTAAGATGGGTGGCGGTGATGTCCCCAGCCTTTGGTGCCTGTCTCCCATGCTGACCATTCCTATGTCCAGCAAGGTCCCCATTCTTCCCCAGAGGGAAAAACTAACGCAGGCCACCCAGAGGTCCAGGACAGTCAGGGCTGATGTCCTTGGCCTTTGGGCGCCTGTCTACCATGTGGGTCGACCATCCAAAAGTCCAGTGGCGGTCCCAGGGTGCCCCGGCAGTTTCCCCATTCCTTCCTTGAGGGGAAAGCTGTAACACAGCCCAGGCAGAGATGTAGGACAGTCGGGGGTGATGGCCCCAGGCCTGTGCACCTGTCTCCCTTGTTGATCGACTGTCCCCAAGTTCAGCAGTGGTCCCAGGAAGCCAGGGCAGGGTCACCATCCCTCCCTGGAGAGAAAACCTGCAACACAGCCCTGCCAGAACTCCAGGATAGTTAGGGGTGATGTCCCTGGCCTTTGGTGCGTGTCTTCCATGTTGGTGGACCATCCCCAAGTCCAGCAGCACTCCCAGTGAGCCCTGGCATGGTCCCCATCCTTTCCCGGTGGGAAAAGCTGTAACGCAGACCACCCAGAGGTCCAGGACAGTCGGGGGTTATGTCCCTGGACTGGGGCGCCCATCTCCCATGTGGGTCGACCATCCCCAAGTCCAGCGGCGGTCCCAGGGAGCCCCGGAAGGGTACCCATTTCTTCCTGGAGGGGAAAGCTGCACAGCAGCCCAGCCAGAGATCTAGCATGGTCATGGGTGATGGTACACTAGGACCACCAGTGGATTTAGGGATGGTCGACCAACATGGGAGGCAGACACCAAAGGCCAGGGACATCGACACCACCCATCCTGAAGTTCTGGCAGATCTTTGTGTGTTACAGGGACCCTGCCGGGACCCCCCGGGACAGCAGCTGAGCTTGTGTGCTGTCCACTCAAATGCGAGCCAGGCACCCAAGGCCGAGGACATCACCCCCGACCATCCAGGAGATCTGGCTGGGCTGCATTACAGAATTTCCCTCTGGGAAGGGATGGGGACCCTGCCAGGGCTCCCTGGGAATGATGATGCACTTGGGGATAGTCAACCCACATGGGCGACAGATGCCCATGGCCAGGACATCACCCCGACCGTCGTGGAGCTCTAGCTGCGCTGCGTTAGAGCTTTTCACTCCGGGTAGGGATGAGGACCATGCCGGGGCTCCCTGGGACTGCCGTTGGACTTGTGGACGGTCAACACTTTGTTTTGCACCCAGGTAGGTGCACAAACACACGTGAGGAACGTTTTTCATCGGGACACCTGTGGGAAGGTAGGACATGTGTTGTTGGTGGCGTGTTTCTGTGGTTTCCTGGTGGCAAATGTCTGAAAATTGAGTTTTAATCGCTATATTTTGGACTTTGGTGGCCTTGTGGATAATAAATTCTAGGGCGATTCGCACAAGTCAGACCACTGTGGATTCCCATGGGTGTCTTCTTTTCAGAAATGCATGGGGTTACCCATTTACTGCGACACCCCAGGCCCAAATCTGTAGGTTGTCTCCCCAAACCCTTTGGGGATAGCAGTGGTTTAGCCTTGTCCCTTTTCGCCCCGATAGGTGCACCCACACATGTGAGGTACCATATTCATCAGGACACCTGTGAGAACGTAGAAAGGTAGGACATATGTTGTTGGCGGTGTGTTTCAGAGGTTTCCTGGTGGCAAATGTCTGAAAATTGCGTTTTTTCCCCCTACATTTTGGACTTTGCTGGGTGAGAGAAACCTTTTCCCCATCCTACCACGTAGGATATTCCAAAACACTGCCCCCCACTTTTCCGACACAAATACTTTCACACAGCACGAAAGACAATGGACTAACACCAGTCATTTACCTGACATGTCACAAGCACAGGTTTGTATAATCGTGCTGCAACCGCCAAACTCCATGAACCCAGTTCACTAGGCCCAACCTCATTAACTCAGAATGAATCAGCACAGCCGTTCTCACGGATGTTCACTTCCACCTTGTCCCTCCACTGTTGCAAACATTTAGTATCTTTCGGAGGAATGCGCCCTGTAAGAGCGTGAGACAACAAAAGGCTCTGCGCAGCGTCCATTAATCTCCACTAAACTTCCAATAGGCCTCTTACCAGGGACGCCATTTAGGGGTCGCCAGAGGTCGCAAGAGCGACTGCTGCCGATTGGCCAGCGACCTCTGTCAATCTCTTGCGACCTCTGGCATTCATCCAATCAGAGGCGGAGGGGGCGTGGCCACAGCTATGAGCACGGTGCTGCGACGTGCTTGTGGTACTCCATTTTGGCTTTGCAGTTCCATTGCACGTGTTTTTCACCAGAAGAAGAGACCGACGCCGACACTGACACTGGCTCCTCCCGAGAAGGCCAGCTTGAGCTTCTTTCTACCACGTGAGTAGGGTGGCAGTGAGTGGCTGTGTGTGTGTTTTGACTCACTGATGGGGCTCGAGGTGCGTCTGTGTGCCGTGTGAGTGTGTGCTGCCTGCTGCTGGGTTGGTAAATTGAGCCAGGCCTGTGGCCTGGCTGCTGTTACGGCGTGGGTGTGTGTGGTGCCCTGTGACTGTGCCGGGTCACAGGTGGCCATGGCCGTGCTGTCATGCCTGCCCTCGGGGCCGCAGTGCCATGCTGCCAGCAACCTCGGGCTCAGGCAGAGCCAGGTTGGCTCAGTCGGCTGCGCCGCTGCGGGGCCCGGAGTGTGTGTGCAGGCCTGGGGCCTTGCTAGCTACGCCTGCTATAAGTATACATTGATTTAATGCCGCCCGCGATTCTGTCCAGCCCTCTTAAACGGTTTATTAAGAGGGCAGAATCGCAGGCGGCAAAGCCATAACCCCATCGTATTTCATGTAAAGCAAAAATGCATTATTCTGCTTTAAATGAAATACGATGGCGTGGCGTTATGCCTTTGCCACCAGTGATTCTGCCCTCTTAAACGGAAGAATCACGGGCGGCAAAGGCACAACGCCATCGTATTTCATTTAAAGCAGAAATGCATTATTTAAAAAACATGGTTTAACTTAAACCATGTTTTTTAAATAATGCAGTGACCAGACTGCACTTTGCCAGTTAATCCCGTGGCAGTAATACGTGATAATAACATGTGTTATTAGTGTGCTTACCAACATGAGGAAGCTGGCATGAAACTCTATATAGGAACACAAATGGTTATTATTAGTGTTTGCTGGTGATTGGTTATATTCACTGCTGCAGCTGCCTGTACCAGCACAGGTGTGGATGCAGATACAGGTACAAAGGGCTCCTTCTTGATATGATATGGGCATATGGCATTTATAACGCACCTGTACATTCTGCTTTACATGAAATACAATGGCGTGGCATTATGCCTTTGCCACCCGTGATTCTGCCCTCTTAAACGTTTTAATAAGAGGGCAGAATCGCGGGCGGCAAAGGCATAACACCATCGTATTTCATGTAAAGCTGAAATGCATTATTTAAAAAACATGGTTTAACTTAAACCATGTTTTTTAAATAATGCATGGCTCTTGCGATGGGCACACAGTGATAGGCACATGTGGCAGTGCAAAGGGGGGGATGTGTTTTAGAGCACTACATATGGGTTATGTGGGAGAGTACATGAGGCGTATGGGGAGGGGCACATGCATAAGGGCACACCAGGAGAGTGCAGGAGGCACAAGTGAAGGAACAGCAGGAGACATATGGGAACTAATAGGAGGCACATGTACATGAGGGCACAGCAGAGGCCCACCTTTGGGTACCACATGGGACACGCATGCAGGAATGCACAGGGGGAATGCGTATTGGAGTACAATGGGGGTGCCACTGAGGCACACAAAAGGAGGGAACGGCATGAGCGCACAGGAGACATGGAAGATAAAGTAAGTACACAGGGAGTGTGCCACGGGGAAAAGGCGTGATGGCACAGCAGACACAGATGTGGCAGAGTACAGCAATCACATGTGAAGTACGATACATGAGGCATACATGGAAGGTTTCAACAATGGAGGTACATGTGGAAGGGCAGGGGAGGCTAGTCTGTGAGCACAGCAGTAGGCACAAGTGAGAGGCCAGCAACATGCTCATAAGTAGAGGGGCAGCAGGAGGGACATGAGGGATTGTGCAGGGGGACCATGTGTGTTCAAGCACAAGAGGACGGGCATGTGGTAGGATACAGATGGAATATGGGGCATGTTCGACATCAGGCACGTGTGAGTGCATACCAGGAGGGTGCAAAAGTCACATGTGGTAAAGTATTGGAGACACATAGGGAGTTTGTCACAGTATGGACGCAGCAGAGACATGTGTGAGAGTGGATAAGGTGCACATGGGGCTGGCAGCTAAATTGGCTGAAGCAGAAAATTCCAGTACCCCCTACCCCCGCACTGCCCCATCTGATCAGTCGGCAAGTCGGGGGTCCTTCACTGCCTGCTCTAGCAACGCCATGGCCTACCTGTGCGGTCGAGCTCTACCACATAATCTGCATGCTTTTACTGAACGGACTCTTACATCTCATTCTCTTGGAAGATTGGCCCCTCCACCACTTTCCCTCCACCAGTAAGTGCTCCACAGGGGTCCGACTGTGGCTCTCTCCTCTTCACATTCTACATATCCACTCACAGAAAAGCCCCCTCATCCTATGTCTTCTCTTATCCAAGGCCGGCCTTAGTGGCGGCAGAGCCCCAGGCAGCAAAATAAGAATATGGCTCCCCACCCCTCTGTGTGCCCCATGTCATGAGGGGGTGGGAGGACACCACATTTTTTAATAGGCGCAGATGTGAAAGCATCAGCACCCTGCCGCGCCTTCTCCCACCACACCAGGTCGGGGGAGCCCTTGAAAGACTCCGCCGAGCTGGCGTGGCGGGGGACAAAGAGCGCCCCGGGAGGCCCTGCCCTAAGGCCGGCCCTGCTCCTATCACTTGTTTTACTCTTATCTTTCACTTCGTGCTCCCAATCAAGGTTCACTCTTTTGCACCACTGATCCAGGTTCAAGGGTGTGGGCAGCTAAGGAGCAGGTTGGGGTTCAAGCATCACGGTTGGTGAGGAGAAGGCAGAGTGTCCAAGGGTAGTGACAGACATGTCACATTCATGGACAAATATCTTATTAAACAAGACCCTTCTTTTAGAAGAGGGTGAAACACTTCCAAAATCCTCTAGACTTCACTTCACCAGTGTTGCTTCATGTTGTCTTTCTCCCAAGGTGAGCACGTTGCCCCTGAGCTATCCCCTGGATATGGGAGACACTACTCTGCCAAATTTGTTCAATATGTTGATAACATGGCTTTTGTAGCCTGCCGGTTGTAGAGGGTGATCAAGGTGGTGTAATTGTCCATAAACCATGTTTCAGTTAGCCACAAGAAGTCAATATCAGGCTCCTCCAATGAGTCATGAATGTTTGTTTGCTGAGTCTGCAATTAATATGGTGTGGTGTTGCACAAATGAATGATTCTGGTATTTTGTTATTGTTTTCAGACCTGCATCTTCATGTGGGAGTTCCTTCCTTTCTCGTTCTTAACGCCAGCAAACAGTACCACCACTGAGCAACTGACACCCAGGCTTATCTGTGACCGTTGTGGGAGGTAAATGAACATGAAGCAACATATTGAAAATGTACAGCATATGTTAATGATCTGATCTGTTAGTCCATACCTGTTTATGCATTGCAGCCTTGTCCTAGTTGTTCCAACACTAGAGATTGCTGTCTCTCTTCCATTGAATCAGAGACTACCACAAAATTTACTTCAAAATGTATGACACTGAACGCATGCTTCACTTCAGTTTTTCGGGACCAAGGGGTTTCTTTGTTTAGGGGCAGAGTTTGAACAGAGTGCAACTGTTAATCTCTCAAATCTAAACTATAACCCCGACAGATAGGACTGGCCTAAAAGTAAGCTACAAAAATAAATACTTGAAATCACAGCTTAGGTATGTGCTCCAGATAAGATTTTGAAGTGGGACTATTTTATTTCCTGTTTTGTAAACTTGGAAGTAAAATGATTTTTAGGGAGTAAAAATGTAAATCCAGTTCCCCACGGCAGTATTTATTAACTGAAAAACGGAAAGAGTTTTCTAATAATTATGTTGCACCTAATTACTCATACACATTAAAAGATCATGTGCATGTCTAGCTTTCGGGCAGTAATAGTACTTTCTTCCTTTGGAACTACGTGCGCTACCTCTCCAAACATCCATGGAGCTGTGTGCGTGAAAGCAGGGGTTCGGGGTCCACAGTGTTTGTTTCCTATTTTTTTGTTGGGAGTATTTGTAATCTCTGTTTTACTTTTTGGGGAGTATTAGCTTATTTTCAGGGAGTACAGTGATAAAGTTGTAAGCCAAAGCAATACATTTCAGATTTATCTCCCCTTTGGTATGCAGCAGAAGTGGTCCCCCAAAGAAGAGTGAAGAACAAAACAAAGTCGGAAGGACACCCAGGAATCCATCATTTGCTTGAATAATAGCTTCTGATTTAGCAGTACTAAAAGAACGAACATGTCTACACCAACAGGAAAACCCAAGGATCCAAAACAGAGGTCAATCCCTGATATTTTTTCTCCAAAACCAGCCCGGCACCAACCGCATCACAGCCAGTTTTCTGTGACCTCAAAACAGCACCTGCCATACTTGAAGCCTCTTCTCTGCCAAACACCTGCAGCTCCACTACCAGAGTTCTGTGTCTTCTTGATCTGTTGCCATTGAACACTCAGAGACTTCTCCTCTGGTTTCCGGTCACCTAAGCAACAACCTGCCTTCGAGTCAGAATCTTCACCTTATATGCCACTGAAACAGCAGCACCGGCACGTCTGTCAAGCCACTGTTCTGCTCAGTCTGGTAAGAAACTACATTTTAAGTCTTATGATCAGAGTGAAGGAAGAGCAACTGTTGGGCATTATCCCAAAATCTATATAATAGTACTAATTGTTGGAATGTGTACCATTGTGGAGAGGTGCGGGGTGTGGAGGACAATGAACATGTAGGAACAGAAACCTAGACATACAATGAGTGTTGGTGACTGTGGGAGTAATGCAAAATGCAGCCAGGATTTCTTCCCCCATAAAATATGGGGACAGGACTGATGAGGCTTTTGGTACTGAAGCTCGTATCACCCAGTAATGCACTGTATGCCTTGAGCACATTTAGAACTAATCTTTTGGCAGCCAAAATAACACAAGAAGAAGAATCATTAAAAACTGAGGATGCCATACATGTTTTGTGGTGAAATATTCTCCCTCTCCCCTTTTATCCTGGCTTTCCCCTATCCCCATGCCCGCCTATCCGTCCCTGTCCCCCAGGAATGTGATTTTGCTCTGTAGTCCTGTTGAAATAACAGGGCAGATCCACATAAAGAGGGGATTGGGGTTCATACACTTCACGTGGCAACATGGACCTTGACACTGCTACATATGATGATCCATTCTTGTATGAAATATCACAATACACTGATATCGTAACAATTTTTTTCTTAGTGTTCTGAGGAATAATGCTTTGAGGCCACTTGCGGTGATGTCATGGTGGGGGTGTGGTCTAATGACATCACTTCA
This sequence comes from Ambystoma mexicanum, assembly GCF_040938575.1. Taxonomy (NCBI): domain Eukaryota; kingdom Metazoa; phylum Chordata; class Amphibia; order Caudata; family Ambystomatidae; genus Ambystoma; species Ambystoma mexicanum. The sequence continues at coordinate 802,271,168 of NC_090932.1, forward strand.
TGTGGGGTGTGGTCGAATGGCATCACTTCCTGTGGGGGGTGCGGTCAAATGACATCACTTCTTGTGATGTCACTCTTGGGGGCGTGGCACTGTGATGTCACTTCCGCTACCCCTGGCATTTTGGTGAAATGACGTCCCTGCCTCTTACCCCCACCCAAAGAGCGCAAATGCTAGGCCCACACCACTGAATCGTCTCCCCCAAACCTCTGCATTCTGTGAAAGCAAACTACCCTCCTGTCCTAACACAAATCAAGTGTCCATAAAAGATCCAAGCATGTGCGAATGTATTTCTTCCAGCATAAAACACAGCCTTTGTAACACAAGGTACAGGGAGGGATATATTAAAGAGCAAAACCCAGGGTGAAGACCTTGAGTGCAGGAAATGCGGTATCAACGAAGCCCTGAATATGTGGGTCAGCATGACTGTATTTTATCCTCCCTTCCCCCTGGCACCATTCTCTGTGCCGCCCAGGTGCATGCCACAGTGATGAAATAGGGAGCTTAGCGTGTTAGTTTAGATGTAACAATGTATTATACGAGCAACCTGACCTTCACCCAAGACTGAGATGAACCCAGCTGACCCACTGGGAGACTGATCAACGGCAAAAGAACTAAACAATTGTAGCCTGGCATCCCCTATGGAGCAGGCCCATCTATACTGTCCAAGCAATCAGTAGCACCAGTTCTTACTGTATAGGATGACGTCACATGGCTTTTTAAGCTTCTGCTTACCCTTAGATTAGACAGAGTGCTCTCGAGCAGCAGAGTCCTTTTCTGATATTTGTATTCTGTAAAATTAAACCTTTGTTATCATTGCAACGCTATCTCCTGGCCTATTTCCCTATAGGGGTGTGATTATTCTGGAGTATGTGTAAAAAAGGACTTGCCATCAAGAGCTTAAAGATACTAGTGAGAAAAGAGGGGAAAAACTAGCAGCAGAAGAATCCGACACCACATGGGTGTTCAGGCAGGAAACTCTGGGTGATTACCCGATGGTAGAAGCTACCGTAACCAGAAGCCCTTGGGAAAAGTCGGGAAGAGGCCAAAGTGGTCATACAGGAGTCTTGTAAAATCCTCTGTACCGTTGAAAGTCTTTCACCGACAGATGATATCAAAGCTAAGGCAAATATGTCCCGTTTGGTAGATTGAGCATATGGTAGATTGAGCATATGAACAGTGTGTTGTAAAAGTTGGCAAGAATGAACCCGGTAGAGGGAAGCCGACAAAAAAGAACTGTTTAAAAAGACATTAAGATATGTGAAAGTGAGAAAACCCACAGTGAACCCAAGGGAGGGAGACTGACGTCTAAAAGAGGTCCGAGCCCGAGAGAGGGAGATCCGGGGTGGAATGTTTTCACCCAAAGTGCATTGAAAAGGAACTGTTTGATTGATTTGGTGAATACGATTTTGTGAGAGGTTTATACGCCCGGAAGAGGGGTTCCCAGGGGTGAAGCCATCACCCAAGGTATATGTGAAGCAGAACTTTGTGTTTTTTTGTTTGTTAAATACATCAGTTCTCGAAGGCAAGAGACTTTTTATTGAAAATAGACTTGGCCATCAAAGAACCTGACAGCTGAACAGAACTGTCGGCTCGTGTTGGGAAAGCTCAAGCACGTGCTGTGCTCAGGAGATCCACTTTGTCCCGTGCTCAGGAGATCCACTTTGTCCCGTGCTCCAATTGTGGGCAACGGAGACCGCCTGGCAATCACATCCTGACTTATTATTTATGAACACTTCTTTCTTTATTGAAACCCTATCCCACACTTTCTGTAATTAGTTGTAAGGATTTGGCAATAGGCTTTTTAGTATAGGCCCTTTTATTTGACACAACATCACTACGACTGTCTTATTTTTCATTTGCTGGTCGACGCTTGCTCCCATCTTAAATTTAGGTTTAAGTCAGGCGTTATTCCACCCTGCACTGATTGTTCAATAAACACCCTTGAACTGTGATCACTTGTGTCTGTCTTTACTGTTGCCACCATGTGCTCCTTACAGGGGCCTTGTGGGTAATACATCCTAGGGCGATTCGCACAAGTCAGACCTCTGTGGATTTCCACAGTTGTCTTCTTTTCAGAATTGCATGTGGTCCCTGTTTTCCTTGTTGGCTGCGACACCCCAGGCCCAAATCTGTAGGTTGTCCACAAGACCAAAATCTTAAAAATGTCCTCCCCCAAACCTTTTGGGGATAGCAGTGGTTTAGCGTTTTCCTTTTGCACCCAGGTAGGTGCACCCACACAGTTGAGGTACTGTTTTCGTCGGGACACCTGTGGAACATGGGAAGGTAGGACATGTGTTGTTGGCAACGTGTTTCGGTGGTTACCTGCTGGCAAATATTTGAAAATTGTGTTTTTTCCCCTAAATTCTGGACTTTGCCACGATTTGTGGGTAATAGATTCTAGGGCGATTCGTGCAAGTCAGACCTCTGTGGATTCCCACAGGTGTCTTCCTTTCAGAAATGCATGGGCTTCTGTGTTTTCCCAGGTGGCTGCAACACCCCAGGCCCAAATCTGTAGGTTGTCCACAAGACCAAAATCCTGAAAAATGTGCTCTGCCCAAACCCTCTGGGATACCAGTGGTTTAGCCTTTTACCTTGGCGCCCAGGTAGGTGCAAACACACATGTGATGTACCGCTTTAATTGGGACAACTGTGGGAACATGGGAAGCTAGGACATGTGTTGTGGATGGCCTTTTTTGTCGGTTTCCTGGTGGCAAATGTCTGAAAATTGTGTTTTTCCCCACAATTGTTGACTTTGCCGGGGCTTGTGGATATTAAATTCTAGGGTGATTCGCGCAAGTCGGACCTCTGTGGATTCCCACGGCTGTCTTCTTTTCAGAAATGCATGGGATTCCCCATTCACCTTGGTAGCTGCAACACCCCAAGCACAAATCTGTGGGTTGGCCACAAAGCCAAATCCAGTCTTCCCCAGGCGATTTAATGTACCAGTGTTTTGGCGTTCTCCCTTTGCGCCCAGGTAGGTGCATCCACACGTGAGGTACCATTTACGTCGGGATATCCGTGGGAAGGTAGGACATTTGATGTTTTCCCTTGGTTTTGATAACATTTTCATACATTTGTTACTGCACTTTGTAACACAACCCTTTCATTTCCCAAATTTAACCTACATTTAGTCGCAGCTTTAGACACGGAATGCTTTTGAAACCTGTACACGTCACCTATCCTTCAAAGGGTCTGCTTGTGCTCTTTCAAAAAATGTATGCTTGCCATTCCTCACCACATTTGTTTTCCTTATTTTCACATGCTAAGTACATCTGTTTAGGCCGTCAGCATAAACATCATGTGTACCTTTGTTCCATTTTTGGCTTGTGGTATTGCTTGTTTTGTGGAACATTACGAAATATGTTTGATTTCCTAACAAGAAGAGTCAGGGGAATCTAATGGTGCATTGCTTTTCTCAATATTCACAGAAGCCATTACCTTACAGGTCCAAACATGTCTAGCAGATACCTTTTTTTAACCAAACTATGGGAATTTTACCTACACAGTTGTTGCCTGACAGGTGCAAATGACCCCTTCCTAAACTCTGAATTTTGTCTACTTCTCCGAAATGTATGCCTTTCTGTCTTCCCATTTAGCTTTCCTACCCTCCTCTTCCATTCCGTCCACGCATGTCCTATTGGAAAAAAAGGGAAACATCCCCCACCTCTCACAAAACTGAATGTAACCTTATAAAAATGTTTTTTTGGTTACACTCCACCTGTTCTTGAAAGCCTGGAAAATGGCGAATTCAGAACAGCAGTTCTTAGCTCTTACGGGAAGCTCCTACACAGAATGTTCTCTCATTTTTCTTATGTTCTCTCACCCCCATACAGCAAACTGGCGTTATGATTGCCTAAATGTGGGAAAGAAAGGGTCAAAATTTGGCCCAGATATCACATGTAACAAAAAAGTTACAAGGGATTGAATGGCAACATACCAAAATCACCAAAAAGGGCTCAGCACTGGGAGGGGTTAAACTAGGAATGCATAAATAATTTAAAAAAAAATGTTTTAAAGAAGGTGGTGATTTGAAGGCTAAATTAGGAAAGGGCCCCTAATCACACACTTTTCATAACAGAGGACCATACATAAATTATTCTGACCCTGTAATGACAGACATTAGAACTAATGTGGATGGTGTGACGAATTCTCCCCCGGGGGAGGAGTTGGAGAGGTTTTCCTTGCAAGGCTAGGGAGTTGAGCCTGCTAGGCGACATCCTCCCTAGGGGTAGAGACAGGCAGGACCTTGCAGGGAGAGACTCCCCCCGTGGGGACAAGGACACCCGTTCCAATGAGGAACTCCCTTTCCATTACTTGTGTCAGTTTTGGACGATATCATGAAGGCTGCCAATGAGGGTGAAATCACAGTCCATTTTGAGATTCTTATCTCAAGACTTTCTACAGTGGCTCAGGTATCCAATGAGGCACTACAATGGTTCACATCCTTTTTGACCAATCGAACCCAGCAAGTTAAATTGGGGACATTTATCTCTGATTTTTTATCAGTTAAGTGTGGAGTGCCTCAAGGCTCCTCTCTGTACCCATTGGTATTCATTATTTATAATTGCCCTTTGCTAGGCATCTTCTTGGAATTCGGCTTGCATTATCATTCCTATGCCGATGACACACTGATCTATGTTCGACTAAAAGAACCTGTAGAAGGAGCAGACAGAGTGTTAGCCTGTGCTAGCAAAATAAAGAGCTGGATGGTGGCTAACAAGCTACAACTAAATCCAAATAAAAATGAGATTATTCTATTTGGAATTAAGACACAATTAGTTAAAATTTCACAGCAGCCGTCCTGTCCAGAATTCTAGAGGTTTCAACATCATTTGCAGCTAAGGTAAAGAATGTTGGATATATCTGGCAGGCAAAATTAAGTTGAAATCTGCAGGTAAATTAAATTGTAAAATCTGTATATTACCATTCATACAAAGATTGTCCACTGGTAGTTGGTGCACTGGTAAATTCTAGAATAGACTACTGCAATGCCCTACTAATGGGAATTCCAAAAGGTCAAATACAACGTCTGCAGGTTGCTCAAAATGCAGACGTTAGGCTGTTTTTTTCATTGCCCAGACGTTCAACCATTTCTCAGTTCCAGAGAAACCTTCACTGGCTACCAATACAGCAAAGGGTTCTGTTTAAGACCTTTTGTTTGACTTTTAAATGCCTCCATGGGACTGCCCCTAGATGAACAAGTTACTTCTTACCTTGTAACTTTCTTTCGACGGGATGTTCCTCCCACGTATTCCTGATCTTTGATAATACGTTTCCAGCTTGCTGGCCTCGAAAAAAAATTCTGTAGAGGGCGCTGCGCGTCGATGTCCGCCGAGTCAATGTCCCTCGACAGCCACCGTATCAGCGCCGACATCACCATGCCCATAAATAGCCACGCGCTGCGTCCGTTGCTCAGTTCCATTTTGTAGCATAAGAAAAGTCATGCCTGAATTGGTTATTGACCTTGAAGGAGCGTAAACTGCAACGACAAGGGAAGTCTCACTGTGGGGATGGATGGGAGGGGCGATAAGGAATACGTCGGAGGAACATCCCGTCGAAAGAACGTTACAAGGTAAGAAGTAACTTGTTCTTCGAAGGGATTGTGTCCTCCGACGTATTCCTTATCTTTGATAGACTCCCATAGCAGTGGCATGTAATTGGAGGTGGGAGTGAGAATGTTATGTATCCCTTTAGGGATGGACCGAATGTAATACGGCCTTGCCAAATCTGGTCTCTTGACTAGTGGAGGAATCCAGATTGTAAAATTTTGTGAATGTATGTGCGGACGACCATGTGGCAGCCACACATATGTCTCGGACCAGTACCCCTCTTTGGAGAACCGACGAGGCTGCAATACCCCTGGTTGAATGAGCCCTGAGATTTTGGGGTGGCTCTTTCCCTGCCAGTTTGTAACATTCCAGAATGGCCAAAATAATCCACCTGGAGATGGTTTGTTTTGGTATGGGTAGTCCCAACTTGAGACCTGAGTATCCTACAAACAGTTGGTCTGCTTGCCTGATCCTAGCCATTCTGCTGATGTAAAAGTTGAGAGCTCGCCTTGGGTCCAGCCTATGTAGCCTTTCCTCCTCTTTCCCCGGATGGGGAGGAGGGTAGAACGAAGGTAAGGTAATTTTCTGAGTAATATGAAATTCAGAAACCACCTTTGGGAGGAAATTAGGCTTCACCTGTAGGACAACTTTGTCCTTGTGGAAAATTGTATGTGGGGGTTTACAGGAGAGAGCTTGTAGCTCGCTCACCCACCTAGCAGATGTTAGTGCTACCAATAGGACAGTTTTAAGCGTGAGAAATCTCAGCGAACAAGAGTGAAGTGGTTCGAATGGAGTGCCCATTAGGAAGTTTAAGACTAAATTTAAGTCCCATAAGGGAACCTGGAATGGTTTTGGAGGATAAACATTAGTTAATCCCTTGAGAAATTGTATCACTAGAGGAAGTTTGAAATACGATGGTTCCTCCGCAGTGCGCTTGAAGATAGAAAGCGCTGCGAGATAGCCTTTTACAGTGTCAACTTGAAGGCCTGAGTTTGCCAAGTAGAGTAGAAACAATAAAACTGTTGGTGTACCACATGAAAAAGGGTCGATATTCTCTTCCCTACACCAGCTGCAAAATTTGTTCCAACGTCAGCGGTATAAAGACTTTGTTGCTGGCCTTCTGGCTGAAAGCAACACCTCTATGACGTCATCAGGGAGATCCCAATCCTTGTACCTCACCCTTTCAGAAGCCAAGCATGAAGGTTGAGGGTTCTGGTGTCTGGATGGAGAACCTGACCTCCCTTCTGCGAGAGAAGATTCTCTTTGAGTGGAAGACGGATTGGAGGACAGATGGACATATCTAGAAGGTCCGGGTACCACGTTCTCCTGGCCCAATCCGGGGCAATTAGGATCATGGTTTTCCGGAATCTTCTCAACCTCCTGATCATTTGAGGAATAACAGGGACTGGTGGGAACGCGTAAAGGAGTGGAAACTCCCAGTCCACTACGAACGCGTCTCCTAGAGCTCCTCTAGGGGGAAATTCCCTTGAACAGAACAGATCGCACTTACTGTTGGTGCTTGTGGCGAACAGATCCACCAGAGGGGTTCCCCAAAGGGCGAAGATCTCTTGAAGGACTTCCTGAGCTAGCTCCCACTCGTGGGAGACTGTGCTCTGCCTGCTCAGAGCATCCGCTATCAAGTTCTTCTCTCCGGCTAGGTGGACTGGCGATAGATTGGATTGGATTGCCCAAAACCAGAGCTGCATCGCCTCTCGGCACAGTGGCAGTGATCCTACGCCTCCTCTTTTGTTGAGGTAGTGCATGGCCACCGTGTTGTCCGTCATTATCAGGACATTTCTCCCCTGTACTGATGGCAGGAAAGCTTTCAGCGCTAGTCTGATCGCTCTCAGCTCCAATAGGCTGATGTATACTCTGGACTCCGATGGAGACCAACGACCGCTGATGGTCAAGTCTTTGGCATGGGCTACCCACCCCGTGAGTGAGGCGTCTGACTACTGTTATCTCCGGCCATGGTTGCCAAAACAGTTCTCCTTTCAAGATGTTCTCTGGATAGGCCCACCATTGAAGGTCGCGGGCTACCCTGTCCGGAATACGGAGGAGATCTGTCATTCTCCCTGAGAATTGCGACCACTGACTTCTCAGTGCCCACTGAAGAGATCTTATTCTCAGGCGAGCCTCTGGCACAAGGAAGATGCAGGATGCCATGAGGCCTAGCAACCTCAAAAAGTCGAAGGCTAGGAGACGTTGGGCATTTTGAAACTTGGTGACCATCTGTAGAATATCTTGAGCCCTCACCTCTGGTGGCAAGGCTTTTCCCAAGGAAGTGTCCAGGACCGCTCCAATGAACTGGATTCTCTGTGATGGTATCATCTGTGACTTCTTTAAATTGAGGGAGAAGCCAAGTTTGTGAAGGAAGTGGCAGACAATCTAGCTGGGCCTGTTTCGAAGATACAGTCCTGATCAGCCAATCGTCCAGGAAGGGGTAGACGTGGATCCCTTCCCTCCTCAGACTCGCCGCCACTACCGACATCAGCTTGGGGAAGACCTTCGGGGCGGAGGTCAGCCCAAATGGGAGAACTCGAAATTGATAATGAGAGTCGCCAATTGCGAACCTCAGGTATTTCCTGTGTTTGAGATGGATCGGCACATGGAAATAAGCATCCTGAAAGTCCAGAGATACCAGCCAGTCCTGGAGCTGGAGGGCCTGAAGGATCTGAGAGAGTTACCATCTTGAACTTGTCCTACCTGAGGAACTTGTTCAATTCTCTTAAGTCCAGGATGGGTCTCAGTCCTCCCTCCTTCTTTGGTATGAGGAAGTACGGGGAGTACCAGCCCTTGTTCCTGTCCGCTACAGGTACCGGTTCTATGGCACCTTTCTCTAGCAGGTCTATAATTTCCTGCAAGAGGAGCGGATCTGGAATTTTTAGAGAGCTGTTCCCCGGTGGATGACTCAGAGGGATGTGTAGAAAGGGTAGGCAGTAACCCTGGGCAACTGTCTCCAATGCCCAAGCATCTGACGTTAGAGCCTGCCATTCCGTCAGATGGTGAGTTAACCTGCCCCCTACAGGTGTATTCTGTGGAAAGACCTCAGAGTGGTTTGGGGGCGGCTGATGCAGATGCCGAGGGTAAAGAGGAAACTGCTGCTGTTGCGGCCTTAGTACCTTTGACCCGTCCACCTCGGGTGGATCTCCTTTAGCCTCTTTGAGCCGGCTGTCCTATGCCTTTCCCGAATGCAGAATAATAGCGAAAGGACTTTCCTCTCCCAGAGGTTCCTGAGGGGCGAAAATGAGTTTGGCGGATAGCAGCTCCTAAAGATTTTGCTGCTGCTTTATAAGTCTGCAACTTTTCCAGACTGTCATCAGCCTTTTTTCCAAATAGTGAAGAGCCGTCAAAGGGCATATTCAAAAGTCTGGCCTGTACATCTGGAGCAAAGCCAGACTTTCGCAACCACGCATGCCTGCGGATTGTTGTACTTGCCGCCACGGCCCTGCTGATACTGTAAGCGGAATCAATGCCAGTTTGAAGAGATTCGCACATGGCATCTTTGCCATCTTTAATAATGTTAAGGAAGGCTTCCTTTTCCTCTCCTTCGGGTATGCAGTCAGCCGCTAATGAAGCACACTCCCACAGTGTGCGACTGAACCTGGCGAGCGTACAGGTGGCGTTGATGGACTTCAACGCCATACTACAAGCAGAGAAGACTTTCTTCGCCATAGAATTGTACCTCTTGTCATCTCTATCCTGTGGGACAGGAGGGTAAGCGGTCCTACTGCTAGATGAAGTTGCCGCTTGAACCACTAGGCTCTCTGGAGTCGGGTGTTTTGATAAGTATTCAGGGTCAGCAGCCGCTACCCTATACTTGGCTGACAATCTTTCATTGACCGCAGGGATAACTTCAGGAGTTTCCCAATTAGATGAACAAGTTACTTCTTACCTTGTAACGTTCTTTCGATGGGATGTTCCTCCGACGTATTCCTTATCTATGATATTTGTATCTCCAACTTGCTGGCCTCTGAAAAATTTTCTCCCAGTAGAGGGCGCTGTACGTCGACGCCCGTCGAGTAGGTGCTCCTCGACGGCCACCGTATCGACGCCGACGTCATCATGCCTATAAATGGCCACGCGCAGCGTCCGTTGCTCAGTTCCGTTTTGTAGAGTAAAGTAGTTATTGTATGAATGGTTACTACCCTTGAAGGAGCGTAAGCTGCAACCACAAGGGAAATGTTACTGCGGGGATGGATGGGAGGGGCGATAAGGAATACGTCGGAGGAACATCCCATCGAAAGAACGTTACAAGGTAAGAAGTAACTTGTACTTCGAAGGGATTGTGTCCTCCGACGTATTCCTTATCTATGATAGACTCCCATAGCAGTGGTATGTGATTGGAGGTGGGAGTAAGAGATGCCGTATTACCCTTTAGGAATGAACAGAGTGTAACACAGCTTTGCCAAATCTAGTCTCTTGACTAGAGGAGGAATCCAGGCTATAAAATTTGGTAAAGGTATGTGCGGACGACCATGTGGCAGCCGCACTTATGTCTCTAATTGGTACCCCTCTTTGAAGAGCTGAGGATGCTGCGATACCCCTGGTCGAATGAGCCCTTAGATTTTGAGGGGGCTCTTTCCCTGCCAGTTTGTAGCATTCCAGAATGGCTAAAATAATCCATCTGGAGATGGTTTGGTTATTGGTAATCCTAACTTATGTCCTGCGTAACCTACAAAGAGTTGGTCTGTTTGTCTAATTTTAGCAAGTCTACTGACATAAAAACTCAAGGCTCGCTTAGGGTCCAGCCTGTGTAGTCTCTCTTCCTCTTTCCCCGGATGGGGACGAGGATAGAATGAAGGTAGAGTAATCTTCTGAGTAATGTGAAATTCCGAAACTACCTTTGGGAGGAAGTTAGGCTTCACCTGTAGCACTACTTTGTCCTTTTGAAAAGTTGTATGAGGAGGTTTACAAGACAGGGCTTGTATCTCACTAACCCTTCTAGCAGATGCTAATGCTACCAATAAAACAATTTTGAGGGTGAGAAACTTCAATGAACAAGAGTGGAGTGGTTCAAAAGGAGCACCCTTTAGGAAGTTTAAAACTAGATTTAAGTCCCATAAGGGAACTTGGAATGGTCTTGGAGGGTAAACATTAGTTAGACCTTTCAGGTATTGTATTACCAATGGAATTTTGAAATAGGATGGCTCCTCTGCAGTGCGCTTAAAGATCGATAGCGCTGCGAGATAGCCCTTAATAGTGCCAATTTGAAGGCCCGAATTTGCCAAATAAAGTAAGAAGGATAACACCGCAGGTGTACCACATGAAAAGGGTTCGATATTCTTTTCTCTGCACCAGCTGCAAAATGTATTCCAACGGCAGCGGTATAGAGTCTTAGTTGCTGGTCTTCTGGCCGAAAGCAACACCTCCATGACGTCATCTGGAAGGTCCCAATCCTTGTACCTCAACCTTTCAGATACCAAGCATGAAGGTTGAGGGTCTTGATGGCTGGATGGAGAACCTGACCTCCCTTCTGCGAGAGAAGATCCTCTGTACGGTAGACGAATTGGAGGACAGATGGACATGTCCAGAAGGTCCGGGTACCACGTTCTCCTGGCCCAATCCGGGGCAATAAGGATCATGGACTTCCGAAACCTTCTCAACCTCCTGATCATTTGAGGAATGACAGGGACCGGAGGAAACGCGTACAGAAGTGGGAACTCCCAGTCCACTACGAACGTGTCTCCTAGAGCTCCTCTCGGGGGAAATTCCCTTGAGGAAAATCTGTCGCACTTCCTGTTGATACTGGTGGCAAACAGATCCACTTGAGGGGTTCCCCAAAGGGCGAAGATCTCTTGAAGGACTTCCTGAGCTATCTCCCATTCGTGGGAGACTGTGTTCTGCCTGCTCAGAGCGTCCGCTGTCAAGTTCTTCTCTCCGGCTCGGTGAATTGCCGAAAGAGAGATTCCTTCCTGAATTGCCCAAAACCAGAGCTGCATCGCCTCTCTGCACAGTAGCAGTGACCCTAAGCCTCCTCTTTTGTTGAGGTAGTGCATGGCCACTGTATTGTCCGTCATTATCAGAACGTTTCTCCCCCGTACAGACGGCAGAAAAGCCTTCAGTGCCAGTCTGATGGCTCTCAGCTCCAACAGGTTTATGTGTAGTCTGGACTCCGATGGAGACCAACGACCGCTGATGGTCAAGTCGTTGGCATGGGCTCCCCACCCCGTGAGTGAGGCGTCTGTGACTACTGTTCTCTCCGGCCATGGTTGCCAAAACAGTTCTCTTTTCAAGATGATCTCTGGAGAGGCCCACCATTGAAGGTCGTGGGCTACCTTGTCCGGAATCCGGAGGAGATCGGTCATCCTCCCTGAGAATTGTGACCACTGAGTCCTCAGGGCCCACTGAAGGGATCTCATTCTCAGGCGAGCCTCTGGCACAAGGAATATGCAGGATGCCATGAGGCCTAGCAACCTCAAAGAAGTCGTAGGCTGGGAGACATTGGGCATTTTGAAACCTGGTGACCATCTGCAGAATATCTTGAGCCCTCACCTCTGGTGGCGAGACTTTTCCCAGGGACGTGTCCAGGACTGCTCCAATGAACTGGAGTCTCTGTGATGGTATCATCTGTGACTTCTTTAAATTGAGGGAGAAGCCCAGCCTGTGAAGGGAGTGGCAAACATAATCTAGTTGGATCCGAGCTTGTTCCGAAGAAACTGCTCTGATCAACCAATCGTCCAGGTAGGGGTATACTTGAATCCCTTCCCTCCTTGGACTTGCAGCCACAACCGACATTAGCTTGGTGAAGACCCTCGGGGCGGAGGTCAGCCCAAATGGCAGAACTCGAAATTGATAATGAGAGTTGCCAATTGCGAACCTCAGGTACTTCCTGTGCTTGGGATGGATAGGCACATGGAAATACGCATCCTGAAGGTGCAGAGATACCAACCTGTCCTGAAGCTGGAGGGCCTGAAGGATCTGAGAGAGAGTTACCATCTTGAACTTGTCCTTCCTGAGGAACTTGTTCAATTCTCGTAAGTCCAGGATGGGTCTCAGTCCTCCGTCTTTCTTTGGTATGAGAAAGTAGGGGGGAGTACCAGCCCTTGTTCCTGTCCGCTACAGGTACCGGTTCTATGGCACCTTTCTCTAGCAGGTCTACAACTTCCTGCAAGAGGAGCGGATCCGGCACTTTCAGAGAGTTGTTCCCCGGTGGATGTCTCTGAGGGATGCGTAGAAAAGGCAGGCAGTAACCTTGGGCAACTGTCTCCAATGCCCAAGCATCTGACGTAATAGCCTGCCATTCCGTCAGATGGTGAGTTAACCTGCCCCCTACAGGTGTCTTGTGATGGGAGACCTCAGAGTGGTTTGGGAGCGGCTGATGCAGTTGCCGAAGGTAAAGCGGCTCCTGCTGATGCGGCTTTCTTTCCTTTACCCCGTCCACCACGGGTAAATTTTCCTTGGCCTCTTTGAGTCGGCCGTCCTCTGCCTCTTCCATATGAGGAATAATAGCGAAAGGACCTTCCTCTCCAAGAGGATCCTGAGGGACGAAAATCAGTTTGTCGGATTGCAGCTCCTAGTGACTTAGCTGCTGCTTTAGATGTTTGTAGTTTTTCCAAACTGTTATCCGCCTTTTTACCAAATAGGGAAGAACCGTCAAAGGACATATTTAAAAGTCTGGCCTGTACGTCAGAAGCAAAGCCGGACTTTCTCAACCACGCATGCCTGCGGATTGTGGTGCTTGCCGCCATGGCCCTGCTGATACTGTCAGCAGAATCAATGCCAGTTTGAAGGGACTCACACATTGCATCTTTACCATCTCTGATGATATTTAAAAATGCGTCCCTTTCTTCTCCTTCCGGAATGCAGTCAGCCGCCGATGAAGCACACTCCCAAAGAGTGTGGCTGAACCTAGCGAGCGTACAAGTTGCATTAATAGATTTTAAAGCCATGCTAAAGGCTGAGAAGACTTTCTTAGCCATGGCATCATATTTGTTATCATCCCTATCCTGAGGAGCAGTGGGGTAAGCAGAAGTACTGCCTGATGAAGTTGTAGCCTGGACCACAAGACTCTCTGGAGTAGGGTGCTTAGATAGGTATTCAGGGTCAGCAGCAGATACCCTATATTTCGCTGACAACTTCTTGTTAACCGCAGGGACAACTTCAGGAGTTTCCCAGTTAGTTAAAATCTTTCTTTGTAAAGCAGAATGAAAGGGAACCACAGGATCCTCCTGTGGACCTTTATCCAGAATGTCTGTGAGGTCATCCTGTGGAAAAACAGGTGAAGGCGCAGACCAACCCATGAACTCCATAATTCTTGACATTAGGGTTCTATAAGGGGTATCAGCATGTTCCCCTGGGTCTGGTTTGACAAATTCCACTTCTGGGGAAGTGTCTAGGCCACTTGCTTCCTGTAATGCATCCTGAAGGTCTTTCAACCTTCTTTCCTCAGAGGCAAAAGTCTCTGGTTCAGGTAATGTGGTCCTCTGCAGCCCAAAATGCCTTTCTTGATCAGAATATTCCCTTTCTTCAAAAATTGAAGTTAAGGGGGGGATGCTCTGGTCTGTGAAATGGTATAAAACCCATCTCTAAAGCAGAGGGAGCCATCATCAGAGGCCTTGAAAAGGTCGATGTCGTCGACGCCGATGTAAAAATCCTCGAAGGCGCCGACAAAGGCGTCGAGAAAACTGGAAGAGGCCGCGAAGAACTCGAGATGATTGGAATCCTGCTCGAGGATGTCGACGACGTTCTCGACGTCGTGTCGGAGGCTCTCGGTGTAACCGTTGGCTGTGGAGTAGCCGTGGGTCTTTCTTTTATCGGCGTCGACTCGATCGACGGATGCGTTGAAGAACCCTTTGATAACGGCGTCGATCTATGCTTCAAAGGGGCTTTCGACGATGGCATTGAAGATGCTTTACTTCCCGATGGCTCATGGCGCTTTCGGGTCGACTCTTTCGCCGGGTGCTTCGACTCGCGGCGTTTTCTTCGAGGGGGACGAGGCCGCTTTCTCGAAGACGCTTAGCATCTTTTTTCTGAATTCCTCCCACTCAGCTTGAGAGCTGTGTTTTGTGGGGCAATTTACTCTTTCAGGGGAACTAGAAGACGACGATAAAGGGGATCTTGTTCGTCTTTTTTTCGAGTGTCTAGACCTCGACGAGTGGTGGGAGCCACTTCGAGACCTAGACCGAGAATGCTTTCGACGGTGAGGAGACGAATGTCTCAACTCTACCGCGGAAACTTTCGAGGAAGTTAAAATTGACTTACCTCTCTCGAGTTTCCCCTTACACTCCTTCAAGGCTTTCGCCGTCATAGATAGGCATTCCTCACACTCCGAACACTGGTGTTCGATTCCCAGACACCACAAACAGATCCTGTGAGGATCCGTCAACGACATTTTCTTCCCACAGTCTCTGCATTATTTGAAACCGGACCGAGGAGTCGTCGGGTCGGAGGAGGAAGCCATCGAGTATGAGTCGGTTTTCTCGAGGAAATATGAATATATATCGACTGATGAACTGAGCAACGGTATTCCGAGGCACACGAAGCGCGGAAAAACGGAACTGGACAACGGACGCTGCGCGTGGCCATTTATAGGCATGACGACGTCGGAGTCGATACGGTGGCCGTCGAGGAGCACCTACTCGACGGACGTTGACGCACAGCGCCCTCTACTGGGCTGCATGGAAGGGGACCACAGGGTCCTCCTATGGACCTTTGTCTAATATGTCTGTTAGGTCACCCTGTTGAAAAACAGGGGAAGGCGCAGACCAACCCATAAATTCAATAATTCTTGCCATAAGGGTTCTATAGGGTGTTTCAGCATGTTCCCCTGGGTCTGGCTTAAGAAATTCCACTTCGGGGGAAGTGTCCAGCCCACTTGCCTCATGTAGTGACTCTGTAGGTCCTTCAGCCTTCTTTCCTCAGAGGTGAAATCCTCTGAAATAGGCAGTGTGGTCCTCTGTAACCCAAATGTTTCCTGGTCAGAATCTTCCCCCTCTTCATAAATCGAAGATAGTCCAGAGTACTCTGACCTCTGAAATGGTGTAAAACCCATCTCTAAGGCAGAAGGAGCCAAACTAGTCATTATTGGGCGAGAAAATGTCGATGTCGTTGACGCCGATGTGACAGGCTTCGAAGGCGCCGAGAACGGCGTCGAAAAAACTGGAAGGGGTCTCGAAGAACTCGAGAGGATCGGGATCCTACTCGAGGACATCGACGACGGTCTCGGTGTTGTGCCGGAGGCCCTTGGAATCACCGTTGGCTGTCGAGTAGCCTTGGTCTTCTCTTTCATCGGCGTCGATGTCGGCGTCGACGATGGCGTCGAGGAACCCTTCGACAACGGCGTTGATGGCGCCGACCCATGCGTCGAAGGAATCTTCAACGACGGCATCGAAGATTACCCGATGGCTCGTGGCGCTCTCGGGTGGAATGTTTCGCCGGGTGCTGAGACTTGCGGCGTTTTGATTTTTTGGGTTTTTCACCCGTGGTATCACCCTCAGCTGTCTTCGAGGGGGGTCGAGGCCGCGTTCTCGAAGACGCTTAACATTTTCTTTCTGAATTCCTCCCACTCAGCCTGAGAGCTGTGTTTTGTGGGACAGGAGACCCTTTCTGGGGAAACAGAAGACGAGGACGGGGATCTTCAACGTCTCTTTTTTGAGTGTCTTGATCTCGACGAATGGTGGGAGTTACTTCGAGATCTAGAATGGGAATGTTTTCGACAGTGAGGAGACGAATGCCTCGACTCAGCCCAAGAAACCTTCGAGGAGGTTTTGACTGACTTACCTCTCTAAAGCTTCCCCTTGCGCTCCTTCAAGGCTTTCGCCGTCATGGACATGCACTCCTCACACTCCGAACAATGGTGGTCGGCAAGCAGATCCTCTGTGGATCCGTTATCGACATTTTTTTTACCGCAGTCTCGACATTTCTTGAAGCCGGATCGCGGCGTTGTCGGTTCCGATGAAGATGCCATCGAGAACGAGTAGGTAATATTCGAGTATATATAGAGTTATCCTGACTGAACTGAGCAATGACGTTCCGAGGCCCCACGAAGCGCGGAAAAAAGGAACTGAGCAACGGATGCAGCGCGTGGCTATTTATGGGCATGGTGACGTCGGCGCCGATACGGTGGCCGTCGAGGGACATCGACTCGGCGGATGTCGACACGCAGCGCCCTCTACAGAAAAAATTTGAGGCCAGCAAGCTGGAAACTTATTATCAAAGATAAGGAATATGTCGGAGGACACAATCCCTTCCAAATCTTGTTTCAAAAATCTTCTCTTACCAACCAGATCGCTGCATACGATCCTTAGGACACCACCTACTGGTGGTTCCGCCATCAAGATGTCATGGGGTGATGGACACTATTCCTGCGCAGGGCTGCAAGCCTGTAACGCCCTTCCCAGTGATCTTAAGAAAATTGAATCCCTTCTCGAATTTAGAAAAAAGCTATCTCTTTCATTAAATGTGCTTGTTAAATCTGACTTTCTGGTTGTCATTACTATTTCATCTGCGCCCAGATGCAATTCTGTGCTTGGTTCTATGTGAATGTGCGCTTAACAAATACAAAATCAAATCAGTCTCAGAAATCCACTAAAACCATACCAGTTGACAGAAACCCAGAATCCTCATACACTTGCTACTGTGATGCTTTGGCAAAATATAAGTACCTCTTTTTTTAAAAAAACCTTCTTTATTGATTTTTCAAAACTGTTAAACCAATCAACGGAATATAAAAAAGCCATCATCCAAGCCAAAGCCAAATAGTTCGAAACCAGAATTTCTGAAGCTAAATCCAACACAAAGGAAATGTTCACCACATTCAGGGAACTTGAAACCCTACCCCCGCACCCCAAATCTTCACCAAAGACAAAGCCTGGTGCGATGGCATTCAAACAGCCATGCGTAACAAATTGGACCTGGTCCAAGCCAAAATTATGAACTCCAGACTCACCCTCCCTAGCCCCCCACTCCCACCCCCCCTCGCACCTCAGATGCCTCCCCCACCTTCTCCTTCAAAACCATCCAGGAGGAAGACATCATTAAACTAATGAAAGGCATCAAACCCTCCAACTGCAAACAAGACCCCTGCCCCGCTACCATTATCAAGGACTGTGCCGACTCCCTCGCCCCATTTCTCACAGCCTTTGTCAACGCCTCCTTCACCACAGGAAAAGTACCTTCATCCCTCAAGGAAGCCTGGGTCAGGCCTCTCATAAAGAAACCCTCACTTGACCCTAACTCACCCAACAACTATAGACCCACCACCACCGTCCCATTCCTTCTTAAAATCCTGGACAAAGCAGCCTACCTGCAAGTCCAACACTTCCTCGAAGAGCATCAACTCCTAGGTTTGAGACAATCTGGCTTCTGCCCGAAACACGGGACTGAGACCGCCCTACTCGACCTTAAAAACCAGATGGATGATGCAAGAGACCTAGGCAAACCTGTCCTGCTCCTCCTTCGCGATCTCTCCGCTGCATTCAACCTTGTTGATCACGACATCCTATGCCACCACTTGACCTCCACTGCTAATTTCTCAGCTCATGCCAGTGCTTGGATCACCTCTTTCCTACAAGGAAGGACCATGCAGGTTTTCTCGGATCTAGCTACTGCCTCACCCACCATTATGCTATGTGGCGTACCACAAGGCTCATGCCTCTCTCCCACCCTCTACAATATATTCACTCGCCCCCTCTTCCTCATCCTTGACGCCATGGGGATCTCCTACACCAATTACGTGGACGACACGCAGATCCTCATTACCCTGACAGGCGACTATGACACTGACTCCAAGACCCTCAACACCATCTACAACACTATCCAAACCTGAATGGCGGCCAACAGCCTCTGTCTCAACTCAGACAAAACCGAACTCCTGCTTGTAGGCTCCCCGGACACTCTAAAAAAACCTGACGTCCAATTCAGTCACTTCATCATGTGACGTGGGTCCCGTGCCTGCTGGGGCTAGAGACCCAAGCTACTCCTCACTGATGAGCCCCAACAAGGGCTCATCAGTGAGGAGTTTGGGGATGCTTGTGGTCTCGTGCAGAAGGGATGTGGCCTAGCAGTTCGGGCTGGACTGCCCCTTTTGGGGTGGGGCCAAGCCTGATTTGCATATGGTCTTTCCCTTCTGTAATGGCTTGGCAGGCGAAGAACAGTGGTCTGGAGGGTTGCCCAGAGCATTACCAGTGGTTAAGATTAAGTCTAAACCTTCCAGCCATAACCTCTTTATTTTTACTTCATCATTGACTCCATCAAAATTCCAGTATCCGAGTCAGTAAAAACCTTAGGCGTCTACCTGGACTCAATTCTCTCCATGACCAGACAGGTGAACGCAATTGCCTCTTCGGCTGCCTACCAGGCCAAACTCCTCAATGCAGTCAGACCATACCTCTCCAATGACACCTGCACAAACATAGCAAGGGCTATCACTGGATCACGGTTGGACTACTGCAATGTTCTCTTCCTAGGGACCTCCACAAAAAACCTTGAGAAATTGCAAGTTATCCAAAACAACGCCTTACGTGCAGCACAAGGCATTTCCAAAAGAGAGGACATCTCTGCTGCTAGAAGAGCCTCCCACTGGCTCCCCATAAAAGAGAGGATCGTTTTCAAAGCCCTGACCATCACCCACAAATGCATTCACCTCGCAGCTCCAGCATACCTATCGCAAAGGATCCACCCTGCCATGTCCTCAAGACCAATTAGGACCCCCTATGCTAACCTACTCATCGTATCCATGGTAAAAAGAGCAAGAGCAGGTGGTGCCAGTTTCCCCTATTTAGCTGCCCTGCACTGGAATGCCCTCCCCACTTCCCTGCGAGCAGAACCCTCACTCACTGCCTTCCGTAAAACCACGAAAACCACCCTATTCGCCTGATCTCCTCTACCCCGTACATTACGTTAATCACCTATATGAATATCTGAACTATGTACGCTTTTTATGCATGACCTGTATTACATCTCTGCGCCCAATGTTGTAAGCTATGCATAATGTAACTAAGCCTGTTGCAAGTAACAGCGCCACAATGCCCCTGGGCTGTCTGTGCGCTATATAAATTAAAAAAAATAAAATAAAATAACAACAACTTACCCCAGTGGAACCCCCTCCCAACCCTCACATACCCAACCTGACACGTTGAGTCCACACATTATATATACAGCTGAATTCCAGAGTTATCATTGTTCTCGTAGAAGGCCCGCTATCTTCCGCTAACTTTCTGCTGAGTCTTTCTTAAGTTGATTGTTTCAGTTCCATGGAATTCCTCCTAATCACCTTCCTATTTCCCAAGGTCTCGTGGCATCCTATCGTTGAGAGGTGAGCCCCCTCTCTCCCACTGGACTTTTTTGTTTAGGGCGACCCTTCTCCCTCTTCCTGGGAGGCTTGTTTCCATTCTGCATAGTATTGTATAAAGGGGTGCCAGTAATCGAGAGGTCGGCTGTTGGCGGGTAGTGACTGTGCAAATCTGTTTTCCCACTGTTCACAGAAGTTCATGAACTCTAGCCATCCAGTGAGGACGGGAGCAGTTTGCTTACCCCATGATTTGTCAGTGAGGTATCTAGCTGTTACCAATGCCATCCCTTAAAGTTTCTTTTCCCCTGGGGGACCTTTTCCTATCAGGCCTAACAGCCACAGTTCAGGTGTGTAAGTCCATTTTGTCGATGACATTGCAGTCATGGCTTCCTCTATCCCTTCCCAGAAGGGTCGGATACAGGGACATTCCCATACTACGTGATAGAAGCTGGCAGCCTCAACGTTGCAACTTACACACACACAGACAATCTATCTGGGTACATAATATGTAGTTTGGTAGGGCAGTGGTAGACCGGATGGAGGAAATTATAATGGATAAGCCTGAGCCGGCTATTCATGGATAGCTTACATGTTTTCATACCTACGAGTCTCCAATTCTGTTCCCTGGTTATCTTGCCCAGGGTCTCCTCCCAGCGAGCCGTGTACCTCCGATCATATGCCTTTATCTCACTCCTGACCATTTTGTTGAAACCAGTTTTTGGGGGGATAGCGGTTGTCGCACGTAGTGTAGAATGTGATGGACATTAGGCACTACTTGGAATTCGGGGCAATTTAAGTCTCAAAACCTCCCTGATCCTGTAATACATAAGCAGAGTTACCGCTGTCCAATCCCCCTTAGCTCACAGGACTTCCCATGGCATAAACTTCCCCTCTTGTACTAGGTCGCCCAATGATTGTATCCCCAGCTTCCGAAAGCGGATGTGTAATGTCCTCGCCTGTGTAAGCGGGATCCCTTGGATATTATATAACGGAAGGGCTGGGGAGTATGCTACCTCTGAGTTTGATATCCTTGCTGTCAGTTCCCAGCCTCTGCATGTCACAGCCGTGGGTTGTACCTCCAGCTGTGGTTTGTACCTCCAGCCATGGCGCCCTCACAGGGGTTCCCCTTAACCTCACCAACAGATCATCTGGGCTGGCTACCTCTTTAGCCAGGATAGAGTGTGGGGAATCCGGGGTAATGGGGCTCCAGCTCGCTATGTACAGTATCTGGGCTGCTAGGTAATGCAAGTGCAGATCTGGGCATTCCAACCCGCCCAATTCATATGGCCCGGTGAGGATGTCGTACGATATTCTAGCGTGTTTGCCAGCCCAAGCGAGCATGATCATTAAGCTTTTAATACGGGGTCAGAAGTTTTGAGGTGGCCAAATGGGTACATTATTGAATATGTAGAGTAATTTAGTGAGCATAACCACTTTGGCTAGTGCCATACGCGCTGCTTGTGATATGGGTAGTATATCCAGGATTCTACTTTGTGTTCCAGCTGACTCAGTGTTTTTTGCGTAGTTACCCACGTATAGTTCCCCTATCGTGGTGGTTACCATGACTCCCAGAAAGCGCATACCCTAGGGGCACTAGCGGAAGTCAGGGCCGATGTCGACCTGTTGCACCTTTGGGGGTCAGGGGTAGTACCTTGGATTTGTTCCAATTAATATGAAGTCCGGAGAGTTCTCTGAATTTACTTATCTCCAATGTCAGCGGGGGGAGATTTTCCCTGGGATGTTTAACGTATAAACAGGATATCATCCGAGTATAGTGAAAACATAATAATAACAATTTAGCATTTATATAGCGCTACGAACCCTCAGGAATCTGAGCGCTGCTTATTATTATCCACGTTGTGTGGCGCTCATTTATCAACCTAAGAAGGATGAAAAGCTGAGTTTGGCCCTGCCGGGATTCAAACCTGCATCAGCAGGCTCTGCACAGATGTCAAAGCGAGCACTCTACTCGCTGTGCTATTGCACCGGCTAATATTAAGATATGATTGTATTCTCACACCACAGTGGGCATGTAACTCCCTAACGTGACAGGCGAGCAGTTCCATCACTAGCACAAACAATATCAGAGAGAAGGGGAAGCCCTGCCGCATGCCTCTGGGTGGGTAAACCTAGTCTGACGATATCCCGTTCGTGTACACCGTGGCCCTGGGGGCTGCGTACAGGAGTCAAATCCATTTAATAAACATCAGACCTAGTCCCGAGCGTCGGAGCACTTCGAACAGGAAGTGCCATTCGACGGAGTCAAAGGCTTTTTCAGCATCCAACGCTGCTATTGCTATGGGGACTTTGGGGTTTACATATATATAAGTAGGGAGGAAGAAACCCAAAGGAGTCATAACAAGTATGACTCAAATATAAAGAAAGGACTCCCACGAGAGACTGCGGAAACCCCAGAGCAGCATCATAAAAGTGGGAGGACCACGAGAACGAGAGACACAGGAGTTTCAAACCAGCTGGGTTACTGAATCTATCAATATTAATACCAGGAGATTCATCTATTTATATACATTACTATGATTAAATTGGGTGGTAGCCATCAGCAGTGGTGGCTTTATTCACTTGTTCAAATGAAAGTTCTGGAGAAATTGAGTCTGACTCCCTAGTATTAGTAGATTGACTTACATCTTCAAATCGATTTAACATATACTTTATTATTAATCCGAACTTCTAAATTATTTCCTTCAGTGAAATAGAAGCACCAAGAGTTACTTGAGCAATATTATTCTAATAATCCATTTTTGTTCAAACTACTTATAGGATAGTTCTAGTCAGGGCGTATTGAATCACTCACGGATGCATTGTTATTAAATGCAAAGTGATGTTAGTGATGTCACGCGTTGAATACGGGTGACGTCACCACCAATATAAAAATAAACTTTCAAAAAGGTGGCCGCACTATCAAGACACTACTAGCACTGCATTGGATCACACATCTTGTGCTTAAGTGGTAGTGTGGTTGCAGACCTTCTCTTAGTCCATAAATCAATGTGAAGGAAATTAGTCCATATTATTATCTAAACTATGTCACAGACTTGCTGATGGCACCTACTACAAATGACTATGACATGTCAGTATATTAGCTCAAACATCTGACTAATTATGATTATTTATCTCTCTTCTTTACATCTTTTTTTTCTTTTCTTATCTTTTATTTGTATATTTTTTGTAATTTTCCTTGTATATATTTGTGTTCGATGTATGGTCTCTCCTTAAACTTTTACAGAAGTCTCTTCATTGAAATTGTAACAATGTTGGTTATTTTTTTCTATTTTTCTTTTAAAATATGTATACAATCAGATTCATTTGAACAGAGACTTATGTTAACTTGTCAGAAGCGCATGTTAAGCCTTGAAAATGACCCAAGGTCAAAACACTTGTCGGCTGGGTGTGTTGGACATTGCAACTCCTTCATAGAAGGAGATCAATAAATAATTGATTGATTCTAACACCACAATGTGTATTTGACTCTTAAAACATACAAGTTTATAATCAAGATTAGCATGGGACAAACGCAATTCTCGGTATGCAACTACATTGGGTCAGTGAAGCCGACAACCCGGAAAGAACGCTGCTATGCATGCCAGTGAATAGTTGGAAGGAGGAAGTGCCGGAGCGGCACTATATGAAGGATAGATCGGTGAGAGTCTGTCGACTGGCTGATAGTCCCAGGAGGGATACTCCAGAAGGGGTGGAGAGGAGTTCAAACACTGATATGCCCGAGCTGCAGCACACAGGGGATGGACATGCGAGAGCCTGTAAACCTAAGAAAAATTCCAGGAGGGAACAGCGAGAGAAGTGGTGGCCAGGAAGGGCAGGGAATGAAAACCCTTTACATGAGGAAAACACTGAAGCGTGCCGGAGGAAGGAACAGAAACAAATAGGAGAGCCATCCTGACAAGAAACTGAGAAGAACAGAAGGAGAACGCCAACCCAGTGACGCAGACCCAATACACAGAAGTAATGGGGAGACCTGGAGACCCGGGGAGCATATAAGGAATGGGACAATCATATTCATCAAAGTCAGAAAAACGCATATAACGGGGGCGTTGTTGCGCCGAAACAAGATGGCCGCTTAAGCATGGAGCTCCGGACGGGGAGAGAAAACGATCCTCATTTTTTCCCCATCAACCTTTCCCAAGCTGCACTACAATCCCGCTGCCTCATCTGAAGCCTCTCTGGGACACCCCTGCGTGATTCCGGACCCAGAGGTGCCCGGGCACCGTGCTATGCCTCCCGCTCTGGCCCGGGCTTCCACTGCTTGCTCTCCCTCGCCCTGAGGCTCCAGAGACTCCGGCCCGCTTCGCCACCCGGGGGCGCGGCGTGGCGGCCTGCTGTGGGGGAGGGGCGCTGTGCCCCGAGGCGCGCCGGGCCGCCGTGGCACACACTACGTTTTCCCTGCTGCATCCAGTCTTGGCCCCCCGCTCCCCCAGCTGTAAGGGGCCGCTGCCTTCCTCACCACCGCCAGTGTTCTTCCAGGCGTCAGATCTCCTGTGCCACCTTCTGTGTTACGCGGCAGCCTCACTGCACATCGCCGGCCTCCTCCACCCCCGTCATCCCCCCTCCAGGAAACATCCGGACAGCTACAAGGTAGGGTGTGCGGGGGAGGGTCGGTGTGGCGGGCCCCGCTGGTCCTGACGGTCAGCCCCGGCTGCTGGCTCCGTCCTGTCCAGACAACCTGCCCCCCCTCTGCACCGGGGGTGCATTCACCGGACCTTGGCGGCGCGGGCCGACACGGGGCCACCTCTTGTGGAGCTGAGGTTGGGCAGCCCCCCCATCCGTGGACCTAGGGGGCCCCACTCCTAATTGCTGCATGTGACGCGCAGCGCCGCTGCTCTTCTCTTTATTCCCCCCCTGCACATAGCCGGCATCCCGGCGATCTCGGGCCGGCTCCGTGCGGCCCACCAAGAAAAAACCTTGTGGATCGCCTTCATTCCCCTGCCTCATGAGCTTTGGCCCGCCTCCTCCCTGCAGCGGAGCAGCCACATGAATGGACTTACCTGAGTGGCCTCATAAACATATTTCATGATCATCACGTTGCGGGACTGGATCAGTGGGCTCCTGCACCCCCTCACTGAAATCAACTAAATCCGTGGTCCCACTTGCTGCCCTCCGCCTGCGCTGACAGTGCGGGCACCCCACGCCCTACGGTCTAGGGGTGGGGGCAGTGTTAGCCCCTGGGTTGCCCCACGCACAGCTCCCTCCAGAGGAGCTGAATCGCATTACCTTGTGTTCCACCGAACTGATCTGCTCGCCCCCCCTGCTGCCATCAACCTGAGCTATATCATCCTGCACCACTACACCAAACCAGAAATTCTGTGGCACCATCACATCTAATCTCCCCTTCAGCTACTGGGGGCACGCCCCCGACCCGACGGTTCTTGGTGGAGTCTTCCCAACACTGCCACCAATGTGCCTAACTGCTGTCCTTGCGCTACCCCCCCTGGAGCACCCAACAGGGTGGCAGCTGGTGCTCCTGGTCGCCATTTCCCTCTGTCGCCCTAGGCGCCAGACGCGGCTCGTCACCATGACCAAGGAAGCTGGCCCTGGCAAGAAGCAAAGTTAATTAAATATGTTCACCAAAACACCCTCCAAGCCGCCAACCGACCCCCCAGAGGAATCACCGACTGCCACGGCATCCTCAACCCCCAATGACTCGCAGAAAATGCTGGAGTATATGCGCGAAGGCTTCACCATGCTGCATAATAAACTGGACGATATGAGTGGGACCATCTCATCTGTAAAGGCCCATATGGAGAGAACGGACGGTAGAGTTGCCGAAATCGAAACAAGAGGTTGGCACTGCAGAGGACGACCTGAGCTCTCTACGTGCTGCTGTGACCACTCTCACAAACCGGGTCACGGCGGTCGAAAAGAAAAATGACGACCTCGAATCCCGCTCTTGGCGGAATAACCTCTGCATCGTCAGCGTACCAGAGGACAACATCAAAGAACCCATGGAGGATTACGTGAAACACACCCTTCTAACACTCCTTGATAACCCATAGCTTTCAGCTCAGTTTGCTGTGGAAAGAGCTCACTTCTCCCTGACCGCTAGGCCGAGGCCTGGGGCACCGCCTCGCCCCATCATGCCAGAATCCTAAATTTCCGTGACAGCGATGCCCTCTTTCGAGCGGCCAGGGCCAAGGGTGAGCTACGTCTTGGGGCAGCGAGGATACACCTGTACCCGGATTTCTCTATGGCTGTGCAGCAGGAGCGTAAAACCTTCCTTGCGGTCAAAAAGAGACTTCGAGACTTAGGAGTCAAGTACACCATGCTCTTCCCCGCTAAACTGAGGATCGAACACTCCAACCAAACATTCTTTTTCACCATCCCAGAAGAGGCCTCGAAATTTATAGACAAGCACTTTCCCAGTTGACCTATGCATTGTTAATTCAAGATTCATGTTGTCAATGTTTATTGCTGCACTTAGGCCACATGTGGGACCGCCATGGTGATGCCCCTACATGATGGCCACTCATTAATCGTAGCTCATTGGTTGCTAATGTTGTTTATGTTGCTCCATTACTCCTTTGCGTAAGTGGCCCTCTACACCACACTGTTGCATTGTTGTGCGGTAAGTTCCGCTTCCTGTTGGGCTCCCAGCTTGGTGACTACCCTGCCGTTATGGCCGGTCCCCCCGGTGGTTATACCCCGGGACCCTAATTTCCCCATGCTGGGACTACACTCTGCCCTCGATTCCGAGTGTCGGGGCCTATGGCTACACCCCCAGGCTCTCTTTGATCCTCTGTTCCAAAGGCCTAGGCCCCGTTGCACCCCGCACCAACTCTAAATGCTTTGGTTAATCCTATTGCATAGCATAACTCTCCTCACACTCTTCCCCTGTCCGGCGCGCCATCATCCCGGCTGCTAGCATATCCCCAGGCGTTGATGCCTAAAAGCTTGTGGTTGTTTTGGTTCTGTTTGGGTTTCATCCCTCTGATTGGTAGAGGCATGTGGGTGGGGCTGGGGGGAGGGGACGTTATGGTTAAAAGTCTTAACAGCCACCGGAGGCGCCGCGAGCGCCACACCAGAACACCTTGTATATGTAGATATGCAGCCACATACATCCAAATCGTACATCTTTCATTTACTGTGTACCCTCTCACAGTTATATAATGATTACCTTCTGAGGTATGGCTAACACCGACCTGACCTTTATGAGCTGGAACATCAGGGGATTAGGCAATCACAAAAAGATGCAACAGATTCAGCTTCATGCTGAACGCCACAGGGTTAAAATCCTATGCTTACAGGAAACCCATGCCCGCTCGGAGCAATGTGAACGGTTCGCTAAGCAATGGGGTCCCCAAAGGTACTATACCAACTATTCCACTCAGAGCCGTGGCACCCTCACCTTAATACAAAAGAGCCTGAAATTCACATGTCACCACTCCCACATAGATCCACTTGGAAGGTATGTTTTAATCACTGCTACACTACAACATCAGGAGGTGGTTATCCTGAATATATATGGTCCCAATGTCGACGACCCCGATTTCTACCTTCACCTGGCCACACTACTTGAGGGCTACCCCCTGATTCCCATTTTATGAGTTGGGGACTTTAATACAATACTGGATATCACTCTTGATCGATCGGGATCTAGGCCTCGCCAACTGTCTAAAGCAGCATATACTATCCTTACCACGCTTCCCAGTTTGGCACTGGTAGATGCCTGGCGTTTGATGAACCCTGAATCCCGTACATACTCCTTTTACTCCTCAGTACACGATTCCCACTCTAGAATAGACAGATGGCTTATCACAGACATGCTAATTAGATGCATATCTTACCTGGCTGTCCTCCCCAGAACACTATCAGACCACTCACCGGTACTTATCTCCTTTAACTGGGGACCGGATGTCAATAAAACCAGACAGTGGAGGATGAGTCCTTATTCGCTTCTCGATCAGGTTTTCGCATCTGAAATCGAATCCTCCATCGAGGAATACTTTGAGATCAATGCAAATTCTGTGTCAACACAAGCTGTACTCTGGGAATCCTTCAAAGCGCACACAGGAGGGGACGCCATCTCCAAAAGCTGTGGCATCCTGAGAGGCATCCGTGCCGATATCGCCGCTAGCGAATCGTCCCTGGCCGTTCACGAATCCCAATACGCTGAAGATCACTCCCCGGCCACCCTAGCGGCGCTAGGCTCTGAGCTGGACACGTTCCGGGACCTTGCCGAGCATGAGGTTAATTTCCTGGACTCCCCTCAGTCGGTGAGGAAATACGATGAGAGAGAGCGACCCGGTCGGGTGCTAGCTAGACTGCTGCGCTGTGAACTCGGCGCCCCCAATATCCCGGCCATAACTAGACCTGATGGCTCACTCGCCACCTCCCCCCCAAGATATCAACTCTGAGTTCCTCTCGTTCTACACCTCCCTTTACTCGGACACTGGCGGACCCCAGGCTCCCGAAATCGATTCCTACTTAGAGAATCTTCCCCTATCAGTCCTGTCAGCTGATGCAAGCGGCTTCCTTGAGAGACCCTTCACCCTTGAAGAACTTGTCGAGGCCATCAAGTCGTTGGCATCTGGGAAGGCCCCTGGCCCGGATGGGCTCCCGATGGACTTCTACAAACAATACAAATCTCAGCTTGCACCACACTTGCTGGCCCTATGGGAGGAATCATGCAACAGGGGAATACTTCCCCCATCCCTCTGGGAGGCACTGATTACAGTGCTCCTCAAACCTGGTAAGCCCCCTACTCAGTGCGGCTCATACAACCACTCTTGTTGATCAACAGCGATATCAAAATATTCGCTAAACCTCTAGTCAACCGCTTAGCCCCGCACATGCCCCACATCATCCACCCCAACCAGGCCGGTTTTGTCCCTGGCCAGTCCACTTCCCTAAATTTAAGAAGGCTCTTTAATGTGATCAGCAGGATCAGCCCGACCACATAGGCGGTTGCAGCTACGTTAGGTATGCAGAAGGCATTCGACTCGGTCTCGTGGAAATACCTATGGCGGGTTCTCGAGAAATGCAAATTCGGTCCCAATTTCCGAACCTGGATAAAGCTGCTCTACACCGCTCCATCGGCCAGAGTCCGCACGGAAGACAGAGGCTCCGCCCCCTTCCAGATATCCAGAGGCACACGTCAAGGATGCCCCTTCTCCCCACTCATCTTTGCCATAGCCAGGGAGCCCTTCGCTGACATGGTTCGGCAATCACACTCGCACAGGGGATTGCGCACTGCCGGCCAATCCGATATAGTCTCCCTCTACCCAGACAATGCCCTCCTTTATGTCCGCTCCCCTGAAACCAACCTTGCCCCTATACTGGCGGATGTGGCCCGTTTTGGCGACATATCCGGCTTGAAAGTAAACTGCTCCAAGTCAACCTTATTCCCACTCACAGACTCAACACAGCCCCCCCCCCCCGACTTGCATGGGTTCAATTGGTCTCCATCTAGCTTCACTTACCTGGGGGTGGTGTTCTCACGGCACAGCTGCGGGACAACAATTACCAGAGCTACCTAACTAACCTGGTGGCAAAAACCTCTAGCTGGACTAAACTCCCCCTCTCACTAGCAGGCAGAATTGGAATACTTAAAATGGTGGTATTACTCCAATTGCCTTACTGATTCACCAATCTGCCTCTGTGGCCCGGAGATGCATTTTTTCAAACACTGCGTGGCATAACTAACACCTTCCTCTGGCACTCAGGGGCAGTCCGCCTCAAATTGTCCACGCTGACCGCCCCCAAGGCATTGGGCGGCTTCAGCGCGCCAGATTTCATCAGATACTGGGTGGTGGCCCAATCTCAGTTTGCTGCTTATTGGTTCAATACCATCGATCCCCCCCCCGCATGTTCGCCTTGAGAAACTAACGGTCTGTGACCGAGTGATTGGATCCCTGATCCTCAAGCCAATCCCCTCCAACTCAAATTCTGCAGACCCTGTAGCTAGTACATCCTTGGCATTGACCAAACTCTGGACAATGGTCGATGCACTCCACCCATTTCACGGGGATCTCCCATTATGGAACTTCTTCCCTGATGTCCCACACATTCCACATTCAGTTGTTTCTCACTGGGCCGATGCCTGCTTTCTGACACTCTGTGACGTTTTCGAGCAAGGAAACTTTATCGAGTGGCCGGATCTCCCTCTCCCACTTAGACGCCGGCCCTCGGTCTGGCTACAATACTCTTCACTCCGGGAGAATCTTAAGTCCAGATATTCTGATTTCCCCGCCCTACCGCCCTGTCGGTCTAGGAAAAATGGACACCTCTCACGATTGACGGCAAACGTATTTTGGTGGCCGAAGGCCAACCATCTCATGTACATAACGATAGAAATACAGGTTTCCGAGTTTGACCAATGAACGGCCATTTTGATGTAACAAGGACCGCCATTTTGTTTTCTAACAATTGCTCATTGCTTTCTGTTCAAATTGCTTCGCAGCACATTTCTGCTTACACTGCTCGACTGTGAACATTGTTGTCTGAACGTGAAAGGACAAGGCCACAGGGCCGCGAGGCTAATAAGAGTTTGTTGAAACACAACGTAGGCAGCTCCGGAGAGGAATGCCCGGCTCCCTTCCGAATGTAGCCTTGAAGCAGCAGGGCATTTAATCATTTCATAGCTGCCAGCCAGTCTCGTTATATGGTAGAAAATGTTAGAATAAAGCAGCTAAAGGCTTGAATTATGCTCTTCTTACGGCCCCCTTTTCCGAGCCCTGTAGAGCGTGTCGGCTCCCAGGACACGAATAGCACCTCATAGATAGCAAGGTCTGTTCAACAAAGAAAAGATGTCTCTGCACTTGCAAGGTTGCATATTGTTACTAGAATAGCTATTTGAAGGAGTCATATTCGTCGGAAGTGTCCATCATCAAACCGAGTTCAAAGAAACCCAATAAAGGGGGGTGTTAAACATGTCACAGCTGATTGTATGATATGCATTTTGTATATATGCAACTGATGTACGTAATTCACTCTCTTGCGTCCCTCGAGGTCTCGAGATACACGTCGCAGGGCGTGAGACCGAGCTGGCCAACTGAGACTATTGCTTTGCAATAAACCCTAGCTTTGGGAATACAACACACGTATCTATCGTGTGTGGCGACTTGCCTTGTTTCCATAACGCAAGTGACCCCTTTCAGCCCGACGAGCCTATAGTGGCGGAACTTTGTTCCTTTCTCTCCTTCAGGGGTAAGGTGTTGAGACTTTATTCTCCATTGCAGACGAGAGCTGCCCCCCCTTCACCAAACTGAGGCAAAGGTGGGAGGAGGATCTAGGAGCTGAGATCACCGATGAGAGATGGTCCCAAATGTGTGCTCGCACCCACGATGTGTCCTACAACACCAAATTTAAACTTGTCCAGTTCAAGATCTTACACAGGTACCACCATACATCAACGAGACTTCATCGCATCTTCTGTTCCGTCCCTCCCACTTGCCCCAGGTGTGGCATGGATCAAGCTTCCTATATCCATATGCTATGGTACTGTCCCCACCTAACCCAATTTTGGCTGGACATCTGTTCCACACTGTCTGACATTCTGGAACACACTAATATCCCCACTCCACTGCACTGCTTGTTCCATGACCTTCCTCAGTTGTCCCGCGACTCTAAGAAGCTAGCGGGTCTCTGCATGCTGTTGGCAGTCCGTTGCATATTACTATGTTGGCTCCGCCCCAGGGCGCGTACCTATACACAGTGGCTCAGGTCAGTCACATGGGCCCATGACACGGAGCAGGCCTGGAACGCAATGCAGCACCCGCATTCAAGGCCGAGGGACATCTGGCTGAGATTTCGAGACTATATGTCCGCTATGGCCTCACCATCAACTCCCCCCCCCCTTCCTCTGCGGGAAGCTCCCCGTAGACGTTGTCTCCTCTTTTTCAGCTGTTCACACGTTGTATATTGCCTTTTTTCAATACGCTTCAGTCTACACAGTATGTACTGCTTAATATATGTGTTGCGCTTGTTTTTTCAATGCCGGTGCCATGTGGCGTCCTCTTTTCTCTGGTAAACTGTCAAGTCAAATTAAAAAAAAGAAAAAAAAAAAAGAAAAACGCATATAGCGACTGGAGTATTCCTACTCGTCACAGTGAATGGTCAAATATAAAGAAGAGTGAGAATCATTCCGGGGCTCAGCTTACTCGTCCTAGTAAGGAATCAAGTATTGAGAAGAGTAATAATTATTCAGGGACTCAGTCTACTTGTCCCATTGAATGGCCAGTGCAAAGAGGAGTGAAAAGTGTTCCTCGGTCCATCATACTCATCCCAGTAAATCACAAAATACTCAGAAGAGTAAGAATGTTTCCTGGGTTAATCATACCTGTCACAGGGAAGGCGTAAACCACAAGAAGAGCGGGACTGGCCGCTGGGTACATCATACAGATACCACTGAAGAGACAAGTGATCAGAGGGGTAAAACAAGTCATAAAAGAAGAGGTGTACAATTCATGAAACTGGTATCAAAGAGAAAAAGACTTAACTACAATAGAGAAGACTGGAGTGGAGGAACATTCCGGAGCCAGAGCAACAAGAGAGAGAAACTTGAGAAACCAAGGGTAACCCAACAAAGGGTCGTGGAGCAGTCCCCTAAGAAAGCTGAATGAACTGGTACAAGAGATAACAAAAAGCTATCTGAAGATCCTTTATTGATAAGGACTTGCTACAAGGCATCCCAGGAGAAGGGAGTCATTCTCCTGGATCTTAGTTGTGTAGTATTAGTGGTAGGGTCAGCGTAGACTAGTTTTGGATGGAGGACAGACTTTTACTTTGGACTTTACCATTCACAACGACCACCCTAGTTTAGTTGTGTTAGGCAGGGAAACTCATAGATTAAGGAAAGTGAGGTGTTTTCTTATTATTTACAATAAATACTTCCTAAAATGGCAATTTCTAGTCTGTCTCCTCCTTCTGACCCTCCACAAAAGCCTTAGGCTGCATGCCTAGCTAACAGAATGGGGACTACGATCTGTTAACAGCCAGTTTAGCTCTGACATTGCTGGATTAGCCCTTTTAGAGGCCATCAAGGGGGACCAGCAATTAACTATTTTTGCATTTCAATTAGCAGATGGTCGACAATTGTTGATTTTGAAATACTTCCAGAACTCTATAGTAATCACTATGGGATCTCGGTAAAGATCAGATGGCCTCAAGTAGTGGCTCACGGGCCAATAATCTTTGCACAGAAGATTTAAAAGTAGCTCCTTACTGTAGATTAATTAGATGGGAACCAGGAAAGAGAAATCATTGCAACATCATTTTAACCACACACACCTATTTCTAATTGATAGAATACTCAGTTCAGAGTCCACGCATGAGGACTTTACACATTCATTTCTTGGAACTAAGGAAATTGGTCGCATCAGATTTTTTAAAGATGTGCAAGCCAGGAAAGAAGCCTCATTAGCATTCCTTGTTTGAGGCGAATAGCCATTGTGTGAAGCTCAGATTAGTGACTTTCCTAAAAGTCACTATTACTAACAGGGGAGAGATTATTAACATGTGAGCTACACATAGAAAGACAATGGGCCTCATAAGCATGGCGGTCCGGGAACTACGGTACCGGTAAGCATGCCAGTAACGTAGTTCCCGGACCGCCATATTACGAGCTGGGCTCGCGGGTGCCTGTCAGCACGCCAGGTCTGACCTGGCGGTCTAAGCGGCACCCGAGAACACAGCAGGTCGGATGCACTGGCAATGTTGTAAATGGTGCCGGTGCATTCGACGTCCCTATTCCCATTGAGCCCTATGGGGCTCAAATGGGAATGGGGACTGACAGTCACCAGCACCCGGCAATTGAGGAATTACCGGATCCGGCAAAGTCGGAATACCCCGGTAATTCCTCATTGCCGGGTGCCAGATTTTTCCGGAAGTTTGGCGGCAGCCTGCCGGTTTTACCAGCAAGGCTACCGCCAAACTCCTAATGAGGCCCAGTGGCTATACGCAAGTCAACGCTTGATGCATTAGCCTGGGAAAAGTTATCTATTGCAGCAAAAAATGTAAACTCT
Source organism: Ambystoma mexicanum (assembly GCF_040938575.1). NCBI lineage: Eukaryota > Metazoa > Chordata > Amphibia > Caudata > Ambystomatidae > Ambystoma > Ambystoma mexicanum. The sequence goes on from NC_090932.1 coordinate 802,304,941, forward strand.
ATGAGGTTCTGGCAACTAGTACATTTTGGCAGTAGCTTATCCAAAATTCAAAATCAGGTTAAAACAAATGTCCAGGACACAGAGTAGAGGTTATGCATATTTTCTAAATTATATGGTATTGATCACAGCATTTCCTGCAATCATATGTTGAAAATGGATTGGCATGTAGAATCATTTAAGATGGCATCAATTAATTTTACAGTTGGTAAAAAAATACTAAATCAAAACAAAAGAAGGTTCTAAACAAAAGGCTTCAAACAAAAAGCCCAAGCACCGATGGGAAACCAAACAGGGAGTTAAAAATGTTGGAAGAATTCTGGGCAACACTGCTGACAATTGGATTTGATTCCATGCTTGTATGTGAGATTTGCACACATCCTGGAAACTGACCTTCATATGCCCAATATATAAAAAAGAGCTGTGGGAGTCATCCAAGTCTTTCAGGCCCATCTCCCGGCTTGACATAACATTCAAAGACTTTAGCGAGCCGTTTTGTGCAGAGTACGGGAATGGGCAGATAATAATTACATTCTGTCAAGGACCCAGCTGGGCCTGGGCACAAACAGGCAAGCTTTAAACATGTATTTATTCATATTAAATGTGATTTACCTTTATTCATATTAAATGTGATTTACCTTAAGACAGAGATCACCTATGTTCCTTTCATGGATCCAATAGCATCTAATCAGAGTGCTGTCCTTTTTACAACAAGACAATACAGTTTGTTTACAGTCTGGAGCAAGAGGCGATTTTACCCTGTTATTTCCCATCCAAAGGGTGTGTGACAAGTCTGCGTTCTAACTCACCTCTTGTTTTCTCTCTATATCAACGATCTTTAACATCATTTGGTTGATTGTTCTTTGGAGGTCCTTTGTATTGGGGAATGTCTATCCCTGTGTTAACCTACGCAGATGATACTGTCTATATAGCCAGACCAACGCTAGTATTTCAAAAACTAATATCTGGGTATGTTTATTACTTGGGAAATCTGGATTTAAGAACTATGGGCCTCATTACAAGTTTGGTGATGGAGGATCATAAACGTTTTACTTGTCATGTGAATATTTAGGTTTTACTTTTACATTCAGGCTAGCGCGTACACAAGACATAGAAAAGTTGCACACACAAATGCTACACAGTCTCTAGGAGGCATAAATAGATTTGCCAGACAATTCAAAACCCAACGGATAGAAACATTAATAAGAATTTATACAGCAAAATCGAAGGCCATAGCAAAATATGAGGCTGATCTATGGGAATTTCCGAGGGCATCAAGCTGCCCCAACATACTTGGTACAAAAGGAATTGGGGATGCCACATCTTAAAGATGATTTGTACTGCAAACCTGTGAAACTCTAGCTCCAAATATGGAGAGATGGCAAGGCCATTTTATCCCAACTAAGTTTAAACTGTGTACTTTCATGTGAAACAAATTGTTAATACCGTGATAGTTTTTTTTATTTAAAAAAGCATATAGCCTTGATAAATGGAAGCTTTGTCAACCCACTTTTAATAACTGATTGAGCCAGCACAAAAAAGATGACTCAAAGGCAGTTTTTTGTACCTGAACAGAGAGAATTAACAAGGGAAAACAATAGAGCATTTATAACAGTCTGAAAAAAGATTTCTGACTACCGATTATGAACCAATTGTAAGCATGAAGGAGGACTTATCACCAGGGCAAGGTTTAATTTACTACCTCTCAGAGCAGTTACTGGCAGATGGCAGTCAACAAAAGCACCTATGTGAGCAATGTGAACTGCTTGCTATGCAATGCACCCCATTAGGACCCGATGCATTTTCTCTTTTTTTTTTGTCCTAACTTAAGGATAAGGTCATCAACTTTAATACCAATTTTACAAGGGACATCTTTAGACATTGTAGACAGGCTTTACATTTTCTGTTGTATGCAGACTCACAACTGGCAACTTTGAATTATTTTTAAAATAATGTGCACTCAAACTAAGAGAAATGTGGATGAATTACATTCCTTAGAAATCTTTTTATAATTGTAATACGGTTTTTATTAATTTTTTAAGAAATTATGATGTGTATGCTATGTTGATTTTACGTTGTATAAAATGTTATTATTTTATCCAAATAGAGTATTAAGAGAGGGAGATACTAGGGACTTAGAAGAGAGGCTTCCATAAAGCACTACGAAATGCGAGGTCAAGTGTGAGGGACTATTATGAGAGACTTAGGGAAAGGGAGGCTAGACTAGGATAAGGGATTAGGATGAGGGATGATATGATGTGACATTTATAACGCGCCTGTACGCAAGTGTTTCTAGGCGCGACAAGACCAGGAGGGTGAAACAAAAGGAGGACAAAATAACGATCTTACTAGGCCTTGTGTTATTCAGATCCTGCAAGTGCAGGGAAGAGGGAAGGGGAGACGTGCCAGGGAGGAAGGAAAGTGCAGTTAACTCACAAGTGTAGCCAGTGATTTGCTCCTAAGTGCAGAGAGAAGGGACTGTAGGGTTGCAGATACAGACACTTAAGTGCTGGGGAGCCTGGAGGCAGTGCGAGGGCAACTGGACATGCAGAAGAAGAGAGAAAGCGGAAGCAAAAACAAAGGTCTTGAGTTGCTTCCGGAACCAGAGGTGGTTCTGCACAAGTTTCAGAGAGGCAGGGAGGCTGTTCCAGAGGGAGGCCCCAGTTGAGGAGATAGATCTGCCCCCAACTCTCTGCTTGGAGAAGCGTCTGACCCTCAGAGCTGGAGGTGGATGAGCAGAGAGCTCGAAAAGGAAGATGATTTGGAAGAGAAAGTTGGAGGTAGAGCGGTACCAGGCCGAAGAAAGCCTTGTGGATAATGCAGAGGGTCTTGAAGTTGATCCTTGCAGCCACAGGGAGCCAGTGAAGGGATGTCAGTGCTGGAGAGATATGATACCTGGACTTAAGTTCAAAGACAAGTCTCGTAGTCCTGTTCTGGATAAGTTGTAAAGCTGAAAGAGTAGAGGCAGGAAGATTTAGAAGAACAAGTTACTTACCCCCGGTTAGATTCTTTCGATTGGATGGTCCTCACACGTATTGCTCATTTTATGATAATATATCTCTCCAACTTCGCTGCTTCGGAATATTTTTTTCGACAGAGGGCACTGTATGCAGTGTCGTCACGTCGATGTCCCTCGAGGGCCAACGTCGAGCGCCAACGTCATCATCAGCATAAATAGCATATGGAGCGCCCGTTGGCTTCAGTTCTGTTTTTCTTTCCCCTTCTCAGAGGAATTACTAGGCGTACCCAAGCCCGTAGCCTCTCAGAAAGCATAGAGTGTAATAACACGTAAATTGTACGGCGGGGTAGGCTGGGAGTGTCGATGAGGAATACGTGGGAGGAACATTCAATCGAAAAAGAACGTTACCAAGGGTAAGTAACTTGTTCTTCAAATGGATTGTGTCCTCCCACGTATTCCTCAACTTTGACAGACTTCCAAAGCAGTAACAATTTGGAGGTGGGAGTATCAATTAATGTAAATGTAATCATGGACCGAATGGAGGACGGCTTTCCCAAACAGTAATGTTTAACAAATGTATGTATCGACAACCAAGTGGCCGCTGAAAAGATATCATGTATTGGGACACCCCTTTGAAGAGTCGCAGAGGTTGCCATGCCCCTTGTGGAATGAGCCTATAGGCCCTCTGGCGGGTGCTTACCCGCTAGTCTATAACATTCGCCAATAGCCAGGATAATCCACTTGCATATTGTTTGTTTGGTGACTGCAAGGCCCAATTTGGGACCGGTATATCCAACAAAAAGTGGATCAACCTGGTGAACTTTCGCCATTCTTGAAATATAAAGACGTAGAGCCCTTTATGGGTCTAGTCCATGTAATCTCTCCTTTTCTTTACCTGAATGAGGAGGTGGATACAATGTTGGCAACGTTATCTTTTGTGACAAATGGAAGTCGGAGACTACCTTCGGTAAAAAAGTAGGTTTTACCCTGAGAATGACTTTAGCTCTATAGAAAGTAGTATGAGGAGGTTTGCAAGAAAGGGCCTGTAACTCGCTTACCCTGCGGGCTGATGGTAATGCGATAAGCAAAACAGTCTTTAATGTCAGACGCCTTAACAGACATGAATGGCTCAAATTGGATACGTGTCAAGAACTTTAGCACAAGGTTTAGATCCCAAACAGGTACATTAAATGGAACCGGAGGGTATACATTAGTAAGTCCCTTCAAAAATTGTACAATCAAAGGGATTTTAAAATACAAATCCTCTTCTGAGGAGCGCTTGAAAATGGAAAGTGCTGTTAGGAATCCCTTAATGGTTCCAATCTAGAGCCCCAGATTTGCTAAGTGTAATAGAAAAGAGAGCTCCATGGGTGTGTCACATTGAAATGGATCTACATTCTTATCCTTGCACCAGTTGGTTGCTGAACTTATTCCAATGGCACAAAGATTTAGCTGGCCTTCTGACCGAAAGCAAAATCTCCATTACGTAATACAGGAGGTCCCAATCCTTATATCTCAGCCTTTCTGAAACCATGTGTGAAGGCTGAGTGTCTTGACCTCTGGATGGAGAACTCGACCTTCCTCTTGCGAGAGAAGATCCTCTCTTTGTGGAAGACGTATTGGAGGGCAGATTGACATGTTGAGAAGGTCTGGGTACCACGTCTTAAAAGTCAAACTTAGTCCATCACATTTTCAGATACAGAAATCCAATGAAAGGACACCAGCAACAATGTGGTTGAAACCACCATTATGTGGAAACTATAAGTGTGGCCAATGCACAATGGTCAAATATTCGGACAACGCTAAAACTACACAATGGGACACAAGAAAATATTCAGCAACTGATCAATTGCAACAGCAGAAACGTAATCTATGGAATAAGATGTCCATGCAATCTTACCTATGTAGGCAGCACAATCCGACCACTTAAAATAAGAATTGGAGAACACATTAGAGCAATTAAAAACCAAGACTCGAGATCACCTATAGCCACCCATTTTCAGAAAGTCCATAGCACATAACAACTGAGTGAACTAAGGTTCTTTGGCATCGGAAAAGATACGTCCCTCTCCTCGAGGGGGCAATTCAGAACAACTATTAAGAAAGTGAGAAGCAAAATGGAAAAGTAACATGGATACTTGCCATTCAGGCCTTAATTTTGATCAGGAACTATACCATTTTCTATGATTAACAGCAAACAACAATATACTTGCTCACATTTTGACCTGACTGTCCAATCCCAACAACAAAATAAAAAACTGCAAAATTGCTAGTGACCTTGTTTGATGTTACTGATACTAGTGAAAAATGTTATTTTGTTTTTGATTCATGATTTATGTTTTATAAATTCAGCAATCACATTGTTTAATCTTAAAAGTTGGGCAATCATGGCCATTTGGACTAACATCTAGACAAAATCTAGAAATACAGAGTGAGACTCACCTGGAACAAAGACAAAATTTATTTGGGGATCTTCACATACACATTGATTGAGTTAAAAGAAATGTATTAGCAATTTGCAGACTCAAACAATATCTCAAAAGCAGGGAAACACTGTTGGGATATTCCTTTTCCCAATCCAAGATGGCCACCGAACATGCATGCATGACGTCATCGCGTTGCCGTACACGCCATCGCGCATTACTTAAAGCAGCCATCTTTTTCAAAACCCACAGCAATCGGACCGCAAGATAAATGCTGCACAACAGAATTCTGTTACTCACCAGGTGAGCATTCAAAAATTGGTAATTGTGGATAGAACAAGTTTATTCCCAGCAATTTATTTTCAGTAATTTATGCCTTTTAAGGAAATTTACGCACAACAGTCATATATAAAAATAAGTGCTTTATTTTAGGAACACCATTTGCATATCAACCCTTCTAATTGAACCTAACAGCAAGATATAAATACCAATAGGCAGCTATTAGTAAGTACAACTTTTAATTTGGAAACTAAATACATTTGCATAAAACATGGCCCACAACTCTGTTCTGTCTTTGGTTTATAGCGTGAAATTCACACATGGTCCTACAAAGGAATCTATTATTTGAAATTGAATGCATGAAATGTATACATGCTGTAACAAAGGAATCTATCATTTGAAATTTAATGCACAATTGCAACAACACCTCCTGAGGAACCGCTGATAATGAAAAGCGGGGAAACACGTGTCGAGGTTAGATGCAATAATCCATAACAATCAGTGTATCACAACTGAACTTTGACTTTTTTCTTTTTTGACATCAAATTGACCACGAAGAAAATCTGTGAAATCTAAAGAAATTAATTCTAGAGAAATTAATTTCAATAAACAGCTTAAATGTGTTTATAACACCGAGTACATAGTATCATTTAAAGAAAAGCGCAACTCAAGACCATTTATCTAACCAGCTACCACGTCCTCCTGGCCTAATCCAGCGCAACTAGGATCATGCGTTTCCTGAACTTTCTCAACCGCCTGATCACATGAGGAATGACGGGGACTGGAGGAAACGCATACATAGTGGAAACTTCCAGTCCACTACGAACATGTCTCCTAGAGCTCTTCTTGGAGGAAATTCCCTGGAGCAGTACCTTTTGCACATCCGGTTGACACTGGTCGTGAACAGATCCACTTGAGGGGCACCCCAAAGAGTGAGGATCACTTGAAGGACTTCTTGAACTAGTTCCCCACTCGTGGGAGACTGTGCTCTGCCTGCTCAGAGCTTCCACCACTGTTCTCTGCTCTCCAGCTAGGTGAACTGCTGACAGAGCTGCATTGCCTCTCTGCACAGTGGTAGAAACCCTACACCCCCTCTCTTGTTGAGGTAGTACATGGCCACTGTGTAATCCATCATTATCGGGACATTCTTTCCCCATACAGAGGGCAGAAAGGCCTTCAGCACTAGTCTGATTGCCCTCAGCTCCAAAAGGTTGATGTGTAGTTTGGACTCCGATGGAGACCAACAACCGCTGATTGTAAGTTCCTTGGTGTGGGCTCTTCACCCCGTGAGTGAAGCGTCCGTCACTACTGTTACCCCCGGACATGGCTGTCACAAAGATTCTCCCTTGAGAATATTGTCTTTCCAAGCCCACCACAGAAGGTCCTGAGCAACACTGCTCGGAACTATCAGTTGGTCCGACATATTGCCTGCGAATTGGGACCACTGTGCCCTGAGAGCCCATTGAAGGGATCTCATTCTCAAGAGGGCCTCTTGCACCAGGAAAATGCAGGATGCCATAAGACCGAGCAACCTCAGAAAATCATAGGCCGGAAGATGCTGGGCATTCTGGAATGTTGTTACCATCTGCAGAATCTGTTTAGCTCTCACCTCGGGAGGCAAGTCTTTCCCTGAGGAAGTATCCAGGATTTCTCCAATGAATTGGAGTCTTTGGGAATGTATCATATGGGACGTCTTGTAATTGAGGGAGAAGCCCAGTCTGTGGAGGCAATGGCAGGCGATACTGAGATGTTTTTGGGCTTGTTCGGGTGACCGAGCCCTGATCAGTCAATCGTCCAGGTAGGGGTAGATGTGAACCCCTCCCTCTCCTGAGACTCGCTGCCACTACCGCCATCAACTTGGTGAAAACCCTCTGGGCAGAACTCGAAACTGATAATGAGAACCGCCAACCGCAGGTACTTTCTGTGTTGAGATGGATTGGCACATGAAAGTAAGCAACCTGAAGGTCCAATGACACCAACCAGTCCTGGAGTTGGAGAGCCTGAAGGATCTGAGAAAGGGTAACCATCTTCAACTTGTTCTTCTTGAGGCACTTGCTCAAGTTCCTTAAATCCAAGATGGGTCGCAATCCTCTGTCGATCTTGGGAATCAGAAAATAAGGGGAATACCAACCCTTGTTCCTCTCCGCTGCAGGTACATGTTCTATTGCACCTTTCTCTAGCAGGGTTAAAGTTTCCTGCACAAGCAGCGGATCCAGAGTTTTGACAGAGTTGTATGCCGGTGGATGACCTTGAGGCCTTTTGTGAAAAGGAAGGCAGTAATCTTGGGCCACTGTTTCCAGTGCCCAAGCATCTGAAGTAATGCCCTGCCATTCGTTCAGATACTGAGAAATTCTGCCTCCCACCGGGGTCTTGTGGACCAAGGCCTCAGAGTGGCTTAGAGGCGGCAGAGTGTAAGGTTGCCACTGCTGGGGCTGATTAAGCACCCCTTCCTCGTCCACCAAGAGGGAATCTTCTTTGGCCCCTTTGTCCAGCTTGTCCTCTACCTCTTCCAATTGAGGAATATAAACGAAAGGACTTACCCCTCTGGGATTAGGAGCCTGAATAGGGTTGTTGAGTTTGTCTAATTGCGGCGCTAAGGAATTTAGCCGCCGTCTTTGAGTTTTGCAGCTTCTCCAAACTCTCATCCACCTTGCTCCCAAGCCATCTTGAGCCGTCAAAGGGCATGTTGAGCATTCTAGCCTGCACGTCAGGTGCAAACCACGACTTCCTCAACCACGCACATCTGCGTAAAACCGGGCTAACAGCCATGGATCTGCTGATGCTGTCAGCAGTATCCAAACCTGACTGAAGACATTCACCCATTTCTTCCTTACCATCTTGAATAATCGCCAGGAAACCGTCTCTTTCTTCGCCTTCTGGAATGTGATCAGCCGCCATGACAACACAGTCCCACAGGGTAAACGTGAAATCTGGATAGAGTGCAATTCACATTAGTAGATTTTAAGGCCATACTGCCTGCTGTGAAAACTTTACGTGCCCAGGCATCCACCCTGTGTCTGGTCGACGTAGCTGCCAGAACTACCAAGCTTTCAGGAGTGGGATGCTTGGTCGGGTATTCTGGGTCACTGCTGGAAGGCCTGTACTTCCTTGCAAAGTTTTTGTCAACAGCAGGCCAAGCTTCCGGGGGTCTCCCAATTAGCAGTGACTTTTCTCTGCAGGGCCATGTGGAATGGTAACATTGGGTCCTTCTGAGGACCCTGGTCCAGAATGTTGGTCATGTCATCTTGTTTGTATGACGGAGAAGGCCTGCCCCACCCCATAAACACAGAGACTTTAATCATGAACTTTCTATAAGATGAATCTGCATGCTCAGAGAGGTCAGGCCTGCCAAATTGCAGTTCAGGCAAGGTATTCAAAACAGTAGGCGACTGGAGATTTTCATACAAATCCCTCATTTTTGATTCATCAGAAATGCATTCTTCTGGCACATTGGGGGTGCCAAACTGCAAACCAAAAGAGGGGAACCCCGTATCAGAGAGTTGTTCCTCCTCATAAATTGCAGACATAGGGCCTCTTCACGAGTTGGGTGGTATCTCGGCGGTATTCCCTCTGGGATACCACCTGGGCTAATAGCTCTACCGCCAATGGGTCCGGCGCTATTAGCGCTGGATCACGGGTTTGGCAGAACAGGAATTCCCCATTGGGCCCATTAGGGAATTCCCCATTCCCCATTGGGCCCAAAGGGGAATTTTCAGAGCGACTGCTGTCAGCGGTATTTCCACACAGTAAATGCGTCAAAAATAGGCAAATTTGCAGTGGATTTACTCCCAGCAAATCCAGCAAAATGGCGGTAAATCCTGCAAATCAGTTGATTTGGCAGACCCTTAAATGCAGCGGTAATAGCGCTACCGCCAAAGTCGTGATGACACTGATCGACTTAAAATAATCTTTTTAAGGGACAGGCCTATAAACCTTGTCCTATATGCTGAAAGGATTCAACAAAGTCAAAGTAGCCGTCAACGGCGTCAAAGGCAGTTTAGAAAATGGCGCCGGTTTACTTCCGTTGACTTCGACTTCAGTGTCGACAGGTCTGACTCCGACGGAGTCGACCAAGTCGCCGAGGTCTTCGATGCTTTATGCCTTTTTGCTGGAACTGAAATAGGACTCGGCTCGCGACTCGTCGATGCTCTCAACGACTATTCGTCGGGCCGAGAACTTTCTCGATGTAACACTGGCTTTGTGCGCGGCTTCGAAGTTGTAGCCTTCGACTTCACTTTGTCGTCTTTTGGAGTGACTGGAGCATGGCTCCTGTGTGTTTCTTTCAAGGGCGTCGAGGCCACATTCTTTTTTATTTATTTTTTTTTAAACACTCTTTATAGGCATTTTATTATAGCAACCCTAGAATACCCCCCTCCCTACCCTCCGCTACCCCCAGCCCCCAATAATCCTCCCCGTAAACATCTTCCAAGTTTCCAATCGAACAATGTCAACAACTACCCAGTCCCTCCCACCCCCTAAACCCTCCCACCTTTCAGTGTCCATATCAGTCTGTTAATTCTCGCTTCCCGCCTCGACCCCAGCCCGCAACTCTCCCTTGTCCGTGAATATATACCAACTAGGTGGTCCGACCAACAACTCCTATCACTGTGAGGCCGCATTCTTGAAAATACACTTCATCGAACGACATGCATCCCACTTTGCCGGGGAATCGGACTTCATCAGGCATCTGATTACCTCTGTGGAGGAATCACTTGAGGATGAAGGAGACCTATGGCGTCTTTTCTGCGCCTTCTTGGAGGAAGAAGACGAAGATTGCTGCGATTGACTCCTCGATCAGGACCTCCATGACTTTTTACGCTGGGAAGAGTCTCTGGACTCTCCTGACTTTTTCTCCCACTTTGAAGAAGACTATGAAGCTAACCTCCTGTTAGGGAGAATTCTCATTCAATGGCTAATTTCCCTTACCTAGTGAGTCCCCCAGCAGCTTTGCTGGATCTCTGGAGTTTATTTTTTTCACTTGGTAAGAGTGTGAGCTTTTCCCCCACTCTTACCTATGTTTTGCCATATGTATTTCCTCCGTTTTTGTGATTGTGGACTCTGGAGTACACCACTTCAGTAGCCCCCTTCTTTTGTGTGTTACACAGCACCTTCAGTGCAGTGACACAGGGTTGTTTTTTAGACTTCCCACCGACTCCATTTCTGGGGCTGACTACTGGACCCCAGAAAAGGGTAAAATTGCCATTAACTTTACTTAGTCATTTAGCCACAGATCCAGTACACCCCATCTTACATGGAGTACTGGAAAGGGTTCATCCTTAGCCCTTCTCATCTGTACCTCCTAGAGCATTGTTTCGCTCTTAACATTAAGACTTGGCTGGTAGCAGTGGTATCTACCCTAACTTTTCTACCGCCATTATACTATATAAACGTGGTATTGGTTTAGGCTATTATATTAGCCTCGAACTTAAACCTGCTTGACCAAATACTTTTTCTTTTGGCTCCGGTCGGGTTTATTCGCCATTTCTTTTTGTTAAAGTCCTTCTTGTGTTTTACTTTGTGTGGCAAACCAGGTTTGCCTTCTATGCTCACTGTCTTTTGGCAGGCTTCTACCAAGAAGCCCTCCTATAGGCACCTGGGTGTCTAGGTGGGCTGAATGTGAGTGAGGGGAGTAATCACACACAGTCTGCACAGGGTATCCTAGGAAAACCAAGTCGCTCTTTGCCATGATTGGCTGAGGTTGTTGTCCGGGCCGGACACCCCCCCTGCTGCGCAATTGACAGCCAGGCTATGTGAATGGGGGATTTTCGCATAAAACGCAGGACTCTTGGGCTGGAAGTCAGAGTCGACACGGGAACTACAAGGAACCGAAGAGAAGCGGAGAAGAAGTTGGCTGCTGCAACTATCCTATCCCGTCCATGTGAAGCCCTGCTGCAGTCCTGAGCTATATACCCTTCGACGACCAGAGAAGATTCAGTCCAAAGTCTTCTTCGCTTGAGCCTGGTGGGGATAACCAGCTCATCTTCTACAGCCAGAGGATCCTCTTCGTGGTCGAAATCACTGCACACTGCTGTAGTGGTCCGGATAGCCATCTGTAGATCCTCTAATGTTTTTACGGAGCGCACCTTTTATTCACCGTCGCTGCTGCCGGCTTCAGCCCTGTGTGGTGCAGACTCTCTCAGATGTCCTCCTTCTTGCCAATGCACCAGGAACCGTTGGTCTGCAGGAAACTACCAGGAACAACTGTCGTGGCACCAGTTTCTTCATTGAATAAGGTACTGTGTTCTGCTCGAGGAAATTTGGGTGAATCCCTTTTCTTCGCCTCCAAGGCTTGCGCTTGTCTTCCCCTCCTTCTTATAACTTTTGCTTCCTCTGTTGACAATATCTAAGTACTCCTGGCTACGTTGAATCGTGAACAATCCGACTGTGTGATCCTCGACAACAGGAACCCGGTTCCACTTCACACTGGCTCCGGCCTATTGACTTTTGAATTTCTGTTTAAGAGTGTTCTCTGGTTCTGTCTGCCTTGACAAAGGTATTGCCTATGATTTTTGTCCCGGTAACATTTCTTGTAACAGATACGCGCTTCATTAGTAAGACCGAACTGTCATTACTGTCAAAAAGTGATCGCAAGTGTATTCCCAGTAACGTCTTTTGTTTCACAACACCAGTCCGCTAAAACACAGGGTACTTACCTTGAAGTTATACCGTACAAAGTGAATTGGTTAGTTGTAGTATATTTTACGTGTGGTTTTGAATTAATAGAAGTGTTGTGTTTATAACAAATAGTTTAAAAATAAATGTACTTATATTTTTTACCTGAAACCTTGAGTCCGTGTTTGTTTGAGTCACAGTAATTGTGGTCCCTTTGTGTAATCTCTGCTACTGCTCATATACTCTTGAGATAAGCCTGGCTGCTCCGTTACTGCTACCAATCTGACATAGTAGTACAGGCTTGTACCAAAGGTAAAACTTGTATTGCCACCTGTAGTCTTAATTGTGTGTAGTGGTCCCTAAGGGCACTGCACAGGATTCTGCCTAACACCTCCCCACCACCAGTTTACCTCTACGCTCCCTGAGAACTTTCTCTGTCATGGCCCGACAGGACCCACAGTCGTTGGTACGGTGCTCAGAGCCCAGACACCACAGGCAGATGCGGTGAGGATCCGTAATAGACATTTTCGATCCACAGTCGTGGCATTTTTTTAAAACCAGACTTTGGTGTTGAAGGAGTAGATGATGAAGAAATTTTTCTCACGAAAAACCGAAGCGCACTGTAATTACTCGAAGCGTAAGCTTGGAAAAACTGAACTGAAGCCAACGGAGGCCCTCGAGGGACATTAATGCGATGACACTGGATACAGTGCCCTCTGTCGAAAAAATCTTTCTGAAGCTGCAAAGCTGGAGAGATATATTATCATAAGATGAGGAATACAAGGGAGGACACAATCCATTCGAAAGAGGCTGCATCAATAGTCCAGGATGAAAGAAGAGAACTAGGACAAGAGACATTCAAACTCATTACAAGTTTTCCGGCATTCTGGCGATGAATCCACCAGAATACTCGGTCCGGTGGAATGTCCACTGGATTACGAGTGCTGGTAGATGGCGTAACTCCCCATTTCATGCAGTCACATTGTACTCCATGAGGGAGTTTTCTGGTACTACTGGCTCCTGTAATATCAGCGATTTTGCTGGTAAGGTGGCGGAATGACCTCAAACTTTTAGCTGGATGTCCTTTCCGCCACCTCACTGGTGAACTCTTAAAGTTATCCGGTGCGGTAACATGCAGGAATACGTTAATACCGGCACATTATTACTGTATGGGACAATTTATAATGAGCCCCATTGACTTGGATAAGAGACCAGGATGAAAGACTAGGACTAAAAAGGGGGCCTACCACAAGAAACTAAGATGTGGACAATGGACGAGGAGAAGAGACTAATATGAGGAGGAGGGATGAGATACCAGGATGAGGGACAAGTATGACAAACTGGGATGATGGACTAGAGCTAAAATCAAGGGCCAGTGCTAGGACACGGGACTCGGATTAGAAACCAAGAAGGAAAGACCAGGTATGAAAGATTAGGCAAAGAATGAGGGGCATGGACAAGAGATTAGGAATTAGAGACTATGGAAGAGAGTAGGAATGTTAGGACGAGGGACTACGCTGGGAAAATAGGGCTACGATTAGGGAAAGGACAATGGACTGGGATGAGGAACTAGGGAAAAGACATGGGATGAGGTTGCTAAACTAGTGACAAGAGAGAAAGGAATGAAGACTAGGAGAAGAGATGAGGAGAAGAGACGAGAATAAAAGAAGAGGGACTTGGGACTAGGATAAGGAAATCGGAGGAGGGACTAAAATAAGTGACTATGACATGGGTCAAGGGCAAGTGTCTATGACCAGGGCTAAGACTAAAATGACTAGGAAAAAGCACAAGGAAGACAAACTAAGACTTGGATGAGGAGAGACTAGGATGAGGGACTAGGATTTGAATTAAAATGAGGGATTTGGCTGACTAAGATGACAGACTAAGATGAGAAACTAGGATGAGAGACAAGAATGAGAGACTAGAAAGCGAAAATAAAACAAGTGACTAGGATACGAGACTTGGACTCGCACTAGAAGGAGGGGCTAGGAGGAGAGACAACAAGGAAAGACTAGGGTGATGACAAGGTTGATTAATTAGAACAAGGATTAGAATGAGGGACCATGACTAAAATAGGAGACTAGGATGTGAAACTAGGTTGAGGGACAAGGATTACAGGCTAGGATGAGAGAATAATATAGGAGACTAGAGCTAAAATGAGGAAGTAGGTTCAAGCGACTAGGTGGTGAGGCTAGGAAAGGGACGGGGAATGGGGTGAGCAACTAGGGCAAGAATAGAGTGCCTAGGGCAAAGTACTTGAAGACACTAGGAGACGTGAACAGTACGAGGGACAAGGACTATGATGATGCTCTACAATGGGGGATTTTAGACAAGAGCTAAAAGAAGGAACTAGAAGTTGAATGTGGGACTACAGTGAAAGACTAAGGAAGAGAGACTGGGACAGAAGCAGGTGAAATTGCAAGAGGGACAATTCCAAGACATGAGGACAAGGGATTGCACAAGGCTCTAGTTCAAGGGTGATGATCTAGGACGAGGTATTAGGAGACAGCCTTACTTGAGTGTAAAGAAACCGGTGGGTCTCAGAAGGCAAGCCTGATCCTTCTCAGGTTCCCCAATGGCTCAGAGTGAATAGGAACATCTCAGGAAATGTGAAACCAGAGAGAAAACAAGTTGTGGGGAAAAAGCAGGCAACAAAAAAAAACACAAGGAGAATGGCTTAAGTAGGAGCAGGAGGACGGCAACTGGATGGTATCAAATGAAGTGAGCAGAAATCCAAGGTGCAGGCAGCAATCCCAACTGGGGCAGGAGGCAGAAAGGAAGAAATAGTCCAACGGAATGAGCATGAAAGGAAGGAAACAGATTGCAAAAGGAATAACAAGGAAGAGGGGCTTGGCGGCCATGCAATAAAGACTCAGCACCGTGGAGCTCCCCCATGATCCGACAAGCCGATACATCAAGCTGGCTGAATGCGCGTCGGCAACTTGAAGAAGCACAAAGGAAGGGTGCCTAAAGGTCTGGAGCTCAGTTGGCGAGAAACCTAGATGAAAACGGAGCGTACAGCGGTCGAGAGAGAGTCCGAAACAAGCACCATACCACCTCACAAAATGGTGGGCGGGACTTGTTCATCGAGCTGATGAGCCCTCACTGAGGCAGCCCAGGGAGCGGCGTCGCACAAAGAGCAGGAGGCAAGAGAAGCTCAGCACCAGCACAGTGGGGGGCACCAAAGGCAAAATCGGACCCCCTGCTTGAAAGGAAGGTGATCCTAAAATACCCTGTGGTGGCTGGCGCCGACCCTAGACCGATATGAGGCGAAAGCCTGGGTGGAGCACTGCGACAGAGAGTGCAGAATAAGAACTGCGAAAGCGGACACGGGGCGAGTGAAGCCCACGGAGCGGAACCGCATGCAGAAGGGCTGAGAAGAAAGGAATGGACGGCGGAGCGCAGGGTCTCCAGCCCTGAGACCCCAACAAGGCACATATGCTGAGAGCACCCCATGGACTCCAGACTGCGACCTGGTAGGAAGCAGATTGACACCCTGCAGCGGGCGAGGATGTGCCCAGAGGAACCTTGATAGCCGACCTGCTGTAGCGAGTCGCGAGACGGAAACTAACATGGCCCGGTAACACCTTTTCCAGTGCTCGGCCGCCTCATATCCCTCGGGCATACACCCAAGCCAGAGGCGGCTCCGGCACCGAGGGGATCAGACGGAATGACGAAGAGCAGGAGGACCGCAAGAGGGCTGGAAGCCGTGGCCTAAATTGAAACAGGCTAGCGCGACGCACCAGAGACAATCGAGGACACAGCAGGCATACAAAAATGCATCTGGCGCACTGGAGGGGTGTCCCCCCCTGAAACAGTGTGTGCTGCGACACAGAGCTGCACAATCGCTACAGAGAGTCGCCATCAAGTAGGCGGCCTACATAGGCGGCAAGGGACAATTGAACAGCGAAACACCATCGCCTCACACATGGCAGTATATAGTCCATTGGCCCACAGCACCACGACTATCTGCCAGAAAGGGGCCCTCAGCCCACACCGGCCTGGACACAATTAGAGATGAGACAAGAGGTGGGTGAATCAGCGAGGGCTGGGACTCTTATCGCCAGGGTTGGAACCACACAACGGGCAGCCTACAGGGCCGAGCAGAGAACGCTCCAACCTCCTAACAACAACGCCTCACACGTGGGAGGGCACAGTCCATCGGCCCAGAGTATTACGGTCGCTCGCCACAACGGGGGACTTGTCCCGAACCAGCATGGATACACACAGTGTACAACCGAGGGAGGGGCAGAACAGCAAGAGTTGCGACAAGGAAAAACAAAGGGGGCCCAACCGCCACTGACAGGCGCCATATTGTTGGCGACCCACATCAGCGGGCAAGGAGTGCATGTACAGCTTAACAATAAAGCCACAATACGTGGGCAGCCTCAGTCCATCGATTCATAGGACCACAGCTATTCGCAGCAAAGGGGGGCCTCGACTTAAACAGGCACGTACACAAGAGAACAATCATAGCCAAGAGAAGCACAAACAGCCTTGACGCAAATGGAGGCAGTCCTAAAACGGCGCACAAATATAGGACAAAAAGAGGCGGCTGCACAAGCAGTGGCGAGCAGCAGGGGACGCCTGATCCGCAACATACTGTCAAGACACTGGCCAGTAACAACAGCGTCTGTCATGAGGGGGGGAAGCTGGGGCCCTGACACAAACACACAAGAACCACTGGCGCAGGAATGCCAGAGAAACAGAAAGGCGGAAAACAAAGACAAATCAGCATGGAGGCGTTCGCCCAGAAGAATTACCCGCCCAAGACCGAGACACCATAGGCCGGCACGAGCAAATCCAACTCCAAACTGTGGGAGAAGGGACAGGGGGAAGGCCCCATACTTGAAACCATAGCGGCTCTAAAGACATCACTGGAGTACAAGATGGACACGATGATCGTAGATGTAGGGCTCCTCAGGCAAGCTGTAAGGAACCTGGCAGAGAGGGTGAACACTGCGGAATAGCAGGTGCAAAGCAACACAGCAAACATCACAACCACTCAATCCCAAATGGCAGAGGCGCTAGACCGCATACGCACCCTGGAACATAGGGCTGAAGATGCAGAAGGGAGAGCCTGACATAACAACATGCGCATAGTGGGAATACCAGAAGGGGAGGAAAGCCAAGACCCCACGAACTACATAGAGAATCTACTGCTCCAAGAAGTGGGGTCTGGGAACCTATCCCAGGGCTTTGTGGTGGAGAGGGCACATAGAGCTCTGACCAGGAAAACCCACTCATGGGCACCCCCAAAACCCATGATTGCGAAGATTATGAACTTCGAGGATTGGGAAAAGATCTTGCCATTTCAAGGGAGGGAGGGGTGATAATGAGGAACGCCGCCAGAATATCTACCCGGAATAGACCGAACTGGTGCAAAAGCAAAGGGCACAATTGTGGCTGACAAAGGAGTGCCTGCGGGCTGCCAACGTGCTAGTCATGCTGCTGTACCCTGCCAAATTGAAAGTGCTACATAATGGCAGATCATACATCTTTGAAACCACAGCCAATGCCCACAAGTGGATGCATCAGCAAGGGGTCCCACAACTGAGAGCTGCGAATGAGCAGAACAACAGGAATGCACCCCAATCAGGTACAGAGAATGACGAAGACGGAGGAACCACATTAAAGAAACATGAACCAGCAGTTTGATAAGCTGGAGCCTGCAAACTCAGAGGGATGGCCCCCAGATGCCACAAATTGAACCCCATGGAGGAACAGAACTCAAGATGCCAGTTTTAAGATATCACGCTCCAGTGAGTGCACCCACGGGAAGGAGGGTGGCGCAAGGAAAGTGGCAGAGCCCGAGCAGGGAGAGGGAGGCTGGGTGTTTGTTAATAGTTATAGTTAGTGAGTGGTTATGTTGGCTGGGAGAAGGCACAAGTGGAGGAGGAAACACCAAGCAACACAGATATGGACGAGGCGCAGGTGGCGGACTAATAGAGATACACCCCAACAAGGGAAGTTAGGAAAGTACATCAAGGCAGTGGTGCAGTATAGAATCCGTGCAGACAAGAATTAACATGGAGGGTGATGGTCAGAACCACCACAGAAGGAAGAGAATGGCAGAGGAAGGAACAGGAGAGCCTGTTGCCAGACATAAGACAGTACATGGATGCATGGGAATAGGTGGGCCGCCGGACACAGTAAACAAATGAGACAAGAAAAAGCCATCATAGCTACATGGAATGTCAGGGGACTGAATGCCTATGTTAAGAGACTAAGGGTGTATGCCTGGCAAAATAGGGTGAAAATTCAAATCGCAATGCTGCAAGAAATGCATCTAACAGCTGAAAAGCAAACCAAGATAGACAAAAAATGGGGAGGACAAATGTACAGCTCAACATAATTCTAACTACTCCAGGGGTGAGCTGACGTGGATTGCCCCGGGAGTACCCTTCCAGCTCATAAAACAGAAGAGGGACTAGCAGGGCAGAATGGTAATAGTAAACGGAATGTTGGAGAACAAAGAGGTGTGCCTAATAAACACGTACACCCTGAATCACGACGCGACAGAGTTCTTCAGGAGAATCACACCTCAGCAGGCTCCATACAGGGAAGGGTCATTTATCTGGGCAGGAGACGTCAACTTCACACTGAACCCGCTGTTGGATAGACCTGAAACCAAGCAAAGAAAGCCAGCACCGCCAGCCAGGGCGCTGCAGAAGATCCTGGACCAGCTGGAACTGGAAGTCCTCTGGAGGAAGGTAAACGCAGACATCAGGGGATACACACACTACAGCGCCCCACATGGAACATACACCCGAATAGACTATTCACGGACAGGGAGATTCTGGGGAAATTCACGGGGATACATATCAAAGCACGAACGCTACCCGACCACGCTCCGCTGGTAGCAACATGGGCAAACACATACAGGGGGGCCCCCATACCCACATTGCAACTGAGGGCAGAGGCACTGACGGACAGGGATTTCCAAGCGCATATCCGAGACACGATAGACTACTATTTTGACCACAATGCAGGGAGCGTGGACAGCACGGGAATGGTCTGGGAAGCCTTCAAAGTGGTGGTCAGAGGAGCGGCGATAAGGAAGGCAGGAGGACTCAGGGGAAGCATTTTGGCAGAGCTGAGAGAGAGCTAGAATGCGTAGAGGCAGGGGCGGGCACGACTGGGGAAGAACCTGGGGAACTCACTATTCTGAGGATGCAGTGCAACGCCATTAGGGAGAAATTGGGGAGGCTGGACTATGGGAAGTATATACAGAGGCTGCACACGGAGGGTGATAAGCCCAGTAGGCTGTTAACCTGGCTAATCAGGCAGAAGAGCTGGCATGATCCAATAAACGCAATTAAAGATGAGCTGGGGCTAGAAGTGAGGACACAGGAAGAGATAAATGAGGTATTTTCACGATTCTAGGGTTGTACTTTCGGAACCAGGAGACAGAGGCGGGGGACATAGCCGATGCCCTGGCAGAGATTAACCTTCCCAAGCTAACCGAGGAGCAAGAACAGACACTGTAAGCACCCCTCACAGTAGAGTAACTGACGACCATATTAGCCGATCTTCCAACAGGCAAGTCCCCGGGACCCGATGGGTTACCCAGTGAATTTTACAAGAAATACAAAGACACCCTGGCCCTACAATTGCTAGAGATGAATGAGGATGCATATGAGAGAGGACAGCTACCGAAGAGCATTTCGGAATCCGTAATAATAACTATATTAAAGCCAGGGAAACCGCCCCTCGAGTGCGGCTCCTACAGACCGATCTCCCTGATAAATCAGGACTCCAAAATCCTGACAGCAAACCTAGCCAGTCGACTTAAACAAGTCATATCTACGTTGGTGCACTCAGATCAAACGGGATATGTAACGGGGAGGAACACAATGTGGAATCTGCGCAGACTCCACCATGTAGTAGACAGTCAGAATCAGAGACCGGGAGAATGCGCGGACGCCATGAAGGTCTTTGACTCCGTAAATTGGAATTGGCTGTTGAGCGCGCTCGTCCACTTTGGGATAGGAGAGGGATTCCTATGCTGGATAAGGCTCCTATACAGGGATCCAAAGGAAAGGGTGAAGACGGGCAGACACATTTCAGAGGGGTGGAAAATGTACAGGGGTACAAAACAGGGAAGCCCACTTTACCCAATGCTATATATATACTGGCCGTGGAACCATTTGCGACTTTCCTCAGGGTGGAGTACAAAGATGCTGGAATAGAAATAGACTGGGTAGTACACCAAATTTCGATATATGCTGACGCATTGCTCCTCTATGTCGAGAACCAGCAGGTAAACCTGCTGGACCGGCTAGAAGCCTTGGGTGCATTTGCTAGACTGTCAGGAAGTACTATTAATAAAGGGAAGTCCTCGCTGTTCCCCCTAGCGGATTTGAGATGGGCTACCCCTGACCAGCTGCCCAACCTGGGCCTCACATGGACGTCATGCACCTTTCGTTACTTGGGAGTGGACATACATCATAAAAGACGCATAGAGCCAACACACAGGTGGCCCTAGACAAAATAGGGAAAGCAATGAAGTTCTGGAAGATGCTCCCACTGGGCATGATAGAGAGAGCGGCCCTACTGAAAATGACGGTACTGCCCCGCCTGCTTACCAAACCTCACTAATATTCCACACCACATTCCCGGGTCCTTTTTCAAACAACTGAACACAATGGCAAGGGAATTCCTGTGTTGTCGGTTTGAGGGAACAGAATGACTCTGAACATATTACGAAGGGATTAGGAATGGAGAGGGAATCAGGTTGCCGGATTTTGAAGGTTATTACTTGGCGGGACAACTCCAATTTGTGGTAAGGTGGCTGGGAGACAATACATCCATAGACTCGCTGCTTTTTCAGCCGGCAATACGACAATACTACCTAAGGGAGCTCTTATGTATAGACGAATCCTTGACCAAATCACCCCCCACCATGGTCAAATTGGGCTCGACCCTATGGAGGAGGGCATGAAAAACCCAAGGGACACGAGACCCCTGCTCCAGGCAAATTCCCCTCGCGGGATTAGTCGACGCCCACACGGATTCTCTAGCAACATATCGTGCACAGTAGGAAGATAAGGGAGTGGTTCAGATTGGGAACTTAAGGCGAGATGGACAGTCGGTGGACTTCCAGACCCTGATGGAAGAGCAGGACATACATAGAGGCCAATTTATATTGTACAACAGCATGATTCGGACGATCAGGAAAAGGTGGAAGACCTTACCCGAAGGGGAAGACACGGGGGGAGCTGGACGCATGGTACGATATGTCGGAAGGGGGTCATACAACATCTAGACTTTATGAACAGCTGCTGGCCAGCAACAATGCGAGAGAGCTGCAAGCGCAAGCCAGATGGGAGGAAATCCAAAAAACCTTCACAGATGAGAAATGGCACAGAGCACTCCGGTATGCAAAGAAAGTGTCCAGGAATGTGAGGTTTAGGCAACTGCTTCTTTATCTCATACACAGAGTGTTAGGCAGAAACCTGTGCAGTTCCCTTAGGGACCACTGCAAAAGATTTAAGACTACAGGTGTTAGCAGTAAACCCACTTGGTAGCAGTCTGTACCACCCAGATTTACCTGGTAGCTGTGGCTGAGCAGTCAGACTTCCCTCAAGAAGAGTTAGGCAGTATGCAAAGTGTACTCAATAGGCACTCAGATACAATAATACAAGCAAACACTGACCAGAGCTTTGGTATCAAAGTATATAATTATTTATTTATGAACACACAGTTGAAACACTCCAGCACTCTTATTGTAAAATATTCTAAACACAGTTACTATTATGATATATACACCCCTTTTTCCCTTATTAGAAAATCACAGTAAGACACCACTTATTTTCATACAGAGGTGAGCGCTTAACTAGATTGCACTCTACTAAGGTTGTGAAAAAGGGAGGGAAAAAGACAGAAGGAACAATTTACTTACCTGTAACTGTTGTTCTTCAGCATGGGTCTGGCATGGATTCACATGCTCATGAACATTCCCCGTCGTCAGGCTGGGAATCCTTGGTAAAGAAAAAATCAGTATCAGTTTCGTTTCTGATCTGTCTTTCGTAGTAGTAACCAATCACTGATCTCTGCGTCATACTGACCACAGCCAATGACTGCCCTCTACCTAAACCCTGCCTCTGGCAGCCATCTTCAGATTTGGTAGCACGTGAAGTGGCAGTATGACCAAGTGAAGAGCCGCAGAGGGGTAGGAGGGAGGGTTCGCATGTGAATCCATACCAGACCCATGCTGGAGAACAACAGTTACAGGTAAGTAACTTGTTCCTTCTCCAGCATGGGGTCTGGCATGGATTCACATGCTCATGAATAAAGAATACATAGCAGTACACACATGCACAACCACGGGAGGTGGCAAAGGCTCACCATTAAGCATTACATCA
Organism: Ambystoma mexicanum; assembly: GCF_040938575.1. Lineage (NCBI taxonomy): Eukaryota > Metazoa > Chordata > Amphibia > Caudata > Ambystomatidae > Ambystoma > Ambystoma mexicanum. The sequence goes on from NC_090932.1 coordinate 802,327,578, forward strand.
AACTCAACATTAAGCAATTCTTACCTCCTCACCAGGCTCACCTTAGGCGAACAGATTGCGCAGCACTGCTTGGCCGACCCTGGACTCCTCCCTGGAATCCCGATCGACGCAGTAGAATTTCGTGAAGGTGTGCGTCGACCTCCAAGTAGCAGCCCTGCAGATGTCCAGCAAGGGCACACCAGATAGGAACGCCGTGGTAGCTGCGATCGCTCTGGTGGAATGGGCTCTCGGACGGCCAGGCAGCGTTCGGTTTGCCAACCGATGACAGTACATGATACAGCCGGAGAGCCATCTGGAAATGGAGGCCTTTGAGAGAGCCTTCCCCTGATTGACAGGTCCAAAGTTCACAAAAAGTTGTGACGTCTTCTGAAAACACTTCGTGCGGTCCACGTAAAACTTCAGCGCTCTAGCCACATCCAGCGAGTGCAAAGTCCTTTCGGCCGGCGACGAAGGCGACGGGATGAAAACAGGCAACACCAAGGGTTCGTTGAGGTGGAAGTCCGACGGCCCCTTGGGCATGAAGGAGGGGTGCGTCCTGAGCACTACCCTCGTGTCGTGAAAAGTCAAGTACGGGGGCTTGCAGGAAAGGGTCTGGATCTCTCCCACTCTTCGTGCGGAGGTGATGGCCACAAGAAACGCTGTTTTCCACGACAAGAACTTCAACGGAGCCGAATGCAGAGGCTCGAATGGAGGTCCCATGAGCTTGGTCAGCACCACGTTGAGCTCCCACGCCGGGGCCGGAGCCTTCACCGGCGGGAACAATCTGAACAGTCCCTTCATGAATTCTTTCACCAGACGATGAGACCACAAAGACGTCCGCCCCGTGGTTCTGGTGTATCGGGAGATCGCAGCAAGATGAATCTTGATGGACGCGTGCGCCAGTCCAGCCTTGGCCAGCGTCACAAGGTTCGGCAGTACCTGGGGAGCCGTAATCCGTAGAGGGTTAATCTTCTGTGCGTGGCACCAGACAGAGAACCTCTTCCATTTGTGTCCATAGCATTTAAGAGTTGAGGACGCCCTGGCCTTTGCAAGAACCTCTCTGCAGTCGGCCGGTATGTCGTATCCTCCAAACTCCAACGCTGCAGGAGCCAGGCCTGCAAGTTCAGCGACTTCGGGTCGTGATGGAGGATGGCGCCTCCTTCCCTGGAGAGAAGATCCGCATCCACTGGCAGCTTGATTGATGGGGACGCTGACAAGTCCAGAAGGTCCGGGAACCATATCTGCCTCGGCCACGCAGGTGCGACGAGGATCATCCTGCACCGTGACCTCTTGAGCTGGTTGATGAGCCGGATCAGCAATGGCAATGGAGGGAACGCGTATAGAAACAGGCCCTCCTAGGGGAACGAGAAAGCATCGCCCATGCTCCTCGGCTGGGGAAACCTGCTGGCGAACCTCCGGCACTTGGAGTTCGTCGCGAACAGATCGATCTGGGGTGTGCCCCACCGTCGGAAGAGGCGGTCCACTAGATCCTGTCGTAGTTCCCACTCGTGGCACGAGCGCAGCTCTCTGCTGAGCGAGTCGGCGATGGTGTTTTTTATCCCTGCCAGATGAAACGGCACCAGAAACATCCCTTGGGCGACGGCCCAATGCCACAGATCCTGCGCCTCCTTGGACAGGGCTGGGGATCTGGTACCGCCCTGCTTCCTGATGTAGAACATGGTGGTGGTGTTGTCGGTGAAGATCCTCACCACCTTGCCCTTGAGGGACGGAAGAAAGGACCTGAGGGCCCAAAACACTGCACGGAGCTCCAGGACGTTGATATCGAGGGACTTCTCCGTCGGAAGCCAAAGGCCTCTCGCGTGCAGATTTTCGGTGTGCGCTCCCCACCCTTCCAGGGAGGCATCCGTGGTCACTGTCTCCTGGTGGCCGCGGGGTCTGGAAGTCCATGCCCGCTATCAGATGCGCGCGGGTGCCCCACCACCGGATCGCTCGTCGTAAACTCTCGTCGTGTGATCCTCTCCTCGAAGCTGCCCGTCATCTGGATCCAGCGCGTGTCCAGGAACTCCTGCAACGGGCGCATCCAGAGCCTGCACAGGCGGATGAGATAAATGCAAGAAGACATCATTCCGAGGAGGGACTTGATGGACCTCACCCTGGCCGCGTCCGCAACCAGCATCCGCTGCACCTTGCCCAAGATGGCCCTCGTCCTTTCCTCCGACGGAGAGGCCAGAAGCAACACTGTGTCAAGCTTCGCTCCCAGAAACAGTGCGTCTTGCGCGGGCACCAGGTGGGACTTGCCGAAGTTTATGGAGAATCCCAGGTCCGTGAGCAGTTGGACGGTCCTTGCCGTGTGCTCCACGGCGAGCTCCTTCGTCTTTGCTCGGATGAGCCAGTCGTCCAGGTAGGGGTAGACGTGGATCCCCTCTCGGCGCAGCTGCGCCGCCACCGGTGCGAGGCAGTTGGTGAACACCCTGGGTGCCGACCTCAATCCGAAGGGAAGGGCTTTGAACTGGTAGTGACGCCCTTGGACCACGAACCTGAGAAACTTTCGTGTGTCCCTTTAGGATGGGAATATGGAAGTAGGCATCCTCCAAATCCAACGACGACAGGAAATCGCCCTCCTCCAATTGCCCCAGGACGTGTTGGAGGGTGACCATCCGGAACTTCTGTGCCTTGATGAATTTGTTCAGTCGTCGTAGGTCCAGGATGGGACGCCATCCTCCAGTCTTCTTCTTCACGAGGAAGTATCTTAAGTAAACTCCAGAGCCCCAAAGACTCTTTGGGACGAGCTCGATGGCGCCCTTCCTGAGCATCGCCTTTACCTCCAAGAGAAGTTGAGGGACGTGATGTTCTTTCCACAGGGGGGACGCGCGGGCATCTCTTTAGAAACTCGAGCGCGTGACCCTAAGCTAGGGCGTCCAACACCCAACGGTCGGTGGAGATGGACTCCCACACGCTGACGAAGCTCGCCAGCCGGCCTCCCACCGGGGTGCTTCGGTGGGGGCCCGACCCCGCGGCCGGTTCAGTCCTGCTTCGACGAGGCTTTGCCGCCTTGCCCTCCTTGGCGACGACGGCGGGGTCCGCCTGACTTGCCTCGTCCCCTGTAAGCTTCCTGTGACGACGAACGGGCCGCTTGACGGTAGGTGGAAAATCCGCCGCAGGAACCTTTGGAGGCACTCTGTTTGCCTCCGCCGCTCCGAAAGGGCGGCCGCCGTTGCTGAAGAACCCCAAGATCCTGGGCCGTCTCCGCCTTGATGGCTTGAAGGGAATCGTCAACTGTTTTCCCAAACAGGTTGTTTACGTCGAAAGGCATGTCCAAGACTCTGGTCTGCACGTCCTGACGGAAGTCAGAAGCCTTGAGCCATCCACGCCGCCTAAGGCACACGCCGTTGCCCAACTGGCGAAATCCAGTGTCAGCGATGTCCGTCGCAATCGTAATGGTGTGGTCCGACGCCACCTCTCCTTCCTGCAAGATCTCTAGGGCTTCCACCCTCTTGTCGTCTGGTAGGAAGTCCAGCAGGGGGGCCAGTTTGTACCACAACTCCCTGTCGTAGCGGGCTACGATAGCCAAGGCGTTGGCCGCCTTAATCGTCGTCGCTGCCGACAATATGAGTCTGCGTCCCATCGTGTCTAATTTCTTTCCCTCGCCGTCCGGCGGGGAGGTTGAGGTAGAGACCGCGCCCCCCCCACTTTCTTCCTGGCCGCCGCGGAGACGACCGAGTCTGGAGTCGGCTGTGCCCGAAGGCACAAGGGGGCCGCGTCCGGGACCCGGTACTTCTTCACGTACCGATCCCTTCTAGCCGGTGTCGTGGATGGATTCTTGAGGAGGGCGAGGCCCTCATGTCAAATGTCGTCTAGTAGAGGTACAGCGAGGACCGTCTTCCTCTTGGTCTCGCGCCGTTGATAAAGGAAACCTTCCTTCTTCTTCTCTTCCGGGCAGAGCTGGAAAAGCTTGGATGCCCTGGCGATCATGGAGTGAAACGATCCAATCTCGTCGGGCGAGGAAGCCCGGGTGGGAGGTGACGACGGGAGATCCTCGTCGTAAACCTCGTCGTCTGTACCCGTTGCGGCCGTGTCAGTCCCCGTATCATCCCCACGTGTCGTAGACGGGGAGGAGGGCTGAACTCGGCGCGATGGCTGAAAAGGAGGTGGAGGATGAATCCTTCTTCTCTTAGTGGGAGGGCTCCCAGAAGGGCCTGGCTCCGGGTCCCCCGTCGGGAGCGGTTCCTCCGTTGGTGGTAACGGCAGTCTCGTCCTTATCTCCGAGCATTAGGACTGTATAGCCAACAAAATGGCCACCGAGTTGTCTTGCGGCACTGGTTGAGGGAGATCCGACGGGCGATCAGGAGCCCCGTCGGCATCCTCAACGCCCTCGTCGTCTTCCACGTCGGGGTCCCTCCCGACAGGATGGCCTTCTCCCACGCCAGAGCCGTGGCCTAAGACTTCGATCAGCTCCTCCTCAGAGGTTGAGGCCGAGTCCACGACGACCTCCTGCCCCCCCCTTTTTCTTCTCCGTCGGAGGTTTCACGGGGGTCCTGTCGATGGGCATGAAAGAGGACTCCCTCTGCGGTGGCAGGGAGATTCTGGGCCCCAGGGTCACCACCACTGGTGTAGCCTCCACAGGCTGAGCCATGGCCGCCGCGACTGTCTCGATAGAGGCCTTAGCCGGATGGATCAAGGCTTTCACCACCTTAGGTGCGCTCACCGCCTTCTCCTTGGCGGGAGGGTCACCACCTCGCTCCCCCTCCGATGGGGCTTTAGGGCACGACCGGGGTCTCTCCAGGAGTTTTGTCGGGAGCTCAGCCTTCCTCTTACCCGAGCCAGAGCGTTGGCTCGTGGTTGATGGCGCCGGGGAGGATGCGCCCTGCCTGGCGCCTGCAGAGCCCGACCGTTCGGCGCTCCCGGTGCCAGCAGACTCGCGGTGCTTGCCTTCTGTTGGACCCCCGTCGCTGGGGCGCCCTCAAAGGTCTTAGAAGACCGCTCGGACTTCTTCTTCTTCTTCTCGCCTGACAGGCTCTTTCCTTCCAGCCAGTTGGCGAGACGTTGATGGCGGTCCTTCATGGTCCGCTCCGACATATTGCCGCAAAACGCACAGTCCTTCTCCACGTGCGTCTTGTCCTCATGTAGGCAGTAAAGGCAAAGGGAGTGTTCGTCCTCCTTGAAGACATTCTGAAGCTGGCATCCAGGGCAGACCCTGAACAGCTTTCCGGGCGTCGAGCTTCTCTTCTCCTAGGCCATGTCCGAGATGGGCCTGGAAAACTTCTGGAGTCCTCCAAAAGCGTGGCTCGACAAAATCTTCACCCTTGAGGGGCGTAGACGAATCCGACACGGGTCCCCGTTGATCGGATGAAGAAACGGTGGAGCTTGAGGCTCTTTTGACCGAAAAAAGAGAAATTTTTCTGAGAAAAAACATGAAAAATAGCACTAACGCTCGAGAGCAATAGCACGAGGATCCCAACACTTGAACGTGCGGTAAAAATCTGAAGATGGCTGCCAGAGGCGGGGCTTAGGTAGAGGGCTGTCATTGGCTGTGGTCAGTATGACGCAGAGATCAGTGATTGGTTACTACTACGAAAGACAGATCAGAAACGAAACTGATACTGATTTTTTCTTTACCGAGGATTCCCAGCCTGACGACGGGGAATATTCATGAGCATGTGAATCCATGCCAGACCCCATGCTGGAGAATATGCATGATTACACCCCTCTACGATTCAGGAACACTATTAGCAAGGCAGAGAGCAAAAAGTCACTGGTGAGCCAAAGTCCAAAGGCTGGGCCCACTCTTAGAGAGAGCAGAGCACAAATGCGCCCAAGATCACACAGTTACACTAGGCTTATAAAGTCTTGCAGAGGGTTCAGAAAAGAGTTTCGAGAGGCTTAGAAAAGTTTAGCCAAGGTGTCCCAGGCTAACCCAGGTTCGAAGGCCGGGGGCTAAATCTACCCCATACAGTCGGTTGCAAGGGCAGCCAGGCGGGACACTGTATCTTAAGTGGGAAGGATCCTCCAGCGGTGGCAGTTGTTCCTGGTAGTGGTTGCAAGTTATGATATGATATATGATATGATATGGTATTTGTAACGCGCCTATACACAGGTGTTTCAAGGCGCGACGAGGCAGGGAGGGGAGGGACAAGGGGAGACAGACAACGATCCTACTAGGCCAGGTGTCATTCAGATCGCGCAAGTGCAGGGGTGGGGGAGGGGGAAAAGTGCAAGGGGAAGGGGAGGGGGGGAAGTGCAGTACAAGGTAAGTGGGGTAAAGTAATAAATAAATAAATAGGGCCAGCTGGTGGCAAGTGCGAGGTAAGTGCAGAGCAAGTGCTGGGGAAGGGGGGGCTGTAGGGATACAGAGACAGTCCTGCAGTGCAAAGGGGTTCCAGGGCATCAGTGCAAGTGGAGAGTGGCTGGGCCCAGGACCGAGGCCGTTTAGAGTGGTCCAGTTGCAGGATCAGTGCAGTTTCAGTGAAGAATTAATTAGCTGTTCAGCAGGGGAGAGGGAGAGAGAAAGCAGAAGCAAAGAGGAAGGTTTTGAGGTGCTTCCGGAACCGGAGATGGTTCTCCTCAAGTTTCAGGGAGGCAGGAAGGCTGTTCCAGAGGGAGGCCCCTGCCGCGGAGAGAGATCTACCCCCAGCTCGATGCTTCGAGAAGCGGCTAACCCTGAGGGAATTGGAGGCGGATGAGCGAAGGGCTCGGGAAGGAAGATATTTGGGAAGAGAGAGTTGAAGGTATTTAGGACCCAGGCCCCAGAAGGCCTTGTGGACAATGCAGAGGGTTTTGAACTTTATCCTCACAGCCACTGGGAGCCAGTGTAGAGATTTCAGTCCTGGAGAGATACGGTCCCTGGGCTTGAGGCCAAGGACAAGTCTCGCAGTTCTGTTCTGGATGAGTTGCAGAGGGCGGAGAGTGGAGGCAGGCAGGTTAAGATAGAGGCTGTTACAGTAGTCCAGCTTCGAGAGAACCAGGGCTCGGGAGACAGTGAGCTTCTGGGGGAAGGAGAGGAAGGGAAGAATACCGCTGAGGAGGTGCAGCTGGTAGTGTGACCTCTTGGCGACGTCAGAAATATGAGGAGAGAAGGAGAGTGTGGAATCGAAGATGACCCCAAGGTTTTTTGCCTTGCCGGTAGGAGCAGGGAGGGGGCCAAGGGAGGCAGGCCAGAGAGCTACAGGGAAGGAGGGAGTGGGAGTACCGATGAGTAGAATCTCAGTCTTACTGGCATTAAGGCAGAGGTCATTGGCGGCACACCATTCTTGGATAGCAGTCAGAGATGAGGGAAGGAGAGGGGGAGGCTAAGGGTAGCCTGAAAATGAGCTGGGTATCGTCCGCATAGCACTGGAAATTAGGGCAGAGAGCGGCGATGCGGTGGGCAAGGAGTGCCAGATACTGGTTGAACAGCCAGGGAGAGAGATTAGATCCCTGGGGGACACCACAGGTGGAGAAAAAGATGTCGGAGAGGAAGGACCCCAGTTGGACCTGGGAGGGTCGATTTGAAAGGAAAGAGGTCAGCCACGCCAGAGCCTGACCAGTGATACCCAGGTTTTCCCGGAGACGGTTGAGCAGGATGGCATGGTTGACAGTGTCAAAGGCAGAGGAGAGATCGAGCAGAATGAGAACACACGGAGTGTTGGAATCGAGGTTCAAGAGCAGGTCTTCACGGATGTTCAGGAGAGCAGTTTCCGTGCTTCTGGCAGCTCTGAAGCCAGATTGATGGTCATGAAGACTACCAACAGATTCAGAATGGAGGTTAAGCTGGGAGATGGCCAGTTTCTCCAGGAGCTTGCCCAGGAAGGGAGTGATGGAGATAGGGCGATAGTTAGCCGGGCAGGAGGGGTCGGAGGAGGGTTTCTTGAGAAGAGGGTGCACAAGGGAGTGCTTGAGGGGGGAAGGGAAGACTCCAGAGGCGAAGGAGTGGTTGCAGAAGTCAGCCAGGGCAGGAGCCAGGGAGTCGATGTGGTCCTTGATAGTTTTGGAGGAACAGGGGTGAACCTGTTTAGACGAGACTTTCATTGATCGGACTTGTCTGGAAACCTCGTCTGCAGAGAAAGGTGGAAAGGCAGAGAAAGAGGGAGGAGGGGTGACCGCAGAAGGGCCAGAGGAAGGGCCGGGTAGGGAGGGAGGGAGGTGAAAGGAGGAGAGCGAGGACAGGAGGTCCTGAGTTTTAGAGATGAAGTGAGAGGCCAGTGCAGTGCAGAGGGCCTGGGAGGGGAAAGGAGAGGTAGAGACTGCAACAGGGTTGGCCAGCTCCTTGCAGATTTTAAAGAGTTCGGCGGAGTTGTTTGATGCCGCAGAGATGCGGGCTTGGATAAGGGCTCTCTTCTTGGTGAGAACGGAGAGCCGGTACTGCCTTTGGAGCAGGCGGCAGGCCAGTTTGTCAGAGGATGAACATGAAGCACGCCATTTCCTCTCTGCAACCCTGCACTTGCGTTTTAGGGTGGCGAGATCCGACTCATACCAGGAGTTACATTTGGCTTTGGGCTTCAGGCGGATTCTCATGACGGGGGCAAGGATATCAAGAGTAACAGATATAGCAGAGTGGAGCATGGAGAGAGCTGTGTCAGGGTGGGAGTCAGCCGAAGGGGCAGGGGGGGCGAGAAGGTAGCAGCGAAAGCCTCAACTGACACACGCTTCATGGGTCGGATGACCAAGAAGGTGGGTGGCAGTGAAGAGGGTGGCTTTGCCTGTGGGGTAGGCAGGGTGAGGTGGGAGGATAGGAGAAAGTGATCACTCCAGGAGAGAGGAGTGGAGAGAGGGACGGAGAGGGGAAGGTCAGAAGAGATCAGAGCATCAAGAGTGTGCCCAGCAGAGTGAGTAGGCCCAGATGGGAGAATAGAGAGTGAGAGAGAGTCGCAGAGGTCACGAAAGAGACCAGTGGGGGGACTGGAGGCATCAAGGTGGATGTTAAAGTCGCCAAGAAAGAGGAGTTGAGTGGTTGAGGACAGGAGTGCGGAGGAGAGGTCAGCCCACTCAGAGAGGAAGGAGGAAATTTGACCAGGTGGCCGATAGATAGTAGCCACGGTAAGGGAATGGCTAGGAGAGAGAGAGAGTCGGCAGACAAGACATTCAAAAGAGCAGTAGGTCTGCATAGGAGTGACAGTGGCAGGAATCCACTCAGGGAAGATAAGGGCAACACCCCCCCTGCACGGTTGGGCCTGGGCATGGAGAGGATCTTGTAACCGTCAGGTAGGAGTGTGTCAAAGCAGGTGGCAGAGCTGGCTGTGAACCATGTCTCAGTGAGACAAAGGACGTCGAGGTCCAGTTCCTCAAGAAGGTGACAGATATTGGAGGAGTGCTTGATGGCAGTGCGAGTGTTTAGTGTGGCAATGTGGAGAAGGCTGCCATCCTTGAAGAACTTCCGGGGAGGGGTACAGATCAGAGGTACGCCCTGCGGAGGTATTAAAGAAGGAGGTGAAGAAGGAGCACGAGAGGGGGCAGGGAGGGAGGCTAGAGGCAAGGTAGCCAAGGATAGAGGAGGAGGGACAGCAGGAGAGGAGAGGAAGTTGATGAGGTGTGGGAAGAGTCTATCGAAGAGGTGAAGGTTGGCCTGAGGGCCTTGGACCAAGACGGTCCCATTAGCGTAGACATTAATGATGGCCTTAGAGGAGCGGAAGGGGGCCAAGAGGACATCCCAACGGGTGCCACCATTAATGGGAGAGGAGGAGAAAGGAGAGAGCACAGAGACCATTATGAAGGGTCCATAGGTCAGGCGAAGGCACGAAAAAGAGGATGTCAGTGAGAGTTTCCTTAGAGCAGGCATTAGTGTAGGTGTCAGCGATAGGGAGGCCTGGGTTGGAGACCAGGATGTCCTTTTTAAACTTTTTCCTACCAGATTTAGTGAGGAGAGCAGGATAGTCAATGGAGAAGCAGTTAGAGAAGATTGGCGAGACGGAGAGCACCATGGAGTAGGAGGGAGGGAGGGGGGGGGGGGGAGACAGACGAAACGAGAGCACGCAGACAGGAAGTGAGCGGCAAGCACAAGTTACCACAATTAGAGCAAACAAACAGTAATGCGTATTAGGTACCGGGCCACCTAAGTTTGAGAATCCTGCGAGGGGAGAAAAGCACCCTAGTATACCACAAATCAGAGCAAAAACAGTAATGCGTATTAGGTACGGGGCCACCTAAGTTTGAGAATCCTGCGAGGGGAGAAAAAGCACCCTAGTACACCACAAATCAGAGCAAACAGTAATGCGTATTATGTACCGGGCCACCTAAGTTTGAGAATCCTGCGAGGGGAGAAAAAGCACCCTAGTATACCACAAATCAGAGCAAACAGTAATGCGTATTAGGTACCGGGCCACCTAAGTTTGAGAATCCTGCGAGGGGAGAAAAAGCACCCTAGTATACCTCAACTGTGAATACAGTGCGGCAGGCCACATGCGGATGTAACCAGGAGTAGGAGGGGTGGGCCGGGGAACGGAGAACAGGTGGAAACTGGCGCCTGGCGTCCCCTGCGGACACCTGCAGACACACAGGGAGCCGCACTGTAGGAGTCGCCCTTGGCCTGGGGCCCTTAGCCGCGGGGGCTGCCGGGCAGAGGGCTGCCCAGGATGGGGGAGGTTATAGGCAGAGGGAGAGGAGGGGGGGGGGAGTGGGCGGGCAGGGAGGCGGGGAGGGAGAGGAAGACCAGGAAGTGGGAGGGGGAGCAGGAGCAGGCCAAACACCGCGTTAGGAGCGCGAGGAACAATTCAACTTTTCATTTTTTTAAAAACAAAACAAAACACTCACGGAGGCCCAGGCAGGGCTTATCAGGCCTGCTGTTCCCCTCAGGCCACTGGCGACCGCTCTCCACGCTCAGCTGGAGAAAAGCTGGAGAAAAGTTGCGTCGTCGTCCAGGGGAAGAGAAGTTCTCAACGTGGAGGAAAGATGTAGGTCGTTGCACTACCAGGGCAGAAACCAGCCGCAGAGTTTTCCGGTAAAAGGTGCTACCTTTAGCTCGCGGTCGTGGTAAAACGTGGTATCCCGGTTGCCGGGGTGCTTAGCACGGACAAGGCGGCCATGAGGTACGTCGGGAAAGCGAAAAGACGGTGAAACTGGTTATCCCTACCAGTCAAAGGAAAAAGACTCTCTGGCGGGAGATCTCCTCTGTCGTTGGGAAAAGTGGTGAGACGGTCCAGCAGGGCTCCACCGGTCGTGGTGTCGTGGCAGGTCGGCTCAGCTTCTCCCTCGTCGGATTCTTAGGTCCTGTGGCGACTTCTGAAGTTCCAGTCCCCAAAGCCCTGCTTTTATGCAGCAAACCCATATTCACTCAGCCTAGCTGTCACTCAAACATGCTAAGTGGTGAGCCGGCCGGCTCACCACTTGGGCCAATCAGGACGGAGTGCGACTTGAGTTGCCTAGACAACTCAGTCCAGGGTGCCTAAATTCCCCTCCACCCCTACTAAGTACCCCAGACATAGTGGCACCACTTTGGAGGGCTTCTGTGGAGAAGCCCGCCAAAAAGTGGAACAAAGGGCTCGACTTGGGTTGGAGTCACAGAAGAGAACACAAACGCCATTTTAGAATCAAGTTTTGGCAAAAAATACCAACCAGAGAATTAATATTAATTAAATAAACCGGCGGCATGTTCGAGGCTACCTTAAATAATTAAATAAAGATAGTAGCCTAAAACAATGGGAAATCCCATAGGAAAATATTCGCGGTTGAATATAAAAAGTAGTATCCACTGCCACCAGCCAAAACTCGATCAGGGAGGACGGAGACGTGCCCCCTCGACTAACAGACCCTGGGGCAATCGAATTGCTCCAGCCAGTACCTCCACAATATGATGGTTTGTCCTGGTTCTGTTCAGAATTTAAGACTAGTAAAGTCAATGGTGACTTTACATGCCCTGGGAGACAGTAGTCAGTCCCAGGGTATGGAGTCTATACTGGGGGGTCACTATGACACCCCTGTGTTACTGCACGGAGGGTGCTGTGTAACACACATTACAAAAACACATGAAACCTATGGAGTAAAAAACCCCATAACCCATTAAACACATCTAGATTCAAAGAAACACACTCAAATCATGTCCAAGAGTAAGGGTAAAAGAGTCTCACTCTTGGCAGGAGAAAAAAATAAACCCCAAAAATCCAGCAAAGCTGCTAGGGGACTCACTAGGTTAGGAAATTCAGCCTAAACAGAGAATTCTCCCTAACACAGAGCATACCTCACGCCCAAGAGAATGTCTAACATGGGTAGCAAGCAAACCCGGAGCTGCCTGCGCTGGGCGGCAGAGAAACCAGATATGCTGCACATGTTCTGGTCCTGCCAGGTTATAACTCATTTTTGGGACACTGTTAAAGATAGGGCTACAGAAGGCGGAATTCAAATGCATGCATGGTCGCCGAAGTCCCATCTACTGGGCTTGTTCCCACGGGGCGGCAAACAGAGGGCACACATGGCAAAAATGAAAGACTTAATGTTTATACTGGCGAAGCGCCGCATAGCAATGGCATCAAACACAAGAATGGGGCACACAACAGAAATGTGGTGGGCAGATCTGAAGAAATGGACGATAGCTGAAAGGTCAGTGTGGACCTGAGCATTTCAAAGGGGTGAGGGCGAAAGTGGGGCCAAGATACTTACATGGAACTCCCTCATACAAGAGCTGTTCAAAAGTAATGAAAGGAACAGCACAAACAACCCCAGTCGGCCGGAGGAAGGCTAACTAGTCAACGGCAATGGGGGAGGAGGGGTCTCAGCGAGGAGGGGAACACGCGGCGGTGGTGCAATATGGACAAGGCCAGACACTGGGGACAAAAACAAAAGGAGGTAGAGAACATTGAGGATGAAGGTGGAGGTCGCCACACTAGTTCGCCAAGAAGATGGATAACAAAGTGCGGAATCCAACATGAAGTGCCAGTTGTAGTGTGCCATTTGTTCTTGTTGTTGGTTGTTGTGTGTGGAAAAAAACCCAAAGAGTTTTCAACAAAAAAAAAACAAGGAAGAGGAAACGGGAAGTCTGTTCGAAAAGAGTGTTGAGACACAATGATCGTCTGCGGCCGTCCAGTGTTAAGTTCCTGGATTGAATCCGATTGGTGCCGTGCTGACGTCCCTGAGTGCTCTGGCATGTGCTCCAAAGAACCATTTTGGGATTGGGCAACTCGCCGTCCATACTGCGGCCATCATGGAGTGGGCTGCGTGCCAGTCCATAGACAGGTAAGCAGTAACAAGTGCTGTAGAGCCACCACAGGAATCTACAAACACTCTTAATACGAGGAGCTAGGTCTAGGACAAGGGGCTAGAACAAGGAGCTATAGGTGAGGAACTAGGGAGGAGGGACTAGGACGAGGTACTACGAGGGGGACGAGGGATTAGGATTAGGACAAGGGACTAAGAGGAGAAAGAAGGACTAGGACAAGAGACAAAGATAAGGACAAGGGATGAGAGACAAAGACAAGGGGCTACGATAAGGTATGTGTAACCAGGATGAGACACAAAAAAGGAACTGGCACTAGGATGAGGGACTAAAATAAGAGATTAAGGCTAGAATGAGGGACTAGGGCAAGGAACTAGAGATGAGAAACAATGGAAGAGAAACTAGGGATGAGAGACAAGAAAGAGGAATTAGTTCTTAAAAAGAAGAATTAGGGACAGGTAACTAAGGGCAATGAACTAGGGATCAGGGACTAGAAAAAGGGACATGGGATAGAAGGGGAGGAGGAAGAGGGACTAGAAGGATGACAGGGAGGAGAATGCAGTCAATAGTATGGTTCCAGCCAACAAGAAATTCATAAAAACAAACCAGGTGAAGAGAAAAAAATAGAAAGCCTGTAACAGACTGCAGGAAAAACAAGGACCCACAGTCAAAGATGCAAATATATGAGCCACATATGTGTCAGCAAGAAAACGCTCAGAAAGGCTAAAAGGCTCTAGTACAATGATCAACTGTTTACTGGTCTAAACAAAACTAAAGAATTAATCGGTGAACTGACAGAACTTCGCACCTGCGTGCCTTAAGAGTCAGATACCACCATCAAAAGAACTATGACAGGAGCTGGCACAGTACTTTGAAGTAATAATCAGTGCAGAGTTATTGATCAGAGCTCCTCAAGGTGATAGGGATGCCCTTGAAATTGAAGTGGCTGGCAAACTCCCCCAGAAGTACTTTGTGTCTCTTTCCATACAATGACAGATGGCTCCCTGTTGAAACTCATGGGCGACAGATGGGCTACAGTTTCTCCCCTGGACCAATGCTCCGCCTGGCTTTTCAAAGACCTGCATCCCTGTGTAGCGCTAAATTTAAGGAAGATTATTATTTTTTTTAACATTTCTTTTTATTATGTTTTCAAAACCAAACAAAACAAACATTACAACTGTTTCAATACGCAAAAAGCATCATTAGACCATCGTATTTCCATTAAAACTCCCCAACTCCCCCCCGTCCCCCCCTTAAACTAGAGCCAAGTCGCACATGTCTTCTACTGGAGCATTATCGGGTGGCACAATACTTAAGCGGTCATCGCCCGAATCTTCTGTTTCATTATTACCCTGGTGGGGATTAGCCATAGAGGTCACCAATTGCCGCCAGGCCAGCAGGGGCCCTACTTCCTCCTCGCCCCCCCGGGTAACCGCTTCAAACCAGACAACAGATTCAGCTTCCGCCCATTTCAAGAGGTCCGCCCACCATAGCTCCACCCTAGGCCTATGGGCCGCCTTCCAGGTGTTTGGAGTGCCTGGGTCTAGGAAAAAGCCCCAACATGCATGACCAAGCTGATTCCACATCCAGCACCACTCCCCCACCAGCCAGCTTTGTTTTAACCTCTTCCCAGAACCTGCGCACTTCCGGGCAAGCCTAAAACATGGGTAGCAGCCCTGCATCCACCTCCCCACACCTAGGGCATTGCTGCATGGCTAGTCCCCCAAACTTTGCAACCTTCCCAGGAGTCAGATAAGCCCTGTGAGTAACGTATAGTTGAAGTTGTTGGAATCTCGCATTCCGGGACACCTTTTTATGGTACCTCTGAGCCCTTTCCCATTGCCCATCTGTCATGGGTCCTCCCACCTCCTCTTCCCAATCCTGTCTTATTTGTAGCAACTCCTTCCCAGCCCTCACTCGCAGGAGCTCATATATCCTCAAGATTTCGTGCCCTCCCTCTGACACATCATACATGGTTTCCAAGGAGGCATCAGGCTCTTCCGCTAGCACTGTCTCGGGCCATCTTTCTCTAGTCTTTTTCACAAGCCTAGCGTGAGTTATATATTGGCCACCGTGCACCCCCGTCTCTTCCTGCAACCTCTGGAAGTCCAATGCCTCACCATCCTGCCATATGTCTCTGAGGGTGGCCAGGCCTACCTGTTCCCAAAATTTCCGGACCGATTCAAGTAGTTGAGAGTCGCTCCCACACAAAGCCACCAGCGGGGCCTGCTGGGAGTACGGCTCCGGATCCCCCATCATCCTCCAAGTCCTTTGCCAGATCTCCCAGCCCAGCCTTAGCAGCTGCCCCCTGCCCACCAGTTTATCCCTACGCAACCACACCACTTCCTTCAGTAAGTATGGGGCTGAATCTCCACGCAGAAGCCGCGCCTCCGCCAAGTCTTCCGCCGAAAGCCACCTGGCTACATACAGCAGCTGCCCCGCCAAGTAATAGAGCTCAAAATTTGGCAGGCCTATGCCCCCCTTGTCATGCAGGTTCTGATGCTTCCACAGGGCCACCCTGTTCCTGGAGTTACCCCATAAAAAACCCCTGCACACGCTATGAAGTTTCACGAATAGGCTTCTGGGTATCAAAAACGGGACATTCACAAAAAAGTGCAAAGGTCTAGGTAAGACCACCATCTTGAGCAAGGCCGCTCTCCCCATCATGGTCAGGGGCAATCTGGCCCAAAACACCATGCTGTTCTTAATCCCCTCTATCGCTCTTTCCATATTATTTTTGTGTTCCGCCTCTATTTTGTGGTATATATTTACTCCCAAACACCTGAATGTCTCTGTCTGCCATGGAATAAATTTAAGGGAGATTATTAATTGCGTGTTGGCTTCCAGGAAAGTCCCAGAGTTTTATCCAGGAAGTGGTCATACCAGTAGCGATCTGGCCAACTATCGTCCAATTTCACAGCTATCCATCATCAGTAAATTGTTGGAGGCGGAAGTCAGTGCCTAGCTACAAAACTTTGCTGAGGTGGTAGACTGACTTGATGGAGCACAAGTCGGTTTTAGAATCAGCAGAAATACTGAATCTGTATTAGATGCTGCTTTGGATGATCTCAAATACTAAGAGGATACAGGAAAAACAGATGCCCTTATCTCCTAGGTTTGTCTGTGGCCTTCGATAGCATGGATAATGACATTCTACTATGTGCCTGTTCAAGATTGGAATTAGGGGTAACGCAAGGAATCAGCTGAAGTCATTGCTGACTGGCCATGACCAAACTGTGTCCTCTCCCACCTTTCTTTCTCTACACTTCAATCTTTATATGAAACCATTGGCTGAGCTAATCCGCGGGCAGGAACAACTTTCTTTATGTATGCGGATGATACCCATCTTATTGTTTGCTTAGGAAACCCTGAGGATTTAGCAATAGAAGACTTTAAATAATGCATGGAACAGGACAAGAAATGGATTGACACAAATCGCCTCCAACTAAATGTTAAGTAAACAGTCTGTTTTGCACAGTGTGCTGTGCCAGTGTTTTCGGTGAAAGCTGGTGAAGGAGGACGGCTTTATTCTCTGCTCTCAAGGACCTGGATTGTCACCTTTCCTATTTTGGCAGCCAAGTTTCTGCAAATCAACACCACGCATGCGCGGATTGCTGCGCAATGTGCTGAAGCAGTGTGTTCGGTGGCTCGGAGAACGGTGAACTGGTGCTGGTCATTAAATCTACTTGGTAAAACTTTTCCGACACTGTTTGCACCCTGCTTGCTGAGACTGTGCGCATTTTGTCAACCCATTAATTAGTTCTTAACTCTGTGCAATAATCCTCTTCGCGACGTTTGGTTGTCGCCTTGAAGTTTTTGCTGTTTGTTTCTTACAAAACTGAACCTCGCAGATACTTTTTCAGAGCACGTAATTCAGTTTAAATTCAGCCTTCTCCCAGCCTCTACGTTTTCCAGCCCTGTTGATATTTGGCGGTAACTACATATGAGTAAACTCATGGTAAATATTGTCCCTCAGCGGTGACTGTGGAGTGTTACTCTTTGAACCGCTGCAGGATCGTTTGTCTTTGAGTACATACGTAGTCCAACTAACGTGTTGCTAAACTCGGACTGAATAGACTTACTGCTATCTTTGCCCCCGGAGCGGTGACTGTGGAGTGTGCCTCCTTGAGCTGCTCTGGGATATTTCCTTGCTCTGAGTTCATCTGCTGATCTGACAACGTGAGGCTTAATCCTGACTGAATATGTGTATTACCACTTCTTCCCGAGCGGTGACTGCGGAGCTTGCCTCTTGGAGCCGCTGCAGGATTTTCTGTCAGATTACATCTCTCAGCCTCTTATTTCGTTGCTGATATTACATCTGAACAAACGCATTGTTTCTTTAGTTTTTGAGTGGCGACTGCGGAATACATTGCAGAGTTTATCATTGGAGCTGCCGTATGAATTTATTTGTTTTTCTCAATTAACCATTGTTCTTACTGTGAGTGCCCCGAGTAGAGAGCCCTGAATTCTTATAACATGAAGCTGCTTTGTAAGCTCAAGGCAAACAAGAAAAATGGGGCTGCAAAAGACAATGGGTCAAAGTCTATGGGGGAAGCAAGTACCCAAACGACTAGAATTAAGGAAAATAAAATAACAGACTTCTTTATGGGCCACCCGATAGTTGCGGGGATTCATGCTGAGTCTTCTCAGATTCAGGTGACATCCACTGAAGCTATGAGGATTCCTCCAGACTTTGATAATAATTCTTTGCATAATCTTTGCTATAGTTTAGAAGGAATAATGGCAAACTTTGAGTGTGCAAATTCGGTAATTGAACAACATATTGCTGCCAAAGATGTTATTTGTGCTCCAGTACCTTAAGTGATGACTGAAGAATGCTGCGCTATGGCAACAATTGCCCCTTTGCCTAATCCTGACAGACTGTCCTGTACTCCCAACTTAGTGGCTTAGCAGATAAGACCACTGAGCCTGAATCTATTATCGGTAGTTAGGAACAGTCTGTATTGTCAGGTGATGTGACTATCGCAAATTGTTTTAGTAAAAGCAAACTTAAGGATATGGAAGCACATAATATTTTCACGGATTTTGCTTTAGAAATTTTGTTGAAACTTTGCCATAATATATTGTGTGTAGTGGATAAAAATACCTCCTTATTAAATCATGTTATTACAAAAAAAGGGGTTGCTGTGACACTGGAGAACCAATTACCTCTACCTGTGATTCTACCAGTGACCCTCCCGCCTGATATACCGGGTGGAACAATCCCAAATAATCCTGAATCTACGTTGGTGGAGATTTTGGCTGGAGATGACACTACTATGGATGAATCATGTCGCTTATCTAAAAGAGAGAGGCGAAGAAAGAAGAAAAAGGTTGCTTCAAAGGAAAAAATGCTCTGTCTCTCCATCAAATGCGATCTCTTTATAAAGAAAATACCCACAAAAAAGGCAAGAAAGAGAATAGCCAGAAAAGCTAAAAGATTAGCATTGAAAACTGGTAATCTGACTTCTTGGCTTTTGGGGGCTGCAACTCCAAATTATAGGCCTTCCAAACCTGAGAAAGAAAACCTTGAACTTAGTTCAAGTGATATGGAGTCCGAGCCTTCTGACACGTTTAGCGATAGTAGCATAATGTCTATCGAAACTCCCATTCAGAATTCTAAACGTAAAAGTAAAGCTGATATTAAAAATGACCCCATCTTAAAGAAACAAGCCTGTATTCCAAAAATATGTGAAAAGTCCCCAAAAAATTATTTACTATATCGGCTGGCTGGAAGACGCTAAAAAAGCCCATGCACTATGATTCACGAGAAACCTTAGTCCATCTGATTACTCAATGTTGCAAACTTCTCCGTTTGAGAGAGACCCATTATGCAAGACACTGTACATTTTTGGGTTCTTTGGAACCAAATGAATGCTGGTCTACAATTTTAGGTTCGTTTAACATGCCATTACAAATTGCTACTATTCATTGTTTATTAAGTCTAAAATTAGAATTTGTGGAGGATGATTTACTTGTAAAGCAGCAGAATTAGGAAATGTTTTAAATCTATTATGTATTCACTGGTCACGTACCATAGCATTTCACTGACAACTTGGGCAGCTCCTTATGCTGGTGAGCTTGTCTAAGAAGATGAATTTGTTTTGTCAGCTTCCTTTTATGAGTCTAGCTAAGTTTAGCAAAGTTTTGATATGTCATTTGTGCTGTGAAAAAAGGCCTGATTTCATGTGTCTTGCTTGGTTGTCAATTTGTTTTAACATATTTTTATTTTTTCATATGGATTTTATGTACTTGATTTTTGAAAGGTTGATTTACTTCAGCCAATACAAATATAAATAACATTTTAAAAAAGAAGTCTGCTACTAGAGATTCTTCACTCACAATTGACGTTAAGAATGGTAAAGAGTAGCGACTTCAAGTTTGTTGATTCAGGTCCAAAGGGGATGACTGAAGTTCATTGTTATTCTGAGGCTGTAGTTTCCCTCATAAGAAGTGCTAAATTAGATATTAAGAAAAATGGATATGAAATCGATTCTGCTAAAGTCTCTAGTAAGCAGCTAAACTTTCAAGAGCAAAAAGGGGGGAGAAAAGCTAAAGAAGCTACTCAAAAAAACTTTACTGGCATAGATGACATCACAAAGTAACATTCAGAATGGCTGTGTACCTTTTTAACCATTAGTTAAAAATCAAAGATGATCTAATTTTTCTATAGCTTCCTGGAACACTTAGGGCCATGGCCATTTGTTTAATGGCAATGGTTCCTATGATCTGTTGAGGGAAAATGATATCTTCTTGCGAGAGACATTGCTTCTCTCCAATCCTGCCTTTGATGGATACACAGCATACTATAAAAAGGCTAATAAGAATGACAGGGGTAGATTGTATGGCAGTCTTGCCACCCATGTACGAAATAATATAAAGTCATCTGAATATACAGATGCTGGTAACAATACGAACTTACTGATTGTTGAGATCAGCATAGATGGAGGGCCAAAAATGACATTGGTTAATACTCATGATCCACCTGGGGATGATCACACACTTGATATCCAACTCCAAATTTTTCAATGTTTGACTGAGCTATTTGTGGCTAAGGGTGAACTGAATGTTGTATTGGGGGGTGATCTAAATGCCTCTAACTTGTATGAATATCCTTCTGTTGAAATCTGTGATGAAATCAGCCCCCTATCTGATGTTAATTTTGAAAGATGGAGTTTTTTTTTCGCTGAAGTTGATCTAGATATGATTAATGACTTTGGGAACTGGTCATTGAGGGTAGCAGCTATGTGGTCAAATGGGCAATATTATTCGACCATTGATTATATCTACCTCAATGTATGCCTTTGTGATCTTTTGTCCCTGTTTATTGTTAGGCCTACTCTTTATAGAGACCATTTCATTTTGATATGTATTTTGGAGTTGAAGTCTACAGTATGCTTAGGGAAATAAATCGATGGGCACTAAGCAATAATTTTCTTACTAAAGCCCAAACTGTCTTCCGTATAGGCTATTCGACAGTGGATAACATCTTGACTGTTAATATTCTAGTTCAACAAGCTAACAGCCCGAATGAGTTTCCTTTGTATATTCTGTATGTTTATTTCTCATCAGCATTTGATATGGTCAACAGAAACTTGCTACGGGAGAAATGTGAGCGTATGGGCATGCCCACACATTTGTTCTATATACGTAGGTTGATGTACAAACAGAATACCACCAGAGTAAGGCTAAAAAACATGGGCTTAATGTCGGATCATACACCAGTCAAGATGGGGGTAAGACAGGGCTGTGCCCTGACCCCCATATTTTTCAACTTGTTTATGGCTGATTTAGGGGATTTTTTGTTGATAAACTGAATGCTTTCCCCAGGATCAGCGTAAATAAGTTGGCCTGGATGTGTTATGCAGACGACATTGTTATCTTTGATAACACGTACATCGGAATCTGTAATAGTGCCAGAGCAGTGTGCTCACATGCAGAGAAAAATGGCTTGAAAATCAAAATAAATAAGACACAATTAATGGCCATTAGGTGTAAGAGAAGTAATAAGACCATTATCACTTGCAGTATAGGCTCCATCAAAAGGGTAAATTCCTACAAATACCTTGGCCATAAGGTTGTGTCTAATAATAAAGGAGTAAATGAAAAAGAGCAGCAAAACAAAAGAGCAAAAGGTTCTTTCTACCATGGGGTGATTTCATCTTTTTCCAAAAGAACTGCCGGCTATAGTTTGTGTGGTATTCGGACCATTTACAAGCAGAAACTGGCATCTGCCTTTTTGTATGGTCTGGAGGCATCGTTTAGAGAATGGACCTCATGGACTGATAAGATGGAAGGACTTGTCTGGAGAAGAATTCTAGGACTTAGTAATTATACGCCTGTTGAGGCTATTAGGTTGGAAATGGGACTAGTTTCCCTTAATACCCTAATTGACCTCAACAGAGCAAAGCTCTACTTTCTTTAAGATCATGTTTTCACCGGCAGACACTTTCCTGTCAACAATGCATATGTCCCTGGTGAATGGCTTCAATGCTACCGTAAATAAAAGTAAACATATAAATGAGAGTTTTTTTTTATAAGTTATGCTGGATCCCGAGATGGGAATATGGAGAAGGGGCCCTGCTAAAATACTTGAAAAATACGACTGAGAAATTTGACTGGGTAATGACCCATGAGAAAGTTGCAAGTATGAAATCTTTGTCTGCCTTCTCAAGGATGCTTTTTCATTATCAAGAAATGCAAGGTTATCTTAAACTATGCCCATCTAGAAAAACAAACCATATATTCATGAATATTAGGCTAAATAGGCTTGATATACTAGAAATTAGAGGTGCATGGGTCAAAATTCCGGTACACGAGAGAACTTGCAGAATTTGCTGTGATAGGCAGAAAGTTGAATCTGCCAGACATGTACTCACAGGATGTGCAGGAATGATTTCTATCTATGAATGCCACTATTCTAAATTGTGGTAGACTTGGAAGAAATAACCTGTGAACATTTCTGGTTAAAATATTTAACAAATTATTGCTATAACACAGGTTTGGAAAGTCGCTGATGAGAAACTGCGTAAATTTGAGGCAGACACAAAATTATTAAAGGAACTCCATTATTTTTGATGTATGAACTCAATGTACCTCGATACTTGTGCTCTACCATCTTCTGTTTGTTATTCTTTCTTTTCTCTTGAAAGAATTATATATCCGTTTTAACCATTTTAATATTTATTTGGATGTATAGCTATGAATGATGTGATATTTTTATTTTGACGTTTCTATCTGTGTAATTACTAATTATTTTCTTTTTTCTCCTATACGTAAAAATCTTCTTATGTATGTGTAAAAGGAACAAGTTACTTACCTGTAACTGTTGTTCTCCAGCATGGGTCTGGCATGGATTCACATGCTCATGAATATTCCCCATCGTCAGGCTGGGAATTCTCGGTAAAGAAAAAAATCAGTATCAGTTTCGTTTCTGATGTCTTTCTTATTATTAACCAATCACTGATCTCTGGGTCCTACTGCCCCCAGCCAATGACTGCCCTCTCTCTAAGCCCCACCCCAGGCAGCCATCCTCAGATTTGGTAGCACGCCAAGTGGCAGTATGACTAAGTGAAGAGCCGCAGAGGGGTAGGTGGGTAGGTTTGCATGTGAATCCATGCCAGACCCATGCTGGAGAACAACAGTTACAGGTAAGTAACTTGTTCCTTCTCCAGCATGGGGTCTGGCATGGATTCACATGCTCATGAATAAAAGAATACATAGCAGTATACACATGCACAACCACGGGAGGTGGCAACAGGCTCAACATTAAGCAATACAACAACTCAACATTAAGCATCTCTTACCTCCTCACCAGGCTCACCGAACAGGTTGCGCAGCACTGATTGGCCGACCCTGGACTCCTCCCTGGAGTCCTTATCGATGCAGTAGAATCTTGTGAAGGTGTGCGTTGACCTCCACGTAGCAGCCCTGCATATGTCCAGCAGGGGTACACCAGACAGGAACGCCGTGGTAGCAGCGATTGCTCTGGTCGAATGGACTCTCGGACGGCCGGGCAGCGGTCGGTTTGCCAACCGGTGACAATGCATGATGCAGCCGGAGAGCCATCTGGAAATGGAAGTCATTGAGAGAGCCTTCCCTTGATTCACAGACCCAAAGTTCACGAATAGCTGTGATGTCTTCCGAAAACTCTTCGTGCGGTCCACATAGAACTTCAGCGCTCTGGCTACATCCAGCCAGTGCAAAGTCTTCTCGGCCAGCGTCGAAGGCGACGGGAAGAAAACTGGTAACACCAAGGGCTCGTTGAGGTGGAAGTCCGACGGCACCTTGGGCATGAAGGAGGAGTGTGTCCTAAGCACTACCCTTGTGTCATGAAAAGTCAAGTATGGAGGCTTGCAAGATAGGGCCTGAATCTCTCCCACTCGTCGTGCAGAGGTGATGGCCACGAGGAACACAGTCTTCGATGACAGGAACTTCAAGGGCGCCGAGTGCATAGGCTCGAATGGGGCTCCCTTGAGCCTGGTCAGCACTGCATTAAGTTCCCACGCCGGGGCAGGAGCCTTCACCGGCGGGAATGAACGGAATAGTCCCTTCATAAATTCCTTTACCAGGCGATGAGACCACAAGGACGCCCGTCCCGTAGTCCTGGTATTTCGGGAGATGGCAGCCAGATGTATTTTTATGGAGGCACTTGAGGGGCCGTAATCTGCAGAGGGTTAATCTTCTGTGCACGGCACCAGACAGAGAACCTCTTCCATTTATGACTGTAACACTTGAGAGTTGAGGACGCCCTTGCCTTTGCAAGAACCTCTCTGCAATCAGCCGGGATATCGTACCCCCCAAAACTCTAGCGCTGCAGGAGCCAGGCCTGCAAGTTCAGCGACTGTGGATCGTGGTGTAGAATGGCGCCTCCTTCTCTGGAGAGAAGATCCGTGTCCGCCGGCAGCCTGAATGGCGGGGACGTTGACAAGTCCAGAAGGTCCGGGAACCAGATCTGCCTCGACCACGCCAGTGCGACAAGGATCATCCTGCACCTGGACATCTTGAGCTGGCTGATGAGGCGGAGCAGCAACGGAGGGAACGCGTATAGAAACAGGCCGTCCCAAGGGAACGAGAAAGCATCGCCCCATGCTCCTCGGCTGTGGGAACCTGCTGGCGAACCTCTGGCACTTGGAGTTCGTCGCCGTTGCTAACAGGTCGATCTGGGGTTTGCCCCATCGTTGGAAGAGTCGATCCACTTGATCCTGTCGCAGTTCCCACTCGTGGCACGAGCGCAGCTCCCTGCTGAGTGAGTTGGCGATTGTGTTTTTTATTCCTGCCAGGTGGAAGGGAACCAGAAACATCCCCTGGGCGACGGCCCAGTGCCACAGATCCTGGGCCTCCTTGGATAGGGCTGGGGATCTGGTGCCTCCCTGCTTCCGTATGTAGAACATTGTGGTGGTGTTGTCGGTGAAGATCCTCACCACCTTGTCCTTGAGGGACGGGAGGAACGACTTGAGCACCCAGAACACTGCACGGAGCTCCAAGATGTTGATGTGAAGAGACCTCTCCTCCGGGAGCCAAAGGCCTCTTGCATGGAGATCTCCGGTGTGGGCCCCCCAACCCTCCAGAGAGGCGTCCGTAGTCACCGTCTCCAGAAACGCCGGGGTTTGAAAGTCTGTGCCCGTCGTGAGGTGAGCCCGGGTGCCCCACCATAGGATCGCCCGACGGAACTCCTCGTCGAGGGGGATCCTGTCCTCGAAGCAGCCCCCCCGCCTGAACCCAGCGGGCGTCGAGGAACTCCTGCAGCGGACGCATCCGAAGTCTGCAAAGGGGTACAAGGTAGATGCATGAGGACATCATCCCGAGAAGGGACTTGATGGACCTCACCCTGGCCACGTCCGTGGCTAACATTCGCCGTACCTTGCCCAGAATGGTTTTGGCTCTCTCCTCTGAAGGGGAGGCCAATTGCTCCACTGTATCGAGCTCCGCCCCCAAAAACAGTGCTACTTGTGACAGAACCAGGTGGGATTTGGGGTAGTTGATGGAGAACCCCAGCTCGTGAGCAACCGGGCGGTCCTCGCCGTATGATTGACGGCCAGTTCCCATGACCTTGCCCGGATTAGCCAGTCGTCCAGGTAGGGGTAGACGTGGATCCCCTGCAGGCGCAGCCGCACCGCCACTGTGCCAGGCACTTGGTGAAAACCCTGGGTGCCGACTTTAATCCGAACGGTAGGGCTCTGAATTGGTGGTGGCGTCCTTGAACCACGAACCTGAGTAATTTCCTGTGCCTTTCGGAAGTAGAAACGATGGAGCTTGATGCTCGATTAAAACTAAAAATGAGAAAAATCTCCTGAAAAAGCATGAAAACGCAGTAAAAAACTCGAGAGCTAAACACAAGGACTCCCAACACTTGAGCGTGCGGTAAAAATCTGAGGATGGCTGCCGGAGGCGGGGCTTAGGGAGAGGGCAGTCATTGGCTGGGGGCTGTATGACCCAGAGATCAGTGATTGGTTACTACTAAGAAAGACAGATCAGAAACGAAACTGATACTGATTTTTTTCTTTACCGAGGATTCCCAGCCTGACGACGGGGAATATTCATGAGCATGTGAATCCATGCCAGACCCCATGCTGGAGAAGTTTTGTTTCTTAAAACTGTATGCACAATCAAAAAATAAAATGAAAAAAAGTAAACAGATTTTAATTTGTAATAACAAGGCTGTTCAGCCTTCAAATTGTGGGCCTCTACCTTCGCCAATCTTAAGCAGTGACTAACAGACTTGGTGTACCAATTTTTGCCTCCATCGCTTGGTCCATATCCTATCCAGCAAAAGACATTTGTAATATAGGTGTCTGGATATAATTTTCTATGGCATTACACATAAGCACATTTACTAGTAGTGGATTTTTTCAAATGAGATGCCTATAAAGGTCCTTGGATTATTTTTCTTTTACAGCAAAAATTAAAATGATGAACACCTTTGTGGTTAGTCGCTATGGTTACTGTAATTCAGCGTACCTAGGCCTTCCTAAACAAGTTCAGGCCAAACTTCAATATATCCAGAATGCAGTGGCAAGAATGTTTGTTCGTTTGAGTCTACAAGACCATATTTCTTCAGTCTTGCGCCACCTACATGGGTTAACTGTGGCAAAATTAATAGAAATGTTATCTCTCTGCATGGTGCATAAAGCCTTTCATCATGAAGGGCCTTCATTCATATGGAGACGTCTAAGACACTATACACCAAATCGTTATCGGAGGTCAGCATCTGCTGGGTCTTTTGTCAGTCCCTAAATTCAGGTACCACAATTGGGGTGGCGCTCGCTCTCTGTTCTGACAGCAAGGTTATAGAATACCCTGCCGCACTCCAACTCCTGGAACAACATTCCCTAGGTAACAGCAGATTTTATTCTTTGACTCAGCTACATCTGTAAGGTCTTACACAAAGTTATTTTGTGACATGGTGCCCCTTTGATGGCAAGATGTTTGCACGTTATACATTAATCTACATCAACGAGGGACAAGGATGCCTAGGGATGAGGCTGATGACGAGGCAGGCCAGGGAAAAAGATGAGGGACCTGGAGGAGGACCAGAGACTAGGACAAAAGACAAGAAAGTGATGAGGACCTAGGGCTAGGGATTAGTACAAGTGGCTAGGGCCTAGGTGCGAGGGAATAGTACTAGGAGGTTGTAGCGTTTATGCAAAAAATTAGCTAAAAGAACACGGCGCCGGTGCGCTGCCATTTTGGACATTCACTTCCATCACCGCAATGAAAGCCTATGTTTTCGTGGGCTCAGTAAGTAAATGTGCATTTTTGCAGCCGAAGCAAGGTCACATAATGATGTCAAATAAACTAACTGTGGAGAATAGTTGTTGAATTGTCCACTGAAGGGCAAGCCAATAAAGGAGTCGGAGCGCTATGCAGGAGCAGTGATAAGGGATACTGGGAATGAAGGCAAGGGCGGGAAGCTGGGTTTTTCCAGTTCTAGCTGGATTTTTCCACCCTCTGCCCCAAATACTTGTGGTCTGCTTTTCGGCCGAGGGCAGTCATAACCAAGAGGGGTGGAGATTCCCCCATAAAGAGAAGAGGTATTCCTTTGGGGAAGACGGTTAGAATTTGAACTCCCGGGTGATGCAGTTTCGCTGAGAATGAGGACTTTCTGCTCCAGATCCCGTTAGCACGAGTGATCTGTCTGTCTACCTGCTCTGGGACTAAGCAGTGTTGAGGTGGCCGAGAAGAAGGGATCTTCGCAACCATTATAACAGTGAGGCGTTTTCTTTATGTTTATGTATAAATGACTATATGTTATGTGTTAGTTATTTGTGTATGTATAAGGTGTGAATAAACAGCCTATAACAAGCCATTTTATTTTCTTACAACTATTGGTCTAAGTGTGATTTCTTGCCTATCTGCGTCCAATAACTTGTTTTGTTAAGGTATAAGGGGACATAAATTTGAGGTCCCAACACGTGGCCAAGCAAAAGCAAAACATTTTGGTGCTGTGAGCAGGGTCTTTTTGCTGACATTGATGCCAAAGAGCCCTGCCAATTTGAGATTTCCAAGTTTTGGACTCAGAAAGGCAATAATTTGAAAAAAGAAATGTGTGTTGTGAGGTAATGACGATAGGGACGTGAAATATTCATTTGGTAAAATGAGTTCCCTACTTAGGAAAAAAGGAAACTCTGCAGGCGGAGACTGTCCTGAGATGACTATTCCAGGGGGGACCAAGAGTCCGTATGACAAAGTTGCACAGACATGGGCATGTGGTACAGGTCTGAGCGAGACCTGGGACGCGAGTATAGGAGAGGCGAGTCCGGCCGAAGTGGTGGGCGAAAAGAGGGCTCAACTTTGGGTAGGAGGGACTGATTCTGTTGCATGCCTTTCGCAAGATGCACCAAAAGAATGAGAAATTGCATGCGAGTGTCCTGAAATTGGAAAAGGAGCTGGTTGCTGAAAAACAGATTGTGTTAATGCAGCAGCTCCAAATGAAGTTGTATCATGATAAGGCAGACAAACATCAAGCAGTAGCCGAGCGAGCTGCTCTAAGGGTTGCCCATTACAAATATAGAAAGAGACGAAGGAGAGTGAATTGGCGTAAGGTGGTAACTGCGCTTGCCTCCACAGGGGTGGATTGGAAACCCGACACGTAAGATGGAGATGTATTTGATAGTACGAGTGAAGAGAGTGGTTCAGAGCCAGAGGTTTTGCCCAGGCTGGAATCTGGCCGTAAGGAGGTAACTGCTAAACCAGTGATATGTAGGCGAATGGGTCCTAATCAGAATAATCCCGGAGCAGGGATGGTGGATACAGCAGTGCTCGAGGATTATTCTCAGCAGGAGATTGGGGAAATCATTAGCCGATTGAAACAGAGTGCTGGTAACTCCCTGTTAACTTGGATGGTCAGGTTATATGATGGAGGGGTGGCGGGTCTCCGTGTAGATGCGACGGACTCCGCCAGGTTTTTGCCCTTGACGCAGGAAACTCAGTGTAGAAAATGTTACGGGTAGGTCCCCCTCTGGAAGATGATGGGGGCGAGGTTCAAACGTCTTTGTCACATCTAGCGGCACAAGTGTGTAATCGTACGAATCCGATCACCTCGTATTGGCTGAGGGAGGAAAGAAAGTGGTACAAATTGAGAGAGGCTATACAACAAGTGAGGGAATATGCCATGAAAGAGGCAATTCATTTAGACACTCCTCAACACATGGGAATTGAAGCATGATCTATTTGTGCTAGGAATACCATTAATCGAACTGCTCCACCTGCATATAAAAATGTCATTATGACCTTATTGGTGGGAATGACAGGCAAAATGACTGATGAGGTGGGGGATGCGATTAGACAATTGGCAGACCTAGGAGAATTGTAAAAATCAGAGGAACGACCCAGAGAGCGGGAAAGAGAGGGGAGAAGCGAAAGACGTACCCCTGGGTAGAGATTTGACAGTCGAGATTCTCGCGTATCCAGAAAGGATATGTTTTTAGCACTGCTAAAAGATGAAGTGCCGTGGGAAGTCATTGATGGGATTGAGACGCAGGAAATGTATCAATTGTATAAAAAGCAAAGATTAGATGGGAAAGAACGTTACAAACAAGTGAAACGACAGGAGGTACACAAGCTAAGAGGGTCCTTCTGCACCACCTCATGAGAAGGGAGACGATGAGTCCCTAGGGATATCCCCACAAACCCTGCCAACTTTTGCAGACTTGAGGAAAATGGTGAGTGCGATGGCGGAAATGGAGTCTAAAAATATGCACTCCAAGTACGTATAGGATAGTGGCCAAACTCCGGTAACAACGTCCCACATTAAGGTAGACAGACAGCCTCATGTGAATCACGAAACATACAGGAGATCTGCGCCTTAATTGATACCGGGGCAGAGGCCTCAATGATACATGGAAATCCTTCAGGTTCAAGGGACGACATTTTACAATCACAGGTTTATGGGGAAAACAGACACCTGCCGTCCACACTAAAATAGATATGAAAATGGGAAGTATAAAAAGAGTCATCTATCAGGTGTTAGTTGTCCCCATTCCCAAATACATTATTGGATTTGACATTCTAGAGGGGTTAACCCTTGGATTTGAAGGTAAACTTCATCAGTTAGGGGTGAGTGCTTTCACTTGTACCCGCGTGATCGTAGGACAATTAAAAATGCCCCCGGTGCAGGTTCCGACAGCCACGAAAAGAGTATCCATGAAACAATATTGAATTCCCAGGAGGCAGAAGGAGATTTCAGAAACCATTAAAGGGTATGTAGAAGCCGGTGTGTTGAGCCCCGTAACCACGGCTTGAAACAATCCGATCTGGGCCGTTAATAAACCGGACGGAAGCTACCGCATGACTTTAGATTATCGCAAGTTGAATAAACACACTCCACCGTTAATACCAGCAGTACCTGACGCAGTGACTGATTGAAAATATACAAAGAAATTTGATGGAACCTGGTATGCAGAGTTAGATTTGGCTATTGCATTCTTCACAGTACCGATTGCTGATGAATGTCAGGAGCAGTTTGCATTTTCCTGGAATGGGAGGCAGTACGTGTTCCAACGCCTACCAATGGGATATATTCATAGCCCAACAATCTGTCACTGGCTGGTGGCAGAACACTTAGATAAAATTCTGTGCAAACCCGATATGCAAATTGTGCATTACATTGATGACATATTAATCAAAGGCATAGTGGCGAGTGCACCTAGATCTTATCAGGGAAGGACTATGGAAGGAGGGGTAGGAGATTAATGACACTAAAACCCAGGGTCTGGCCGAGAAAGTGATTTTTCTGGGAATACAGTGGCACAATGGACATCAAGAAATGGTGTCAAAAGCCAAGCAAAAGATTCTCGAGTTTTCTACTGTGATGACTTAGAAACAAGCTCAGCAGTTTATTGGGCTGTTTGGATTCTGGAGACAACATATACCACATTTGGGGGGGTCGCTGTTGCGCGGCTCATCAAGATGGCCGTAGCGTGAGAGGCTCCCGACGACTCAAATATCCTGGCACAGACTGACTGCTCGAACTGCCCAAAAAAACAGCTGGCCAGCAAGACGTAGCACTGCGGCACCCCCGGTGTAATATTCAAAGCATCTGCAGCCCACAAACCCCAGTATGCCCATCGTGAGGTGTGGTGTCCGTTGGTGTGGGGGAGGGACAGTCCATCAACACAACGCGAGCACCGAAGTCAAGGCAGCCGAAGACCGCTGCCTGAAACAGCGTACCATCAGCAAGTGCGGCGCGGAGAGTCGCTCCCCACTACAAGCCATTAACCGCTGCGATAACTGAAGCGGGGACGACACCGCCAGACCCAGAGAGGAGCTGCCCATAGACCGGGTTGGCCCCTCACCGCACGGCGGAGCGTTGTTGCTGTCGGCCCGGGCAGACAAGCCTGGACGGCTTGATACGTGTGAGGGCTGGAACCGCCCAAACCTTCTTCCAGTGGCGGCGAGAACCCAGCGGGCTGACCAGCGATCTCGGAGACGGCCGGATAGACGACCCCCCCCTTGCCAGAACCAGTGCCCGAATACGGCCTACAGAAGCACCCCCCAGGGGGGTGGGGGGAGCCACGCCAAGAGGGCCCATCCAGTTGAAGTGCTGTGTGGCCTGAAAACCCTCAAGCAGTAATAAAGGTGCGTGAACCCCACAACTAAATAGGCTCCCCGACACAGGCGGGTTCTCACTAGGGCAAACATTGACTCGCCTGCCACACCGCTTGGGCCCCCAGTTGCCCCTGGATCTAACTGCAGAATGCTGTACGTAAAATATTATTATCCTAGATGTAATAGTAGGCCCCAGCCACATAACGTGCACGGCACCCATTTGGACCACCCTGAGGTCCCCCACTAACGCGCACTGCATACGTGTGAAACCGCACCACTGGTGAAATAGAACGGCACCCCAGCCCGATGCCCGGATGTTTCGCGGCACAGCTAGTTGACACCCCATAAGGGCAGGACAGGGGCCTCACCAGGACTCTCTGTCCCCACACTTGCCAGCTCAGACCTTGGGGAGTGTGCCCAACACACGAACACCGCACTGCCGTGAAGACCTGGTGGACGGCCCAGGTGACAGCGGAGCCTGCAGCCCCACCGGCTCCCCCAGAACGAGAGGCGGATCTCCCCCTCAATGGGACAATACACCCCCCGCACACCAGAGCACCCGTATTAGTGGAGGCTGTTCCCAGCCCGTGCCCACGAGAAACACCAACCCGCACCCTGAAAAACTACAGAGGGACTATAGGGAACCTCGTAGCATTATCTCACACACCGGTGACCCCAACTGAATCCTACTGCGACTCAGGAAGAAACGCCCAGCCTCAACCCCTGCCACCAATACCTGTCTACGCGGATTGCCAGAGAGACAACATCTCACGTGAAATCACACTGGTGGAGTCGCAACAGCCCACAACCTTGACCACACAGTGCGCCCAGTTATCAGGGTGGTCCCACACGGCCCGGCTACCATCAGGTGTGGTGCTTAACACGAGCTCAGCGCACAACGCTGCCAATGGTACAAACAGTTCAATTCTCTTCTGCCGACTTACAGCATGGTCAATCTAAAAAAGCAGGCCAAGATGGAAATATTCACCCGCAATGATCCAACACAGTCCGCTGCATCATGTACCTCGACATCACTGACAGACCAGGTGGATGTCCTGGCCCTGAATCAAACGCTGATGGCACTAAAAAACAGTATGGATAGCCTGGGAGTGAAGATAGATACACTCATGTGCAAAGGTGACGTATCGGCGGTCCAGATAGACAAGCTGGTGGGGTGCATGACTGTAAAGACTGGAGGGGGTGTCTGTACTTCTGCTCTCTATATGGTAGAGGAGAGGCTCAGAGGACCCCAGCCAAGATTCTCTATTACGGTAGCAATGGACGAGCAATTAATACCTAGCTTCTCAGGAGGTGATGCAGGCTGGTTCTAAAGTACAGCGTAGAACCCAAGCCCCCACAAAGGAATGTCCACACACTGTATAAGTTAAAACACAGTCCTTATATAATTAAGGTTCAAGGTTATGTACACAATCACAATAACTCACTTTGTGCTCAGTTAATCTACAATGGCAAATATATACAGTTCTAAGTGGTACCACAATTATTATCAGATTTCATAAAAGTGCATCAACTGTACTCTGGTCAAATGTCACACAAATCAATTAATAAAGGTAACCAACAATAGACATAGGAGGAAAGCAGTTGGTTAGAATAATTAGCAGAATACTAGCCGCGTTACCTAGACACAGTTCTGTGTGGATGCCCCCCACACCTGGGCAACCTGTAAAATAAAGATATAATACAAGCCCGGTCCATATATTGTTCAATAAGGGAGTAGTTTCTTACCTGTAACTCCATTTCTCCAGCGTTGGTATCTTTCATGGGTTCACATGCTGTGAATATTCCCCGTGGTCAGGCTGGGGAACCTCGGTCATTTTAACTTACCGTTTTCCGATGCAAAATTTCGACACTTCAGTTTCCTATCAACGTCTTTTTTGGGTGCTTTAGCCACCACCAATAGGACGTAGGGTATAAATAGCCCCACCCCCGCGGAGGCAACCCGAACCAGGATTGCATGCAGGGGCAGCTGGCGGGCGCATGTGAATCCATGAAAGATACCAACGCTGGAGAAATTGAGTTAGAGGTAAGAAACTACTCCCTACTCCAGCATTGGATCTTTCATGGATTCACATGCTGTGAATAGATTACATAGCAGTATCCATCATGCATGGCAGAGTGCAAATGCAAACCAATGTAGAAACAGAATCACATACATGAGACAAGAAACCCATTCAGTGATCAAGTTCAAACAAATGCCCCAAAGCTGCGGGGCTTACCTTATTGAAACAGGCGCTGCAGGACCGCCCGTCCCACTTGCACATCCTCACCATGCTGCTTCTCCAGACAGTAATGTCGAGTAAAGGTATGCGGCACCGCCCAGAAGGCCGCCTAGCAAATGTCCACTAGCAGAATCCCCGACCATAAAGCCGCTGACTAAGCCGTAGCCCTCGTCGAGTGTGCCCTCGGATTCCTCTCCATAGGCTTCCCAGCTTTAGTGTGGCAGAATGAGATAGCAGACGACACCCAACGAGAAAGTCCTTGCTTGGAGATTGCCTGTCCCTTGATAGACAGTCCATAAGCCACAAACAGCTGTTTAGAAAGTCTGAGCTCCTGCGTACGATTCAAATAAAATTTCAACGCCCTCTTCACATCCAGCGAATGCAAAGACCGATCTGCAGGTGTGGAGGCTGAAGCAAAGAAAGAGGGTGACACAATAGAAGAGAGTTTGTGAAATGTTGTTGGCACTTTCGGGATAAAGTGTGGATTAGTAGCCAACACCACCTTGCCCTTGAAGAACCTCAAATATGGAGGGTCCACAACCAAAGCTTGCAACTCAGACATCTTTCTGGCTGAAGTAATGGCCACCAGAAAAGCCACATTCCAAGACAAAAACTGCAAAGGCGTTGACGACATTGGATCAGACGGAGGTCTCATCAGACTTGACAGAACCACATTAAGGCTCCACAGCGGAGGAAACTTCTTGACTGGAGGAAAGGTCCGAAACAACCCCTTCAAGAAATGCTTGATGAGACGATCACTAAACAGAGGCGCTGCATGCCGCTTCCGAGTGAATCTAGAAATTGCTGCCAAGTGTACCTTTATGGAGGAGAATGCCAGACCCTTTTCTGCCAATTGCAATAAGTATGGCAAAACTTGCTCCGGCGAAATGTTCAAAGGGTCCACCCCAGGTTGGCCCTTACACCACACACAAAACCTTTTCCATTTACACGCATAGGAGGCATTCGTGGACGGAGCTCTTGCTGCCTCCAAAAGGCGCCGACAGCCACCAGAAAGCTTTAGCAGGCCAAACACGGAGAAGTCAGGAGCCAAGCCGTCAGGCTGAGAGATCCCGGCTCGTGGTGCCAGACAGCGCACTTGTCCTGAGACAGAAGGTCCGGCGTCACTGCCAACCGAATCGGCTCCGCTACGGACAGATGAAGGAGATCCGAGAACCACGGCTGCCTGGCACAGAATGGGGTCACCAGAATCACACAACATGGGTATCTCCGAATCCACTGGAGGGTCCGTCAAATGACCAGAAATGGAGGAAATGCATAAGCGAACCGGTCTGTCCACAGGAATGAGAACACATCCCCTAGAGACTCGGGATGAGCCCACCTGCTGGCAAACTCCTTGCACTGCTTGTTCTCCCTCGTTGCGAAGAGATCCAACGAAGGACGGCCCCATTTCCGGAAGAGCATGGACACCTGCTGCTCCTTCAGCTGCCACTCGTGGAGCTGGCTTACCTGCCTGCTGAGTGTGTCCGCTTGCACATTCAACACTCCCGGCAGATGAAAAGCCACAATGCCGATGTCATGCAACAGAGCCCAATGCCAGAGTTCTTGTGCTTCTTTCAACAGCACCCTGGAATGAGTGGCCCCCTGTTTCCTGAGATAAAACATTGTGGTGGTATTGTCCGTCAACACCCTCACCGCTGAACCGCGTATGTGCGGCAGAAACTATTTCAGGGCCCAATGTACCGCTCTCAACTGAAGCACATTGATGTGGAAACGCGACTCCACCCAAGACCATGGACCTTCAAGTCCTTGAGATGCGCCCCCTATCCTGTCTGAGAGGAATCCATCACAACTGTAAAGTGGAATTCCGGTTCAAGCAAGGGCATGCCCCAAACCAGATTGTCCGAGCAATGCCACCATCGAAGAGCTTCCACCAGATCGCCGTCGATCACCACCTTGTTGGACCACGAGCCGCGACTCTGAGCCCATCGGTTGGCGAGGAATTCCTGTACCAGCCTCATAAAGAGGCTACAGTTTTTCACCAGCGGAATGCAGGTCGCCATAGCCCCCAACAGTGACATGTAGGTCGTGACCGATACCCTTGTACTGATCTTCCACTCTGCCGTTTTTTGCCTGAGCTTCAAAACCCTCTCACCCGAGGGCCTCACAAGACCTAGCTGAGTCTGAAACTCTGCCCCCAGAAAAACCAAGTCCTTGGAAGGCGACAGAAAGGACTTCTCGAAGTACACGACGAAGCCTAGCCGTTGCAACAGCTGCATGGTAGCGCTGAAACTTTCCTGCGCCTCCCCCGGCGACGAACCGTGTACCAGCCAGTCGTCCAGGTATGGGTAGACATGATGACCCTCCCATCGGAGCCAAGCCGCCACTGGTGCCAAACATTATGTAAGCGTCCTGGGGGACGACTTTAAACTGAACAGGAGCACTCGAAACTGGTAATGATCTTCTCCTACGACAAACTGCAGAAACATGCAGTGCCATCAACACATAGGGATGTGGAAATATGTGTCCTGTAGATCCAACGAAGCCAGAAATTCACCCCCTGTACAGACCGAACGACCTCCTGAAGCGCGAGCATCTTGAACTTCAGGCATTGCAGAGTCTTGTTCAACGCCCGAAGAGTATGGGTCGCCACTTGCCATTGGGTTTCTTCACCACAAAGTAACGGGAATAAACCCCTTGGCCTTTCTTGGCCACAGGAACCAATTCTATAGCCCCTTTCGGTAGCATAAGTACAACCTCCTGTCGTAGAATGTGAAGGTGAGGTTGTATGGTATACACTGGAGGAATGGGGACCGGGGAACACTTGAACTCCAGGAAGTGGCCCAGATGCACCGTGTCCAACACCCAACGTTCTGACGTGATCTTGCACCACTCGTCCACATGTAGTGCTACCCTGCCCCCCAGCAGATTTCCCCGATGACAGTCATTGCTGTGGCTTAACTTGTCTTCCCTTGGAGGAAGAGGCCTGCCCACTTCTTTTTCTGGAGACCTGAAAGTCCCGACTCTTCTGCGTCGACAGCGCCGACCTCCTATACCCCTGGGAGGAGTAACCAGACTGACTGTAGCCCCGGTCTCAGGCATTTCCCGACGCCCCACGGAAGGGACGAAAGGGGCGAAACGAGCGCCCACTCTGCAAGGCTCCCAACGACTTAGCAGTCTCAGAGTCCTCCTTCGTACTCTTGTGGGCCTCATCAATTTTCTCACCAAACAATTGTTCCCCCTCACAGGGCATGTCCAGAACTTTATAATGCACCTCCGGGTGAAAGTCTGGCACTTAAGCCAGGCTTGTCGACGCAGGACTACGCTGTTGTTAATCTGTTTAAAACCAGATTCCGCCAAGTCCACGGCAATGTTAATACTATGATTGGACGCCTCCTCCCCTTCACGTACCAACAGCATGGGAGCTTTACAGTGTTCCTCAGGTAGATGTTCCAGCAGAGGCGCCAACCGATGCCACATCTCACGATCGTAGCGAGCCATGATCGCCAAAGAATTGGCCGCTTTCACCGTCGTCGCCCCAACATTCAAAACCTTTTTACCGAAGGCATCCTGTCTCCTGGCGTCACTGTCGGGAGGGGTAATACACTTGTGCTGACTCCTGGCTTTGCAGCTAGCCGCTGCCGAAACCACTGACTCAGGAGTGGGCTGTGACACTAAGCACTTCGGTGTAGAGTCCGGGGTCTTAAACTTCTTCTCCAGCCTCACTTTGACAGCTGGTTCCGAGAAGGGGTGTTGCATTGTGAGCAGGCCCTCCTGCCACACGTGGTCCACGATAGGCACGGCAAACACAGCTTTCCGTCTCTTGCCCATGTGGTCAAACATTAAACACTGCTTCCGCGCCTCCTCAGGAGCCAACCCAAATTCCACACATGCCTTCGCCATCATGGCGTGGAACGCCCCAACATCATCGGGCGTAGACGGTTGTGCCGGACTACGAGGTAGTTCCATCTCAACGTCCGAATCCCACGCCGGATCCCTCGACTACGACGAAGAGCCAGTATACATGGTCTCCCTAGGCACACTGTCCGATTCAGAGTACGGCAGCTCACCCTCTTCAGGATGGGAACGTGGCCGATCTTCGTTCAGCTGCAGCGGAGCTGGCAACTCAGCTGCCGAATGCGGAGGAACACCTGCAGCATCGACAATAGGCCCATCCGGAGCTACATTCAGAGGAGGCAACCTGGAATCCAGCTGGCCCAACAAGGATTGCAATGTGGACAGTACCTGGAGCGATAACATCGCCTTTGGATTCACCAGCGGGTAACTGGACGGACCAGCCCCCAACCCATCAACGTCGATGGACCAATACACTGCAGGCCCAGGGCCGACGGACCCAACACCGGCTCCCGATCGTCCTCCACCTCCGATGCAGTCTCTTGATGTAGAATAGTGTCTGGTAGAAGAGAGTCAAAAGCAGAAGCCGCCATGCCTCACTTGTCGGCAGCAAGCTGTCTGTATCCATCCTCGACGATGAAAATATCGGGCCTTTTTCTCCTGCCGGAGCCGACGACGCAACCGTCGACAACGGTATCTGAGCTGACAAAGGAGCTATCGATGACGGGACTCCCGTCGACGATGACGTAGTTGGAACTGCAACCAGCGGTGTAGATATTTCAGGCGATCCCGCCTGCATGGCTCCACTGGACCGATGTTTAGACGACTCCCTACTTGTGATGGTCCCCTGGAGAGGAGCATTTCGACAAGTCTTTCTTGGCCTTCACCTGAGACGCTGATTTCTCAGGCCTACCTCCATAAGCTCGTGACTGGTCCAACCGACCATGCTTTGACGAAGACGCCCCCTTTGACAGGTGTTTACTCGAAGAGGAGCAACCACTCTTCCCGAACTCCGCAGGGACAGGCCGAGACTTCTTAGCCGGAGGCTCAGCTGACGCTGACTGGCGACGATCTGCCGCTTGAACAGGCCTTTCAGACGCCAGGCTACGCACCGACCCCACCTCCGAGGAAGGGTAGGTACCCTTGTTCAGCCAACACACCAACCGCCGATTGCGGTCCTTAGCGTCTTCTGCGAAAACCCTTTACAGATCTCACAAGACTCGGCCGAGTGATGGGGTTAAAGGAAATAGAGGCAGTCCATATGTTCGTCCCCCTCATACACTTTCCTCAGCCCGCAAGTTGCACAGGGCCGGAACAAAGATTTTCCTGAAGACATCGCAAACCAATCGCACCACCACGTGCAGAAATCACAACGAGCACAAGGTGATCCCAACACTTTGGAGACGGTTGAAATCTAAAGGGAAGCCGCGGGGGCGGGGCTATTTATACCCTACGTCCTATTGGTGGTGGCTAAAGCACCCAAAAAGGACATTGAAAGGACACTGAAGTGTCGAAGTTTTCCATAGGAAGACGCTAAGTTAAAATGACCGAGGTTCCCCAGCGAGCGACGGGGAATATTCACAGCATGTGAACCCATGATAGGTCCAAAGCTGGAGAAGTCTTATTTCCTTCTACAATGTTTCTACCACCCCCAATGTACCTGGAATAGCAGAGTTCAACGACGAGTCGTCGACAGATCCTTCTTGAGCGGCTCCCTTTAAAGCAGGAGCCACGGATCATCGAGATCCCTCGAAGAAAGTGAACTCGGTGTCGAGGCGGCAGCTTCCGTCCCAGCGGTGCTCATCGACGACAGAGCGAAGACGTCCCGCAAGGCAGAGGTGTGCGGGCCACCTCCATGTCGATAGGTCAGGACCGCAAAGAGTTTGTGAAGAACTGTGGACCAGCAAGGGCGTCGAGTCGTCTGGCGTCTCTACGATCTTTGGGTGGCGGGAAACCCACCGGCGGATGCTCCTTAGCGCATCAATGTCCTGGCCTTCTGCGGCGGGATAAGGTGCACGGCAGTGTGGACGAGCGTGTCCGTGAATCAAAAGTCTTAGGCAAAGAAACATTGCAGCTCCGGTAGTCGATGTTGCAGCGTCAATCGGTCCCCTCTTCTGGGCAACACGGCTTTGACGTGCCTCCAGCGGTTATAGCAAACCTGCGAAACCTGGTCGATGACGGTGGACGGAATGTCCGGTGCTTATCTTCGTTCTCCTTGGCGGTCTCCATCTCCGGTCAGCAGCCTTTCGAGGGTCTGACTTCCAGGGAGCTTCAGCAAAGGTTAGCGGTGCTTGATGGTCCCTCCGAGCATGGGAAGAGGGTGCCTAACCAGGTCCTCTCTTGGAT
Source organism: Ambystoma mexicanum (assembly GCF_040938575.1). Taxonomy (NCBI): domain Eukaryota; kingdom Metazoa; phylum Chordata; class Amphibia; order Caudata; family Ambystomatidae; genus Ambystoma; species Ambystoma mexicanum. The sequence goes on from NC_090932.1 coordinate 802,367,082, forward strand.
CAGTCTCGACGGCTCGGCGGCTTTCAGATTTCGGCGAAGGGAGACAGTTTCAACTTCAGCTTCTGAACAAATTCTAGCAGGGAGAGGCCCCCAGATATACTAGTTGAACTCGCATTCATTCTGATGGGTCACACTCAGGCAACCAATCACTCAGAAGGGCATTCGGTAGTCAGCCAGCTAATAAGGCATACAGTGCATTCAGGCCATTCTCCTCCCACTCAGACACTCACAACAAGGAATGTGTATTGGGACAAGTACCCAGCCATTCAACACTACACACTGCATGCAGACCAGTTTCGGGCAGGGCTGTCTCAGTCATTGTGTCAAACACCAGACATCGATAACAAGAAGTGCATATTGGTCACACACTCCATTCACCCAAGTCCCACCCACAGGGTTTACCCACAACATACAGTCACTGGGAAGGCTCCAGCCAGTCTGGCCTGGACTTCACAACAACACCATATATGGAACTTCCACCCAACAGCCAGTCAAGGGGAAGGGACAGAGTCAGGGCTTCCCAGGTCTTTGGGAAAACAAGGTAACAGGCAATAGAAAGCAAGAGCCACAGTGGCCATCTTGTTGCCTATCAGGAATCAACTGATTCCAATGGCCGGGCCTGGGTATCGCAAAATGGAGGATACTCAGAGCACCTGCCAAATTCAGCATGGAGCTGCCACTAGCCCATACCCTGCTCTGTGGGCCACACACAGGTGCCCAAAAACATACACTAGGGGCAAAGGGTTGTACCCCCACCCATGGGTGCCATAAGGGTATCTCATGGGTCTGTACACCAAACCAAAAACAGGAAGAGCTGCACTGGCAGGAGTCCCACATGGACTCCTGGGCAGAAAACAATACAGAACACAAATGAAAAAGGACTACATGACAAGGACAGGGAGGCCCTGTCCCTCCAATGCATTTCCAGCATCACAATGACAGAAGCAGAACAAAGAATCGGTTAGGGTGAAGACAAGATAGCGACCCTACAGAGAGAGATGGTGGACCTACAACAATCAGTGAAGAGGGTCATGGCCAAGAACGAGGACCTGGAAGGGCGTTCCAGACCTATAACAATCAGTGAAGAGGGTCATGGCCAAGAACGAGGACCTGGAAGGGCGTTCCAGACCTATAACAATCAGTGAAGAGGGTCATGGCCAAGAACGAGGACCTGGAAGGGCGTTCCAGGAGAAATAATATCTGCATCATGGGGGTGCCGGAATCCACACATATAGACAATATGGAGAAGTTTGTGGAGCGACTCCTGGTTGACATTATGGAAAACCCTACGCTCTCAAGCATGTTTATGGTGGAACAAGCTCATAGATCTCTGGCCCCTCGCCCTCCAGCCAGTGCCCCGGAGCGCCCAATAATAGCCATGATCTTCTGTTATAAAGACAGAGACGTCATACTTAAGGTGGCACTGGAGAAGGGAGAGCTGAGATGGGAGGGCTCCACGATCCGACTCTTCTCGGATTTCAGCTCAGCAGTACATGATCAGCGAAAAACCTTCCAAGCGGTTAAGAACACTCTATGGAAAAAGGGCACAGGATACTCCATGATGTACCCTGCAAAGCTGCGCATACTAGACAACGCCTCAACACTGTTTTTTACCACTCTGGAGGCTGCAGAACGCTTTGCATTATCTATACCAGACCCGGGGGGATCCCCACACTGCTCGCCTTGACAATGTCTTTGTATCATTTAGGATGTACACAATGAAGTTGTCCACAGTCTGGCCGCATAGTGGGCCTTCTGGGGCTATGTTCGAGGGTCTTGGCTAGACCGAAAGTAGCCGTCGCCATGCAGAGTGTAAGTCATAAAGCGTCTTGGTTTGATGTTATGTTTGAGGGGTTTCAAGTGGGGGTGGGTAGTGAGCCGGTAGGTTATTGTTTCTGGCATGGGTGGGAGCCAGGGGGTATAGGGCAATTTCCCTGAGTCTTTTATATATAACGAAGCATGGTACATTCAACAGTCACCATTCCACACCTGGACTATCCGCGACTCAGTTATAAGGTACACGGAATGATAAGGTGGAAAACCCAACGCTGTATTGCGCAATACTGCAAGAGCCTCCTGGGCATAGACACCATAAAGCCTGCATCAAATATGGGGGGTAGTCAAGTCTCAGTTCTGTCCATAATGTCCTGGAGCATCAAGGACCTAACCAATGGAAAAAAAAATTAGGCTAATCAGTAATTATGTTAAGGACGATGCCATCAACATCTTATGCTTACAATAGACACACGTGGCCCGGGCTGCACCCATCCACTACATGCCCGGCTGGGGCATACAAAGATATGGCTCTGCATACTACACTCATGCCCGGGGGGTGGCGACGTACATGTACAGCTCCCTGAACTTCAGATTCCACGAGCAAATAGGTGATGTGGAGGGGAGATACGTAGTGCTTGCTGGGGAGATTCTCGGGCAAAAACCTTTGCTGATAAATATATATGCGCCTAATACAGACACACATGAATTCTTCCACGAATGCGCAAAACACATTAATAAATTCCCTGGTTACAATATCACTTGGGTAGTCGACTTTAATATGGCCCTTACTTTGGACCTACATAGAGCCTCCTCCGCTCAACTGTCCCTACCACGAGCTGCAATAGCATGGCCAGTTATAACAAACCAATATGACCTCCACGACGTGTAGCAGAATCCCACGAAGACAAGAGGGAATATATATACTTCTCGGATGTTCACGGTAGCTCGTCTAGAATAGACTACATTATGGCCAACTCCGTCCTGACGAGAAGAGCAATAGAGTCTGTCATACTGCCCCTCACCCTCTAGGATCACTCTCCCGTCCTCACACGCATATCAGGCCCACTAGGCCCCCCCAAGACAAATGCGATGGAGGTTTAGAGCCACCGCCCTGGAAGATGTGGCATTCGGTGCAGAAATCGCCCAAGATTTGTATTTATTTTATTTATAGAGCGCACCAGGCCCGAGGGCATCCGGGCGCGTAGTTTAGTTATGACATGATAAGGCAGACGAGGTAATACAATTACAGTTTAAAATTACAGTTACATTTATAAACATATATACATAATGCAGTTAAGGCTGAGCAGAAGGTTATAGCCTATGTACATGAGGTGAGGCAGGTGGCTACCGCGTGGGGGATGGTTGGCTAGTGGGTGATGGGTCTTGGGCGGTTAGCCATGCTTTGGCCATGTTTTTGAATCTGTGGTAGGAAGGTTCAGATCTTAGCAAGTTGGGAAGCGAATTCCAGAGTTTCGCCGCCATTACTGGAGAGCTGGCTCTGCCAGATCTTTGAAGGTTGAAGCGGGGTATAGAGAGGCAGTTAGTCTGAGCAGTTCTGCGAGGTCTGTTGGTGTTGTGGCGGGCAAATCTGTTTGCTAGGTAGGAGGGTGCTTGGTTGGATAAGCATTTATGAGTGAGAGCAAGTGTTTTCAGTGTAATTCGTTGAGGGACGGAGAGCCAGCGTAAGTTACGTCTTGTGTCTGAGATGTGCTGGTTCCTAGGGATGTTGAGAGCTGTTCTAATAGCATTGTTTTGGATGTTTTGTAATTTGTTTAAGTTACATCTGTTGGTGCCCAAATAGAGGGCATTACAATAGTCAATTTTTGACAGCAAGAGAGTCCTGGCAAGTGTGACACAGTTGGCTGGTGATAGGAAAGGGCGGCTAGCGTTAATGAGCTTGAAGGTGTATGCCGCTGCAGAGGATACTGCATTTGTTTGTCTGGCCAAGGATAAAGTAGAGTCGAGGTAAATCCCTAACATTTTAGTGTCCTTAGAGGCCTTGATAGTGTTACCATCAATGATGAAGGAATTGAACACAGGGGCCAGTCTGGATAGTTTTTGAGGAGAGCCGAGAATGAGGAGCTCTGTCTTCTCGTCATTCAGACAGAGTCCGTGTTGCACCATCCAGGCTTGGATGACTTAGTAGATGGTATTCACGGAGAGAGAGCCGGCGACATAGTCTCCTGAGATTGGGATGAGTATCTGGGTGTCGTCAGCATAATTAGTATATGTGACACCCAGATAGTCCAAAATATCAAATAGAGGTTTCGTGAACATGTTGTACAACGTGGGAGAGACACAAGAACCTTGTGGTACCCCGCATGTGACGGGTGCCGGCGATGCTGCTGCTAGAGGGGACAAGACACGCATCGATCTGTTGTCCAGGAATGAACAGATCCAGGCTGTGGCTTTATCAGAAAAATGGGCGGCTTGTTTAAGGTGCCGACACAGAATTTGATGATTGACGAGATCAAAAGCCGCAGAGAGATTGAGAAGAAGTAGTAGAGCAAGTTTACCCTTGTCTCTTAAATCTTCGATTTGTGTTTTGAGGTCGATAAGGGCAGTTTCGGTTCCTTGACGGGGCCGAAACCCAGATTGCCTTAGACCCAGGAGTTTATTGGATTCAAGATAGTCTTGAATCGGTAGGTACGCAGCTTGGTCAAGGATTTTTAGTAAGAACGGCACCGTAGTGATGGGCCTGTACTTCATAGGTATATTGGCATCCAAGGTTAGTTTTTTTAGGAGCGGGATAACCCAGGCATCCTCCAAATTGTCCGGTACAGTCCCCCGTGTTGAAGGAGGAAATGATGAGTGGTGATGAATGGAGCTAGCTCGTGGGCCGCTTCCTTGATGATGGGCACTGGGCAGAGGTTCCCTTGGCAGTTAGAAGGTTTAAGACTATTAATAATATTTCCCACTTCAGTGATAGATAGGGGTGAGAAGTTGAACGGAGTCAATGAATCTGGGATAGAGTTGTTTATAGTTGGGAGAGAGTTGGGATGCAAGTTGGATTGTAGATTAGCCTGTTTATCGTTGATTTTGACTTGGAGAGTGGCTATTTTACCAAGGAGAGCGTTTTAGTGCACCAGGTGCTATCTTTGATGGAAGTGCCAGATGCAGTGAGAGGGGTTTCCAATTCTTTCAAGATTCTGAAGAGCTCTTTAGTATTAGATTTAGCTTACTTGATGCGTTTATTGTAAATGCCTTTTCTCATCTGGAGTATAGCTTCCTTATAATTTAACGTAGCTAGGATGATACTAGATTTATTAACTTCTGTAGGTTTACTCTTCCAATGTGATTCAGCAATTCGTTTTTCTTTACGAAGAGTTCTTAGTTCAATATATCTGAATATCTCCAGCTGCAGGTCTTTGCCACCAGAGCAGGAGCTCTAGGCCAGATCCCCTGCATCCAGGAACAACCCTCCTCACCTCATCCTGCCGACATATGCAGGGAAGAGAGGGCCACTTAATCTACCCTCCCCCAGCCCAGCACGAGCGATCCGAAAAATCCCCAAAATTGGCACCATAATCTTATTGGTACCGCCACGGAGAAGCTGGTAAGCTTTCACACAGCTACTACCCCTAACAAAGGACCTGCCCCCCTCTGCATCCACCAGATGCCATTTTCCCCCATTGGAAAAGCACAAGTCTTTTGGCCACTCCAAGATGGCCGCTTCCAGGGCCTCCACCTCCTCACCCCTCTGAGGCTGCATTAACACGCTCTGATTGGCTCCCTGTCCTGCTAAGTAGCCAATCAGGACACCGTCAGGCGAGAGCCGGCTTTCGAGAGAAGGCTCTGAGAAAAGGCTCAGATCCTGACTAAGCTTACCGAGCTGTGGGCTGCATTGGGCACTAAGCTCTGCCACCATTCACTTCGACTACTGCCTTACTTGCCTGCAAAGTCAGCCCTTGCCTACACGTGAGTCTTACCACCGTCCAGAGCAGTAAATGTAGCTCCACCAAGCATCAATAAGGTAACAGGGTAAGCACGACTCCTGTCCTATCAGCGGTCCCATACAGGACATGCCTACCCCTCACCTCCCTACGGCCTGCCACAGAACTTGCCCCTGCCTCCACTACCAAGGCCTACACCCTTCCCCAGCCTATCTAGGTCACCCAGGTCTAGAGCACTGGACTCTGCCCCCGCAGTATACCAGGCTTCATTGGAGGTCTGTCCAGGACTTAGCAGACGCAGTACTATACATCACAGAGGTAACCCCAAATATGAGTACTTCCTGCTTGTATCTGCACTACCAGTTGTCTCCCCCCTGCACTACCATTTGATAATTGTACTCGAGTCCATGTATTGCCACATGATATCTATACCCAGCCACGAGCTGCATCACCATCTGACAGTTATACCTATTGTATTGCCTTTAACAGTTGCACATGCATTATACTGCCATTTGATAGCTGCATTTAGTCTGTTACTGTATTGCCATTTGATAGCTGCATTTAGCCTGCTCCTGCACCACCATCTGATAGCTCCTGAACCGTGCAACATGCCCTAAATGTTATGTGAATAGCTAACCTCGGTCAGGCTTTTACAGCCGCTCCACTGGTACCCCTACTGTCTGTATCTAGTGCACTAGCCTGCCTGTCTGTACGTCATTCCATTTAGCATACCGAGCTGTTAGCCCCTGTACGTTTACCTTCACTGACCCTAACAAAAATGTATTTTAGCAGTAGCAATGCCCCAAATCTTTTGGTATATTATCTTGCAATTGTAACACATACTCTCCTTAGTCTGCGCTGCTGCTCCACCTACGTATTCATTCTGATGCTTTTATTCCACCTGCATTACTTATCTAGCCCATCTATTTGAAAATGCCTCCGAGTTGTGCTATCGTACGCCTTCATTAGCCTACTCTTGCAACTGCCTTCTGTTGCACTCACACAGCAAATGTATGGAATGTACTCCTATCTGGTTTTGTACTTATTCTAGTCTTTCTCCTACTCAGCCTACCCCGCTTTAAATGTGTGCTTGGCATACTTATTGCCATACAATATTGCCCTCTGCACTTTGTGATTGCAATTGCCTGCAAGCCCTGGTGAATTTTGCCACCATGCACCAGTCCCCAACAGTCTTTCACTCCTTCAAGTCTCCTCTCCAAAAGTTATTTGCTCTAGCCTTGATCAGCACACTCTACTTTACCGTCCACCTAGTGCCCACATTCAAACACATCAGGACTCTGTTACCACAATCACCTTACCTTAACCCTACAACCATGCCTATGCCTACCCATAACACCAATCCATACCTCAACAACCCAGCCCTATGTCTCCATCATTTTACATCTAAACCCACTCGTATCCAACCATGCTCACTTGCCATGAGAAACGCCAGACTTGGCACCAGACTCACTCACGCCTCCTACCACCATCTGACTTACGTCCGCCAAAATAAACACCCACAACCTATCACCAGAACTGCTTCCTCTCCACACACACCGACATCCCAACCCATTAACCCCGTTGTGAACACTATCAAAGGGGCATTAATTAATGCTAGATCTCTCACAGCCCACGCCCTAGGGGTGGCAGACCTCATCCTAACTCATGACCTGGACTTTATGGCCATCACGGAAAACCTGGCTTCACGCAGCCTCTGGACCTCTACTCTCGTTAGCCATTCCAACAGGCTATAATATCATGAGACATGACCGCAATACTAGCCAATCTAAAGGTGGTGGCATTGCCATCATCCACAAAAACTCCCTCAACTTACGCGTCTCCACTGTTCATCAAATCTCATCTATGGAAGCCCTAACAGCCAAATTCGCCCTCACCCCTAACCACACCATCTCACTCGACCTACTCTACAGGCCCCCAGGGCCATTATCCACTTTCGCTGAAGACCTCTCCAACATTCTGGCAGACAACACTAAAACCAACTCCCAAATTATTGTACTAGGCGACTTTAACCTGGGACTCTCTGACCCCAATGACACGGCTGCCCTGACAATTGACAACCTGCTTACTAACTCAGGCTTTACTCAGCATATCAACACCTCCACACACTCCAAAGGTAGAATCCTTGATTGGATAGCGGACTTCAATTGCGGAATCATCGTGACAGTTAACCAACCTTGTGCCTGGACCGACCACCACTTAATCACCTTCAACATCCCTGTCAAAACCATCAGTTCCACTCCAGACGTTGCATATTTCAAGATATTCAGACATATTTCTCAGCGAATGTAGTTTCTGGGCCTGACCCTGGGGTGATATGGGAGGCTTTCAAGGCCTATACGAGGGGCTGCTGTATATCTAAGGAGGGTGGGGTCCTGAAGGCGCCAAGGGGCTCCATGAGGAAACTTGAGGAAAAGATTAAGGCCCTAGAGGTGCAACAAGGGGAGCGGTACACGGACAAAATCCGGGGGTCCCTCAAAGAACTAAGGGAAGAAATGCTGTAATTTGCAAACAGGGTGGAGAGATTCCTGGGTGACCCGATAGCAGCAGTGAAATATGGTGAAGGGAACCGCCCCAGCAGAACTCTAGCCAGAGCAATCAAACATGAGAGGCAGTTGAACCCCATCATGGCTATTGAGAAGCAAAATGGCAGTCTAGTTAAGGGCCTGCAATCTATTAATGATACTTTCAGACTTTACTATGAGCAACTTTATACCTACCGGACAGGTGCAGGGCATGACAGTATGCTGCAATACCTAGATGAAGTCGCGCTAGGCTGGCTGGATCCCGAAGAGGGGGGCGAACTAAATGATCTGATCAACATTGGTGGAAATCAGGAAAGCTATCCTGTCCCTCCCGGGTGGTAAGGCCCCAGGTAATGAAGGTTTTACTGCAGAATTTTATAAGGCGTATATAGATATACTGCTCCCTCACTTGAAAAATATGTATGATAATGCCCTGTCGAAAGGCATTCATCCTGACTCCACCAGAACTGCATTGATCACTGTCCTACTTTAACCGGATAAGGATCCCAGAAGTGCTTCTCAAAACATCACCTGTCCCCGATTAACAATGATAATAAGATCATCGCGAAAATTCTAACAGCTAGATTATTCCCACACATCCCTGCGCTGGTCCTCCCAGATCAGGCAGGGTTTGTTCCAGGCAGGTCCACCCAACACAACCAGAGGAGATTGTTCAGACTGATGCACAATGTTGACCCTGGTATCCCTATAGTGATCGCAGCACTAGACGCTGAGAAAGTGTTTGACTCTGTAGAATGGTCATTCTTATTCGAGGTACTCCGACGCTCTGGTATTGGGCTGCTATGTATGCAATGGGTTAATATGCTATTTATGGCCCCAAGGGAGGCAGTGTACACAGATAGAATGACGTCAGACCTCTTATATCCAACTAGGGGCACGGGACAGGGCTGCCCCGTCTCCCCAATACTATTTGCCCTAGTTATGGAGCCCTTGGCATGCCACTTCAGAGACCTGCACGCACAACGTGGGATACGACTACAGTCATACCTTAATATCATATCTTTGTATGCGGATGATATCTCATTATACGTCAAATACCCCAAAGAAAATCTTCCCCCAATGACACCAGAAGTCACCAGATTTGGCGAACTGTCTGGTCTCAAAATTAACCGGAACAAATCAGAAATACTACCCCGGACTCCGGCAGTGCACCAGACGGATATTGGCTCAGAATTCCGTTGGTGCCCCTCCGGGATGCACTACCTGGGCGTGTTAGTGACAACTAACGTGAGTGACCTTTACACATATAATTATGTTAAAACTCTAGAAGCCCTAGAAGTAAAAGTAGACTCCTAGATACATCTGCCCATGTCCCAAGCAGCTCGGATCGCCCTGGCGAAAATGGTCCCGTTACCCAAGCTATTATATGTATTTAACAATGTGCCTGTGTGGCTCCCGTGCAACTTTTGGACCCGGGTCAGAAGCCTGATTATCAAATAAGCATGGGCGGGCAAACATGCAAGGATACCCTACTATACCCATACCCAACCGTATAAACAGGGGGGGACTGGAATACCCATATGGCCCAAATACAATATATAGAGGGATGGGGACCATCGTCCCCCGACCTCCCCCATTCTAAGATAGCCAAGGAATCTGCTCACCCGCATGATATCAGGGGAATGCTGTGGGGTACAGGTCCCCGGACTCCGAGGAATGAGGTATAGCCCACGGCCATGACATGCAAAGCCTGGGATCGAATTCTACACCTCACAGGTGCTTCATCCACATACTGTCCAGCCTCTCCACCCCCACCCATCCTCTCCCCTCCCCTCCCCTCCCCTCTCCTCTCCATCAGTGCTTGCTGACCCTCTTTTAGCCACCACCACCCCACCATCCTTCTCGTCCTTTCTTCTTTTCTCCCCTGACGAGGTCACTAGACAAGTCCGATCTATGAAAGCCTCGTCAAAACAGGTTCATCCCTGTTCCTCTAAAATCATCAAGGACCACATTGACACCCCCGCTCCGGGCCTTGCCGATTTTTGCAACCACTCCTTTGCCTCAGGATCCTTCCCCTCCCCTTTGAAGCACTCCCTTGTGCATCCTCTTCTCAAGGAACCCACAGCTGATCCTTCTTGTCCAGCTAACTATCGCCCAATTTCCATTGCTCTCTTTCTGGGCAAACTCCTGGAAAAGTTGGCCATCTCTCAGCTTAACCTTCATTCCAATTCTGTTGGCTGTCTCCATGACCACCAGTCTGGCTTCAGAGCTGCCAGAAGCACCGAAACTGCTCTCCTGAACATCCGTGAAGATCTGCTCTCCAACCTTGACTAACATTCCCTCTGTCCTCATCCTCCTCGATCTCTCTTCTGCCTTCATCACAGTGAACCATACCATCCTGCTCAACCCTCTCTGTGATAACCTGGGTACCACTGATCAGGCTCTGGCCTGGCTGACCTCTTTCCTCTCTGATCAACCCTCCAGGTCCAACTTGGTTCCTTCCTATCATTTATCTTCCTCTCTAGCTGTGGTGTTCCCCAGGAGTCTAACCTCTCGCCCTGGCTTTTCAACCAATACCTGGCAACTCTCGCGCATTGCATTGCCATTTTCTGTTCAAATTTCCAGTGCAACGCTGACGACACTCAACTCTTTTTCAGGTTGCCCTCGGCCACCTCCTCTCCCTCTCTCATCTCTGATTGCCAAAGATTAGTGTGCCACCAATTATCTTTGTCTTAATGCCAGCAAGACGGAGATCCTCCTCATCGGCACACCTTCACCATCCTTTCCCCTCACTCTTTGGCAGGCCTCCCTTGGCCCTCCTCCTACCCCCACCTGCGAGGCTAAGAACCTCAGGGTCATCTTTGACTCCACACTTTCCTTCTCCGCCCACACTTCGGATGTCTCTAAAAAGTCAAACTTCCTACTGCACCTCTTCAGAGGTACTCTACCTTTCCTCTCCTTCCCTCAGAAGCTCACTGTCTCCCAAGCTCTGGTTCTCTCTAGGTTGGACTATTGTAACAGCCTCTTTCTAAATCTACCTGCCTCTTCTCTCCACCCTCTGCAACTAATCCAGAACAGGACTGCGAAACTTGTCCTTGGCCTCAAGCCCTGGAATCCTATCTCTCCAGCTCTGAAATCCCTCCATTGGCTTCCAGTGGATGCAAGGATTAAATTAAAAAACCTCTGCATTGTCAACAAGGCTTTCTGGGGCATGGGTCCAAAATACCTTCAGCTATCCGTCTGCAAAGTCCTTCCCTCTAGAGCTCTTCGCTCCTCTAACTCTAACTCCCTCAGGGTCAGTTGTTTTTCAAAGAAACAAGCTGGGGGTAGATCTCGGTCTTCAGCTGGGGCCTCCCTCTGGAACAGCCTCCCTGCCACTCTAAAACTTGAGGAGAACCATCTCTGGTTCCGGAAGCACCTCAAGACCTTCCTCTTTTCTTCTGCCTTCGCTCCCCCCCATGCTGATCTGTTCTCTCTTGGCACCATGCACCTGGCCACCCTCTGTCCTCTGGGCCCAGATACATGCTCGCCGCGCCAGCCTCCCGCACTGCCTCCGGGCCACCCCTTGCACTAGGGTCTGTATGTGCACCCATACAGCCCCCCCTTTTTCTTCCTGCACTTATCAGACCAACCCTGTCTGCTGCCTTAAACCTAGCATTTGCCAATTGTTGGCTGCACTACCACGGTTTGCTGCCCTTATTATTTATTATTTATCTGTTTCTCCTTTGCTTCGCACATTCCACTTCTCCCCCCTTCCATGCACTTTTCCCCTCCCCCCTCTCCCATGCACTTGCGCGTTCAAAATATCACTGTGCCTAGTAAGATCATTGTTTTGTTCTGCCCTGTTCCCCTCCCTTGCCTTGTCGCGCTCTGAAACACTTGTTGGAGCAGGGCTTCCCCCATCCTCTGCCGTACTCAAGGGAACCCCAGCCACACCCAAGACCCACTCTGCGGCATCCAACACTTGCCAACCGAGGAAGTGCTAATTAGGGCAGGCAGTGCCCATATATCTTTGCCTCCCTACCTGATACCCTCAGGAAGTGCCCCACGAGAAGGAAGGGACGCCTCACAGTCGTGCTGTGAACAGCAGCACCCCCTCCACGTGTGCTGCCTCATCCTAAGATGGCCGCTGCAATCGCCGCCGCAGGAAGAAGCCCATAACGCTGCCGCACAGCTGACTGGCTTTAATTTTTAAAGCCAATAGAATCAGACGGCTGGGGGAGCCGGCCGTTTGACGAAGGCCAGAGGACAAAGGCTATCCCTGTCTGAGCCTGTCCGAGACTAGCGAGACAAGCCCCATTACCAGTCCGCCGCACGTCTACCGCAGATCTGCCTCCACCGCAAACAGCAAATAACGTATGGTAAGAGCTAACACCTGCATAACTCTTGTGAGCCCACGAACCACTACCCTACACGCTACCAATCATTGTACACATACTTCATTTGACTCGACCTATGGAACACACCCAGCTAAAACGCATAGCTACCACCTCTTGACACTGTGTGTTTATGTACAAGGGAGTCCTTAATATGCCTTTCCACACCTTATACATTAACTAACGTCTTAAGTACCATGTTAACGGCTTGGCCTATTCATGTATGTACGCTGTAGCCTTAATAACTTGATTCCTATATGTACTGCATACCGTTAAGAAGCCCTACGTCTATAGTTCTAGACGGCACTAGCAAATAAGTAGCATACTTTTATGATCTAGTCTATAGTGCGATAATACTGATGCTTACTTACACCACCTAATTGTATGCTATTGGCCATTTTCTGCATATCCTGAACTAGCCTATCAAAATACCTAGCTAGCTTCCCTGCATACTCTGCATTTGCCAACTGTGTGTTATTAGACATTTAATATCTGTATATACTGAACTAGCCTATCATAATACTCAGATAGCTTCCCTGTATACTCTGCATTTGCCAACTGTGTGTTATTAGCCGTCTTATATTTGCATATTCTGAAGTAGCCTATTATAACACCTAGCTATCCTGCATACCTTGGACTAGCTTACTGTGCAATCCCAGCCCACTTCCAGATGTTAGACTAGACTCTTGCGCCACAGAGAAACATTGCATCGTGTAGACCAGACCACTGTGCTACTTAACCACTGGCACATTTATTAAACATAGGTCAGCCCTGACCTTAGTCCACTGGTAACTATCATAATGTATCTAGGGAAAAGCTTGCTGATCATTTCACAACTTGCTATTTCCTTTTTAATTATGTCACTAAGTAAAGTCTTACCATGTCCCCTATTAGACAGAAACCTTAGACTCTGTGCAAGACTATCCAGACTCTATGAGCCCAGGTCTAATAAAGTGAATAATATGAACTGCCATCGTAAGGACCCTGACGCCAATTTATCTACAGGTCCCGCCCATAAGCCCAACTCCCATAACCTTTCGCCACCTACTACCTATCGCGGAACTGATCTATCGCACCCCAACTGCAAGTGTAAACACGACTACTAACTCTGGAGCCCTAATTAACTCAAGGTCACTAGTGGCACATGCCACAGAAATAGCCGACTTACTATCCTCTGATAACTTTGACTTCATGGCTATCACTGAATCATGGCTTCATGATGCAGCAAGACCAGCTCTCATGCTTGCCATCCCAGACAACTTCCATTTCCTAAGAATGGACAGACCTAATGCTAAAGGGGGCGGCATAGCTATTGTATCCAAAACAAGCCTCGAATTAAGACTTAGCACCCCACAACCTCTTAAATATTCTGAACTGCTTACGGCCAAAGTACCTCTCTCTAGCAACCGTACCCTAACCATCCATCTACTTTACAGACCACCAGGCCCTATTGGCACCTTCGAAGACAATCTGTCTAGTCTGCTCTCTAACACCAAAGATTCATCGCAGATATAAGTGCTTGTTGACTTCAACCGAGGTTTTAACGACCTAGAGGATAAACAAGCACAATCCATAGCAGCCACTCTAGTTGAGCATGGCTTCACCCAAAAAGTCCAGGCTTCCACCCATATCGAAGGTAGAACCCGTGACTGGGTCGCCGATTTAAACTGCTCTGCCACTATTCTGAACTTAACCCTGCAACCTTGGACAGACCACTACCTGATAGACTTCACCCTAACATTAGACAAATCAATGCCTAAAGCCATGGCTATGGCACCTCCACTACATACGAGAAGCAAAAAAAAAAAAATCACAGTCGACAAATTATTGCCACTCCTCCTGCCCTCTCTCAACTCTACACCTATTAATGCTGACCCAAACCTCTTAGCTGAGGTTTATAACAATACCATGACTAAAGCCTGAGACATCATCGCACCAGATAAAATTCATAAAAGCAAACCAAAGGCCCACCTGAACTCTTGGTTTACCCCCCATCTCAAAGAGTAAAGACTCCAAAAAAGAAAGCTACAAGACATTTGGCGGCACGCCCCATCTGAGGAAAACAAAACAATTAAATCAGCTAGCCAATAAATATAAGAAAGAAATAATTAACACCAAAAAAAAGTGTTTAACGAAAGAATTGCGAAAGCAAACTAATACTAAGGAGCTCTTCGTGATCCTCTGGGATCTAGAATCCCCTATACCGCCCGTAGACAACGTTCCGAAGGACAAACAATGGTGCACGGACATCCAAAATGCACTGTCCAATAATATAGCCTCCCTCCAAACTAAAATTAAGAAAATGAAAGCATCATTGATACCTACAGTGACTACTACTACCCGACCTCCTAAAGCCCCTAACCTTCTAACTCCCATCAGCTTCACCAAAGTGTCTATCCTGGAAACAGAGATAATTATACTGTCCCTAAAATCATCCAACTGTAAAGGCGACAACTGCCCTGCCCAAATAGTCAAAGATGCAGCTAGAGATCTATCGCTGTTTATATCCAAACTTATAAACGCATCCTTCAAAACGAGCTGTATCCCTGAGAGCTTAAAAGAATCCTGGGTACTTCCTCTCCTTAAAGAAACAGACACTGGACCCGTCTATCCTTACGAACTACCGCCCCATTACAATGGTCCCATTTGTTCTTAAAATAATTGACAGGGTAGCGTACCTGCAGATTCAGGGTTACCTCGAAGCAAACCACCTTTTAGGTTCTCGACAATCAGGATTTAGACCTCAACATGGCACTGAGACAGCACTTATAGACCTCAAGAAACAAACTGATGAGCTCAAGGACAAGGGTAAAACGGCCATGTTACTGCTCCTTGACCTGTCGGCAGCTTTTGATTTGGTGGACCACGCAGTGCTCTGCCAACATCGAGCAACAGCGGCCCATTTCTCAAGTGACGTTATAGCCTGGGTCCAATCATTTCTAGCAAACAGAACCATGCAAGTATTCTCCCCTTCGGCCTCAGCGGACCCGATCCACACTACCTGCAGCGTCCCACAAGGTTCATGCGTCTCACCCACTATGTATAATATCTTTACTAAGCCCCTATTTGACAAATTGGGCAGACTGGGTGTTACCTACACTAATTACGTAGATGGGACCCCCAGATCCTCATCCCCCTTTCGGGAAATTTGGACAGTTATACAGCTTTGATAAATTAAATTTGCACACTCGTTCAGGCTTGGATGGCGTCCCATGACCTCTGCTTGAATGATGAGAAAACAGAGATATGATCCTTGGCTCCAAAGACAATTTAAACAAACCTTCCCCTAATTACGCCTCATTTAATATAGATGGAAATACAATTAAAACAGTAAATGAGGTAAAAACATTGGGATTCTATCTGGATTCCACCTTAACCTTGAGGAAATAGGAGAACTCCCTAGCCTTATCAACGGCCTACACAGGCAAACTCATCAGAGCATGCCGACCATATCTATCTGAAGCGAGTTGCATCACCCTGGCTAACGCTCTTATTTATCCAAGCTCGATTACTGTAACACACTTTATCTAGGAGCTAACAACTACATCCTCAATAAACTGCAAATACTGCAAAATAACGCTCTGAGAACGGCCTTGAACCTATCTAATAGAGAGCACATCTCAAGCACCAGAAGAGACCATCACTGGTTAAAAATCAGTGACAGAATATTACTCAAAACCACCTCACTCACCTATAAATGTCTCAACGATGAACCCCCCTATACCTTGTGGACAGAATAACTAGAAACACCTCCATGCGACCGTCTAGAGCCGTGAACTCCCACTGTCTAGAGATACCAAGGTTCAAGCTCACCAAAGATGGAGGAAGCAGTTTCCCTGTTAAAGCCGCACAATACTGGAATGCTCTTCCCCTGAACCTCAGAACGAACTAATCCTACACCAGCGTTTGAAGCAAATCACTAAACTGGCTGTGGTCCAATGATTTATAACGTCCAGTCCTCCGGCCCAACCACTTACCTCCTCATATTCTTAGGGAAACTTTTTGTTAGTTATTGTTTCATTACTTGTACTTTTAGCCTTACCTTCTTCTTACCTATAATTATTATTGTACTGATTATGCCCTGTATTGTACCTATACTATGCTGTAACCATGCCTAAAGTATTCTTTCCTGCTTCGCCCAGCTACCTACGGGTTCGGTGCGCATTACTAAATAAACAAAAAAACAAGCTTGTGTACGAGCGCAATAGAAATAAAATATCAAAACTCACCAAACCTCCCTTTATACAACATTAATAAGATACCACTTCGACATGAGAGATCCTTTCAAATCCTTTTTCAGAGACTAGGCATCCAGTCATTAGAGTATCTGGTACACAAAGGTCAATTCATAACGTGGGAAACGCTACAAACTAAGGGCGAATAGACATCGGTCACTCTGCTCATGTACTATAGCATCAGAGGTGCTGAGGGCGAGATGGCCACACTTCCCCAGGGCCCCCCCCACCCAAAGTATCTTACAGTATGCATTAAACCCTCTGAGACCTCAGAAAACTGGTATCAACGCTATATAAAATGGTCAGGGGAGGGAGGGCCATTACAACACAAGGCTATAGAACACCAAATGGGAAGACAACTTGGGGGAAACCCTGAATGAACAACAATGGAATCTCATTGGGCGTCAAACTCGTAGTCTGTCTCTGAACAACCGATTCAGGCTGATACAGTATAAATTCCTGCACCAAGTTTATTACTCGCCTGCCAAGCTACACAGAATCTTCCCGGAAAGGTTGTCTATGATGATATGATAAGGCATTTATAACGCACCTATAGGCAAGTGTTTCAAGGCGTGACAAGGCAAGGGAGGGGAACAAAGCGAGGACAGACAGCGATCCTTCTAGGCCAGATGTCATTCAGATCGCGCAAGTGCGTGGGAAGGGGCAGGGACAGTGCAGTACATGAGAATAGATGATAACAATAAGTAAATTAACGGCCAGCATGTGGCAAGTGCATGGGTAAGTGCAGACATCAGGTGTCAAGGGCTGGTAGGGGGGCTGTAGGGATCCAGAAATAGTCCCCAAGTGCGGGGTTTGCCAGTGTGTGCCGCTGGCGGGGGAGGGACCTGTGCCAGAGATCAGAGGGTGTCCAGGTAGCCAGTGCAATTCCGGTTACAGCCAGGAGGTCAGCAGAGGAGAGGAGGAGAAAAAGCAGAAGCAAAGAGAAAGGTTTTGGGGTGCTTCCGGAACCAGAGATGGTTCTCCTCAAGTTTAAGGGAGGCAGGGAGGCTGTTCCAGAGGGAGGCACCAGCCGAAGAAAGAGATCTACCACCAACTCGTTGCTTGGAGAAGCGACTGACCCTGAGGGGGTTGGAGTTGGATGAGCAAAGAGCTCGAGAAGGAAGAGAGAGTTGAAGGTATTGAGGCCCCAGAAGGCCTTATGGATGATGCAGAGGGTTTTGAACTTAATCCTCGCAGCCACTGGAAGCCAGTGCAGAGATTTCAGTCCTGGAGAGATATGATCCCTGGGCTTGAGGCCAAGGACAAGACTTGCAGTCCTGTTCAGGGGGGAAGTTCCAGTCCCATTGGTGACTTCTTGTTGTATGTGATGTTACGTGTATAATTAAATGCAATAAAGTTTAAACAAACATATACCACGTTTGGGGCAGATTCTTGCGTCCCTTTACAAAGTAACACGCAAGAAATTCAATTTTGAGTGGGGCGAAGAGCAAAATTGAGCATTCCAATTAGCCAAAGACACCATTCAGAAAGTACTTGATTTATGGCTGTTGAGGGATGGAGAGGTGAAACTCAACATATCCGTACAGGATGTCTATGCCAATTGGAGTTTGTGGCAAAAACAGGACAGGAAGCGAGTGCCCTTAAGATTTTGGAGTCGGAAGTTGCCCGAGGCTGGTGACAGATATACTCCATTTGAGAAATAATTGTTAGCATGTTATTGGGCACTTGTGGATACGGAATAAATGACGCTGGGTCATGTTAAGGATTTCAATCAGGCAATACACCCGGGTCTCGCCTAGCATGTAATGCACAGATGAAATACTTATCTATTGTGGCTATAGGTTCAATTTTCTCAGCGATATACCACTCATATAACATCCTTCTCAAAATAACCCCCAGGTCACAGAGTACCAGGAATCAGGCTGGTTGGTTAATGTACATATTTATTTATTTAATTCAAATCAAACACAAATTAATATATATGGAGCAGCAATCACCAATGTGGTGACAAAACAATCACAAAGTAAGGCAATTGGATTCACTTCTAGCAATACAGAATAGAAAAAGCAGGAAAAAGAACAGTTTTGTCTTGTGAAAAGATAGCGCTTAGGTTAAGGTTTCCCCCTGCAAAGTTCTCAATTCACAAATGAGCAGTTCTACACAGGTGTAAGTAAACAGCAGGTATTCAGGAGTAAAGAACAGTGTATAGGGTTTCAATGCAATCTTCCCTCCCCAGACAAGAGAGAAAAGCTTTTTTGGGAAATGTATACTTATTGATAGAAATTCCTATGAGAGCAACACTGAACAGATTCTAACCAACATGAGCTACAAGATGAGCAACAGAACACACTTTAAATCAGAATAGAAGTTAAGAAACACTTTGAATGGGAATTTACATGTGTAAAAACTTTTGCAGAAATGCGAATTTGCGCCTAAATTTCACTATGCGATTTTTAATAAAAACTGGTCAAATACAGTTGTTGATGTAGCTACAAGTCTTAGGTTTACCTGAGAGTTGAAAATAAGTCTTTAGCTATAAAATTGAAGAAGTTATGTACATTTTAATGAAAGGCGTTTTTGAAAAATATAGAACAGAGAAAAGCCAAAATTCGGTTTTAAAACAACAGATTGGTTTTATTTAAACTATTTTAATGACTAAGAAAAAGAGAATGCCACCCGTGAATCTCCACAGTTACACACGGCCGCTTGTAACTCTTCATGTGGCGGATACTACTTTTTTTAAAATGGGAATTACTTTATTTAAGCCAAATCACTAACGGCTTATGGTCTAGCAAAACAAATGAAAGAAATTCAGCGCTAACACTAGGGATTACAAAACAGGGTTACAAGAATGGTTCGGACAAGGTTAAAGGTTCTTAAGTTAAAGATGGGATAGGTTGGGATGGAGATAGGACAAGGCAAATATACTATGGGTCACTAGGATTCCAATTGATACTTACAGTCCATTCTAATTTCAGATTGGACCGTCAGGTTCTGGTCATCACGGATCAGTCTACAGGCAGCAGGGCACCTCTGGCAGAATTGGATCAGCTGGGCGGTTCTGGTCAATTGGACTGTACCTCAGATTGGATTGAATTGGATTGGCCCTTCTGGTCAATGGACACTGTAGATTAGCGTGATGGCGAGTTTAGCAAGCAAGCCTGGATGGCAGTGAGCTAAACTGGATCAGAATTATTCCCTTTGGAATGGTTTCAGGATTTGGGCCTAGCTGAAAAGAGTTCAGCAAATGCTGAGGCCTGGGTTTTGCAAAGTAGTCTGGAATCAGGCCAAGATGAAAATTCAGGAACAAGGTGAAGAAGTCAGGACCAGAGCGTCACGCAGAAATCAGGTGGTAGTAAGGAATCAGTGTCGTCGTGTGTTGTGAAGTTCCTATATTTATCATGCCACTCAGTTAATGGTAGGGGCAGAATTTCAAACCACACCCCCACGGCTGTGAGTGGTCAAAGGCACTTGCCTTCTTCTGGTTGGAACTCAGAAAAGAGCGGTCATATTTTATGATGTCATTTGGGAACTCCCACATTGATTTGAACCTCAATTTAACTTTCCCACAAATGCACATTTCTATAATTATGCCGTCTAATAAAATCTGACACATACATTACATACTTTGTGAGTTATCCTGACATCTAACTCCCATCTCAGTGAGAGCTAACTTTGTCGTTCTTTGAAATTTTGTCAATTTTAATCATAACTGTTTGGCCTAACTTATTCCGTACATATCTGGGCAATCACCTCTAGAACACGGGTATACAATATTATATTTGCAGCATCAATAGTTTTGCCACAATTATTCTTTTTGTGTAACCTTGGTCCCTTATGTCGTACAGGGTTCACTCACGTCTTCACAGAAAGGGCATACAATTAGATTTATAACTACCAATTTTTAGATTTGGCCTCCTTCATGGGGCAAAGTTAAAGGTTTTCAAAGCTTAATCACAAATAGGCATTTTAAACAACCAATGTCCGTTAGCATTTTTTTTCCTTCTTTCAACTGGCAACAACTGTCAAATTCCTTTGATCAGGGTGGGGGTCCAGAGGGAAGTTCACTGCCCCTCCCCTAAAGAGATCAGTTTTCAGCCAGCCATTGTTCTTGGCTGGGCCCCAGACGAATGTCTAATCAGTTCATTGTTCTCAATATGCGAGAACCCCCTGCAGCAATTACACCTTCCTGCTAGCAGTGGAGTGTCAACCTGAAGTGTCATCTTTCCCAGGCTGGGCACTGTCAAGTCAGAATTAATTATTTAATTAACTCCAGACTGGGTTTTGACTTTAAGATTCACCTAAATCTTTCATTTAAAACATAAACAAATCAACAGTTCATAGGGGATTTTGACATTTAAAGAATTAGACATTTCATAAAAACATGCTTTTAAACAGGCGATTTTGCACTTTCTTCAGGGAAAAAGCACATTTAAACTGAATCCTTTACATCAGAGTTTCCTCTGCAGCTCATATTTTATTCAGCACCAGTTCTTCTCTTAAATGCGGAGATTTGTTTGCAGTCTGGAAGTAAATATCCAGCCTTTGCTTGGAGTTTTCTCTGCACATCTGAAATTATTACATGTTTTGCCATTTTTAGCCGCATTTTTCCCATGGAACTGAAAGAAATGTTGCTGGGCTGCCTTTTTCATGAGATACATTTCTTCGCTGCTGTCTGTCAATGAGGCCCGGTTCTCTGGCCACACTGGATGATCTGTACCCCTTTTAATTTCAACGATTCACTGAAAAATGTATGGATCTAGCGCCAAAAAGCACTTTGAAGGTTGCAAAGCTGCATATTAAAAGGCCTTTTCAGTTTTTAGCCCAATTCTGTGGGCTTGCTTCATGTTAAATGTAACAGCACCCACTGGCATTCTCCTGCCTTCTGTGATTGTGACCCATGCGCAGTTTTGCAGATTTTTGCACACACAGGGGTTACCGCATCCATTTTTGGCTGTTTCTTTCCCCATTGGTAAAGGGGTGCAGTGGGGCACATCGGCATGGGTAAAAATATCCCAGTGTCATGATTTATTGATCAGACCAGAAATACCGATCATGCAGTGGGTACTGAGCTCCCCTAAAACACATAGAATAGGGCATGCACAAGAGGCCAGTATCATCAAATGAAATGTTACATTCAAGATCATACCAAGACAGGAAAGGGTGGAGATGCAAAATGACACAAGAAAGTGGCTGGGGTTCCACTAGTAGATTCGGAGCCCAAAGAGGGAATGACAATTTGCGAATTTCCTATTAAATGGGGAATCCCCTATGAAGAATTATCGAATGTGCATGTGGAGCATGCCTGGTTTACTGATGGTTCAGCCAAATATGTGGCAATTGAGTGACACTGGATAGCAGTAGCGTACAATCCCAAATCAAAACAGGTGTTAACCACCTCTGGAAAAGGGAGGAGTAGCCACTTAGCGGAATTGTATGCCGTGTAGCAGGCTTTGAAACAAGAGACGCCTGGGTGTTGTCACATTTATACGGACTCATGGTCTGTGGCAAATGGATTGGTGGCATGGTTGCCTACATGGCTAAAGAATGGATGGAAGATTCATGCTAAAGAAGTATGGGGCAAGGAACTATGGCGAGACATTGCTGAGATGCTAAAGCATACTACAGTAACTGTGTATCATGTAGACGCACATTGCGCAACTGATTCATTAGAATGATGGTTCAATTCTGTTGCAGACTAACATGCCAAAATTTCATGGACACAAGGGCTGAGGAGGATGATTTGAAAGGGATTGCTAAAAGGGCCCACCAAGAGTGGACAGCTCAGAGAGAAAGTTATCATCAGGTGGCCGCAAGACAGGGGAATTAGCATTCCATTAGAGGTTGTGAAGACAGTGATTTTAGAATGTCCTGTGTGTCAGCATAAGTAGCAGATATCTATTCCTTATATAATTCAAGGCACTTTGAAAAGAGGTAAATTGCCCGGACAAATTTGGCAGACCGATTATATCGGTCCCTTGCCTAATAGCCGGGGATGTAAATATGCGTGTACCATTGTGGACACATTCTGGTTACTTAATGGTATTACCATGCAAGAGAGCTACCCACATGAACACAATTAAATGTTTAGATCAGGAGGCTGTGTATTATGGAGTTCCCTTACAAATTCAGAGTGACAATGGGTCCCACTTTAAGGAGAAAGTTGGTTCTGGACTATTGTCAAGACAAAGGAAATGAATAGATCATTCATGTCCCTTACCACCTTGAGACTTTGGGATTATTGAGAGGATGAATGGATTCTTGAAACAACAGTTGTGCAAAACTGGTGAGGGTACCTTGAAAGGGTGGCGGGAACATGTGCTAGAGGTGGTTCAGATACTTAATAACCGTCCCATTGTGAACAGTGAAACTGTTGATACGCATGTTAACGTCAGCCTTGCAATTCAGACCTAACAAAGCATTGGAAACCCTTCTGTATTGGGAAATGTCTCCTGCCTGGGGCGTTGGCTCCTTATCGTGCCACTCCAGAGTCTGCTGGGGTGGATTTGCATGCAAGGGAAGAAATTCGATTGGAGCCCAGAGGCATCATTGTGATTGAAACAGGGATTGGAGTGCAAATTCCGTTTGAACATATGGGATTAATTGCCCCTAGATCTGGACTAGCTCTGAGAGCTATTGAGGTGTTGGGAGGGATTGTGGATGCAGACTATCCGGGAGAAATTAAGGTAATTCTTATGAATAGGGGAGAGAATATGTTGCCTATCCATGAGGGAGATCAGGTGGCGCAATTGATACTGGTACCTGTGAAATTGTCCCTGGTGAAGAAAGGGGAGCCACCAACAGTAGTGACAACACGTGGGACAGAGGTTTTGGGTCAACAGATACAATGGTTCCAGGTGCCAAGGTTTGGGTGGAGAAGCCTAATGGTCCGCCCGTACCAGCAGATGTGATAGCATCGGGAGATGATCAGTTGGTTCTTGTGATGGAACCTGAAAAACGAAAATGGACGCATATTCCCGCTGACAAATGTTATTTGCGCGAATGATGTACTCCGCTGATATCTTGTTTTTGAATTCTGATTTTATAGATCCTGAATATGCTGGTTGTCTGTGTCCAGCACGATGGAGTGCATTCGGGAGGGTCCGGGGACATGCTGGGAGAGTTGGCAAATGTCTCCATTCTACAGATGGAATCAGGGATATGGATGAAAACTGACACACCTGCTACCATCTTTGCACCGGATGATACGTCCATTGCAGCATATCGCAGTGTTTTGAGAAAACGGGGAGGGCAGAAGCGCAATGCCTTGCTCTTGCCCCTATCTGCAGTTTCTATGTCCTTTGTGCAACACGGCTACTCAGCCATTGACGGGCAGCCTAAGAATATATGGGTTTACCTGGCTCGACAAGTGTTGAAAATGTCGTATTTCTATTTGGTGGATGTGCACGATTCCACAAATCGGATTTCCACCTGCCTTGTGGCTATTCCAACACCCACCCCGATATTAAGAAATCTATTCAGGGTCTTGCATGAGAATTCTTTGGTTGAGGATTCTGATGTCAGGAATTCTCTTTCTGTTTCCAAGTATTGTAAGTTCTGCGCAGACACGGACTGCAGATGGAAAAACATGACTTGCATCATTACATACAATATCGCTCCTGCTGATGTTTGTTATCAAATGACTTGTGATCCGAACTATAATGGTAAATGTCAACAATTGGATTTGAATCAAGATGAGGGAAGAACTGGCTTTGAGCAGCGTTTATGTGCGCAATCAACAAGTGTTTGTGTTGATGTATCTAATAACATGTTGTGTAATTTTACCGTTTTAACAGCCAGTCACCTGAACCATGTGAAACTTCGCACGGGCTGGCCGTTCTCCTGTGGGAACTATACCTATTCATATATTCATGCTAACATTTCAGGTGGCCCCTGTGCTTTAACGCAACTTGGCCTAATGATATTTCCTTTGTAGCTTGCTATTTGGCGGTCTATGTGATCTGTACATTATACCACCCTATCACCCAATTGTAATTCTGATGTGCATTTGTGTCTGAAACAGAAGTGCCGGCGTTGGCCATTTTGTTGATAGGGATTTGGGGTCTAGCAGCAGGGGGGTTATAAAACCATGATTAACTTGGCTTGCTTGGTAGTGAAAGGGCTTAACAAGACTTCACATGCTTTAACAGAGTTACTAGATAATAGACATTTTAGAAAAGGTGTTTTGCAGAATAGGGCTGCTTTTGATTATTTGTTTTTGAAGCATAATTTGGGGTGTGATGCCGTAGAAGGGATGTGTTGTTTTAATTTGGAGGACCATTCCCATTCCATTGAAAAACATATTAAAGGATTGGAGGATCTTGTTGCCCGGGTCACCCAGGATCTGGATTGGGATTGGTGGGATCAGTTGTTTGCATGGATTCCCGAGACATTACGTTCTGTTTTTATCATATTTGAATGTTGTTGTATTTCATGTATTCCGAATTTGTGGAGGATGTTTAGTAGGTTTTGGGAACCATCCTTTCGTCCATTGGGTTATGGTAGTTGATTGTAGAAGGGATGGAGTGTAGCACTTATGCGAAAAATGAGCTAAAACAACATGGTGCCGGTGCGCAGCCATTTTGGACATTCGCTTCCATCACCGCAATGAAAGCCTATGTTTTCGTGGGCTCAGTAAGTAAACATGCATTTTTGCAGCACAGGCAAGGTCACATAATGATAACAAATAAACTAACTGTGGAGAATAGTAGTTGTATTGTCTGCTGAAGGACGAGCTAGAAAGGGAGTCAGAGCTCTCTGCAGGTGCAGTTATAAGGGATACTGGGAATGAAGGCAAGGAAGGGAATCTGGGTTTTTCCACTCCTAGCTGGATTTCTCCACTCTGTGCTCCTTATGCTTGTGGTCTGCTCTTCGGCCAAGGGCAGACATAATCAAGAGGGGTGGGAATTCCCACATAAAAAGAAGAGGTATTCCTCTTGGGAAGACAGTTAGAATTGTGCCCCCAGGTGATGCAGTCTCACTGAGAGGGAGGACGCTCAGCTCCAGACCCCGTTAGCATGAGTGATCTCTCAGTCTACCTGCTCTGGGACTAAGCAGTGTTGAGGTGGCCGAGAGGAAGGTGTCTTCTGGAACCATTATAACGGTGATGCATTTTCTTTATGTTTATGTATAAATGATTATATGTTAGTTATGTGTGTAAGCATAAGGTGTGAATAAAAGGCCTATAACGAGCCATTTTCTTTTCTTATAACTATTGGTCTAAGTGTGATTTCTTGCCTATCTGAGTCCAATAACTTTTTTTGTTAGGGTCTAGGGGGCGTAAATTTGATGTCGCTCCACGTGGCCAAGCATAAGCAAAACAGAGGTGGATGAGGAACTAGAAGGAGGGGGAAGAAAGAAGAGGTGGGACTAGCAAGTGGGACCATGTGGAGGAAGTGGGATTGGGAGTATGACAAAAACTGGGGATGCAGTCGAGAAATGAGGATGAGGAGACTAGAAAGAGGACAAGGATGAGGATTCAGGACTAGAGACTATGACGAGTGACCAATTCAGGGATAGGTCTAGGACAAGGCTCTAAGGTGAGGGACTGTGACAAAGGAGTAGAATGCAGGATTAGAGTCAGTGGTTAGGATGACTGATTAAGATGGGAGACTAGTGCTAGAACAAGGAATTAGGAACTAAAGAAGAGAGACTAGGACAAAGAACCTGGACAAGAGATTAAGTCCAGAAACAAAGGCAAGGGACTAGGATGGCAAGACTAGGACAACACAATAGGAATAGAAGAAGAGACTATGCCAAGAAATTAGTGTGACAGTCCAGGAGGAGAGACTGGACAAGGTCTAGGAGTAGGGACTATGAGGAAGTACTAAGACCAGGAAGAGGGACAAGGACGAGTTATAAGGACAAGAATGAGAAACTAGGACTAGGGTGAGGACTAGTATGAGGGACTAGGACGAAGGTGAGGCATTAGGATGAGAGACATAAAACAAGAATAAGATACAAAGATTAGGATGAGAGACCAGAACGAAGGACTGGAGCACGAGGCTACGATGATGGTCTAATATGAGGGAACAATATTAAGATGAGGGATATATGATTAGGAGTAATATGATAGATTAGGCCATATATACGAGAATAGGATTAGAGACTTGTGCTAGTACTAAGAAGATCTAGACAAGAGAGTAGGATGAGAAATTAAAATGGGGTACGAGGTCTAGGATGAGGGATTAGGACAACAGAATAAGATAAAGACGTGGATGAGGGACAAGTCACTAGGAGGAGGGACTAGGATAACAGACATGTGCACAAGACTAGAATGAGAGACAATGATAAGCAATTAAGATGAGGGGTTAGGATGAGGGTTCAGAACAAGAGACTAGGCTGCAATATGGTACTAGGATGAGGAACCATGGATGAGAGATTTAGGAAAAGGACAAGACACAAGGGTCGAAACAAGGGATGAGAGACTAGGGATGAGGGAGGAGTACTGGAACTGAGACTGGGGATGACGGGTTAGGACGACGAAAAGGGACTAAGAGAAGGAAAAGGGACTAGGAGGAGAGACTCAGAGGAAAGACTTGAACAAGGGATTAGAAGGAGAGAATAGGTCAGGGGTCTAGAAGGAGTATGAGAGAGGAGGACGAGGTTACCGGAGAGAAGGACTAGGACTAGGATGAGGAACTAGGATGAAATAGTAGGACTAGGACAATGAGGAGGGACTAAGACAAGAAGTAAGGACTAAGGACTAAGATGCGGTTCTAGGATGAGCATTAGGGACTATGGCCAGGTGGAGAAAATGGGATGAGGACAAGACAAAGAACTAGGACGAGAGACAAGCGTTAGAAAGTGGGACGACTAGGAGGAGGTACTAGGATGAGTTAATAGGACTAGGACGAATAACTAGGACTAGGAAGAGGGACAAGAATAATCAAATAGGATTAGAGACTAGGGCAAGGATTAGGAGGAGAGACTAAGACTAGGATTAAAGACTAGAATGAGAAACTAGAAAAAGACACTACTTTTTGACTTAAAACAAGCCTTCGGTAGTGTAAATAGAGTGAAACTATGGCCAAAATTACGAGCACAGGGTTGTGCCAAAAACATGCTGCAACCCATTGAAGCCCACCACACTAAAAGGACCATGCATGTCCGTCTAATTAATGAAGGTGAACTATCAGCACAAATCGATATTGAGAGGGGAGTCAAACATGGCTGCACCTTAGCTGCCACCTTGTTCAATCGATATTTAGCAGATTTGCCGAAGCTCTAAAGGAAACACTACACTTTCCTCCCAAGATAAACAACCAATCAATTTCAACTGTGATCTACGCTGATTTAGTCCTTCTGGCTCAAACACAGATTGGACTACAACGCTCACGTGACTCACTACAACACTATATGACAGTAAACGACCTGATCATTAACATCGATACATCAAAAATAATTTGGCCGCAAACTAGGGAAAAAAGGCAAAGGCTTTAGGTGGAGGTTGGGCCATGAACAACTGCAGGTAGTTGAATCAATTCGCTACCTATCTGTTAAGTTTAACAAATTAATCGAAGAAAACATTTGGCAATTGGTGCGAAAACAAACAGCCAAAATGTTAGCCTCACAAGGTTCCATACTACATGCAAGATATGGGTGATTTTCAATGTTATCCATGCGTACATTGTACGTACAAAAAGCAGCCCCAGTCTTGACTTACGGAGGAGACGCAACCCTAAACCTTCAGTAGAAAATTTGGACCGCCCTAGAGAGTTTGTTTTGGAAAACAACATTGACAGTACCGAAGAGTTTGCCAATAGATGTCATCAGAGCTGAACTAGGGCTCCAATCATTGCAGTCCATTGTAGCATGGAAATCCCTTTCATTATGGAGGAAAATATCAATGGATAAACCATCAATTCCCTATAACATCCTAAAGACAAAGGGTTCAGGAAACAATCGCGATCTCCTTGACATATGGAAAGAAAAATGCTTACATCAATTAGAACATTTGGAGTTGTCCATGGAATCACTTGTCTCAAACCCCTGCGGGATGAAAGAAAAATTAAAAAGACTTGACTGGATCCATACCATGGAAGTAAGAGAACAATATAAATCTCTCAAAAATTCGGTGCATGAACTTCGGGCTCTGACCACGATTCCAACATATCTACAGAAGTTCCCAAGCAGATACCGCAGCAATCAGTTTCTACGGATCAGACTAAATATCTATCCTACAATGGAGCGACTAAATACGAGGGCCCAACAAGAGACTAATGACGGTGTCTGTCGCTTTTGCAAGATTCCAGGAAACATGGAGACAGCGAAACACCTTATAACGATGTGACCTGCAGTGACGGCTGACCAATCGTTTTATCTTCTGAAATATGTCAAGAATGCAAGTTCTTTGACAGCAGATTAATGGTGGAACATGTTTCTCTGTGGTGAGAAACTAGCACTGGTTTGTGTAGGAGTCCATTTTTTAGATGGAATAATGAGAAACTGCTACATAAAGTGGACTAGGATGCTCACAAGGGCACACCCAGATGTATACATTTTCTAATTTCCTTTTTTAAGATGTAAACCACAATGAAGAATGTTGTCACTAAGACAATGTGAAGTGAGAGAACCTAGTGTGTAAAAAGATTGTAATAAACTAATTCACAATAAAAAAAAGACACTACAATGGCAGTCTTGAACTAAGATTAAAAAGAGGGACTAGGACAACAGGTTAGAAAGAGAGAAGAGGAAAAAGAGAAAGATAAGGTACTGGGCAGCGGGACTAGGGAAAGAGGCCAGTACAAGAGATTTGGACAGGGACTATGTCAAAGGACCAGTGCAAGGGACTAGACCTAGGACCAGGGAAAAGGACATGATACAAGATTAGGATGATGACTAAAATGATGCTGAGAGACTAAGACTAACCTGTTGAACTAAATGTGCATTCGGGAAGGGCATGGACTATGTGCTGCATTCCCTTTCCCTTTGAGCTGTGTTCCCCTCAGCTCTCATCTCTCCCCAGTAACACAATCCATGCCCGTGCAGAGTCAGATTTTGGAGGCTCTTCACTTCTTCCCCTTGAATCACATGGCCTTCAATCACAGTCCCTCCCTGCCGCACTGGCCCAGGTCCCATGGAATATGTTCAATTTTTTTAAGTTCAGCTGGAAGTTTTTGTTCTGCTGATTTATCCCCTTTGATATACAGAACACTGCATCCTTGGTCACTTGTGGGAGCCATTGATATCAGGCGTGCTGCAGTCTCACCCTGGTTAAGCTGCTCTATCATTCTTTGATATTGCACATTAGAGCACAGGAGGATTTTCTGTGGACACATAGAAATATCATGTGAGGAGCGGCGGGGGGGGTGTAATTCCTTCTATTTTTCTTCTTTAGGTCTACTCCGAAGACCCAAAACCCTGTGTGATCGACGTTTTTTGTTCAGCGACACAGAGTTACACTAGCATTTGTTTGACATTTGTAAGGGAGGAGGACAGGAATGTGCACCGGAATCTTGGCACAGTGTGCAGAGACCAGACAGGTAGAAACTACAAGGTCAATAGGCCCTCCCCAAAGTAAAAAAGGAAGAACATCCTACGAATATGCCCCCTGTGGGTGGAGTGGAGGAATACCTTTCTGTGAAACAAATAGCATCCTCAAGGCCAGAAGAAGCATGTTTCAGATCTTGCCTGTTAAGCAGGGACCATGCAAGCTATTAATCAGGAATCAACAAAAGGCAATGACACCGACCAAGACCTCAACGGACGCCCAATCAGGAAATCACATTTTGTAAATAGGGCTATGGCAGGTTTACATCATGTCTCATCCCAACATTATGCTACAGAAACCCCTGATTGTTATGTTTAGCATTCCCCTAGGTCGAATTGGCATCTACCCCTTCCTGTCCTTAGCCAGCGGCTGCAAAAAAAAAAGAAAGAAGGCGCAAGTCTTTGGACCTCGGAAGCCAGAACAAAAGCACTCATCTGAGAGTGTCTAAAGTACCAGGAAAGGGAAAATTCGGAAATGTGGGATTGTTTTACCATCACCTTTTAAACCAAGGCTTCCTTGGTTAGACCTTTGGAGTTGGGGAAAAGCTATGGTTGACCTTTGGAACTATGTTGACCAGCAGGCCTTCATTTTGCTCAGTAGATCTCCCTCCACTGGCACCCTTCTTTCAGTTACTAATAAAACTTGAGTCAACCACCCATCACTACGTCCAGCTGTTCTGTTCCATAATTCTCATAACACACTTCACCAAAAACACGTCTTATAACATTAGGTTTAAGTGTAAAATAAGAAGAATTGTGACTTTCTTATAATTAGGCAGAACATTAGGATTAAAACATGAAGAAAGTATATCACCTTATGTGTAAGAGGCTTTCCATCGCCGTGTGGTTTCCCAGATAAGGCATCAAAAATATAGATAACTGAAAGAGTGAAAGCATAGGAAAAACATTAAATAAGCATGGTGACGATTATGTGGTTTCCATAAGCACGAATCCACACAAAGTTTTTAAAAAACTGCCCAAAAAAGTAACACATATAACATGTATCAGATTTACCACCATTGCAAAGTATGAAATACTTTTTCGCACAAATGCAGTTTAACTGTCTCTCACTACTTAATAAATAGTGATTATAAGCTGAGGATAGCATGCAACTCCATTGAGAATACTGTGGTGAGGTGGAGTAAGGAGTCGGACAAATGGCTGACATGTTTCAACACGTTATATTTGTAAAGATAAAGAAAAGGTCCTACCTCTCCCTATTTCTACCTAACAAACATCAACTCGGGTGCTCGTTGTCAGGATGTTTGAATAAAAAGTGTCCATCCTTTGTCCAAAACCTACTCTAACCCTACCACTATTTTACAAAAGGGTCCAGCATCCTACACAGAAGTAATACCAGAAGAATGACTTCCTTCTCCTGGTGAACTGGCTCAGTCTTTATCTCTTTTCCAACAATATTTTGCACTAGCTTCTGTGACGAATTCCAGGGTATTGTCACTGCTCCCATAGGGGGAGCGCCTTCCCATGAGGCCAGGGATGTGAGGCCGCTACCAAATAGTCCCCCCTGGGGGTGGTGCTCAGCGGGTGGATCTCATGGGAGGAAAAACTCCCAGTAGGACCAGTGATGACCGCATTGGGAGAATGTGGTATCCCTGCCAATCACCTGATCCTAGACCCCGATCCTACAACCTTAACAACAATCCTTTCCCTGAAAGGGTCATGGGTTGTTACCCTAACATTCCCCTACAACGTACTGGGACGAGGAAGAATAGGAATTACCCAAGTGAAGATCCCTTTCCCAGTACTTCGACGAGGATGCACTCCATTGACCCACAAGTTTAGTTTGTTTATTTGTAGAGTGCACCAAGCCCTGAAGCATCTGGGCACTTATCCTCCAGGTTACAAAATTACATACATTTATGATTCTTTTTACAGAGGGTAGATACAGGCAGATACGTTACATACCGTGTGTTTACATATTTACAAGAAAGTAGATAGAACGATATATACAGAACTGTGAATGCAATAAGTTACAGTGTCAATGTGGAGTAGTTAAAGGCGGAATCATGGGGTGCTACAGTCTTGATCCTGTAGCCATAGCTTTGCATTTTTTCTGAACTGGTGATAGGAGGGTTCAGATCTTAGTGATATGGGGAGAGCATTCCAGCTTTTAGCAGCTAAGACTGGGAAGCTAATTCCTCCTGCTCTTTGTAGGTTGAACCTGGGTATTTTGAGGCAGTGAGCCTGAGCGGTTCAAGTGGGTCGGGATGGTATGTTGCGTGAGATACTATTGGATAGATATTTAGGGGCCAGATTGGCGAGACACTTATGTGTCAGTGACAAGGTTTTTAGTGCTATTCTTTGCTTGATGGATAGCATTTCAGATTGCACCTAGTTTTGGAATATGTTGAGACCTGGGTATGTTCATTGCTGCTCTAATGGCATTGTTTTGGGTGACTTGCATTTTCTTAAGGTTCTGATGGGTTGTTCTTCAATATAGTGCGTTACAATAGTCTAGTTTTGACATGACTAGTGTTCTGGCTATTGTGATGCAATTTGCCGTTGTGATGAAAAGTCTGCATGCAGTAATTAATTTGCACGTGTAGGCGGATAAGGAGGCAATTGCGTTGGTTTGTCTGGTTAGGGAGAGAGCTGAGTCTATGTAAATGTCCAAGGTTTTTACAACCTTTGAGATTTTGGTTGTGTTCCCATCAATGTTAAATGAGGTGAATTGCTCAAGTTTTTTAGGGTTTGATGAGGAGCCTCGGAGAAGCAGCTCTGTCTCATCATCATTAAGACAGAGTCCATGCTGAATAATGAGGTAGATGTCATTAAGGGTTTTGCTATCCGTGTCATAGTCTCCTGTGATGGGGCTGAGTATTTGGGTGTAATCACCGTAATTG
This sequence comes from Ambystoma mexicanum, assembly GCF_040938575.1. Taxonomy (NCBI): domain Eukaryota; kingdom Metazoa; phylum Chordata; class Amphibia; order Caudata; family Ambystomatidae; genus Ambystoma; species Ambystoma mexicanum. Next base: position 802,400,182 of record NC_090932.1, read on the forward strand.
GTATAGGACACCCACAAATTATAAAGTGTTGGGGACACACAGGATCCTTGGGGGACTCTGCATGTTGGTTTGGCAGAGGCTGAAGGTGCAAAGACCCCATAGATCTGTTGTTGAAGAATGATTGGATCCACGCATTGGCTTGTTAAGTGGTTGCAGAGGATTTTATGGTTTACCAAGTTGAACGCTGCCGACAGATCTAGGAGGAGCAGAATGGCCAATTTGCCTTTGTCCTTTAGGGCTTGATTTGGGTCTTAATATCAATCAGGGCTGTTTCAGTCCCATGTCTAGGTCTGAACCCTGATTGTCCTAGGCAAAGTAGGTTGTTAGATTCTAGGTGATGTTGAATCGGCAAGTATGCTGCTCGATCTAATATCTTCAGCAGAAAATTAACAGTTACTGACCGTAGTGACTATCGTACTCTTAGTCCATAGTCCCCCTTTCCGCCATACTGTATGGGCGTCCCACGCGAGGGACGGGAGACAGAACCTTTTTCACCAGAAAAAATCTTCTTCCCCTTTAAATTTAGAGGCGCGGCCCTGGGAGCATGCGCTCGCCTGGCTCTACCCACCGGCGCCACTCCTCAGTCCCCATTGACGCGTCGACAATAATAAGCATTGCCTAATGACACCAGTATTATTAGGGGGAAGGATGGTGGGACGTATAGAGGAAAGGGGACTATGGACTAAGAGTACGTTAGTCACTACGGTGAGTAACTTAATTGCTCTTACGTCCCGTGCCCTTTCCTCCATACTGTATGGACGATTATAACTGAAAGTAGCGCCAGGGTGGAGAGGAGCCCCTCCTTAAGAAAACCGGTTTCTTAGAACTGCCTGCCCGAATGCCGCATCTGACCTAGAGGTGGCGTCCGAAAAGTAGTGTTTACTGAAAGCCGAGTGGGTGGCCCAGGAAGCCGCATTGCTGATGGACCTGCCACGGCACATGCCGTTGAAGCGCGATGGCCCTGGCCGTCGCTCTGACCGCATGGGCATGTAAGTCAGTCGGCACTGGGTTGTGCTGCCCCTCATAGGCTTCCTTGATTGCTGCAATCATCCCCTTGCTATGGAGGCCTTGGAGGCCTGATAACCGGGTCTTGACCGACCAAAAGTGTCAAATAAGGCATCTGCTATTTCCTAGTTGAGATGGAAGGAGGAGGTCACCTCGGGTAGGAAAGCAGGGTGCGTCCGCAGGACGACCATGTCCCTGTGAAAAGTGCTGTAGGCTTCTGATGCCACCAGAGACTGGATCTCGCTGACTCTGCGAGCTGAGGTGAGGCACACGAGCAGAGCTGTCTTTATGGTGACCAGCCTGATGTCTGCGGATGCCATAGGCTCAAAAGATTTGTGCGCCAAGGCGCCCAACCCAACATTAAGGTCCCACACCGGGTGTGGCTTCTTTATAGGCGTGTAAAGCCTGTGGAGGTCGCTTGACCATTTACTCTTATATTGGCTCCTAGTAGCCTTGCTTCTAGCGCCCTGGATGATACATAGGTTAGCTTGAGATAGGCTTAAGTGTTTCACTGTGACCTGCTCAGGAGACACGCTGCAAGAGCTAGCTTGTGAGGAGCAGGGTGGAGTACCCTGCCCCCCTGCTGGGCCAGGAGAGTGGCGCCCAAACAGACAGAAGAAGAATTCCCAAAACAAGCTACCTACCTGTGTCACACTTCTGGGCTGGTTATTTAGGTTGAAATGAGGCAAACGTGAATCACAGTCTTGTGGCAAAGCAAATATCACAAGATATGCACATAGACTAGTATTTCAAAAGGAAATATTCAATTTTATATTTCTAGTACATATCAAAAAAGGAACATAATGGGTCCAATTATTAAAAGAGCACAAGACAAAACAGAGAGAAATCACAGTCCTGTTGGAAAAAAAACTCATGTGAAACGATCACGTGAATCTATTTACTTGAGTCAAATTGTACATCAAACCTGTTCTATTTTTAAGGTGATGTTAGTAGTGAAAAAAGTGACTTCACATCATAGACATAGTATTGTAGTACTTTTGCAAAGACCCCAGTCGGGACAATGTGTGAACATAAAGCCGTGTGGGGAACGTGTCAACAGGATGGCTCTGTTTCCAGCCTTAAGAGAGTTCAGTCTTCGGAAGTTCAAATATGACTGTTGTCCATTGAATGAATATTGGACCAGATAAGGCTTTCATCAGGACACATAAACGGCAGCTTTAACCCAAGAGTCATATTCTTCACAGTAGGTGTGAGATGTCTAGTGATGTATCTCTATGGACAAACAAACATATATGTTAAACACTAGCTATATTGCAAATGGCAATAGTGAAGATTCCACATGAATCCTAATAGAAACAGCCCTTTCATACAATGTTCAACCTGGACATATTCATAGTTAATCATGTATATATCTCTTCAAGTTATTTAAATAGCATGTTTGTCATTTGGCTATTTGGTGTATTTTACTTTCACAAATAGATGTGACTCCACATCTTGTGTTGTTGCGTAATACAGCAAATGAGGATCACGCAATTATCCCATTTATGTAAATCAAAATTAATTAATACGCTCTAGTTATCGTAGTACCTTTCGGGAAATCTTCAAAGAAGTGCTCTGCATGAGTCAAACGATGTCTGTAAGTACTTCACACATGCCTAGAAGGGCAGCTATGCCGGTCATTAGCCATCACTGGCTGTGTAGGAAACACAACAATGTAAAAAACGCAAAAAACATGTGTCATCATATGTCTAAATAATATCCCATTTGATATTAGAAAATGTGTGCATATGTGTACTCATACCTTCCATGAATTGTTAAGTTGGTGAAACCAGCGGTTTATTATTCTGAATGGGCGTCACTGCAGTGATGGTGGTATTCGACCCAAGTGTGGCACGTACAATAACGGTGTTCTAGAGGCACAGGAAAGTGAAAAAAAGACTCTAAGACACAGAGTCCTTGCTGAGCTTACTACGTTCAGACTCGTATTTTTGATACATGAGGAGGACTTACTTTTGATTTTCGGAGCACTCTTTCCCTCTAGCAGAACGGCATCACCATTTCTGAGTCCGTATAATCAGTTCAAGCGGTTAAATACTCACATACTAACGTGGACATGATCATGTGGTCCAGCGAAAATCGCCTGTAGGAACTGGGAAATTGTCGGCCATCTTAGAGCGTATAAGGAAAGTGGCCGTACGAGTATCTGCGCGATGGCACTGACATACTCGGCAAAGGTAAAATTAAGCTAATGGTTCCCATTAGTGTGTCAGGACAGAAAAAGGATTAATCACAGAGTGGCGGACCAACTTAAAAAACAAGTGATGATTGATCTATCTTGCTATGTAGAAATGGCTAAATTCAGCGTCAAGAGGGATACATAAGGACACGTGATCCAAAATAATGATCTGTTGTCTACTGATGGATGGAAAAACTAAGACACATGTATGGAAACTGGGACATAGATATGTGCTGTCTGGTTATGGAGGTATGGTGAGGATCCTGATAAAACCCAATGGTACCGATCAGGAACCTATTTATGTACAAACAGGTTCCATTCGATATACAAATGTAATCCACATTTGACCGAATCTTGTTTATAAATCCATTTCTGCTCCAACTTTCGCAGATTCAGGTCCCTATCTCCCCCACAAGGGTGTCATGTCATTGTGGGAGTGTTTCATCTTGTTGTAATGATCAACTAGTGGTTTGTCTTTAGTGCCATTCTTGATACAGGAACGGTGTTCCCCTATTCTAGTCCTGATGGTTCGTTTAGTTTTACCGATATACATAAGTTTGCATGGACAAATGATGCAATAAATAGCCCATTTAGTTGCACAGTTTGAGAACGATTTTAGAGTCCAGGTGCCAGTTTTTAGCTCGACACTTAACATTTTTAGTGAAATTGCACATTAAGCATTTGCCACATTTGAAGTGGCCTACAACTGGAGGTAAACTCCATAGTGTTGGTTGTTTAGGTGTTTTGATGGGCTGTCTAGGATACGTGTGAACCAGTCTGTCACCAAGGTTTTGTAACCGTTTAAAAGCAAAACGGGGGGGGAGGGTGGAATAGAAAACGACTCTGTGTTAATCATTTTCCAGTTTTTTAGAATGGTTCTTCTCAAGGCATTGCTGAGAGGGGTGAAAGTTGTCACACAGGTGATTTTATCCAGCTTGGTCCGATCTTGTTTAGAAAGGCAGTCAGCTCTTGGAGTGTTTTTCGCCCTCTTATATGATCTCCTAATGGTGCAGGGAGGATATCCCCTGGCTATTAGATTGCGCTTCAGTTTTTCACTGTGGACTCGAAAGTCTTGTTTTTCAGAGCAATTCCACCTGGTCCTTAGAAACTGCCCAAAGGGCAAGTTTTCTTTAAGTGATTGAGGATGAAAACTACCAAAATGTAGCAGCGTATTTTTCTGAGTCGGTTTTTTGTAGAGGCTGGTTCCAATTGTGTAATTTGGTGTGCGGCATATGAGAAGATCCAGAAATGGTATTTCTCTATTGTTGGCTTGCCATGTAAAGTGGAGGGACAACTCACACTGGTTAAGCCAGGTATTAAAGCTTGTAAATTCTTCCATAGTACCGCGCCAAATCATAAAAATGTCATTGATATAACGATGCCATGTGTGGATATTTTTGCCAAAAGGATTGGTGTCATTGTATATATGGGTGTTCTCAAAGTGATCCATATATAAGTTTGCCAAATCTGGGGCAAAAGTAGCCCCCATGCTCGTGCCATTCAGTTGTTGGTAGAAGGAACTGTTATGAATGAAGACATTTTTTGTTAAGGCCATATGTATGCACTCGGCGATAAACGCCGAGGGTGGTTGTTTGTCAGACCGTGTTTCCAATAGTTTCAGCATGACATCAATACATTTCATCTGGGGTATAGTAGTATAGAGTGAGTGACGTGATGTCAAGGGTGACCAAAAGGTCGTCAGGCTGAATAGTGATAGAATCCAAGATTTTTATCATTGAGGTGGAGTCTTGGATGAATGATTTCATTTGGTTAACAAAGGGTCTAAGGAACACGTCTGCATACACTGATAGAGGTTCTAGAAGTGAACCTATAGCTGAAACTATTGGCCGTCCTGGCGGGCAAGTCAGATGTTTATGTATTTTTGGTAGGCAATAGAATGCCGGAGTGACCGGATATCTGTTAATCAGAAATTGTTTTTCTTCATCGTTAATCCACCCTTGGTCAGCTGCGTGTATCATCAGACTAACTATTCCCTCCATGATTTTGGTGGTTGGATCAATGGGAATGGGTTTATATACTGATAGATCGGATAGTTGTTTACTGATCTCTGTATTATAAAGGTCAGATCCCCAGAGTACAATACCTCTGCCTTTGTCAGCCGGTTTGATTATAAATAAGGGATTAGATTCCAAATTTTTCAGAGCCAGTTGTTCTGCTTTTGAGAGATTATTTTTGTGTTTGTTTTTATTGCTGCACAGAAATTTCATTTCTCTTAATATTTTGTTTTTAAAGGCTAGTATTTCTGGTGATACCATCGATTGTAGGGGAGTGAAATTGGACGGTGTTTTTTTTCCTGATCTATTGTCGTTGTCTGGGACTGGATCATTTTTGTCATGGAAGAAATAGCGTAGTCTGACGACACGAAAAAAGTTTCGCATTTCAATTTCTGTTTGAAAAGAATCTGCTCGTGATGCAGGAACAAAGGATAGCCCCTTGGACAAAACCTTTATTTCATCAGGCAGTAGTGTGTGTTCACTTAAATTGAAAATCGGAGTTACCAAGTAGGTGGGGGGATCCATTGGCGGGTCCGCATCCCGTGGTTGCCCCATTGTCCGTTTCTTCCCCGATTTCCCCGTTGTTGAAAAAACTGTTGTTGTCCCCTTTGGGGTTGGGTAGTGCCGCTTGCATTTGGAGCATTTGCAGAGCTATCTGAATCACTACTATTGGAGGAGTTGGAGTAGTTTACAAACGTTCTGTTTCTTCGAGATCTTGCTTGTGGCTGTCCACTCCAGTTCGTCTGGTTTGCTGGTTTGAGTTGTGTTGTTGGAAAAAACCCGGGACTAGATATGGATATGTGATTTCTTCTTTATAATTAGCAATATCCTTTTTCAGTTTCCAGATTTTTTTGTCTAATGTCAAAGTTTGAAATGTAGACATCTCTGTATTCATTTTTTTCTTTCTTTTTTTTTTAGTTCATTACAAACTTTTAAAATACAAATTTTGAATTACAGGAATTCCACAGTAAAAAATTCCACAGTAAAAAAATCCTCAGTAAAAAAGACAAAGAAAGGGGAACAAGAAACAAAAGAAAGTAAAAGAAGACAAGCGAACTTAGAGAAAGAATGAATACGGGTGGTTCTTCCGATTAATCTAAAAATAGAGAGATGAAGTCGTACTATTTCAAATGGACCAAGAAGCTAATTTCAGGCTGAACAAAGACGGTAGATGAAATGGCACCCTTCGTCCAGATTCACATGTTATTTCCCTTCGTTGTTTAGGCACTTTTCCAAATTCTCTAAAAAGAATGTTAGTGCAAAGGTTACTTGTTTGATGTCTCCTTGATGGAGCAGACTCCACACTATTTCTGCGCTTCGGCATGTTGCCAAGACATTTACCTTTTTAAGAATGGCTTGCCTTAATCCGTCAAACTTTGGGCATATCAGGACGAGATGTTTCAAGGTTTCTTTGTCTTTTTTACAAAACCGACATTCATCATCGGTTATTACTGATTTGTTCCAGATGTTGGTTTTTTCCTTAGTGCGGTACAAATTTAGGCGAAACAGCATAAAAGTTCTTCTTTTATGATTAGAAGGGAAGAGTTCCAAATATTTAGGAAGTTTCAAGGGTTGTCGAGCTTCTATGGGCGCGTTCTTCATGCAACAATGTGCTCTTCTCAGTTCTGACGTTTCAGTCCAGTCTTGATCCCATAGTTTTTTTTAAATATTGTTTGGGTTGTTAATGAGTGTATGTAGATCTGTTGCCAGATCACTTAGAAATTTTGCGCATGATTCTTTCCACATCGTCAGTATAGACGTTGGTTGGGCCGCCCCATCAGAATTTAAAATTTGGAACTGCGGGTAGCAGTCGGCTCCCATAATTTTCCGATATAAGGTTAAAGTGCTCCATTGTATTTGGGCATTTTTCGAGATCAACCCAAGTTCATACCGGAGACATGCAATCGGAGCTCCTTTTGGTAACCGTAAGATCTTGGACCAAAAATTGTTTTCACACCAAGGCCAGATGGTGTGTGAGCATCCAAGCATCGTTTCCACTCCAAATATTAACGATGGAATGACTTTCACTCGATAAAAGTCCATGACCGGTTTGAGCCTGAATTTCCCATATTTGTTGTTGATCACAGCTCCTTGAGCTGTTAGCATTCTGCATTTTCGTCTGATCTTTTGCATCATTGGCTCATAGTTTATGTTTGAGCTGATTGTTACTCCCAAGTACTGCACTTGGGTCGCTTGGGCTATTAGCTTGTTTCCGATGTACCATTTCGGTTCCTTTTTCCTCTTCTTTGTCCTTAGATTCTGAAAAGTTAGGATCTCCGTTTTAGATAGATTGATTGTTAGCCCATTTTTTTCCAAATACAGCTCTAGGGCTATCAGCATTCTCTGCAGACCAATTGGAGTCTGATCTAAAATGACCATATCATCTGCATAGGCCATGTGGTGCAGCGCTCTCTCATTTGTCTTCGGAGGGAAGGAGCGGACTTCCGACAGGTCTTTATCTACATCTGAGATTAGGAAATTAAACAGAGTTGCCCCTAATGGGCAGTCCTGCTTGACCCCTCTTGATGTTAATATTGGAGAAGAGAGCAAACCCGCCTGGTTCAGCCTTATGCGAATTGATGTATCTGAATGTAGATCGTGTATTGGTGTTAACAAATTTCCTGGGCAGCCGTAGTGCTCAAGTTTTCGCCATAGAATTTGACGGTCTACACTGTCAAAAGCACAGGCCAAATCAACAAATGCCACATAAACCTTCTTGTTATTTTTAATCGCCTCCATTTTCAGGATATTAAGCATCAACAGATTCAGGGCACAGCCAACTCCTTTCACGAATCCCGTTTGCCGGGTGTCGAAGTTGTTGGAATCGTGTATCCATTTGGTCAGATGGTATAATATTTGACTTGCAAAGATTTTCCCGAGGACATCCAGGAGAGCGATTGGCCTAAAGTTTCCCTGCTGGCTTCTATCTCCTTTTTTGAATATTGGTACTATAATGCCTGTCTTCCATGACATTGGGGCTCTGTTTTTTTGATATGTTTCGAAAGAGGTTGATGCAAAACTTTGACCAGGCCTCAGGATGTTCTTTTAAGAGCTGATTTGTGAGCCCATCGGGCCCTGGGGCTCTTGAAGTACTCAGTTTATGTATATTCTTGAGTATATCTTGTTCGGAGATTTGGAGCACTCAATCTTTCTTATCATTTGTTAGTTCATATCCAATAGCAGTTTGTTTTGCAAACAGGTCTGAGAAATGTTTAATCCAACGAGCCTCTGGGACTAGACTTGAAAGGAGCGCTTTCTGAGGAGCTTCTGTTTTGTTTATGACTTCCCAGTATTTTGCTAGATTTCTGTTGTTCATAAGTTTTAACATTGCCTCGGCATCTTCTTGTAGCATGTTCGGTTTGTGAAGTTTTAGCCATCTTTTATAAGTTTTTTTGATGTTGTCAAATTCCAGCACCATTCTTGGGTTCCTTTTTTTTGCAATTGTCTTCGTGTTTTCCTCAATTCTCGCTTCTTTGCCACCATCTTTGGATCATACATATGCTTATGGGTCAGTTTGTTCTTTAACGGGCCACGCACCGTCTCTCGAGTATTGCTCGAACATTGTCAGATATTCTTCGTTTGGGTTCAAGTCTTCTTTGTATATATTTTCCAGGATAGAGGACATTTTGTTAATTTTTCTTTCGTTCCATCGGATCCTGTTTCGCCCTGGTTCGACCGTAATCGGGGTTTGCCAATGATCCCTCGTTGTTCTTTTGATTCCATCTATAGTCGCCATCACCAGATTGTGGTCACTTTGTGGCATTTCTACTATGTTTAGACTATAGACTTGTTTAAGGATTGAATTTGCAACATAAAAGTAGTCCAAGATTGAGTGGTACTTTCCATTGCTCCATGTAAATTGTGGAGGTATATCCCAGTTTGTGTATCCGTTCAATAGGGCCATTCTTCTTACGTCCATTTCTTCGACCCATCCCGTTTGTATCTTAAAGTCATCTTTGGACGCAACTGGGTTAGAGGCAATTTGATTAGAACCCACTAAATGAAGAGAGGGCATGACATAAGATTATATGAGGTTTCCCTTTGTCACTCTGCAACGAGTCGATTAGATCACATATCTGGTCAAGAAAGTCTGATTTGTCATTGACATTATGCGGCCAACAGATATTGATGATGGCAAATTGTTCTTTTTTGCCATTTCTGGCAGATCCAACCTCAATCCAAGTTACTTGAACATATGGCGAAATAATTTTAGAGGTTCTCCTAGTTATCGAAGTTCCGCTTTTGGTTAGTGTAATTAAGCCTGCTTTTGGTCGTCCTTTCTTTAATTTCACTGCTGGATTAAAGGCAATTTCGTAATTTGTCACAACAGGGCATTCTACAACCCATGTTTCCTGAAGACAGATTACGTCCAACTGCCTGAGTTCCTTTGGGAATGTATTAAAAAGATACGAAAATCCTCTGGTGTTCCATGACCCTATCCTTAGGGTCTGGTCCGGCGGCTCCTTCCGGCATTATTTGTCTGAGTTGGCATTTAGAACACTCGGTAACCACGCCCAGGAGTCTTTCCCCCTTGTGACACCCTCTTGCATTGCATTTATAGGTTCCATATCAGGGATCGCTTCGGCTGCGAACGTGATTTGAATTACGTCACGGTCTTCTGATGTCAGGCTTTTTCCCTGACATATTTGTCTTTCGTTTGCAACGATTGCACGATCAGAGGTTTCCAATTTCACCTGTTGATGGTGATTATCGAGATGTCGGGAGGTCTGAGCTTGTTCAATGGATTTTTTTGTCCAATTATTTCTAGAATTCGCATTCGGACTGTAGGATCGCTCTCCTCCTCTCTCTTGAAATTCAGACAGAACGAAGCCTAAACAGTTCAAATCCGAGCTGTTCGACAGCAACAAATCTCTCACAATTCGTGAGTGTATGTGGAGTTTTACTACATCCATTAGATTTTCGTTGACAAATTCCACTGTCCTAATATCTTCAGAAGCAATTGATCTCAATTGTGGTATATGATTAAACAGTTGGAAAACAGTTCTACGATTTAAGATTAACTCATCTTTCCCTTTTAGGATCTGCTCTAAAATCAAACAGTAATTTGCTGCCCTTATCGTTTTTAATACTGGTTGTTTTATTTTTTGTGTTTTTGAGATCCATCTTTGCTTTGGGTGAGAGTTTTCATCTATTTCGCGTTCAATTTTGCTCAGATTAATACCACTTATTTGCTGGTCTTCATTTACACGACCTAAATCATTAGTGTTTACCAACTTTAGAGCTGCTTTTTTGCCTTCTATTATATTTAGACGCTCACTTAGGGTCAGATAAATAGGTTCTGAAGGCAGTTTGTTACTGTGATTTGGTATTGAAGTATTGGATTCTGGAAGCTGCTTAATAATTTGACACCTTCTTCCTGTTTTCCCACAATCCCTTCCAATTGGACGAGCACTTTCCTGAGGTTCCGCCGCCAGTTTAGGAAGTTTAACGCCCGTAGATCCGGGCTGGTTCGAGGCTGGCTGTTCTTCACTAGCTTCTCCTTGATCCTCTTCGTATGTAGAAAGGTTTATTAGATCCGTGATATCGACAACTTCTGCAAGATCGTCTTCTGGGGTCGCTGAAGGATCGGTGTCGTGGGCAGCTGCTTTCCCGGATGTGCTCGGTTTGGCGGCTGATTTCAGATCAGCGTTTAAATTGATTGGAAGTACAGCCTCAGATTCTAATTGCGTCTGTAATAAGGCATTTAAAGTCTTCACGTTCCTTAGGAATTAACTTGAGCCCTGTGCTTGGAGATTTTTTCATTTGATTATGTTTTTGGATTTCCATTGTTGTTTTTGACAGACTTTTTTTGTATTTCCTGTCTCCATCCCTTCGTTTTCACCTTGGACAGGTTTTTGGAAAATTGGAAAAGTAGGTTGACTTTTCTCCATCACTTTATCTAGATAAGGTTCCAGGGGGATCTCAGTAGCAGTTGTTTTTGGGGGGGACGCGAATGGTTGAGCAGCGATAGAGGGCAAGCTTTCGCAAGACGAATCTGTCGACTCTCCAGAGTCCAATTGCGGATCTATCCGGCTGGTATCATTAGGCACGATTATATTATTAAGAGATTTGTTCACAGTTGATACTGGCATATCCATTTGGACTTCTCGGGTAATAGCATTGCAGCTTCTCTGCAGGATGTCTTCAACGTCGGTGCTGTTAGAAAATATCACATCGCCTGTTGCCTCTTGTCTTAGATTTTTGTCAGATTTCGACTCAAAGCGTGCTTGTGAGCCAACTTTTTGACTTTGCTCGTCACTATTGTGCCAAAAAGGCAAATTTTGTGTTTGGTAACTTTTCATCATTGATACTGTTTCTCTAGCTACCTCTGCGAAAAGGCGTTTATCTTCCGTGTTTGTTTTTAGCTGCTCTCGTATTATCTCCTTAAATGTGCCACAGGTCTTTGTATCATTTTTCAAATTGGTTTTTAACCCTTTAATTTCGTCTTCACAGCTTTTCATCTTCGCGTTTAGTAAAGCTAGCAACGTATTTTGTTCTCGACATGCCTCATTCAACTGTTCATAAAGTTTAATTAAAGGTGCAACTGTTATTGTCAGGGCCGATGTTAAATTAGGTAGAAGTTCATTTATTACTTGTTCAATGAAACTAAAACATTGTTGCCTATTTTTGTCGCCTTTATCTTTGGTACTAAGTTTGTCATTATCAAGTTGGGACATCCGTCCGTTTATTTTTTGATTCGTGTGATTTGATGAATCAGAATCTGACGAACTTGTCTCCAAGTTAGATGGAGAGCTTGGACGGGGACCTCTCTTTGTAGTTGTTTGCAGGCATTTACCCGCTTCCTGTTCCCGGTCTGCGCATAGCCGTTTCTGGGATAACGGAATTGATCCGTGAAAGCTATGCTCCATCCTTCTCCGCTTCAGTTGCTGAAATGAGTTTATCATGGGCCTCTGACCAAGACTCGGTATAAAAGGTTGTGTAGCCACTAGATTTTCAGACAAGGTTTCACGTGATTGTGGCTCTAAGTTTTCCAACATGGATGAAATGTTTTGTTTTTGTCTGGTTTGAGCGGCTGCCATTGATTGGTTCATTACTCTTAGGTCTTCAATCAGTTTGTCAGCAACACTCAGAGAATCACGGCGGTTTTTTGTAGAGTCGGCCGGATTCAGAGCTTGTGCATCAGACGGATGTGGGCTAGAAATTAAGAGCTTTGTAGGCAGCAAAGGACCTTCGGAGTGTTGCTGTGTTTGTACGGGTGCCACAAAAACTTCCTCCTGAGCGAAGGTCAGCGCCCCCTCAGACAGATGATTGCTTAGTTTTTCCAGTATTTCCGGGTCGCTAGAATTATGATAGATTACTTTGTGATCCATGTCGCGACCTAAGCTCTCAGTTTTGTTTCTTGTCTCATTTATAGGTATTTTTTGTGCTTAATTGGACAATGAGCTTATTTTGCCAATAGGACTATCATTGGCACTACTAACATAGATTTCTTTAAGATCTGTGTTATTTTTGCCACTTAGATTGTTAGCCGAGTCTCCAGGTTCACATGCACTAAGACACACGTCAGCATTTAATGATTTAGGAATAAATGCAAAAGTCATAGGAAGTTCATTTTCGGTTGCAATACAACCCTTACTACTTTGCTCCGCCAGCGTATCTTGACCGGCTGAGTTTAAATGTTTTTCCAAAATACACTGACATTGTTTACATTTAGTGGGCGTTAGAGTTCCCACACTCCCAAATTGACTTACGTGTGTTGGGCACAAGGTCTCATGAGGATGCTCAGCAGCGGCACACATGTTGGAAGAGGAAGAAGTCTGCCACATTTCAGATAGTGTGCTGCTTTACGCTTCCCCAGCGAACACAGCAAACACACTCCGCCTCGGCTCTGCCGAGGGGTGGGTGTTTTATAGCTCTGCCTCGCAAGTTCAAAGAAAATGACGACAGACTCCGGTCTGGGTCTTCAAAGGAACGGCAGCAATTCCACTGGAGAATGGAGGTTACATAGCAGCAAACACACTCAGCTCACTCCGCCTCTGCTCCGCCGAGGGGTGGGTGTTTTATAGCTCCGCCTGGCAAGTTCAAAGAAAATGAAGACAGACTCCGGTCTGGGTCTTCAAAGGCACACCAGCAATTCCACTGGAGAATGGAGGTTACAGAGCAGCAAACACACTCAGCTCACTCCGCCTTCATGTTTTCTAGAGCGGACTTTATCTCAGGGATACTTAGTCAGCTATGATCTTTTTCTCTAAGATGTCAATGTCTTCCTGTTGTTTTTTACTCTCTTCTTCTGCTGTCTCGATGACCAAAATCACCCAGTCATGGGAACATTTGTTGCCTACTCCGCTGAATCCTTTCATGAATAGGATTGTCTAGGAACACTCGGGGTATATTTTTCACCTGTAAGCCCTCGGGTATGACCAAACAGACTCCATACCCTCGGACTGACTACTGTCTCCCAGGGCATGTAAAGTCACCATTGACTTTACTAGTCTTAAATTGTGAACAGAACCAGTACAAACCATCATATTGTGGAAGTACTGGTAGGGGTAATTCGATTGCCCTGGGTCTGTTTTTCAAGGGGGCACTGTCCAGTCCCCCCCTTGTCGAGTTTCTGGCTGGTGGCAGTGGTTACCATGCAAAATATTCCACCGGAATATTTCCTATGGGATTTTCCCATTCATTTTAAACGCACCACTTTTTTGGTGCAATGTTAAAGATACCGCCGGGTTATTAATTTAATATTTATTCCCCGGTTGGGTCTTTTCGCCAGGACTCGGTTTTAAACTGGTGTTTGCGTTCACCTCTGTAACTCCAACCCAAGTCAAGCCCTTTGTTCCACTTTTGGTGGGCTTCTGCACAGAAGCCTCCAAAAGTGGTGCCACCCTGTCTGGGTCTACAGGATGTGTGGGAGGGGGGAATAGGCACCCTGGACTGAGTTGCCTTGGCAACTCAAGTCGCACTCTTGTGTGATTGGCCCAGTGGTGAGCCGCTCACCACTTACCATGTTTGATTGACAGCTAGGATGGTGAATGGGGGTTTTGCTGCATAAAAGCAGGGCTTTGGGGACTGGAACTTCAGAAGTCGCCACAGGACCTAAAGAATCAGAAGAGGGAGAAGCTGAGCTGACCTGCAACGACGACACCACCGGTGGAGCCTTGCTGAACCAAACTCACCACTTCCCAATGACAGAGAAGATCTTTTTCCAGGAGAGTCTTCTTCCTTTGAGCTGGCGGGGTTAACCAGTCCGCCTTTTTTTGCCTTCCTGGATCATCTCGTGGTCGAATCGCCCGTGCCAAGCACCCCGGCGGCCGGATAGCCACGCTTCACCACTACCACAAATAAAAGGGTAGTACATTTTAACTGGGAAACTCCGCGGCTGGTTTCTTCCCTGGCAGTGCAACGACCTCCAGCTTTCCTCCACGTCGAGATCTTCTCTTCCCCTGGACGAAGCACCGACTTGCACCCGCTGCCAGGAACAACTGCCCCAGCTGGAGCTTTCTCACCATTTCAGGTATTGTGTCCGCCTGGTCTCCCTTGCAACAGACTGTCCAAGGTGTCCCGTAAATCCTTGACTCTCTATCCTGGGGTGACCTCAGACCTGTTAACTAACTTCTGAACTGATCTAACTCCTTTTTGAACTATCTGCAAAGACTTTTAAAGTGTACTTCAACTGTGTGATCTTGGGCACATTCCGCCTTGCTCTCTCCAAGAGTGGGCCTGGCCAATGAACTTTTTGCTCTACAGTAGACCCTGCCTTTCTTGTCTTGCTGTGGTTCTTTAAAAGTGTTGGTATTGTGTGTTTTCCTATTTCTGCCTTTTCTCTCCCTTTTTAAACTGAATTATTGGAGTGCCATCTAAGGTTACGCGCTCACGTCTGTTTTGCAAATAAGTGGTGTTTTAACTTAGACTTGTCTAATAATTTAATCAGGGAGATGTATATATTTCTAGTGACTGTTTTTGAACTTGCTTGACATATTAGTGCCAGTGTATTTTTACAAGTGTGTTTTCAAATAAATAATTATATACTTATATACCAAAGCTCTGGTCAGTATTTGCTTGTGCTACTGTCTCTTTGTACCTAATGTGTATACTCTAAATACTGCCTAACTCTTCTTGAGAGGGGTCTGACAGCTCAGCCACAGCTACCAGGTAAATCTGGGTGGTACAGACTGCTACCAATTGGGTTTACTGGCAACACCTGTAGTCTTAAACTTTTTTGCAGTGGTCCCTAAGGGAACTGCACAGGTTTCTGCCTAACGGTCATGTCGTTCCATTGGATCTGGAATGTGTCACCCAGGGAGCCGGAGTCCTGCCCCTGCCAGGAGGCGAACTGTTGGCATTTCCTGTTGTCCCGGGAGGCAAAAATATCCATCCGAGGAAGATCTCCTTCAGTACCAGGTCATTCAATTGCCACTCTCAATTGTCCGCGCCCGGTCTGCTGAGCCTGTCTGCTTCCAGGTTGGATTCCCCCGGGGAGGTGGACAGCCATGAGGCAAATGTTGTTCTGTCTGGATACAAACTGTCCTGCCCTCGATAAGGGGGAGAAAGGCCTTGAGAGCCAACCATATGGGCTTCAAGTTTGCTTCCGGAGAGGTGGCCCGGACGAGCCAGTCGTCCCGGTATGGGTAGACGTGGTGGCCCTGGGCCCTGAAGAGGGCTGCCACTGCATTCATCAACCTGGTAAATACCCTGGGAGCAGAGTTGAGGTCGGAGGGTAGCATCTTGTATTGGAAATGGAAGCCCATGATCCTGGAGCGCAGTAAGGAACAATGAGGTTGCCAAATCGGGACGTGTAGGTAAGCGTCCTGGGCCCTGAAAAGGGCTGCCACTGCATTCATCAACCTGGTAAATACCCTGGCTCTAGACGAGCAACCAGAGGAGAGGTACCGGTAGGCGGTACCCCATGGAGACTAGAGAGGGTCCAGGGGTCTGAAAAATTCTGGTGCCAAAATTGCATGTGAAAGGCAAGCCTGCCCCCCACCGGAGACACGTGGACAGGAAGGGGCGTGTCATGTCTTTTTTCCCCTCTGAGGCTGTTGGAGAGAAGGAGTGGAAAACCCCTTGCCCCCCCCAGCCCCCCTTTGCTGTTTCCTCTGATGCTGACTCTGAGAACGGTCCGGTTGTCTGGACCTCCGTTCTTGGAAGCCACAGAACCCACCAAATGCACGCCATTTGTCGGAGCGTTGCTGCGACTGGGTGTAGGCCTTGAGCATGGCCTTTGTAAGAATAGATAAAGACTTCGCAGTTTGCGAGTTGTGCTTCTTTTTTATCTAATTCCTCCTCCATGGTGGAAGAGGTCACTGCCCTTCGAAGGGAAGGTCCAATATGCGTTGCTGGACATCAGGATTAAACTTAATAGCCCGGAGCCAGGCCGTCCTTCTCATGTCCGTGGAAATGCAGATGGCCCGGGCAGAGGCATCGATGTGGGTCACGGTGGACTCTATCATGTCCTGTGCTACCAGCCTGGATTCTCCCAGTCCCGCCTTGCAGCGTGCTTGGCTCTGTGCCGGAAGTTCTGGGAGGAAGTCTGCAATTTTCCGTCAGAGCCTTCGGTTAGCGTCTGCCAACATGGCATCTGCGTTGGCCTGCCGCAGGTGCAGGGAGGTGTTGGAGTACAGCTTCTTCCCCTACGCCTCCAAGATCTTCTCCTCCTTGCCTAGCAGCATCGAGGACGAGGTGGCCGAGGACGACTGAGGCTTGAAATAGAGCGATGCTGAAGCTATCACAGAAGAGTGGGGTTGAGGATGCGCTGAAACAAGAGTGTGTCCTCCTCGATATGCCAGAACTTGGCGTTGAGGCGCTGATTGACAGGCTGGGCCGAGTGTGGCTTGAGCCACCCCTTCCGGACATCGTGGTCATCGTTTTGGTAGGGGGGTCTTAGGGTGAGGACTTCTGCTAAGACCCCCTCCTCGGGCTGCTCTACCTCTGGCTCAGGAAGGCCCAAATACTCTGGCAAACCTGCAAGGCATTCGTAGAAGGCCTTGGCTGAAGATGGCATGTGGGGGTCCTCCTCCTCGTCCATGTCCGCCAGGCTCGGGGGGTCTGGGGCTGTTGGAGGAGTGCTGGGCGGCATGGGCTGTAGAGTGGAGAACGGTGCCTGTGGCTGCTGCGGAGGCTGGTGTGGAACCGCCTGTACTGTGGGAGGCAGAGAAGCCGGAATCGGAGGAGCCGGCTGGGGCAGCAGCATCTGCGCTGGGGCCTGTGGCACCGGAGCCATCGGAGGAATGACTATGGGTGCCGGCAGAGTGACCCGAGGGAGCATGTCCCTGATGGCATCCCGGAGGATGGCCCCCATCTGGGGAGTTTGCATCAGCTCTAGGACGCTTTCAAAGAACCTGTCTTCGGAGGTTGAAGAGGTGGCAGTTGATATTGACGGAGCGGCCAAGGGCAGTTGGGGTCGGGCACACTTTGCCTGTGGTGCAGGGGAAACCTGCCCTACACTGCTGATAAACTGTAGGCCACGCACCTGGCTGACACCAGTCCCACCTTGTGACTCTTTCCTCCACCCGCTCCGCAAGAGGTGGTATCAGTTGAGTGGAATCTCAGGCTGTGACCTGGAAGGAGTGTTGCCCTCGGCAGAGCTGCCGGTAGTGCAGGGTGAAGGCGCCCCCTTGGACACGATGCCGGTACTAGGGCGTTGCCCCTCAGGAGTAAAACCGGTAAAAGAACCTTGCGGTCCCTCAGCACTGACACCGGAAGGATCCGGAGACTCCTCGGCTGTGAGGCCGGTAACTGGACTAGCCTCGATAAGTGTGCCGGTACTAGGGTGTTGCCTTTCGGGAGTAATCCCGGTTTTTCAGGCCGAGACCTGGTAGGTGTTTCGTCCTCAGCGATCTGCGGGCAGTACTGCGTATAGGCGCCCCCTCAGACATGTTGCTGGTGTGGCATGGCCCCACAGGGGAAGAACCAGTAAAAGAACTTTCCGGTCCCTCAGCACTGTCACCGGGAGGATCCACTGACCCCTCGGCCTACCGGCTGGTAGCTAACTTAGCCTAGGTACTTGTGCTGGTATGAGAACCTAAGCAGTTCCTCCTGCGCATGCAAGTCCTTGGAGGGCGTCTCCCTTGCGGGGTGCGCTGGATAAGAGTGGCCCTACCTTGCACCTGGATCGATGATTGACGAAGTCCTTCCGGTCCTCTGGAGGCAATCTCTGGGAGAGCTCCCTCCACCTGGTTAGTCTGTCTTCAGAGACCTTGAGGAAAGCGTGTTGCACGGGGTACAAGCTTGCCAGCGTGGTCTGGGCCAAGGCAACGTAGGCAGAGGGCATGGGGGTCTGAAGTTGGAGAGAACCTGTCGCAGGATGGACACCTGTTGAACCCTGTAGAAGTCGAGGTGCGCCGTGGAGGAGCGCGACGCCTGAGGACCGAGTACCTGAATGATAAAAGGACAAAAAGACAGAAGAGAAAGCGTATTCGCGGATGTAATTACATGGCCGAAGCCAAAACCAGGAGCATAGGTGAATTCGACCCATTCCCGTCGAAGCGGAAAAGGGGACTGAAGAGAGGAATTTAAAGGGGGAAGACCATTTTTTCTGGTGAAAAAGGTTCCGTCTCCCGTCCCTCGTGAGTGACGCCCATACAGTATGGAGGAAAGGGGACGTGACGTAAGAGTAGGGTACAGTTGTGATGGGTCTATAATTAGACGGATTATTGGGATCTAGGGTTGTTTTTTTTAGTAATGGGAGTACGCAGGCATCCTTTAGGTTGTTGGGTACGGTGCTGGATTTGAATGAAGCATTAATGAGGGATGTGATGAAGGTGGGCGAGTTCCTTCACTGCCTCTTTAATAATAGGAGTAGGGCAGATATCTCCCTGGCACTTAGAAGGTTTTAGCTTCATGATGATGTTCTCTACCTCTTTAATAGAGAGAGGGGTGAGGCTGAATTGGTTGTGGGAGTTCCGGTCCGGTGTGGTGGGAGCTGGTGACGGGGTTGTATTTGTGATATGTAGTTTTTTGGACTATTTTTTGTTGAAGCATTGAGATTTTGTCTTGCAATGCTTTCTGGATATTAATGCACCAAGAAATATCTATAGTGCAAGTGTCTGGAGGTAGGGCTGGGGAATCGAGTTCTTTGAGAATGTTGAAGAGTTCCCTGGTACTAGATTTGGCTTTATATATGCGGTTATTGTAATGATCTCCTTTGGTTTGGGCAATGGCTTCTTTATAGTTGGTGGTAGCTAGTAGGAAGTTGTCTTTGTTGGCTGTAGAGGGGAGACCTTTCCACAGGGCCCCAGTGTTTCTTTTGAGTTTTCGTAGGGCTCTAAGGTGCGGGGTGTAACATGAATTCAGGTGCACACAAGGTTTGGATTTGCAAAGTTTTAGTGGTGCTATAGTACTGATGGCATTGAGTAAAGTACGATTATAGAGCGCAACTAAGGCTGATGGATCTGTAAGTGTTGTTGGGGAGTTGATGATTGGCTGAAGTAAGGGCAGTAGATTCTCTACTGTGATGTTTTGTTTGTTCCTGGTGCTCGTAGGTGGGGCATGATTCTTTGGGCTAGGTAGATTGTCTTCCTTTATGGTGAAGGAGTGTTGGGTAAGATTTCCACAGAGCTGGTAAATCTTCCTTTCCTGGTTCAATTCCAGAACTTTTTGCTTTTCTAGTGGGATATTTTTCATTAATACCTCAGTGAGCGGGAACCTTTTTCCACACTCACCTAATCTTTAACTCTTTTTATGGGTGTCATTTTTAAGACTCTCCATAGTGTCTTTTTAAAGTTATCATGTCTAACAACTTATTGCCAATAAGTGCCTGTTGCTGGGTTGCCTAGGGGCTCCCCATTTAACTTTATTGTGCTAACCTTGAGTGAACTACAGTTCCCAAGGGTAGAAAGGATCTTTGGATCCCTTTTACATTTTATTCTGTGAAACCAGCACATCCCACTTTATGTGGAGTGCTGGGGCGATACAATGTATCCCCTTTCACATTAAAACTGTAACAATTCTGTTACAGTGACAAGCTTACCTTTAATGGCTGGTGGCAGTGATACCTTTTAGTAATTTGGTGCACCTTTACCGCGGGCTGTAATCACAGCTGCAGTAAAGGCACCTAAGGGTGCTCATTGTACCAAAATGGCCCCTGTCTTCTTTATCTGCCATTTTAGTGTTTCTTATCGTTTCCTGTTCCTTCCCCTGACATCCAGGGTGGGAAATTCCTTTGTTAGAGTTTTGTCTTTGGCAGGAGTCCCCTGGACACCCCGCCCAGGCTCCAGTCAGTCTGTAAGCACAGGAAGTGAGGGAGGAGTCCAAAACTCCCCCCCCCCCTCCTTTGTTTCATGCCTTGCTTCAACTGGAAGAGAATGCAGAGGTTGTGCTGTAGTTCCTGATAAATACTGGAAACCTGGAAGCTGAAATCATGTCGACCACTGGAACAGAAAACTGAAGAGGATGACAGAGGAAAAGCAGCGGGAATGATTTCCAGCGACTGGAGAGCCTGCTGTGTAACCGGAGCCTGCTGCAGCCCTTCCTTCCGATCCACCTGGGGTTTCCGAAAACGACGACCCGAACCCAGAGCCTGGTGAGACCCCTAGACGACCTGCATTTTGAGCCATCCCACGGGTTGCTGCGACCTTGCGTTCTTGCAATACCCCAATACCCTGGGACCTCCAGCCACTGTGCGGTGCATGGTCTCCGAATTCCGAATCTCGCTGAAACTTCGTGGGAATCCTGGTGTATCTCCAGAGACACGAAACAAGTCCAAAAAGTCCTCTCACAAGAATGCTGGACCTTTTAAACGACGAGAATTCAACCACGATTTTCAGTCTTCTTCTGTGCTCCTTGAAAAGGCGCCAAACCCGCAGAACTGCATTCAGCCGCAAGAGAAATCTTGCCTAGAGCCTTCTTCAACGATCCCTGCTGCAAAGTCCCTTCTGAGGTCTTGTGTTCAGTCTCCAGGACAAGGAATCCACTGACCGGGTATTTGGCTGCAGTCCCTGAAGTTCTCTTGCTGCAATCTCTTCTTCATTGCTGAGGTACTGTGTTGGCTTGGGTATATACTTACCTTAAACCTGTTCGGATTTCTGTGTAGTCCTGTGGTGTTTTCTGTGATTGGGAGGTCCCTCATCCAGTGCACCCAGTCCCACTGCTAGAATCATGCTGGGGTGTCTTCTGTGAACCCCCTGGACCCTCTTCTAACCCTAGAAGTAAAGTACTCACCTTTTTGCCCAGTTTTCCTAAGGCACTCTTTTTTTTGCTACTAAAGAACTTATTCTAACACTGCCTGTTGGTCACTAGTCCTAGTGACCCCCCTTCTGCCACTGAGAACACTCATGCTCTAAGGGAAAGACTTTGAAGGGATTGGGACTTCTGCCTAGAAAAGAAATCAAGTGTTTTACTTACTTGTAAAGAGTTGGGGGGTAACTGTAATTCTCAGAGTGAACATTTACAAACGTTCTTACTGATCTTGAATGTGTGATGCACTATTCTTAAAAGTATGGTTAACATCTTTTCTTCCTTAGCCACTGTTTTACCAGTCTAAAAGAAAGTAGATTCAAAGGTATTTTACTCTCCTGTGATTAGGTTGTGCCTCTTTACAAAAGTAATGTGTTGGTTTCACCAGATTATTCCTATAGGGTAATTGTCTGAGTGTCCTCCAACTGTTGGTCCCACCAGGTTAGTCCTGTTAGGATAACTGTATGAGTGTCCCCCAACTGAGTCTTGCTTCCCATGACTTGCTGCTAGCCTGTCCTTAATAAGTCTACATTAGGTTGTTGCCTCCCTAGAATAATTATTCAGTAAAGTGTGACATTGGGTTTTAATTTCCCCTTCATTGTGAAGTTAAAGTAAGTGAGTTTTACTTACCTTGTGTTTGCTGTGTGCCATCCAAAACAAGTTGCCAGAGTTATTGCTTACCTCAATCTGGGGTTCCCTGATTTCCAAAGCATCTGTAAGGAACAAGTTACTTACCTGTAACTGTTGTTCTCCAGCATGGGTCTGGCATGGATTCACATGCTCATTCCCCGTCGTCAGACCGTGAATCCTCGGTAAAGGAAAAAATCAGTATCAGTTTTGTTTCTGATCTGTCTTTCTTAGTAGTAACCAATCACTGATCTCTGGGTCATACTGCCCCCAGCCAATGACTGCCCTCTCCCTAAGCCCCTCCCCCGGCAGCCATCCTCAGATTTGGTAGCACGTAAAGTGGCAGTATGACCAAGTGAAGAGCCGCAGAGGGGAAGGAGGGAGGGTTTGCATGTGAATCCATGCCAGACCCATGCTGGAGAACAACAGTTACAGGTAAGTAACTTGTTCCTTCTCCAGCATGGGGTCTGGCATGGATTCACATGCTCATGAATATAAGAATACATAGCAGTACACACATGCACAGCCACAGGAGGTGGCAAAGGCTCAACATTAAGCATTACATAAACTCAACATTAAGCACCTCTTACCTTCTCACTAGGCCCACCTTCAGGCGAACAGGTTGCGCAGCACTGCTTGGCCGACTCTGGACTCCTCCCTGGAATCCGGGCCGACGCAGTAGAATCTTGTGAAGGTGTGCGTCGACCTCCACGTAGCAGCCCTGCAGATGTCCAGCAGGGGCACACCAGACAAGAACGCTGTGGTAGCAGCGATCGCTCTGGTCGAATGGGCTCTGGGACGGCCGGGCAACGGTCGGTTTGCCAACCGGTGACAGTGCATGATGCAGCCGGAGAGCCATCTGGAAATGGAAGCCTTCGAGAGAGCCTTCCCTTGGTTCACAGGTCCAAAGTTCACAAATAGCTGTGACATCTTCCGAAAACTCTTTGTGCGGTCCACGTAGAACTTCAGCGCTCTAGCCACATCCAGCAAGTGCAAAGTCCTCTCGGCCGGCGACGAAGGCGACGGGAAGAAAACTGGTAACACCAAGGGCTCATTGAGGTGGAAGTCTGACGGCACCTTGGGCATAAAGGAGGGGTGCGTCCTAGGCACCACCCTCGTGTCGTGAAAAGTCAAGTATGGAGGCTTGCAGGATAGGGCCTGGATCTCTCCCACTCGTCGTGCGGAGGTGATGGCCACAAGAAATGCTGTCTTCTACGACAGGAACTTCAACGGCGCCGAATGCAGAGGCTCGAATGGCGCCCCAATGAGCCTAGACAGCACCACGTTGAGTTCCCACGCCGGGGAAGGAGCCTTCACCGGCAGGAACGATCGGAACAGTCCCTTCATAAATTCCTTCACCAGGCAATGAGACCACAGGACGCCCGCCCCGTAGTTCTGGTGTATCGGGAGATTGCAGCCAGATGTATCTTGATGGAAACGTGAGCTAGTCCAGCCTTGGCCAGTGACAGTAGGTAAGGCAGTACTTGAGGGGCCATAATCCGCAGAGGGTTAATCTTCTGTGCACGGCACCAGACAGAAACCCTCTTCCACTTATGTCCGTAGCTCTTGAGAGTTGAGGACGCCCTGGCCTTTGCCAGAACCTCTCTGCAGTCAGCCGGGATATCGTACCCTCCAAACTCTAGTGCTCCAAGACCCAGGCCTGCAAGTTCAGCGACTCCGGGTCGTGATGAAGGATGGCGCCTCCTTCTCTGGAGAGAAGATCTGCGTCTGTCGACAGCTTGACGGTGGGGACGCTGACAAGTCCAGAAGGTCCGGGAATTAGATCTGTCTCGGCCACGCCGGTGCGACGAGGATCATTCTGCACCGGGACCTCTTGAGCTGGTTGATGAGTCGGAGCAGCAATGACAACAGAGGAAATGCATATAGGAACAGGCCGTCCCAGGGGAACGAGAAAGCATCGCCCATGCTCCTCGGTTGGGGAAACCTGCTGGCTAACCTCTGGCACTTGGAGTTCGTCGCCGTTGCGAACAGGTCGATCTGGGGTTTGCCCCATCGCTGAAAGAGTAGGTCCACTTGATCCTGGCGTAGTTCCCACTGGTGCCACGAGCGCAGCTCTCTGCTGAGTGAGTCGAGGATGGTGTTTTTTTATCCCTGCCAGATGAAACGGCACCAGAAACATCCCTTGAGCAACGGCCCAATGCCACAGGTCCTGGGCTTCCTTGAACAGGGCCGGGGATCTGGTTCCGCCCTGCTTCCGGATGTAGAACATCGTGGTGCTGTTGTCGGTGAAGATCCTCACCACCTTGCCCTTAAGGGACGGGAGAAAGGACCTGAGGGCCCAGAACACTGCCCGGAGCTCCAGGATGTTGATGTGGAGCGGCTTCTCCTCCGGGAGCCAAAAGCCTCTCGCGTGAAGATCTCCGGTGTGGGCTCCCCACCCCTCCAGGGAGGCATCCGTTGTCACCGTCGCCTGGTGGGCCGGGGTCTGAAAGCCCCACCACCTGATCGCTCATCGGAAGGTGTCGTTGAGAGGGATCCTGTCCTCGAAGCTGCCCGTCGCTTGAATCCAGCGGGCATCGAGGAACTCCTGTAGAGGGCGCATCTGAAGCCTGCACAGGCGCACAAGATAAATGCAAGAGGACATCATCCCGAGGAGGGACTTGATGGACCTCACTCTGGCCACATCCGTGGCCAGCAGACGCTGCACCTTGCCTAGGATGGCCTCCGACCGCGAGGCCAGACGCGCCACTGTGTCGAGCTTGGCTCCCAGAAACAGTGCAACTTGAGAGGGGACCAGGTGGGACTTGGGGAAGTTGATGGAGAACCCTAGGTCTGTGAGCAGCTGGACCGTCCTCGCTGTGTGTTCTACGGCGAGCTCCCTTGTCCTTGCGCAGATGAGCCAATCGTCCAGGTAGGGGTAGACGTGGATCCCCTGCAGGCGTAGCCACGCCGCCACTGGAGCGAGGCACTTGGTGAAAACCCTGGGTGCCGACTTCAATCCGAATGGGAGGGCCTTGAACTGGTGGTAGTGCCGCCCTTGGACCACGAACCTGAGGAACTTCCGGTGCCCTTTTAGAATGGGAATGCGAAAGTATGCATCCTCCAAATCCAACGACGACAGGAAATCGCCCTCCTCCAGCTGTCCCAGCACGTGCTGGAGGGTGACCATCCGGAACTTCTGTGCCTTGATGTATTATGAAAAGAATGTTATGTCATCAAGAATGTGAATTATATACGCATTAATGTTATCTAACTATGTGACACAAAGATCCCGTCTGAATAGACAAAAGTTACTGCACATTAAGAAGGTTGTATATACGTGTTGCTAAAAAGGATTGTACATGGATGAAAAGAATGTGATGTTATAAACATAATGAAAAGAATTCTATGTGAACTAGACTTGTATTAATGTAATCTAACTACGTTACATTGTGATAAACTACAGTGATCAGGCAACTGGAAGAATGCAGTCCCTTAGAAAAACGAATTTGATCCAAGTGAACAAGAAAGATCGAATGACACACTGTGATGAAAACATTCTATGTATAACATGTTTTTATCATTAAAAAAAACACAGATTATCAAATATCCAACATAGTGATCAATTGGTAGGCAAAACGGCTATTACAACTAAGTCAGTGTCGTTAAAATGTTCTACATATTCCAGAAGGCTTAGTAATCACAACATGGGAACGTTAAGTGCCCGCACGTCTAATATAAAATGAAAGCCTTGCTTAGCAATGATTGACAACAGAGAACGACCGCGGCAAACGTGCTCCGGTTCAGGAGACTGTATTGGGATTATAAATCAGACCATAAATTAGGTAAGAGCATAATTGAAAGATAGCTATCTTACTCTATGTAGAGTCCACAAAATCTGAATCCCGTACTAAAAATATCACAAACGCTTGCCCCTAGGGACATGCGACATACCATGAACACGATTGAACAACCATTGTAACATGAGATGATCTGAGTTGCCGGCATGAACATCAGTACACTAAATATCTCCGCCCAACTTTTTGAGGGCGAGTACAAATACTCCACAAATATACATATGTACTTTGAATGACTTGCAATATGCATGAACTTATATAAAGAAAACAGAACGCACTCGTAACTCATTATGCGTTTGTTTCAATAACAGGCTACCGCGCATCTGAATTAGGAAAAGAGTTTCCTTCACGTTTATACAACAATCAACCACACTGACACCATGAAATGTCGGTGAGTAACAAACAGAGATCTAGGGATTTCGCCTGTAAAATCTAAACTAAAAAGACAATAGACCATCAATCTTTAATGTAAAACCCTCATTACAGGTGACTGCACAAACTGCATACAATCAACAGAAACTGCTAAAAAATTCAAACAAAGTGGAAGCGTATTGAAAAGAGATGTCAACCCCAAAAAAACTCTAGGAAACCATAAAGGTAGTATGTTTTTGGTAACTAAAGAGATCTATAGTCTACAAAAAAGTAGGAGTTTCCATTAGTGATGCACTGTAAACATGTGCCCTACAGGTTGTCCGTAAGCATTGAATATTAAAATTGCAAAACCGTGTCAACGATCCCTAAGAGGAACCAGTTGAAATGAAGTACCGACTATGATCATGAAGTGATGATACAAGTCAATTCATTATTAGAAATCGAGAATCCAGATTAACATATTCATTTTTTGAATTTTCTATGTAGAAATGTGATTTCATTAAGAAAATTTAAGACAAAAGATAATTCCGCTCCTGAAGAAGAGATTTAATTCTCGAAATGCGTCAAGCTTCTTTTTTAATTTGATTTTTGTAAAAAACACTGGTAAAGAATATTTGTGCCAATTGAACAAATGTTAAACAATGTCAAACAATATGATGTAAGACATTACTAATGCATTTATTGTATTCATTGAATATATGCTAAATACATATTACCATAGAAGTAAATGTCTAGAGTTAAACATTTTGTGTAATCATTTTGATAAGAAAAACCACAAACATGGTTAAAGATTTTTTACTCAATGAGTAACATCACTTACCTTGATTGTAAATTGTGATTATATCACACATATTCTTTAGAACATTGACTGAAAATGTGTTTCAGTGATTATAGGTGTGCAAGGGACGGGAGTGCCCATGCAATAGGGACACTGTGTGCCTCATTACGAGTCCGGTGGTAACCGAGGCGGTAAAACCGCCTGGTTACCGCCGGACTCATATTAACATTCCGCCTCCGTGATTCCCGGAATTACCGGGGCATTACAACCCCGGTTTTCCGGGAATCATATGATATGATGATATGATAAGGCATTTGTAACGCGCCTATACACAAGTGTTTCAAGGCGCGACGAGGCAGGGGGGGGAACAAGGGGAGACAGACAACAATCTTACTAGGCCAGGTGTCATTCAGATCACGCAAGTGCAAGGGTAGAGGGGAAGGGAAAAGTGCATGGGGGAAAGGGAGAGGGGAAAGTGCAGTACAGGGTTATTAGCATACAGCATACAGGATAAATAACAAGGGCCAGCTGGTGGCAAGTGCGAGGTAAGTGCAGACAAGTGCTGGGAAGGGGGGCTGTATGGATACAGACACAGTCCCGTAGTGCAGGGGTTACCGTGGAGGCAGTGCAGGGGAGAGTGGCTGGGCCGAGAACGGTGAATGGCCCAGTTGCAGATTCAGTGCAGTTTCAGTAGTATTAGCAGGGGAGAGGGGGAGAGAAAGCGGAGGCAAAGAGGAAGGTTTTGAGGTGCTTCCGGAACCGGAGGTGGTTCTCCTCAAGTTTCAGGGAGGTAGGAAGGCTGTTCCAGAGGTAGGCCCCTGCAGTGGAAAGAGATCTGCCCCCAACTCGTTGTTTGGAGAAGCGGCTGACCCTGAGGGAGTTGGAGGCGGATGAGCGAAGAGCTCGAGAAGGAAGATATTTAGGAAGAGAGAGTTGAAGGTATTTTGGCCCAAGGCCCCAGACGGCCTTGTGGACAATGCAGAGGGTTTTGAATTTGATCCTCGGAGTCACTGGGAGCCAGTGTAGTGATTTCAGTCCTGGAGGGCTTGAGGCCAAGGACAAGTCTTGCAGTCCTGTTCTGGATGAGTTGCAAAGGGCGGAGAGTAGAGGCGGGCAGATTAATATAGAGGCTGTTACAGCAGTCCAGCTTAGAGAGAACCAGGGCTCTAGAGACAGTGAGCTTCTGGGGGAAGGAGAGGAAAGGAAGGATACCTCTGAGGAGGTGTAGCTGGTAGTGTGACTTCTTAGATACGTTGGATATGTGAGGAGAGAAGGAGAGTGTGGAGTCGAAGATGACCCCAAGGTTTTTTGCCTTGCAGGTAGGAGCAGGAAGAGGGCCCAGAGAGGCCGGCCAGAGAGCAGCAGGGAAGGAGGGAGTGGGAGTGCCGATGAGTAGAATCTCAGTCTTACTGGCATTAAGGCAGAGGTCGTTGGCGGCACACCATTCCTGGATAGCAGAAAGACAGTCAGAGATGAGGGAAGGAGAAGAGGAGGCCGAGGGTAGCCTGAAAATGGGTTGGGTATCATCCGCATAGCACAAAGTAGGGGCAGAGAGCGGCAATGTGGTGGGCGAGAAGTGCCAGATACTGGTTGAACAGCCAGGGAGAGAGGTTAGATCCCTGGGGGACACCACAGGTAGAGAAGAAGATGTCAGAGAGGAAAGACCCCAGTTGGACCTGGGAGGGTCGATTTGAGAGGAAAGAGGTCAGCCACGTCAGAGCCTGACCAGTGATACTGAGGTTATCCAGCTCCTTGCAGATTTTAAAGAGTTCGGCCGAATTGTTAGATGCCGCAGAGATGCGGGCTTGGATAAGGGCTCTCTTCTTGGTGAGAACGGAGAGCCGGTATTGCCTTTGGAGCAGGCGACAGGCTAGTTTGTCAGAGGATGAACATGAAGCACGCCATTTCCTCTCTGCCACCCTGCACTTGCGTTTAAGGGTGACGAGATCCGAGTCATACCAGGAGTTACATTTGGCTTTGGGCTTCAGGCGGATTCTCATGAAAGGGGCAAGGATATCAAGAGTATCAGATATAGCAGAGTGGAGAGTGGAGAGGGCTGAGGCAGGGTGGGAGTCAGCCGAAGGCGGAGGAGGGGGCAAGAAGGTGGCAGCGAAAGCCTCAACTGACACGCGCTTCATGGGTCGGATGACCGAGAAGGAAGGTGGCAGTGATGGGGGTGGCTTTGCCTGTGGGGTAGGGAGGGTGAGGTGGGAGGAGAGGAGAAAGTGATCACTCCAGGAGAGAGGAGTGGAGAGAGGGACAGAGAGGGGAAGGTCAGAGGAGATCAGGGCATCAAGAGTGTGCCCTGCAGAATGAGTCGGCCCAGACGGGAGAATAGAGAGTGAGAGAGAGTCGCAGAGGTTGCGAAAGAGTCCAGAGGGAGGACAGGAGGCATCCAGGTGGATCCATCCATCATGGAGGCGGAATGGTGTTAATCCCCATTCCCAATGAGTCCTATGGGACTCAATGGGAATGGGGATCATGGAAACACTGGCAGCATCTCGTAATGCTGCCGGTGTTTCCTCGCCCGCCTGCAGGCGGGCGGTGTTAAACCCGCCAGGTCAAACCTGGCGGGAACATCACCTCCCGCCTGCAGGAGTCGGGATCAGGCGGTCCGGAAACAACGGTGGCGGCGGGTTTACCGCCACCGTTATTTCCGGACCGCCTGATTTGTAATGAGGCCCTGTGTGTTTCTTATGTAGGTCATTGACTTTTGATACCAGAGTCAGTTATCTCTCCCTTGCACACTTCCCTCAAGAGAAACCCCTATGAGTTACACAGTTCTGTAGACTTTAAGAATCAAAAGATTAGCTCCTAATTTCGGTGTGCTTAGCTATTTGTGGATACATACTTGTGACGACACAACAGTGGCACCCCCTACTCTAGGTGTTAACAACTGTCCCGTATTTGCACTCTGCTGCATCTGCATGGTTGCGTGCTGCGATTGCCCTTGTAGCGGATTCAATGGTGCTTGCTGTGGTTGCAAAGCCTGTTGCATTTGCAGCCCTTGTGCTTGATACACTGTCTGATCTTGGGCAAACCCATCACTATTCTGTGAACTCTATGCTGGAAGATAAGCTGTCCCCCCCTCTTGAGAATAGCCCATTCTGTACATACCCTTGGCTCCCACATGTTCGCGCAATGTGCCCTGTCATGCCACATGTCCAACATATCGGAGGGGCTCGTCTGACCAGCCCCCCTTGATTAAAACCTCCCTGCACATTTTGATTATCATTCTGCACATTCTAAAATCCGCCTTGGTTACCTTGAAACCCACCCTGATTATTCTGGAAACACCTCTTCCTCAAACCCATTCCTCTGTCTTATGGCGTAAATCCATTCCCTCCTTGGTCTGTTTGGCGTTGACTAGTTACCTGTGATGTACTCACTGCTTGCTGCATTCCCAGCCATTCTCCACTTGTCAGCAAAGTCCCTTCTATGGCGTACCTTGACAATGACTAACTTAGCTTCCTCGATTTTACTAGCATCTTCCTTCTTATTTTTCTCTTCCAACAATCGGCAGTGATGCAATAGTCAACTGTATCTCTGCCCATGGCTTCGCTCCCATTCCCACTAATTTCTTGAGCTGTCTCTGTACCTGCTCCGGCAATCTTTGACACATAATGTGGTAAAATACTGGCACTGATTTCCCCCACGGCTCCCTCGTTTCCAAAGTCCACCGTTCCGGAATACTTTGAATGTAAGCAAGAAATGGATCTTTGTCATCTTTCATTCTAGGTGCCATAATTGCAACCATATCTGACGTATCAGGATACTGTACCCTGAGTGCTCTCCAACGTCTGCTCTGCAATTATTAAATGGCGCTCTGTCGTGAGCTGTGTTCTGTGCTGTGACACTTGAGTAACGTGCTCTTGTCCAAATGTCATCAGCCCTTTCCCCCACGAATAGCTGCTAGGAGACCTTTTATGTTCCCTATGGCTACAGTATTTCCTCCTGTCATCTTTTCTAGCTCATAAATCCATTTTCCTGCACCCGTCGTTAAGCTAGGGAGTTTACATCTTAAATTATCCTTGCCCATTTGGGGCCAGGGGGTATATTGCGGTCTGCCCCTCCTTTCTCCGAAAAGGGGAACTGCATGAACCCAAATACGCAATCGGCTCCCATCGTCTGCCTATCCATTGTGGGGACAATGGTTCCGGATTGCTTTCTACCTGGCAATGACCTCAGCCTGTTCACATATGGTCGCGATTCCACCGTCTCACTATGTGATTGTCGTTTAGGTCACTCTGGTTACGCCATGGGATCTGGTGTCCTATCTTTTGGTTGCTCTAAATCAGACCATCTCACTTCCATGTCTGTCTGCAAACATCCCTCAGGACCACGTACACTTTCTCCCTCCTCCCCACGGACATTTCTCTGCCTTCGTCTGACATTTCTAGTCCCCAACTAGTATGACTTTCATCCTTTTCATCCTTATTTAAAGTCAGCCTGTCTAAAGACAAGGCTCTATGCTCAATACTAAACAGGCTTCCTTTTCCTTGCCTTGTGACTGGGCAACTATATATCAATCTCCTTTTCCTCTGCTTCCCGATTCACTTTTTGCCCTCATTTCTTAATAAGTTTTAGCAATCCTATCTCCGATGCTTCCTATCTCAGAATTCCCACCTACGTTTATCCTAGATGGTCCTGGCATTACTCCCTGCGATGGGAAAAACTCCTCTATGTCGCCCCATGATATCACTGGACTCGGTTCCATCAGCTCTTTCTCAATACGATCAATATCGCGTACCCTCTGTCTACTTTTTCGCTCCATTTCCTCATCTAATTCCCTTTGTTTCTTCGCTTCCCATCTAACCCTTTCCTCTTCTTGTCTTTTTTCTTCCCTTCTTTTGTTTTCTCTATGCAATTTCTCTTCCCTTCGTCTTTGCATTGTTTTATGCGGTAATTTCTGAGCTTCTTCCTCCTCTCTCCTTTTCTAGCCTGTCTCGCTCTTCAATTACTCTCTGCCTGTTGTCATACTTCCTTTGCTCCTCTGCCCCTTCTTCCTTTCTTAGTTGCTCCTTCCGATACATCTGTTCTCGTCTTTGTCTACTCTTTGTTTTATACTCATCCTCTTTCAATCATTTCTCTCGTTCCCTGTCTTTTCTATCCTGTTCGTCCTGATCTTCCCCTTGCCTTACTTCCTCAATACTTTTCCCATCAAGCTTGACCAATATCTGTCCACCCATCCATTTGTTCTGTACGAGCTGAACCTCATCAGCTCTATCCTTTTCTCCTTTCCATCTCTTAATATCCCGTTCTATATCTATAGTCACATTTGGTCGTTCATTTACGACCTTAAATGTCTCCTCTTTTCCTATAGCCTTTTATGAGCTATCATCACTGCTATAAGCAGGCAGTACATGTATGGGATTACTATATCCTGTCGCTGCCTTTAATTCCCTTAATGGATCCAATCCTTCATATTTTGTACTATCGCCATTTACTTTGGGCGAGGTAAGGGGAGCAGAAGGCTCAACACCTTCCTCCCTACACCAATTAAGCATCCAGTACTCAGGAGGCGTTCTTCTCGTTCCTCCTGGTACATTTTGCAGAGCTCTAAACCAGCTAGCCTTTTCTCCAATTTCTTCCCAGTGTACGCAGCATGCAAGTATATGGTCATGTGTTGTAAAACCGCTTTTGACCGCGATCCCCCTTCCAGCCATGGCATGACCATGTTATCTGCTGTTCCCTTGACCCATTCCGCACTATACTGTTAGAGCTTGGGTGCATGTTTTGGCAGTGTTTTGCAAAGGTGCATCAGTGGAGTAACATCCCCATTGTAACAACTCTCAAGTGACTGTCGATACTTACCATTGATTTACACAGAATGCGTTTCAGAAAAATAACAAATATGAGCGCACACCACCATCGTCACTCAAAGCTTCTACTTTCTCAATTACTCCAATCTACCTGTTCAGTCGGCGCCGACAATGACTAAAGAGATAGATAACACTTTTCCTCCTTAACCTCACAATTTTACTTTTGTCGTTCCACACCTTTTTTCAACTTCAAAATACACAAACAAACTAGTCACCTTTTACATATACCTTGTCATGACACTCCATTCCTCTTAGCCCCCAACATAATACGACTGGAGTTTGAATCAGTTCCTCTCATAGACCTGTCTATGTGCCGCCTAAGTACCCCTTGGGTTTTGAAATTACTCCTTCTAAAAGCTCCTTGAGTTTAGGACTCTGGGCTTTTTCTGACGCTCCTAGTCCTATATCTCTGACGCTCTTTGTCATATATTAACCAACCCCCCCGTTACTTTATACTTTTACCACAATCCCCATTCCCTTATTTTGCCAGTCCACTCAATCTACTCACCATTCGTCTTTCAGCTCCTGGCCCTCGGGATCATCTCCTCCTCCAATCAGCCACCGTCGCCTTCGGCCCGCTCAGTGCCTGTGGAAACCAGGAGGGATTTTGCGAAAGAGGGATCCGTCCCACCTGCATCGTCTTTTTCTTGCAAGAGTTAAATATCGGCCCCTCTCCACAAGAAGCCTTGCGATCCTCCAGCTAAATGGCAGAGGACGCCTGATGTTCTGAAAGCCTACTGGTCGATGGGTCTTTGTAACCATCCTCTCTCTGCTACCAAGTGAACCCAGAGGTCCTTTAAGACATGGTAACAGTATCTGAGATGGATGGTGATGCAGATCTTACTCATACATCATTAATCAGATCAACTCAGGAAGTTTGGCAAAAACACAGCTGTTTTAATAACAATTGTTAAACCAGGGAGTACAATGGTCATCAACGGACGCTGCACAGTATTTACTCTCAAGCGTTCCTCAAAACATCACATGAAAAAACACAACTGTATACTAAAGATTTATCATAAGTGACGTCAAACTACGTGGCAAAATAAGAAAACCTACTAGGGGATGTGATGAGCTTAAATGGAACATCTAAATATACTTTCTATAAGGGCAGGGATCGTGATTGGGTCTCTAAGGTCAGGTGGACAACTAAGCCCACCCCAAGTGCAAGTCATCTTCCATGTCATGAAAATACACAATGTTCTATTGGCTTCTCAAACAATAGGGCTCCTTGCTACGTGGCCCTCTACAATTGGTTGGCACGCTTGTACCCTTCTGGAATATTCCACTAGTTAGCAGCATGCAAGCTGGTACCCCCAGGTGCTGGGGGGTTGGCCTGGCCATGCCTCTCTACCCAATTAACCCAACATCCATCATCACTTCTGCAGTCTGCCATTCAATTACTGCGTTTGAACTCAGCCTTGCGAAGGCATGGCCTTATCTTCTGGTCTCGGAGTAGCTCGCTCCAAAGTCTATTTTCATCTGAGCATGTGACTAAAGACCACGTTTTGAGCTCCTTCATTGTATTTAATGCTATTAGATGAAGAAAACCTGGCACTTCTAGTGTTTTTCCATTACACCTCAATCAGGAGCTCAGCTCGCTTCTCACGTTGATTGCATCTTCTCAAGTAGATAGCCAGGCTCTTGGCGGCCCCGACTCTTGACACTGGGCCAGACAAGCCTTCTCGAATCTTCCTTTGCCGTTAGCTATTCTATTCTGCTGCGCCAAACTTTCAGCCCTTCATTCACAGGTTCCAAGTTTGCTAAAATGCGTGGTGGAGCATCCAAATTCTATACAAACATATATATTTGCGGCACGGACTGCAGTCTATTCACTATGTATAGCCAGCCTTATCATTACTTCGTCTACCTGTGTTACTGCATTTGTACGTTTATGAAATGGCTTTGCATTTTCTTTAGTACTTCTTCGCACGTACAATCTTCATTCTGCACATGAAACGTTGCTCAATTCTTTACTTCGCTATCAGATTCGAAAAGGTCTATATTCTTTCTTCATTGGCATCTCTACTGGGTGCGTAATTTCTGCTTCATCTGATGTCACCAGTCTTTTCTTTCATTCATCTTGACACTTCTTCCAGAACTTCCTTTAGAAGACTGTCACTTTTTCGCAGATACATATACGGTTTTCTCAATGGATACTTTGTTTCAAGGACTCTTCACGGTATAGGTACCATTATTGGCTTTGCGCATGTCGCAATTTCCGGGTGCAGAATGGGTGGGGGGACTTCTGGTAGAGGTACTTGGCTCCTCCTCTACAACACCACTGCTGGCCCTGTGGCATGGCGTGGCTCCACCCCCTTCGGGATTTTGTCACTACAGAGTCTCGCCTCTGATAGCAGTTGTTCTCCTCCCTCCATAGGAGTCTCTCTTCCATTCACAGTCCATTCTCTTCCTATACACGTCATTGTAATGAATGGACTTGTGTCCGTCTTCTGTGGTCATAGTATTCAGGCAATGCTCAGCATTACCTGAAGCCAATAGAATCAAAGAAGGAGCTGTGTTAGTTATGTTTGAAAACAGGGACTGCCAAAATCTTTTCCACATCCCCGTAGCCAGAAAGGGTGATTTGGATCCGGGAGTTCCTTATTGGCAAAGGAGTCCATGACCCCAAGAGGGGAGTCACTCCAAGTGAGGTCCCACTTGCTCAGACCCCTAGGGATGGTATTGTGTAGCGGTCTCCCCTCCCTAGCCTCAAAGGGGGTGGCTCCCGCTTGGGGAGAAGGGACAATTTGTCCAGTTTCATCACAGTTGTTACACCCGACAGTACAGGCAGCAATATGGCAACCAGAGAGACAAAGAATAGTACAAATGGACAGTCTTCGGGTCTGTCCAGCAGGAAGCAGCAAGAGAGCTAGTAACTAAAAGTTGCCCAAACGGTTCCCCAAATATTAGGCTCCAGATGTCTGTTAACGTCCATGTGGTGGTCATGGGTGTAGGAAATGGGGGGGTATGGGTACTAAATCCCCCCCCCCACACAATTTGAAGCAGGGGGATACAATATGATTTATCCCACCCAGAATCTGGAAAAAGTGAAAAGAACGGCTGTTCGTTTATTGTTCCAATTGGGAAGCATGGCCTTCTGTTTAGAAACCTGCCCTTCTTTTCCCAAGTGCTTGAAATGTAAACAGACCATGTTTTCCTTCCCTTGAATTGCCCATTTAGCTCAATGTACTATGGAGTAGTGGGCGAGTGGGCGCATAGCTGGATGCAGTTGCGCCCTCTCCCACCTTCCTGTCAGAGGCTGGAGGGCAAATCGAAGAAATCAAAGGAATTCTTTAGAGCAACTTTTCAAAGATGGTGAAAAGATTTTAATGTTAAGCTCAAAACATTGATATTTAATTGTAGCACTTGCAGCCTACATTGGAATGTCTATTAGAATTTGCACCACCATTCCTATTTTATTGGATTTTATATGGACAGGAACTGTTTTAAATTGTAGATTGTTTTAACTGTAATCTGTATCCAGCGACTTTGCACATTCATTACATTTGTTTTGTGATTGTATGCTGCACTTTATCCTGTGCCGATTGCCTATTGCCGTCTGCCAACACTTTCCAAGATGCCTTTGTGACGCGTACCCGTATGACGTGATCGGGTCGCGCCACAGGCTTTAACTGGCCCCCGTCAGCGCAAATCGCTGACGCCAAGCCTGTTTAAGGCCTGTGTCAGCAGGAGATGCTGCTGGTTTTGTATCACTCTTATTAGCATAGAGCCCTTCAGTTGAGTTAATTGCTATTGTACTAAGGTACATGAGAAATTATTAGATGGGTGGGTTCACATATGATACTCTGCTTTTGGAGGTGCTGGACAATGCCTATGTTAATTTTTCTCTTAGAACATTAAATAAAATCAGGGATTTAGGCATTACCAAGCAAAGGGTAAAAATCCAGGCAATAGAGGAAGACATAGATATAGTGAGCTTTAAGGCAGCTCTCATTAATGCAAGGTCTGCCTGTGCTCATGCTACAGAAATAGCACAGCTTATTGAGGAGCATGACATCCATTTACTGCTTATCACTGAGACTTGGTTTTCAGAGGCCTCCCAGAATTCTTTTCATGAATTAGATCCAGTTGACTAGCTCATAAAATGTATAAACCGGGAAGGCAAAAAGGGAAGGTGTGATGGCAGTCATTCATAAGGCTGCCCTACAAATTTCACATTTAAATGTCCTTGAATGGGGAGACTGTTAGTCAGAAACCTGTGCAGTTCCCTTGGGGGCCACTGCAAAAGATTTAAGACTACAGGTGTTGGCAGTAAACCCACTTGGTAGCAGTCTGTACCACCCAGATTTACCTGGTAGCTGTGGCTGAGCAGTCAGACTTCACTCAAGAAGAGTTAGGCAGTATGCAAAGTATACACAATAGGCACTCAGACACAATAATACAAGCAAACACTGACCAGAGCTTGGGTATCAAAGTATATAATTATTTATTTAAAAACACACTGTTTGAAACACTCCAGCACTCTTATTGTAAAACACTCTAAACACAGTTACTATTATAATATATACAACCCTTATTCCTTATCAGATAAGTCTTAGTTAACACCACTTATTTTCATACAGAGGTGAGCGCTTAACTATAAATGGCACTCCAATAAGTTTATGAAGAAGGGAAGGAAAAAGACAGAATATGGAAAGGTACACCACTCTAAGATTTAGGAACACTTTTAGCAAGGCAGAAGAGCAAAAGTCACTTGTGAGCCAAAGTCCATAGGCTGGGCCCACTCTTAGAGAGAGCAGAGCACAAATGCGCCCAAGATCACACAGTTACACTAGGCTTAGAAAGTCTTGCAGAGAGTTCGAAAAAAGAGTTTAGAGAGGCTCAGAAAAGTTTAGCCAGGGTGTCCCAGGCTAACCCAGGTTCGAAAGCCAGGGGCTAAATCTACCCCGTACAGTCGGTGGCAAGGGAAGCCAGGCGGAACACGGTACCTTAAGTGGGAAGGATCCTCCAGCGGTGGCAGTTGTTCCTGGCAGCGGGTGCAAGTCTCGGCGTCGTCCAGGGGAAGAGAATATCTCGACTTGGAGGAAAGCTGAAGGACGTTGGCACTGCCAGGGAAGAAACCAGCTGCGGGGTTTTCCGGTTAAAGGTATTACCCTTTATTTTGCGGTCGTGGTAAAACGTGGTATCCCGGTTGCCGGGGTGCTTGGCACAGGCAAGGCAGCCACAAGATACGTCGGGAAGGCGAAAAGACGGTGAAACTGGTTATCCCCACAAGTCAAAGGAAGAAGACTCTCCGGCAGGAGATCTCCTCTGTCGTTGGGAAAAGTGGTGAGACGGTCCAGCAGGGCTCCACCGGTGGTGTCGTCGTGGCAGGTCGGCTCAGCTTCTCCCTCGTCGGATTCTTAGGTCCTGTGGCGGCTTCTGAAGTTCCAGTCCCCAAAGCCCTGCTTTTATGCAGAAAACCCCCATTCACTCAGCCTAGCTGTCACTCAAACATGCTAAGTGGTGAGCCGCCGGCTCACCACTTGGGCCAATCAGGACGGAGTGCGACTTGAGTTGCCCAGGCAACTCAGTCCAGGGTGCCTAAATCCCCCTCCACCCCTCCCAAGTACCCCAGACAGAGTGGCACCACTTTGGAGGGCTTCTGTGGAGAAGCCCGCCAAAAAGTGGAACAAAGGGCTTGACTTGGGTTGGAGTCACAGAAGAGAACACAAACGCCATTTTAGAACCGAGTTTTGGCAAAAAATACCAACCGGAGAATTCATATTAAATAAATAAACCGGCGGTATGTTCGAGGCTATCGTAATTAAATAAATAAAGTAGCCTCGAACAATGGGAAAATCCCATAGAGAAATATTCGCGGTTGAATATAAAAAGTAGTATCCACTGCCACCAGCCAAAACTCGATCAGGGGGGACGGAGACGTGCCCCCTCGACTAACAGACCCCGGGGCAATCGAATTGCACCAGCCAGTACGTCCACAAAATGATGGTTTGTACTGGTTCTGTTCAGAATTCAAGACTAGTAAAGTCAATGGTGACTTTACATGCCCTGGGAGACAGTAGTGAGTCCCATGGTATGGAGTCTATACTGGGGGGTCACTATGACACCCCTGTGTTACTGCACTAAGCGTGCTGTGTAACACACATCACAAAAACACATGAAGCCCTATGGAGTAAAAGACCCCATAGCCCATTAAAAACTTCTAGAGTCAAAGAAACACACACTCAAATCATGGCCAAGAGTGAGGGTAAAAGTCTCACTCTTGGCAGGAGAAAAAAATAAAGCCCAATAATCCAGCAAAGCTGCTGGGGGACTCACTAGGTTAGGAAATTCAGCCTAAACAGAGAATTCTCCCTAACAGAGACCGTGGGGGGGCCATGTAGGGCACCTAACGTTTAATCTTTCCACAAGAGCTTCTATTCATATAGTATTGGGATACAGACCACCTGGCTCATGTAGCCATTTTTTGGCGAACTTTGACTCATTTTTAACCACTGTAGGAAGCAAATACAAGGAGCTACTGCTTATGGGCGATTGGAATATCTGGTTAGAAGACTCTTTACGTCCTGATTCAAAAGTGTTTTGGGAACTTCTAGACAATCATGGACTACATCTATTAGGGACACAATCTGTCCCATATAAAAGGTTATTGCCTGGACGTACTTATAGCATTGGTCTGATCATTTTGTACAGCTACCTTGACCCTTCCCATGGGGGATAAGAAAGGGGATAAGGCCAGTATTAAGGAAAGACTGCTTGTTTTCTCCCGGAAAGTTAAAGACCTGGATATGATCACTGGCGCGGAAGTTAAGGACGCACTTGCCTCCATTGACATTCTGCTTCCGAGTGATTAATTCCTCGCTGTAGGAGTGTTGACCATGGACGCTATGTTAGGGAGAATTCTCAAATGGTTGATTTCCCTTACCTAAAGAGTCCCCCAGCAGCTTTGCTGGATTTCTAGGATTTTTTTTTCACCTGGTAAGAGTGTGAGCCTTTTTTCCCACTCTTACATGTGAATTGCTATGTGTATTTCGACTTTGTGTGATCTTGGGCACTGGAGCCTCACCTACTCCATGTACACCACTTTTTGTGTGTGTTACACAGCACCTTCAGTGCAGTGACACAGGGTCATCTTTGAGACTTCCCCCTGACTCCATTTTTCTGGGGCTGACTAGTGTCCCCCAGAAACAGGTAAAGTTGCCAATAACTTTATATAGTCACTTTAAACCACAGACTCAGTACACCCCATCTTACATGGAGTATTGGAAAGGGTTAACTCTTACCCCTTTTTGTCTGTGCCTCTTGCAGCCTTGTTTCGCTACCTGAACACTAAGACTTGGCTGGTGGCAGTGGTATCTACCCTAACTTTTCTACCGCGATTATCTAATATAAACGTGGTAATGTTTTAGGCTATTATATTAGCCTCGAACATAAACCTGCTTGACCAAATACATTTTATTTTGGTTCCAGCTGGGTTTAGTCGCCATTTCTTTTTGTTAAAGTTTTTCTCGTGTTTTTCTCTGCACGCCAAACCGGGGATGATTCCTTTGTTCGCTGTCTTTTCGCGAGCATCTGCACAGAAGCTCTACTTAAGGCACCTGACAGTCTAGGTAAGCAGGATGTCAGGGAGGGATCTTCGGACCCCTGCAATGGGTTCCCTTGGTAACCCAAGTCGCACTCTTGTCTGGCTGGCTAAGGGGACTGGCCTTCCCAGACCAGCCACCCTGCTGTGTGATTGACAGCCAAGTTGTATGAATGGGGGAAAACTGCATAAAAAGCAGGTCTCTGGACTGGAAGAGCAGAGTAGCCACTGGAACGAAAGAACCAAAGAGGAACTGGAAGAAGAGGACCCCTACAACGACTGAACTGCCCGGTGAAGCCCTGCTGCAGGTCCGAATCTCCAAATCCGACGACAGAGAAGATCCTCCAGGAAACTTCTTCCTTTGAGCTGGTGGGACCAACCAGTTTGCCCAAACTACAAGCCAGGACCCCTCCTCTGGTCCAATTAGCTGTACAGAGCTACAGTGTGCCGGATAGCCAGGAAGGTTGGACCCTGCTTGGGTTTTAAGGAGCGCACCTTTTATTCGTTGTTTGGCGCTGCTGCTGGTTTCTTCCCTGGGTAGTGCAGGACCCTCCAGTCTTCCTACTTCTGATCAGTCTGACAGTCACTCCAGGAACCGTGAGCCTGCAGGAACTACCAGGAACGTCTGCCTCAGCTACAACCCCTCTCCGTTTTAAGGTACTGTGCAAATCCGGTTGTGTGTTTCACTCAGCCACGGTGAAAGTGTTTGAAATCTTTCTCCAATCCGAGGGCTTGTCGTTCTCTTTGAACTAACTTTTCTACCAACCAACCTTGTCCGGAATCTGTGCCACAAACTTTACCGCCAACTACCATGAACTGTGTGACCTTGAGCAAAAGACTTTCGACCCATTGACTTTGGCCCTAAGCCTTTTCTAGCTGATCTCCTCACTGTAGTCTCTCTTGTTCAATTGCCCAGAGTACTTACCTGTTGGTCTTGCCTAATTTTTTATAACTTTGTCTTTCCCTCCCTTTTAAATTGCTGGAGTGCCATTTTGCTCCCACTTCATTTTGTGAGCTTAACTTGTCCAGAATTTCAGTGAAGCGGTGTGGTGTATTTATGATTGTGATTTTGATCTTGCTTAGAATAGTGAAATGTTATACAACTGTTGAGTAAATAAATATATATTCTTTTACTTAGAACCCTTGAGTCAGTGTTTGTCTGAATAATAGTAATTGCTGTCCTCTGTGTAACTATTTGTACTGCTCACTTACTCTTGAGATACGTCTGGCTGCTCCACTACTGCTACCACTATAACTGTAGTACAGGCTTGTACCAAAGGTGAAAGTGTACAGTCACTTGTAGTCTTAATTGTGTGTAGTGTTCCCAAAGGGTACTGCATATAATTCTGCTTAACACGCTATTTGTTCCAAGAAGGCTCTTCTAAAGGATCAGGACTTCTAAACCCTGGTTTACACAGAATTAATTCCTCTACGTCATCTGTTAAGTCTAACAGGTCGAAAATGGCAAGAGAGAAAAAAACTCAGACACCCTAAAGGGCAAGGAGTGCTCTGACTTGCTATAAACAAGCTATTTTGCAAGCAAAAAAAAAACTTTCTTTCTAAACAAATAAAGGCTGCAAGCAACACACCAAGAGAACTTGTTTCTATAGTCTCTACATTTTGTCAACCTAGATGCAAGGTTTCACCGATTGAATCCTCTCTTGTACAGGCTAATCTCTTCAACTCGTTTTTTATTGATAAAATTGAACTCATCAAAGCTGATTTTGCAACTAAAACCCAGGAACCAGCTTTGATTTCGTCTGGACTGGCCACTGTCCAAACTCCAATGGAATCAACTGATTTACAGATGTTGAGTCTGGTGGCTACCTTTGATTTTCATTAAGTATCTGAAAACGAGGTACACTCATTGATTGAGGTATTGAAACATACCAATGACTCTCTATTCTCTCTTCCTGCTAATGCAGCAAAACGTTTATCGGTGGAAATAACTCCTTTTGTAACTAGGTTTGTTAAAAAATAACTGAATCAGGGGATAGTCCCTCAAGAATTAAAGCATTCCATAATCACACCTCTATTGAAAAAACCTACTTTGGATCCAGAGGTTCTCCAGAATTATCGACCTATTGCACGTCTTCCATGGCCGGCAAAGATCCTCGAGAAAGTGGTCACTGGTCAGTCGGTGGCAGCTTTATGGAGCAAGAATTACTGCTGGACACTTTTCAATGAGGTTTCAGACCTAGGTTCAGAACCGAGACAGCCTTATTATGCGCTCAGAATGATCTACTAGAGGCCGCGGATCAAGGTGAGCTCTCCCTGTTGGTGA
The DNA here is from genome assembly GCF_040938575.1 of Ambystoma mexicanum. Classification (NCBI taxonomy): domain Eukaryota; kingdom Metazoa; phylum Chordata; class Amphibia; order Caudata; family Ambystomatidae; genus Ambystoma; species Ambystoma mexicanum. The sequence continues at coordinate 802,442,762 of NC_090932.1, forward strand.
TGCTGTATCTATCCGCGGCATTTGATACAGTGAACCATCTTATCCTCTTGGATCGACTTCGAGGGGTGGGTAGGGTCTCTGATCATGCCATTAGTTGGTTTGAGTCATTTTTGATAAATCGTCAACAGCAGGTAAGGCTGGGTGAGTTTATCTCTGACACTATTAAGATGAGCTGTGGAGTCCCACAGGGATCTTTCCTCTCACCTTTATTGTTTAACCCGTATATGCGCTTCCATTCCTATGCGGACAATGCTCAAATCTTCATCAGGATCGTCAATTCCGATGTAGCATTTAGTAAACTCAAACAGTGCCTAGATGAAGTTAGTCAATGGAAGTCCAATAATCAGCTCCAGTTGAATGCAGCCAAGACCAAGCTCATTTTGTTTGGACCAAAACATCTACTCAGCGCTGCAAAGGAACTGTCCATTCCCACCCTCTTAGGAACTCATCTTAGGTTTGTTTCTTGGGTCAAGAACTTGGGCTGTGTCTGGCAGGATAACCTTGGCAGTGAAGGTCAGATTGGAGCTAAGGTTTAGGTAGTATATTATTCTCTGAGCCTTCTTCGGAAGGTACTTCCTTACATTCCTAATGATGATCATACCTTTGTGGTAGGCATCTTGACAAACACACAGCTGGACTATTGCAACAGCCAGTTGATGGGTATTGCGCTTAAACAAGTAGAGGCTTCAAAAAGCCCAGAATGCCGCGATTCGATCGATCTTTAGGCTGGGTAAAACAGCTCATGTTTCCCACTCTCCTCGCGCCTTGCACTGGCTAGCAGTGTAAAACCGCATTAGATTCAAGGTGGCTTGCCTTATTTTTAAATGTCTGAACGGCTTAGCCCCAATATACTTGAAAGATAAGATTCAATATGATTCAATGTTATCAACCATCGGGAGATCTACGCTTTAGGGACTGTTTGCTTTTGTTAATTCCCCACCCACCCCCCCAGTGTGTACAACAAGGGGAGACAGAAGATTTGCAGTCTTTGGTCCGAAACTGTGGAAGTCAATTTCCAGAGAAACTAGGACACTCAAGTCACTCTACCAGTTTCGTAAGGCCATGAAGAAATTTTGGTTTAGATAAGGGTCTTTGTTAGACTACTGTTTTTTTCTGTGCCTCAGCTGTGGACTCTTGCTATGCTTTACTCAAATGTGTTTCAGCTGTGCTACTATACGGTTTGATCTGTCATGTGCGCTATAAAATATACAAATACAACGTCACTAGGTAATATTTTTTGTATGATCACAGTTTAAAAGATATTAATATCCAAATAGAATTGCTGTAATTCTGTAATTTATTAAAAGCAACTAAAAGCCATTTCACCCCCTCCTCACCCCTACCACATTTACTGGTTTGTGACAAAAGCACAGGAGGGGGCATCTTTGGAGTGCCAAATGATTTCAGATTGGCATGGCCCATGGCAAGGTGAGAATTGCTCTCCCGTTATTGTTCTTCTGGTTATTTTTTGTATGTGGTGGGTTGGAGAGGAGACCGGTGCTTTTGTACATTGCTAATTGCCGGAACATCAGCCGCCTTTTGTTTAAACAACTTGCTTTGGGCGGAAGGTTTTTTGGCACCTTCAGGCTTTTCCGCCTACACTTGGAATTTTCGGGTGAGAGTCTTGTGCTTTTGCTGGGTATACAGCTGGCATAGTGGCTTGCCCCACGAGAACGACTATCTCTACAAGGACAGACTATCCTCTATAAAGAAAGGAAGAGTCACCTAGTCTGTCCAGCAACAAAGACTTGGTGAGGAAGACACTTCCATTGTTGACAGCACTGCAAGCATACTGCCCCAACGCTGCACACAAACTGCCCCAACAGTGAATGCACACAGAGCACTGTTTCAACATGGCCTCAGCACTAACCGGCATGCACACACCAACAGCCCAGCACTACATAATCATAAACACACACATTGCACGACTACTGCACGAACACCACTCACCCTGAGTTTCTGTGCACACACCACCCTCAGAACTGCACAGTGCACACACCCCCAACGTTCCAGCAGTACACTCCACACATATCTCCCTGCAGCTCACTCTGCCTGAGCACAATACATATTCATCCAACTGCACCACACACACACACATACAGGATATGTCTTTGAGGGCAAACTGGCATACTGAGGTCTGTGCTTACTATGCTGGTGGTCATAATGTTATCTTGATTTATTGTGATAAATGCAAATAATGGAATTTGGCCTCACAGGTCTAACTTGGTACATTTAAATCTGCCATGGTTTTTGATAACTTGGCATATTGGTGTCTGGCCTTTCTGTGCAAAGTGGGTATAATGCAAGCTGCCATTGATGTCCAGGTTGGGTGTAACAGAATCTGTCACTGCTCTGCCATCTAGAGGTCAGGGAACCTGGTGCTGCCTCCTAATTGGAGTCATGAAGATTGCCACTTTTATACTAATTGTGCATAGTCTTGACAATGGTATGGGTACCTGGGTATTGAATGGTAATGGTTCAAGAACCTGGTTTATTGAAGGCAGTACCTGGTAATGGTATGCCTACCTTGAATTTTGAAAATAAAACCTTGAATGGGCTTTTGATGTCATTACCTGGTATAGGGTAGCAAGACACGGTACATGGTAGGAGTACCAGAGCACGTCATGACAATACCGGACAAATTGTGCTACTCTCTGGGATAATGATGGAATTATCCAGTAATTAGCTTTAGTACCTAGAGTTCTGATGACAATGCCTATGAAATGCTTAAAGATGAGCCAAAACTGTTCTATGTGGTGTCTAATGTGTTACAGCTGGCATGGTAATAGGCAAATGAGTAATTGTATCTGACAACCTTTGTTGTGCTACTTATAAAAAATGGGGTTCTTATATCACACTTCATGTTAAAGTCCAGCCTCTAAGCCTGAGCCTGGGTTTTTAACCCATGCTGCTCAGTCAGCGCTGTCTTCCTTCTAAAACAGTGTGTTGCCCCTGAGCTATCTTCCTGACCCTAGTATCTGCAACTCCTCTCCCTCTATCAAATGCTCCCCTAACCAGATCCTCCTCTTTTACCACCACTCTCACTTTAATTTGTTACCAACTCTCCTCCTGTCTACTCCCTTCTTTCACTCTCCCCCGCCCACACTTTTGGTTATCTTCCATTCAGCTCTTCCACCAACTAGTGAGTGGCTCAGAAATGATTGTTAAATACCCAGTAATCAAATATGTCCTTAACAACCTTATCCGGCATCAATAAGTATTCTTCAGTCTCAGAGCAGTTAGATATTTTTGGGAAGGATCCTTACTATTGAAAAAGCTTTCTTTGCACAGATGAAACCACTGCGGATCCTCTTAACTGTTCCTGCTTTTTCCTGGAAGGTTGATAGAAGCTTCAGTGCTTTCAGAAGCATAGAGGGTAGGGTCTGAGCGGGCAAGGCCTTCCAAATGTATGTAAATACCTACTCAGAAGTGCTGTGTGGGCATTTACAGATGTTAATGTCACTGCGGTGGCCCAACTACATTAGTTGCAGTCCCCACTTGTTAGACAATCCTGGCTGCGCCTCTGGCTTTGTAACGACTGAAACCCTTGCTACATTCAACAGTGTTTTAGAAAAGACTGGCTCATGTTGCTGTGTGCTATCTACATAAATATAACCTGGATCTGGAAGAAATATAAGCAATAGTAAAATAATTTGTCATCAATAGTGAATGCCACAGAGAACGTAACAAATGTTCATGACCCTCACTGACTATGAAATAATTGGCCTTTTCTACTATGTGGCTATTCTTCCAAAGAGAGATGGTGAAGGAGAAGGCAAACAGCAGCCAAGGAGATCGGGCTGATCGATCTACATGGAATTTCCAGCTTATCCTATTTGTCATAGTGAATGTATTTTATATAATTGTATTTCTGACTTATGTTTCTTTATACCCTTTTAAATTAACCAGTGTGTGTTATGTAGTTCATATGTATGTAAACAAAATATATATTGTGATATGGGTAGGTGAGATGATTCATCAATAACTAGATCAGCACACGGCACACTCTTAATGCTGCAAGTGAATGTTGGTTACAATGTCAATGGTGTATTCATTCAATGATGTGAGGATGGGTCTGTTTGATCTCCTCTTACTCACAATGTGATATTGTTGGTATTCTGAGTGAGCTTCCATCAGTAGTGTCCTGTTAGTGCGCTGAACTTCCCCCAGAAGTGGCACCCCATGCAACAGAAATCGTACTGTGTGGGTTCCTTCCAACTATGCCACTGTAGTGCTATGGGACACCGGCAGTGTGGCTTTTTCCACCAATGTATTGTCAGTGTTATAAGGATCCAAAGCAGTTTGTTCAGCAATAGCTCCGAAGGTACATTAAAAATAATATTTCTGGATTATTTGATTATTGAATCTAAAATTGTTTTTTGAGACAACTGTAAGCTTCTCCCTCCTGTGCACAATGTTACAGGAGTCCAGCAGTGCAGTAACCTCTCCGAACTTTATTTCTTCATTTGGAGGAATCTCATTCAAATATTGATGTTTACCTTTTTTATGCATAAGACAACCACATGTGACGCTCTATATAATATTCTTCAAGTCCAACACATCAGTGAACAATATAACAATAACAAATCCCCTCACTACAACTACATTGCGATCTTCAAAGCAATTAAAAGAACTTTGTTAAACTTAAAATACCTGTTGTTAAATTTCAAATGTTTGAACATTTGTTTTAGCAGTGCACTCATACTTTATTTCTGTTTTGCTACAAATTACAATCATCTTTACATTTTGTGCCATAGATGAGAAATATACAATGCATTTGAAGTATCTGTGTTTTTTAAAACTGCCATTAATTGAAGTTCTTTCTTCAAATAAATCTAACAAACAAAATTTTTAACGCTTCAGCATTTAGCCCTATGGCAGTTTGGTTTGCATCTGTAGCAAAGTCCCCAAGGTGTCCGCTGTCCCCCCCCGATTTCGAGTGTCGCCTACGCCCCTGGTAGTGGTCAATTAGTACATGACTGTGTAATCTGGTGGTGCGCTGGTATCTTGTCCTTTGTACATTGTTAAATAAATTCTAGAAACAGTAGCTTACGAAGTTATGACTGGAATAATTTTGTGACCCACTGCCTGCCTTGCGGTGTCGAGCCAACTTTCAATTCCTGTCTGCTACAATCTTACTTTTCCAATAACCCTGATGCACCTTCTGCTACTGCCACCTTTCAGATGCCTGCCTGGGGTATCTTGGTCATATTGTTGCCATACCTGAATGTTTTTACAATCCGAATTGTGCACTCCTACATCACCCTTCCCCCGCCGACTGAATTCCCAAGGATGTTCTGTAAGATCTGTTGTGTATGCTGACCTAAACCTGTGTGTTTAAACCCGTTTCTATCGCTCGTATGCAAGGAAATTACCAAAAAAAGGTTTGTATTAAAAATGAAATAGCCGCTCGTAAACCTTTGCAGGTTGTTAATTGATTTCACAATGGGTAAAAGGCAAGTATTGGATTTGATCGTGGTGGTGCAAGTGCGGCTAGTGCAGTCAGCAGACTTTGAGAAGCTTTCGGATACCACATACCAGTCTGCATTTTGTTCATTCATCTGCCTGGATTACTGTTAACGTTCTAGGCTGTGCCCACTTTTGAAATAATGGTGAAATAACCACAAAAAGTGGTCTAAGAGTACGAAAAGAAGTAGTGGATCTATGTTCCCTACTGTCCTGGCCCTGCACCTCACAAACACCATCGCCACGCCACCTCCCACTCACAATACAAAGCCAAAAACACACGTTCCTGCTGTTTAAGGGAACGTTCAGTGCAGTGCACTGAAATTGCAATTTTCACCTTCTTCCTACACTTTTATTTTAAAATGAAACCATTCCGGAATGGTTTCTTTTAAAAAATAAAAGTATAGGAACAGTAAAACTTAATTTTAAAAAGTTGAGGAGCACCATTCCCATCCGCTCCCGCCCACTTACCGCAAGTGGTGCACATAGTGGGCAAGTGCGGCTAAGTGAAGTCGGCAGTCTACACTCTGCTTTTTTGGCAGCAGATAGCCGGGAGATCCAACTTTAAGATAATTTTGCCTCGCACAGTACTTGCATTTCTGAGCTTTTATTAGCTTGTTTTGGCTGTACCTCTGTTTGTTACACTACTTGTTGAGTTCTACTATTATGCCTTACAACCTGCACAGTGCAGACCGTGGGCACAATCCGACTGTAGAGGCCTTCTTGTTGCAAACTCACAGCTAATAAACAACAATAGTTCCATGCACGCTATTGTAATGGAGGCGCAGTTTCTAGGATCACAGAGGGTGGCAATCCAGATGTATCTAAGGATTAAACCCACGGTTTGATACGTTCCAGTCATGAAGAAGTGCCTGTGGCTACGCCTAGGAATCTTCTTCCGCACTCACAGTCACCCGACAACATGATGTTGATCTCGAACATAATGCTTCAATGGAATTGGTCCCATTTAGACAACAATGTTATCATTTGCGCTGACTTTAATGCCTAATGTGATCTCGTGGTGGCAATGCGATGAGGGACACTTTGTGAAGCAATAAATTCCCTTGACATTTCAGAGGATTGACAGACAACTCAAGGAGAGAAATTGATAAATTTTCCTACAAATGATGATCTAAGGTTCATTCATGATTTGATTGTGGAAGAGGCCACTTGTAAATACACACAGACAAATGGAAAAACTAGCAGCAGCATAGATTATATGTTTGTCAGTACATTATTTAAAGCTGGTATCACTTTGTTTGAGATCTTGCTCAATTTACTTAGTGATCACTCTTTGCTGATTTTGACTTTTAATCTACCAAATTTGGTCAGTAATTCCAAAGTGTCTGCAAAATATGCAATTAACTCACAGGGTAATCAAGTAATTTGGCGTGAGAATATACATTAATTAAATCACTATTTTCCCTTATGCCATTCCTGGGAACCGACATGATTATTGATATATAATCTCTAAGGAAGCTCACTATTTTGGTACTCTTTCAAACACATGGGTGATGGTAAGCCAACATCACTTCACATAGAATTTATGATGCTACTATAGTGGAAAAAAAGACAGCACTTGGACACAATATTCGGGTGGTAGGCAGAAGCATCTGGAACCTTTCACTAGCATGTTGACCATTAAAAACTTTCAAACCAAGTATAAAAATTGCCTACACAATTATGGATCTACTGCTAGAACGGCTCACTGGCAGTTAACGTTTAATGCCTAGAGGAGTAACAATAATAAGTTCTGGCATATATATAAAAACATAAGGAGATGGTATAAAAATAGATCTGAATCCTACACCCGAGACACATTGGCTATCGTACATCACTTCCTCATATTGTGTGGATGTCGCCCCGGTCACTCCTAGTACACTGCCCAGTATGACTGCTTACCCAGTCACATATACCTTGGATGAGAATGATATATATATGAATATTAACTGTGATTAAAGCCAACCAAGGCCCTGTGAATCATTTAAGACTGTGAGAAGTTAGCTAAATGGGGATTAGCACTGCCCATTCTGAATCTAATTAATCAATTTTATCATCAGACTTCAGTGATTGTCAGATTAAATAACATGCAAATAACAAGGGGACTTGTGGGAGTCTCTTTGCCAGACATTAGTCCTGGTTACCAGACCCTTACACAGAGTCTTTAGCTCACTATCTTTCACAGAGGAGAAATATCCAAAATGTATCAGTCTTTGTCCTACCCTGGGAAGTCCAGCACCGAAATGCTAGGCAATTCTCCTCTGAACAAGAGTACCAACAGCCACCCCAGAAACATGTTTCGGTCTGGTTGGACCTCATCAGTAGGGTGGAGCTGTGCTTCTCTAAGAATAGTGAGCAAGGGGTTCACGCCTGGATTCCCCTAGTAACTTAGGGTGAGACCCAAAGTTACTTAAAATATGCAAATAACAAGGGGGGTCCTGGGAGTCTCTCTGCTAGACATTAGTCCTCGTTACGAGAGCCTTAACCAGAGTAATAACATGGGCACTCCTTCTACATTGATATAGACCAATAACGGTATGAAACAGGGGTGTGTTCTTGCATCCCCTATTTTTTCAATCTGTATATTTCTGTATGCAGGAGGCCATAAACTCATGTAATCACTTTCCCTCTAAAATTGCTAAACACCACATTTCATGGTTTATTTATGCTTACAACAGTCATCTGACATAGGACTCCTGTTGGCCTCTTGCCTTCGTTACATGCTTTTTCTGCTTATTCTAAGGCCAATTATAAAAAATAAAATAATTAAAAAAATAAGATACTAGTTCAATGTATAAATCTAGTTATTATACCCGGTTTACTTTATGGATTGGAGACCTTTTTCGGATAATCAACTCTGTTGGCCTATTTCCCTGGAAGATAAATTACGCTGTTCTGCATTGGCTCTCCCGAGTTCTTTCCCAATTGAGGCAGTTAGACTTGAATTAGGTGTTGTATCTTTATCCACTTTGCTAAAAGTAAAGCGTAGCCTGCTCTACCTGAAGATGATGGGCAGCTTACTTTGGCAACGTGATTAGAGCAGATGTCAAAAGGGCTCAAACAGAATTTGTTACCTCCTCTATATTTTCATGACAAAATTAACTGGGCCATAGATCTTATGATGAATTGCACCATAGTAAAACAATCAATTAACCAATAGAGCTTACACCTGGGATTGATGTGCCAATTTTGTTTGGTTGACAACAAATAAAAATAAAAATGATGTCAGAGTACTCTAATTGAGGCTTCCCTTACATAATGCCACCTAAATATTTAACCCCTACCCCCTATTGTCAATTATGGGATTAATAATGTTGCTCAGATTTAATTTCTTCCATCTCTGATGATTATGGGACAGCGACAAAAATGTCCTTACATGTCTCGGATATGCAGGTTATGTTCCTCCGATTTGGAAACTACCCGTCATTTATTGACGCAGTGCACTGTGGTATTGCCAATATACCTTGATAAATACACTAATTATGTGTAGGATGTTCTGTAGATTAACACTAACCAACATTGGTCATACCTTGTTTTTGGTAAATCTATAATCGTTGCTACTACTGTTTTTAAATTGTGTAAGCACAGTGAATCTGTACTGCTTTTCATTTAAGATTTAAGATGGCTTTTTTCCAACTTCCTTACTTCTGATGTCTGTTCAAATCTGTTTACAAATTCTTGTATGAAATGTTGTTTTAAATCTAGGACATAATGATGTTTCTATGTATCATTGATTATCACATGAAAGGTTTGCAATAAATCAAGTTGCAAATATATATATATATATACACATATATATATATTGCAGTCCAAAATCCACTTAAAGTGGTGCTCAGTCTACTATAGCGGGTGCTTGTATAGGTTAAGGGAAAACCATAAACTTGTGCAAACACTGCTCTTTTGGGTGAAGAAAGTAGATCAATAAACAGCACCAACTACTCCACACAGCTACAGAAAGTACAAACACTCAATCCCAGATATAGTGCTAAAACATAACTTTTATTTAAGATAAAATATATTTTAAAATAATAAAAGTTAGCATGGATTTACAGAACTGGTTACAAGTGTCAAAGCCACTGTAGTAGTGCCACGCGTTCCATCCCTTCACAGGGACTTCGTCAGGCTAGTTTTGCAGCCTGAGGCTCAAGGGCTGTTTTCAACTTGCGCAAACAGGAAACAGAATTCAAAATCATTCCAGTCATGTGACCTGTAGGTGTGTATCTCCAATAAAGTAAAATAGAGCCGCCATTTTGAGCTATTCACACACATATGGGTTGGGCTCAAATTAGCACATTCCATGTTTTTCAATATTGGTGTTTATATGCCATAGTTCAAGCATTCTGTTTTTATTTGTGAATGTGTCTGTTTAGCTTCAATATAGTGTACACGTATCAAATGGACCGGGTCGGGTACTGCACCTGAGATGTACCCTAGTCAGTGTTTTCACACATCAAAAACTCAGGAAATGCAATCAAACGAAAATAATAATAAACCAAAGTTTTAATAAGTTAGCCCTTGGTTGGATTCTTTGGGGTCCTTGTAGCTGCCTGCACCTGGTAGTGTGTTGATGTATCATGCACGCAAGGGCGGTATGCTGGAGCGAACAAGAGTTGCCCATTTACTGAGGTTTTTCTTGGGTTGGTGCAAGAAGAGTTAGAGTGAAATTTAAAAACTTATGTTGAAAGGGGGTGCTGTTGCGCACATCCAAGATGGCCGACTGATCCCAGAGCTCCGGCTTCCATGAATCCTTGAAGTTAATCATCCTGTCTCAGGGCCGCCCGCGGAACAAACAAAACGCAGTGTTCTGTGGCGTACAACTGCGGGCACCTACTGGACAAATTTGGGGCTGGTGCGCCGGACCGCGCTGTAGACATGCCGTCTTGAAAACCCTGCAGAGGGAGGCTAGGACGTTGGCCGCCTGTGGGTTCCGGGCGATTACCCCTCGGAGCCGCGGGGGGTCCCAATTTAGACGATCCACAGTTCTATTGTACAATAATGGATATGTTAACTTCATCTGGGGAGGCACGAATACTCTGGGGTGGCGATTTCAATATGATATTGGACCAATCCCTGGATCGCTCATCGACTGCCCCCAGAAACCCCTCAAAGGCCTCACTGGTTGTAAAACAATTGATGGAACATATGGGCATGCGATATACATCCCCGTACCCTTTCGGATCACTCGCCAGTGATGCTTGACATCAACTTAAGTGATGTCTCCCCCCCGGCGAGAAGATGGAGGATGCCCCCCGCAATCCTAAGAGACCTAACATTTGTGAATCGCTACATACTGAGATTGCGGAATTTCTAGAATTAAACGAGGGTTCGGTTTCCACCTATGCTACTCTATGGGATACATTTAAGGCCTGGGTCCAGGGAGCCATCCTGGGTAAGTCAACTGGTATGTTGAAATCGGTACGGGAGGAATTGGGCACGACCGAGGCTAAAATTGACTTATTACAAACTGAATATAGTATCACACAGAACAAGGAAACCCTGTCGCAAATTCACACTACGCTGGAAGAATTTCATAAGTTGGCCCATAGAGAAGTTCTTTACATGGCTGCACCAGCCAAAGCCCGACGATATGGAGAAAGCAATAAGGCCAGGAAATTCCTTGCCAACATGCTCAGAACTGACAGGCACCATAACCCGATCCCGAGTATACAGACCCCGACTGGAGCAACGGTGAATGGAGACCAGGACATTAATTCCGCATTCATGGAGTTCTATTCCTCTCTCTATTCTAACTACTATAAAAAGAACAAAGAGGACACGTTCCGATATTTGGACAACCTCGACCTTCCCACATTAACTGCTGAGACCCGAAGTGTATTGGACGGGCCAATCACTATGGAGGAGATTGTAGAGGGCATAAAAGCTTTATCGAGCGGCCGTTCCCCTGGCTCTGATGGCCTGCCTGCGGAATTATATAAAGAGTTCTGTAGTGAACTGGCCCCGATACTGTTAAAAGTATGGGAGGAGGCAATGAGCCTGCGGGTGCTTCCGGAATCGATGCGAGAGGCGATTATCACTGTCCTTTTGAAACCCCACAGACCGGCACAGGAAATGGCATCCTATAGACCCCTGTCCTTAATTAACACTGACGCAAAACATTTTGCAAAAATACTGGCCACCAGACTCCTTCCATATATGCCGATCCTGGTCCATGCTGACCAGGCAGGCTTTATACCAGCCCGGTCCACGGCTCTCAACCTGAGACACCTATTTAATGTTCTGGCACAAATAGATCCAGATGCCAAGGCGGTCGTGGTCGCATTAGATGCCGAGAAGGCTTTTGATTCCGTATCCTGGACATATCTCTTTCTGGTGCTAGAGCGGTTTGGTCTCGGTCAGTACTACATCAACTGTGTGCCACTACTGTATACACAGCCGACGCCTAAGGTTTTAACCAACACCACTCTCTCCCCGGCATTCCATCTACACAGGGGGACCAGGCAGGGATGTCCCTTCTCGCCCATACTATTTGCTCTAACCATTGAACCAATGGCGGAATACATACATCAACACCACGCACATAGAGGGCTCAGGATGACCGGCCCCCCTCAGATAATATCGCTATATGCAGACGACACCCTGTTATATGTCCGAGATCCCATAGAGAATGTGCAACACATCATGGCAGATGTACATGAATTTTCAGAATACTCAGGATATAGAATCAATGTACCAAAGTCTGAAATATTCCCCCTTACTGACGGTACGGGAGACTTAACTGAAATAGAGGGATTTAGATCTGCCCCCACCAAAGTAAGGTACCTAGGGATAATGGTTGCCAGAGATAAAAACCTGTTGTATACGCATAATAATGGGGAATTATTGTCAACCCTCTTGACCAAATTTCAACTGTGGGCCAACCTTCCACTATCCCTATATGGGAGAGCTGCGTTACTCAAGATGGTGGTCCTCCCCAAGCTCCTTTATTACTTCAATAATATCCCTGTTTGGCCCGGTAAGCCCTTCTTTGCTAAATTTAAATCTCTTGCCTCCTCGTTTATCTGGAACGGGAAGACCGCCAGGATGGGTTGGGATAAGATGGTTGAGCCTTTTGCGCAGGGTGGTATTGCTGCACCAGACTTTGAGCTATATTACTTGTGTGCACAAGCTCAATTTGCGAAGCATTGGTTTGACCCTGAGGACACGGCCCCCCACATATTGATTGAAAAACACTCTGTCCGCCCAAACGACATACATTCAGTCCTCCTCAACCCATGCTATGGGGACATATGCCCGTTTGATCCAGTATATACAACCACTCATGCGTGGACCAGAATCTATAAGAGGATAGGCCTGGAATCCCCCTATGATCCGCAAGTCCCCCTATTGAACTTCTCTAGCATCTCCCCCAAGTTTGATCGGGCCCTTCAGCAATCCTGGGACCCCAACAAACTTTTCACGCTGCGTGACATGTTCGCAGATGGGGAGTTCTGTGACCTCATGGATTTCATTGAAGTGGTGGGAAGGGGGCAGCTTAAACGCCTTCAATATTACAGGATGAGGGCTGCTTTTTCGGCGAAATGGCCAATATTTCCGCAGGAACCCCGGACCCATGAATGTATCAGGTCAATAGTGTCCACAAATAGCTACGGCAAAGGGGTCTCTATGCTATACACTCTGGTGCAGGCCCATTCCCCGTCAAGCAACACGATGAGAGAGGTCTGGGAGCGAGACACAGGCACTCGGATAGAGGAGGTCCGTTGGGTCCATGAATTCTGGGCTCAGGCTAATCCAGTTTAAAGTTTTGAACCAATTACATTATTCCCCTGCTAGAGTGGCTAAATTTGTGGAGAACTGCACAGGTGCCTGCCCTAAATGTGACGCCCCCGATGCGGGGCCTTATCATATGTACTAGTCATGTCCATTGATTGTTGAATTCTGGAGGGAGGTTGCGGAACTTCTCGAAGACATTACGCCCATTCAGGCGACTCTTTCGCCCTGGAAATACCTACTGGGCGATATAGGCAAGGTAAAGGAAACCACAAGGCGGCTATTCAATATTTCATGCATCATTGCCAAACGCTGTATTCTTAAATGTTGGAAGTCCCCTACCGCCCCATCCAGAGCCACTTTCTTAAAGGACCTTTGTATGGTGAATGATGATGAGGAGCTATTTGTACTGTCGGTCCCGTCACCCTCTCGTCCCAAGGACATTTGGACACTGTTGCGCCTTTACCTGTGTGGCCTGGGCTCGGACTCAGATGTAACACCCGTGCCCTCGCCTTGACTTGTAATGTCTGCTTCTCCTGTACACGATGCTCTCATGCCTGAAACACTGATACCTTAATTTCTTTTTTTGTTTCCTCTCCTTGAATGTTGTAAGGAATTCAAACCATGTTCAGATGTGTGTATATTTTTGTCGTGCTGCTGACCTGCTCTCTTAATAAAAATATGTTTAAAAATTGAATATGTTGAAAATATTACCACATGTGTAAACTATTATGTCAAGTGGAAGTTGGAAATCTTTATCGTTTCCTATGTCATATAGTATAATGAATAAAAGAGTGCTATTGGGACTTCCTGTCTATAATCAGGAGTGCCGCTAGCAAATAACCGAGCAGTACTCAGATTTTTTGGAAACCCCTACTGATACTAGAACAGAGAACAGAGTTTCTAAATGTTCTCTGTGTCTAACAACATATGAAGTATCAAGATGATTACAAAGAGTCCCTTTTAGAGTTGGTTATCAAAGGGTAAATCCTCCGCCTTATGTCCAATTTTTGGGTAATTCCCGGGCCGAGGACAGGCCTACCGGTAAATGGTAAAGTCTAAATTGGACGACTTCCATCAGGGCCAGAAAGGTCAGGGAGCAGTGTATTTCTTAGAAGCTGCTCCAATGTAAATTGCACGGAGGCTGCTTGGGATGGTTAGAGGACCCCACCACAAATATGGTCCTTCCCGCGTCTACACAATCAAATGAAATGGGGCAGCATCGCCTAAAATTTGTGTTTGTTGGATGGACGCTGTTAATGGGGCGTTCCAGGTGGACCCCACGCCGTGTTGATTAGGTGTAGAATTCTTTGTCAACAGGTCCGGTTGTCTCAGTGTGTCTGTGCAGCGTGGGACGCGCGGAGCTGCAGCCTCGTGTTATGCGGAAGAAATGCTTCAATATAGCCCAAAAAGATAGATCTCTATTAAAATGTCAACTGATGCAGTGCTTCCTGCATGGCCGTGTTTCTGCCCACTGTAACCTTTTTAAAACCAAGAGACTTGCAGCAGCACAAAGGCCGTCTCAATCAAAAAATAATCCCAAAAATGGTGCCCGAGTGGGCAGACAAAACCGAATGCAACGCTAATAACACTCCACTCAGACAAATATTCTTGTATCAGAACTCAGCAAATCCCGCCCAAGTGGGCTGCAACTACCGGATTCAAAACTTTCAATTTAAATCCACATCTTCTAAAAACAAGGAGAAAACAACACATGGTCATTCTACCATGTGTTGCCAAATTAATAATATGAAACATTTAAAGTGTCAATGTGCTAACATGCCTCCTAATCAGTAGCATTTTGCACCTGTACTGTATTGTCATATTTAAACATATGTTCTTATATCAACAAGAAATCAAGTGGGCTGCAGTTAAACATTCCAATAACATGTGCATATTTATATATTGAATGGATTTGGAGTATTTGAAAGAAATGCAAATAAAATACTTTTTTTTAATGGATCTGTTTTTGAATGCGTTTATTTTTAAGCACCTGTGATTGAACAAACTTACCTGAAAATGTTGATTTAGAAAAGAAAGCAAAACATACACATTTCAAGCAGATATATGGACATGTGAGATCAGGTAAATCAACAATCAACTTCATTATATTTCAAATTTCAAACACTAAATTCCTAAGGGAAGGCACATTTGAACCAACTTAACTAGCAAGCTACTCCTTCATAGTTATATTACTGTACTTGCAAAGATGTGACTTTTAAAACTTAACCTTATACCAAGTGTAATCATTGAGTGAAAATGTACATACATTTTTCATCAGATTTGTCCTTTATTGCAACAGTATCATTGCTGAGAGAAACTGTCTGGGAATTTAGGATGTCTGTTCTCATGCCTGGAAACTTTGGTGAAGAAATGAGTCTCCCTTCATATGAATACAAATACATGCTTCCACCATCAACCAGGAGAAAATGTCTGAAAAAATTAAATGAAGCATTACCCAATTATCTCACAAAATGTTTCAGTAATTATTTTATAAGATTTCTGAATGAGATGCAAATGTTCACTTCGATGTAACATATAACAATATGGTTTTGGAAATAAAACAAGTTACGCAATGTTATTGAGTTTTATGAGAATCACATTTCACACATGCATCAACAGATCCATTAGTCGGATTGACAGTAATATAACATGGTACTAAGAAAACAAACTATGCAGGTGCGCCCTTTGGTCCACTCCCCTTCTTCCCCCAGCCCGCTTAATACACAAAAGGTTCTTTCATGTACACAATGCATCATTTCACCCCAGGGGGAATCCTTAGCCTTCTGAACGAGGGGCAGTCCCATTTTGTGTATGTTAACCTCTAAAATGGGAAGTTCAAGGCTTCATACCTCCCCTTCCGTGTCTTGTTGAGCCGGTAACCCCTGCACTATTGGATGTATTTTGCACAGAAATCTGCCTAGTCCACTTCCACAGACCCTGCATCTCCGTGAATGGACGCGGTTAGATGATCCATCGGTATAGGTTCCGGGCTGTAATGATCCATTCACTCTTTTCGGTAGAAGTTCTCTTTTCCAGTATGTTGCCAGACATGGCCTCCCAGCAAGGAGCAGACTGTGAATCATCCTTGGCAACCTAGTGAATTTCCTTTCCTGTTCTTGCAGGCCAAATAATATCAGCACCAGTGCTTTCCCCTCATAACCCCATCCAGGTCTTTAATCCAACATAGAAACTCATCCCAGTAAGACTGAACCACCTTGCATCCCCACCACATATGCCAATAGTTGGCTCTAGACCCACACTCATGCCAACACATGGGGCTCGCTCCTTCCTACATCCTGGAATGTCTAACCGGGTCATACAGCCACCTGTGTAAGAGTGTGATACCATGTAATTGGTATTGGCTGGAAATAGATGTCTGTGAGGCCCATTTGCACATCTTCTGCCATGTGCGCAGGGAGAGGTCCCTCCCCAATTCCCCTCACATCTATGTCTCAGCCTGTCTGAGGACTTCCTTTTTGTCTCCACTAAGGTCCTGTTTAATGCACCGATGAATCCCCTAGAACCAGACCCAATGTCTAAGATCTTCTCGAAAGGTATACGTTTCCTCTGTAATTTCTCTTTCCAGACCTCCTTCGTCATCACCACCTTCAACTGTAGGTACAAAAAGACAGAGCAATCCTAGTCCCTATGCCTCTTCTAACTCCTGTATTGTTATGAAGTTGCCCTCTCTCCAGAATTGTCCCGCCCTCTCCAGCCCTGCTTCATACCAGGTCTGGAACCTCTCCAGGTTCGGGGTGGCGTCTCTGATCCCCGGTACCCAAAGATGACCCAGCGGGGACGGCCAAGTTGTAACGCCCGCCAGTCCCGCTCCCTGGCGCCAAATGCTCCAAATGGCGCCCTAAATGGGGTGTCCCCTTATCCTCTGGAGTAGTTTTGACTTGGGAACCCATAACCATTCCATGACTGTCGCAGGGTTCAAGTGGTGATTATCAAGGCCCACCCATTGCAGGTCCTCCTGTTGCCTGAGATGTGGGATAAGAACCCTCAGCTAGCAGCCCAGGATTTTTCTCCTCTTCAGACCATTAACTTACCATCCTGTCTCCGCCGGTCTCTTTCTGGGATCCCGGGGCACGTTCTTCCTCGCCCAACTCTCGTGGCTCTATTGATTTCTTCCTCCATTGCGAGCCTATACTTCTGCCCATCAAGTTCCTAAGAAATGGAGAACGGAAATCCCATCTGTAGCATACACCTTTTCCATTCAGCCATTTTGTCAAGGGGACAACCGCCTCTTTGCGAGGGTGAGGGAGGACAGATCCTGAAATATAGTGATCCTCGCTGTACCCAACATCACCGGCCCTTTCGCCTTCCTTGTCCAGGATCTTAAGCCTGTCTGAGTAGTTGTGAAAGCGCACAAACACTGATCTTGGGCCTCCAGACGGGCCACCAGCCCTGTGTACTCTTTCGATTTTCATCAATCGAGTCATGTTCAAAGAGGAGTTTTGAAATTTCGTGGATTATTCTCTTGAGATCCCTTTCCGTCCCCCCCCCTTTTCCGACACCACAAAAAAACAGAGGTTGTTGCTCCTTTTGCGATTCTCAAAATCATCCATCTTTAGGACCATCTCAGCTTCCCTTCTCTCTATTTCACCAAACCTTACATCCATTTGGGTTTCCAGGGTATACAGGGAGGACTGGTTGTGTTCCACCTCTTGTAGCCTCTCCTCCATCTTGTCCTGGTGTGGCCGCAAACGCAGGTGGCCGGGCACAGCGGGAGTCTGCACACCCGAAGGGACACCCGGCCCCTCTGAAGATCAAAAACTCCTCCAATCTTCTTTAGAGCGGAGAAGAGGGGAAGAGATACAGGGACCCAGTGACAACATCTGCCTTCTCTAGGCATCTATTCCCCTGTGGAGGCGTGGGCAACAGCCATCCGGGGCCTCAGCTTCACTTTCATTTTTTCCGCTGTGAGGGAGAATGACGCTTCTATGGTTTTACTGAACCGATTTCCTCCGGGTTTCGGCTCGTTGAGAGCCCCTTGAATCAATTGTCCTTGCCTAGCGTTATGGGACCGTGCCGGGGGTGCAAGTGGGGGCACACCCACGGATTAGGGGTCTGGGTCACGGAGGAGCACGTTCACAAGTCCTCCATCCACGTACCTCCTGGTGGCTATCTTTTCGAATGGTATAGATTTTAATTGTTAAATTCTGTCTCTATGTATGTACTGTGGAATTGAAGACTGTTTATTCCTTTTGATCTATTATGAATTTTAGGAAATGAAAACTAGTTTTTATTTTTCTTTCTTGATTTTACTGTATGTATTATGTGTAAACTAAGATTTGTTTTTTGTTCTATTTCTTATTTTTGTTACTATAAATTTGTGGAAGGTTTTCTGTAAACCAAAACACAAAAAAAGAAAAAAACTAGTTACTCACTTTAGTGACTACTGTTCTCCGAAGCCTTAGTGCCCTCTCCTCCATACTTGTGGACTTATAGTCCCCTGTGAGGATGGAATAGGACCACGTTGCACAGGATCGTAACTAAAAAAAAAAGGATCATTGCCCCGTTCCACCCTCTCACATGCTCCCAGATTTACCTGCCAGTTCATATATTGTAGTGTGCAAGGGCACCTTTTAAAAGGGGTTGGAGGAAAGCCCTTACAGAAAGGGAACTATGGACCTCAGCGCAGTAATCACTAGAGTAAATCTTTTGTACTTATTACTTTGCCCCGTCCCCTTTCCCTCAAGCTTGAGTAACCACACATCAAAAGAGGAAGATGGTGGAAGATAGCAGTCAAAATGCTTACATAGATGAGAGAAATCAGCCAAATAGTTTACACTGTACTGCTTAACCAAATTGGACGTCTGCCCTAGAACTTATACCCATTAATTAATGTCTGCAAAACATGTGGACCGTGTAGCTGCTTTACCCATGTCCTTGACACAAATGTAGCTGAAAAGCCATAAAAGCTTGTCTTTGTGAAAAATTAGATTGGAGTCTTGCAGCAAAGAGCTTGCAATTTCCTTATTCTACGACAAGGAGATGATCACAAACAAGAATGACAAATCTCATATAATATAAAGCCATGTGCTCAATGGGCTTGTGGGTCGTAGCAGAGAGAACTGAGGTTAAGGAGTTATAGAGAATGGGTTTGTCAGACCTGCAGGAACAAGTGTTTGAGACCATCAACTGTCATTTTACTATGTGATTAGACAGAAGGAAAAACAAAATGAAAAATACCAAACTCATGCATTTATACACAAATCTAGGGCAGGATTGTTACTTTATCTGGATGAAGTTCTCTGTGGGTCAATGCAGAGGTTCTGTCCACTTCTATAGTCCAGCCATTCCAATAGGTTCACGCACTACACACACAAAAACTCAGCGAGAACACAAAAATTATAGGGGACAGAATGCAGACAAGGGGCCTCATTAGAAGGTTGGAGGTAACCATGTCGCTTTTAGCGGCATGATTGCCTCCATACCGCAA
The DNA here is from genome assembly GCF_040938575.1 of Ambystoma mexicanum. Taxonomy (NCBI): domain Eukaryota; kingdom Metazoa; phylum Chordata; class Amphibia; order Caudata; family Ambystomatidae; genus Ambystoma; species Ambystoma mexicanum. Next base: position 802,462,407 of record NC_090932.1, read on the forward strand.
TCCGGGCCCAGGTTCCTCGAATGAGGAATTACCGGGCCATCGCAATCTTGGCGGACCCGGTAATTCCCCGTCCGAGGAACCCGGACCCGGTCCATCCCCATTCCCATTCGAGCCCCCATAGGGCTCAATGGGAATGGGGATGGAGCTAACAACGGGCCTGTTAGTTACGGGCCTGTTGTTAGCTCCCTGGTCCCCTCGCTGGACCCGGTAAGGACGCCTGGTTTTTCCAGGCGCCCATTGCGGGCCCCGCGAGGAGACCTCGTAATAGGGCGGAACGGGTTTACCGGCACCGGCACCTTTACCAGTGCTGGTAAACCCATTCCGCCAACCTTATAGTGAGGCCCAAGGTCTTACCTCAGTGTGAGGATGCAGAAAATGAAAGGTAAGGGAAATGTTGCTAAAGCCTTGATTTTTATATCTCCTAGGAAATATAGGCACTGATCACCGATCTGTAGGCACAAAAGCCCAGCCAAATACCTGCATTAAACAGGTAATAAATGGAGGTGAATATTTGATCTAAGGATGTCGGCAGTGGGTTTATAAGAGCTTCCAAGTACCAGTGACAAAATCTAAACATTTACTTGTATACTGTGTGACGAAGGCCCTGCCTCTTTCTAGGGACATCCAGTGGGATGACCGAGGGAACCAAGTGCCTCTCCAGGGAAGTGGGTAAGGGGCCTGGAGGTTGTATGGGAGGATCTCCTAGTCCCCCAGATCACCCAGTGATGTTCGTGTTGACAGTGTGGGCGTGCAAGCCACTGGGAGGAGGAATTCTTTTAACTCTGTATGTTTAAAAAATAGCAGAAATCATCCAACGAGTGATTGAGGCTTTAGATGCCTGGTGACCTAGAGAAGAACCACCAAAAGTGACAAAAAGAGCTTCAGATTCACGGAATGCTCTTGTACGTGCCAGGAAGAATTTAATTGGTCCCCTGACGTAAAGCCACTGGAGAGTTTCCTCTGCTCTTGATGATGCAGAAGGAAATAATATAGGCAGGCAAACCTTCACATTGATGTGGAATGAAGAAACCATCTTGGCAAGAAAAGAAAGGTGTATGCGTAACACTACTTTATCCTTGTGGAAAACCGCAACTGGCTCAGACGAGGAGAATGCCAGAATTTAACAAATTCTCCTTATGGATGTAAGAGTGAACAGAAGAACCATTTTCCATGTGACCAGCTTGATGTCAGCAGTAGCCATTGTCTCAAATCGCAAAAAGAACAATGTTAAGGTCGCACAGAGTGTTGTTTCTTGACTAGTATGAAAATCCCGAGAAGACCATCCAAGTGTTGCTTAGTTATGGGATTCGCTAACAAAAGAACCACATAATTTGTGTTCTTTTAAGTGCCGATAGCTGCCAAATAGGTTTTACGTGTGTCAATTTACACAACAGATAGTCCCATATGGAAAGGAAATGATGGGCATTTGTAGTTGCTTCTTGTTGAAAAAAGATCAATCACATGAATTCCCCACAGGTTGATGACCTCTAGTAGATTGAAGGGATTTAGTTTCCATTCGTGATTCCCTATATTCAGTCTGCTGAGCCTGTCAGCTTCAGTGTTTTGATCCCCTGGGAGATTAAACGCTATCAGAAAGGTATGGGGATTTGGTCCCTCTCTGTTTGTTTACATAATACATAGAGGTGGTCCTGTCCGTACGAACAAGAGAAAGAGAGAAAGGCCTTCCATGCATTGAAGATGGCCCTCAGTTCCAAAATGTTTATTTGAGATTCTAGATCCTTACCCGACCACAGCCGATCGATCCTTCAATGTAACACCCCATCCCTCCAGAGATGCATCAGTGGTGATCACTACTGAGGGAGATGTGAGTCTCCAATGAGCTCACAATATCAGATTCAGAGTATTCTGTCTCCACCGCAGGTGTGGTCTCAAAGGCCGAGGGGTGGCAAGAATGTACTTTTGAATGCCTGTGTTTTGTTAGCAACTATGAGCAAGGTGCAAGTGAATCCGCCTCATCTTGGGTCTAACAAAAGGTACCAAAAGAATGCAGAATGCCTAAAGTCCCAAAAGCCTCTGAAAACACCAAGTAGGCGAGCTCCCTTTGGCCAGGAAGTGGGAGGCTGCTGTGCACAGATCTGTTATCCTCTCTTGAGTGGGAAATACACTTGCAAAGATTGTGTCCCACCTGAAGCCTATACACATCAGCATTTGAGTTGGACAAAGTTCCAACTTGTGGAGGTTGATGGAGAAGACCAACTCAAACAGGATGTGGAGTAAGGTCTGCAGAGCCGTAGACACATCTTCTGGGGAAGAGTCCCTCACCAACTAGTCGTCCAGATAAGGACAGACATGGACACCCCCCAAGTCTGAGCATTCCTTCAACCGCATTTTTAAGATTTGTTAACACTCGCAAACTCAATTGAGGCCGAAATGAAAGACAATGTATTGAAAATGCTGATCCTTTATTGAGAAGTGGAGCAACCTGTGATGAGGCCGCCAAATTTGCACATGTAGGTAAGCGTCCTTTCATATCCAATCGCCTACACTTAAGAGACTGGGCGATCTAAGCTGGCGTTACCATCTTGAATGTTTGTAGGAGGAGGAAAAGGCTCAAGAAAGAAAGGTCCAAGAATACCCTCAAGCAAGCCTGGGTTTTCTTGGGCACTCAGAAAAAGTGTGAATAAAACCCCTTACCCATTTCTGAGGCAGGGACGTATTTCACTGCATTCATTTGAACAAACTACGCATTTTGCACTGGAGACCATGTCTGATTTAGAGGGGAGAAGATGGGAGAGTAGGGATATCAAGGGCCTTTCGCCATCCTGATAGTTCTCCTAGTATGCACCAAAGATGGCAACTAAAGGCTTTTTTATTTGCCCCCCCTCCTCTTCAGTGGCCTCAGAACCCAAGTAATAATGAGGTTTGTGTCCATGCTTTGCACTTGCACGATTTGAATACACTGTGCTCGAAGATTGTCTGTCTATTCTCCCTTGTCTTCACCCCCAATTGTACTGTAAAACCGCAGAATCGCCGTCAGGCCTATTTGCTGTGTCTCAACTCGTTAAATGTATTATATGCACTTACTCTGCCCGTGCAGACTATTATCGTCTCCGAATTTCAAGGACTCTGAGCGACTTTTGTTTTCCCCCCCCCATGTTCCCACCCTCCTTGAGCGCTTTTAAACACTTGCCTGTGTAAAGGCGCTATATAAATAAACAATAGCATACCAAGGTAGAAAAAGCGGAAAACCCTTTGAAATGATGGGATTAAAGGGTCTGAAAAAAGAAGCAACCAAGCATAAATATGATGGAACAATCTGCTGCCAACTTGTGTGTGATGGGCCATGGACACAAACCTCACTATTATTTGGGCTCTGAGACGGCTGAGATGGGGGGGGGGGCAAATAAAAAGGCTTTAGTTGCCATCATAGGTGAATACAAGGAGACCTATCAGGATGGCAAAAGGTCCTTGATATCAGACCTTGCCAAGAATGTGACTGGTGGAAGGACTTCATTTGAGATTTGCTGAGAATTGCTCATGATTTAGCTGTAATCGAGCTGGTTTTCTCGTTTAGTTCTTCATCTGTAGAGGAGTGGAACAAGTCAGTGGTATCAAATAGCAGAACTGAAATATGGTCATGCACATCCTGCAAAAACCGCATCAACTATATCTGGGCTTTATGTCTCATATTAGCTCCAATACACATACCCCGACTAGCTGTACCTATACAATGCAGAGCAGACTCTATGAGGTCCTGTGCTCTTGTCTGGTCTCTAAAAGGCACGACTTAAATGCTACTTGTTTCTCTGATGAAAGATCAGGTAAACAATCAGCAATTTCACACCACAGCTGCTGCTTGGCAGATGTTTTAGATTGCCTCAGATGTAGAGCGGCAGTTGCATATGTTTTACTCCCAATAAGAGTCTATCCTTGTCGTGTGGTGGGTGGCTACCTCGCGGGTTTACTCTCATCATACCGGGACCACCTGGCAGCTCTGGTGGAGTTTGGGTGACTAACGTCCCAGGCACCACATCTCCCTGCATTCCAGTGCTGTACGCATGAGCCATTCACTTTGTCAACGCATCCAGCATATGTTGTCACGCCAGCGTTAAGACTGCAGGTACTCTACACTTAAAATGTTACTCAATGTTTCAGCGTTTGTTTGGGAGTCACGTTCCCGTCCAGACTTCTGGTTATTTTGAATCCAATGTCTGCAGCTACTCTCATGACCATCACGCTGGTTCTCCCGTTTGGTTCTGATGTTTCTGCTTCCCCAGTAAGGATTTCTTGGTTCTTGACCTCACCCTTCTGACTGGACTGCTTTGAATCTCCCTTTTGAATTTGGTGGATTGCATTTCTTCCTTCCTGGATTTCGGATGGATATTCCTTCTGGATCTTCATTTTGGATTTGTTTCATTGGATGGACTGCTGCTGCCTATTCTAGTAGTCTGCACCCTTGCCCCTGTGTCTTCTGGATAAAGTCCACTTGTGCTCCATTGTTCTTTTTCTATTTTCCCTTCTGGATAAGGGAACAGGTGTACTGGCCTATGGACTGACATCTTCTTGGCTCCTTCATCCATTCAATAGGTTACCTAATACATCTAATGCCTTATCAAGGTAGTTCAGGTGGCATGGAGTAACAGTATCGCGTTGTTTTGCCAACACCGGTTTTTTTAAGTCATTTTCAATGGCACAAAAAAAACTTTGAAAAAAATCATTGAAATGTATGGGGGTTCGAGGATAAAGGGATAAAAGGGCTGAGGAGGGGATTGGGGTAGGGTTAATAGTATAGGTAAAGATGGGGTTTGAAGGGGAAAACGTGATGAGTGAGTTTTTTCAAAGTCGTTTTTTCATTCAAAATTACTTTTTTAAAAAAGGTGCGTTTCTGCAGTAATCTGGGTGTGGCCGGAAGGATGGTCTGTCTAAGGAACCATTAACAATCCTCCTCCAATAGCAGTGTGGAGGAAGCAGAAACACAATAGGACAACCAAGGTTTCCCAAAGTTGCTGCCATCACAGAAGAGAGGTTGTGGTTGCAGTGAAAGTTGAGGAGAGACAGATGCAATTTGGCTGTATCTGGCCTCTATCTTGTATTCGTTGAGACATAAATGTGGTTTCTGACATATTTTAGTGGCTAGAGCCATTAACACTTTTTGTAAATATGTACCTGACAACACTGAAGTCTGCATGACTTGGATGAGGGGAACATCTCCCTCATTAGCTGGGTTATCCATGTCAGGTACAGGAGTGCAAGATTCAATTTGTTGTGGGATTTTCAATCCTTAGTCAGGCAGAGGGTCCTGCGGTGAAGTGTCACATAGTGACCATCGATCACCCAATACACCAGGCAAGGGAATTTAATGAACATAGGATTTTATTAACACTTGTGCACAGCTTTGGTCAAAATAAACAAATTGTGCCTGAATTAAACTCACAGTTGTCGGGATGGATATTCCCCTTGCTTGGGTAGTGATGTGGGGAAAAGTATCTAAAAAAAAAGTATTATGAAAGAAAAACAAAACGTAGCAAACATTCTGACAGCGTTCCTAATGTCCAGGGCTCGATGTCCCCGGTAAATCCAACCAATACTTGTGATATCACAGTTCTGGGTTTAAAGGGTTTCCTGAACTCTATTTAACACCATTCTTGAGGCCTCTCCTCTTCTTCCCGCACACTCCTTTCCACCGTTCTTAGAGTCTTTTCTCCTTTGCCTTTGGTGCCGTACTTGGAACCTGTGGTTGGAGTCTATTCAAAGTACTGTGAGAGGTGGGCCTCATAGGATGGATTGGAGCTAGAGGATGACAGGCAGCTGCCCCAACACTGGGAAAGGGTTCTCCCCAGATTCCCCCTTCCTTCATCCCTGCTAGAGTCTGGCTCCTTCAGCCACCTGCTTCAGTCCCTCTCTCTTCCCCTGTGTCTCGCCTCAAGTTTCGCTCCCACAAAGCCCTGCCCCTTCCTTGGCGATCTTCCTAGATGAAGCGATTTTTGTCTTGGTGTCTGCTTTTTCCTCACAAAAATTCTCTTCTACACCACTCTTTATTACCTCCTTTCTTAGTCAAACACCAGTCTTCGTTTACAACTTTTCACTACCTTCTTCCTAGAGGTTACACAAGACTTCACGCTCCTTTTCTTTTTATAACCCTTCTTTCCGTTCACAGAAGTTATTCTAATCCTTCATCTTGTTCAACACATCCTCTACTCACGCAGCTTCACGTTCCTCAGTTTCCTGTCCTTTCCTTGTACATCTCTCATCTACATAGTCCTAAACCAGCTGTATAATCTCCTTCCCACCATCACCACCACTTTGGGTACCTCTTATGCTCCTTTGAGGACCTCTCCTAGAATAAATCCAGCGTTCTACTTCTGAGTGAACACTCTTACCCTTCTTCATTCCTTTGGGTATCTCCCCTGAGACAATTCAGACTTGTTAATTCACAATTATTGCTCTCTCCTTCTTCAACCCTTTGCAAACCCCTCCCCCTTGAAAAATTCTGATTATGAAGTTCCCTGCTATCCCTCTCCATTTCACCCCTTTGGGTACCTTCTCCTCTACACTGCTCTGCTCCTTCCTTCTCCTGACCCACTTGGTCAATCTCTTCCCAAACTCCTTGACCTTTAACCCCCCCAGATTTCTGGGTCTTCCTCTTTCGAGCCCACCAAGTCTCTTGATTTCCCCACCTTCAGGGCCTCCCTGCAGCCTCCCGTCCCCTCTCTACCCATGCTCATCTAGCCTTCTACCGCCTGTTCTCCTCAGGCTTCCAGAGCTGCGCTCAAGTCTCCAGCATCCAGATCCTCCCCCATGGTCTGCTCTTCCTTTTGACAGCTAACACCGAAGGAGCTCTTGCTCCTACTGCCACAACCTACTAGCAGAGGTTTTATAGGGCTTTGGCCCCTCCTTCAGGCGCCCTCGGGGCGAATGGGGATCAGGTGTGGCGGCTCTACATAGGGAGCTTGGGAATTGTAGTTCCTTGGGCCTGAATGGATCTGGACCACTGCTTTGGGAACTACGCCCACCATACGGAATTCTCTAGCACCCTGCCAAATAAGTCAACACAAACCTTTGAATCGTATCTGGGAGTAACCAGGTTACTCACCGTAGTGACCACCTTACTCCTAGTCCATAGTCCCCTTTTCTCCATACTTATGGGATATCTCTCCGTCCTGTGGGATGAGACCGGAGCACTTTGTAAAAAGCATCCAAAACATTTTTTTTTTTTAAATTGTCCTTCCTCTCTTTGTTGCGCGGGGCCCGGCACGCGGCCATAACCCCACCCACTTTGGCTCCGCCCCGCGCATCGCCCATCAGTCCTTTTCTATCGCCAGGTCAAAGACCTATTAGCAATAACAGAGGAACCTTATTAGAGGGGACGGAGGGCGGGCGTATGGAGGAAAGGGGACTACAGACTAGGAGTAAGTTGGTCACTACGTTGAGTAACCTGGTTATACTCCAACGTCCCGTCCCCTTTCCTCCATACTTATGGGAGACTCCCAAGCACTCCTAACAGGAGCTACGGGTGGATGGAAATACCCATTACTGAAAAAGGTTCTTCAGCACAGCCTGACCAAACTGAGCATCAGCTCTTGAGCTCATGTCAAGACAAAAATGCTTACAAAAAGCAGATGGAGGCCCAAGTAGCTGTCCTAGCAATGGACTCCTAGGGGACATATTTCTGAAAAGCAACCGCGGCTGCTTTGCCCCGCACGAGGTGTGCATGAAAACCTTTAGGAGGTTTCAGCCCTTGGACGGGGAAGGACTCCGTAATGCAGGCGGCGATCCACCGGGAAATAGTCGCCTTAGACGCCTGCATGCCCTGAGTGTTACCAAAAGTCACAAATAGTTGAGAAGAACTCCTAAGCTCGGATGTTCTGTCCAGATAGAATTTAAGAGCCCTTCTGACATCCAGACAATGCAGAACCCTTTCTGCCTCTGAGGTAGGGTTCGGAAAAAACACCGGAAGGGAGATTGACTGGTTCAGATGGAATTCAGTCACCACCTTCGGCAGGAAAGCAGGATTCGTCCATAGGACTACCTTATCCTTGTGGAAGACCAAGAAGGGATGCTCCACCGACAAGGCCTGGAGCTCACTCACCCGCCTTGCTGATGTAACGGCAACCAAAAAGGGCACTTTCCAGGATAGGTACTTGAGATCCACTGTGTGTTAGGGAGAATTCTTTGTTTAGGCTGAATTTCCTAACCTAGTGAGTCCCCCAGGAGCTTTGCTGGATTTTTGGGGTTTATTTTTTCTCCTGCCAAGAGTGAGACTCTTTTACCCTCACTCTTGGACATGACTTGAGAGTGTTTCTGTGACTTGCTATGTGCTTATGGGCTATGGGGTATTTTTTCCCCATAGGCGATCATTGGTTTTTGAATGTGTGTTACACAGCACCCTCAGTGCAGTAACACAGGGGTGTCATAGTGACCCCCAAACATAGACTCCACACCCGGGGACTGACTACTGTCTCCCTGGGTCTGTAAAGTCATCATTGACTTTACTAGTCTTAATTTAGGAACTTAACCAGTACAAACCATCATACTGTGGAAGTACTGGGAGGGGCAATTAGATTGCCCCTGGGTCTGTTGTCGAGGGGGTACTGTCCCGTCCCCCCTCGCCGAGTTTCTGGCTGGTGGCAGTGGATACCACGGAAATATTCCACCAGAATATTTCCCAATGGGATTTCCCATTGATTTTAATGCACCACTTTTTGGTGCAATGTTAAAGATACCGCCGGTTTATTTATTTAATATAAATTCACCGGTTGGGATTTTTTGCCAGAACTCGCCGCCAAAATGGCGTCTAGGTTCACTTCAGTAACCCTGAACCCGAGTCGAGCCTTTGTTCCACTTTTGGCGGGCTTCTGCACAGAAGCCCTCCAAAGTGGTGCCATTCTGTCTGGGTACCACAGGGGGTGTGGGAGGGGATTTAGGCACCCTGGACTGAGTTGCCTTGCCAACTCATGTCGCACTCTGGTGTGATTGGCCCAAGTGGTGAGCCGCCCCGCTCACCACTTAGCATGTTTGAGTGACAGCTAGGCTGTATAAATGGGGGTTTGCTGCATAAAAGCAGGGTTTTTGGGACTGGTTCTTCAGAAGTCGCCACAGGACCTAAGAAGCCGAAGAGGGAGAAGCCAAGCCGACCTGCCAAGACGACACCACCGGTGGAGCCCTGCAGAACCGTCTCACCACTTTTCCCAACGACAGAGGAGATCTCCAGCCGGGAGAGTCTTCTTCCCTTGACTGGTGGGGACAACCAGTTTCTGCCTTCTTTTCGCCTCCCTGAAGCATCTCGTGGCCGCCTTACCTGTGCCAAGCACCCCGGCAACCGGGATACCACTTTTTACCTCAACCGCGAAAGAGGGGTAACATCCTTTTAACCGGAAAAATCCACGGCTGGTTTCTTCCCTGGTAGTGCAACGACCTTCAGCTTTCCTCCACGTCGAGCTCTTCTCTTCCTCTGGACGACGCCGCGACTTGCACCCACTACCAGGAACAACTGCCACCGCTGGAGGATCCTTTCCATTTTAAAGGTACCGTGTTCCGCCCGGCTTCCCTTGCCACCGATTGTACGGGGTAGATTTAGCCCTCGGCTCTCGAACCTGGGTAAGCCTGGGACACCCTAACTAAACTTTTCAAAACTTAGTAAAACCTTTCCTACTCACCTGTAAAGACTGGTGACATTGTGTGATCTTGGACATCTTTTCGCCTGGCTTTCCCTAGAGTGGGCCTGGCAACCGAACTTCCTTGCTCCGCAATAGACTGCCTTTCTAAACTTACTGTGAATCTCTGAAAAGTGTTTTACCTTGCTGTTTTCATTACTTCTGCCTTTTCCCTCCCTTTTTAACTAACTTGTTGGAGTGCCATCTAACGTTAAGCGCTCACCTCTGTTTGGAAATAAGTGGTGTTAACTTAGACTTGTCCAACAAATAACTAGGGATGTACATATAAGTAATAGTGACTGTGTTTTGACTTACTTACCTTTTCTGTGCTAGTGTAATTTATGAGTGTGTCTTAAATAAATAATTCTATACTTTTACACCTAGCTCTGGTCAGTGTTTGCTTGTACTACTGTGCCTCTGTACCTATTATGTATGCTCTATATACTGCCTAACTCTTCTTGAGGGAAGTCTGACTGCTCAGCCACAGCTACCAGATACCTCTGGGTGGTACATACTGCTACCAAGTGGGTTTACTGCCAAACACCTGTAGTCTTAAATCTTTTGCAGTGGTCCCAGAGGGAACTGCACAGGTTTCTGCCTAACACTGTGTCCATGGGTTCAAAAGGCTTATGGCACAACGTCGTGAGGACTACATTTAGATCCCACGGCGGGTGCGGAGTACGAACTGGAGGGTAGAGGCGTGTCAAGACTGCAAAATGCCTCTTAACCACTGGATTACACAAAGAGTAAGAACACTTGTCCGTAGAAAGATAAGCAGAGACCACTGAAAGGTCAGTCCTGCATGACAGAACGTGAACACCCGACTCTGCTAGGAAGGATACGAAGGACAGCACTGTGTCAACCGTAGCCTCCCTTGTGTCTAACCGCTTTCCCAAACAGCAATGACAGAACCTGAGCCATTTACTTCGGTATTGGGACCTATTTGAGGGTTTCCTGGCTGTCTGGATAATATGCATGTTATCCGCAGACAAGTTAAGATGTTCTAAAGACTTGAACTCAGGCACCATGCCGCCAAGCTGAGCGATTGGGGGGAGCGGTGCCACAGCTGCTGTTCCCCTTGATGAAGAAGATCGGGGGTCACTGGTAACCTGATCGGCGGACCCATCGACAGGTGTTGAAGTTCTGAGAACCAGAACCTGGCCGGCACAACGGGGCTATGAGTAGGAGGGAACAGTTGACTGAGTTCTTCAGCTTCCAAATTGCCCGATGGACTAGAGGCAGAGGCGGGAAGGCGTAAGCTCTCATGTTGTGCCATGGAATCTCGAGAGCATCCCCCAGAAAGGAGGCTCCCAGCCCCCCTCTAGAGGCATACTGAGGAAGCTTCTTGTTTGCTGCCGTTGCGAAGAGGTCCACCTCCAGTGTGCCCCAACGCAAGAAAATCCATGAGAGGACCTCCGCCGTCAACTCCCACTCGTAGCTGACCACTGTCCGCCGGCTGAGGGCATCCGCTGTGACATTTAGCTGGCCCGGGATGTGCACTGCATGCAGCCAAACACCAGGAACCACAGCCCACTCCCAAATCTGGATGGACAAGTCCACGATTGTGGTGGGGGGGGAGACTTGGTTCCCCCTTGTTTGTTGATGTAATATGTCGACACCACATTGTCTGTGCGCATGCGGACCACCTTGTTGGCAATGATCGGTCTGAACGCCCTGAGCGCTAGGAAGATCGCCAGAAGCTCTAGATGATTTATGTGGAGGAGCTTGTCCTGAGGCGACCAGAGATCCGAGACCTGAAAAAGATCTAACGTCGCACCCCACCCCAGGAGGGAGGAGTCCGTTGTGACAGTCACCGTAGGGGCAGGGTCCTGAAACCCCGCACTCACCGACAGGTTGCTGAGAGATGACCACCACTCCACGTCCACTCTCCTGGAAGCCGGAATCATTATCAGCTTGGAATCCGGGTCCACAACCTGACGCCAAGAACTCCGAAGAGCCATTTGGGTCCGCCTCATCTTGAGACGAGCAAGAGGAAGAGCCAACACGGACCAGAAGCCTCTGGAACCACCAGGCCGACATGCTCTCCGAATACGCAAACATCTGACACGTTGCTAACAGATCCGCCATCCTGTCCCCGGTCAAGTACTCTACAGTCGATCGTGTTCCAGCGAAAACCCAGGAAAATCAAGTCCTGCGAGACCGTCATGGAAGATTTCCGCCAGTTCACCGACAGCCCAAGATGGAACAGGAGCTGAAGGAGAGACTGAAGATTGCCCGCTGCTTTCAACCGACAAGGGCTGCATAAGAGCCAATCATCCAAATACGGATACACATGGATACCCTGCAGACAAAGATAGGCGGCAATCACCGATATCATCTTCGTGAAGACACGTACCACCGAGCTGAGGCCAAAAGGAAGCACTCGAAACTGGAAGTGCTCCTCTCCCAAAGAGAAACAGAGATATCTCCTATGTGGATTCCAAATCAGGATATGCATGTACGCATCCTAAAGATCCACCACACTGAGCCAATCACCCATCTGCAAGGAGGACCGTATCTGGCTGGGTGTGATCATCTTAAATTTCTCTTGGGGTAGGAAAATATTGAACTGGGAAAGGTCTAGGATGGTGCGCAGGCCAGCCTGGTTGGTTTTGGGCACGGTCAACAGCCGGGAGTAGAAGCCCTACCCTCGCTCCCTGAGGGGAACGGGTTCCACAGCTCTGAGGTCGAGAAGTTTCTGAACCTCGGCTTTGAGGGAGGGCGAGCCCGACAGCTGAAAAGGAGGGTTGAGGGGTGGGGGAGGGGGTAGGGGTAAACGGAAGCACGCCCGAGCGACTGACAAGACCCATCTGTCTTCGGTGATGGTCTGCCATGACTCCCAATGAGACGCAATGCGTCCTCACACCGGGGTCTCGTGCGAGGGCGGAGAACCCTCATTTAGTAGGTTTTTCGGTGGTGTTACCACCCGAACCTGAGGAGGAGGCTGAGGAGCGGGAGAAAAACCAAGTCCGTTGTTGCCTACGGCGGTTATTCCCCAAAGGGCTATCCACTCTGAGATTTCCGGTCGGGGAAGCCCCTAAAGCCAGAGGAGGGTCGACTTTGGGACAATGGTCTCTGGGTTTTGAAAGGGGTCTTAACCAGGACAGACAAGGACTTAGCTGTCCGTGTGCTATCCTTTGTCTTGGTGAGCTCTACATCCGTTGTAGAATGAAAGAGCTCCTTACCATCGAACGGAAGGTCCAACACCTTGTCCTGCACTTCTTTTGAGAATTTAGTGGCATGCAGCCACGCCTGCCGTGAGGTATCAACCCCCATCATAAGGTCCCGAGCCGAGGTGTCTACGTGATGAGCCGCAGCCTCCAGGAGATGCTGGGCCAAGACATCTGCATATTAGCCCCCTCTAACACCAGTTCGGCATTGGCCTGCCTGAGCTGCAAGGCCGAGTTGGCAAAGATTTTCCTCCCAAGGGAGTCAAGGAGCTTGTCCTCCATTCCCAGAGCCTGCGTAGCTGTCGAGGAAGAGGATGCTGCAGGCCTGGACTGCAAAATGGCCGCAGCCACCACTGTGGAGGAGGGGGGCGGACAAGATGACAGGGCCACCTCTTCCGAAGAATGCAGCCTGTATCTCGCCTCAATTTTCTTATTGACAAAAAGTCCAGAGTGTGGCTTTTCCCATACCCTGCGGACCTTCTGCAAGAACAGGCCGGTACGCTCCAAAGGAGACAGGGTGAACGCCCCAGAAACACGCCCGGTCATGAAACGCTCTAATAGAGCAGGCAGGTCCTCGTTGTCCTGATCGCCTAGCACGACATCCGACAGGTCAGGATCCTGCTGAGCCGTGTCGGGTGCTGCCTTGTCCACGGGGGACAATGGGGGCAAAGGCGGAAGAGTCGGAGAAGGCATCGTAGGCAAGGGAGGCGCCGGCGGAACCACCGGAGGAACGGGTGCGGCCGGAGGAGCAGGCGGACACATCTCCCTAAAAAGCCCTTTGAAATATTCCCTCATGGAGTCGGTATGCCTGAGTGTTTGAAATTTACTGAAAAAGCCCTTCTCCGGGGACTGCTTTGGAACCTGAGGAGGCCTTTCATGAGGTGGACAAGTCCAGGGACGTAACGGGGACGGGTGCCAAACTGGCCCCTCCACCAACGTGTCCACGTAAATCAAAGGTGCCGACCCCGCAGGCAACGAAACATTGTGCGGAAGAGGCATCCGGGCGTTCCAATCATAAACTGGCCAATAAGGATGTGCACAAGGGACTCTATGTTCACCCAAGGAACCAAGCCCTACACCTGAGACCGATGGCGTAGTTGTAGGGTTAGCATCCAAAATGGCAGCCGTGGTCATGGCGGGAACGGGCACCATTTTATCATCGTCTGAGGGGAACTGCGGCACGTGAGGAAGTGAGGCAGGGGTCCCCGTCGATGGATCAGGGGTCTTAACTTTAGCCTTAACATAAGGAACCTTGGCAGAGCCGGTACTATGAGGCCTGGAATGTTTCTGCGACATACCAACCGCCAAATTAGCCTTCCCAGGAAGGACCTCCGCACTACCGGTAAAAGAAGAACTTTCCTTCTTTGCCCCCTCAACAGATCTGGTGCTGCCGCAAGAGCGGGAATGGTGAGAAACAGCCTTCACCGGCAAGCCCTTGTCAGGCCTCTCAGAAATGTTGGTAGCTTTAGTCTCTGAAAGAGGGACCTCGGACCCACGTCGGGTGACAGCCTTATCTGTGCGGGCCTCGAACATCCGTTCGGTGACAGCAAGCCCCCACCAAGGCCTCAGGACGCACCCCGGTCTTATTTTTGAGGGAAGCCAACAGAGAGGCCTCAGAGTCAGCTCCGGTATCCCACGATTCAGTAGAACCGGGTCTACAAACAGCCCCCCACAGGAGGGACCTCGGAGCGTGCTCCGGTATCCACCGGCCCCTTATGGAGACCCTCGGAGAAAACTCTGGTACAATTATTAGGCCCAACAGGCGCCTCATGGCGAACCCCGGTCACAGAGCGATCAACGCTCCTCCCGGCCCGAAAGGAACCTGGAAAGGTATCCCACGGCCGGGGTGCTCTGAAAAGTAAAGAATTTACCGGGCGTTGTTTCTTCTGTCGGAACACCTCCTGCCACCGCTCCAACTGACGTTGAAGTGCCCGGACCGAAAGGGAGTCGCAGTAAAAACAGGAGTCCCAACGGTGATCGGGACCCAAACACTAAGCAAAGAGGATGGGGATCCGCCCTCGCGAAACGATGGTGGCACGATGAACAATCTGGAAAGTCTAGTTTGAACGACATAGACAGACTAGTACACGATCGCTAGCGAGAGCCAGAGAGAAAAAAAGGGAAGAAAATCTTTCGAGGATGCAAGTGCGTCCAGTGCCGAACGAGCGGAGAAAAGGACTGATGGCCGATGTGTGGGGCGGGGCCAAGGTGGGCGGGGTTACGGCCGTGTGCCGGGCCCTGCGCAAGAAAGAGAGGAAGGACACATTTAAACAAAAAAAAAATGTTGATGCTTTTTACAAAGTGCTCCGGTCCCGTCCCACAGGACGGAGAGATGTCCCATAACTATGGAGGAAAGGGGACGGGACGTAGGAGTATTGGGGCATACTTTGAGCCTTTTGTGACATGTGGTGTCGTGGGCTACCACAGACCCTAAAGCAAAGGTCAGCCACTGCCAACCAGAAAGTTAAGGGAAGTGAGACCGACAAATACAGCCCGAGTCCCCACAATGGTAACCCACATAGCAGCGGGGTGTGATCTAAATGGGCACAAAGAAGTTGCAATTCTACCAAAACCGAAGACCATGGCCTGGATTTGTTTGCAGATGGAGATAATGTAGGGGGACCTATGGAACAGTTGCCCCAAATTCTGGGTTGGCCCATAAGTTGTCCCTTGATGTTGGAGACAGAGTTATTGACCAGATTATTGCAGAGAAGTAGTTTTATGTTGTAGTTTTTGGGGAAATGAAGACACTCATGAACATAAAGACCCTCCAGACCTCAATACACCATCTCACTGACGGCCAAGTGGAGCAATTCAATCAAACTATAAAGCGCATCCTTAGGAAGCTGTTCACTGAGGATGAATGGAAGTGGGATGACCTGATAGCATGGGGCCCTATTTATTGTCCGAAAAACACTGATCATCTACAGCTTCTCGCTCTTTGAGTTGGTCTATGGCCAAAACCCTTGTGATGTTCTGGACAGCATACAGAGGGATGGGGAGGACCAGACTAGTGACCATGCAATGGAGGGAAATACCCAAGAATGCATGGAGAAGGTGCACCAATGAGTCCAAATTCATCTGCAAGAAGCTCAGGCCCGGCAAGGAAGGAGTACAACAAGGAAAACAGATTACACACTGTTAGGGAGAATTCTCTGTTTAGCCTGAATTACCTATCCTATTGAGTCCCCCAGCAGCGTTGCTGGATTTTTGGGGTTTATTTTTTTCTCCCGCTAACAGGGAGACTCTTTAACCCTCACTCTTGGACATGATGTGAGTGTGTTTCTTTGAATCTAAATGTGTTTAATGGGCTATGGGGTCTTTTACCCCATAGGGTTTCATGTGTTTTTGTGATGTGTGTTACACAGCACCCTCCGTGCAGTAACACAGGGGTGTCATAGTGACCCCCAGTATAGACTCCATACCCTGGGACTGACTACTGTCTCCCAGGGCATGTAAAGTCACCATTGACTTTACTAGTCTTAAATTCTGAACAGAACCAGTACAAACCATCATATTGTGGACGTACTGGCTGGGGCAATTCGATTGCCCCAGGGTCTGTTAGTCGAGGGGTCACGTCTCCGTCCCCCCTAATCGAGTTTTGGCTGGTGGCAGTGGATACTACTTTTTATATTCAACCGTGAATATTTTCCTCTGGGATTTCCCATTGTTTTAGGCTACTATCTTTATTTAATTATTTAAGTTAGCCTCGAAAATACCGCCGGTTTATTTAATTAATATTAATTCTCCGGTTGGTATTTTCTGCCAAAACTTGATTCTAAAATGACGTTTGTGTTCTCTTCTGTGACTCCAACCCAAGTCGAGTCCTTTGTTCCACTTTTTGGCGGGCTTCTCCACAGAAGCCCTCCAAAGTGCTGCCACTTTGTCTGGGGCACTTAGGAGGGGAGGAGGGGAATTTAGGCACCCTGGACTGAGTTGTCTAGGCAACTCAAGTTGCACTCTGTCCTGATTGGCCCAAGTAGTGAGCCGGCCGGCTCACCACTTAGCATGTTTGAGTGACAGCTAGGCTGAGTGAATGGGGGTTTGCTGCATAAAAGCAGGGCTTTGGGGACTGGAACTTCAGAAGTCGCCACAGGACCTAATAATCCGACGAGGGAGAAGCTGAGCCGACCTGCCACGACACCACAACCGGTGGAGCCCTGCTGGACCGTCTCACCACTTTTCCCAACGACAGAGGAGATTTCCCGCCGAAGAGTCTTCTTCCTTTGACTGGTGGGGATAACCAGTTTCACCGTCTTTTCGCTTTCCCGACGTATCTCGTGGCTGCCTTGCCCGTGCTAAGCACCCCGGCAACCGGGATACCACGTTTTACCACGACCGCGAGATAAAGGTACCACCTTTTACCGGAAAACTCTGCGGCTGGTTTCTGCCCTGGTAGTGCAACGACCTGCATCTTTCATCCATGTCGAGATCTCCTCTTCCCCTGGACGACGACGCAATTTGCAACCACTACCACGAACAACTGCCACCGCTGGAGGATCCTTCCCACTTAAGGTACCGTGTCCCGCCTGGCTTCCCTTGCAACCGACTGTACGGGGTAGATTTAGCCCCCGGCTTTCGAACCTGGGTTAGCCTGGGACACCTTGGCTAAACTTTCCTAAGCCTCTCTAAACGCTTTTCTGAACCCTCTGCAAGACTTTCTAAGCCTAGTGTAACTGTGTGATCTTGGGCGCATTTGTGCTCTGCTCTCTCTAAGAGTGGGCCCAGCCTTTGGACTTTGGCTCACCAGTGACTTTTTGCTCTCTGCCTTGCTAATAGTGTTCCTGAATCGTAGAGTGGTGTAACCCTGCATATTCTGTCTTTTTCCCTCCCTTTTTCACAACCTTAGTAGAGTGCAATCTAGTTAAGCGCTCACCTCTGTATGAAAATAAGTGGTGTCTTACTGTGATTTTCTAATAAGGGTAAAAGGGGTGTATATATCCTAATAGTAACTGTGTTTAGAATATTGTACAATAAGAGTGCTGGAGTGTTTCAACTGTGTGTTTTTAAATAAATAATTATATACTTTGATACCAAAGCTCTGGTCAGTGTTTGCTTGTATTATTGTATCTGAGTGGCTATTGAGTATACTTTGCATACTGCCTAACTCTTCTTGAGGGAAGTCTGACTGCTCAGCCACAGCTACCAGGTAAATCTGGGTGGTGCAGACTGCTACCAAGTGGGTTTACTGCTAACACCTGTAGTCTTAAATCTTTTGCAGTGGTCCCTAAGGGAACTGCACAGGTTTCTGCCTAACACAAACTTTCTATGTGGCAGACAAGGTGATGGTCTTTCTCCCCACCACACAAAATAAACTATTTGCTAAATGGCATGGTTCCATTGTCATTACTGAAGAAATCTTCCATCTCATCTACAAAGCCCAACAAGCTGATTGGCGGAAACCTTCAGAGCTATATCAAGTAAATAAATTAAAAGCCTGGATGGAAAACAGAAATGTTGAACTACTGTTGGTGTATGCCAACAACACGAGACACGTCCCTGCCAATCAAAGTTTATTGGGGTCATCATTTCTGTGAGTCTCCCCATGACCAGTCACCAGAAACTTGCTCATCTGATTGGCTGGTATCCAGATGCATTTCCCCGAAACCTGGATGTGTGAATAAAGTAGTGCAAAAAGTGCACACATATCTTTGACACACCTTTGAAACTACTCCGACTACTGTGAGAAACCTAAGGGTATTCTCCCAGATAGACCTCGGGAATCCCTTATTCAGGTGGCCAGGGAAGGGCTAGAACTCTCAAATCCCAACCCTGGGGGTGGACAAGCGAGGGAGGATCCCCTGGGTAGGGGAGCCTGGGGTTATGCTTTGGGGAATGCCCAAAAGGAGATGGAGCATGGCACCAGAGAAGAGGATGAGATCCCTAAGATCTTTAAAGGTTATAATAAATCTGCCTTGCTTCCTCCCATTAAATCTCTCATGCCCAGATCCAACAACCCCTCCGTACATAACCGATCCTCTATGATGGTTTTTGATATTAACACTCGATGGACAAAGCATTTCAAGGCTTCCCAGACACTAGAAATTTTAACACCATCGGTCTGATTTATTTGAATAAAGTTTTCAATTTCTTCTATAACCTCCTCTCTGATTTGTTCATTTTTGAGAATATTGGAATTCATTCTCCATCTTGCGGATTTAATCAAAGTATGCTGCAACGAAAGGCATAGAGATATAGGAGCATGATCCGACAGGGCAATTAGGCCAATCCTGGAGTCATAACAGCTTTAAGTCACCTGTCCTGAGGTCAAGAAAAAAAATCAATTAGTGAGTATGTATCGTGACACTGAGAATGAAAAGTGTAATCCCTGTCACATGGGTGTTCCAACCTCCATATATCTCCCATGGTGAATTCCCTTATTAAACTCTGTAATGCTATTTTGCTTCTTTTCGGATTTCGGGAACAGTCCCCAATTGAACGATCCAGGGCTGGATCTAGCACCTGATTGAAATCACCTGCCATGACAATTGAATCAACATTGTAGCTTTGAATCAATGCCGCAAGCTCATGAAAGAAAATTGGATCATCCAGATTCAGAGCATACACGTTACACAAAAGCAGTTTCGTATCTTGCACTTTGATTAAAACACATACAATTCTCCCATCTTTATCCGACTTACTTGAGAGGATTGATATTGTCAGATTTTTCTGAACAAGAATCGAGACTCCCCTTTTGCTTGAGATGAAAGTGGAGAAGAATATTTCACTAACTCAACCACGTTTCAGTTTTTCCGTCTCAAGGTTGTTCAGATGCGTCTCTTGGAGTAGGGCAATGTCACATGAATTAGATCTCAGGTAAAACAAAACTTTGGTTCATTTCGCCACAGTCTTTAGTCATTTCACATTCCATGAAATAATTTTTAGATGGTTCATAGTCCTAGCATTCATATTGAGCAATTATTTTTGGTTCTCACAAAAATGTATGTTTATGTAAGCTGGAATAAAATAAGAAGAATAAAGACTAAAGTGAAGGAAAGAAAAAGGCAGAAACCCGAGCCCCAATAGGGAATAAGGCAAACAGGTATTATAGGTCACAAATAGATGGCGCACTAAAAAGGCGAGGCAACAAGGTAGCATGTTAGTGTAGTGTTCTAAAAAAAACACTTTTAAAGTTGAGAATACAATAAAACCCAACCCCAACACTCCCACCCTACAGATCTGTTAAACAGCCTACATAAACAGTATTTTAACATTTAAAACAGGCACCTATATCCAACTTATCCAAACCAGCTGTCCAAATGATTTGAATGTCACTCATTGCGCAAGTGGTTGAAATAACATGAAAGCCACACTTAAATAACTCAGCATTAATCATAAACCACGTGTTCACAATTCAGATACAGTATATTCACACCAATATATAGCTGCCTCCATTAATGCATTAGCGAATGTAAGAAAACATTACTACTCAAAATCAGTGCTTGATATAGTCATATCACCAAAAGTGGAATCAATTGTATCCAAAGGTAAGTCAAATAAATGATAATGGCATTTCCTCACATATTTCCCTCTTGTCAGCCCAGCAACATAAAGCACACTGATACCCTACACAAATGTTGCATACTACAAGTGTGAAAGTCATTTTAGAAATACTAATAGCAACACCACCCACATAGTACTTACATTAGCATAATACTCTTAATTTGTCCTACAAACATTCGACTCACCTAGCAGCTGTACCATACGTTTCTACAGTTCTAATAATAACTAACTTGCAAAAGTACCAATGTATCACACTAAACCTTATCAAACTATTAGAACACTGTGCATTAGCACTCCTATACGCTTCTTTCCCAATCTTACTAGTAACTCATAACTATGTTCCCCCCATTGTTCCAATTGGATCCTTTAATATTAAAAACATTTATGGACCTAATGCACGCTATGCTGCTAAATCAGTATTTCTGAATACCTCGATGAATTCGTCAGTAGTTCTGTCGGATGAATCGCCACAACAAGCAGCCGCACGCCCACCCACTGTGGACGAACAATGAAAACCGAAGCAGCCCACTAAGAGGTATGCATCCGCCACAAGCGACGCAAGCATTCAATATTGCTGCCGCCCATTACAATTAAACCATTTCCCTGCAATCACCCGCAACGGCTACACCCCCCCCCCCCCCAATGGAGAACCCAACTCACACTGCCCGTCCGCAACAATCTGTCACAGGCTCCATAATTTCTAGCTTGAGATTTGATCTGGGCTTTAAATCTTTGGGCTCTCTTGTAGACAGGGCAGTTCTTCTCTCTTTCACCAGATTGTCACTGCACAGGTTCACACGATATACAGTGAGATTAAGGCTCACCTTGAGCACTCTAAATCAAAGATCCTCTCAAACTTGGAGATAAGGGGCTAAGGAGATCCTTGCAAAAGCAGACGTAGATATTGAAACATTAATCAATAATCCCCTAAAAGCAAAGAGGGCAGTGGAACTGAGAGACTGGATAGCAACAATTGAAAACTTGCGAAACTCAGTCCCCCCAAATTCATTTTTCTTTTTTCAAGTTCTTTTCATTAGTTTTTTTTAAACAAAAGAAAAAAAACGACAACATGAGTACACTTTGACATTAGGAATCCGGTCTTCAAGGACGCGGTAAATAGCAAAACATGACATAGCATTTGACGGTGAGTGACATAACGGGGACAGAAGATTTGCACCACCGACCGGGTGAGTGCACTGGGTCCTCAGGCTCTCCCATTTTCCTGGTTTCAATGTTTTCATTCTTCCCATTTCCCCCATATTTTCAGGAACTTTCGAGGGGACCCCCTTGCGGTATAAATCCGTCTTTCTAGGAAGGCACATCCGTCCATTTCATTGGACCACCGGTCCATGTTTATCTCATCTCCCGAGCCCCAAGTAGCAGCCTTTAGTCTCTTACCCGCTCCAAATGCTACTGTCAGGTCTCAGGCTGGAGTGGGTCTGGTGGTCCCTGTGGTGGGTGTTGGTGGGAGGAAGAAGGCCCTACAAAAGCCCACTTTATATTCCAGGCGTGTTCTCCACCCATTTTGTAGATCTGGGACCCAAGGATGGAGAACAGCCCAGAGACTACGTTACCCAGCAGGCCGTGTGCAGCAAGGGTCTGCTGGGGAGAAGATAGCCACGCCCCCGGCGCCGCCCGCACCATCGAGCAAGCGCGAGCCGTGCCCTGCAAGCACTGCTCGCAATTCCGACCGGCAACGTGAGAAGACGTGTTCTCCGGAGCTCTCTGTGGCACGCCTACGCGGGGCACCCGCCCGCCTGCAGAAGAACCCCAGGCCCTGCGTCACAAGCCAGATAAATCCCGTTTACTTTAAAAGCGCAGCGGTTGGCGAAAGGAGTCCGCCTAGCGTTACTAACAGCAGCGCTTAACCGGAGCATGAACGAAACCCGAACTGCATACTGATTTGCACGCAAGCTTTCTAATGAACCCAGCATGAGAAGCGCATGCATGAAAGGGGGTATTTAGGGGCTTGGAGACTTGTTGAAAACTCAGTGACTAGCGTGGTCAAAGCACAGACCGACCGAACGCTTTAGCAAGGGATAACCTGTGGGAGCGAGCGAGGGTACGCGCACCCTTCTGACTTTGTTTATGCTCTTTCAGTTGTGAATCAGCTGATGGGATGCCGCGTGGCCAAACCAGCACGAAAAGGGGGCCAGAAAACCTGCAGAACATGAAGCTAAGTGTTAATGTGTTTCTTACGTTTTGGGGCATTTCATGCATGTTGTAATCCAGGGATTTGTCCATCCATTGTAGTGGGATTGTGAACTGGAACCTACATGAAGCAATGTGGGGGCACAGTCTAGGACTTGAATTAGACAGTATATTCACGTGCCGCCAGATCCAGCTCTCTGGTTTGGGCTCCACTACAAAGGCCCACTCTTACAGACAGTGTTGTGTATGAGTGAAGAGTGCAAGTGTGTGAGGGCGGAGATCTTCAACACAGAAGCAGGGGCCGAGGAGCATGTTTCCCTAATCACCCCCTACCTACCCATCAGTACTTTTCCTAACCCTCTTCCCAGTGTTCCTGAAAACCCCCAAACTATCCACTCAACGAACCCTAACCCTCTTTCCCCGAAGGTTTGCGGTGGCCTGTAGTAATACTAACTCAGGTACTGAAACCCAACGGGGAGGCAGGAGTTTGTGCTGCCTCTGCGCCAGGAAAGAAGAGTGCGGAACCTGACAGCCACCCCCAGAAATGTTCTTTCGTGTTTTTTTTTAGGTCGGTTTCACCCCCTATTCCCAACAGGATAAATTTGGGGTCCTTCAGGATTGTGGTGCCCAGTATTCCAGAGAGATGCAGTAGACATGCTGTACAAAACTCCTGCAGCGCCCCACATTCCCAAATGATGTGGTAGAAGGTGCCCTCCGGCCTTTTGCATCGGCCAGCTGGGTAGCAACCTCTTCCCCCCAGCTGGCCATTTGCGTTCTGAAGTAGTAGGACCTGTGTAGTACATTTGTTTCCAGGGGAGAGCAGGTGGGTATGTCGGCGAGGTTCGGGAATTGGGTGTTGATGGCTTGTATGAGTTGGAGGTATCTAAAGCGGTCCATGGGTAACAATCCATGTTTCGTTTTCAGCGTTTCAAAGTCCATCAAATGCCCCTCATGAACAATCCCTGCCAGTGTGGATATCCCTTTTCTCTCCCAGGTTTCAAAGTGGCCCATTTTTGGGATTTCGGGGAGGAGTGTATTGCACCAGAGGGGTTGGATCAGGGTTGGTCTGCATTCCCAGCCGATATATCTGTGTATTTCCTTCCAGACTCGCTGGATATGGAGGGACCCGCTCGGCACCTCTCTTAGGTTCTTTTTGACATCATATAGAATGTGTAGGGGGAAGGAGAGTCGGTGTTCCTAGTTTCGACCCGGGTATGTGGGAGCAGTCGGTCCCCGTGTAGCCACTCATTTACCACTCCTGCCTGTGCAGCCCAATCGTATGTGCGGATGTTGGGCAATCCAATGCCCCCCTCCCACACCGAGCGGTGAAGCGTTTTTAATGCGATGCGCGGCTGTTTCCCTCCCCAGAGTAATCTACGGAGGGTCCTGACGATGACTGCGAATGTTGTGGCCGGGATGGAGAGCGGGGCATTTTGGAGGACATACAAGAATCTTGGGAGCGCTAGAATTTTGAACAGTGCCGCCCTCCTGAGTAGTGATAGTGGGAGGGAGTGCTAGTGGGTGACGTTGTTCTCAAATTTTTCCATTATCGGGTGCAGGTTCAGTTTGAGAAAGTCTTCTTGTGTCCTGCTAATCCGTATACCTAGGTAGGTGAAGCCCAGTACCGAAACAGAGTATGGGCAGGGTTCTGGGATTGCTTCATCTCCCCCTTGCACTGGAAAGTAAATTGTTTTCTGTGTGTTAACCCAGAGTCCCCCAAAGTGTTGGTATTCCTCCAGGGTTCTGGTTACGATCGGGCATGAGGTTTTGGGATTGCTCAGATATAACAGGAGATCATCCGCGTACAGTGAGACGCGGTCTTCCCCTCCCCTTGGCCAGGGAAATCCTGGCCATTGTGTGTCTGTTCGTAGCCGGATCGTAAGAGGTTCGATGGCCAGGAGAAATAGTAGGGGCGAGAATGGGCAGCCCTGCCTGGTCCCCCTACACAGCGGGAATGTTCCGGATGTCCTCCCATTAACTCTTACGGATGCCTTGGGGAGGGTATAGAGAAGCTTGACTCATGACATAAAATGTTGCCCGAACCCCATGCTTTCCATTATGGCGCATAGGGCGTCCCACCCCACTGAATCAAAGGCCTTTTCAAAATCAACCGCGAGGAGGGCCAATGGAGATGGGATCTCATCTACCAGGTCGAAGGTGATCTGGACCCTGCAGAGATTCATTTGTGTGGACTTGCCTGGAATAAATCTGCACTTATCTGGGTGAATTAGAGACCCAATCACCCCGATCAGTCTATTTGCGAGAACTCTAGCTAGTATTTTTGCCTCTCCATTTATTAAGGAAATGGGCCTGTACAAGACGCAGAACTCTGGGGGTTTCCCTGCCTTGGGGATCACCACTATGGTTGTTTTTCGGAGGTCCGGGGGGAGTCTGCCCTGTTCCCTACTGCAGAGGAACATGCTGTGCATGTGCTTCGTTGTAGTTCCGCTCAGTCTTTTTCACAACTCTAATGGGAATCCGTTGGGGCCAGGGGTCTTCCCCGTCTGTAGGTGTGAAAGGGCTACCCCTACCTCATCTTCAGTGATGGCTGCGTCTAGCTGTTCTGACTGTGGTTCTGAGAGGTGGGGGATTGTGATCGAGTCTAAGAAGTATGAGGTGTTTGTTAGGGGGTTCCTGTGCTGGTGGGGAGTATTTTGTAGTATTTTGCAAAGGCCTCCGCGATCTCCGAGTCGCCCGTTAACATTTCCCCATTCTGGGTTTGGATGGCCCGTACTTGGCCCTTTACTCTGCTCCTTTCTCTCTAGCTAGGCTAGTGTCTTGGTTGCTGTTAGGCAGAAACCTGTGCAGTTCCCTAAGGGACCACTGCAAAAGATTTAAGACTACAGGTGTTTGGCAGTAAACCCACTTGGTAGCAGTCTGTACCACACAGATTCACTGGTAGCTGTGGCTGAGCAGTCAGACTTCCCTCAAGAAGAGTTAGGCAGTATACAGAGCATACAAAATAGGTACAGAAATACAGTAGCACAAGCAAACACTGACCAGAGCTTGGGTGTAAAAGTATATCATTATTTATTTAACACACACTTATAAAACACACTAGCACTAAATTGGTAGGATAAGTTCAAAACACAATCACTATTATCATATGTACATCCCTGATTACTTGTTGGACAAGTCTTAGTTAACACCACTTATTTCCAGACAAATCCCATAGAGATATATTTGCGATGGAATATAAAAAGTAGTATCCACTGCCACCAGCCAAAGCTCGATCGGGGGGACGGAGACGTGCCCCCTCGAAGAACAGACCCCGAGGCAATCGAATTGCCCCGACCAGTACGTCCACAATGCAATGGTTTGTACTGGCTTCTGTTCATAATTTGGTACTAGCAAAGCCAATGATGACTTTACATGCCCTGGGAGACAGTAGTCAGTCCCAGGGTATGGAGTCTATGTTGGGGGGTCGCTACGACACCCCTGGGTTACGGCACGGAGGGTGCTGTGTAACCCACATCAAAAAACACATGAGACCCTATGGAGTAAAAGACCCCATAGCCCATAAAACACATGGAAAGTTAAAGGAACACCTCAAATCATGTCTAAGAGTGGGAGCAAAAGAATCTCACTCTTAGCAGGAGAGAAAAAAATAAACCCCAAAAAATCCAGCAAAGCAGCTGGGAGACTCACTAGGTTTGGGAAATTAGCCTTACAGAGAATTCTCCCTAACAGTTGCGTTGTCCCCCCGCTCATATCTGACTCCGGACCTGCCACTGGGCAGTTCAGGCATTATCTAGGGCCCTCTTTTTCAGGACTGCTTGGGCTGTCACTAAGGCGTCATGCGCTTCATAGGTTCCCTTCTCAAGCAGCTTCTCCTCCCGCCTGGTTACCTGGGCCTCTGCTTCGGTGATTGCCTCGTTGTGTTGTTTGCAGTGAGCAGCCACCAAGGATATTGCTTCCCCCTTTAAACTGTCTTATATGCTTCCCACCTTATTATTGGGCAATCCACTGCTTCTTCATTTAGGTCAAAGTATTCTGACGTTTTATTCGAGAGACCCTCCAGTATTTCGGGTATCCCCAAGTAATAGGCGTTTAGACACCAAGTGGGTTCCCGATTATGTCCTGAACCCTTGAATTTAACCAGCAGGGGGGAGTGGTCGGAAATCCCTCTCGCCAGGAATTCTGCGGATAATAGTCGGTGGACCATGTTCTTCGGGGAGAAGATGTAATCGAGTCTGGATAGGGACCGATGTGCATTGGAGTAGAACGAGTAGCCCCTGTCTGATGGGTGGGTTGCCCTCCACGTGTTGGATAGCCCCATTGCCTCGGCGAAAGAGTGCAACTTCGTCGGGGTATCCACCGCCCCATTTCCCACGTGTGTTCTATCCTGAGCTATCTCCATGACTTCATTGAAGTCCCCCCCTATTACCCATGGATCCGCTTGTTCCTCCAGCATTATGGCTTGGAGCTCGGTAAGGAGTTCCGCTGTCAGCGTGGGAGGTGCGTACACCGCTATGAGGCCCCAGGACTCTCCCTGTGATTTCCCAAGTACCATCACAAACCTGCCCAGAGGGTCAGCTTTCACTTTTCTTGTCTCTAATGTAATTCTTTTATGTAAGAGGATCATGACTCCCCTGGAACCTCTGGAAAACCCTGCAAGATATCTTGATATATATGTGTGCGGATAGTTAGATTTCCTGAAGAGCCCACTATTGGTACCTATCAGGTGGGTTTCTGTTATGAATGCGAGGTCTGGGGAGTGGCGGTTGAGGTATTGGAGTACCAGTTTTCACTTTATACCCGACGCCAAGCCGTTCACATTCCAGGTCAGAAGGGATGTTTGTCTCAGCTGTGTTACGTCTGCGTGTCTCCTATTTTAGGGTTGTTTGGGAGGATGTGATGTAACTCGTGTATCTCTATCGTGTCACTGCCGTGAGGTACCCCGGTCTCCAGTGCCTGCCTGTTTCTCTCGCTGTGTGTTCGATTATGTGTACTACATGTGCAAACCCTAGGACCCCAAACTGTGAACCATAGGCCGTGTTTATGTGAGTGTGTACATGCGGGCCATTGGGGGCAATGTTTCGGCCCCTCTAGTGTCCCATGCAAGGATTTCTCTGGTCATTTATTTCACTGACCTTTGGTAAGGTTACTTGTGTCCTTAGGCCTTTCCCCTAAACCCCTGAAATCCCCAAACTCCCCCCACCCTGCACTTCCCCCCCCAACCAGAAGCACCTGTTACCCTAACCATTCAAACTATCAAAGGGAAAAACCCAACTCGGAGGGGGGGGAGCGGGAGGTTCAGGAGGAACTCCTACCCCAACTTGTGTGGCTTGGTACCTGTTTGGGGAAAAACCCTGGGGGTCGGTCTGCGAGTCCTCTTTCCCCTCCGGTGCTGCCAATCCTCGGGGACCAACGCATAATGTTGTGCTGGGGCCTGTGTATTGTAGGCGGCGAAAAGGAAAAAGAAGGGAGGGTAAGGGGGAGGGGGGAATAGCAAAGAGGCCCCACCCCAAGCGTAGATCTGGGTCTATTGTATGTCTCATCTCCTGGCATCAGTCCTCATGTCTCTCCAGCGTTCCCGGGTGAGTTATCCGCCAAGGCTTCTTGCGTGGTGTGAGAGGTGCCTCACGGTCCGGAGTGTTCCAGCCGTTATCCTTTCGTGGTGTGTGATCTCTCTGGCGTGGGCTGGATAGCACCTGTCTAGCCATTCCCAGGCCTCTCTTGGGTTGTAGAATACCTGGACCATGTTATTGTAGTGCATTTTAAGGGTGGCTGGGAAGAAAAGTGCATATTTGATATTCCGGGACGCCAGCTTCCTTTTAATGGAGTCGTAGAACTGCTGGGATTTCTGAACTTCTTTCGTATAGTCAGGAAAGAACCCGATGCGGTTCCCGTTGTAAGTGATAGGGCCTGTCGCTCGTGCCATATGGAGGAGGGTGTCTCGGTCCCTGGCGATCACCGTGCATGGAGGGGCTCTGGGTGTCGGTCTACCAGCAGGAATCCTATGCACCCTCTCGATGGAAAAGAAGTTGGAGAGCTTCTTAGGGGCCATGAGGTGTCAGAGCCAGCTGTCTAGGAAGAGTTCCATGGACGGTCCTTCTTTCTTTTCCAGTAGCCCCAGTATTCACAGATTGTTGCGGCGGGATCTGCCTTTGCTGTCCTCTGCCCTCGCTTCCAGGGTGGTAAGTTTCCGCTCCATGTATTCCAGGCGCTCTTCCATTTTCTTGACCGTGTCCTCAGTGTCTGAGATCTGCTGCTCGATTTCCCCCACTCTAGAGGTCAAGTTCCGCAGGTCTAGTCGTAGGAAGGAGACCTCTGATGTTAGGTCATCGATATTAGTCTCGACCAACATCCTGGACTCTCCAATGACTGCCATGACATCTGTGAGTGACAGGGTCTGGTTTGCCACGAGGGTTGGGGCACTTTTCCCTGCATTGTCTGTTGAGTCGGGGGCCTTTGCCGGATTAACGATGGTGTACTTGTCGATGTTATTCTGTGTCGATGCCTTGTGGGGTATATTTCTCCCCATCAGTGTCAGTGCAGTGGGCTTTTATCCCCGGATGGATCTCGACAGACCCGTGGTGGAGTGGCGCGTAGGAGGGCAGTTGGTCCCACTCCAGGATCGGAGGCCAATCTAGTATGGCCTGTCCTCGTGATCAGGCTTGAAGCTAGGGTGCAAGGGTCAGCGCTCGTAGGTTAGTTAGTGGCTTCCCTCATTCTGCATAGGTGACACCAGTTATGTGCCCCCTACTTTCCTCCCCTTGATCTGCAGCGCCCCTCGCTTAC
This sequence comes from Ambystoma mexicanum, assembly GCF_040938575.1. NCBI lineage: Eukaryota > Metazoa > Chordata > Amphibia > Caudata > Ambystomatidae > Ambystoma > Ambystoma mexicanum. The sequence continues at coordinate 802,491,589 of NC_090932.1, forward strand.
TTGAGTCAGGGTATCATCAAAATAGTTGCAGCTCTCCGTGGTCTCTCGCCCACTTGCTCTATGTGTCTCCCAGGTCTTCTCAGGGGGGGTGAAGGTCCCAGTGCAGGCAGTTCCCCAGTTCCTTTATCTGCAGGGGTTTCCCAGTGTCCACTATCGTGTGGAGGGCACCCCAAATCTGTGGCCCTTCGTGTTCAGCCTCTCGTGTCCCACGGCTGCACGCATCTCATGGTGGGACCTGGGTGGCGATCCGTGCTTGTGTGTCCCTCTGGGGCCGTCCGGCAGGGAGAGCGAGCAGGGAGAATTGCAGCAGGGGCTGTTGTGGGGGAATGTCAGCAGCGGGTGTTGCTCGAGTGCCTGGTGGGCCCCACCTGTGCACCACGGAGGGCCAGTAGTTTAATCCTCGCTCACTGCAGGTGGTGAGACCGCCGTGATATGGCCCCCTCAGGAGCAGTGTTCAATGGAGGGTTTGTGGAGCTGGCCGCCGGCAGTAGCCGTGATATTGTCCCCTCTGGTGCAGTGTGCAATGGAGGGTTCATGGAACCAGTAGTAGTCTGGGAGAGGTGCACTCCCGCTCCCCGCCGGTTCCTCAGGGTCCTCTCTCTGGCGCTCAGCAGAGTATCAGGGGGGTGGAGTTGGAGAGGCTGGGGGGGCGATGTCGGTTGTCGCCCACACAGAGAGCGGTCTGTGGCTCTGCCCCCTCCTCTATGCAGTCTCAGGTCGGCTCACTGCAGCCTCTGCTCCCGCGGCCCCCTCCGTCAGCAGGCGTCCGCAGGTCGGGAAAGGCGCCCTCTCTGTTCCCACGTGGCTGCTTGATGCGGCGGTCCCTCAATGTGGGTTTATAGGTCCCGGGTCGCAGCAGCTACGGCTCTTTGTCCGCTGTGGTAAGGGTCCTCGGAGGATGCCTATCTGGGTGTAATTCGTCCCTCTTCTGTCGGCTGGCGTTCGCCGGGATGCACCCAGAGGCGGCGATTGCAATCAGTGTTCTCTGTATCTTCCAGGTCTCCCGCCCAGCAGGCCACGGTCTACGCGCCGGCCGCCGCAAGTCCGTTCTCCGAACTGGTGCAGGGGACTCCGATTTTCCCCAGGATTTCGGGAGGGTGGGGTGGAAATGTTCCTTAGTCCGTCTGCGCCCCCGAAAATCAGGTTTTTAATCACCTTGCAGGATATTTAAGGCAGGATTAGGCAGCCCCGGCGGAGCAGCAGAGTTTTACGTCTGCATCCGTCAGCTGCTCGACAGCGCCCCCCCCCAAATTCATTTTTAACGGTTGATGAGAAATTGGGCTATCTTCAGAGATATTTGGTAAAATTCCACGATTGGAAGCTCACAAAAAATGGCCTTAGAATTCGATTGAATCTAATCCACACTGGAGAGGTACTGGCCAAACGAAGGCAAGGAGAAGCAGCTCAAACTGTGTGAAATAGGTAAAAATCCATCAAATCAAACGTGAACACATTTGCTAATGGAGTGTGAGGATGCCTGGCCCGCTAGAGCGGCCTTGTTTGGGAGATTTGTGAACAGGGAGGAGGAAATGGAGTCAGATATGTTCTGGGACAGACTGATCTCTGGGCCCGGGAAAGTATTAACAATAAATGTGGTGCAAGTTTTAGAAAGAAGCAATACTGTCTTCTGAAGGCATTCTCCACTAGAATGTGTGGATTGTGTTGGACTGTTTAACTTTTCGGCTCGAAAGAAACTGGCTTGCCAAAATTAGGTCTTTGGGTTTGGGAAACATAAATGAGAGGCATTATGAACTATCCACTATCCAAACTGTTTAAGAAATGTGTAGTGATTGTTTGTGGTCACAATGTAAGGAAAAATGTATTGTATTTTTTAGAATGCTTTTATTATGATCATGTCTGCTTTTAATTTTTATGTAACTATTTGTAAAAAGGTTCTTGAAACCATATACAAATAAAACAATTTGTTTAAAAAAACAAAGATGGTGTGCTTTTGCTATGCTACATCATCAAAACCTGGCACAACTACCCCTCATGCCTTGAGTCATCTGAATGTAGAACAGGAGTCTGACTCTTGAGGTTTGTATTAGATCCTTAGATGCTCAGGCAGTTGGCACCTCCCCTAGGACCACCAATTGAGGAGTCATGCCAGTACCTTAGGTATTGACCAGCCCCTTTTGCCAGCACCCCTTTTGTTGGGCACCTCCTCCTCCTCCTCCTCCTCCTCGCCATTTCCACCTTCCTCTTCTCCCACATCCTTTTTGTCTTCTTCCTTCACAGGAAACCATACTAATCCTCCCCACCACTGTCTCTTCTGCTCGGGCTTGTCTCTCCCAACTTCCTGAATGGTGTTAACTCACACTGATTCTCAGGCTTCAACTCTCTACTCTTTAGATCTAAATTCCTTCCCCTCCTGCTTCATAATGCTCCTCTGCTCATCCCTTCCTACTCAACTCTCATCTTACTCCCACACCTCCTGCTTTTTGATGTTCAACCAGTCCTCACCCTTAATTCACCACTGCTCTGCTTACCCCTTGTTAGACAGAATCCAGTGCAGTTCCCTTAGGGAGCACCACACCATATTAGGACTACAGGTGAGAGCAATAAATCCCCTTTGGCATCAGTCTGTACCACAAAGATTTAGTTGGTAGCTGTGGCTGAGCAGTCAGACTTATCTCAAGAGGGAGATGAGCAGTATTCAGGGTTTACACAATAGGCCTACTGTACTGTGGCACAAGGAAACACTGACCAAAGCTTTGTAGTTAAAACGTGTATATATATATATATTTTATACACTTCTAAGCAAACACATGTATCACAACTATTAAGCAAGTTAAATTAAGTCAATGGAAAAATATACACACTCCCTAAATAAATTGTACACTAAGTGAACCAGAGTGAAAACTGAGCAAAACGGCACAGTGACAACTACCCACAAGGGATCCTCTAGCAATTTCTCACAAGGGTGGGAAAACACAAGTTATCTCGAAATAGGTTCTTAAATCCCCTAGCAACGCTTCCCATCAAGTGTGAACCAGTTCAGCCAGACAGTACATCAGTATAGGCAATACTTCAAATGGAAACTGAGCAAAATGGCATTTCATAATGATTATGCAGTGCGAAGGAAAGGGTTGTTATAAGAGAGGGTTGCACCACACAGTTCGAATGGAGAATCAATCTCGGGAAAGCAGGTCTAACAAATGTGACCAGAGTCAGTAGGCCTGTGCCAGAGTTAATGGTACAGGGCAAGGGCCCAGGAGCAAAATGTTCTTGTAGGTGCAGTCAAGTCTTTGGTTAACGATGTTGAAAAGGTGGATGAAAAAGCGAAAGACGATGTTAAGAGAGAGGGGCGCCCAACCCAACAGGCAGGAAAAGGATTTAAAACCCCTTTAGCATTACCGCGAAGAAAAGGCGGCCTGGCGGAACAATGTAACTTAAAAGTGAAGTGGCTCCTGCGGTGGCGGTTGTTTCTGGTAGTTCCTGCAGTTCGGGTGATCCAGCAGAGGAAGAGAGGCTCTCGTGGAGGAAGGTTCGACGAACTGCACTACCCAGGGATGAAACCAGCCACGGTGCTGCCAAACAAAGTTTAAAAGGTACGCTCCTTTTAATCGCGTTCCGGGTCGATAGCTGCTTGGCTATCCGGTCTCCAAGTGCAGGGCACTGGCGATTCGACCACAGCAGGTTCGGGAAGGTGATTAGCAAACTGGTTGGCCCCACCAGCTCAAGGGAAGAAGGCTCTTTCAGATGAAGATCTCCTCTCGTCGTGTGGAGAAAAGTGGTGAGACGCTGCAGCAGGGCTTCACCGGTGGTGGTAGTCGTCGCAGGTGTCTTTGGCTTCTTTCCTCTTCGGTTCCGTAGTTCCAGTGGCAACGTCTTGCTCTTCCAGTCCTCAGGATCCTGCTTTAATGCAGAAAGAGACCCATTCATACGGCCTAACTGTCACTCACACAGTGGAGTGGTCTTCTTGGCGGGAGACCCTCCAGCCTATCAGGAAAGAGTGCGACCTGAGTTGCTGTGGCAACTCTGTCCAGGGGTCCTACTCCCCCCTCCCACACAATGGACCCACCCCAGACTCAGTGGCGCCGGAAGGAGGGCTTCTGAGCAGAATCCCGCCAAACTGACGAACAAAGGATCCCTGACATGGATTAGGATCATAGAGCAAGACACAAGAAAGAAGTTACATTAAAGTTCTGGCACATAAAACCTGCCGGAGCAAAGTTAATTTTAAAATGCACCGGCGGCATGTTAGAGGCTGTCAGAAAAAGTGGTAGCCTCGAACAAACGGAAAATCCCATAGGGAAATATTTGCGGTCAAATATTTACAGTAGTAACCACTGCCACCAGCCAGAAACTTTAGAGAGAGGGACTTTAAGGTACCCCCTTGAAAATGAACATAGGGGAAAAACTATTAACCCCTTCTAGTACTTCCATAGTAAGATGGGTTGTACTGGTTAAGTTCATAAAAATTGACTAGTAAAGTCAATGGGAACTTTACATGCCCTGGGAGACAGTAGTCTGTGTCACATGTGAATAAAGATAGTTGCCATGGGGGAGAGAAAATCCCATAGGCATTAAACACAAAAATAGCCTAGAACACACATAGCAAAAATGCCTAAGAGTGGGAAAAAGAGTCTCACTCTTAGCAGGTAAAAAGAAACAAACCCTTCAAATCCAGCAAAGCTGCCGGGGGACTCTATAGGTAGGGGAAATTAGCCATAGTATGAGAATTCTCGCTAACACTCCTCCTCGATGTTCCACTAATCCTCCTCTCAAATCCTTATCTCCCCCTCTCTCCTTCACCTGAACTTCCTCTTCTTTCTTCCTAATATTCCTCTACACTAGCTCCACCTTCTGTCCTCTCCCTCTACACCTTTGCCCCTTGCTACACCATGTAAGGAAGGCATGGTATCAAACAGTGAAGACAGATAAGTGATCAAAGTTCAATGGTGTTTATTGAACTTCAATGGGTTGCTTGAACGCCTATCTAAGCCTAAATCTAAGGATGGGAGCAAGCTACAACCATCAAATAATAACGCAGTCCTAGTCGAGTCTGTCAAAATAAAACCTAAATAAACCTATTGCCATTCCTTACTTCTAAATACAAACGGTGCGGGACAAAAGTGCATTCAAAAAGAGAAGTGTTCAAGAAATACTATGTCAGGATAGTTGAGCAGTTGGCTTTCCTTCCCCACGTTTTCAGCACAGGGTAAGGCGGCACGTTCGAGCTTCGCACACACTCTGCTTCTCTGCCACGAGGATACAGTTAAAAGAATAGGTAACAGGGCCTTCTGACAAAGCCTCTTTCCCAATAACAGTCTCTTACTGCAGAGGGCCTATCGTAACAAACGAGCTCCAAGGTCTGGCTTCCAGTGTTCATCATGGGTTTCCCTCCTTCAGGCTCGGACCTCTTTTGCCTCAATGTTCACAATTGGTCTCCCACGATCGGGCTCTAACCATGGATCTCCCTCGTTTGGGCTCGACCCCCTTTAGCACAGTGTTCACAATTGGTCTGCCTCATTCGGGCTCGGACCATGCATTCTCACTTTCTACATTTTCCTCTTTATATAAAAAAATCGAAGACTTTGAATGTGCAATGGGTTTTGTTTAAAACGTTGCCGGACCTCTTTGATTCATTTCACACAATGTTCTTACAAATCTTCCACTTTCGTTTCTGCCACTTCTTAGCTGGATACCTTACAGAGACCTTCAATTGAGTACATTTGTGGTGACGGACCACTCCGTCACTAGTATTGTATCTTTCTCCATAAATGTTCAAACATCCGCCAGCAATTAAGCTTTCCGCGCATCGTTCCTCACACGCGTTACCAATCTTCGTTCTTGCGCTCTTCATACAATGTTGCTACTTGCAACCTTAACTTCAACACAGACCGTTCTTGCATCGGTCTCCCCGACTCAGATGTTGCTCTCTCTGGCGCTGCTTTGATCTTGGAGCCAAGGACAGTACCGCAGCGGCTGCTGTTCCTGCCCGACTCAGTCATCTATTCCTTAAGGATCCGGGTATCTCCGACACACAATACAGGTTTCTTCAGTCTGGTTTCCTGGCCTTACGCTTTCTAATCTGAAGGGTTTTGGAAAGCAACAGTTTCTCACCAGAAAGGTCAAGGGTATCTCCCTGCTTACGCACCCTTCTTCGTTTGCAATCTTTCTTCCTTCATTCAGCTGCCGTTAGGAAAATACTGTTACTTCGTGTGCTTTGCCTCACTCAGAGTGTGCTCTGAGGCTCTGCCTTTTATCACTGTGGGGAATTTTAATGGAAGTCACGATTACCAGTAATTGCCTGACCATAGTAGTGGGACATATCAGGTACAATGCCCAGGTGTGAGTCTATTTTCTCCCAGAGCGGGCTGTCCGTGTGAAAGTGTTTGTGAAGGGAAAGTGGGGTGGGTAAGAGTTCCTAAATATCCTACTGGGAAGGATGGGGTAAAGGTGTTACAGGGAGGGGGATACCACGTCTCGCCATCAGGTGTCCCACTCGTTGAAGACCGCTCACTCACAGGTGATCCTCCCGCACTGGTCCACCCCCAGGAACTGGATACAAAAGTGATGGGCGTGTCCTGGCCACCAGGATGACCGATCCCTGAGGACTAGCGGGTGAGATACCTTCTGGTATCTCACTAGCGTCACAAGCTCACTTTCACCTCACACTACAAACTCCTGATGCCCACAATCTACTGTCTCTACCACTCCCTTTTATTTTTCTATAGGCCATTCGATATGGAGCCTACCTGAGTGAGGGAATTTGGTTCTTTAAGGACTCTGAGTGAGCACTATGAGTAACACTCATACTATTGAACTACAAATCTCACATGTGGTGTCAATTTGCAGTGCGTGGTTATTTAGACTGAGGGCACTATCTTGGATTTAAATTCTTTACTGTAGGGTGGGGGCGCTGTTGCGCTTAACAAGTATGGACACCTGAGCCGTGAGCTCCGTGCAGAGGGAAGATCCTGATTTCAAAAGAACACGTTGTGGTGATGCGATTCTTCCTGAACATTTGGCGGCAGCCTGCTAAAGCCTCCCTGCAGCCACTGACAGACTGCCGACTCTAGTGAAGGCTTCCAGAGCCCTGCATGGCGACCCGGACTGCGGCTCCACGCGAGGCAGCTCAAGTTGAAGCAGAGAAGCTAGCCGCCGTAGGCACATTGGGGGAGGGGCACCAGTGCTCCAGGATGCATGCTCTGCCCATCGTATCCTACATCTGAGCAGCTGTCGCTGCGCTCTCTCTACCTCCGCCACGAGGAAGGAATATTCGCTGGGTGCCCTGTGCCACCCGGCATCATCACGTAGCCCCCCCCATCCCCGGACATCGGAAGCCTACACATCTGCCCCGAGCATGTCACATCTGTGCATTATCAACTGATTTCCCAGACTTCGTGCGACTCTTCCAGGCCCCTCCGGGACTGGAGGCCGCCTATGCAGAACATTGGACGGTCCTAGGCGGAGCGGCGTTGAGCCCTGTTCCCACACATTGGTTTCCAACACAGAGCCTGTCTCTGGTCAGAAGCCCTGGTGTGCTGAACGCCAGGCCCCCTTCTCTGCGACTGCAGCCTCGGGCGGTGCATCCTCAAACAAGGTAGGTGCTGCGGGGGCCTCGCTTTCTTGCTGGGATGCAGTACGGCCCCTACACACTACCTGCACCCACCCGCACTGAGCAGCGTGCTGCACCCCTCTTTCCGCCTGCACTGCTCCCTACGCACTCAGTGCCCAAGCACTGCATCAGGTGCCTTCATCCTTGGCGAGTCCCCTTGTCCATGCCCTTCCTTCAGGATGCCACCTGAAAACGCATGAGCACTGGGTGGGGGGCTGCGGGTGTCGTGGCCTCCGACACTGCTGAGGCCTGTGAACTTTTGCGGTGGGCACTGCAGAAGACACTGACTGATAGCCCCCCGGCAGGTGCCCCATGTCTGTAACGCTCACCTGGTATCCACGGGGAAGTCTCTCAGCCTGTTCTGACCTCTTACGACCTCGAACTGTTCCCTGGAGGCTATTCGACTGGAGACTGGGCCTTGTTTTCTTGGAGAGTGTGCTCTCCATTCTGCTTTCAGCGCAGGGGCACGTTGATTGATGCGGGCTTGTTGCTGCCTAGTTACTTCACTGGCAAGAGTCCAACAGGTAAGTATAATGAGTCTTTTGAACAGTTCTCTAACTTCGTTCCTTTCCTTCCTTAGATGATGGCCGGCATCCGGGAATGGCAGCGTGCTGCTGAGATGAGTAGCGCTGAAGGTGAGTGAGAGCGCGATGCGCGATGCACCCCTTTCGTATTTGTATTGAACTGAGTTATTTTCCTGTGTCTTAGTTGCCGCAACGTTTTCAGCGTGGATGCCGGTTATGAAGAACAAATGCAGTGAGTAAGCGCGGTATGCGGCGCCTCTAGTTTCCACGCTAACCTGGAGTGTCTTTACCCTCTTGCAGATGGATGAGAAGTTCCGGAGACAGAGTTCCCCCAGAGCGGCTGGGATTCAGGTAAGCGTTTGAAGCTCGTGCAGTATTTAAAAATAAGCAAAGATTTGCCGAATGCTTACTTATGCCTTTTTTTCTGTTCTTTTCCCTTTTCCTTAGGAAGCGGTGTGCCAGGATGGGAATGACACCGCCGAAGATGCCCGCAGAACAGAAGGAGCGATGAATGATGGGCAGAAGCGCCGCAAGGTAAGGCTGTTCCTAACGGTGTTCTTGTTTTTGCAGGAGTTGAGCGCAGAAGAAAGATGCAGACCTACTGGAGACCGATCCGAACACGGTGAGTGTCACGCTGCAGGTGCAGAAAACACAGAGCATGTTTCTCAGCCTGGGCGTGGCTTAAATAGTCTCTGGGTATCCCAGGTGTCTCTGGGCTGAACCATACCCAAAAGACTAGACTGCACATGCAGTTCTGGGAACTGAAATATGTGGGGGCATCCATCTTGTCCCCATCAATGCACTACAAGTTCAATCCCGAATGTTATCCTATGGGAGTGAGTCTGGTGCCACAAGCGCCAAGTCTGACTCCAAGTGGGTCTTTGGAGGGATGGAGAGGCCCTCGAGGCCCATGTAGGTGATTGTGGCCTGGCTCCAGCCTGACATCTTGGAGAGCTGGGGACATGAGGGGCAGGAATCATGACATGTCCTGTTCTGTATGATATTTTTCTCTCAACTCGGCGGAAGTTTCCGCACACACTCCTGAGGGACCCTACGGCACGAGGTGCCTCTCACAACGGATGGGGTCACCACTACACCATCCGGCTGTGTGAGCTATCCCCTTGGTTACCCCACTGATGGTGGCCCGCTCGCTCATGTTGAAGGATTACCTTTCCAAATACACCCTGCAAGGACCGTAATTCATAGGTGCCACGCTCCCCAAGATCAAATATTAGGAGTGAATTTACTTTTTCTGGGCCGAGGCTCCCCTCCAACCGTCTCATTTCACAATCCTACGTGAAAGAATACAGTCCATCCGAAGGAGGGGGGCAGCCCACCTGCACTGAGTGGAGATCGTGGCACGCCCGAACACAGCCTGAACTTGACTCATTGCGACTGTGTATTATTACTGGCCATCCCTACTGTGTCTCTCACTTATTGCAACCCCCGCAAGTCCTTCACATGTGGGCTCTGGATCCCCAACCGTGAACTGCCTAAACTGCACCCAGATATGCCCTACCCCTCCATGAGCCTTACTGCCCGGGGCCCCGCCACCCTTCTGCAGTTGAGTTGGATAGTCATGCCGTCGGAGGTATCCCATGGCAAGTGAACTGCCTGACCTTGATCAAACACTACCGCTTCTTGTGCGCTGCACAGTTGCTTCTGATAGCAGCTGTTGAGACCATGACAAAAGGTGCTAATAAAAAACAGAGCTCCATCAACATGTGCGCGAAAACGCCATCAAAACCTGCCGAGCCTGTACCTGAAACTTAACCTATCACATCGTCGTCTCCCGAATCCACTGAATCTCAGAAAATGACGGACAGCATGCGGGAAGGATTCAGTACTCTACACTCCAAACTGGACGACATGAACGGGACTATATCATTGATCAAGGCCCACATGGAAAAAACTGACAACCGGGTCGCAGAGGTGGAGACCAGGGTCAGTGTAATCGAGGATGACATTGCTGCCCTTCGAGCGGAAGTGACCACGCTCTCCAGACAGGTTCTAGACGTCAGCAAGAAAAATTAAGATCTTGAATCGCGCTCCAGGCGCAATAACCTCTGCATTTTCGGGGTGCCGGAAAATAGGATCGATGGCCCCATGGAAGACTATATTGAACGCACCCTACTCATGCTACTCGATTCCACAAACCTTTCCCCACAATTTGCGATAGAGAGAGCCCACCGTGCCCTAACGGCAAGACCAAAGCCGGGTGCGCCCCCTCGCCCCATCATTCCAAGAGTTTTAAACTATCGGGATAGAGACACTTCTTTGTGTGGCAAGAGCCAAGGGGGAACTCTTCCTTGGTTCCTCCAGGATTCACTTGTACCCAGATTTCTCTGTGTCTGTCCAACAGGAGCGCAAAACGTTCCTGGCTGCCAAGAAGAGACTACATGATTTGTGGGTCAAATATTCGATTCTGTATCCAGCCAAGCTCAGGATTGAACACTCAAACCAAGTCTACTTTTTCACCATTCCTGGGGAGGCCTTCAAATTTATCGACGAACATTACCCAGGAGCCTTGGCAGCCAAGCTCATACCTCCTTGCTCATCTAAAACTGTATAACAATCCCTAGTATGTTCTGAGGTCTACCAGTGGATGCCCGTAGCCACGGTATTCGCCGGACCAACTACCCGTTATACAAATGCCTAGTCATTTCCCTACTTCGGAGGCTTCGCCACTCATGGCCAATGCACAGCCCCCCCCCCCCCCCCCAGGGGATGCTGCCACTGTTTCTGGTTTTACTGGAAGATCTCCGGGTGTTCATCCGTCTGATTGGGAGAGGGATGGGGGGTGGGGGAGGTTGTTATGTTAACAATTGCTCGACGTTCGATGAGAAGCTAGAGTACTCAAACGTACCCAGTCTCATACATGTAGATCGGGTCCCCATTCACACCTTTGAGAAGCATATTCCCCCAACGTCTAACACAATGTTCTGTTTTATCAATGTTCGCTCCCTCTCCTGATGTCCGACGATAATCTGGTTTGTTTGAGTTGGAAAATCAGGGGATTTGGCAGTTATGCAAAAATGCGGAAGTTGCAGCTATATGTTGAGCGATACAGAGTGAAATTGCTCTTTTGACAAGACACCCACGCTGGTACCAATAGGTGTGAGAGGTTGGCTAAATCATGGGGACCCAGCCGACACTACACAGACTACTCCACCCAGAACCGTGGAGTCATGACCCTGATACACAAAAGCCTGAAATTCCAACACAAGGCAGTTCACATAGACCCCCAGGGCCGCTATGTTTTGTTATTCTGGACCCTGTTAATCAGGGAAGTTGTGCTCCTTAATGTATATGGCCCAAATGTGGACGATCCTGGATTTTGCACGCATCTGGTATCCCTGCTATCCGGGTTCTCCCTCGTCCCTATCCTCTGGGGTGGGGACTTCAATACTATCTTGGACATAGATCTTGATAGATCGGGGTCTAGGCCTCGTCAACTGTCCAAAGCGGCTAGAAATATCATAGAAATCCAGGCTCAGGTGAAGGTGTCGGACGCCTGGAGGCTGTTGCACCCGGATTTTCGATCATACTCGTTCTATTCCACAGTGCATGACTCCCATTCACGGGCCGACAGGTGGCTTGTCTTAGATATACTTATTAGAACTATCACACACATGGTAATCCTCCCCAGAACATTCTCAGACCACTCCCCGATAAGGATCTCCCTAAATTGGGGTACAGAAAACAAAGGGCCCCGGTCATGGAGACTGAAACCGTATTCTCCATTAGATATCGCCTTTAAAGCGGAACTGGAGACAGCCATAGACGACTTTTATAGACTAAACACTGGCTCACTCCGCACACAGGCTACCCTTTGTGAATCGCTCAAAGCCTTCACTAGGGGCATAGCGATCTCCAAGGAGCCCGGGATCCTTAGAGTGATCCGTAGTGATATCGCAAAGAGTGAATATTGACTCTCCTCCCTTGAGACCCAATACGCCTCGTCAAAGTCACCTGCTACCCTCTCTGATATCGGCATAGAACTAGATATATTTCGCTCTCTCGCAGAGCAGGAAAGGAAATTCCTAGATGACACCCACTCAGCGCATAGGTATGGGGAGCGGTGGCGTCCTGGCCATATTTTAGCTACGCTTCTCCGCCAGGAGTCTGGCTCACCCCACATCCCGGCCATAGAAAGGTCCTATGGAACCCTAGCCCTATCGTCACAAGCCATTAATGCAGAATTGCGTTCCTTTCTAAGAATCCCCCTTCTCCAATGTAGACAGTATTCCTGCGGCTGTAGTTGAGGCATACTTGGACAGCCTCCTGCTTTCTATTCTTTCCACCAAGACTAGGGACTCCCTGGATGAACCAATTACACCTGATGAAATATCCAAAGCCATCGATTCCCTGGCATCTGGGAAAGCCATGGGGCTCCGACGTCCTACTGGTCGAATTTTGTAAACAATTCAAAACCCGCCTGGTCCCCCACTTGCACGCATTATGGGAGGAATGCTGCGAGTCAGGCGTCCTCCCCCCTTCCCTTCGAGAAGCTATAATCGCAGCGCTACTTAAACCAGGCAAACCTCACACTCAATGTGGCTCATACCGACCCCTCTCTCTAATCAATTGTGATGTCAAGATCTATGCTAAAGTGTTTGCTTTAAGACTGGCCCCGTATATGTGTTACATCATACACCCAGACCAGGTGGGCTTTATCCCGGGGCGCTCTACTTCCCTTAATCTGCATCGACTTTTTAATATTCTCGCCCAAATGTACCTGACCATACAGGCAGTGGCGGCCACCCTTGACATGCAGCAGGCGTTCGACTCTGTCTCCTGGAGCTACCTCTGCCGGGTCCTCGAGAAAAACACTTTCGGGCCCAGCTTCCAGTCCTGGGTTAAGCTTCTTTATTCTCATCCAGTGGCTAGGGTCCGCACCGAGGACAGATGCTAAGCCCTTTTCCAAATTGCCAGGGGAACGCAACAGGGCTGTCCCTTTTCTCCTCTAATCTTTACAATAGCCATTGAACCCCTCGCTGACAGGGTACGGCAAATGCATGCACATAGAGGTTTGAGACTGGCTGGTCCTCCAGATATCATCTCCCTATATGCTGACGATGCTCTTCTTTTCATCCGCTCTCCTGCTGACAACCTTGCCCTGATCCTTGATGATGTCATACACTTTGGTGAGATCTCAGGCCTCAAGGTGAATTGCTGCATATCTATCCTGTTTCCACTTACTGAAGTCACTCTCCCCCCTCCAGATCCATTGGTCTTCACATGGTCACAGACTGAGATCACCTATCTCGGAGTAGTGGCCGCTCGTCAGTCCAGCCTCCTATAAATGGCCAACTTTGGTCAATACCTTACTGCACTTACCAGGAAATGTATTGGCTGGGCTAAATTCCCAATCTCTCTAGCGGGCAAAATCAGTATTCTAAAAATGATTGTACTCCCAACTCCTCTATAAATTCCTCATCATCCCATTATGGACCGGCAACAAATTTTTCCAAATGCTGACTCGCACCGTAAATACCTTCCTGACACACTCTGCTGCCGTCCGTCTAAAACTGGACCCTCTGACTGCCTCCATGTCTGAGGGCAGCTTCAGTGCCCCTAAATTTTGAAAGATATTGGATAGTTGCCCAGGCACAATACGCCTCACGCTGGTTTACACTCACAGACCCCCATCACATACCAGGCTCGAACGGCTCGCTATGGAGGGCCGCAATATTCGCTCGCTAGTCCTCCCCTCCCAATGTGTCAAACTCGAAACCCTAGATCCTGTAGGCTCCACGTCACTAGCTTAGCTAAACTGTGGAGATTGATAGCTGCTTCTCATCCTTTTCATGGCAGCCTTCCCCTCTGGATCTTCTTAACGTAGGCCCCCTGCATACCTCTGGCTGCAGTGTGACTCTGGGCCGATATGGGCTTTGAAGCTGTACAAGATATCTTTGACCAAGGTAACTTCATTGAATGGCCAGAACTGCCAACGTCCCTGCGTAGGAAACCCTCCTATTGGCTTCAATATACTGGCCTCTGCCATTCCCTTAAGAAAAGATATCCGGTCTTCCCCGCAGTTCCCCCTAACGATCCTATATTAACTGAAATCCTGAACACTAGTTCCTTTAAGGGGAAGGTTTCCAGACTATACGCCCTACTTCAATCCAAAGCCACCCCCCCCCCCCTTTGAGAAACTTAGACACGCCTGGGGTGAGGATCTAGAGATTGTAATGACTGATCAATGTTGGAGCTGTATGTGCGCTCGTATCCATGATATATCATTCAACTCTCGCTTTAAATTGATCCAATTCAAAGTACTGCCCAGATTCAATTATACCCCTGATAAAACCACACCACATGTCAAGGGATCACTCCCCCAAGGTGCCCCAGATGTGGCTCGGATGGTGTAACATACATCCACATGATCTGGTCATGCCCACGTTTATCTCAATTTTGGGAGGAGGTCTGCCCCACTATGTCTGATAACCTGGATTTCTCTGTCACCCCATCCCCACTGACATGTCTCTTTCATGAATGCCCTAAATTTGGTCGCGTTGCCAGGAAACTAGCAGGACTATGTACGCTTTTACCAGTCCGATGTATACGGTTGTGCTGGCTCCGACCCGGATCCCCCCTCAGTGGCTTTATACAGTAACCTGGGCTTCGGATACAGAGGAGGCTTGGGCGGCCCAGCAACCACTAGTGTCACGACCCAGGAACATCTGTGCACCTTTCCGCTCCTATAACTCCTCTGTATCGGCTGATACTGATGGCCTCACTGACGATCTCTCCCCCCAACCCTAGTAAATACTTGAATGATATGCTTCATTTGAATTGTAATAAGTGTACTCTGAATGTTGTGCTTTTTGCTGGTCCCCTAACATTCTGCATGTACCATTACTATTAAGTGTATGCCGACTGCTTATTTGCCTATTGTTCGCAAGATGCTCGCTCTCTGGTTGTAACATCAAGCGCAATAAATAAAAGTAAAAAAACTCTTCACTGTAGCAGCCACCCCCCTAAAGCAGCATGAATGCCCCCCACGTTGTGAGGGCTCTTGACGTACTGACTCCTTGATCTCCCATTTGTGGTTGTAGAGAGGCAGTTCAGATTGTCCACCTTATAGTTCAGTTCTCCCACTACGTGAAACGCCTAAGATATATTTGGTGATGAATGGCCGATTCCCAAATCCGAACAGATAGCCGACAAAGGAGAGGGAGGCCTGGTTTCCCCTTCCTGTGGACATAAAATACAGCTGCCATACTGTCGGGCCTTCTGAGAACAGAGGAATTCAGTTTGATGGGACGAAATTACTTCAGCACCTTGAAAACCAATAACTCCAGCATGTTTATGTGGAACACTTTTTCTTCTGATGACGACAGAGCATGTGTCTGAAACTGTCTAAAGTTGCATCCCATCCTGTGAGTGACAAATTCGAAGTTAGGGTGTGAATTGGAGCGTCCTCCTGGAAAAGGTATCCCCTTCAGCAGATTCATGTTGTTTGCCCACCAGTGAAGATATGGTGTCACCTCTGGAGGAACTGAAATCATCTTTTGACTGTTTATCTACTGATGTCAAGAAACTGCTAGGTGAAGCTGCAGGCACCGCACCGTGAGGTGAACGTAAGGCGCTGCTAGAATGGAAGCACCCATAATACCCAAAAGATGCTGCAACCACCTACCTGTGGTCTCAAGAAATGACAGATCGCTAGCTTGATGTCTTGAATTGTCTTCCTTGTGGGGAAAACTCTGCCCATGCTCACGTTCCACTTGTAACCTATACACTTTATATCCTGATTCGAAGACAGGAAAGATTTATTTGGATTGACAGAGAGGCCAAGTTCGAATAAAAGGTCTTGCAATAAACTGAGCGATGTCTCGGCTCTGATGAGCCAGTCATCCAGATATTGATAAATATGCACTCCTTGAGCACTTCAGTGAGCTGCCATTGGACTCATCAACTTAACAAATACTGTCTAGGCAGCTCCAGGTTCGATCTAGTTTCAGCATTTGAGAATCAGGTATGCAGTGGCAGGATAAACTCTGAGATGCGCAGGGCATCTCCTGATTTCCTCCAGTGAAACGTTTTGTGAAACGTGTCCAGAGAGTTTGTGCAGGCCTGCCGCCTGGATTGGTGGACATAGCCAAGCACTACCCCTGAAAAGTATCTCAGTTACTATAAATATGAAAAAGCAAATAGTCGAAAGGAATTCTTCAGCTACAAGAAAGGAGGATAGCTAATTTAACCCGTGGAAGGGAGGATCCTTTTCATTTAATAATTTATGAATAGCTCATCAGTGCCTTAATTGGACCTATTTCCAGGGTTTGGAAAATCTCAGAACCCTAGGGGCACCCTTTACAAAATCATGACACAAAGGAATGGTTTGCAGCATTAGTGTGCTCTACAGAATTTACATAAACGCATCATAAAAATATAAAAAGCATGTCATTATAAACAACGTCAATTAGAGAAAGTAAGAAAAAAAGATTGATAGTCTCAATGGCAATTTAAAATAATTATTAATTCCTGTTAATAGCCTGTCACAAATATTTTACAAAATCTTAAAGAACAAAGACATATTGGCCAACCAAATTCCATTTTAAAAAATTACAAGGGGATGAAAATGTTACCGTTCTGTCTGTAGAATTAAACTGACAGTTCCTTCTTTGAGGTCAAATATAAGTGGTGTGTTCCAATTTTTTGTACTGAAATATAAATAGAAACATTTCTTGTTAATGTGTACAAAATTAATACACGGAAAAATAACATTTTCAAAGTAATTTTGAAAACGAAATGCTAAAGTACAATGCCAGCCCGATGTTTAGCAGGTTTAATTGATTTCCTAATCGAAATATGCAGATTGAATTATTATTAAGCAGTTATAACCACTTCCACAAGCGTCACCGGGCAGTAACAGCCAAAGACCAAAGATATTGGCTTGGGTGAAGCGAGAACCTTAAAGCTAGACTCCAGGATTGTTAATGGCCAGTGAAACCTATGGAGCAGGTTCTTATTGTGATTAGCAAAATTCATGGAAAGCCCTCAGTTTTCTAAGAGCGATTATTTTTTTTAAAAAAAACATGGTCTGAGCTGCCAGTGCAGTGAACGGTTGCTATGGAAATGTAAGGCTGTGCTCCATGCAAAGACTCTCTTCTGTTTCGATGGTGGATTTGGTAGGAGGCTTTAAAGAGCCTTATTGTGACAAGGGCGGTGAGGGAGAGACTGCCCTCTCTAAATGTAAGGAGGCAGGGACAGCGCAGAGTTCAAGGGAAGCCAGAGAAGGGATGAGACAAGGGGAGATGGGCAGAATGGGGCTGGCAGGAGGGCGGATGTGCGAAGCTTGCTCTGAAGCCAGACTTAGAAGGTTAGATTCAGCCTGGGTTTGAAGCAACCCGATTGGCTGACGTGCCCTCAAAAGGTGTCAACAGAGGTTAAGCACTTCCTCCCATGCATGTGTCCTACACGCAGACAGCGATATGGCTGAGCAACAATGCATAAGCAAAAACATATTGACCAAAATTACTCAATAATTGTATTGGAAGTTCCTAACTTTTCTAAAAAACAGCACAATTTTATAAATATTATGTTTCCTTTATTTTAAAAAATCTGTTTTTTGTTTTTGCCTTAGATAAAACAAAATGAGTATCCAAGCATGTTCTGCAAGGTTTATATGAGACGAGTACTAACATATTTCTAGAGACAGATATTACATACAGTGGACAGTTCAATACAGAATAGCGTTAGGCAAGACATCATGTGATCATATGTAAACAATAATCGTTCTTGTTCTGCCACTGTTTGTGCGTTATACAGCAGGTAAATCCTGAAAGTGTCTCAAATGCACTTTGCTTTGTGTGCCTGTACTATAAGATAACAATCAAACAAGCTTTATTCGGTCATAGAAAACCATCAAAGCACACATCATACATTAAACACATTTCAGAATTATTTAAAAATGTAAAAGAGGTTTAAACAAATGAGAAACCGTTAAATATAACAGGAAATTACTTTATCAATTACATTAAAAGCTCTCATTCTCCTTAACAACGCCCCGTGCAAGTACTTTGCCACAGTTTGTAAGACAGATACATCGCCAGTTGGTGTGCAAATATATAATGCGTCCGCTACCCTGCAAATATCATTTAGTTTGAACATGGGTAGTAAATATCTAGATCTTAATACATTATACCCAGGGCACAGCAGCATGAAGTGGGAGACTGTCTCACAGATCAAACAAACAACTCTATCCGTTGGGGATCAGGTTAAGTCGCTATTTTCAAAGTGCTGGCTCTCAAATTTAAGAAAAGTGACCGTGCATAAGGTGGTTGGATAAGATTGAGATAAGGTTTGAAGCCAAAGTCCTCCTGAGATACTGGCGACCACGGGAGAGTTGAAGCAGGATACTACCAAGCTTTCCGGCACTCCTGTAGGCTCGACTTCTCGACAAGGTCCAAGCATTCCTTCACCATGACAGATGGTCGTTTCCACAGATTATGCAGATAAAATGTATGGAGCCAAAATGTTCTATGTTTTAGCCATGGGGTGAAACTACTGCCCTCCAAAGATATTAAGTCTGTCAGCATTGGTCTATAGTCTGATAAAGCTGGAGTAGTCCATAAACGTAAAACAAAATGCTTAAGAGATATGATGCCCTTGATTGGACAAAGGTCACATTCTAGATGCAAGATTATATTAGGAGTACCCTTTGGCTGGAAGAGCATGGATTCTAGAAAAAAAATTCTGAAACTCCCAGGGATGTTGAACTGGTGTAGGCCCAGATTTCTGCCCCGTACAGTGCCACTTGAACAGCCTGTATCCTGTATAGATGCAGAACTGGGAATAATGCACCCCCTCCATGTAGTGATGAGAACTTTCTTATAACCCCTTTGTATTTTTCCTGTTTCAGATTTGCTTTCGATACATGCTCTGTCCAAAGACCATTCTCAACAAACCGGATACCTAGGTAGTCGTAGACTGAGACCTGCTCCAGCTTTTCCCCGTTGACTTCTATATTGATGGTAGATCTTCTGGACGATCTGTGCCTGAAAATCAGCATTTTTGTTTTAGCTAGATTTATTTCCAGGCACAGTTCACCACACTTCTTTACAAATGTTGTCATGGCATGCTTGGCTCGCATTGTACTAGTTGCGAGCAGCACAGTGTTGTCTGCGAACAACAACGCTGGATAGCGTGTACTTCCCATCCTAGGAGCATCCAAGCTGTTGTCCACCAACTCCTCTATTTAGCCATTAATATTAAGACAAAAGGGGGGCGTGGCTTGTAGCCATGCGGTAAGGCGGCCGAAACTCGGAGCTCCCGATAGATCCTACATCATAATCTAATAATCGGTCCGATTTGAGTAGAAATCCCACGACACGGTGTTGGAATGCTGCAGTAGTAGCTGTCCTGAATGCTGCGGTGCACAGAGGAAGGAGCCCCGGCATACGGCAGCTTTAAGTGCAGACACGGGAAAAGGCGCAGTCAAGATGGCGGACTGGGTCTGACTTGCCCACAGAAACACTGCGAGGGGCGCGGAAGCAAGCGGCAGCAAGAAGAAACGGGAAGGAAGGTACGGAGCGAGGTGGGAGCCTGCACTGCTGGAGGCGTATGTCCCTGTGAAGAAGGATGCTGTGGACCGCTTCGGAGGAGGTGGCCGCCTGCAGCGACGAGAGCGAGAGCAGGTGAGCCTCCACAGGCATAAGCCTGTAGAACGGCGAGACAAAGCGGAAAATAAGGCCTGGAGGCGGGAGCGGGTCCGCAAGTAACTGATAAGCAATGGCCCCTCCCCCCCAGCAACAAGAATAGCCGCATCAATAAGCCCGAAGAGCCCGTGGGTGGACTGGGCTGCGGGTCGGGCTGCCGCGTGTGGCACAGGGAGCACATTGCACACGGGGAGGACAGTCAAGTCACAGCCCTCAAAACCTTATCCTGGGCACAAGGGCAATACTGGAACAGGGTACCTTACTGTGCCCAAGGGGTGAACTCCTTGCTGTGCAGTGTGAGGTGGAGCCGCGGCTCCTGCAGTGCAGACAGGATAAGACCAGCGCTGCAACAATATGGACCAAGGAAAGTGCCTAACACACAGGGATTGGACGCTGTGGGCGCGCATTGCAAACAACAACCCGTCCCTCCAAGAAGCAGATTTAAGGGGAGGAAGGCCGGAGGAAACCAGCAAAGGACCCGACGCTGTACCCTGGGTTGCATCTTGGGGCCCAGCGACTTGGCCTGAGATCACCTGGGTGGAGGAACCACCAACCCAGATTGCACACCCCATTGGGCTCGGGTTGCGGTGCCAGATCATCCGACTGGACAGCACACAGCGAGCATTGGCGCAGAGGTCAGCTAAATACCTACCCCACTCCCAGGAAACCCCCGAGCAAGTCTGGCCAAGCCGCACCCTATCTACTACAGAGACAACCATCATTGCAGCTGCGGAATCCGACGGGAGATTGCAATACACCAGACAAACAACATGGGGGCAAAGCCAAACAGGCCAGTATGGAATCTTATGCACGCAAAGGCGAAAACGACACGCACACTTCCGCAGATCCAGGCGCAGTGAGGTCGGATCAGCAGACAAAGCGCCAAGAAAACTGCCCTATCCTAGAGGCGCTAGCAGCACTGAAATCCACGCTTGAGCACAAACTGGATGCAGTTATTGTAGACGTTGGCCTACTACGCCAGGACGTGAGGGCCCTGGCAGATAGAATGGGCATAGCTGAACAGCAGGTTCAATACAATACTAACAGCACTGCCAGAGCCCAAACCCAAATTTCAAACATGCTCGGAAGAATACAAACCCTGGAGCACAGAGTTGAGGATGCGGAAGGAAGTGCTCGAACAAACAATATCTGCATAATCGGCCTACCAGAGGGGGAAGAGGGCAGAGACCCCACAAACTAGATAGAAAACCTGCTAGTGCAGGTGGTCGGAGCAGGCGCACTATCAAAGGGGTTTACAGTGTAAAGAGCCCATAGATCCTTGCCCCAAAGGCCCCCTCCAGGCGCCCCACGGAGGCCCAACATAGCTAAAATCATGAACGTTAAAAACAGAGAAAAGATCCTCAGTTTCTCAAGAGAAGGCGGCGCAATCACCAGGAACTCCTCAAAGCTGGTGATCTACCCTGACTACACGGCACTCGTACAAAGGCAGAGGGCTCTGTTTGGCCCGACGAAGGAGAACTTACGATACATGTTATTATATCCTGCCAAACTAAAAGTGCTACAAAATGGATGATCCTATTTCTTCGAAAACACAGCTGAAGCACACTCCTAGCTCGACCAGCAGGGTATACCTCAACTGGTGGCCAGGAACAATAACAACAACGCACCTGCTTAACTAATCAAGACAACACGCACAGAGACCTCAAGGGGAATCTTAACCTACACTAAGGATGTGGAACCAAGACTGACATGATCTAGAAGCGGGAGACAGAGAAAGGGAACTTCCACAGCTGCAGCAGGCAACCCCAGGATGTTTGGTAAGTCTACGATGCCAGTTCAGAGGCATTGCGCTGCAGCAAGCCATTTCCGGGAAACTAGAGCTAAGCAAGAGAAGCAGCGGAGCCCGAGTAGATGGGGTGTGGAGGGTGGCTGGGCATTAGTTTAAATTTCAAGTTTGTTGGGTGACAGTTGAAGCTGAGGCGGGAGAACACATCACTTGCAAGGAACAAACCAAGGGCACACATGATAAACCAGTACATCAAATAAGAACGGCAGAACCCTACATGACGGCCGAGAAGCGGGTAAAACCCTCATGCCCTCCCCCGCTGAACAGTCCAGGCAGAAGTGGAGGCAAAACCCAGACCTATGGGCCCGAAGCTGAGGACCCAGAGGCAATGACACTGATAGCGAATACGAAGGAGCACATAGGCCCATGAGAAGGGACAGGCCATATGAAGAACCGCAATCATAGGTCCTAAAGGTATAAATATAGTCAACATGGAACGCACGAGGACTGAACAAGTACGTAAAAATACTAAGGGTGTGCGTATGGTTAAATAGAATGAAAGTGAATGTGGCACTGCTGCAAGAAACGCACCTGATAAAGGAAAAGCATTGCAAAATCGCAAGAGCATGGGGGAGTGGGGAAAAGTATACAGATCAAACTATTCCACCTATGCCAGAGGCATGCTCACGTGGATAGCCCCCAACATCCCCATCCAACTTAGAACTGTGGACCGAGACAAAGAAGGAAGGCTTGTAATAGTACATGAATTACTAGAGAACAGAGCAGTGTGCCCAGTGAACACGTATGCACCGAACCATGATGCCACCGGGTTTTTTAGGACACTTGCCCCCCCCCCCAATTTACACCATATAGATGCGCGACATACGTCTGGGCGGGGACTTCAATTGCACACTTAATCCGTTATTAGACGGGTCAGACACCAAATTTAGGAAACCAGTCCCACCGGCGAAAGCCTTAATAACGCTCCTAAGTCAGCTGGGCTTGGCGGATGTCTGGAGGGAAAAACACAACGAGGGCCGTGGCTACTCCCATTACAGTGCTCCAAACATACATAGATAGACCATGCCCCGCTAGCGACGATATGGATGCACACAACTAAGGGGGCCCCTACTCCAACATGGCGGCTGCGGGCAGAAGCACTATTGGAAGGTATATTCCAGGACCACATGCATGTGGCCATAGAGGAATACTTTCAACACGGGGAGTGTAGATAGGTCAGCAACTCTGCGGGACACCTTTAAGGTAGTGATCAAGGGCGCAGCAATGGGGAAAATGGGATGCCTCAAGAAGGGCATGCTAAGCGAACTATTCAATATAGAAAAGGACATAGTCCGGCTTCTCGCTCAGCTTCCACTAACAGGGGTAGAACCAGCCGCATTGATAGCACTGAGACTGCAATGCACTGCTCTTTGGGAGAAATTATGGAAAATAGATCATGGGAAATATATACAGAAACTGCACGCTGCGGGCAATAAACCAGGCAGACTACTTGCTTGGTTAACTAAACAAGAGGTATGAAGGGACCCGGTCAATGCAAAACGAAATCGGGAAGGGGAAACCCAGAAGGATATTAACCAGGTCTTCTCTCATTTCTATAAGGAACTGTACTCCCCACACCTGAGCACAGAAGCCAGGGATATACACGAGGCCCTAACTCAAATTGAACTACCGAAACTAATGGACAAACAGGTAGCGGTACTAGATGTCCCACTTACAAAAGAGGAACTTGAAACAGTGATCGTAGACCTCCCAACTGCCAAGACCCCGGGTCCGAACAGACTACTGGAGGAGTTATATAAGAAATATAAAGCGATAATAGCACCCAAACTACTTGAGGTCTATGAAGAAGCATACGCACAAGGCCAACTACCGGACAGTATGCGAGAGTCAATAATAATACCGATCCTGAAATCGGGGAAGCAACCCCTTCACTGTGGATCATACAGACCACTCTCCATGATAAACCAAGATAGCAAGATCCTCACGGCAGCCTTGGCCAACGGATTGAAACAGGTTATACATACCTTAGTACAGTCGGACCAAACGGGATATGTCCCGGCCCGTAATACTACGTGGAATATGAGAAGACTACACCACGTCGTATACCAAACCAACCATAGGCAGGGAGAAAGTGTGCTTGCTTCCCTAGACGGCTTTTGGCTCAGTATGCTGGGACCGGCTGCTGCATGTACTGGAACACTTTGGGATGAGTATGAGTTTTCTGAGGTGGATTACGCTGATAAATACGAAACCCAAGGCTAGGGTCAAGACCGGCAGACATGTCTCGGCAGAATTGGGAATACACTGAGGCATGAAGCAGGGCTGCCTGCTGTCTCCAATGCTTTACATACTGGCCCTGGAGCCACTGGCGGCCTTCCTCAGGAAGGAATAAGTCAGCACAAGGATAAGCATAGACGACACTACTCACCTAATTTCGCTATATGCTGATGACATGCTTCTATATGTTAATAATCCACAGGATAAACTGCCACACTTATTAGATATTATAACAGAATTCGCCAAACTATCGGGCATATGTATCAACAAGGACAAATCCTCCTTGTTTCCTCTGGCGGCACTTACAAGAATGAAATCTTACATATCTTACATATGCTACTTCACTGAACTGTACTGCACATACCATGCGATGCAGAATACTGTACACTGTAACTGAACATTGTACAACTGTCTCTAAGCTTTTTTCTTGGGCCGCTTATTGTAACCCACAAGCCTGCCTACTTAAGTATCCTTTATTTTAATTTTTTTTAAACAATTTTTATTATTTTAAACAACCAACACTCCAAACATTACAACCATTTCGGACGTACATTTTCAAATTAAATGTATTGCATTATTCACTGCCCTCTTTCGTTCCCCCCCCCCTCCCACCGCAAAACATTGAACTGTTGTATCCGTCACATATGCCTGAGCATCTGCAGGTGTCTCAGTTATCGTCATCTCTTCCTGGTCTTCCATCTCATGGTTACCCCGATGGGGGTTCACCATTGAGGTCACCAGTTGCCTCCAGGCTATCAGAGGTCCTACCTCCTCCTCCCTTCCTTTAGTGACTGCTTCATACCAGACCACTGTTTCTGCCTCCGCCCATTTTAGGAGATCCGCCCACCACATCTCTACCCTAGGTCGGTGGGATGCTTTCCAATTCCAAGGCGACCAAGGGCATCCCTGCCTAGTCCCTCTTCTGAGTTGCCACTTATCAGAAATTACCGTACCTGTCTTAACCCTTGCAATTGGGGCACTATATACAGTGCTTTAAGTGGGCCGGGGCCTGCCAGGGCCGGGCCCCGCCAGTCTCCAAAAAGTGGGGCTGAGCCAGGGGCCTGCCGGGGCCCCCCGTCCCACCACGCCATGGCAGGACGCATTATCCCGTCACGGCCGCAGCCGCGACGGGAGATGCGCCCGCCAGTGTAACGTTAGGCAAGTGGACAGAAGTGCCAGCCAGCCACAGCGTCGCTGAGGCTGGCTGGCACTTCTGTCAGTCACTGTAATTTCCCTGATGACCCCCCATCTGAGGGGTCATCAGGGAAGTTACAGTTCCTTTGTTTGCCCTCGCCAGGTCACTGACCCTCTGTGAACCTGCAGGCTCCATGATCTAATATGTAGATTATATCACGGAGCCCGCGGGTTCCCAGAGGGTGAAAGACGCCTCGGGCTCTGTGATCTCTGCTCAGAGCAGTGATCACTGAGCCCGAGGTGCCTGTCTCCTTTGGCAAATCTTTATAAAAGATGCCTTGAAATGTGTACGTTTCAAGCCATCTTTTATAAACGTAGAAATATTTCTACGTTTATAACAGACGGCTTGAAACGTACACAATTCAAGGCATTTTTTATAAAGCTTTGTCGACGGACAAAACCACCTTGGGTTTTGTCCGTCCTCAACGCTTTATAAAAGATGGCTTGTACGTTTCAAGCCGTCTTTTATGAACATAGAAATATGTTACAAATGTCTATGTTTATAAAAGGTGGCTTGAAAGTGTACAAACCATAGTTAGTTACGCACACAAGTGTGCGTAACTTACTATGGTTTGTACACTTTCAAGCCACCTTTTATAAACATAGAAATATGTAACATTGCTATGTTTATAAAAGAAGGCTTGAAAAATACACAAACCATACTAGTACGCATACAAATATATAAATGCTCTACTACATTTATATATTTGTTTGCGCACCCTACTATGATTTGTGCACTTTTAGGCTACGCCCACAGCGGATGCCACGCCCCCAAACGAGGGCCCCCCCTCAATTTCTTACCCCACTTAAAGCACTGACTATATAGCATTTTAACCCATCTGATATACCCTGGTCCTATCCCATACCCCTTCAGGATCGCCATCAGCCACGGCCACCTCACTGAATCGAAGGCCTTGACCGCGTCCAACGACACTATGGCCAGTTCGCCCGGGTCTTTTTAAGTTTGATCGATAATGTGGTGAAGCCTCCTATGGTTGCCCGTGATATTTCTGCCGGGGACGTATCCTATCTGGTCCAGGTGTATCAACTTGCCAATTACTTGCTTGAGCCAATTGGCGAGCACTCCGTGAGTATTTTGCTATCTTGATTGAGCATCGACAAGGGTCTATACGACCCACAGTCCGCATTCGGCTTGCCCAGTTTCAAGAGCGGAATGATCATTGCTTCTCGGAGAGACTCCGGCAGTCTCCCTTGCTCGTAGGCCTCGTTGAACATGGCCAACAATGGCTGGAGCAGCTCCTGCTTATATGCTTTATAAAATTCACTGGGCAACCCATCCGCCCCAGGCGATTTACACGTGGGCAGATGTGTGATCACTGCATCTAGTTCGTCTGGGGTGACTGGGACCTCCAGCTCCGCTCGCTCTGAGTCATCTAGGGTGGGAAGCTCTAAATCTTCTATCGTGTCCTGTATTTCCTGGCCCATTTCTATGCCTACATCCTCGTACAAGCATTTATAATATTTGAGGAATTCCTCATTTACTCCCTCTTGGTTGTTGCAAATCTGAGCCTCCACATTTTTGACTTCTCTGATCGCCTGTTGGGGTTTCTCATTCTTGTACAACCACGCCAGTAGCCTGCCCGGCTTGTCTCCTCCTGCATGCGGTCTTTCTATATATTTCTTGTAGTTTAGCTTGCAGAGCCTATCTCACAGTTCACTGCAAGTTCTTTGTAGGTCTCTTATCTTAGCAACATTCTCCCAGGAGGCCTCCCCCCTTCGCATCAAGTCCTCCAGCTCCCTCTCATTTTCCCCCAAATCCCGCTCTATGACCCCCTGGAGCCCCCTTGATTTCGAGATGGCCACCCCTTGCACCACCACCTTAAATGCTTCCCATACTGTTCCCATGGACCGTACACTGCCAGTGTTTATTTCAAAGTATTCCTCTATGGCCTCCCTCAGATCCTCTCAGAATCCCGGGTCCTGAATAGCCTCAGCTCTGAGCCTCCATGTCGGAATCCGCGCCCTGCGGGGGCGGTATTGCCACTCCACGACCAAGGGCGAGTGATCCGAGAGCACTCTAGCTTTGTATTCTGCGCTCCCCATTTCTCCCGCTATCTCAGCCACTGCAAACACATAATCTAACCTAGTATGCAGGTTGTGTGGAGCTGCATAATGCGAGTATTGCCTATCCGCTGGGTGCAATCGTCTCCACACATCCTCTAGCTTGAAATCTGACAACAGTGTCCCCAAACCCTTAAGCTTCTGGTGTGGGCCTTGATATCTTATCATCCGATCTATCTATTGCAGGGTTCAGGGAGCAATTAAAATCACCACCCCACAACAAAGTCCCCCCCAGTAATGGACTCATTTTACCATATAACGATCTAAAATAGGATGCAATATTG
The DNA here is from genome assembly GCF_040938575.1 of Ambystoma mexicanum. NCBI lineage: Eukaryota > Metazoa > Chordata > Amphibia > Caudata > Ambystomatidae > Ambystoma > Ambystoma mexicanum. The sequence goes on from NC_090932.1 coordinate 802,518,951, forward strand.
TGGTTCGGGGCATATAAGTTAATAATAGTAACTTCTTTATTTTCCCGGAGTCCCTCCACCACCACCATTCTGCCTTCAGGGTTTGCTGTCGATCTGAGCAATTGAAACGGCACATGCGGTGCTATCCATGTGACCACCCCTCTTGCATATGCCGAATGTGTGGCTCCCGTGACACTCCCCTTCCATTTTCTTACTACCTCTAACTTCTCCCTTGTGAGGTGGGTTTCCTGGAGCAAAGCTATGTCAATCCTCATCCTTCTTAGGTACATCATAATTTTATTCCATTTTAGATAGCTGTTGAGGCCCTGAACGTTCCATGTCATGATCCTAAGGTTACCCGATTCCATTAGCACGATGTTCTCCTGCCCTCCACCGCTTCCTGTTGCTTCCACCGTTACTTACTTAAGTATCCTTTATAGCGCCTCGATGCCTGTGGGCTGCAGTGCGCTCTACAAATCCAAAAATAAATAAATAAATAAATAAATAAATGAAATGGAGACCAGCTGCCTAACCTGGGCTTGAAATGGGCACGGACCTCCTTCTGCTACTTGGGGGTCAATATACACCATGATCCGGCAGCATCACCCCGCAGTAACACACTAGGGGCACTTCGGAATGTCACAAACTCTATGACCTTTTGGAAGACGCTGCCCCTGGGAATGCCGGGCAGGGCAGCTCTGCTGAAAATGATAGTACTCCCCCACCTCCTATATCATTTTACCAACATACCCTACAACAAAGACAGAAAATTCTTTAGGCAATTGAACACAACAATAAGGGAATTTATATGGGGAGAGGGCAGGAACAGAGTAGCGCTATGCACACAGCAAAGAGACTACGACCAGGGAGGTATCAAATTATCACATTTCGAGCAATATTACTTAGCAGGGCAACTACAGTTTGTAGCACTGAGAAGCCAAAGGAATAGCCCAAGTAGGAGGCCTACGGAAAGAAGGGGAGTGGATGGTGTTCCACAGCCTAATGGAAGAGAATAATATACACAATGGCCAATTCCTGCTATACAAAAGTATGGTGCAGACGATGAATAAAAGATGGCTGAGATTCAAAACTGGGGGAGAAATTAATGAAATGCTCGGCGCGTGGTACGTTTTGGCTATAATGCTTACCTCTGGTGCCCTGCAGGAGTGCCTGGTCCGGACTGTCGGAAGTAGGTTCTCAGAAGGGGGGCGTGCATGTGACCTTTGAGGCTCGATGCTGTACCTAAAACACTCTCTCCGCTCTGCGTCGCTGGATGGCAATTGCCCAGCATGCATCGTGGTTGGGAGTGGCTTGGTGGGACCCTCAACATGGTGGTGGTCTGATGACTGGTCGTCAAGAAGTGGATCTGTGAGCAAACAAGAGGTGGACGTATGTATAGGCTATGTAACTGCCCCGCCACCCTCCTGTGCTCCCTGGGTGTACTGGCTGGCTGGTTAGCAGTCTGGCTCACCTTCTTGGTGAATTAGGCTCAAGGCCTGAAGGTTGGCATCCGGTTCCAGTTGCGGGGATTGAACCTGTGTTGCTTCGTGTCGTCTTGCTTCCAAGGCAAGCACATTGCTGTTGAGCTATCCTCCGGGGACATGTGTTTGTGTTGGGATTGTGACAGTGGCGGAAGGGGGGCATACTGTGTCCAGACTGTACAAACTGGTCTTGCATAATCAGAACAACACAACATTGCCCACACATGGGAAATGGGAATCTGAACTTGGGAAAGCCTTTACAGATGCAGAATGGGGAAGGACCTTGCTGTACATTAAAAAAGTCTCCAGAAACGCCAGATTTCAACTAACGCAATTATACGTAATGCAGAGTGCATACCTGAGCCAGAGCAGAATATCCAAGATGTGGAGCAAGATGTGCAGCGGAAGACGCAAATATGCTGCACATGTTCTGGACCTGCCCAGTGATAGAGATTCTGGGAACAAATTAAAACAAAAGCTGTGGCAGGCGGCATTCAAATGCACGCCTGGACACCAGAATCTTATCTACTGGGACTATTCCCAAGAGGCAATAGGTAGCTAAAATGAAGGTTTTGATATGCATCCTAGCGAAACACTGAAAAGTGATAGTCTGGAAGTCCAAGACAGGCCCTGAGATTGAAGCATGGTGGGCAGACTTGAAACAATGGTCACTAGCCGAGTGAACAGTATGGCACAGAGCACTACAAAGAGGTATCCACGAAAGCACTGAAAGGATAGTCACATGGAACACACTGGTGCAAGAGATGTTTGCCCCCCCAGATGAGTACGACCAGGAGAGCCCTAGCGAATAAGAATGTTGCTGTCGGTGTCACTTACCAGGACACAGAGCGGTAAATCAACACCCATCGAGACCCATTGACAGCTGGGAACTAGCGGACCAGAGTTTGCAAACCCACCCCTCCCAAGGAACACACCCCAGCAACCCTCAAGGGACAATACAAAACAGGACTAAGAGCAAGACCTGGAAGCGCACTAAGTAGGTCAAAGGTTGTACGACACTCCTACCTATTGCATGTATGGTTGTATGGTTGTTTGTTGGTTAACAAGTTGTATATAAAAACCACTAAAGAGGTTTAAAAAAATAAAATAATATAAAGACAAAAGAGGAGTGGGGCCGGTAAACACCCCTCTCTCACGCCTCGCCACACCTCAAATGTCTCTGTAATGCCTTGCTGTTCCGTATAGGGCTTGAATTATGCCAAGAACTACTGGTGGAATATTATAGGCAGCTAGCACCGACCAAAGTTTATTTTGTGAGACAGAGTCAAAGACATTGAGGAGGTTCACAAAAATGTGTGCTTTTCCACAAGGAGATCTAACCAGAAGTGTCCATACATATTGGAAACCAGCTTGTAATCGGCCCAAAATGCCAACTGAGGCAGACCATTTTTGCAGATGTTCAAGAATAACTTTAGTGTACATTTTCCCTGCCCCACCTAGAAGCGAGATGGGTTGATAATTCCCCGGCATCTCCCTCCCCCCTTTTTTATATATGGGTATTATTACAGTGTGAGAAACCTGAAGGTGTCTCACGCGCTAGTCCACAGGGATCTGTCATCAGGTGGCCAGGACACGCCCATCGTTTTTGGATCCAGTTCCTGGGGGGTGGAGCAGTGCACAAAGATCACCTGGATGGGGGAGTCTTAAGGGAGTGGAAGTGGAACACCGGATGATGAGATGCAGTATCCCCTTCCCTGTAACACCTTTACCCCATCCTACCAGGTAGGATACTTATGGACTTAAAGCCCCCTTCCCTCTTCTTCCGGCACACACACTTTCTCACAGACAACTCACTGAGACGGAAAACGGACTAACACCCGAGCCGTACACCTGACATGTCCCATACAATGGTCAGGCAATTACGGATCATTGCACACACCTGACATCCATCATGCTTCCCCACATGGATAAAAGGCAGAGCGCGAAAGCACACTCTGAGCGAGGCAAAGCACACAAGGAAGCAGCAGTTCCAAGATGGCAGTTTAATACAAGGCTAAAGACGGTGAGACCTAAGAGGATTGAAGGGAGGGAAGTACCCTTGACCTTTTCACCGAAAGACTAACTTTCATGAGCCTTCGAGAATAGGAAACGTAAGAACTGGAATCAAAGCTGAAAAGTCCTGCATTGTGTGTCAGAGGTACCCTGGGCTCTCCCGCTTCAACAGTCAAGGCAGGGAGAATTGTGTGCTGCCGGTGTACTGTCCTTGGCTCCTACAACAAAGAAACACCAGTAGAATCAGCACAGCAGGAGAGGTGGGGAGACCGATACCAGCCCGGTCTGTCTGGAAACCAAGGTTTCAAGTGGCAACATTGTATAAAGGAAATTGAAGAGAACAGTGCATGAAGCATATGTGGCAAGTGATGCGAATATAATTAATGCACTAAAAGTGTGACTGAACTTTGAAGTTAAGACAGAAACCGTAAACGGAGTAGTCCGGCACCACGTGGATTCTCATTCGAAAGTCTCTGTTAGGTATCCAACCCAAAATTGGAGAAATGTACAGGGACAGAATTGTAAAGTTGAAGTGGTCCTGTGACGGGTCAAGCCAAACCCGGTGCACATTCGAAAGTCTTCGATATTTGATTGAAATTGGTCTGAGCACGGCTGAGTGAGACTAATTGTATTACCAAGGGATCTGAGCCCGGCTGGGGGTCGGGGGGAGGGGTCGGTGTGGACCGCGAGTCACCTGGAAGAATATCTTACGAACACTGTGAAAGGAAGGGATCTGAGCCCGAATGAGGAGGATCAAAAGAGAACGAACATTGCATTAAAAAGATCTGAGCCCTCAACCAATTCCATGACGTTGCATTGAACATTACACAGTCAATTCCACTAGTACCACTATGCCCATGGAAAGTGCTCCTTGCGGGATGGTCGTTCTTACATTGTATATTGCATGCCCTAAAATTGTTATGCAGGATTCGTGCAGCCTCCAAGGACAAAACATGAGTTTTTTTTGGGGTAGTCCCCTCAGCAAGTGGGGTATCTCCCAAGCAGCAGCCTGATCGTCCCAGATGTCATCCAGGATCATCAGTGATTCAATTTGTAAATTGAAATCTCCCAACATCATTATGAGGTTGCCTGAAGGAATAAAGGATGCTCTCGCTCGCAGCAGGTTGTGCATTCTGACTAGACTCTCCAGGGGAGATGAGGTCCTATTTTAGATATTGAACATCTTTATAACAGAACCTCTGCTGGTAGCAGTGGTCAAGAGTTTGAGGTCGGGAGATTTAGTTTCCTGATGAGTTACTGCCCAGCTGAGGTGAGATCTCACCCATGTGAACAGTTCTTCCATGGATTTGCCCCTTTTTAGTTTTAGCACTTTTTGGTGGCATAAGCCACCAAATGTCGCCAAAACAATTGATACAATAGGAAAGGGGCTCCAAGAAGCAGTCTTCATAGTTGGCAGACAACTAAAACTTCTTTGCCATGCAATCGCCAATGCACTAATTATTCATTCCTGTTGTACTACGCGGATGTAATCCAACAGTCGCTTGTTTAACGTCTTTTCTCCCAATCAGGAATACTGGCACATGATGCGTGTCTGTGTGACTTTCAACACAGAGTGATCTGTTTTACTGATGGAGCGATCCAACAATTTCCTCCTTGACATCTCAATTGAAACTCCTGCCAGCAAGTTGGAAGAATGTGCAACTGTTCCTGTTGGGAGCAGCATGCTGATGTGAGATGGAACAAGTTACTTACCTGTAACTGTTGTTCTCCAGCTTGGGTCTGGCATGGATTCACATGCTCATGAATATTCCCCGTCGTCAGGCTGGGAATCCTCGGTAAAGAAAAAATCAGTATCAGTTTCATTTCTGATCTGTCATTCTTAGTAGTAACCAATCACTGGTCTCCGGGTCACACTGCCGCCAGCCAATGACTGCCCTCTCTCCAAGCCCCGCCTCTGGCAGCCATCCTCAGATTTGGTAGCACGTAAAGTGGCAGGATGATCAAGTGAAGAGCTGCAGAGGGGACGGAGGGAGGGTTTGCATGTGAATCCATGCCAGACCCATGCTGGAGAACAACAGTTACAAGTAAGTAACTTGTTCCTTCTCCAGCATGGGGTCTGGAATGTATTCACATGCTCATGAATATAAGAATACATAGCAGTACACACATGCACAACCACAGGAGGTGGCAAGGCTCAACATTAAGCATTACATAAAACTCAACATTAAGCATCACTTACCTCCTCACCAGGCTCTCCTTAAGCGAACAGCTTGCGCAGCACTGCCTGGCCGACTCTGGACTCCTCCCTGGAATCCCGGTCCACGCAGTAGCATCTCGTGAAGGTGTGCGTCGACCTCCATGTAGCAGCCATGCAGATGTCCAGCAGGGGCACACCAGACAAGAACGCCGTGGTAGCAGCGATCGCTCTGGTCGAATGGGCTCTCGGACAGCCGGACAACGGTCGGTATGCCAACCGATGACAGTGCATGATGCAGCCGGAGAGCCATCTGGAAATGGAAGCCTTTGAGAGAGACTTCACTTGGTTCACAGGTCCAAAGTTCACAAACAGCTGTGATGTCTTCCGAAAACTCTTCGTTCGGTCACGTAGAACTTCAGTGCTCTAGCTACACCCAGCGAGTGCAAAGTCCTCTCGGCTGGCGACGAAGACGATGGGAAAAAGACTAGTAACACCAAGGGCTCATTGAGATGGAAATCCGATGGCACCTTGGGCATGAAGGAGGGGTGCGTCCTCAGCACCACCCTCGTCTCATGGAAAGTCAAGTATGGAGGCTTGCAGGAAAGGGCCTGAATCTCTCTCACGCGTCGTGCAGAGGTGATGGCCACAAGGAACGCTGTCTTCCACGACAGAAACTTCAACGGAGCCGAATGCAAGGGCTCGAATGGTGGGCCCATGAGCCTGGTCAGCACCACATTGAGTTCCCACGCCGGGACTGGAGCCTTCACCGGCGGGAACAATCCGAACAGTCCTTTCATAAACTCCTTCACCAGGCGATGAGACCACAGGGACGACCGTCCTGCCGTTCTGGTGTATCGGGAAATCGCTGCCAGATGTATCTTGATGGAAGCGTGAGCTAGTCCAGCTTTGGCCAGCGACAGTAAGTACGGTAGCACTTGAGGGGCTGTAATCCGCAGAGGGTTAATCTTCTGTGCACGGCACCAGACAGAGAACCTCTTCCACTTGTGTCCGTAGCACTTGAGAGTTGAGGACGCCCTAGCCTTTGCAAGAACCTCTCTGCAGTCAGCCGGGATATCGTACCCTCCAAACTCTAGTGCTGCAGGAGCCAGGCCTGCAAGTTCAGCGACTCCGGGTCGTGATGAAGAATGGCGCCTCCTTCTCTGGAGAGAAGATCTGCGTCCGTCGACAGTTTGACTGGTGGGGACGCTGACAAGTCCAGCAGGTCCGGGAACCATATCTGTCTCGGCCACCTCGGTGCGATGAGGGTCATCCTGCACCGGCACCTCTTGAGTTGGTTGATGAGCCTGAGCAGCAACGGCAACGGCGGGAACGGATACAGGAACAGGCCGTCCCAGGGGAACGAGAAAGCATCGCCCATGCTCCTCGGCTGGGTGAACCTGCTGGCGAACCTCTGGCACTTGGAGTTCGTCGTCGTCGCAAACAGGTCAATTTGGGGTTTGCCCCATCGCCAGAAGAGTTGATCCACTTGATCCTGGTATTGTTCCCACTCGTGGCAAGAGCGCAGCTCCCTGATGAGTGAGTCAGCGATGGTGTTTTTTACCCCTGCTAGATGAAAAGGCACCAGAAACATGCCCTGGGCAACGCCCCAGTGCCACAGATCCTGGGCTTCCTTGGACAGGGCTAGGGATCTGGTTCCTCCTAGCTTCCGGATGTAGAACATCGTGGTGGTGTTGTCGGTGAAGATCCTCACTATCTTGCCCTTGAGGGACGGGAAGAATGACTTGAGGGCCCAGAACGCTGCTCGGAGCTCCAGTATGTTGATGTGGAGCGGCCTCTCCTAAGGGAGCCACAGGCCTCTCGCGTGAAGATCTCCGGTGTGCGCTCCCCACCCCTCCAGGGAGGCATCGGTCGTCACCGTCACCTGGTATGCTGGGGTCTGAAAGTCTGTGCCCGCGGCGAGATGCGCGCGGGTGCCCCACCATCGAATTGCCTGGCGGAATACTTCGCTGAGCGGAATCTTGACCTCGAAGCTGTCCGTCGCTTGTGTCCAACTGGCGTCGAGGAACTCCTGCAGAGGACGCATCCAAAGACTGCACAGATGCACCAGATAGATGCAAGAGGACATCATCCCAAGAAGGGACTTGATGGACCTCACTCTGGCCATGTCCGTGGCAAGCAGACGCTGTACCTTGCCCAGGTTGGCCTGCGTTCTTTCCTCCGACGGCAAGGCCAACTGCGCTAGTGTATCGAGCTTGGCTCCCAGAAACAGCCCGACCTGCGACGGAACCAGGTGGGATTTGGGGAAGTTGATGGAGAATCCCAGGTCCGTGAGCAGCCGGACGGTCTTTGCTTTGTGTTCGATGGCGAGTTCCCCTGTCCCTGCTCGGATGAGCCAGTCGTCCAGGTAGGGGTAGACGTGGATCCCCTGCAGGCGCAGCCGTGCCGCCTCTGGTGCTAGGCACTTGGTAAATACCCTGGGCGCCGACTTCAATCCGAATGGGAGGGCCTTGAACTGGTAGTGCCGCCCTTGGACTACGAACCTGAGAAATTTTTGGTGTCCTTTTAAGATGGGGATGTGAAAGTACGCATCCTCCATATCCAACGACGATAGGAAGTCGCCTTCCTCCAGCTGTCCCAGCATGTGCTGGAGGGTGACCATCCGGGACTTCTGTGCCTTGATGTATTTGTTTAGCCGACGCAAGTCCAGAATGGGACGCCAACCTCCTGTCTTCTTTCTGACGAGGAAGTATCTTGAGTATACTCCGGAGCCCCGGAGCCTCTTTGGGACAAGCTCGATGGCTCCTTTCTTGAGCATCGCCCTTACCTCTAACAGCAGTTGAGGGATGCGGTTTTCCTTCCTGGCCACGGGCAGAATTCGGGGAAACTTCTTTAGAAATTCCAGAGTGTGCCCGTGGGCCAGGGCATCCAGCACCCAACGGTCAGTGGAGATGGACTCCCACACGCTGACGAACTTTGTCAGCCGGCCTCCCACCGGCTGACAAAGTTCGTCACCGAAGCGGCGGCCGGTTCAGTCTTGCTTGGAAGCAGCCTTGCCGCCTTGGACTCCCTGGCGATGACTGCGAGATCCACCTGACTTGCCTCGTCCCCTGTAGGCTTCTTGCGACGAGGAGCGGGCCGCCTGATGGTAGGTCGAGGAGCCGCCGCCGAATCCTTTGGAGGCACCTTGCTTGCCTCCGGAGTAACGAAAGGGCGGCCGCCGTTGCTGCAGAACTCCCAAGGCCCGAGCCGTCTACGTGTCGGTCTTGATGGCCTGCAGCGACTCATCCACAGTCTTTCCAAACAGATTGTTCCCGTCGAAGGGCATGGCCAAAACCTTGGCTTGCATGTCCTGGCAGAAATCCGTCGCCTTGAGCCACCCCCGCTGTTGAAGGCATACACCATTGCCCAACTGGCAGAAACCGGTGTCGGCAATGTCCGTGGCCACAGTTATGGCGTGGTCCGACGCCACCTCCCCCTTCTGTAGGATCGTCAGGTCCTCTGCCCTCTTGTCGTCTGGAAGAAGTCCAACAGGAGGGCGATCTTGTACCACAATTCCCTGTTGTAGCGGGCCACAATCGTTACGGCGTTGGCCGCCTTAATCGTCATCGCCGCCGACGAGATTACTCGCCGTCCCATGGCGTCCAGCTTCTTTCCCTCACCGTCTGGTGGGGAAGTTGAGGATGAAGCCGATGCCCCCCCCCGCTTTCTTCTTGGCCGCTGCTGAGATGACCGAATCCGGGGTCGGCTGCGCCCAAAGGCACAACGGGGCGGCGTCGGGGACCCGGTACTACTTCTCGTACCGGTCCCTCTTGGCAGGTGTCATGGACGGGTTCTTGAGGAGGGCACGTCCCTCGTCCCAGATGTCATCCAGCAACGGCACCGCGAGGACCATCTTCCTCTTGGCCTCGCGCCGTTGGTAGAGGAAGCTTTCCTTCTCCTCAGGGCAGAGCTGAAAAAGCTTGGGTGCCCTGGCAATCATGGCGTGGAAGGAACCAATCTCGTCCGGCGGGGACACCCGAGGAATCGGAGACGGGAGGCCAGTCCCGTTGTCACCGCCGTCGTCATCCGTCCCCGTCGTGGCCGTGTCCGCTCCCGTGTCGTCCCTCGGGATCGGGGAAGGCGACAAAGGCTGAGAAGGCCGTGAGGGCTGAAGGGGCACTGGATGAATTCTCCTCCTCTTGTTCAGAGGGCTTCCCAACGGACCTGGTAAAGCTGGGTCATCTGTCAGGGGTAAGGGCAGTCTCGTCCTTATCTCTGTGCATAAGGCTTGGATTGCCGTCAAAATGGCCACCGAGTTGTCCTGAGGCTCGGGTTGCGGCGGGGGTGCCAGGGGCGCCGGTTGTTCCTCTGCGGGAACCTTGTTGTCGTTGCCACCCTCGCTCTCGTCATCCCCCTCCTCGGGATTCCTCCCATGGGGCTGGGCCTCTTCGAAATTCTCAGCCAGCTCCTCCTCGGAGGTTGTGTCCGTGTCCGTAATGGACACCGCCCCCCCTCTTTTTCCACCGGGGTCTTCACGGGGGTCTTCTCGATGGGCTTAAAAGGGGATTCCCTCTGCGGAGGCAGAGAAACTCTGGGCCCCGAGGTCGTCTCCACTGGGATAGCCTCCAGAGGCTGCGCCAGGGCCGCAGCGACTCCCTGGATAGAGGCCTTAGCCGGGTGGATCAAGGCCTTCACCGCCTTTGGCGCGCCTGAGGCCTTCACCTTAGGGAGAGGGTCACCGCCTCGCTCCACCTCGGCCGGTTCCTTCGAGATCAACCAGGGCCTCTCCAGAAACTTAGCCGGGTTCTCGGATTTTCTCTTCCCCGAGCCAGAGCGTTGGCTCGCGGCTGATGGCGTCGGTGAAGGTGCGCCCTGCCTAGCAGCCAAGGTGCCCGACCGTTCGGCACTCCCGGTGCCCGCGTACTCACGGTGCTTTGCCTTCTGTTGGGCCCCCGTCGCCGGGGCGCCCTCACAGGACTTAGAAGACCGCTCAGACTTCTTCTTCTTCTCACCTGCTGGGCTCTTGCCTTCCAGCTAGTTGGAGAGGCGAGTCCGGAGATCCCTCAGTCCGATCTGATATGTTCATGCAAAACACACAGTCCTTCTCCACGTGCGTTTTGTCCTCGTGGAGGCAATAAAGGCATTTCGAATGCTCCTCCTCCTTGAACACATTTTGTAGGTTGCATCCAGGGCAGATCCTGAACAGTTTGCCGGGAGTCGAGATTCCCTTCTCCTTGGCCATGTTCTTCTCATCCACGAGGTAGGCCTCAAACTTCTGGAATCCTCCAAGAAGTGTAACTCGACGAAAACTTCACCCTTGAGGGGTGTAGTTAATCCGAAACGGGTCCCCGTTGAACGGAAGTAGAAACGGTGGAGCTTGAGGCTCGATTAAACCGAAAAATTAGATAAATCTCTTTGAAAAGCGCAAAATGCAGTAAAAGCTTGAGAGCTATAGCAGGACTCCCCCCAACACTTGAGCGTGCAGTAAAAATCTGAGGATGGCTGCCAGGGATGGGGCTTGCGGAGAGGGCAGTCCTTGGCTGGGGGCAGTGTGACCCGGAGACCAGTGATTGGTTACTAGTAAGAAAGACAGATCAGAAATGAAACTGATTATTTCTTTACCGAGGATTCCCAGCCTGACGGGGAATATTCATGAGCATGTGAATCCATGCCAGACCCTATGCTGGAGAACTGGTGAGCTTAAAGCCGGTTGGTATCATCGCCAGTGATGAGTTTTTTTATCTGCCTGCAGCAGTAGCTGGAGAGCGTCTGCCTAAAACAGGGGAGCTGAGCACGACCGAAGTGGGAGCGAAGGAACCGAGCACTACTGTGCTCGCAGGCACAGCATTGGATGTTGCCAAACGCCAGGGAGTCAAGAGGTCTGTGCCGAGTGTGGACCCCTGGGCATATAAGCACCAAACGCTGAACATGCGAGGTTGGCGAATGTTAAAGTGATAAAGGCAGCGCATGACAGAAGCTTGAAGCTGCAGCTTGAAAACATCCCTGGGCAAAGTTGAGAGGCCGAAAGAATGCCTGACCACAGAGTCAGATGACATTTTTCGGGGCTGGTAAAGAATACAATGCTACTTTGACTGTATGGAAGCAAATGTGAGCGATTAGACCAAATAGCGTGGTGGCCTAGTGGTTAAGGAGATACGCACGAGTCCAGGAAGTCTTTAGATCAAATCCCCAGTAATTTATTTCGTATCCATTTACAGAGATCACTCATTGGAAATAGGCAGCGAAGTACATTACAAAGCCTAAAACTGCATGGTTACACTGGAGGCAGCAGGCAAAGGGAGTGTTTTAGCTTTTCTTTTGTGTGTGCCTTTGGTGGACAGCCTGTCCGTGGAAGATCACAGAGAAGCATGCACCTCCATTAATCCCCCCCACCTACCCCAGGCTGGTGTCACTTTACTAAAACAATACCTTGCTTTGACACCAAGAAGACGGGAAATAAAAAATATCACTACCCCCACCCACCATACTCCCGCTCTCTACCAAACTCCAGCTCTCTCTACAGGCATACACCACACTTTCAACCCTCACCCGCCCTACCCACACTCTTGCTACCCCCACCCTCCCTACCCCCGCTCTGTTTATACCCCCACCCACCCTACCACTACTCCCTCTACCCCAAACCGCCCACTCTACCACTCTCTCTAACCCTGCCCCCTCTTCGTACTGCCACCCATCTTACCCCTCTTTCTCTACTAAACCCTACTGTTTCTCTTGTTACCCCCACCATGCACTGTACCCTCTCTCTGGCTCCACCCACCCACCTTACCCCCACTCTACCTCCTCTATTCCTCCACCCACATTACCCCCCTCTCCCTATACCCTAACACATCTCACACACTCTACTTCTTACCCTCTCACTCTGACCCATACCACTACTCCCTCTACCCTCAACCACCCACCCTACTGCTCTCTCTAACCCGACCCCTTGTGAAGATCAACATGTTCGGTTACCGAGGGTGCCCCTGCGCAGCGGTGCCGAACACCGCCTACAATCACCTTCCCTCGTTTCTTGTGCCCCCGATGTAGTGTCCGCCCCGGGACCCTCGAATACTGCGCCTGGGAGAGGCTCATTGCCAGGTCCATGGGACGGATTGTCCGAACGATTTCATGGAGTCATGAGGTGCAATACGAAAGACACATCCTTACCGCCTTTCCCCATTGTATTCTGCAATGCTCCCACGGCACCAAAATGGTGTGTTCAGACCCAGGGTCCTTTCCAACACACAAGGGGGTCTTGGTAACCAGGACTGAACGAACCGTGGCCATGACAGGTGCCGGGGCATCCACTTATGTACTGGCCCGGGACCTTCCCAGTGAATCTCTCTCCGATTGGTGGGAAGCTAGCTGTCGTGCTACAAAAGGAAGTGCAGGCTCTGAAACAGGGTTGTTGCTCTATTTTTCTTCTAGGACAGCCGACTGTGGGACCAGAAGCCAGAGGACTGGTGGGCCTATGCGGATTAACAAGAGGCAGACGTATACCCCAACAACCCATTTAGATCAAAAGGACTACTGAGATCCCGAGCGGGGGAAGAAACCTGGTTGGGAAATTTCCCTTCAGTAACTCCTTATTGAATAAAAGTGTAATCAAGAAGCCTTTCCTGCCTCCCATACTTCTGTGTGCTCACACCCCTCTTTGTACCGCCACGCATCCCATCACTCCTTCTCTACTAAACTCTACCCCTTCTCTCTTTACCCCCACCACGCACTGTACCACTCTCTCCGGCTCCACCAACTCTATACCCTTTATTCCACCACCAACCTTACCCCACACTTCCCCCCTCTATTCCTCCACCCACATTTACCCCTCTCCCTATCCACTCTCATCACACCTCTCATACTCTATATTTCTTACCGTACACTCTGTGTCATGACACACAGAACACGCCCCTTCTGGACTTCCTGGTCCTTATCGCGGCGGGGCTTGCATTCATTGTTTCTCCCAACATGGCCTTATCACGTGACATGCCTCGCACCAGCCTTCACGGCGGACGTTGTATGTCCCATAAATATGTCACGCCCCTGTGGCCCCGCGCATCTCAACGCTATCAACAGGTAGTGTCTAGACGTGTACTTCGCAGCTTGGCGAACCCTTCTGTTATCCAAGTTCCTGGACCCTTATTCCCACTCCTTCCACCCTCTCCTTTTCACCCTGTTCCTGGAATCCACGTACCCTTGTGACCGCTTCTTCCTTCCTGGACGTCCTGAACCCGTGAGTATCCTGGAACGCTGAAAGCACACTGGAGTCAGAAGAGACTCGTGCCGGCCTGTACAAAACCCGATCCGCCCGCACGAAGAATCTTCCTGCGGATCCCTGCAAGAAGCGATCTCAGGTGAGACGGGGGGAGATTCACAACAGTTTGAGACGCCAAATGACCAACATTGAAACCGATATGGAAAAGGCCGTCCATGATCTCATGCGTGGCATGCAAGAACTAACAACCGAGGTGCAGAACTTAAAAGCGGAGAATGCCGCATTAAAGCAACTTGTTTTGTCTCCCAATTCCGCTACGAAAGAGAGTGTTACTGGGTGGTGTCGTAGACAAGTATGATGGGTCTGCAAAATCCCTTCGTGGATTCCTGGACTCCTGTTTGGTGCATTTTACCTTTAAGCCCTATTATTTTTCAACTTCCAGGGCAAAGGTGGGCTTTATAATCTCACACCTTTGTGTAAATGCATTGACTTGGGCTACTCCCTTAGTCAATTCTGGAGATGCCCTCCTAGATGGTTATGACGGATTCATACAGGCTCTCAAAACCATGTTTGATTGCCCAGAACAGGTTTATAGTGCCCAGGAACGCCTACTTGACTTTCGGCAAGGATCCTAGGACATGCTAACGTATGTCACAAGATTCAAACAATTGGCCAAGGAAGCAGATTGGTCCTCAGAAGCAAGGTTCACTCTCTTCCGTAGGGGCCTAAACAAGGATATAAAAGATGAATTAGCCAAAGTGGCTCGTCCCAGCTCATTCCAGGCTCTTATGGATTTAGCCATGCAGATAGACTTTCGTATCCAGGAAAGAAAGGCAGAGAGAAAAAAGACCAAGATGCCCTTCCAGAAAAGTTCTCTTGAGACTTCAGTAAAAACTGATCCTGTTCCAACCCCTGACACTGACCCGGAATCCATGGAAATAGGAGCCTTCCGTGGACCCATTTCCCCACAAGAAAGGAGGAGAAGGATCCACACAGGCTTGTGCATGTATTGTGCATCGGATAAACACCTGGTTAGAGAATGTCTCTAGCCCCTCCACGGCGTTCGGGAAATGCCAGCTCCCAATCCTAGATGGAGCGAGGTGTCGGGAGAGAGATGTTTGCTCCACATCTATTCCATCCTTGAACTCTCCTGGACAGAACAACCTAGTGGTTCTACAAGCCTTCTTATCGTTATCAAAGAAGGAGACCTACCCCATCCTGGCCTTGGTGGATTGGGGGCTATGGGAGTATTCATTGAACAAGATTGGGTCTTTAAACACCACATTCCATATGAAGCCCGGGATGTAATGCAACCTGTAGAGGCAATTGATGGAAGACCCCTCGGTTCAGGACCCATATCCTTGCAGACCAAGGAAATACAACTTTCAATAAACCATCACCAAGAATTGATCAAGTTTGATATCATCAAATCAGCCCACTACCCCATGGTACTAGGCATGCCCTGGTTGCAGAAACACAATCCATACATCAATTGGACAGCAGGATCCTTGTTTCTTGGTTCAGAGTATTGTCTGTCTCATTGTTTATCCCTGGATCCCTCCTCGATATCGTCTGAAAGTAATTCAGCAGATCAACAAGAGGCACCCATGGTTTCCAATATCATTCAGGTCCCAAAGGCCTATCAAAGTTATGCTGATGTGTTTTCAACTGCCATAGTTCAGGATCTACTCCCTCACAGACCTGAGGACTGCGCCATAGACACAGAGCCTTCAACAGTGATTCCCTTTGGGAGGATGTTTATCCTATCCGAACCTGGAAAAAAAGGCAGAGAATACTTGGATACCAACCTTGAAAATGGCACCATAAGACCATCGAAATCCCCAGCTGGAGCCTTGCTGTTCTTTGTTCCCAAGGAGGACACCAAGGAACTTAGACCTTGCCTTGATTATCGTGGATTAAATTAATGCACCCTCAAGGACCGCTACCCCTTACCCTTGATCTCGGATATTCTTGAAGCGGTGAGAGGAGCTGTAATCTTCACAAAACTGGATCTCAGGGGTGCCTATCATCTGATTCGTATCAAAGAAGGAGACGAATGGAAAACAGCCTTTAGAACACCTTTTGGACACTTCGAATATCTGGTCATGCCCTTTGGACTTGCTAATGCCCCTGCAGTCTTTCAACGATTCATGGATAGGGTGTTCTCTGACATGCTGTTTCTCTTCGTCATCGTCTACCTGGACGATATCTTGATTTACTCCAAGGACCTTTTAAAGCATGAAGAGCATGTAAAGGCAGTCTTACAATGACTATGTGAACACAGACTCCTAGCCAAACCTGAGAAAAGCCTGTTTCACGTTACTTCTGTTAATTATCTAGGATTTGTCCTTAGTCCAGAAGGAATTGGTATGGATCATTCAAAGGTAAAGGCCATACTATCTTGGCCGGCTCCCACTTCCGTGAAACAAGTCCAATCCTTCCTTGGGCTTGCCAATTTCTACCGGAAGTTCATACCCACCTTTTCTGAGATTGTTCAACCGATCATCGCTCTCTTGAAGAAAGACACTCCCTTTCTTTGGTTTGCACCTCAAGACAAGGCATTCCAACGCCTAAAGACAGAGTTTACTCAAGCCCCCATCCTAGCCCAACCCGACATTAATCGGCCATTCCTAGTGGAGACGGATGCCTCCAACTACGCCATAGGAGCAGTCTTGAAGCAAGAATTTGAGGACAAGTTGGAACACCCCATTGCTTACCTTTCACGAACCCTGACTCCCAGTGAGACACATTATTCCGTCTTGGAAAAGGAACAGTTAGCCATCTGCCAAGCCTTCACAGAATGGCGACATCTACTCCTGGGAGCTAGACATCCAGTCAAGGTTCGCACGGACCATCGAAACCTTCAAGTTCTACAATCCTTGGAGTGTAGGAACAGTCGTCAGGCCCGTTGGGCCTTCTTTTTTGCCCAGTACCAGTTCCACATCAGTCATGTTCCTGGATCACAAAACATAATTGCTGACGCCTTATCTCGACGTCCTGATTACGAAACTATTGAAGATCGAGCCTATCCCAAGATGTTTCCCCACACGATTTTTGTAGCTGAAGCAGTCAGTCTTTTGGAAGAAGTCTGGATGCAAACCCAATCCTCTGAGCTCTGGAAGGATATTTCAAGGAAGTATCCATGGAATCTGAGAACCAAGGACAGATATTTGTTCAAAGATAACGCTCTAGTCATTCCCACACAGAAACTACAACAAAGGATAATAAACCTCTGCCACGATACCCTCCACTCCGTACATCGTGGCATCACCAACACTCTCCGTCTTATACAAAGACAATTTTGGTGGCCTAGAATGAAGACTGACGTACAACTGTACATCCGAGCCTGCTCTATCTGCAGTCAAAACAAACACGAAAACAAGAGACCGGCGGGTCTCCTACTGCAACCTACACTACCGACAAGGCCATGGGAATTCATCGCTACAGACTTCATTGTGGAATTACCACCTTCCAGGGGATACGCGACTATCATGGTCACCATTGACTTGTTCACTCATATGGCTCATTTTACACCCCTGTACAAAATACCATCCTCATCAGAACTCGCTGGAATCTTCCTGGAACACTTTTTCCGTCTTCATGGACTTCCTTCCAAGATCATATCAGACTGGGGACCTCAATAGGTCTCACAATTCTGGAAACATCTGTCGCATTCTAGGAATCCAAGGTGCCCTTTCATCAGGTTATCACCTACAAACTAACAGAGCTACGGAACGTGTAAATCAGACCCTGGAACAATACCTTCATTGTTTCGCCACCAAGGTACAGGATGATTGGTCGCTCCTTATACCTGTGGCTGAATTCACCTACAACAATTCTGATCACTCAGCAGTCAAGACCAGCCCCTTCTATTGCAGTCAAGGATTCCACCAGTCAGTTTTACCTTCTGTTCTTCCACATCCTACACCAGTACCTACCGTCGACTCCTGGATCGAAACTCTCATCAACATACACAAGGAAGCCAAAGAACATTTAGAAAAGGCCTAAACACACACAAAGCATTATGCGGATTCCAAGAGAAGACCAGGGCCTTCATATTCCATCAGTGATCAAGTCTGGTTGTCCTCGAAACTACTACCACGACATTTACGACCAAAGAAATTGGCCCCCTGGTTCTATGGGCCATTTTCCATAAAAGAAGTCATCAACCCAGTCTCATTCTGGCTCAAGCTACCAGACTCCTGGAAGGAAATTCACCCAGTTTTTCACACTTCTTTATTGAAACCCTACATCCGATCCTCCCGGAAATCCTGCAGACCCAGTCCCGTGGTTGTGGACAACCAACTGGAATATGAAGTATCCAGAATATGCGATTCCAGGTATAAACGGGGTCAACTTCAATACCTGGTTGAGTGGAAAGGATATCCTCCTAGTGAAAGAACCTGGGAACCACTTTCTAACCTGAACACCCCACGATTGCTCCGAAGATATCATCCCATACACCCGGGCAAACCTGGTGGAACAGGTTTTCGGAGGAGGCATGCTGTCATAGCCCACAGAACACGCCCCTTCTGCACTTCCTGGTCCTTATCGCGGCGGGGCTTGCATTCATTGTTTCTCCCAACATGGCCGTATCACGTGACACGCCTCGCACCAGCCTTCATGGCGGACGTAGTACGTCCCATAAATATGCCTCACAACCGTGGCCCCGCGCATCTCAACGCTATCAACAGGTAGTGACTAGACGTGTACTTCGCAGCTTGGCGAACCCTTCTGTTATCCAAGTTCCTGGACCCTTATTCCCACTCCTTCCACCCTCTCCTTTTCACCCTGTTCCTGGAATCCACGTACCCTTGCGACCGCTTCTTCCTTCCTGGACGTCCTGAACCCGCGAGTATCCTGGAACGCTGAACGCACGCTGGAGTCGGAAGAGACTCATGCCGGCCTGTACAAAACCTGATCTGTCCGCAAGAAGAATGTTCCCGCGGATCCCTGCAAGAAGCGACCTCAGGTGAGACGGGGGAGATTCACAACACTCTGACCCATTCTTGCACATATTTCCTCTTGCTCATCATCAATGGCACCCTCTATCTATTCCCCTTCTCATTCTGCACCACTTATCGCATCCTCCTTTGAAACTTTGCTGTCTCCTTGCACCAAGGTGCCTATAAATGCAACTTGCAAAGAACATCAGTAAACGCCAAAACTATTGGCATTGTCAATGCATATTCCTTTTGTGGCTGGAATCACGTAAGAAGCATACCCTTAAACATTGCAGATATCTAATGCCCATGTCTCTTGAAAACATATCAGATCAAACCCATTGATACATTCTCTCCATCTGCCAGGCGCTTTTCTATGCCGGCAATATTCTATGAAAGAATATTGGCTTCCTGGGTTGAGTCAATATTTAAAATATTCTATGGTAACTGTAGTCAATCGATATCATCCAGGCCAGAATTGTGGTGTGTTGGTTTAGGCTCCGGAACTGGGGCCCCTTCGACTCTGTCTCAATGCTTGCTACATGAGGGACTAGATCTTAGACTTTGAGGAACCAACAGGGGGGGGAATGATCGAGAATCGATAGACAGAAGGCCAGAGTTTTGTCCCGCAGAACCAAATGGATAGTGTCCACCTTCGGCAGGGGCTTCTGAACCATAGAAGAATTAATAAGGTCCTCTCTGATGATTGAAGTGCAGCCCCTGGTGTGTCTTATCCAGTGGATTTGTTCCATAGTGAATCCCCTACTTCGAACTGGCCAGGATGTAATTTCGGGACATCACACATGAAGACACTCTCCTCTTTATATGTGTTGATACTCGTGCTCCCACTCATTGTAGGTCTATTATAATGGTCCTGTGTCCTTGGACACATCTGATTGTAATTATTGGTGCCAGCGGCAAAGCCCCTCCTCAGTGGGTGAGTTCTGGCATAGTGGTCCGTAGTTTGACTAATGGCAGCATCAATTACTGGACAACGTGCCATATTCACAGGGTTAACTTGCATAGATGTTTTAATGGCTGCTGCTATTCCATTTGTTGCTGGCTGTTCATTCATCTTAAGCCTCATCCATTGGCCAGTAGATTCGGCAGCTCATGTGGCACTACTTTGATTTGGCCCTTTGAGATACTGCTCATCATTTATGCAAGTTGAATTAAGCTTAGTTCTGTTATCCCTATTAATTCTATTATGCATGTTAGTTAGGGGGTTGTTTGGGCGCAATACTACAATACAATAATCTTGTCCATCAGTAGTTTAACATTGAGGTTTAGGACCACCAACGCTTCAAGGATTTGTGTGAGACCCAAGCCACTTAAGCAATTGCACTTGCTGCAGTTACTGTGGTGTCTATCAATGTGCGGTTTTGGGCCCATTTCCTCCTGGTCTGTTCCCACCAGTGGCAAATGCCTATTGCATAATTAATGCCATTCAATAAGGTCTTCGGCCTCTTTCGCTACCAAATCTTCCTTTTCTGATTTTGGCCCCTATGGTTGCTTATCTGGTTGCTTCCCAAAATTGGGATCCAACTGTCACAGGGTTGCACTTGGTAGCTAGGACTGGAGTGAATAAAGTCAGTGGCACCATCTGATTGTGAACTACAATGGCACTGTCCTTTGTCATTAGTGTTGTTCCCAGACCGCCTTTTGTGATAATATAATTTGTTCCCTCTGCCTGTTCCGTCCTTTTAATCACCTCGTATTGGGCTAGAGGGTTAGGGGTGCATTTAACGGTTAGTCTGTTGGTAGTGGCCCATTTGAACGTTTTTTCTTCTCCGCTGTCCAAATCGAGTTCAATGGCATCTAGATCAGGTAAAATTGCAGCACAATTTGGGTGGGATACTGGGCTTCTGTTTAGCCACATTGAGATTATTAAAATCAACGAGAAGGTCTTTTATCTGGGTAATGAAGATGTTTACATCCGAGATAGGTAAGCGCTTGTGTGGTTTCTTTGGGCAATCTGCTGGGGAAATCGCGCTACTGGCTTTCCTTTACGAAATTTTAAGGTAGTACCTCCGGGCTAGCCAGTCTTTGGTCCTAAGTACGTTTGTTCAACAATTACTTCAAGCAAAGGTGGTTACAAAGGTGAATCTTTAAGTACTCACTCAGAATGGACACGTATGATTGAGCACAAGGTTGCACTTGAATTCAGCTTTCCTCTGCCCAAGCACTTGATTTATTTTTTCTTTTCAGCAGGCACCCTCAAGTCTTTTCTGAGTGTTAGAAATTCACCTAACACACTTGCGTGATATGCAGCGACTGCAACAACAGCTTTTGGCAGAGAAAATAAGTAGAATAAGCAATGTGCCGCAACTCCCTCCTGCGCTAATACCGACTGCGCCAACACAATTGGTTATTGCTGCTGCGAGGACTTGGGAGCAGTTTTAATTGCTGGGGGGGTGGGGGGGATCTGCACACCGGCATCTGCAGCAGAATCAGGCTGGAAAAAGGGCAGGGAAACGCCAACACCGCCCTTTGCCGCACCGGAAAATGTAATAGGAGTAATCCCAGATGAAAGGTGGGTGTCTCATTTTTCTAGCATCCTGTTTGATGTGAATGTTGCGGGAGAAGTTACCAAGGCAGATGGCAGTGTAGGAGATATTGTTTTCTCCAAAGAGGAGATACTGGCATGTGTTAAGGCCCTCTCAGCAGGTAAGGCTGCCGAGCCAGATGGTCTGTGGTCAGATTATTTTAAATGGGGTACTGATTAGTGGGCAAATATTTCGGTCAAGCTTTTTAATGAAATCTCTTGTTCCGGTGTTATCCCAATCTGCTGGAAAAATGCTACAACTGTACCGATTTTTAAAAAGGGCACTATTTATGATTCTCAGTTATCGCCCCATTTCATTGTTAGACATGTCAAGTAACATTGTTAACAAATGTCTTAAGAGTGGAAGAGTGGGTGAGCTCTAATCATATGCTGCACTCTGCACAAGCTGGGTTTAGGAGCGTTTTTTTTTTCAACCATGGATCATTGTCTTATTTTAAATGTATTATTCGAAAAGAACAAGTTACTTACCAACTGGTAACGTTCTTTCGATTGGATGTATTCCATTCATCTTTGCTGCTCTTCGGACATTTTTTCGGCAGAGGGCGCTGTGCGTCGATGTCATCGAGTCGATGGTCCCTCGAAGGCCTCCGTCGATGGTGACGTCATCTGGTGTATAAGTAGCAGGCATGGCGCCCGTTGGCCTCAGTTCTGTTTTTCCCTCTTTTCTTGCCTTTGATCTTGTACTGCGTAGATATTGCCGGCAGACGGGTATCAGCCTTGCGAGATTTGAGATGGCAATAACCCGGAAAATCTACAGAGGGGTAGGTTGGGAGGGCGATGAGGAAAACGTTGGAGGAATATCCAATCGAAAGAACGTTACCAGTTGGTAAGTAACTTGTTCTTCGAGTGGATTGTGTCCTCCAACGTATTCCTCATCTTAGATAGACTCCCAAAGCAGTATTTTGCATACTTTATCTGGAGGAAGGGTCAGATTTTTTCCCCACCAATGCTTTTAGATGGCGGAATAAAGCACTGCTTTTCCAAAATTCAGCTCCCTAGACTGGGAAGCATCCAGGCTATAGAATCTTGAGAAGGTGTGAAGTGAAGACCAAGTTGCTGCTTCGCAAATGGACCTTATTGGGGCACCTCTTTGAAGGGCCGTGGAAGAGGCGATGCCTCTGGTGGAATGAGCCCTTAACCCTTCTGGTGGGTCTTTTTGTGCTAGTCTGTAGCATTCTGAAATGCAAAGTACGATCCAGCGTGTAATTGTCTGTTTTGTTACCGATTGACCCAGTTTCTTTCCTGTGTAGCCAATAAACAACTGGTTGTCCACTCTAGGCCTAGAAAGTCTAGAGATGTAAAAGCTTAAAGCTCTTTTTGGATCTAGTCTGTGTAATCTTTCTTCCTCCTTAGAAGGATGAGGTGGAGGATAGAATGAGGGTAAAACAATTTTCTGACTTAAATGAAAATCAGATTTTACTTTTGGTAAAAATGATGGTTTAACCCTCAATACAACTCTGTCCTTATGAAACACAGTATAGGGTGGCCCAGAAGACAGTGCCTGCAATTCGCTCACTCTTCTTGCTGATGTTAGAGCAACTAAAACGGCCGTTTTCCACATTAGTAATCTTAATGGACATGTGTGTATGGGCTCAAAAGGGGCACACATTAAGAATTTTAGGACTAAATTTAGATCCCAAATCGGCGCTTGAAATGGGTGAGGAGGAAACACATTAGTGAGACCTTTTAAGAATGAGTTATCAAAGGAATTTTGAAGTAGGAGCATTCTTCCGATGAGTGCTTGAAAATGGAAAGCGCCGCAAGGTAACCTTTTATTGTTCCGATATTCAGACCTCTATGTGCGAGGGTCAGAAGGAAAGATAGTACTTCCGGAATAGAACATAGAAAAGGATCGACATTCTTTTCCCTGCACCAGTTGCAAAACTTTTTCCAACGGCAACGGTATAGAGACTTTGTTGCTGGCCTTCTTGCCGAAAGCAACACCTCCATATCATCATCTGGAAGGTTCCAATCCCTGCATCTCAGCCTTTCAGATACCAAGCATGAAGGTTAAGTGTTCTGACCACTGGGTGGAGAAACTGACCTTCCATTTGAGAGAAAAAGGTTCTCTCTCGGAGGAAGACGTACTGGAGGACAGATGGACATATCTAGAAGGTCCGGATACCACGTTCTCCTGGCCCAATCTGGGGCAATTAGGATCATGCGGTTCCCGAAGTGTCTCAGCCTACTGATGACCTGAGGAATGACGGGAATCGGAGGCAACGCGTACAATAGTAGGAAATTCCACTCCACCACAAACGCGTCCCCCAGGGCTCCTCTCAGGGGAAATTCCCTTGAGCAATACCTTTCACATTTTCGGTTGATACTGGTTGCGAATAGGTCTACCTGGGGGGTTCCCCAAAGGGCAAAGATCTCTTGAATGACTTCCTGAGCCAGTTCCCATTCGTGGGACACTGTGCTCTGCCTACTCAGAGCATCTGCCGTCATATTCTCTTCCCCGGCTAGATGAATTGCCGTTAAAGAGATTTCTTCCTGGATCTCCCAATACCAGAGCTGCATTGCCTCTCTGCACAGGGGTAGTGACCCCACACCTTCTCTTTTGTTTAGGTAGTGCATGGCCACTGTGTTGTCCGTCATTATCAGGACATTCTTTCCCCTGACAGATGGAAGGAAGGCCTTCAGCGCTAGCCCGATTCCCCTCAGCTCTAAAAGGTTGATATGTAGTTTGGACTCCGATGGAGACCAACGACCGTCGATTGTCGAATCGTTGGCATGGGCTCCCCACCCCAGGAGTGAGGCGTCCGTCACTACTGTGATCTCCGGCCATGGTTGCCAAAAAGGTTCTCCTTTTAGGATGTTCTCTGTACAGGTCCACCATAGAAGGTCTTGTCTGACCTTGTTCGGAATCTGAAGAAGATCCGTCATTTGACCCGAGAACTGGGACCACTGAGTCTTTGGAGCCCAGTGAAGGGATCTCATCCTCAAGCGTGCCTCTGGCACCAGGAAGATGCAGGATGCCATGAGGCCGAGCAACCTTAAAAAGTCGTAAGCCTGGAGATTTTGGGCATTTTGTAATTTGGAAACCATCTGAAGAATGTCTTGAGCCCTCGTCTTGGGAGGCAAGCTCTTTCCCAACGATGTGTCTAGTACAGCTCCTATGTACTGAAGCTGTTGGGAAGGTGTCATTTGTGACTTCTTGAAATTGAGGGAGAAGCCCAGTTTGTGGAGGAAGTGGTAGGTGACTTTCAGATGATCCAGTGCTTGTTCGGCAGAACGCGCTCTGATCAACCAATCGTCCAGGTAGGGGTAGACATGAATCCCCCCTCTCCTGAGGTGCGCTGCCACCACTACCATTAACTTGGTGAAGACCCTCGGGGCAGAGGTCAACCCGAATGGCAGGGCTCGAAACTGATCGTGTGAGTCGCCAACTACGAACCTCAGGTCTTTTCTGTGTTTGAGATGAATCGGCACATGAAAATAAGCATCCTGGAGGTCCAATGACACCAACCAGTCCTGAAGTTGAAGGGCCTGAAGGATCTGAGAAAGGGTAACCATCTTGATTTAGTCCTTCCTGAGGAACTTGTTCAAGTTTCTTTAGTCCAAGATGGGTCTCAGTCCTCCGTCCTTTTTGGGGATCAAAGAATACGGGGAGTACCATCCCTGTTTCTCTCCGCTGCAGGTAATGGTTCAATGGCACCTTTCTCCAGCAGGGTTAGAACTTCCTGCTGTAGGAGCGGGTTTGAAGACTTCAACGGGTGTCTCCCTGGTGGATTGCTTTGAGGTTGCTTTAGAAAAGGAAGGCAGTAGCCTTGGGCTATTATTTCTAGAGCCCAAACATCTGAAGTAATGGGTTGCCATTCTTGCAGATGCTGTGACAGCCTGCCTCCTACAGGTGTTTTGTGGTGCAAGTCCTCAAAGTGGTTTTGTGGCGGATGTTGCAGCCGCTGCTGGCAGAGAGGCTGCAGCTGGAGCTGGCTTAGCACGTTTTCCTCGTCCACCGCAAGTGGCCTTTCTTTGGCCCCTTTGACTGGCCATTCCTCTCGCCTTTCCATATGAGGTGTAATAACGATAGGATCGTCCTCTCCATGATTGCCCTTGTGCACGAAAAGGCTGAGTTTGCCTAATAGCAGCTCCTAAAGATTTGGCTGCTGCTTTTGAGGTCTGCAACCTCTCAAGACTCGTCAGCCTTGTTGCCAAAAAGGTGAGACCCGTCAAAAGGCATGTTCAGAAGGCGGTTCTGTACGTCTGGTGCAAAACCCAACTTCCGTAACCACGCAAACTTGCGCATTACTGTGCTAGTGCTCATGGACCTGCTTACACTATCCACAGTGTCCAACCCAGATTGAAGGGATTCCTGCATGGGTTCCTTTCCATCTCTAACGATGGCTAGGAAACCTTCCCTTTCTACCCCTTCTGGTATGTGCTCCGCCGCCATTGCGATGCACTCCCACAGAGTGTACGAAAATTTGGCCAAGGCACATGTGGAGTTGGCAGATTTTAATGCCATGCTCCCGGCTGAAAATACCTTCCGTGCCCAACCATCCACACGCTTATCGTCCCTGTCTGGAGGGATGGACGGGTACGCAAGTTTGTTGGAAGCTGTGGCTACCTATATGACCAGACTCTCGGGAGTTGGATGTTTTGACAGATAGCCGGGGTCGCTACTGGCTGGGTGGTATTTTGATGCGAGGGACTTATTTACCGGAGGAATAGAATCCGGAGTTTCCTAATTATTGGCCACCCTGTTTTGTAAGGCTACATGAAAAGGTAGTACTGGGTCTTCAGTGGGACCATGGTCCAATATGTCTGTTAAACCGTCTTGGACGAATTGGGCTGGTGGTCTAGCCCATCCCAAGTAATCTACCACCTTGGTCATTAACTGACGGTAAAATGGACTGGCATGCTCACCTGGATCTGGGCTACTAAAGTCATTCTCAGGCGAAGTGTCAATGCCACTTGTATTATGTAAAGACTCCACCAAATCCCTCATTCTGCTTTCCTCGGAGATCAAGCATTCTGGGAAATTTGGGGTGCCATATTCCAATCCAAAAGGTCAATTTTCCTCATCGGATCTCTCCTGTTCCTCAAAAATTGAGGTCAAGGATTTGAAAAACTCCTTCCTAGGGAGAGGCTTGAAAACCTTCTCTGGGAGAGGAGGAGGAAGAGGTGTAGTACCAGACTCTGAAGAAATTACATGTTTTGTAACTTTCTCCCTCTTTTTCTGGTTTCCCTGGCTTGGCTGGAGCCTTTGGCGCCGAGGGTTTCGGCGTCGACGTTGATAAAGGCGTCAACGGCGTCGTCGACAGGGTCTGCTTCGAGGGTGTCGAGGCAGTCTTCGACGATTTTCCCTTCGAGGTGTGATAGGTCTCGGACGGCGTCAGTGACCTCGAGCGGTCGACTTGAGCGTTTATTGCTCTGCGTCGTGGAAGGTTCCCTATCCTTCCTTTTACGATCAGTCGGGCTCGAGGGTGCGCGAGTGTCGGAGCGATGACGCTCCCGGCCGGCTTCCAAAGAAGGTGCAGACCGAGGATTCGCCTTCTCAAACACCTCCATCATTTTGACCCTGAATGCTTCCCACTCTTCGGAAGACAAATGTTTCATGGGGCTTTTCATCCTTTTCGGAAAGTCGTCTGGCGACGAGGTGGAGGGAGACCTGTGACGTCGTTTCTTAGATTTTTTTGACGAAGACGACGAGCGATGAGAATCGCTTCGGGATCTAGATCGATGCCTTTCGCGTCGAGGAGATTTCTCCTCATGGGGTCTCGACTCGAAGCTAGAGGCTTTTTGATCCTTCCGACCTACCTGTAGCTTTCCTCTCCTTTCTCGCAAGGCCTTCCCCGTCATCGCCTGACACTTCGAACAGGCCTCCATGTCGTGGCCTTCTCCGAGGCACCACAAACACTTGCTGTGCGGTCCGTGATCGACATCTTTGAGCCGCACGACTTGCATTTCTTGAAACCCGATCTCGGGGTCGTGGTGGGCGTCGATGACAAGGACATATTTCTTATATTATATTTCTTCAGAGAACTCGAGGCGTGCCGAATGTTCGACTCGACGAAATCGACGACGGCGACCTCTGCCAAAAATGTTGCGAAGAGCAGCAAAGCTGGATGGAATACATCTAAGATGAGGAATACGTTGGAGGACACAATCCACTCGAAATACTACCTGCAGAATGGAGGGTAGGTTTTAAGTGGCCTTCCTGGACTTGCAGAACACATTCAACTCGGTTAACAGGGAGGCCATGTGGCAGAAATTACTTCTTCGCCTGATTTTAACCTCTTTAATGCCAAGGACGAGGTATCTCGTCCTTGACATTACCTCCGTAGTGCCAAGGACGAGATAGGCAAAGCAGTGATTGCACAAAACTGTAATCCAATCCCCGGGCTATTTGAGGGGGAGGTCCCCCTCACGGCCCAGGGTTTGGATTACCTTCAGTTTCACATCAGCCTACATTAGCCAACATGAAACTGAAATTAATTTTCACACCGGCAGCCATTTCGGGCTGCCGCAGTGAAAATGAAAGGTGAATCTCCACCTTTCTCTCCCTCAATCTGAACGGTTATTGTGCCTCTCCCCTTTCCAACAACACCTTTTTTTAAAGCATTGCTGGGCGCGGATCGGCCGCAGAGCACTCGATCCGTGCCCAGCAATGCCACTCGACCACCAGGGATATGTTTGTGATGTGGGGGGTGTGGTCTATCTGCCCGCAGGGAAAATAATAATAACAAAAAATAAAAATGTGGGTGGGGATGGGGAGAATTGGGGGGGCCCACTAGACCACCAGGATTTGTTGTGCCTTCAAAGGGGGGGGGGGTGGCCCTCTCCCCCCACCCTAAGTGGATGGTGGGCACATCATGTAGCCCTCCCTGGGGGCAGATTTCTGCTCCTAGGGAGGGTTACATGAGATGTCCCCCATCCATTTGGGCAGGGGGGGGGAGAGGCCACCAGAAATATTGGCACAGGCCCCCATCCCAAGCCTGGGGCAGTACGTTTTGCCCCTCTTGTGGCCGCAGATGGGCACACACATGTGCCCATCTGCCCCTAAGGAAGGGGCAAAACAAAAAAAAACAAAAAAAGATAACTTGTTTTGGGTGGGGGGGGGGGGACACTAAACCACCATGAATGTTTTCAGAGGACAGAGGGTTGGCCCTCTCTCCCCGACCCCAAATGGACGGGGGCACCTCATGTAGCCCTACCTGGGGGCAGATTTCTGGCCCTAGGAAGGGGCATCTGCTCCCAGGGAGGGCTACACAAGATGCCCCCACATCCATTTGTGGGGTGGGGGGGGAGGGCCACCACAAAACGTGGGACAGGCCCCCCCCAATGGATGGGACAGTAGATTTAGGGCACCCTGGTCGCACATGGGCACACTAATGTGCCCATCTGTCCCAAGGGACGTTGGGTAAACAAAAAAGAAAAATTCAAAATGTTTGTGCACAGTTTCCTTTACCCCCCCGTTCCTTTACCATTTTCCCTGGCGGTTTAGGGTGCCCCTCAGCCCCCCCTCGGAAAGTTGAGGGGGGCTGAGGGGCAGCCTAAACCGCCAGCGAAAATGGTAAAGGAAAGGGGGGTGCCCCCACCCAAAATGGAGGAGGGACATCTCATGCAGCCACCCCCCCACCCCCCCGGGAAAATGTCTGCTCCTAGGAAGGGGCATCTGACCCCAGGGAGGGCAGCATGAGCTCCACCCCCATCCATTTGGGGTGGGGGGGGAGGGCCACCACAAAACGTGGGACAGGCCCCCCAATGGATGGGGCAGTAGCTTTAGGGCAAGGGAAGTTGGGTAAACAAAAACAAAAATCAAAAAAGCTAGGGTGTATTTTTAGGAGGGGCTGAGAGACACCCTAAACCACCAGGGAATTTTGGAATGGAAAGGGCCCTCCCCCCCAAGTGATTGGGGAGGCACCTCATTTAGCCCTGCATGGGGGCAGATTTCTGTCCCTAGGAAGGGGCAAATGTGTTTTTACTGGGGGGTGAGGTTCAGTAGCCCACCAGGGATGGCTTGAAAGGGGGGGTCGTAATCGGAGAGAAGTACTGATGATTTGGGTTTGCTGGGGTGACTGTAGGTGTGATGCTGGAAATGCATCGGAGGAACAGGGCCTCAGAATCCTTGTCCTTTATATCGGAGTATAGTCTCTGGAAGAGATAGGGATAGCTGGCCCAGCCTAGATCCTGATCGGGGCGGACTACATTAATCCCCAGGTATTTCAGCCCATCTAGTTGGATTTGCAATCCTAGGGGGGTCAATTCCTCCACTTTCCTGGCTATGAGTTTGAATGTCTAAGAGAAGGGATGGGACCAGCGATATCTGATATCCTTGTCGGATAGCCATTGTGTGAGGGGACGACACTCCCTGCGGCGAGGTCCTGAAATATGTTAATCATGTCCCCCTCATAGGTGAATCTCCCCAGGCGCTTTGCTTTGTCGAGGACCTCCATTCTTTCTCTGTACCTGAGGAAACGGACCACTATGGACCTCTGGCCCCTTCCACCTCCTCTTCCTCCCCTGTGTGCTCTCTCCAGCTGTACCTCTTTCCCCCCCTCCTTTGAGTATGAATAGCTGGTTTATTAGGCCCTGTACTTTCCGTCCAACCTCCGCTGCCGATTCACCTTTCTGTTTGCTCACTCCCAGAATTCTCAGGTTGTTGCGTCTCTCCCTATTTTCCAGATCATCCACCTTTAGGAGCATCTCCTCCTCCCTGTGCTCCACGTCTGTCAAGTGGGCTTCATACTTCATGTCAAGAACGTCCATCTGTAATTGGTTGTGTTCGATCCCTTCAATCTGGTCTTCAATTTTGTCAACTCTGCCTTTGAGGTCGCAAATAGAGGCTTGTATGTCCGTTCTGATGTTTCTGATCTCCTGGAATATATCCTTGAGATTGTCTCTGGTCAGAGCTAGGGATGGGGCGGGAGTGTCTTCCCCGGACACCATTCTGTTGGGGGTGAGGGAGGATGTCCCCTGGAGCCCCACCTGGGGGTCTCCAAAAGCGCTGGAGTGAGAGAATCCCTGAGCGTTCCTGCTACTCTTTGTGTCCAGTTCTTGTGCCCCCTTCAGCGTGGTGCTCTGGCTCGATATGCGTGCATCACTCTCTGTCCTTTGGGTTATGGTGTCACATGAGGTGGGGCACCCGCTCTCATCCACTTTATGCACAGGCGGTTTTGTCGTTTCCGAGCCTGTGTCAGGAGCCCGTGTCCCTCTGCGTTAGGTTCCCCGATGTGCATGGGGTGCAACCCTCCAAGTATTTAGTTCCTGGGTGATTTTCCCCTGTGGACTCTTGTCCTTCCAGGGTGCACTGTGGTGGGCCCTGGGTCGTTACCAGGGGCGGCTCCTCCTCCAACGTATTCACAACGCCAGTGCTTTTCCAGGGAGGGGCCCACGCTTTGGTCTGGCTGTGTCACAGTGCCTTGGAGTCTGCCAGGTACTATGGTAGGTCTCGTTCTTCTCCCGTTCTTGGGGGGGGGGAAATCTATTGACCCTGCTCCTGGGGCTTTATGCCGTGTGTTCACCCTTGCTATGCAATATCCGCCCGTGGCTCCTGTTCTCGTGCTTTGGCGGTGTTGGGGTCCTCTGCCCACTCTCTGGCTGGGTGCACTGTGGCCTGGTCTTATGCCGACAGGAATCTTCTGGTGCCCGCGCTGTAATATCCAGGCACCTTCACTGGGCTACTATATATGCTTGTAGCGTTCTTCTGGTGGACCCGGCGAGTGCAGACCCCCGTGGGTGCAGTGCCCACAGTGCTGTTGCCTCTGGTTCTTGCTGTATTGCAGGGGTCCCGCGCCCCAACCAGTCCTCTGCTTCGACCCCGAGGGGGACCCTTGAATCACCAAGCTCCACTCTCGAAGAGGGGGGCTTCGGGCTACGTCCTCAATGTGGGCCCACGGGGGCAACAACCCTCCCCGGGCCCACCACGTCTCTGGGGGGCCTTGGTTGGTATACGTCTCCCTCGAGGCTTGTGGTCTGCCTCCTCAGATGCGGTTCAGGCCCAGTTCCCCTCCCTCTGTCGCCGGAGTAGCCCCCCTCGGTCACCGTCTGCCTCCTCACCTGGGTGTGGACCATCCGAAAATGTGTCCGTCTGGGTTCTGGAGGGAGACTCAGAGGCGGCCGCGCTCCCGCTGCAGCTGCCCAGGTGGTCCGTTAAATTCCTCCCGGTGGTTGATGTAGGTGTGCCCACTCGTGTGTCCCTTGGCGGGCCTCTGCGTGGGTCTCTTCCTCCCGGGATCCGCCGGCGCCTCTCCCGACCCTGCGTTTCCTTCCTCGTCCCTGTCGGGGGCTCGGGCATTTCACCACCTGCTTTTATGGATCTAGTCCCTCGCCACTGGCAACCCCTCCGCAGTGTCAGGCGGGGGCCGCCAATCCACCAGGGCAGCTTCTGGATAGTCCTCTGCCCAGGCGTCAGGCGCCGACGCGCGTGCTGGGGATTTGGCAGGAAGCCGGGGCTCAGGTCCTGCCCCGGTCGCAGCTGTCTGGTCCGGCACCCCGTGATCCCCTTAGGTGCCCGCGGAGGAGTGATTATCCTCTCCGTCTCGTAGGCCTCGGCTGCGAGGGCACGTTCCGGGCCTTCCCCTCTCACGCTGCAGCCCGGCTTCTCGTGGACTCTTCTGCTGGTCTTCTCCTGTTTGTGGGTCGACTGACCCGGGTCGGGCTGCCCTCGCGGCGATGTCTCTGCGGCAATCCCCTTTGGGTTGAGGAGATCACCAGATGTCCTTGGGGGGGCCAATGGGGCCGGCCGCACTCCCCCAGCTAGGCACACCGTCAGGCCCAGGGTCCGGGCCGTTGCCGTTCTGTAGTCAGGAATCCGGTGGCCTGCAGTGTGCGTGGCAGCTCCGGATCTCCCGTCCCTCTTGACTCCCGGGGCATCCACCGATATAAGGTGGGGGGGCACTGTTCCCTGCACTCTGTGTGTCCCGGAGGGCCGATGATGAGCCCCACTGGTCAAGTCCCCAAAAGGGGGAGTCTGATTCTCTGTAGGCCCTTCGGCTGGGAAAGGAGCACAGCCTTTATGCGTCCATCTAGGTACGCACCCCTTAGCGATCGTTCCTAAGAACATTTTGATACAAGGACTCCCTTACTCATCC
The DNA here is from genome assembly GCF_040938575.1 of Ambystoma mexicanum. NCBI lineage: Eukaryota > Metazoa > Chordata > Amphibia > Caudata > Ambystomatidae > Ambystoma > Ambystoma mexicanum. The sequence continues at coordinate 802,551,282 of NC_090932.1, forward strand.
TCGTCGACCGCTTTCATCCGCCGGAGAAAGTCAAGGCCGCCGCCGACGACCGAGGAGAATACGCTGGTGGGTTTCCCGCCACCAGAAGACCTCAGAGACGCCGATGAAGCTACTGAAGCCAGCCGTGGTCACGTCCCGTTCACAGATGCCAGACGCCGATGACTCGACACCCTTGCTGGGCCAAAGTTCTTCATTGACTCTTTACGGCAACAAACACTCGTCGTCGAGGTGCACCGCACACCTCTTCTTCACAGAACGTTCACAAGTTTTTGTCAACGAGCACCGCAAAGATCAAAGTTGAACCCTCGATGACAACGTCGCCTCTTTCTTCACCGAATCTCGACGACTCGCGGCTCCTGCCTTAAAGCGAGTGCGCTCAAGAAGGGCCTGTCGATGACTCACCGAAGAACTCTACGAAACCAGATACTTTGGGGCAGTAGAACGTTTATACAAGGAGATAAGACTCTAATAGACAATACATGGACTGGGCTTGTAGTGCATCTTCATTTACAGGTTGCACAGGTGGGGGATCCCCATCCAGAACTGCGTCTAGGTAACAGGGCCAATACTCTGCCAATTGTATAGCCAACTTGTTTTCCCCCTAAGTGTATGGTTCATATCGTTTTGCTGTGTTGATTATTATGCTATTTGAACTGAGTACAGTTGATGCATTTTAATGGAATCAGAGTAATCATGGTACCACCTAGAACTTTATATATTTACTATTTTAGAATTGTGGGAGCACAAAGTGTGTTATTGTGATTGTGTACATAACGTGAAGCTAATTTATATAAAGACTGTGTTTTCACTAACAGTGTGTGGACATTACTTTATGGGTGCTTGGGGACTACACTGTACTTAAGAACCAGCCCGCATCACCTCCTGACAGCTTAAGCCTCGATTGCTCGTCCCCAGCTACCCCCCATGCCAGCAGAACATTGGTGTTTCCCTGGGTAGCGGATGTCTCCCATGTGTGTTGACCATCTGCAAGCCCAGGCTGCACCTCTGGCTGTGCTAAGTTACAGATGTCACCTCAGGGGAGAAATGGGATCCTGCCGGGGCTCCATGTGAATGCCGCTGCACTTGGGGATGGTCAACCCACATGGGAGACGGGTGCCCAAGGCCAGGTACGTGATCCCCAACCATCCTGGTATTCTGGCTGGCCTGCGTTACAGCTTCTCCCTGTGGGAAAGGACAGTGAATGTCCCGGGCCTCCCGCAAACCACCGCTGGGCTTGGGGACGTTCAACCCACACTGGGAGTCAGCAGCCCAAGGCGTCATGACCCCCTACTACCCTGGAGCTCTGGCTAGGTTGCGTTACGGCTTCTCCCCTCTGGGAAAGGACATGGGCCCTGCCGAGGCTCCCTGAGACTGCCGCTCCACATGGGAACCGTCAACCCACATGGGAGACAGCCGCCCAAGGCCAGGGACATTACCCCCGAGTTTCCTGGACCACTGGCTGGCCTGTGTTACAACTTCTCCCTCTGGGAAAGGTTGGGGACCCTGCCGGAGCTCCCTATAACCATTGCTGGGCTTGGGGACGGTGAAACCACATGGAGACAGCCGCCCAAGGCCGGGGACGACAGCTCGACCATCCTGAAGCGCGGGCTGCGCTGTGATACAGAATTTCCCTTCAAAAGGTCTGCCTGTGCTCTTTCAAAAAATGTATGCTTGCCCTTCCTCAACACATTTTTTTTCCTTATTTACACATGCTTAGCACGTCTGTTTAGGCCGCAAACATAAAACTCCTGTGTACCATGGCTCCGTTTTTGGCTTGTGGTATTGCTGGTTTTGTGAAACATTACAAAAAATGTGTGATTTCCTAACTGGAAGAGTCGGGGGTATGTAGCGGAGCATTGTTTTCTCAAAATTCACAGAACCCATTGCCTTACCGGGCCAACCATGTCCACCACATACCTTTTTTTTCTGTCATGTTCCCGATTCTTCCCCAAACTATGGAATTTTTCCCCTGCAAATCACCCCTTCCTAAACTTGGAATTTTGTCTACTTTTCAGAAATGTATACCTTTCTGTCCACCCATCCAGCTTTCCTATCGTTTTCTTCTATTCCGTCCAAGCATGTCCTATTGGAAAAAAGGCCAAAATAGCTTACCTCTCACAAAATGGTTGATAACCATATCAAAATATTTTGTTTTCGTTTCCACTCAACCTGTTCCCGAAAGCCAGGAAAATGGGGCATTCAGCACAGAAAACCATTTGTTCCTAGCTCTTACAAGGAAAAAACCACATGCTTCTATGTACATAATTTTATTGGCATTTAAAAAAAAACACATCATTTTCTCCCTTTTTTGGTTATTGTCTCTCACCCCCCCCCCTGCCCCCTCTACAGCAAACTAGGATCCCTGGGGGAAAAAGGGGCCACATTTGGCCGAAAAATCTCTTGTAACAAAAAAGTTACAAAGGATTGAATGGGGACATACCAAAAATCACCAAAAAAGGCCTTGGCACTGGGAGCCGGGGGGAAATATCCATGGCAGTTAAGGGGTTAAAGAGTTACACAAACACTGTAGCAGCAGTCAAGGGTAGTAATGCGGGGCATCCCACAACAGAGTTCCCTACAAACCGAGACAGGGCTGTAAAACAGTAAACAGGGCTGTTCTTTGGCCCCACTTTTTTAAAAAAAGATTTCTAGCAGATTTTAACCCTATACTGCTGGGGTCTAAAGTTTTCCCTCCGGTTGTAGGGAAGAGGACCTTTGCAACCTTATTATATGCTGATGATACAGCCATAATAGATCAGACACCTGGGGAGCTGCAGCATCGCCTTGATTACGGCTAAAAATATTTCAGCACAGGGGGCGTTGCCAAGATGGCAGAGAAGTAGGACGCCTACCTGCTCCAACCAACGGCCTAGCTGCAACGACCGACAGTGACTTGAGGTTCTGCACCCGCGCCTACCGCACTTATAAGAGAGGTGGGGGTCGTAGTGTTCTCCTGGAGGTGCCCGGACATGACTGCAGCAGGAGGTGCGGGCAGTGAAGAGGAGCCGGGAAGACGAACTGGCGCACCAGCATGGCAGCCACCGTGGGCTGCAGCTAACCCTGAAGTGGGCAGAGGAGGCGGCTGCGAGCCCCACGGCCGCCTGTGGAGACCCCAAGAAGTGGGTCTGGTAGCACGCACCCAGTGGCTCTAATTAACTGCTAAGCCCGGAGAGCAGCAGAGAATGGGGACTGGCACGGCTGCTGGAGCTGCTGAGGGGGGGGGGGGCTCCTTACCCCCTCCTTATGGGACCATCACACCATAAACCAGAGCATGGCAGCATGGGGTTGGGGGGCACTCCCACTGCAGAGCCCTTCAGATTTGCCTCAAGGGTAGGCGATGGACCCACCATGTAGACAGAGATGCCCCTGGTTCCTGTCCATGTGTGCAACGTGCGCTAAATAGTGGGAGGAGGTGGACTGTATTGTTAATAAGCAACCAACTAGCCCTGCTCTGCCAGCAAGCATTTCAGTATACCAGAGTCTGGTGGGCTTGGGTCCCAGGGGGATCTGGGGCGCAGGTGGGGAGACACCTGCAGCAGAAAGCGAGACAGACTGGTGGTGGCCCCATCCAGGAGCAAGCGCGAAGACCTGCAAATGATTGCAATTGGTTATTTATAACCTACTTAATACCAAGAGGTTTCTAAGGGCAGACCCAGGGCTCAAACCTGTGTTGCTCTGCGTCGTCTTGCTTCCAAGACGAGCGTGTTGCCCCTGAGCTATCCCAGAATGTCAGAGGCCTCTGAGAAGTCCAAAGGCTACAGTATACAGGCATTCTTGTCAACGCCTGCAAAGCAGGTCCCAACCACAGAACAATGGCGGAAGACAGGACGACAGTCACATCCCGCACCCAGTGCGCCACTTCTCAGGCCTGAATTTCTCACCCAGTACCTTGACTTGCTCCAGCGGGACATATAGGATTTGTTACACTTGGAAATAACCAAACTACGCAAGGAGATGCTGGAGTCTACCACCGAGATCAGGCAGCAGGTGGTTTCTGTCGGAGACATGGTGGACCACAATCAGCGCTCCCTTACCACACTTAAGACGGAAATAAGAGGTGCAAGGAAGAATGTCAGCCCTCCAGGATAGAAATGAGTTTCATCATATATAACTTTATTCGGCAATCCGGCCATCAAAGTACATCCTAACAAAAACATTTACACAATTGCCAGAATACATCATAACAGGAAAAGATGAAAAAGAAGGGAGATTCGGGGAATACGATAATTTCCATAGTTTAGTTAAAGCCCAGATCGGCCCAGTTCGAGACACCACTAACTCCATGGACTTAATCACGATTGTTCCTGATTAAACGGGACCCCAAGGGGATGTGGTACGCTCCTGATAAGAGATGGTTAGTTGGGTTAACTCCCAAACGCCAACTGATCCTCAGTAAAAATACGGACTGAGATCCCAGACTTGGGCATCCGACCAACGCACCCAGAACCACCCCAATCCCCCTTCACCAGTGTATGCTCCCAGAATTCCAATTTTACAGTGTCATGGAGGATATCGCTTTCATTGGGCACTCGGTGACAGCCCACCATGGCTACCCTACACAAAGGTGCAACCTCTAACAGTGCGCAGCCAATGTAAACATTTAGTTAAGAGCGCATCCCTTGGTTCATGCTTATTCGCTGGCAATTTGGGCACCCCGTGAAGGCATAACCTGACCCACCTGGTTATAAGTTTTGACCGTACTCCCTCCAAAGCAAGGCCTACATGCTCCAGTTTCCTTAGCACTAGGGCATTGGGTTCCCATTGAGCTTAAAACATGGTAATCTAAGGAAAGAGCCTTTACATGGGTATTGCCATCATGCTGGGCTCCCTGGTCATATTATTCTGCTGCAGCTGCTGCTCATCCTGGGGTTCCATCATATTCTGAAAACCATTGTGCATACAGGGGGCGGTGAGCAAGAGAGATCTCACAAAGGCAGAGTTTTGGCAGACTGTATTTTCTTCCAGGATCACTGGGGTAGATGTGTCCAACACAGAGGGGCGTTCCAGAGATAGGTTGTAAGACCACATAACAGATGGAACAGTAAGGGGCTCCCCCCATGGACCCTTTCCTTCCCTGCCCTTTGACTATCAAAATGAATAACAATTTTTTAAATGGCAGCCCACTCAGTGAGCACTTGAATACAACTGCACCCCTGGACGGTATGAGTCTCCTTGGCAGGAAGGTCAGAAGTGGATTGGCTACCTTGCTTACTTGGTTGACTTGAAGGATTAGTGGCCCTGAGTGGAGTTAGGCGAAGAAAGGAACTAGTCCCTGAACACATAGCCAGCAAAGTCTCACTCCAGGTGCTACAAGAGAGGCCGGGTGAAGGCTTGTCTTCAGTTACATGAATCTCCGGATCCATTAGATCCATGGAGCATGATGCTGGGATAGACAGTGGATGGTCTAATATAGGAAAAGTTTATGAAAAAACAGATCGACTACCCCTCTCTTTAAGTCCTGTATGGGTCACAGGTGAAGATAAAGGTTAACCTGTACACTTTGTTAGTAAGGTTATCGCCTTTTTGGGAAAAATTACAAAAAAATGCAACTAAGTACAAAAAATTCTATCTTTTTAATAGTCATAAAAATACCTAAAAAACATTACAAACTTAACCAAACGTAGCAAACTTAATACATTTTCAATCAAAACATTTAGTCATCATTCATCTATTCTAACAGGGGAATACTACAACTTAAACAGCTTTGTGCATAACAGTAAATCAAGATATGCATTAGTGACAGGGGAAAAAACCATTAGATTTTCCCTTTAGCAGTCGACATATGTTCATGTCCTGCCAATGAATGGTACCGAGTGAAATCCAGAAATACAAACATCAACCTCGAAAACAAAGCCACAGAAGTTGCTAATCTGAACCAAGACCAGAGATGGCAATACCTGGCCACATCCGAGAGTCTGACCAAGCTCAATAGTCCTAACTTCAGTCTATGGACCATAGATGTGCTAGTGTGCCCAATGGGGAACAAGAATAATCTACCACAAAGTAACCATTTGTCCTGAAGATGGCCCAATATTCATTTTAGTGATCACTGTTGACAGAGGTGGTACACTACAAAGGGCCGAAACATATGTCGACTGCTAAAGGGAAAATCTAATGGTTTTTTCCCCTGTCACTAAAGCTGTTTAAGTTGTAGTATTCCCCTGTTAGAATAGATGAATGATGACTAAATGTTTTGATTGAAAATGTATTAAGTTTGCTACGTTTGGTTAAGTTTGTAATGTTTTTTAGGTATTTTTATGACTATTAAAAAGATAGAATTTTTTGTACTTAGTTGCATTTTTTTGTAATATTTCCCAAAAAGGCGATAACCTTACTAACAAAGTGTACAGGTTAACCTTTATCTTCACCTGTGACCCATACAGGACTTAAAGAGAGGGGTAGTCGATCTGTTTTTTCATAAACTTTTCCGTCACAGAGAATCCCTTCTTACAGTTTTGACCCCCCGTAAACAAAAAATAGGGATTACCCATTTATACATACCTGGTCTAATATAGGGCCAGGATCCGACATGAGCTCGGGGTCAAAAACGTGTTCACCAGAGGCGGCTTAGATGTCTTAGTTATTTCACCCCCACCGCTGGTGCTATAGGGAAGAGCCACCAGTAGGGAAGGCTAAAATAGCATTAATCTCCATTCGTGTTGGAAAGCTCTCCATCCTCTGGTTTACTGGATCAATTAACAAGTGCTGGCTACACACAGTTGGGGTCGGAGATGTGGTGGGGCGGTCACAATGGTGGGGAATTTCTATTGCGAGTGGCGACAAAGTTGGAATCAGATAATCGTTCCCGCTGGCCAGAACTTTAACCTTATCAGTGGACATGCATGCAGGTTTCCCTTTGATGGTGGACATACTTCCATTACTGTCTAAATCTCATCGGAGTTTGACTACAGGACCTGCTTTAGTAGGCTCAATAATAAACCCCCCAAAAGGTTGCCAGGTTTCTCTTCCCTATGGCGATCTACTGGTGCAGTTATTGCCCCTCTCGAGTTCTCATGATCATGACCCAGGAATTGGTTGATCTCTTGAATCAGAGAAGAGACCTCCACCGTCAAGTTGGTAGAATTGTTGGTTTTCCCCCAGTTTTTTCCTCCCTGAGGCACGGTCAATGTCAGTGGTGCAATTCTTACCCTGAATCAATGGACGGGCTCCCTGTTTCCTCTGCACAGCTAATATCTTGTGCTGAGTCTTTGATTCGGGGTGAAGTTAAAAAAATTAAATATCTTGGATTCCATTTGAGAACAACCAAGTCTTTTAAAGACCTGACCGATGAACTAGAGAGTAAGATCACTCAATTTGTAAGTCAACTAAAAAAACTGGTTAGCTCTTTGTGCAGACTTTCAATTTCACCCTTGTTAAAATGTTACAAGAGCAAAGTAATTCCAGCAATCTCATATGGGATGGAACTCAATCCCAGCGCCCGTCAATTCAACTGGGCCCTCCTTGAAGGCCATTTGTGGAAAAAAATGTTTGTCTCTTTCCATGTCCCTTACTACAGCCCGTTTTAGATGTGAATTGACACTATACTCGCTCCAATCATAATATGATTGGAAATTCTGACTTCTATATGGATCTATCTTGACTCCATACAAGAACTCTCTATATGAGGACGTAAGAGACCATACAATGTCACATAAAAGACAATATCTAACAAAGCTGCAACACGATACTGAACAAACAGTCAAACCCTTATTGTGAATCGGGATAACGCCAAACGGGCCTTACTTAGAACTTACTGGATCACAACCAGGGCTTCCTTTTGCGATCTCAAAAATACTAGAAATGCTGCCGTCTGCGAAAAGCCAAGTAAATATGTATTACCTTATTTAAGGAGATTTCCAAACCCTAAGTGCTGCGCCGAACTCTTGAGACTTTGCCTCAATTTGGTAAAACAAAAGAAACAATAAGAATATGGCATGAATTAGATCAGGAAGAGGGCGAATTTTGACCTTTGTTGTGAAGGATCAGTTCAGGATACGAGACACCTCCTGATCACCTGTCCAGCAACCTTAAAACCCAATATTTGTAAAAATGTGTTCACCACAATGATTGGTTAAACACAAGAACTCTGGCATAGACTTTCTGCCGGTAAAGAAATCACCTTAGCATTCGAGCTGCTGAAATTACTGAACAAAATGCACTTTATAGAAATTTCCTCCTAAAAAGGTGAATGATGTGAAATGTCAAAAGAAGGACTTGCTTGTCAAATGCTAGCCTGACACTTTGACATGTGAATTTTGTTTTCATTTTCCATGCTCTTTCCCTTTCTTTCTCCACCTTCTTTCTTGTCTTATTCTACCTATCCTTTTTTTAAATGTAAGGTTCCAAATGGAACAATAAAAGCTTTTATTCCCTTTTTCTTCTTTTTTTCTCAATGATAATGTTATATTTCTATAGAAAACGGTGTAAAAAGTCTATGCATGACTTATGACACAATAAAAAATAAAGGGATTGGGGGTAGGGAGAGGTTAGTGGGGACTCCATCACCTCCATTGGGAGCAGACCAGGTTTCTAGACAATCAGTTAATCACTGCGGCAACCTCCAACCCAATCACAGTTTGCTCTCACCTGGGCATGATCTGGACTTAGACTTCATGCTGGCCTCTTTACCACCCGTCACGATCAGGACCTATCACTTTGCCCAGGCGGCCAGGTAGCCAGATCAGGGAGTCTGCACGAGAAGAACAAAAACCAGGTTACCTTCCAGGGCTTCTGCTCATAGTCTTCTGAAAATCCTTCCAGCTAGGCGTTCCCCTGCCGTGCTGAACACCAGTGGCGCCAAACATTGCGTCCTTGCCCTGCCGCAGGCTTCAACGCTGCGGGATCTGTCCTGCCAGGGAATACCGGATGAGGTGTGGCCAGTGGTGTGCAGGAACCAGAGAGTGGAAACGGCTCCCAGAGTGGCACCAAACACTGCACACCCTTCCCCCGTCGCAGGCTTCTCAAGGAAATGTGTGATGACCTGAGAACAGGACAAGGCAAGACAACCTTAGGGTGAAGTACCTGCTTGAGGGGGCCGAGGGGAATGACGTCGAAGACTGTGTTCGGGAGCCCCTCTCGCAGATCATGTCGAGATCGACAGGGTGCATAGAGTGTGCGAAAAAGAGATAACAAAAACTGCCCACCCTAGGGATATTATGGTGAAATTGCACGATTATAAAGTCAAGGAAGCAATCCTGGGGGAGGCAAGAAGGGTAAACCGCATTCAGTTTCGTAACGCCACAGTCCAAATATTCCAGGATGTCTCCCAGCCCACTCCGGCAAAGCAAAGGCTGTTGAAGCCCATCACTGAGGAGCTACAGCGTCAAGACATCAGATATAGGTGGACAAATCCATTTGGCCTCCAGTTAAAGATAAGAGATGCAGTGCACATGGTATTCACGGCGGAGGAAGGAACTTACGATGAACAAAGAAGGAGCAGCCCAAGCAAGGTTCGAGGTGAGGGCTACTGGCGCATGGTGCAATCAGGGAAAAAAAGGACAACCGATGATCAGACAGTGCTTGGATTTTGCCCACCTTGTACCGGGCTCCGGGGGGGGGGGGTAACAGCAGAACTGTTATACTCAACGCCATGTCAAGCAGCTAATCGGCCATTGGCGAAGAACTGTTCAGCAGTTTTTGAAGAGTATTGTTCCAAGTTGGAGATGATATAATGTCTCGTTGTTACTTGCAGAATTCTTTTAGATCCATGCGTCAGGACCTGCAGCGATTTCTCACCGCAAACAGCAAACAACTGATAGGTTGGGTCGTATGGGAGGGGGGAAACTATCTTTCAGATCAAGTATTTCACTGACTAGCAGATATATTGAGGGTATCTCGGGAGTACCAGATGGTTGGGGGGCCAATGGCAGCAGCTACCACAGGGAACATTTTCACAGTGTCTACGCGACATCCCCTAGCATAGGGGGATCTTACATAGATGCAGTAGGGGGCTTGGAGAAGAAGGGTTTTCTATGGATGGCGACTACCTGCAGGAGGTGGGACACTTTGTAGCGAACCATGGTGGTTGATTTAGGGACCATAAACAACTGTGGCTTGAACACCCCGGGTGAACGTACACAGTTGTTTAAGGAGCTGACAAGACTCCAGCTGCACATAGTAGCGCTCCAGGAACTCCACCTATTATAAAAGGACCAGGGAAGACTTAAAAAGAGATCCATTCCACACCAATACCACTCCTCGCCAAATAGTAAAAGGGCGGAGGAATCACTATTAATACATAAGGATGTGGGTTTTACACACATAGCAACCAACAAAGACACTGAGGGCAGGTACATAATGGTGGACGGGGAGTTTCAGGGCAGTCAAATCATTATGCTTTCATTAAATGCCCGTAACTCGGCAGAGGAACATTTTATGCTGCAGATGCTGGAATAGGTGGGGAGAAGAGGCCAAGGGGAAGTTCTCCTAATGGGCGACATGAACCTAGGAATAGATGAGACCAAAGACAGCTCTACTCCACCACAGGCTTGGGATCTTCCACTCTTAGGAATCACATAACTGACCTGAATGTGGTGGATGTATGGCGAAACCTACGCCCGGATGACACTGCCTACACATACAATTTGCAGGTACACTTGTTGGTATCTCGCAGAGATTATATCTTCATCCTGACAGGCATGACTCACTTTGGGCCTCATCACGAGTTGGGCGGCAACGCCGGCGCCATTAGCAGAAGTGGAGAATAGAAAGTTCGGCCGCCAGCAGGGGGCGAGTCAACCATCTCCGGTCGGCTGTGGTGCAGTCTTGGTGCAGTGTATTAGTGAGACTGAGAACGCACACTATAGGGTCATCAGGGATGTCCATTTGTAGGATCTCTTTCAGCCTAGATCTTGCCTCCAACCAAACATTTTGTATCAACAGACCACCTCCACAGAACATGCAAAAGTGTACCCTCACGTCTGCACCCTTTCCAGCATAGCCTCTTGTTGTTCGGGCTGGTATGGTGTAGCTGGGCTGGAGTTTCATCCCATTGTGTCAATATTTTATATCTGGTTTCCTGCAGACGCGGACAACGCGAGATCCCACCTCCCACATAGATCTTTTCCCATTCCTCCCATTAACTATTAGCGCTGGCGTTAATAGCCCTACCGCCAAACCCCCCGGCGCTAATAGCGCCGGATCAAAGGTTTGGCGGAACGGGAATTCCCCATTCCCCATTGGGCTCAATGGGGAATTTTCGCGCACTTACCGCCAGCGTATTTCCCACCGGCGGTAATAGCGCGAAATTTCGGCGGATTTCCCCCCAGCCCAGAGCTGGGGGGAAATCTGCCAAACCCGTGATTTGGCGGACCCTTAAATGCAGCGTTAATAGAGCTACTGCCGCATTTAAGGGCCAAACTCGTGATGAGGCCCTTTGTCCTCTCTGCAGATATCGCGCCCATGACCCTTCTCTGATCATGATATGGTGACAGTGAGAATGAAAGACTGGTCGCACCATTGTAATACCTACCAATGGCGGCTCCTGCTGGGTATCCTACGAGACCCGTGATTCTTGGAGGACTTTAAGGGAGCAGTTCGGGAATATCTTTCTAATAACCACCCTGAGGACACTGCAGAGGGCATCCATTAGGGTGCGTTGAAAGCGGTTGACAGGGGAGTAATAAGAGCAAACGCGGCCGCGATACAGTATGCTATTCAAGAGTCCATTGGGACTCTTGAGGACTCAAAAAGCTGAACTGACTATGCTTTGGATTAGACACAAATTCTAGCAAAAAAAGGGAATTATTTCATGCTTTCTACATTGAACTTTACACTTCCAGCACCCTGAGCCAGGGGAACATACAAACATACTTAGAGGGGGTGAAACTGCCTCAGCTGGCGGGAGTGGCGAAAGAATTCCTAGAAGCTCCAATAGACCAGCAAGAAGTTATCCAGGCCATCAAAACATTGAAACCAAACAAGGCCCCGGGTCCCGACTGCCTCACAGCCAGCTTTTACAAGTCCCTGTGTCAGATACTGGCCAAATCCCTGGCTGAGGTGTTCAACTCTGTAAGAAACAGTGTTATCTCCCAGCCTCAGTGATGGAGGCCCAGGTAACCCTAATTCTGAAGCCAGAAAAAAAAAAAAAACGATGTTCTTCGTATAGGCCTATATCATTATTAAACTTGGGCTCCAAGAAATTTATGAAAATCCTTACCAAATGCCTCTATGCCTCTGCTTATTAGCCCTGACCAGTCGCGGTACATTAGGGGACAGGCTACCGTTGACAATATAAGAAGGCTAATACACCTAATAGATAAATCCGGTAGAAACCCAAATCATTTGCTTTTGTTAGCGCTCAAAGCTGAAAAAGCAGTAGATAGCATAGAAAAACAAGTTACTTCTTACCTTGTAACGTTCTTTCGACGGGATGTTCCTCCGACGTATTCCTCATCTTAGATATCTCCTTCCAGCTCTGCTGGCCAGGCCAGCAGAGCTGGAAGGAGATATCTAAGATGAGGAATACGTCGGAGGACACAATCCCTTCGAAGAACAAGTTACTTCTTACCTTGTAACGTTCTTTCGACGGAATGTTCCTCCGACGTATTCCTCATCTTAGATATCTCCTTCCAGCTCTGCTGGCCTGGCCAGCAGAGCTGGAAGGAGATATCTAAGATGAGGAATACGTCGGAGGACACAATCCCTTTGAATGGGTTTTCTGCAGGAAGTCTTGCAGAAATGTAACTTTGGCCCCAAAATGACCCAAATAATCCTCTACAATTATGCGACTACCTCTGCAAGTTTTTTAATCAATGGGGCATGGACTATACCAATTCCACTTAATAAATGCACCATGCATGGATGTCCCCTCTCACTGCTCCCCTTCGTACTGGTAATGGAGCCCCTGGCAGCGCAGGTAAGAACTAATGAGCACATTGTGGCAATAACATTTGGGGGCTCCGAACATAAGATTAGCCTCTTCGCGGACAACGTGATTCTAACTCTGTCGCATCCCCTAGACTCACTATGAAACCTAGAAGAGGAAGTCGATCGCTACAGAAGGGTTTCTGGATTTAAAATAAACACTAAATCGGCAATCTTGGGTCTAAATATCCCTCCCCACATGAGAGCGGATCTCCAGCAGAGGCTCCCCTTTATGTGGGCTGCTAAATCTATCAAATACATCGCTTGAGGACTTTTGCCACTTCCTGTTGATCTGATAGTGGTATTTGGACTTGCGGAAAGAATCTGTTAAGGGCCTTTTTTTAAATCAGAAATAACATGCAGGACTGTTAGGCGGCTTTGCTCCTTATTATGAATTGCTCCGACATGGATTTTATTTTTGAACTGTAACTGTGAGAGCGGCCTTGCATCGCCGCTCAAGACATTGGACAATTTAGATGCATTTGAGTTCGTTGTTTTGACACTGTTAAATGGGCGGGGGCAGCTGGGCTGTGCTTTGATTGCTGGGGGTGGGTTTGATAGATTTTAAGTTTGGTTGATTTTAAGATTGTTTAATGGGTGATGTTTTTAAATAAATTTGTCTAATGTGTGACACTCTTGATTTTATTAATTATTGTATGAGCCAATAAACTATTCATTCATTCCTGTGCTTGAGTTGTTTTGGGACATGAAAGTAGTGGAAGTAGGCATCTAGGGGTGGGGAGGGGCAGTCAAGGGACACCCACAAGTCCTGCAGATTGAAGGTTTGAAGGATATGGGCAGGTATACGTTTAAGAGCCTTAGATCGAGATTGAGTTGAAAGCCCCAGTCCCCCCCTTTGGTACCAGAAAGTACAGTCCCGTGCCTCATTCTGAAAGGGGCACTAACTCTATGCCGGAAGCTGACAGACCTCTTCTAACAGAAGGTCTGAAGGCAAAATAAATAAATAAATAAATAAATAAAGAGTTGGTTGGATTATAGTCTGAAGGGCGTTAAACAAGGGGAGGCAATAACCCTGCATCACGACCAATAAGGCCCAAGTGTAGGACATGGTAAACTGCCAATCCTTACTGAACAGGGAGGTCCATCCCACTAGGGTACAATGTGAAGACTTCATTACAGGGTCTTTGTCCCTGGGGCTGCAGATGGCAATGGTGAACCGTCAATGACCCCTCTCTGAGCTCCGTAGACTCTTCCTTGGTGGGAGGGACGCTGTGGCTGCCGCTTGCCTCAAGGTGCCTGAGCCGTGCTATGGTGGGCATAAGAGTGAAAAGGTTGAAACCTCCTTCCTCTTGCTGTGGGATTTTAGAGCTGCTTGGCAGTCAAGCCCAGGGACTTTTCAGTGTCTTTGGATGACTAACGTTGAAAGGTAGTCATCAGCCTTGGCCTAAACAAGGTTGTGCCCATCAAAGGACATTTCCAGGAGCTTTGCCTGAACATCTGGTGCTAACCCAGGGGTCCTCATTCAGAAGTGCTTTTCAATGTCCCTACCCGTGACCATGACACAGTCCATAGCATAATAAGCAGTGTCGCATAGCAATTTGCAATGCAATTCTGTGGGTTTGCTAATTAAATTGACACTTGTGTAGCACAGCTAGCTATTTAATTTATCTTGTTCAATGAAAGCCCAGCTCACCCTGTATTCCTCTCCTTCCCTCAGGGCTACCCCCACCCTCTTATTTGTTCACTGCAAGTACAGAGAGACTAATGGGAGTGCATCAGTAATCCTCTCCTTCACTACTCAAATTGCCAAAGGCCTGCGTGGGAGTGGTAGGCAAGAAACATTCTCTCTTTTTCAAATAATTGCAAACCAGAAGTAAATGGGGTGACATTATTAAAATAACTATATCCGGTCTGGCAAAGACACTGGGCCTCATTACGACCCCAGCGCTAAACCATGGGCCCTTCCCCATTCCCATTTTTGCCCCATAGGGCTCAATGGGAATGGAGAAGGCGCTAAGTACGGTGCCGCAAATTGCGGCACCGTACTTAGCACCAAGGTCCCTGTGCGGGTCCCTACTTTAACGGCTGGTCTACACCAGCCGTTAAGGTCAGGACCCACAAAGGGACCTCGTAATTAGGCGCTAATAGGTTAACGGCGCTGCAACCTTTTACGGCGCCGTTAACCCATTAGCGCCTGGGTCGTAATGAGGCCCACTATGTGATAACTTCATTTTATTTCTATAAGACAGCCATGAATTCCCTTGTTAAAATTTAAGTTGTTACATAATGCAGAATTACAGTATTTCTACTGTAAAATACTGCATGGCCTCACATGTTTTTCAGTAAAGAGTAAGTTAGTGCATCTAAATCTCATCGCGTAAACTACATTTAATTTTGTTGGCCAAAGTGCATCATATTGACGAGTGACCACTTTTGAAACCATACATGATCACATGGCCAAATGCTTTTGATGGCAAACCTAATTATGTTTTAAGTACTGTGAGCTGGCACCGCTAATGAATGGTAAGACTTTTGGATTTCTTGAATGCAACTTCATTTAATTCAAAATGCTTGTTAGTGGGGTTCAGACCCACTAATTCGTACCTCTGTGCTGGGAAGGGCAAAAGTGAAAGAAATAGAAAGACCTATGCTGTTTAGCCTTCGGTGTGGGTGACACACCCTAATATCCTCTATGTGGTTGTAATCTATGGTTCAATTATTAAAATTGCATTTGGATTTCTTCCTATAGTTTTTTTATAAGAAATAATTCTTGATTCTTTTAGTTTCAAAGTATTTATAAGGTTTAATAATCAAAAGTTAATTGCAGATGCCATCAAATTTATCCCCCCAAATACCATACACTGTAGTTAGCCTCCACACCTTGCTTTGGTCTACGATTATGATTGCATTATATCAGCACCTGTGGGAGAGAGCTGGCCAATCTGGAGGCAGGGCATGAAAACGGAATCTGCAAGTAGCTGCCTGCATATCATGCCAGCCCGCTGCACCCAGCCTTCACCATACCCTTGGAGGCGGTGCCCGCAGTCCTGCCCAGGTAGTAGAAACAGATCCTGTGAAGGTTGGCGACAGAAATCTGTAACTCACAATCCATGCAGGGTTTGAAGCCCGACGCCTTACTGGTAATTAGACATGACAAAGTAGAAAAGACAAGATCAGCTGCGTTCCCGAAGCAAACAGAGTGTGGAAAAAAATTTAGTCAATGGGACGTAGTGGCTCCATATACACGTCCGTGATGTCGAGTCTGTGTCAGGTGTGTAAAGGCACCAAGCAGAGCAGACAAGAGGCTCTGCACCCACTGCTGCTGACAAAGTTTCAAAAGCAGCTGGCGCTGGAGAGAGCATATCATAGATGAGGAATCCGTGGGAGGAAAGAATGCATTATAAAAACGAGTTACTGGAAGTATAACCGTGTATTTGGGGTCAGCCAACCCCACTAGTTTACATCAAGCCACAAGAGGGAACAGTGCTATGCTAGGTTGTTACCCGGCCCATTTAATTTAGGTGAAAAAATGCTTAAGAGTGAATAAAGAATGTTCATGGAAGGGGTGGGTTCACTGTCAACCTTCTGGAAGATCAAAAGAAATGTTGGTGTAACATTCCTTAGAACGTATTGGCTGCACAGATAAGGGAATAGTGACTTTAAGCCCCTTAAGTGCCTTGTCGTACAGGGACGTCACATTTCACCAAAATGCCAGGGGTAGCGGAAGTGACATGCCACGACCCTTGACATCTGATGGCATCACAGAAAGTGATGTCATTTGACCCCACCACCAAGTGACATGACAGGAAGTGATGGCGCATGACCTTTCACACCTTGCCAAAACAGGAAGTGGCATCACATAGCATTGTTCCTCAGTACACCAAGAACAATATGGTTACGATATCACTGTAATATGATATACATTCCATACAGAATGGATCACCATATGTAGCATTTATAACAGTGTGTATTGGCCCATATTACCAAATTACTGTGAAAGTAAGTAGATGTCCAACACAACAAGCTGGACTATTGTACACCACTTGGGCAAAACTGTCAGACAGAGCATCTCAAAGAGGCCTGAACCCCAAAGCACAGACATTCAGTGCCTGCCAAGTGTCTGGCCATGGACTGGAAACAGCAACTAACCAACACAAGTCCAACCAGAAGACAATCCAAGGCTGTACCACTTCATGCTTTTACACTTGGACAAAACACCCAGGGAATTTCATGTCAATAGTGTACTTTGAACCATTGCACAGCAACCCACTTCCGCCAATCACCCTGAGCCTGAACATCCCCCAACCATTTTTACCACGGGGACCCCACCATCCGCTGAGAGTCGCTAAGGGCCCTCTGTCAACAGCTTTAAATGTCTGGCACCCACTGCCGCCCTTCAACACCTTACAACTCCAATGCCTTGCTCCAGCACCTTCATGTTTACACAGTTCCACCCTCAAGCATCTGGTCTCCAGAATTCTAGAACACCATTAACCTCAAGCAAACTTGCAAATTAACTCTCCAATACCCTCCTCCAAAAACCCAGCAGCGTTGTTAGGCAGAATCTTGTGCAGTTAACTTAGGGAGCACTATAGAAGATTAAGACTACAGGTATATGCAATAAATCCCCTTTGGTATCAGTCTGTACCACAAAGATTTAGTTGGTAGCTGTGGCTAAGCAGTCAGACTTATCTCAAGAGGGAGATGAGCAGTATTCAGGGTTTACACAATAGGACTATAATACTACGGAGCAAGGAAACACTGACCAAAGCTTTGTATCAAAAAGAACATATATATATATATTTAATTTACATACTCTGATGTTCACACACAAATCACTATTATTAAAGTAAGTTAAAACAGTCAGGAAAAGTATACACAACTCTCTCTTTAAATTGTAGACAGGTTTGAGCAAGAGTGAAAACTGAGCAAAACGGTACAGTGTTAACTAAGCAGAAATGGCACTCTAACAATTTCTTCAGAGGGAGGGAAAGAAAAAGTTACACAGGTTTAGGCTCCTAAAACACACTAGCAACACTTCCCAATTGGATTGTGAACAAGTTAAGCAAGGCAGCACTTTAGCATCAACAGTACTTTGGTGAACACCGAGCAAAATGGCACTTCAGCAACATATAAAGGGGAAGGAAAGGTGGTTATAAGAGTTTTAGGTGCGCCAACACATTTCTTGAAGAGAAACAATCTAGAGAAGGCAGTTCTAACAGATTTAGCCAGAGCCAAGAGGCTTGTACCAGATTCAGTGCTACAAGGCAAAGTGCACTAGGTTCAAAATGTTCTAGTAGCTAAAGTCAAGTCTTTGTTAAACGATTGAAAAGGCGGTTGCAGGACGTAGAAAGATAATGTTAGACGAAAAGGCGGCCAGCCCAGAAGGTAAGTAAAGGATTTAAAACACCTTTAGCAATAGCCAACGAAATGGGAGGCCTGGCGGAATAATGTACCTTGAAAGTGGAAGAGGCTACTGCCGTGGCGGTAGTTCCTGGCAGTTCCTGCAGTTCATGGGATCCAGCAGAGGAAGAGAGGCTCTCGTCGTGGGGGAAGGTTCGAGTTACTGCACTGCACAGGGATGAAACCAGCCGCGGTGCTGCCAAAACGGAATAAAAGGTAGGCTCCTTTAAATCGCGGTCGTGGTGGACGGGTGCCTGGCTATCCGGTCTTCTAGTGCTTGGCACTGGCGATTCGACCAAGGCAGGTCCTGGAAGGTGATTGGCTAACTGGTTGACCCCACCAGCTCATGGGAAGAAGACTCTTGCAGGTGAAGATCTTCTCGAGTCGTTGGAGAAAAGTGGTGAGGATCTGCAGCAGGGCTTCACCGGTGGTTCAGTTGTTGCAGATGTCTTTGGCTTCTCTCCTCTTCGGCTTCTTAGTTCCAGTGGCAACGTCTTGTCCTCCAGTCCGCAGGACCCTGCTTTTATGCAGCAAGACCCCCATTCATACAGCCTAGCTGTCACTCACACAGTGGGGTGGCTATCCTGGTGGGATAACCCCCAGCCTATCAGGGCAGAGTGCGACTTGGGTTGCCTAGGTAACCCTGTCCAGGGTGCCTATTTCCCCCTCCCACACATCCTGTCTACCCCAGACTCAGTGGTGCCGAAAGGAGGGCTTCTGTGCAGAAGCCCGCCAAAGGACAAACAAAGGATCCTCGACCTGGGTTAGGATTTCAGAGAAAGATACGAGAAAGAAATATTATTAATGTTCTGGCAATAAAAACCTACCGGAGTAAAGTTAATATTAAAATAAACCGGTGGTATGTTAGAGGCTGTCAGTAAAAGTGGTAGCCTCGAACAATGGGAAAATCCCGTAGGGAAATATTTGCAGTCGAATATTTACAGTAGTGACCACTGCCACCAGCCAGAAACTTTGGAGAGAGGGACTGTACGGTACCCCCTCGAAAAGGAACACTAGGGAAAAACTATTAACCCTTTCCAGTACTTCCATAGTAAGATGGGTTGTATTGGTTTACTTCATAATTATTGACTAGTAAAGTCAATGGGGACTTTACATGCCCTGGGAGACAGTAGTCAGTCCCAGGGTATGCAGTCTATGTTTGGGGGTTGCTACGACACCCCTGTGGTACTGCACTGAGGGTGCTGTGTAACACACGTTATAAAGATGATTACTATGAGGGTGAGAAAAACCCCATAGACCATAAGCACACAAGATAGCCTAAAACACACACTAGCAATCTGTCTAAGAGTGGGAGAAAAGGGTCTCACTCTTAGCAGGAGAAACAAATAAACCCTTCAAATCCAGCAAAGCTGCTGGGGGACTCTATAGGTAAGGGAAATTAGCCTTAGAAGAGAATTATCCCTAACAAGCATGAATCTCAATTACCCTCCTCAAACATCTTGTATCTGCATTTAATGCATTTTAACTCTCTTACAACACATTACGTCTCAAACACACTCTCCTAACATCTGCAAGTCACTAGTACAACATCTTAAGTCTCCAGTAGCAGCCTCCATACCATTGAGCCTCAAGCACACCTGTGCCAGTGGTTATGAATGATTTGAAACCTTCCAGCCATCACCATTCTGTTTTGCCCATTTGGTAAGAAACACACATTTTGTTTGTTAGATGGGAGGTAGAGGGGAATGATGTGTTGCAGGCCACAGTAATTGTAGGGTTTTTAAAATGTTTAAATGTAAACTGCAGTAGCTGCTCCATGACATCACCCCTAGAAAATGCCCATTTCATTATGATCTTTGGTCTTTTATATGTTGCTTAATACCAGCCTCATCCAGCTTCTAAGCACTGGAACTGGACCCATGTTGCACTGCATCCTCTTGTTCCCAAAGCTTCCACCTTTCTATCCCTATTCCTCTCTGCTGGTCCATGAATTTAGCTGTTTGTCTATCTGGCTATCTACATCTTTAGACCGTTCTCCGTCTTCCATGCGTCCTTTTTTACATCTCCATAACTGTCTACCACTCAGTCTTTCGAGCTGTCTCTGTCTTTATCTGGCTGGTTGTTTGACTTTGTTATGTGTACATTTGCCTGTCATCCTATCTGTGGGGATAGCTACCTTTTTGCTTTCTCTACACTGCACGTTGGGCTCCAGTGCCGGCTAAGGCCTGTTCTTTTGCTTCATCCCCATAGATTTCTGTCACATTGACCAGACTATTTGTAAGAAAGAGGGACACCTGGCTATAACCTGTCCATTTCAGGACTCAAGATACTGTCAAATAACACAAGTGGACAGGGTGATTCCTTATATACTAAACACCTATTCTATATGCTTTTGTATTCCATTTATTTTTTAACCGTGTCAATATGAGTACTACACATTCAGAATTTTCAAACAGTTATCACATACAGTGCAACATTCATAGACATAGTAACACAGGTATAACATACATTACATGTATATTTGTTTGGGACTTAAACCAACAGGAGTGAAATATATCCTATTTCTCCAGCCTAACTCTTTTGATAGGGTTAGCTAAAGCTCTACTCTTAATTGTATGGATTGATACGGTAGTGTATATTTAACACTACTCATGTTGTTGGTCTGTCGACACACAGGTGTTTGGGCCGCCAGAACAGTTGAAACATGCTCTGCTTTCAGCAGACTTCATCAGGACGGAAGAATCATTTGAAGTCCCTGGACTTGGGTTATGTGTTCTTTAAAACTGTTATCTAAACATAGAAAAATATATATTATGGTGTAATTACAACAGGGTGTACGAAACAGATTTCTTTTACAGTTCATTTAATGCTGAACATGTCTTGATTTACCCACAATGGGACACATACCGTGGATATGTCTTCAGGCATGTCTAATGAAGAAGATCTGATTTTGTATCCAATCCAAGTGCTCACTCTCTGAAATTAAGTAGCCAGTGGTGAGTAAAAATCTAAAAGGTCCACAATGGCTTCTAAACAGGTCTAAAATATCTATCCTGTCTATTACAGAATGTAACTATTACCTGTTCTCTCGAGCAGGATGGTCTAACTCCCTTCTGAGAGTTACAGGGAGGTTTTATAGGACACTCTTCAAGTGTAGGGTCATGGCAAATGGCACCGCAGGACTTGGGCTGCAAAAAGGCAGACATCGGTTCAGCTCGTCTGAAGCAACTGTTTTTCATCAAGTTTGCCATTGTATCTTTGTTAAACCCTCACACCTATCGTGTGTAGGATGTACGGCAACCCCCCTGTGTTAATGTTGGGCCGTAAGTACTGCAATCGCGGGGTCGTGGGATTGTTGTTATTAAAAAGGCCCAACACTTTCTGGCAGTTAATTCAATACGGCATCAAAGAACAAGTTACTTCTTACCTGGTAACGTTCTTTTGATGGGATATTCCTCCAACGTATTCCTTATCTTGATAGATCATCTCCAGCTTGCTGGCCTCGGAATTTTTTTTTCAGTAGAGGGCGCATCACGTCGATGTCCCTCGAGCCGATGTCCCTCGACAGCCTCCGTATCGGCGCCGACGTCATCATGCGTATAAATAGACTCGCGCAGCGTCCGTTGCTCAGTTCCGTTTTGACGTTAACAGTGGTTTTACATGAATTGGTTAGTGACCCATAAGGAGCGTAAGCTGTAACTACAAGGGAATTTGTACTGAGGGGATGGTTTGGAGGGGCGATAAGGACTACGTTGGAGGAAAATCCCATCGAAAGAACGTTACCAGGTAAGAAGTAACTTGTTATTCGAAGGGATTGTGTCCTCCGACGTATTCCTTATCTTGATAGACTCCCATAGCAGTGGTGTGTAACTGGAGGTGGGAGTAAAATTGCCATGTTTCCCTTCAAGAGTGAACAGAGTGCAACACAGCTTTGCCAAACCTAGTCTCTTGGCTAGAGGAGGAATCCAGGTTGTAAAATCTTGTGAAGGTATGTGCAGACGACCATGTGACAGCCGCACATATGTCTCGAATTGGTACCCCTCTTTGGAGGGCCGAAGAGGCTGCAATACCCCTGGTTGAATGAGCCCCAAGATTTTGAGCAGGCTCTTTCCCTGCCAGTTTGTAACATTCCAGAATGGCTAAAATGATCCATCTGGAAATGGTTTGTTTTGTTATCAGTAATCCCAATTTGTGCCCTGAGTAACCTATGAACAGTTGGTCTGCTTGCCTAATCCTAGCAAGTCTGCTGATGTAAAAGCTCAAAGCCCGCCTTGGGTCCAGCCTATGCAGCCTTTCTTCCTCTTTCCCTGGATGGGGAGGGGGATAAAATGAAGGCAAGGTAATCTTCTGAGTGATGTGGAATTCAGAAACCACCTTTGGGCGAAAATTAGGCTTCACTTGTAGGACAACTTTATCTTTATGAAAAATTGTAGGAGGGGGTTTACAAGATAGAGCCTGTAATTCGCTCACCCTCCTAGCAGATGTCAATGCCACTAATAAGACAGTTTTAAGGGTGAGAAACCTTCGTGAACAAGAGTGGAGTGGTTCAAAAGGAGTACCCATCAGGAAATTTATGACTAGATTTAAGTCCCATAAGGGAACTTGGAATGGTCTTGGAGGATAGACATTGGTTAATCCCTTCAGAATTTGTATTACTAAGGGTAACTTGAAATACAATGGTTCCTCTGCAGTGCGCTTGAAGATCGATAGCGCTGCGAGATAGCCCTTGATAGTGCCAACCTGAAGACCCGAATTTGCCAAATAGAGTAGAAAAGATAACACCGTTGGTGTACCACATGAAAAGGGGTCAATATTCTTTTCTCTACGCCAGCTGCAAATTTTTGTTCCAACGGCAGCGGTATAAAGTCTTTGTTGCTGGCCTTCTTGCTGAAAGCAACACCTCCATGACGTCATCTGGGGGGTCCCAATCCTTGTATCTCAACCTTTCAGATACCAAGCGTGAAGGTTGAGGTTTCTGATGTCTGGAGGGAGAACCTGACCTCCCTTCTGCAAGAGAAGATTCTCATTGAGTGGAAGACGAATTGGAGGGCAGATGGACATGTCCAGAAGGTCTGGGTACCACATTCTCCTGGCCCATTCCGTGGCAATTAGGATCATGGCTTTCCGGAACCTTCTCAACCTCCTGATCATTTGAGGAATGACAGGGACTGGAGGAAACGCGTACAGAAGTGGAAACTCCCAGTCCACTACGAACGCGTCCCCTAGAGCTCCTCTCTGGGGAAATTCCCCAGAACAAAACTGATCGCACTTCCTGTTGATGCTGGTGGCGAACAGATCCACTTGAGGGGTTCCCCAAAGGGTGAAGATCTGTTGAAGGACTTCCTGAGCTGGTTCCCACTCGTGGGAGACTGTACTCTGCCTGCTCAGAGCGTCCGCCGTCAAGTTTTTCTCTCCGGCTAAGTGAACTGCCGACAGAGAGATTCCTTCTTGGATTGCCCAAAACCAGAGCTCCATCGCCTCTCTGCACAACGGCAGTGATCCTACGCCTCCTCTTCTGTTGAGGTAGTGCATGGCCACTGTGTTGTCCGTCATTATCAGGACATTTTTCCCCTGTACAGATGGCAGAAAAGCCTTCAGCGCTAGTCCGATTGCTCTCAGCTCTAACAGGTTGTTATGTAGTCTGGACCCCGATGGAGACCAACGACCGCTGATGGTCATGTCGTTGGTATGGGCTCCCCACTCCGTGAGTGAGGCATCTGTGACTACTGTTATCTCCGGCCATGGTTGCCAAAACAGTTCTCCCTTCAAGATGTTTTCCTGGCAGGCCCACCACTGAAGGTCTCGAGCCACCTTGTCCGGAACCTGAAGGAGGTCTGTCATTCTCCCTGAGAATTGCGACCACTCAGTTCTCAGTGCCCACTGAAGAGATCTCATTCTCAGGCGAGCCTCTGGCACAAGGAAGATGCAGGATGCCATGAGGCCTAGCAACCTCAAAAAGTCGAAGGCTGGGAGACGTTGGCCATTTTGAAACTTGGTGACCATCTGCAGAATATCTTTGGCCCTCACCTCTGGTGGCGAGGCTTTTCCCAGGGAAGTGTCCAGGAACGCTCCACTGAACTCGAGTCTCTGTGATGGTATCATCTGTGACTTCTTTAAATTGAGGGAGAAGCCCAGTTTGTGAAGGAAGTGGCAAACATAATCTAGCTGGATCTGAGCTTGTTCCGGAGATACAGCTCTGATCAGCCAATCGTCCAGGTAGGGGTAGACATGAATCCTTTCCCTCCTTAGACTTGCAGCCACTACTAACATTAGCTTGGTGAAGACCCTCGGGGCGGAGGTCAGCCCAAATGGCAGAACTCGAAATTGATAATGAGAGTCGCCAATTGCAAACCTCAGGTATTTCCTTTGTTTGAGATGGATTGGCACATGGAAATAAGCATCCTGAAGGTCCAGAGATAACAGCCAGTCCTGGAGCTGGAGGGCCTGAAGGATCTGAGAAAGAGTTACCCTCTTGAACTTGTCCTTCCTGAGGAACTTGTTCAATTCCCGTAAGTCCAAGATAGGTCTCAGTCCTCTGTCCTTCTTCGGTATTAGGAAGTAGGGGGGAGTACCAGCCCTTGTTCCTCTCCGCTACAGGTGCCGGTTCTATGGCACCTTTCTCCAGCAGGTCTACAATTTCCTGCAAGAGGAGCAGATCTGGAACTTTCCGAGAGCTGTTCCCCGGTGGATGACTCTGAGGAATGCGTAGAAAAGGCAGGCAGTAACCTTGGGCAACTGTCTCCAATGCCCAAGCATCTGACGTAATAGCCTACCATTCGTTAGATGTTGAGTTAGCCTGCCCCCTACTGGTGTCTTGTGAGGAGATTCCTCAGAGAGATTTGGAGGCGGCTGATGCAGGTGCCGATGGTAAAGAGGTACCTGCTGCTGCTGCTGTGGCTTTTGTGTTTTTACCCCGTCCACCTCGGGTGAATCTTTTTTGACCTCTTTGAATGAACTGACTGTCCTCTGCCTTTTCCGAATAAAAGCGAAAGGACTTACCTCGCCAAGAGGTTCCTGGGGGGCGATATGGCATTTGGCGGATTGCAGCACCCAGGGATTTTGATGCTGCTTTGGATGTCTGTAACTTTTCTAGGCTGTCATCCGCCTTCTTACCAAACAAAGAAGAGCCGTCAAAGGGCATATTTAAAAGTCTGGCTTGTACATCTGCAGCAAACCCAGACTTTCGCAACCACGCAAATCTGCGGGTTGTAGTACTTGCCGCGATTGCCCTACTGATGCTGTCAGCAGAATCAATGCCAGTTTGACGGGATTCGCACATTGCGTCTTTACCATCCTTAATGATGTTTAGAAACGCTTCCCTTTCTTCTCCCTCTGGGAGGCAGTCAGCCGCTGATGAAGCACACTCCCAAAGTGTATGGCTGAACCTTGCGAGCGTACAAGTAGCGTTAATAGATTTCAACGCCATGCTACATGCAGAAAAAACTTTCTTCGCCATAGTGTTGTATCTTTTGACATCCCTGTCCTTTGGAACAGTAGGGTATGCCGATCTACTGCCTAATGCAGTTGCTGCTTGGACAACCATACTATCTGGAGTTGGGATGTTTAGACAAAAATTCCGGGTCAGTAGTAGATACACTATATTTGGCTGATAACTTTTTGTTAACCGCCGGGATAACCTCAGGAGTTTCCCAGTTAGCCAATATTTTTCTTTGTAATGCAGCGTGAAATGGAACCACAGGATCCTCCTGTGGGCCTTTGACTAAGATGTCTGTAAGGTCATCCTGTTGGAATGCAGGTGAAGGTGTAGACCAACCCATGAATTCTATAATTCTTGCCATTAAAATTCTGTAAGGGGTCTCAGCATGTTCCCCTGGGTCTGGTTTGGCAAATTCCATTTCTGGGGAAGTATCTAACCCACTTGCCTCATGTAGGGATTCTCTAAGGTCATTCAACCTATTTTCCTCAGAGGTAAATTCATCTGGTTCTGGTGTTGCAGATCTCTGCACCCCAAAGGGTCTTTCTTGATATGAATCCTCCCCTTCCACATAGATTGAAGACAAAGGTCTGAAATGATCAGACCTTGGAAATGGCTTAAATCCCATCTCCAGAGCAGAAGGGGCTAAATTTGTCGTAATCGATTGGGAAAACGTCGACATCGTCGACGTGGACGTTAAAGGCTTCGAAAACACCGAAAAAGGTGTTGAGAAGATTGGAAGTGGCCTCGAAGAACTCGAGAGGATCAGGATCCTACTCGAGGTTGTCGATGACCTCGACGTCATGATAGAGGCTCTGGGTATGACCACTGGCTGTGAGGTAGTGACGGCCGTGGTTTGCTCTTTTTCGGCGTCGGCGTCGATTCGATCGACCTATGTGTCAATGAGCCCTTCGATAATGTCATCGATGACGCAGATTTATGCGTCGAAGGGACCTTCGACGATGGTGTTGATGGCACAGTGCCTTTGCTCGAGGGTTCATGACGCTCTCGAGTAGTTTCTTTCGCCAGGTGCAACGACTCGCAACGTTTAGATTTTTAGGGTCTTTCACCCAGGGTATCACCCAGGGTAACACCCTTAGCTGTCTTCGAGGGGGTCGAGGCTGCTTTCTCGAAGACGCTAAGCATCCTTTTACGGAATTCCTCCCACTCAGCCTGAGAGCTATGTTTTGTGGGGCAGGTGACTCTTTCCGGAGAAACAGAAGAAGAAGACGAGGAAGGGGATCTTCGACGGGTCTTACTTGAATGCTTGGATCTCGAAGAGTGGTGGGAGCTGCTTTGAGACCTAGACCGAGAATGTTTCCTGCGTCGGCGAGGAGACGAATGTCTTGACTCTGCCGAGGAAACTTTCGAAGGAGTTTTAACTGTCTTACCTCTCTCAAGCTTCCCCTTACGCTCCTTGAAGGCTTTCGTCGTCATGGACATGCAGTCCTCGCACTCCGAACATTGGTGCTCCGATCCCAGGCACCACAAACAGATCCTTCGAGGATCTGTCAACGACATTTTCTTTCCACAGTCTCGACATTTTTTGAAGCTGGACCGTGGAGTCGTCAGTTCGGATGAGGAAGCTATCGAGTAAGAGTTGGTTTATTCTCGAGGAATAATGAACAATATATTCTCTGAGTAACGAACTGAGCAATGCGATTCCGAGGCCCACGAAGCGCGGAAAAACAGAACTGAGCAACGGACGCTACGCGAGTCTATTTATACGCATGATGACGTCGGCGCTGATACGGAGGCTGTTGAGGGACATCGGCTCGAGGGACATCGACGCACAGCGCCCTCTACTGAAAAAAAAATTCCGAGGCCAGCAATCTGGAGATGATCTATCAAGATAAGGAATACGTCGGAGGACACAATCCCTTCGAAATATGCATACAAATGTGCGTATGTACTGGCTCCATGCTGTATAACCTCATGGCTTTTACATTAATATGTGTGGTTGCTAGGTAACCCTGTGTGTCAAGGTCCCCATGTACACGTGCTATGTGTGGAGAAATTGCACGGCTGCTCGCCGCTTGTTACCCATTGCTCCCTCTGGATCGATTTATATATACCCTTGAGGCGATTCCGATCCCTTGCTGGGGAGGGTTCAAATCGGTGTGTTACGTCTCGCTTAATGGAATTCCACACAGATGTGCAGGGATGTTGGGCCGGCAAGGCGAGGCCGTGGGGATAATGGGAATGGTTGTTGAGGCCCGGGACTTGATAAGAATGCTCTAGGATGATGGCTCATGAGGGAAAAGTCTTGTTGATGAGCTTTAATGTGAATGGGCTGTGCTCAAGCATGCAGCACATATTGGTGTTCCAATTTCTTCATAGGCACTCTCCCGATATAGCACTTCTCACTGAAACGCATCTTGCTGGATCGGAATGCAAATTAATTCTTAGAACCAACTACAGAATGGCATACCATGCTGGCTTCTCTAGAGGCTCCCTAGGGACATGTATACTCCTACACAAGAGGATCCCATTCCAGGTTACAGAGGTGAAATCAGATTCCAGAGGATGTTTCGTCATGGTCAGAGGGGAATTATGGGGAACCACCTGGGGCATGGTGGCAGTATACACACCCCCACCCCTTGCGCCTGACCTCCTTTCGTACCTCCAGGCATTAACTCTTCATGGCCTCACAGACACATGGGTGTTTGGGGTGGGGGATTTCAATGAGGTGATGGACTGGAGCCTAGACAGAACACATTCTGGCACCAAGAATCCCAATTTCCCCACAAAGCTGTGCTCTTTCACTAATGCTCTGGGATGGGTGGATGCATGGAGGCAACAGAAAATGGGTACTAATTATTCTCCATGTCAAGGATTGATCATTTCTTTGTCTCGTCCGCTATAGCCCACAGGTTACTGACTGCAAAGTTCCTGGCAAGAAGAATTTTCGATTGTTCCCCATTAGTCATTGAGCTCAAAAAGCGTAAGGGCCAGGCCCGCGGAACAGTGGCGTCTGAACGCCTACTAGCTGGGGAACTCTGAATTTATGGCAGAATTGTCAAATAAAAATTATAGGTTACTCACCATAGTGACTAACGTACTCTTAGCCCATAGTCCCCTTTCCTCCATATTGCATGGGCGGCCCTTCCAAGGGAGACGGAACCTTTTTCACCAGAAGAAATCTTCCCCTTTAAATGTAGAGTCTCACAGGGGTGCGGCCCTGGGAGCATGCACTGCCCTGACTCCGCCCTCCGGCGCCACACCTCAGTCCCCATTGACTTGTCGACAATAGATTTAACATTTAACAGATGTAGCGCACCAGAGAGGGCAGGAGCCCATCCTGCTGCTCGGACGACATCTGTGTGTTCGCCAACTCTTCAGGGTGATTTAAGCCCTCAATCTACGCCCATCGTGCACCCTTCCCTACTGCGACCTGCCCAAGAGCACTTTGCTTGAAGATTGCTATCTAATCCATGAGCAATCAGCTATTTTCGTGCACACATTGTCTGTGATCCACAAGGCCACCTCCGTAAGATGGCCGCCGCCCGCATTCTGTGTACCCTTGCCTAGCAACAGTACAAACATTGTTGCATGATTTTTGATTGGCCTTCCTGACCAGAAACAAGGAAGCTGTTGCCGGAAGGCAGCAGCCGACCCCGACCACCCAAAGGACCACCTCATAAGGCCAGCGCCTGTCTCCTGGCTGTCTCTGCCTCACACTGGGGTAAGATACAAGTGCGCTAACCTGCTCACTAGATTCATACCGATACCGTACCTATGGCCACTTAACTGTCTCCCTAACCTACACCTGATCTCCCCCTCGGAATATTATGTGGCTGGTAGCCTACGAAGTTAGTTAACAAGCCCTCTAACATATGAGCTACCTTAGCATCAGTCTACATACAACCATGCATGATCATTGAGGCACTGAGTGTACACTGAGTGTACCAGCTACCTCTCCAGCATTGGTCTAGCCCGCATTCTAGCCTTGTGCTAGTAAAACATATTTCGATATGCTACCTATACCTATCCTTTACGGATTCACTTATGACCTGTCTTTTGGGAAGTTTGCTTATTACATGCTTGTATAGCACCTCTTGGCTAACCTAGGAAAGAGTGATTTAGCTCATGCCCATTCACTCCTGCCATGCTCAGCACTTGCCATAAAAGTGTACTGTTATCCATCTGTGTCCCATCTTACTGGTTGTAATTTTGCATTTTGTAATTTTGCACTAGCCTTCAAATTGTAAACTGTGCAATCGCAAATTAGCCTCTTTTTTAAACTGTGTAGTCTCACCCTATTGGTTGCAATTTTGCACTAGCCTACTATTGTAAACTGTGCTGTTTCACCTCACTGGGAGCAATTTCAAATTAGCCTACTACTTCAAACTGTGCTGTCTCAACCTACTAGTTGCAATTTTGCTCTAGCCCTCTATTTTAAACTGTGCAATTTCGAATTAGCCTACTATTTAAACTGTATTGTCACACCCTACTGTGAGCAATCTTATACTAGCCTACTACTGTAAACTGTGTTGCTTCACACTATTGGTAGCAAATTCGAATCAGCTTACAATGTTTTTACCAAACTTTTATTTGATATACTTGACCATCTGGGTGTCACTTATACTAACTATGCGGATGACACACAGATCCTCATCCCTATCACTGGTGACTACACTGCAGATAGCAAAACACTGAATGACATCTATAGCGTTATTCAAATTTGGATGGCAAATCATGGTTTATGTCTAAATGACGATAACACCAAACTACTCTTACTCAGTTCCCCTTCCAAATTGAATAAACTAGATACGTCCTTTAAAACTTTCATCATCAATGGCAACACAATCAATGTAGCACATGATGTGAAAACATTAGGTATTTACATTGACTTGTCATTATCTCTCTCCAGACAAACTAATGCACTAGTGTCGTCCACAACTTACACATATAAGCTTATTACAGCTTGTCGCCCTTAACCATCTACTACTAATTGCATATCAGTAGCAAGAGCTTTAGTGCTATCTAAGCTCAACTATTGTAATGTGCTCTACTTAGGAACATCACAACAGAATATAAACAAAATGCAAGTCATGCAGAATAATGCAGTCAGATCAGCTTGCAATATCCCAAGGAAACACAATATTTCCACAGCCAAACAGAATCTCAAGTGGCTAAACATCAAACAAAGAATTGAACTCAAAACACTCTCACTAACTCATAAGTGTTTATACAACCAGGCACCTTCATACCTCTGTGACACGTTTACACGCCATACATCAGTAAGACCCAGTAGAACAGCTCAAACACATTGGGCCTCATTACGACCCTGCCAGTCCGGAAAGAACGGTGGTGGTAAATCGGCCACCACCGTTCTGCCGGTTTTTCCAGCTCGGTTACCGACGGACTTGTAATGAAGCCCATTGTGTCATCATACCGCGTTTTAACCAACAACGAGCGGGTGAAGTTAGCTTCCCTCTCCTCGCTGCTACAAAATGGAACACGCTCCCCATCACTACACGACCCGAGCCCTCATTCAAGATTTTCCGGAATAAGGTTAAAGATGGGCTCTGGGACCAGGACCATAATTAAGCCAGGACATATCCATGACACTGTATATACGCCTCTGCACATTTGTATATCTATTGCTATTATTATGGCAGTTGCCACTGCATGTTTCTGTAAATTGTCTGTTATTGTACATATCCATTGCTTTAAAATGTGAACTTTATAACATGTAAGAGAAGCGCTCAGTTGCCTTAAAGTTTTGATGCGCTATACAAATATAATAAATACACATACAAATCTCAGACAGCTTTGATTACCCTGGCCTGCCTAGTCTGATTGGACTTGACTACTTATTGCCCCACTATCAATTAACTCAGTCACTGTCCGCATCTCTCCCACTTGGAAGATCCCTTCCACTACACACTACATTTAAATATTATACAGTCTCTGACATTTAGTGCACTATGTATGTGACAGGCATTTATACAGACCTACTGAGGGCCATATAACGCTGATCTCAGTGACTAGCACTATCGGCCCTACACGCCTCCCACACCAAAATTAACAACAAGAGCTAACTCACCAGTATTTATGGATTACCTACTGACCGCACTGGTATATAGTGACGTGAGTCAAGCACAACCACTTACTCGTAATGCTTGCACTCAGCACCCGCCTAAAACTAATAAGCCATGCATTACCTCCTCCAGAAACCATAGACTACGTACCAGACTACCTAAATTATTCAAACCTCTCGCCAGGTCAATGATTAGCACTAATACGAGGAAAAACTGTCCACTAACCAAACTTTCTAACACAACTCCACACACTAATCACCTCACCCCTCCTCTACCTAAGAATGGCAACTACCAGCAAGCTAAACCTCATAATACGTCACCTAAAAATGAAACAAGTAACCAAAACCTACCTAAACCACCGACAGAGAACAATGCTGTGCTCCTGAAAGGACCCCTAATAAATGCCCGATCTTTAGTGGCTCATGCTACGGAGATAGCTGACCTGATACAGGCAGATACATTTGACTTCCTAGCTATCACCGAATCCTGGCCACATGCTACAGCTGGCCCCGCTCTCATGCTCGCAGTCCCAGAGGACTACACAATACTTAGAGCAGACAGAACTGAGGCGCGTAGAGGAGCCACAGCGCTAATAGCCAAGTCCAACATAGTAATGAGACTAGCCCCTTCATCTGATGTTAAATCCTGTGAATCCTTGACTGCTAAACTACCTATCGCTGGATCCCAGACTTTAACCATCAACTTAATATATAGACCCCCGGGCCCCATTGGGTCGTTCGAGGAGGACTTAACCTCCATCCTGTCCGACAACCTAAAGTATTCCTCGCAAGTACTCTGTTAGTGGACTTTAACCAGGTATTTAGAGATCCCAAAGACCAGCAAGTTGCCACAATTGACGGCGCTATCACCGAATTAGGCTTTACTCAAAGAGTGACTCTTCCCACCCACAACAAAGGAAGAACTCTTGATTGGGTGGCAGACTATAATTGCAGTGCATCCATCACGCCCATTACCCCTCAGTTATGGACGGACCACCACCTTCTAGAATTCTCACTAGAAGCCAAAACGCTGACAATCAAACATAACGCAACAGCCCCTCCTATACCAACTAGGAATAAAAAAAATATCACGGTCAACAAGTTATTTCCTCTAATACTACCTACACTCAACTCTCTACCTGAGTGCACCAATCCCACCATTCTAGTCAATGAATACAACAAAGCAATGACTGAAGCCTTAGACTCCATTGCCCCACTGAAACTGAGAAAGAGCAAACCTAAAATGCACTTTAATACCCGGTTCTCCCCACAACTCAAAGCTCTGAGAAGGGAAAAAAGAAAATGCAAAGATACTTGGAGACTACTTCCATCTGACGACAACAGATCCAACCTTAGCAATATTTCCACACGCTACAAAAAAGAAATACTCCTTGCCAAACAAGAAACCTACAACAAGAGAATCCTGCAGGACAATTCTAGCATAAAAGAACTCTTTGTAATCTTAAAAAAACTCGAAACCCCGATCCCTGTGCCAGACAACTGCGTGAAAGACAAAATTGGTTGCACCAATATTCAAAAAGGCCTAACTAACAAAGTACCATCCCTCCTGGTTAAGATTGCCAACAAAAAAGCTAACATCCCGAACTCTATCCCACAACCTAGCACCCCCTCGTCCCCACACAATTCCACACTCCGATTCAGATTCTCCAAAGTCTCAATACTCAAGGTTGAAAAAGTCATCCCCACCATGAAACCTTCAAATTGTCAAGAAAATCAATGCCCAGCCCAAATTATTAAAGACGCTGCCAGAGACCTATCCC
Organism: Ambystoma mexicanum; assembly: GCF_040938575.1. Taxonomy (NCBI): domain Eukaryota; kingdom Metazoa; phylum Chordata; class Amphibia; order Caudata; family Ambystomatidae; genus Ambystoma; species Ambystoma mexicanum. The sequence continues at coordinate 802,584,733 of NC_090932.1, forward strand.
CTTTTATATCAAAGCTAATTAATGCATCCATCTCCACTGGCATTAATCCCCAGCAACCTAATGGAGTCCTGGGTACTCCCTCTCCTTAAAAAACAATCACTAGATCCTACCATACCCACCCAACTGTAGGCCAATCACCACAGTACCCTTCCTGCTTATCATTTTAGATAGGGTAGCATACCTTCAAAAACAGAGATATTTAGAACAGAACCATCTACTAAGAGTACGTCAGTCAGGCTTCCGGCCACAACATGGGACCAAAACAGCCCTGATAAACCTTAAGGCCCAAATCGACGAACTCAAGGACAATGGCAAGATGGCTTTGCTACTCTGCTGTTTAGGCTGAATTTCCTAACCTATTGAGTCCCCCAGCAGCTTTGCTGGATTTTCTGGGTTTATTTTTTCTCTCCTGCCAAGAGTGAGACGCTTTTACCCTCACTCTTGGACATGTTTGAAGTGTGTTTCTTTGGTTTGCCTTGTGTTGAATGGGCTATGGGGTCTTGTACTCCATAGGGCCTCATGTGTTTTTGTGAAATGGGTTACACAGCACCCTCAGTGCCGTAACCCAGGGGTGTCCTAGGGACCCCCCAACATAGACTCCATACCCTGGGACTGACTACTGTCTCCCAGGGTCTGTAAAGTCCCCATTGACTTTACTAGTCTCAAATCCTGAACAGAACCAGTACAAACCATCATATTGTGGACGTACTGGCCGGGGCAATTCCATTGCCCCGGGGTCTGTTAGTCGAGGGGGCACGTCTCCGTCCCCCCTCATCGAGTTTTGGCTGGTGGCAGTGGAAACTACTTTTTATATTCGACCGCGAATATTTTCCTATGGGATTTCCCATTGTTTTAGGCTAATACCTTTATTTATTTATTTACGGTAGCCTTGAACATACCGCCGGGTTATTTCTTTATTATTATAACTCCGGTTGGTATTTTTTGCCAAAACTTGATTCTAAAATGGCGTTGGTGTTCACCTCTGTAACTCTGACCCAAAGTGGAGCCCTTTGTTCCACTTTTGGCGGGCTTCTCCACAGAAGCCCTCCAAAGTGGTGCCACTCTGTCTGGGGTACTTAGGAGGGGTGGAGGGGGATTTAGGCACCCTGGACTGAGTTACCTTGGTAACTCAAGTCGCACTCAGTCCTGATTGGCCCAAGTGGTGAGCCGGCCGGCTCACCACTTAGCATGTTTGAGTGACAGCTAGGCTGGGTGAATGGGGGTTTGCTGCATAAAAGCAGGGCTTTGGGGACTGGAACTTCAGAAGTCGCCACAGGACCTAAGAAGCCGAAGAGGGAGAAGCCGAGCCGACCTGCCAAGACGACACCACCGGTGAAGCCCTGCAGAACCGTCTCACCACTTTTTCCGACGACAGAGGAGATCTCCCGCCGGAGAGTCTTCTTCCCTTAACTGGTGGGGACAACCAGTTGCTGCCTTCTTTTCGCCGTCCCGAAGCATCTCGTGGCCGCCTTGCCTGTGCCAAGCACCCCGGCAACCGGGATACCACTTTTTACCTCAACCGCGAAAGGGGTAAAAATCCTTTGTGACCGGAGAACTCCACGGCTGGCCTCATCCCTGGTAGTGCAACGACCTGCAGCCTTCCTCCCCGTCGAGATCACCTCTTCCTCGGGACGACGCCGCGACTTGCACCCACTAACAGGAACGACTACCACCGCTGGAGGAATCTTTCCACGTTTAAAGGTACTGTGATCCGCCCGGCCTCCCTTGCCACCGATTGTACGGGGTAGATTTAGCCCTCGGCTCTCGAACCTGGGTAGGCCTGGGTCACCCTAACTAAACTTTTCAGAACCGTAGTAAAACCTTTTTCTCTCACCTGCAAAGACTGATGACATTGTGTGATCTTGGGCACATTTTTCGCCTGGCTCCCTCTAAAGCGGGCCCCGAACTAATTCTCCTTGTTCCACCATTGACTGCCTTTGCTAACCTTATGTGAAAAGTGTTTTACCTTACTGCTCTCTTTATTTCTGCCTTTTCCCTCCCTTTTGGTAATACTTGTTGGAGTGTCATCTAACGTTAAGCGCTCACCTCTGTTTGGAAATAAGTGGTGTTAACTTAGAATTGTCCAACAAATGATTAGGGATGTACATATGAGTAATAGTAACTGTGTTTGACTTTCTTATCTTTTCTAGTGTGCTAGTGTAATTTATGAGTGTACCTTTAATAAATAAGTTTATACTTTTACACCTAGCTCTGGTTAGTGTTTGCTTGTGCTACTGTGCCCCTGTACCTATTCTGTATTCTCTGTATACTGCCTAACTCTTCTTGAGGGAAGTCTGGCTGCTCAGCCACAGCTACCATAGTGAATCTGTGCGGTGCAGACTGCTACCAAGTGGGTTTACTGCCAACACCTGTAGTCTTAAATCTTTTGCAGTGGTCCCAGAGGGAACTGCACAGGTTTCTGCCTAACATACTCCTTCTTGACCTTTCGGCGGCGTTCGATCTGGTAGACCACAAAGTCCTTGGTAATCACCTGGACTCGGCCGCGCACTTCTCACAAGAGGCTATAGGTTGGATTCAATCCTTCCTAAACAATACGACCATGCGTGTCTTTTCACCATCTGCTTCCGCCGACCCCATTCCCATCACCTGTGGAGTACCACAGGGATCATGTGTCTCACCCACATTGTATAACATATTCACTAAGCCCCTTTTCGATGATCTCAACGTCTTGGTATCACCTACACCAACTACACAGATGATACCCAGATCCTCATACCAGTCACGGGAGATAACGACAAGGATTTGGACTTGGTGAATAGAGTTTACCTCATCATCCAGGCATGGATGGCTACCCATGCTCTATGCCTGAATGATAAAACTGAGCTCATTATCCTCGGCATCACATCCAATCTCAAACTCTGCTATAAATACTCTACCTTCAACATCAATGGCATCACCATCAACGTTGCCAAAGAAGTAAAAACATTAGGTTTTTATTTAGACGCCACCCTATCCTTTAACAAACAGGTAAATTCCATGGCCTCCGCCAAAGCTTACACCTGTAAGCTAATTAGAGCTGCCAAGCCATTTTTCTCCCCTAACAGCTGCACCACCCTGGCAAGAGCCCCAATTCTTTCCAAATTGGATTACTGTAACTACCTATATACTTGGGGGCTAACAAGTACATCATCAACAAAATTCAGATTCTCCAAAACACCACCCTTAGAGCAGCGCTGGGTATATATAAAAAAAAGAACATATCTGAGACAAGGAGACAGAATAATTGTCTCACTGCCAACAATAACATTTTGCTAAAAACTGCCTCACTCACACATAAGTGTCTAAACAATGCTGCCCCACTCTATTTTATAGAAAGATTCAATAAACATTCCGCCAATTGGCCAACAAGAACTGCTCATTCTAACTGCCTTACAGTACCGAGGTTTAAACTTACCAAAGCAGGTGGGTGCAGCTTCCCGCTTAAAGCTGCATAACTGTGGAACTCCTTACCCCCTTCCCTGAAGGCAGACCAGACACACCGGCACTTCAGACTTAATATCATCAACTGGATTAAAGAAAATGACCCCTAAAATGTAGAGCGTAGGTTCACCGGCCATACCTTGGCACCCTGTATTGTATTGTATATAATGTTACTCTTGCAACATCCTGTAGTTAGTTTTCATCCTTACCTATGCCTGTATATAATAAATAATGCTTTTTCGACCCTTGTCTGTATAGAGCATGCTGCTCTCATCTTGTTGTATATGTCTGTGTACAGCCCTGTAACCCAAGCTGAAAATATTCTTGTCCTTCCCTCTTTTTGCGCCCCGATACCCCCGGGTCTGCTGCGCACTATAAATAATAAAACAAAACAAACAAACATTGCCTAATGACACCAGTATTATTAGGGGGGAGGTTGGTGGGACGTATGGCGGAAAGGGGACTATGGACTAAGAGTATGTTTGTCACCACGGTGAATAACTTATAATTACTGTTACGTCCCCGTCCCCTTTCCTCCATACTGCATGGGCGATTACAACTGAATGTAGCCTCAGGGTGGCGAGCATACCCTCCTTAAGCAAATAGGTTCCTGGGAACTGCCTGTCCGAAAGCCGCGTCAGAGCTAGAGCCGGCATCCTAACAGTAAATCTTGCAGAAAGCGGAGGGGGTGGCTCAAGTGGCAGCCCTGCTTATGACTTGTCAAGGGACATGGCGCTGCAATGCAATGGCCGTTGCATTGGCCCTGACTGCGTGGGCATGCATGTTGGCCAGGAGCAGCTTGTGCTGGCCCTCATACGCTTCTTGGATGGCCGAGACCATCCAGAGGGATAGGGAGGCCTTGGAGGCCTGATAGCCTGGTCTTGAGCCTCCGAAGGTGACAAACAGGGTGTCCGATTTGCGGAAGCCCTTGGTCCTGTCCAAGAAGAAATTCAGGGCACGCCTGAAATCCAGGCAGTGCAGCACTCTCTGTGCTTCGTCCTTCGTATCGGCAAAGAACGTAGGACGGACCATTTCCTCATTCAAGTGGAAAGCAGACGGCACCTTGGGCAGAAATGTTGGGTGAGTCCGCAGGACTACTTTGTCCCTGTGCAAGGTAGTATATGGTTCCGAGGCGACCAGTGCCTGGATTTCGTTGACTCTACGAGCCGAGGTGTGGCCCACTAGTAAGGCCGGCTTGATGGTGACCAGTCTGATGTCCACGGACGCCATTGGCTCAAACGGTTTGTGCGCCAGTGCGCCCAAGACTATGTTGAGGTCCAACATGGGGTGCAGCCTTTTGACGGTTGGATAGAGCCTTGCGAGCCCCGTCAAATGTTTCTTGACAATCAGATTGGAGGAGGAGAAGATCCCCTCCTCCGAGTTCCTGTAAGTCCTGATGGCTGCGCGGTAGGTATGGCAGGTATCCACCTGCACACCGGAGTGGGCAAGGTGCGCCAAGAAGGAGAGCATGTCGTCCAACGTACATGCCAGGGGGTCGATTTTCTTGGAGTCTGCCCAGTGGCAGAATCTGGTCCATTTACTTTTATTTTGGGCCCTGGTAGCCTTACTCCTTGCGCCCTGAATGATTTCCAGATTAGCCTGAGAGAGGCTGAGATGCTGCAGTGTTACCTGCTCAGGTACCATGCTGTGAGGGCCAGTGTCTGTGGCGCGGGGTGGATGACCCTGCCCCCCTGCTGCGCCAGATGATTTGCTGGGCCCCTCGGGAGGTGAATCAGAGGCATCTCCGAGAGGATGAGCCGCTCCGAAAACCATGGCCTGGCCGGCCACCATGGAGCTAGTAGAATGATGTTGAGTTGGCGAGACTCCTTGATCTTGCAAATCACTCTGTGAATCAGCGGTGTGGGCGGGAAGGCGTAAGCCTTCATACCGTTCCACTCAAGCCGAAATGCGTTGCCCAAGGAGCCAGCCCTGTCCCTGCCAGGAGGCGAACTGAGGGCACTTCTTGTTGTGCCAGGTGGCAAAGAGATCCACCCGGGGATGACCCCACCTGTTGAAGATCTCCTGAATAACAAGGTTATTTAGCTGCCACTCGTAAGTGTCTGCTCCCAACCTGCTGAGCCTGTCCGCCTCCAGGTTGGATTCCCCCGGGGGGTGGACTGCCGTGAGGGGGCCGAGTTGAGGCCAAAGGGAAGGACCTTGTATTGAAAATGGTAGCCCGTGATCCTGAACTGTAGGAAAGAACGATGGGGCTGCCAAATCGGGACGTGTAGGTACACGTCTTTCAGATCCAGGGAGTACATCTAGTCTCACTTGCACAATGTCTCCGCTATAAAAGCTGGCGTAACCATCTTGAATTTTTGCAGGGGTAAGGAGAGGTTGAGGGTGGAATGGTCCAGCACAACTCTCAGGCCTGCCTGGTTCTTCAGAATGGTGAAAATCCTGGAGTAAAAGCCCAAGCCTCTCTGGGAGGCTGGGATTCCCTCCACTGCCTGGCTCTCTACGAGCGACCAGATCTCCGCCAAAAGAGTTGCTGTTCCATCCTGTGGGAGTGGAGGGGAGGAGGGAGGAGAGGCTGGGATAGGGAGGCGGTACCCCGTGGATAATACGGAGAGGATCCAGGGGTCAGTGGAATTCTGGCGGCCAGAAATGCACATGGAGAGCAAGCCTGCCCCCCACTAAAGACACGTGGACCCAAAGGGGCGTGTCATGCCTTCTTTCCCTTGGAGGCTGTCGTGGAGGAGGGGGACTGGAAAAAGCCCTTACTGCCCCCCCCTCCATTTTTGTTGTTTGTGCTGGTTTTGAGACAGCGAGCGGTCCGGCTGCCTGGATATCCGTTCCTGGAAGCCGCGGAACCCTCCACGCATACGCTCCCTGTCAGAGCGCTGTTCTGACTGGGTGTACGACTTGGGCGTGGTCTTTGTCAAGATGGATAAAGATTTGGCAGTTTGTGAGCTGTTTTTCTTCTTGTACAGCTCCTCGTCCATGGTGGAGTGGAAGTGCCCCCCCCCCCGAACGGTAGATCTAATATGCGCTCCTGGACATCAGCGTTTAATTTCATTGCCCGGAGCCAGGCTGTCCTTATGTTCGTGGCGATACAGATGGCACGGCCAGAGGTGTCAATATGGGCCACGGTGGATTCCATGACGTCCTGCGCCACCAACTTGGCCTTAGCGAGCCCCGCCTTAAAACGGGATTGGCTCTGCGTAGGGAGTTCCGGGAGGAAGTCTGCGATTACCTGCCATAACCTTTGGTTAGCGGCCGCCAGCATGGCGTCTGTGTTGGCCTGACGAAGATGCAAGGACGCGTTGGAATAGAGTTTCCTGTCATACGCCTACTAGATCTTCTTCTCCTTGCCTAGCAGCGCCGCAGAGGAGGAGGCTGAGGCCGACTGAGAATTGGAGTATAGTGATGTCTCAGCTATCACCAAGGAGTGCGGCTGTGGATGGGCCGAGAGCACGAGTGTATCCCCCTCCATCTGTCTGTACTTGGCGTCCAGGCGTCAATTGACCGGCTTGGCCGAGTGGGGCTTGAGCCAACCCTTCTTGGACAGGGAGACTGCATCGGTTTGCAGTGGAATCCCTGTTTTGGCAGAGGCATCATGTGAGGACTTCAGCCAGAACTCCCTCTGCCGGCTGCTCTACCTCCGGTTGGGGTAGGCCCAGATACTCGGCCAGTCCGCAAGATGTTTGAGGAAGGCCCTGCTGAGGATGGTGTATCGGGATCTTCCTCCTCATCCGTATCCTGTGGATCAGGAGGATCCTGCGGAGGTGGAGTAGATGGCGCCGGAGGCTGGGGTACACGGACTGCGGCCGGAGGCTGAGGATGTGGCAGAGGCTGGTACAGAGCCGCCTGAGGAATGGGCTGGGGAGCCGGAAGCAGCGGCTGCACCGGGGGCGCCAGCAGAGGTGCTTGTGGTGCCGCTAGCATAGTCGGGAGGACTTCCCTGATGGCGTCCTTGAGTATGACCCCCATAGGAGGTGACTTCATGAGGCCGAGGAACCTCTCAAAGAACCCCTCTTCACTGGCCGTAGAGGTAGCACGGGGTACTGACAGGCTAGACGGGAGCTGCTGGAGTCGCTGCATACCCTACCCATATGGACGCAGTGAGAAGCTGCCCTGCGCATAAGAGGGATAGGCTGTAGGCCAGGTTCCTGGTTGAGGCCAGTGCCACCTTGACACTCGTTCTTTGCCGAATTCCTGGAATGTCGTCGGACGGGTGCCTCTGTCTGGCACAGCAGCCATCTTGTCGCGCTGCCTGCCACGTGCCTGTGACGTGTTGCTCGGCTCGCTGGGCCCAGCCTCCTCCAAAACTCTTGCGTGTGGATCACAAGGCCTACCCTGCACCTCGGGCCTAGTCCTGGTAGGTGTGACACCCTAGACCCAGGGGTCGGTAGAGCTGCATTTATGCGCCCCCTCGGACATATTGTCAGTACTATAGCGTAGCCCCTCTACCATATTGCGGGTACATGGGCGGAGCCCCTCGGATGACAATCCGGTACGAGAACCTTCCAGTCCCTCAACACTATCACCGGGAAGATCCAAGGATCCCTCAGCCCGAAGGCCGGTAGCTGCAGCAGCCTCGATGCCCGTGCTAGTATGAGGACCTGACCGCTCCCTCTCGCACGGGAGCGTCCTTAGGAAGAAGTCTCCCTAGCGGGGTGCGACTGAGAATAGCGGCCCTACCTTGGGCTTGGCTCGATGTTTAACCAGGCTAGTCTGTTCTTCAGCACTTTCGAGGACAGGATATTGACGTGCCCACAATATTTATCATTGCCTAATGACACCAGTATTAATGGGGGGGGGGAATGGTGGGACTCATGAAGGAAGTCACTACGGTGAGTAACTTGTAATTACTCTTGCGTCCCGTCCCCTTTCCTCCAAACTGTATGGGCGATTACAACTGAATGTAGCCCCAGGGTGGAGAGGAGACCCTCCTTAAGCAAACAAGTTCCTTAGAACCACCTGCCCGAAGGCGGCATCTGACTTAGAGCCAGCATCCAAACAGTAGTGCTTGCAGAAAGCAGATGGTGTGGCCCAGATAGCTGCCCTGCTTATAACCTGCCACAGAACCTGCCGTTGGAATGCGATGGCCGTGGCCTTGGCCCTGACGGCATGGGCGTGAATGATGGCTGGCAGTGGCTTGCGCTGCCCCTCATAGGCCTCTTTGATGGCCGCAACCATCCACCTTGCTATGGAGCCCCCAAAGGTGACTAAAAGTGTGCCTGACTTGCGGAAACCCTTGGTCCTATCCAGATAGAATTTCAGAGCACGTCTGACATTCAGATGGTGCAAGACTCTCGGAGCCTCGTCCTTGGGGTCAGCGAAAAATGTAGGTAGGACTATTTCCTCATTTAGAGGGTAGGTTAGGTAGGAACGCTGTGTGAGTCCGCAGGACCACCATAACCCTGTGGAAAGTGGTATAGGGTTCTGAAGCCACCAGAGCCTGGATCTCGCTGACTCTGCGAGCGGAGGTGAGACCTACTAGTAGAGTTGTCTTGATGGTGACCAGCTTGATGTCCGTGGACGCCATTGGCTCAAAGGGTTTGTGCGCCAGCCGCCCAACACCACATTGAGGTCCCACACAGGGTGTGGCTTTTTGATGGGCGGGTTAAGCCTGGACAGGCACGCCAGATGTTTCCTGACCATCGGGTTGGAAGAGGGGGAAGACCTCTTCCTCTGAATTTCTGTAAGCCCCTATGGCTGCGAGATAGGTGAGACATGTGTCCACCTGTATGCCTGAGTGGGCAAGGTGCACCGAGAACGAAAGCACATCGTCCTGCATGCCCATCAGGGGGTTGATTTACTTAGAAATGGAGAGTGGAGAGAAGGCGGTACCCTTAAAATCTGCCCAGTGACAGAACCTGCTCCTGTATTGGCTCCTAGTGGCCTTGCTCCTAGCGCCCTGGATTATTTCTAGGACAGCCTGAGGTAGGTGCAGGTGATTGAGGGTGATCTGCTCAGGAACCAAGCGGCGAGGGCTGGCTTCTGAGGAGCGGGGTGGAGAACCCTGCCCCCCCTGCTGGGACAGAGAGGTGCTGGGCCCAGCGGAAGGTGAATGCATAGTTGGTCGAAGAGGCTGAGCAATTTGGACAACCACAATGACGCTGAGGTGACAAGCATCCTTTATCTTGCGGAGTACCCTGGGAATCTGGGGTGTGGGCGGAAAAGCATATGCTGTCATACCCTCCCATAGAATCTGCATGCCGTCGCTCAGGGAGCCGGGGCCTAGTCCCTGCCAAGACGCAAACTGATGGCACTTCCTGTTCCTCCAGGAGGCAAATAGATCCACCTAAGGATGGGCCCCATGTGTTGAAAACCTCCTGCAGCACCTGGTTGTTCAATTGCTACTCGTAATTGTCCGCACCCAGCCTGCTGAGTCTGTCCGCCTCCAAGTTGGAATCCCCCAGGAGGTGGACGGCCCTGAGGTAGATGTTTTCCAGGGCCCATTCCCACATGCCGACGGATAGGTTGCACAGCGGAGGTGACTTGGTACCCCCCTGCTTGTTGACTTGGTACATGCTGGTGGAGTTGTCGGTCTGGATCAGGACGGAGGAAGGCCCTGAGGGCTAGCCAAATGGCTCTGAGCTCCAGCCAGTTATGTAGCGATTCCTGCTCTGGCCGGGCCCAAACTCTGTTGACGCTGTGGCTGTCCAGAGTGGCTCCCCAGCCCTCTAGGGAGGAGTCTGTAGTAATGGTGAGCTGCGGAGTCGGCTGCTGGAGGAGCCTGCCAGTCCGCAGATTGCAGTCCCTGGATCACCACATGAGGTCCGAGTGGAGAGAAGGCGGTATGCTGACCAGCTCCGCTTGGGAGCCCCTCTCCTGATTCCATGAGGCTGCGCAGTGCAGTTGTAGTCTCCTCATCCTGAGCCTTGTGTGTAGCATGGCCAAGGGGACCGCTGCCATGATACCCAGCAGGTGCTGGTACCACCTTGCTGAAGTAACTGATCTGGTAAAGAAGTGTGTAGTGGCCCTCTTGATGGCTGTAATCTTGTCCTCCTAGGGAAATACCTTCTTGGAGCTTGTAATTCCAAATGAGGCCCAGGAAGGTTAGGCTCTGCGTGGGCTGCAGCTGGAACTTCTTGAGGTTGATGGCAAACCCCAAGTCGTGGAGCGTACACATAGTGCGGAGGTGTGGACAACCCCCTCCGGGGATCTCGCCCTGACGAGCCAGTCTTCCAGGTACTGATAGGCATGGTAGCCCTGGGCCATGAGGAGGGCTGCCACTGCATTCAGGAGTTTGGAGAATACCCTGGGGCTGAGTTGAGGCCAAAGGGTAGTACATTGTACTGGAAATGACAGACCATGATCCTGAAGCATAGGAAGGAGCGATGGGGCTGCCAAATCGGGACGTGTAGGTAAGCGTCCTTCAGATCCAGGGAGCACATGCAATCCCCCTGCTCTAGTGTCTCTGCAATGAGTGCTGGCTTAACCATCTTGAATTTCTGAAGAGGGAGGGAGAGGTTGAGGGTGGAGAGGTCCAACACAAATCTCAGGCCAGCCTGGGTCTTTTTTTGTATGGCGAAAATCCTGGAATAGAAGCCTAATCCTCTCTGGGAGGCTGGTACTTCTTCCACTGCCTGGCTCTCGACGAGCGACCGGATCTCCGCCAACAGAGTTGCCGCCCCAATTTGTGGGAGGGGAGGAAGGAGTAGAGGGAGGTATAGGTAGGCGGTAACCCGTGGATTCTACTGAGAGGATCCACGGGTATGTGAAGTTCTGGTGCCAAAAAGGCATGTGAGAGGCTAGCCTGCCCCCCACAGGAGACACGTGGACCCGGAGGGACGCCTCATGTCTTTTTGCTTTCTGAGGATGCTGCCGAGGAGGGGGATTGGAAGAAGCCCTTGCTCCCCCCTTTTGTTGCTTGCGTCAGTGCCGACACGGCGAGCAGTCAGGTTGCCTTGACCTCCAATCCTGGAATCCCCGGAACCCGCCAAACGCTCACCCCTTATCGCAGCATTGATGTGACAGGGTGTACACCTTGGGCGTGGCCTTCGTCAGGATAGATAAAGACTTTGCAGTTTTCAAACTGTTCTTCTCATCTAATTCTCGTCAGTGGTAGAGTGGAAGAGGTCACTACCCTTGAACGGAAGGTCCAATATGCGATCCTGGACGTCAGGGTTAAACTTAGTAGCCTGAAGCCAGGCCGTCCTTTTCATGTCTGTGGCGGTGCAGATGGTCCGGCAAGAGGTATCGATGTGGGCCACTGTGGACTCCATGATGTCCTGTGCTACTAGCCTGGATTCTCCTAGACCCACCTTGAAGCGTGCCTGGCTCTGCACCGGAAGTTCCAGAAGGAAGTCTGCTATTTCCCACCACAACCTCTGGTTAGCTGCTGCCAGCCTGGCATCCGCGTTGGCTTGACGCAGGTGCAGGGAGGCGTTGGAGTACAGCTTTTTCCCGTACGCCTCCAAGATCTTCTCCTCCTTGCCTAGCAGCGCCGAGGACGAGGCTTGGAGTAGAGTGACGCTGCAGCGATCACCGACAAGTGCGGCTCAGGGTGCACTGACAGCAAGAGCGTATGCCCCTCCAACTGTCTATACTTGGCATCAAGGCGCCGATTGACAGGCAGGGCCGAGTATGGCTTGAGCCAACCCTTCTTGGCTCGAGCGACAATGTCCTTCCGCATCAGGATACCTGTCTTTGTAGGGGGTCTTAAGAAGAGGGCCTCTGTCAAAACCTCCTCCTCGGGTTGCTCCACCTCGGGATGAGGAAGGCCCAGATATTCTGCCAAGCCTGTCGTGAAAGGCCTTAGCTGACGACGGTGTCTCAGGGTCCTTCTCCTCGTCTGTATCCGCCTGTGCGTCCTGCTGGTCCGCTGCGGGAGGAGGAGTGCTGGGTGCTGTGAGCTGCGGTGTGGAGACCGGAGCCAGAGCTGCTGCAGAGATTGGCTCGGAACCGGCTGAAAAGGGGGCTGATTCAACTAAGCCGGCAGCGGGGGCTGCGCTGGGGCCTGTGGTGCCAGAGCCATGGGAGGAATGACTAAGCGCCGCTGGAGTGACCGGAGGGAGCAAGTCCCTGACTGCATCCCTCAGAATGGCACCCTTCTGGGGGGTTCGCATCGGCCCCAAAAACCTTTCCAAGAACCTGTCCTCTGAGACTAAAGAGGAGGCAGGGGATACTGAGAGTGGCTGGGGCTGCTGGGGCCAGAGCACACTCAGTCTGGGTTGCAGGGGGAACCTGCCCAGCGCTACTGATGGATACATCATAGGTCACATACCTGGTTGACACCAGTCCCACCTTGAAACTCGTCCACCCGCCCGAGTGGCCATGTTGTCTGGCGCGGTGGCCATTTTGTCGGGCTGCGTGCCACATGCCAAAGTCATGGTGCATGGCCCTCCAGACACGGCCTCGCCCAAGACTCTTGGTGTTGGAACATGAGGCCTACCCCACAACTCAGGTCTAGGCCTGGAAGGCGTACCGCCCTCAACATTGTCGCGGTAGTGCTGCGTGCAGGCACCCCCTCAGACATGGTGCCAGTACTAGGGCGAAGCCCCTCAGGTGTAGACCCGGTAGAAGAACCTTGTGGTCCCTCAGCACTGATACCGGTAGGGTCCGGAGACCCCTCGGCCGTAAAGCCGGTAGCTGGGTTAGCCTTGGTGCGGGTGCTGGCAACAGAACCCGAGAGGTTCCTCCCGCTTGGGCGTTTCCTCAGGAAGGAGTCGCCCTAACCGGGTGAGATGGAAAATAACGGCCCTCCCTTGATCTCTGCTAGACAAACCTTTTCAAGTCATCTGGAGGCAACGCTAAGAGTTCCCTCCACCTGGCTAGCTTGTTCTTCAGTGCGCGTGGAGTCAGAGTCGTATGCAGTGCAACCCTCCCAGCCATGGTCGGGGCCAAGGCAGCGGAGGCAAAGAGCATGGGAGTCAGATGTGGCAAAGAGTCCCTTGCAGGCTGGACACCTGCTGAAACCCAGTGAAGTCGACATGCGCCGGGGAGGAGTATAACGAAGGAGGACCAAGTACCTATATGACAAATAAAGACAAAAAGATAAGAAGAATCCAGGGAAGAGCGCGTGGAATTACATGGCGAGGCCAAACCCAGGAGCGCTGGTGAAATCGGCCCGATTCCGTCGACGTGGAAAAGGGGACTGGGGAGTGGCACCAGTGGGCAGAGTCAGGGTAGCGCATGCTCCCAGGGATGCACCCCTGCGCGCCTTTAAATTTAAAGGGAAAGAAGGTTTTTCTGGTGAAAAAAGTTTTATCTCCCATCCCTAGAAAGGGATGCCCTTACAATATGGAGGAAAGGGGATGGGACATAAGAGTAAAATAATAACAACAATATTGATTTCTTATATAGTGCTACACACCCATGGGTCTCAGAGCGCCGAAATAACAGATGACATTATCCCAGAGTGGTACTCAATTTATCGACCTCGGAAGGATGAAAGGCTGAGTTGGCTTTGCCAGTGTATGCACAGATATCAGGGGTGAGCGTTCAACTCAGTGTGCTATCTGACCGGCTATAGTCCAAGTTTATGTATCTGGTATTTATGAAGCGCCTATAGAGCAAATGGTGTTTCAGGGTTAGTGGAAATACTTCAATTCCTGACCTACTGGGGTCAAATCCAGACATGAAAAAAATAAATAGCAATGGGGCAAAGAGGCAACCCTGCTTAACCCCTTTATTAGTGGAGAAATATGGAGTTTTAAAGCCAGTCTCGTGTCTCACTGAGGTCAGCATATTTGATCTAATGCCTTTTTTGATGTCGAGGAGTGCTGCATAGAGACTCTCACCCCGGTCCCGTTTCTACAGTATTTTTTAATAATAGCACTCGAGGTGAAACAGTGATTCACGGTACTAACACCGGCCCTAAATCCTGTCTGAATATGCTGCAAAACATTGCAACCTTGAACCCACTCTTCCAGTCTGGCTAGTATGCATTTCTAAAAAAATCTTGCTGGAAATATTGAGTAGGGAGAAGGCCCTGTAACACTGAGGGTCATCAACAGAGCCCTTTTTAAACAGTGGGATAATCATACTGTGCCTCCAAAAATCCGGCACCCAGCCAGAATCAATGATTGATTTAAAAAGGTTGTCCAAAATCAGTAGCCACCATTGAGTGAACCAGATACAAAAATCTGGTTTCAAGCCATCTGGTCCACTGCTTTCCCTCGCTTTAACTGGGTGATTGCTGAAGCAATTTCTTCCTGAGAGAATTTGATGACACTACTGTGATGAATATCATTTCTTTTTCTAAGTAAGCCTCCCCCAAACTCCCATTAGGGATAATATATTGACAACTGAGACGAGGGAGATGCAGGGACTAGTGAGGGTCACTCCCAATGAAGTTCAGTATCCACTTCCGCAATGCCATTTAAGAAATAGTCCCATGACCACTGAGACTAGAAAAAAAGTCATGAAGATCACTGGGGCTGGGCGACCAACGCAGTGGTCTAGTTGTTGGAGGAAGTATAATGAAGCCAAGAAGTTTAAACACGACACGGCTACACCCTTCAAAGGGAGAGAGCAGTGGGAAAGAAGACACAGTTAAAGTGCAGCGATTGACATGACGTACGCAGAGCCAATACACCAAAGAAGAAGGGAGTGAAGGAACGCTGAAGGCAATCGGTAAGTCCAGGGAACACAGGTGGGTTACCAGGTTGCCAGCAAGCATAGGCTGCTCTATAGAAATAACGCAAAGTGAAGGAAACCGAAGTGAGGGGAAGCCGTAAAACACCAGTAAAATCAAAGAACACAAATGGGTTACCGGGCTGTCTAACCGGGTGTGCCGCTTCACAAAAACGCAGCGAGAGATAAGAGATAAAGTCAAGTCAAAATATTTATAGAACCATATACAAATGGGTTGTTAAACCCCTACCTTAAAGGGAAAGTTTGTGTACAATAAAGTCCTGGCAAGGGAGTATACCAGGTGAAGACAAATAGGGTTGCTTATTGTAGTCTGTCTCAAGGAAGGATCATGCCCTTGAGAGTATGAACTATTATGAGAACTTTTGAAATAATGATTTCAACAAGGCATGACCTTGAATTTGTGAACTGTTATAAAAGTGTAAAAAGGAAAAGAGTCCTTAGGAAGCAAGATACCCATAGGACTTGGAAGTGAAGAGACAGCTTGGGGAAGGGAACGATTTCCCAGAAAGAAGTCAAGACATCCAGGGGAGAGAGTAATCCTCTGGGAAACCGGATTATTTGTGTTTGCTTTGGTACAAGGAATCTGGGGAAGGAAGCTATTCCCTGGAACTGTGAACATTGTCTATTGGGAAACCTTTTTGTTGGATTTAAACCTTTGTGTTAAGCACTTTGAGAAATCAAAAGACTATACCCTTTTCACCTTGGAGTTATTTTAGTGTGAGGGCCAGAATAGGATTACAGAACCAGGACCTACATATGTTTGGACATCTTGACAGATGAAAGACCGATTTGTTTTGGTTGAGGAAGGGACATTCCACCTAGATTAGGGATAGTTGGGCAATTTTTCCAACCCCCATTTGCTTTAATAAAAGTTTGTAGGCACAAACATTGTTCTCTGTGTCTGTGTCTCATTCCTGGATCCTCACCCTACTCAGACATTATATACAAGTACAATTTTCCTCCTCCGGTGTATAAAACAAATACTTTGGAAAAGGGATGCCCATCTTGTGGAATTGAACCTTCATGTGCCCCCTCCATATGCTCCCAACACTTTGCAACTGGTTTACAAAATAATTCGGAGTCATTTGAAACTACAATGGCATTCAAAAAGTCCCACTACTTCGTTAAAGGTTCTATTTTTTGGCCTTCAATAGTTTTTTTAATGCCACTTTTGAATGGAA
Organism: Ambystoma mexicanum; assembly: GCF_040938575.1. Lineage (NCBI taxonomy): Eukaryota > Metazoa > Chordata > Amphibia > Caudata > Ambystomatidae > Ambystoma > Ambystoma mexicanum. The sequence goes on from NC_090932.1 coordinate 802,600,905, forward strand.
TTTTTGGCATGCCATAAGGGCTATGCTCCTTAAGTGGTTGTTCAGTTTCCACTTACTTTCCTCTGCATTCAAAATGGCAATCAAAGAGCATGTTTGTGTGTGTATGAGGGTTTCCTCTATTGGGTTCTTCATTTCCATAAATGTTTTCATGAATACTTGTTACTAATTGCTCAAACTTAGTTACATAATGGTTGTTTTCCAGGTGGCTTTTTAAAAATAATTGGCACAGTTCACCAATTCTTCAGAGTAAATATTTTCCACAGACTCCCTATTTAAATTCAGTGGGGACAAATCAGTTCCCTCTTTGACTTTGTATCCAAAACCTGCCGTTCTAGATCAATAGAAAGTTTCAGGGGTAGGTGATCACTCTCTGTGTGTTCTACCACTGAGAACTCTTATTCTAGAAAAGAGAAAGCAATCCACGATCATATAATCAATCGTGGAAGAATACTGCCTTCTCCTGAATGTGCTCCAGGCAGGGATATCTCAGCGACACCTATCGTTTACCAAGGCGAACGCAGTAATTAGATTATCGAGGTGCACCTTGATCTGGCTTTGTGAACAGTGGATTACTTAAGGGAATATGGCTGTGGTTAGAAAAGCCAGCTTTATATTAAAATCACCCATCAGCAGTACATTCAAAGTTGCACCCATCCTTGAAAACATTGTGCATAGCCTTCTTTAGGTCATCCAAACTTACATCATCAGCTTTTTGAGGACAGTGAATATTATTAACTAGTAAGTTGTTAGAGCAATCAGCAGAAGAAAGTTACAAAACAATTATCGATTTACACTCAGGGATTAGCCTCACTGCTTGTAACCCTTCATAACCTTGGATCAGTGTAACTAATCCACCTAAATTACATTCCTTTGGACTTTTCTCAACCTTGACTACGATGGGCCGGTTCCCTGGATTATGAAATTCTTCAAGCACCAAGGTTTCCTGGAGACAAACTATTTTAAAAGAGCTTAAATGGCCAAGCCAGTCCACATCATAAAGCTTATTCATACTCCTGCCACATTCCAGAAAATTATCCTTGTGGCAGCCGTTGGAAAGGCTGTGCTGGGTCCGCTGGGTTTGGAGGATACCCTGCGGGCTAGAGATAGTACAGCCTTTGTATGTTACTATGTTCACACTCCCTTTCATGGGCTTGTTTGGACAGTGTTACTTTACTGTTGGTGTAGTTATCCTGCAAATTCCTGTTCAGCTCGCGTTTTGTGAGACCAATAATGGAAAGGTTGGATTCTGGTGGCAGGATGTCTAAATCTTGTCCTGTGACGCCTTGTTGAATAAACTCATGCAGCAATGAGGGATTCATGTAATCATACCATGAATCACGCATATGGCGCTGCCTAAACTGGACATCTATGAACCTCTTTGCCTGGGCTTCTCTGCACTGAACCAGACATGCTCAAAAGTGTGGATTGCTGAAACCGAAGTGAACAGGCCAGCCACCACAGTACATGCAGACAAAATCCTCAGATGTCACATTTTTGAAAGAGACATCTTTGAATCCTAGAGTTTCTTGAATAGTGGCAATTAGTGAGCACTTGTATGAGTTTTTTTTATTCGCATGTGTTCTTCCTTTGAGGGAGGGTGATGAGATTTCAATTCCTCCAATCCTTATGGGGAGGTCACCTTTTACCATTTGCATCTGGGTGCATCCCTCTCCTAACCAGGGGGTAGCCAAAATGTGTATGTCCGCAGAGCAATTTACAGTGCTGCTTATCATTGCTTGAGATATGCCGGTAGCTGACTTAACTTTGGAAGCCGTTGTAACGGATATATTGCTCCCAAGATCCTTTAAATTGGTGGACCGATTAGGTCCTTTCCTACCGATGCTTTTACAAGAACATTAGGTTTTGGGGGTGAGTGTGATAAGGAGCGGGCACTTGTGGTGGCCTTATCACTTTGCTTCCAATTGACAATGTTGGTGGGTTTATTCCGTTCCACCAAATCAAAAAAGGGATCGAGTTGGTTGTTCCTGTGTATCAACTGTTCTGTGTCGACATTCTTCACACATTGGCGTATTTGAGCTTGGCTTACTTCAAGTTGTATTAACCATGGGGATAGGTATAAGGTTATTTATTATCATCAGGGATTTAAATAAGCATTGCCGGTTCACCCTGAACTTGTCTCTCACGAGATTGCATTGACTGCTTCAGGTCTGCAATGGCTGATTAAAGACAGTTCAAGTAAAGCCACTGGTTATCCCTCATAAGTCAGTGCAAGTCTCGGAAAATAGTAGGAACATATCAAAGCCATTATGTTGATTATTTGAACCTCTACCAATGTTAAACTGTTGTTCCTCCACCCCCAAAACATTGCTTAGGAGGCACAGGAGTGTCTTTTTGGGCATTTTACTTTTTCTAACCCAGCAACCCTAATCTCTTCCTTGCTACACCCTAGTGTTGTGTGTTATCTATAATAGCAGCTTCAAAAGTTGTGATCGGGTAGAACTCAGTTTGCCTATGCAGAGACTGAACACGGTCTGCCTCACCCTCTATGAGCATCGTCATCCTTCCATCCAGGTATACTGAGGCAAATGTCCTTGTAATGTCGGTCGATGGCTCTCTCAAGTGCCTGCAGTATCGATTAATCAGACTCTGGTCCAGCTCCATGTCCTTGGTGTAAGTTATTGTCTGATTAATGCGAGAACCACTGACCTATCCTCCCCTCCCTCTACTTTCCAAGTCGTTGTGAAAACCAGCAGTTTCATTCCTTGCTATACTTATCTGAGAATGATAAAAGAAGGAACGGATTAAAGAAGGACTCTCCTCAACAACATATCTATCCCCCCCTTCCTCGACAATGGCCTACACAACACCCACTCAGCCTTTATAGGACCTGTTAAGGCACACAACCTTCTTTTCCCCCTCAAGTATCACTCAAGTACTGTGATGAGGAAGAGGAGTCAAGAGGAGTCGAGATTTCCTTTGGGAAATACCACTATATTACTGGGAAGAAGAAGATGCAAATTGAGGTACAACAATATGCTCAATGGAGATGTCCCACTAACAAGGTCAGGCAAAGTCAGGCTCTTGAAGTTCACTACACTCGCCTGCAGATGTTGCCACTCCCAGAGCGTATAAAAGAAGCAAGTCCAGAAGGCAAGATGAGCGAGAAGGGAGAGGAGCTGAGAAGCTGTGGCTGCCCAGGACCAGCTGGAGGAGAGGCAACACTGAGACGCTGAAGGTTTGCAATGTGACTCAGGAGAGGAAAGCGTGGCGAGGGAGCTGTGTCTCCAAGGAGCCAGGAGAGTCCATGGAAGGGAGCAAGGAGGCTTGCTAATCCCTTTTGAAATTGGTAACATGCAATCCTCATTCGCCTGGACCATGAAAGGAACCCAGGAGTGTCTGAGGGGCAGGCGGTGAGACCCTGACCTCAGACGGCAAAGACATTGATAAAGAAAACCCAACCGGTGAGAGAAGCACGGTGAGAGGCTCGTGTGTGTATTGAAAAGGATAAAGTGGCAGAGTGGTTGCATGTATGATTACATGTTCTCATAAGACTGTGTAAAGAAAGGAAGTGTCTGCAAAGAGGGGAGCAGTGCGCAAACAATGAAGTGTGAGCGAAATAGAGATCCTAAAGAGGGGAGCTGTGCGAGAATTGAAGTGGTAGCAAAATTCCCAAAATTAATGGAAAAGTATTGAAATAAAGCAGAGTGTTGGAAAAGCATTGGGCGTGGCCTCCAGCCGTGAGATTGATCCAGGAGGGCCGCAGAGACCATGCCATAAAGAGATAAGCAAAATACATGTGTGAACTTTGAGACAAGTTGGTAACAAATATATGAGGGGCAGGTAGTGAGACCCTGACCTCACAGAAAGTTGAACAATGGGGAAGGGAATCCCGAAAGAAGCTAATTGAACTGTTATGGAACAGTTGTGTTTTACAAGTTGAAGATGTGTTAAAGAGAGTGAACATTGTGAAATTAAAGAGGGGCTTGAAACTTAGGCAAGGGAAGTCTATGAAGCCTGTTGAAGTGTATGGTCCAGAAAGCTTTAAATCGAGGAAATGGGAACCTGTACAAACCCAAGGAACTTTGGGTAAAATTAACTTTGTGATACCAAGAAGGGTCTGCGTTTGGACAAGGGAAGCATGAGAGACTCGTACCGAGAAATAAGGTACATGGAACTTTTGAATCCTGAAAAGCCTGTTGAACTTTGAGATCCTGAGTGCTTTGAACTTGGGGAAGGTAGCTACAGAAGAACTCCAGTGCCATCCTGATTTTACTTCGACGCTACTGAGTTTATCCAGTCACCTACACGTTATCATATAGTAGTGAGGGCAAGTATAGGTTTTGACACGACATTTTATTCTGGACTAACAGACTTATATTTCCCTCAGCTTACTTTCTTTTAGGGAAAATTTCCACCTTAAAGCCAGGGCAAGTTAGGCATTTATACCTTCCTGACTAGCAAAATAAAGATGTTGAAACTGTATCACTTGTGTCTGTGTCATCTCTTGATGCCATGCCTTTCTCACATTGAGATGGTGCAGATGTTTCCGGCACTACTTCCCTGGTGGCAGCTGTAAGTGAACTTGTATTGGCCCAGTACCGTGGCTATTATCAGAGTTCCTTTCTGAGGCAAAAGGTATATGGTGATTATGCAAGTACGCCAACGGATGGAAATTTGAGGAAAAACTGCCAGGAGTCATGTGAGTCTCATGCGCTCCTGTTGCTAGATCACTGTGGTGGATTGCTTGAGGAAAGAGTGGTCTAGCAACACTTTCTAGAAATACCATCAAGATTACACCATTATCTTGCACCAATTCAGAAGGCTTTGTGACATTATTGGTGAAATGTAGAGTCTCAGCTATCAAGAGAATATTTTATACCAACGACTGTCCCCTGAAATCATGCTGAAATTTGTACAACCGGTTAGAAAAGGCCAATATTATGATTGATTTATGATTAATTTTAAAAATACATGGTTGTAGGCGATTTTATCATTTATTTGAAAAACCGGCACTCCCTGACTTTCGCACACTACTGTGGGACTAGAAAAGCCTTCAGTTCAGCCAAGTGGTCTGTGGCAAGACCTGAATTAAAGGTGGAATCTACAGCAAACAGTGCGATGAGACCAATTCCTTCTGCCATTTTAACTAAATGTAGTAACACATGCTAAGACTCTCCCCACCTTTACCAACTGTGGGGCAGCTTTGAAAAAAACTGACATGGAAATGCTGGAAAACAGAGGCTAATAGGAATATGCCAGAGCATTTCGATGCCACAATTACAAACATCTTAGATTGCTGTATTTCTTAAAATAAATGTAAAAAAACAAACGTAAGCCATAGAAAAAAAGAGTTGTTAAAGTGCCAAGAAAGGAGTAGAATGAAAGCAACGGAGGAACAACACTGGAGACATGTTTTTGAACCTTCCTCTGCACTTGACTGTATAAGAAACAAACCATTATTAATGCTATGTTAAGGAAATTGAGGAAAAAGCAGACTGTGATGAAGGCTAGATACCCCCGCTCAGATATTTTTTTCAAATTCTAAACAATTTAAAAATTCTAAAGAAAGTCAAGTCAGCATCACACCTTCCCAGCAATGATGCGATTCAACTATATGTGTTTATAACCCAGAAAATCTTCAAGATATATAAAGAAACTGATTTGAAAAACACACGCAAATTGTGAGTCAAATATGAAGAGATTATATATCTATTTGTATTTGCCAAAAGTGCAGATAAGGTTTAAGGTACTTAGCTGTAACTATTGTTCTCCAGCATGGGTCTGGCATGGATTCATATGCTCATGAATATTCCCTGTCATCAGGTTGGAAATCTTCAGTAAAAGAAAAAAGTTTCACTTTCACTGAAAAAACTGTATTTCTCCGCTAAACCAATCACTGTCCTCTGGGTCATACTGCCCACATCCAATGACTGTCCTCTCCCTAAATCCCTCCTCTGGCAACCATCTTGAGATTTGAGAAGCACGTACAGTGGCAGTATGAAAAAGAAGAGCTGCAGAGGGGTCGGAGGGAGAGTCTGAATGTGAATCCATGCCAGACCCATGCTGGAGAACAATAGTTACAGGTAGGTAACTTAAACCTTTTCCAGCATGGGGTTGGGGGGGCAGGGAGGGATGGAAATGAAAGCTACTATCGGGGAGTGGTCGGAGAGCATATTTGGCAACATCCTGGCGAGTTGTGTCGCCCCAACCAGAGGGACAGTTGACATAATGTAGTGCATCCTAGAAACTAATTCGATGAGCCCCCAAATAGAATGAGAACTCCCTTGTATTTGGGTGTAAGTATCTCCACACATCCAGCAGCCCAAATGATTTGGCTATATCACCTCGAGCAGTGGAAAGCGTAGTTTGCGTTGTCATCGATCAGTCTAGGTCCAGGGACACAGCAAAACTGAAGTCACCCACCCATATTACTTCATATGCAGAAAATGCATGGATCGTTACTGCAAAATTCAGAAAAAAAAAATCAGGCGAGTCCACATTAGAAGCATATATATTAATAAAAAGATTTTTCAACCCCCTGCAAGAAAGATGTAGCGGCCCTATGCATCAAATATTTTGTCATGCAATCGAAACCTCAATGACTGGTTAATATATATCGCGGCTCTTCTTGGACTTTGAAGAATATGAGGATCTGTATCTGTGTATCCGCCAACCACTGGTCAGTGGGAGCGCATCGTCAACAGGAAGGTGTGTCTCTTGCAAGCAAAGCAAATTAACCGTGTGCAATTTAGCAAGGGTAATCACCATTCCAAATGTTTTGCTGTTGGTGAGCCCTCTTATGTTCCAGGACATTACATTTAGTGATGCACCCCACCATGGTCACTTAAATGAGGGATCGGCAGTGAGACATCTTGACGTGAAGTGAATCCCGGATTGATTCACCCCCCCCCCCCCCCAACAAATGACATAACCATAACACCTATGAATCTGCGAGAAAAGTCTACGATTGTGTAGGCACTGTAAACATAAAACAACAACCCTTAACTCCCCCCACCCATGCCAGAAACACCAACATACCGGCAAATTGCTCCCCTCCCCCGCTAGGAAAGATTTCCATTTAGGGTCATTATTGCTCCAGTTGTGAATCCCCTAACTTTCTGCTGTTGTCTGGCCATCGTGGCTGACTTTTGCCAGTGCAGCCCAGCCTTCTGCTGTACTCCGATGGGCTTTTGCTCATTTTGTTATGGGGAAAGTGACATGCCCTTAAGACAGTCAGTACTGGGAGACTTTGTTTCTCTTAGTATTTCACTTTGCTGCTATTCTTTAGTAACATTTTATCTGTGCACAAGGTACCTTACAGTACAGTGCACAGGGTTCCCTTTTTCATTTTTAAGGCCCTAAATACCCCCAAAGGATTTTTGGTGAATGTTAAAGTATGCCTTGGACAGAGCTGGTGGCAGCTGTTACTTTCTATGATGTGTTATCAACTATTTTTAAGGGTCCATACAGCATTTGGCCCAGGACAGTGGCCAGTGCCTAAAATGGCCATGCCACAAGGTCCTTTGTTCTGTCCTTTGGCCATCTTGTCCCTTTGCCTTCCCCAGGTTGACCAGACCCGGGAAATTTCATATTTGGTCATGCAGACCCCCGTGCAAACTGAAGCTTTCACAGGCTTCTGTATGCCTTGTGTGTGTGCCACCAGGATGTGGGCTGGAGCTGTCTAGTCCCAATATGCATCCTGGGTGCCAGGATGTCTGGTGTGCTGGGATGACTGGGACCACTGTGGTCCTTGATTGGTCCACGTCTGGGATGGCTGTATGTGAGCAAATCTCATATTGGTTTCTCTTTGTTTTGGCGCGAAGGAGATTTTGGATAAGAGAAGGCATCTTACATCCATTCCAGGTCGATCTTCTGAGTACACACCGAACTTAGTAAAGGAGCCAAGTACCCTAAATCAACTAAGCAGATCCGTGGAACGGCTGCTGACCGCTGGAAGGTTTGGCACCCTGAGCCCGCTGTTGTCCCGTCAGACCCCATGTTTCTGATCGAACCTAGAAGGTCTGCAAGCGCGCTTCGACCCATTGGAATAGTGGGACCAACAATTCTCGGCACCTCCAACTTACCTGAAAGCCACCCTCTTCGGAAGTGTCGCTGGACCGCCCAGTGAAATGACCATCTCTTACGGGACTTTTAAAATGGAACAGCTGCCATCTCGAGAAGTTTTTACGTGAGCCTTAGGAGACTGTAAGCTCTGGGTATAAGGCACTCTCCTGCCGAACTTCGTACACCTAGCATTTTTAGGTCTGGAATTAGGAGAGTACACCTGAACCCGAGCATACGCGGTCACAGTGTCATCCAGCTGTGCTGACGAACTTCGTGGGTGCCTTGCTGCTGTGCCCCCTGTGCCGTAGACCTGCTGCAGCAGAACTGGCCTGATCCCTTCATCAGGAGCAGAGAAATTGCCACTTTCCAACCACAGAATCATCCCTGGAACGCAGCCCCTGAAAGCTGCAGAGCCGTGCAACTGCAGCATTTGAATTCTTGACCGAAGTGGACTCGACTGCCGAAGTTTGGTCCGGAACGCACCGAGGGTCAGTGAGTACTTGCAACCCTCACCTGTGGCCCCTGGCGCATCCATCTTTTTTTACACCCGAGTGTCCCCTGAGGGCCACTCTTCTTTACCAAGGTAGCCTGCGCTACCGAGCTATTCCCAAATATTGGATCATGTTCTGCCCTCTTGGGGAGACCCTCCTTGGATAGTGGAAACTTATTCTTCACTGCCTCACCCACCTTCCTGAGTCGCTACAGCCCCTTGAAGAGACCCTGTTTTGACTTAGCCGCACGATTGCGTGCACCAGCACCGAAATTACTTTTGAGCTTAAGGCTCCACTTATCTTAGGGACTGGACTGCCTCTCAGTTAGGATTTGAATTGTGAAGGACTGCTGTTATACTGAAAATGCAAATACACAGCCCGAATGAGATGAATAGTATGTTGGCCAGAAGCAAATCGCATCATGTGACAAACACTGCAAAGTGTGAAACCTGAATGTGACCATTAGGAGTCCATTTTGTAAATGCCGGCCATTTTTCTTTTTTCATAACGCTTTTGCAAATATATTCTGAATCTCGCTAGCATGCAAGTGGCGTTAATAGACTTTTTTTTTTTAAAATATTTATTTTTAACTTTTTACTGCATCAAATAAAGTGCTCCAACAGGGAGCCGCATAGTGCAATTCCCAACAACAGTTCCCCCGCCTTTCCGCCCCCCACCCCTCATGTCCACTGTAACTTTGATTGCCTCCATCCTTTGTCTGAGTTGGAAGTAAAGCTTTCCACGTTGCCCTTGTGTTCCTTCATCCGACGGCCTCTCACTCTAGGGGCTCGGATTGTCCGAGTCTGAAGCTTCAGCATTGTTCATCAGGTAAGTGATGTATGGCCCCCATATGTCGGGAGGGCGCGCATGCAAAGGCAGCGTTCGAATAAATTTGGTGTCCATATCTTGGCAGTATGTTATATCCTTTTCCCAGTCTACAATCTTGGGGAGTGGGCCACGACCCCACGACATTGCAATTCTTCTTCGTGCCAGCACCATGAGGAGTGCCGCCAACTTGCGTGACGCTGGCTGTAGATATTTAGTGAGGCCGAGGAGCGGTCCCAGCGGTAAGGGGGTCATCTGCTCACCTATAATGTCGGATGTTATTTGTATAACGGAATTCCAGAAGCGCTGGATGCCAGGACAGCCCCATGCCAGATGAAGAAAATCAGCGTTGGCAAATGTGCATCTCTCGCAATGGGCTGACGCTTCCGGGTGGTGTCTATGTTTCCTGACTGGGGTGTAGTATGTTTGGTGCACAAAGTTAAAGTGTATTAGCTTATATAGAGAATTTAGCGCTACCCTTTGAGTCCGTCGAAGAATATAGGCCCAGTCTTCCTCATTAATCGGTTCTTGTATAGCCGATTCCCACTTTCGTTGCACTTTAGGTTGAAGTTTCGGGGTGTCCTTTAACAAAGTTTTGTACAGATTTGACACCAGTCTACCTTCACCTTGTGCTAAAATTGTGCTATGTAACAGATCCCACGTGGGGGGTTGCTTAGGGAATGTGGGAAATAGCCCCTGTAGGGTGTGGCGGAGTCTAAAATAGAGAAAGACGTCCAAGGATGTGTTCCCTCCTCTGTCTTTAGCCATTTGAGGGGTTAGAAAGGTGCCCTCTGGGAAGAGGTCTCCCAGCGATTTTATCCCTATTTTATCTATCCATATCAGGAATACTCTTTCATTTGTGAGGGGGATGCCGGGTATGAATTTTATCGGTAGTAGGGGGGAAAATCGTATAGCCACTCCGTATTCGCTAGCGATCTTCTTCCATATGGCATATGTGGATAGGACTGTGTTCAGCGTTTTATGCGGCACGGGAATGTGGCTTATTATGACTGCAGCTAACAGGTCGGGGGAAGCTAGGGCCCGTTCCACTTGCACATGTGGTCTGATGTAGTGGGTTGAGTACCAGTGGCTTAGGAATTGGGCTTGGGCCGCCCAGTAGTATTTCTCTATATCGGGGAGAGCCAAGCCTCCACTTGATATTGGTAATGTAAGTGTGTTGTACGCTACCCGTGCTGGTTTCCCCGCCCATAGTAACTCTAGGATCAAGCTCTTGATTTTTGATAAGAAGGGTTTGGGGAGGAGTAGCGGGATATTCGTAAAGAGATACAGAAGTTTAGGGAGAATAACCATTTTTGTTAGTGAGGTCCTGCCCCACAGCGTTAGTGGTAGAGATTTCCATCTCTGGATACGTTCTTGTGATAACTGCAGTGTAGTTACATAATTGCCTCTGAATATCTTGTGATGGCTTCGCAACATATTGATCCCCAAATAGCGCACCTTCGAGTTTTCCCATTTAAACCCGTGGTCATCTGCAAACTCTGAAGTGTAAGGGGTCAGGGGGAACACTATCGATTTGGAATGATTGGTTTTGAGGCCTGACATTAACCCAAATGTTATCACCTCTCGCATTACAGGGTTGAGATTGGTTTGGGGGTCACTGACGAACAGCATGACGTTGTCAGCATATAAAGAGACGATTAGTCTGTGAGGACCCAGCTTTAACCATTGACATAACTGCTCGGCTCTCAGCCTTGAGGCCAGGGGTTCCATCACCAGGGCAAAGATAAGGGCCGAGAGTGGGCAACCCTGTCTCGTTCCGCGCTCCAATGTGATCCCTGTGGATCTGGTGTTCCCTAGTGTGATGTATGAGCGTGGTTCGTTATATAACAAAGCTACTAGTTTCAGGAAGAAGTTACCTAGACCCATCTGTCTTAGTGTTGCGAACATGAAGGGCCACTCTACTGAATCAAACGCCTTCTCGGCATCTAACAGAACTGCTATTGCTTGTTGCGTCAGGTCCAGGGCCTCAATGACGCCAAATAGTCTCCTGATGCCGTATGTTGTACTACGCCCCGGGATGAACCCGGCTTGGTCGCCCAGCACCAGTGCCGGCATCAAGGGAAGTAATCTGGTCGCCAGAATTTTAGCTAGGATTTTGTTGTCTAAGTTGATTAGTGAGATCGGCCTGTACGAAGCGCAATTTTCTGTAGGTTTGCCAGCTTTGTGCAACATCATTACGTTAGCCTCACGCATCGTGGGAGGGAGTTTCCCTCGCTCCACCGCCTCTTCGTAGACTTGAAGAAGAAGGGGGGCTACCATTTCCACGTGTGCTTTATAGACCTCACCATTGAGTCCATCAGGTCCGGGGGCTTTGGTGTTAGGCAAGGATTTGATTGCTACCTGAATTTCTTCGAGTGATATGGGCGCGTTCAAGGGTTCGCGCAGGTCTTGGCTCACCCAATATAGTTCCGTGTCATTGAGGTACTCTTGTATCGCGTTGGGATCGGATGCTCCTTTTGAGCTATACAGGTTTTGATAGAATTCTCGGAATACGTTGGAGATCTCCTCTTCTGTGTAAACCTTCTGACCTTGCGCATCCGCGATGCATTCAATGCGGGGTGGGACTTTGTCTATCGTTAGTAGCCGGGCCAGCAGTGCACCTAGTTTTTGCCCCTCTCCGTACTGTCTGATCTGTTGCCTGCGACCCAGGAACTTCAATTCTCGGTCCGGTGTCTCCCTGAACCCCAAGAGTTCTTTTTTTAGCTCGGCTTGAATGCGTGGATCTGGGGCATTGGAGAGTTTGTGCTCTAGTTCCTTCAGACGAAGTTCTTTATTGAATAATTCCCCCCGGATCAATTTCAATGAGCTATTTTCTTTAGTCAGGCAAATTCCTTGTACATAGCACTTGAGCGTTTCCCAGATGGTGCACGCCTAGTCGACTGAGTCTTGGTTGATGTCCAGGAAGGAAACTATCTCTTGTCGCAGTTCTGCTGCAAATACGGCGTCTGTGAGTGAACCGGGTTTGAACCGCCAATTGAGGCCAGGTACTGCGACGCCTGCCAGGGTAACCTCTAGTACAACCATCGAATGGTCGGAGTAAGACCTTGGTAGGATATGGCACGCACCCCATTTGAATGGGCTATGGGAGGATGCCAGGATATAATCGATTCTGGAACTGGTGTTGTGCACGGCTGATCGGAAGGTGTAGTCCCTGCTGTCTCGGTTGTGTCTTCTCCACATGTCAGATAGATTGAAGGTCTGACAAATCTCTGGAACCTGAGTACTGGCCTTGGATGGGTTTCCCGATGTATTATGGGATTTGTCGAGCCTGGGATCAAGTGTAGTATTGAGGTCCGCACCCCACACCACAGTCGTTGCGTTAGTCGCGTCTAGTTGGGACATTATCCAGTTGAAATAATCAGGTCCATCTGTGTTCGGTGCGTATGAGTTCACAAACACCACCTCTTTCCCGGCGATTATTCCTTTCACCATTAGGGCCCTCCCCTCAGTGTCTTTCTTTGACTCAATAAAGCTGAAATTAGTTCTCTTGTCGATCAGGATCGTGACACCTCTGGCGAATGAGGAGTAGGATGAGAAGTACTGATGGCATCCCCATGATCTGGCCCAATGTTGTTCCGACGAGGGCAGCAGATGAGTCTCTTGGAGTATCGCTATGTTAATTTTGTGTCTCCGAAGATATTGAAGAATTCTCCTCGTTTTCATAGGCTGGTTGCCGCCACGTATGTTCCAGGTGGCGATTTTCAACGTTGCCGACGCCATCTAGAGGGGACAATGTGTTCATGTCGAGCCGGGGCTCGCGGGATTGACTGGAGTCGCTTTCCATAGAGGAACAGGGAGGACTTGACAGTTGTTAGGTACATAGTTCTTCGTGTGACTGTCGTGGAACGGGGGTATGCGGGTTGTGGCGGTTTCGCTGAACTAACTTCCCTCCCCTGCACGGGCAACCCCCAACAGGCCCGTGATGAACAATCCCATGTTAACAGTACAACTAGCATTGCTGTGCTCGGGGCGCAGGTGGCCCTCCAAGAGGAGGCTGGCTCCCTTCTTCGGATGTAATATTGATCTGTGGTGGTTGTTTCTAATCAACCATGAAGTCTCGTGCTGCTGCTTTGGGTATCCTATGGGTAAATTTTACGGCGGGTTTCTTCTTGGTCTGTCGCCCCTTTGTGGTCTTGCGCTGAGAGTGGCGGGTCTACAGCCGGAGCGATCCAGGTAGTCGCTTGTCTCCTCTGGGGTGTTAAAAAACTGAGTTCTGCCCTCGTGTTGAATACGGAGTTTGGCCGGGAAGAGCATGGAATATTGTATCTGGTTCTCTTGTAACCTGCGCTTCACTGCTGTAAACGATCTTCTTTGCACTTGGACAGCTTGGGAGAAGTCCGGGAAAAACTGGATCTTGTCGCCATCGTACTGGAGATCCCCTTTTTCCATAGCCGCCCGTAGGATAGCATCTCGATCCTTATAGTTGAGCAATCTCACTATGATTGGGCGGGGATTTGCCCCCGGGATCGGACTGGCGTTGGGGACTCGATGAGCTCTCTCCACGACAAACAGTTTGGACAGGATCTCTGTACCAAAGAGGTCCATACATAACTTTTCAATGTAGTCTTCCATTTTCGCGGTGAGTTGTTGTTCTCTAACTCCCACTATCCTGTTGTTGTTGCGCCGAGAGCGGCCTTCCAAGTCCTCGTTCTTCGCATTTACTGCTTTGATTTGCACTTCTAGGGAGGCCACTGTGGATGTTAGGGCCGCTGCACCATCGTCGAGGTCAGACACTCTCTGCTCGACTGTGTCCAGTCTGTCAGCTTGTTTGTCCACCCGGTGCTGGAGTAGGTCGACCTTGGAGGAGAGTGTGTCGAGTTTGCTTCCTAGACCCCCGATCCCGGCCTTAAGTTCAAGGAGGATTTCCCTGATGTCGAACCCATGGGCCTCCTCTTCATCCTGGGCTGCAACCTGGATGGGAGACTGCGCTCTGCTGTTCGAGGAGGTGGCTTTGGTCGTGAAGCTACCCTCGAAGTTCAGCTTTTTTTGAGATCTGTCCGTTTTCCTCAAGGTCGCCATTGGTGCCTGCGTTGAGGGAGCCAGGGGGCAGAGGGAGGCACGTCAGGGGTCAGGGGGCGCCCGGCTTGTCGTTTTTCCAGCGGTGTGACTTTCTGCAGGTCTTGCCGTTGGGCCGGTTCGGGCCGTTTAGCCACAGTCCGTGCTGTATATTACGCTTCCTCGAGTTCTGGCGGTGTTACACGGAGGTGTCGGGGATTCACATGGGGTCTCTTTTGCGAATGAGTGCTTGTGATCCACCGTGGGCGTTATATACAGCTTGCTATCGGCTGAGCAGCGCACCCGTAGGAGGCCCTGGGTCGCGTCACCCTGAGTATGTCTTTCCGTTATGTTGTTTACTGTTCATGTGGGCGTAGGCTCGTGGACCCCCGCCCTCTTGCGCTTTCTTGTAAACTGAATGTCACTCGGGAGAGCCGGGGATTCACCTGGGACATGCAAGCGAGGGTGCGCGGGGCGCGGGTACCTGTTCTTCGGCGGCGTTCGGAGAACCCTCCGGCGCTCGTTCGTGTTGGTTGTTCCAGGACTCTGCAGGATTTTCCTTCGTCTCGGCAGCTCCGCGCCCGCCGACTCCTCGGGGGGCCAATGCACCGACGGGGCTCTGCCAGCGCCGCCCGATCGATACCCTCGAGTCTCAGGCCCGCTCTGCTGCCAGCAGTCCTCCTCACACAGGCTCCTCTGTGCCTGGCCTGTGACTGTGCCTCGCTCGCATGGGGATGAGGGGGGGGGCTCTTCATCGTCGAGGAATCGGGACTCGGCGTCTGAGGGTTGACGGATGAAATACCACGTTCTGCTCAGATTCGCCTTGGCTACAATCCGGAGGCGACTGCAGACAATTTGCACACCACAGATGCTTCGATTAGTAAGGATTTTAGGGGAGCTCCGCGGAGCTCACAGGGAGGCCGCCATCTTGGACGGCTCTCTAGCGCCCTCCGCGTTAATAGACTTAAGTGCCATGCTGCATGCTGAAAAGATCTTTTTAGACATGGCATCAAATCTTTTGTCGTCTCTATCTTGTGGTGTAGTGGGGTATGCCGATTTACTACTTGATGACGTCAGAAGCCTAAACTACTAAATTTTCTCTGAGGTTGGGTGTTTACTTAAGTATACAGGGTCTGAGGCCAACACCCTGAACTTCGCAGAGAGTTTTTTATTTACTGCAGGGATAACCTCTGGTGTTTTCCCAAATTGCAGTTATTTTTCTCTGCAGTGCTGCATTAAAAGGAACTTCTTGAGGCCCTTTATCTAAAATGTCTGTAAGATCATCTTGTTGCAAAGAGGGTGCAGGTGTTGTCCACCCCATAAACTCCATAATTCTTGCCATAAAGGCTCTGTAAGACATTTCTGAATGCTCTGCAGGTTCTGGTCTGGCAAATTCCGCCTTTGGTATCTATGCCACTGGCATCTTGTAAAGATTCTAGAAGATCTCCTAATCTAACTTCCTCAGATATTAGCTCCTCTGGAATAGGAACTCTTGCAGTCTGTAAACCAAAAGGTCTCATTATCAGAGTCCTCTCCTTCCTCATAGATAGAGGATAACGCTCTGAAGTAGTCAGAGCGTGGATAAGGTGTAAAACCCATTTCAAGAGAAAAGGGTGCCAAATTGGTAGATACTGCTTGGGATAAAGTTGTAATTGTCGATGTAGACGTCATAGGTCTCGACAAACCTACAAACGGCGTAGAAAACTCGAAAATGGCTTCGATGTCATTGAGGGAATTGGAGTTCTATTTGTGTCGTCGATATTGTCAACGCCACTTTCGATGCCTTGGACAGGACCTTCGACACCTCTAGTGCTGATGATGCAGTTGGGGCCTGAGGCTTCGAGGACCTCTTTTTCATCTGGGTCAACAGCACTGTCGATGACTGTCGATGACGCACTTCTATTCAAAGAATTCTTGTCTTTACTCGAGGGTTCATGAAGCTCTCGAGGGTTTTTGTTTGCCGGGTTCAGCGACTCACAGCGGTTTAGTTTTACAGGTCTTTCACGCGTGGTATCACGTCTAGATATCACCCAGGGGGACAAGGCTACGTTCTCAAAGACCCTAAGCATTTTTTTGCGAAATTCCTCCCTCTTAGCTGAAGAGCTGTGTTTAGTGGGGCAGGTGACCCTTTCTGGGAAATTAGAGGATGAAGAGGAAGGAGATCTATGACGCCTCTTCTTAGAATGGCTCGATCTAGATTAGTGGTGAGAACCACTTCGAGATCTCGAGCGGGAATGTTTCTTTCGATGTCATGGACATACAGTCCTCACATTCCAAACACTAGTGCTCTGATCCCAGGCACCACAAACAGATCCTGTGAGGATCTGTTAATGACATCTTTTTTCCACAATCTCAATATTTTTTGAAGACGGATCGTGGCATCGATGAAGCAGACGAAGATGCCATTGTATTATGAAGTTTTTCGAAGAGTTTACTGAAGAACCTAGCGTTGCGTCTCAGAAGCTTATGAAGCGCGGGAAAACTGAACTGAGCAATGGACGCTGCGCAAGACTATTTATACCTATGATGATGTCGGCTTCCCAGTGGGGTATCGTGACTCAAGACCTCAGAGGCTTTGAGGCGGCTGTTGGTAAAGATGCCGCTGCTTGAGCGGGCTTTGCACCTCTGCCTCGTCCACCACGGGGAATCTTCTTTGGCCTCTTTGATCAGCTATTCCTCTCGCTCTTCCAATTGAGGAGTACTAAGGAAAGGGTCTAACCCTTCCCCCCCACCCTCCAAGATGTTCCATTGGAGTGAAAAGGCTGAGGCTGTCTAATAGCGGTACCCAAAGACTTGGCTGCCGCCTTTCAGGTCTGCAGCTTCTCAAGGCTTTCGTCAGCCTTTGCTGCCAAAAAGAGGAGACCCGTCAAAAGTCATGTTAAGGAGTCTAGACTGCACGTCAGGTGCAAATCCAGACTTCCTTAATGACACAAATCTACGAATTACAGTGCTTGCCGCCATGGCTCTGCTGACTCGGTGAGCAGAATCCAAACCTGACTGAAGAGACCCACACATGGCCTCCTTGCCATCCTTTATAATGACCAAGAAACTTCAGGAATATGTTCAGTCGCCATAGAAAAGCAGTCCCATAGAGTGTAAGTGAACTTTGCCAAGGCACATGTGGAGTTGGCTTAGTTAAGAGCCATGCTCCCAGCAGAAGAACAAGTTACTTACCAACTGTAACGTTCTTTCGACTGGATGTTCCTCCCACGTATTCCTCATCTTGTGATAAATCGTTATCTCCAGCTTCGCTGCTTCGGAAAAAAGATTTCTCGGCAGAGGGCGCTGTGCTCGAGGTCGTGGCGTCGATTGTCCCTCGACGTACTCCGTACTCTGTCGACGTCACCGATGGTATAAGTAGCTCGAGCCGCGCCCGTTGCTTCAGTTCTGTTTTTTCGATGAAATGTATATAGGAGGAACACCCAGGCGTGTCCCATGACCGATACCTTCTTCGTGAGAGGAAAGTGTAAGAAAACGTAAACTGTACTGTGGGGTTGGATGGGAGGGTCGATAAGGAAAACATCCAGTCGAAAGAACGTTACATTTGGTAAGTAACTTGTTCTTCGAATGGATTGTGTCCTCCCCGTATTCCTCATCTTGTGATAGGCTCCCATAGCAGTATCAATTTTTGGAGGTGCGAGTACCATTTCAGTTTTCGTGGACAGAATGCAGTACTGCCTTTGCAAATAAACCCTTGTTACAGGAGGCAGTGTCCAAACAATAATGTTTAACAAATGTATGTATTGTTTTCCAGGTTGCAGCTGCACAAATGTCTGCTGCCGGGACTCACCTCTTTAGAGCCGCAGAAGTAGCCATTCCCCTTGTAGAATGGGCACGAAGCCCATCTGGTGGTTCTTTTCCCGCTAATCTGTAGCATTCAACTATGGCTAATATGGTCCAGCGGGAAATGGTCTGTTTTGTTACAGATAAGCCTCATTTTTGACCAGTGTAACCAACAAACAGTTGGTCATCTTGTCTCAATTTAGCCGTCCTAGAGTTGTAAAAACTAAGAGCCCTCTTGGGATCTAATCCATGTAATCTCTCCTCTTCTTTGCCCAGGTGAGGAGGAGGATAAAACGATGGAAGTACTATTTTTTGTGACAAATGGAAGTCCGATACTACTTTTGGCAAAAATGACGGTTTAACCTTAAGGACTACATTATCTTTATAAAAAATAGTATATGGTGGTTTGCATGAGAGAGCCTGAAGTTCGCTAACCCTGCGGGCTGATGATAGGGCCACAAGGAGGAAGAGTTAAAAGCCTCAATGGACATGAGTGCAGAGGCTCAAAAGGTATGCAAGTCAAGAATTTTAATACTAAATTTAAGTCCCAGGTTGGTACATGAAAAGGTACTGAAGGGTATACATTAGTGAGTCCCTTTAAGAATTGAATTATCAACAGTATTTTGAAGTATGAAACCTCTTCCGAGGAGCGCTTGAAAATGGACAGCGCAGCAAGGTATCCTTTTATTGTTCCTATCTGGAGCCCCAGATTAGCTAGATGTAGCAGAAAAGAAAGCACCATTGGGGTGCCACACTGAAAAGGGTCCACATCCTTGTCTTTGCACCAGTTACTAAACCTATTCCGGCGACATCGGTACAAAGACTTTGTTGCTGGTCTTCTGGCCGAAAGCAAGATTTCCATTACGTCATCCGGAAGATCCCAATCCTTGTATCTCAACCTCTCAGAAACCATGCATGAAGGTTGAGTGTCTTGACCTCTGGATGGTGAACTCGACCTTCCTCGTGCGAGAGAAGATCCTCTCTTTGCGGAAGACGTATTGGAGGGCAGATGGACATGTCTAGAAGGTCCGGGTACCACGTCCTCCTGACCCAATCCAGGGCAATTAGGATCATGGTTTTCCTGAACTTTCTCAACCTCCTGATTACTTGAGGAATCACGGGGACTGGGGGAAACGCATACAGCAGTGGAAACTTCCACTCCACTATGAATGCGTCTCCCAGAGCTCCTCTTTGAGGAAATTCCCTTGAGCAGTACTGATCGCACTTCCGGTTGATCGCGGTGGCGAACAGATCCACTTGACGGGTTCCCCAAAGGGCGAAGATCTCCAGAAGGACTTCCTGAGCCAGCTCCCACTCGTGAGAGACCGTGCTCTGCCTGCTCAGAGCGCCTGCCGCCGTGTTCTTCTCTCCGGCTAGGTGAATTGCCGACAGAGAGATTCCTTCTCGTATTGCCCAGAACCAGAGCTGCATTGCCTCTCTGCACAGTGGCAGTGACCCTACACCTCCTCTCTTGTTGAGATAGTACATGGCTACTGTGCTGTCCGTCATTATCAGAACATTCTTTCCCTGTACAGAGGGCAGAAAGGCCTTCAGAGCTAGTCTGATTGCCCTCAGCTCTAATAGGTTGATGTGTAGTTTGGACTCCGATGGAGACCAACGACCGCTGATTGTCAGATCATTGGTGTGTGCTCCCCACCCTGTGAGTGAGGCATCCGTCACTACTGTTATCTCCTGCCATGGTTGCCAAAAAGACTCTCCCTTGAGAATGTTGTTGTTGCAAGCCCACCATGGAAGATCCTGAGCAACTGCGCTCGGGTCTTGCAGAAGATCCGACATATTCCCTGAGAACTGGGACCACTGAGTTCTGAGTGCCCACTGAAGGGATCTCATTCTCAACCTGGCCTCTGGTACTAGAAAAATGCAGGATGCCATGAGTCCGAGCAACCTGAGAAAATCAAAGGCCGGTAGACGTTGGGCATTCTGGAATTTTGTTCCCATCTGCTGGATGTGGAGAGCTCTCACTTCGGGAGGCGAGGCTTTTCCCAATGAAGTGTCCAAGACTGCTCCGATAAACTGGAGTTTCTGGGCTGGTATCATGTGGGACTTCTTGAAATTGAGGGAGAAGCCCAGTTTGTGGAGGAAGTGGCAGGTGATCGAAAGATGTTCCTGAGCTTGTTCTGGAGAACTTGCTCTGATCAACCAGTCGTCCAGGTAGGGATATATGTGAATACCTCCTTTTCTGAGACTTGCTGCCACAACCGCCAACAGTTTGGTGAAAACCCTCGGGCGGAGGTCAACCCGAATGGCAGAACTCGAAACTGATAATGAGAATTGCCAATCGCGAACCTCAGGTACTTTCTGTGCTTTGGATGGATTGGCACATGAAAGTAAGCATCCTGAAGGTCCAATGATACCAACCAATCTTGGAGTTGGAGAGCCTGAAGGATCTGAGAAAGAGTCACCATCTTGAACTTGTCCTTCCTGAGGAACTTGTTCAAGTTTCTCAAGTCCAAGATGGGTCTCAGTCCTCCGTCCTTTTTTGGGATGATAAAATATGGGGAGTACCAACCCCTGTTCCTCTCCGCTACAGGTACCAGTTCTATGGCACCTTTCTCTAGCAGGGTTAAAATTTCCTGCAACAGGAGCGGATCCGGAATTTTGACGGAGTTGGCTCCCGGTGGATGATTCTGAGGCCTTTTTAGAAAGGGGAGACAGGAACCTTGGGCTACTGTTTCCAGTGCCTAAACATCTGAGGTAATGCCCCGCCATTCCTTCAGATGTTGAGAGATCCTTCCTCCCACTGGTGTTTTGTGTAACAAGGTCTCAGAGGGATTTGGAGGCGGCTGCAGGAGTGGCTGAGGGTACAGATGCCGCTCCTGAGGCTGATTTTGCACCTCTTCCCCGTGTTCCACGAGGGAAGTTCCTTTTGCCCCTTTGAGAGGCCTGTCCTCTTCCTCTACCAAAAGAGGAGTAGTATCGAAAAGAACAAACCCTCCAGGAAGATGAGCTGGAATGGGGTTTTAGAGGCTGGCGCAAAGAGGCGCTAAGTGATTTAGCTGCCGCTTTCGAGGTCTGAAGTTTTTCAAGGCTTTCATCAGCCTTTCTGCCAAAGAGCCTCGAGCCATCAAAGGGCATGTTGAGGAGTCTGGCTTGCACGTCCGGTGCAAACCCCGACTTCCTCAACCACGCAAATCTGCGTAGCACAACGCTTGCAGCCATGGATCTGCTGATACTATCAGCAGTATCCAGTCCAGACTGGAGGCATTCCCCCATTGCCTCCTTCCCGTCTTTGACTATATTCAGGAAGCCTTCCCTTTCCTCGCCTTCCGGAATATGATCAGCCGCCGCCAAAATACAGTCCCACAGGGTATGGGTAAACCTGGCAAGGGTACAGGTGACATTTGCCGACTTAAGTGCCATACTGCCTGACGTGAAAACTTTACGTGCCCAGGCGTCAATTTTTTTATCCTCTCTATCTGGAGGGATAGTTGGATAAGCAGTTTGTTTTGAAGTGGATGCTGCTTGAATGACTAAACTCTCTGGAGTCGGATGTTTATTCAAATATTCAGGATCCGATCCAGCTGGTCTATATTTTCTTGGAAAAGTGCTGACTGCAGCAGCAATGGTTTCTGGTTTCTCCCAGTTTTTCTCCACAGTCCTTTGAAGGGCCCTGTGAAAAGGGAGAACAGGATCCTTCGGAGGTCCCTTGACGATAATATCCGTCATGTCATCTTGTTCAAAAATGGGTGAAGTATCACCCCAACCCATGTATTCAACAACCCTGGTCATAAGACCCCTGTACCCAGCATCTGCATGCTCTGCAGGATCAGGTTTGGTGAACTCTAATTCTGGGGATGTGTCAACTCCACTGGCAGAATGTAGCGTATCACTCAGGTCTCTCATTCTAGATTCCTGGTCAATAGGTTCTTCAGGAACTTGTCTTGTACCATAAGTAACTCCCAAAGGAGTAACTTCGTCTTCTTCTGAAGCAGACTCTTCATAGATTGCAGACATAGATTTGAAAAAGTCTGATCTGGGCAAAGGAGTGAATCTCCTTTCTTCCTCTTCCATCTGCTTCGAAGGAAATTGTAAATCCCTCAAGTTTTCAAGGGTGTCTTCGAAGTTTTCGAAGATGACTTCGATAATGGCGTCGATGACGCATTTGGCTTTGGTGTCGAAATTATCGAAGTCGAAGGTGTTGACGAAGTTGTCGAAGTCTTCGACGATTTGTGTTTCTTGGCCGGCACTGGAGAGGTGCTCGACTCTCGAAGATTCTTCAACGGTTTTACGTCGACTCGAGGTTTTTTGTGTTCCTCGACGCTACTGGTCTTAGCCATAGTAGCCTTGGACTTCCCTTTGTCATCCAATGGAGCGACCTTAGGGGTATGGCTTTTTCGAGGTTCTTTCAAGGGGGTCGAGGCCGCATTCTCGAAAACCTCCATCATCTTTTTGCGGAATTCTTCCCACTTACTGGGAGAATCCGATTTAGTCGGACAATGAATTTCTTCGGTCGACTCTGAAGAAGAAGATGAGGGATATCTAGGTCTCCTTTTCATTTTTTTCGATGATGACGAAGAATGTCTCGATCTACTTCTAGAGCGAGATCGAGATCTCTTCGAGTGCCTATGGCGATCCAATCCCTTAGAATCAGTCGCTTTCTTATGTTTTTTTGACGAAACCTTTTTTGAGGCCTCCCTCCCCACCGACAATTTACCTCTCCTCTCCTCTCACGAAGAGCTTTTTCGGTCATCAATTGGCATGAGCCGCAGTCTGTTCGGTGAATGGAACCGAGACACCAGAGACAAATCCGGTGGGGATCGGTAATCGACATCTTAGACCCACAATCTGCACACTTTTTAAACCCAGTTCTGGGTGTCGAAGATGATGACATTTTCTTCACAGAAAATAGAAGCGCGCCGTTTTCGATAGCGAAGCGATCGGAAAAACTGAACTGAAGCAACAGGCCCGGCTCGAGCTACTTATACCATCGGTGACATCGACAGAGTACGGAGTACGTCGAGGGACAATCGACGCTACGACCTCGAGCACAGCGCCCTCTGCCGAGAATTTTTTTTTCCGAATCAGCGAAGCTGGAGATAATGATTTATCACAAGATGAGGAATACGTGGGAGGACACAATCCATTCGAAAATACTTTTCTTGACCAGGCATCTACCCTTATATCATCCTAATTCAGTAGGATAGTCATATAACCTGCCTGTTTAAAGGCAGCGGTTGCTGCCTGCACCACCAGATTTTCTGGGGTAGGGTGTTTGACAAGTAGCTGGGTTAACTTTGATGGACAGCATTTCTTTGTCAGGTTCTTATTTACTGCCGGACTTGACTCCGGTACTTCCCAATTGGCACGTATATCTTCTGAAGAGCAATATGAAAAGGTAAGATAGGATCCCTTTGAGGACCTTTATCAAGCAGATCTGAGAGTTTCATCCTGTTCGAAAGGGAGGGCAGGTCTCGATCCATCCCAGGTAATCCACTACCTTGGACATCAACTGCCTGTAAGAGGCATCTGCATGCTCATCTGACACAGGCTTTCCAAATTCAAATTCAGGTGAAGTGTCCACTCCACTGGCTGGCTGCACATTTTCATACAGGTCTTTCAGTCATATGAAACTATCAGGGACATTTGGTATGCCATACTGCAAACCAAAGGGTGCATCACTATCAGACAGCTCATTGTCCTCATAGAGGTCAGAGAATTAAAGAAATCCTTTATTGTTAAAGGAGTGAAGCTTTGCTGTATTACAGGTAAAGGCGTTGAAAGCTTAAAAAAATGTCGAGCCGGTGCCTGTGGAGCCATCAATGTCTTCAATGATGTTTTCAATGTCAATGGCACTGGATGCTTTGATGGCATCGACAACCTCGACTTGTCTTTCGACTTATGACTCAAAGGATCCCTCAATGATTTCTCATTGTGTCGAGGCCTCGACGGCTCTCGATGGGAATCTGGCATTCGTCTCGGGCTCGAGGGCGCGCTGGATTTGGCTCGAGCACTTTCCTTACCGGCTTCAGAAGATGCGGTAGGAGCATGGCCTGCCTGCTTTGAGGGTTTCTGGCTCTCGAATATCTTAAGCATTTCTTGCCTGAATGCTTCGGGTGGAGTGGAGGCCATAGTGGAGCAGGATATAGTCCTCTCAGGAGAGGAGTCGGTCAAGGACGTTGAAGTAGGCGATTTATGATGCCTTTTCATCGACTTCCTCGATGACGACGAGGAATGGTGGGAGCCACTCCTTGCCCAAGACCTTTTTGCCTTCTTTTGTCGAGGAGAGTCACCTCTCACTTCATCAGAAGAAGGTTTCTTCGACGGGGTAGTCGATGGGGATTTCTTAGGGAATCAACTGACCGCCAATTTCCCCTTACACTCCCTTCAGAACTTTTCCAGTCATTGATTGACACTTTGAACAGGCCGAGGTCTTGTGCTTCACACCGAGACACCACAAGCATACTCGATGCGGATCGGTCAGCGAGATCTTGGCATCACAGTCTTAACACTTTTTAAACCGATCTTCAGAGTAGTCGGTGTCGAAGACGAAAACATTTTCGGATATTTCTCGAGGAAATTGCTGAAGCGTACCGTAGTTCTCGAAGCGTGAGCTTACTCGGAAAAACAGAACTGAAGCCAACGAGTGCTGCCCATGCTATATATCCCTGTGATGACATCATCCTCAAGACAGAGGTCCTCGAGGGACATCGAGTTGACTGCATCAATGCACAGAGCCCTCTGCTGGGAAAAAAAAATTCCAAAGCAGCTGAAGCTGGATATTGGAGATATCAAAGATGAGTAATACGTGGGAGGACACAATCCATTCGAAATGTAATTTAGAATTCTGCTCTGCTATGGAGGGCTGGTGCCTGAATCCTCACCCGTGTTGCTCGTCACCCCAGGTTGCATCAGCGCTGGTGTCGTGACGGTTGGGGAGGTGGGAGAGTGCTTGCCAGCCGACCTCCGTGATGTCTGCTTACAGAATTTGCTTTTCTATTGATTCCTACCATTTATAAAGGAAAAGTTTGCTCATTACATCCAGTCTATGCCCTTCACTCCAGAAAAATGCCTACCTCTTAAAACCTACATTTTTTTTATAAAACGAGAACGGGAGGCCATCGGTTTATTGCACATGCAACTACTCTCTGGAAAAAAAGATCCTAGATCACTGAAAATTGTTTCTGATCATTTAATTTTTTTTAAACATATTTCTAGCAACAGCAAAAAAAACATCCCTGTCAGGTATTATCGCTGGGTGTTGGTTTTCACTCAGGACTGAGAAACCACCCGGCAGTAGTTGTGCTAAATGAAAAACTAACAACATAAGATAACAAGATCATTTTAAAAGCTGCCCCACTGTAATTTTTTGAATCCTGAAACCTGAAAAATCAAATGCAACAGAAATATGTAAGACATTAAACCTACTTACCTAAATACGTAACACTGAAGAGAAGTGGAAACAACCAGATTCCCATAGTTTAACGAGGCCTTTATCACTCTATCACGGAACTCCAGTAGATCCAAAGCATCGTTTATTACATTGCGAACCTAACATGGTAAAAACACAAGATCTAAAAACATACTGTAAATAAGAGCTAGCATCAACAGGTCACTTAAAAATGACAGCCTTTTGGCCAAGCTTATGTAAGAGTATTTCAGAGATATCAATTGCTGATCGTTTACTGTTGGAATTTCTTCATTCAATCTACATTTTCAAAACGTATTTAAAATTGTATGCTGTGCTGAAGTTTCAAATACATAACTGTATCTTGCTGTATAACATTGGTAAACATCTACACAAATAAGGTGTACAAAACACTTTACTCCTTAAAAATAGGCAACTACTCCAACCCCACCCCCAAAAGAAATAGGGAGTAGAAACACAAAATCTGAAACAATTATTGGATAGTGATTGGGAGGCACAAACTGACCAAATGGAGGGTTACACAAGATTTCTTGTAAACCTCTGCACTCTGATCCCTTCGGGTCCGGTGCGCAATATAAATGAATAAACAAACAAACAAAAACATCAATAAAGTGAGCTGGAGGAATAAACAGATAACCACGAAAGAACAATCCTGTTTGATACAGTCTCCCCTTATTTCCATGGATTTCTGAACAGTTGGTGTGTCTTAGTTTTAATACCAAGTTTACTGGGCTGCAGGTACCCTTCTCGGGCATTCTTTTGAGTTGTGGCATTCCTGAACCCGAATGGCTAACCTTCCACAGGGCACACCATTCCGACTCTCTTCTGCTATATCCGACCAACTGGTAGTACAACGGAAGCTTTTGCCCAAGGTGAGGTTGCACACAGGTCCCTCCCTTTCCTACTATACACCACAGATATGTCTACTGAGACCTTCACTTCTCCTTCCTTGGGGGGATCCAACCCATCTCTGCATCTCTTTTCCCCAACTAATCTCTATATACTGACTTCTCCTGTCTGATGTTCTCTTCCCACCCACCTCCTTTCTATATCCAATCTCCTCCTTGTGATGCTCTCCACCACCAATCTACTCTCTTATTCCAACCACCCCATTTGATTTACCAGTGTGTGCTTTCAGTACTGGACTAGGTTTTAATAGGATACACTCTACAAGGTAAGTCTACACATCCACAGCAGAGAAACTTGGGGGCGGCATACCTTTGTTTGCTAACTGTATTGTAGTTTGGCACGGTTTGTGGGCCATATTGGTAAATGCTGTTGGCAATTTGATAACCTGGTCTGAGACTTGGGTTTGCAGACCACATGGAGATGCTTTGCTAGAGTTTTGTGAGCCACAGTGTGATGCGAGGGTCATTAGACCACCTCCATGTCTCTTCCTAAATATTGGGTCAGTGTAACAACAGGTTTCTGCTTGGTATCTGAATTGTACACACAGCCTGTTATTTCTTTCCCTCAGGGGCTGTGGGCCAGACTCTGCTTAGCATTATGTTTCCACAATTCCAAAGGGGATTTAGTTGTCCCCTGCTCTTCGAGGAGAACCAAGGCAAGGGGACATAATGATCATCCCCTGGCTTTGGGAGGCACTCTGGCCCCTTGGTTAGCACTGTTAATGTTCTCAATGCCAGGCAGAGGACGTCATCACACAATGGACATGTCTGAGCCTGCCCCTAAACTCCTCCCACACAGCTCTGTGGATATGTGTACATTAATGACATAGGATAGAGCTAAAATATTACAAAAAAACTAAGGTTACCATGCATCTTTTCAATTTGCATAAATTAACAGCTGCAAAGAAAGAAGTATGTATTACAAAAATATATGTTTTAGAATGAAAATATATTTTTACTTAACAAAAAATACCTGCATTTTGAACTGGAATGACTATTTTACTGACAACTTCCAAACCAAGGGACTACCAGTCTGCCACCTAAGCGAGCACCAGATTAAAATGCATCGGCACAAAAGAGGCAGCAACATACTTCAGAAATGCAAAACTGAATAAAACCAATCACTGATTTCAACTTATCAGAGCCCTTTTAATGGCAGCATATGAAAGACAATACAAGTTTACACTAGCCTCATGCAAACAAAACAAAATTGACAGAGATCAACATGCACAAAACCAAACAGCAAATTTGCCTCAACATAATTCCTGCAATGTTGGCCTGTCTTAAGATGCTCCACAACAACGGCTTGATCTTCCTTATTACTCCAACTGCCAGACTCAACAACAGTTGTATGTGTTTTGAAAGACTCATTTGAAGGTCTGCACTTTGTTTGTGCACTTTTGGTTGACTTGAATTCAACCCGTTTTTGTTATGCCCCACCACCCACACCCCTACTCTCCACCACATCTGGATCCAGAGCTGTGATTGGTGGATTCCATGCTAAAAATATATAATTTTGCAGACTATTTGGGGGTCGGAGTCAGCGAACCGGGCAATGCAAACACTTTTTGAAGGGGCATATAAGCAGCTCCTTGGAGCATGCTCTGCGTGACACTGGAGAGGGCTAGCCCATGCAAAAAGGGGGTTGACTAAACCCCTTCAGAGCAAAAAACAGGTGAAATTTGGCCATCACGTTTTTGAATCCTGTGACATGGTTTGAGTGAAATTGGACCATAGCAAAAGGCAATTTTTAGAGGCTTAAAACATTGGTTCCCATGCATGGCAAGGCATGAAACCTATAGTGTAGCTTGAATATTTCTCTTAAATTTTATGACGCCCCATACAGTCAGACAAATTACTTACCCCTGGTAATGTTGTTTCTACTCAATGTTTCTTTCATGTATTCCTCATTTTTGATATACGGCCAAGCCGGCCCCATTCGAAGGCCCACTTACAAGGCTCTCTTCCCCTGTCTAGGAGCTCATCCCTCACCCTGCTCCTGATGCAGAAACACAACCTGGGTGAAGGTATTCACGCTGGGTGAACACCACCAGCCTGCACACAACAAATTGATTCTTCATGAAGGGCCTTGCGGAGCCCTTAACACTACGAACGGAGCAAAGGATCCATTTAAAGATGGCAGCCCAGGGTTCGAAATTGAGGGGAGCTGGGATCTATTTAGCTGCTGCTTCTAGCATAGTAGAGCCTGGTTAGCTTGAAACAAACAGCTACCAGGAGCTACTTTTGGCTCCCACGGCCAACTGATGCCTTCCAAACATTTAAATGTGGCATTAACCTAAGTATTTGAGAATGTTAATAAAAAAATAATTAGAACGCATCTGATGCACATTTAAACACAGTGGTTCATACAAAATGGACAAAAAGTTAAAGGAGCATCTCTGGTAGCTCCTGGTTCCCCTGCCGAAGCTCCTGCCTACTTGGTGTTGACCGACACCCAGTAGCGGGTTTTAGCTCCTGCTCACTGAATCTCAATTCCAAATCGCGCAGCCACTCCCACCTCGTTCGAGAAGGGGTCCTGCATGGGCCCAATCCCACCTACATCCACTGCTGATTGGCCTGCATATATGGAGCCTGTCGAGGGGAGCCGACAGGCGAAGCCAGCCCCATTCGAAGGCCCACTTACAAGGCTCTGCCTCCCCTGCCTGGGAGCTCATTCTACCCCCAGCTGCAGATGCAGAAACACAGCCTGGGTGCAGGCATCCATGCTGGGTGAACACCATCAGCCTGCACACAACTAATTCATTCTTCATGAAGGGCCTTGCTGAGCCCCTAACACTACGAACAGAGCAAAGGCTTAATTTAAAGATGGCAGTTGCTCCCACCTCTGTTAAGAAGAGGTCCGATCCCACCTTCATCCACTGCTAATTGGCCTGCATATATGGAGGCTATCGAGGGGAGCCAGCTGGCAAAGCTGGCCCCCTTCAAAGGCCCACTTACAAGGCTGTCTTCCCCTTGTATGGGTCTCTCAGGGTCGGGAAGGAGTCCGGCAGTCTGCACATTAGGGTACGTGGCTCGCACCTTCGGACTGCTATGATATTTTAATTACACCAAATCCACTATGCGGATCTACCTACTGCCTTTATTACAACACTGACATTACATTTCACTACTCTGCACCTTGTAACTCACTCTTTGCTCTGCACACATTGCACCGAGAATGCCATAACAAAGACAACATGCGCAATACCACGTTTTTGGTTTTGGTGCTTTGTGGCTTAAGTCACAAATATTGACAAAACATTGCTACTGTAAAACAAAGGAGAAGGGGAGTTTGTGAGCAATCTATGGCGTTGGCATGGTAACTTGCCAATGCTTGCTGATGAAATGGCTGAAGCACCAGCTGGGCCTTGTTTTTATTCAATTTGCTTGGCTTTGTTTTTTTAGCTATGTGCTTTCACCATTCCTGCTTTAATGAGTGTGCCAAATGAGAGCCGCAGAGTGATCTTTCAGGGCGCAGGCCTCAATTCTCAGGACAGGGCGAGGGCAGCCATCATCAGCTGCTACTGTTATCAGCCCTGGACGAACAGTGGGAGCATCGAAAAGGACTAGACAACAGAAGCATTGCGTCGGATCTTTGAAGGAACTTATCCACAGATTTTTCCTGGTATGTGTGGAGTTGAGGGAGTGTGGTTGCAAAAGACGCCCACCCTCGCCAGGAGGACTGCATGGCGGCTGGCATTCCTCAACCAAGCGGGGCTTACTTTTGCTTATTTACTGCAGCAGTCGGCATGCCGGCAAGGCCGGGGATTTGGCTGGCAATCTGTATTTGTTTGATATGCGGCTGCAGCCGTACTTGGGCTGCAAGCCCAATTTGTTACGGTGCGGCCGCTGCCGTGTTGTGCCAGCTGTGGCGGTTTGGGCTTTGCCCCCCATCAGTTTGTCTCCCCCGCTGGACCTTCCAGCTGTTTTCGGTTGTATTGCAGGGTTTTAGGGTGGCCGCTGTGCAGCGTTTTCGCATGGGCTCTGTATACAAAGTTTGTTTGAGGCTACCAGAATGGCAGCAGCTTGGGGGGCTTGCCGGACTGGAGTCACTGGCCGGAATCACATGGTGTTTGTCGGCCTTCGCCCAAGAAAGGGCGCTTTGTGCCTAATTTCAAGCTGCATGAGGGTTATGCCCTCTAGCCCTTACCTTGACTTTTGTTCGAGTCAGGCTCATCACTGCAACTACTTGAATAACCTACTGTTGTAACTTCATCACCTCTTCCTGACCTGTCACTGTCATGCCTATAGTACACCTGACGTAGCCCCCTGCACCATGAGGCAAGGCTTTACCAGAATGTGCACCTCTCAAATGTTTTTCCATACCTACCTGCACACCTGACGTTGCCCCCCGCACCATGAGGTGAGGCTTTGCCAGAATGTGAATTTAAGATCTACCCTTTATGAGGGCCATGAACTCCCTTGCTGGGGGGAAGATGCCCGGGATGGATGGGATACCGATGGAGATTTACAAGGAGTATAGCAATCTCCTTGCTCCAAGGCCGTCAGAGGTGCCGTTAGAGGCCCGATCGAGGGGGGGACTTCCGGAATCCATGTTAGAGGTGTTGATTTTAACCGTGCCTAAGGAAGGTCAGGATCCAGCTGAATGTGAGTCATATCGGCCGTTATCTGTGATAAATGTAAATGTCAAAATCCTCAGTAAAATCTTAGCGATCCGGCTGCCCCCACTTATGCAGGTGCTTGTGCATCCCGACCAGAAGGGATTCATTTTAGTGGGGGAAGTCCACAATACAGAATCTGAGCTGAACGCTCTTGATTATTGATAGACAGACGGCGGGGAGGTTGGCAGTGGTCAGCTTGGATTGGTATAAAGCCTTCGACTCCGTTTCATGGGACTTTCAGTGGCTGGTATTGGAAAAAATGGGTCTGGGCGCCAGCTGTCTTGAGTGGGTTAAGACATTGTATTTCGAATCATTATCGAGGGT
The DNA here is from genome assembly GCF_040938575.1 of Ambystoma mexicanum. NCBI lineage: Eukaryota > Metazoa > Chordata > Amphibia > Caudata > Ambystomatidae > Ambystoma > Ambystoma mexicanum. Next base: position 802,632,286 of record NC_090932.1, read on the forward strand.
CCGGGTGAATGGGGGTGTCTCTTCTGCACGGAGGGTAGGTATGGGCACGCAGCAAGGCTATCCGCTGTCTCCGCTAATATTTGCACTAGTGATAGAACCCCTGGCGAGAATGGTTTAAGTTACTTACCTGTAACTCTTGTTCTCCAGCATGGGTCTGGCATGGATTCACATCCTCACGAATATTCCCTGTCATCAGGCTGGGAATACTCAGTAAAAGAAAAAATAAAGTTTCACTTTAGCTTGAAAACTGTATTTCTCCTCTAAACCAAACCAATCACTATTCTATGGGTCAAACTGCCCACATCCAATGACAGTCCTCTCCCTAAACTCGACCCCTGGTGGCCATATTCAGATGTGTTAAGCATGTAAAGTAGCAGTATGAACCAAGCAGAGCCACAGAGGAGAAGGAGGGAGGGTTCACATGTGAATCCATGCCAGACCCATGCTGGAGAACAAGAGTTACAGGTAAGTAACTTAAGTCTTCTCTAGCATGGGGTCTGGCAGTATTCACATGCTCATGAATAACAATTACACATCAGTGCATATACACAACGACGGGAGGTGGCAAGGCTCAACAGAAGCAATAAACACTCACCCCTGGAACATTCTCACCTCAAGTGAACAGGTTGCGTAACAACGCTTGGTTGTCCCAGGACTCCTTGCTGGAAGCCCTGTTGACGCAGTAGAACCTCGTGAACGTGTGTGTGTGGACCTCTACGTAGCAGCCCTGCAAATGTTGAGCTGGGGCACACCAGAGAGAAACGTTGTTGCTGCGATGGCTCTGGTGGAATGGGTTATCGGCCGGCCTGGAACGGGTCTGTTAGCCAGCCGATGACAGTGCATGATACAGCCAGAGAGCCACCTGAAGATGGAAGTCTTCGGCAAAGCCTTCCCATGATTCACAGGTCCAGAATTGACAAACAACTGAGAAGTCTTCCGAAACTTCTTTGTGCATGCTAACTAGAACTTCAACGCACAAGCAACGTCCAGCGAATGCAAGGCATCTCTGCTGGCGACGACCATTCAGGAAGAAGACGGGCAACACCAAAGGCTTATTGAGGTGGAACTCCGACGGCACCTTCAGCATAAATGTGGGGTTTGTGCGCAGTACCACCCTTGAAGCAATGAAGGACAAGTACGGCTGCTTGCAAGACAGGGCTTGGATCTCCCAGACCCTCCTGACTGAGGTGATTGCCACGAGGAAAGCAGTCTTCCACAAGAGAAACTTTAGCGGGGCTAGGATATGGCAGCCAGGTGCACGTTGATAGAGGTGTGAGCCAGTGCAGCCTTGGCCAAGGAAAAGTAGTTATGGAAGGAGCTGCAGGGCTGTTACACGCAAATGAACAATGGGCCTCATAACGAGTTGGGTGTTTCTCCGGCGATGAATCCACTGGAATAAAGCCCAAACAAATTACTGTTACCGCCAGTTTGTCCAGCGGAATTTCTGCCGGAATATAAGTAGTGGTGGCAGTGTAATTTCCCATTTTATTTGAGTGAATTGGACTCAATGGGGCTTTTTTGGCAGAATTACTGCGGTGGAATCTCTGCTGCGATAATTATGGCAATTTTTTGCATTGAGTTGGAGGATTTACCTCCAGGATTTTCACTGGAGGCAAATCCTCCACTCCATGACCAAACACGTAATTTGGTGTAGTGGTAAAGTTGTCGGTAACAGAGTTACCGCCAACTTTACCACTTACCGCCAAACCCATAATGAGACCGAATATTCTGAGCCTGGCACCACACAGAGAAACGCTTCTACTTATGGCTGTTGCATGTCAACGTTGAAGAGGCTCTGGCCTTGGCCAGGATGTCCTTACACTCTGCCGGTAAAGAATAATGCTCAAATTATAGGGCTGCAGGAGCCAGGCCCTGAGGCTCAGGGATGCTGGGTTGTGGTGCAGAATCGCCCCTCCCTCCCTGGACGGAAGATCGGGAAGTAGTGGCAGCCTGATGGACGGACCTGCCGGCAGACATAGAAGGTCTGGATACCAGATTTGTTGTGGCTGCGTCGGAGCGACAAGTGTCATCCTGCAGTGACACTGTCTGAGTGTGTTTATCACTCGTAGCAGGAGTGGGAACGGAGGGTGTCCAGTCAACTCGTCGAAAAAAAACTGGTCGACTGCAATTTGGTCGACGCAATTTGGTCGAAAACCAAATGGTCGAATTTTTTTTTATTTATATATTTCTTTTTCGGGTTTTCGTTTAGTTAAAAAAGGGGTTTTTAGAGAAAAAAAAAGGGGGTTGGGGGGGGGACCCCCCCCCCCCCAAAAAAAAAAAAAAAAGGGTTAAAAAAAAAAAAAAAACTTCGACCATTTGGTTTTCGACCAAATTGGTTCGACCATTTGTCTGGTCGACCAATTTTTTTCGACGAAATGTCTGGCAACCGGAACGGAGGAAAAGCGTACAGGAAAAGTCCTTCCTATGGGAACGAGAACACATACCCCACGCTACTCCGCCGCAGGAACTTGCTGGCGAACTTCTGACACTTGAATCTGTCGCCGCCGTGAAAAGGTCGATCTGGGGTTGACCCCATGAGTCGAATAGAAGATCCACTTGGTCCTGGTGAAGCTCCCAATTGAGGCAAGAATGTAGTTCCCTGCTGAGCGAGTCTGCAATGGTGTTCTTGGTGCCCGCCAGGTGAAAAGGGACAACAAGCATGTCCGGGAGAATGGCCCAGTGCCACAGATCCTGAGCCTCCCTGGAGAGAACTGGAGAGCATGTCCCACCCTGCTTCCGGATGTAGAACATGTTTGTTTATTAATTTGTATAGCTAGAACATGTTTCAACTGCTGTTTATCAGACTTTAGTGATACATTGAATCTAGATGTGCCAATGCCCATGTTCTGAACTGCTGTTTATTAGATTTTATCGACATAACTGAATTTAGGTGTGCTACTACCCTGCACTCGAATTGCTGCCTCCTCAGACCCAGGTGTTATATGACTGCATGTTCACCGCCAACAATTACCCCACACTAATCTTATCCTGCTCACGCACACAATGTATCTCCACACACTCTATACTGTGCTACTAAGATTACTTCTCTATACTATGAATATCCAATACCCCATCACGTCACTAAACTCACTTGTACACGAGTCCCCACCTAATCCTCACAAATTTACTGACATGATTACCACACCCTACACTGTCCTCCAAAGGAATCTCAAATTACGTGCAAGGCTCCCATGGCTTTATGACCCTTTAACCAAAGTAGCTCACAGCAAGGCTACCACGAGCCCCCATAGCCCCACCCAGCACCCTCTTCAACTAAACAGTAGACTCTACCACGAATCTATTCATGCCCAGAAAAGCACGCATAAATCCTCAATATCACTTTCAAAACCAGTACAACCTGGGACCAAGGGAGAACTGATAAATGCCCGCTCTATGGTAGCCCACGCAACTGGCATTGCAGACCTACTCTACAATGAAGACTTAGACTTCTTAGCTGTTACTGAATCCTGGCTACACCCAACAGCAGGCCCGGCAATTATGCTAGCCATTCCAGATGACTATACTCTATTAAGACTTGATCGTACCACCTCTCGAGGCGGAGGTCTTGCCATTATAGCTAAAACTAAATTCCCCCTGATTATTGAGACACCATCCAATGCAGGATCCTGTGAATCCTTAACTGCAAAACTAACCATATCTAATACACAATCTATTTCCATCAACCTCATTTACCGACCACCTGGCCCCTTAGGGTCATTTGAAGAAGACCTTACTAACACCCTATCCAACAATCAAACTCTTCATAAAGCATTTTATTTGGAGACCTTAACCTGGGTTTTAGCGACCCCACAGATGCTAATGCCATAATAATTATTAATACCTTAGAGGAACTGGGATTTACCCAGAAGATCACGGAGCCCACTCATACCAAAGGTAGAACTCTGGACTGGCTAGCTGCTCATAACTGACCACTCCTGATCTCTTCTATACTTCCACAGCCTTGGACCGATCACTACTTGATCTCGTTTACCCTAGAGGCGACACCAGCGCAAACAGACAGTATAGCTCCAGCTGTCCAGACAAGAAATAAAAAGAACATTACCCCTGAAAATCTGATCCCATTGATCGCACCGACCTTGAACGCCATCCCGGACCACACAGATCCCTTTATGATGGTAGACATATACAATAAAGTCATGCTCTCATTTCTTGATACCATAGCCCCATTGCAGCTGAAAAAGAGCAAACCTCTGAAACACATCAACTCCTGGTTTTCTCCCCATCTTAAAACTCTCAGACCGGAAAAGCGACGTTGTGAAAAAATCTGGAGATCACATCCCTCCGAAAAAATAAGAATAACCTGAGTAGACTAGCCTCCCATTACAAAAAATAAATTATCCTGGCCAAACAAATGTCCTACAGCACCAGAATCCTACAAGCCAAATCCAACACCAGAGAGCTCTTTACTATACTAAAAGAGGTTGAATCTCCTATCCAAGCTCCTGACTCATGCCTCAAGGATAAAAACTGGTACACGGGTATACAAAATGCCTTAGCCAATAAAATCTCCTCGCTCAAGACAAAGATAAACACTAAAAAAGACTCCCTTCTCTCTACTACTAGACCTAGTAGTCTCATCCCTAAAAAGAGACTCACTCTATGCAGGCGCACCCCCATGCGCACACTCCCGACTAACTTCCACAAAGTATCTACCAAAGAGGTAGAAAAGGTCATTCTTACCTTCAAACCATCGAACTGCCATGGGGACCTGTGCCCGGCACAACTGATTAAGGACGCGGCTTGTGATCTTGCACCATTTATTACCAAATTAATAAATGCGTCATTCACATCAGGCGCCGTGCCTAACAATCTGAAACAATCATGGGTCCTCCCCCTGCCCAAAAAAACGAATCTAGACCCTTCTACTCCCACTAACTACCGCCCCATCACCACAGTACCGTTCCTACTTAAAATCCTTGATAAAATAGCATACCAACAAATCCAACATCACCTCGAGCACTTCCAGCTCTTAGGAGTCAGACAGTCGGGCTTCAGGCCTCAACATGGCACCAAAACTGCACTCATAGACCTTAAGGCACAGATAGATGAGCTGAGAGATCAGGGTATGACTGCAGTACTGCTACTTCTTGATCTCTCAGCTGCCTTTGACCTGGTCGACCACAAGATCTTATGTGACCACCTTCAAAAAGAAGCCCACTTCTCTCAAGAGGCTACTGACTGGATCCAATCCTTTCTAAATAACCGCACAATGAGAGTCTTCTCCCTACTAGCAGCAGCTGACCCAACGCCTATCACCTGTGGTGTGCCCCAGGGATCATGCATTTCCCCGACATTGTACAACATATTCACAAAGCCCCTTTTTGATGGTCTGGGTATCACCTATACTAATTATGCCGATGATACCCAGATCCTCATCCCTCTGACGGGGGATTATGACAAGGATTTGGCCTTCGTCAATAGAGTGTACCTCATCATTCAGGCATGGATGGCCTCACACGGTCTATGCCTGGATGATGACAAAACAGAACTCCTCATTCTAGGATCCTCACATAACCTTAGAAAATTGTACCAAAACTACTCCTCTTTCATAATTGACAACAATAAGATTACGGTAGCCAAGGAGGTCAAAACCCTCGGCTTCTACCTAGACTCAACTCTCACCTTCAAAAAACAAGTTAATGCTATGGCTTCCGCCACATCTTACACATGCAAACTTATCAGAGCAGCTAAACCTTTTCTCTCTCCATCCAATTGCATCACACTAGCCAGGGCGTTGATCCTATCCAAGTTGGACTATTGCAACGCACTATATGTAGGCTGTAACAAATATATCACCAACAAAATACAGATCCTCCAAAATAATGCCCTAAGGGCGGCCCTCAGTATCCCGAAGAAAGCCCACATTTCTGACTCCAGAAGATCCGTCAACTGGCTATCCACTAAAGACAAAATATTCCTTAAATCGATCTCCCTTACTCATAAATGCCTCCACCAAGCAGCCCCTCAATACCTTATCACTAGATTTTCCAGACCAACTTCCTCTCGCCCCTCTAGAATAGCCAACTCTAACCTCCTTCTGGTGCCTATGTTTAAACACACAATGTCTGGAGGGAACAGCTTCCCGGTAAAACCAGCACAATTCTGGAACTCCCTTCCTCCTACTTGCAGGGAGGACCTTCCCTACCGCCAATTCAGATCGAAGATCATCCTTTGGCTCAAGGCCCACGATACATAACAACCGCCTGCTCTCTTGCTACCTGGATGCCCCACACCACTATGTTGGTAAATTATGTACATTTAGGTTGTCAACTGCGCGGCAGAGATCCCTTTCACGTCATGCTTCTTCGGCGTGTATTGTTTCTTTATGACGTGTCCAGCACTGTAACCACAGCTGGACCTCATACCTCTGTATGTAACCAAACTTTGCAATCCTCATGATGCTTCTGCGCCTTGCTACCTCTGGGTTAGGTGCGCAATATAAATACATAAATACAAATACAAATAGAACATGGCGGTGCTGTTGTCCGTGAAGATCCTCACCACCTTACCCCTCAGCAAAGGCAGGAAGGACTTGAGGGCCCAGAAAACAGCCTGAAGCTCCAGGACTTTGATGTGAAGGGTTTTTTCTTCTGGCAACCAGAGGCCTCTGACATGCAACTGTCTGGTGTGTGCCCCCCAACCTTCCAGAGAAGCAACTGTGGCGACTGTCTCCTAGTATGGAAGGATTTGAAACAGGGCCCCTTGAGTGAGATGAGAGCGCACGCCCCACCACTGTATTGCTAATAAGAACTACTTGTCGAGGGTGGTCTTGTCCGTCCATAATCCTGAGACTTCCAGCCACCTCGCATCCAGAAACTCCTGGAGAGGTCTCATCTGTAGTGTGCAAAGGCGGACAAGGTTGATGCAGGAGGACATCATGCCCAGCAGCGACTTGACAGCTCGCACAGTAGCCGACCGCATACAGACAGGCGCTGCACCTTCCCTAGGATGGTCATCACCCTCTCTTCCAAGGGAGACGCCAGACAAGTCGTGTTGAGTTAGGCTCCGGGAACAGAGCGTTCTGCAATGGCTCCAAGCAGGACTTTGGATAATATATGGAGAATCCCAGATCAGTCATAAGATGCACGGTCCTCGTCGTGTGCTGGCTCACCAGAGAGTGGGAGAGGAAGTGGGATCAGACGAGCAAATCGTCCAGGTAAGGACAGACCTGGATGCCCTCAAGACGAAGATGCGCCACCACCGGAGCCAAGCTCTTTGTAAAGGTCCTTGGAGCCGATTTCAGGCCAAAGGGGAGCCCCTTAAACTGATCGTGTCCCCCCTGGGCCATGAACGGCTGGAACTTGTAGTGTTTCCGGTGGATGGGGACCTGGAAGTAGGCTTCCTCCAGATCCCACAACACCAGGAAGTCACCTTCCTCCAGTTGGCCGAGCACGTGCTGCAACGTGACCCTCGTGAACTTTTGGGACTTCAAGTACTTCAGTCGTCTCAGGTCCAGGATTGGCCTCCATCCTCCTGACTTCTTTCGGATCAGAACGTATCTTGAGTACATTCCCGAGGCTCTGGGGGACGGTTCTCTATTGCCCTTTTCTTCAACATCCAAAGGACACACGTCGCTGATCCCACTGGGTTCGCAGCTGCTGCGGGTCCCAACTCGGGAAGGACAATGTAGATTGAGGGACATTGAAGATCGACACCATAAACATCTGTATTGCCTTCATCCAGACCATGATGAGGAGGGAGGCAAGGTTTTTCGTGGATTTTCAAAGAACACAAAGAAGGATCGTTACAGCAGACTACCAGAGTGGCTCAAATCAGGCAAGGCCTCTGACTCTGCTTCTGGGCATTAGAAGGGGAAATTTGTAGGTGATGCCAAAAACACCACTTCTCATAACTGAGGACACAGAGGAGAGAACTGCATAAAACTATCAACAAAAAAGTATACAGAGCACTCCATTTGAGTTTGAGGTCTTGGTCGCAAGAGGCACAGTTGTAATGGGATGGGAGATGTCCAAAAACATAAAAGGACATTTTCGAGAGTAACTGTGCCCATTGGGCATTACTGTCATTATCACACATCAAGCAGTGTAGGAAAGGAGGAGAAAGTAGAGATGTTTAGCATAGGAGGGGAGGAGGTAAACGAGAAGACAGTGGAGGCAGGAGGGGATATCAGGGAAACTTGGAAAATGAAGAAATAGGTGGGTATTGTGAGAAGGACAAGGTGACAAGAGAGTTGAAGGGGGAAGGTGGAACATCAATGGAGGTAGGCAGATGGGAGAGATGATACCATAGTTGAAAGGAAGCATCAGTAGAGGGGAGGAAGTTGGAGTAAGGATGGAGGAGTTGAAAGGAGGAAGGTAGACCATCAGGAGAAGGGAGGAGGTTGGAGCGGGGATACAGGAGTTGGAAGGAAAGTCAGCAATGGAGGAGAGGATGTGGTTGATGGAAAGGCTAAGGGGAACAACATAGTGTGAGGGGGCGGGTCGAGGTACGAGCATATGGCAAAGCATCAAGGAGACGGAAAGGAGACAGGTGGAGGAAATAAGATAGGAGGAGAGTAAAAAACAAAAAACATTGTACAGATTATTGATTAATGCAATAACAAACCTGATTTGATCTCGTCTATCACCGTATCACAAGATCTGGCAGATTCACCTTATCGTCATCACTGATTTGAGACAACATAATTTCTGACCTAGCCGAAATAGCCAAGGAGGCAACTAAGAAGTTAAAACTTCTTCCTAGTCCAAGCATAATTTATAACACTTTTAATCTGTTGTCCTTGCACAAAAACCAATTACCAAACAGAGGATGGCTAAATGCTATGGCTCGGCTGATGACCTTTTACTACCTAAAACTGCCAAATCAGTCCTACCTTGTTTTGCCAGTGACATTCATCATATCCTCAATTTCTACCCATCTTCCATACTGGTCTCGGATATCTGGAAGGAGGCTGTGGTACGTCCTTTATGAAAAAAACTAATTAGATGCTCCAGATCTAAATAAGTATCGGCTCATCTCCACGATTCTGTTCATGGATAAGGTGCCATAAGGGTTAGTATTATCTCAACTCCAATCTTTTGTTTCAAAGGATCAACTACTTTGTCCATCTCAAGCAGGTTTCAGTACTCATCTAATGACATCTACCATGCTTGGTAATCTAAAAATAAAGTAATGATTAATGCTGGTGCTAGAGCTCTTGTCCACCTTGACCTGTCAACATCCTTTGAAACCATGGATCATCATAACTTGCTGACTTGACTTAAGCATCTTGGTATTAGAGGTTTAATATCAACCAGGCTGAAGTGCTTTTTGACAAATAATTGTCAATCAGTTAAACGTCAGAATGTTCACTCTAATTAAAGGCTGATAACTTGCGTGACTACCCAGGGCTCATGCCTCTGTCACACTTACCTTTAAATATTAATAGGATTCCGTTGGCCAAGCTTATTCAAAGTCAAAATAAAAGAGGTGATGTCTGGAAGGTTTAGAATAAATCTTAACCTCTGGAATTGCTCTGGGCAACCCTCCAGACCATCGTTCTTCACCTGCCAAGCCATTACAAAAGGAGAAAGACCATAAGTAAATCAGGATTGGTCCCACCCCCAAAGGGGTAGTCCAGCCTGAAATGCTAGGTCACATCCCTTCTGCACAAGACCACAAGCATCCCCAGACATGTTTCAGCCTTGTTGGGCGTCATCAGTGAGGAGTATCTTGGGTCTCTAGGCCCAGCAGGCACGGGACCCACGTCTGGGCATACCCGTGCCACTCGGGGTGACAGACACAATCGGTGAGTCGAGGGGAGCTCCAATAAGAAACCGAACTGTGTTGAACACATTTGCATATGGCTAATTGAGGGAAAAGCAATGAATTGTTAACTCCTAAGAGGAAAACTAGCTGCAGATGGTACCAGCACCACGTGGGTGCTCATTTGAGAGACTCTAGTTGATTCCCCTCTTATTGAAACTACCGATACCAGTAGGCCTTGGGAAAACCACAAGAAAAGGTCAAAGTGGTCATACAGGGGTCTAACAAAATCCTCTATACAGTCGAAAGACTTTGACCGGCAAACTACTGGAAAACCAAGGGAAGTGAATCCTGCATAGTAAGAAAGTAGAAGAAACTAAGAGGCTGGCAAACGTCAACCCGACAGAGGCATGCCAGTAGAAGGGGGCAAAGCATGATGCCCCAATGAATTGTGAATAAAAGCCATGGTGAACCCGACAGAGGGAGGCTGCTATTCGAGTGGGATCTGAGCCCGGAAGAGGGGGATCCAGGGGTGAAAAGCCATCACCCACCATACATGCAGAAAGGAACCTTTTGTTTTATTATTTTGAACCTATCAGATCCTCGAGGCAAGAGACTTTTTATAGAATAGAGCCTTATCCACCGAAGATTCTGATACCTAGGAACGGAACAATTTGTCTCATACTGGGAAAGCTCGAGAGTGTGCTGTGCTCAGGAGTCCCGCCTTGTCCCGTGCTTAAAATGTGGGGAAGGGAGACCCCGGCTACCACATCCTGACTTATCATTTGTGAACGCTTTTTTCTTTCTCGTGAACACTATCCGACACTCTTTTTGTATTTAGTTGTAAGGTTTGGTAATAGTTTATTTTTTAGTATATGCCCTTTTATTTGACAAGACGCCACTAGGACAGCCTTATTATTATTATTTGATGGCCCTAGCTTGCTCCCATCTTAGATTAAGGTTTAGATTAGGTGTTTTTCCAACCTACCTATATAGTTTAATAAACACCCTTGAACTGTGATCAGCGGTGTCTGTCTTTACTGTTGCTACCATGAGTTCCTTACACTAAGTAACTTTTCACCTATGCATAACCTGATACTAGATCAGATTACACTGTGTTAAATTGACTGTTAGTAACTCTGACACTATAGCCCAATCTGCACATTTATCACTACCTAAGCAGCTAAAGAAATAACTACCTTGCTAGTTGACCTTAGTCTAGCGCTGAAACATAACTAACAGGACTAACCCTTGGACCATACTAGTTATCACTTTAGCAACGATCCTCCAACAGTCCATTGCTTCCAACCGCCTTACTGCAGGTTCACTTTCTCCAACTATGGCCAACATCACGTCCTTACCTTGTCCACTTGTTGCAAGAAACAATAGACTCCGAGCTAGATTACTGTGCCTCCATGAACCTCGAACCAGCCACCTACCTAATCACGGTCATTACCTTAATAACAACCGCTCCAAAGTTAAACTACCTTATTACCCAAACAAGACAGCCTCCCTTATAACACAGAAACATATCTTTAATAAACCACTTAAGACTAAATCCAGATTACCTAAACTCACAAGCGTCCATAATTTAGACAGCTTCTCTAAAATTAATACTGCCCTTATAAATGCCAGATCCTTAGTGGCACTTGCCCCAGAAATAGCAGACCTAATTCCAATGAATAACCTTTACATCCTAGCAATCACAGAGTCATGGTTACACGCTGCAGCGGGCCCAGCCCTTGCACTAGCAGTCCCACAAAACTACCAAATCATCAGAGCAGACAAACTTGACACAAGAGGAGGCGGCATTGCTCTTACCGCCAAATCTCATTGAGCAATTAGATTAGTACCTTCACCATCAATCACATCCTGCAAAATTCTCACAGCCAAAGTACCCATCTCCAACTCCAGCACTTTAACAATCTACCTAGTGTATAAACCGCCGGGACCCATTGGCTCCTTTGAGGACGACATCTCAAGCATTCTCTCCAACAATACCAAAGAAACCTCACAGGTACCCCTATTGGGGGACTTCAACCGACCCAACAGACAAAGATGCCAAGGCTATCACTAACATGCTCTCAGAACAGGGACTCACCCAGAAAGTGACCCAACCAACTCACGCTAAAGGCAGGACCCTCGACTGGGTAGCCGACATGAACTGTGAATGATCTATTAATGCATCAACTCCACTACCGTGGACAGACCACCATCTGATTACTTTCACAATGGCAATAAATAAACGGGCACAACCAAATCTGGTCACAGCCCCTCCACAGCTTACAAGGAATAAAAAAAAATATCACGACTGACAGATTACTTCCACACATCCTCCCTTCTTTGAACTTACTCACGTTCGCTTCTGACCCCGACATCCTAGTCGCTGCCTACAACAATACCATGTCCAAAGCTCTAGACTATATTGCACCTCTCAAGTTACGTAAAAGCAAAACACGGGCACACCTGAATGCCTAGTTCACCCCACACTTAAAAGCCCTCAGACTGGAAAAGAGAAAACTGGAAGTCATATGGCGACACACCCCATCAGAAGAAAATAAAACCACCTTAACGAAATTTTCGGACAACTATAAATAAGAAATAATACGCACAAAGAAAGACCTATTTAATGACAGGATCTCCAAAGCAAGATCCAACACAAATGAGCTATTCACTATTTTACGAGAAATGGAGGCCCCAATCCCATCAGCCGACAATACTGCGAAAGACAAAATCTGGTGTACCAACATACAGAATGCGATAGCCAACAAAATAGTACTTCTCCAAGATAAGATAGCTAACAAGAAAGCTTCATTACCTAAACAGGTCATTCAAACTCCAATCCTTGAGGACTCGATTAACAGACCAGATCAATTCAAATTCTCTAAAGTTTCCACCCTCTAGGTGGAGGAAATCATCTCCTTGCTGAAACCATCAAGATGCCAGGATGATGGGGGGTGCTGTTGTGCGCGATGGTGATGGCTGCCTAAGAGCCGAGCCCCAGACCGAGGCGATTCGTTTTCAACTTTATTACCAGCTTTTCGCTATGAATCCTTCTTGCACCAGAGGCCGATGGATTGATCCTCATAGTAGATCCCTGCTAAACTATTACGGCCGAAGTGCTGTGTTTTGGGACAATCAGCGGATCCCGTATCCGATGAGGGACCCTTCTATCTCTCCCTGCTCCTTGGCTCTGGGAGGTGCGGCTTGCCCTGCTGCTGGACGCCGCGGCCTGCGGGGGGGAGGGGCGCTTCCCCTTCTGCTGCGCACCGCTCTGCCTGCATACTGCGAGCGGTGGCGAGGTGGACCTGCCTGCTCTGGGATTGCCCTGCGGAGCCTTGGAAGCAGCGGTTGGACGGCCGCTGCCCCCCTATTTGCCTGCATTAATATAGTCACCCACGAGTGTCCCGGCGGGTGGACGCAGCCCCTCGGGGGTCCCGCTGTTGTGATCGCGGCTCACAGAGGGGGCCGCGCTGATTTTTGGACTGTCCCCCCGGACGACGCAGGAGCCCCGCTCAGTTGTGGCCGTGGTAAGGAGCTGGGAGGGCTGCCTACCGTTGCAAGGGGTTGCCAGCACCACTTGACTTTTACTGGCTACCACGATTGTGGGCCTTACACACGCTGCTGGAGCGGCCCCACCTCCTAGAGTCCAGACTTACTACTTGGTTGGGGGTGCTCCTCCCCCGCTGCCTTACACTAGCTGACCCCCCTGGTCAACTGCACTGGGGTCCAGCACACCTTCGCTCCATATTAGGGATCAGACCCCTGGCCCGGCACCCTGAGGTAGTCTGCCCCGGGCCTTGCCCCATTTTGAATTAACTGTCTATTCCGTGCTTGGGCAGGCGGTACTCCTCAACCATGGGCACCTGGCGAGATCTGCGCTGCTGATAGCAGGTAGGCACGAAACCTGCTGCAGCATATTTACTACCCCCCTTCAGTGGCTGGAGGTGTGTGTTGCTTGAATAGACCCAAAGCGGGGCTCTTGGTAATCCGTACAGAGCGCTTCTGAACAGCCTGCCATTATCAGTGTAGCATTATAACATTGCTGTCTCCTTGGACGTTCCCACATCTCCAGAGCCCCTTTCCTCTGACACCATGACCAAGGGAGCGGGAGCTGGGAAAAAACAAAGCTCGTTGAATATGTTCACGAGAACCCCAGCTAAATCAGCTGTTGAGGCGCAGGATGAAGCACCTACAACATGTGCCACCCCGGCCTCTGACGACTCGCAGAAGATGCTAGAGTACATCCGTGAAGGGTTTACCACCCTGCATACCAAACTTGATGACATAAATGGCACCATCTCACCGAAGATGAACTGGGCTCTCTGCGTGCCATGGTATCCTCGCTTTCCACTAGGGTGTTGGCGGTTGAAAAAAAGAATGACGACCTAGAGTCACGCTGGCGACTTAACAACCTGCACATTATTGGAGTTCCTGAGGATGATATCAACGAGCCCATGGAAGACTTTGTGGAACATATGTTGTCTACAGTGCTGGATTCACCAAAACTTTCTCCACAGTTCGCAGTTGAAAGAGCCCATCGCTCCCTGAGTGCAAAGCCTAGGCCTGGCGCACCCACACGCCCCATCATTGCTAGAATCTTACATTTCCGGGACCGCAACGCTCTCCTTAGAGCGGCCAAAGTCAAGGGTGAGCTGCGCCTGGGTGAGGCCAGAATCCACTTTTATCCAGATTTCTCTGTGGCGGTGCAGCAAGAGCGCAAGGTCTTCTCATCAGTCAAAAAAAGGCTACGAGATCTGGGGGTCAAATACTCCAGGTTATTCCCCGCCAAGCTACGGATTGAACACTCAAACCAGACCTTTTTCTTTACAATCCCGGAGGAAGCTTCTATATTTATTGACTAACACTTCCCTGGCTGATCTTCTCCCTCTACGTTGGAACCACTACAGCCTTATCATTCCCACTAAGTCCTCGTCCAAGATCAGGACCCTCAAGGCCAGCATCGATAGATGTGGGAATGTCCCATGGGTTCTCATTAACAGTTTGATAATGTTCCCTTACTGAACGGTTGATCCTTCAATTACCGGTTTTGTTTCAATTATAAGTGTGAATTTTCTGGTGCTAGAAACCTCCTTGTTCTTGGCCTCGGTCTGGGGCAACATCGCCAAGCCAACTAACGGACCTCCCTGGCATAGTTGCCAATGAGATGAGGTGGTTGTTGTTATAGTTTAATTGGGCTATCATTCCTCTGTTTGGGGGAGGGATGTGGGTGTGGGGAGGGGGTACGGGTGTTATGTTAAAAGAGACTTGACAACCACAAGAGATGCTACACACACCACATTATTTGATCACAGGAGTGCTGGTATGATTACATGTCCGCACCAGTTGAGGTGTCACTGGCCACTGATATTCCATAAACCGGAACTCAGCCACCATCCCCACACAGACGATGGATAGTAACATGTCATTCATGAACCTGAGGGGTCTGGGCAATCACAAAAAGATGCAACAGATACAACTGTACGCTGAACGCCATGGCATTAGGATCTCATGCCTGCAGGAAACTCACGCCCGCTCTGGTCAATGCGAAAAATTCGCTAAACAGTGGGGTCCCCAGAGGTTCTATACTAACTATTCCACTCAAAGTCGGGGGGTCCTCACCCTAATCCACAAAAGTCTTAAATGTACCTGCGACCACTCACATATAGACCCGCTGGGGAGGTATGTGCTAATACTGGGCAGACTGCAGAAGCAAGAGGTAGCTATGTTGAATATTTATGGCCCGAACATAGATGACCCGGAGTTTTACCTACATCTTGCCTCGTTACTGGAGACTTATCCCCTTATTCCGATAATATGGGGCAGAGACTTCAATACTATATTAGATACCAACCTGGATAGGTCAGGCTCCAGACCCCGGCTGCTCTCCAGTGCGGCCTACACTATCCTGAAAACTCTCCCTCGTTTTGGTATTGTTGATGCTTGGCGGCTCATGTACCCGACCTCCCGCAAGTACTTCTATTATTCCTCAGACACGACTCGTACTCGAGAATAGATAGGTGGCTCATATCAGATATTTTGATCCGATGCCTCATTCATCTAGCGATCGTCCTTAGAACCCTATCGGACCATTCGCCGGTGACATCTCCTTAAATTGGGGTAAATACTACAGGGGTGAAAGACAGTGGAAAATGAGGCCACATACACTACTTGACCGGGTCTTTGCATCTGAACTCAAATCCTCTATTGAGGAATTCTTTGAGGTCAACACCATATCTGCACCATCACAGGCCATTCTCTGGGAGTCCTTTAAGGCATACATAAGGGGCATCGCCAAATCCAAAGAGTGCGGTATGCAAAAGGGCATCCGTTCGGACATTGCAGACAGCGAATCGACCCTTGCTATCCTTGATAGCCAATATGCACTTAATCAATCCCCTGTAATATTGGCACAAATAGGGACAGAACTAGATACATTCCGCACGCTGGCTGAGCGGGAGGTTAAATTCCCGGATGGCCCTCACTCGGTTAGGAAATATGGAGAGGGTGAGCGGCCGGGCCGCTTGTTAGCCAGGCTGATACGCCAAGAGTTTGGTGCCCCCAACATACCGGCGACAGAGAGACCCGGTGGAACACTGGCGACTTCTCCACAAGACATCAATGGTGAATTCCTTGCATTTTATACGTCCCTATATTCAAAAACCGAGGGCGCCCAGATACCAGAAATAGATTCCTACTTAGAAAGCCTCCCCCTCTCAGTCCTCTCTACTGATATCAGCCTTACTCTTGAAAGGCCATTCACCGCTAAAGAACTCCCAGAGGCCATTGAATCATTGGCTTTGGGCAAGGCACCTGGCCCGGATGGGCTTCCCATCGACTTTTATAAGCGGTACAAATCCCTCTTGATCCCACATCTTCTAGCCCTATGGGAGGAGTCCTGTGAGAAAGGCATACTCCCCCCTACACTTCGTGAGGCAATGATAACGGTCCTCCTCAAACCTGGCAAACCCCCCCACTCAATGTAGCTCTTACCGGCCCCTGTCGCTAATCAACTGCGACGTTAAAATATATGCTAAGCTATTAGGCTATCCTCATTTATGCCGCACATCATCCACCCAATCAAGCGGGATTTATCCCAGGAAGATCTACTTCTCTTAATCTTCGCAGACTCTTCAATGTGTTAAGCAGAATCGACCCCGAGGTTCGGGCAGTGGCTGCCACCCTGGTTATGCAGAAGGCATTTGACTCAGTGTCGTGGGAATACTTGTGGCGTGTCCTAGTCAAATGTAAATTTGGCCCCAACTTTCAAGCCTGGGTTAAGCTGCTTTATACCGGACCGTTAGCCAGAGTTCTCACGGAGAATAGGTGCTCCACTCCTCTTCAGACTGCTAGAGGAACAAGACAGGGCTGCCCTTTTTCCCCCACTAATATTCGACCTAGCCATGGAGCCCTTTGCCGACATTATGCGCCAATTGCATTCCCATAGAGGCTTACGTACTGCAGGCCAATATGACATCATCTCGCTATACACCGACGATGCCCTTCTTAATATCCGGTCCCCCGAAAACAATTTAGCCCCGAACCTAGAGGATGTGGTTCGGTTTGGTCACATCTGTGGGCTTAGGGTAAACTGCTCTAAATCTATCCTATTCCCGCTTACAGCCTGCACACTCCCTCCCCCGACCTAATGGGATTCTCATGGTCCCAGTCTAACTTCACGTACCTGGGTGTGGTGGTTTCCCGACACACGGCGGAACTACGCGAGGACAACTATAGTAATTACCTCACATATCTGGCCACCAAAACTACTGGCTGGGCTAAACTCCCTATCTCCTTGGCTAGTCGGATTGGCATACTTAAAATGGTTGTTCTATCCCCAACTCCTCTACCGTTTCACTAACTTACCGGTGTGGCCGAGCGAGGATTTCTTCCGGTCACTTCGCCAAATAATAAATTCCTTCCTATGGCATTCCGGTGCAGTCCGACTCAAATTGGCAAAATTGTCCACTCCTATGGAATATGGTGGCGTTGGTGCTCCCGACTTCACCAAGTACTGGTTGGTGGCTCAGTCACAATTTGCTTCCTAGTGGTTCAATACCGCCGACCCCTGTACCCCCACGTCCGCTTTGAGAAACTTCCGGTCAGTGATCGAGTAATCAGCTCCCTTATTCTCAAGCCTGCCTCCACTGACCTTGACTCGGCGAACCCAGTTATGAGCACATCCTTAGCTCTCTCCAGGGTTTGGAAACTAGTGGGTATTCGGTGCCCCTTTCACGGAGACCTCCCGCTCTGGAACTTTTTCCCTGATGTCCCGCACATTACACAATCTACTGTGTCCTGTTGGGCCGATGCTGGCTTCTCGGTGCTTTGTGATATTTATGAACAGAGCAACTTCCTCGAGTGGGCTGATCTTCCTCCCCTCCTTAAGCGGAAATCGTCTGCATGGCTGCAATACTCCTCTCTTCGGAGAAACCTTAGAGCCAGATACCCTGACTTCCCAACAATTCCACCTGATGAGCCCATTATTGCAGAGCTATGCTCCTTTGACTCCTTTAGGGGAAAGGTATCTAGGCTTTACGCTTTACTTCAGGCTAGAACTGCTGCCCCTAGTACTGAGTAGAGATGTAGGTGGGAGGAGGACATCGGGGTTGAGATTACTGATGAACGCTGGTCCCGCATGTGTGCTCGCACTCACAATGTGTTGTATAACTATAGGTTTAAATTAATACAATTTAAGGTATTACACAGATTTCATCACACCCCAAACAGACTTCATCATATGTTCAATGAACTCCCTTCCAGCTGCCCCAGATGTGGTGCAGATCAGGCCTCCTACATCCACATGATCTGGAAATGTCCACGTCTGTCACAATTTTGGTTCGAAGTATGTTCCACTTTATCTGCTATACTAGATCATGTCATAGAGCCGTCTCCGCTCCTATGCCTCTTCCATGAGTTCCACCAGTTAAGTCCAAATTCGAGGAGGCTGGCTGGCATCTGTATGCTACTAGCAGTACGATGCATCTTAATGAACTGGCTTCGGCCTAGAGCACCTACACATGCGCAATGGCTCAGAACAGTCACATGGGCACATGATACTGAGGAAGCCTGGGGTGGTCTGCAGCATCCACACTCTAGACCGAGAGACATCTGGCGGAAATTTCACAGCTACATGTCCGTCGCCATTTCAAACTCGGACACTGGATCCTCTGTCTCTTCCCCTCCCCCTCCAGTTGTTTCCCCATGATATGTGTAAATGGTGTCATGCTGCTAGATCACTGCCTGGACCCCACTTGTCCTTTCTGCACGCAAAATTGCCAAAGCTGAACTGTGATATGATATGATATTTGTAACGCGCCTATACACAGGTGTTTCAAGGCGCGACGAGGCAGGGAGGGGAGGAACAAGGGGAGACAAAACAAAACGATCCTACTAGGCCAGGTGTCATTCAGATCACGCAAGTGCAGGGGTGGGGGAGGGGGGAAAAGTGTAAGGGGAAGGGGAGGGGGGGGAAGTGCAGTAAAGGTAAGTGGCGTAAGTAATAAATAAAAAAGGGCCAGCTAGTGGCAAGTGCAAGGTAAGTGCAGAGCAAGAGCTGGGGAAGGGGGGGGGCTGTAGGGATACAGAGACAGTCCCGTAGTGCAGAGGGGTTCCAGGGGATCAGTGACTGGGACCAGGACCGAAGGCAGTTTAGAGTGGTCAAGTTGCAGGATCAGTGCAGTTTAGTGAAGAATTTAATTAGCTGTCCAGCAGGGGAGAGGGAGAGAGAAAGCAGAAGCAAAGAGGAAGGTTTTGAGGTGCTTCCGGAACCGGAGGTGGTTCTCCTCAAGTTTCAGGGAGGCAGGAAGGCTGTTCCAGAGGGAGGCCCCTGCCGCGGAGAGAGATCTACCCCCAGCTCGTTGCTTCGAGAAGCGGCTGACCATGAGGGAGTTGGAGGCGGATGAGCGAAGGGCTCGGGGAGGAAGATATTTGGGAAGAGAGAGTTGAAGGTATTTAGGACCCAGGCCCCAGAAGGCCTTGTGGACAATGCAGAGGGTTTTGAACTTTATCCTCGCAGCCACTGGGAGCCAGTGGAGAGATTTCAGTCCTGGAGAGATACGGTCCCTGGGCTTGAGGCCAAGGACAAGTCTCGCAGTTCTGTTCTGGATGAGTTGCAGAGGGCGGAGAGTGGAGGCAGGCAGATTAAGATAGAGGCTGTTACAGTAATCCAGCTTCGAGAGAACCAGGGCTCGGGAGACAGTGAGCTTCTGGGGGAAGGAGAGGAAGGGAAGAATACCTCTGAGGAGGTGCAGCTGGTAGTGTGACCTCTTGGCGACGTCAGAAATGTGAGGAGAGAAGGAGAGTGTGGAGTCGAAGATGACCCCAAGGTTTTTTGCCTTGCAGGCAGGAGCAGGGAGGGGGCCAAGGGAGGCAGGCCAGAGAGCTGCAGGGAAGGAGGGAGTGGGAGTACCGATGAGTAGAATCTCAGTCTTACTGGCATTAAGGCAGAGGTCATTGGCGGCACACCATTCTTGGATAGCAGACAGACAGTCAGAGATGAGGGAAGGAGAGGGGGAGGCTGAGGGTAGCCTGAAAATGAGCTGGGTATCGTCCGCATAGCACTGGAAATTAGGGCAGAGAGCGGCGATGTGGTGGGCAAGGAGAGCCAGATACTGGTTGAACAGCCAGGGAGAGAGATTAGATCCCTGGGGGACAAGTGTAGTATGCTTGTGTACAGTTATACCTTACTGTTACAATGTGAGTGTCTCTACTTATATGTGGGTTCTCAAGTCAAATAAATAAAGGTTTTAAAAAAAAAAAAGATGCCAGGATGATAATTACCCAGCACAATCAATTAGACACAGCCAGAGCCCTGGCACCATTTATTTCCAGACCTATTAATGCGTGGTTCTCAACTAGCACCGTCCCAAGCAACCTGAAAGAATCTTGGGTCTTACCTCTACTTAAAAAGCAAACATTAGACCCATCCATTGCAACCAACTACAGGCCTATCACGACGGTACCTTTCCTTCTGAAGGTACTTGGCAAAGTAGCGTATCTCCAGACACAGATATACCTCGAAACGAATCTCCTCTTAGGTGTCCGCCAATCAGGTTTCAGGCCACAACATGACCCTGAAACTGCACTAATTGACCTAAAGACCCAAATCGAGGAGCTTAAGGACAAAGGGAAAACTGCCATGCTACGCCCCTTGACCGGTCAGCTGCCTTTGACTTGGTGAATCATGAAGCTTTATGTAAACACCTTGCCTTGGTGGCTCACTTCTCTTAGGACGCAATAGCGTGGGTCCAATCATTCCTAAACAATAGAACCATGCAAGTCTTTTCACCCTCGGACTCAGCAGATCCGATCCCTATAACGTGCGGTATCCCACAAGGTTCATGTGTCTCGCCCACCATGTACAACATCTTCACAAAGCCGTTGTTTGACGAATTGGATAATCTGGGTGTCACCGACACCAACTATGCAGACGACACCCAGATCCACATACCTCTTTCGGGCAATTACCTAAGTGACACGGCTCTTGTGAACAAGATCTACTCCTCATTCAGGCATAGATGGCCATTCATGGCCTCCACCTGAATGACGATAAGACTGAACTTTTGATCCTCGGAACCACGGCCAACCTTAAAAAACTTAACTCCAATTATTCCTCCTTCGACAGTGATGGCAATACTATCAAGGTCGTAAAAGAAGTAAAAACCCTAGGCTTTTACCTCTACGCCACCTTAACATTGAGTTAACAAGTTAACTCCTTGGCTTTGACATCACCATACACATGCAAGTTAATTAGAGCTTGCTGGCCGTACTTATCCCCATCCAGCTGCATTACCCTAGCAAATGCCCTTATACACTAAAGACAGGACCACTGTAATTCCCTTTACCTGCGCGCTAATAAGTACATCCTGAATAAGATTCAAACCCTACAGAACAATGCCATAAGAACGGCCGTAAATGTTCCCAACAAAGATCACATATCTGAGCTCAAAAGACAAAATCATTGCCGGACAATCAAGGACAGACTCCTGCTTAAAGCAACCTCCTTGACCTTCAAATGCCTAAATAACACCGCCCCACTCTACCTCACCAACCGCAGTGTCAGGAAAACCTCCAATCGCCCTTCCAGGACTGCCAACTCATTCTGCCTTAATATACCACGATTCAACTTAACCAAATCTGGTGGCAGAAGTTTCCCAGCCATGGCAGCTCAAACATGGAACTCACTCCCACTTACACTCCGTACTGATCAAACTTACCCTAGCTTCAGACGTAACATTCAGAAATGGCTGAGAACTAACGATACTCATCCTGGGACCTAATCCTAAGAACAATGTGCAACTTTAACTACAATGCCAAAGTATCTATTTTGAACGATTATTTTGCTGATGCATTCTATGTACGTATCCTACTGTTTGCTTTTCTCACACCGACTACCCTGCAACCTAAGTATCTTGTACATTTTGGAAATTGTGTAACTTTAAACCTCTTCAATTGTATATCTTTGTCACCTAAGCCTAATGCCTCCATGTACTGCTTGCGCCCAGTTACCTCTAGTTTTGGTGTGCCATACAAATAAACAGACAGACGGACAGACAGACAGACAGACAAACTACCAAAGCTCAAATGGCAGGACCTTGAATTGATCGTCCTGTGGGCCTTGGGGATTGGAACATGGAAGGAACAAGTTACTTACCTGTAACTGTTCTCCAGTATGGATCTGAAATGGATTCACATGCTCATGAATATTCCCCGTCGTCAAGCTGGGAATCCTCGGTAAAGAAAAAATCAGTATCAGTTTAGTTTCTGATCTGTCTTTCTTAGTAGTAACCAATCACTGGTCTCTGGGTCATACTGCCCCGAGCCAATGACTGCCCTCTCCCGAAGCCCCACCCTTGGCAGCCATACTCAGATTTGGTAGCACGTAGAGTGGCAGTATGACCAAGTGAAGAGCCGCAGAGGGGACGGAGGGAGGGTTCGCATGTGAATCCATGCTAGACCCATGCTGGAGAACAACAGTTACAGGTAAGTAACGTGTTCCTTCTCCAGCATGGGGTCTGGCATGGATTCACATGCTCATGAATATAAGAATACATAGCAGTACACACATGCACAACCACGGGAGGTGGCAAGGCTCAACATTAAGCATTACATAAAACTCAACATTAAGCATCTCCTACCTCCTCACCAGGCTCACCTTAAGTGAACAGGTTGCGCAGAACTGCCTGGCCGACTCTGGACTCCTCCCTGGAATCCCGGTCGACGCAGTAGAATCTCGTGAAGGTGTGCGTCGACCTCCACGTAGCAGCCCAGCAGATGTCCAGCAGGGGCACACCAGACAAGAACGCTGTGGTAGCAGCGATCGCTATGGTCGAATGGGCTCTCGGACGGCCGGGCAACGGTCGGTTTGCCAACCAATGTAAGTGCATGATGCAGCCCGAGAGAGCCATCTGGAAATGGAAGCCTTCGAGAGAGCCTTCCCTTGGTTCACAGGTCCAAAGTTCACAAACAGCTGTGATGTCTTCCGAAAACTCTTCGTTCGGGCCACGTAGAACTTCAGCGCTCTAGCTACATCCAGCGAGTGCAAAGTCCTCTCAGCCGGCAACGAAGGCGACGGGAAAAAGACTGGTAACACCAAGGGCTCGTTGAGATGGAAATCCGACGGCACCTTGGGCATGAATGAGGGGTGCGTCCTCAGCACCACCCTCATCTTGTGGAAAGTCAAGTATCTCTCCCACCGCCGTGCAGAGGTGATGGACACAAGGAACGCTGTCTTCCACGACAGAAACTTCAATGGAGCCGAATGCAAGGGCTCGAATGGCGGGCCCATGAGCCTGGTCAGCACCACGTTGAGTTCCCACGCCGGGGCTGGAGCCTTCACCGGCGGGAACGATCGGAACAGTCCTTTCATAAACTCCTTCACCAGGCGATGAGTCCACCGGGACGACCGTCCTGCAGTTCTGGTGTATCGAGAAAACGCTGCCAGATGTATCTGGATGGAAGCGTGAGCTAGTACAGCTTTGGCCAGCGACAGTAAGTACGGTAGCACTTGAGGGGCTGTAATCCGTAGAGGGGTTAATCTTCTGTGCACAGCACCAGACAGAGAACCTCTTCCACTTGTGTCCGTAGCACTTGAGAGTTGAGGACGCCCTGGCCTTTGCAAGAACCTCTCTGCAGTCAGCCGGGATATTGTACCCTCCAAACTCTAGTGCTGCAGGAGCCAGGCCTGCAAGTTCAGCGACTTCGGGTCGTGATGAAGAATGGTGCCTCCTTCACTGGAGAGAAGATCTGCGTCCGTCGACAGTTTGACTGGTGGGGACGCTGACAAGTCCAGAAGGTCCGGGAACCATATCTGTCTCGGCCACCTCGGTGCAACGAGGATCATCCTACACCGGGACCTCTTGAGTTGGTTGATGAGCCTGAGCAGCAGCGGCAACAGCGGGAACGCATACAGGAACAGGCCATCCCAGGGGAACGAGAAAGCATCGCCCATGCTCCTCAGCTGGGGGAACCTGCTGGCGAACCTCTAGCACTTGGAGTTCGTCGCCATCGCAAACAGGTCGATTTGGGGTTTGCCCCATCGCCGGAAAAGTTGATCCACTTGATCCTGGCGTAGTTCCCACTCGTGGCAAGAGCGCTGCTCCCTGCTGAGTGAGTCGGCAATGGTGTTTTTTACCCCTGCTAGATGAAAAGGCACCAGAAACATCCCCTGGGCAACGACCCAGTGCCACAGATCCTGGGCTTCCTTGGACAGGGGGATCTGGTTCCTCCATGCTTCCGGATGTAGAACATCGTGGTGGTGTTGTCGGTGAAGATCCTCACCACCTTGCCCTTGAGGGACGGGAAGAATGACTTGAGGGCCCAGAACATTGCTCGGAGCTCTAGTATGTTGGAGCGGCCTCAGCTCCGGGAGCCACAGGCTCGCGTGAAGATCTCCGGTGTGCGCTCCCCACCCCTCCAGGGAGGAATCCGTTGTCACCATCACCTGGTATGCTGGGGTCTGAAAGTCTGTGCCCGCGGCGAGATGCGCTCGAGTGCCCCACCATCGAATTGCCTGGCGGAATACTTCGTTGAGCGAAATCTTGTCCTCGAAGCTGTCCGTCGCTTGTGTGCAACGGGCGTCGAGGAACTCCTACAGAGGACGCATCCGAAGCCTGCACAGGCGCACCAGATATCTGCAAGAGGACACCCTCCCGAGAATGGATTTGATGGACCTCACTCTGGCCACGTCCTTGGCCAGCAGACGCTGTACCTTGCCCAGGATGGCCTGTGTTCTTTCCTCCGACGGCGAGGCCAACTGCGCTACTGTATCGAGCTTGGCTCCCAGAAACAGCGCGACCTGCGACGGAACCAGGTGGGATTTGGGGAAGTTGATGGAGAATCCCAGGTCCGTGAGCAGCCGGACGGTCTTTGCTGTGTGTTCGACGGCGAGTTCCCTTGTCCCTGCATGGATGAGCCAGTCGTCCACGTAGGGGTAGACGTGGATCCCCTGCAGGCGCAGCCATGCTGCCACTGGTGCTAGGCACTTGGTGAACACCCTGGGTGCCGACTTCAATCCGAATGGGAGGGCCTTGAACTGGTAGTGCCGCCCTTCGACTACGAACCTGAGAAACATTCAGTGTCCTTTTAAGATGGGGATGTGAAAGTACGCATCCTCCAGATCCAACGACGATAGGAAGTCGCCTCCCTCCAGCTGTCCCAGCACGTGCTGTAGGGTGACCATCTGGAACTTCTGTGCCTTGATGTATTTGTTTAGCCGACGCAAGTCCAGCATGGGACGCCAACCTCTTGTGTTCTTCCTGACGAGGAAGTATCTTGAGTATACTCCGGAGCCCCGGAGCCTCTATGGGAAAAGCTTGATGGCTCCTTTCTTGAGCATCGCCCTTACCTCTAACAGTAGTTGAGGGGTGTGGTTTTCCTTCCTGGCCACGGGCGGAATTCGGGGGCACTTCTTTAGAAATTCCAGAGTGTGCCCGTGGGCCAGGGCATCCAACACCCAACGGTCGGTGGAGATGGACTCCCACACGCTGAAGAACTTTGTCAGCCGGCCTCCCACCGGGGTGCTTCGGTGGGGGTCCGACGCGGCGGCCAGTTCAGTCTTGCTTGGAAGCAGCCTTGCCGCCTTGGCCTCCCTGGCGAT
Organism: Ambystoma mexicanum; assembly: GCF_040938575.1. Classification (NCBI taxonomy): domain Eukaryota; kingdom Metazoa; phylum Chordata; class Amphibia; order Caudata; family Ambystomatidae; genus Ambystoma; species Ambystoma mexicanum. The sequence continues at coordinate 802,658,111 of NC_090932.1, forward strand.
GACGGCGAGATCCACCTGACTTGCCTCATCCCCTGTAGGCTTCTTGCGACGAGGAGCAGGCCGCCTGAAGGTAGGTCGAGGAGTCGCCGCCGAATCCTTTGGAGGAACCTTGCTTGCCTCCGGAGTTCCGAAACGGCAGCCGCCGTTGCTGCAGATCTCCCAAGGCCCGAGCTGTCTCCGTGTAGGTCTTGATGGCCTGCAGCGACTCATCCACAGTCTTTCCAAACAGATTGTTCCCGTCGAAGGGCATGTCCAAAACCTTGGCTTGCACGTCCTGGTGGAAATCCGTCGCCTTGAGCCACCCCCGCCGCCAAAGGCAAACGTCGTTGCCCAACTGGCGGAAATCGGTATCGGCAATGTCCGTGGCCACAGTTATGGCATGGTCCGATGCCACCACACCCTCCTGTAGGATCACCAGGGCCTCTGCCCTCTTGTCGTCCGGGAGTAAGTCCAACAGGGGGGCGATCTTGTACCACAATTCCCTGTTGTAGCGGGCCACAATCGCTAGGGCGTTGGCCGTCTTAATCGTCGTCGCCGCCGAGATGACTCGTCCCACGGCGTCCAGCTTCTTTCCCACACCGTCCGGTGGGGAAGTTGAGGATGAAGCCGATGCCCCCCCCCCCCACTTTCTTCTTGGCTGCTGCTGAGATGACCGAATCTGGGATCGGCTGCACCTTAAGGCACAACGGGGTGGCATCAGGGACCCAGTACTTCTTCTCGTGCCGGTCCCCCTTGGCAGGTGTTGTGGACGGGTTCTTGAGGAGGGCAAGTCCCTCGTCCCAGATGTCATCCAGCAGCGGCACCGCGAGGACCCTCTTCCTCTTGGCCTCGCGCCGTTGGTAGAGGAAGCCTTCCTTCTTCTTCTCGTCAGGGCAGAGCTGAAAAAGCTTGAATGCCCTGGCAATCATGGCGTGGAAGGAACCAATCTCGTCGGGCGGGGACGTGGAGGAATTGGAGTCGGGAGGCCAGTCCCGTCGTCACCGCTGTCGTCATCCGTCCCCGTCGTAGCCGTGTCCATTCCCGTGCCGTCCCTCGGGGAAGGCGACAAAGGCTGAGAAGGCCGTGAGGGCTGAAGGGGCACTGGATGAATTCTCCTCCTCTTGTTCGGAGGGCTTCCATACGGGCCCGGTAAAGCTGGGTCGTCCGTAGGGGGTAAGGGCAGTCTCGTCCTTATCTCTGTGCATAAGGCTTAGATTGCCGTCAAAATTGCCCCCGAGTTGTCCTGAGGCTTGGGTTGCGACGGGCGTGCCGGGGCGATGGTTGTTCCTCCACGGGACCCTCGTCGTCGTTGCCACCCTCGCTCTCGTCATCCCCCTCCTCGGGATGCCTCCCATGGGGCTGGGCCTCTTCCAAATTCTCGGCCAGCTCCTCCTCGGAGGTTGTGTCCATGTCCGTAACGGACACCGCCCCTCCCTCTTTTTCCACCGGGGTCTTCACGGGGGTCTTCTGGATGGGCTTAAAAGAGGATTCCCTCCGCAGAGGCAGGGAAACTCTGGGCCCCGAGGTCGCCTCTACTGGGATAGCCTCCACAGGCTTTGCCAGGGCCGCAGCGACTCCCTCGATAGAGGCCTTAGCCGGGTGGATCAAGGCCTTCGCTGCCTTGGGCGCGCCTGAGGCCTTCACCTTAGGGGTAGGGTCACCGTCTCGCTCCCCCTCGGCCGGTTCCTTCGAGATCAACCGGGGCCTCTCCAGAATATTAGCCGGGTTCTCGGATTTTCTCTTCCCCGAGCCAGAGCGTTGGCTCGCTGCTGATGGCGTCGGTGAAGGTGCACCCTGCCTGGCAGCCAAGGAGCCCGACCATTCGGCGCTCCCGGTGCTTTGCCTTCTGTTGGGCCCCCGTCGCCGGGGCGCCCTCACTGGACTTAGAAGACCGCTCAGACTTCTTCTTCTTCTCACCTGCTGGGCTCTTGCCTTCCAGCCAGTTGGAGAGGTGGGTCCGGCGTTCCCTCATAGTCCGATCCGACATGTTCATGCAAAAGGCACAGTCCTTCTCCACATGCATTTTGTCCTCGTGGAGGCAAAAAAGGCATTACGAATGCTCGCCTTCCTTGAACACATTTTGTAGGTTGCATCCAGGGCAGATCCTGAACAGTTTGCCGGGAGTCGAGCTTCCCTTCTCCTGGACCATGTTCTTCTCGTCCACGAGGTAGGCCTCAGAAACTTCTGGAATCCTCCAAGAAGCATAACTCGACGAAAACCTCACCCTTGAGGGGCGTATATAAATCCGAAACGGGTCCCCGTTGATCGGAAGTAGAAACGGTGGAGCTTGAGGCTCGATTAAACCGAAAAATTTGATAAATCTCTTTGAAAAAGCGCAAAACGCAGTAAAAGCTTGAGAGCTATAGCACAAGGACTCCCAACACTTGAGCGTGCAGTAAAATTCTGAGGATGGCTGCCAAGGGCGGGGCTTAGGGAGAGGGCAGTCATTGGCTGGGGGCAGTTTGACCCAGAGACCAGTGATTGGTTACTACTAAGAAAGACAGATCAGAAACGAAACTGATACTGATTTTTTCTTTACCGAGGATTCCCAGTTTGACGACGGGGAATATTCATGAGCATGTGAATCCATGCCAGACCCCATGCTGGAGAAGTATGCATCCTTTGAATCTAGTGACGCCAAGAAGTCGCCTCTTTGCACTGCCTGGATGACATCGGCTAGTGTGATCATATTGAATTTTTGTTTTCTGATGGACTTGTTCAGGGTCTGCAGGTCTAATATGGGCCTCCATGCCTTGTCTGGCTTACCTAGTACAATGAAGCGGAAATGCACTCCTTTTCCTAGTTTTTTCTTCAGAACTTTTTCAATGCCCCGTTTGACTAGCATTTTAAAAAAAATAAAAAGTTTTTATAAGCATTTGTTTTATCATAACAAACAATCCCGCCCCCACCGACCACACCTCACCCCTTCCTCCCCACACCTCCCGGACAGCTGCACATCTTTTGATTTTGTCGATTCCCCACTCCATAATATACCAAGTCCAATCCTCAAAACAAGTCTAATAAACATTTTTTTTTGCTGACACCAGTTCACTCGATAGTCTTTGTGGAGGAAGTCCAATACCAAGTCCCAATCCTCCTTAAACTTCATCTGATCTCCTTGAACCACATAAGTCACCCACTCTAATGAGACATAGTGCCAAATTTTCGCCAGACATTCATGTTCTGTGAGGGACAACGCCTGTTTCCATTTCTGGGCAATAAGCGACAACGCTGACACACTAAGAATCACATATGCCTTTGTTGGAGATTTCGACAATAAAATGTCCAATGCATCACCCAAGCCCAACATTGCACCCCCAAAAGTCTCATATTTTAGGCCCAAATATAGCTTTCATTGCCACATTAACACTATTCCAAAATGGTTTTCTAATTGGACAGTCCTACCATATGTGCCCCCATATCCCAATATCTTTACAACCCGCCAACATTTCCCAGACACTTTATAATACCCTTGGGAGCACTACCATTCTGATAACATTAATCCTACCTATCCATGAAATTGAAAGAGGGTTTTTGTTAGGCAGAAACCTGTGCAGTTCCCTTAGGGACCACTGCACAAGATTTAAGACTACAGGTGTTCGGCAGTAAACCCACTTGGTAGCAGTCTGTACCACACAGATTCACTTGGTAGCTGTGGCTGAGCAGTATGACTTCCCTCAAGAAGAGTTAGGCAGTATATAGAGTATACACAATAGGTACAGAGACACAGTAGCACAACCAAACACTGACCAGAGCTTTGGTGTAAAAGTATATAATTATTTATTTAAAGACACACTTGTAATTTACACTAGCAAAAAGAGGTGAGTATATTCAGCACACAGTCACTATCATATATATACAACCCTAATTACTTATTAGACAAGTCTTAGTGAGAAACACCACTTATTTTCAGACAGAGGTGAGCGCTTAACATAAGATGGCACTCTAATAAGTTATAAAAAAGCGAGGGGAAAAAGGCAGAGTTATGGAAGCACACAAGTTTCAATACTTTTACAAGAACCACAGTAAGGCAGGATAGGCAGAGTTCTACTGGAGAGCAAGGAAGTCAATTGCAAGGCCCACTCTTGGAGAGAGCAAGCAGAAGGGGTCCAGGTTCACACAGTGGGGTTATGCCCAAAGAGTCTTGTAGATAGTTCGCACAAAAAGGATGAAATTAAAGTCAGGAAAAGTTAGTTAGGTTGTCCCAGGCCAGCCCAAGTTAGAAGGTCGAGGCTTTACTGTCACCCCGAACGATGTGTCGCAATGGAAGCCAGGCGGGACACAGTACCGTAAGTGTGAATGAAGCTTTAGCGGGGGCAGTTGTTCCCGGCAGCGGGTGCGAGTCGGTGCTGCGTCCAGAGGAAGAGGAGGTCTTGCCGTGGAGGAAAGATGAAGGTCGTTGCACTGCCAGGGTAGAAACCAGCCGCGGCGTTCTTCGGTTAAAAGATACTACCCTTCTCTTCGCAGTAGTGGTAAACCATGGTATTCCGGGTGCCGGGGTGCTTGGCACGGACAAGGCGGCCATGAGATGCTCCAGGAAGGTGAAAAGAAGGCAAAACTGGTTATCCCCACCAGTCAAAGGAAGAAGACTCTCTGGACTGGAGATCTCCTCTGTCGTCGGGAAAAGTGGTGAGACGGTTCAGCAGGGCTCCACCAGTGGTGTCGTCGTTGCAGGTCGGCTCAGCTTCTCCCTCCTCAGATTCTTAGGTCCTGTGGCGACTTCTGAAGTTCCAGTCCCCAAAGCCCTGCTTTTATGCAGCAAACCCTCATTTCATTCAGCCTAGCTGTCATTCAAACATGCTAAGTGGTGAGCCGGCCGGCTCACCACTTGGGCCAATCACACAAGAGTGCGACTTGAGTTACCAAGGTAACTCAGTCCAGGGTGCCTAAACCCCCTCCCACGCCCCCTGTGGTATCCAGACAGAGTGGCACCACTTTTGGAGGCTTCTGTGGAGAAGCCTGCCAAAAAGTGGAATAAAGGGCTCGACTTGGGTTGGAGTCACAGAAGAGAACACAAACGGCATTTTAGAATCGAGTTCTGGCAAAAAATACCAACTGTGAATTAATATTAAATAAATAAACCGGCGGTGTGTTCGAGGCTATAAGAATTAAATAACTAAAGTTGGTAGCCTCGAACAATGGGAAAATCCCATAGAGATATATTCGCGGTCGAATATAAAAAGTAGTATCCACTGCCACCAGCCAAAACTCGATCGGGGGGACGGAGACGTGCCCCCTCGACTAACAGAACCCAGGGCAATCGAATTGCCCCGGCTAGTCCGTCCACAATATGATGGTTTGTACTGGTTTCTGTTCATAATTTGGGACTAGTAAAGCCAATTGTGACTTTAGATGCACTGGGAGACAGTAGTCAGTCCCAGGGTATGGAGTCTATGTTGGGGGGTCGCTACGACCCCCCTGGGTTACGGCACAGAGGGTGCTGTGTAACCCACATCAAAAACACATGAGACCCTATGGAGTAAAAGACCCCATAGCCCATAAAACTCATGGAAAGATAAAGGAACACCTCAAATCATGTCTAAGAGTGGGAGTAAAAGAGTATCACTCTTAGCAGGAGAAAAAGATAAACCCCAAAAATCCAGCAAAGCTGCTGGGGGACTCACTAGGTTTGGGAAATTAGCCTTTACAGAGAATTCACTGTAACACTCGCGCCCCCCCCCCCTAGACTAAGGGACATTATGATTTAATCCACTCCTGGATGAACCTCATACCTCTAGTCGATGACATACATCCTAGAGAGTCCATCAGCATTTTGATGGTGACACCCTGACCTGTGCTCAATGGTGAAATCAAAGGATCTCCTTTGTAAGCTATATGACCTACAAACCCTTTGAGGAACAGTCTTTTTGAAACTATAGGGGACCTGGTTGATCAGTCATCCGAAGTTGGTACAACTTCTGAACCTGTGATAGGCTTTTTCAAGGGGTCCTTATAAAGGATTCCCTTAGATCTAGAGGGGCCTCCAGGGGTCCTCCCCACCTCTTTGTTGGGAGAAGGTTGGGTTTTAGGCCTCTTGGTTGGAGGGGATGGAGATAAGCAAGGTACATGCTTCTCCTTCCTCTCAGATCTACCTTTACCTACTTTAGGAGTTTCCCCCCTTAAGACTAGGAATTGGGTTGGGTCTTCTGTGGAAGGTCCAGCAGTCTGAAGGTTTTTGGCCTTAGACTTTTCTTTTCTGGTTTTCCACCAGCACAGAGAATTACCAGTTCTCTTAGGCCTAGTCAGGTTTCCAGTAGGTCTATCCACCTCTTCCTCAGAAGCAGGGGAGTCACAGATTCTAAAACTGGGGGAACAATGATGGAGCTTGGTTGGGGCTCCCATTTCCCTAACATTTTAGCCTGAAATTTGCCTGGGTCAGAGGTCAATTTACCAACACCAGGGCTTGGAGTGGGGTTCTCAGTAGAAGTTCCCACAGGCTTAGAGTGGTTCCTTCAGGTGGCCTCTCTAGCCAATTTGGTTTGGTTCTGGGTCTCCATACTGGGAGGCCTGGGGGTACTGGATACTACTCCTAGAGTTCTTAGATCATTCCCCAACAGGACTCTCCAAGGCACCTCAGTCTGAACACTGACAGGAATCAACACTGTCATGTCATTACACTGAATGAGGGCTGGTAGAATTGGAACCATTTGGACAGGGCCTCCAGACATCTTAGTGGGACCTTTGGGTGCCTTAGCAACATCCTCAGGACTGAAAAAGCTTTCATCCACTACTGTTCTGCTGGCCCCAGAGTCTCGCCTGGCAGGAATATCCTGACTATTGACAAGAACACGGTCCATATAATACTCTTTAGTATTATCTGGGGTAGAGTTATAGACATACCAATTATGTTGTTCCCACAGACCCAGAGACACTAAAGAAACACTGGCTGAGACTCCAATGATTGAGTATAATAACGGGGGATGAGGATCCAAGATGGCCGCCGGGGCGAGGAGACGCAGTTAATCGGCGCTCCGCCCGGGCCGCCAAAAATAAAGCACATATAAGGCAGTAAGGGCCCGTTCCTCGCCCTCCCCCCCCCGACAGCTGAGGTCCCCACCCCCCCCCTGGCGTGGGGGCGGCGACGCGGCAGGAAAATCGAACGCGAACAGCGGGAGAACAGGTCCGGCCCCTCCCCCATCGGAGCCGTACGGGACTTCACCGCGCAGACCAGCGCTTCGGAAGAAGGCGGTGCGGCGGGGATAGCCCAGCGTGGGAGCAGGATCGGGAGCTCCGCTGGACCCCCCCCCCCTCGGCAAGCCCTGACAGGCGGTCCCGAGGATCAGGGATCCGCCCGCGATCGTGTCAGCGGCGGGGAGGAGGAGCGGCACGGGGGAAGGAGCGGAGCCGCCCGTGGAAGAGGGGAAGCAGAACACCGGCAGCAGAAAAGGTGAGCCAGCTGGGGGGGGGAAGGCGGCAGATGAGCCATCATCCACCGAGGCAGCACAATGTGACCCAGCACCCACCTCCATAATGCTGTGAAGACACGGAACAGGAGGGATTGGGAGAGGTGGGAGTGGCGCACTAACGGAGATCGAGACTGTCTCGGGAAGACACGCGGAAGAGGGTCTTCCATAAGAATTCCCAGCTAGAAACAGCACCCAGGCATTGGACCGGCTGGGGATCTCTCCCCCTGCACGGCACCACCAGGGCACAAGGGAGTCCACCGCTGGAGTCGCCTCCCCCATAAAGGGGGGGGATAGCGGAGTGGGGGAACGCAAGAATAAGCCTCATAGCCACAGGGGTGAGGACGAGACGACAAGGAAAGAAGAGGAATAGGGGACACCACGTCCAGAAAAACAAGAGCTTCCCCCCTCCCCTACACTCACAGGAGTACGCCGGAGGAACCGAACGGGGGAAAACACTACTGGAAGGCTACAAAAGGGTACAGAACCCCATAGACCCTCCAATAAAACACTCCGCCATGTCAAGAGCAAAAGGGAAGGGCAACCCCTCCCAACAGACACCCCAATCGATAAAACAAGGCGCAGATATATTACAAATGTGGACTACGGAGGGAGCATCACAACCGAAAGGGAGAACCCAGGAAGGAACCGATGGCGAGGCAGAAACACTCTCCCAGAAACAGCATCCATTGACCAGGGAAGATATGCAATCATGGTTCATGGATTTTCAAGAGAAGTTCATGTCTACAGTTCAAGAGCAATTTGCAACCATGAAGAGCGAAATGAAACAAGCGGTCCAAGACATAAGACTGGATATAAACAACCTCGAAGAGAGAACGGATATGGTGGAAAAATCAGTGCAAAGTCTTGAAAAAGATACGAGCCAAATAGGCGAAGCACAGGTACGGTTGGTATCTCTCACTCAAAACCTGGAAATACAATGTGAGGATCTGGAGAATCGCTCCAGACGCTCGAACATTAGAATCAAAAACATGGTGGAATCAGTACTAGATAAAGACTTGAAAGAAGCGGTAAAAGAAGTGTTTAGAGACATATTGGGGACGCAAGATGCTGAAGCTATCGGAATCGACAGAATACACAGGGTTGGACCCAAAAGATCTGGAGCCCCAGGGGAAAGACCACGCGATGTCCTGGTGGCCCTCTCTTCTTATCCGCAGAAAGAACAGATTCTAAGAAGGGCGAGGGAAATGGAACATATCAAAATGAACGGGCAGGACATCCAATTGTATCAAGACTTGGCCATGGTCACCCTCCAAAAAAGAAGAGCAATGGCCCCACTAGTGTGTAACGCTTACCTGGACTCTGCGGGGACACTCACGATGGAACTACGTGACTCTGTTCTTCTCAATAGGTGTAGCTCCCAGTCCCTCCCTTCAACCATGCGAATGTGAGTTCCTAGGACAAACACAAGAGATTTCGAAGGATTTTGATTAGCACTTCTATGGAGTTTGACTAGTTCTACACTCTCATATGACACTACAGCCCCTTCCTTAATTACCTTAGGAATTAATGTTGTTAGCTCTCCATCCTGCGTCTGTGCAGGGGCGCAAGTTCTGAAGAGATGGAACCAGGATAACTGGACCGGACTACAGTGACTGGAATTAGGACTGGGAAATGTAGGAGTGCCTAGAGTGTGTGAGGAATTTCTACACCCACGCATTCATGGGCACCTAAACCAGAAAAACGAATTTACCTCAGGAAACGCACTCACAACCATATGTAAAGAACACAAGCCAAGCTAAAATCCTTCACTGAGGAACACTCAGTAGTTATGAAGCGCAACTCAGCTCCATAAGTTACGCGCAACAATGTTCAGAAAACTAATTACAATGCAACGTAAATTTTCACTATAATCATGAAAAGACTTATGCTGCTTCACAGAATAGAGCAAAGATACTTGCGAAAACTTTTCTGACAGGAAACTTCTTAAATTATGAAAGTCGTTCCGTAACTGGAAAGATGACGGGGCGAAAGGAGTGACAGGAGTTCCCAAAACGCCGACTGAGGAAAATACTATGACTGGAAATTGTAGGAATTGCAGGGAGCTCAGGGAAACTGGAACGGGCCAAAAAGGGAACCGGAATGACTGAAGGGAAAGAGTAACAGGTGGCGCTAAAACGTGACAGGACCTAAAGCGGGACAGCGGCAAGCGTTGACTGGATTCTTCCGAACGCGAAGCAGGGAATGCTCGAGGGGAGGGGCTTAAATAGGCTGAGAGAGAAAACAACTAGACCTACACTGCGCATTCTACCAGCATAAACCAGGCAGCCCTGTTGAGAGTTGGGAAGTACCGCCCATGACTAATACTGCTCTGAGTTGCTTTTTCTTAAACTCCACGAATGGTAGAGTGAAGACCAACTCTCTTTGGACGCAATTGTAGGAACCTTTGCTGTGATCATGACATAGTGAAAGTATTAATTGAAAAACAGATCCGCTACAAATGGACCTTCCCATTTGGGCTGCTATTCACCTGGGAAGGAAAACAGAGAAGGGTCACCACACTGGAAGAAGGCCTCAGCACTCTGGGACTACAAGAGGAAGAGGTGGAACGAGGAGAAGCCTCATACAGGAGAGATCGTACAAGAAACCTAATGGGCTGGGAATCCAGTAAGAAGAAAAAGTCAAGCACAGGGAGGGAAACCCGAAGGAAAGTACCATGAGAAAAATAGAAAGAACGCATAACTGGGGGACAACATGGAAACCGGATGCTGAGTATGGACCGGGGGGAGCGGGGGAGCGGCACCCAAGGGACAATCCACGGGTGGCGGCCCGGGCGAGCCCCGACAGGGTGGTAATCGGAAATAACAAGTGGATTACTGGGGTTTAGGACTCCCCATGGCATACCCCCCGAGGGTATGGAGGGCAGGGAGCGAGAGGCGCAACGCCTCAGCATCAATAGGAACCCTAACCCTACTCGGGGGACAGTTTGTTGAGTTTAAAGTTACAAGTTGGGGGAGGGGGGAAGTTGGGGGGAGGAGAAAGGATCGGAGAAATCTAGGAGGCAAGAAACGCAAAGAAGAAGACAGGATGCATCGACACACTAATACAACAAAATGGGGATGGTACGCATATTAACCTACAATATTAGAGGCATGAACCACCCAACAAAAAGAGCGAAATTAGAGAGGCAGTTTAAAAGAGGAAATGCTGATATACTGCTTCTCCAAGAAACCCATATAAGAACAAGGGATAAGCAGAAAATAAGGCTAAAAGGATACACAATCTGGGCTCAAGCAACGACAGTGGGAAAAAAAGCGGGGGTATTGATAGCGGTAAAAGAAGGAAAGGGCTATAAAATGCGGGACACAAAAGTAGATAAAGATGGAAGATACGCCTTCGCCAATATAGAAGTGGAAGGCTATAACATTACACTGGCCTCAATCTACGCCCCTAACCAAGGACAGGATGGGTTTATTAAAGATATGCTATCAAAGTTGGAAGAATTTGCAAAAGGGGAAGTGATCATGGGAGGGGACTTTAATTTGGCATGGAATCCACATTTGGATAGGAGCACGGGGAATACTCAGGGACAAGGGGCGCCATCGAAGAACCTGAGGCAAAGAATGGACCACTTGGCCCTGAATGACGTTTGGAGGGAATTGAAGGGCGAACAGAGGGGGTACACATATTTCTCACATGTCCATAATACTATGTCCAGGATAGACTATTTATGGGTATCAGTGGGACTACTGGGAAAAATACAAGGGGTGGAAAAGGGCACGATCGCCCTATCGGATCATGCCCCACTGTGGCTAGATGTGGCATTCCCAGGGAGAAAGAACGGGTTCTGGAGGTGGAAGCTCCCGCAGGAGTTGATCCAGGACCCAGCAACAGGGGAGACAATAAGGGAAATGATAGAGGAATACTTTACACAGAACGACACCGGGGAGGTGGCAGTGAGTACAGTCTGGGATGCATTTAAAGCAGTGCTGCGGGGGAAGAAGATAGCGTTGAAAATCACAAGAGATAAACAAAAGTTTCAATGGGAAAAGGAATTGGAAAGAACAATAGAAGATATACAAGAAAAAGTACTGACACACCCCACCAGGCTTTTAAAAAAATCACTAAGACATACACAAGGGCAATTAGAGATGTTACGTACAAAGGGTGCAGAACGTAATTTACTATATCTGAAACAGAGATATTACATTAAGGCGAACAAGGCAGATAGATTACTGGCGAGACAGCTAAGGGCCAAAAAGAAAGAAACGACGATCAAGGCCATGTGCGATGCGAAGGGGGATGTCCAAACTCGCACACACGAAATGGGGGAAGCACTGAGGCAATACTATCAAGATCTCTACTCCACCGAAAGCCCTAACATAAACGCCCAAGAAGCATATCTAATGACCCTACAGATACCAAAAATAGCAGAAGAGGATAAACAAACATTAGAAGCCCCCATTAGGGAAGAAGAAGTTAGCAAAGCAATAAAAGGACTCCCAAGTAACAAAGCCCCGGGCCCTGATGGTTTTACAGCCCCATTTTATAAAAAATACTCAGATATATTGACCCCGATACTAACCAGACTCTTGAACTCATTTAAGGATAGCGGTAATGTGACCCCCACAATGAATGAAGCAAAAGTTCTGGTGTTCCACAAACCAGGTAAAGACCCAACTAACCCAGCATCATATAGGCCAATATCCCTGATTAATCTAGACGCAAAAATTTATACGAAAATCCTGGCGACTAGGCTATCCCCACTACTTCCAAACCTAATTAGTAAGGATCAGTCGGGATTTATCCCAGGTAGGCAAACCCACGATAACACTAGGAGGCTCGCACATCTAGTAGAGAAAATTGGCATCTCCCACACCCCAGCGATACTATTGTCGGTAGACGCAGAGAAGGCGTTCGATCGGGTGGAGTGGTCCTTGTTATTTAAAGTACTGCAGCACATGGGATTTGGAGAACAATATATCGCGCGCATTAAAGCAAACTACAACTCACCATCCAGCAGAATAGTCATTAATGGTGAGGTTACGGATAAGATTATAATCTCAAGAGGAACGAAACAGGGATGCCCCCTTTCACCACTGCTGTACGCCCTATTCCTGGAACCTCTTCTTATAAAAATACGAGAATCAATAAATATTAAAGGGATCAACATGGCTGGACAGGAACATAAAGTTATAGCATATGCGGACGACATGCTAATTACCTTAGAAAACCCCGAATCCACCCTTCCAGCCGCGGTGCGAGAGCTAGAAACCTATGGGACCATATCCGGTCTAAAGATTAATAGAAAAAAATCAGAGATCCTAATATTGGCAGGGGACAGAGCAAATATAGAAAGGGAAGCAAAGAAACTAGACCTTACGATTGTAGAGGGAGGCATAAGATATCTGGGAATAGTGATCCCTCAGAAAATTGAACAATTTTATGGGGAAAACTATCCGTCGCTACTCACAAACATCCGTAAGGAATTGAGCAGATGGAATCCCTTGCAGATATCATGGTGGGGTAGAATACAATCAGTAAAGATGACTATTCTCCCAAGGGTGTTATACTACTTCCAGGCTCTCCCGGTGAGTGTCCCCGACTCGTTCTTCAAAACCCTAGCAAAAATAGTATCATCTTTTGTGTGGAAAGGGAAATCGCCTAGGATAGCGAGAATGGTCCTCACCGCTCCAACCAGGGAAGGGGGGATGGCGCTCCCCCATTTCAAAAAATACTTTCAGGCGGCACAGCTTAGAGTCCTAAGGGAATGGGTTGGGGAGAACCCACAACAAATTTGGGCCAAACAGGATAGAGCAGTGGCAAGGACCCCGTTGGTAGAACTTCTCTGGAAGCAAAGACAGCATAGGCATAAGAATGTAGGGATCAGTGAAATTATGAGGACCACATTGAAAGTATGGGATACCCAGACACGAAAAGGAATAATGACCACCGCACTGGGACCCTTTACCCCCATATGCAGAAATCCACAGTTCCCCCCGGGAATGGAACAAGGGGCATACGATAGCTGGGAGGAGGGGGGCATAACCAAAATAGGCGAGATGTTCATTGGTAAAGAAATTAGATCACTGGAATCCTGCAGTATAGACGAAAAAAACCCCAAAAGTAATAGATATAGATATGAACAGCTAAAACACTGGCTGAACTCCCCGGAAATCACCGAAGCAGCAACCAGAGATCTCACAGGGTTCGAGACATATATCATCTCCAATACGGGGGAGAAAAAGTGGGCATCCATACTATATAAATTCATAAACACACAAGGAGAAGACATTAAATGGTCATATAGAATAAAATGGGGTAGAACGCTGGAGGTAGAACCAACGGATAAGCAGTGGGAAGACCTATGGAAGCAAATCCCCAGAATGACCCGCGCGGCACAAACAAGGGAAATGTGGGTAAAAATTATGACTCAATGGCACTTCACCCCAGAGAGGCTCCACTCAATGTATCCAAACTCATCTAACCAATGCTGGAGGGGGTGTGAAGAAGTGGGCACTTGGAGACACATTTGGTGGGACTGCAAAGGTGTTAAACCCTTCTGGGAAGAGGTGAAAAGCGAAATGGGTAAAATATTCCCGGAAGTGGGTTTGCTGGGGGAGGGAGTGTGGCTCTGTGGAATCAGAGACGATACAGCAATGCAATACAGCAAATCACAATGGAGAAGCTGTATGGGCCTACTTATAGCGGCATGGACCACTATAGCGCAGAACTGGAAGAATAAAAATACTCCACTGACCTGCACTTGGCTTCGGAAAGTGTGGGCCCACATAACTATGGAAAAAATTACACATAAGATCCAAGGAACTGGAGACACATTCGGAAAGGAATGGGAAGGGATATTGCAATACCTGCAGTCAGACTTTATGGGTCAATGGTGCCCTCATAATGTTAAGGTTTCAGACATCTTCAATGCATAAGTGGAACAATGGTCTTTAAGATTTCACCCGACCAGAGGGAAGGGAGGGGGTGGGAGGAGGGAAAGTTTTAATGTTAAATGTAATTATACCTGCCTTGTTTCAGTAAAACCAATAAACACAGTTTAAAATAAAAAATAATAACGGGGGATAGTTAGCCTGATACATAGATTCCAATGAATCGGTTATCTTCACTCCCAAATATCTTAGACCTTTATCTGTCCTCAACTACTGACCCACATCTGAGGACTGTTCCGTTAACACGGCTCCCCACCTGTAAAACCATACTTTTTGATTTATCGGTATTTATGTTCAATCCTGCCACTTCCCCAAATTGTTTAAGACCTGTGTTTAGGCCTGGTAGTGAACTAGCTAACTCTTGTTGCCGTGATCAGCAAATCATCAGCAAATGCCATCGCTTTATGCACTTTATGTTCCACTCCTCCAAATTGTATACCTCTAATATCCTTCTCATCCCAAATCTTAGATAAAAATGGCTCCAAATGCATTGCATACAAAACTGGGGACACCAGACATGTCTGTTTTGTCCCCAGAGACACCCCCAATTTCCTGTGAAGCATACCCATTAATGGCCAACCGCAATACCGGTGCTTGATAGCGTGCCTTGACCATGCATAGAAAACTAGGCCCAAACCCCATTGCCTCCATAGTACGAAACAAAAAGGACGACTGCACCCGGTCAAACACTTTTTCAGCGTCTAATGAGAATATCCCAGCAGATAGCCCTGATTTGTTTACCTTCTCGATCAGATGGCACACCCGCCTTGTGTTGTCAAAAATGTGCCATCCCCTGACAAAACCTGATTGATACAGGTGGATTAGTTTGGGTATTAGGTTTTCCATTCTTAATCCTAAGATTTTGGTAAATATTTTCACATCAATATTAATGAGAGCTACGGGTCTATATGACCCACAAAGTGTTCTATCTTTGTTAGGGTTGGGAAATAACACTACCTTTGCCTCTTCCATGTTCTGAGTAATACAGCCCAAAATAATTAAAAAGAGAAGTCCTTATCGAGCTTAATATGTCTATATATGTTTCATAAAACAGTTCCGGGAAACCATCCGGTCCTGGGGCCTTATTCATTGGTAAAGACTTGATAGCTGTACATACTTCCTCTGGAGTAATTTCCCCTTCCAATCCCTCTATTTCCCGTAGATCAATTCTGTTTAGTTTACAATTCTTCAGGTATGCCTCCTGAGCCTCTTCGTCTGGGGAATCGGTAGTATATAAAGCAGAGTAATACTTTGTGATATACCTTCCGACAAAGAGCTAAAGGTTCCCAGTCCTGTTTTAATACAAAGGATGGCCCTTGCTTCCTCCTCCTTCCGCGCTAACATACGGTCTGCTTTGTTTTTCTTAATATAGTACAGCTGTTTTAAAAATAGCAAGGACTTCTCAGCCTGCCTTGTCTGTAATCATTCCAGTTGTCCCTTAGTATGCCTATATTGTGTCCTCAGGGTCACCCCCCTATCCACTTCCATTCTACTCATTAGCCCCTTCAATTAAGATTCTAACTCGCCTTGGATTGAGGCGAGCTGCTTTTCTCGCAGGACCTTCCTTGCGATTAGCTAACCCCTAATGGTCGATTATATGCGTCCCACACCGTTTGTTCCTGAATTACCTGAGTCTTATTCATTCAAAAAGACTCCCCAATTTTACCCCGTATCTCACTGCTTACGACTGGGTCGCCTAATAACTGCTTTGAAAAATTCCAGCGCCAGAGCGCAGACTGTCCTTGTTCCTGCTGTAACTCTATTGATATGGGAGCATGATCTAATAGACTAATAGGCCCTAAGTCCATTTTACGGAATTGTCCCAATAAAGTAGCCGACACCTATATATAATCGATCCATTAACATGACTGATGGCAACGAGAATAGAACAGGTATCCTTTGGCTCCCTTCTGAGTTTCTTTCCAAGAGTCTACCATGGCTAATCGGGTTAAACATGATCTGAGTTTTTGCGTGGGGCCCCTATGAATAAAATTTGCGGTCGTACTCCTGTCTACCAGCGGGTCCCATGCTACATTGAAATCACCTGTTATTATA
Source organism: Ambystoma mexicanum (assembly GCF_040938575.1). Lineage (NCBI taxonomy): Eukaryota > Metazoa > Chordata > Amphibia > Caudata > Ambystomatidae > Ambystoma > Ambystoma mexicanum. The sequence goes on from NC_090932.1 coordinate 802,674,465, forward strand.
ATTTGTCTTACTGCACATTTTTTGAGTTTGCTTAACACCTCCTGCAGGAATACATCTTAGCCGTTATTATGTGCATATAGGGTGGCTATTGTGTACCATGAGCTCCCCCACTGGATATGTACCATCCTTGTCCACCTCTCTTGCAGTTATTTGCAGTCCTACCAATCCCTTAAATGCTATAAGTATCCCTCCCATCTTCCCCTTGTTGTTAGCTTGCATTATATAGGGGTACCCCTTAATCCTTAGTTTATGGATGTTTCTCTTGCATATGTGGGTCTTTTGCAGGGTCACAATGTCTGGTTTTCCCCGCCTTAAAAATTCTTCTATCTTACATCTTTTAACTGGGGAATTTAAACCCCTAACATTCAGTGTCAGGAGTTGGAACCCTTGTTTACTTCCCATAGACCTTTTGGCATGTTAATTATTTACTTAGCAGCTGTCCCGCCACCCCCCCCCCCATCTAACCCCTACTCCCTTGCCCCCCCAATCCCTCCAAAACACTCTGGTCGGACTCACCCCTCCTCTCTCCCACCCATGCAACAAGTCATGGGGGTTACGTCTCACTACAAACCTGGATATAACATGTGCAGCTCAACTGAGACCCATACCCTCCCCTGATTCCAAGCGCCAGGATCACTTCACACCTACCACGGCACCACCTCACCCCCATTCTACCAACCCGTAAATTATTAGTCCACCATTGCTCAGGCTGTCCAGGACATAACCCCTCCCCGAGGGCCTGAGTTACAATGTACATATTTGCCCTTACGGACGGATGGGGTTGTCCTCTCTTTGCCAGGACCGCTCAGAGTTGTCTTCTTCGATGGTCTCTCTTGTGCTTTCCTCCATTACCATTCTTTAATCTTTACTGTCTCTCTTGGTTGCCTCGAATCTTTTTGCTCACCGCCATCTTCTTCAATTTTCATAATCCTGAGTCCTTCTTCGCAGGAGGGAATGCAGTGCTGGCGTCCCTCCCATGAAAACAGCAATCCAAAAGGAAACGTCCATCTGTATCGTACTTGAGCTTGTGACAAGGTTTTGATCACTGGCCCCATCAATCTGCGCTTCACCAATGTATATTGCGCTAAAACGTAATATAGTTGAATTTCGACACCATTCACTTTGATGGGACTAGTTGCCTATAAAATTGCCTCTTTTTGACGAGATCATTGGAGAGCACTTACTACATCGCAGGGTCTGGCACCCGGTTTCGTTCTTCTGGGGCCCACCCAATGAATATGGTCTAAGGGCATCTCTCTCCCCACCTCCAGTTCCAGCAAATCGTCAAAAACCTGCTGCACTGGGGAGCTCTTACCCTGATGTTAGATCTCCTTGAGCGGTTTTCAAGATCTTCGGTCTGGATCTCTAGGTTTTGAGTAGCCATTGCAAGTTGGTCAGTTAAGGCATCTATCGTCCTCAGCCAGCTCTTGAATAGCATTTTCCCCGGTATCAATTCGCTCACCTAGTTCAATAATATCCCCTTTCATCTCCTGTAAGGATTCAGCCAGCTCCGTTCTAATCAAACTCAGCTGTGACTGTAAAGTTAGTCATCTGATCGCTGAACTTTTTAAAGTACTGATGGAACACTTCTTTAATTACGGCTGTTCTGGTTGTCCAAATTGGTGACCCTCTCAAACCCTCCTGCTCCTGTTGAGTCTGTTCTTCACCAAACACCATTTCCCCTTATTTACGCCAGAACTTCTGCAGCGCCCCATCTTTCGGTTTCTTTACGACTTTAGGATTGCGGGCCCCTTCCTCAGGTTCTTTAGGCTTGCTCTTAGACATCTTGAAAGCTGTCCGAGGATATCCTTCTTGACCCAGCTGCAATCTAGTCACCCAAGGTGGGCCTTTGCTTTATTCCTGTGATTCGCTGCTCCTGAGAGGTTCCTCAAGTTAATTCCAACACCCCTCTCTCTCGCGCTATTAGGTTAGGGGTCCCCAATAACCTTCCACATGCACCCGAGCACAACCTTGTTCAACGATCACCATCGCTTTTACTGCTGCCGGAGGTGCTTCTCCCCACTGTTCTACTCAGCCTTCTGCCTCCCAAAAAATAGCCACTCGTCATTGAGTGCATTGCCACTGTCCACGGGGTCCCTCATGCTTTCTCCCCCTCCACTATCGTAAGGAAGGCATGGTATCAAACAGTAAGACAGACACGTGATCACAGTTCAAGGGTGTTTATTGAACATCATTTGGGTTTGAAAAACACCCATCTAATCCTAAATCTAAAGATGGGAGCAAACTACGACCATCAAATAATAACACAGTCATAGTGGTGTCTTGTCAAAATAAAAGGCCCTATACTAATAAACCTATTGCCAATCCTTACTTCTAAATACAAATTATATGGGAAACAATGTTATGCAAAAGAAAAGTGCTCAAGTGTTTCAGCACAGGAAAAGGCGGCACACTCGAGCTTAGCACAGTCTGTGACTTCTCTAGCAGGAGGGTGCAGTTCAGAACTTCATCATGGCTTTCTGTACCAAAGTCTCTTTGCCACTCAAAGTCTATTTTTAGGAGTGCCTGATTCAACATGACAAACATCAAAGTTTATTTCTTCCTAGGATTTCACATATACCAATTCTCGGGCGATTTTCTGTTCACCCTGGGTGCCTCTCTGCCGGGCTCGGACCAACTTTATCGACTTTGCCACAAACTTTATTTACTGTATAAACATCGAATACTTTAGACTATGCGCAGGATTTAGCTTGACCCGTCGCAGGACCACTTTGATTCCCAATTCTCTCCAGCTCTTTCTTTTTCAGCTGGATACCTTACAGAGACCTTCGATTAAGCACACAAGTGGTGCCGGACCACTCTGTCAAAGGTATTGTTTCTTGGTTTACTTGTGCCTTATCATATGCATTTCAAACAATGTTCATTCCAGTGCTCGCCCTACAAAGTTGCTGCTGGCAACCTTGGCTTCAACACAGACCGGTCTTGTATCGGTTATCCCCAACTCACCGGCTATGTTGATTTCACTGACACTGCTATGTTCTTGGAGCTAAGGACACTACCACTGCAGCTGGCGATTCTTCCCGCCTTGATTATGGACGCCGGAGAACCCTGGGTATCTCTGACACACAATGTAGGATTCTTCGGCCTGTTTTCCTAGTCTTACGCTACCAAACTCGAGGGCTCATGAAAGCAGCGGTTCCTTGTCGAAAAGGTCAAAGGAACTTCCCTCCTTTCGATCCCCTTCTGTTTTGCCGTCTTTCTTCTCTCGTTAAACTGCAATCTTGGAACTGCTGTTATCTCGTATGTTTTGCCTTGCTCAGAGTGTGCTCTCGTGCTCTGCCTTTTAACCGTGTGAGCAAGTGTAATGGAGGTCAGGGGTGTGTGATGGTCAGTAATTGCCTGACCATTGTATTGGGATACGTCAGGTATACGGCTCGGGTGTTAGTCCGTTTTCTCTCATAGCGGGTAGTCCGTGAGAAAGTGTTTGTGTTGTAAAAGAGTGCGGGGGTAGAGTTACTAAATATCCTACTTGATAGGATGGGGTAAAGGTGTTCTATGGAAGGAGATACCGCGTCTCACCATCCGGTGTCCCACTCCCACAAGAGCGCTCACCCAGGTGATCCTCATGCACTAGTCTACCCGCAGGAACTGGATCCAAAAGCGATGGCCGTGTCCTGGCCACCTGGATGACAGATCCCTGAGGACTAGTGGGTGAGACACCTTCTGGTTTCTCACAACACCCACCTTAAACTGTACCCAGCTTGCAGCGCATTCCAGTCAGCTCCATGCTTGCTGATGTATGCCAAACACCTATTAGACCCCGGGTCGCCGCCTAGTTCCTTGCCCTTTACCCTTCGTATCACCGGATACAAGCATATGCAAAAGTGGCAGTGAATTCACCCTTCGCTGACAATATGAAAAATGTGCTGCAGTGAGTTGGGACTGGTTCCGCAATAACGTTCAAAACAGTCCGCTGTTACCAGTGGGCAGGGGGGCCAGTCCGGTCCACTGTGATTTTCCCAGGCCTGACCAAAATGGCGATCACGCAGACCGCTACAGAAGTTTTGCTCCGTGTCCCTCAATATACATGGAGCTCTATTTAAACGGGTGCTTCTCCAGACCTGGGACTTCCTTGGGCCACTCTGCAGGATTGCCCTCTCCCCAACAGGGTTCACAAGGCTGTGTCTTTATTGGTATGGTGGCGCCGGGTGGGAGCCCACTCCTCAGGGTGCGAGCGTCCTGGTGGCCATCTTGGAAACTCACCTTGACTAGCATCTTGTTTACTTTGTGCACTAGGATCCGTAAATGAGATTGATGGCGCGTGCCTGGGGACCCTTGTGACGGAAGTCCCCTGAACTTTAGAATGTGTCCTTTTTTAATTATGTCCAACACCCACTTGTCTTTGGTTATTTTCCTCCATTGTTGCCTCCCATTTGTATTCACCATGTTGTGGGGGCCAGAGGGTCTGGTGAGTCAGGCCTGCTTTTGTGGTCTCCGTTTTGGGGAAGTTGTTCCTGGTAGCCCTACAAATAAAGGGTGTATTGGCCACTTTTACTCCCTAAAAATAGGCAAATACTCCCAAAAAAATAAAAAAAAATAAATAGGGAGTAAAAATACTCTCAACAAAAATAGGAAACAGACACATAGAAACATCTGCACCTGCTTTCACCCACATAGTCCATGGATATGCTTAGACCATTAGTGCCTGTAGTACCGCAGGAAGACACTACTGTTACAGCTGCCTGATCGAAAGAAGCAAACATGAATCTTTTAATGTGCATGAATAACTAGGTGCAAAGAAAAACTTATAACAAATATTTCTGTTTTCCAGTTAAAACATATTTTAACTCGCTTATAAAATACTCTCATTGGCAATTGGACTTCTTACTCACAACTTTAAAAATAGGGAGTTAAATACTCCTACTTCCAAATCTTATCTGGAGCATTGGTTCGGGCTTTCCCCTTTGCAGTGGTTTGTGGTCTTTACTTACACAGGTACGTTTTCCTTTACCACTGTGAACAGTATGACCCTCTTTGATAGGGCTTGCCTCCCCTGGCTGTGCTTGTAGAATGTCCTGACGTTCCCCGAAAGGATCGTAAGGCACGTTCAGATGGAAGAGACGCAAGTGATCTTGCTGTGTCCTTTTCTGTTTTTATGCGTTTTTAGTGCCTCATCAACCTTTGGGCTGAAGAGCTGGTCTCCCTCAAATGGCAAGTCGAGCACTTTTGCCTGCACATTTGGGCAAGTGTCTGTACACTTTAGCCATGCATGTCTGCGTGACACTGCACCATTTCCAATCTGCTTAAACCCAGTCTCTGCTATGTCCACAGCTATATTGTGTGTTAGATGCTTCTTTGCCCTCATGTAGTATTGCAAGTGTCTCCTTGCGTTGTCTGGCAAGTGCTCTAATATTTATGCCATCATATTCCACAACTCGCGATCATAACAAGTCATGATCACTAATGTATTTGCTGCTTAAACTATCATTGCTCCAATTGCTAGGATTTTCTTTCCAAAGACATCCGCCTTTCTGCTTTCATTTTCAAGTGGAACAGAGCATTTGGAGCCCTGGGTGTGCGATCTGTGCCCTGCTGCTGCCGAAACCACTGATTCGGGCATAGGCTGAGATGTCAAACATTTGGGGGAGATGTCCGGAACTTTTTTCGAGCCGGCCCTTAAGTGCCAGTTCGGAGAATGGCTTTTTCGTGAGGAGACCACCCTCCAAGACATGGTCCAAGATTGGTATTGGCATGACTGATTTACGCTCCTTCTGCATGAGATCAAAAAGAAAATCTTTTTCTCTGTTCTGATGGTGACAATTCTAATTCTTCACATGCCTCTGGAATCATTATATGAAAAGCTCCCACCTCATGTTTTGCTTTTGGTCCTGTATTGCATCTTCATTCTTTACTTCCAGGTTCCCTGTTGTGCTTTGCCTTGGTTATGTACTACATCTGCATTTTCTACTTACAGGTTCCCTGTTGTGCTCTTTTCTTTCCGATATTTTCTGTACTGCATCCGATTTGTAGGTCCGTTGTTCTTGTACTTTGTTGTGCCCCCCTCCCTTTTGTGTGCCTCTCTCCCGTCTGTCCCCCCCTTCGCGACACCCCCCTCTCTTGCCTGGGCTCCCCTCTCCCTACCCCCTCTTTCCTCCCCGCAAACCTTATGGTGTTCTCTGTCTCACCTATCTTTTCTATCGACTATCCTATCCCTCTCACTAGGTCTGGTAGGAAGAAGCTAAAAAGGGACAGTGCTTCCTCCAGACAGACCCTTACCAACATAATCTGTGTTCCCTCTCCAGGCCTATGGAACCCAATATGGTCTCGGTTCCCTCTCCTTTTTCCTCTTCTCCCATTGATGGTGGCACCCGGTGGGAGGCCCTCCTGGCCCCCTTCCACTACTATAAGATCATCATTAATGTCTACTTAAATGGCGCTGCCTTGGTCGAGGGCCCTCAGGCCAATCTCCTCCTCTTTGATAGACGCTTCACTCGTCTTATCAACTTCCTTTCCTCTCCTGCTATCCTGTCTTACCCTTCTCTGGCTCCTCTGACGCCTCCTTCCTATGCCAATTCTTCAGCACCCCCTTCTGCTTCTCTGGCCACCCTGTTGCATCCCTCCTCTGCCACCCCTCTGGCACTCTTCTCCCTCTCCGACTACCCTGCCTTCTCTTCCTTCCTCCTCTGCCCATCCTCTGGCACCTCCAACACTTCTGCGGGGTGTACCTCTGGCCTGTACCCCTCCCCCGAAGTCCTTCATATGTGGCAACCTGATCCACATCGCTACTCACAACTCTTGTTCAGCTGTCAAACACTCCTCTTCCAGGAGATGGCAGATGTCAGAGCTTGATTTGGATGTACTTGGTCTCACGAGACTTGGTTCACGGCCAGATCTGTCATGAGTATCGACACTCTCCTTCCCGATGGCTACAAGATCGTCTACGAACCCAGAACCAATCGTCCTGGTGGGAGTGTAGCCTTGATTTTCCCAGAGTGGATCCCTGCTTCTATCATTCCAATGCAGCACTACCCCTCCTTTGAATACCTGGTCTGCAGGCTCTCTGCTCTCCTGGCCTCTCTCTCATTGTGGCCAATATCTGCAGGTCGCCTGGCCACGTCATCCTCTTCCTCTCTGAGTGGGCTGACCTCTCCTCCTCACGCCTACCTCTCAACTTCTCCTCAGAGACTTGAACATCCACCTGGGTTTCACCAGCCCTTCTTCAGGACTCTTTCGTGACCTCTGCAATTCACTTTCTCCATTCTTCCCTCTGGCCCAACTCACTCTGCAGGACACACCCTGGATGTTCTGATATCCTCAGACATCCCCCTTCTCTAACCCTCTCACCACTCCTCTCTCTTGGAGTGATCACTTTCTCCTTTCTTCCCATCTTTCTCTCTCTCTTCCCCACAGGTCAAGCCAACTCCAGCACTGCCACCTACCTTTTCGGTCATCCGACCCATGAAGCATGTGTCAGTTGAGGCTTTCGCCTCTACTTTCACTCCTCCTCCTGCACCTTTGGCTGACTCACACCCTGACACAGCCCTCTCTAGCCTTCATCTCCCCATCTCTGACACTCTGGATGTCCTTGCCCCGGTCATGAGGATCCGCTTGAATCCCAAATCCAAGTGCAACTCTTGGTACAATTCCGACCTCACCGTCCTTAAATGCAAGTGTAGGGCGGCAGAGAGGAATTGGAAGGCATTGCGCGTACCCCCTGACAAACTGGCCTGCCGCCAGTTCCAAAGGCAATACAGACTCTTTGTCCTCTCTAAGAAGAGAGCCTACATCCAAGCCTGCATCTCTGCGGCATCTAACAACTTGGCCGAACTTTTCAAAATCTGCATGTTACTCACCACTTAGTCGAATAGGTCGGGCGTTGCTCGACCTTAAGACACAAGAGGAGAGGGAGCTGCTCCGGTAATATGTTCAGCCTAAGCTGGAGTAGTTCCTTCAGGAACGTTCCAGAACCAGGCCTCCTCAACTTGAGGAGATCTTTTATGCAACACACCCCTTTGTTGTTCTGATGACACAATCAAAAGAGTTGGTTACCCAAAAGAGCGGGGATACCCACACTGCCACACCAAGGCTGTAGGGAAAGAGCAAAACACAATTAAGCGTGTGGTGGTATACAATAACAGATGCAATTCCTGAAGGACAGTAAACTACCTGAAAAGATCCTTGTAGAAAACATAATGGCAGCAAGAGATTTAGACAGGACCAGTTGACTAAGGAAAGAGAGAAGTACGATTATTCCCCAGCAATCCTATCTAGAACCCAAAATGGCACAGAATTGGCAAAAAGAGTTTACCCCGTAACAGGCGATTGGTTGATAGCAAAGGAATCCACAACAACAGGAAAAAAATAATAAAAATGGATGTTAGTATAGGAGACTTCCCCGAACAGCAAAAGGGACGCAACTAGGGCCAGGGTGGTGCACTGTTAGCGGGATAACGTTCATACGTGCACAACAACAATCATTAGATAACCAGTCCAAGTCTCTCAATACAGTGTAGGAAGGTAGCTCAAGGCAATTCCAGAACAAGTAATGGGTCGTCCCCAGGGAGGAATAGGCAGTTCTCAGGTGGTTAAGTTATTATGAGTATGTTCAGTATCGTATACAGAATACAACATGCAATAGTTGCAATCTTCAACTTCCTTTGTTTCCCCCTACTTGTCCTGTTGCGCCTAGAAATACTTGTGTACAGGCATGTTATAAATGCTGCATCATATCATATCACAAGGAGGTATGGGATCTATGCCAGTATCTATGTTGTTCCAATTGTCATGTTGTGGGGATTGGGTTGAAGTGAAATCTGTATCTGCCACCTCCCCATCTGTGTCTGTAGCTCACCTTGAAAGAAAGTGGCGTCGTAACTACTCTCCTAATTTAAAAACTCTCTATCGAACCGCATTTGCGGCTTACCACAGAGAAGTGGTAAATGCTAAAAGAGTCTACTTTGCTCTAATTGTAGAGGAGGCTATTAACAAACCGAAGGCGCTATTTGACTTGGTGCAGTCTCTCTCTACGCCAAAACTAGCACAAGATGCAGTGCCACCCTCTCAAGAGCTCTGTGACTCCATCTCAACCTTCTTTCCATCTAAAATAACCACCATTTGAAAGAATATCAAGATTGAGGCTGCAGCAATTGTTGCCGCCCCAGTTTTTGTGAACCCACCCCCCCCCTACTGGAGGGTGCTGGTCATCCTTTCCTCTCTTTTCTAATGCAGAAGTCCTATCTACGATTCAAAAGCTTAAATCTGCATCTCCTACTGATGCCATACCATTCGCTCTCCTGCAGGAGACATCTGTCGCCCTGATCGATAATATCACGTTGGCAGTTAACAACTCTTTCGTTACAGGAGTGATCCCAGACTCACCTAAACATGCTTTAGTGATCCCTTTGCTCAAAAAGCCGTCTTTGGAACCTGAAGTGATTGCCAACTATCGCTCCATTTCACTTCTGCCATTTTTTATGAAGGTGTTGGAGGCACTGGTATCCCCACTGCTATCCACGTTTCTGGAATCCTCACAGTTCCTTGATTAATTTCAATCTGGCTTTCGGCCTGGTAGAGGCACTGAATCTGTCCTCAATTCGGTTTTGGATGACTTAATGTGTCTTGTCGATCAGGGCGGTGTCGGAGCAGTCCTACTGTTGGACATGTCGGCTGCGTTCGACACGTCGACCATTCTCTCTTTATTTCCCGGCTCTCAGAAGCCAGTATCTCTGGTCAAGTCTTCAAATGGTTCACAGCTTTCCTCACTGGTTGTTCCCAGTCAGTCTCTCTCCCTTCGTTTTGCTCTGCCCCTGCCTCTCTCTCCTGCAGAGTCCCCCAGGGCTCGGCGCTCTCCCCTATTCTGTTCAATATTTACATAAGATTTCTTTTGGTTCTTATAGAATCTCATGGGTTCCGCTTCTACTCATACGCCGATGATACCCCGATGCCGGTCCGTATGGACCTGACATTACCTGAAACAGCTAACATCCTAAAAAATGTCTGGAAGAACTCGGTATATGGATGCCGCTGAACTGGCTTAAGCTGAACGGTACTAAGAACGAGGTCCTGGTTGTGGGCACATCTGCACCTCAAGTGTTCTGGACAGCTCACTTCTGGCCTCCGTCACTGGGCCCTATCCCTATTCCTGTTCTATCTGTTAGGAACTTGGGAGTACGGTTCTCTGCCACCCTGATTATGGATGAGCAGGTCGGAGCGGTCTGCAAATCAGGCCATTTTAAAGTTCTCCGGAAAGTCCTCCCTTTTATTCCCACTGCTAGTCAGGCACCATTGGTGGGAGCCCTGGTCCTCAGTGTGCTGGACTATTGTAACTCATATCTAGCCCAACCCGGCTACCTTATTCGGCATCTGCAGCTACTCCAGAATGCTGCTGCCCGTTCTATCATCCGTCTGCCTTTTGGAGCCCATATGACCCTCTTGTTGAGACAACTGCACTGGTTCCCTGTGGCCCAGCGGATTCTGTTAAAGTCCATGTGTATAGTACACTGGGCCTTCTATGGATTGGGAGCAGAATATTTGCAAATTAAGTTCACTCCATACCAACCCACTCGCACTCTTCGCTCTCTAAGCACCCGGCGGGTGGCAGTGCCTCACTTCAAACTGGCCCGTAAGGGTGGCCGTGCTTTCTCAGTCGCTGCTGCAAGGGCATGGAACCTTTGATCACCTTGCCTTCCGCCGAGGATTAAAAACCCTGCTTTTCTAATTTCTGTGCTTCGGAATCACGCCTTGCCTCCTCAGTGCCAAGATGCCCTTGGTTGTATGTGCGCTCATACTAATGTCTCTAACATAACCTTCTTCATGCTCCTTAAATGGGGAGACAGAAGGTTGAATTAGAGTACCCTGTGGAGAGTCCTGTGGCCGTTCAGGCAAGCCTCTTGACATCGGTCCAGCCTGTACGGAGAAGGTGATCTCCTACGTGGAGATAAACGGGATCTATGTGTGACTGTGGCCTTTTCCATTTTGACGGCCTGTCTGGTGAACTTGGAATAGGTGTTGCTCTCTTATACGCAGAGCTCTGTATTCCGAATGTGCCTGGTATTTCCAGAGCGTCTGAAGCCTCTGGTATGGTTTGTTCCTATGTCGGCGGTAATCTTTTCTCTAGTTGAGCTACCAAAGTTTGGAGCGAAGACAATACTTGCAAAGACAGTAGCATCAGCGGATCAACCATCTCTGGATCTTGAACAACTAGTGCTGGTTTTGGGGCGAACAATTTTGGCTGTTGGTCCACCTGCCTAGGTGGGGGCGGAGGGTCTGAATAATCACCATCAGAGAAAACCGTTGAATAACCCTGCACAAATTCCGAGACTTTTTGATGCTCCAGAATTTGTTCTGGCAGGATGAAGGCGACTGGTGACAGCGAAGGGGATCTCCTGTTTTATGGAGAAAGCTCTGTGATAAATCCTGCAGAGTCCTCACAGAAACCCTACCTAAAGTTTCTTCCCAGGTGGCCAGGGGAAGGCAGCCGCTACCTGATCCTAACCCTGAGGGTGATGTAAGCTGGGAGGATCACCTGGGGTTTGATATAACTTTAGTTTTGTTATATTTTGAATTGCCATATATTCCCTTCATTTGTTTGTTGTATGTATATGTGTGAGGGACAGATTCCTTTTATTATAGTGTTTCCATTAATTATTTTGATAGGCAGGGACATTCTCTTTAGGGTAGGGATAGTGAGGCGTTTATCAAACCTTTTAAGTTACTAAAATGTTATCTTATAAAAAAACCTTCACAAAATTGTCCGCCTAACATTTCTTTTTTTTGGCATTTGAAGTTTATTAGAACATATTCAACATTGTACCAAATACAATAACAGTACATATTCCCATGGAGAAGAGAGGGAACAAATGCCCTACCATCCCATTGAGCTCTGTAGGAATCACAAAAAGTCCACTGGAACAGTCCAATGGATAGGAAACTGTTAATAAACAATTTTATCAAAATCAAACACCAAAACAAAAACAAACTTAATACATCCAAAATCAGCCATAATAAGTATAGAAACAGGGGCAAAATACAGTGTGTAGTGCATTACCAGGTGCAGTTCAGAGAGTTTGCATCGCCGATTATATTAACGAAAAAGATTGGATCTAATGCAGCTTATGGTGAATGTTGGGGTTATGATCTTGTACAAAAGTTATTAATGGGCTCCAGTCAGACAAGAATTGCGTAATTTCATCCCTCAAGGCCCCATCAATTTTAGACATGGCGACCACATACCACATTCGCGCCCACCACTCCTTCATGTCAGGCACCAGCTGGGACTTCCTGTGCTTTGCTATCAATAAGCGTGCCGCAACCAGAAAATGAGTAACCAATCTAGATCTCCTGGTATTTATCTTGTAGTGGCCCTGAGAATCCTCATTCCCCAAGAGCAAAACGAAGGGGTCCATTTCCAGTTCAACCCCACAGATTTCCCTGATTTGATCAATCACTTCCCGCCAGAATCTCTGGATTTGTGGACAGCTCCACCACGTGTGAAAGGAGGAGCCTGGAGATGTCCCGCATCTCCAGCGCTGGGAGGAGAGCGTGGGATTCATTTTGGACAGCCGCTCTGGAATGAGGTACCACCGGCACAGCAGTATAACACCATTTTCCCTGAGCTGCACAGCTTGGGATGTTTTGCTTGCCTTCAGCCAAATGTTGTACCAAGTCAGGACATCTATGGGCTTTGCCACGTCCTCATCCCATCCAGCCATATACCCACGTGGGGGCTTGAAACTGGTTGCAAAATGGTGTGTCTCCTGTTTCCCCGAGTTGCCACAGCCGGTCGGGCCACCCAATGTCATAGCTGCCGGTACTTAAACCTATCCCCATCTTCAACCATGTAGGCCTGTTTGCACTGTTCAAATATAAGAGGACGTTATCCCTATACATCTGGCCTAGCCTCGATAACCCTCCCTCCTTCCATTGGACAAACGCCTGTGTCCAACCCTGATGGAAAGTCAGTATTATTCCAGAGATCCGTCATGGCTAGAGGAAAGTGGTTGTAGCATATCTACGCACCGCTTTACACTAATATTCGAATGTGACCCCAGTTAGTGGGAGCCCCTGCTTACCCCGTTTCTATGCCCCCGGGGAATGCCAACACCAACGATGCAGGAGGGTTCCCAGGGTGTCTTGCTCGATAGCTATCCAGTGTTTGGAAGTGCGCGTATTTGCCTGGGTTTCCAGAATGGGTGCCAATTGGGCTGCATACAGGTAACTTTCAATATCAGGCACCGCTAATCCCCACCGGCCCTTGGCTGCCATCAATGTGTGCCTAGTTACCCTAGGGGACTTCCTGGACCAGATTCATCTGAATACGTGTCACTGCAGATCTTTCAGTATCGCCTTGGGAATCCAGATTGGCAAAGCCTGAAAAGCATAGAGTAGGCGTGGTAACAGGGTCATATTGACCGCTGTTATTCTCCCCAGCGAAGAAATGTCCAAGCCCCCCACTGTGCTAGGTCTTGCTTAGCCTTAGCAAAGGGCGGCACAATATTGGCTCCGTATAGATCCGTGTAGTGCACTCTTAAGTACACCCCCAAGTATTTCAGGGACCGCGAAGCCCAAGAGAAAGGAAAAGCCTCAATTATATAAAGCAAAATTGAGCAAGGAGATGTTAATCCCACATGCAAAAAGGCACTAGATCCTACTAGTTAGTGTACACAATAAAGTGAAAAAATCTGACAGTAATGCGTCAACACAACTCATTAGCGATCTGCAGACGAGAGACTGTTCTTTTCGGCCCCCGCATACAGCCGCACCAGCTCCTTGGTGCATTGTGACTTGGTGACATACCGGGATCCGTTGGTTCTGCCTGAATCACTGGCATTGATATGACCCAGCTAAATTGAACACGCCTCTACGGGTCGTACACTAAGAATCCCCGAGCTAATGTTGTGAGCTGTTTTGACCATTGTACGAGTGATAGCTTAATAAGTCACATATCACATTGTCATAACTGACTGGAATATTCACAGGAGTATTTTCCCACCCTATCTGTATCTGAAGATGTGAACTCATCTTGTGCCTGTGTGCACCTGACTACGAACACATCGGATTTTTCACGTATACCTGTTAACTATGTCCTGATGAAGGTCAACCCAACTTCTGCTACTTTAGATAGCCCTGAGGCCGAAACACAGTTGTGTTGACCCATTACTTCATATATCCCTTTTGTTATTTGCACATACTTGTACTAACCACACTACAATTACTTTATCATTCGGCTGTGTCACTCTCTGGAATGATAAATATGAAATGTTACTGCTTAACTGTGAACTGAACGATTGATGTTTAGTTTTTTCTATTTGTATACTACGTCTAAATGCTTTTTGTACTTGTGAGTGTTCCATGCTGACTTCGATTAGTTATAGTTAATCCTGGCTACTTATGTATGTTTCGAATCCAAATTAAAGTAGCTGTCAGATTTTTTCACTTTATTGTGTACACTGACTAGTCGGATCTAGTGCCTTTTTGCATGTGGGGTTAACATGTCCTTGCTCAATTTTGCTTTATATAATCGTTCCCGCAACGGACACGAATGGGCCAATGTGTCCTTAGAATCCAGTGTAAAGAAAAGGAGGTAATCTGTGTACAGCGCCAGTTTGTGTTGGTAGCCCACTATATCTAGTTCACGGATATCTCCTGATGAATGCATTAGACAGGCTAGATTCTCCACAGACAGAGCAAACAGGAGTGGGGACAAAGGTCACCCTTGTCTAGTCCCTCTATGCAAACTCACTGGGTCAGAGAGGACCCGATTTACCTCAATCCGGGTGGATGGAAGCACAAAGTTGGTGAGCACCAACCTGAGAAACCCTGGACCAAAACCAAACCCTTCTAATACCAGCGTCACTCGAAAGCAGAACCATTGCGTTCTTGTGTGTACTCGCCCAGGCCAAGATGTCTACTGTGCTTCTTATATTGTCGAACGCCTGGCGCCTTGGAATAAATCGTCTGATCCGCTGTTACAATCTGAGGCAATACTGCAGCTAATCACGTGGCTAAGATCTTCGAGTATATTCGGGAGTCATAGTTAAGGACTGCAATTGTTCAGAAGGAGGAGCACAGAGCGGGGTCTTTATCAGGTTTGGAAATTAGCGTTAACGTAGATTCCACCACTGTTGGCGTAAGAGAACCTGATTCGGCAAATAAATTAAACAGCTCTGCCATATGAGAAGAGAGTTCCCCAGAGAATGTTTTATAAAAAAGGACTCTGAACCAGTCTGGACCTGGAGCTTTGTTAGCCAGAGAGCGAATGGCTTGTACAACCTCCTATGCGGTTATAGGCGCTTGCATCGATTGCCTATGGTCTGCCGATACGCGAGGGAGTTGAGCCTCCCGGATGAATGCCCCTTGCTGCGGGCCATTAAAGGAATCTGCTGCGAATAACTCTGTTTACTATTGCAACAAAATACATATCTTTTTAGATCCATCATCGTGCAGGGGACCCTGTCCAACTTTCAGACCCCACCCCCCCCCCAACCCCGATTGTGGAGCTGTTCTTCCAGGCCTGGAGTTTGAAAGCTAAAATTCTAGACTCCTTATTAGATGTACTATAATAAAAGTGTTTTGGTTTAAGCAGATTGTGCGATATATCATCAGCCCATACAGCATGTACTCCACCGTAGCCACCTGACGTTGTCTATAGGTCTTTCTGGCCCCATCTACCTGTATCGGGCTTCCCACTCTTGGACTTTCACTTCTACTTGAGCCCGTTGGTCTCTTAGAATCTTCATTCGTGCTGAGGCTATTCTGATCAGTTCCTTCCTCAACATGGGCTTAAGTGCATCAGATACTCCTGATACAGGTACCTCCACCGTAAACGTTTTCTTGTAAATACTGGCTGATCCTGTCTGCAATGGAGACACACATGGCTCAATCAGCGAGTAATTAATCATTTAATTTCCAGCCCATGGATTTCCGTCCGTCCAGACCATACCCATTAGTTGTAGAGTAACGGGAGAGTAGTCGGAGCCCAGCGCTATCTACATGGTAGTTGACGTACAGGAATGGTATGCCTCCAAAGGCTGAGATTCTCAGGGAGACCACCAGGGGGCATGTGTATGAACGCAGCCTGAATAATATCCTCCGGACCTAGTGGGCCAAAAAGTGGATTGAGCCCCCGCTTTAACCCCCTCGCCACCCGGACGGCGCCAGCGGAGTCCAGGAGGTCCCAGAACCGTTGGACAACACTCCGGTCCATGAACACGGGCACAGTAGGGCTGAGATAGCCATGTTGAAGAGGCCGACCCTGACCTTGACGAACACAATGTGGGGAACCCAGAGGTGAGGAGGCCCTTGGAAAACAGGCACAGGCCTCTGGTGGGACAGACTCGCCTTCCAGGAATCTCCCTCGGCAGATGGGAGTCACTGTGGGAAGGGGACGGTGCACAAAAAATGTGCAAAATAAAAATAAAAAAAATAAAAACCAGGCGGGGGTTCAAGTGGGAAAAAACTTTTTGGCTGCAGAGGACCCAGGCAAGGGGTTCGTTAAAATGTACTGGGGAGCGGTCAGTGGAGGTGTCAGGCCTCCCCATTCTCGACTGGAACAAAGAGCCCTCTCCCGCCCTGCTGCGCACTGGCTTGCCGCGAGGGACAGTCACTAGGTGTAGGCCCCCAGGTAGGAGCCTGGGGCATGTGCCCGCCTGGGAGACGTCCCCCCACTACAGCTGAGAGCCTGGAGGGAGAGAGGAACTGGGGGAAAAATACTAAGAATCCATTAAAGGAGCAGGAAGCACTGAGGGGCAAGCGCCAAAGCCAGTGCAGACTTGGTTCAGAATAGGCCTAGTAAGGGAGTAACCAGAGTGCTGGAAAGCTGATTGAGGTGACGCAATCACCCTGAAGGAGACAAGGGGAGAGTGACTACCTCGCGGTGCCCCTGCCACTTAAGACGCTTGGTCGCTGGGCACGAAACAGCCGCAAAGTACAGTAACTAGGTGTGGGCCCCCGGAATAGAACCCGGGGCGTATTCCCACCTAGGAGAAGGTCCGAAGGAGAATGGAGAGTGTGGCGACAGACCCCAGTGGAAGGTAGTGAAACCAGGTGCAGGTCCCCAACGTGCCAAGAGGATAACAAGCCCCCAGGAACCACGGTTGCAAGGAGACCTGAAACCACGTCCCACACCATTACAGGAGGAGTAGGCCCAGAGGCGATGTGAAGAAACACAGAAAACTGCTGCAAGGGAGCAGAGTGAAAAGGGGCTCAGAACACGAAGGAGAGCCCAGTTTGCGCTGCAAGAGGTCACCAATGTGTTTGGCAGGGGTGAATCCTGAATCAAGAGTAGAGGACTCCACATGCCCATGGACTGGAGGGTGATGTTGGAACAATTTGAATTCCAGAGGTCAGAGTCTAAGAGTAACACTGCGGTCCCCACCATGTCCACTAAGAGAGTCATAGCCTCCCTCCTGGAGGAGATCAGGGGGATGAGGGCTGACATTGGAGGAAAAGTGCGTAGGATAAATGTCAGAATAGACAGAATGGACGAGAAACTCCGGGGAGTTGAGAACAATCGGACCTCCATCGAAACAATGGAGACGCAAAAAGATATATGGCTGGGACAGTTGGAGAGTAGGGAAGGGAAGGTGGCCCTGAAAATGGACGATTTTGAAAATCGTGGCAGGAGGAATGACTTGAGATTTTTTGGAATCCCGGAGAAGGAGGGAGAATCGGGCCATTCACGAGGCAGTGAAGTTCTTGTTCGGAGATGAGAACATTGATGAACCTAAAATCGAAGGGATGCAGAGAGCGGGGCTGCTGGCAGAGGGCCACGATCAGTCCTTGCATGCTTCCACAACTACCCGGACAGGCAGAAAATCTTGAAAAAAGCAAAGGGGCACAGCTCAGTGCACCTTGGTGGTGAGGGAGATTTGAATATGGTGTTAGACCCAATAAGGGACCGTAAGAGAATGGGGGAGTGACCGACAACAAGGGCAAATATGTGAGACACAGAACGCTTTAAGCAGGTGAATGAGGTGTTGGGCCTGTGGGACTCCCTCACGCCCCTGCTGTAGGGCGATAGGCCGTACACCTTTTTCTTGGCAGTACATGATTCCTTCTCGCGCATAGACCTGGTCCTGCTAGACTCGACTTTAAAGGCACAGGTTTTGGACTCCCCGGTCGATTCAATCCCGTAGTCTGACCACGATGTGGTGAGAGTCTAGGTGGAAATGGGAAGATCAGCGGGCATGTAGCTAGAGATACAATGACTCCATGTTAAAGGATAGGACGGTGCAACAGGAACTACTTACGGGAATCTAGGAGTACTTCCTCTTCAACGACACTGGAGGGGTGGGGATCCACTCTGTCTGGGAGGGCGTTAAGGCAACTATCCGTGGGGGTTCTGATAAGGATAGACTCTAAGAGGAGAAAATAAAAAGGGGGGGGGGAGAAGGAGAGCTTGAGCTGTCAGAAAATAGAGCAGATACAGCCAGAGGGTACCCAGGGAAAGTATATAACCCACACGGAACCGAAGGAGCTCCGGCGATATAGGACACAATCAAAGGCCATTCTGACCCAGGACACGGACAAAAGACTCCTGTCTCTGAAACAGAACTATCATGAGTAAGGGGATAAGGCAGATAAGATCCTTACCTGGAGACTGAGGGAGGAGAGAAAGCGGAGGACTATAGGAGCTATAAAAAGCGAGGAGGGTCTGTCTACAACACCAAAAGCATCAGAAACGAATTTGCAAAGTACTACAGTACCCTCTATGCCTCGGAATGGAATGGGGAGGAGGCACAGATAGACACATTTTTGAGGGGACTTCCCTTCCCGGGGCTCCTCAAGGAAATTGTGGAAAACCTTGAGAGCCCCATAACTATAGAGGAGATCCTGCGGGCTATCAAGGGGATGAAGTCTGGGTCAGCGCCTGGGGGAGGATGGCTTTTCGATTAAATTTTACTAACTTGTTAGCCCCATGCCTAGTGAAGGTGTTCATTGCATGCCTGCAAAGGGTGGCCCTGCCCTCCACGATTTTGCTTGCAACGATCGTAGCGACTCCTAAGGAGGGGAAGGATCCCACAAGGTGTTCCTCTTATCGACCCATCTCCCTCCTAAATGGGGATCTAAAGATCCTGGTGAAAGTCTTGGGAACAAGATTGGAGGTGGGATTACTGCTTCTAACATATGGAGATAAGGTGGGTTTCATAAGGGGGAGACACGGGTCGGAACAACATTTGGAAGACTACGAACCTGATTCACGGGGCACAAATGAAGGGGCAGGATACCTGCCTAGTCTCGCTGGACTCAGAAGGCCTTTGACAGGGTCGAATGGCTCTTCATGATGAAGGTCCTGACGAGGATTGGGCTGGGAACAAATTTCCTGAGATGGGTGGCAGAAATGACAATAAGCCCAGCGCCAGAGTACGGATCAACAAGGGCCTCACAGATACCTTCGTACTAACAAGAGGCACAAGACAGGGGTGTCCCCTTTCTACACTGCTCTACGACCTAGCAATGGAACCCTTGGCAATTCCAAATCGGGCAAATGACAAATCAAGGGCATAGTGGGGGGCAGAGATCGAATGCAAACCCTCGCTCAATGCAGACAATATATTGGCTTAACTCACTAACATTCAGGACTCTCTCTCGGCACTTATGACCAAAATCGCAGCGTACAGCCACCTCTTGGGGCTTAAGATTAATTTAGGGGAATCAGTAATAATGCTGATACTAGAGTAGAGCAACCTCCTCGATTTGCAAAGGAGATACCGAGGCATGAGAGTAGACCAAAAGAGCATACAGTACTTGGGTATTGAAGTCACTAAGGACCTGAAGGAGATGGTCTTGGTCAACTATGACACCTTACAGGCACAAATGATGGCTGACAAAGAGATGGGACCCCCTGATACTGACCTGGTACGGTAGGATGACCTCAATAAAAATGAATGTGCTCCCCAGAAAGCTATATCTGTTCACAGACATCCAGAGGCAGAAGTTACAGGAGAGCTCTGTAGATTAATTTGGAAATCATTTGCGACTATATGCCCAATTTCTTATGCCACTGAACGTTAACATTGTACCTCGCACTGTACACCAACTGCATGTCTGTTAGCGTGGACTGTTCTACCCTAATGCGAGCCGCATCTCAGCCAATCTGAAATTACGCAAACTGTTAAATCGTTGTGCTTGCTATACTGTATTCTGTTCACTGCCCCGAATGCACCGAATGTTAGTGCTTGCCTATGCTAGAATAAGATAATCTTCCGCGATTCTTGTGATACCTGCCAATTACCACTGCCACTCACTTATAAGTACAGTGCCAGCTCCCCTACATGAACTTTCAGTGCACCCGTCACTCGGCACATCCCCCCGGCTCCTAAACATCAACGCACACTCCTCATCACTAACACAATAGCCATGTAAGCCCTCACACGTACAACAGCACACAACATGGAGGCTGCCACACCCAATGTACTCTCCAACATCCCGCTCACACCCTTCCTTCTTCACTAAAGCCGCTCACTTAAACACGGTCCTGCAGAGCACTAACGTACATCCCCGCTACTTCCCACAGACCTACAACAACCAGCCAGCCAACCATTCCACTAGCACTATAACATCATCACGCCCAAGACCAGTCAACATCAGAAACAAACTTCTCAGATTACGCACCCGCAATGCCTCAACCATCAACATTCCGCCCAAGCTCTTCGCTGAAACCAAGATCACAGCTGCTCCTATGACTGCCATAACACCACACCCACCCAAACACCACAACACAACGACAGCATCCAAAACCTCCCACTCAACCAAAAACAAAACACCCAAACCAAACGGACCCACCCACTTACAATGTGCACTTATCTATGCCAGATCCCTCCCAGCACACGCCACAAAAATAGTCGACCTTCTCACCAAACTCGACCTAGACATCTTGGCAATTACTGAGTCCTGGCTCCATGAAGCCGCTGGACCTGCACTTTCCCTAGCGCTCCCATAAGGTCACTCGATCTACAGACAAGACAGAATCTCATCTAAACGCGGAGGAGTAGCACTCATAGTAAAAGACTGTCTGTGAGACACACTGCATCACACCTCGAGCAGAACACTGCCTCCGTATCGGTCAAGATTGCCACTTCCCCTAACACCACTCTCACCATCCATCTAGCCTTCCGCCCACCACTTTACCAAATATAAAGCCATTCTCCTTCAGGGAAGTCACTCTACCTGAAGTAATAGAAATAGTCAACAAAATCAAACCATCCAACTGTAAAGGTGATGCATGTCCGGCAAAATTAGTTAAAGACGCCTGAAACATTAGTCCCATTTCTAAAAACACCTATCAATGCCTCTTTCAACTCTAACACAGTCCCTGACAGTTTAAAAGAAGCTTGGGTACGTCCACTTCTGAAGAAGCCTAAACTCGACCCGAGATAGCTAATAACTACAGGCCCATCACCACCGTACCCTTCCTTTCTCAAGATTCTGGATAAGGTGGCCTACACCCAAATACAGCAATTTCTGGAAGAAAACAAAATCTTAGTGAAAAGGCAATCTGGATTCCCCCCAGGTCACGGGACAGAATCTGCTCTTCTTGATTTAAAAATACAATTTAGAGATATTATGGAGGAAGGTAAACCGGCCCTTCTCCTACTGCTAGATCTATCAGCTGCCTTCGAATTCGTCAACTATGATATCCTCGGCAAACAACTAAAAAACGCTGCCCCTTTCTCACCTCAAGGCATAGCCTGGATCGCCTCCTTCCTCAGTGGTAGGCTCTTTCAGACTCCGCCTGTGCTCCACCCACCACCATACACTGTGGAGTCCCGCAAAGTTCTTGCACTGCTCCCACCCTTTACAATATAGCTCCCCTCCCTCTCTTTAATGACCTTGATCTTCGTGACATAGCCTACACCAACTATGCCGACGACACTCAAGTCCTACTCCCCCTTACTGGCATTTATGAACAAGACGCTGCAGCCCTAACCAAAATCTACACTGCCATCCAAACGTGGATGGCAGCCAACAGCCTCTCTTTCAACAGAGACAAAACAGAGATCCTTGTGGTTGGCACTAAAGAAACACTCAAAAACTCTCGCCACAATACGGCACATTCACCATTGACAACACCACCACCACGGTCTCCCCAGCAGTAAAAACATTAGGGGTGTATCTCGACTCCTCACTATCCATGACTCGTCAGGTCAATGCCATAGCCTCCTCCGCAGCATTCACCACTAAAATCCTTAATGCAGTTAAACCATTCCTATCAACAAAAAACTGTCTCTCCATTGCTAGAGCCACATTCGGCACTAAACTGGACTATTGCAATGCTCTCTTCTTGGGCACCTCTGCAAAAAACATTCACAAACTTCAAGTTACGCACACAATGGCCGGAGAGCTGCCTTGAGCATCCAAAAAAGGGAACACATATCCCAAGCTAGGAAAGACGCACACTGGCTGCCAGTCAAAGATTGTATCCTTTTCAAAAACCTGGCCATCACACACAAGTGCCTCTCACTCAACGCCCACCCTACCTATCTGAAAGGATCACCCCCTGTACATCATCTAGACCCACGAGATCTCATCTCACCCATCAGATCTTCGTCCCCTCCTTCAAAAGAGCTAAAGCAGGAGGCGCCAGCTTCCAACACCTATCACCTAAGAACTGGAATGTCCTCCCATCTGCACCGAGGAATGAAAAATCCTACACGGTGTTCCGTAAAATGCTTACAACCAAACTGTTTAACTAACCGACTATCCTCAACTGCCTGCATTGCTTGATCAGTACTGTCACCTTGTTCTACTGCAACCAAGGAACGGGTATCTCTGCCACTCTCCCTGAAATGTTCAACATTGGCTGTAATATGTCAACATTGTAATCTATCAAGCTTTCTGTAACAAGCACCATGATGTCTCAAGGCCGCTGTGCGCAATACAAATTTAAATAAATAAAATAAGTATCACTATGCCACCTTTCACCTTTATCCAATAGTAGCTTCCTCACCACTTCTATTAAAAGGATAGGTACTGTACCAAGCACACCTCGCCTTCCCCTTTCCAACCACTGGTATTCTTACTTTACTGTCCTCAGTGTCTGCTGATGAAGTTCTCCACCAGCCATTATAACCAATGTCAGCGCCTCACCCTCATCCGGGTGTTTCAATGTTCGAGGGAGAAAAGACTGAATAACTATCGGTCTTCTCTCCCCTGAACATTTCAGATTTTGCCCTTGCCCCACCCCCCTCCTTATGTTGTTGTGGCATAGTTTGCTGTGTGCCGCCAACTCGCTGTGTCCCTGCGACGCCTGTTCCCTTTCATTTCTGTGATTGGGAACTGGCGCCACAGGGTCCTTTCCTTTAATTTTTTTTTTTTACTTTTCACGGGAACGCCTGCGGGGGACACCCCTGCAACATCCACCCACAGTATAATGAAAAAGGGTGCGGGGGACACGCCTGCAGCCCTTGCCACCGAATGGGGGATTTAGTCAAACGTTTCTGCCGTTCAATCGGCTGAAATTCAGCCAAATCTCCCATTCAGGATTTTATATACTGTCTTTTTGGATGTTTCCCACAAAAGATGGCTACTTGCCGAGTAATGGGTAACCACCTACCAGAATAACAGCACAGTCTGCCAAGGGAAAGCAGCTCCTGTAACCTTTTGGTAAATATTTTGAATCAAGTGAATAATAGAGTAGCCACATGGGTGTCTGTCCACACAATCACAAGACATTACTGCTTGGAGGTTGAACTGGGAATGTAGAGGCAGACTGTGCTGAAGATTTTTTTCCAATTATCTGATGTTCGGTCCTCAAACCTCCACCAGGGTACTGAAATTAGCTGTTTACTTTTAAATGTAAGAAGTTCTCCAATCTGGACACCTTTATAGAGTTGCATGTGGCCCAAACATTCTCCATTTAGAACAATATGTTTTTATGGATATGAATCTTTTGATTTCTACACAAACATGTATTAGGTAAGAATTAGTGCAGTCCAACTGGTGTCGGACTACACAAGACGTATCTCTTGGTATTAGGTAACCCACCTTTTAATATAGGCCTGTACTACACAAGTTGGTGGTGTGACCGAGCAGGCAGGCTTATCTTAAGAAGGGTATTGTGAGCTGTGGAGCTGGACAATGAAATCAGTAAATACAGGTATCCAAGTAAACACTTACACACTTAGTTATATAATACATTATTTATTTATACACAAAGATATTTAAAGCATTCTTTAAAAAGCAGCAATTAGCTGTAACATTAATCACAAGTTAGGATACCATTCAAAAAGTGACCATTAAAGCAGGTGAGTAATTAATTCATATGTTACACATGTTCCAGCACCCAGAGGTGACGTCAGTTGAGATCAGTATAACATTTATATTGGTATCACCTTTGCAGTATTGAGTTATTTAAGGAAGGAAAGGTTAAGGTTAGATCAGAACCGACTCATAGTTTACAAGAACAGTTAGATTCTCCCAAAGGGATGCAGGCACTCTATTATACTAGCAGTAAAGTCTTCAACATTTAAAACCTGTAAGAGAACAAGCATTGCCAAATCCGTTAGGTTCAGAAGGAGGCCTTTAGGGAGCCAGGACAGCCAAAGTCAAAGTTCTGACACTCTTCTTAGAAATATGTTCTTAAATGGTCAGTGTTCAAAAGATAAGTCAAAGCAACTCAAGAGGAGTCACCTTTAGAAAGCACAAGCTGTAAAGCCAGTGCAGATAAGCTGAGGTCAACTTAGTGTAAGGTTAAATCGCACTCCCAAAAATAGGAAGCACCCCAAATGGCAAAAGGATAATGTACCCCAAGCCTCAAAGTACGTTTGAAATGAAGAAGTTGTTCCCACTGGATGCAATGCAGCAGACCTTTGTTCCTGGTCCTTGGTCGTGGTGACGAAAGGGAGGACGTCTGGCGCGTTTCTGCGGAAGCACTCAAGAGAGGAACTCGGCAGCAATGGATTTCTGTCAATTCAGCTGCTCTTTGTTGTTTTGGCCTCTTTTTCTCAGCGCCAGAGAAGGACAATAAGCTTTGGCTAGAGGTTCCTTGATCCCTCGGTCCTGGACTCTGGTGAGGGGACTTTGGACACAAATGTCCTGCTTCTTAAGGGTCCGCCAGATGTCCACGAAGATTTGGCCGGATTTGCACTTTGTAAGACAATGCACTCGCAGGTTGTCGAGGTACCCCGGGTATTGGGCTTCTGCAGCCTTGGAAAGTTGCAGCAAATCTGGGGTAGCGCCAAAATAGAGTATATCTTGAGGCAGTTGGTCCCACCAGCCTAAGGGAGGAAGTCATCCTTTATGGGTCTTCGCAGACTATTCGAAAACGGGGTCAGCACAGCTGCAGGGCTTCACTGGGTACTTTGCGGCCCAGGAGGGTACTGCTGGCGTCTTCTCTCGTCTTCAGATGTTGTCCGCCAGTGGTTGAGTCAGGGCTTAGTCCCAAAAACCTTGCTTTTTATGCAAGTTCCCATTCATTCACATCCCTAGGCTGTCAATCACACAGCTGGGTGGCTATCCTTTCAGGACAGCCAGCCGGCCAATAGGTACTGGTTTCACTCAGGCACACCTAGAGACAAAGTACAGGGAAGTATCGGGATCCTCCCTCACTTATTTTTTTAAAATGTTTCTTTTATTTATTTAGTTTATACAAACTTTTAAAAAAAAATATGCAACATAAAAAAAAAGCCATCAAACATGTATCCAAGGCAGACTCGTTTGATTTCAAAAGTTCACTTTGACTCATTAATTACTGTCAGCATTAGAGTCATTTTACACAGGAAATTTGTTAGTGCATTCGCAACTTTATTTGTGGGGTTAGAGAACATCCGCCACCAGTCTTCTCCAGTAAGCGATGGATTTTTCTCTATTATATGTCCTAGGTGTATCGTTCTTAGTGTTCTTAACCCAGGGCAATACAAGGTTAGATGTTTAAGGGTTTCCAGATGATTTTTACAGAATCAACATTTGATTCACATCATGTTGTCTGTGTCTAAGATTTAAGCTTATTTTTGTATCAAACAAATTAAGGCGAAACTTCAGCAAGGTCCTTTGATAGCTTATACATGGTTATTTTTCCAGATATTGTGGTAGATTGTTTCGACTTTTCCCTTCATTTGCGGTATCCTCCATCAATTTATATCGATTCCTGCTGTCTGCAGTGTTACACCAATCTAGATCCCAGAGCTTCTTTTTTACTTGATTCAAATTGTTCAAGGTTTCACAATCTGACTTTAGCTCTTTTAAAAGTTTCTCACAAGCAAGAGACCATTTAGTTGGAATTGAGTCAGCACTCCCTTTTTCTAGATCAGCTAGAATGTCAAACTGGGGTGCTCGCTTGTCTACAATGGTCTTCCTATATGTAGATAGCATATTCCACAGTACACGCGCATTGATTGACACTAGACCTCAGTTCATACCACAGACACGTTACTGGAAGTCCTTTGCAAAGATTTAGTATACGCCTCCAGTAGAGATTTTCTAACTGTGGCCATAAGGAGGAAGGGGCTCCAAATGCACATTCGGCTCCATAGATTAGTGTGGGCACTACTTTTGGATTGTAGTGGGCAATCACTGGTTTTAAGGAAAATTTTCCATATTTCCTATTTATCATTGCTCCTTGACATGCTAGTTTGCATTTTTGTTTTACGTTGTCTACCCATGAAGCATCATTCAAGTTGCTATTAAGCCACATTTCAAGATAGTTCACTTTTTTAGGTTCATTATTCAGCCACCATGTCGGGTTATCATTTTTTTTGGTTTTTTTTCATTCGTGTTAAATCTTGTAGTATCAGGACTTCTGACTTAGCTGGATTGTCTTTTAGGTTTTTCTTGATAACAGCTTTCTAACGCTGACAGTTTTCGTTTTAGACCGATAGGAGTCAAGTCCAACAGGACTATATCGTCTGCGTAGAGTAGCCAGTTTATTTCCTTCCCATTGATTTTTGGAGGAAATGAGCTGACAGAACCCAATGTATCTCCAATGTCAGAGGAACAAACAAAACAGGATTGCCGCCAATGGGCATCCCTGTTTTACACCACAGCTAGTTTTAATTGGTGTACTTAATGTTCAAACATTATCAAGCCTGATCCCAATTTTGGTGCAGAATGAAGCTTTCTGATTGGGCATAATAACTTCTCTGGACATTTCCATTTGGTTAGCTTTGACCATAGCAATTTGCGGTTGACACTATAAAATGCGTTTGATAAGTCGATGAAAGCTACGTAGATTTTTTTCTTTTGTCGTATAGCTTGCATTTTTAAGAAATGTATGATTGGTAGATTCAAGCTACAGCCAACTCCTTTTACGAATCCCGATTGATGTATATCATATCTCCGGGAATCTTGAATCCACTTTAGAAGATGATCTTTCAATTGAGTGGCAAAAATCTTACCTTCCACATCGAGGAGCGAAATCGGGCGATAGTTCTTTGGTTCAGAACGAAGACCTTTCTTAAATATTGGAACCACGATTGTGCTCCTCCAGGATGTTGGAAGTTTCTGCTTCCGCAGGATTGTTTCAAACAATACATTACAGAATTCTGTCCAGTATTCCGGATGTTGTTTGAGAAGAGAATTTGTAAACCAGTCTGTTCCTGGAGCTCTAGAGGAGCTGAGTCTCATGATGTTTCTTGCAAAATCACCTTCATCATCTTAATTGACCACTCACAACCTGGCATCGATTGTATGTCAGCACTGACTTCTGGGATTGTAAATATTGTTGTATAATGATCAATCCATCTTTTCTCAGAAACCGTGTTACATATTAGGGCACCCTGTGGAGCTGTAGTTTCATTCAGATATTTCCAGAAAGCACTAGTATTCTTATTTGCGAGTAGCTTCATCATAAATTCTGCATCATTTTGTAGTATAATCGATTTGTGACTTATTAGCCAGTTTTTATAACTTTGCTTTTCTCGTTTGATCATACTTTCCCGCTCTGCCTGATGTACATTTTTGCATTTTCTTAGTACTTTGCTTAGATCTTTCTTCTTTTTAGCTATTTCCGGATCCCACACATACAGTCTTTTAAAGTCCGGTTTGTTCTTAAAGGCATGTGTCTTACGATAGAAATCCAGTAGTGTAGGGTATTCAATCCGTTCCTTATCTTCTTCTCTCCGCAATGATCTTATCAGAGCATCCATTTTAGGCCCATTTAGTCAGAGACAATTTCGTCCAGGGTCAACTAGAAGATGATCAGTCATCTCATTCCTTCTGATGCCTGGATGATCTGTGGCTATGTCGATCTTAAGCATGTTATGGTCGCTAGGCATCATCTTTAAGATACATAAGGATTTGACTTGCTGTGTTATTCTTTCTGATGCAAACATATACTCAATCGTTGAGGCTTGTTGATGTCTCTGCCAGGTTGATTGTGCAGGTACATCGCCTATGGTCTTTCCATTTAACATTAACAGGTTCCAAACTTTCATTTCATTTAACCACGCATTTGTAGCTTTACAGTTGTTCCTTGTTCTTTTTTGTTTTGTGCCATGAATATTGATTACAGGGATACAATCTATATTGAGATCTCCACAGATTAAGATGTTCGCATTTACTTCTTTCTCGTAGATGTTAGTTATGATACCTGAAACCTGCTTAATGAAATCTTCC
Organism: Ambystoma mexicanum; assembly: GCF_040938575.1. Classification (NCBI taxonomy): domain Eukaryota; kingdom Metazoa; phylum Chordata; class Amphibia; order Caudata; family Ambystomatidae; genus Ambystoma; species Ambystoma mexicanum. The sequence goes on from NC_090932.1 coordinate 802,702,977, forward strand.
CATCTTATCGCATCATGTGGCCAGTATATGTTAATCAGAATTAAATTTGTACCTATTTTTCCTAGGTAAGTGGGAAGGTGGATATTAATGACTTGAATATATGGAGAAGATTTAACCACATTTAGTATCCGGGCACCACTGGTTATTTTGAACAATGTAAGTAATCCGGACATTGGACGACCGCTCAGACCTTTTATAGCAGGATTTATTGCAAACTCATACCCAGCAGCAAGCAGGTTTTTCTGGAGCCATGTTTCTTGTAAACACAGAATATCCACACTTCGTAACACTGCTGAGTTTTCATTAAATAAATGTACATGTCCTCTGGTGTTCCATAAGCCAATGTGGAAACCTTCCTCCTTATGGGCGAGTTGGCATTAACTTTCATTCTCACCATTTAGAGTTTTCGCTACCCAGTTCCATTCTTGATCATTGGCGGCGTCTGATACTTTAGTCGCTGATAAGATATCATTAGCCTCAGCCCATATTTTCTTGATCACTGTAATTTTTATCATGTCCTCGTTAGTTGACCATGTTGAACAATCTTCCTTAAGATTATCATTAGCTTTCTTAGTATCCAGTTTCTTTTTAGTTATTGAATTCATTGTGAATCTATTTTCCGGGGCTGTGGGCATATGGGATGCATCATTGTCAGTAGACATTGGGACCGCCTTTCTCTCATCGATTTTAGTTATATCGAATCCAAGAGAATTGATGTGAGGGATTGCATTCATTAGCATATCTCGTATAATTCCAGAAGCAATATGCAAAACCACACAATCAAATTTGTTTTCATCTTCAAATTCCACTGTACGATATCATCAGAAACCACGGTCCTCAGATGTGGGATATGCTGCAACAATCTGAGAACATTTTTCCTATTTAGTATAAGGCCATCATTCTCATACACCAGCCGTTCCAGTCGCAACAAGAAATTTGCAGATGTTTTTGCCTTCTTCTTAGAGTGTACATTCCGTTTATTAGCAGAAACTGCTTGATTTTGTTTTGAGCTGCGGTTGGTTAGATCAAAGGTCACTTTACTTGATCGCCGAGCATCAGTGTTACTACATTTCTGGTCCTGCATGATCAATCTTTTTGTGGACACTGTTTCGGCATTCATAGTAGCAGGTTGCATTTTGGTAGCATGATTTGCTTCAATTTTGACTCTCTTCTCATCCAAGGTAAGAAAGATTCTAACATTGTCGGCTTCAGCCGTATCTTCTTGTGGTTCACTGTTTTGAACATCTTCAGCTCTCACAATATAGCATCTTCTGCCATTTAAACCCTGATCTATAGGTTTTACAGTGGGAGGACTGGGTGTGGGATCGTTTCATGGTTCTTCCTCACATGCCATCCCAGATACAGGGTGTGAATCTACATCTTCAGAATCACCTTCACTTTTATCATATGTTGACATATTCATTAAGTCAATCGGTATAGAATCAGGAATTGAGGATCCTTTATTCACATTTTTTGTAATTTCCTTGGTGATATTGGGTATAGCGACTGACACCACTGGCTTAGTGCATGGCCTTTGCTGTGTATTATCCAATAAAGCCTTGGCAGTGAAGGCTTTAATATTCCGTAGAAATGCTTGAGAATTATTCCTTTGACTCTTATGCCCACTTTTCTGATTTTTAGTTTTCTTTCCATGGGCATTATTTGTAACTGTTTTTATCTTGGTTTTGTTGATCTTAGAGTTAAAAATGGAATACAATATACTTTCATTTGAAATGCTTTGATCAGTGGAGCATATTTGCTCTACAACTTGTAACAAGCTATCAGTAGGAATAAGCGGGATTCCAAGGACGTCAGGGCTTCCCACTAATCCCTCAGCATTCGCTGATGTCGAGGGGATAGACAGACTCCTGTAACCATCTGGATTTCCTACAATTCCATCAACATTTGCTGAGGTTGAAGGGATAGCAATTCCTTTCGCTTTACCTTGCTCTTTCTGGGTTGTCTGTCTCTTTTCTGCTCATTATTAAAAATCTCACTTATTTTAGGCAGAACTTTATTTTTTTGGGATGCAGTGTCTCTGGTTTCTCCACCAGATTGCAGATCATCTCTAAGGTTGTTACATTATTGGTTGATGCGGTTAACACATCATTTTGATTAGCACGAGAGTCATCGTCCACGACGTAGTAGTCCACTGATTTTTCACTCAGTAGTGCTGTGGCTCGTCTTGCAGGTGGGTCACTGTCAAGCTTTCTTGGTTTCAGTAATGCTAAAGCCTCACGAGCAACTGCAGCTAATAGATGCTCATCATCTGCATTGGTTCCATCATGACTCTTAAACTTGCATCCGATCTGTTGCTTTCACTCATCAGTGCCTGTATGTTTATCGCCATTTCATGTTCTACAGACATCATTTTTGCGTTTAAAAGGGCAATCAACGTTTTCTGATCTTTTAGGTTTTCATTTAATTGTTCATACAATTTTGTGAAGGGTGCCATTGAGATTGTCAAAGCTGCCATTATTAGGGGATTTAGAGCCTTAGTCACAGTTGGTCTGCAAGAGCTCTAAAGAGACTACCCTTTCGTCTTTCGCCATGCTGCTTCATATCATAATACACATCATGCCTTCTTGGAATATTGCTTACTTGCGTAACATCTGAGTAATCAGAGGCTGAGCTATCGGATGAAGCAGAGAAGTGTTTTTCAATTACAGTTGGCATTCCTTTCGGTCGCATAGATATGTTTATTAAATGTCTTTTTTGAGAGTGGCTCACATAGTGTTCACTACTAGATTCGACCCTTTTTCGTTTTAAAGGGCGCATCGGGGGAGTCTCGCTCAAACTTGCATACTGCTTATCATCCAATTGCTGTAATTCCTGAGAGATTTCATTTAGGTGTAGATGTTGACCCCCTATCAAGTTTAGCATTGTATTATGTTCTGAATCGGGTTCAGATCCAGGTATTTGTTGTCTCCTTAGTTTGGAATTTAACATAGCCAAATCACGCAGAACCTGGTCAGCAATGGCAACAGAGTCTCGCCTCCGTAGATCGGAGGTGCTCGATTCACTTTCACGGAGCACATTTCCAAGAGCAGCAACAGGTATACTTATGCTTAAGGACCATTCATTTTCAATCATCAGCCCAAATACTTCTTTATTTATGCTATTTTCTCTATTTTGCGTAAAGTCTATGTTTTCTTTCATTGGGTGTGTGCATGCACCTGTGGATTTCACTGCGATGTTAAGGCTTTTTTCAAAATTACTGTCGCAGTTATATTCATAAATTCCATGACATTTCGGTTTCATAATACTCTTTTCCAGATTATCCACGATGGAGAGTGAATTCACCACACGCCACGCAAGAACACGAAGTGATGGTATTCTTGAAAATAGGACGTCAGGAGTGAGTAATGAGTCAGGCATGTTAGGCTTTGAAGTACAACTAGTTGGATTGTTTGTACTCTGCACTTTGGGGACATAGCTTTTATCGTTTTGTGTGACAATATAAATATAAAATATAAATCATTAAAAGCTGTTTGTGAAGTTCCATTTGTCCTGGATACAGGACTACCGGGAATAAAATCCAGGAAGACATCGCCAACAGAAGACACAGCAGAGCTACATAGCCCAGCGTGACGTGCAGCTGCACTTACGATTTGACGAGGTGCAGATGTGGCAGCCTTCTCAGATCGTGCTGATAGGCAACATCGCTGGTGTCGAGTTAACGGATGAGATCCCGGCAAGACTGCAGAGGCAGAGGGAACCAAGGGTGAGGAGGGGGGGAGAAAAGCGGGGCCGACACGAAACTCACTCTGATTGCTGTTTGCGCCCGGGATAGAGTCAGTTGACATAACAGGCAAATGAGCAGCCATAATTCGCGTTACAGCGTGGGTTGCCTAGTAGCCCGTGCACCCCGAGCAACACGACCAACACTCCTGCACACTCCGTGATGCTCTGCGTCGGGAGCAGTCGTTTTCAATGCAAATAGACTCTTCCTCTCAAACAACGAGGTCCGGGGCTGCACAAACCACGTTCCTGGACACAGTTCCAAACTGAATATGGGCAGAAACTCCACACGACCAACACTCCTGCACACTCCCTCACTTCCTGCCTTTCCAGACTAACTGGAGCCAGGACGGGATTCAGGGCTCAAGCCTGCCAAAGGCAAACACACAAAAAACTCAAACCTGATTCAAACAACAGAGTAAAAGCCCAGAAGGAACGAACAAGAAATGGCGAAAAAAGGAGACCGGGGCCATTTTGAGAAAATTGTCACCCTTGGTTGCAGAACTGCAGCTGAGGTATCAGCCTGCAGATACATGTCACTAGGTAGTAAATCACCCACTGGCACCAGCCATTCAAGTGAGTTAGTATAACAAAATGTAACATGATGAATGGGTTAAAGGAGTTACTATGTAACCCCCAGGACTCCACATATGGTGGTGTGTGCTGGACCCATACAGTAAAGTTAAGACAAGGGTCATCTTACTATTCTTGGGAACAGTAGTTCACCCAAGAAAATGTAGTTAAACATTAAGAGTCCAGGGGACTGCTCAGTGGCATTGCACAAAAGGTGTTGTGTGTCACAATGCAAAAGCAGATGTCTATGGAGTTTGCCAGACTCCATAAAACAGTAAGGAACATAAAAAATCATAGTCAGGAAAACACAAGTGAGTGAGAAAAAGGCCCCACTCACTCAGGAGTACAAATTAAAAAGCCTTAAGTCCAGCAAGGCTCTAAGGTTAAAGGGAATTGAAACAGAAATGAAAAGTCTCCCTAACATGCTATTTCAAAACTGTTTACTTAAGTGGCTTCAAATCCTGGGAGCATTTGCAACCTGCCTCTCTCACTTTCCAGATTTTGGACCTAGCATAATGACAGTGATAGGTTTCAAAAAGGCTTTCTGTTAAGATATACACTGGCATGAATTTACTGCAGACTCCCTTGCCGATGAGGCTGTAAATGTTAAGCATCAGAGTCAATAAGGATGTTTCTAACGGCGGAATACATTTACAAGTAACCAATTCTTATCTACCAAACCTTAATTGATTTCAAGATGATTGCACCCATCATTTGTCAGATAACAGTACTACTCGGCAGTTTATACTCAAATCGTGAGGCAGTTTATGTAAAGGTTTAACTAGCCATAGGGAGGGTTAACGGGTCTTCATGAAGGCACATTCTCGTCCAGTTCCTTGGGTTCTAACGAGGGCACGAACATCATCCTGGCTTTGCTGAACTCAGATTTAAATCCAACAATGTGCCCTGGGGTTAGATGCCATGACAACGTTTGTGGGTTCTTTGTGCTGAACGCTAGGTCATTTGTAATATGTACTTAAAAGTGTTTAGCAACATAAGTATTTTATGCCACTGAGATGAGCATGAAGTCTCTTTTTCTTTTTAAATAATTGTATTTAAAATGATGATTAAGATGTTTTACTTGTTTTTTATTATTGCTTTAGGTTCCATTGATGAGCAAGGTGAAATAAATAGTATATTTACAGAACATTTCCATTTTTTTTCCAGTCTTTTCTTTACAGCCGACCACAAGAAAGGATTACAAGTGGGTGCCCCAGTCCAACGGTATGGAAACATCATATAAGAGGGAAGTGAAACTATATATTGGAAAGCAACCTGGTCCAGACCCTGAAGCATCACAGTGCGGGTTAATGGGCACAATGATAACAACTAGTGGCCAATTGTACCCACTACCAACCAAAACCACATGTGAAAGGAAGGCAATATTTTTCTACTGATATCACGGTACCTATATTCTGAATAATTTATCTGGTTGGGGCATATATTTTAATTTCTTAAATATTGCCGCAAAAATACAATAAAAGTAGAATTGAAACCTAGGGCAGTGCCCACTACGTCGACGTATAGCTTTTCTAAGAAGATATTTATAGCGGCAATGACTTTAAAGGAGATGGTGCAAGTGAGAAAACGAGAAAGATTCCGATAGCCCTATCAGGGAAATCACCACCAAGATACATTTTGAAATTGCATGCCATGAATCCTGTAAATGTTAATAATCGGTACCTGTGCAGAGTGTGCCATGGAATTTGGGTTAAATGAGGGGGACCAATTTGCTTACCAGCAGCTTAAGTATTGGGCGAGTGCACCTGCAATGAGGGAAGGTGCGAATAGAGAATTTACGGAGTGGGAACGAGTTATCACAGATGGTGTGACCAATAGAGGTCTTATCTCCACCCTCTCCAGACACTTACATCGGGGTGGCAGGATGAGGACCACTGCAGATAAGGGGCAAATGGGAAATGATGCTACTAGGCAATCTTCTGATAGGGAATAGAACAGGCTACCAGAGGAGTCTTTGGGCTTTTCACAGTGGCACAAATTAGGAATTGCAATATAAACGTGTGCATAGATGGCACTGTTAGAGAGAATTCTAATTCTATGGCTAATTTCCCTCACCTAGTGAGACCCCAGCAGCTTTGCTGGATTTCTGGAGTTTATTTTTTCCACTTGGTAAGAGTGTGAGCCTTTTTCCCGCTCTTACATGTGTTTTGCCATGTGTATTTATACTGTTTGTGTGATAGTGGGCTCTGGAGGACACCACTCCATGAACCCCACTTTTCATGTGTGTTACACAGCACCTTCCGTGTAATAACACAGGGTTGTCTTTGAGACTTCCCCCGGACTCAATTTTCTGGGGCTCACTACAGAAAACAGGTAAAGTTGGCATTTACTTTATGCAGTCATTTAAAACTACAGACCCAGTACACCCCATCTTACATGGAATATTGGAAAGGGTTAATTCCTATCCCTTTTTGTCTGTACCTCTCTGAGCTTTATTTTGCTCTCTTAACACGAAGACTTCGCTGGTGGCAGTGGTATCTACCCTAACTTTTCTACCGTGATTATATTATATAAACGTGGTACTGTTTTAGGCTATTATATTAGCCTCCAACTTATTGCCGCTTGAACAAATACTTTTTATTTTGGCTCCGGTTGGGTTTTATCACCATTTCTTTTTGTTAAAGTCCTTCTTGTGCTTTACTTTGCGCGGCAAACCAGGTTTGCCTTCTTTGTTCACCGTCTTTTGGCGGGCTTCTCTCAAGAAGTCCTCCTTTTGGCGCCTGCATGTCTAGGTGGGCTGAATGTGAGGGAGGGGTGTAGTCACCCCCTGCACATGGTATCCTTGGAAACCCAAGTCGCACTTTGTCATGATTGGCTAACATAGTTGCCGGGCCGGACAACCCCCCTGCTGGGTGACTGACAGCCAGGCTTTGTGAATGGGGGATTTTCACATAGAAAGGCAGGACTCTTGGGCTGGAAGTCAGAGTCGCCACTGGAACTGCAAGCGGAGAAGAAGACGGCTGCTGCAACTACCGAGTCCCGGTGGAGCCCTGCTGCAGTCCTGAGCTATCTACCCTTCGAAGGCAAGAGAAGATCCAGTCCGGAGTCTTCTTCCCTTGAGCTTGGTGGGATTAACCAGCTCATCTTCCACAGGCCGAGGATCCTCTTCCTGGTCAAAATCGCTGCACACAGCTGTAGTGGTCCGGATAGCCACCTGAAGAGCCTCTCCTGTTTTAAAGGAGCACACCTTTTATTCACTGTTGCTTTTGCTGCTGCTGGCCTCATCCCTGGGTAGTGCAGATCGCTCCAGACGTCGTCCTTCTTGTCCCCACGACTGAAGTCACAGGAACCGTGAGTCTGCAGGAACTACCAGGAATAACTGCTGTGGCACCAGCTCTTCTTCACTTAAATAAGGTACTGTTTCTGACCTCGAGGAACTAGGGTGAATCCCTTTTCTCCTCACCTAAGGCTTGTCCTCATCTTCCTTCCCTCTTATAACTTTTGCTTCCTCCTTTTGACAATATCCAAGTACTCCTGGCAATCTCGAATCGTGAACTGTACTAACCGTGTGATCCTCGACAACAGGAACCCTATTCCACTTGACACTGGCGCAGGCCTATTGACTTTTATTCACTTGTAGGAAAGTGTCCTAAGATTCTATCTGTCTTGACAAAAGTATTGCCTATGATTTTTATTCCCAACTCTCTTGTGTTGGTTCATGTGCTAAGTGTGCTTTAACTCCGGTAACATTTCTTCCCGTGGGTACGCGTATCTTTAGTAAGACCGAACTGTCATTACTGTCAAAAAGTGATCGCATCTGTTCCCCCCGTTAATGTCTTTGTTTCACAACACCGGTCTGTCAAAACCAAAGGTTCTTACCTTGAATTGTACTGCACAAAGTGAATTGGTTGTGTGTAGTGTATTTTACTTGTGGTTTTACATTAATAGAAGTGAAGTGTTTTACGAACAGATGGTTTAGAAATAAATGTACTTTTACTTTTCAACCAAAAACCTTGGGTCAGTGTTTGTTTGAGTCACAGTAATTGTGGTCCTTTGTGCAATCTCTACTACTGCTCATTTGCTCTTGAGATAAGTCTGGCTGCTCTGCTACTGCTACCACTTTAACAGTGTAGTACAGGCTTGTACCAAAGGTGAACTTGTATTACCACTTGTAGTCTTAATTGTGTGTAGTGGTCCCTAAGGGAACTGCACAGGATTCTGCCTAACCGGCACTACACACCTCAAAAGTTGAACAGAATAAGAAGATCCATCTCCCCGTTATGCTGGCGAGATTTTGGAGAGGAGGGGACAGTGAAGCAAGTTTGTTGCGGTTGCCCTCAGCTAAAGAATTTCTGGAAAGAGGTGAAATCGAAGGTGGGGGAGATTGTGGGGGCGAACCTACCTTTGATCTCGCCTCAGTACTTCTGAACATATATGCGAATGGAGGCGCCACGCAGAAGCGAGAGAGAGGGTGGGGGGGGGTGTTGTGTGCAAATATGATGCTAGGAGCCAAGAGATGTATTGTAAAGATGTGCTGGCAGAAGGAGGCGCCCTCCATTGTGCACTGGTATAATGCGGTGTGTGATCTCCTTAGCATGGAGAAAATTACGTCAATCCTACAGGATGATTTGGTACATTGTAAGAAAGTGTGGGCTCCTTTTATAGAATGCACTCTGAAGGATGCTAACCGATTGCATACCCCTGCAAGACTGGGTATTTTGGACATGCTACCGGAAGAAGAAGAATTGAGGGGCATGAGGCTGATGGGAGATGTGAATTGATGTATTGGACTAGAACTAAGGGGAGTGAGGGGGGATTATACTAACTCAGAGAGAATGAGATAATAGGATGCGGTTGATGACTGATAACGTTGAGATGAATATAATAAATACATGCCAAACAACTGTTATACTACTATTGTACTGACGGGTACTGTTTATAGTACTTAGTGCTGTTGCTGAATCTATGATGTGATCATTTGCTAATAAAGATCTGGTTGAAAAAATAACCGGTACCTGCATGGTTCTTCTTTTAGTCAATGTTATTTCAAAGTTTTTCCACTCCCAGTGCTGTTCCACAACATGAGCAAAGATGACATGCCCATTTCCGCATGCTCCTGCAATTTGGGTACCATCAATGGACCAAGCGATATTAAAGATACTTCCAGTGTTCGGTTTTTCTAATGCATATGACCACTGCAATGGGAAAAAAAACATCTATTTAATTGAAACTTCACAACAAAGTCTGCGCTTCCAATTTTCCCAAAGAGTTTGATCTAGGTTTATTGTTAAAGTCCATAAACCACTGGGCACCGTTCAAAATAATATTTAAATTTAATTTCACCAGCACACGTCTATATGTATGTATGGTTTGTATTTCGTGAGCTTCTGTAATCAATTGGTGTGAGAAGACTATCAAAAGATAAACAGAAGTGGAAGGGAAAGACAGAACCAAACTGATTGAAGATAACAGTGTAATGTTATGGGATATAAACAACATCTGTGGAAAGCTGATAATGTTCCTTTGGAAAATGCTTAGCAACTACCTTGATCGTTTACAGAAACTAACGCTGGTGCACACAATATGAAAGCGGTGAAAGCAAAGGTTTATAAAAAGAAAACACAAATCTTAAAACAATCAAGATTATCGCAGAGCATACGCTGCAGCATACATAACCACCCTCTCAGAATTCCTGTTAAAAGTCACACTACAATTATTTAAAGTTAATTTGAAAGACTGGAAAAATGTTTTCTTTTTTGTGGAAAACCGATGACGCTTTTCTTAGCTGCAACAATTGTTACCCACAGAGGGCCACATTTGACAATGCAGGATCACTACATAAAGAGTATCGTTGTGACTAATGTACTTCTCTTCTTCACTGTGAGATGATTTCTAATCGCAAGCCTTTAGAAAAGAGCAGCGAACAGGTTCCGAATGGTCTATGTCTATACATGAGCAAACATTCGCTGGAACGTGTTTTGTCTCCTGTTTGCATCAGCAAATCGTTATCCAAGCAGTGGCAACTACAGAAAGTGTTGACTGATTCCCATTAGGATGCTTAGCAAATTTGGAGAAAAAAAAGGAGAATGAAATCCCTGAATGCATATACAGAAATAAGTCATGTGATCTGCCTAGAAAACAGTGACTGCGTATTTTGACTATTAGGTGAGCACCACCTACAAGCCAAAAATATTGTATTGAAGCACAGTTAGGAGGGAAATGACAAGTGAAGACGGAAACAGCTTGTGTTATTTGCTTATTTACCCAGCCATTAACTCATCGTTGTTATGCCAATCTCTATTTAAGTTCTCACCCATAACCTGTCCCTCCCAGCCAAAAACACATCCTCCTGTGATATCTTTGAGTTTGCTCCAGCAAACAGTAACAACAAACTTTGGCCTGACAGTGTTATTTCTAAGCGGCCTGCTGAGAGTTAATGGCTTCATTACAGTTGTAAATGAACTACTGGTATAATAAAAAACGTCTTTACCAAGTCTTAGACCAGGCACTGCTACTATATGTTTACAAAAAGGTCTGGGAGTCCCCGACCGAGAACTAACGCGGCCAAGTTGCCCACTCGGGAGGGCCTACAACCACGTTTTAGCTCACTGTACCTTCAAAGAGGAGAAATATCTATTGGCATATCAGTCTGGTCCCACCCACTTGGCCAGTGGGGACCCCAGGGCATTCCGGCAACCGCACCAACAGCATTTTGAACAATGCAACCTTCTTAAAACGACAGGGAGGAGCTGTTTGCCCAGAGAGGTGGCTAACCAGGCAGAGAAACGCAGGAGGCCAGAGAAGCAGGGGGGAGAGGCTGCAAGCAACATCCCTTTATGCCAGAAAGTGAGAATTCCAAGACACCAAGAAGGTTATTGAAGCCAGCCCAGCGGGAAGCAAACAATTTTATCCAGTGCCACAAGGCTAACAGCTGCCTACCCGGGTGAACGGCAGAGTTGGGTAGGCAACAGCAGAACAAGAGCCATAGTCTTGACTCCAGAGGGAAAGCCGCGAAAGTGACAGTTTTCCATCGCAACCGGTGAGCCAAGCAAAGGAGATGAAAGCCCGGTTTGCATACAGCGGAGTGCTTGCAACAGTATATCAGGAATTGAAGGCTGTGCAGAGTAAAAGAGGAATGCGAGTGGGGCCAGCACAGATAGTGATACATAGTAACCGAGTGGTCAGGCGAAGGGGAAACTGCCCATTCGAAAGTCTCAGTGAAGTGTTTAATACATTTTGAAGAGAGAGAAAGCAATATTACAAGACAGCGCTTGAGGTTACGCACGGAAGGGAACCATAGTGAATGAATAACAGCTCACGCCCAACTGAGGGAAGCCAAAGAAAGTGGTTAAAGTTGAGTAATGGCTCGCGGCCGACTGAGGGAAGCCAAAGAAAGTGTTCAAAGTTGAATTGTTTGATCCCGACTGAGGGGAATGAACGTGAACTGTGTTTAGGAAACTACAAATACCACAGTGCTAGCAAAAGCGTGGGGAAGGGATCCCCAGAAAATTGAAGGATAAAGAGACATTGTAGGCTTGAGCTTGAGTGAGGGGAGCAACTGGTCAACTATTGTTAAGTGATAAGGAGAGGCTTGAGACAGAGCGAGGTGAGCCCTTTGTGAACTATTGCAAGATGGAAGAAACATTGTTTTTGTGAACCCAAAGAGACTCTGAAGGACAGAGCAGGCTGCCATAGTGCTCACCAAACAGAGTGTGTCCAAGTACCAGTGTCATATCCTAAACCCTTGTGCGATACAAACGTGGGGAAGGGGAGATATAGCACCATATATACTTGCCATTCTGACATTTATGTTTCACATTGATTTACCCGTTTCTCTGTACACATTTTTGTATTCAGAGGTTAAGGATTGGCAAAAGGTTTTTTTTAATATAGGCTCTTATTTTGACAAGCCACCTCTAGGACTGCGTTATTATTATTTGATGGTCGTAGCTTGCTCCCATCTTTAGATTTAGGTTTAGCTAGGTGTTTTTCTAACCCAGACCAGTGTGCGAGTTCACTTACACCAGGGAGTCCTTATTTGAGCATGCATTCACCCGGGAAAGCTGGCGCTTTTCACAGGCTAATGCACGTCACGTGTGTGAGTACCCAGGAAGTGGACTGGGCCGTGTGGTCCCAATCCACACTACTAGTGCCAGGATGTCTGGTGTGCACCAAGGCATGAGAGCTGTAGTGGTCCCTGATTGGACCACTGCTGGCGTGCATGAGTGGGGCAGATTTCCTCATTGGCACGCTGCCTGTGAGCACTCACTGGACTTTGGGATATGAGAAGGGGGCACGACTGCAGGCCCGCAGATCATCCTTAGGTCCGAATCCACCTATACATGGGGCTAAGTATCCAGACAAATGAAGCAGATCCAAGCATTGTCTGGAACCATGCAGAGAAGGTTTGGCATCCAGACACTGCTGTGGTCCCGGTAGAGCCTTGCTTTGCACTCAATCGCCGAAGACCTGCAAAGGAGCTTCAACCCCTCGGAGTGGTGGAACCAATCTCTCCCAACGCCTCCTGGTTGCCTTGCAAAACTAGCTGTCTTGGAAGTGTCCCTGGACCCTCCAGTGGATTGACCAGCTTGTACCATGGAACCTGCATTGGAGCGTTGCTAAATCGAGAATTATCTCAAGCTTTGGGAAAATCCTAGGTCGCACTGCAAAGCATCTCCTTTCCAAATTTCGTTGAACGAGCTGCTTCATGCAGCGAGAGAGGAGCATGCAGCAGACCTCAAGACTTGGGTGCCCCTGTGTCACTGCAACAGCGATGGTCAATGCTGGTGACTTTCCAGCCTTTCTTCAAGTGTCCCAAGACGGTGTCCAGTCATAATCTCGAAAACAAAATGTCGAATTACAAAAATGTCGAAGCAATAATGTCGAAAACAAAAATGTCTAAATTATTTTTTTTTAATTTACATGTTTTTTTGGGGTTCCGGTGGTAAAAAAAGGGGTAAAACATAAAAAAAATAAAAAGGGGGTTGGAGGGAACCCCCCTATTTCGAATAAAAATCAAAAAAAAAAAAGAAATCGACATTTTTGTTTTCGACTTTATTTTTTCAACATTATGACTTTCGACATATTTGTATTCGAGATTATGACTATAAACCTCCTAAGACCATCTGCATCAGTGGTTCCTTTGTCCAGCATTCGTGACTAGAGATCCAGGTCCAGTTGTAAACTGGACCCGCAACTGCACCAGCAGCACCTGTGCACTTTGAAGCTGGATCTATGTGATTTTGCCAAATTAAATAACAGAGAATTAATTAACGACGAAACTTAAAATGAAACAAATATTTTTCAAAATGTTTTTTACTTGGGGGGGGGGGGGGGAATAAGGGTCCAGCAATTTCCCTATTCTTTTAAACCCACCCAGCCCACTCCCCACCCTTTTCAACTCCTTACCCCACCCCAATATATATATTTAATAAAACAACAATTTAAAAAAGGTATTTTTTCATCAATATAGATTCGTTTTTAATACATTCTCTGTTTTCTATTCATTAAAATCACTGGATACCTTTGAAGCTTAGCCAAGGAGGGGATTTCGTACTCCAGGCGACCATCTCCAAAGCTTGCCAAGGTTGTACCCGGAGTAAGCTAAGGGTGGTGAGAAATCATACCACTTACCGGTGGCCGCTAGTTCATCCAACCCATTTTACGCACAAAGGATCCCTTGTGGTCCTTGCCTTGGCTTGGGTGGCTCTTGTTTCCTAAAGCCATCTGAAATTTGAGGACAGCTTTGTTCTCTGTAGCAGACTCCTCTGACTCTTGGAACTGAATTTCCACACTCCAGAATCTCTTCCTAACTTTTTCTTCCCATTGAATATTGTCCCTTGTAAGCTTTATGCATCACTGAGCGCTTTTACGCACAAACTTCACACTGAGCATAAGGCTGTAATCTGCATAGAGCTGGACTTAAGTTAGGGATATTCATCTCTGGAGTTGGTCAATGTATTAAAATGTGTCTGCTTTCCCCCCTGTCAGGTTTTGGCGGCAAACCGCACTTTACCGCAATGACCGTAAAATGACGGTACATATATTATACATAGTGCGTGTTTAAGTAGAACATGTCACAACGTTCTTTCGACTGGATGTTCCTCCAACGTATTCCTCATCTTTGACATGTAATGTCCACAGGTCGGCTGCTACGGAAATATTTCGGCAGAGGGCGCACTGCGTCAATCGCATAGGATCAATGTCCCTCAAAGGCCTCCGTCGAGAGTGACATCGGCCATCGTAGCCTCAGTTCATGTTTTTTCCCACCTCTCATCGTGTAGGCCATGTGGGCACAACTAGAGTAGATTACATTCAGCCTTTTTGGAACGAAAGCTGCAACAGCACAGGCAATTCTTCAGAGGGGTAGACTGGAAGGGCAATGAGGAATACATTGGAGGAACATCCAGTCGAAAGAACGTTACCAGTTGGTAAGTAACTTGTTCTCCGAATGGACTGTGTCCTCCAACGTATTCCTCATCTTTGACACAGTCCCAAAGCAGTAAAGTACAGCCTGCCCAAAGGCCACATCCTGAACATGTGAAGTATCCAGGAAATAATCCTTAACAAACGTGTGTATGGAAGACCACGTTGCAGCATCATAGATGTTCTTAACAGGAACACCCCTCTGTAGGACTGTCGATGTAGCAACTCCCCTGGTGGAATGAGCCCTTGAGCCCTCAAGCCCTCAGGTGGGTTTTTGCCAGCAACACTATAGCACTCAGAAATAGTGAGGATGATCCACTGAGACCAGATCTGCTTAGAAACATCCTGGCCCAATCTGTGACCAGTGTACCGCACAAAAGACCCTGGTGGAAATAAAGGCTTTCACTGTTACCCCATTGGTAAAAAAGCCAGGTCTTGACCAACAGGATCCATCCAATCTCAGACCAATTACAAATTGTAATTTTCTTCTGAAGATACTTGATGAAATAGCTAGAAGTCAACTTCAGGACTACGTCGACGAAAACAATCTTCTTCATTCACAACAATCTGGGTTCAGAAGTGCACATAGCACAGAATCTGCTTTAATGAATTTACAAACCAGGATGCTTGCCATCTTGGACAGAGGAAAGACAGGCCTCCTGATCCTTTTGGTCCTCTTGTCAGCTTTTGACTTGTTAGATCATCAGAAGCTCCGAGAGGCCCTGGATACAGCAGGAAACTGTTCGAAGGAGGCTATCGACTGGGTCGCCTGCTTCCTCGAAGACAGAAGTTCTAAAATCACCTGGGGAGGGCACTCCTCCACATCCAGGCCTGTAGATTGTGGAGTTCCACAAGGGGCCAGCTTCTTGCCGCTACTTTTTAACCTCTACCTCCGCTGTCTCTGCTCCCTTCTGACAAAACCTGGGTCTATTTTACAAACTTCGCAGATGACATACAACTAATCATGGCATTGTGCGGAAATCACACCCTCGCCAACAACAGAATCTCAGCCATCTATAACTCCATCGAAATATGGATGAAGTCAAATTGGATGTGCCTAAATGGCTCAAAGACAGAGCTCATGACATTTGGCTAGATTAAAGCCATATAACTCCTCCTTCCTTATAAAAGATTCTGCCATCAAAGTATCTGATAAGGTTAAGACACTTGGAATCTTTCTACAATCCTCACTAGGAGCAGAAGCCCAAATATCCTACCTTAAACGCAACTGCCAATGTTACTAAAGGCTCCTGTGTTGCATTAGGCCTCTGCTGAGTAAACGTAATAGTGCCACGATAGCTCGAGCTACTATTCCGTCACATCTTGATTACGGAAATGCCCTGCTCTTGGGAGCCAGCAGCAAATGCATCAAACATTGTCAAACAATACAAAACAACGCTGTTAGATCTATTTCAGGCAAATCCAGACGAGAACATATCACGAGTGATAGAAAGGATTTCCATTGGCTAGCAATGGAGGAATGCATCACATTTAAGTCCCTGACGCTGGTCCACCGTTGCTTATGTGGAACGGCTCCGGCCTACCTCAAACAGGAATTTCAACTGTACGAACCAAGCCGGAGCCTCAGGTCAGAAAACCAGGGCCTGCTGGAAGTTGGCCCCCCAAAAAAAAGCTATGGGCTTGGGCAGAGCTTTCTCTACTAAAGCCATTTCAAGATGGAATGAGCTACCTAGCCACCTTAGACTTGAAAGTAACTTCCTAAACTTCAGTAAACAGCTCAAAACTGCTCTTTTCAAATAGCTTCAGTCATGATCCACTCATTCTCTCCATCTGACACGTGTCCTCCTTTTTTCGTTGTCATGTGCCTCAACCTGTTCATGTGTCTTTGTTTGCGCACTTCGGCGTGTTATAAACATATATATAAAAAAAAGGAGCTGGTTGTCCACTCTGACTTTGAACAATCTGGAAAGATACAAGCTTAACGCTCTCCTCGGGTCCAACCTATATAGCCGTTCCTCTTCCTTACTAGGATGTGGAGGAGGATAAAAGGTGGGTAGCAGAACCTTCTGACTTAATTGAAAGTCAGAGACTACCTTCGGGAGGAAGGTAGGACGTACTCTCAATACAACTCTGTCATTGTGCAACATAGTAAAGGGTGGCTTAAAAGAAAGGGACCGCAACTCGCTCACTCTTCTAGCAGATGTTATTGCAACCAAGAAAACAGTCTTTAAGGTTAACAACTTCAATGGACAGGAGTGCAAGGGTTCAAACGGAGCACCCATCAAAAACTTTAAGACCAGGTTAAGGCCCCAGACCGGTACCTGAAAATGTGATGGCGGGAACATATTTGTGAGTCCTTTTAGAAACTGAGTGATCAGTGGAATCTTAAAATAAGAGGATTCTTTGGATGAGCGCCTAAATATGGACAGCTCTGCTAGGTAAACTTTAATGGTCCCCACCTGAAGACCCCTGTGTGCTAAAGAAAGCAAGAAGGAGAGAACCTCTGGAATTGAACACTGAAAAGGATCAACGTTCTTCCCTTTGCACCAGCTGCAAAACTTACGCCAACGGCAATGGTACAGGGACTTTGTTGCTGGATGCATGGCCGAGCACAACACCTTCATTACGTCATCCGGAAGGTGCCAATCCTTATATATTTACTTTCAGAAACCATGCGCGAACAGGTCCACCTGCAGGGTTCCCAAAGGGCGAAGATCTCCTGAAGGACTTCCTAAGCTATCTCCCACTCGTGGGAGACCACGCTCCGCCTGCTCAGAGCGTCCACTGCCGTGTTCTCCCCTCCGGCTAGATGCACCACCGCTAGGGAGATTCCCTCTTGAATTGCCCAGAACCAGAGTTGCATTGCGCCTCTGCACAGTAGCAGCGACCCTGCACCTCCTCTTTTGTTGATGTAATGCATGGCCACCATGTTGTCTGTCATTATCAGGACATTCTTCCCCCGTACAGACATCAGGAAAGCCTTCAGTGCTAGCCTGATTGCTCTCAGCTCCAAAAGATTGATGTGTAGTTTGGACTCCGATGGAGACCAACGACCGCTGATGGTCAGATTGTTGGTGTGAGCCCCCCACCCTGTGAGGGAAGCTTCCGTCACTACGGTTACCTCTGGCCACAGTTGCCAAAAAGGTTCTCCTTTCATGAGATTTCGTTTGCAGGCCCACCACAGAAGATCCTGTGAGACCCGGAATGGAATCCGAAGGAGATCCGACATCTTGACGGAGAACTGAGACCATTGCGCCCAGAGAGCCCATTGAGGGGATCTCATTCTCTGCCGGGCATCTGGCACCAGAAAAATGCAGGATGCCATGAGGCCGAACAACCTTAAGAATTCGAAAGACTCTGGGCATGTTGAAATTTGGTGACCATATGGAGAATGTGTTGAGCCCTCACCTTGAGTGGCAATCACATCCCCAAGGATGTTTGTAACACAGCACGGATGTACTGGAGCTGTTGGGAAGGTGTCATATATGACTTCGTGAAATTGAGGGAGAAGAACAAGTTACTTCTTACCTGGTAACGTTCTTTCGATGGGATGTTCCTCCGAGGTATTCCTTATATTTGATAATTCGTCTCCAGCTTGCTGGCCTCGGAAACATTTTTCTCAGTAGAGGGCGCTGCGCATCGACATCCGTCGAGTTGGTGTCCCTCAATAGCCACCGTATCGGCGCCGACGTCACCATGCCCATAAATAGCCACTCGCAGCGTCCGTTGCTCAGTTCCGTTTTGTAGCATAAGATAAGTCCTGCATGAATTGGTTATTGACCTTAAAGGAGCGTAAGCTGCAACCACAAGGGACGTATTACTGCGGGGATGGATGGGAGGGGGCGATAAGGAATACGTCGGAGGAACATCCCATCGAAAGAACGTTACCAGGTAAGAAGTAACTTGTTCTTCGAAGGGATTGTGTCCTCCAACGTATTCCTCATCTTTGATAGACTCCCATAGCAGTGGTGTGTAATTGGAGGTGGGATTAAAAACGCCATGTTTCCCTTTAGGAATGAACAGAATGTAATATGGCTTTGCCAAACCTAGTCTCTTGACTAGAGGAGGAATCCAGGTTGTAAAATCTTGTGAAGGTATGTGCGGACGACGATGTGGCAGCCGCACATATGTCTCGAACCGGAACCCCTCTTTGGAGGGCAGAAGAGGCTGCGATACACCTGGTTGAATGAGCCCTAAGATTTTGAGGAGGCTCTTTCGCTGCTAGTTTGTAACATTCCAGAATGGCCAAAATAATCCATCTGGAAATGGTCTGTTTTGTTATCGGTAGTCCCAATTTGTGCCCTGAGTAACCTACGAACAGTTGGTCTGCTTGCCTAATCCTAGCAAGTCTGCTGATGTAAAAGCTTAAGCCCGCCTTGGGTCCAACCTATGTAGCCTTTGTTCCTCTTTCCCCGGATGGGGAGGAGGATAGAATGAAGGTAAGGTAATTTTCTGAGTGATGTGGAATTCAGAAAACACCTTTGGGAGGAAATTAGGCTTCACCTGTAGGACAACATTGTCTTTATGAAAAATTGTATGAGGGGGTTTACAAGATAGAGCTTGTAATTCCCTCACCCTTCTAGCAGATGTTAGTGCCACTAATAAGACAGTTTTAAGGGTGAGAAATCTTAGTGAACAAGAGTGGAGTGGTTCGAAAGGAGTACCCATCAGGAAATTTAGGACTAAATTTAAGTCCCATAAGAGAACTTGAATGGTCTTGGAGGATATACATTAGTTAATCCCTTTAGAAATTGTATTACTAAGGGTAATTTGAAATACGATGGCTCCTCTGCAGTGCGCTTGAAGATCGATAGCGCTGCAAGATAGCCCGTGATAGTGCCCACTTGAAGGCCTGAATTTGCCAAATAGAATAGAAAGGAGAACACTGTTGGTGTACCACATGAAAAGGGGTCGATATTCTCTTCTCTACACCAGCTGCAAAATTTGTTCCAACGGCAGCGGTATAAAGACTTTGTTGCTGGCCTTCTGGCCGAAAGCAACACCTCCATGACGTCATCAGGGAGGTCCCAATCCTTGTATCTCAACCTTTCAGAAGTCAAGCGTGAAGGCTGAGGGTTCTGATGTCTGGATGGAGAACCTGACCTCCCTTCTGTGAGAGAAGATTCTTCTTGAGTGGAAGGCGAATTGGAGGACAGATGGACATGTCCAGAAGGTCCGGGTACCACGTTCTCCTGGCCCAGTCTGGGGTAATTAGGATCATGGTCCTCCGGAATCTTCTCAACCTCCTGATCATTTGAAGAATGACAGGGACTGGTGGAAACGCGTACAGGAGTGGAAACTCCCAGTCGACTACGAACGCGTCCCCTCTCGGGGGAAATTCCCTTGAACAAAACAGATAGCACTTCCTGTTGGTACTGGTGGCGAACAGATCCACTTGAGGGGTTCCCCAAAGGGCGAAGATCTCCTGAAGGACTTCCTGAGCTAGTTCCCACTCATGGGAGACTGTGCCCTGCCTGCTCAGAGCGTCCACCGTCAAGTTCTTCTCTCCGGCTAGGTGAACTGCCGATAGAGACTTTCCTTCTTGAATTGCCCAAAACCAGAGCTGCATTGCCTCTCTGCACAATGGCAGTGATCCCAGGCCTCCTCTTTTGTTGAGGTAGTGCATGGCCACCGTGTTGTCCGTCATTATCAGGACATTTTTCCCTGTACTGATGGCAGGAAAGCTTTCAGCGCTAGTCTGATCGCTCCCAGCTCCAATAGGTTGATGTGTAGTCTGGACTCCAATGGAGACCAACGAACGCTGATGGTCAAGTCGTTGGTATGGGCTCCCCACCCTGTGAGTGAGGCGTCCGTGACTACTGTTATCTCCGGCCATGGTTGCCAAAACAGTTTTCCTTTCAAAATGTTTTCTCGATAAGCCCACCATTGAAGGTCCCGGGCTACCTTGTCTGGAATCCGAAGGAGATCTGTCATTTTTCCTGAGAACTCGACCACTGGGTTCTTAGTGCCCACTGGAGAGATCCCATTCTCAGGCGAGCCTCTGACACAAGGAAAATGCAGGAATGCCATGAGGCCTAGCAATCTCAAAAAGTCGAAGGCTGGGAGACGTTGGGCATTTTGAAACTTGGTGACCATCTGAAGAATATCTTGAGCCCTCACCTCTGGTGGCGAGGCTTTCCCCAGGGAAGTGTCCAGGGCCGCTCCAATGAACTGGAGTCTCTGTGATGGTATCATCGGTGACTTCTTTAAATTGAGGG